>NC_053492.1:130732631-133322631 GCF_905171775.1 Rana temporaria | reverse complement strand
GGCGTGTCTGACCTCCGAGGATTATGGTATATGTAGGCAGAGAGGAGCCAATAGAAATTGATGGTGGGCGTGTACTAGCTACGCATGCATTCCTACTGGTGTGCGGCAACATCACATCTGATGGCTCAAATATGTGCACATCTCCATTATACTCAGGCGCATATGGGGATATTTAAAATATTATAATAACTAGATACAAACAGCCTCGTATGTTACTATTACAATACAGTGGTAAAGGTACATACATTACACCATTGAATTGATTGGTATAATGTATCATAGTTGTATCAAACACTAATCTATGATATAATTGGTACATACATGAAAAATTGATAGAACCTAAATATACTCTTCATTTAAAATTTTTAAAATGTATAAAAATACGATGTTTATGGACGATTAATCCCTTAATCGTCCATAAACATCGTATTTTTATACATTTTTTTAATTTTAAATGAAGAGTATATTTATGTTCTATCAATTTTTGATGTATGTACCAATTATATCATAGATTAGTGTTCTTTTGTTAGATACAACTATGATACATTATACCAATCAATGCAATGGTATAATGTATGTACCTTTACCACTGTATTGTAATAGTAACATACAAGGCTGTTTGTATCTAGTGATTATAATATTTTAAATATCCCCATATGCGCCTGAGTATAACGGAGATGTGCACATATTTGAGCCATTAGATGTGATGTTGCCACGCGCCAGTAGGAATGCATGCGTCACTAGTACACGTCCACCATCAATTTCTATTGGCTCCTCTCTGCCTACATATACCATAATCCTCGGTGGTCAGACACGCCCCCCTGATGACGTGGAAATCCACGAAACATATGTCGGAGGCTAGTCTGACATCCCCGCTCACCAGCTGATCCCGCGCTCGCACTCTGCAGCATAGAATGCGCCTTCCACACACAGTGACCTATGAGATACAGACAAGGTCCTGTTTAAAGATGCATGCAGTCCTAGTGCCGGGCAGGCACCCACAAAAGTAAGGGGCCAATCAGCTTTTTATTTGTCATATTTTATTAAAACGTTAATGCACTATAGCTTTCTCCTGTTTATTTTGTGGATGGATTCCTGGTTACCATTGGTCATATGATCGTTAGCAGTCTGAACGGTGGTGAATAGTGTGCAGACACTTAGACCTGCTCAGCCCTTTAGACCCACTTTTTCATTAAAGGGGTCCACTTTATCTGGTAAGCATATTCCCTGTCAAGAGCACATCGGGTGAAGTCCCAGTAGATGGTGGTGGCTGCAGTATCACTAAAGACTCTTTGCATGATTTGATGATTTTTTTGGATTGAATTCACCAGTTTGTTGCATATTAATATTTCACTGGTTTTTGAATGATAAATCACTGCACACAATGTAGTAGAAATTTAATTTATGTATGATTTTATTGTCCATCAGAGTGTTTAATTTATTTTCTTATTTTATCTCACCCATACCATTGGGATCCTCCCACGGAGGGTGTCCCAAATAATAGGTACTATTTACACTAGCGCCCTCTTCCCCATCTTTGATTCTAATTTATTATCGCTGTTTTCTAGCTGGTCTAAAAGCACTTTTGATGTAAAGGGACACTTTTTGGTTGCTATGGACAATCTCCAGTTTCCAGGTAGAAAGAACAGTTTTAATTATATAAAAGTGCACGCAGGACACTGGGCAGACCACTAGGGACAAAGGGGGTGTGTATTTATTTCATACAGTACTGTAATCTATAAGATTACAGTATACTGTATGTATTGTATGTATTTACTTTTTTGAATTTGGCACAATCTCCGCCCCCATGCGGACGGAGCTAGGCGGCACACGGGCACTTTGAATCGAGCAAGGACACAGCTCGATCACACATCGGGGAGGCATCGCAGGATCTAGGGACAAGGTAAGTAATTCCCTGCCTGTGGACACTGCGACACTGCAACGCGATCCCGAGTCTGGCTCGGGGTTACCGATTTTGGTTCTGATATTCCACCCTGAGCCAGGCTTGGGAATACCGCTGAGGGAGTTAAAAACAAATTGAAAAATAAGCTATTCTTGAATTTGCCAAACATTGTGTATATAGAAAAAGATTAAAAGAATACCTTGAGATACCAGTAACAGATAACCATAGGGTGTACCTGATCCTGTAAAAATACAGCCCGACCTTGTACTTATTGGCCATTTTACAAACATGAAAAGCAAAAATCAGGCTTAAAGGTGTTGTAAAGGTATAATTATTTTCCTAAATAGCTTCCTTTACCTTAGTGCAGTCCTCCTTCACTTACCTCATCCTTCCATTTTGCTTTTAAATGTCTTTATTTCATTGAAAGTCAACCTGTCTAGATGTAGAAAACTAGAGGAATGGTGACTTACTTGACATACTAGTCCAATTCTTAATTGATTTTGAATCCCTTACTTACGTATTTAGTAGGACATGGTTAAGCGTTCCTCAACCCTTGTTGCTGAGCTTTCATTTATGACCACCTTTTTAATGAAATTTGTACTTACTTGACAAATGCAGGCAATAATCATGAGACTGTGCCTGTAGGTACAATAAGTAATGTTGAAAATATTTGATTGATGCAGCTATAGTTTTGGCCTGCTTGCTACTCTATAAAGTTGCATCAATTTGCTTTGAAAACGCAACTATTAACATGCTAATTGATTTTTTAAACCAAACGCCTCCTGCTAATTGGGAATAAACCTAATGTCACTTACTTTTGTAGTTGTGTCTAACAGTGATGCATTGTTAATTTGCTTTATCACACATGGTTTTCAAGACAATATATTACTTAGCAAGGTTTCAAGTCTACAGTAGAGACAAATGCCTGCTTGTGATCCCCTCCTATTTCATCTAAAGTCATGCAGTAGACATACCTGGCTAATGTACAGTACATATTACAAACTAAACCAAACTCTGGACATAAACATATCAACCGATACTCTGCCTGCACATAAGCCTATACTGTCTGTGCTTTCATTTTCATTGTAGGTAGTACATCAGCTTATAATAAAACAATAATCAATGTCAAGCGAACAGAACTTGTAATCATGTCAATTTTCATTCTGCATCCTCTAATTATTCTATAATAAATAATGTATCAGTATTATTTTATGATATGCAATGAGTAAAGGTTGTATCTGATTTAATACTGATGGCTGGTATACTATCCAATTGTATACACGTAATAAGTATTTCATCCATCCACCAACTCTAATCAGGAGAAGATTTATAGCAGTAGGAAGAAGAAAATGGTACTCTGAATTCTGGACCCTTTAGCTGACAAGCAGATGTGAAGAAAATAACTCAAAGTGCATGAAATTCAGAAACAAATCTCCAAAGTCCTATTGCATATATTGAATATATGATGGAGGGCCATGGTGCAGACAATTTAATCTTCTCTTTTCTCTGCTGACCTCTGGTAAACCGCTCATGGCTCGGCCGCACATCACCACACATGATTCATCTGAGGTCAGCAGGCACTCACAAAAGACAAATTGTTTCTGCAGCAGTCCAATTGTATGTTCTTCGTTAATGCAAGGGGAGCAGTGATAAATTCTTTCTGATATAATCTGTGCTTCTATAAGAGCAGATTAGATTTATGCAGAGGCTAGATATGTAACAATGCTTTACATTTACGTTATCCATTACCAGATTCAATCAATAGTATAAAGAAATGTATAACATCAAAGAAAGAGAAACACTTTGAGACTAAGCTATTGTTTAGATGATGTAAATTGAGTTCATTTGGGGGCTCAATGTATTTCAGGAGTGTTTAAGATTTACAACAGATAATTCTTTACTTACTAAAAAAAATCCTCTCTATAAGCAACACAGCAGAATAACACAGAGAACTTTTCTATGCCTAAGGAATCCATCATGTATTTTAGTCATGGGTGGACTCTGATGGGCTAAATAACCCACAGGCTGGTTAGATCTGTCATGAACTCCAATCTAATCTAATCTATTCTCTATACCTACCCTTGCCATGATAATTTGGCAATTTGCACCATTATTCTTCCAATAAAATAGCTTTTCTTAAGTCAGTTAAGACCACAATGATTGCCAGGGTCAATCCCATTATTAATAAACTAATTTCAAAGGCATAATTTGGTACCAGAAATATTAGTCGAACCATACAGTAACTACGCATAACTAGCCATGTGAAGTACTAGCAGCAAAAAAATAAATACAATACATATAAATATATTTAAAAATTATTGTAAAGCTTAATTTTTTTAATTAAGATACAAAAAGATGCTATACTGCACAGGGCAATCACTTAGCTCATTTTCTGGAGTCCCTTGTCGGTACTCTCCACTCCTCCTTTCCTACGGGTGCCCCCATGTGCTATGGGTCCACCCCTTCATGCATGCTCCTAAGGCTGTGTGCCTCTATAGACACACATGGCATGGCACATGCCTTCTGTTCCCACTTCACAGGATTTGACTGACAGCCAATGGCTTCTGCCTGAGTCTCCTGTAAGTACCTGGAAGTGAAGGGAGAAGACAGAACATGTATTAAAGCTGAGCTCCACCCAAAAGGGAAAGTTGCGCTTTAAGCATTCCTGCCCCCCTCCTATGCCACATTTGGCTTGTCATTTTTATGGGGGGGGGGAGTGGGTACCTAGTTTTGACAGGTACCTGCTTTCACTTTTGCTCAGGCCACCTAGGCGACTCAAGCGCAAGTTCTCCATTCCCCCTCCCTCCCTGCAATCTTTTGGGACATGTCACAGGTCCCAGAAGTTGGCCCGACCATTGAGGGGGTGCAGTGTGACTCGCACATGCACAGTGCACACACGGCTGTGAAGCCGCAAGATGTCAGAGCTGGGTGCCCGCACTTGTAATACCAGTTCCGGGGAGAGGCGAGGGAGAGAAGTGAAGGTTCTGAAATGGAATGGCAGGCGCAGGAAGAACAGGAGTTCACTGCTGCATGGGCAGAGGAGAGGAAGCTGTGAGGTTGTTTGACAGCTACCATATATTCATTCCAGGTACTTACTATTTTATGTGAGTACTTTATGGACTTGTATGGGGATCTCCAATTTAACACCGTCTTACTTGTCTCTTTCAGTCCTTTCACTTAGTGGTACCCATTTGTCATTCAGATCCCCCCGACTACCCCCCCCCCCCCCGAGTCAATACTTTGTAGAATCACCTTTCGCTGCAATTACAGTTTCAAGTCTTTTTTTTAGGGATGTCTCTACCAGCTTTGCACATCATGCTCTGTATATTGGCATACTAGTTATCTGCTCAATTGCAAAACACCATATGCAAATACTATATGTGATTCATTATTAAATAAAAAGTTATCACTATCACTGATATTCCCAGGTAATTATTTTAATTTCAGTCTGCAATAAGTAATTTAAATAATGAAATATTGGACAGTGGGGCTGCATTAATATACAAGAGAGATGGTCAGAGACTGCAGACATGGTACAAGGGATGGTCAGAGACTGCAGACATGGTACAAGAGATGGTCAGAGACTGCAGACATGGTACAAGAGATGGTCAGAGACTGCAGACATGGTACAAGAGATGGTCAGAGACTGCAGGCGTGGTACAAGGGATGGTCATGGTACAAGGGATGGTCAGAGACTGGAGACATGGTACAAGAGATGGTCAGAGACTGAAGACATGGTACAAGAGATCAATGCAGCTTCATCGTGCCCATCATTGCAGCCTCACTGTACATATGAATGCAACCCCACTTTTGTATAATAATGCAGTCCCACTTTTGTATATAAATGCAGTCCCACTTTTGTATATAAATGCAGTCCCACTTTTGTATATAAATTCAGTCCCACTTTTGTATATGAATGCAGCCCCACTTTTGTATATAAATGCAGTCCCACTTTTGTATATAAATGCAGTCCCACTTTTGTATATAAATTCAGTCCCACTTTTGTATATAAATTCAGTCCCACTTTTGTATATAAATTCAGTCGCACTTTTGTATATAAATGCAGTCCCACTTTTGTATATAAATTCAGTCCCACTTTTGTATATAAATGCAGTCCCACAATTGTATATAAATTCAGTCCCACTTTTGTATATGAATTCAGTCCCACTTTTGTATATAAATGCAGTCCCACTTTTGTATATAAATTCAGTCCCACTTTTGTATATAAATTCAGTCCCACTTTTGTAAATAAATTCAGTCCCACTTTTGTATATAAATGCAGTCCCACTTTTGTATATAAATACAGCCCCACTTTTGTATATAAATGCAGTCCCACTTTTGTATATAAAAGCAGTCCCACTTTTGTATATAAATGCAGTCCCACTTTTGTATATAAATGCAGTCCCACTTTTGTATATTAATGCAGCCCCACTGTTGTATATTGATGCAGCCCCACTGTTGTATATTAATGCAGCCCCACTTTGTATATGAATGCAGCCCCACTTTGTATATGAATGCAGCCCCACTTTGTATATGAATGCAGCCCACTTGTATATTAATGCAGCCCCACTTTTGTATATTAATGCAGCCCCACTTTTGTTTATTAATGCAGTCCCACTCTGTCTATGAATGCAGTCCCACTTTTGTCTATGAATGCAGTCCCACTTTTGTATATGAATGAAGCCCCACATTGTATATGAATGCAGCCCCACTTTGTATATGAATGCAGCCCCACTTTGTATATGAATGCATCCCCACTTTGTATATGAATGCAGCCCCACTTGTATATTAATGCAGCCCCACTTTTGTATATTAATGCAGCCCCACTTTTGTATATTAATGCAGCCCCACTTTTGTATATAAATTCAGTCCCACTTTTGTATATAAATTCAGTCCCACTTTTGTAAATAAATTCAGTCCCACTTTTGTATATAAATGCAGTCCCACTTTTGTATATAAAAGCAGTCCCACTTTTGTATATAAATGCAGTCCCACTTTTGTATATAAATGCAGTCCCACTTTTGTATATAAATGCAGCCCCACTGTTGTATATTAATGCAGCCCCACTGTTGTATATTGATGCAGCCCCACTGTTGTATATTAATGCAGCCCCACTTTGTATATGAATGCAGCCCCACTTTGTATATGAATGCAGCCCCACTTTGTATATGAATGCAGCCCACTTGTATATTAATGCAGCCCCACTTTTGTATATTAATGCAGCCCCACTTTTGTTTATTAATGCAGTCCCACTCTGTCTATGAATGCAGTCCCACTTTTGTCTATGAATGCAGTCCCACTTTTGTATATGAATGAAGCCCCACATTGTATATGAATGCAGCCCCACTTTGTATATGAATGCAGCCCCACTTTGTATATGAATGCATCCCCACTTTGTATATGAATGCAGCCCCACTTGTATATTAATGCAGCCCCACTTTTGTATATTAATGCAGCCCCACTTTTGTATATTAATGCAGCCCCACTTTTGTCTATGAATGCAGTCCCACTTTGTCTATGAATGCAGTCCCACAGTACAGCACCTGCACTGCTGCCAAAGGGAGACTGGTGTATCTTTTCACCCGCTGCGTAACGTCACTGATCACCAGAGGCTTTAAGGGAGAGACAGCTATTCGCCCATTGCTGATACTGCTAGAAGGGAATGAGCCACTGCAAGCAGGACACCAAATGTACCCAACCCATACTGCACTCTAAACTACATTTATTCCAAACCTAGGCTGCACCCACACCAACCCTACCTCACATTATACTGAACCTTTACTGAATCTGAACCACATACTGTACTGTCCTATACTGCTTGCAGGTTATTTGGGACTGTTGTTAAGTGCACCAATGCTCTTAAAGGGCCCCAATGATAGCTGACCGAAGAACATCTCAAAGATGTGCCCCTCCCATAATAATTATTCTTCAAGTCCCCTTTGTTCCCGTTCCCCCTCCACTTCCCTCCTCCTTTTCATTTGGACAGTGCATATCCAGTTGGTATAGAACCAGAATCTCTGCCATAAATGCGCTCTGGTTGTATAGTTCCAGCACTCGGTAGATTAAACTTTACTACTGCTCACTGCTGCACCTGAGGTCACCTTGCCACTGTTAATGCTGATCTGGATGCCAAATGTCATATTATGCCTAATCCTTACTGTTAATCACCTTGTATGCTAAATTGTGTTACTACCATTGCTAATCCATTTTATGCTTGCCTAGGTACCAACCACATTGGGTGACAATATATTAAGTTTGCCTTTCTACCCTGGTTTGGTGCATGTTTTCTTTGATATAGTACTGCTATTGGGTACTAAATATTACCTTAAATGAATTTGTTTGATATTGTGTGTTTGTTCGCTCAACCTAATCAGAGGGGCTGAGGTTCTTGAGAAGGTCAAGGCAAAGAACAGAGTCCATCCTATCCAGCAGCTCCTGTAGGGGTAAAGCTACACATGTTTTTTTTTTAACACAGTGCTTTCGGTGGGGGAGGGGGTCTATTGTTGCTGGGGAAGTCTATTGTTGCTGGTGGGGGGGGGGGGGTCTATTGTTGCCAGGGGTGGGTCTTATGTTGCGGGGGGGGCTGTTGTTGCTGGGAAAGATCTACTGTTGAGGAAGGGGTCTATTATTTCTGGCTGCTGGATGGTCTATTGATGCTGGTGGGGAGATCTGCTTCTAGGGGGTTTATTGTTGTACTTGGGGTATTTTTTTGTGTCGGTGGTCCATTTTTGTTGGGGGGGTTATCGTTGCTGAGGGTCTATTATTGTTGCTGGTGGCAAGGGGTCTATTTTACTACTCTTTTTGTTATTATTAACAAATTCCATACAAATTACTTGGCACCAAAAAAATTATACTTGGTTCTATATTCTCTATAAAGGGCAATACTGGGATGTGGGCAGGGGATGGAATCAAGGTGCTCCGAGGTGAGTAGGGGCAGAGAAATTAATTGAGGCACTTATTCATTGAGAAAAAAAGCCCTGGTTACACATAAATAAATAAATAAATAACCACTTTTTAAAACTGAGGAAGTTGGCATTTAAAAGAGCTGCATCCTGTACAGATCTTTATAATTTTCCAGGTACATGACAAATAATAAATACTATTTACAAAGTAATTGTTTTACTGTCCTGCCTTATAGTGGCATAGGGGCGAGTTAAGGTATTAAATTGGATAATAATAGATTAGAATAATATGCCATCATGGAAAAGTAATATTCATTTTGTCATTTTGCAGGGTGAAGGTGAGATGACAAGCTTTCTATGACCTGTGCAGAATTAGAAAATGCTCCCCATAGACAAGACATCTGTCACTGAAAGATGGAGCTGGAGAGGTAAACCGTAGGGATTGTCATTTCTTAAACACAGCAAACCTCTTAATTCCCAGAGAGACCTGACTCACATCTAAACCTTTTGGTTCCCATTATGTCATTAGCACTCCAGAGACATTTCCATCAAGGCTATTCTGGGCAGCTTTTTCTCACTCTTTTACTGTTCTATGTGCATTGATCTTGTAACAGTCATTTTTCTCTGCAGCGCAATGCTAAATAATTCCACAGTGTCTTGTGTAAAACTAAAAGCTGAAGTGTTGGCTCAGCAGAATATGCCTAGATAAATTAAAAACAAACAAAAAATGCCTTGAATTCATGTTTTCCAGGGAGGCCGTTCTGGATGGTACACTCTGTGAAATTCAGATCAACTGTTACAGGCTCATTCTTTTCTGTAGTGTGTCTGCTGGGAGGAAGCTTCCTACACAAGGTCTATCCTGGATAGAACACTGTTCTCTAGAGGCTTCCCCAAGGATATTTCTCAGGTGAAAGTAGGTTTTAATATTTCCCAAGTTCCTCCTTTAAAAAAAAAAGAAAAAAGGTAGAAGAGCAGCAAGCAGCTTATAAAAACATTCTTTGTTCTCCCGAAAACTTACACTTAAGCTACTATGGCTGTTAGCTTTTTCCATCTGTAAATGTATCTAGAGCAGTGAGGGTGAACCTATGGCACACGTGCCACAGCTGGCACTCAGAGCCCTCTCTGTGGGTGCGCCAGCTTACTGAGCCAGCGCCGCCAGAATAGGGGGGAAAACCCCCCAGCCAGGCAGTCAATTGCACTGGTGAGCAGGCTCCCTTCCTTGCATCAGTGCCAGGGGCGGTGCACAGCCAGTCATCTTGCCCCAAGTGGGACATCTTTTCCTACAGAGACATCATCTGGACAAGGTGTACCAGCCGGCTGAGGATCTACAGCAGTGAGCGGGCACTTGCCCAGTAAACTAATTGACTGAAATTGATAGAGGATTTCTGCTATCCAGATTGTCGCTGACACTTGTAATCCCACCGAAGGGTTGCGTTACACCCAAGTGTTTATACAGCCGGATGTTCAGAATTAACATATCTTTAAAAGAGGCTTAAGCATCTCACATCTTTCAGTTGCTGTTCATTTCTTTGTCTTATTGGATTACAATTCAGTGCACCACCGTACAATTCAAGACCACTAAGCTAGCTGAAGAAAGAGACTGGAACAAGATAACAATGCCATCACTTTATGGTTCACTAGGCCGCATAATTCATAGCACAGGCTACATTGAATTGCACTCTAGAGGGAGCCATTTAGTAATCTAAGTTGAATCATATGTTCTAAGTATTGTATTTACTACTGTTTACTGATTTGTGTGCTTGGCTCATTGTGGGGAGGTGGCCCAGTACTATTACAGAGTTGCTGGGGGACTTGCTCCACTGTGTCCTGGTCCACATATCCTTGGTTTAGCTGTTTCAGGCTAAAATGTTCTTTCTTTGCTCCAGTAAAGTTCTTTGTGTGGTTCAGAAATCTTGATTGAGTCTATACTTATTACTGTGAGACCATTACAATGGAACCCAAGGGGGAGCCTGTGGGGTATAGAGTCAATTAGCAGCCCCCATGGGGCTACCGCTACACAATATTTTCAAGTCTGCAGCATTTATTAAAATAATACCTACTAATCCTGCCATGAACAACCTTGTTCAGACGATTTCTGAGAAAGGGTGACAACATTGTTCCCGTCGCTCAGTTGCTCTGTAAGCTCTAACGAGCAGGGTCCTCTGATTCCTCTTGTATTGAGTTGAAATGTTACTGTACTGTCTGCCCGTATGTTGTAAAGCTCTAGACAAACTGTTGACACTATATAAAACCTGTATTATAGTAATAATAATTTTAATCACTCAGGCTTCAGATGGCATCTACAAGTAGCCATTTCAGCACACGTTATGCAAGCATAGTTCACCGCTGTGCTCATCAGAAAACCTACGCTGGAGTGAATATACAGTATGAAGACAGGAAATAGATGCAGGACACCAGCAATATTGAGAGCCAACAAAGCATGTAAAGGTAAAAAAAAAGTGTTTAATTAAAACAAAAAAAGAGTTGTAAATGTGTATAATACATGGTACTTTAGCAAACCAAATCCCATATTAGAATTTGCTTCTACTTTAAGGCCTTGTAGGATATATATATATATATATATATATATATATATATATATATATATATATATATATATACCACTTCTATACCACAATATGGGTAGGTAACACACCACAATTTCCTATTTCAGGTATGCAATTTCTTATGTCACCTGCCTACTCATCTTAACTGTGAATCAGCATTATGATGAAAGCTATAATGTGTGTTGCTAAAAATCCATGTCTTTATACAGTACAGATGAGCTCATGTGTGAAGAGTTGAGTGGAAGGTGACATGCCTACAAGCAGGAGTACTAATACTATCATTTACCAACTGTGTACTCACTTTGCATCTTGTAGGTATAAAGCATTATTCCTCTTTCCTGCACATCCCTTTTACAGATATTTGAGTTTTTTTGTAAGTTTTTTGTAAGTTTATTGAGTATAAGGAAACCATATCCATTTAATGCAAAAATAATGGGTATCCTCCATACATTTTGT
Organism: Rana temporaria; assembly: GCF_905171775.1. Taxonomy (NCBI): domain Eukaryota; kingdom Metazoa; phylum Chordata; class Amphibia; order Anura; family Ranidae; genus Rana; species Rana temporaria. The sequence goes on along the minus strand of NC_053492.1, from coordinate 133,310,803 downwards.
ATTAAGGTGTATATAAAAAAAGGTTCAACGATACAAATACCTACTGATAATAAAAGTGAATGTAGCACCCTCCTAAATAAGTGCTAGGTTAGATACATGTACCCAACTTTTATCTGTATCAATTGGATGTTGTTGTGGATCCTATGAGATTGACCGCCGATGGGGCTTTTACTACCTGTTTAAATCACTGAAGTATCCGATTCCTGTGTTGATGGACTTATATCTTTGGACGTATCTTCGTGGGATATTTATTTGTGATACATATCCATTTTAACTTGAGTGTGAAGTACCCTGGTGGTACCATTTGTTATCACACTTACTTTGATTTTTATTTTTCTGTATTTAAATTTTTCTTGCACATTATTTGATATTTACACGTATTGGTCTAGTGCAATTTTTTTTATATTCTTATACTTGCCCCTTAATTGGGGCACCTGATTTGAATACCTTGATCATATATTTGGTTTCACTCCAGATAGTATTTAGCGCTGCACTTTTTTCCTTTTTTGTTTCTGCATACAACACTGTCCATTGTTGGTGCTGGCTGCTATATTCCTACATTTGTTTTTTAAGTTTAGCGCAACTTTTTCTTTATTTTCCATTTTCACATAGGGCAGGGTCCGTTTTGATCAGCAGGGTATCTGTCAACTGATCTCCTGCTGATCAGAGCAGAACAGACAGATGACAAGTCCGTGTCTGCTCAGTGTCTGCAGAGTGGACACAGAGATTGCTTTGCTCTTAGGCCCCGTACACACGACCAAGTTTCTCGGCAGAATTCAGCCAGAAACTCGATCGGAGCCGTATTCTGCCGAGAAACCCGGTCGTGTGTACACTTTTGGCCGAGGAAACCGACGAGGAACTCGTCGAGCCAAATAGAGAACATGTTCTCTATTTCCTCGTTAGTCAATGAGGAAACTTGGCTCACCGAGATCCTTGGCGGCTTCACAAGGAATTCGACGAGCAAAACGATGTGTTTTGCCCGTTGAGTTTCTCGGACGTGTGTACGGGGCCTGACACAAGTCCATTTACACCTGCTGGTCCATAGGGATGAATGGACTGTCCACCTGAAAATCGTACAGGCAGGCATGATTGGATCCTTTGTGTGGAAGGGTTATTTTCAGTGGGTGTACTCTGATATGTGTCGCATCCCTAAGATATGAACTAGATAGATTTTTTTTACAATAATTTTTTTATTCATATTTAGACATGTCTTTTACAATACCAAAAATCTTACAATCCTCTATCAGTTACAATTAAATGTCAATATAATTATAAACCTGAAATGTAATTACAGTATCCAAATAACATCTTAAATTAGTCTTATACAAGAAAAAATAATCCAATATAAATATACCAAACAAGACATAAAAAAAGAAATACATTCAGCGCCTTGCCTTCTAAATCCTTCATGCATTTCATACAGCTATAAACAATATATTAACTTGCTGGTCACCATGAATACCCAGGTACCCTCCAATAAAAAACACACCAGTGAGTCTCCCCCTCTTTAAGACAATCTATTCAGAATTAATGAAGTCGGAGCTAAACTCGGGGTAACGAGGCAACTATTCAAAAAAATTTAAAATTTATTTGGACAGTTTCTGTGTTGGTAAATTAGCTTTTCTTTACTAGACAGATTTTTAGATCCCCCAGTGGGACATTAAAGGCACTAAGAACTAAATGGATTAAAAAGCATTACAATTTTATTGTAATACAAAATCATATGTATTAAAATCATAAATACGGATTACAAGGAATGTCACAAATACAAAAGCTTTCTTAAACAAAAGAACTCATGTTATGTGGCTTCATTTCACTGACATTTTTCAGAGATATCCAACTTTTTCTTGTGTGATTGTCACCACCCAGCCCACCACTCACGAAGGACCCAGATCCCCAATCCCACCAAGGGCAGGGAGAGGGCATATGACGATCACTGGGGCCAGAAATGATAATCCTGTAATACATCAGAGACTTGGAGCATGTATGTGGAGGACTTCAGTGTTGCCAAGAGCTCCAGGTAATGCCTGGAGTAAAATGGCACAGTCCTCCTAAAATTGTGTTTTTTGTAGAGATAGGCCGAACACCCCCCTGTGTGGTTCACACCAGAACTCCTGAACTGAGAAAAAGTTCTGACCCAAACAGCAAACCCTATTGAAGTCTTGAAGTCTATGGAATCCGAACTTAAAAAATTTAAATACCCCATTTCGAAGGCAAGCAATTGCCCATAATTGTCCTGGGGGGATATGAATTCATGCACATTTTTTTTTTTAAAAAGATAGTTTTTACAGGAGCAGTGATTTTAATGATGCTTAAAGTGCAACATGGGGACAAGGTGCTTTGGGGTGGGGGCAGAGCCCTCCCTGCCCCAAAGCACCCACCCCCCATGTTGAGGGCATGTGGCCTGGTATGGTTCAGGAGGAGGGGTGCAAGCTCGTCCCATGCTTTTCTGACCTGCCAGGCTGCATGCTCGAATAATGGTCAAGTATAGATTTTGGGTGGGGGCACACCATTTAAAAAAAATAATTTTTTACTTTTTATTTGCTTATAATATTTTATTTTTATTATTCAGATGTCAGCAAGGAAGCCCATTGACAGCTGACGACTCATCAGTTGTTAAGGCGTCTCGGCCTGTTACCTAACGACCAGCTATTCACTCTGTGCAGCGTGCCGAACGGGCGAACAGGCAATGTTCGAGCCAAACATTTGCTTGGCCCGAATCGTTCGCCCAACTCTAATGCCGCATACACACGACCGTTTATAATGTCATGGAAAAAACAAAGTTTTTCTCGACGTGATTCTTGTCAAGCCTGCCTTGCATACACACGATCATGAAAAAAAAATGCTTGAGCAAAGCGAGGTGACGTACAACACGTACAACGGCACTATAAAGGGGAAGTTCCATTCGGATGGCGCCACCCTTTGGGCTGCTTTTGCTAATTTCGTGTTACTAAAAGTTTGGTGAGAGACGATTCGAGCTTTTCAGTGTTCGTGCTTTTTAGTCTGTTACATCGTGATGAATGTGCTATCTCCATTACAAACGCTACTTTTACGAGTGCTCCCATGTCATAACTTGCTTCTGAGCATGCGTGTTTTTTCCCGTCGTTAAAGCCTACACAAGACAGTTTTTCACGACGTGATAAACAACTAGAAAAATTTAATTAAATGTTCTAAATTTTTAATGACCATTTTTCACGTCGAGAAAAATGCTCTGGAGCCTACAGACGATCGGTTTTAATGACCAATTTAAAAAATGGCATTTTTCTTGTCATGAAAAACGGTCTTGTGTATACGGCATAAGTGTTTGCCGTTTTTACCCCAGGCATTATTTTACATTCCATAAATTACTCCTACTTACCAGACATCATTTAGCAGGTACTGTGTACAATCATGTGTTTATTTCTGAAGTGTATAGTTTATGTCTATCAATTGTCATTTATTATTCTCGGCTATGCTTAATGATTTGTGAAATTCTGCAAATCAATATGGTTTCATCTGGAACAGTTGGTTTTGATGCGCAAAGGATTTGTCACTGACACTTTTAGTGCTCCACAAAGTAAGTGTGAGTTTCTAGGGACTATACAGGGTTTGGATAAATAATCTTCTGAAAGGCTTCTTTCACACTGGTGTCCCAGGTGGTAAACAGGTGAAAGATCTGCATTTTGTACCACCCACCTAGAAGCAGACATGTTGCCATTCGGGTAAGTACACATTGCCATAGTCTTGATGCTTTAAAGAGGTTGGAAAGCTTTTATTAAAAAAAATAATAATAACAAACATGTTATATTTACCTGCTCTGTGCAATAGTACCTCCTCTTCTGGGGTCCTGTGACAGTGCTCCTCCTCTTCTCTGTGTGCCATCATAGGAAGTTGCTCCTCGCTAGCGAGCCATACACACAGAATTTGGTGGAACCAATGGCTCCTGCTGCTGCCTCTCTATCCTGTGAATGCAGGAAGAGAAGAAAGAGTCGCTAAAAATGGCCACAGTGCTATCAAGTGAGGAGATAGGTAAGTATTTAAGGGCGGGGCGATACAAACACTGGGACATTTTTTTAACCTTAATGCAAAGAATGGATTAGGGATTTTTTTTTTTAGCCTTTACAATCACTTTAACATGATATGCCAAGTCAAACCCTCACATGTATTGGATTGCACCGCAAACATTGTCCGCAATACAAAATCGCCATTCAACAGAGAAAAAAAAGGAGGAAAAAGGTTGGGAGTGCAGTATCCTCAATGCATTGGATTATGCTCAAATATCTTGTTTGAGGATCACCTAAACAATCTATTTAATTTATAATGGCATCATATGTGCAACTGATAAACAGTCAATATTATAATTAAAAGGTTTTTATTACAAAAATAGAAACATTCCATAACATTTACAGTTAAATATCAGTTGTGACAACAATGAATCAACTTATCGTTGGCACATATTACCAACGATATATACAAAGTACCAATAATTGGGCAGTGTATGTAAACTCTACATGTCTCATGTTTCACGGTTACTTGATGTCCACTTCCTCAGGAGTCATACATAGGCGCATAATTTGTTGAAAGGTATGTACACGGAATATGTCACGAAACGTGGATGCTGTGTCAGGTAGGTGGCCAAGAGCCCAAACCATAAATGACAACCCACCCCGGAGGACACAGAAAGTCTCAGGATGGCCCAAAACATAGGTATAACCTTCTATAAAGAGACGTCTGTTCTATCCCAGTCAATGCCACTTGGTATATTTTATATATATATATATATATATATATATATATATATATATATATATATATATATATAGCCCCTCTGGGTACAGGGAAGTCTGAGTTCTTTATTTATACAGTGGGGATCGAAAGTTTGGGCACCCCAGGTAAAAATTTGTATTAATGTGCATAACGAAGCCAAGGAAAGATGGAAAAATCTCCAAAAGGCATCAAATTACAGATTAGACATTCTTAAAATATGTAAAAAAAAAGTTAGATTTTATTGCCATCATTTACACTTTCAAAATTGCAGAAAACAAAAAAAAATGGTGTCTGCAAAAGTTTGGGCACCCTGCAGAGTTAATATCTTGTACTGCCCCCTTTGGCAAGTATCACAGCTTGTAAACACTTTTTGTAGCCAGCCAAGAGTCTTTCAATTCTTGTTTGAGGTATCTTTGCCCATTCTTCCTTACAAAAGTCTTCCAGTTCTTTGAAATTTCTGGGCTGTCTGTCACGCACTGCTTTTTTAAGGTCTATCCATAGATTTTCAATTATGTTGAGGTCAGGGGATTGTGAAGGCCATGGCAAAACCTTCAGTTTACGCCTCTTGATGTAATCCCCCGTGGATTTTGAGGTGTGTTTAGGATCATTATCCATTTGTAGACGCCATCCTCTCTTTAACTTCAGCTTTTTCACAGATGGCATCAAGTTACCATCCAAAATTTGCTGAAATTGTATTGAATCCATTTTTCCTTCTACTCGTGAAATGTTCCCTGTGCCACTGGCTGCAATACAACCCCAAAGCATGATTGATCCACCCCCATGCTTAACAGTTGGACAGAGGTTCTTTTCATTAAATTCTGTGCCCTGAGACCATATTTGTACAAGTATCTCTTTATAGTGGAATAGTGTACCACAACTCTAGTGGCTGCCAGATCTTTCTGGAGGGATCGTGCAGTCAAATGTGGGTTTTGAATTGCTTTTCTCACAATCCTGCGAGCTGTTCTGTCTGATATTTTTCTTGGTCTTCCAGATCTTGCTTTAACTTCCACTGTTCCTAAACACTGCCATTTCTTAATTACATTTCGATCCCCACTGTATTGTGACCAGAGGTGGATATGATATATTCCTTTGGAAAATATTAGTGAACAGTGTGGGTGTGCACCTTTATACAGATTAAACTGGTGTGAAAAATGGTGTTCTATGTCCTCCAGTCAGATTTTCGCTTCAATCATGTTCACTCCACATGAGGCAGCTACCTGATTGAAGCGAAAATCTGACTGGAGGACATAGAACCCCATTTTTCACACCAATTTAATCTGTATAAAGGTGCACACCCACACTGTTCACTAATATTTTCCAAATTAATATATCATATCCACCTCTGGTCACAATATATATAAAGAACTCAGACCTCCCTGTACCCAGAGGGGCTACTTATATATATAATATACCAAGTGACATTGACTGGGATAGAACAGACGTCTCTTTATAGAAGGTTATACCTATGTTTTGGGCCATCCTGTGACTTTCTGTGTCCTCCGGGGTGGGTTGCCATTTATGGTTCGGACTCTTGGCCACCTACCTGACACAGCATCCACGTTTCATGACATATTCCGTGTACATACCTTTCAACAAATTATGCGCCTATGTATGACTCCTGAGGAAGCGGACATCAAGTAACTGCAAAAAATGAGATATGTAGAGTTTACATACACTGCGCAATTATTGGTGCTTTGTATATATCGTTGGTAATATGAGCCAACGATAAGTTGATTCATGGTTGTCACAACTGATATTTAACTGTAAATGTTATGGAATGTATATATATGTTAATTCGCGCTGAATATTAACTTTAGAAAATGCAAATCGTGCTGATAAGTGATTAAAAAGAAACTATCAAGTGTCAAATTAATAAGCAAAAACGATACAAGTAAGGTCCAATTGCATAAATATACACCAGTGGTTTTCAATGAAACAACACCCAGATCAGTGTGATGATTGAAGGAAGGTGTGATGTGATCTCAAACAACGTGCTCCTGCCTCACAAGTAGATACGCCTCTTCCACATTAACCACAGCTCATGGAAAACAAAAGAGAGATACTCTCATAGCGCAGCTGAGTGTAAAACAATACAAAGAGGATAAATGGTCTCTAACAATGGCACACTCACGAATCCACCGATTAAAAGCCGCATATAGCAACAATACACCGATCCTTCATTAAGCCGCTCAGCTCATATGATGTTTCCTCTCCTCATTCGAATCCTAGATCGAATCCTAGATCCGTCCCGCTCGTAACTCCTCCCCCACGCGTTACGTCAATAGTCACTTGACTTAGTCATGGGTCACTCCCTGTCCGCTCTACGCTGGTATTATTTATAGTCAGCATAGGAATCAGGCAGAGACGGGATTGGTAGTGAGGGAGTGTTAGACATCTTACATCATTGCAAGCATAAACGAAGGATCATACACTGTTCATTAACATAGTGCATGTAGGCAATTTAATACAAAGAATAATAATTACTATAGTAATTAAAAACATTTAAAAATCCAAGAACATCTTAGTGGCGTTATTAAACTGAGGATATGCTTATATGCATAGCAGCCTCTAGTGGCCACAGTAAATACAGCACTTACAAACTCCAGCACATGCTGCACTACATCAATCAATGAGCAGATATAATTACAATATAAAATATCTATAAAGTACATTAATATATACTATTATAAATAACAACATACCATTTAAAATAAAATATTCTAGAATTAAAATATTTTGTAAAAGGAGGAATATATGTAAAAATAACCAATATATAAAATATATATATAAAGAATCATCACGTTAAAAAACTAGTACATACTTAATAGTCAGAGATGAAACAATTGAGGTCAAATTCAATATTTAACCCATTGGGCGACAATGATCTCATCTCATGAATCCATTTTGATTCAGTTTGACTCAATGTCCGTACCATGTGGCTCCCCCTCCAATGTGGGTTATATTTAGCGATAGCCCAAAATTTTAATTCTTTGGGATCCCTATGGTGGCACAGGTCAAAGTGTCGTGACACATTATGTTTAGGGAAGCCCTTTTCAATATTTTGCACATGCTCCCTAAGACGTGAGATGAGATGAGATCATTGTCGCCCAATGGGTTAAATATTGAATTTGACCTCAATTGTTTCATCTCTGACTATTAAGTATGTACTAGTTTTTTAACGTGATGATTCTTTATATATATATTTTATATATTGGTTATTTTTACATATATTCCTCCTTTTACAAAATATTTTAATTCTAGAATATTTTATTTTAAATGGTATGTTGTTATTTATAATAGTATATATTAATGTACTTTATAGATATTTTATATTGTAATTATATCTGCTCATTGATTGATGTAGTGCAGCATGTGCTGGAGTTTGTAAGTGCTGTATTTACTGTGGCCACTAGAGGCTGCTATGCATATAAGCATATCCTCAGTTTAATAACGCCACTAAGATGTTCTTGGATTTTTAAATGTTTTTAATTACTATAGTAATTATTATTCTTTGTATTAAATTGCCTACATGCACTATGTTAATGAACAGTGTATGATCCTTCGTTTATGCTTGCAATGATGTAAGATGTCTAACACTCCCTCACTACCAATCCCGTCTCTGCCTGATTCCTATGCTGACTATAAATAATACCAGCGTAGAGCGGACAGGGAGTGACCCATGACTAAGTCAAGTGACTATTGACGTAACGCGTGGGGGAGGAGTTACGAGCGGGACGGATCTAGGATTCGATCTAGGATTCGAATGAGGAGAGGAAACATCATATGAGCTGAGCGGCTTAATGAAGGATCGGTGTATTGTTGCTATATGCGGCTTTTAATCGGTGGATTCGTGAGTGTGCCATTGTTAGAGACCATTTATCCTCTTTGTATTGTTTTACACTCAGCTGCGCTATGAGAGTATCTCTCTTTTGTTTTCCATGAGCTGTGGTTAATGTGGAAGAGGCGTATCTACTTGTGAGGCAGGAGCACGTTGTTTGAGATCACATCACACCTTCCTTCAATCATCACACTGATCTGGGTGTTGTTTCATTGAAAACCACTGGTGTATATTTATGCAATTGGACCTTACTTGTATCGTTTTTGCTTATTAATTTGACACTTGATAGTTTCTTTTTAATCACTTATCAGCACGATTTGCATTTTCTAAAGTTAATATTCAGCGCGAATTAACATATATATACATTGTACCATTTTTGTTTGACCTACATTACTTTTTTGCTGCGTTTATTATTTGGTAATTTTGTTAAATGCTCTATAATTTGATATTTAATTAGCGCTGTAGTACCATATTTTTACAAATGTTATGGAATGTTTCTATTTTTGTAATAAAAACCTTTTAACCACTTAAGCCCCGGACCAATATGAGGCCTAAAGACCCAAGGTGTTTTTACAGTTCGGGACTGCGTCGCTTTAACAGACAATTGCGCGGTCGTGCGACGTGGCTCCCAAATAAAATTGGCGTCCTTTTTTCCCCACAAATAGAGCTTTCTTTTGGTGGTATTTGATCACATCTGCGGTTTTTAGTTGTTGCGCTATAAACAAAAATAGAGCGACAATTTTGAAAAAAATTCAATATTTTTTACTTTTTGCTATAATAAATATCCCCCAAAAACATATATAATTTTTTTTTCCCTCAGTTTAGGCCGATACATATTCTTCTACCTATTTTTGGTAAAAAAAAAATCGCAATAATCGTTTATCGGTTGGTTTGCGCAAAATTTATAGCGTTTACAAAATAGGGGATAGTTTTATTGCATTTTTATTTTTTTTTATTTTTTTTACTACTATGGCGGCGATCAGCGATTTTTTTCATGACTGCGACATTATTTGCACATTTTTGGGACCATTGTCATTTTCACAGCAAAAAATGCATTTAAAATGCATTCTTTATTGTGAAAATGACAGTTGCAGTTTGGGAGTTAACCACAGGGGGCGCTGTAGGAGTTAGGGTTCACTTTGTGTGTGTTTACTACTGTAGGGGGGTGTGGCTGTAGGTGTGACATCATCGATCGTGTCTCCCCTATAAAGGGGATGACACAATCGATACGCCGCCACAGTGAAGCACGGGGAAGCCGTGTTTACACACGGCTCTCCCCGTTCTTCAGCTCCGGGGACCGATCGCCGCACTCGAGCGGCGATCGGGTCCGCGGGACACGCGGTCCCGGTCCTGGAGCTTCGGACCGGGTCGCGGGAGCGCGCCCGCGACCCACGGCTGGGTACAAGTACAGGACGTATATATCCGTTGATGTGCCCAGCCGTGCCATTCTGCCGACGTATATGTGCAGGAGGCGGTCCTTAAGTGGTTAATTATAATATCGACTGTTTATCAGTTGCACATGTGATGCCATTATAGTCCACCACAAGCCTCCCTTTTCTCTACAATAATTGAATGGGACAAAGGCATCACTTTATAATATTGATATACCTCAGCACTTTACTATATCTATTCAATTTATATCAAATTAAGTAGGTCCTTAGACTATATTGTCATTGGTAAACCTAAAAGAGATTATGCTGTATTTGGTTACCTCCAGTAGTAGGACACCCAGAAAAGCAACTTTCCCCAAGGTGGTATAGCTGTTTTTAATGTTGCTGTATTTTGAAAATGTTAATGCTTTTATATTGCTTTTTATATTGCTTTTTTATTTATTTTTTACGTTGACACCTTGTAAATATGTGAAGTCCAGACAAATGAAAAGTTATTAGTGCAACAATCTTTACACAAATTGCCTCAGTGTTCTGCAAATGTATTATCACAGTCATGTCATTGTTCTGTAACACAGTTTTAGAGAATTACATTTATAGTGTTGCTATATATAGAGAGATTTCATTAAAAGGTGATGTGTCATTAAAATCCACATTTCCCATGAATCAATAGAACACGTTACTGTTAACAAATCATATTATTAGTGTGAGGAAAAAAATTCTTGCCATGAAAAAGAAAAATGCTCCTGCTCTTTAGCTCTTTCATGTGAGCTAATGTCTATGCAAAACTTAAATAATACAGAACATCCCCTTCCCTCAGCATTATACAATGCCTTTTGCCTTCCATTCATCCAGAGCACTATACAATATACACTAAAACACAACAAAATGCACTGGCGCTGAACAATGGTAGTGTAATCAAAAAACAATAATAGTAATAATAATATATCTCTTAGTGAGGATGTATCAGAGAGAAACTAGAGCAAAAAGAAAAAATATATGGTACCTGGAAGTGCCAAGAAAACATAACAATACACTAGAGTATTGTTATACAATATACACTACTCTCTTCAAATCTAAATTATACAGTACATCTCCTTCCCACTGCATTATACACACTAATTTATTTCATCCCTTCCAGTATACGCACCTTCAAACCTTATCCAGGTCCCCCCCAATTCATTCAGACCTCTAACAAGAACATAGCTCCTCTGAGTCCATATCTATAAACTGTACAGCTCATCCCTCCTGCTCTTGACCAGACTCCCCTCCACCTCGGAGCCCCATAACAGTCCTGTGAGCCGCCATGCTGGTAGTTCTTCTGCTGGTCACTTAAGAGATCTTAGTAAATGATGGGGCAGGGAGGTAGGGAGAGGAATATCACTGAGCTACCAATGATAAATACTTACAAAAAAATAAAAAAAATAACCTCTCCCTATCTACTATTCATATATAGTTCCAAGGATAGCCATGGCACGCTATGTTTGAAGTACGGTAAAACCTTGTATTGCGAGGATAATTTGTTCCAGAAACATGCTTGTAATTCAAAGCACTTGTATATTAAAACAAATTTACCCATAAGAAATAATGGAAACTCAAATGATTTGTTCCACAACCATTTATTCATAAGTCCTTCAGTTTATAGTCCATATAAAAAGATTATAGCCATGTAACAACAAAATGTCCATCCACAAATGGAAGCCTCCACAGGGGGATTAGAAGCTAAATCCAGCAGGAGCTACAGAGCATTAAAGAGAAGAGAGGCGCCTCTAAGGCCCTGTACACACGACCGAACATGTCTGCTAAAACTGGTTCGCGGACCAGTTTCAGCAGACATGTTCGGTCGTGTGTAGGCCCGAGCGGACAGGATTCCAGCGTACATTTGCCCGCCGGGCCTTTTTCCAGCGGGCAAATATTTCTGAACATGTTTTAAAACATGCCCGCTGGAATCCTGCCCGTCGGACATGTTCGGTCGTCTGTACAGACCTACCGTACATGTCCGAGCGGCCGCCATCCCTTGCATGCGTCGAATGACTTTGACGCATGCGTGGAAGCATTGAACTGGCAGGGCCGCGCACATCGTCGCGGCGACGGAGCGGCCTCGTCGCCGCATATCGAGTACGCGCGGATTTCTGTATGATGGTGTGTACAGCCATCATACAGAAATCCCCGGGCATACATGTACGCTGAAAACGGTCCGGCGGACCGTTTTCATCGTACATGTTTGCCCGTCTGTACAAGGCCTAAGTGTAGCAATATGTTGCTAAATGTTGTACCTTCATTAAATGTAACCATATTGCTACACTTAAAGGTGCCTCTCTTCTCTTTTTTACTCAGTTGTGAAATGACGCTACTTGTATATCAAGACATCACTTGTATATCAAGTCAAAATGTATTAGAACATTTTGTTTGTCTTGCAAAACGCTCTCAAACCAAGGTTTTACTGTAAATTCCCAGGTGCTCACCCACAAAAATAAATCTATTTAAATCCAAAACTGGTTTAAAGGCACTCACAGGTCTTGCAGAGGAGGAAGATCAAAAACAGCAGTGTTTTATTCTCAATGTTTCAAAGAAGCTCAGTCCAGGCACTACAACATGGAAGTGAACAGACTAATAAACCCAAAGCCCCACCTACCAACAACACTCGCTAGTGATGATCTCACCCGCTGCAAGAGTTAAAAGACAGGATAGAGGTCAAAGAAAGATCACAAAAGGAGCAAATCACAATGGTTCATCAAAAAAGCTAAATTGCAAAAGAAATTGGAACAAACAAAGCATGTAATAAACATTCACAAGATTGCCACCATTGCACACGGCAAACACCAGACAGGCATGGACCATCCATAGTACCATGAATAAATAACAAGTGATGTTCTAGGACAACATAACAACAAATTATAAAATGGCCAGATAGCCCCAAAAATACTACCCAAGACCAAACACCCCACATGTGCCAAAAGTAAACAATTTTAGAAGTGTGAATAGCACCCTATAGAAGTAGTGCGTATGGAAACCTAGTGAGGTTTCCATGAAAAAAATGGTTCAAGACACCCACAACACCACCACACAGAAGAATCAGTTCAAAATACTATACCATCAACAAGGCAAAATGGCCTAGCATAACAACTAGTACATACATTTCATATATGTGAGGCAATGGATGGCAGGATTGTGGGAGGCAGGGCGTTTTTCAGCGGGAACGCGGGGGAACACAGTTCTGGCACCTCCTGGACTGACTGTATGTGATGGCAAGGGGTGCATGGGTGTGCTGCAGAGTATTGATGCTCACTGCTGGGGGATCTATTCTAATTGGAGGGGATATGTTTTTGCAGGGGGGTCTATTGTTGCTTGAGGAGGTCTATTGTTGCTGGTGGGGGACCTTTTGTTGTTGGGGGTGGGTCTTATGTTGCTGGGGGGGTCAGTTTTTGCTACAAGAGATCTACTGTTGGAGGAGGGGTCTATTGTTGATGGCTGCCAGAGAGTCTATTAATGCTCGCTGTGCAGAGATTTGTTGATGCTTCCGGGAGTCTATTGTTGCTGAGATTTATCACTTATACAGTATGTGGTAAGGTGCTCCAGGGTTTGTGACTAATATAGATAAAACAGAGAAGTTCAATTTTCGATCCCAAAGCCTGTAGTTTTTGTAGATCTTTAGTTGAGATAAAGCCTCTATTTCTAGGTCCACATCCTACCTGGTAGTCAAACCTCATTAGTCTAAGCTGTGTACAAGGATTTTTTAGAAATGAGTATCTAGCAGATTGCCTTTTTATCAGCCAGGATAATATAATCTAGAGGGTTAAAATCCTCTCTTCTTTTTCACATCAGAGCCAGCTTAGGTGCCTCAGCTTATATTCGGGTAGATATGGTAATTATGTGAAATGTCAGCCCACCCTGTCTCTGGGAGTACCAGCTTGCCTCCTGGAAGTTAGGGGACGCTACACATGTTGGGACTGCCTTCTTCTAGCAGTTTGTGATCTCCAGTGATTATATTAGTTCAATACAGTAAGGAAATCATCATATATCCTGGCTGTGATGACATTGCATGCATTGCATTGCAGATGGGTGTTCTCTCCCTGAGTTCTGGGGCTCCAAGTAAACTCTAGCAAAGTTATAGTGAATATAGGGGGCGCTGTGTAGAAACTGTTGTGCATCCCCACTACACCATAAAATGGTGAAATGGTGCTTAAATATATTGTAAACACATTGCCATTAGAATCAATAAATCTCAGATGAAAAAGTCTTGTTTGAAAGATCATGTGTAAATATAAAAAAAAAACGTAGTCCCAAACAAAATTTTTTTGCAAAAAAAGTCCACTGACAGAATATTGATTGCAAGGTGTTGTGATTCAAACAAATGATGGGATTAGTCCTTCACCAGATATACAACACCCAAAGTGAACGATGATAAGATCTGCTTACCAGATGTATTTGACTTCTTTGGTTAGAAAGAAAGTCAAATGTCGCCTTGACAGGATAGTGCCTGCTCACAGAAATGTATGGCTTGGAGATATGTACCGTACCCTCCTCCTCAGAGTTGCAGATGGGAAATATGCAAAAAATATTGGACATCCATAGCATAATACTGTTTATTAAAATACGTGTTTAAAAAGATTTAGCCAAATGGCTCCTTACATTTGTGGGTGCCTACCCGGCACTGGGGCTGCTGGCTTGTCACAATGGATCAGCTGGATCAGGTTTCCGTCCACCTCCGTGGATGGCATGCGCTCCACCGTCCACAGGGGACAACCTCCCATTGGGAGTGTATAACACTTTTTTAAGGGGAGCAGCAATTTTCTAATTGTAATTTGTTAAACATTTATATATTTAGATATGGCGCAAAATCATTTTGCATTCAAACTCTAGCACAGGCCTATGATGACAGCTCTAAAAAGGAGCAAAAAAAAACATATGTAGCACTACCCCCGAAGGAGCTGCTGGTTTGTTTTGGGTGGCGTGTTACCTCTATTTCTTCACCGTCTAGGGTATACGATGACAGCTGAGAAGAACTTCAATGTCCACGCTTTGGGCCAGATTCAGAAAGATCAGCGGATCTTTCTGCTGGCGTAACGTAACTCATTTACGTTACGCCTCCGCAAATTTTTTAGGCAAGTGCTGTATTCACATAAGGTTTATTGTCTGTGCTTTATTACCCAATAGGGTAAAAGAATAAAAGTAGTAGTAGTTGAAGAGGTGAAAAGAGGCAACAGGTAGTAGGTTCAGGTGTATAACTTTGCTCGGAAACACTCCTGCTTCCATAGCTTTCGTCGCCACTCTAGCCAGAGTGTGTATTGCACACCTGGATAGGCCTTTCTCACTAGCCTAGCAACCAGGGTGTCACACGGAAACTTTAGCAAAGTCTCTGCCACAGACCTTCCCAAAGATGGAGATGTGTTCGGTCCAGAATCCTTCTCAACACAGGATTAAGCACCCGGATCTCTCTCAAATGAACTTTTATGAATTCAGAACTGACAGGCGACCATCAATCAGCCTTTCAGTAACAGTGCATTCTTTGATGAAGTTCAAAGCCTCACCAGCCCCGTGCTCGATGCAATCCCAGACAGGTTCTTCATTGGGCGGCTTCCTCCCTCAGGACGGACAGCACAGGACCACTCTGCGAACGTAGACCCAGTCTGACTACCAGGCCTACACAGTAGATCACGATCCCGGACCAAACGTGGTCCCGGAGTCAGGAACACTTGAACACGCACCCCTGGCCATGAGGGCCACACATGGGGGGTGGTGAAATAACAGCCAGGATCGGCCACACAACAACGTTGACCCAGAACAGAGAGAGTGGGTAACCACTCAAAGAGAACCAGGTAATCTGATTCCTGTGGTCCGAGCCAAGGGTGCAGGCAGTGCAATCAAAATGCAGGTTAGAATGAAGGAAAAAAGCTGGGACAGCCGCACTCCAAAAAAACTCCTCCTTTAATTAAAAATCACAAAATACATGCCACAGCAAAAAACAGCACAACAAAAGAAAAGCTGACGTTTCGCACTATGCCTTAGTGCTTCTTCATAGCTAGTGTGTAAACAGTAAAATGAGTGAATATATACCTTACAACCCAATGAGTGGGAGGGGGCTCTGGAAACAATTAAGTTAAACAGGGTCCCCTGTGAAGTTTGGGTGTGTCTCGACAGACAATCAGAGAGTGTCTCATGTGGACTATGTCTCATGCAAATTCATAGTGAATAGTGAACATTGGATAAAATGATGTGTTGACCCAATAGAGAAGTGGGGTGCAGAAAAATGTGAAAGAGAGTGTAGGAGTATGTGTAAGTGTGAAGAAATATATTTGAGTGTAAGAGAAGTGAATTAAAGTGGACAGGAAATGGAATGATATGTGTAAAACATGTATAACTTGTATAAGTAACAAATAAAATCAAATTAAGAAAACAAAAAATATGATATGAATTGAAGTGCGATAAAGTAAAGTGAAATTAATTAAAAAAGAAGAAAGAAAAACAAATAAAAAGTGAAATGGGGAAAAAAGGGAAAAAATAGGGGTGAATATGACGGTGAACCATATAAAGGACGATGCATAAACCATAAAATAATATGGTGTAATGTAGTGAACAAAAAATGCCTAAATATTGAGCATAGTGTAAAGGTGCACCTTAATTCTAATGGTCTTATTTGTTTTATAATATATTAACTTGTGTTTTTTATTATTTTTATGATTATTATATATTATTTTTGTTTTTTGTATTTTTGTTGCCTGTATGTGTTTGTGTACTTACTCATTATTGAAATAATAACTGAGACACCGGGGCATCTATCTGGACTGGTTAAACATTCATTGTTAGCTGAACCATTAATACAAAGACAAAAACAAAAGCAAAAAGATGTGAACATGTGTGGCCGTTTATAGAAGAGTTCTAAAATATCCTAAAAATCAGTAAATGAGTAAACATGCAGAGTAGTATGGAATGATAGTAAAAAAGAAGCACTTGAAATGTCGGGAAGTGTCAATGTGGCTATATGAGGCTAATGAAAAATAACCGCTATTAGCGGACAATTGTCAACATGTGAACCTCAATCTAAATAGAGAAACTCTCTAGAGAATGATAGCGATCAGGGTATGGGCATGGAGTGTGTGTCAGGTTGCATAGCGGAATCGATATATTGGTATTACAATATTTTAATACTTTAATGTTAGACTGGAAAGGGAAAAGTAAAACCAAAAGGTTAGTGAAGGGTTAATGAAAAACTCCCTAGGCAGTAGGTAAACATGTGTTGAAATCGAAAATACGCTATCTGATTCTCTGTCTTGACACATCCATTTACAGAAAAAGCCACATTTGAGGCCACCACATCTCGCCGAAACAAAGACATCGCCATACATGTCGCGATGACTGTGCGATCTACATGAATTAAATATTTAAATGTGTATTTACAAGGAACAAATAAAATTCGATAAAACGGAGAAGCCGAACATTGCTGTTGACAGCTGTATATACAAAAAAAAGTTAATACAGTAATAAGAACAAAAAAACACACAATATGCATATGAAATGTCCCGATAAACATATTAAGATAACGAGCAATATCGTATGAATGGCTGGGTAGCCAGCAGAACTGTAATCGTGGGACATATCCTACAATGTATGTTGGTTGGTTCTCTAATGAAACCCAAAAAGAAAAAAGAAGAGAGTATAGGATACTGAGATCTTGTTGAAAAGGGTGCCAAGAGCCTAGGTGTTTTGTAGTCCTCTTACAAAGAAGGAGATCCTGTATTTATGGATCCTGTAAAAATCGGGGAAAAAACATCCAGGGTGCTTGTAAGAAAATAAGGTTAGGAAAAAAGGCAAGATGAAAAGAGAGGGGGGGGAGGGGGAAGGGAATAAGGAGAAAAATGGGAAAATGTGCGCAAAGAAGAGCAAAAAAAAAAAAGGTGGAAGTGGAAGTGAAAAAAAAAAAAAAGGGTGGAAGTGGAAGTGAAAAAATAAATAAATAAATTAAAAAAAAAGAAAAAAAAAAAAGGTGGAAAAAAAATAAAAAGGTGGAAGTGGAAGTGAAAAAAATAAATAAATAAATAAATAAAAAAATAAATAAAAATAAATAAATAAAGGTGGAAGTGGAAGTGGAAAAAAAATTTTTTTAGAAATGAAAATGAGAAAAGATAAAAGTAAATGTAAAAATAAACATAGGACAGGGACAACCGGCAGATCGAGGGAGCTTAATGTATGTTTAGGACCGAGCTCATATAGAATGAAGTATGATAAGCCTCTTAAATACCTAGAGTGAGATATACAGTGAGATGGGATACATAGGAATCGCATGCATACATAAGATAAGATGGATGTGCTGGTACTTGGGCATATACATAATCTGAATGTGTAATTAGAACGCTTCAAAAACCAAAAATCTACCACATGTGTTGTAAAGACATGTATGGGAGAGCGTGAAGATGGTATAATGTAAAATCCATGTCAGAGAAATATCGGTTATAAGCTAAATAGTTCTGTATGTATATATATATAGTGCACTCAAGAACCAGACACGTCTAGAGTAAAAAAAAAGGGGGGGGGGAATTAGGAGACACAAAATCAGAGAAAAATCTCCAAGGAGATGTGATGAGCTGTGTAATATGTAATTGTGGCAGTAATGGACAATGGTGCAAACGTGAAACTGGATACTGATCAGTCATAAAAATGGGACACATCCCACTCAAAATTCATTCCAGACGGAATTCTGGTTTGGAGTGAAAAGATCCAGAACACTTCACGTTTGCACAATGACCGGAACTTGTCGCCTCCCCTGATGGGGGTTTTGACCTGTTCTACACCCTGTATAACAAGACTGGTGATGTCCTTAAAGTGTATGTTGTTCCAATGTCGTGCCACATTGGTGTTTTTATTGGTGGAGATATCATAAAGATGGTCCCTGAGGCGATCTCTAAGCCTACGAATTGTACGTCCCACATACTGTATATTACACAGTGTGCAGGAAATGACATACACAATGTGTTTGGTGTTGCAATTCATGAAACTCTTAATCTCAAATTCTCTATGATTGCTACATGAAATGACGTGTTGGCCTGTTTTGATGAAGGCGCAATAGATGCAGCTTTTAATACCACACTTGAAGGTGCCCTTAAAGCTCAGCCAACCATGATGGGTGATATTGCTATTAAATAGGCTGGGTGAAAGGGAGCTTCCAAGCG
This sequence comes from Rana temporaria, assembly GCF_905171775.1. Classification (NCBI taxonomy): domain Eukaryota; kingdom Metazoa; phylum Chordata; class Amphibia; order Anura; family Ranidae; genus Rana; species Rana temporaria. The sequence goes on along the minus strand of NC_053492.1, from coordinate 133,291,664 downwards.
TGGGTGCCCTTCGAGACACTGTTTTTATGCCCTTGAGTAGTATGGCACTATAGGCTGGGTCACTATACAGTATGGGCAGATACTTCATCACTGTGTTTTTAATTTTCTGAAACTCTAGACTAAATGGAGTAGAGAAAACTGGAGTATTATTGGACAATTTGTAAGCTGTTCTCTTGGAACTGTGTAGCAAATTATCTCTGGGAACAGAGCTGGCAGCCAGCAGGGCTTTAGTAATGATGTGTTCAGGGTACCCTCTATCTTTAAACCTGCTTGCCATATTATGGGCCTCCTCGTTAAAGGTTTCAGGTGCACTGCAAAGTCTCCTGAGTCTGAGGAACTGGCCATACGGGACCCCCCTGATGGTGTGTCTCGGATGGGCAGAATCTGCTCTTAGAATGGCATTGCCCGCTGTTGGTTTTCTGTAGAGGCTAGTAACTACTGTATTGCCCGCACACCTGTCAACTTAACATCCAGAAAGTTTATGGATTTGGAATTTAATTCACCGGTAAACTTTAAATTCAGAGAGTTATTGTTGAAATAATCAAGCCAAAGTGTGAGATCTGCCTCGCTGTCTGAAGTGATAAACAGGAGGTCATCAATGTAGCGACCATAGAACACCGTATCAGTCCTGCGGGGGCTATCATGTCCAAAGATGCGGGACCTCTCCCACCAACCCATGAATAGGTTGGCGAGCGAGGGAGAAAACTTGGCTCCCATGGAGGCCCCGCATCTTTGGAGATAATAGCCCCCGTCAAACATGAAAAAATTGTGGGTAAGTAAATATTCCAAAACAAGTAAAATGAAATCTTGAAGTACCAGGGACATTTTACCCGATTCCCTCAGGAAAGTAGCCACAGCTCTGATACCAAGATGATGAGGAATGCTGGAGTATAAACTTGTCACATCACAGCTGACCCAACGATAGCTGTCATGCCATTGAAATTGGTTGAGTTTGGTCAGAAGCTGTGTTGTGTCCTTGAGGTAACCGGGTAAATCCACCACTAATGGTTGTAGTTGCCCATCAAGCCATTCCCCAAGACGCTCGTTAAGAGAGCCTATACCAGCCACAATGGGTCTCCCCAAAAGGGGATCTAGCCCCTTGTGGATCTTGGGTAGGTGATGGAATACCGGCATGATGGGACAATCTGGAATAAAAATATCTCTCTCATGAACAGAAAAGATCCCAACTGATGTGCCTCTATCCAAAAGGCATGTAAGGGCCTTGGTGAAAGCTGCAGTGGGGTCTGATTTGAGTGCCTGGTATGTGTCTGTGTCAGACAATTGGCGAAGTGCCTCATTCTTATAGACATCAGCATTTAAAATTACCACAGTTCCCCCCTTATCCGCATTCTTGATGACTATGTCTCTGTCTGATTCAAGGTCATTCAAGGCTTTTCTTTCCATGTCAGTAAGATTGTTGTGGGGATAGGGTCTCCTATGGCAGTCACGGGCAAGGTGGGTTAAATCTTTTTCTATCAATTTCTGAAAGAGGTCTAGTTCCTTACCCCTGGAGTCCACCGGGTAGAAGTTGGACCTGAGTTTGAAAGACACAGTGTTACCCGTGTTGGTAGGGTCCACAGGGCTAGGATCTGACTGTATGGCAAGTTCAGTTAGATCATATAGAGCACATACTTCTCTAAATAAAATGGGAGAAAGAGGAGACTCACCCACATCCGTGTCTTCACAAAGACTGTCACGGGAGTTGTCTGAAGATTCAAAGTAGAATTTTTTAAGTGTGAGACTGCGGGAAAACTTGTTGATGTCCAAGAGTGTAGAAAACAAATCAAAATGCTTAGTGGGGCAGAAATTAAGTCCTTTAGAGAGTAATCTGGATTCGCCAACACTCAAAACCCTGTTTGAGATATTAAGGACATTGCTCACTGTTTCTTCTTCCGTAAGGTGTAGATGGTATTTGTGGTTCCTTTTTCCTCCTCTTCGGGTCTTTTTGTAGTGGATTTTTTCTTCTTTGATTTTGTGCTGGATTTCCGAGGGTGTGCTGGGGCTCGTCCTCCATCTGTGCGGTTCATAGATGTTGAGGGTCGGTCGGGCGATGACTCTGAAACAGAGGTGGCCATGGTGTCATTTGCCGCATCGCTCCCCTGATCTGAAAAGCTGACCCGCTTACCCGAAAGTTTGCGTGACCGATTGGTGAAGAATTGAGGTTTTTTCCATGTATAAACATTGCCGCTTTCATAATCGGCTCGGTCTCGGTTCATTTTTCCTTTCTTGGTCTCGATCACTGATTTTTCTAGTCTGTCCAATTTGATATTGAGACGACTATCCAGATCGGCGAACTCAGTACATGTTTGTAGGACCGTCAGCTCAGTCTGTATGAGTGTCATTTCCCCCTGCAATTTTTCTGCTGTCTTTTTGTTGGACTTGACTAAGATGTCCATAAGCTTAAAAGAGCAGGTATCCAGGGTGTCAGTCCATTCCAAATGACATCTGTCCCCTAAGTACTCTCCCCAGCATGCACAGCAAGGCGATCAACCCCCACTGATTGGCTGCTGAGGAAAAACACCCAATACACCCTGACTTGACTGTTGCCATCCTTGGCCTGGGGTGGTACCAACACCCCAGACAGCAATAGTGGTCACTCGCAGTACAGCCATGGCTGGAACATAGGCCCACATTTGGAAAAACAATACAGTCAGAGGTAATTAAATCTCTGACCACCCTCTAAATTTAAGGCAGCAACAGCTATGAAAGAAGCAAGGCGCTACACATAGGATATACTTGCAAAGTTGCTTGGTAATTAGAGGTTTATTAAAAGAACTAATATGTTTTAACAGTACACACATTCAATGGATTTCCATATCTGTACTGTAAATGATCTTACTAAATATAAATAATTTTATTTGAATAGAAAATTATAGCTTGATCACTTGCAGAATAAAACACTTACTAGGTCTAATGCAGTGAGAGAGTTCATAAAAAAGCAAATTCTAGAATGATTATAGAAACAATTTTTAGACTAAAAGCTGATTCCTCTTCATTGTCCTCCAACACTGTCTAATCTTATTAATTGCCATTTATATCACAGCTTGTCCTTTTTCATTAGCAAAACAGACTCTTTAGAAGAATGACCTAGTTTCTGCTAAGTAATTTCATTTATCTACAATACCAATTATTCTTTTACCCCCTGCACACCATACATTAGAAAAACAAGCTATCAATACTGATAACTTAATCCATATCTTGCTGGAGTCCCAGTGTGATGAGTTTAATCCTTTCCTTTAAATTGTAGTGAATATAGCAAAGCAAGATATGGATTAATAGGAAGAGATAACATGATATCACTGAAATCTCCTATTCATGTCTGGTTCATGAAATAAGTTAATATCACTTTACTAGATATGGGAAATATGGTTCAAAATCCAGATATTTCTACGTGATAAAAAGAAATAAAAAGGGATGTTCATGTAGGACTCTTCAGATTTTAGTAAATTTAAGAAGCATTTCTGAAGTTCCAAAACTAATAATGTTCAGTTAAAGTTTCCCATAAAGTTTTAAAGTAGGTCAAGATGCCATGAAAGTCTTTTTCCTAGCAAAAAATCGACAAGAATCTGCTGGGCCGAAAATTACATATAGTGCATTTCACATTTTCAAAAGATAAAATGTTATATTGATATCATAAAATTATACATTTGCTATTTACAGTATAATGGTTGTAATATTTATGTACGTGGATTTGAATGGGCAACCTAATATCACTCTTTTTAAAGGGGTTGTAAAGGTTCGTTTTTTTATTTTCTAAATAGGTTCCTTTAACCACTTAACCACTTAAGCCCCGGACCATTTTGTTGCTAAATGCCCAGGCCAGGTTTTGCGATTCGGCACTGCGTCGCTTTAACAGACAATTGCGCGGTCGTGCGACGTGGCTCCCAAACAAAATTGGCGTCCTTTTTCCCCCACAAATAGAGCTTTATTTTGGTGGTATTTGATCACCTCTGCGGTTTTAATTTTTTGCACTATAAACAAAAATATAGCGACAATTTTGAAAAAAATGCAATATTTTTTACTTTTTGCTATAAAAAATATCCCCCAAAAACATATATAATTTTTTTTTCCTCAGTTTAGGCCGATACGTATTCTTCTACCTATTTTTGGTAAAAAAAAATCGCAATAAACGTTTATCGATTGGTTTGCGCAAAATTTTTACTACTAATGGCGGCGATCAGCGATTTTTTTTTTCGTGACTGCGACATTATGGCGGACACTTCGGACAATTTTGACACATTTTTGGGACCATTGTCATTTTCACAGCAAAAAATGCATTTAAATTGCATTGTTAATTGTGAAAATGACAGTTGCAGTTTGGGAGTTAACCACAGGGGGCGCTGTAGGAGTAAGGGGTTCACCTAGTGTGTGTTTACAACTGTAGGGGGGTGTGGCTGTAGGACTGACGTCATTGATCGAGTCTCCCTATAAAAGGGATCACTCGATCGATGTAGCCGCCACAGTGAAGCACCGGAAAGCCGTGTTTACATACGGCTCTCCCCGTTCTTCAGCTCCGGGGAGCGATCACGACGGAGCGGCTATAAACGAATAGCCGCGCCGTCATCCCGGATCGCTCCCCGCGGGTATCCGACCGCCGCATGTAGCGGGGGGGGTCCCGATCGGACCCCCGACCCGCGGAAAGGCATGGACGTACATGTACGCCCATATGCCTGTACGTGCCATTCTGTGGACGTACATATACATGCGGCGGTCGGCAAGTGGTTAAGGACCCCTTCATGCCGATATATGTCGGCAGAATGGCACGGCTGGGCTTAAAGGGCCATGTACAGGTACGTGGATGTGCCCAGCTGTGCCATGGGGTTGCGTGGGCCGCCGACTCGCGCACGCGACCCGGTCCGAAGCTCCGTGACCACGCCTGCGGGACCCGCGGACCCGATCGCCGCCAGTGTCCCGTGATCGGTCCTTTGGAGCTAAAGAACGGGGAGAGGTGTGTGTAAACACACCTTCCCCATTCTTCACAGTGGCACTGTCATTGATCGTCTGTCCCCTGATATAGGGAAACACGATCAATGACGTCACAAGTCCAGCCCCGCCCCCTACAGTTAGAAACACATATGAGGTCACACTTAACCCCTTCAGTGCCCCCTAGTGGTTAACTCCCAAACTGCACAGGCACCCATCCACACATGGGCATAACGCCCCTAGCTGTCCTCACAACCTCCCAGGTCTATTTTGACCAATATAGAAATCTGTCCTATGAGTTCCATGGGCATCTGGACAACTACCTGTGTGCATACATATCAGCAGGTCTTGGAGTTCCATTCTTCGGGAGCGATCGTTGTGAAGCTATCATTTTCTATCTTTTCCTGCATATAACTCATGCACACGAACAACGCTGGGGAGATCCACATCTACTCTATCTACGAATGTCAAATCTCACATAATATCCACTCCTGAAGCCCCTGATGATGGTTTGATAAAAACCAGAAACGTGTCGGGCAGCATCTACCATTTGGAGAGTGTTTTTGATGTTACAGTTTACGTTGTTATTGTATTATGTTCTGTTTTTTCTTTTTGCCATCCGGCACACACATTGCTTTTTGGTGATTCCATTTGGATATGGAATATGTTTTATGTTTGTATGTACTTAGGTGCTGAATGTATGTTCAGAGCCAATGTCAATAGGTCCACTTCCTCCCAATAAACAATTTGTTATATCCATATTGTGTTTTGGCCTTCAAAGTCCCATCCGGGGGGTTACCTTTCTTTTCCTATTTAGAAAATAAAAAACAGGCCTTTAAAAACCCCTTTATTGACATTTTCTTGTCAAATTTGTTTATTACATTTTCAAAATTACAAGCATATATTGTCAATAAACATAGTCACTATAAATAGTAGCAGTTAAGGAGAACACAAATTAGATATTTATATCAAGCTCCAGTGTTTTTTTAGAAGGCAACAACAACAAAAGAAAAAAACAGTAATTTGAGTTTAACATATGTTGACCATTATCTGGAGACTTGCTAAAATATAGAAAAAAAAAATTCAAAATAAATGCGGGAACGACGGCCATACTTAACATGGCAGGTCAAACTATACGCAACGAAATACCAGCTTTAACTATACGCCGGAAAAAGCCGACTAGAGATGCCGTAAAAAAATGCGCCGGCCGCTTGTACATTCGTGGATCGTCGAAAATAGCAAATTTGCATAGCCGACGAGGAAAACTACGTGAACGCCACCCAGCGGACGCCGAAGAATTGCATCTTAGATCCGAAGGCGTACGAGGACGTACACCTGTCGGATCTAACCCAGATGCCGTTGTATCTTGGTTTGAGGATTCAAACCAAAGATACGACGCGGGTAATTTGAAAGTACGCCGGCGTATCAGTAGGCGTACTCGCTCTGTGAATCTGCCCCACAGTTTAGTGTCTCTAATTTAAGAATAAAGATATAAATTAGGGACAGATTTTTTTAATGTAAAATGATAGTCTGGCAAATAAATGAATATAAAGCCAGAAAGCACCTCGACCAAAACGATATAATAACATGCAATATGCCATATGATTATTTTTCCTTTCAGAGTGTCATATGCTGAAGATATGTAATAGATTTGCTCTCTGATACACCTAAAGGGAAATACCAGGTGGTCCAGGATTATCTTTTAGTTGCAACAAATACAATTCAGCAACTGCAAGAATTTATACTGCTAAAATACCTACAGAGGTTATTTCAAATGACTTGTAAAAATAAGTGTGAGCATACCCTAATTGTCCATAACATTATAACCTTTTTTGCAAAATCTGAAATAAATTCAGCTATTACTTTACAAAGCTAACCCCCTAATGTTCTCTAGCACCTAAACATAATTCAGCCTTACAATATAAATCCCAGCCGTGTAAGGATTCGCAACACTCTGCCTAGCAACTGTGTCAATGTCTCTCTGATGTACAATAAAAGGCTATACCTATTGTTAAACTATGCTATGTTGCAACAAAATGCTAACCACAGTAAAAGGAAATCTTGGAAAACTAGGCCAGGATTTATCCCCCTTCTACTGCTAATTATATAATCAAGAGCACCATGAATACGCTTATTGTAGATGTCAAATTTACATATGCATATTGTCAGGTTAAAGCAGACCTAAAGTTGTTGTAAACATCAGACATGAAATCTGAACAAAGCTATAGTGTGTACATGTATCAATTAAGAGAACTAAGTATCACTTCTGTCAGCTGTTTTCTTCCTCTGCTATCAACATGAGTCACTTCTGACAAGTTTTTCTGACACCAAGAAAAACAAGTGACAGGGGAGGGAACTCCAGCTGATGGACAGCCTCAGCTCTGTCCCTGTCTTCTGTGTGAAGGAAGGTGCGTCCCTTCCCTCCTATCAGCTGTCAGACCTCTCCTCACTGAGCTCTGAAGAGTGTAATTTCAGCTCTCTGTCCCCATTTGTTTTGATAGATCAGACAATTCTGGACTTTGAACAGATGTAGAGAAGAAAAGACTGCAGATAAACAGGTACAACTTATTTAGGAGGATTTGTTTAATCTCTGTGTATCAGGACAGTCACTTCACTGGGTATATGTAAGGCCTTACAACCACTTTAACCAGTTGCCGACCGCCGCACCTCGATATACGTCGGCAGAATGGCACGGACAGGCAAATGGGCGTACAGGTATTTCCCCTTTAATTTGCCGTGTAGCGGGCACTGCTGCATTCTTAGTGACCATGCCGCGGGCGCCGCGAACCCGCGATCGTCACACAGAGAGACCGAACGGGGAGATGCCTATGTAACATGGAGATGCCTATGTAGTGACATGACAGGGATCTACTGCTCCCTGTCATCGGGAGCAGTGATCGCTTTCATATCAGTGATAGCCCCCCCCACAGTTAGAATCACTCCCTAGGACACACTTAAGCTCTTGATCGCCCCCTAGTGTTTAACTCCTTCCCTGCCAGTGTCATTTACAGTGCCTTGCTAAAGTATTTCGGCCCCCTTGAACTTTGCAACCTTTTGCCACATTTCAGGCTTCAAACATAAAGATATAAAACTGTAATTTTTTTTGAAGAATCAACAACAAGTGGGACACAATCATGAAGTGGAACGAAATTTATTGGATATTTCAAACTTTTTTAACAAATAAAAAACTGAAAAATTGGGCGTTCAAAATTATTCAGCCCCTTTACTTTCAGTGCAGCAAACTCTCTCCAGAAGTTCAGTGAGGATCTCTGAATGATCCAATGTTGACCTAAATGACTAATGATGATGAATAGAATCCACCTGTGTGTAATCAAGTCTCCGTATAAATGGGGACAGGGAAGATGGTTAAAATTGATGGGAAGATGGATGGAGCCAAATATAGGACCATTCTGGAAGAAAACCTGATGGAGTCTGCAAAAGACCTGAGACTGGGACGGAGATTTGTCTTCCAACAAGACAATGATCCAAAACATAAAGCAAAATCTACAATGGAATGGTTCACAAATAAACATATCCAGGTGTTAGAATGGCCAAGTCAAAGTCCAGACCTGAATCCAATCGAGAATCTGTGGAAAGAACTGAAAACTGCTATTCACAAACGTTCTCCATCCAACCTCACTGAGCTCGAGCTGTTTTGCATGGAGGAATGGGCAAAAATTTCAGTCTCTCGATGTGCAAAACTGATAGAGACATACCCCAAGCGACTTACAGCTGTAATCGCAGCAAAAGGTGGCGCTACAAAGTATTAACTTAAGGGGGCTGAATCATTTTGCATGCCCAATTTTTCAGTTTTTTATTTGTTAAAAAAGTTTGAAATATCCAATAAATTTCGTTCCACTTCATGATTGTGTCCCACTTGTTGATTCTTCAAAAAAAAAATTACAGTTTTATATCTTTATGTTTGAAGCCTGAAATGTGGCAAAAGGTCGCAAAGTTCAAGGGGGCTGAATACTTTCGCAAGGCACTGTACACAGCAATCAGTGTATTTTTATAGCACCGATCGTTGTATAAATGAAAATGGTCACAAAATAGTGTCAAAAGTGTCCGATGTGTCCATAATGTTGCGCTTATGATAAACATTGCAGATCGCTGCCATTACTAGTAAAAAAAAAATATTAATAAAAATGCCATAAACCTATCCCCTATATTGTAGACACTATAACTTTTGCGCAAACCAATCAATATACGATTATTGAGTTTTTTTTTACCAAAAATATGTAGAAGAATACATATTGGCCTAAACCTTTTTTTTTTCTTACATTTTTTGGGGTTGATATTTATTATAGCATAAAAAGTAAAAAAGCTCCATTTGTGGGGAAAAAGGACGTAAATCTTGTTTGGGTGCAACGTCGCACGACCGTGCAAGTGTCAGTTATTCTGACCCAGTGCCGTATTGCAAAAAGTGCTCCTGTCAGGAAGGGGGTAAATTCATCCCAGCCTGAAGTAGTTAATAAATTACCTTTTGTTTGCTCCTTTTTTCTGCTCTTTTGAAATAAAAATTAAATGCTTACCCATTTCTCTGGAGTGAGCATTTACTGTATTTGGTCCAGTCAGCTTCTGTTTTTGACTCCGGGACTCCTCTGTGTTTGTGAGGGTGTGTTCATTTAGAGACAGAAAAGCTAACTGGCTGCCTTTTCCTGGGCAGTCAATAAGTGCTACTGCCCCATACAGGACATACCCTCAGTCTTAACCACAAAGACCCAGAAACATACACAAAAATTAAGCACATTGACCACAAAGTAGGGAAAACCGAACAGCACAGTCATGCTTGTGGGCGGGGTCTCGCTGCGCCCGGGCACGTGGGGTAACATCTTGTCTGAAGGCATGCTCATCAATGCCTGGGACCAGGCGGAGGCTCCAATGTGAAGAATCAAACATTAAGACAGTCCCTGACTCTAAGATGAGCCACTTGTGTGTAGCACTAATGTACAGAGTTCTGCAGTAAAATGTTTAGTCTCAAATAACTACACACTTGTACTGATGTGTTGCATCCGGGGGGACATGCAGAGCCATTGCCTACTTCACCAGTCTAGCGTAACTTTGTTACCTCACTCTCAGTAATGGAATAAAACCCATGTGGACACATAGCATGAGTCTAATGCCGCGTACACACCATCACTTTATGTGATGGAAAAAAACGTAATTTTCTGTGAAGTAAAAAAACAACGTTTTTGAAACTTCAATTTTCAAAAACGACGTTGCCTACACACCATCATTTTTTCACAATGCTCTAGCAAAGCGAGGTTACGTTCACCACTTTTTTCCATTGAAGCTCGCTTCATAACTAGCTTCTGGGCATGCGCGGGTTTAAAAACATTGTTTTAAACATCGTTTTTGCTACACACGGTAAATTTTTGTGACACAAAAAATGACGTTTTGAAAACGACACAAAAAATTGAAGCATGCTTCAATTTTTTTTTGTCGTTTTTTACAAGACATAAAACGACGTTTTCCCCACACACGGTCATTTTAATTGACGTTTTTTAAAACGCCGTTTTTTTTCATCACATAAAGTGATGGTGTGTACGCGGCATAATACATGTCTTTAGCTAACTCTTTCTTTCCTGTACCTAGTCTCTTGCATCTCTGTAATGCTAGTTTGCTTCCAGTGACCAGAGAAGACAGACAGCTAGGCAAGGAGTCAGAGCACCGACCCCCTCGCTACCAGAGGACCCAACCAAGTAACACACCAACAACTGGTGGCAGTAGAAGTTCTCCCTCTTGGTTACCTATGGCAACTACCCCTCTTCTTAACTTTGCAGGTTAACCTTTGTCAAGGTGTTACGCATATTCCTGTTACAGACCTGGGTTCTAAAGGAATACTCCAAGACCCAACATGTACCCTAACTTCAGACCAGGATCAAAGCAGTTGAAACAAATTTACTGGAAGTCCAGCATAATATGTATAACATGAATAAACATCTTTCTCCTAACTACACCTATCTGTGGCTTCCCCCAGCGTACCTGCACAGGTGAGGTCCCTAGAGGAAGAGTCTATACTTGGCTGCGGGTGTCCCGGTGACTCAGCACTTTAATAGTGGACCACAGGTCCTAGCAGACCTCAGCAAGTTTCCCATCCAAGCCTTCTCTCTCTTTGACCCCCTGGGACCTGAGCCTTTTCCTTTTACAATACATGGGAGGGAGGCAGGACTCCAAAAAAGACTATGAACATACTCCGAGAAGGAAACAAAAATATTAACCCCTTCCCCCTGATCTTGGGCAGCCAAGAAATTAACATACAATACAGAAGGCCTTTATAATAAAAGTTATTTAAAGGAGAAGTTTGGGGTTACCAACAAAAAAAAACACACTCTCCTTTGTGGTACAGCATCAGTTTGATGCTGTAGTTGTGCCACGTTGGCTCTATAACCGATGACTGAGTAATCTCATGACCGCTGATCGCTCAGTTATTGGGCAGTTTGAAGTGTAAAGCAGTGACTTTCTGCTCTGTCGCTCAAGGCTAGTGGGGTGGAGTGAGCACTAGACATGTGCACACTGAAATATTTTGTTTCGGAATTAAATTTTCGTCCGAAAAATAAATTTGTTTAGTTACTCCCGAAATTCGTTTTTATTTATTTTGTTTTTCGTTAAAAAAATGCATTGTCCGAAAATCAAAATTAAGGTCGAATCTGTCATTGAAGGCTTATGGTGTCTGTCGAATGTTCTAAGAAGAAGAAGAAGAAGAAGAAGAAGAAGAAGAAGAAGAAGAAGAAGAAGAAGAAGAAGAAGAAGAAAAAAGAATTAGACAGAATCTTAAAGAAAAAAAATTTGACTCTTCATGTCTCTCGACGTCAAATCTTCATGTCTCTCGACGTCGAATCTTCATGTCTCTCGACGTCGAATCTTCATGTCTCTCGACGTCGAATCTTCATGTCTCTCGACGTCGAATATTCATGTCTCTCGACGTCGAATCTTCATGTCTCTCGACGTCGAATCTTCATGTCTCTCGATGTCAAATGAAGAAGAAGAAGAAGAAGAAGAAGAAGAAGAAGATCTTTCGCTTTTCGTTTTCTGTGCTTTCGTTATCGTTTTTTAAAATGATAACGAAAATACCTGAAATTCGGACGAAAATGCATTCGGACGAAAACGAATGCACATGTCTAGTGGGCACACAGCCATGCATTGAGAGGCAAAGCCAGCTGTGAATCAGGCAGCTAGGTGGATTCCGACAACATGGTTGGGATCATTCCAGAGCCTGGAGTGGCTCTGCCATGTCAGCTTGTGGGCAGGGCTGTCTGCGTCCGCGTGGGGGACCTGGAATAGTGTTCATTACTGCCCTTATTGTGATTAAGGCCAACATTCACATTGATACAGAGTTAAGTCAGCAGTCCATCGTAAAAGCGATGCTACTCTGTTAATTATACTGATGCATTTAAAGGATGGACTATAACTTGACTCTAAAAGTAATGTGAATATCTCTGGTAGTAAGTAGGGGGGCTGAGGAATTTGAGTTCAAAAGATGGCCTGTTTGGTAGATATGATGCCTTGCTTCACATAACAACCTCGCTCCACACCAACCAGCTCGTATAGCCGACATACCTTGAAATCAGTAATACCTTCACAAGTATTCATCTTATTTTGCCTCAGCACACTGATCACCCCCAAAACAAACAAAAAAACAAAAAAAATAAAGTTGTATTTTTTTAACTCTTTAATTCATATATTGCAGTTTACCAAGCCTTATATATAGTGGCTGCATTAGTATTATGTTTTCTAGCTAAAACATTTTAGGTATTGTTATTATTATTATTATTATTATTCAAGACATATATAGTGCCAACAGTTTTCAAAGTGCATTACATAAAATATCAGTTGATCTTGCCAGAAATGCAGTGCTCTAATCGCTTTGTGCGAGCTGCACTGAAAACCAAAACAATGTTATTTTTCTTCTCTAAACTACTAATCTCCCCATCCCCCATGTAACTCAGATGAACAAATACAAACATGTCTATGTTTGACAACCATGGCTCCTTATATAAATACAGTATTGTAGAGGTGAGCATAGTCAAGAAAGGTGTTAAAGTGATTGTATAGGTTCGTTTTTTTTTTTTTTAAATAACAAACATGTTATACTTACCTCCACTATGCAGTTCGTTTTGCACAGAGTGGCCCTGATCCTGCTGTTTTGAGGTCCCACGGCAGCTATCTTGGCTCCTCCCTGCTAAAGCTAACCCCCATCTGGGAAACTCTTTCCCGAGGGGGTTAGCTTACATAGGATGCATTAAGGTGAAAAAACACTAACCTTTACAACCCCTTTAATTACCAGGCTGAAAAAAGGGTAAAAAAAGGCAAAACTATTTAAACTATTGCAGTCACCACATCCAAGTATTGACAAGCTATAAGTTATAATTATAACTGTTTTAATTTTTGGGTTTAGATATACTTCAACTGTTAAAGTTAATCCTCTTAAAAAGCTTTATTTTAAGGCAGAACTTTGGATGAGTGGTGCTATGGTAGACCTTGAAAAAATGTGTAATACAATCATGGAACAACTTCCTTGTTGAGAACATGGCCCCACCTTCTACATCCCATGATTGACCCACCAAAATAGTGGTTAACCTTAATGGCTATAGCAGCAGTTAATGCTCATTTTAACTCTTCAGTATCTACCTGAAATAGCTTTGAGTGGATTTTTTTCACCAAGCCTATCCATGAATAGGAACTGTTTTGTGAAAGTAAATTGTGTATAATGTAATCGAAAATGAATACATTGAGATCATTGTTGTGAATCTAATTTGCCTGGCTTTCAGTTTTTGGTTAGCCTGTGGCATATTTAGGAGGATGAAATTGTCTGAATGGTTGTGTGACTGAATACTTGCCATCCAATTTCACATAATGGGACATTGAACTCGATGTAGCGCACAGACCTTGTGACCGCAAATGAAAGTTAGCTTGGAAATATTGTACCACTCTAAAAAAGATAAAGCAATATTTTCTAAGCACCGATGTTGTTACTGGTGTATCCTCTACAAAATATTGCTTGTGGTAAATATCAGTGTTATTTTCACATCAGACAGTAATTTTCCTTTTATCTACTTGTAAACAGTGACAGCTTGGCAAAAGGCAATTGATTTAGTATTTCCTCTGTACAAGCTCACATACGAGAACAGGCAATGCCCGGCTAAATTTGATAAGGTGTGGGCTGAATGGGTGGACGCGAGGGGGTAAGGTGCCGGAGAGGAGGGGGACCAACTGATGGATTCCCCCCTTTTTCGGATGGGGGTTAACCAATCCCCCCCTTCCCACTGGGTGGCACCCGACCATACTAAATAATAGACATGTGCACACTGAAATATTTTGTTTCGGATTTTCGTTTTTGTCCGAAAAATACATTTATTTAGTTACTCCCGGAATTTTTTGTTGGAAATTGCATTCGTCTGAAAATCCGAAAGAATTAAGGTTGAATCTGTCATTGAAGGCTTATGGTGTCTGACCGTCTGTCGAATGTTCAAAGAAGATTCGAAGGAGCAGCTAAACTGTACGACGCCTCAATCGTACATTTCCGGTCAAATGCTCGGCCCATAGGCTATAGTAGAATTCTAATGTTGTATGACTAGTAATAATTATATTTGTTAATTATTATTACTAGTCAACCAACAATAGAATAGAATCAGTTCATCTACATCAGATTACTAATTTTATAAAATCGCTAGACACAGATCTAACAAATATAACCACTAAGACCTTACTTGAAAATAAATGCCTAAATAGACCTGAATCACGAGGAGGAGGAATTTCAGATCTATATAATCTCTTCAATAATAAACAGACCAAGCCTTCTTACCAGATAACATGGGAATCAGACCTAGGTGAAACTATAGAGGAAGAGACCTGGGAACGCTTGTCGACCATGGTGCACAAGGGAATACTTAATACTTCCATAGTAGAAGCAAATTTTAAGGTGCTATCCAGATGGTATTTAGTTCCGGCAAAATTAGCAAAAATATACCCTGATGCTTCACCCCTTTGCTTCAGAGGATGCGGACAAGAGGGTACTATGTTTCATGTCTGGTGGACCTGTCCCAAAGTCCAACACTTTTGAGTCAGAGTTTTTGCATTGATAAACTCAGTGACCGGACATAATATACCTAATAATCCTAAAACAGCACCATTTGTGGACTTAATGGACGGGACCCCTAGACATCATCAGACCCTTATCTTTGTTATTTTCTCTGCAGCAAAAATTACGATAGCATGAGCATGGAAGTCTTCAGTGATCAGTCTTAAGGTGTTGAAAAATAAACTTTCTTGGATTATGGTCAATGAGAAGACCAGCATCCTTAAAGACAAACAAATTTCGACAAGATATGGTCCCCATGGATGAAATACCTCCAAACTCCATGATCCCTAGATCTGATTATTGAGATGATTTAGGCCCCATACACACCATAGAATCTATCCGCAGATAAATCCCATCGAATGGGTTTCAGCGGATAGATTCTATGGTGTGTACACTCCGGCGGATATTTATCCGCGGATATTTCCGAATTCCAGCAGATAAATATTTGTCGACATGCACAGAATATCTATCCGCTGGAATCGGATCCCACGGATGGATCCGCTGGTCTGTACAGACTCACCGAATCCATCCGTCCGAAGGGATCCCCCGCATGCGTCGCAATGATTCAACGCATGCGTGGAATTCCTTATATGACAGCGTCGCGCACGTCGCCGCGTCATAATCGCGGCGACGGCGCGACACGTCATCGCCAGAGGATTTCGGCGCGGATTTCAATGCGATGGTGAGTACACTCCATCGCATTAAAATCTGCTGAAATCCTCGAGAGGATTTATCCGCGGAAACGGTCCGCTGGACCGTATCCGCGGATAAATCCTCCCGTGTGTATGGGGCCTTAGACTGATAGGCATGAATTACATCTTGATATTTTAGACTTATTGTCTCTCATTTATATTCTATTTTCTTTCTCCTCCTCTACTTGATTATTTTGTTTATCCCCGCCCCTTTTTTTGGAATTATTTTTTCTTTCTGGGATGTAAACATTTTTTTTCTATAATGAATTATCACTTGTATCTCGACTAATGTTATTTAATCTTTAATAAAAATCTATTGAATAAAAAAAAAAGACATTTCATTTTGCTGCAGCACTGTTCTATACATTGCACAGATGCGCCACTCTACAGGCAGACTAAGGGCACCCCCAGGCAAGATTTTTAAAGGGGTTGTAAAGGTTTTTTTTTTTTCTAAATAGGTTACTTTAAGCTAGTGCATTGTTGGTTCACTTACCTTTTCCTTCCATTTCCCTTCTAAATGTTTTTTTTCTGAATATCTCACTTCCTGTTCCTCCTCAGTAAGGTGTTCAGTAAGCTGTTCTAAATGACTTTCCACCACTCAGATGATGGTGGAAAGCTTACTGAGGTGAAACAGGAAGTGAGAAATTCAAACAAAGAAAAAAAACATTTATAGGTAGATTCAGAAAGAGTTAGGCCGGCTTATCAGTAGATAAGCCGGCCTAACTCAGAATCTACACCGACTTATGTTTAAGTGTATTCTCAAACAGAGATATGCTTAAACATATCTAAGATACGACGGCTTGCGCCGTCCTATCTTAGGTTGCAATAGTGAGGCTGGCTGCTAGGTGGCGCTTCCATTGCGGTCGGCGTAGAGTATGTAAATTAGTAGATACGCCGATTCACGAACGTACGCCCGGCCGCCGCAGTACATTTATGCCGTTTCCGTAAGGCATTATCAGGCCTAAAGTTATTCAATCTAATAGATGGAATAGTAATGTTAAAGTATGGCCGCCGTTCCCGCTTCGAAATTCGAAATTTTTACGTTGTTTGCGTAAGTCGTCCGTGAATAGGGATTTACGTCATTTACGTCCACGTCAAAATCAATAGTCCCGTGCGGCGTACTTAGCCGCAATGCACACTGGGAAATGTAGGCGCCCGGCGCATGCGCAGTTGTAAAAAGACGTCAATCACATCGGGTCAAGCCTCATCACCATTAAACACACCCCCTCAGACAAATTTGAATTAGGCGCCCTTACGCCCGCCCGTTTTAGGCTACGCCGCCGTAACTTAGCAGGCAAGTACTTTGAGAATCAAGTACTTGCCTCGCTAACTTACGGCGGCTTAGCCTAAACACGCTAAGCTACGCTACCGCAAGTTTACACCATTCTCTCTGAATCTACCTATATGTAGGGAAATGGAAGGAAAAGGTAAGTGAACCAACAATGCACTAGCTTAAAGGAACCTATTTAGAAAATAAAAGACAAACCTTTACAACCCCTTTAAAGGAATATTTTATCTTATTTATTGTTTCACTTTTATGGCAATAACTTGCATATAAGCCTTTAAAATTAGCACTTTAATAGGGTTTGTATGTTCGGCTCATCCCTATTTCTTATTGATACATTACAGACATTGCAACAGTGTTGTGAGAATCCTTTTGTTACTACAAGAAAAGGAAGTCTTCATGACTAGTTAAAAAATAATTGCTGAGTACTCTGAAGGAGACATTTCATCAATGAAAACATTGAAATCAATGGGTGATTACATATGCCAAAACTGAGTGAACTCAAACCTTTTAAATGTAAAAAAAAAATTCAGAAACGCTCTAATCTGTTTAGCTGCAGAGAGAAATACAGACATTCTCTGTGGCTGAACTGACTTTCCGTTAAACAGGTGATAATGAGAACATATGGTAGCTGAAGGTGCCAGAGGCTGTACATAAGACAAATGGGGAAAGTTTCGAACTTCTGACTCATTTGGTTCACTTTTAGTAGACAATGTTTCAGTGATGCACTTTGCTGTTAAGCAAATTATAGTATCGTTTTATACCCTGTAAAAAAAATGCTTTAATATACAAGTGCTTTGGATTACAAGCATGTTTCTGGAAAGAACGAATTATGCTCATTATGCTCACAAACCAAGGGTTTACTGTAATAATAATAATACAAAATAAAAACTATGGTTTCTGATTGCACTTCATGGCAGTACTGCAAATTTGGAGTAGTGGTCACACCGAGGCCAAGGAGGAGCAGACCTATGCTTCAAACACCTGACACTTGTCCACCTCTGTCTTCTCCCCTCTGCATTATACCTTTCCAGACATCAATAGCTAGGGATAAATGTTTCCTGTGCTACTGTGTCAGAGACCAAATTAATATTTAAATAAAAAAAAAAGCTGGTGGTTATGCTGGAAATTATTTATGATTCTCTAGTGCCCTAGGCAGAGTTTACACTGCTTATATTAGGACCTCCATCAACATATAAATGGGGTATTTAAATAATAAATTTCATTTTTTATTGCGTCCTTTTTTTAGACCCAGTGTCCTCTTTACTGGGTCTCTATGCTTCTTTATGTAATCCAGATCAAGGTTACTGATAGGAAGGGTGCTGTACATACCTTCCTTAAAGGGTCACTAAAAGAAAATTTTTTTTTGCTGAAATGACTGTTTACATGGTATAGAGACATACAAGTTTACTGATTCCTTTTAAAAATGATTAAAAATAGATTAAATTCAATCATATAATGTGCCTCTAGTTTCACTTTCGGTTTTAAACTGGTTTCATGTTTATGTGAAGTAAAGAAACCCACAGAACAAAAACAAACAAATCCAGGGCAGTCTTTTGTTTTTGTTAAAATGAATCTGATTGGTTCTGAGGAGTTTTAGACACACAGTAATGACAGCTTAGACCACCGTGAGAAATCTCCCAGTACTGTGGTTATAAGGAGCCAGACAACCAGGAAGTGTGGAGATCACAGCAGAATTACAGATACTTCAAAGCAAAAACGAACAATAAGGACATGAAACCAGTACTGCAGTAATGTAAAGGAAGCTATTTAGCTAAAAAAAATTCCTTTAGTGATCCTTTAAAACAGCACCCTGTCTCAGTCTCAAGAGCCATTAGTGGCTGGCTCTTTGAAGGAGTTATGCAAATATCAAAATGTCTTAACCACTTCCCTCCCAGCCTATAGCAAAATGACGGCAGGGTGGTGGTTCAGTTATCCTGACTGGACGTCATATGATCACACCGATTGGTGGTGTGGTGTGTCATTCTGACACGACGCTGCACTGATCTCTGACGGAGGCTCTTTACCATGTGATCAGCTGTGTCGAATCATGGCTGATCTCGATGTAAACAGGAAGAGCCCTTGATCAGCTTTTCCTCACTTGCGTCTGACAGACGCGAGTAGAGTAGAGCCGATCGGCGGCTCTCCTGACAGGGGGCCTGCGCTGATTGTTTATCAGCGCAGCCCCCCCACGGATGCCCACACCGGACCACCAGGGAAGCCACCAGGACCACCAGGGAAGCCCCTAACATGTGGATGGCCAGGTACATACCCCATGGCCATCCACATCTGCCAATATATATATATTGGCATCCACATATAGCAATATATGCCAATCAGTGTCCTCAAATGGGCACTGACTGGCACCATTATTTATCAGATCAGATCAGTGATGCCCAGCAATGCCACCCATTAGTGTTATCAGTGCCACGCATCGGTGTCCATCAGTGCCACCTATCAGTCCCATCCATGCCCATAAATCAGTGACCATCAGTGCCCATCTGTGCTACCTATCAGTGCCACCCATAAGTACCCATCAGTGCCGCCTATCAGTGCCGCCTATGAATTTGCATCAGTGCTGCATACCAGTGCCACCTATCAGTGCCCATCAGTGTTGCCTATCAGTGTCCATCATCAGTGCCCATCAGTACCACCTCATCAGTGCCACTTCATTGTACCACCTCAACGGTGCCGCCTTATCAGTGCCCGTCAGTGCAGCCATATCAGTGCCCGTCATTGAAGAAGAAAACTTACTTATTTACAAAAATAATTTACAGAAACAAAAAAATGTCAGTCTTTTTTTATTTGTTGCACAAAAAATAAAAATCGCAGAGGTGATCAAATGCCACCATAAGAAAGATCTATTTGTTGGAACAAAATGATAAAAAATTTGTTTGAGTACAGTGTAGCATGACTGCACAATTGTCATTCAAATTGTGACAGCGCTAAAAGCTGAAAATTGGCCTGGGCAGGAAGGCCAATTTGTAAGTGCCTGGTAAAAGGGGTTAAAGGGGGATTTATTCTCAAAGAATGGGCATCCAAAGGGAGGCTACATTTACATGAAAAGTGCTCTAGGTGACATTGACATGTGATGCTGAACTTCCATAATTTAAAGAACTGAAATCCAATGAATGAAGGTGGGCCAACCAGGGACAGTCAGACTGCAGATGGAAGGGTTAGATAATTCTAGACATTTTACAGGTGGAAATTAAACTTCTTTCACTTCTGATGCTCACAGTTTGCAGTGAAATCTCAGTACAGGAAAGGGGCCAGTACAGTTGTGCAAGACTGAGAGTATGTCTGGAGTTCAGCTTTAACTGGAACTGAACAACAAATATATAAATGGCTTGTGGTGATCAAAGGAGAATATATTGCATGTTCACTCCTACAGTAGGGGTCCATTTAAAAAAGATTTCCAAGATTCACCCAAAATATACATATACCTACTACATATTTTTCCACTTGAATCCAATTGGAAAATGTCCCAGTCCTGGATGAAAGTTGTGTGAATTAGATCCCATTTTGTCCCTTTAGCATTCTGTGGCTACAGTAATTTTCTCTTATAGGGAGATCTTTCCTCTCACAGTGCAATGCTCTGTGGCAGAGCAATCTATGGCCAGGTTTGGTGTTGGTGGATGTGCATACAAATCCTGTGGAAGGGCTAGCACACTCCTTATTTTCTCCCCTGAGGCCCCCTACTGACCTTTTTGGGTTTTCACTGTCAGCCCTTTTTGGGCCTTTGTGTAGTGGTGTTCCTTGGCCCTCTCAGCTTGGCAAGTATGGCACATCTTTATCACTTACCTCTATCTTCCTGATGAAGCCTATCATAAAATTCATTGCATATCAACTTAAGCCTGGTACACACTACAATTTTTTTTTGTGCAACCCCACAGGGCTAGTCCAGCGATCTACCCCACAGGGCTAGTCCAGCGATCTTCCCCACTGAGCTGTTGTGTCATGACAGGGGGGTGGCCAGAACACTGCGATTAGCACTCCCTGCCATTGGCTGAGAGTAGTGATCAGGAGTCGGTTGGCTGCTGGTTTTCCAGCATGCACGTCTGACAGAAGCAGACTGAACGGTCAGGTTCTGTCGGACAGACCGACATACCCACGGGCAGCTGGTATTTTTTGCACAAGAAAATATCTCCGGACATTCTGCCCATGTGCCCATTCTGCCCATGTGTTTTTTTAAGGTTGTTTGGTAGCCTACTTCATCCTGGGTGATGCCTTTTTTTATCTAAATTTTTTTTTTTAAATATATTTATAGTTGTCCTATGTGATTGCACCTTAATAACATGTTATACTTACCTGCTCTTGGCAATGGAATTACACAGAGCAGCCCTGATCCTCCTCTTCACGGATCCCCCACCGACACTCCTCCACCCTGCTCCCACTCCCTCCTTACTGGCTATGATTGACAGTAGCAGGAGCCAATTACTCTCACTGCTGTCTTTGAGCCAATAAGGAGAGACATACCATGCAGAGCAGCTGTTCTCGTGCACATCACTGGATCAACATAAGGTTGGGGGAGCTGCATACTGAAGGTTTTTTAACTTTATGCATAGAATACCCAAAGGTAAAAAGTCTTTAGGCTTTGGAATCACTTTAAAAATGTCTCTTTATTTATCTATATATTGGCGGTGTGGTGGCAAGTAATCTCCCATCAATTCTTTTCTTTTGATACACAGAGTTCTCTCTGCTTTGCACAGTTCATCTGGCTGCTTGGGCACATAAAGGGGGATTCAAATTGTGGCTGATTTACCTGCCCATGCTTTTTCTCTCAGTGTGGTATAGCCAGAAGTTCAATTTAATGACTGATGGGTTTAGATGGTTGCTGGTACTGTGACATATGTGGTGCTCGTGGTTCTTATGGTGCCAGTAATAACATAACTGATGATGTGAAATGGGTAGTGAATGCGAATATCCATCTATTTATCTATCTATCTACATTGCTCCATAAACACTAAATTTCCAAATTATTTTCCCTGGGGACTCTGGGTCTGTTTAGACCCGAAATCATTATTTTTGCTATGAGGCAATTGCTTTAAATTGAGCTATTACTTTAAAAAGGCCAATTACTTTAAGTGGAACATGCTGTATATATTCAATGAACACATAACTGAGGTTCATTTGCGAGCCAGAGAACCACAGCAGGATTGCAACCTATTATAAAATATTATGATGAGCTACAGTAATTGTGTCAGTTTAGTTTCTGTGTCTGAATCCCAGAATATTCTTTCAAAAAGCCACTATTATTTTATCCTACATGAACATATACATTGCTCATGACAATTTCATGCCCAGAGCGAGTTTCATGCCTTGCACACTTCATCCATTTACAAGTGAACATAATATACTGTACATATTTAACATTTTATAAAAAAAATGAACAGAATATGAAAAGACCTTTTGTTTTACTGTTCCGTCCCTATGACCATGAGGTATTTCTGTCCAAATGATTCTGTCTACTTTGCAATAAATAAATAACCTTCATATAAAATATTTTCCCAATATAAATAACCTTTTATTTATTAGTCTGAGTTTATGTCTGTCTTGAGATAGTGTCATAAATAACGACCTGCTCTGTTGTATATGTATAGTTAGTTATATTTATATATATATAGATAGATATATATATAGATATATATATATATATATATATATATATATATATATTTTTTTTTTTCATATAATAAAAAATGTATTGTTACATAATGTTTATTGTGCTACTGTATTAGTGTATTTTCTGTGTTCTGCTAACACAGACAATTTTCTTTCTTATGATTCCCTGATAGCTGTGTATGTGTATAACCATCTTCTATGTCAGTCTCACTCCCTATGGTGAGATTTTTTAATGCAAATTGTGATTTAGGGCGTTTTAACTATTTCTGCTACTGCTTGGTTGCTGCCTGCATGTGGTATTCACCATGGTCCCCCGAGGTAGCCTATTTTCCTTCCTTGGTTTTTTTTTCCCCCTGCTTTTTCTTTGTTCCTCTGGGTTCTTTCTCTTTTTTTTTCCAGTTTCTGGTTGTCTCCGCAAGTTGCCATTACCTATATGCCCATCAATACTATCTAATTACAGTGTGGGCACTGACTATTCAGTGTTCACGACTGAAACCATTCTGGGATCTCCTGTGCATGCCCCGACGTTTATGCGCCTATTGCGCGCATGCGTTTGACGCAATACCGTCATTTCCGGTTCAGTCGATCTATTTCCGGTGGTGTTGCCTTTTAAAGATGGCTGCTGCCATGGTTTCATTGCTGCACATGTCTGGTGCGACACTGACACCATACACTCCTGTTGGCTCCTGTTCGGACCGGTTTTCCATGCCCTGCTGGATATTAAGGTAATCTATATTTTCCCAACCCCATCTTCCAAGATCTTCTATGACTATTTTTGACTTTCTGGCCTTTTGCATAGCCCTTATTATATATTCCTTACCATGGCATGGGCCTCGGGCCCCCCCTTTTTTTTCTTTTTTTTTCTTGTTCCCTTATTTTTTTAACTCAAGGGTTAGGCTGAGTCATTTACTATGCATATGATCATTATGCAATCCTTTACATGTGGATCTTCTCTCTATATTACCCCTTAGCCTACAAGCTATCCAGATTCGTTGGCTACCCATTCCGGATTCGCTATTGGGACCTCTTTTGGAGTATTTCTTGTCGCCTGACATTAACCGTTTTTTACCTCTTTATTTTTGTGCGTTAGACCAAAGTTTTTTACACGCATATATCCTGGTAAGCCTTTTTTCATCTTTATTGATTATTATTATTTCATCCTTATTCATTAATAATTGCTCTGACCTTATCTTCTTGGAAGCTTGATGCCTATTGTACTCCATTTCTACCTCTTTTTTTTCTCTTCCATTTCTGATTTTATAAATAAAAAGGACAAGCACTTCAGATATGTATATAAAAAAGTGTATCTAATGTACTACTGTGAGTAAACAAAATTATATAAATAGAGTGTGCATAAGTACAGTCTGGGGCAACTATGAAAAGTGATCACCATACACAAATCAAAGTATCAATAAAATATGATAAGTGTTTCAGATGGCAATATGCAATGGGTGACCACAACACAAATAATAATAAAGAAAAACAAAAACCCTATATGATAGCCTCCAAATGGCGGTGTGAGGTAAAGTTGAGTACAAAGACTCAGATCAAATGAATATAGTGTTTCCAAAAAGTGAGAGTGCATCAAGTGCTAAATTCATAAGAAGAAATATGCATATATATATTGATAAAAAATTAGAGTTCATAAATGAAAAGGTCAGAAAGATGCAGATGGGTCGTTCTGATGGAATTGATGTAATGGTGAGATCTCTATAATGGAGATGACATCCAAACAATAGCGGTCTCTCTATGCCCTTACCTTAAGGGTGCTATATAAACACATATAGTGCAGATATCAGCCTCTCCAAGGACCTTCCTTCTTGCGGATTGCGATCTGAGGCTCTGCTGGTTCCTATTGTGGCAATATGATAGGACCTAAAACAGGCTCAATGCTCCATGCAATCAAGCAGTGAGAGAAGGATGGAAGGAGAAAGTGGATGCCACCAATAGTGAAGTACGTTGAAACAGGGGGTTCTTTATTATGAATACATTGGACTCTTACATTGAGGTAAAAGTTTAAAAACAGCTGTGACAGGACGCGGCAAATGAAACTCCATCTTACGTCTATCTGTTGGCCTCCGGCTTGCGCAGGTCTCACGTGGTCTCGACTGCCTACGGTGTTACGTCACGTGCCTCGTAACTTCATCAGGGGCCCCCCTTGTTGCATCTTCAGTGCCCTGTTTGAAAAATGCACCTTCCATTATAGTTAATGGAAACACTCAATTTTTTAAAAAGCGTTTTTTAAGTCACATATCACTTTTTCATAAGTGACTAGGATGAAAATAAATGTAAAATTTCAGCACAACACAGTCAACATTTGCTTATAAGGATGATATTGAGGATATGCAGAAAAAAGTAAATGTTGGTTGGTTGCGCTCTGCGGAGTGGTAGTTTATTGCTAACCATATAAAAGCACATATCTGGGCAAAATAAATGACACAGGGGGTGCAGAGAAGTTGACCCAGCTGCTGCTATACATTTACATCATAAACTTCCTCTACTTAAAAAAGCACAACAGAGGACATAAAAAACAAAGTAATTTCAAAACAAAGTAGCAAAAGAAATCAAAAGAAACAGATACAATCCACATCTGCAAATCCCACAAAGTGAAAAAAAATCTATAATAACCATATACAAAATATTGTTAAAAAAAAGACAAACAATCATAAAAATCCAATGTGCTTTTTCAAAAGACACATATCACTTTTTTAAGTGCACTGGTGTGAATGGGCCCTTACTTCTTGTCTCTTCATACCAACACAGTGAGCAGTTTGTAAGCAGGGTGCAGCGTGTACCAGTAGGGAGAAGTCACATAGAGACTTAGAGTAGTGCAAAAGTATATTATATAAACAGGGCCATGGATGAATCCATGGGAAAAAAATAAGCTTACTTACCGACCAGCTCGCAAACAACCAATTGAACCTGTCTAACAGTATGCGTTAAAAACAGGTGTTTAGTCCGCACGCATTTGCAAATGCATGCGTAAGCCACAGAGCCTCGCCACGGCACCCTGATATCTGTGGTACTTTTTTTTTCTTTTCTACTTCACCTCCCCCAGCCCCCCACTAATCCTTCCCCCCTCTCCCTATTCTAGTCTCCCCCCCCCCACAACCTCACTTCATACTTTTAATTTCACCATATTTCTTTGTTAACTTAAATTTTTTATGCTTTCCACCTCTCTAAGAACCCCTCTCTTGTATCTTCATAGCAATGTCTTAGATATTCAATATTACGTATCTCTTCTATTTTATCAATCCATTCGCCTATCTTTGGACTCTCTACTTCTTTCCAATTTTTCAGAATCAAATCATTGAGTCATGTGTATTATCATTGAGTTTTTATATTCCTTTATCGGAAAATCTACTCCATGAAATAAACATGTCCAAGGTTCCTCTGGTAGGGCTATCTTGGTAATCTCTATATAGCTTAGTACTTCCTTCCAATAGATCACTATATCGGGGCATCTCTACCATATGTGGGCCATAGTTCCAACCTGACCACACCTCCGCTGGCACTCTATTGTCTGCCCCATTTGGTACTTCCCTAGTGTGTCGGGAGTTCTATACCACCTAGATATGCATTTATAGTTAATTTCCTGGTATCTGTGGTACTTAACGCTAACTAATGAGTGTCCCCACAGTGGAGGCACATGCAAAAGTATATTAGCATCAAGTTCCACCAGACAGTAACAAGGCCTATTTGGCACATGCACAACTGTTTGCCTCCACTAACAGTGGGTAGACGTAATCCCTGCACTGTCTTGACTCCTCTGTAACCTCCCTGACACTGAGCACTATCCCTGACAGACAGGGAACCTGTCTCTGCATTAGCCACTTCGCAAAATACATATTAACCCACCCGCGCTATAGCCAAAATCAGTGCTCATCAGTGCCGACCTTGTGTCCATTAGTGCAGCCTATCATTGCAGACCATCAGCGCACATTAGTACAGCCCATCAGTGCACATCAGTGCAGCTTCATCAGCGCACATCAATGCAGCTTCATCAGCGCATCTTCATCAGCGCACATGAGTGAAGGGGAAAAGTTACTTATTTAGACAATTTTAAAACAGAAACTACAGTAAGAAAAACTTTTTTGTTTTTCAAAATTTTCAGACATTTTTAGTTTGTTTACCAACAAATAAAAAAACACAGAGGTGATTAAATACCATCAGAAAAAAATCTCCATTTGTCTCAAAAAAAATTATAACATTTTTTGTTTGGGTACATTGTTGCATGACCGTGCACTTGTTATTCAAAGTGTGACAGCTCTAAAAACTGAAAATTGGCCTGGACAGGAAGGGGGCGAAGGTGCGCAGTAGGCAAGTGGTTAAATAAGCAGGGACAAAATAGAGACCTTTATCTGATGGTTGGAACGCATGCCGCAACATCGATCATTTATCACATATATGCCCGAACGTTTGCTATTTGTCACTTTGCTTGCATGGATAGACTTTTTCACCTATGATTGCACTATGTGATATAAACAAACGAAAACTCACCCAAAGTGGAACTTCCGCTTAAACCACTCCTTGCCCCCTTACATGCTACATTTGGCATGTATTTTTTTTTGGGGGGGGGAGTGGGGGCTTCAGTATGAGTGGGAATTCCTGTCCCCTTTCCTCCTTCCACCCAGGGCGCATGTTTGTGGAATAATGAGCTGAATAACGGTGCTCAGGCCATTGTGTCCCATACATCAAAATTGCAAAAAGAATGCCAGCAACTCGATTGCTTCTTCTTAAATCTTTATTAAGCACAAACAGCAGTGCAACATCAAAAAGCGTTTTGATGTCGCACTGCTGTTTGTGATCAATAAATATTTAAGAAGAAGCAATCGAGTCACCGGCATTCTTTTTCCAATTATGATTGCACTATGATGGATTAGAGATTGCACAGGCACTTTATATATATTTATTATTTAGCACTTATGTTTTGATATAGAAGCAGCACTAAGTTTAATTTTGTTGGATTGTCAAGTGGTTAAATAAGCACTGCCCTCACTAAAGTTGTCCACAGGTGTCAGACAGGGCATCAGTGTCCAATCCGACAGCCGTTTCCTCACTGAAAGTTCCTCTCATCTTCCTTCCTCACCTGTATTGCCACTGTAATCCAGCACCAACTACAGATGGGAGGATGAGCTGCACCTGCCTACAAGTTGTCACTGGCACAAGAAGGCACAGACAAGTTTCAATCCTTCACCCCTCTGCTAAAGATCTGTCTAGTTTTTACCTGGGAAGTTAGCAGTGTATGGGCAGCATTTAAAGGGGAGTTCAAGGCTTTTTTTATGTTTATTAAAAGTCAGTAGCTACAAAAAGTGTAGCTGCTGGCTTTTAATAAACAGACACTCACCTGCTCCACGTTCCAGCGACACGCTGCCCGGAGCTCCGCTCCTCTCCCCCCTCTCCGGCCGGCGCCTTCATTCCTAGTGTAGGCACCTGGCCGTGACAGCTTTCGGCTTCACGGTCGGGCACTCACGGCGCTGCGCTCTATGAGTGGTCAGGCGATCGCCTGGGACCTGTCACGTGTCCCAGGCAATCACCTACAGGTAGGGGCCGCCGTAGGCGATATGACATATCGCCTAATCAGGCCCTGGGTGGAAGGAGGAAAGGGGACAGGAATTCCCACTCATACTGAAGCCCCCACTCCCCCCCCCAAAAAAAAATACATGCCAAATGTAGCATGTAAGGGGGCAAGGAGTGGTTTAAGCGGAAGTTCCACTTTGGGTGGAACTCCGCTTTAAAAGCGGTGAGTGTCAAAAACAGGTATAAAATGACTTCACTTTCATGATTTTCTCAACCATTGAAAATAATCCTCTTTGTTTTATCATTGACATTTATATAATTGTATATGTTTGTAAAAATCATTAACTCAGTGGGCAAGACACAGACCTTTCAATGGGCCCTTTTCATCACCTTGCCTTTATAGCCTGGGAAATTTATAGCAAATGCAAATTACACAGAGGTAAAAATAAATTAATAACATTGTGGTAAAAAAATCATCTGGTAATTATTTATACATCAAACTTATACACCCAGAGTATAAAAACATTAAAAATCAATTAAAATTTCATTAGAAGCAGTTAGGAAATAAAATATGCTATGAACAATCAGAAGAGATATTGCAATGCCACAAGGTGTTTTCACAGGGAAGCATTTAAGATTGTGCAATTAAAATATATTTGAGTTGTGGGCGTGTAGTGAAATTCCATTTCGTTATGGAAATATACTGAGGCAGATGAGAAAGCTGAGTGAATACCAGATGTCTAAACACAGAAGGTGGCAGTGATGCAGTCAAAGCTGCTAAAGGGGTTAAAGGACTAGCAAATACAATGCCGTACTCCAGGCAAACAGCTAAATACACACATGATGCTACCGTACCTGGCAAGGGATATGCACTTATGCCCATATCATTTTGAGATTTACAATAATCTGCAACACAGCACAGTTCTATCTGGCTAGGCAGACAACTGCATTTTAATCTGCTGCAGTTAAAGTGGCTGTAAAAAGAAGAGGAAAGGATGCGCCAATCTAAGTGCAGTAGAAAGAGAACTTTTTAATAAAATTGTGTAAACAAACATCCGAATGGCTACTCACAAATTATAAGAAGTATCAGGCATATATATAGCTTAGGTCCGTTGTCACTTAGGTGTCGGGCAAGTCCTGGTCCCCAGCAGCGTCTTCAGTAAACGGGGGAGCTGATGGTTAAGTGTTCCAATACCTGGGCAACCATAAAGGAAGTGCAGGATGCCATACGAGACGGCGTGCATCTCAGGGTGGACCGCAACACAGGATCGTCGCACCGGAAGTGACGTGGAGTACGAACCAATGGGATGACGCGTTTCACAGCCTCCGCTGTTTCCTCAGATCCATGACGTCCAATCAGGGGGGACGCCTTATATAGGTTAGTGAGTGCTGTAATAGGTCAACCAATACGAATACATAGAAAAAACTCCTATACAACACAATCAGTGAAACGAAATCGACACGGGATGTATAAATAATGGATGGATATAATAAAAATCAGTTTAAGATGAGAGATCAATAAAAAAAAAATATTATTATTAAATTATAATACTCTAGACGAAAGTACTTTAAACAAATATTATCATAAGAAACCACAAGGTTTTTTTTTCTTAAAATGGCAATGTAACCAATTAGAATATAAATTAGAATATAATAAAAATAGTTGCACTAATTTTACTAGAGCCAGATACCAAACAGACAATACGATGTCTACCAACAATTAGTAAAAATATATATATATGGGAATCCTTCCATGAACGGACAGAAGTCAATAAATAATAAATAAATATATAAATAAATAAATCGACTTCTGTCCGTTCATGGAAGGATTCCCATATATATAGATTTTTACTAATTGTTGGTAGACATCGTATTGTCTGTTTGGTATCTGGCTCTAGTAAAATTAGTGCAACTATTTTTATTATATTCTAATTTATATTCTATACATGTGTCCGGCTCCCATGCAAGACGCCGATGGACATAGATTCCAATGGGGAGGGTGTTTTTTTAAGCACCTGATTAGCCAGAGGCTCTAATAGGCTTCAAAATAGGGTGGACTTGGTGCACAAGCACTGCGAACCAAGCACAACAATAGCGAATGACTATGACCCATCGCCCAATCAGCTGAAAGGACAGGCGATCCTATTGGATGCCTAGTAGGAGGGGAGTAGACGTGCAGTGGAAGCTGCCGTGATGGAGGAGAGGAAACAGGAGCCGCTGCCTGATGCCCGCCACCTAGATGGGGTAAGTGCCTGACCAACAGACAGCGAGCAAGTTGGGGGGGGGGTGCTGCCAGCTGCCTGGGGGTGGTTGTTTGCCACCCGCCCCCCCAAAAAAAACACCTGCCGCCACTGCACAGAACATGGAAATGCAATCATTTTAGTAAATATAAACTACTAAATACCTAAATACCTGTTATCAGCAGTATATAACAGTCTTGTGACTTATAATAGTGTCTGGTTAAAGCTTGTGGGAGGAGTATTCATTCTACCCTGACTGTCCTATGAGGATGCAGGACCCCTGACCATCTGTCTCGATAGTGCTGATTGGCCCTGTGCTGCTCACATGCACTCTCTTAATAAAACTCTCTAGCAATACACACCACACTGAGCATGTGCAGAGTGCCCCCAAGGCTCTGTTCTATCAGGAGATTAACTGGGGACTGTGGACGAAAGGGGAGGATGAGAGAAGACTGGATCAAACAGCCTTTTTACACAATGCAGAGGAATAACCCCTTAGGTTCCACATTGAGTATAACAAGCATGCTTTACTGCATATACAGACTAATTTTAACTATTGTGGGTTTAGTAAAGCTTTAAGTACACCCATGTGAACGAGGCCCAATACCTGACAAAAAGCAATGGTTAATGGAAATGTGTAATTAAACAAAAATCTAAAAGAATTTTTTTTTTAATTGATTTAATCAATGAATTAATCTATAAAAATTGGGGATGTAAACCATAGCTGACCATATACGTGATATGGGGCCCCAGTGCTTTCTAGCAGTATTATGATTCATCTAGATAACAATGGCATTTGCCATATTAGTCTGAAAACCGTGCAGGTATAGGTCAGTGCAGACACAGAGCATGAAGTATTAGGCAATGCTAAGTGCTGTCTGAGAGTTGACAAATCTTTGCAGAGGGATTTTCTTTAGAAGATTGGAGGAGCAAAGAACTCAGCGATGAGTTTTCCACTTGGCCCCGTCACATGTAGTCACATTTTATTTCTTTTAGCTAGGTCATTTTTCATATTTATTGCAAACATTCAACTAGTCGGATTGTAAGACCCCATACGCACTATTAGATTTTCTACATTCTTTTGTCTTCAGATTTACCAAAACCATGTAGTGCAAGGGCCTGCCTGATTGCATACAAATTGAAACTCTTAAGCTGCATACACACGACCAATTTTAATGTCCTAGAAAAAACAATGTTTTTTCGCCGTAATTCTTGTCAAGCCTGCCTTGCATACACACGATCGTGAAAAAAAAAATGCTTGAGCAATGCGCGGTGACGTACAACAACTAGACTGCACTATAAAGGGGAAGTTCCATTCAGATGGCGCCACCCTTAGGGCTGCTTTTGCTGATTTCGTGTTAGCAAGAGTTTGGTGAGAGACGATTCACGCTTTTCAGTCTTCGTCTGTTACAGCGTGATAAATGCTAGTTTTACCAGAACGAATGCTCCCGTCTCATAACTTGCTTCTGAGCATGTGTGTTATTTTCACAGCCTACACACGACCGTTTTTTTTTTTGACGTGAAAAACGATGCGAAAATTTAGAGCATGTTCTAAATTTTTAATGCCCATTTTTCAAGTCGAGAAAAATGCTCTGGAGCCTACACACGATAGTTTTTAATGACCATTTAAAAAAAATGCATTTTTCACGTCATGAAAACCAGTCGTGTGTACGCGGCATTAAAGTTTGACCTCATATTATATGGTTTTGGTAAATCTAAAGACAAAAGAATGCAGAACATCTAATGGTGTGTATAGGGTTTTAGAGGGTTCTGTGCAATTGAATCACAGTTAGTGAGCCAATGAGGAGAAAGAGGGGGCTGTACTGCGTCTGAATGGATGCACACAACAGGGGCTCGGTTCAGGTGCCCCCATAGCAAGCTGCTCGCTCTGGGGGCACTCGGCAGGAGGGAGGGGCCAGGAGGGACCCAAGAAGAGGAGGATTTGGACTGCAAAATCACTACACAGAGCAGGTAAGTATAACATATCCGTCTTTTTTTTTAACAAAATAATAATAAATAAGACTTTAATATTACTTTAAGCTTTGACATAGGAAACCTGGAAGCCAATTGGTTTCTATGCGGAGCTGCACCAGATTTTGCATTCTTCAGTTTCAGTAAATAACCCCCACAGTGTCATGGAAACATCCTATAGGAAATCGTTTTATCTAAAATGAAGGTTTTATATACATAAGATTTAAAAGGAGTTTTAAAAACAATGAAATGTGAAACATTAACTTTTCCCTTCAATAAAATAATTGCCTAATTGAAAGAGCAGGCACTAACTAACTGAACGCCAGGCAGATATAAAATAAGATTAATGCAGCTACACATTTATTAAAAAGATCATTAAAAGCATTTTCAATTCAACTAGTCACCTGAATTTGACCTAATTTTAATGTAATTCCCTCCAAAGCAGCACTCAGGCCTCGTACACACGACAGAGATTCTCGGCAGAATTCACCGAGAAACTCGGTCAAAACCCGGATTCTGCCGAGAATCTCTGTCGTCTGTACAGTTTTCGCTCGATGGAGCCGCCGAGGAACTCGACGAGAAAATAGAGAACATGTTCTCTATTTTCTCGTTGTCCTCGTTCTTCTATGGGAGAAGCCGGCCCGCCGAGCTCCTCGGCGGCTTCATCCCAAAACTCGACGAGGAACTCGACGTGCCAAGCACGTCGAGTTCCTCTGTCGTGTGTACGGGGCCTCAGACTGGAAGAGGGAGGGGCAGTACAAGGACCGCTCGGATGTTCTGCATTTACATGTAATAACATGGAACATGTTAGGAAAGGGAGCAGAGAGGTGACTATATCAGTCTATTGCTGCTCCTTCAATTTCCAATCACAGATTAGTAACAGGGACATGTCCTAATTTTGTTGTTTAATTTCAGCAGACAAATGTCAGGTCACCAGGCTAAAAAGCCTATTACACACAATGAGATTATTGGATGAATGATCACCGGTTTGTTTTTTTGCATGCTAGTCTCTATATTGAAAATTAAGAGGTTCCTAAAGTGCAAAAATTCTCGTACGACAGAATAAAAATTGTGCTGTAATGTATTGTATTTGTATTGTATTTTCAGACAAAAACTGGACTGAATAAACAAAAATCGCACAATCTGGTATCATATGAGAAAAAAAAATTGTGTTTGTCCCTTCAGATAATTTCCGATGAAAGCTGTGTACTAACGATCAGATTGTGGGACGATCGCTTCAAAAGTAGTATTTATTTTACAATTTTCTGATCATGTGTATGGGCCTTTACTGTGCTATGAAGTATATGTCAGAATTGGATGAACAAAAATATAAATCATTTGCAGGTAATAGATCCCATATATACTACTTTATTTTATTATATTGTTATGGGAGGAGACCATGCACCCCCACTTTTATCCTCATGTTGGGGTGGGCAGGTCCTCTTCATGATTATGTTTGTTGTTTACTTTTTGATTTATCTGCATATATTTTCTTCATAGAACCTATGTCTGCGTAAAAACATTGGCTCCCTGAAGAAGACAGCTACTACGAAGGTCGAAACGCATAGGGGCTTTTTTCGCACATAGTGCTTATATGCATATAGTACTGTTCAAATTTGAATTATCATTGTTACCATGTTGTGATGTATTTCTTTGCCTTTCTGTTTATGGATTGATTTTATCAAAACTCATATCCTGAGTTCCCCTTTTTTGTCTAGGGGCTCTTTTTTGATACCCTATCAATAAATTTATACTGTTTTACCTACTTGTACATTATTTATACTGTGCTGCAGCACAAAGCCCCTAGGGGTAAAGTTCCTTTTCTTCATATATACTACATTAGCAAAAGTATTGGGACGCCTGCCTTTACACACGCATGTACTTTAATGGCATTGCAGTTTTATTCTGTAGGGTTCAATATTCAGTTGGCTCACCCTTTGCAGCGATAATAGATTCATCTCTTCTGGAAAGGCTGTCCACGAGGTTTAGGGGGGGTGTCTATGGAATATTTGACCATTTTTTCAGAAGCGCATTTGGTCAGGCACTGACGGATGGTCAGGACACAAATCCGTCACACAAAATTCAAAAGTACAAACATGCATGCTTGGAATCAAAGAATGACTGGGAAGAGTTTGGTCTTGTAAACTACCATTCGTAATCTAGAATTAACATTCGGGAGGCAGCAAAATTTGCGTAAAATTAGTATGCAAGGCAAGATCCTGGCACACACCCTTTTGACAAAAATCAGAAGCTCGGTTGTCCAACAAAACGAGGCTTAACCTCCCTGGCGGTATGATTCTGTCTGGAATTACGTACCAAAAGCGGTACAATTATTTTGCAAGGAAATTTGGCGTTTTATACTGTAGGCCTGTAATTTTTAGAAATAAATCACTTAAATCTGACCAAGCAAGAGTCTTGTAGGCATCCCGGGTATGATTTTTTTTTTAAAACAAAATTATAAATAATATAATAAATAATTATAAATAATTATAACAAATAATAATATAATTATAATAAAAATTATTCAATAATGTAATCAACTCAAAATCACTGAAATTTGCTCAGTTGCAGAATTGTCGCTGTCTTAATTTTTTTTTTTTTTATGACGAATTTCCCCACAAATCGCTATCGCACAATTCTGCAATTGATTATAATTTATTATCGCTGTTTTCTAGCTGATCTAAAACCATTTTTGACATTAAGCCCTGGTTCACACTGGGTACAATTTGGAACGATTTGAGATGCGATTTGACATGTCAAATCGCATCTCAAATCGGCGGCAATTGTCGGCAATGGCACTGTCCTAATCAGTGCGACGCCGCATCTGTGATTTCAAAAAGTAGTTCCTGTACTACTTTTTGCGATTTCGGGCCACGATTTACATTAAATTGCGGCCGAAATCGCGGCAAAATCGCGGCAAAAACGCAGCCGCGATTTTGAATTCGCAGCAGTGTGAACCTAGGCAAAGGGACACTTTTGGACAATCTACAGTTTTTAGGCAGAAAGAACATTTTTTATTATATAAAAGTACATGTAGGGCACTGGGCAGACCACTAGGGACAAGGGGGGTGTGTTTTTTTTACATACAGTACTGTAATCTATAAGATTACAGTATACTGTATGTAAAGTGTTTGTTTACTTTTTTGAATTTGGCGCCGTTCTCCGCTCCCGTGCGTCGTAACGTCGCAGGGAACGGAGATCGGCGGCACACGGGGACACTGAATCGAGCGAGGAGGTCCCGCTCGCTCACACAGCGGGGTGGCATCGCTGGATCCAGGAGAAGGTAAGTAACTTGCCTGTGGATCCAGCGAGAAGGTAAGCCGTGCCGCTGCACACTCTGCACGTCCAGCCCGAGCGTGACTCGGGGTTACCGATCCTAACATGAAAAACCAACCCCGAGTCACGCTCGGGTTTACCGCCAAGGGGGTTAAGGCCCCAAACACGATTTTCTGCAGATTTTTGGCTTCAGATCTACCAAAATTATGTAGTGCAAGGGCCTGCCCGATGGCATACAAATTGAAACTCTTAGGCCCCTTTCACACTGGGGTGGGAGGTGCAATGACGTCGGAATTGCGGCTGTATTCGGCCGCTAGCTGCGGGTTTTACCCCCGCTAGGGGCCGAAAAATGGTTAATACTGCAGGCAATGTGCCTATGCAGAGGCGCATTGCCGGCAATATAGCCGTGGTTTCCCATTGCTTTCAATAAGAAGGAGCGGCGGAGGAGCGGTAAACACACCGCTCCTTCACCACTCCAAAGATGCGGCTAGCAGGACTTTTGGAGCGGTCCTGCTAGTGTGAAAGCCCTCTGCGCTTTCACACTGGAGAAACAGCAGCAGCTGTTTCAGGTCGGTTTGCAGGTGCTATTTTTAGTGCAATAGCGCCTGCAAACCGCCCAGTGTGAAAGGGGTCTAAAGGTTTGATCTGATATTATATGTTTTTAGTAAATTTGAAGACAAAAATCTGCAGAAAATCTAATAGTGTGTATGGGGCCTTAAGCGGACGACCAAGCTTCTTATTTTTGTCAAAAGGGCGTGTGTCAGGATCTGATGGCATACTAACAATACGCAAATTATTGTTTGACAAACACAAATGTAGTGACGTACTATGAGAGTTAATTTCTCAAACGCCACCCTTTGGGCCCCTTTTTGCAAATTTTGTGATAGTAGAAGTTGGTGATCGTTGATTGGCGATTTTCAGATCGTTCAAAACAAATGCCTTTTAAAATACATTTGGCGTAACTACATGCAAAGCAGCTTCAATATTTTCGCATTAAAGAAGATGAGAATTTTGATATTTCATCAATTGTCGCGTCACGGATTTTAATTCTAGATTATAAACGGTAGTTTACAAGACCGAACTCTTCCCATTTGTTCCTTGATTCCGCGCATGCGTGTTTGTACATTCAACTTTTGCGTGATGGATTTGTGTACTGACCAATCGCAAATCAGACGTGGAGCCGTTGTTCGCCCAAAATTTACTAGCCTGTCATCCAATATTTGTTGTTCGAAAATTGGAAAACAATTGTCGAAAAGGAGTGTACTAGCGGTAAGAATTTTGGACAACAGCCTGTCAAACGACAATCCCCTTCTGATTTTCGTACCGTGTACGAGGCTTTGGTCTGGGATGCCATTAAAGTTCATATACGTGTAAAGGTAGGGGACCTAATACTTTGGGTAATATAGTGTGTGCATTTAACCACTTGCCGACTGCCACACGCCAATTTACGTTGGCAGAATGGCAGGGGCAGGCAAATGGGTACACCTGTACCTCCCTTTAAATTTGCCACCTAGCGGGAAAGCTGGCGCGCCATGGGAGCGTGCCCACGGGTCCCGCAAACTCGATGTTCGCCGGCGGCCTGTGATCATGTCACGACAGAACGGGGAGATGTAAATAAAGCATTTCCCTGTTCTGTCTAGCAACATGACAGGGATCTACTGCTCCCTTTCATCGGGAGCAGTGATCTCTGTCACGTTCTAGTGAGACCATCCCCACCTACAGTTAGAACACATCCCTAAGACACACTTAACCCCATGATTGCCCCCTAGTGTTTAACTCCTTCCCTGCCAGTGTCATTTATACAGTAATCTAATCAGTGGCTATTTGTAGCTCTGATCACTGTATAAATGACAGTGGTTCCAAAATAGTATCAAAAGTGTCCGATGTGTATAATAATAATGTCATAATGTCACAGTCCCGATGAAAATCGCAGATCGCCGCCATTACTAATAAAAAATAATAATAATAAAAATGCCATCAATCTATCCCCTATTTTGTAGATGCTATTACTTTTGTGCAAACTAATCAATATACGTGTAGCACTGACCCCCGAAGGAGCTGCTGGTTTAATTTGGGCCTGCACTCTACCAATAAACCCCACTAACTTGGCTCAATCCCCTTGGCACAGCTGTGATGCAATGCAATACAATACAATGTAAGACAATACAAAATACCTGTATTATAACTCCAGGATCCACTGACTGCCCTTGGAGTGTGAAAAACAGTACGCCACAACAACTGGATACTTAACCAGAGATATATTTTTACTGTGAAATATACAAAGAAGTGATTACAGTAATTGTGCTGTCATCCCAACGTAAGACGACAGCACAATTGATTTAAACATAAGCTATTTGAAAACATAAACATAGGTTTATACCTGGGAGCTCCCCCTACTTTATAAGCTATGCGTGAGATCTCACTTAAAGTACTTAGTCCTGGATCTTCTTTTCTTCGCTAGCTAAAGTAATTACTTGTGATTTGTAATCCACAGTTTTGATGAGTCAAATTGAAGTGAAAATGCTCCTTGTGTAACTGCAACAACTATTTTAAAATCACTTGAAACGTCAAATTAGATAGGCCTCAAGCCTTCTCAGTGTCAGTTTCTCTGTCCTCTGTGGAACTATAAATCCCAGTGAGGCCTGTATATGAGTCTAACTGTGTGTAAACTTAGCAAACTGTGGGTCGTGACCCGCTCACCCACTGGATCGGAGCTCCGGGTAGTAACTTTTGTTCAGAGTCTTGTGACTGCAACTTGCTTCTCCGTCAGCTCCGTTCAGCTCCGCTGGATGGATCCAGTTCTCCGATGCTCGGATGAGTGTCTCTCGGTCTCTGCAATCCGGCCACCGTCCCTCGAGCACCCTCCGATCACTTGCCCCAAAAACCGGGATTGTTTTCTCCTCGTCTCCAAGGCAACCAAAAAACTTAACAAAACATCTCTCTGCATTACCAGTATTTGGTCACTAGATGGCTCCAAATACTTAAACATAGCAATGTCCATAGACGTTGTATTAAAGTATGCAAACACACATCAATATACAAGAATGCCAGTGCTACATACACTTATTGCGATTTTTTTACCAAAAATATATATAAGAATACATATTGGCCTAAACTGAGGAAAAAAATATTTTTTTAAATGTTTTTTGGGGGATATTTATTATAGCAAAAAGTAAGAAATATTGATTTTTTTTCAAAATTGACGACCTTTTTTTGTTTATATCGCAAAAAACTTAAACCGCAGAGGTGATCAAATACCACCAAAAGAAAACTCTATTTGTGGGAAAAAAGGACATCAATTTTTTTTGGGTACGTCGCATGACCACGCAATTGTTAGCTAAAGCAATGCAGTACAGAATCACAAAAAATGCTCTGGTCAAGAAGGGGGTAAATCCTTTTGGGGCTGAAGCGATTAAACTGTGTATTTAGTTGCTTGACTGAAGTTTACATTTAACTGGATCTTTCTTCATTATTGGTGCTGAAAGAACTGCCAGTAAATGCCTCATTTCCTATATACAGTACATCTATAAATATTGGTAACGGCCCTTATATAAACACTGTACGTTTATTGGCCTTTTAGCAGCATTTTCTACCTTAAAAAAATTACCGTTCTTTGGCAGTTTTGAGCTTCCAGTCGCAGAGTACAGTAATGCAATAATCCTGTACTATAAGGGTAAAGTTAATTTAGTGTTAGCAGATGGCTCAGGAGACACTTGAGACAGGCTGAGGAAGTCCTGGTTACCTGAACTCATCTTACAAAGAAAAGTAGGGCTCCGAGCCCCTGAATCCATACCTTCTGCTGCGCCTTAATGACCGGCGACCATCTGTTCAGACAGCTATAATTATTACAGGTGTCAAAAGAGCATTGGAGCAGGGTGGAAAAATATGGGCCTTTCAGATATAACCCGCAGCTACCCACAAAGCATTTACGCCAGCCTATTTTTATTTATACTGTACTAAAACACATATACGGCACTTCACAGAACACCTATTAAATTGCCCTGGGCTGAAATACTACACAGAAATAAGTTTAGCAGCTCTGAAAGAAAACAAGTGATAAATCCAATCCTGAATGACGTACAGCAGGTGACTGCACATACGGCTTTGCAATTTGGTTTTAGCTGGCTGAGGAGTGGCATAGCCAATATTTACACTGATGGATGCTGAGAGGAATAATGTTACAAAGACATCTCCAAGGCATGTAACAGACTGGTAAATACAGCAGCTTTCATTGTGAAGCAGGAGGCCAGCTAAATAAATGGTGGAAACACATACATAGGAATTGTTCTACCTGCTAAAGTGTTTCTGTTCAGCTGTTCTTGAGATTCACGCAAATCTGCCACAATATGTATGCAGAGCAGAAATTGATTAAGGCAGTATAGGAACTGTGAAGAAAATAGACTTTATTCTGGATTTTCTCATAGGTTCTGTTTGTTTTTTAAGAACCCCTGGACCGATCTGGGTGAAATTTGGATATGTTGGTCCCCAGATCGGAGCTATCAGGGGATATGTAATTGTAGGGATACCTTGTGTGGAAAGGGGTGTTCCAACTTTTGGGAAACTTGTGTGCTCTCTGCCTGGAGATAATTGGTTTATTCCTTAACTGATATCAATATCTCCCAGGCAGAGCTTGCTGTGATAATATCGTCTGCGGTGTCATGTAAATGAACTTTCGTCTGTCTCTCAAGAAGCGTTCATTGTGTGAATCTCTATTGTTTAGCAGGTGAGAAAGCTCACCTTGTCTGGGTAACTGACTAGTAATTAACTCATATAGATATATCGGAGACAGGACGTCTGTCTCCTAAGAGGTCTATCGTTAGTAAAACCATTGTATGATGTGGTGGGAGGAGATTGTCATTGTTCATCTAATTACGTCAAGTATTCCCTTTTGCTGTATATAAGAACCTGCCTCTCATTAAAGATATTCTAGATCTGGACACCCTTCATGAAGTCTTGGCTCATGTTTGGGGGGGGGGAGATTATAACAATTCGAAAGAATCATCTTGGAAACTGCATTCATCTCCACTATCCCTCTACCTTCTATGGTAGCGATAATCCCTTATGCTCAGCGATTGAGGGACGGAAAGAAGGCCGCAGTACCATAACCACTGCAGGTCTTAACAACTGGTGGCAATTAGCGGGGTTGAATGGGACGCATAAAGACAGCAGGTGAATGGCCCAGCATTACGAGAGACTAAAAAAGACTACGCTAAAGGATCTGCTGGAAGCCCGAGGTCAAGTGGCAAGCAACAAAAAGAGAGCTACCCTCATAGCAGAACTAATGGAGAGCGACCAAACCAGCAGCATGGCGAATGTCAGCCAGGAGGAAGCAGAGTTCCAACAGAAGGTGACATGGAGGCTAAACCTATACGGGCCAAATCCCACACCGGAGATGGTGACGCAAGTCCTGGAGCAGGTGAGCGCAGAACGCAGAGCACAACAGGCAAGCATAAACCAAGGAGACACCGCTTCCTTAGCCGGATCTATAAATGGAGGGCAGCGGAGAAAGATTAACTATGCTGCGTTTAAAAGTTTTTCGGATGGAGAAATGGAAATTGACGCATACCTACAAGATTTTGAGCGTCAATGCGCTTTGGAGGGTCTGGAATCGGAGCAATGGGCGGCGATTCTAAACAGCAAACTCACGGGCCGAGCAGCAGAGGCATACCGAGCAGTTCCTGATACAGCCATACACGACTACGCCAGGGTAAAGGACATTCTGCTAGCCAGGTATGCCGTGACCCCAGAGACTTACAGGAAAAAGTTTCGGGCATTACGGAAAGGGGGCCGAGACTCCTACACCGAATGGGCTTTTAGGATGTATCGGGCGGCCCAAAACTGGATACAAGGCTGCCAAGCCGCGACGCTAGAGGAGGTGCTACAACTCTTCTTACTAGAACAATTTTTTGACCACACACCCGCAGACACCAAGGACTGGGTCAGAGACAGGAAGCCGGCCACAATCGAGGAAGCGGCCAAGCTGGCAGACGAGTATCACGAAGGAAGAAAAGGAGAGGCTAGTGGAAACCGCCCTCTGGTAGGGTCCAGCACCCCAATGCCAGGTCCGGTGACCCACCATCGACTGAACACGGTACCGCCCACTACACCACCTAATGTTAACCGGAGACCGCCATTGGTATGTCACCAATGCAATCAGCCAGGGCACTACAAAATACATTGCCCTCAGCGGAGCAGAGGCAATTGGGAGCGGCCATCACCACCCCCACCGAGGGCAGCCACTCATCACTATCAGCATGAGCTGCTGGAAGACCACAGCACTGAATCTGAGCAATGGACCAAACTACATGAGGTGAACCTAGCACAAGCCAAGGGGGACAACAGGGTGCACCACAGACAATGGGTCACAGTAGATGGAAAGGAGGCTGAGGCACTACGAGACTCTGGAGCCTCCCTCACTCTGGTGCAGCCTCACACCATATCTGCAAAGGCGTGCACCAACAGGACTGTTGCAGTAAGAGTGGCAGGAGGCGCCATCCACAAACTACCCACAGCCCAAGTGCAGTTAAATTTGGGCACCGGAGCCAAGCAGATGGAAGTAGGCATTATGTCGGGACTACCTACGGAAGTATTGCTGGGGAACGATTTGGGGTGCCTAACCTCACAGCTGCTTACCCCAAATCCCGCTGGAACCTGCCCTGTGACTACCAGGGCGCAAGCCCGCCAAGCTGGACAGACGCACTCTGAGGAACCACAGGTAGGAACCAAAAACCCTGTAGTATGTCCGGACCCTATTCCCTTCTGGGGCACTCCACAAGACTTTGGCCAAGCCCAGCAGTCAGATCCCACCTTAGCAGGTTACAGGAGGGCCGTAGGTACCCCTAAGGAAGGTAATGCTCAAGAGGACTTCCACTGGGACAAGGGACTGCTATATAGGGTCACAGGGGGAGTGGGAAGTGGGGCAGCCCAAGTTATAAAAAGGCAGCTAGTTGTACCCCTCAAATACAGAGCAGAGCTTCTAAAGCTCAGCCATGATATCCCGCTAGCCGGACATCTGGGTATCAAGAAAACTAAGGATCGCCTTACAGAAGCTCCAACCGTACCTTTATGGCCGTGCCTCTAACTGACCATAACCACCTCATCTGGCTCAACCGAGTCTCTGGAGACAATCCCCGGTTGCTGCGCTGGAGTTTAGCGTTGCAGCCCTACAATTTTACACTGCAATACCACCCGGGCAAGCAGAACGGCAATGCGGATGGGCTTTCCCGCCAAACCGACTTGGAAGTATAATTTTGACCCGGACATCCCCTAGCCAACCCGGCAGGGTCTAGGCGGGTATGCCGACCCATGGAACTAAGGGGGAGTATTGTGAAGAAAATAGACTTTATTCTGGATTTTCTCATAGGTTCTGTTTGTTTTTTAAGAACCCCTGGACCGATCTGGGTGAAATTTGGATATGTTGGTCCCCCAGATCGGAGCTATCAGGGGATATGTAATTGTAGGGATACCTTGTGTGGAAAGGGGTGTTCCAACTTTTGGGAAACTTGTGTGCTCTCTGCCTGGAGATAATTGGTTTATTCCTTAACTGATATCAATATCTCCCAGGCAGAGCTTGCTGTGATAATATCGTCTGCGGTGTCATGTAAATGAACTTTCGTCTGTCTCTCAAGAAGCGTTCATTGTGTGAATCTCTATTGTTTAGCAGGTGAGAAAGCTCACCTTGTCTGGGTAACTGACTAGTAATTAACTCATGTAGATATATCGGAGACAGGACGTCTGTCTCCTAAGAGGTCTATCGTTAGTAAAACCATTGTATGATGTGGTGGGAGGAGATTGTCATTGTTCATCTAATTACGTCAAGTATTCCCTTTTGCTGTATATAAGAACCTGCCTCTCATTAAAGATATTCTAGATCTGGACACCCTTCATGAAGTCTTGGCTCATGTTTGGGGGGGGGGGGAGATTATAACAATTCGAAAGAATCATCTTGGAAACTGCATTCATCTCCACTATCCCTCTACCTTCTATGGTAGCGATAATCCCTTATGCTCGGCGATTGAGGGACAGAAAGAAGGCCGCAGTACCATAACCACTGCAGGTCTTAACAGGAACCTTGGTAAATTAGCAGCTTCCTTTAATTGACATTGGCATGGCTGTTCCACCAACAGACACCAATTGCCTACAGGTGCATCTTCCCTTGTGAAGTCACAAGCAGATGCCCAACCTTGAGCAACTGTGCTTTGGCTGATACTGCAGGAGCAATAAATCAGTATCTGCCCCTCCCCCCTCCCGCATATCAATTAGGCACAGCTGACCAAGGCACAGCTCCCAAATCTCCCTGATTTTGAGGGACTGTCCCTGATTTGGAACAAAGTCCCTCTGTCCCTCTTTCCTCCTCATTTGTCCCTCAT
Source organism: Rana temporaria (assembly GCF_905171775.1). Lineage (NCBI taxonomy): Eukaryota > Metazoa > Chordata > Amphibia > Anura > Ranidae > Rana > Rana temporaria. Next base: position 133,247,685 of record NC_053492.1, on the reverse strand, counting down.
TTCGGTCTATATATATATATATACTTGTATACAGTAGTGTATTTAGGTTTTGGGCTGCCCTAGGCCTGACTAACCTCGTGCACCCCCTAATTTAAATATGACCCACCCCTTCCTGTCAAGGCCACACCCCTTTCTGTTTAAGACCCACACTGAACTTTTCAAGTGGGGACACTAGTTCTTAGGACCGGGGGGCATTGAATTCCCTTAATTTGCATAGATTTCTTTCATTACTATTCAGAATATCAGCTCTGTAGCTTTGCATACTAGCTCATTATGTAATACTCACCTCAGATCGAAGCCCCCACAGTCATCCTCGTTCACTGCTCGGGCGGCCGACATCTATCTCGGTTGTTACTTCTGGGTATCGCAGCTCCGGTGCTGTGATTGGCCGGAGCCGCAATGACGTCATTTATGGCGCATGCGCGCGGGAGCTGCCAGTCATGGCACGGCCTCCATTAGGAACGGCACGATTGCCATTGCTAAAGTGCGCCTGCGCCGTTGTCTACGTTGCATGTGCCATAGACATCGGCGCCTGTGATTTTTGTAAATATCTCCTAAACCGTGTAGGTTTAGGAGATATTTCAAGCACTTAATCTAGGCTTACCTGTAGGTTAAAGTGGTTGTAAAGGGTTCACAAGCACTTTAACTAGTTATGGACTGCCCGCCGCAGTTGTACTGCGGCAAGTTGGCTCCCCTGTGTGAATCGTCGCCATTGTATGTTGGGCACATACACGGCAAACTGTGGGCCCATGCGTGCCCATTCACGAGTGGGGGAGCCAACCAGCAGGTCCACTGGCCGCCCGCAATTGCTCCAGAGACAGAGTCAGAATGGGGATCTGTTAATGTAAACAAACAGATCCCTGTTCTGTCAGGGGAGGAGAGAGAGATCATCTGTTCCTAGTAATTAGGAACAACTATCTCTCTCCTCCTCCAGTCAGCCCAGCCCTCATACAGTTAGCAACACCTCCCAGAGAACACACTTAACCCCTTGATTGCCCCCCACCTAGTGTTAACCCCTTCCCTGCCAGTGACATGTATACAGTAATCAGTGGCTATTTTTAGCTCTGGTCACTGTATAAATGTCAATGGTGTCAAAAGTGTCTGATCTGTCCCCGCTAAAAATCACTTATCACTGCCATTACTAAAAAAAATAATAATAATAATAAAAATATATCCTCTATTTTGTAGACACTATAACTTTTGCGCAAACCAATCAATATACGCTTATTGCGATTTTTTACCAAGAATATGTAGAAGAATACATATTGGGCCAAACTAATGAAGACATTTTTTTTTTTAAATGTGGGATATATAGCAGTGCTGTGTTTTGGCTTAGGCTAATTAGCCCCAGGCCTAGGGTGGCACTTTGCGGGGGTGTAAAAAAAGCCGGAAGCTCTCCTCTCCCTTTCACAGCGCCGCTGCCGAGTCACCCTGGGCAACCCAGGGTGAGCGAATGTCCAGCAAGCGGTATCACTGTTGCGGTTTGGCTGGGTCTGGTTGGCCATTATCCATTACTGTTCCCAGGGACTGAGCCATTAGGAAGTGCCTACCTGATATCCTCTAGGCCTTATTGACCGCCACAATGTCCCTCTCTGTCCTCTTCCCACTGCGTCCCTTTGTCCTCTTCCCACAGCGTCCCTCTGTCCTCTTCCCATGGCGTCGCTCTGTTCTCTTCCCACGGCGTCCTTCTATACCTCTAAAATATACTTTCTTTACGGTATAGAAAGGATGCAAAATAGTCTAGGACTGGCCCTGTCTATACCCCCTGTGATGTACTTGGTCTGTCCATCCCTGTTCTGTCCTACCACTAATCTCAGTACTTCTACAGGTCCATCTGGCAGCTGAGTTTGTCCACCTGCTTCCACAGCCTCCGGTTCTCACAATGCAGGTCGCTGATAGACTGGGAGAGGGCCCGTGCCAGGCGCAGCACATCTTCTAGTCTCCTCTTCATCCCGCGTCTGAACTTCTCCCTGGGCTCCACGTTTGCGGGCAATGACAGGTGGCTATCAGGGCTTTGGGCAGACTTCAGATGCTGCAACCAGTGATCACCATTGTCCAGTGAATGACCTTGTTTGGTGCCAATCCACCAACTAACGCCTCTCCCACTACCAGACCCCTACTGCCCCCAACTACTGCCCCCCCCACTCCAGACTGACAGTAGCCGGGTAGCCGGCACTGTCATTGAAGATGCAATTACATTGCGGGACACTTTTTTTTTAATAAAGGACTTTTCCCAAACTGTCTACTGTAATTTTTAAATTTTTTACACTTTAATTGGTGAATGTGTAGAGGCACTTTTTTGTGTTTTGGGGACCCCCTCCCCATTTTGAGGGCATGTGGCCTGGTACAGTTCGGCAGGTGCTCTCTTGTCCCCCTTTTCCTGCGGCCTGCCAGGTTGCGTGTTCGGAAAAGGGTCTGGTATGGATTTGGGGGTGACCCCTACTGCATTTCTTTTATTTTGATGTGGGGTTCCCCGTAAAATCCATACCAGACCTGAAGGGTCTGGTATAGATTTTGGGGGGACCCCACACCATTTTTTTTATTTTGGCACAGGGTTCCCCTTAATATCCATACCAGACTTTGGGGGCCTGGTAATGGACTGGGGGGATGCATGCCATTTTTTTCAATGATTTTAATCTATATTGCCAAGATCCGACAATTCATTACAGCCGTGATCAGTTTTAAATTACATGTTTTCCTTTAGAAATGTCATTTTGCTGTGGTACTGTTCTACACAGGAAAGGTACGGTACTTTACAGGCATACCAGGGACACCCCCCAGGCGTGATATTTAAAGGAATAATTTCATTTTTATTGTTTTCACTTTAAGCATTATTAAAATCACTTCTCCTGAAAAAACGTCACTAAAAAAAAAAAAAAACGTTTTACGGCAATAACATGTTTATAAGCCTTTAAAATGAGCACTTATGTTTCATGTTTGTGTCCCATAGACTTTAGAAGTTGAATGATCAAGTGCATCAAATTTTTTTTTTAATGATTTTCAAACTGTGTATGGCCAGCTTTATTATTGATATCCTCTCTCACGCTTTCAGAATGCACTTAACATATAGGCATACCCCTCCACCTTCAATCATGTCCCCTTTATAGAGAGTAGAATCTTATTTATTTTAGATATTTGTAGCCCAGTCCTGTAAGCATGTGAGGAGGTGCAGCATGGTGTAGCAGCAGTACACACTCAGAGTCCATTTGCAGTTTCAGATCTGTATTAAAGTTTAAGTTTAGTAAAGCACAACAACCGGGTGGGGCACAAACCCCCCTCCCTCGACCAGGTGTCTCACAGAATGATGAAACAAAAAGTATAACAATAGGTCTCAAGTGAACTGACGGCTGTCTGGAGGGGTGGAGTCCGGCCTGGCTGGTTCGTACCCAAACAGGGTGGCTCCCAGGAAGGATGGCGTGCCCCTGCTTTTTCCCTACTTGTCTGGAACCTCTCCCTGCCACTAATTATTGTTCCTGACAGACATGTGACCTATCCCGATTCCCCACATTATCCAGATGCAAAATGCACACCAAGCGTCAGAGCTAGGTTCTTGAAAAGACTCTGACTTATCCAAGGTCGCTGCCAGAGTGACGTGGGGTACCACCATCCCATTGGATAGCTCCCCCAGTGAACCATGTTCATCTTGACTTCCTCTATCTCTGCAATGCTGCTGTGGCTGAGTGCCACTTGCAGGGGAGAAAGTAGACTGCACTTGCCTACAAGCAGTTCATCCAGGTTTCTAATATTCCTTAAGTAGTAAAAGTTTCAGCTCATCCATTTTATTTAACAGGCCTCTGGCATTTTTGAACATGCTTTTAATTTTTTTATTTTTTTTAGCACCCAGCCTTTATTTTTATTTTATTTAAATGCAGTCTATCCATGCAGCAAACTTGTCAAAGTGTGCCTGTGTATTTATTTAATATTTTTTTTGGCCAATGAGTAGGGATACTGTATGAGGGCCCCTTATTTTTAAAGGGGGCTTCCAGTTTCTGCTAAGCCCCCCCCAGTAAGAAAAGTCCCACAACCACCAGGCCAGGGTTGTGGAGAAGAGGCCCTTGTCCATATCTAAAGGGACAATGTGCATGTTCCCACCCCGACAATGTACCCTTCCTCCCCTTGGGGGTATGTGTCCTGGTAAAGTTCCTAGCCAGCTAGGGGTCTGGAATAGATTTTGGCGGGAACCTCAAGCTTCTTTTCCATGTTTTTATGAGCATATTTCCTCCTTGAAATTGATACCACTTGACATCCATACTGGACCCTTTTCAAAGATAAGGGTCTGCTATGTATTTTTAAAAATGAACCGCTTGCTGTTTTTCCATTATTTACCTTCCCTGATCTAAGATAAGGGTTTGGTATCGATGTCCATTTGTTTTCAAACTAAACAAAGCAGCCATGAACTGTCATTTACTGTCATTTTAAATGGCATTTCTTTTTCTTTTAGAATCTGGGGAAAGGGGCACAACTTTTTTTCGGGGTAGTAATACTGATGCTAAATGTATTATTTCCAACTGCAGACAGAAGTTTGGTTTGGTGGGTGGCCAAGTACCCAATGAACATCAAACATGTAAAATTCATAGTAAAACCTGAAGCTCATTCCAAATTCTAATGATATTGTAAGTTAGAACATCATTAATGAGCAAATTAAACACAATTATTTACTTTATTATTTCTATGTACCCTCCTGGGGGCTATAGGTATTTATACATGATTATAAAAAAAATTGTCTGGATTTGGGCTTTAACTAATCCAACTCAAGTAATTTCAGATCTGGTTGCTTTGGACGGCACCTTGCACTTCACATTACCTTTAGAAAAAGTGATTCTGACTTTTTCAACCCCTAGCTCCTCTCCAAGTTCTGTAATCCACCATAAACATTTGCATTCAAAGTATACAGTACCTTGTTTCCCTACCATACAGTTTTCCAGAAATATCACATAAAATAAAGCAAGTAAAGCTCATTAGTGAGGTCAAAATGTACAGGTTAAAATTTAAGAGGTTTAGTAAACCTTTGTGAAAGACTGCTGACTTGTTCTTTGCACTGGGAATATTTTGGATAAAGTTTTAAATCTTTTCTTCTTTAGATGCTTTCATAGCCTGCCAACTCTGCAGTTCTTTAAAAATCGTGAAAAAAAATGAAATTGACTGAAATAGGCCTTTTAAGATATCAAACAAAAGCAAATAGGATTTGTGATACAGCACTGTATATTTATAAATGCAAATATGTCTATGCTTCATTAAAGCCCAATTGAACTTACAATTTTCCTTGGCTGAATATTTTACAGGAGTATCGAAACAAAAATTGCTCAAAGTCTTACAGTTTGTTTTCTATAAAAATCAGCTAGAGTCTTAGAAGAAAAGTCTGCCCCCCTGCCAGCAGTTGCAGAATAGGACCCTGTTTGAAAATAGCAAAACCTTCTAAAGCAGGGGTCATTCATTTTTTAAAAGGTGTTTAGTTATGTTAAATAAAGATACAAAGTACAAAAAGTGCGAAAGAGCTTGAGACCAGGACTGTCTTAATGAGAGGGCACACCTGGGCACTGCCCAGGGGCCCCAGCTGCATGGGGGGCCCTGCCCTTTCCCCAAAGCAGCTGATCCTTGAGCCCAGGCTGCCCTTTCACATCCCAGATATCCCCCCAGCACTCTGACCCCTCTACATCCTAGATATCCCCTACTTCCTACCTACTTGATTTCTGTTTACCTGCGCTGTCTCCATTGTAGGGGCCCCAGAGCATCACTTTGCCCAGGGGTCCATGATGCTATGAAGACGGCCCTGCTTGAGACCCCAGAACAACACAAAGAAAAGGGGAGTATACAACATTGGTAGGGATACAAGTACCCATCATTATACATTCAAGTGGTGAATGAGCAAGAACAACGTTTCAAGCAAAACAAACAGAACAAAGAAAAGGGACAAACATATACTCCACCATACACTCATAGAGCAGTCCCCTAAGAGATAACGTTTAAGGAGGGCACATCTGAGTAACAGGTCATACATGATTTCAGCCATAATTTTTTTCCAGTCAAATTTTATGGAATTTTTTAGGGCATGATCTGCAATTATATATGATTTTTTTATTTTGACAGTTCTGCATTGATCATACGGAAAACATGCATTAATGATAGAGGAGTGGGCTTTTTCTAGTTGAGCAATATGGCCTTTCTTTGTTTGGAAAAATATCAACCAATTCCAAGTAAGTACAAGTCAAGGGCAGAAAAAAAACATGATATAGAGTAGCTGGAGAGTCTCCAAATCAAAAGCATTAAGCGTGCAAAGTAAGGCCCGAACAATGCAGTCTGTTAAGTGTATAGTGTGAATTTGTGTATACATTTTAATTGTATAAAAGTGTCCACTGTACTATTTATGTTGGTAAACATGGTATCTGTTGCCTCCTCCCAACTTTTCTCTGTAAAAAGTGGTGGTCAGCTTACTGTAATTGCCCGCAAACAAGGTCTGTTCCATAGGCAGGGAAGCCAAAGTAGAGATTAAAGAGCCAAACTAGGCATGTAGCGTGTGCCATATGCGTAGATACTTGAAGAAAAGTTTATTGGGTGTATCTGTACGGGCCCTTAGGTCTGCAAATCAGAGGAAAGCGTTCCTAGCAAAAAGATGCAACATGTGAGTGATACCATGAAAGTCCACCAGTAGTCTGGATGGGCCAAAAGCTCTTTAATTAGAGAGTTATCCCACAGGGATAATTGGTACAAGATGCCGGTATATGCAGACAAAATAATGTGACTGGCTGCAAACTAAGCCAAAAAAGAGATGTCCAGTGGAGATTTTCTGTTGCAGGAGTGGGTAGAAAGGCAAAACAATTGGTTTATAAGGAGAGAACCTAAAAGAGCAGCTAGTAGGGCAGCTGCAGGGCTAAGTAAGGGGCGGTGCAACCAGTTGTAGAAATACTTTAGTTAGGAAGCAATAAAGTAGTTATAGAAGTCTGGGGCTCCTAAACCACCATCAGCTGTACTATCTTGCAAACACGCTTTAGCAATTCTGGGTTGTAAGTTTTTCCAGATAAAGGAGGAATTGACAGAGTCAATACACTAAAAAACCATGGGACAGATCCACAAAGAGAGTACGCTGGCGTATCTACATGATACGCCGGCGTACTTTCAAATTTCCCGCGTCATATCTTTGGTTTGAATCCTCAAACCAAGATACGACGACATCTGGGTTAGATCCGACAGGCGTATGGCTTCGTACGCCTTCGGATCTTAAATGCAATACTTCGGCGTCCGCTGGGTGGAGTTCTCGTAGTTTTCCGAGTCAAGTATGCAAATTAGCTATTTCCGACGATCCACGAACGTACGCGCGGCAGTCGCATTCTCTTACGTCGTCTCTAGTCGGCTTTTTCCAGTGTATAGTTAAAGCTGCTGTTTTGCGGCGTATAGTTAGACTTGCCATGTTAAATATGGCCGTCGTTCCCGCGTTTATTTTGAATTTTTTTTTTGCGTAAGTCGTCCGTGAATCGGGATGGATGTAATTCACGTCTATGTTAAAAAATATGACGTCCTTGCGACGTCATTTAGCACAATGCACAGCGGGAAATTTAGGGACAGCGCATGCGAAGTTCATTCAGCGCGGGGACACGCTTCATTTAAATGAAACTCGCCGATTTGAATTAGGCGCCCTTACGCCGCGAGAGATAGACTACGCCGCCGTAACTTACGGCGCAAATTCATTGTGGATTCAAAGTTTAAACAAGTAAGTTACAGCGGCGTAGCGTATCTCCCATACACTGCGCCGGTGCAGATCTCTGTGGATCTGCCCCCTTATGTGGAAGAAAAATCGGTGCAGCTTAAAGAACGTACAAAAATTTGGGGATAAATATAATTTTAATCAGGTTCATGCAGCCAATAACGAATAAGATGAGGGGAATTTCAGATGGTTTGTAACTTGCAATTTAAGAGAGCCATATACAGTAGGGTAATGTGGGAGAGAGGGGCCAATTGGACAGGCAGATGATTTTCCCAACTCGTTTGAAGCCCTAAGATTTTTCCAAATTCCCAACGACCTCTAACAAAGAGGTAGTAATGCATAAAGGTACACAATATTATCATCTTCATATAACGATATTTTCTCCTCCAGGGAGCCCCAGCAAATGCCCCTTTTTGATGAGCATTGTTCTTTGGATACCAGCATGACAAAAGAATCGTTCAGAGATGTACCAGCATAAAGTTTTAAAAACTAATGTTTTTTCGTGAGCAGTTATTTTAATAATGCTTAAAGTGAAACAATAAAAGTGAAAAATTCTAGGGCTGTTGCTGATCAAAATGTTTCTGTTCGATTAAGCGTTTTTTTTTTATCGATTAATCGACTAGTTTCGATTAATTATAACGCACATACAGATCCAACTACTTTTAGCTGATCTCCTTGCAGGCTGATTCCCAGTGCAGCTACCAACCACGGGAAAAATGGATAGCAGGATACAAAAAACACACAAAGGCAGTGCTCGATGGAAATAGCATTAAAACTTTTATAGTCTTCAAGTAGGTAAAAAAATAAATATTGCACTGGAGATAAAATCGATGTAGCTACATAAACTGTAAAAATGGTGCGAGTAATACCAAACGGTACCAAAAGCAGTCATAAAAACATGTAGCTAAGTATGATACTGTATAAAAATGTGTACAAGGATACCACTGCTGAATCCAGATGAGGAGAGGTTAACATCAGTCCGTCGGCATGTAGATGTCCCATGAAGGGAACTATCACAACTCCCAGTGGATGGTTGTAGAATCCCAGGTTGATAGAGGGAAGTGTAACAGCCCTTGCGTGTGGCAGTAAGTACGTGGTGATTGGTAGGGGGCGCTGTTGTGATAGGAATATAATAAGATCTACTACTAAATAGCAAAATGATAAAAATTGCTGTGCATAAATCTAATCAATTATTGATTGAGCAATTACAAAATTCATGTGATATAAAAATAAAAAAATATATAAATATTCTAAATACATCAACCAGTGTCAAATTCCACAAGGAATTAGTTATGTCAATAATATAGAGAAACAAAAGAAAATTCATGGAAAAAACTCTAATTGCAGAGTGATGTGCTCCCAAACCATAAATCAACAGATTGAATGTTCAAAAACAATGTGACAATGATAGTGTCCATGTATTCCTAGAAAAGCGATATGCCACTAGTAAACACAGGAGTGAATCTTCTAGATAGCCCAATAAATAAACATGCAATCCTCTCATGGACAACAGTGCTTCAAATTATTTCTTCCACCAATTACGCAGACGACACCCAAAAGTGCGGATAATAAATGCGCTTACCAAAGCGATTAGACTCCTTTAACTAAAAAGAGAGTCAAAATCGCTTGTGCAGTTTTTATGTCTGCAAACATATGATGCGTCCTCCAGTACTTTAACACAGGCAAGTCTTCTCCAAGCAGTCTCATAAATGGAACATAAAATAGAAAGACAGGGGGCATGCGAGGGAGCCAGGAGGCGGGGTCTAGCTGCACAGTCATGCTGCACTAGAGCTCCGCTCTGTGGGGAAAGAAAACCGCAAATAATTGATTTTAATAGAGCTGCAAACGAACAGAAAACGACGGGTCGAGTTCCCGGGAGGTGAGGAGAATCATTTTATTGAAATATTGTGCTGGGGGGTGCCAGAAATAAGGGTAAATCCAACCCTAATAGCACGGCCCAGCAGATGAAGGGCTCTGTAAAAAAGGCGGCATTCTCCTCAGCCACCTCAGCTACCTCAGAGTCTAATACTGAGGGGAAAGGCAAGCAACGCTTGTTAAAGGGAATGAAATCCGCAGCTTCTCTGAGGAACATGGACACGGACAGTGAGGAGGAGGACTTGTCTAATACCCCACAAATAGCTACATTAAGTAAGACAGTCCCCTCAGAGCTCCTAAGTCAGTTCGAGAAAATGCTGAATAAAGCGCTAAAGCGCACCTCAGAGCAAATCACCACTAGTCTAACTAAGGAAATAAGAGACTTGGGCTGCCGCACAGAGACTTTAGAGGCAAAAATGGACGAAATTGAAATTTATACTCAAAATTGCCAATCAGAACTAGATGCGCTTAAAGAGGAGAACTTGGTACTTCATAGCAAACTAGAAGATTTTGAGAACCGCGCCAGGAGATCGAATTTGAGATTCAGGGGAATTCCTGAGACGGTCCTGGACCTTTCAGGTACCATTCTAGCACTGTGTCAGGAGCTAGTGCCGGGACTGCCTGTAGAACGCCTGGAATTTGATAGAATACATAGGGCATTAGCCCCAAAAAAATCTGAGGGACCCCCCAGGGATATCATTGCAAAATTCCACTACTACAGAACAAAAGAGCAGGTTCTGGAAGCAGCCAGAGAGAAGAGCAGTTTAACATTCCAGGGAAACAATTTCCAGATATTCGCCGATCTATCGCAACTGACAATTACCAAACGGCGTGCAATGAAACCCCTTTTAGTGGAATTACAACAGCGAAACATAAAGTACCAATGGGGATTTCCCTTCTCCCTCAGATTTACATTCCAGGGCTCAAAGATAGTGTGCAGATCACCTGATCAATTACACCAAGCTTTAATTGATCTGAAGCTCATTGATCACAGTATCACACACAACTCCTCCCGCAGAAGATCAGCATCAACATCTTCCCGCAATGGCATCATTCAACCTAAAAAGAACAATGGAACTCATCACACAAACAAACGAGGAAGATTTGTGTCTCAACCTCAAGACCAAGAGGATACCATGGACTGACCACCTTCCAGAGGACCTCATGAATTTCTTCTTCCCCTGGTCACAAGAACACTTCACAAGAAAAGATGTACAGATTGCATGGATTGAGAACTTGATGTTTTTTATTTTTATTTATTTTATTTATTTTTATTTATTTATTTATTTATTTATTTTATTTTTTTTACTCGTATTTTTAATTTCTACTTTTAAATTTTTCTCTTTTGACCCAATTTTATTCTCATTTTCACCGCTTATTGCGATTCTTATTTTTCATTTTTTACCTTGCACTCCTACCTTTATCACATTCTTACTTCTTTCCATTTTTTTTTCCACTTTCCCCCCCACTTTTTATTTCCTCACCTCCTCCTCACCTCAGGGTGGGGAGGAGGGGGGGGAAACGACAAGGCCTGCCTCTTGATTCGCAGGGTCCCTCAGACTTATGACATCCCACACCATTTAATTACACCCCGGGTACCTAAGAGACACCTCTAAAACCCATTCTCTTATCCTCCTCTAGTTATAATATCCAATGTTGCTTCACCACATTACACCACCTCGTGCACTAGTAGCCCAGTCAGCGTCCAGGCGCAAGGCGAGTTTTGGTGTGTAGAATCTGCATTGTTTTAATGGTCAATAGGTAGATACCAAATCTGACATATATCTGATCAATAGAAGCCTAATCTTACCCAAACTATTGGACCTACTTGAGGAATTTTTTCCTAAAATTCCAATGGAACACATGATCCAATTAAAACATCTTTGGTATAGGCTAATGAATTCTACAATCTCTTTATTTAATTAATTAAGGATAGTTAACCCCCTCTCATATCTCTCGCCTAAACAACAGAAGGCGAGTAGTTAGTGTTATCCTGTTCGAAATGTTATTAACAGCTAAGTTGAGAAAAAACACCTCAGACGGTGTTTACTTGAACATATTTACATCGGTTTTCCACCCCACGGAACCAACCTGTGATTCACCATGATCTTCTCAGTTCCCCGCAAGATTAAGCGGGGGATTGATGGGATCCCCTTTTCCCCTGGCGGGGGTAGTCCATCCCCGCCACGGGTAAACCTAACAAACTTTATTGGTTTATTGTTGACTGTTTATTTACAAATTTTTTCTGTTTCCCTTCCTTTTCAAGGTTGAATACCCCAGAGACCCCTTTTCCTTTTCTTTCCCCAAGTCTGCAGGGATTGGGCTGGCCAGATGTCCTCCGGTTTATCACGGTAAGATGGACAGAGAAGTAAAGCTACCATGGCACCATTGAATATATTGTCGTTAAATGTACAGGGATTGAATGTGCCACAGAAAAGAACCAAGGCCTTCAGAACATTTCAGGCCAAAAAAGCCCATATTGTTTGCCTACAGGAAACTCACTTTACTACGAACACGACTCCTAGATTTTTTAACCCCTCCTATCCACAAGTCTATTCAGCCTCTGCTTCAGTCAAAAAAAGGGGAACCCTTATCGCTTTTCATCGCACCACACCATTCACTCTAAAAACGGAAATCAAAGATCCAGAGGGCAGATACATACTATTAACAGGCCAAGTGTTAGATACGGAGATCACGATAGTATCTTATTATGCTCCTAATCTAAACCCGTTACCCTTCTTATCGCATCTTTTCCAAATAATTAATTCACATAAAATAGGGACTCTCCTCATCTGCGGAGACTCCAACCAAGTCCTTCTTCCATTCTTAGATAAAACCCCCTATGTCACACCTAAACACCAAGCTAAATGGACCCTTCCCAACTTATTAGCCAAATACAATTTAGTAGACACGTGGAGAGAACACAATCCCACAAAACGTAACTACACATACTTTTCAAACCCACACCAATCCTTCAGCCGAATTGGTCATATTTTTGTGACAATCGGTATGGTCCCTGAAATACTATATTCAAATATAATACCCATCCCTTGGTCAGATCACAATGCGGTGTACACCACAATGGCATCAACCATTCCGAAAAACCATGATCCCACTTGGTATCTTCCTGAAATTATACTCAAACACCCTGCCCATTGCCAATTGATTGAACAAGCTCTAAAAGACTATCTAGAACTCAATGCAAGCCCTGACATATCCCCACTTACATTATGGGAAGCACATAAGCCAGTCCTCAGAGGAGCATTCCAGCGGCAAATAGGGATCTTAAAAAAGGAGCGAGCACTGATGGCAAGAAAATTGGAAACAGAATTCAACTTAGCATTTCTGGCCCTACAAAACTGCCAAACTCAAACTAATAGAACTCGGCTGGACAAAGCACGTCTGGAATACGACTTGTTCTTAACCGATTCGGCGAATAGAACACTTAATAGATCTAGACATGCTTTCTACAAGCAAGCTAATAAACCAGGGACATATTTAGCTAGAGCGCTGAACACACTCAATAAGACTTTTAAACCCATAAAGTTAAAAATTGCCAACAGGGTTCTCTCCAGCAACCCACTTAAAATAGTTCAAAAGTTTAGCTCACATCTAAAACAACTCTACTCAGAAACTACTGTATTTGACGAATCTAAAGCTGACTCCTTTTTTGCACAAATTAATCTTCCACAAATAAGTCAATCACAGAAAGAACAGTTGGAAGAACCAATTACGCAAGAGGATGTAGCTTTAGCCATTCGGGAACTCAAAATTAACAAAAGACCGGGACCTGACGGGTTCTCGGCAAACTACCTCAAAACTTTTACTGAGTTACTTTCACCCAGACTGGCAGAGGCATTTAACAACTTACTAGAGCAAAAAACCTTCAGACCTGAAACGTTGCTAGCAACGGTTTGTATGATTCCCAAACCACATTCGGATGACACACTTTGTAGCAATTATCGTCCCATAACTATGCTTAACATAGATATAAAACTATTAGGTAAAATACTAGCTGCCCGCCTTAACAATTTTATCGGTACTCTAATCAATCGAGATCAAGTAGGTTTCATGCCATCCAGACAAGCGGGCGATAATATACGCAGGGCATGCCTCTTGGCCAACATAGCAAAGAAAAGGGGTATACCGGCGTGTTTTCTCTCTCTGGACATCAAACAAGCTTTTGATTCTGTTTCCTGGGCGTATTTAAAATATACTCTGCAGAAATGGGGCTTTGGCCCTAATTTCACTAATTGGATTATGGAACTTTATAATAACCCTAAAGCTTATGTTAAATACGCAGGATATAAGTCTGACACATTTGATATCAGAAGAGGAACACGTCAGGGCTGCCCGTTATCCCGTTATTATTTGCCCTCCTTATCGAACCGCTTGCTCAGAAAATCAGATCAGACCCCACTATCCTAGGTATAGAATTAGGAGGTCATAAACATAAATTATGCCTATTTGCGGATGACATTCTTTTATTTCTTTCTTCCCCGCAAGTAACTGGCCCTAATCTCATCCCAATACTTGATAGATTCGCGACGTTCTCAGGTCTAGCCATTAATCCCAAGAAATGTGTAGCACTAAACATATCCCTCTCAAGACTAGAATTAAGTGCAGCCACAGTAGGTCTTCCATTTACATGGTCGGATAAGAGCATCCCGTACTTAGGAACACACGTAACGGCTGATACATCTGATTTATTCTCTTATAATTATCCCCCTCTTCTTAAACAGATAACAAACTTACTCAAATCCTGGTCCCAGCTCCCATTATCCTGGTTAGGTATGATCAACGCAGTTAAGATGACAATACTACCAAAATTGTTGTATCTTTTTAGAGTGCTCCCGAGTCCAATACCGGCTTACTTTCTGAGGATAATACAAAACAGAATGACGACCTTTATATGGGGCACATCTAGGCCCAGAATAAAGGCGAAAATCTTGCATCTCCCCAAAACTCAAGGAGGGTTAGGATATCCGAATTTTACAAACTACTATAGGGCAGCGCAAATTTCAACCTTGGCCAAATATCATGCAAAAAAGGAAACACCTCTCTGGGTAGCGATTGAGGCAACCGAGTGTGATCCCATCCCTCCAGCTAACTTACTATGGATTCTTCCCAAGCTACGCGGGAAAATCTGCAATCCAATTATTAAACATTCTCTCTCACTATGGGATAGCTATAAATCCAAGTATTCACTGGTGTCCCCTCTCAACCCACTGCTTTCATTTTATAAAAACCCAACATTTTATCCGGCATGGATCTTCCCTAACACATTCAAGGAATGGGTAAGGAAAGACTGTATATATGTCTATAAATTTTTGGATTCATCGGGTGTCATGCCCTTCCCGACAGTATGTAAAAAATACGGTATACCTCAATCAGAATTGTTTCGATACCTCCAAATAAAAAATTTCGTGGAAACACATCTGACCTCTTCGGCTCTGAAAAACCAGATGTCACCTTTTGAAAGTATATGTAAAGATAATCCACATGTAAGAGGTACAATTTCGGTTCTGTACTTGCAGTCACTATCCCACAATAACACAAAGCTTCCTTATGTTCAGAAATGGGAGAGTGACCTGGGTATAGAACTTAATACCTCGGATTGGAATCAAATATGGTGAAACACTAAATCGGCTTCCTCGAATATAATAGCATTGGAAGCGGGATATAAGGTATTAATGAGATGGTACCTGGTGCCAAGCAGAATAGCTAAATATGCACCAAACTGCACCGGACATTGCTATAGGGGTTGCATCACTGAAGGTACATATTTTCATACTTGGTGGACGTGTCCAATAGTACAGAAATTCTGGGATAAGATTTTCAAGATGGTAAATGTGGTGACTAAATTGAGAATACTTCCAGACCCTAAATTGGCACTACTGAATTTAAAGCCCATCAATCTAACACACACGCACTTCAAGCTACTAACACAACTCTTTACGGCAGCCAAACAAACCATAGCAAAAGCTTGGAAAACTCCAATTTTATCAACGAAGGAAACAAAAAATAGAATGAATATTGCTATGACGCACGCCAAAATGGAAGCGTTAGAAATAGACACGATCGCCAACTTTGAAAAAATATGGAACCCTTGGATACAATATGCTATACCAGAAAATTTTAATAAAGGTGTAATGATGCCATGGTAGCTTTCCTATACAAAAATAACCGTTGTACATTTCATGCTTTGACGACGGATCCTAGCCCATCCCTGCAGACTTCCTTACCTGACCCCCCCCCATTTTCCTTCCTTTTCTTCCCTTCTTCCTTTTCCTGATCTGATACTGCATAAGGTAGTACCCTCGTGTATCTACCGTTAACTTTGAAAAGGTAGCACATTTTAGAAATTTAAAGTTGATAGGTAGTAAGGTTACATTAAATAAGGACGTATTATCTTTGATATATTATCCACTAGCCACTAGGACAAGTTGTAAGGATTACATATTTGGCTATGTTAATTACTTAAACTCTTCCTGCGATAGTACACAGAACATGGCTAAAATATTCCCGTTTATTGTTGTTTAAGAAAGATGATACTGTTAGTCAATCTTATGTTATAATAACCACCTGATTACTGTAACGAATGTATGCTTCATGTACAATTTATTCTTGCATTTAATAAAGATATTCTTGACAAGGAAAATAGAAAGACAGCTCCATAGTGCAACCGGTTTTTATTTTAAAATGGTAAACAAATCATGGGCCAAGTGGCCACTTACATTAAAAGGTGCCCATCCCGGCACTGGGTCTGCGGGCCTTGAATATGTGAGGTGCAAGCCTCAATTCGCTTGTGGCGTGTGTCTCCTCTCGCCTCGCAGGGTCGCAGGGTCAGATGATGGGAAGTTTGTAAAAAGCGTGACCAGGCTACGCTGCCGACGATCGTTTCGTAATACGTCTTCAGGGGGGCGTGAGTAAGTAAGGTCCTGTTATGTACTGGAACGTACCTTGTAGCCAGAGCCTAGTGTGCAGGAGGAGGCCTCTCTTACAGCCCCGGCTCTGGAGCTGCTGGAGTTGGGACAGCAAGCTCGGGAGCGCGGCGAGGTAGGAGTGCCTGGTGATGATAGCAGCCCGGCACCGTTGGTGGTCCTTCGGGACGGTGGTTGTAGGAGACAGCGTCTCTGGAGCTGGCACGGGCACTGGATAGCAGGAGCTGGTGAAGCAAACCGGGTTAGCAGATAATCAGGTGGGTTAAGCAAGCGTAGTCAGATTCAGGCACAGGGTCTGGTAACGATGGGCAGGAGAGCAGAGCAGAGTCAGAGCAAGCCAGGGGTCGGAGTGGAGAGGGTCGGATGGTCAGACGGAGCCGGGTCGGTTTGAGGTAACAGGTTACAACAGGTCACAGGTTTCACTGATACAATGCTGCAGATCAGACAGCAAAGTGTCACTGCAGCTGCTTGCTTTTTAAAGGCTGAGTGGCGCCAATCGCGCATTAACGAGCACGCGCGCGTTCCCGCCGTCGTGCGCGTGTAGTAGGCGCATGCGCACGCATACGAGCGCGCACATTTGGCGCACAGATGCGCGCATTTGGCACATATCCGTGTGCATGTGGGACGCGCCTGCGAACATGAATAGGAGATTGGTGCTGATTCTGACCATCAGTAAGTGTGCACATGCGTGCACGCCGGAGCCTATTGGCAGGTCCCTGACAGGTCCCACCGGCATGCAGATATGAAGGCACAGCAAATGAGCCATTCAGATGGACACGACAAGCCCTGCCGGTGTCCGCGACGTTACCGGATCTCCGACGGAACTCCCTGAAGGCCCAGAAGCCGGCGGTGAGGTGAGTACCAATCAAAATAATTTTAATCGATCAAAAAGATTTTGATTGATCAAAAAAATTAAAGATTAATCGATTAATTAAAAGTTAATTTGCACAGCCCTAAAAAATTCCTTTAAATTTCATCTATAGTATGCCTGTAAAATGGGACATTTTCCCGTGTTTAGAACAGTCCCTGCAGCAAAATTCGATTTCTAAAGGAAAAAAAGTAATTTAAAAATGCTTGCGGCTATAATGAATTGTCAGGTCCCGCAATACAGATAAAAGTAACTGAAAAACGACATGGGGGCCCCCCCAGTCCATTACCAGGCCCTTTGGGTCTGGTATGAATATTAAGGGGAACCCCAAACCAAAAAAAAAAAACTTGCATAGGGGTCCCCCCAAATTCCATACCAGGCCCTTCAGGTCTAGTATGGATATTAAGGAGAACCCTGCGCCAATTTATCCGAGCACGCAACCTGGCAGGCCGCAGGAATAGAGGGGAGGACGAGAGAGCGCCCCCCTCCTGAACCATACCAGGCCACATGCCCTTAACATGGGGATGATGCTTTGGGATCCAAAGCACCATGTCCCCATGTTGATAGGGACAAGGGCTTCATCCCCACAATGCTTGGCCAGTGGTTGTGGGGGTCTGCGAGCAGGGGACTTATCGGAATCTGGAAGCCCCCTTTAACAAAGGGGAACCCCAGATCCCGCCCCCCCTATGTCAATTGGTAACAGGGTACATTGTACCCCTACCATTTCACAAAAAAGTGTCAAAAATATTAAAAAACACAAGAGACAGCTTGGGACAAGTCCTTTATTAAACAAAACTGAAACCGGAAAAAAAAATTAAAAACATCCCCATCTGAAGCCACAGGGAAACCGCAGGAAACCCTGTGGCGTCAGAGGGGGCGGGGGTCACCTGCATACATCACGGGTGGCCCCACCCTCAGCTATTTAAGAGCTGTCACGGCGGGTGTAGTGTCATTAGTCAGGAAGAGGTTGAGAATGGATTACATCGCTGGAGTTTTTTTTTTTTTTTTTTAATAAAAGGACTTGTCCCAAGCTGTCTCTTGTGTTTTTGAACATTTTTGACACCTTTTTTGTGAAATGGTAGGGGTACAATGTACCCTGTTACCAATTCACATAGGGGTGGCGAGGGTCTGGGGTTTCCCTTGTTAAAGGGGGCTTCCAGATTCCTATAAGCCCCCGCCTGCAGACCCCCAAAACCACCAGGCAAGGGTTGTGGGGATGAGGCCCTTGTTCCCATCAACATGGGGACATGGTGCTTTGGACCCCAAAGCATCCTCCCCATGTTAAGGGCATGTGGCCTGGTATGGTTCAGGAGGGGGGCGCGCGCTCTCGTCCCCCCTCTTTTCCTCTTTTCCTGTGGCCTGCAAGGTTGCGTGCTCAGATAAGGGTTTGGATTTTTGGGCGACCATTTTAAATTTTGGCGCGGGGTTCCCCTTAAAATTCATACCAGACCCGAAAGGCCTGGTATGAAATTTGGGGGAACCCCCACACAATTTTTTATTTTAGTTTGGAGTTCCCCTTAATATTCATACCAGTCCCAAAGGGCCTGGTAATGGACTGGGAAGAGGAACCCATGCCATTGTTTTCAATTATTTTTACCTGTATTGCGGGACCCGACAATTCATTATAGCTGCGAGTAGTTTTAAATTACTTTTTTCCTTTTATAAATGTCATTTTGCCGCAGGGACTGTTCTAAACACAGGAAAAATGTGCCACTTTACAGGCATATACACCCCCCAGGTACAAAATTTAAAGGAATATTTCACTTTTATTGTTTCATTTTAAGCATGATTAAAATCAGTGCTTCCGAAAAAACTGCCATTTTTAAAACTTTTTTTGCATTGATACATGTCCCCTGGGACAGGACCCAGGTCCCCAAACACTTTTTTATGACAATAACTTGCAAATAAGCCTTTAAAATTAGCACTTTTGATTTTTCATGTTCGTGTCCCATAGACTTTAACAGTGTTCGCATGTTCGAACAAATTTTTTGCCTGTTCGGCAAGATCTGTAGGTAGATTCAGAAAGAGTTAGGCCGGCTTATCAGTAGATTTAATTTAAATTGCACACGCCCATTTGAATTGGCCCGCCTTGCGCCGGAGGCCGCCGGCGTAGGTTTTTATCGCAAGTGCTTGGTGAATCCGGCACTTGCGATGAAAACTTGCGGCGGTGTAACGTATCTACAATACGTTACGCCGCCGCTCACCTACGTGAATCTGGCCCTAAGTGCTTTGAGAATCATGTACTTGCCTCTCTTACTTAAGGCGGCGTAGTGTAAACACGCTAGGCTACGCAGTCTTAACATTACGCGGCCGTACCTGAATCTACCTACTGGTGCGAACTGAACCCGGGGGGAGGGGGGGGGGTTAAATATTTTCTGTACTTCTTTGTAACTATGGGATGGAGGTAACTAAGCCTCTTCTGTGGTAGGTGTTATTACATATATTATCTATATTTGTGTATTATTTTAAAACGTTATAAAGAATTCAAGCTTTAAAGTTATGGCCGCACATTAAATCTCAGCAGCAGCATTGCCACAAGGTAGAGCTCTCTGGTACTACAGAGCTGGGACACAAGTTATTAGGGGCTTTACATTTTAATGATAATCACATTATATTGCACTGAGCTGATTAATGTGAATCCAGCATTGTATAGGCAAATTGTGTCCCAGATATCTATGTCATTTCAAATCCTACATGATGCATCTCAAATCATGATTTGAAGTAATTAAGAATCATTATTATTTAAATTGGGGTTTATACAATCACTTAAATATGCAAATTTTTATCCTGAATGGATTTACTTAACTACAATAATATCCTTCACAAATGTTAGTTTCTCCAAATAGTTTATGACAAATATTCTTTAATCTAGTAGATATAGACACAAATAATGAATACAAGCTGTGCAGTTACCCAGAGACAGCAAGTAACTGACTCCTCTCTATCATGTTTACAAAGGAAGAGTCAAAGTAAAAGTACTCCAGTAATCTATCTCCCATGCCAGCATATAGGGTGCCCAGACACACTCAAACCTTGATTTACTTTATGTTCCTTGCAGGTTTAAAATAGCCATTGCAGCTGCTTGGAAAAAACCCAGAGTTGACTTGGCAGTGATGTGGCGTATGCTTACCTGGAGTAATAGAGGAGAAAGTTGGGTTGCAAGTATACTTTTTCTATTTGATACACCTTAATACTAGTGAGTCACAGTTGGCAATTTTTAGTGCCTGTTTGTGCAGATTACTGTGGACATTAGGCTGTTGTTGGTTGTCTTCTCAATACATGTTATTCCCTGTACACACAAACGGATATCTGATGCAATTTAATCTGATGGATTTTTTCGTCGGATATCCGATGAAGCTGACTTTCATCAGTCTTGCCTACACACCATCAGTCAAAAATCCGACCGTGTCCAACGCGGTGACGTAAAACACTACGACGTGCTGAGAAAAATGAAGTTCAATGCTTCCGAGCATGCGTCGACTTGATTCTGAGCATGTGTGGATTTTTCTCCGATGGAGTTTCACACAGACGATCGTTTTTTTCTATCAGTTTTTTATCCATAGGAAAATTTTAAAACATGTTCTATTTTTTTTTCACCGATGGAAAACAAACCGATGGGGCCCACACACGATCAGTTTGTCCGATGAAAACGGTCCATCGGTCCGTTTTCATCAGACAAACCGATCGGGTGTACAGGGCTTCAGATGATGATAAATGAAGATTTGTCACTAGTCTTGTTTACCAATTTTCTGTTTTGCTTTAAAACAATCATGAACAGGACCGGAGGGGTGGCATTTCCAAGCAGCATAAATATTTTGTCAATACTGCAGGCAAAATACCCTATATGCTGGCATGGGAGATGGATTTTGGGACAGAAATTAAAGGGGTTGTAAAGGTAAACATTTTTTTCCCTAAATAGCTTCCTTTACTTTAGTGCAGTCCTCCTTCACTTACCTCATCCTTCGATTTTGCTTTTAAATGTCCTTATTTCTTATGAGAAATCCTCACTTCCTGTTCTTGTGTCTGTAACTACACACAGTAATGCAAGGCTTTCTCCCTGGTGTGGAGAAAGCCTCTTGAGGGGAGATGGGGCGAGCAGGAGTGTCAGGATGCCCACTAACACATAACTCCTTTCTCTATCTGCAAAGTAGAGAATGTCCTGACACTCCTGCTCACCTCCTCCCCCCTCAAGAGGCTTTCTTCACACCAGGGAGAAAGCCTTGCATTACTGTGTGTAGTTACAGACAGAAGAACAGGAAGTGAGGATTTCTCAGAAGAAATAAGGAAATTTAAAAGCAAAATCGAAGGATGAGGTAAGTGAAGAAGCACTGCAGGTAAAGAAAGCAATTTAGGGGGAAAACAATTACCTTTACAACCCCTTTAATAAGAAAAACTGAAGAGATTGGTCAGCCAGGACATACAAAGAAGTTATAAATATTTAGTTGGCAGAGGTGGGATTTAAAGTCCTGTCCCGTTGGTACTTGGTACCTGAACGCCTCTGCAAAATGTACCTGGGTTCTTCCTCACTCTGTTTTCTTGGCTGTGGAAGTGGGTTTCATGTTTCAAACATAGCGGTTGTGTAGTAAAGTCAAGCACTACTAGATATGAGTTCACACCCTGATATACTTGGTTACCATGGTAAACATTGTAAAGGAACACAAAGTAGCATTACTTAACCACTTACCCCCCGGACCATATTGCTGCCCAAAGACCAGAGTACTTTTTGCGATAAGGGACTGCGTCGCTTTAACAGACAATTGCGCGGTCGTGCAACGTGGCTCCCAAACAAAATTGGCGTCCTTTTTTTCCCACAAATAGAGCTTTCTTTTGGTGGTATTTGATCACCTCTGCGTTTTTTATTTTTTGCGCTATAAACAAAAATAGAACGACAATTTTGAAAAAAATGAATATTTTTTACTTTTTGCTGTAATAAATATCCCCCAAAAATATATAAAAAAACATTTTTTTTCCTCAGTTTAGGCCGATACGTATTCTTCTACATATTTTTCGTAAAAAAAAATCGCAATAAGCGTTTATTGATTGGTTTGCGCAAAAGTTATAGCGTTTACAAAATAGGGGGTATTTTTATGGCATTTTTATTAATATTTTTTTTTACTAGTAATGGCGGCGATCAGCGATTTTTTTTCGGTATTGCGACATTATGGCGGACACTTCGGACATTTTTGACACATTTTTGGGACCATTGGCATTTTTATAGCGATCAGTGCTATAAAAATGCATTAGATTACTATAAAAATGCCACTGGCAGTGAAGGGGTTAACACTAGGGGGCGGGGAAGGGGTTAAGTATGCCTGGGTGTGTTCTTACTGTGGGGGGGGGGGTGGCCTCACTAGGGGAAACACTGATCTTCTGTTCATACATTGTATGAACAGAAAATCAGCATTTCCCCTGCTGACAGGAACGAGAGCTGTGTGTTTACACACACAGCTCCCGTTCCCCGCTCTGTACCGAGCGATCGCGCGTGCCCGGCGGCGATCGCGCCCGCCGGGCACACGCACGGGAGTCGGGGGCGAGCGTGCGCCCCTAGTGGCGGCTAATAGGCAGGACGTCATATTACGTGCTCTCGCCTAGGAGAGCCACCTTGTGGACGTATTTCGACGGTGCGGCGACGGCAAGTGGTTAATGAAACTGTAGCAGAAGTGCCCAGACACACTCAAACCTTGATTTACTTTTTGTTCCTTTCGGCTAATATAGCCATTGCAGCTGCTTGGAAAAAACCCAGAGTTGACTTGGCAGTGATGTGGCGTAAGCTTACCTGGATCATGACCAATGAAAAGTTATACTGTGGGAATCTGTAGAGAATCTGTGGGGTATTGTCAAAAGGAAGATGAGAAACACCGGACCCAACAATGAAGATGAGCTGAAGGCAGCTATCAAAGCAACCTTGGCTTCCATAACACCTCAGCAGTATCACAGGCTGATCGCTTCCATGCCATGCCACATTGATGCAGTCATTCATGCGAAAGTAGCCCCGACCAAGTATTGAGTGCATACTATACTGTACATGGACATACTTTGTTTTTATTGGTCTTATGTAATATTCAAATTTTCTGAGATATTGAATTTTGGGTTTTCACTAGCTGCAAGCCATAATCATTCAAATTAAAAGAAAGAAATGCATTAAATATATTACTCTGTGTGTAACACATCTTTAGAAAATAAATGAGTTTCACTTTTTGAATATAATAATTGAATTAAATTAACTTTTTGGTAATATTCATCAGTGGCAGAATTATAGGGGTCGCTGGGGTCGCAACCGGGCCCCTTGCTGCAGGGGCCCCCCCGAGGGCCCCCTGTATACAGTACTTCCATAGGAGGAGCAGAGACGAGCTCCCCGATCCCAAGCCGAACTGTAATCGGCACAGCTCATCACATTGATTACAAAGTGAAAGTGTGTGCTGTGCTCTTTGTCTCCCCCTACAGTGCAATACCCGGCAAGAAGAGCTGCTAAGATAAAAGAGTGACGTTTTTTATCTACTGTGTGTGTTTGCATGTGTGTGTGTTCATGTGCATGTATGTGTGCATGTGCATATGTATGTATGTGAGTGTGCATGTGTGTGTGCATGTATATGTACATGTATGTATGTGAGTGTGCATGTGAATATGTATGTATGCGAGTGTGCATGTATATGTTTATATCAGTGGCGGTGCGTCCATAAGAGCACACATTAGGGAAGAAACAATATCAAGCAAGTGGACATTGATGGTCAGACTTTCAGGCCAAGGAAGTATGGTTTTGTAAAAAATATATAATTTAATAGCATATAAATAAATTAAACAAGATATACAGAAAATAAATACAAAAAAATTATCACAAATTGATCAACAGCAAGTGACCACTGTACATTCCTCGGAAGTCGCCAACGCACGTTTCGCCGTGGGGCTTCTTCAGGGCGAGGATGAGGAATATAGAGTTTAGCAGAGAGATAGAAACTTATCTGCAATGATACAGTGTGACAAATTAGTAATACAGAAATAATAATCAAAATACAGAATTAAAATGAAATGAGGTATCATAGTGTGTATTTACATGACTGATGGTCCTCTGACGGATGCATCCACGGGGCATATAAGATACAGGTGAAGATAAACAGGTCGAGAGATAAGCTTAGGTACAAGCTTACATATATCGAGAATCTAGTTGACAAAAATATATATATAGCAGTAATTAGATATTGAATTCTTATCGTAGCTACTGTCAAGGTGCGGACACAGATACCATATAGAATAGTGAGGATAGAATAAAGAATAATGGTAAAACAGAGAGACCACTGAAAAACTGCATATATGTATATACATACACACACCTAGATGCATACACATACATACACATATACATAAAAAGAAAAAAGAAACAATAAATAAAAATAATAAAGTAAAATAAAATAAAATAAAGTAAAGTAAAAGATCATGTGAACAAATAAGCTGAGTGCCACTACTACATAAATCCTGCGGTGTTAATATAGAGACAAATCAGCCACCATAATCACCTTGGGTAGATCGAAAGAGTCAAAACTACAAGTCCAAGGAGTGGAAATTATACACCACAGGGGGAGTTGTAACTCGGACTGTAATCATAAAGAGATAACGAAAGGAGCTATTAAACAGCCTATAAAGACTAACATTTAAGATGGAAATAAAGAGTTAACCGAAAAATCAGGGTTACCTATTTCTATGAGGTCCTGGACAAACTGGGACAGCAGATGGCAATACAGCAGCAATGTAAGGGAGCTTACATAAAGGAACCCTTTCTGTAGCAGCATTTGCATAGGGCATTAGTAAAAGCCTGTTAAAATGAAACAGTATGTTCATTCAATAGGTTATTCTCATGTAAGATGAAGTTGAAGGAACAGTTTGGAGTAAAAAAGTGGCTTACCATATAACTGATTGCAGCAATCAGTTATATGGTAAGCCCCTAGCTATGCGAACCTGTACCTGGGGGGGTGGGAGCGAAAACTTTTTTCATCTGAGTCTAATTTATATTTTTTGTCGTTCATTTTAAGTTGGTTTAGATACATCGACGATGTACTGATGTTCTGGACGGGTACAGTAGATGACTTGCATGCATTTATGAAATTCTTGAACCATAATGAGTTTAATTTAAAATTTACAATGAACTACAGTAACTCTGCTATTGCATTCCTGGACATCTTGATTTATGTCGATGAATCCAATGGCATTCAAACATCCCTCTACCGTAAACCCACGGCGGGTAATACCCTCCTACATGCAGCAAGTGCTCACCCTGCTCCACTACTACGATCCATACCTTACAGTCAGTACCTTCGGTTGCGACGCAACTGTTCAGACGACAATGGATTCAAACTTGAATCAGACAAACTCTACACTAGACTTATTATGAGAGGATACAGTAAATCTTGCCTCAAAAAGGCATACAACCGGGCTGCCGGACGAGAAAGAGCTAGCACACTTATTAAAAGCAATAAGAAAGTGTCCGATAGTACTGTTACACGATTTATTACAACATTTTCGGATCAACACACTCAAATCCGTCAGCTTATACAAAAACATTGGCACCTTATTACTACGGATTTAACGCTATCAAAATATGTGGGCAAAAACCCTAGTATCACTTTTAGACGTTCTACGTCAATCAGGGACCGTCTAGTGAAGAGCAACTACTATAAACCTTCAACAGGCACTCCAGAGGCACCAGGCCTCTTTAGATGCGGTCAATGTAATTTTTGCCACCTTATGAAGGAAGGCCACGTTATCCACCTCCCCAATGGTGGAACACATAGATTATATAAACACGTTACATGTCAAACACATGGGGTGGTATACATTATCTTTTGCTCATGCGGCTGCTTTTATGTAGGCAAAACCATCCGCCCACTATGGAAACGGGTAAAAGACCATATGTACTATATTACTAACGGTCTGCTCAACAAGACCATGGGACACCATGTTGCCTTTTCACACAAATATATAACTCCATCAGTTCAGTTCGCCGTGTTGGACCACATTACTGAGGACCCTAGAGGTGGTAATTTCGATCAGAAAGTGCTACAGCGCGAGACTCAATGGATCTATCGCCTAAAGGCAAATTTTTGGCCTGGATTGAACGATTCATTGAGTTTTAAACCCTTTTTGAATATTTGAAGTTCTTGACCATGTCTCCGCTTTCTGGGAGGAAAAGTCTTTTTGACCCAAAGATGGGTCAATCAGTGCTTTTAGACATATATGTTTAAATCATTTACACCAATTATTTTTCACCTCTAATATACCCCCGTGATAGGAAAGGATTGCTACAGGTTGTCGGCCAATGCTCTCATCAATGCTGACTTAAACAGTGATTCGAGGGTGTCTATGGGTTAGCAAACTGTTTTTATGCTATTGCTATAATTATTACAATGTTTTTCTTTTTTCTTTTTTCATTTGTTATTGATAACCAAATATATCTAAAGATATATTAAACTGATACAATGGGATGGAATCTCCATGCCCACATAGGAAGTACTTTGTAGCTACTGATCTGTAGAAATCTACCTTTGTATATATATCATGTATATTCTTTCTATTTTTTAATGAAATTGTGCCGTTGTGTGTGTTTTTTGTTTAGATGCCCCTCCGCGGATGCACCGGGTACCTATATGACCAGTATTTTCGGTCTGAGAGGGTTAATTTACTTTAATTAGTTCTTCCCTCACAACAATACCACCACATCAGAGGGTTATCTTGAATGGTACTCTGTTGATAGCGGTATTAGACAATAGTATCAATAATTGACATTTGCTGCTTTCTATGTGCGGATACATTTTCCATTTTCTTTCCTTCCCTTTTTTCCTCTCCCCCCTTTATTTGTATCATCATGTGAACCTTCTATCCACTTACATCAGTGACAATAAACATATTGCCATGCACTACACCTAATGGTCTACCAACAAGGTCTTTCCATCTAATATACTATTGGGGATGTATTCCCCTACATAACCGCTAGATGGCAGCCCTAGCATTAATATGAATCCTTATAGTTAAGCCATGTGAGATATCCTAATCCATCACTATGTGCCTGATGTTCACTAGGCAGTTAAGCCATATTGACTATCCTTGTGCGGTTTTTGTCTAGACGTATGTGTTTCCTGTTGTTTTGTGTCCTGGACTATATAGGCCGTTTTGGGCGATGTGTCTTAATACACCGCTTCACTGGGATCTTTTATTTATGCGCCGCGTTATCGAAACGGCGCGCACTTATGACGTCATCACGTCATACGTCCATGTGATCCCACAGGCTATATAAACCTGATGCTCATGCAATGGCGCTGTGTTACCGTGTGTACACCCTGGGACACTGACGCATTGCTGCAATCAGTTATATGGTAAGCCACTTTTTTGCTCCAAATTGTTCCTTCAACTTCATCTTACATGAGAATAACCTATTGAATAAACATACTGTTTCATTTTAACAGGCTTTTACTAATGCCCTATGCAAATGCTGCTACAGAAAGGGTTCCTTTATGTAAGCTCCCTTACATTGCTGCTGTATTGCCATCTGCTGTCCCAGTTTGTCCAGGACCTCATAGAAATAGGTAACCCTGATTTTTCGGTTAACTCTTTATTTCCATCTTAAATGTTAGTCTTTATAGGCTGTTTAATAGCTCCTTTCGTTATCTCTTTATGATTACAGTCCGAGTTACAACTCCCCCTGTGGTGTATAATTTCCACTCCTTGGACTTGTAGTTTTGACTCTTTCGATCTACCCAAGGTGATTATGGTGGCTGATTTGTCTCTATATTAACACCGCAGGATTTATGTAGTAGTGGCACTCAGCTTATTTGTTCACATGATCTTTTACTTTACTTTATTTTATTTTATTTTACTTTATTATTTTTATTTATTGTTTCTTTTTTCTTTTTATGTATATGTGTATGTATGTGTATGCATCTAGGTGTGTGTATGTATATACATATATGCAGTTTTTCAGTGGTCTCTCTGTTTTACCATTATTCTTTATTCTATCCTCACTATTCTATATGGTATCTGTGTCCGCACCTTGACAGTAGCTACGATAAGAATTCAATATCTAATTACTGCTATATATATATTTTTGTCAACTAGATTCTCGATATATGTAAGATTGTACCTAAGCTTATCTCTCGACCTGTTTATCTTCACCTGTATCTTATATGCCCCGTGGATGCATCCGTCAGAGGACCATCAGTCATGTAAATACACACTGTGATACCTCATTTCATTTTAATTCTGTATTTTGATTATTATTTCTGTATTACTAATTTGTCACACTGTATCATTGCAGATAAGTTTCTATCTCTCTGCTAAACTCTATATTCCTCATCCTCGCCCTGAAGAAGCCCCACGGCGAAACGTGCGTTGGCGACTTCCGAGGAATGTACAGTGGTCACTTGCTGTTGATCAATTTGTGATAATTTTTTTGTATTTATTTTCTGTATATCTTGTTTAATTTATTTATATGCTATTAAATTATATATTTTTTACAAAACCATACTTCCTTGGCCTGAAAGTCTGACCATCAATGTCCACTTGCTTGATATTGTTTCTTCCCTAATATAATCACAGATGTGGCCCATGTGAGTGCTATCCTTGTGTTTCCACTTCAATTCTTTTTTTCCCTCCGCGTCTTCTTTTCCCTCTCCTTTTCTCTTTTTTCTCCTCATTTTTCATTTTCTTTTTCTTTCTTCCTTTTTCCCTTTTTTTACTCTTCCTCCTGGTTCTTTAACCATCCCCCCTTTGTGAATCATACCATAAGAGCACACAGGCACCGCCCCCTCTCTTCAGCCACCCCCTGGCTGCATTTGATGGGCACAGTGGCTACGTTTGAGGGCACAGTGGCTGCATTTAAAGGGCACAGTGGCTACGTTTGAGGGCACAGTAACTACGTTTATATTATAAAAAAAGGTGATCACAATTCATAAGTATTAAAAGCAATATGGGGAGCAAAATGCATGCTTTTAATACTTATGAATTGTGATCACCTTTTTTTCACTTTATTGATTTTAATGTCACATTTTGTTGTGGTGAAATTATTGCCATTACATCCTTTGTGTCACAGTATATGGTCACACCCCATTAGGTGTATACAGCCATTGCTTTTTGGCTCACACGTAGCACTACATTACCATCCACATTTGTCTGAGTTTTGTCACATTCCTGTGTAGCTGCTTCACTCCCGTTCAGGGTTCATTATTTGTTACACTTATTTTTGTTTTTGGGTAGCGCACATATTTTCCCCTTTACATTGAGCCCCTAAACTGGCTCGCTGGTATACAGTAAATGTCTTTGGAAATTTTGCAATGGATTGGTTTATGCGTCTGATCTGGTTGACGGAGACACAGGGCTAGGAATGTATTTGCTTTGCTAGCTTTTAGGTACATAATATGCCGGGTCTACAGATGGATTTTTCGGCCGCTTCTGCTAAGAGCAAATCCAATTCAAGTTTGGCATTCTTTAACAGGGATTTATTGGTAGATTTATTCCAGATGTTTCAGCTTGCATTTTTTTATCTTTATTGAGTTGGGAGGAGACACGAATACAAGTACCCCTAATAACTGGTTTGTGTGCTTCCCACAATAGAAAGGGTAGGATATTTGAAATGGCATTGTGCAGTAAATACTCCCTAATCGCTGTAGGTCAAAACAGTATGATTTGTTAGTCAGATAAGCTTAATTCAGGCACCCAAAAGGTAGTTTCAACATCCTGCAAGGACGCACGCTACACCTACCCACGTGAGTGAGACACAGTGCAGCTGGTGCTCCACAACACATCTAGCTGTAACACGCTTGATTCCTTAGTGCCAAGATCTCGGCACCTGCACAAGTAAGCGGCCATTTGGCTTTTGTTTTTAATCTGTTTTACAATAAATCGCAGAACTTGACTATGGCCTGTTTTTCTTCATTTTATCCATGGTAATTTCTTCTGTTGGAGTCCATTTCTGGCTAGTCCCATCCAGGTACCAGTACAGACCTTAGGCCACCAACTGTACTAAAGCTCCACCTGATCCTTTTTTTTCAAAACAAAGGGTCATGGTGGTCTGGTAAGTAGGCACTTACCTCTACCTCTCACCAGGTGTCGTCAGTTTAATATCTGTTCTGTGGTGATGGTGTCTACTCTCAAGTCAACCATTTGATGCATGGACTTACCAATGCTTATCATTTAGTGACCATTGCTGCATTTTTTGGACCTGTTTGCACCTAATTTTTGATGTTATTTTATAAGCACTTGCACTTTAAATCACTATTGCATTGTTGACCTTATAGTTAATATATTGTTTCAAGTTAGAATTTGGAATTTATCTATCACCTACTATTAGCGCCCTCTTATTATTATACACTCCCCACATTGCTAAAGTTGTATTTACACCACTTTAGGGGAGCAGCTTCTTTAATATATTAACATAGCATGGAGTTCTCTATTTTTTCCACATCCTGCAAGAGCCTAACCAGAAGGAGATAGCGGCCCTCAGGATTGCTGCTCTCAGCCAGAGGCGTGAAGGGGACAGGAGCATGGAAAGCTATAAGGACCCCTCTGTGTTTGGTTCTGGCACTTGCCATATAGACTTGTGGGTAACGGGAGGTGCAGGAGCGTGGGGCCGACTGTGCAGCTAAATGGGTTTCTTGGATTGCCGCAATTCCAGCTTTGAGAGTAGCAAAAGACTTTAAAAAAAGGCCTTAACACGTTTGTGAGGGGAATTTAGATGTGGATGACATTATTTAAATTTATATGACATTAAAGTATAAAATATTCAGGGGAACGCCTTCTTGTGTGCCCGACAGGTCATACTCAGGCACCAAGGACACTGAAGCTAGTCCGGAGGTGAGAGTGCACTAAGGGGAGGCACAGTGGCCATTCCCTGCAGCACCCACGGTCTGCAAATAACATTTGTAGGTAAACCGTCTTTGGTGCAAAATTTTGTATAAACTGAACAATAAACAACACAGGAATCTTGAAAATGCTAGCAGGTAATTGTAGGTGGGAATGTCAAAGTATTAGGCCTCATACACACGATAGGTTAACCAGAGGAAAAGCCAACTTGCTTTAAATTTAACCGATGGATTCCTAACCGACAGGTCAAAACCGATCGTTAGTAGGCACGACCATCGGTTAAAAATCCAGGCATGCTCAGAATCAAGTCGACGCATACTTGGAAGCATTGAACTTCATTTTTTTCAGCACGTCTTTGTGTTTTACGTCACCGCGTTCTGATACGATCAGTTATTTAACCGATGGTGTGGGGGCGCGACGGACCATCAGTCAGCTTCATCGGTGAACCGATGACAACGGTCCTTCAGACCGTTCTCATCGGATGGACTGATCGTGTGTACGAGGCTTTATAGTGGGATGGGGGAAAGGATGGGAAGGGAAGGGAAAGGATAGGGAGGAGGAATGGAAAGGGATAGGAAAAGGGAAAGGGGGGGGGAGTGCTAGGGACTACTAGCAATGTTAAACACTGTCAATTTGTCACATAGGTCAGGTAAGCAGAGTGGCAAAAGTAACTCAGATATTCAAAAGTTCAGTATTTTGCACAACCAGGTGATCTATAGTAAAACTTTTAAGGAGATATAGATCAAAGCGAGTGAAAAAAAAATGATTAACCAATAAAAAACTAAAAAAGGAAGCCATTAGTCAAAAAAGAATCCTAAAGTGTTCACAGCAAAACGTCAATCTGCCAGGAAAGCAGGGCAGGCATTTCAAGTACAAGAGACAAAAAAAAAACACACATTGTGCACTTGAATTTACCCGTCGGTTGGCCGTATTTGTACGGTGGAGATGAGACAAAGGAGTCTGAATTCTTTCTTCAGCCAGGGGAGACGGAGATGTCGCCCAAAGGGGGTCCCTTTGGGGAATGAAACAGATGGATTAGGTGCACAGGTCAGGGTTGGATGATAGGGATGTGATGTTGATCTTGATCCTGATGTCGTACGGGGAAGTGCTGTCTGAGCTGCTTTCATTAAAAAGTAAATTGCAGAGCAAAGGGGAATTTACAGGTATTTTGAATGTGATGCTGTAGTAGAATTTGTAGTTGCGGTTTAATAGCCCTTCTCTTAGCAACCGTTAATGGGGCCAAATCTGAGAAAAGATGGGTGGTTTGTATCTTCTTGAAACAACCAAATCTGTTAGCCTTGGCCATCACTGTGGATGACTAAAGCCTACACACTAGTAGTTATTTTTCCATTCAGGAAAAAAACTGTCGGCTGAAGTTGGAGCCGCTGCACTACCTATCCAATGTTAGTACAGTGCTCTCCTCTGCTGTTCTATTGTGTTCTGACTAGATAATCCAATCTACACACGTATGAGGATTTGTAGGCTTTTGCAGTTATTTTAAATCTATGCTATGCAAAATACATTATTAGAGTGAATCAAGCTAACTAAAAGCCCTCTAACTTAATTTGTTAATCTTTTGTACATTATTACGGTATCTCTACCACTCACAGCTGGAGAAATCCCTTTCTGCTGTGTCTGTCTCTGTTTAAATAGTTTTTTTATTTTCTACTTCTTCATATGCTCATTGCCAGAATATTGAATTAACAGAGTGGAACAAACACCCATTCTTTTATTAAATATTTGCTGTTGCATGCTTCAAACGAAAGTGACTGCAGCACAAGAAATCCAACATGAATCAAGAGAGGAAACGGCGTAATATTAAATAATCTGCTAAGGATGGGAAATGACTCCCACTCAAGAGAAGTGGTGTGACTTTGTATAAACTTAATATCAAGAAAAACAGATTACATTTCTATTGTTCTTTTTTCCACAGTATACAGTAGGCTTTACATTCTAGCTTCTGTTATCACCATTATTAATTATATTTACATAAAGGGATTTGTGATATCTGGATTTTATACACTGATGGTGGTGTACACAGGGTGTACTTTAACCTCTCACTGCCGAAAAGGAAGGATATCATCAAGCAGAAAATGTTGCACTATATGCAATGAAATCTTTTTATTCTTGTAACTTTACAGAGTTCTAGTGACCTTTGAATTAATTATTAGCCTCTTTAATTAAATATGTAACATAGATTAAAATAGTACCATCATCCAGAATCTAGTTAGATAGCGAAAGGGCTCAGGGAACCCCAAGAACCCAAGAGACACAAAAAGAGAAGAGCGGGCAGGGAGGACTATTCCGGTACAGAGTGAGTAGATAAACTCAGAAAAGAGCAGATATATCAAAACGAGGTAAATTTATTAATATAATATAAAAAAATAAAAAAAAATATCAAACACTAAAGACAGTTAAAACAGTACACATATCATGACAAACGATCAGATCACCAAAACTGCAGTCCCTAAATGGGGAATCCTGGTGACTGTTGGGGTCACGGTACGGGGAGTCTTTACTAGTTTTGCGACATTACATCGCTTCGTCAGGAGAAGTTCTGAAAGTTGATATACAAACACAAGATATAAACACATATAATCAAGTTCATGTAGGTCAACCTACCAACAAGAACAGGCATATACAATAATAAATGTTGGGGACTAGGAACTGTGTCGCTTACCTAGGAGCAAGTATCCCGTCAGCTCAGACGCCTGACCAACCAAGGAAAATGTCTTCTGCGGCGGCCAAGAAGGTGGATGTGGAGATGGACCTATCAATTGTATATTAAAATAAATATAAAAGGTGTCCTGAGATGAGGTAAGATGAAAAAAGTGGATTGGTGACACAGCTCCTTCCCTTTTTTCTCCCCCTCTTCTTTCCCCCCCTTCCCTTCCCCTTTTCTCTCCCCCCCCCTCCTTCCCCCCTTTTTTGTTTTTCCCCCCTTTGTTCGTTTTTTCCTCCGCTCATTCCCACCCTTTCCCCCTTTGCCTCCCCCCCCTTCCCCTTCCCTTTCTTTCAGAACTTCTCCTGATGATGCGATGTAATGTCGCAAAACTAGTAGAGACTCCCTGTACCATGACCCCAACACTCAACAGGATTCCCCATTTGGCGACTGCAGTTTTGGTGATCTGATCGGTTGTCACAATATGTGTACTTTTTAACTGCCTTTAGTGTTTGATGTTTTTTATTTTTGATATTATATTAATAAATGTACCTATTTTTTATATATCTGCTCTTTTCTGAGTTTATCTACTCACTCTGTTCCGGAATAGTCCTCCCTGCCGACTCCTCTCTTTTTGGGTCTCTTGGGTTCTAGTGACCTTTGTTCATAGTTCAGTGCCTCCCATTCATTCAAGTGTGACTTTTCACACTGGGGTGGTGCGCTTGCGGGACATTCCAAAATGTCCTGCAAGCAGCATCTTTGGGGCAGTTAGGAAGCGCTGTATTTAGCGCTCCCGAAATGCCCTGTCCATTGGAATCAATGGGCAGCGTTTACAAAGCGCCTGAAAATCATTTCGGAATTTACAATGTTCAATTATAACACAATAATAGATAGTAAGCTCTAATGTCCTATTAGAAGTAACTGCATCTCGTAGTAATTAATACTATTTCTTTATTACATATCACTCTAAAAGTTTAACAACTTCTCCATTTTTTGTTTCTCTTGATTATATAATTGTTAAAATTGATTGTAACACCTTAGTTCTTTAAATAACATATAGCTTACTTAATTCTTAAGTCTTAAAGGGTCACTAAAGTACATATTTCTTTTTTTTACCTCCACTGTGTGGCTCATTTTGCACACAGTGGCCCCGATCCACGTCTTCTGGGGTATCTCTACGGCCGTCTCGGTTCCCCCCACCGAAAAAGCTTTCCACCTTCATGCGAGCGAGCTCGCATGGTGGAAAGCTCTTGCGGGCACGCTCCTGTGATACAGCCGCGGCCATAGTCGCCGACTGTATCACTCGGCCCTGCCCCCTGGCGCTCTGCGTCATTGGATGTGATTGACAGCAGCGCCAGCCAATGGCTGCACTGCTTTCAATCCATCCAGTGAAGCCGATCAACGGCTAGGCTGAGAACCGAAGGGCCGCAACATGGGAGTTCGGAACTTTGGAAGCGCTGCAACATGGGAGTTTTTAACCCCTTATTTAGGGCTAAAAGTGAACCGCTAGCGGCCAAAAAGCGCTGCTTAAACAGCACCATAGCGCCGCTAGAATGAGTGACACTTTAGCGCAACCATGGCCGTGGCCCCAGTGTGAAAGGGGTCTTAGGGGGTTATTTACGAAAGACAAATCCACTTTGCACTACAAGTGCAAACTACAACTGCAAAGTGCACTTGAAATTGCACTGAAAGTGCACTTGGAAGTGCAGTCGGTGTAGACTTGAGGGGGACATGCAAGTAAAATAAAAAACAGCATTTTAGCTTGCACATGATTGGATAATAAAATCAGCAGAGCTTCCCCTCATTTCAGATCTACCCCTCAGATCTACAGCGACTGCACTTCCAAGTGCACTTTCAGTGCAATTTCAAGTGCACTTTGCACTTGTAGTTTTCACTTGTAGTGCAAAGTAGATTTGCCTTTCGTAAATAACCCCCATTTTCTTTAACTGACCGTCATTAAAAATAAAATCAGAAAGAAAAGCACAAAGCAAAGGCAGACTAGCTCCACTTGTTGGACCAGCAGTCACAGAAAATTACTAACTGATCTCTGGTCTTAGTCTGCACAAATCTGTTCACCTCTCTTAGATTCTTAACATAAAAACACTAAAGCCACTTGGAGGTAAATCTCAATCAAGGTAATTAATTACACACAAAAAGCCAACTGCTTATACAGCACAATAGGTTTCATGAAACACATTATAAGCAGAAAAATTATGAAAGCAACTGCTTGGTGTTTATAAACTGTAGCATTAATGAGCTCTTTTGGTTTGCCATATGCATTCAAGCACAGGGACAGCTTCAGGCAGCTTCACCTTATTGACTTTACATAACAGAAATGCATGCACTAAATGAACGCATGCATTTAATCAGATAAATACATTTAAAAGTGAAACTCCAGCAAAAAAATTGGATGAGCAAACCTACCTCGCAATAGTATTATTGTTACTTGTAATGATGACTTCCGGTTACTCTTGTTTCTGAGCTGTAAATTTGGATTTGTACTGTACCCTTTGTTCAGAATTCGGGTTTGTTACTCTTTGTTCAATCTAATTTCCAATAAAAATTACTGTTGAAAAAAATAAATAAAACTACAAGCCGACAGACCCAAGATGTCAGGATTTGCAGTTCATTCATACACAAATCTCTGTGCCGTTTTCAAAAAGTGATAGTTGGTACGGGGAACTTCTCCCCATACTGCTGTCTAGGGTTGAGCGAACCCGAACTGTAAAGTTCGGGTTCGTACCGGACTTTTGGGTTTTTGGTACCCGGACCCGAACAGTTTACTGTAAGTTCAGGTTCGAGTTTGGGTTCGGCAATGTACTGGCGTGCTGCAGGGCAGCCAATCAACATTTGTTTTACTTGTGTGACCTTGAAGCCATCACAGCCATGCCTACTAATGGCATGGCTGTGATTGGTCAGTGCAACATGTGACCCAGTATGTGACCCAGCCTCTATATAAGCTAGAGGCACATAGCACAGCATGTCACTCTGCTTTAGAGAAAGGCTGGCGCTGCTGCTGCTGCTCTGAGGGAGAGAATAAGATAGGAGTCAGACTCAGTCCTGCTTCAGAAATCAAATTACTCAGCGATCTACATCTACACAGCAAGTCACTCTGCATTAGATTAGAGTCAGTCCTGCTTCAGAAATCAAATTACACCAGCACTGCATATGTTACTGCGAGATACACCCTTTAGATACTGTTCTTCTATTGTGCTATTCAAAAAACATCCATTTAGGGGGAAAAAAATGCAGTGTTTCTTCCAGTGTTTGCAGTGTTTCCTCCATATCTGTACGTGTGAGATAAACCCTTTAGCTAGAGTTCTTCTATTGTTCTATTAAAAAAACACCCATTTAGAGCAAAAAAAAAAAATTTTGCAGTGTTTCCTCCAGTGTTTGCAGTGTTTTCTCCATATCTGTACGTCTAAGATAAACACTTTAGCTAGTGTTCTTCTATTGTGCTATTCGAAAAACACCCATTTAGGGCAAAAAAAAATATTTTGCAGTTTTTCCTCCAGAGTTTGCAGTGTTTCCTGCATATCTGTACATGTGAGATACACACTTAAGATACTGTTTTTCTATTGTGCTATTCAAAAAAAATTATTTGGGGCAAATAATTTTTTTTTTTTGGTGCGTTTCCTGCATATCTGTACGTGTGAGATACACACTTTAGATACTGTTCTTCTATTGTGCTATGCAAAAAACACCCATTTAGGGCAAAAAAAAATATTTTGCAGTGTTTCCTCTAGTGTTTGCAGTGTTTCCTCCATATCTGTACGTGTGAGATAAAGACTTTAGCTAGTGTTCTTCTATTGTGCTATTCAAAAAACACCCATTTAGGGCAAGATCCTACATTTGAGAAATATGAGGAGAACGTCAAATAAGGGACGTGGCCCAGGTCGTGGTGCTGCTGGTGGAGCTCCTGTTGCAGGGAGAGGACGTGGTCAATCTGTGTCAGCTACACGCACAAGTGAAACACCTTCCTCAGGTGCAAGTAGGCAACAGAGCCTGCAGCGGTATTTGGTCGGGCCTAATCCGGCTCTACGAATGTTGAGACCAGGAGCAGAACAGGCGATAGTAGATTGGGTTGCTGACAGTGCCTCCAGTTCCTTCACATTGTCTCCCAACCAGTCTTGTGCTGAAAGATCAGAGTTGGCATCTGCAGCCGATGTCCATCAGTCTTTCACCTCACCCCCTTGCAAATCAGCCAAGCAGTCTGAGCCCCAAATCATGCAGCAGTCTCTTCTGCTTTTTGATGACTCTGTTAGCATGGTTTCCCAGGGCCATCCACCTAGCCCTGCCCCAGAAGTGGAAGAGATTGAGTGCACCGATGCCCAACCACTTCTGTTTCAAGATGAGTACATGGGGGGACCATCGCAGCACGTCTCGGATGATGATGAAACACAGTTGCCAACTGCTGCTGCTTTCGCAATTGTGCAGACAAGGAGGGCAGTGGTGAAGACTGGGTGGAAGATGATGTGGAGGACGATGAGGTCCTCAACAGCACATGGAATCAACATCATGCAGGTGACCTGTGTAGTTTGGAGGAAGAGGCGGTGGTCGCACAGAGCCAACAGCACAGCAGAAGAGGGAGCAGGGTGCAAAAGCGGAGCGTCCGTCCCCTAGACAGTACGCCTGCTACTGCCCAACGCAGCAAGGGACCGAGCACACCAAGCCAGGTCCAAGGAGTTCCCTAGCGTGGCAGTTCTTCACGCAATGTGCTGATGACAAGACAGGAGTGGTTTACCTGCTGTGCAATCAGAGCCTGAAGCGAGGCATAAACGTTCTCAACCTGAGCACAACCCGCATGACCAGGCATCTAAGTGCAAAGCACGAGCTGCAGTGGAGTAGACACCTCAAAAAAACAAGAAAAGTCTCTGGCTCCTCCTGCTTCCTCTTCTGCTTCAGTCTCGGCCTCTTCATCCACCTCTGTAGTGACAGTGCCACCTGCCACCCTGCAATCAGAGGATCGGCAAGCAACACTACCACCTGGGTCACCAAACATCTCCACAATGTCCCATGGAAGCGTTCAGCTCTCTAACTGGAGCGGAAGAGGAAGTACCCCCCTACCCACCTGCGATCCCTGACCCTGAATGCCAGCATTTAAAAATTTCTGGGCTTTGAAATGCTGTCATTCCGTCTGGTGGAGACGCAGAGTTTTAAAAGCCTGATGGCATTGGCTGTCCCACAGTACGTCGTGCCCAGCCGCCACTACTTTTCCAGGCGACCCCCCCCCGGCGGTGGAAGGGAACCAGACGGCGGCCCCCACCCACCCGAAGACGTCAAAGAAGAAGCTCCCCCTGGTAAAAGAGCTAATAAAGAAGACAGGGGAGGCCTCCGGAGCAGACTAATAAAATATTTTAATACCCTGTGTGGTTTATGTGTGTTTTTACCACTTTTCTTGCACGTGAATGGGTAGGGGTACTATGTACCCCATACTCATTCACTTAGGGTGGGGGGCCGGTATCTGGGGGCCCTCCCAGATTCCGATAAGCCTCCCGCCCGCATACCCCGACAACCAACGGCCAGGGTTGTCGGGAAGGTGCCCTGTCCTCATCAACATGGGGACAGGGTGCTCTGAGGTGGGGGGGCCGCAGTGCGCCCCCCTGCCCCAGGGAACACCCAACACCCCCATGTTGAGGGCATGCAGCCTGGTACGGCTCAGGAGGGGGGGGGGGGCGCTCGCTCGTCCCCACTTCCTTCCTGGCTGGCCGGGTAGCGTGCTTTGGATACGGGTCTGGTATGGATTGTAGGGGGACCCCCTACGCCGTTTTTTTTCGGCGTAGGGGGGCTCTCCTTACAACCCATAACAGACCTAAGGGCCCGGTATGCTCCTGAGGGGGGAACCCATGCCGGATTTTTATTTAAAATCCGGCGGGGACTTCCCCCTCAGGATTCATAACAAACGCCGCACACGTGTAGAATTGGCGGGAATCCAAGTCGGATCTCCCGTCGCTTCTATGACGCGCTTGCTGGGATGTGCTGTCACTATTCCAGTGAGTGCGAGATGTCGGCGAGATCTCGGCACCATGTCGCCGAGAATCAGCGCGATGCTGTCGTGCTAAAAACACAATATCACAAACACCTACTGTACGGATACATGGACCAGTAAGCACGGTCAGGGACGTTATATCTCCCTAACAGCACACTGGGTAAATGCAGTAGCGGCTGGGCCTGAGGCGGATAGCAGTTTGGCACATGTCCTTCCACCACCGAGGATTGCTGGGCGCTTAAGTTTGCCTCCTGTTGCCAACTCCTCCTACTCTGCTTCCTCATCCTCTACCGCCTCCTCATCCAGTCAGCGTAACACATTCACCACCAACTTCAGCACAGCCATGGGTAAACGCCAGCAGGCAGTTTTAAAATTTTCCTGTTTGGGGGAAAAACCCCACACCGTGCAGGAGTTGTGGAGGGACATTGAACAACAGACCGATGAGTGTTTGGCAGCATTGAGCCTCAAGCCGGGCCTGATGGTGTGCGATAATGGGCGAAATCTCGTAGCAGCTCTGGGCCTAGCCGGTTTGACGCACATCCCTTGCCTGGCGCATGTGCTGAATTTGGTGGTGCAGAGGTTCCTTAAAACTTACCCCGATATGCCACAGCTGCTGCAGAAAGTGTGGGCCGTCTGTGCGCACTTTCTGTGTTCTCACCCTGCTGCTGCTCGCCTGTCAGCACTGCAGCGTAACTTTGGCCTTCCCGCTCACCGCCTCATATGTGACGTGCCCACAAGGTGGAACTCCACCTTGCACATGCTGGCCAGACTGTGCGAGCAGCAGCAGGCGATAGTGGAGATTCAGCTGCAGCAAGCACGCGTGAGTCGCTCTGCGGAACAGAACCACTTCACCACCAATAACTGGGCCTCCATGCGAGACCTGTGTGCCTTGTTGCGCTGTTTCGAGTACTCCAGCAACATGGGCAGTGCCGATGACGCCGTTCTCAGCATTACTATCCCAGTTTTATGCCTCCTTGAAAAAACGGTTTGGGCGATGATGGAAGAGGATGTGGCACAGGAGGAGGAGGAGGAGGAGGAGGAATCATTTTCAAGGCTTTCAGGGCAGTCATTCACAAGTGGCTCCGAGGGTGGGTTCCTGCACCAACAAATGCCAGGTACACAATTGTCCAGCAAGGGCACAGTTCTGGAGTATGACGAGGTGGAGGATGAGGAGATGGAGGAGGAGGAACCATGTTCACAGCAGGGTGGCACCCAGACCAGCTCATGTCCATCACTGGTGCGTGGCTTAGGGGATACAAAGGACACAGACGATACACCTCCTACAGAGGACAGCTTTTCGTTGCCTCTGGGTAGCCTGGCACACATGAGCGATTACATGCTGCGG
Source organism: Rana temporaria (assembly GCF_905171775.1). Taxonomy (NCBI): domain Eukaryota; kingdom Metazoa; phylum Chordata; class Amphibia; order Anura; family Ranidae; genus Rana; species Rana temporaria. Next base: position 133,206,461 of record NC_053492.1, on the reverse strand, counting down.
TGTCTCCGCAACGACCACCGTGTTGCCCACATTTTAACAGGTGCCGATTACTGGGTGGCCACGCTGCTGGATCCCTGTTACAAGGACAATGTACCGTCCTTAATTTCCTCACTGGAGCATGATCGCAAGATGAGCGAGTACAAGCGCACGCTGGTAGATGCGCTGCTGGTGGAATTCCCACCTGACAGCGAGGGCACAGTGGAAGCACAAGGTGAAGGCAGAGGAGGAAGAGGTCGCCAATGCAGCCAGGGCACCGCCAGCAACTCAGAAGGCAGGGTTAGCATGGCCGAAATGTGGAAAAGCTTTGTCAGCACGCCACAACAACCAGCACCACCAGCTGATATGGAAGGTTTTAGCAGGAGGCAGCATTTCACCAACATGGTGGAGCAGTATGTGTGCACAAGCCTACACGTACTGAATGACGGGTCTGCCCCCTTAAACTTCTGGGTCTCCAAATTGGGCACATGGCCTGAGCTTGTCCTTTACGCCTTGGAGGTGCTGGCCTGCCCTGCAGCCAGTGTATTATCTGAACGTGTATTTAGCAAGGCAAGGGGGCGTTATCACAGACAAGCGCAGCCGCCTGTCCAGAGTCAATGTGGACAAGCTCACGTTCATTAAAATGAACCAGGCATGGATCCCACAGGACTTGTCCGTACCTTGTGCAGAATAGACACATATACCGGCCTTACCCAGCCATTCTTTTATTTCTGATCTTTCTCACTCTTTTGGGGTGTACCCTAATTTAAAAAATAAATAAATTAAAAACAACAACCTGCGTTGGCTACCTCGTCCTCCTCCACCGCCGCTTCCATCTACACCACCACATTCACCGCCACCTCAACCTCCGACTCCATATGGACCTCGTCCTCCTAGATCAAGATTTTTATTTTTTTTTAAGGTATTTTATGTTATTTTAAGTTATTTCCCTATATATTTGCAGAGTACTTGCCATGCTCTTACCAACATTTTGCTGCCATTTGCAGCCCTCTAGCCCTTTCCATTACTTTTTTAGAGACATTTTAGTACTCAGAAGTTCGGGTCCTCATTGACTTCAATGGGGTTCGTGTTCGGGGTCAAGTTCGGGTACCGATCCCGGACTAAAACAGGATACGGTGATCCAAACTGTTGGGTTTATAAGTATCCATATAAAAAGAGGAAATATGGGAGCATAAACGGTTTGGAAGTATTTAAAATTTAACTGCAGTCAAAATAAAAAGCACAAAAATCAGCTCAAAGAACATAACTTACTACTGTGTTGTATCATGTGTGCTGCTGCTAGCTCCTGGCTTCTTTAAAATCCTCCTCTGTTGATGCTCACCCCACCCCCTTCTAGATTTCATAATCTTCAGAAGCAGCGAGAGTTACTAAAACTGAGGCAGCTGTCATTTGCACTCGAGTGCCTGTTCATGCCTGCCCTGCGTAGTTCCGCCATTCATAGAAGCCAGTACTACAGCATCTATGAAGTATAAATGAGCTAAAACTTGTCTGGGATGTAATCCAGTCTGGTAATGCTGTGTAGGTAAAGTTGGATAAAACAGCTTAGCACTCTTTTTAGTTTTAAAAGGGGCCCTGGAACACTGGAGATAAACTGGTCTGCTGTAGGGTCACAAGTACAGAACAGGTGGCAGGGGATAAGTCATCTAGGAGTAAAGGATGGTCTAAAGTAGTGATGGCGAACCTTGGCACTCCAGATGTTTTGGAACTACATTTCCCATGATGGTCAACTACACTGCAGAGTGCATGAGCATCATGGGAAATGTAGTTCCAAAACATCTGGGGTGCCAAGGTTCGCCATCACCGGTCTAAAGAATGGTATCACACAAATATTAGAAACAGGTACTTCGCAATATTTTTTTTTTTTTTATTGGTGGCCATTTTCACCCTGTAGCCCCTCCATGACTTGGCCGGCAATACGTTTGTCTATGTACTTACAAAGACTCTTTAGCAGTATCAAGCACTGTTTTTACAAAACAGCAAACAAATACTCTAGCGCACAATTGTGTTGATCAGGTGATCTCTAGTTCAGGATGGGTAATGTCTCAGACCTTGCTGTCCTCCAGAATAGGGGTATCCTAGCAGTCAGAAAAGGGATAAAGGAAAGAGGACGCACCAGCCTTGTGCATTAAGTAAACTGTCTTTACATACTGTAGACTCAGGCCCCGTACACACGACCAGTTTCCTCGGCAGAATTCAGCTTCCTTCCGAGTTTCTGCCGAGAAACCCGGCCGTGTGTACACTTTCGGCCGAGGAAGCCGACGAGGACCTCGGCGAGGAAATAGAGAACATGTTCTCTATTTCCTCGTTGTTCTATGGGAGCTCTCGGCCCGCCAAGCTCCTCGGCGGCTTCAGGGCTGAACTGGCCGAGGAACTCGATGTGTTTGGCACGTCGAGTTCCTCGGCCGTGTGTACGAGGCCTCATATAGCTGGATTCAGGTAGGGTTACGCCGGCGTATCAGTAGATACGCCGTCGTAACTCTGAATCTACGCTGGCGTAAATTTAAGCGTATTCTGGAAACCAGATACGCTAAAATTAGGCTAAGATACGAGCGGCGTAAGTCTCCTACGCCGTCGTATCTTAGGGTGCAATTTTTCCGCTGGCTGCTAGGTGGCGCTTCTGTTGAGTTTGGCGTGGAATATGTAAATGACTAGATATGCTGATTCACGAACGTACGTGCGCCTGGCGCATTTTTTTACGTCGTTTACGTATGGCTTTTTCCGGCGTAAAGTTAGTCAAACAAATAGCTGGCCTAGTCAATGTTAAGTATGGCCGTCGTTCCCGCGTCAAAATTTGAAAATTTTACGTTGTTTGCGTAAGTCATCCGTGAATGGGGCTGGATGTAATTTACGTTCACGTGGAAACCAATACGTCCTTGCGGCGTACTTTGGAGCAATGCACACTGGGATATGTACACGGACGGCGCATGCGCCATTCGTAAAAAACATCAATCACGTCGGGTCACCACCCATTTACATAAAACACGCCCCCTCATCCTCATTTGAATTAGGCGCGCTTATGCCGGCCCCATTTACGCTACGCCGCCGTAACTCAGGAGGCAAGTGCTTTGTGAATACAGCACTTGCCTTTCTAACTTACGGTGGCGTAGCATATATGCCATACGCTAAGCCTGCCTAATGTTGCGCCCGCCTACGTGAATCTGGCTAATAGAAGGTAACTAACAAAAGATGAAATTCACAGCAGCTTCACATAAACAGCACTGTTATTGCTTTGTGGCACAATCCCATATATTAACAAAGTAGGTTTTGGAAGCAGGTTCTAAGAAGCAGTGGCTATCAGCGTTTATGTTAAGAAATACATCAGTCTGCTCTCCTCTTATGTGGACAGTTACTAACAACAAATGGCAATGAGGAAATAATCACAGTAGAAAATGCAGCACTATCATATTTAGGCAACTTTATATGTAGTGGAATAAAATTTCTCTTGGTGCTTGAGGTGATTGTAGCCATATTAGTGCAATAGCAACAAGAAGTCCTAAGTACTGTCTCTGATACGTTTTTTATTTGCACTAACATCCAAATTTTCAGGACAAGGTGTACCCCGTTCTTCCAAGTGCAACAAGTACTACTTAGCAGAATGTTAACGAATATGTAAACCCAACATTTCATATTCCTGATATGTGCCTGCTGTACCATGTACTTTTAAAGTCGCTTTAAAAGAGAAGTGTAGAGAGAGAAGAGAAGTACATTTTTATACTCCCCTAGATGGCTGCAGCACTAAACGCAGCTGCAGGTGTCTCCCGCCACCTCTAAGTCAAAGAACTGAGCAATCAAAGATCGCTGATTGCTCGATTCTCAGTCCTCAGCCTGCAGAGAGCTTGTGACTGTCATTCACCGACTCTTTGCTCTGCCCCTCAAGTACTCACTGGAGTACTGGGCTGTATAGGGGGCGGGAGCAGCTGGCTCAGTTCCCCAGCAGCTCACGGAGAGGCTGAGTCAGCTGCTGTTCCAGGCATCAGGGTGAATCCCAACTGCAAAGTCGGGATCTTTCCTTAGCCTGGACTGGCAGGGTGATGTTAATTGACAGAAGGCTTTAGCCCACCATCACTGAAAATGAGTCACAGGAGCGCAGGAACAAAATGGATTGATATGATCCATTGAATAAGTATAGCCAAAAAGTAAGACAATCTCTAATGAAAAAACAAAAGGAACAAAGAAACGCAGCAATAGTAATTAAACCTGGGTAGTTAATGAGAGGGCTATAGACTGGAAGGGGGACATAATAGTCACAGAGGTAAAGATGGTCATGAAACTGTTGGATAATTATTTATAAAACCAAGGTCCACATTTATTCTATTATCTTTTATGTGAGATAGAATTATCATTCTGAGTTCAAAAAGTTTCCTTTCCTAGGTAGTTTTGAAGTTCCATTTAAGAACCAAAACGTTCATGTCTTCCACAGTGTGGTCTTGTTGTGAGAAATGATGTCCCACAGGTTTGCCAAAGTCATCTTCCTTATGTTCCCTAAAAAAAAAATGTTTGCAATTTCTGTACTTTTTCAGCAGCATAAGATCCTTTGTTGCATGTTTTGCATTGGATGAGGTACACAACATTACTGGAGGTACATGTATATGATCTTGTGATATTGAAGGTCCCTTTGTATGTGTGAGACACTTTTTAATGGATCGATTTGCATATTCAGTGGTATCTAATGGCCTGGCTGTGTTACACTTCCTTCTATTACACTTCCATTCAAGTGACCTTGAATCCAATGCAGGATCCCAAAGTATCCCTTGTGAACATGCCAACCTGACTGAAAATGTGAATATAACAGAGGAACTTGGAATTATCAATTTGTCAGATCACAAACAGTGGGCACACATGGATAATAATTTGGTCAGTCCCTGACAAATTTTGATCCATGTATAGCTTCACTCTGCCTTTCTTCACTATAACTCCAAGAAACAGTTATCAGTTCTTAGCTCCCTTATGACTTTTGACTTCAGTCTCTCACACTGATGCTTTATCTTGAGTAATCCTACACTCAAATGCTAAAAATTGTTCTTCCTATTATTAGTATTCATTAAATTTCATGATTACTACTTAAATAATTGAAACATATAGGGGAGCATGGGAGGGTGTGCTAAAAAAATAATCTGCCCTAGGTGTCACGTATGCCCCGCCGGCGCTCCTGGATCACTGTGTTTGGTTTCAGGCTCAAATGGCTTTATCCTTGGCCTGGTTCAACCAATTTCAGCCTCTAAAAGATTCCTCACTTTCCACTGTGTGATAAATAGAGGTATAATGTTTGTTTATATTGATGCCATAGGGCCAATTAAGATCCTAAGGTCTGGGCTGAAAGGTATAGCCCAGGGACCAACAGACCAGGGATGTAAATGGTTTCCGAATAGATACCTGTCATCCACAGGCTCCCAGGCCTGGGTACATCCAAGCGATAGGGGTGGCGACTGGAATAGGATATTACTCCAACGTAAAACACATTGGATAATCCATCTAGAAGCTACCTCACCTCCTGGTGTCAACGATATAGCTAGTTATCGCCCCTTTTTAATCAGGGGATGGGAGGAATGACCCCCCTTTTTTCTAATTCCTCTCTATATATATCGGTTTATACATTATGCAGTCATGATTCACATCTATAGGATATATTGGGGTGTACATCATCATGGTGTAACATTTGAAAATGATGGATATCCCCTGTTTGCCTCTTTCTACTGTCTTAAAGCGGTGGTTCACCCTGCAGAACAACTTTTTAGCATAAAATTAGGCATAGTAGCGCGAGCTACAGTATGCCTGTCTTAATTTTTTTATCCCCGTACTCACTGTGTAATCGTACATAGAAGATTCCGACTGCCCACGGGGAATGGGCATTCCTTTCAAGAGGGAGGGTGATTAACGGCCGGCTCTGGCACGTCACGCTCCCCGAAGACAGCCGGAGTAGGTCTCGGCTCTTCACGGCGCCTGCGCACAGACTATGCGCAGGCGCCGTGAAGAGCCAAGCCTATTTCGGCTATTTCCGGAGAAGCGTGACGCGCCAGAGCCGGCCGTCAATCACCTTCCGTCTGGATTGGAACGCCCATTCCCCGTGGGCAGTCGGAATCTTCTATGTACGATTACACAGTGAGTACGGGGATAAAAAAATTAAGACAGGCATACTGTAGCTCGCGCTACTATGCCTAATTTTATGCTAGAAGAAAAAAAAATTTTTTTTTTTTTTATAGGGTGAACCCCCGCTTTAAATGCTTGTTGTTATAGCCATTTATTCTTATTTATTTTTGATATTTTTATTTCATTTATTTTAAATTTTTAATTTTAATTACCACTTCATTTTTATTTTTAATTTTATTTCTACCTATTTTTTTGTTCTATGGAACTTCTTTGTGTACATCTTGCCCACTGATGTGATATTATTATTATTATTATTATTATTATTATTATTATTATTATTATTATACACAATTTATATAGCACCAACAGTTTACACATCACTTTACAGTGTATAGAGGGGGGCATCACAATTACAGTACAGTTCAATACAGAGGGTACAGGACTGACTTTGGCTGTTTCTGTACCAACATATGTCCTCCCTTTATTCCCTATTTTCACAACCGGGTTGGGTGGCGCAGGGCACTCCAGAGACAGTTGGTCCCAATAGCCGCCGAGTGCATAAACGGTGGCCTTCGACCGCCCGCGTGCATCATTGCACTACCTGTCATCAGCAGAGCCATGATGGACTGTAATTAATTGATTACTGGGTACTAAAGTGTTCTTACTTGGAGAGCCGATAAGTACCTACTGAGTAAATTGAGTAAATTGAGAGGCAGTTGGACCCCTGTGCAACCAAAGTATATGTTTTTAATACTCAGTGATTCAACTTCTCAGTTTCAAAGAGTTAAGATTAACGTCACCTTTTCAAACTGTTTCTTACTTCCAATATGTTGTCGGATGTTTGCGTGACTTTTACAGCAGTGTGTTGACAAGAATGCTTAGTACCAAAAATATTATTATCTGCCATTTGACTCCAGCTCCAGCAATATTTTGCCCTGAAACAAAAAGCTTTTCATATTTTAGATTCCTTTAAGCACTTTTTCCTATCATGAACAATTTGTGACATTTATACTTTTTCTAAGCCTACGTGATTTTTTTCTCTCCTTTTTTTCTCCACTATAAATTGCTGGCAATGGCCTCCCTCTCTGTTTTCCATGGTAACTTTCATATTTGTAGCCAGGCGAGATGATGCTGTCACATTGAGGGATTACCTGGCACTGACTAAAAAACCATTGCCTGTGAGGTTGCTGATGACAAATCTTAAGTCATTTCAAGAAATGTTCAAATGCCCAGCTCTCTAGAGCTCAATTCATGTACCGTGCTAACAAATTCAGCTCCACGGGACTGTGAAATAGGCTTTCCTGTATGAGGGTTACTGGTTTTAGTTACTACATGTTTTTTGGATTACTTTATTTGTTTGAATGGAAGCAAGTTTAGCTTTACTGAAAACATGGCATGCAAGAGTACAAGTGACTGACTCAACCTGTCATTCACAGTGAATTGAGTGGAAAGAGCAAGATCAGGTAAATCTGATTGGGATTTGTTGTCCAAGGTTAGGACATATCAACTAAAACATAAATCAGCAACATAGTTCAGCAAATCACATAAAATGCATACCTTTCTTTGAAGTTTTGGTTATGAAAGTAAGCATATAAATTTGCATGTTCTCCCTGTGCCTGTTTGGGTTTTCTCTGGGCCCTCTGGTTTCCTCCCACACTCCAAAGACATTGGCTCCTGTCTAAATTGGCCCTAGTATGTGTATGTTTGAATGTGAATTAGGGAACTTAGATTGTAAGCTCCTGGAGAGCAGGGACTGATGTGAATGTATAATATGTGTAAATTGACAGCACTATTGAAGTACCTGTAAGTAATAAACATAAAAATAAATGATTTGTGATGTTTAATACTTTAGATGGTGTGAGATTGCCTCTTAACCACTTCAATACAGGGCTTTTATACCCACCTCCATACCTGGTCTATTCTGGCACTTCTCTCCTACATGTACAAATCATCATTATTTTGCTAGAAAATTACTCAGAACCCCCAAAAATGATATATGTTTTTTTTAGCAGACACCCTAGGGAATAAAATGGCGGTCATTTTAACTGTTTATCTTGCAAGGTATTTGCGCAATAATTTTTGGAAAAAAATGGTTTCATGAATTAAAAAATAACAAAACAGTAAAGTTAGCCCAATGTTTTTGTAAAATATGAAAGATGATGTTACGCCGAGTAAATATATACCTAACATGTCATGCTTTAAAATTTTGCACACTCATGGAATGGCGCCAAACTTCGTTACTTAAAAATCTCCATAGGCGACGCTTTGAAAATTGTGTGGTTTGAACAACGTTTACATACATGGGCGGGACTTACGTGTGCGTTCGCTTCTGAGCACGAGCTACCGGTGACAGGGGCGTTTTAATATTTTTTTTTTTACTTATTTATTTATTTTTTACACTTTTTTTAACATTTTTTTTATCGCTTTTATTCCTATTACAAGGAATGTAAACATCCCTTGTAAAAGGAATAGTGTGTGACAGGTCCTCTTTAAGGAGAGATCTCTCCTCCAGGTTGGAAAGCATAAGATCGTGAACAAAAATTCACAGATCTAATGCTTACTAGCCGCAATTGCGGCTTTGTTTACTTACGGGTACCCGGGCATGACGTCATCACATCGCGCCCTGACGGTCATAGAGATGACTGGTGACCATCTGGTCACCAGTCATCTCTATGCTTCCCATCCGGCGCAGGGCGATCCTTTCTCCGGGACCCCGATGGCACGGGGGAGCCCGGAGAAGCACCGGATGGCGGAGGGAGGGGGGAGATGCCCCCTCCCGCCGCCTATAAGAACGATCAAGCGGCGGAACCGCCACTATGATCATTCTTATGGTGCACAGGATCGCCGCCGGAACACAATGATATCTGAATGATGCCTCTAGCTGCAGGCATCATTCAGATATCACCGCACAAAGTCCAGGACGTCATATGACGTCCAACCCAGGATAGGAGATGCCCTTTGTGGACATCATATGACAGTGTGCGGTATTGAAGTGGTTAAGGTCCTTTGCTAGTAGATAATAAGTAGGATCAGTAAAGCTAACATCTCTTATAACATTGTATCTGACTTTATCCATTAACCAAATTTTGTGGTTCACTGACAAATTGTTCAGGCAGACAGAGAAACCTGTTAAAAGCGTGTTTTCTAAGCGATGGCTTCTACTTGCTGTTTATGGGGTGGTTGCTATTGCTATACCTTTAAACTTGTATGTTATATTCAGGGTCTCTTAAATAGGCATTTTTTACTTTATTCAAAAACTTTTCTCTAGGAGTCGCATGGGCAAAGTCTAGCAACGTGTCCTGTTAGAGCTCCGCACTCCCCGCAGCACAGCCATGGCTTCAAACAGATCAAAAGTTCTGGATCATCTGCCAGCACTCGGGTGTCTGCCGGGGACAAGGTGAGATGGTTCTCAGGGGTCATAAATCCAAGCAGAAATCGATCAAGGAGGCTCTGGCCCGTGCCTCCTCCAAGATGGCTGCGAAAGCCGTGCCTTATTCACACAGACTCTCCTTCTCCCCGCTGGTGTGGGATGCCAGTGAAGATGAAGCGCTCTTTGATCCCAGCTCCTCTCCTATGATCCCTCCTTCAGGTCACTCTCAAAAACACTCCAACAGATGGAAGCAATGCTCCGGAAAGCTCTTAAAGCGGGGGTTCACCCCAAAAAAAAATGTTTTAACATTACATTCAGGCGAGTTGTTAGAATCACAATCGGGTGTTTTTTTTAAATCGTTGCCGTACATACCGTTTTATAGATATATGTTCACCGCGGCTTCCGGGTATAATCTGCGAGACTGGGCATTCCTAATTGATTGACATGCTTCCGACCGTCGCATACAGCTCGTCACGAGTTGCCGAAAGAAGCCGAACGTCGGTGCGCAGGCGCCGCATAGCGCCGACTCGCAGTCCGGCTTCTTTCGGCAACTCGTGACGTGCTGTATGAGACGGTCGGAAGCATGTCAATCAATTAGGAATGCCCAGTCCCGCAGATTATACCCGGAAGCCGCGGTGAACATTTATCTATAAAATGGTATGTACGGCAACGATTTAAAAAAAAAAACAACTTCTAACAACTCGCCTGAATATAATGTTAAAACATTTTTTTGGGTGAACCCCCGCTTTAAGATCAGATAACTGACCGCCTCTCCCGGCAGATTCCTGAGCTGGGTCAGGGGATCGCTGATCTTGAATGCTGGGTAGATAATCTGGAATTTACAGTTCAGGAGCTTATCTAGGAACATACTCTGGAACTGGAGACTCCCTGTGAGGAAATAAATCTTTACTATCCCACCTGGAAGATGCAGAAAACCGCCCTGACTCTCCAATTTGCACATTAGAGACATTCCAGAATCAGTAGATGACCTCACCTCCTTTACTACTGCATTATTCCAGGAACTTGTTCCCACCATACCCATTGATCGTCTATAATTTGATTGTATCCATCGTACACTAAAACGCTGCCTATCAGATGGCCCACCACACAACATCATTGTCCGTCTTTCACGAAGGAACAACTCTTGACGGTGGCCCAAACCTAGGACGCTCTCCAGTTCCAGGGTCATACCTACCATTTTACTGCAAGGTGCAATTGATTTATTACAGTCACTCCCATTAGATTCACTTTGCACATAGGCATAGACAAACAAACACCTATTTCTTCAGAATAACAAAATGTAGGAATCTGCAACAAAGCTTGTTAAAATCCTTGCAATATACATAGATCACCCCATACCTCCCAACTTTTGAACTTCAGAATGAGGGACACTGGAGGAAGGAAAAGACCTCCGGGGCGAGAAGCGTGTCGCAATAACATGTGGCTGTGGTCAAACTATTAACAGTGGGAGGGGCTTAAGGGATGTGGTTAAACAAAAAGCAGGCATCCTTGTACTTATAAAATATGCTTTGATTGCTTTGCCTGAGTCTACCTTAAAGAAGAACTTCATTAAAAGTCCGGGACAGCATAGCAACCAACCAGCAACTGTTGAGACAATGAACAAGGGTCCAGGGTGTGTAATGCAATGTGTTCAAGGATAAGGAGTATGTAATGCACTGAGGGCTGTAGTCAGTACTGAGTTTAGCAGTACATGACACACAGAGAGCATGGGCCCTAAGGCATTTTTTTTTTAGAGCCAGCTCAATGCACCAAAATATCCAGACAGTCGGACTGAGAGCTGCTCAGCCATTCACTGGAAGCTTTGTATTTTATGAATGACATCCCGATCTCAACCTCAGCCAATTAGAGGAAGCTTTGTATTAATTTATAAAATACAAAGCTTCCTATGAATGGTTGAACAGCTCTCAGTCTGACTTGATCTTGTTCCGAGATGGAAAATCTCCATCCCACGAGAAACACAGTGCTGTATACTGTAGATGATACAGTTTATACAGAGCTAACAGCAGGCACGTCTGTTATTAAAGGGAAAAGCTAATTTGGACCAGCTTGGTCCAAATAAACTAATTTAAACTAACAGTAAGCTGAAGTTAGTCTTTAACACAACATAACACAGTACTGTGTGTAGGAATGCAACTTAAAATAAACTGCATCGCAACACACCCTCAAATCGCGCTAAGTGTGTTACTGTGCATAACCACAATGAACAAGTATTTGCACATCATTCTCAGAAGATATATATATATATATATATATATATATATATATATAAAATGAATGTGAAAATGTACGTCCCTGCAGACTCCAGATCAGCGATGCTCAGAGTGGTGTGCCTCCTCCAGAAAATATCACAGGAGTAGGGGGCAGGTTCAGTGAGCTCCACTCAGCTCTGTGTCACATGCAGCTGGCAGAGAGAGATGCTGGTTGTTACAGAAAGTTTTCCTTGCGGCGTGCGGGACCCGGACATCCCGCACAAAGCGATTGCGGGTCGTGACTGGTCCCTGCACTAGTGCGTCCCTGCTCAGCGAGTCCCTGGAGCCCAGTGCCGAGCTTGTTCTGGCACTAGGCCCCATTCTGGAACTCAGCCTTGGTTCGCTGGGACTGCGGGACATACATCAGTTTTCGTGACGGTCCCGACGAATCAGGGACGGTTGGGAGGTATGTCACCCAGAGGGGAATGTTTTTTTCTCAACAAAGAGTTACTCTTTAAGCTTTTCCCCTTTCCCTCCCAAATATAGTATGCAGGAGAATTACTAAAACTGGTGCACACAAGATCTGGTGCAGCTGTGCATAGTAACCAATTAGCTTCTAACTTCAGTGTTCTCAATTAGGGCCCTTTCACACGGGGCGGATCAGTAATGATCCGCCTCCGTGTGTCCGTACAGCTCAGCGGGGATCCTCCGTAAAATCCCTGCTGAGCTGGCAGCTGACAGGGTGGTCCCCGCACACTGTGCAGGGACCGCCCTGTCTTTTTTCCGCTCTCCCCTATGGGGAATCGGATGAACACAGACCGTATGTCCGTGTTCATCCGATCCGATCCGGCAGACGAAAGAAAAATAGGGTTTTCTTCCGTCTGAAAATGCGGATCTTTGCGGAGGCGGACAAATTACGGGTGTCAGCGGATGGTCATCCGCTGACACCCATAATCACATAGGGACCCATGTATGTCCCGTTTTCATCCGCAACGGACGGATGAAAATGCGGACATACGGTCCATACGTAAGAAAGGGCCCTTAAGCTTTGACAATGACCTGGAAGCTGAGTGCTTATTATGCAGAGCTGCATCAGATTCCGAGTGCACCAGTTTTAGTAATTCTCCCCCTGTATCCTGTACAAAATGTCAAATATATTAAAATAAATTTCATTACTTGATAAATATACACTCAATGCCATGTTTATAGAACCTCTATAATTAAATTTTTACATTAAGCATTTGGAAATCTTACTAATCTTGTTAGCTGCAATATGCGATTCTCTTTCTTTGATTTCACGAGGCCTGGTGCTGGGGCGGCGTTTCTTTTTACTCTTTGCCTTAGCAGTAAGTCTTGTTTGTTTATTAACTGTGGGATAGGTAGAAGAGGCCCTTGCCAACATAAGGGAGCATACAACCTCATTGAAACCAGTCCAGGCTGCAAAGAATCAATGCAATAAATCACAGTACCGCATAGCAAACAAAATCTCTAATATCAAAATGGTACAAAATGCAGTCGTAAATTGTAACCAAGAGAAACCAATTGAAAGCCTTTAACATTTGAAAGTAGTCCGATAACACTTTAGTCATATCTAGTTCTGATAAATGAAAGCTACGGTATAATGGTTTGCTGCAGATCACACTGTATTTCCAACCTGTGTAGTTGTAACCCTTTATGTGAAAACAAAGACCTTAATGCCGCGTACACACGATCAGTCCATCCGATGAGAATGAACCGATGGACGGTTTTCATCGGTTAACCGATGAAGCTGACTGATGGTCCGTCGCGCCTACACATCATCGGTTAAAAAAACGATCGTGTCAGAACGCGGTGACGTAAAAAACACCACGAGGTGCTAAAAAACGAAGTTCAATGCTTCCAAGCATGCGTCAACTTGATTCTGAGCATGCGTGGATTTTTAACCGATGGTCGTGCCTACTAACGATCGTTGTTTTTCTATCGGTTAGGAATCCATCGGTTAAATTTAAAACAAGTTGGCCTTTTTTTAGCCGATGGTTAAATAACCGATGGCGCCCACACACGATCGGTTTGGACCGATGAAAATGGTCCATCAGACCGTTCTCACCGGTTGAACCGATCGTGTGTACGCGGCATAAGAGATTCCCATGGCTCCAGCATCTATGCACAGAATGAATAAATATAACACCCACCTGATTTAAAAGGCAGAAGCTCAATAGTTTAATTATGTTATGTCATATTCACATCTAAGAACACATATATTAAGTAACATGAGCTTGATTTATTTTCAATTCATTTATTTCCGCTCTTAATCACACACAGTATGTAAAGATAAATATAAGATAAACCCAGCGATCATTCCGATAGAGGCAGGACGGCGGTCTTCCTATGTAAACAAGGCAGATCACAGTTCTGCTTGTTAAGGCCCGTACACACGGTCTGACTTTTTGCCAACAAACTTCAAAATCTGCAAGTTTTAAAAAAAAATTTGATCGTGTGTACGCTCCATCGGACCAACTTTTTCGGGTTTCATCGGACAAAAAGTTCGGTCTGCAAACGGACAAACTTTCATCAACAAAAGTCCGATGGTGCCTAGTCCGACCGTGTGTACAGCAAGCAATCGGACTTTTGTACAAAGTACAAACGCGCATGCTCAGAAGCCAGCCGGAAGGGTTCTGTCTGGTAGAACTAGCGTTCGTATTTAAAAGAGCACATTTGTGACGCGGCAAGTTCTGAAATCAAGAAAAGCTGCTCACATTCTCTTCTTCTTTATAATGTGATAATACTAAAAGCCAGTGGCGTAACCAGAGTTATGGGCGCCCGGGGCGAAAAATGTTTTTGCCCCCCCCCCTTATATAAACATCCACGTTTATATGTGCATAAACGTGGGGGACTTAAACATTTTGGAGCTTTTTTTTCACTCTTTTTATGTTTTTTTACACTTGATGTCATTGCTATTACATAGGGGGATAAAAATACCCCTATATAATAGCACAGGTACACTGACAGGTCCTCTTTATGGAGACATTAGGGGTCTCTAGGACTCCTAATGTCACCTGGGGACCCCAAAAGAAGCTGATGAAGCACAGATCTGCGTCTTCTCTCTGGCTATAGCAGCCAGATGACTGACAGGTGAATGCGGGTGTAATACACATCACTTCTGCATTCACAGCCTGGAGGGAGATCAGCAAGGAGGAAGATGCTGGTCTCCCTCCCATCTTACCTCCTGACACCCTCCCGAGCCGGTCCCGGGCCGCAGATGGGGCAGCGGATCCCGGGATTGAAGGTGAGGGGTCAGGAGGGGGGGGGGGGGTGGCGGCAGTACTGGAGGGGGGTAGGGGGCACGCAGCCAGCACATATACACAATTGGCAGGCTATAGATCCTACACTGACACCCAGGGCTGGACTGGGACAGAAATTTGGCCCTGGACTTCATCCAGACTGGCCAACTTTGACAGGTCTCTCCCATGGTGGCCGGTCAACTCCCGCACCCCCCCCCCTCCCGGCCACCCAAGCCCCCTCTCCCCCTTCACTAGCCGTTCTACTTTATTAGAGTAGAACAGCTGGTGCTGGTACTCTAATAGGCAGTACCAGTGGGGAAGCTAGACATTATTTCACCCAGGGCAAAGAATCAGTTCGGTGCCCCCCCCTTATGGGACAAGGTTAGGCAGAAGTGAGAAACTCCCAGGCCATAGCTGATGAGTAAGCTGTCTGTCCCCTCCCTCATGCTCCTCTGTCGTCCCCCCTGCTCCTCTGGTACTCCCCCTGCCTCTTTGTTCCCCCCAGGTGAGTTCTGCGGAGGGAGAGGAGGTGAGTGATGCAGGAAGGGCGAGACAGAGGAGCAGAGGGGGGCGGCGGTCCGCTATCACTGAAGCCAGCCCACTGACCCACCGGCCCACCGGGAAACTCCCTATAGTCCCAATGGCTAGTCCATCCCTGCTGACACCTACACTGACACCTACACTGACCCCTACACTGACACCTACACTGACCTGACCCCTACACTGACACCTACACTGACCCCTACACTGACCTGACCCCTACACTGACCCCTACACTGACTACCACACTGACTACCACACTGACACCTACACTGACCTCTGCACTGACACCTACACTGACCTCTGCACTGACACCTACACTGACCTCTGCACTGACACCTACACTGACCTCTGCACTGACACCTACACTGACCTCTGCACTGACACCTACACTGACCCCTACACTGACACCTACACTGACCCGACACCTGCACTGACCTGACACCTGCACTGACCTGACACCTGCACTGACACTGACCCCTGCACTGACACTGACCCCTGCACTGACCACTGACACTGACCCCTGCACTGACACTGACCCCTGCACTGACACTGACCCCTGCACTGACACTGACCCTGACATGACACCTGCACTGACCCACCTAACTCCTACAGTAGAAGTCCTACTTCCTGCACTACTCGCACCCCCTCCCCCCAGCTTGGTGAAAATCCATCCTCTGAGTCCTCCTTACCTCTGTCTCCTCCAGGACTCTCCTCAGGACGGACAGGACCCCAGCACTGGATGTGCAGAACTGCTTCGGACGGAGTCCCGACTCTCTTCCCCGCCGGCCGCTAGCACCATCCACCCGCAGCCCGCTCCATGCTGCAACTCCCTCCACACAGTGGCAGCACCGTACCGCAGAGCACCGGAGTGGAGGGGAAGACAGTGCCGGCTCACACTTTCAGTGCCTGGCGTCTCCCGCCGGCCGCCACCAATTTCAGACTTTCCCGGCGCTCTGCGATTGGACGTATGGCGGTCATGTGCGGAGGCGGGACTTCCAGTCCCACTCCTCACATGACCCCCATATGCCCAATCACAGGGCGCTGGACATTAAACATGGTGGCCGCTGGCCGCTCCGGACATCCGTGTCAGTGACACGGGAAATTAAAATTAGGAGGAGGCACGGAAAGTCGCCCCCTAAATGTTGCGCCCGGGGCCACAACACCCCCTGTCCCCCCCCCCCTTGCTACGCCAGTGCTAAAAGCTGCTTTGCTGGTGATACTGATGGAGTAAAAACAAATGTCTTTACTTTGGATTAGTGTATTTTGGTTATATGAATCAAACATATTTCTATATTTTTTTGTGGGTCAAGTTAGCACAACCCCATTGCGCAACATGTCTGCTTGATGAACGGATGTTCAGAAACGAACACAATTGCACGAAACTGAAAATCGCGAATGCACACAGACGAAACCTCTACTAACTTTCAATAAGCAGAAGGAGCCCACCCACCTTTTCTGGCTTCCACTACTGTTGCCCATACAGGCATTGGCAGTTTCTGCTAGTGGCCCTTTGCTTCCACTTTCCAGGTTCATATATAAATGCATCTTCAGCACTGGGCATTCTGCAGGGAAATGCTAATCTGCAGATTGCTTGCAGGAAGAGGTTAATGCTCCAGCACAACCTAAAATAGAAATATCTATTTTTTTGTGTAAAGAGACATAAACTGCCTTCAAAACCTGACACAGACCCCAGAAAAAAGAATGACAAATGCAGGGTGGCATCTCCACAGTCAGGCAATATGCCATAGATGTGCATGTCATCGGCTTAAATAGCTTTCGTATTCTCTTAAGCTCTGTGTAGCTTATTGGCACACATAAAAAGCTTCTATAAATCACACAAAATGAACAAAATTAGAGGCTTCAAACATTTAATTAGGGAATAAAAGATCTATAGTTTATGAAGAATGCCTGGCAGTTCCTTCCTTTCGATTAAAACTCTTTCTTTGGAGAATAAAAAAAAAAAAATACAGCCGTCCCTTCTCACCAGAGGCTTAAACCAGAATCACAGAGCTATTGATATGGATGACAAGCATGGCTGAATTAAAGAATATTGTGTTTTACTTTGCAAATAGAAATTGGCTGATTCAGCAGGTTTGACAAATTGATATTCTGTACTTAATTTGAAACTTATTATTTTTTTGCTTGCGCAATACTTCAGAGCCATTCAAGGGAAAATGTACTTTACAGCTTCATTACGAGTTGTGAGTAGAATATTAGACAGAATATACACAATCCTTTAAGACAAAGCTCATGTTAAACATCTCAAGTGTGTGGACTGTTCTGGGCTAGTTTACCAGCCGTCAATACATGTTTATTATTCAAGGAACCTTATGTTTTCCATTTACAGACAGTTTTCTAGAAAATAGCAGTAATTTTACATTTGAGTCTAAATATTTAAAGGGCCCCTCCTGTGAAAATTGGAAAATTACACCTTGAGATGCATACAGTAAGGACAGCCTACCTGTACTTTTCTGTACTGATTTTCTCCATTCCACTCCCTTGTCAGTAATCTTGTGATTTGTCATGCAGAATAGAATTCCCAAAATTGCCACTTTAGGCTCATTGCCACCTATCTCATATAGAAAGCATTATTTAACCACTTGTCCACCGGGCCTATTTTGGCACTTCATGCCTTCATGTAAAAATCATTTTTTTTTGCTAGAAAATTAATCAGAAGCCCCAAACATTATATATATTTTTTTAGCAGACACCCTAGGGAATAAAATGGCGGTCATTGCAACTTTTTTTCTAGCACGGTATTTGCGCAAAAATAATTATTCAAACGCCTCTTTTTGGGGGAAAAAAAACGGTTTCATGAATTAATAAATAACAAAACAGTAAATTTAGCCCAACTTTTTTGTATAATGTGAAAGACAATGTTACGCCAAATAAATAGATACCTAACATGTCACGCTTTAAAATTGCGCACACTCATGGAATGGCGCCAAACTTCGGTACTTAAAAACAGGTTACTATTTTAAAGTTACAGAGGAGGTCTAGTGCTAGAATTTCTGCACACGCTCTAACGCACGTGACGATACTTCACATGTGGAGTTTGAACGGCGTTTACATATGTGGGCTGGACTTGCATGCAGGTTCGCTTCTGTGCGTGAGATAACAGGGAACAGGGGCGTTTTAAAAAAAAAAAATGTTAAGTTTATTTAAATTTTACTTAATTTTTTTTATTTTTACACTTTTTTTTACATTTTTCTTTATCACTTTTATTTCTATTACAAGGAATGTAAACATCCCTTGTAATAGGAATCAGTGTGACAGGTCCTCTTTATGGAGAGATGTGGGGTCAATAAGACCCCACATCTCTCCTCCAGGCTTACGAGCATGAAATCGGTGAAAAAAAATCACCGATCACATGCCAACAGCCGCGATTGCGGCTTTGTTTACTTCCGGGGTACCGGGCTTGAAGTCATAACAACGTGCCCGGGCCTCCGACAGTCATAAAGATGACTGGTGACCATCTGGTCACCAGTCATCTCTATGCTTTCCAGGCAGTGCTGACCGATTCGCTCTCCGGGCCCCCGATGGCACGGGAGAGCCCGGAGAAGCACCGGATGGCAGCGGGAGGGGGGACGTCCCCTCCCGCTGCCTATAAGAACAATCAAGCGGTGGAACCGCCACTTTGATCATTCTTATCGTGCACAGGATCGGCGGCTGAAGATGGCGATATCTGAATGATGCCTGTAGCTGCAGGCATCATTCAGATATTACTGCACAAAGTGGACGACGTCATATGACGTCCTCCCGTGGACAAGCGGTTAAAAGATGTAGCACTACCCCCGGAGAAGCTGCTGGTTGTTTTGGGTGGCACATTTACCTCATGGCTCCCCCGAATTCATAGGGGTGGATGATGCGTATTGCATTTGGCAGAAGTAAAGGAATGTCCACAACAGGTGCTCTTTGCTGTGCTCTTTATTACCCAGCCGGGTAAAAACAATAAACTTGTGGTGAGGAAAGTAAAGTTGAAGAAGAAAGGAGAACAGCAGATTCAGGTGTGATGGTAGGGAAACAGTCCTGCTCCCAAGCGTAACACTTTTCTGCGCCACTCCTGAGTGAGTGGGTTTAGCGAACCCGGACAGGCCTCTCTCACTGACCTGGCAGCCGGAGTATCACTTGAACATTTGTAGGATAGAGTCCCTGCCACAGACCCTCCTTGGTGAACTTCAGAGAGACACCTCTGCCACAGGCCCTCTCTGATTTGTAGTTACGGAGATAATCCTCCTTAGATGAATTACACCTGGATCTCCTTCAACTTGTCGCCCAGGTACCGACTGACAGGTGACCAATCCTTCATTGTCCGGCTACCTTGATCCCCGGTGGTTTGTCGAGGCCATTTTGGATCGCCAGCCTCTCAATGGCGCTCCTCAGACGGACTCCCCACTGAACAGCAATACAGCTTTGGATCCTCAAAGGTGGGAACCCAGGCGCTCACTGGGTCCCCGTCGCTGTTCAGATGCTCCGGGCCAACATGGTCCCGGAACCAGGAATACAGCGTGGCACGCACGCCCCGGCCAGGTAGGCCATAACGCCGGGGCGTTGTGATGTGGTCACCCTAAAGGTGGGTGCCACACTCAAAGAAAAAGACACAGAACCAATGGCGTCTGCCTCATAAATATCTCTCCCCAGCATGCACAGCAAGGCCAAACCCTCCTGATTGGCTACTGGGAAAGAGCACCCAAACCTTGACTCAACTGATGCCACCTGCAGCACCGGGGTTGGAAGAACACCCCAGTGCAACATAATAAGCCTACAGCACAGCCAAGCTGAGACAGAGACCCTGTTTTGCACATAACAATTTGGATCAGAGTTTAACTACACTCTGATCTCCCTCTAAATTTAACTAGCACCGGTACTATAAAGTACCCAGGTGCTACAATAGGAAAAGAAAATACACAGTCTGCCATTGTTGAGCTTTGTTTTTTAAAATATTGGTTGCCTGGTTCTTATGTTGATCCAAAGTATTCAGTACTTTCTGGGTCACTGACAATTATAAATGATTAATCATTTTAAGGAACAATTTTGCAGATAAGGAGGTTCTCAGTCATTCTCCTCTACCTTCAGCAGCTGCATGCGTGTTCTAGGTCAGTGACTTCAAAAATACTAAGGCCAAAGATAGCCAATGAAATAGTGTTTTCAAAAGGAGGACAGAAATAGAAGTACCATATTTATTTTGGCAAAAAAAATAAAATGTTTTACAAATTAAAACCCAACTTCAGATTTTCTATTTGGTTTTGGATTTGATTGGGGCATAGGCATACCCATAGGGGTGGGGTGCAGTCAGGAGGTGGTCTAGTAGCACAATCCTACCTGTTTTACACATGACAGATTTTCAGGGTTCACAGAAAAACCATAAAGTGTGTTACTTGCAGCTCTGAGGAGCATCCACGTGATAGTAATGTGCCCTGCAGAACAGAGCTGAAGGACCTTACATTAGACTCTTTCTCAACTATGACCGTGGAGGGAAGGCGGAAGTCTACAAAGATTTTCCTGACTCTGCTCTGGGTGCAGCTCTAAGTGTGCCACTATTAAGTCATTCAGCATACTGTAATTCATGACTATATACAACATTCTGAAAAATCTTTATCCTTTTTTTCTACTTATTATACACTATTAGCTAAATTTCAAGATTACTAAAGTGAAATTATACTCACCTTCACTTCAGAGATGCCTTGTTCTAGAGCTCCCTGCTGGTCATCATCAGATGGTCTTCTTCCAAGTTATGATACTTGGGCATTTTGATTGGTTGGACCGAGATGGCATTACTCCCATGCATGTGCAGGATTTTAACTATCTTAGCAGATGCCGAATACGTACATTGAGCTGCACTTATATGCAGGTAAGAATATTTTAATGCAGAAGAGACATGCCTTGTTTTATAACAAACACCCTGTCAACTTGCATTCTTTGTTTTTATCCAATTAAAATTCCACTTTTATTGACAATCATTTGGATATATAGAGGACTGTATTTTTTTTTGGGGGGGGGGGGGGGGAATAATTATCTGCCCTTAGTTTTAAATATACTAAGTACACCACTGGAGCATGGAAGACTTACAAGTTACTGTCAGGATTTTTTGTTGTCTTCTACTCAGGAAACTCAGGAAACTTTCAAGAGGCACAGAGTTAGAACGTCTGTCGATCACTAAAATTGAATGCCATTTCAAAATAAATTTTCAATATGTTTTATATCTGCATCTTTCAAATGTGCAAAGCAGCTAAATATATTCAGTTCCATTATTGTGGACATTTTAGTCAAAACAGCTCCATGTGACGCTGCACTGGCGTGCTGAGAGCTTTATATCTAAAGAACATCTATATTTTTTATATTCTTCAACACAGTTTGTTAGAATTATTTTTAAACAGTCTTGGACCTTAGGCATGATAAGTACTGTACACCATAAATAACGTTCTCAAAATACAGAGCGTATGTAGTATGTCCTGTCTCTCTATTTCTGTTGCTGCTAAGTAATGAAGGTGCAACTGCTGTTAAATACTGACCTTTTGAACAGTGCAAGTATGTACATGTAACATTATAATTATTATTTATTTTGTTTAATTTATAGGAAGATTACAGGATTGACCTTTGAGCTGCATTTGTTTTCAGAAAAAGCAACCTTACCAGTAAAAAACAACATAAAAATGTATTTCTGTTTAACCCATTATTACCTTTAGTTAAAGCCTATAGGCCTTATTTTCCATCTTTTTTTCCCTATAACAATACCAATACTTCTTCAAGATCAAGGAGACAATCAAATAATGGTGGATCTTTTGAGATGGATGATCTCGCAAAGGAATGTCATTACACACAAATGTGCTAAAATCCAATCCTTTATTCACATTCAGTAAACAATCACTATTGTTAAAATATCAATGTTAGCCTCATCAACATTAAGACCAAAACAAAAAAATATACCGTACATGACTTAAAAAACACATAATGCCACTGAACTCATCCCTTAAAAAACTTATCCACAAAAAAAAACGTATCCACAGCATAATAATGTACCAAAACCTAGCCAGGGGTCAACAATGTCCATTATGTTCTGAAGTCTATGTGGATACAGTTTATATGTGGTAAATTTACCTACAGTATTTTCGAATATCAAGTTGATTTACTGCCTTTAATATTATTACTACTGCTACTTTTATTATTACTACTCTTTGGATGTTCCATACAGCTAGCACATATCATGCTTGTTGCCCATTAATGGTCTAGTATGCTTTATGAGATGCTTTATTTTGTCTTCCTACTTTTTTTGTTTTTGAGTACCTCTCTCCTAAAGAAGCGTTAAAGCGGGGGTTCACCCTATCGACGAAAAATTTTATTTTACCATAAAATCAGGCATTGTAGCGCGAGCTACAGTATGCCTGTCCCGAATTTTTTACCCCCGTACTCACCTTGTTCTCGTAGATTGAAGATACCGGGGAATGGGCGTGCCTATGGAGACGGAGGATGATTGACGGCCGGCTCTGGCGCGTCACGCTTCTCCGGAAATAGCCGAAATAGGCTTGGTCTTCACGACGCGTGCGCATAGCCTGTGCGCAGGCACCGTGAAGAGCCGAGACCTACTCCGGCTGTCTTCGGGGAGAGTGACGTGCCAGGGCCGGCCGTCAATCATCCTCCCTCTCCATAGGCACGCCCATTCCCCGCGGGAGCCGAAAAATACGATCTCCGAGTACAAGGTGAGTCCGGGGTTAAAAAAATCGGGACAGGCATACTGTAGCTCGCGCTACAATGCCTGTCTCGATAGTAAAATGTGTCGGGGGGGGTGAACTACCGCTTTAAGTAAAAGGTGAGATAAAAAAACTTGCCGACAGTGCATTTCTGTGATCATCATATCTGTGCATGTCACAGCTCCATTCTTACTCTTGAGGGGTATCAAAACCATTGTTGACCCCTAGTTGGATTTTGGTACACTATGAAGCTGATGATGGGTTTTTAATGGATGAGTTTGGTGGGATTATGTTTTGTATGTCATGTTTTTTTTTTGGTTTTAATGATGAAGCCAACATTGCCATTCTTACAATAGCCATTGTTTGTGTAGCGCTCACCCCTGAAGGAGCCGCTGGTTGATTTTGGGATCAGCCTTCTAAGTTACCCTGGCAGTGTGTAAGGGTGTAGTTGTGAGAACAGCGATAGAGAGCGAAGGTCCAGACAGCCAATAAAAGGGGTTTTCAATGCTTTATTGTCTAGGCCAAACACGGCCAACATCAACATGAATTGGGAAGGTCAAGGTTGATGAAGGAAAGAGAAGAGAACATTGCGGTATCAGGCCTGGATATCAAATGGAGCAGTCAATACGGCTCTGTATAATACCAATCTTGTAACTCGTCGCCACTCTGCCTGGAGTGGGTAAAGTGCCCCCGGACAGACCCCTATAATAGGCCTGGCAGCCGAAGTGTCACTCTGAACTAGCTGGGAGGAACAGGCCTCTCTCACAGACCTGGCTCTTGGGCCTCTGCCACAGGCCAATTTCAATAAAGGACTTAGGTGAATAAAGAGAGCGAATCCTCCCAGTTGACTTTTCCCAAATAGGCCCCCCGGATGACAGCAAGCATACCTGTCAGTGGTCCGGACGCCCGATCCCAGACTGGGATCCTCTCAACAGGTCATGGAACCCAGCGAAACACGGGGGTCCCTTTTTTTCTCAGGATGAGGTTCGATGCAGTTTTCAGCTTTGGCCAGGTGTGCCGCGCTTGCGGGGTCCATGGATGCGCGTACCCTGTAGGTGGATACCTCACCTGGAACGGGGACACCGCAAAGATTTCTCAACACATGACCCCTGTCACAGATATATTCTCCCCCAGCATGCCCCACAAGGGAAAACTTCTCTAATTGGCTGCTGGGGAAAACTTGCTCTGCCAGAACCCCTCTGGTGCCAACTGCTGGCAAGGGGTGGTATTCACCCCTTGACCACAGACTGACCCAGTGGACATTCCTGGAATGACAGAAGTCCCAAATTTAGACAAACCACGAATGGGAGCAAAGTAACTCTCCCATTCCCACTAACTTTAGCGTAGTGCCCATGCTGAAAGCAAGGGGGCGCTACATTTGCTTAATAGCTAAGTGTGAATAAAATAATTGGATTTTAGCAGATGTGTGCCTAATGACATTTGTTTGAGCGATCATCCATCTCAAAATTCCTACCTTTATTTGTTCTTCTCCTCGATTTCTAGGAAGTATTGGTATTGTGCAAGTAAGTTAGGGATGTGATGTTAAAATAGTCATTACACCCCTGGCACTGTAGTATTCCCCTTAGTTATAGTGTTGCATTATAGTCTTTTTACTTCTATTTTTTTTAAACCATTAATATAAAAAAAAAATTATGAATGTTTCCTAATTTTTTTTAGTGTCACAAAAAATGAAGAAAAAAAACATCTTTATATTTGTAAATACTGTATTTATTGACGTATAACACTCACTTTTTCACCCTGTAAATCGGTTGCAAATAGTGTGCGCGTGTTATACACCGATACTGCAATTTGGGCTGCCTCGGAGAGAACGGGGAGGGGGCGGGACATGCGCCGTCAGATTATATACAGCTAGAATCTCCTGTTTACTCAGCAGCCTCACTAATATGAACTCCCGTCTCCTGGGCCGGCATTGGACCAATGTTCTGCCTATTATAGAAGCCGGTCCAGGAGGTGGGACTTTGTATTAAAGAGGCAGCCAAGTAAACAGGGAATTCTCACCGTATGTAATCTGACAGCGCTCATCCCGTCCCCCTTCCTGAGATGGGCATTGAACAGGCTGCATTCATGGAAATGGGGAGGCTGCAGATGGACATTGATCAAGCTGCATTGATGGGCAATGGGCAATTGTGAGGCTGTGGATGGGCATTGATCAAGCTGCATTGATGGGCAATTTTGCGGCTGCAGATGGGCATTGATCAGGCTACATTGATGGGCACTGACCCTTTTTTTTCTTTATTTAAAATTTAATTTTTTTTCCTGAACTTTTGCTCTTAAAATGAAGGTGCTTGTTATACGCCTGTACGTGTTATATGCCAATAAGTACAGTAATTGTGATGCTTGGTAGCAGAATCATAATATTAGTATTAGCAAATTACTACAGAAACAACATTTTTTCAAAAACGAACACTGATCAAAGTAGAAAACATTTTTTTCTATGTTTTTCTATGTCTTTTTGGCTACATTGTATTGAAAATAAAATAATTTTGTCAAAACAACATCATCAAAAGAAAACCTAGCTCAGTGTTTCTCAACATTTTTTCAGTCAAGACACCCTTTAAAATTCTGCATAATCTCAAGGTACCCAATTCTAAAATGTAAAAAATTAAACTAATAGTTTTACATAATGCAGCAGCATATCCACACATAGGACACCCATGTTAGAGATGATTTTTTTCTTCCAAAGCAAACACATTTGTACACTGGTACTGACCAGAATTCCAATGTTTCTCTTCTCATTCAGTTTCTCGCTCTCCCTCTGCTAATGTTACCCCAATGCTAACAGAGAGGTGCAGGGGAAAAGCAAATAAGGATGCTGTGCAAACGTCCGACTTTCTCCTTCTCAACTGCTGATGTCATCGGTTGTTAGAATGAAGTATATTTTATTTATTTTTTATTATCTTGATTGAGGACAAAGTTATTTTCAGAAATTATATCAGAAATCTGAAAATTGTTCTGGTGTTGAAGGGGTATACAGGTACAAAAGCTGAAGTGGTTAATGTATAATATCATTAAGGAACTTTTTTACGGTAACTTACTGCACATAATCATATTTTTTTTATTGGTTACATTATTTAGTAGTTGTTTTACATAGCATGCTTTTTTTTTATTGGTAAGTAAAGGGTTTTCAGGCTGTATTTCTGAACACCAGATGCTTGTGTTTTTTTTATTTATTTTTTATATATGCTGTACCTACCACTCATACACTTATTAGATTCACTTGACAGCTTGCAACAGAAGCTAACACCTCCCCGTGCTGCCCTGGTACCCCAAAGTACATTAATACCCAACTTGTCAAAAACTACTGGTTATATGAAAACACATGATACTCCCTCCTGTGTCTCACAGTGTGGTGCTTATTGCCTGAGAATTTAGTTGCAAAGCGCCAGTGCTATCCTTTGGGGACAGCGGGATGCTTACACAATGCTGTGCATGTTTTGACTTTGTGAAAGCTGAACATTTCACATGCTGCAGCAGTTAATCAGGGCACCATGGAACATGAAAAAAGTAGGAAAATATATTATAGCATGCTGTCAAGCAAACCTGTATCTTTGCTGAGTGTAGGCAAAGTGCAATTTCCCTTAAATCTTTCTTTAGCATATTCAAAATGTAAGATGTATAGTGCAGATGTTTATGTACCAATGACTTTTCCATGCTTTTTTAGTGTTTCAGAAGATGGGGGTAAAGAAGGACACAGGGGTTACTTAGATCAGTTAGTTACGATCTTCATGATCTTGTTTCATTATGCATTAAAGTTTTTTAATCCACACATATTTTTCAAGTTATGAGCCTATTCATACCTTCATACCTTTTCATACCTTTTCATACTTTCCTTACTCAGTGGTGGTGCGTCCATAAGGGCGCACAGGAGTGACCCCCTCTCTCCAGCCACCCCCTCTATAACAAATAGATAGATTCATGCAATGCACAAATCTATCTATGGCCACCGCTGCCACCCCCTATTCAGGCGCCTGATCCATTTTCGGGTGCGGGGCGCCTGAATTACAGCGGCAGGGGGTGTTTTTGAAACAACTGATTTCAAAAAAGGTAAACAGCGAGTGCTTGCAGTTCTCCCAGCTGTGTTAGAAAAGAGAATGAATGTTCGCTTTTCTAACACTTAACCCGCCTCTCCACCAATCAGGTGCATGGGTCTGTTACCTATCACCTGATTGACTGAAACAACAGGCGCTGTGATTGGATGCCATCAGGCATCCCATCATAGAAGAGGATTGGAAAAGAGGGCGGGAGAAGACATCGAGGAGCATGGAGGACACTACACGCTGCCCGCCGTCGTCACACTGGCAGAATTTGATGGGTACAGTGGCTGCGTTTGATGGCACAGTGGTGGCAATTGATGGGCACAGTGGCTGTGTTTGATGGCACAGTGGCGGCAATTGATGGGCACAGTGGCTGCGTTTGATCGCACAGTGGCGGCAATTGATGGCACAGTGGCTGCGTTTGATGGCACAGTGGCTGCATTTGATGGCACAGTGGCTGTGTTTGATGGCACAGTGAGGCTGCAATTGATGTTTATTTTATTCAGAATTTTTCAGTTTGTTTGCACCCCCCCACCCAAAACTTTTGAGAACCAGCCACCACTGCCTTACGTACCTATTCAAAAGTTCAGCTTTTTAGTTGCAGCCTCTCCCCCTCTCTTCCCTTCCCCTCCTTCCAGCAAGCTAGGGATCTTCTCCTTGCGCCTGTTGTCACTATTTGAAAGTAACGTTGTCATGCAGGGCTCTACTAACATGGCCACATCATTCATTCACAGTTTTCTGTGAATGCATGGACTACAACTATAGTCATCCATTGCAGCTGATGGCTTGTAGTTCTAATTGGGCTGTGAGGTCACTGATGAGCATAGTTCATTCACAAGCCCTGCAGCTTGTAAAAAGTCAGCCCGTATGAAGATACAGGCTGAAAACTGGAGGGCTTGTCTGCAGGAGTCTAGCATTGCACCCATGATCCACTGACCATGGGTGCAGTGCTTTCCAGGCTCCTTAGGAGAAAAAATAATACATGAACATAAAGCAATGAGCTTCAGTGCCTCATGCAAGCAAGTTTTATTTTTGCTATGGGCACCAGTTGTTTCCCTTAATCCCATAATTGTCGAAAAGCTATACAGTATGCTACATCATGGCATGAACATGTTGCCCCTCCAGTGGAGTGGAAGTAAGATACACCTGTGCTCAAATCCCAATAGATCTTCAGCTTAAAATAAACTGAAAAAAAAAAAAAATGAAAGCTTATGCAGCCACCACATTCATGAATTGATAAGCTTCAAAATATCACTTTTGTTATTGGGGTGTAATAATTTCAAGTCCAGACTATTTCAGTCTCTTCCTGTCCAGGTTTTAAACATTGTCACACTTTGAATGACAATTACTCAGCCATGCAACACTGTACCCAAATGTATTTTATATATTTTTTTGGAACAGATAGAGTTTTCATTTGGTGGTATTTAATCACCACTGTTTTTCTGTTTGTTATACAGAAAATTATGAAAATATGTATTCTGCTACATTTCTTTGGTGAAAATAGTCCACATCAATATATATATATATATATATATATATATATATATATATATATATATATATATATATACACACACATACACACACACACACACACACACTGTGATATTTTGGGGGAGATTTACTACAACTGGTGCAGCTGTTTATTGTACAAGCTTTTGAAGTCACCTAATTTTATGGAGTGTGACGGACAGACCCTCGGGTTTTTCTATATGCTGTTATCCTAGTGTGTTGCCTTTCTTACTGTCTTTTAAGGCTAACATCTTTGATTTTGTGCCTCGAGGCCTTCGGGTAAGACAGCGTAGGTTAAGCATTTTAATAAATAAATAAATATATATATATATATATATATATATATATATATATATATATATATTGATCAGTCCTGATACACTGATTGCCTTTTGATGCCCTAAAATATCAGGAGAGTATAGATACCTCCCAAATTACCCCTTTTTCGGAAAGTAGACAGTCCAATATATTTCGTAAGAGGCACTGTGAGGTTTTTGAGGCAATATTTGTCACATTTTTTTGGAAAGTGAAGAAATTACATTACAAATTACAAGTTGTCATATTATCAAGTTATTTCTCACACGCACACACACACACACACACACACACACACACACACACACACACACACACACAGTATAGGCATACAATTTCACCCCATAGCACATATTGCTATGCCTCCCAAGTATGGGGACACACAATGTGTGAGACTTTTTCACTGTCTAGATGTATATAGGGGCCCAAAATCTAAGGAGCGTCTTTGTATTTTTCAAGGTGCATAACTTATGGAGAAACACCCACAAAAGATCCTATTTTTGAGAGCAAACATGCCAAGGTATTTTCTAAAAGGTATAGTGTGTCTTATGAAAATCTTATTTTTAGTTTTTGGAAAATGTGGAAAGAAAATGAAAATATATTTTTTTACACAAGGTTGTCAATTAATAAGATATACAATAGGAGATAAGATATATGAAACTCATTGTAGGGATACTTAGATTTACATCTAAAAACACATTCTGCTACGCCTGAGTATAACGATACCACAGGCGTAAGACTTTTTCACAGCCTAGCTACATAGAGGACCCAAAATCCTTCAGGCGTGTAGGGGAATGAATTACACATCTAATTTCTTGACTTGACAGATAACAAGTAAATTAAAAGACACTTATACTGCTTGCATTTAAAAAAAATACATTTAAGTACATCTAATGGCTCTTGTATGAGAATCTAAACAAGTACCAAATCCAGTTACTATGTGACTCAAAACGTCAACAAAAGATTTCCTTTGTCTTCCTTAATTGAGCCAAATCCTCTATCATTTGTGTCTGACATCCTCCTGTTTTCCGGACACTACAGCTTACAGTGAGAAGGTTTCAGCAATAGAGGCAATGCTGTCAATTAGTGATGAGCTGAACTGCCTTGGGCTCGGTCAAGCAGGCATTCTGCAAACTTGAAAGAAATTCAGATGTGGAACCCCATTGAAATCAATTTAACTTCATTTTCTGGGCTAATAGGCAAGAGAGTGTCAAAAAATTGCATGGGTGGGCCATGGAGAACATTTATCAATTGTAAACAAAAAAAAATCCATTTGGTCAGGAGCATTGATTTTTTTAAATGCTAAAAGTGGGACATGAAAAAGTCAAATTATTTTAAATATCATGTCTGGAGGGTGTTCAAATCCTGCCTGTAGTGGAGTGCATCTTTATGTACAGAAAGTACAGTAGCAGCACTGACATTTACAAAAGGGAACAGCTGCCATTGACAGCTTCTTTGTTTTTTTGTTTTTTTAAGAAGCTGGCACTAAATGTCACTTGACCCTTTGAGTCTGGAATGGATTTTAAAGGGGACATCGCACTCAAAAAATAAATACAAAATAAATAAAATAAAAAACATGTCCAACATGAACCATGAGGTCCAACATGTACCATGAGGTCTACCCTTTGGAAGATGAGGATACATGGCTCCCAGCAAACAGGAGGCCAAATGGGTTAAAGTTTGAGAGTTTGTCTGAACAGCTAAATTTTGGCCTGAACCTAGGTTCGGAGTGATCATCTTTGCTGTCAATTCAGAAAGCAGTGTGCAGGACAACAATACTTAGTAGGCAACGCTAATGTCAGGGTTCAGATCTGAACCTAAAACCTCTGCAGTATCTGGCTGTAGTTCTTCTTGCTGTGCCAGCTAAGATTCTGGGCAGCTCCTGGCCTGATTTTTTGGACAACCTAGTCTTGTATCCAGGGCTTTTTTTCAGGGGGAACTTGGGGGAACTCAGTTCCACCACCTCTGGCTCAGACACTTTGGTGCCCGCTCACCACAATCACTTGTAAACATAGAAATCTGGTTTCTGTGTTTACAAGTGACAGCTCTGCACTCTGTGTGTAACCACCTGAACTCTGCGTTCTGTATGTAATGCAATCCTGGTATTTATGCCCCTTTAAGACCCTTCTACTGTTTGTGAAATCTGAACGGGTCGTGGTTGAGAAAAAAAGCTCTGCTTGTATCTTGTTTTTGTAAACCTTGAGCTTTTTGTTCTTCCTATGAACTTTCTGATCAAAGCCATGTCTTTACACTTCCTGTTTGCTAGAATATTGTGCACTCTCCAGCCGATATCTTGCTTTTTTATGTACCTGTAGCTGTCCTTATCTTCACTACCACTTGTTATCCACCTCAGATTGTTTATCGTTCTGCTTGTTCCTTGACTGCTTCATCTGCTACTTGACTCCTTCTTGCTCTCTTCCTTCTTGAACACTGTGTTAATCAGTTTGGGGCAGATCCACAAAGATCTCCCCCGACGCATCGTATCTGAGATACGCTATGCCGCCATACCTTACCTGGCTTTGGTTCGAATCCATAAAGATTTTGCGCCATAAGTTACGGCGGCGTAGTGTATCTGAAGCGGCGTAACGCCCGGAATTCAAGTTGGGCGGGTAGGGGGCATGTTTCATTTAAATGAAGCGCGTCCCCGCGCCGAACGAACTGCGCATGCGCCGTCTCTAAATTTCCCGCCGTGCATTGCGCAAAATGACGTCGCAAGGACGTCATTGGTTTTGACCTGGACGTAAATTACGTCCATCCCGATTCACGAACGACTAACGAAAAAAAAAAATTAAAATTATACGCGGGAACGACGGCCATTGAGTACGCCACGAAATAGCAGCTTTAACTATATGCCGAAAAAAGCCGACTAGATACGACGTAAAGGAATGCGCCGGCCGCTCGTACGTTCGTGGATCATCGGAAATAGCTAATTTTCATACTCGACGCGGAAAACGAAGGGAACGCCACCCAGCGGACGTCGAAGAATTGCATCTTAGATCCGAAGGCGTACAAAGACGTACGCCTGTTGGATCTAACCCAGATGCCGTCGTATCTTGTTTTGAGGATTCAAAACGATACGACGCGGGAAATTTGAAAGTACGCCGGCGTATCAGTAGATACGCCGGCGTACTCTCTCTGTGGATCTGCCCCTTTTTATTTTTCTCCAATAAATATATTTTTTGCTATTTCTATTGTTTCTTCGCCTTTAAAGTCCGACCATTGGTTACCCCTTTTGAGTAATCGTCCATGTTTCCCTGCTGGGGCAATCCTAAAGGCCGTGACCTGACATTAGCATGCAGAGCTATTTTATGTTAACAAATCTATCAGTATTTTTAATTGTTGAGTTTGTTATAATTAAAGAGCTTTTGTATTATTTTCTTCTAAATTCTATTTTGGAATCTTTCATGTGACTGAAAACATTGGCTACAAAGTTATTCTGTAGCTATCTGCGCTCATACTAGCATCACAGAGTTATGCTACAATCCCTTTGCCACACAACCAAGATATGCTAACAAGAATAGATTCATTTCTATTACATAGTGAAACAAATTCACAGTAAATGTCAAGTTTTCACATTCAGTGCAAGGGTGTTAGAAGCTCTACCAACTGCATAATCAATGGGGAAATTTAAATAACAGAAGGATGTAAAGCAAATATGGTGTGTCAGATTCTGTGAACAGCTTAGGGTTTGCTGTTATCATTTAAACAGAACAAACTATGTATGGAAAAATCAAAATATAAAAATCTTAAGCTACGTTTCACTTTGATGCGAGTATGTCAACCAATGATTCCTTAATTTCCTTTTGGCTATCATGTCCAGAATCAAGTCTGGGTATTAGAATGAGAAACAGGCAAGGAAGGGAACATTCCATGATACAGGCTTAGATGATGTTACTGCAGGTTTTGGCTTAATAATTTTTACTCGCTTGACTAACATTTAAAGGGTAACTCGAATGTAATGGAAATAAATATATTAACTGCCCCCTCCCAAAAAAAAAAATCCATATAAAAATGCTACAGAAGCCATATTGTAATTTAATTAAATTAAATATACCTATCCTTTTCAATCTGCAGATGCTATAATTTTTGATAAATTCATAATAAGATAGTAATCAACAAAGGAATATATACTGCGCTAAAGAAATAAATTGATAAGTGTAAATTATGATGACATTTAAATCAATAAATAAAGCTGCAACACCTAAAAAACACATGTGATATTCATGTGACAAAATGTGGAAAAAGGGGGGGAATTAGGTTGCGCTAAATAATCAACACGACATTAACATTGTGCAAAAACAGAGTGTATATAAATTAAATAAATAAAGGTTGATGCCCCTCCAGGGGATAAAGACTATATGCCATAAAGTCTAAACTGATAAATAAAAAATTGTGTTAAAAAATCAGTATATGAATAAAAATTTCCAATTCTCGATAATGACTCAAAAACTGTGGTAAAGTGAGGAAAGAGTCCACCACCAATTCAAGTAGAAGTTGATTAAAAGAAAAGCTCCTCACGGTCACACCAGAAAATAAGGTAAGTAAATGCCCTTACCAGAATTGTTGGACCCCCTGTTAGATGAGGTCAAGAAGGCCTGAACATCTACCCTGTCAGGTGATGGGAAATCCCAGGGGCTAAGAGTTGCTCCACTTCCAGTCGATCGCTTAGCCCCTGGGATTTCCCATCACCTGACAGGGTGGATGTTCAGGCCTTCCTGACCTCATCTAACAGGGGGTCCAACAATTCTGGTAAGGGCATTTACTTACTTTTCTTCCTGGTGTGACCGTGAGGAGCTTTTCTTTCAATCAACTTCTACTTGAATTGGTGGTGGACTCTTTCCTCACTTTACCACAGTTTTTGAGTCATTATCGAGAATTGGACATTTTTATTCATATACTGATTTTTGAACACAATTTTTTATTTATCAGTTTAGACTTTATGGTATATAGTCTTTATCCCCTGAATGGGCATCGACCTTTATTTATTTATTTCATTTATATACACTCTGTTTTTGAACAATGTTCATGTTGTGTTGATTATTTAGCGCAACCTAATTCCCCCCCTTTTTCAATATAATATAGTAACCTAGAGCCATTCTGTGCACAGACAAATGTAATTTCCTGCTTGAGTGAGGAACTCTGCACTAAGATACTAGTGAGGTTTTTAAACATCCTCTGCAACACATTTTTGGCGCAATACTCCCTAGGGCAGGGGTGGGCAAATATTTTTTCGATGGGGCCACATGAGAAACTAAAAATATTTTGGAGGGCCTGGCCAAAAGGCTAAACTCAATACTGCATAAAATAAATTGTATTTCTTTATAAAAAGCAGTAAATATCATTGTTGGACAACTGGTACGAGTACTTGTTATAGACATGGCACAGGAGGGGGACAGAGGCTGGGGACATGGCACAGGAGGGGGACAGACGCTGGGGACATGGCACAGGAGTAGGACAGAGGCTGGGGACATGACACAGGAGGGGGACAGAGGCTGGGGACATGGCACAGAGGCTGCAAATAAATTATCATATCACTTCTTCACATCATCAGTATGCTGTGTCTTCCTCCTGTGCCCCTTTCACCTCTCCACAGATCTGACCTGTGGAGAGGTGAAAGGGGCACAGGAGGAGGACACAGCATACTGATGATGTCTAGGTAGGATAGCACTTCACACTCTGCTGCTGGACTGAGGAGGACTCACCAGACAAGGCCAGGGCAGTGGCACTGAGGGCAGGCAGCAGGCGTCGCGAGGAGTCCTACTCCAACGAAGAGAGTGGAGACCAGGGTCCACTCCAGGTCTGGGCACCAGCATGGCGGCTGGCCGACTGCTACAGTCAGTCAGTCGGGCGGGCAGAGCAGGCAGGCAGGCGCACTGGTCGGTCTCTGTCTGCCTTCACTCAGTCCACTCCGTCACAGTGGGGGTGCGTCTGCAGTGTGTCCACTACATCTGCTGCTGTGTGCTATCCCGCCGGTGCCGCTCTCCACAGAGTCCACACATTCTATGATGTTCCTCAGTTTCCCCAAGCTGCTCTTTTGAATAGGCTGGCAGCAGTGTTGTTAGCGCGAAAATGCGCTTTGATAATTGGCTGCGCGGCGGGTGGTGGTGGGCTGGGCGGTCAGAGAGGGCGAGGCTATGCATAATGTAGGAGGACTAGACGCTGCCTGCGCTGCGGCTCACATTCGGATCTTTTTACGGGCACATTTCCCTTATTGCGGACTTTTACGAACAGGGAAAAAGTGCCTTTTATTTACGTACTGTCCGTAATTCTACGGACGGTTGGCAACACTGCCCGGGGGCCGGATTAAAAGGTCCACCGGGCCGTATACGGCCCGCGGGCCGTAGTTTGCCCAGGTCTGCCCTAGGGGTTAGTCATCTCTTAAAGGGATGCAGACACTGCAACTTTTCTCACTAGAACAATGAAAGTGCATCAGCTGCTTGAAATGAATTAGTCACTCCCATTCAGAATCAGCCTTGCACACAACACTATCTAATAAAGAGCTATTTCATAAAAACAAAAACAGGTAGGAATCTGCACAAATTAGTTACTCTTTAAGTCAGCCAAACACATAAAGATGACAATATAAACAGTCAATGTATTGTTTGCACAGGCTATAATTGTCATGTTGGAAGATCAGTCAGTATTGTGGGGGTGTTAGGCAAATTCTACATTTAAAGTTAACACTTTTATTAAAACCCTGGATACTGCACTATACAATGAGATATGAGATATAACATGAGATACAGAAATTAACAGTCATCCTTTATTTATTGCACTAAAAGTAATCATGCCTGTGGTGTTCTCGTTATATATGTTTATGCAATTTTAGAATAACTCTCAATTTAATTAGTACTTAAACAGAATTAGCAACCTTGAAGACTGATAACTACAGAGATATAACACCAGCTGACTGCAAGTGAGAATTAGTCCTGACAGTAGGGAATTATGTGCAAATGAACATCATATCATGTTTAACCACTTGCTGACCAGCTGCCGCCATTATACTGAAAATCGCCGCAGATGTACCTCGACACCTTTAAGCGCCATACCACGGTGGGGAACCTGATGCTCGTGACCAGCGGCCGCGATGTCCACCGGCCACCCCCGATTGTGGAAAAGAGTCAGAATGGGGATATGTCAAGGTAAACAGATACCCGCTCTGACAGGGGAGGAGAGTGAGATCTACTGTTCCTAGTGATTAGGAACAGCGATCTCCCTACTCCTCCAGTCAGTCCCATCCCCCCCAGTTATAAACACCTCCCAGGGAACACATTTAACCCCTTGATAACCCCCTAGTGTTAACCCCTTCCCTGCCAGTGAAATTTACACAGTAATCAGCCCCTTTTTATAGCACTGATCGCTGTATAAATGTCAGTGGTCCCAAAAAAGTGTCAAAAGTGTCAGATCTGTCTGCCGCAATGTCGCAGGCTCACAAAAAAATCGCAGATCGCCACCATTACTAGTAAAAAAAATCCATAAATCTATCCCCTATTTTGTAGACGATATAACTTTTGCGCAAGCCAATCAATATACGCTTATTACGATGTTCAGTTCTTGGTGTAGAGGTGGCAGGAGACAGATGCAGCATTGGACTGATGCTGCATCCACCTACAGTGCCTTGCAAAAGTATTCACCCCCTTGGCATTTTTCGTGTCTTGTTGCCTCACAACCTGCAATTAACATGGATTGTTTGAGGATTTGCATCATTAAATTTACAGAACATGCCCACAACTTTGAAGATTTTTTTTATTATTGTGAAGCAAGCAACAAATAGGACAAAATAACAGAAAAAGTAAATGTGCATAGCTATTCACCCCCCCTAAAGTCAATACTTTGTAGAGCCACCTTTTGCGGCTATCACAGCTCCAAGTCACTTTGGATAAGTCTCTATGAGCTTGCCACATCTTACCACTGGGATCTTTGCCCATTCCTCCTTGCAAAACTGCTCCAGCTCCTTCAAGTTGGATGGTTTGTGCTTGTGAAAAGCAATCTTTAAGTTTAACCACAGATTTTCAATTGGATTGACGTCTGGGCTTTGACTAGGCTATTCCAACACATTTACATGTTTCCCCTTAAACCACTCAAGTGTTGCTTTAGCAGTGTGTTTAGGGTCATTGTCCTGCTGGAAGGTGAACCACGTCCTAGCCTCAAATCACACACAAAGTGATACAGGTTTTTCTCAAGAATATTCCTGTATTTAGCACCATCCATCTTTCCCTCAACTCTGACCAGTTTCCCAGTCCTGACTGCTGAAAAACATCCACACAGCATGATGCTGCCACCACTATGTTCACTATGGCGTTCTTTGGGTGATGTGATGTGTTGGGTTTGCGCCAGACATAGCGTTTTCTTTGATGGCCAAAAAGTACAATTTTAGTCTCTTGGCAGGTTTGCTGTTGTGCCATGTTCTTTCCATTTGGTTATGATAGATTTGATGGTGCTCCTAGGGATCATTAAGGATTTAGATTTTTTTTTATAACCTAACCCTGACTTGTACTTCTCAAAACATTGTCCCCAACATTGACTGTACATATTAAGCTCTTGATATGTTTTATCACCCAGACCTTTAACAATTTTTGTTACCCTTCTCTGGAGTCATTCTATTTGTAGCACTACCCCCGAAGGAGCTGCTGGTTTGTTTTGGGTGGCACGTTACCTCTGTATCTCTGCCACCTGGGGTACTTGATGAGAGTTGTAGTAAATGGAATGTCCACACAACAGGTGTCTTTTCTGTGCTTTTATTACCCAGCCGGGTAAAAACGGTTAAACAGTAGAGAGGGAAAGGGATAGCAAATAAGAGACAGTAGATTCAGGTATAACTGAACACGGGAAACAGTCCTTCTCCCAACGACACTTTACTTTGCCACTCCAGCCGGAGTGGGCATAGCGCACCTGGACAGGCCTCTCTCACAAGCCCGGCAGCCAGAATATCACTTGAACTTAGGATTAAGTCTCTGCCACAGACCCTCCTATAAGATTGGAGACAATTATGGTCCGGAATCCTTTCTTAGTAGATTCAGCACCCGGATCTCCTTCAGGTCGTTTTGTACAGTCCAGTCAGTAACTAACAGGCGACCAACATCAAGCCTGTCAGAACTCAGGTGGTCCCCGATGAATGGACAGGCCCCTCCTGGGACACCAGCCTCGTGCTAGGTATCTCCCAGACAGACTCCTCACCGGTCGGCTTCCTCCACTTGGACGGACAGCTCGAGACCCCCTCCAGATTGGGGAGCTAGTCGACTACTGGGCCCACATAGTGGATCAATCGCTCCGGGCCAACGTGGTCCCGGAGCCAGGACCACTGTTGCCCACGCACACCCCGGACAGGAGGATCATATGCGGGGGTGTACTGGAATAGCTACCCCAATGGGGGGCGCCACACGAGGAAGAACCTCAAGGTAATGGCGTCTGCCCCCGTTATACCCCTCCCCAGCATGCACAGCGGGGGCAGCCAACCCCGACTGGCCGCTAAGGAGTGGCACTCAGAGCACTTGATCACACTGCTGCCACCTGCCGTCCGGGGGTGACGGGAATCCCCGGCCAGAAGGTCAGCCCACAGCACAGCCAAGCTAGAGCAGAGATCCAAATTTAAATGATCAGATGAACTAAGAGCTAATTATTTCTCTGAATCCTTTCCCTAAATTTAACATAGCACCGGCTCTGAAAGTAGCCAGGCGCTACATATTTTATCAATATCTTTTTATAAGTGAGGTCTCCAGAACTGGACACATTATTCGACTAAATAGGGAAATCAAAACCTCCTTCTTCCTGCTGGTAATCTCTAGTGATGCATTCTAGAATTCTTTCCCCACTGCCTGGTCACATTGTTTGCTCATTTTGCGATCATCTGAAATACGTACCCCCAAAATGTTTTCCTCTGTAGTGCTGGCCAACACTGTTCCCCAATGTTGTAGTCTCTCAGAGGATTATTTTTCCCTAGGTGCATTATTCTACAAGCTGTAAATACCGGTAAGTATTTACTCCAAAGCTTACCAGTACTTAAAGGTATTTTAACCTTTCCTACCTGCATCTTGTATTTTCCACTTGCATAAGATGTAAACTGATCATGTAGTTTTATGGTGTAATTTGTTGCCCTGTAGAATAAATCTTCACATACCTGTTTCAGTTTGTCTTTATACAGTGCCTTGAACAAGTATTCATATCCCTTGAAATTTTCCACATTTTGTCATGTTACAACCAAAAACGTAAATGTATTTTATTGGGATTTTATGTGATAGACCAACACAAAGTGGCACATAATTGTGAAATGGAAAGAAAATGACAAACGGTTTTCAAACATTTTTACAAATAAATATGTGAAAAGTGTGGCGTGAATTTGTATTCAGTCCCCTTTACTCTGATATCTAGTGGAATCAATTGCCTTCAGAAGTCACCTAATTAGCAATTAGAGTCCATCTGTGTGTAATTTAATCTGAGTATAAATACAGCTGTTCTGTGAAGCCCTCAGAGGTGTGTTAGAGAATCTGAGTGAACAAACAGCATTATGAAGGCCAAGGAACACACCAGACAGGTCAGAGATAAAGTTGTGGAGAAGTTTAAAGCAGGGTTAGGTTAAAAAAAATCTCAAGCTTTGAATATCTCATGGAGCACTGTTTAATCCATCATCTGAAAATGGAAAGAGTATGGCACAACTGCAAACCTACCAAGACATGGCCACCCACCTAAACCTACAGGCCAGGCAAGGAGAGCATCAATCAGAAAATAAGCCAAGAGACCCATGGTAACTCTAGAGAAGCTGCAGAGATCCACAGCTCAAGTGGGAGAATCTGTCCACAGGATAACTATTAGCTGTGCACTCCACAAATCTGACCTTTATAGAAGAACGGCAATAAGAAAGTCATTGTTAAAAGAAAGCCATAAAAAGTCCTGTTTGCAGTTTGCGAGAAGCCATGTGGGAGACACAGCAAACATGTGGAAGAAGGTGCTCTGGTAAGGTGAGACCAAAATCGAAAAGCCTGAGAGCAAAACACTATGTGTGATGATAAACTAACACAGCACATCACCATGGACACACCATCCTCTGTGAAACATGGTGGTGGTGGCAGCATCATGTTGTGGGGGATGCTTTTCTTCAGCAGGAACAGTGAAGCTGGTCAGAGTTGATGGGAAGTTGTATGGAGGCAAATATAGGGCAAAACCTCTTAGACTCTGCTAAAGACTTGAGACTGGGGAGGAGGTTCACCTTCCAGCAGTACAACGGCCCTAAACATACAGCCAGAGCTACAATGAAATGGTTTAGATCAAAGCATATTCATGTCTTAAAATGGCCCAGTCAAAGTCCAGACCTAAATTCAATTGAGAATCTGTGACAAGACCTGAAAATTGCTGTTCAGGTGCTCTCCATTCAACCTGACAGAGCTTGAGCTATTTTGCAAAGAAGAATTGGCAAAAATGTCACTCTCTCTAGATGTGAAAAGTTGGTAGAGACATCCCCAAAAAGACTTGCAGCTGTAATTGCAGCGAAAGGTGGTTCTACAAAGTATTGGGGGGTATTAGGGGGCTGAATATAAATGCACGCCACACTTTTCACATATTTGTAAAAAAAAAAAGAAAACCATTTATCATTTTCCTTCTACTTCACAATTATGTGCCACTTTGTGTTGGTCTATAAAATCCAAATAAAATACATTTACATTTTTGGTTGTAACATGACAACTTGGAGAATTGCAAGGGATATGGATACTTTTTCAAGGCACTGTACATAAGGCACTGTACATAAGGCATACAGCACAGCACAGGTTAATACATGTAGTTTGGGGACTGACAGTTAGTGTGAAGAAACTACATATCTCCCAATAGCTACATTCCTCAGTTTAGTGTCCTGCAGGTGGGAGCTAAACAGTAATTAAATCTGAAACAGACACAAATATTCAGAGCAACTAACAGACAGATCACAACATTTGTGATGCAATACAAAGGAAATTACAAGGCATTCACTGGAAATGGTAAACAGAAGACATGCAATAGAAGTTGAAACAAGAAGTTGCCTGTCCCTTTGGTGAATAGGGACAAGCAAGTAGAATTAATACATGAACACAGGGGAATTGGTCAGCTTTGATAATGCCTTTAGGAGTATGAATGATAATGTGCAAAAAAAAAAAACATAGATCACTACATCTTTTTATTCTATACTATAGTTTCTGAAAAAAAAAACAGTCT
The DNA here is from genome assembly GCF_905171775.1 of Rana temporaria. Classification (NCBI taxonomy): domain Eukaryota; kingdom Metazoa; phylum Chordata; class Amphibia; order Anura; family Ranidae; genus Rana; species Rana temporaria. Next base: position 133,165,244 of record NC_053492.1, on the reverse strand, counting down.
GGACTGCCTCAGCTTCCCACTGTTATTTTTGCATCACAAGTTCCAGATGACATAAAAAAAATTGGCATGAAATATCTAATAGGTAGCTATACGCATTTTCAGTTTAACACACTATAAATACTGTCCAACATATCTTATTATTACAAGTGAAAGAAAAGGAATAGGCAACGAAATAAAATATGTCAGTTACAGATTTTTCTTGTAATAGAAAAACACCATTGTATATCAAATTACAAAGTACAGGTTCAGTCCAGATAACTTCCTTGCAGACAAGTTACATTTTTGAGGACCAATATGACCTCTATCACATCTATTGTTTTACCTTTTGTATACCACTGTAAGGTAGTTTGCATAGAGCCTATATTATGCAAAATATACAAAGAAATGAATGTTACAAGGACAACTAGGATGCCATTTCATACAAACCTTCTTCAAATCTTCTGTTTTAGCTCAAATAGGCTCTGCTCCACTTTTAAATTGATTTTGGTTTGAAGATTGAGCCATCGCCAGAATTACAGTGAATTGTATGCACTTCTTAAAGTTAATTTATTTAAAAAGAAGACCATTTAATGTAGAATTATATTTAGGTTTGATATATCATTCGTATTTTTTCAGTCCAATATCAGATGACTTCTCCTTGGAGACACTATCTTTCCTGCAGAAGTTTAATAGAACTCATAATTTTATCCCCTGGTGCTGACACATGTGATATTACATCCAACTCCATGACAACTTGGGCAGAATCCCAAATAAATATTGGTGAAATATTAGGTACTTTGCTTTTTCCTGTATGTGCCACTGTTTTTTCAGTTAACTCATTCAGCCCTTGGAAAGAAGAGTGTCCCTATTTTTTCCAAATTACCAAAGTAAAAGATATTCTTTGTACTTTTTATAATTTTGTTTTTACATTTTTTGCAATATTTTCTAATGAATAATTACTCAGAAAACTTAAAGAAGTTGTAAATATATATATTTTTTTGAAAAAACAAACATGTTATACTTACCTCCACTGTGCAGCTCGTTTTGCACAGAGTGGCCCCGATCCACGTCTTCTGGGGTCCCTTGGCGGCTGTTTCTGGTCCTCCCCGCAAGAACTCCACACAGTCATGCGAGCTCCCTCGCATTGTGAGGAGTCCTTGCGGCTCGCTCCCTCGGCGTGCTGCATCATTGGATGTGATTGACAACAGCGCCAGCTAATGGCTGCGCTAATTTCAATCCATCCGCTCTTGCCAATCAACGGCTAGGCTGAGCAGTGAAGAGGATGACGCGGCCGAGCGTGGGACTTTTAAGAGGTCAGGTAAGTATAACGGGGGGCCGGGGGGGGCGGTATAGTCGGAAGTTTTTTCACCTTAATGCATAGAATGCATTAAGGTGAAACAACTTTTACCTTTACAACCCCTTTAATGAACAATGCAAAGAAAAGTAATATACAGCAATCTATAAGGGCTAAAGCAACTTTCAATAGGTTAGCTTAATTACCTAGTGAAAGTTACTTGTCCTACTAGGGATGGGCAAATCTGCACAGGTTCGTTGTGCATCAAAACCAAAACTGAACAGTCCCTCTGAAATCTATGGGGGGAGGTGGTGGTGAAGGGTTGACTTGATGCTAAAATCCAGCCATTTTCAAGACTAATAGGCAAGCCATTGTCAAAAAAGGAATAGGGAGCTAGAAACTGCAACGTGGAACGTTTAACATTAAAGTGGTTGTAAACCTCCGATCGTGACCTTTATTAATAGGTAAGCCTAGAATAAGGCTTACCTATAGGTAATGGAAATATCTCCTAAACGTGCACCATTTAGGGGATATTTGCTGTACACTGCGTCAATGATATCATTGGCACATTCGCTGTGAAGAAACGACGGGAGTGACGTCACGTGGCTCTGGCCAGTCACAGAGCCGAAGTCCGTGGCCCCAGAACGAAAAGGAGTGAAGATGGATGCGGCCACCAGCGGGGACAATGCTGGCTTGGTTTGCAGGTATGAGCCACAAAATGGGCTAGTATGTGATGCATGATAACTCATTAAGCTTTTACTTTGCAGGGGAACAAAGAGGAAGTAATTTTTTTATATATATATATGCAATCAATCAGTGATCACCCTTCTAACTAAATAAACAATATACAATCAGATTGCATAGTGTATGGCCATTTTTATACAAGTACATAGAAGGGAGTGATCAGAAGCACTCAGCTGTCAAGCCCTGTTCACAACTCTGCATAGTGGGAACTCACATTCCCACATGCGTTTTTTTTAGCGAGGTGGGTAGGTGTTTTGGAGCATTTTCACTCATCACACATAGGGCAGCCCATCCACCTGAATGGGCTGCCCTACACACAGCAATCGCCCCAAAGAAGCTTCAGAACTTTTTTATAGCGGTTTTGGTGCAGCGCATTTCTGAAATGTAAGGAAAGGCACATTGTTCTTGTGTTATCGCACCAATTTCACTTTCAGGCCCCATTCACATCTAGCATAGTGTGAGTGAACGTTTTGTGAACTTAGCCTTTAAGCCAGGGGTCTCAAACTCAAATTACCTGAGGGCCACAAGACAAGTTTTCATATGCCATGGGGGGCCGCATGCAAACTTTCAAACTTCAAAAACAACAGTACTGGTGTCAGCGAACACATTATTAACCCCCAGCACTGGTGTCAGCGAGCGCATTATTACCACCAGCACTGGTGTCAGCGAGCGCATTATTACCACCAGCACTGGTGTAAGTCAGGGTTTGACAAATTTGCTTGGAATCTAGGAGCCAGCTAAAGAAGTTAGGAGCCAGAAAATGCACCCCGTCCCGACGAGCTTGCGCACAGAAGCGAACACATACGTGAGCAGCGCCCGCATATGTAAACGGTGTTCAAACCACACATGTGAGGTATCGCCGCGATTGGTAGAGTGAGAGCAATAATTCTAGCTCCTCTGTAACTTAAAACATGCAACCTGTAGATTTTTTTAAACGTCGCCTATGAAGATTTTAAAGGGTAAAATAGTTTGTCGGCATTCCACAAGCGGACACAATTTTGAAGCGTGACATGTTGGGTATGAATTTACTCGGCGTAACATTATCTTTCATAATATTAAAAAAAATGGGGATAACTTTACTGTTGTCTTATTTTTTAATTTAAAAAAGTGTAATTTTTTCCCAAAAAAAGTGTGCTTGTAAGACCGCTGCGGAAATACGGCGTAACAGAAAGTATTGCAACGATCGCTATTTTATTCTCTAGGGTGTTAGGATAAAAAATATATATAATGTTTGGGGGTTCTAATTAGAGGGAAGAATATGGCAGTGAAAATAGTGTAAAATGACATTAGAATTGCTGTTTAACTTGTAATGCTTAACTTGTAATACCAACGGCCACCACCAGATGGCGCCAGCTCACATCTGGTGGTAATAACTTGTAATACCAACGGCTCACCACCAGATGGCGCCAGCTCAAAAAAAAAATATATATATATTTTTTTTTTGCTCCCCTCACTTCCACCCTGCCTGCGGGCCATTTATAACTGGTCCGCGGGCCGGTACTTTGAGACCACTGCTTTAAGCTTTATGTACTGTTATGGAGCAGTATGATTTTCATGGTCACCATATTTAAAGTGTTTTGATGTGATTTTTTTAGCTTTAATATTTATCTTGACCTAAATACAGCAGCTTCACTCTAATCCTACTCAATTCGACCAGTAGTTCTGGTTGCAACACTAGATTTAATTAAGTGGTAATAGTAACAGCCGCAACCGATCTAAAAGCTATAGGAAAGTTTACTCTTAAAAATATTTTTAAGTGGTTTTAAAGGCACAAGGTTTTTTACCCTCATGCATTCTATGCATGAAAGTAGAAACTCTTCTGTGTGCAGCCCCCCAGCCCCCTTTGATATTTACCCGGGCCCCCTCTCGATCCAGCAATGTCCATAGAGCCTTGCCTCTTCAAGGACTCACACTCCAAATTGGCTTTTGCTAAGTGGCGGGAGCAATTGAGCCAATCAGGAGATGGAGGGAGCAGGGTTGAGCCACGGCTCCTTGTGTGAATGGACACATGGTAGGGAGCTCCCCTGCTTGAGTGGCCCCACAGAAAGCTGCTTGCTTTGGGGGCACCTGGCAGGAAGAAGAGGCTAGGAGCGCTTTCAAGGGATCTGAGAAGAGGAGGATCTGGGCTGCTCTGTGCAAAACCACTTCACAGAGCAGGTGAGTATAACATGTTTGTTATATAAAAAAAAAAAAGAAGATTTTAATATTGCTTTAAGCTAATGCTAAAGCCATTACTTCATACAAATTGGCCAATGATACACCAGGTTAATATTTTTTTCTTTATTTTTTTCTTATACCAGTTCATTGTCTTAATAGTTTGATAAAATGTCAAGACAGAGTGCAGTAAACATTTCAAAGCTAAAACGCCACAATTTCTGAACCCCTTCCCATTTCCAAATCCCTGTAAGGTCTGGATGTTGTCCCCAGCTCAGCGTGAATATTGGTAAATTCACCATTAGCAGTCCTCTTCCCTTAAAGTGATTGTAAAGTGTATTTTTTTTCCTAAAAAACTAACACGCATGTCATACTTACCTGCTCTGTGTAATGGTTTTGCATAGAATGCATTAAGTTAAAACTCTGACTTTACAATTACTTTAAGGCAAGCGGGTCTATGGTTACTAGGTTGCCCCCAGGACTAAAAAAATAAAGCTAACGCCTTCAATAAAGCTAAAGCAAATTGGCCAGTGTCATAACAGTTTAATAGTATAGATTGTGGGCTTTTTTTTTTCTTTGCAGTACCACACTAAATTGTCCCAGAAGTTTGATAAAATGTCAAAACAGAATGCACTAAACACTTCAAAACCCCAACCCAATGTAGCACCCAATGTGTACAGAATTGTTTAGGTAAATTTAGTTGGGCTCCACTGTAGCCAGTAGAGCAAGGGTTAATTGTTTTGTTAGATGGCAGGCTTTGCAGGCTGGGTCTCTGTTGCCTCCCCCTGGTTTTTTAGAAGCTCCATGAAGGTTATGGAACTTAGTGGTTGGAGGGGCAGAGATCAGGGCCTGGATATTCAAGGGATCTATGCCAATCCCTTTTAAAGATGGCCCAGAAGGTGGAGAGATGGCCCTTAAGTATTGAGCAGCCTGACCATGTGAGAGCGATTCCAGGATTCAGAGGCTTAGGGGGGCCTTGCTGGGGGGGCTCTGTCTCCAGAAAGGTGCCAGAGAGAGAGAGAGAGAAGAGAAAGGAGACTGAAAGGAACCCTCACCCCCCTCCAGCCTCAGGCACACCTCGGTGGCACATGGAACCTGTTCAGCAGGATACCTGACCAAAAGTTACCATCCCTGCTACAGGACTCTATCGACCGAGTGAGTAACCTCTGCTTGTTCATCGCTCACAGCCTATAGGGGAAGGCAGACAGATGCAATACCCAGCTAGCTATTCAAGAGGGACAGCGATTGCCAAACCTTCACCCCCTACTTGTGAAGATTTGCTGCTAAATTACCAGTGCAAGGATCAGTATTGGAATTGTTGCCATTCTGTTTGTAGTCTCCCAAAGGAAAAGCCTGGAGTAAAAAGGCAGAGTAGTTGTAGTTGTCCCCAACTGTTCTTTTTCAAGTCATTTCTGGACACCCTAAACTTTCCCATACCCCATTCAAGTTGTTTACCCCAATAAATATAACAAAAAAAATAAAGCCCTTTGAGGGGATAGCACTACACCAACATTTACCGAACCCCTTTCTATTTCCTTATCCATGTATAGTTTGAATACTAGCCTAGCACCCAGGTCAGAGTGAATAGTAGTAAATGTAAATTCAACTTTGCCTCTCTGTTATAAAACCTTCTGACACTTCTGACACTTTCTTCAACAGCTCATAAAATCCTGCCCTACCCTATACACCATGACTCCTTATCTTCAATATGAAAAATAACTGGGGAGGCAGCTGGATCCGGGAAAACTGGCAGATCATGACTATAGCATTTTCTAAGTGTTCGAGAGACGTCCTTATATTAGAGAACGCCTATAAAATACAGTATAGGTGGTATTATATGCTGGCTAGACTGGCTCCTTTTATCCCAACGTATTCTCCTCTCTGCTTCCGGGGATGTTCAGAGGAAGGTACTATAGCACATATTTGGTGGTCTTGTCGGAAGGCATGCAGGCTATAAATCGGAGTCTATACTGTAGGTGACCGCGATATTGTGTCAATCTCGCTCCCTTTCTCGGCGAGATCGAACACCTACGAGCCCTGTCGCGGGAGCCAGCGCCAAGCTGGCTCGGTGCGATGGGAACAAGCCATCATAGAAGCGATGGGGGTCCGACTTGGATTCCCGCCAATTCTAGCCGCGGCGTTTGGTATGAATCATGAGGGGGAACTCCACGTCAAATTTTAAATAAAAAAACGGCCCTTAGGACTGGTATGGATTGTAAGGAGAACCCCCTACGCCGAAAAAATGGCGTGGGGTCCCCCCCCCCCACAATCCATACCAGACCCATATCCAAGCACGCCGCTCGGCCGGTCAGAAAGGAAGGGGGACGATAGAGCGCCCCCCCTCCTGAGCCGTACCAGGCCGCATGCCCTCAACATGGGGGGGTTGGGTGCTCTGGGGCAGGGGGGCGCCCTGCGGCCCCCCCCACCCCAAAGTACCCTGTCTCCATGTTGATAAGGACAGGGCCTCTTCCCGACAACCCTGGCTGTTGGTTGTCGGGGTTTGCGGGCAGGGGGCTTATCGGAATCTGGGAGCCCACTTTAATAAGGGGGCCCCCAGATACCGTCCCCCCACCCTAGGTGAATGAATATGGGGTACATCGTACCCCTACCCATTCACCTGGAGGAAAAGTGTAAAAGAAAATAAACACACAACACAGGGTTTTAAAATAATTTATTAGTCAGCTCCGTGGGGTCTTCTCCGCTCTCCGGGGAGGTCTTCTCCACTCTCCGGGGGTTCTTCTGCCATCTTCTCCGCTCTCCGCTGTCATCTTGGCGCTCCCCGGTTCTTCTCCCGCTCGCTCTCCGGTGCCTTCTTTGGGGCAGCCCGCTCTTCTTTGCCGTCTTCTGCCTTCTTCTTTTCTTCCGATGTTGACGCAACGCTTCTTCCCGCTGTAAACAAAAATGTAAACAAAAAAAAATGTGTGAGGTCTCCCTAAGGTCTCCCTAAGGTCTCCCTAAGCCCTCGTACTCCCTAAGCCCTCGTACAAAAAAAATGTGTGAAGTCTCCCTAAGGTCTCCCTAAGCCCTCGTACTCCCTAAGCCCTCGTACACACCAGCGGACAGTCCGATGAAAACGGTCCACCGGACCGTTTTCATCGGACATGTCCGCTGGGAGATTTCGGTCTGATGGTTGTACACACCATCAAACCGAAATCCGCACGGACAGACAGAGCGGTGGCGTGTCCACGCCGTCGCCGCGACGATGACGCGGCGACGTGCGCGACGCTGGAAGGTCAAAGCTTCCACGCATGCATTGAATCACTTCGACGCATGCGAGGGATGGCGGCCGATCGGACATGTACGGTGAGTCTGTACAGACGACCGAACATGTCGGACGGACAGGCTTCCAGCGGACATGTTTCTTAGCATGCTAAGAAACATTTGTCCGCTGCAAAACGGTCGGCTGGACAAATGTCCGCTAGAAACCTGTCCGGTCGGCCGTACACACAACCGAACATGTCTGCTGAAACTGGTCTGCGGACCAGTTTCAGCAGACATGTTCGGTCGTGTGTAGAAGGCCTAAAAATATATACCTGGCAAAGGACCTAGTCCCTATGTTGATGGGGAGAAGGGTCTGTGGGCAGGTAAGGATGCTCCCAGATACCTACATGAATCAGTATAGGTTATTAAAAAATATATATCATCAATCTTGATGCCTGTTGCTGTACACTCAAAAAACAAACACAATCTGACACCCCACCACATATGACCAATCCCCAATAACACTAGCCGAATGACAGCTCTCAAGCTGTCATCTGTTGTATACAAAAAGGGGTGGGGATAGTGGTAACATCATTGCCAAAATATGGCCATATTTAGGCAGTAATGTAAGGCTCCTGTCCTTGCCCATTTGCTTACTTGGCCAGGGTTTCAAGCCATGTAAGCAAATGGGTTAGTGATGTCAGCAGTGGATAGGGATACGTCGGCTGCCAGCAGCTGCAGCTTCCTTAACAACCATTGACAGCAGTGGCCATATTTAGGCAATGATGTAACCTACTCCATTCTCCGCCCATTTGCTTACATAATACATAATCCCTCTTAAATTGTGAGCTCTAACGAGCAGGGCTCTCTGATTCCTACTGTTTTAAAATGTATTGTAGTTGCACTACAGGGTATCTACCCTACCCTGTATTGTAAAGTACTGTGTAAACAGTCAGTGCTGTAAAAAAAATGTATAATAATAATAAAAATAATAATAGAGGGACAGAAGTAGTTGGTTAGGATACTTAATAACCACTCACAGTCAGAAGCAGTCACATTTGTCCACGCCAAACTCTCTAAATTTTCAGCGTTCAGACAGACATCAGAACTGCCAGTGTTTGGTGTTAATGTAAGATCATTCCTATACAGCAGACAAAAGTTCAGTATAGGGCTCAGTTGTATCAGTTGTAAGATGCCAATACTAAATAATTGTGCCAGGTGCATAGCTGTTTGTAATCGAAAGTGACATTAATCTCTTACGTTTTTTTTTTTTTTTTTAAGTTTTTATACTCCGTTGTAAATGATATATATAATAATTATGTACCTGCACCATATGAAACTAACTAACTAAATAAGAGCTGCTGTATCAGACACACTATGATGTAAAAAACAAACAAACATACAAAATGTGTATATACAGCACAAAATTACATTAAAAGTAGAAAGCCACTTTCATAAATAAAGGGTCAAAAAATCGAATGAGTTCTCATAAGTGTGAAGTGGTATTCAGGGATATGGGCTACAGTTATCACAATTACAGAGGACCAGTGTACAAAACTGACATTGGCAGGGGAGTTGTGTGCAGTGGTCTATTGAAGCTTGAACACTGTTCACTTCTATTGCTGGATTTTAGCAGAGAACAGCTTAACTATTTGAAGAACTTTGATTAAACATATTATTTGTGGAGCACTGGACACTTTGATAACATTGTATGAGGAGCACGCACCTGATAAGATTAATTATATGTGAAGCACTGATCACCTTGATTCAAAAACATCACACTATTAATGTGAATGTCTATACACTTTTCATATAATTAGTGCAGTATATGCACATTTCTTATGAAAATATAAAATGTAAATGTAAAAAACATATAGGCTGGTCCTTGATGGTCAGTATTGTCAGTTGGTGCCGTGAAATAATGCCCAAACTAAAGCCTTGGCTAAAAATATAATAGCCCAATCATATTTTTTCTACAGTAGGCGCATAAAAAAAAGCATGATACAACTTTAAATATGGTTAAAACTTGTTTAAGCACAAGGAAAGGTACAAAAACTCTTCTCAGTTTTTTTTTTTTGCCAGCTGTGGCCTATTACTTTATGTCCCATAGACACAACAACAGCAGTATTTCCGTTCTATCCTGTTGGTGAAAATTAAAGGTTTTGGATTTTTCCCCATATGTAGTCCTGGTGATAATAAGTAGATTCTACATCGGTCTGATGCTGCATCTGTCCCCGTTGGCTCTAACACTGAGAACTAAGCGATCAGACACCGCAGATCGCTCTGTTCTCAGGGCTCTCTGCTCTGCCCCCCCGGCACTTGATGAAGCACTGGGCTGTGGAGGGGGTGGGAGAGACCAGTTCAGCTCTCAGTGACTTGCTGAGAGGCTGAGCTGGGTAGCGGTCCAGGCATGTGGGCACTGCAGGATTTCAGTCCTTCACAGTGTAGTGCGGTACCAATTGTTTTTTTGGTGACTATGATCCCAGCTGCCTTGAGATTATTGACAAGATTCTCCCCTGTAGTTCTGGGCTGATTCCTCACCATTCTCATGATCATTGAAACTCCACAAGGTGAGATCTTGCATGGAGCCTTGGACCAAGGGAGATTGACAGTTATTTTGTGTTTCTTCCATTTGCAAATGATCACACCAACTGTTGTCACCCTTTTTACCAAGCTGCTTGGATATTGTCTTGTAGCCCATTCCAGCCTTATGTAGGTCTACAATCTTCTCCCCAACATCCTTGGACAGCTCTTTGTTCATGGAGGAGGGATTGAATTCTGGTTGATTGATTGCTTCTGTGGACAGGTGTCTTTTATACAGGTAACACGTTTAGATTAGGAGCACTCTCCTAATCTCAGCTCATTACCTGTATAGAAGACATCTGGGAGCCAGAAATCTTGACAATTGATAGGGGATCAAATTCTTATTTCGCTCATCAAAATGCAAATCAATTTATAACTTTTTTGAAATGCATTTTTTTCTGGATATTTTTGTTGTTATTTTATCTCTCACTGTTAAAATAAACCTACCATTAAAACTAAAGAATGATATTTTTTTGTCAGTGGGCAAATGTACAAAATCAGCAGGGATCAAATGCCTTTTTTCCTCACTGTTTTATTATTTTATTAGCATATTTTTATATATGGATTGATTCATTGATTATTTATTTCAAGCTACCGGCAGTGGTTAGCCTTTGGTCCCCAAGCACCTTGGGTGATAGTTTTAATCTCAATGAAATAATGCACACTGCGATTTAAAAAACTGTACACATACATTTAATGGAAGTTACTAGTTTGGGAGCTACATTTGTTGTCTCATCTCCTTAGCTAACCCTTACTGCTGTGGGAGTCCTTTGAAATATTAAATTAACATTTAATTTAACCACTTTCCGCAAACTGTCGTAGCTGTACGTCGGTACTTTGACCTAGAAAACTTAAATAATGCCGCAGATAGCTGTCATAACCATGGTATTTTCTACAACGACGGGCGGTCCTCTTTAAGGTAAAAGTGGTCTCTACGGAGGATTTATCGCAAGATCACTTTTATCTACGGCGGGAAAGGTGCCCCCCTTCCGTCGTGCTCAGGTCGTCTCCGCCATTTACTGGACCCACTGGTCTTTTTGACCCCAGATTTTACATAAGAGGTCCTGTCATGATTTCTTTTCCTATTACAAGGAGTGATTACATTCCTTGTAATAGGAATAAAAGTGACACAATTAATTTTTTTAAAAGCAGTGTAAAAATAAAAAATAAAAAGTAAAATACATTTTACATTTTCCCAGAAGTCTGCCTAAAGCCTCGTACACACAATTCCATCAAATTTTGTGTGAAGGGCATTGGCCGTGAACTTGGTATGCATACAGATGACAGAACTTTTTCAGCCAACATACAGGAAACTACGTGGTTTTTCAGCTCTTTAGCGCCACCATTTGGGCAACTTCTGCTAATGTTGTCTTATGGTTAGCATTGGTTTGAAGCATGCGTGTTTGTACTTTGGATAATCCACGGCACACATTTGTTGTCGGAAAATTTGAAAGCATGCTATAAAACATTTGTTGTTGGAAAATCTGACAACAATTGTTCGATGGAGCATACAAACGGTCGGATTTTCCGATAAAACCCTGCCATCACACATTTGTTGTCGGAAAATCTGACCGTGTGTACGAGGCTTTAGATACAAGTCAGATTTCAGGCATTCCCCTGCAACAAAAATTACATTTTTGGTGAGATACTTCCAATAGGAAATCACGTCTCATACCTCGTACACACGTACGGGTTTCCCGTCGGTAAACTTTTTACCGCGGGGAAAGCCGAGATCCTGCTCGGCAGCTTTTTCCCCCTACACACGGCCGGTTTTCCTGGCAGGAAAACTGCCATGAGAGCTTTGGCCGGGTAACCCGGCCTTGTGTATGCTCCACCGCAGTGTTTCCCATAGAAAACTGCCAGGAAAAAGACAGACGGGAATCGCGGCAGGAAAAAAAAGAGGACATGTTCTCATTTTCCCGCTGGGATTCTCGGTGGTTTTCCTGTTGGCAAAACTGCCATGGAGCATACACACGGACAGTTTTCCCGGCCAAAAGCTGTCATGGTAGTTTTCCCGACAGGAAAACTGGTCGTGTGTACGTAGCATCAAGGAATAATGTACATAGATCACCCAGAGAGGAATGTTTTTTTCTCAAAAGTGGAGTTACGCTTTAACAAATTAACATCAAGTTATTACTATTGAAGTACACATGAAAAACATAAAACCACAAAAATGAACGTTGTTGATTACATTTATTTCTGAGGTATTGAAAAGATTGTACAGTAACAAAGATCTGGTGTTAAAGATGGCAACCCTCTAAAAATGGCTTTGGAAAATAATTAAAATCTGGTCCTGTTTTGTACTACATCTTCTTTGCTTGACCCACCTGTTAGCTAAATGGTAACTGTGCAGGCAGGGCAGTTATACATAAAGAGCGACAGGTGCTTTATAAAATGGTTAGCATAAAATGTGTTATATAATTAAAATATAAATTAGCAGGCGAAAATATGAGAAAATATAAGTGTTGGCTGAGCTTCAGAGGACGCAGCCATCCTTGGATTTTCTGGTGTTGCCGGAGCGTACTTGCTAATAAGACAAACGTCATATACAAGACACTGCTTCAGCCATTTTTCTCAGTGCTCTACTTAAGGAGCAACATATGGCAACTCCTTGAATTAAACACCAAATGAATAACATTACTGCTGAAATACACAAAATCTGGATGGAAACAGGCTATAACCATTAGTTTACAAAATGAAGTCTGCCAGCTCATGATATGCCTGGATTATCCCTGCTGTTCTGTAACAACATAAAACACTGCATTGTGTTCTTTCTTCCTAAGCGAATATAATCTGCATAAGACATATCTCTGTCTGATATAGGTAATTGTGCTTTATTTATATGGATCTTGGAGATAGATTATTGTTATATTACATTACTCAGACATATGAATGGTTCATAAAAAAATAAAAATGGTTTGGGCCTTTAAGTAATGGTAAAATTGTATTAAAGATGATTAAATATAATTAGCTTTTTTTTCCCAGTAAAAAACAGTTCAGTGTTTTGAGTCAGAGATTTAAAGCTCAACTCCAGTCAAAAACAATTTTTGTCTATTTGCACTATAAAAATAAGTGAACGCAAATTAAATATGTGCAATGTGTGACTGTTGCTGCGTTATAGAGAAAGTTCACCCAAAAATAAATTTCTAATAATGCCTTGAGCTGACCGGTTATTCTGCGAGGATGCTGTTTTTTTTTTATTTTTTTATTTTATACATACCTTGTTAGCGGTGTTTCATCCCTCGGCTTCCGGGTACGATTCTAGCGGGGCTGGGCGTTCCTAGTTGATTGACGTTCCTCCGACCACCGCATACTGCGTGTCATGACTTTCCGAAAGAAGCTGAACGTCGCTGCGCAGGCGCCGTATAGAGCCGACTCTATACGGTGCCTGCGCAATGACGTTCGGCTTCTTTCGGAAAGTCGTGACACGCAGTATGCGGCGGTCCGAGGAACGTCAATCAACTAGGAACGCCCAGCCCCGCTAGAATCGTACCCGGAAGCCGAGGGATGAAACACCGCTAACAAGGTATGTGTGGAAAAAAAAAAAAAAAAAAAAAACAACAGCATCCTCGCAGTATAACCGGTCAGCTCAAGGTATTATTAGAAATTTTTTTTTGGGTGAACTTCCACTTTAAGTAGTACTCTAATGCCGCGTACACACCATCACTTTATGTGATGAAAAAAAACGACATTTTAAATCATGAAATAAAACAACGTTTTTGAAACTTCATTTTCAAAAATGACATTGCCTACACACCATCGTTTTTTCAAAATGCTCTAGCAAAGCGTGGTTACGTTCAGCACGTACGGTGTTCCATTGAAGCTCGCTTCATAACTTGCTTCTGAGCATGCGCGGGTTTAAAAACGTTGTTTTAAACGTCGTTTTGTCCACACACTATCATTTTAATGGACACAAAAAACGACGTTTTGAAAAACGACACAAAAAATTGAAGCATGCTTCAATTTTTTTTTGTCGTTTTTCACAAGACATAAAACAACGTTTTCCCCCACACACGGTCATTCAAAACGTCGTTTTTTTTCATCACATAAAGTGATGGTGTGTACGCGGCATTACTTTCATTCCCTTCATACAGTACAGTCAGCACCAAACGTTTAATGCTGAAACTTACAAGGCATTCTGTGATTGGAGGAGGGGAGATTGTGCCATTCCTCAGCACCTCATCCAATCATAGAATGCCTTGCATTCATTGAAAAAAATGCAAGACATGGACATTTAGAATGGACAAGCTCCAAAATGAGCAACACACTGTTATCTGTGTGCTTCAGTCATCTGTCACTAACTTACTGTACAGGGGAAATGAAAGAAAGTATTATATAATGCAATAATGGCTGCACAATGCACACATTTTATTAACATCCATTTTTTTTACAATGCAAAGGGCCAGAGTTCAGCTTCAAAGAATTGGTGTGAGGATCGGAGTGATAGCCTGAAAGGTAGCAATTAAGTATTCCTTTAGTTCAGGCATGTCCAAAGCCCGGCCCGTGGGCCAATTGCAGCCCGCGTTACGGTTTAATGTGGCCCCCCTTGTAATTTGGAAAAAAGATATATACTGCAGAAGATTCAGGTAGTGGATAATGGCACCATTGGTGCTATAGCTGCACCAAATTCAAACTGAATTATCTCCAGTTTGTAGATAATGGAACTTAAAGTGTAAGTTAACCCACCTATCATTTTCAGCCAAGGAAGCTGCCATCTTGGCCTATGTTTAATCTTCAACTGCCATGGTGCTGCACATGTGATCAGTTATGACACCAGCCAATGGATGGTTTGACAGTTTGGTTGAGAGCACAACCAATGTGACAGTTAGCAATCCCGGCATGCCGGAAATGTAACTGCTTTTTGAAACTATTAAATCGATGGGTTTACTTCCGCTTTAAGGTATTTAAGACCAACTGTAATTTGGTGTACAGAGACAGGCAGAGTGGCTGTCTCTTAGGCTATGTTGCAAGGTGTCATGTCTGCTGCTGCTACCTCTCCTCAACTGTCACTGGTTTGCATAGATGCAGTCTACTTCACAGCTCCTACCAATCCATGTTGCTAACAGTGGGCAGAGCCAGATGGGGAAACTGGGGGACTACACTCATCAGCCACTTTATTAGGTACACCTTGCTAGTACTAGGTTGGACCCCCTTTTGCCTTCAGAACTGCCTTAAAAGGGAACTCTTGGATTTTTTTTTATCCCATATTCATACTTACCTAGGTGGATGCAGCGTCGGACCAAAGCTGCATCTGTCCCCCGCTGCCTGTTCACTGAGAACTGAGCCACCAAACACCACCAATGGCCTGGTTCTCTCACCTCCCTGAGCAGAGAGAGCTGCTGCCTGTCAGTCAGCAGCTCTCCTGCTCTTCTCCTCCACACTCATTGGAGCGCTGAGCTGTGGAGGGGTGGGGAGCAGCTGTCCCAGCTTCTCAGTGGCTCGCTGAGAGGCTGAGACTGCCATCAGTCCAGGCACCTAGCGTAGCCTGACTTCTGAAGTCGGATGATGCGCTGCCTGGACTGATCCTGGTGACGTCAGCAGAGAGCCAACTTCAGACCGCTCTCTGCTGAAAATGGGTCACAGGAGTGCCCTGACATTGTACTGTACATTATATACACTGGTCTGTATATAATGTACAATATGGGTTACAAGGCATATGACCAGTCTGTACCCTGCTGAAACTGTATTGTACATTTACAGACCAGTGTATATTATGTACAGCATGGTGTATCGGAGCCTGGTGACAAATTGGAGCCAAGCCCGGCCGTGTGTGGAGGGGCCACCAGAACTATTACTGGAGGAGGGACACCTGCATTGAACTGGATATGTGTTGGGGGGTAGTTTGGGAGAAGAAAGAACCTATGCTAGAAGTGGAGGAAGGATTTGAAGTTCAACCTCCCACATTAGCATAAGGCCGCGTACACACGACCGGTCCATCCGATGAGAATGGTCCGACGGACCGTTTTCATTGGTTCACAGCTGAAGTGGCCTGATGGTCTGATGTGCATACACACCATCGTTCCAAAACCTGATCGGGTCAGAACGCGGTGACGTAAAACACAACGACCTGCTGAAAAAAACTGAAAAGTTCAATGCTTCCAAGCATGCGTCGACTTGATTCTGAGCATGCGCAGGGTTTTGAACCGATGCTTTTGTGTACTAACCATCGGTTTGGACCTATCGGTCAGCGGTCCATCGGTTCGATTTTAAAGCAAGTTCTAAAATTTTGGAACGAAGGACAACAGACCGATGGGCCATACACACGGTCGGTTTGGACCGATGAAACTGGACTTCAGGCCGTTTTCATCGGTTTGGACTGACCGTGTGTACGCGGCCTAAGCCCTCTCACCTCCCAAAGCACTCCCAAGCACATATCTGCCCACCCCACCTCCTTACAAGCACAAGCAGATAGGGGTGTGTGTACTGAGGGAGGGGGATCTTTACAGAGTGAGGGGGTCTGTACAAAGTGGAGGCGGTATCTGGACTGAGGGAGGAGCGGTCTGTACTTAGTGGAGAAGAGGAGCTTTACAGAGGGATGGGGTGATCTGGACTGAGGGACGGGGGTCTGCACTTAGTGGAAAGGGGGGGTTTGTAAGTTGGGAAGGGGTCTATACTTAGTTGAGAGGGGGTCTAGACTAAGGTATGGGGGGAGGGAGTCTGGACTGAGGGACAGGGATCTGTACTTAGTGGGGAGGGGGTCTGGACTGAGGAAGGGGGGGGTCTATACTTAGTGGAGAGGGGAAGTCTGGACTGAGGAAGGCAAGTCTGTACTGAGGGGGAACTATACATAGTGGAGGGGCAGGTGACACCATGTTTTACCACACCAGGTGACACCAACCCTAGTGATGCCACTGCATCTGGCACCAACAACCATGCCATGTTCAAAATCACTCAGATTCTCTTTCTTCCCCATTTTGATGCTCAGTGCTCAGCCAAAATGCATTGAGTTGATACTATGTGATTGGCTGATTAGCAATTTGTGTTACCAAGCAATTGAACAGGTGTACCTAATAAAGTGGTCGGTTAGTGTAGATCCCCATTACATCCGTTTTCTCCTTGTGATTGACAATAGAAGGCTATCTGACCTGATGGTGAACCAATGTGCAAGAAAACCCACCAGGCTCCACATACCTTCAAAACTCCTCATCTGTATGTGTGATAGCTGCAGCAGTGGGAATGGAGCTCAGCTGTACTGAGGATGGAGTGTCTATATGAACCTTAATGTGATTCCACATGTGGGGCTTGTCCCAGATTCATGCAGTTGTTTCCATCAGATAAATGACAGTCATGAGGATCTAAACTGAAAAGTATAACAGATTTATGTAAATATGGGGCAGACTAGAATAGGGAAGAATCTTTTATACATACTGGGTAAGCCAGGAATTGCCCTCGCACTGATACCCCACAAATCTTGTGCAGGTGATGGGCTTCCCCAAAGACACACAATATGAAGATATAATTGGTTTAACTATTTTTAGTGCTGGTGCAATTTTTGATTTCTTGCAGGAAAGAAGCCTTGAAATCCCTACTTGTATAACGATTTTCCAGTCAACATGATGCCTGCCATCCACATTGATTCTAGCAACCATGATTGATTGTACACAGTATATATTAGATGATGTTTTCTACCTCTGTGACAGATGTTGACAATACTGCAATTTTCTCTTTGTCAAGCTTCACTACCTATTTACTCTACCAGATTCACAAAGAACTCCTACACAATCCATCTCTCACACTGACCAAAGCCTTAAAGGAACCTGTCAGACGCAAACAGGGGTTGCCAACCCTGACCTCCCTCTGAAAATGGTAGTTTCCCCGCTTGCTTGCTGGTGAACTTCAAAACATTGGGTTAGTGACGAGGAACAAGTATGCAGATATGGACTTTTTTTCGACTTTCCTGGTTCACATCCTTTGCCAGATCAGTGTCTCATAAAGCACCAGGGCTAAAGGAGCATCATAATTTAGAGGACTAGCATTCTCAAGAGGTTCCAATTCAATAACGTATTTGGCTGTCATTTAATCTGACTCACCCCACTTTGAATCTCTTTAAGGGCTTGTTTACACTTAAGGCCATCATTGGCGACTCTCTAAAAAGCAATCCATGGTGGATAGCTTTTCAAAGGCATTTGATAGGCAGCTCAAAGGTAATAGATGTATGTCTGTTCTAATCTTTGAAAGCCCACAGCACTGCGGCACTACCACATGCATTACACCACTTGGTTGCAGGGCAGTTACTATGTGACCCTATTCATTGGAATAGGTAGCGTTCGGTGGTGGTACTACCTGCTGTAAGTGACCTGTAGTATAAATATTTCCACCTCATACCGTGTTCACAAGTGCGTTTGCCAACATGGTTGATGCCGTGTTAATTTGAAGCTGGGGGTCAGGGACAGTAAAACCTGGGCCCCACCGCCTATTTTTATTGCTCCCTTGACATCTTGTGTAAACAATAAGTCTTTTACTCTCTGTGACCTCCATGAATCAAGATAACAATTAGACTGCTAATACCTACAAATGCTAGTAACACTCTGAAACATATCCACTGCTTTCATCAGTATTAGACATCATACAAACCAGTGCGATGACAACAGGAGTAGCAAATCTAGAATCTTCCGCTGTGCCCATAGACCTGGGGATCCCAGGTAAGACCCTGAAAGCCAGTCCCATACAGTGCTGCTGGCTTGCCCCTTCCTTTGCTGAATAAACACTATAAGTGATTGGTACCGACCGCTCACTATGTTCATTCATAATGGAAGCATAATAAACTTTGCTTAATTGCGAGGGGGGTGATGCCCATATGGGGCCACATGAGTGTGTCTCTAGTTGTTTGCCTGGAGTTTGGCTTTAATTGTATTACAACTAGATACCAATACACAAATATTACCTTGCACATAAAACCCTCTGGTAAAATGTCATACATGCTAGATTTTCAGTTTGGACATGCTACCTACATCCAGCCTTTTCTCATTATTCATACATTCTTATCCATCTATTCTAATAATATTTTTTACAGAATTTGTTTTACTTGGTGCAACTATAATTGCTTTTACTTAAAATGTCACTCCGTCTTCATGACAAATTTGATATTGTAAGGTGGGCTAAGACTTTGTAAACCGTATTGATTATATGACTTATTCTAGTATGCTGAGAGTGAGTAACATGGCAGCAGAAGGACCCATGGATCTTTGCCCCTTAATTTCACTCGTGGAAACGGGCTATAAAACATTATACGGCTCAGCTAGATTAGTTGTTGGAATCACTGGTAGCTTATTAATTCAAAGTAATTCCAAGCCCTAACTGGATGACATTTTGTTTTCTAAGATTTCACTGTAAACAATTGCCATACTTTTTTTTTTTTACTAAAATTTGAATTTTTACTTAGTTTTCCTTCTTGCAATTTAGCACTACTGATGTCCACCAGCCTTTTTAAGCATCTCTTTGCCTACATTCATTTGCTCTTGCAGCAGCTGAACATCTTTGCCCAGGAGATCGGTTGACTTATAGTGACATAATACTGACATAGTAACTGTGCCAATGCAATGGGATGTTCGCTTGTTGTCTCAGGCAAGTGTGCATGAGTAGAGCTTTTAATATACACGTTTTCATGTCTCTCTGTTCCGTCTACTAAAATAACATGCAGCTGGTGCTAGCTTAAAGCTGCAATACCGGTGGTCCAAAGTCCTTGAATGTCTTTATTTCAAACTTAAAGGGTATAGGGAGAGCTTTAATACACAACAATAGCAAATATCTTCTTACAACTAGCAGCTCCTGCATAAAGCCCAGACTTCACCTGTACACAACAGAAAGAAATTACATCCATTACAAGGTACATATTTGTTTTCTCCATACCAGGTATGCCTCTGACTCTAGACCATGTGTTACGCCATTGTCCCCAGCTATATTTTCTTAAACGACCAGATCATTTTATGCAAAGCATTAGGGCAGAGAATGGGTTATGTAATGCTCCAGGGTCCAAAAGGAATGTCTTGTAGTAGCCACATCCTCATGGGTGAGTTCCATTTTTAGATAGACCAGTAGCACATAGTGGCCCAGAGGGCCATGACAGTCAGGTCTGGGCAGGAGCCCATCGCCTCAAACTCAGGTAACAACCTACAGTCAAAGATCTTTTCAATAGAATACCCAGGGGGGTTGGTAAACCTAGGCCAAACACTCCAACAGCAAACTCATCAGTACAGTAGTTGGTTAATCCACAGCTATCAAGGTCAAGTATAAGACCAGTGCTTTCAGACTCCCACAGTTGCTGGACCAGTACTCTCTGCCCACAGCTAAATGCCAGAGCCCCATGCTCTGGGACCAAATGCCAAGTGTGCATGCCGACTAATGTTTCTGGTGTCTGGCAGATGACACATCATAGGAAGTCACTGAACACACCTACTGATTAAATCAGTGCATTACAGCAAAACCAAAAAATAATTGCAGGTTTAAAGCGGTTCTCAAGGCTGCAGGTTTTTTACCTTTTATGCATGAAGGTAAAAAACCTTCTGTGTGCAGCAGTCCACCCAATACTTACCTGAGCTTCATCTCGATCCTGCAATGTGCACGAGATCATTGGTTCTCTGGTGACTCTCCTACCTCATTGGCTGAGACGATCAATCACAGACAGTGAACCAATGAGAAAGAGGGTGTGGGCCCGAGCTGCAGCTCTGTGTCTGTATGGACACGCAGAGCAACAGCTTGGGAGCACACCTGCTTGGAAGCCCCCACTGGAAGCTGCTTGCTCTGGGAGCAATCTAAAAGAGGATCACCGGCAGGGGACCCAAAAAAAAAGAGAAGGATCGGGGAGGCTCTGTGCAAAACCGTTTGTTATAACATGTTTGTTATATACAGTATTTTTTAAATAATTTTGCCTTTAATATCACTTTAAGCAGGCATAAGGGAGCACATCTATACACAACAAACAGTGACAATGCAGGAGCACAACTTGGAAACAGTTGTCACCTCATAAGCAAGTGTCTGAACAAAGACTAGAAGCTATTTTAATGAAAGTTGCAGAATGTAAAAGATTTCCATGGTAAAAATTGCATGCAATTTTAGTGATTCAACTTAGATGTACTTTATTAGATGTATGATTGCTTGTTGCTTTTATGAGTTTTTTTTAATTAGCCTATTATCAGTCTTATTCCAATTTTTTCTTTTATACTTAGACAAAGAACAAAAGTTTGCTATGTGTCTCCTTTTTCAGAATGGGAAAAGCAGCGAACACAACAAAGGCTAAAGCACATTTTAAGAAGACAGTGTGTAAATATGGCCAGACAATGTTTCTTTTGTATTTGTCTGTTTATTTCTTGGATTTGTATTAATTTTCCACACCTTGCGATAGAAATGCAGGCAGAGTAATCTTAAGGAGTTTTACATTAGCCTGGTAAGCTTATGGAGCTTCATCTTGGCTGCAACATTTGTTTTATCTTTTACTTTTTCAAACATTATAGCTGTATGGTATAATCGTTAACATACTTTACTAGTATAAAAAGACATCAATATGCCCTATTTGTGCGTGCAGTATTTAGCCTTAAAGTGGTTGTAAGCCCTTATGCCCTGTACACACGATCAGACATTTGTCCGACCAAATTTACATCGGAAATCCGATGGAATTCCATCAAAGTAAAATAGAACATGTTCAGAGCCAATAGAGGGCAGTGATGGTTTGTAAAACGAAAGTGATTGGTTCTGAGGGGTTTAAGACACACAGTAATCACACCTCCTTGATTAGTGCCATAGAGAGAAAGCTCCCATGACTTTTTTCATCAGGAAACAGACTGTTCAGAACAGAGAAGGATTACAGCAACATCATAGCAACAACGAACAATGAGGACATTAATACAGGACTGCAGTAAGGTAAAGGAAGCTATTTAGCTAAAAAAAAAATGTCCTTTAGTGACCCTTTAAGTACTTATGAAACTGATACTGCACTATCTTTTCTTACAAGCTAATGACTTATGACCATCCTGTTTCATGTAATTTTGTTAATTGTCTTATTATTAATCTCAGTTTCTTAGTGTGTTATCTTCAGTGAAAGAAACTCAAGTCCTTGTATCTACTTTATGCATATTTGGCATGGTATTTTAAAACTTTGAATAAAAATGTATTGCTATCAAAAATATTATAGCAGTAGATGTTGAGTATTTCCTATGCAATACATATTATAGCATACTTTCTTCAGGATTCAAAATTCTCCATGTATCTTACTTTCAGACTTGATGTGCCCATACATGTACAGAAGAATCTGACTTGGCTTGGATGGTCCAAAACCAAACTTCCTGACTGTAGGACAATAAAATCAATTCCTTCACACCATGATATGACTACATTGGTCATTCTGGCTGTTCTGTGTGTGAGAATACTTTATACTGATCTTGAGCATAATCTAGCTTTCTTCTTTTAACAAACGATAACGAAAGCACAGAAAACGAAAACCGAAAGATCCAACATAAACAAATGGTTTATTTTCCTTTTCGTTGCGGTCGAATGTGCCTAACCTTAATTCTACATAAAGAGAAAAGATTCGACATTGAGAGAAAAGATTCAACATTATATAGACATGAAGAAGAGTCAACATAGAGAGAAAAGATTCGACATAAAGAGACATGAAGATTCGACGAAGTAGCTAAAAACATACGATCGCAGCAAGCGGACATTTATGGTGAAATTCCCCGCCTACAGGCTATAGAAGAATTCTAATGTTGGTTGACTAGTAATAATAATTAATAAATATAATTATTACTAGTGTCATACAACATTCAAATTCTTCTATAGCTTGTTGGCGGAACATTCGACCGTACAGTTTCATTGCTCCGTCCAAATTTTTTTTTTTTTGTAAGATTCCGTCAAATCTTCTTAGAACATTCGACAGACACTATAAGCCTTCAATGACAGATTCAAACTTAATTAATTTGGATTTTTGGACGAATGCATTTTTTTAACGAAAAACAAAATAAATAAAAACGAATTTTGGGAGTAACTAAATAAATACATTTATTTTTCGGACGAAAACGAAATTCCGAAACAAAATATTTCAGTTTGCACATGTCTACTACATATGATTATACATACATGGATGGGAAGCAAACAATGTATTGGTTGCAGATAAACTGTCCAATATTTTATTATTAAAATTACGTATTGTAGACTGAAATTAAAATAACTACCTGGGAATATCAGTCATAGTGATAACTTTTTATTTAATAATGGATCACATACAGTATTTGTATATGGTGCTTGCAACTGAGCTGATAACTATTATGCAATATAATTGTAAAACAGAATCAAAACCTAAGATGTTTGTTGGAAATATGTTGATAGAAGTCTCTGCTCACAATATGTCAAGGGCCTTAGTATCAAAGCTTTCCTAAAAATGCCAGTTGGGTTCAATTATCTTATAGAAACAGATGTTATCTTTTTCTTTACAGTAGTGTGTACAACAAAACTAAATGAACATCTGGCCCTTTAAAACTCAACAGAAAGTTGATATTATGGAATATCAAAATGACAGGTAACTCTGCGGTGCACTCATTAACTAAAACAGAAACAGGAACAGCTGTGTATGAGGCTTAAAGCTGGGTAAGGAACAGCCAAATTATGCTACTAACGTGAGGTTGTGGAAGAGATTTTCATGTCACAGGTCATGACAAGACTGAGAACAGCAACAAGACACAAGGTACGTGTTTTGCATCATCTCACAAGCAAAGATTTCAAAGCAGACTAGGGTTTCAAGATGTGCTATTCAACTCTTTTAAAGAAACACAAAGAAACACAAGAACTGCTGAGAAACAGAGTGGTTGGCCAAGGAAACATTAATGCAGCAGATGAAAAACACATTGGGCCAGATTCAGGTAAAACTTACGCCGACGTATCTGTTGATACGCCGCATAAGTTCTATGATGCGCCGTCGTATCTATGCGCCCTATTCAGGAAACAAGATACGCCTGAATTTTGGCTTAATATGACCGACGTAAGTCTCCTATGCCGTTGTATCTTGGGTGCATATTTACGTTGGCCGCTAGGGGCGCTTCCGTTGATTTACGCGTTGAATATGTAAATGACCTAGATACACCGATTCACGAACGTACTTGCGCCCATCGCAGTAAGCTACGCCGTTTACGTAAGGCGTACGTCCGGCGTATAGTTATCCCTCATAAAGCAGGGGTAAGTCATGTTAAGGTATGGACGTCGGAAACGTCTGAACAGCCGTCGTATTTTATGTCGTTTACGCAAGTCGTACGTGAATGGGGCTGGGTGTAAGTTATGTTCACGTCGTACGCATTGAGCCATCGTATCTTAGGGAGTATATGCAACGTGATTTTGAGCATGCGCGCGCATGCGCCGTTCGTACGGCCATGCATTTACATGGGGTCACGATTCATTTTAATACAACACGCCCACTACCTGCCTACTTTGAATTAGGTGGGCTTACGCTGGCCTATTTACGTTACGCTGGCGTAAATATAGGAGCAAGTGCTTTGTGAATACGCAGCTTGTCTCTCAATGTTACGTCGGCCTAGCGTATATGAGATGCGCTACGCCGACACAAAGATACGCAAAGGTACCTGAATCTGGCCCATTATGCTTATTTCCCTTTGACATCTGAAGATGTCCAGTAGTGCCATTAGCACAAAATTGGTGGAAAACCAATGGGGCCCAGGTACACCCGTCTACATGGGCATCCGCAGGTAGGGGCAAGTGACCCCACTGGAATCGGCAAGGGTCCACCGTGGCCGCATCTGTAGCTGTGCTGGCTCTCTGTTTGTGTGAGTCGGCTCCACAGCTGCTGCAGATCTGTGTCATTGAGCTTACAGAGCCCTTTACTGCCATCTCTGGCAGCTTCCCGTTTGTGCACCACCTCGTGTTTGCTCCTGTAATGTATTTTCACAATGACATGTGGAAACCGGACCTTGGAGAAGGAAGACCACCTTACAAGTGGGGGCTGTGAGTACAAGTAAATGGAGGAGGCTGTTTGTGTACAGGGGGGGGGCAGAGCTGTGTGTGTCCTTACAGATGTGTGTGTGAGGGTCTGACATATATACAGATGGGGCAGCTGAGTGCATACAGTTATGATCAGTGAAGAGAGGTGCCAGATATAGGAAAGATCAAATCATCTGTCCTGTCCTGTATACAGCTATATACACCCACCTTCATTCATGTATTCCTCCATCATCACTGACTGCAGATATACATAATCTGTCCTGTGTATATTTAGCTGTATACAAGACAGATGATCTATATATGCAGTCAGTGATGATGGAGAAAGGTCTCTATATACAGGTAGCTGTATATACCCATCTTTCTTTTCCGTATATAGAGACCTTCCTCCATCATCACTGACTGCAGACATACATCATCTGTCCTGTATACAGCTCTATACACCCACCTTCCTTCCTGTATATACTAATACCATCCACTCCCTCTATATACACATACTGTACACCCTCCGTACTGTACAGGGTACAATTGATGGGCACAGTGAGGCTGCATATGATGGGCAAAATGCCTGCGCTTTATGTGATGACTAAGCCCCTCCCCTTCACAACATTTTCAAAAGGGGCAGAGCATGGGTGACCTTAAAAATTATCCCCACCCTGAAAAAAGTTCTGCGGACGCCCATGCCCATCTACTGCCCAATAATATATGGCCAGACGTGGTCTTCATGGTAGAATTGTGGCCAAAAAGCCATACCTCTGATGTGGAAACAAGGCTAAGCAACGCAACACAAAAACATAGGAACTGGGGAGCAGAAAAATGGAAGCAGGTGTTCTGGACCGATTAGTTAAAATTTGAAATATTTGGCTGTACCAGGAGGCAGTGTTACATACCATCTGGGAGAGCTTAACAAGTAGAGGGAGACCTCTCGTACAGCCCTGGCTCAAGGACCACTGGAGTTTCAACAGTGGCCGCGAGAGCACGGTGAGGTAAGAACGCCTGCAAAGTCCTCCGTTGGTAGCGGCAGCTGATGAGTAGCAGAACCAGACTGGGATGCCGAGCAGCAGAAGGTAGCAGGAACAGTGGGTGCAGGTATGCTGTGGATGCAGGAAAGCGGATGCAGGCAAGTTGTAGAAGCAGGATGGCAGTTCTGGAGCTACACAGTCTGGAAGCAAAATACTGGTGTTATGGATATGCAGTAACGTCTGGCAGCTTACCTTGCTTTCCATGTGTTCATCTTAGAAGCCAGGCCCTATCACCTGGCTGCCCTTATCATCTCTCCTCCCTGTATGGCTCCACCCCAGGCCATTCCAGGAACTCTATATTAACCAGTGCACTGCAGGTCTGCATTGCTGATCAATGTTGTTTGTCAGTATTGTGTTCCTGCCTGCCGTGTGCTACGTTATCTCTGTGTACCGATTTTGGCTCGTCTCCGACTGTTTGCCTGTGACCCTGACTCTTGGCCTGTCCCTTGGTGTTCCTCGTCTGCTTGTTGCCCCGACCTCGGCTTACCCTTCACTATCTCTTGTGTCCTGAGTGGCTGCTTCCCCTCTCTCCCTACGGAGCGTGACCTAGGGGACTCCAGGGGCCGCAACCTGGATCCAGTTGCAGCGAAGGCCATCCTCACCTCGAGAGGCTCTGGTGAATACCAGCTGGATCTTAGACTTCTTCCCTGGGGAATCTTGGTCTCAAGCTTCCTGTAGGATCCCTGTTTGTGCCCCAGTAAACCTCTCCTCCATATCCACTCTGTGGTCCATCCGCAGCAGTCTGCTTTAGGGTTCACTACCTTGTGGTGCACCCCTGACTCCAACAGGGTGCACTTGTCATCTGACCACAGGTGACCTGACAACTGGAGCAGAGTCAGACAGACCAGGTCATACACGGAGAATAAGTCTATCATAAAACAGCAGGCAGAGAATGGGCAGTTTGTTGCTCCTTCCCCGACTGGGGGCAGATAGTAGACCTAACTGTATTCCTTATCTGCATCCAAGAACAAATCGGGTCACCAAGCTGAGTGTGCTGTGTGACAAATATAGGTAAATATCGGCACTGTAAAGAGAAAAAAAAAACACTGCTCTCATATATATGTTTTTCTATTTGCCCAGAGTTCATCATTAAGCTATGAATATTGTAAAATGATTCTAGTCATGTTGAATCTATTACTTTTGTTCCACCTCAGCTTTTGAAATACATATTAATGTTTTTTTGCATCTTAGAATGAATGTATATTTTAATAAAACATGTTTGGAATAAAACAATAGAGATTATTCATTTATAAAGATCATGAAGGTCTGAGAAAATAACACAACTTCAGCAGACTAAAATGAAGTCTACTTTATTTGGGATTGACCAGTCTGCTCTGGTAGGTTCACGCCTAATACACACTTTTTTGTGATTTTATCAAAGCAGTTCCTGTGATTACAGTAATATGACTGGCTAAAGTGTATACTGCTGAAGCAGAAATGAACACCCCATCTCTTAAGCCTCGTACACACGATCAGTCCATCCGATGAGAATGGTCTAAAGGACCGTTGTCATCGGTTACCTGATGAAGCTGACTGATGGTCCGTCACACCTACACACCATCGGTTAAAAAAACGATCGTGTCAGAACGTGGTGACATAAAAACACAACTACGTGCTGTAAAAACGAAGTTCAATGCTTCCAAGCATGCGTTCACTTGATTCTGAGCATGCGTGGATTTTTAACCGATGGTTGTGCCTACTAACGATTGTGTTTGACCTATCGGTTAGGAATCCATCGGTTAAATTTAAAGCAAGTTTGCTTTTTTTTAACCGATGGTTATATAACCTATGGGGCCCACACATGATCGGTTTTCACCGATGAAAACGGTCCATTAGACCGTTGTCCTCTGGTTAACCTATCGTGTGTAAGAGGCCTAACACATCACTCACTATGTGAAGGTCAAACTTTCTTGGTAAAAAGGTTTCAATATATCTAAAGTTTATTTTAGGTTTGACCTCATGTGAAATAATGTATTACCTCCAGCAAAAAAAAAAGAAGTAAAAAAAATAGATGAAGTGCAACTTAAGCCTCGTACACAAGATCGGACATCAAACAAACTTTCCCTTGGATTTTTGTCCGAAGGGAGTTGTCCGGTCACACCCATAGCATACACACGCTCTGACTTTTTCGGAAACAAACACGAACTTAGTGACGTTTCAACGTACTGATGAGCGTTTAAAAGAGGAAGTTCAATTCTCTGGCGTCACCCTTTGGGCTCCTTCTGCTAATCGAGAGTTAGTAGAGGTTTCGTCTGTTTGCATTCGCGATTTTCAGTTTCGTTAAATTTTGTTAATTTCTGAACGTCCGTTCGTCAAGCAGACATGTTGCGCAATGGGGTTGTGCTAACTTGATCCACAAAAAAATATAGAAATATGTTTGATTCATATAACCAAAATACACTAATCCAAAGTAAAGACATTTGTTTTTACTCCGTCAGTATCACCAGCAAAGCAGCTTTTAGTATTATCATATTATAAAGAAGAAGAGAATGTGCGCTGCTTTTCTTGATTTCAGAACTTGCTGCATCACGAATGTGCTCTTTCAAATACGAACGCTAGTTTTACCAGACAGAACGCTTCCGGCTGGTCTTTGCTTCTGAGCATGCGTGTTTGTACTTTGTACAAAAGTCCGATTGCTTGCTGTACACATGGTCGGACTAGGCACCATCAGACTCTTGTTTATATATTTTTTTGTGGGTCAAGTTAGCACAACACCATTGCGTAACATGTCTGCTTGATGAACGGACGTTCGGGAACGAACAAAATTGCACGAAAATTGCACGAATGCACACAGACGAAACCTCTACTAACTCTCGATTAGCAGAAGGAGCCCAAAAGGTGACGCCAGAGAATTGAACTTCCTCTTTTAAACCCTCGTCAGTACGTTGAAACGTCACTACGTTTGTGTTTGTTGCCGAAAAAGTCAGAGCGCGTGTATGCTATGGGTGTGACCGGACAACTCCCTTCAGACAAAAATCCAAGGGAAAGTTTGTTTGATGTCCGATCGTGTGTACGAGGCTTAAGCAATAGAGAATTTGACCATTGTTCTTTGTTGGAGTGGAAAGTACAGACACAGTTGGGAGTGTTTCTTTTCTTTTCGAACCAATGTGCCTTTTCCCAAGTTCACTAACATGAATAATGCAGATAGAAAAAGTAGACCAGAAACATCACAAGAACAAATACGCCTTTCACCATCTTCTCTGCAGGCGAGCTTTAGCTTTTGCTGCCATTACAATTTAACCAGAGAAAGAAAAGTAGCAAATTGCAAAGTATGTGGAGGAAAGGATACAAATTACAGTAATATTCCACCGTGAATGGCGATTTGAAAAGCTCAGTAATGGGTAGTTCACCCCGGTGTTCTCCGAGGTTAAATGACCCAGTTTCTTTGGGCAAAGATACAATAAACCTATAGCAACTGAGTATAATAAACATAACACAATGGCAAAAGAGCAATACATTTTAATGGACAGAAATTGAATTTAAAAATGTCTCCTAGAGTTCAGTGAGCACAAACAAATTGGATTTTCAACATCCATAACATTGATATCAGTTTCAGCTATCAAGCATTTTGCATCAAAAGCAGAACAGCTTGAAAAGGCTTTGTGTTTCTTTAGCCACACACCTCAAAAGAGAGGAAACTGTGTTTTAATGAATTACCGCCTGTGTGCTTGGGCACAAATCAGAACTGCTAAGTACAGACAAAACTGTGATTCTGCCAGAAAGAATGTACATAAAATGTGGTCTCTTTGTGCTCCTGTCAGTTGTCATAGGATCACTTGGGTTGCAGGTTAAATTGATCGAAGTGTTGCTATAGCTGGATGCTTTTGAGTTCCTGGGTATGCTAACAATGTTTTGAACTTTACTTCTCTTTTTTTCTGTGGAACGGGCGCACAGAGTTCCTGCTAGACCCCCACCCCCAGGAGAGACCTCAAGAGCAAGAACTTCTATTTTGAAAATGCTGAATTATAAGGACAGAGATACTATATTGCAGAGAGCCAGACAATTATCAGATATACGGGTGTATGGCTCAAAGATATGTTTTTTTCTGGATTTCTTAGCAGCTGTACAGCCATAGAGGGTGGGATTTATGGAGGTGAAACGGCTATTGAGGAAGATGGAGATGTCCTACTCTATACTATTTCCAGCCAGGTTAAGAGAAAAGGTTCAAGATAATACACTTTTTTTTTGCAACTCCGGACTTATCAACTCAGTGGTTGGATATGCGGATAAATTAAATTTCCCAAAGACAGTTTTTTTTTCTCTATTTTTCCTTTTTTTTTTTTCTTTTTCTTTTTTCTTGCCCTTCTACTATTTTTGGGGAGAACCAAGTAGTGTTCCTGGGGTTAAGAGAGGGTCGGTGAAAAGAAAGAGAAAATATAGAGAAATAGAGTTCAGGGAAAAGGGAAATGAAAGGGTCAAGGAGAGCACCATCTTTTTTTTTTTTTTTTTGAGGTTCTCTGGCTCATATAGCCCCTATGAATGTATATATGTTATGTTTGTGTTAGTCCATGTACACCTATTTGCAGATATTGGTTTACCAATTCCTTCTGTCTTTCTTCTTCCTCTCCATGTCCCCTCTCCCCCGTATCCATGTTTAGCCCCCTTATCTCCCTCCCTTGGAATTTTGGGGGTGAAAGGTGGTGGATGGATAAATCAGAAAAAAAAAGATGTATGGCGCACACTTGGGCTACATTGTTGGTTAAATTATATATTGTAATGGTGTTTTATGCCCCCTATGAGTGACATAGTAGTCTCATGAAATGTTAGCGGTCCTGTTACCCCCTCTAAACGGCAAGCAGTCTTTACGTCATTAAAGAGATTCTTGCCTTCAATAATCTATCTGCAGGAAACCCATTTACTCCCTAATACTTTGAATTACTTAAAGAGGAATCAGTTTAAGACACAATTTCACTCTACATACACATCATACGCCAGAGGAGTCTCTATACTTATTTCTAATAAAATGGATTTCCAATGCAGACAGGTTGAGAAGGATCGAAAAAGGCCGTTTTATCTTTTTGTATTGCACACAGGCTGGGCGTTCATATGTTTTGGCAAATATCTATATTCCGCCACCCTACTCTTCAGAAATATTGAAGGAATTTATTTGGTTTTACATTATATAAACTGGATAGCCCTTTGTCTACTAATAGGGGACTTTAACAACTACATGGCCCCCTCAATGGATAAATTCCATGTATCGGATATCCAATATTCGCCAGGGAATACGACTTTTGCTAGATATATAGCGGAGATGGGGTTGATAGATCTTTGGAGACAGCATAACCCTACAAGTAGGCCATTTTAATGTTTTTCGCGTACTTATAAAACCCTATCCAGAATCGATCTGGCTTTAGGAACTCACTCCCTATTACAATTTCTCTTTGAAATTAAATATGAAGCCAGAGGTGTATCAGACCACTCCCCCCTGTTTTTTTTTCCCTTTAGGATTAATACAGGGTGTAAGTTATGGAAGGTGAATCCATATTGGAAGTCACTTTTCTCCACAGAAGAAATTAAATCAGAACTTATTGTCTTCCAGAGTACTAATAAATCTTAAGTCTCACCTTTAACTTATTGGGATGCACTGAAAGTTTATCTTTGCGGTCTCCTCATTGCACAGATGTAAAAAAATAGAAACAATTTAGGCAATGGGAAAAAAACTCTAGCTGACAATGTTCCAGGCTGAACTTTTATATGTAGCAAATCCCAATAAAAACACTCAAACGGTGTGGCTAGATAGTCAAGAACAATATGCAAAGGTGGCTATAAAAAAGGCAGAGAAATAAAAATATTTTTTTTACAGCCATATTTTTAAGAAGGAGGAGGGACAGGGCACCTATCGGTCTCTATTGTAAAAGCTCAGTGGCTGTTATTGTATATTACTGAAATACAATCTCCGTTATATATGAAGGTTGATACCACTTCAGAGATCCTGGAGGTTATCATATTCAGAGAGGATTCTTTGAATCCATTAATTTACCAATGTTATTGGATGATGAGAGAGAGGCATTGGAGGGACCGCTAACACTGGAAGAGCTAAAACTTGCAGCAGCTAACCTACCCAATAATAAAACACCTGCCCCCCCTCGATGAATGAAGTAGTGATTATTGTGCTTCTGAAACCTGGTAAGGACCCAATCAGTCTCGATGCATACCATCCAATCTCCTTGTTACCATCAGATATTAAATTATTAGCAAAATTATTAGCGACTATTAGATGTGGCTAAAGCCTTCGATAGTATTGAGTGGGACTTCTTATGAAACTGTTTAAAGCGCTTCAGATTTGGGCCAAGATATATACAATGGATACAACTGTTATATAGTAACCCGTCTGCAAGAGTACAGATAAATGGCCCCTTTTTTATTGAATAGAGGAACAAAGCAGGGTTGTCCCTTGTCGCTGCTCCTTTTTGCACTAGCCATAGAACCCCTGGCGGAGGCTATCCACGGCTGTACAGATATAGTGGGGTTTCGGAGATATACAGGCGAAGGAAAAATAGCACTGTATGCAGACAATGCCATCATATTTCTAGGGGATACACATACTTCTTTGTCCACAGTTATATCACTTATAGACACTTATGGGTCATACTCAGGATTTAATATTAACTGGGACAAATCAGTTATAATGCCCATTAATCCGATACATTTGGAGCTTCCAAACCAGGCTCACCAAATGAAAAAAGTTACAGCATTTAAATATCTAGGAGTGATAATTACCCCAAATGTCAATGAATTAATTGACAATAATGTACTCCCTCTTGTTGGAAAATTTAGACAACAAAATATAACCTAGTGTAGATTCCTGTTGACTATGATAGGGAGAGCAAATTTGGTGAAGATGGTGTGGATGCCTCAATTGTTATTTGTACTACATAACTGTCATGTTTGGTTGACATTAAAACTATTTAGGACTATAGATGCGGTTTTTAGAGACTTTATATGGAAAAATGGGAAACCTAGAATTAGATTCAAAATCTTGCAACAGGCGAAGGATAGAGGGGGAATTGCAAAACCCTACTCAAGACTATACTTTATAGCTGCACAACTTCAACATTGGTACGGTTGGGAAGAGGTAGATATGCAGGACCCTGTACAGAATATTATAATCTCTCAATTTAAGATATCCCCATTGGTACAGGGAATAGTATCCCATCATTTTTATAAGAACAGAACGTTTCCTACCTTCTATTTAATTTACAGGTTATGGGAGGCAGTACGTATCATCATTCTTCCCTGATGTAAAGCGCTGCGCAAACTGTTGGCGCTATATAAATCCTGTATAATAATAATAATAATAATTCAGCATAGGGGCTACACAAAGCATATGCCTATATGGGATAATTACTGTTTAAGTGAGCTGAAGAAATTGCCAGAATTTGTAGAATGGAAAAAAGCCGGCATAACATTTTAACTCAAACAATGGGGTGAAAAAATTAATTACCGTATACATTAAAAAGAGAAAGGCTAGCGTAAAATCACAGAGGAATATCCACAACATTTAAAAAAAATGTGGTCTTATTGACTTGACCATAATAATGCAATGTATGATGGTTCATCTAGTAGAGAGGAGGGGGGGGGAGGAGGAGGACAGGGGGGGAAAGATGAGTTAATAGAAGAAGAGACACGGCAACATGATCAAAGTAGTCAAATATACTGGAGAAATTAGGACTGAAGAGTGTTTTTGACTTAAGGCAACATTAGGTACTGATTAATTTAATTCAGTTATCCTAATCTACAAGGTGTTAGTTTGGTGTTGTTTGTCTTGTTAGTTGTCTTTTTCTTTCTTTCTTCTTTTTTTTGTGTTTTCTCATTATATGATTTAGAGGTGATGTAGGTGTGTCGCTGTTCTTAACTGTTTGGAAAGTGACAAGTGCTTCTTATTCCTGTGCAATAAAGTGCTACTGAAGTGTTATGCCCTCGGACGGGTGTTTATTGCAGGTGACTAGTGCTGGTATGGTTCCTATACGTAAATTGGTAAAAAGGTGCAATAAATAAACACTGGTGAAGGTTATATCCTCCGCAGGATATAGAACGCTAGTGAAGTGTTACACCCTTGGCCGGGTGTTTGATATTGAAAATAGTTTTAAATTGATAATACATTCATGAATCTCATATAGTGATGATAAAACATATATAAAATATTGGTACGTGCTGATAAATATAAGAATGTATATACAAAAAAAGTAAAAATAAAAATTCTCATTATATATTTTATCCTAAGTATGGCATAATGGGATTCACCCCTTTGGTTTTCCGAGGGGAACTCCTGCTATAATGTTTAAGATATGGTTGTAGTGAGTCTGTTTTCTTATTTCTTACCATATCCTTGTATGTAACGAGTAATATTAAAAATAAAAAATATTTATTTGATATAACAATGTTTTGCATCCGACTAGACTTGCCTGCAAGTCCACCCCTCTACCATATGGGCATTGTAAACCGTTCTACCTGCACCTTGTGTTTTTCACCTGCATAAGATGTGCACTGATCATGTAGTTTCATGGTGTCATTTGTTGGCCTGTATGTACCGTCTAAAGGAATGTACAGCTTCAAATTCCAGTGCCAGAAGTTTCTATTTGTGTTCAAACACGAGGCATGTGTCATGTCACTACACTGGTTAATGAATGGCCCCTGTCTGTAGTGTGAAAGCTGGCATTTCCTGTGAAGAAATTACATATCCAACAATCTCTAGGTCTCTCAGTCCAGTGCTTTGCAGGTGAGAACTGATGAGATCTGACACAGACACAAGCAGGCAAAGCATTCACAGACACACAGAGATTTCCATGCAGCTAGAAGATGTTCTTTATTACTTTAACATTCTTACATTTGTGGGTGGAAATTCATGCACTGGACACTGTGATCCGGAATAGGAAGTTGTTTTGTCCACTTGGCAAATAAGGACAAGCTAGGTGAATGAATACATGGACATAAGGTAATTGACAAACTGCATCCACAACATGTGAGCCCCTCGTTACATAGTAAGGCAAACAAAGAGCAAAGAGAAAACACTTGAAAATGTACAATGGCTTTAAAACTCTGTTTTTTGTTTAAACATATTTAATTGATACCTCAGTCATTTTGTAAATTAACCAGTTCTCACCCAGCCCATTGTACAATGACAGCTGGGCATGGACCGCTCTTTTTCTGGGAGGACGTCATATGCGGGGGGCACACAGTGATCAGTGGTGAGCTGTGTCGCTCAGACACATCGCTTCACAGATCAGGGTAAAGAGCGACGTTGACTCTTTACAATTTGATTAGCTGTGTAAAATCACAGCGGGAACACGTGTAAACAAATGCTGATTATCAGCATTTCCTTTCCTCAGGTCTGTCACTGTCTGAGGAAAGGAAAGCCAATAACTGGCTTTCCTGTGACAGAACACATTTACACTGATAATCAGGGCACTCATCATCGGTGCCCTGATTATCAATGCAGCCCCATAAGTGCCAATTAGTGTCTATCAGTGCAGCATATCAGTGACCATTAGTAAACCATATCAGTGCCCAACAGTGTTGCATATTAATGCCCATCAGAGCCGCCTTATCAGTGGCCAACAGTGCTGCCTCATCAGTGTAGCCTTATCAGTGTCCATCAGTGCCTATCGGTGCACTTGCATCAGCGCACATTAGTGAAGAAAAAAAATACCACAATTTTATTTTTATAGAAACATATTTTCATTATTTTTTTATTTGTTTATTTAAAAAAAAAAAAAACGGTGGTGATTAAATACCACCAAAAGAAAGCTCTATCTGTCTTAAAAAAATTGTAAAAATTTCTTAAGAGTACAGTGTTGCATGACCCAGCAATTATCATTCAACGTATGACAGTATTCAATGCTGAAAATTGGCCTGGCCAGAAAGGGGGTAAAAGTGTCCGATATTGAGTTGGTTAAAGTATTTGTACCCAATATGCACTTATATTTATTTTTTAAGCTTTACTATGTGAATGCAATTTTAAAATGTAATTTTCAATATTTCTAAATCTGCAGCTTTCATTGCAATAATATGTAAAGGTCCTTGCTCAGGCATTTCCTAGTGTATGTTTTACCCCTGTTTACCATTAATGCTTCTACATTGTCACCCTGTCATGTGGGATTCCAATGAAGATTACAAGTGGCTCTTCACACATCTTGAAAACACGTTTCACTGTTCTCAGAATCAGCAAGTTTGCCATGAGAAATGCCATACGCCATTTCTGTAGTGCATGAAGATAGAAAAGGACTTCAAAGAGGCTGCAGGAGATCAGTTATGGGTTTATATCTACTACATACTACCCTTCCTTTTGTAGCACTACCCCCGAAGGAGCTGCTGGTTTAGATTTGGGCCTGCCATTCAGAGCGGAATCCTTCCCTGGTCCTATGGGCCAGGTATATAGACGACATCCTCCTCCTATGGGATGGCTCTCCGGAATCACTTAAGAATTTATTTTCTGTGCTGAATGACAATAACCAAGGTATATCTCTCACTTTTGAGTGCAGTACCACCAAGATTAACTTTCTTGATCTCGAAATAGGGCTGGAGTCTAGACAGTTCAAATTTCAGATTCACTTTAAAGCTACAGATCGTAACAGTTTCATCCCTACGAATAGTTGCCACCATAAATCATGGCTTAAGTCGGTCCCCCGTAGCCAGTTCCTACATCTTCGGAGGAACTGTAGCGATACTGCCACATCCCAGGCCACTTTGCTCAAGCAGAGATTCCTTGAGAAAGGATATGAGGAGGCTGCTGTAGACCTGGAGTTACTGGGTGTTGAACAGATCGATCAGGGATCTCTTTTGACTGATAGATACCCATGAGACACAGATAAGACTTTTGCATACTCCATGCTCACATCCTACTCCAATCAACATAAGGATTTAAAAACTATCATTAACCGTCATTGTAACGTTCTAAAGAACGACAAAATAATTGGACCGATTCTACCTGAACAAGCCAGGATTGTATTCAAAGGTTCACCATCTTTGAGGAATAGTATCGCTCCAAACATTGTTGATCTCCCGGCACGCCCAACCTTCTTTCAGAACATGGAAGGGTATTTTCCGTGCAAAAAATGTACAGTTTGTAAGTACAACCTTAGCGGGCGACGTAAAACCCTGGAATTTCAGTTCAGAGTAACGAACCAAACCTACCCGATTAAGCAGTTCTGTACGTGTGCGACTACACATGTCGTATACCTGATCACCTGCCCGTGCGGGAAGCAGTACGTGGGTCGCACGACCCGTGCGTTTTCCGTACGGGTGGGTGAACATATTACCAAGATTTTAGGAGGCGACACAAAGCACACTGTACCAAGGCATTACAGATCATGTCACAGTCGAGATCCTAGGTGGTCACAGTTTTTGATTATTGATAGGTACATCCCACCGTGGAGGGGTGGAGCAAAAACTCGAGGAGTATCACGATAGGAAACATACTGCATTTATGAACTACAATCCCACTCGCCTCAGGGTATGAATGTAGAGTGGGATATTAATGCGTTCATAAACCAGTCATAATAGTCAGTTGATTCCACACATTTAAATTAAATATTAGCTTATTGTCACTTTTTATTATGTTAATTATGTGATAAACATCATACGGTTGGGTTGTTTCTGTATTCTTTGTATTTTTTGATCACCCATGTTCAATT
The DNA here is from genome assembly GCF_905171775.1 of Rana temporaria. Classification (NCBI taxonomy): domain Eukaryota; kingdom Metazoa; phylum Chordata; class Amphibia; order Anura; family Ranidae; genus Rana; species Rana temporaria. The sequence continues at coordinate 133,127,694 of NC_053492.1, read as the reverse complement.
ATGGCTCCATCATTAATACAATTTTCCCCTTAAACATATGTTTTTATTATACATATGAGGCTTTTGGCAACCTTTAGGGCCTTTTCATATGGCTCCATTGATATCCTTCTATCTCCCACTACATATCTATTTTTAACTTAAGTAATTTTGCTATGAGGGTGTTATTATGCTATTTAAATATTGAGATCTGTTAGTTTCAGATTTGTTGGGGGATCTTTGGTTTGACCATTTTCATACATTTTTATCATTTTTTCTCTTGGGTGAGAACCTCTGATTAGACATCCTTTTTCTTTATTGTCAGGGTGTATTTCAATTTACTATGTGTGGCTATAGGGTAAGTTCGGCTGATGCAGTCTTTTGATTGTTTCAGGCTGCCTGTCTTGTCTGGCGCTCGGGCCCATTTAGAAATAGAAGTGCAGCATAGGTAGGGGTTAACCGACTCCTCTGAGAAGGATTGGCGACGTCACGTGACGCAATCCACCAATGTTGGGCTTGGAGCGCACCCTCTAGTATCAGAGTGAGGCTTGGTAGCGCTGGTCACGTGACCGGCTGTGACAAGCATAGACAGCGTTGCACACAGCTGAGCTTGGAGCGCGTCCCCTGGCATCGGGGTGGGGCTTGGCCGCATGGTCACGTGACTGGCTGTGATAAGTATGAACAGTGATATACACAGCAATACACTTACGGTAACGCCATACACATACGGTTAGCTGCACATAGTATTGCCTGTACTAATAAGTATTCTTCTCAACAGGCATACTGTTTTATGTTAGGGCAGTTTTTGTTGGATATTTATTATTTATCTCTGGCCTGTCCATTTTATATTTTTTCAATCCCGAGTCACTTCCGGTTTGAAAGTGAGGCTTGACCCGCACGCCATTCTTCACTAACCAGGAAGTGGTGAGTTATTGCTACCACTCTCCTATTGGAGCCACGATTTGAGCATTGGGGTCTTCCTATGTATTTAAGGGTAAGTGTAGCAAGTAGTGTTGAGCGGAATACGCCATATTCGATTTCGCGATATATCACGAATATATAGACGAATATTCGTGAAATATTCGCTAAAATCGAATATTCGTGATATTTTATCAAAAACATTTTTTTGAGAAATTTCGCTAATGCGAATGCGAAATTGATTGCGAAATTTTGACAACTGTGGTAGGAGAACTCTGATTGGCTCTGATGCAAAAGAAGGGCGGAGAAAGTATTATTATTATTCGGAAATCGAATATTCGCGATTGCGAATATTCGGCAACATAAAAGGATCGCCTCAGCTTAGCTACTCGGCCCAGGGTCTCTAATCATACCAGCAATGCTTTTAGACGTCGATAGGATGTGATCTGTTTTAAAAATAAATTTGAAAAAATACGAATATTCGGAATAGCGAATCTTGGCCGCGAAATTCGAGTTATTCCCGAATATTCGAATATGCCATATTCGTAATGAATATTCGCAATGCGAATATTCGTGAGCAACACTAGTAGCAAGACGCCAGCACCCCAGATGATGTTCTATTGTAACGAAACATGTCGGGAAGGACTGCTGTCGTCATTGCTACCCTAATTTTATGAGCTTGTTTTATCACTGCAACATGTGAGTTTCTTTCTTTTAATACATTTTGTGTTATTTATACGGAATTATGCTATGTGCACTCCAATTTTTTCTTTTTCATTGGGATATCTGATGTGCCGTCTCTGGGATTTGCTGTAAACCATCACTTGGTGTGAACCCCTGGATTTCCTTACCTGAGGTCTTATCAATGATTCCTGGCTTTGAGACATCTGTGGTATACCCTTAAAGTGTATCGTATTTACAAGCTCGATTGGCCTAGTGGGTATATGCCCTTCTGGGTCCAATCTATCCGGTAAGCCCCCTGTCATAAGTGGTATATCCGTGCTCCTTATGTTCTCCTTATGTGCTTAAATAGGGTGCCAGACCGATGGACTGTTTTCATCGGACAAACCGATCGCGTGTGGGCCCCATCGTTTCTTCTTCCATCCTATGGATAAAAAAACGATCGTCTGTGTGAAACTCCATAGGACAAAAATCCACGCATGCTCAGAATCAAGTCGACGCATGCTCAGAAGCATAGAACTTCATTTTTTTTCGGCTCGTCATATTGTTGTACGTCACCGAGTTTTGGCACAATCGGACTTTTGACTGATGGTGTGTAGGCAAGACTGATGAAAGTCAGCTTCATCAGATATCTGACGAAAAAATCCATCGGATTAGATTCCATCAGATATCCAATCGTGTTTACAGGGTTTAAGGGTCCACTTTGCTGAACAGATTAGAACAGATTCATGTATCACTAAACCTAATTCACTCAGAAGTATCATTTTTACATCTTGAATTGTCTGCGCAGTAAACAATGGAATATACAACCAAACCCTTTCAGAGGTAAGGGATTCAATATAAAATCTAGACTGATCTTTTAAGCATCACAAAACAATTCCAAATCTGTATTTATTTTTCTAGGTTACAAACGTCTTACCCATAGATAATCTGGAATCTATAAACCTCTTATTTTAGACTAAATAATACAACAGATGTTGCATTTTAAATGAACCACATCCTCTTACTTTTTTTATTTTATAGAAAAATAATTTCAGACTCTTAGTGAATCATTTCTGAATGTACGAAAGTAGAAAGAATCAAGGGCATTTGTAATTAACTTTGTACAGGTCTATCTTAAGGAGGATTTGAGTACAATTTTCCACTGCCTTCACTTTTCCTATCTTCATTTTCAAAGAATTCTTCCATATTTTCAATTTTTTTCTTGTTTCATATTTGGCAGTTCTTTCAAAATAGTGGCTGCAAGTGTATCTCAGTATTGCCTTTGTTTTTTTGGGGGGTTTTGTGTACACATTAAATGCTGAGGGACATTTGGGATTGTTATATTGCTAAGGGCTTCTTCCTTTGTGCGCATTGACAGTTATTGATGAATCGTTTGAGTTCTTCCCTTTTGCCCTGGTTTCACTTCCCACCTGCCTTTGTATGGAATGTGTATGTTTTTATCAGGTTCCTCCCACAATACAAAAACTCACTGGTAGTTTGCTCAGCTCCCAGTCAAACTGACCCAATTTTATGAATCTTAAGGACACTAAGCTGTAAATTCCTTAAAGTGCAGGAACTGATGTATAATTAAAAAAGGATGACATATTCATATCTCTAAAGGGAATGGCATGCATGCAAAAGAACCATTTAACAGTTTTACCAGCCTAACTGCACATTGATGGTTAAAGGGGTGGTTCCCCCGAAATTCATTTTTTAAAAAAAAATCCTTTCTCCCGCTTAGTACATGTACAATAATGTACTCACCCGTCCCAGGAATCTAGGCGCCAGCATTCTTAATTTATCAGAAAGTAAACTTTATAAAATACAGCGATGGACGTTTCCATCTTAGCTCCTGGCATTCTGAAGCCCTATGCTGGAAAGAAATAGACACGCCCAGCCCCACTCAGACAGACCAGGAAGTGCCTGCTTCACAGACCATAAAGAAAGGTAAACAAACGTTTTAAAAAAATTTGTTTGGCGAACGGTTTTTAGGCTAACTATGCCTTTGTGTTTAAGGTTAAGTTGTTAGATAGGTGGAACCTCCACTTTAAGGTAGATCTAATTCAATTACTAAAACGTCATACAACCTCAGTTCCAAAAAAGTTGGGATGCTGTGTAAAATGTACAAAAAAAAAGAAGCATATATTTTACTCTGAATAGAAAATAGAAAACATATCAAATGTTTAAACTGAGAAAAATTTAGCATTTTAAGAAAAAAATAAGGTCATTTTGAAATTGATGGCAGCAGGTCTTGAAAAAGTTGGGACAGAACCATGTTTACCACGATGTAGCATCCCCTCTTCTTTTAACAACACTCTGTAAATGTCTGGGACCTAAGCAGACCAGTTGCCAAAAAGAATGTCAAATTTTTGTTTGACCACAGAACAGTTTTTCACTTTGCAACAGACTATTTTAAATGAGCATTGGCCCAGAGAAAACAGTGTCGTTTCTGGATCATGTTCAGATATGGCTTTCTTTTTATGGCTCTAGTGTAGCACCCTCTAGTGTGCTATAAGGATAGTGCATGATTTGTGACAGTAGGTACATTTCCAGGCTTGGCTGGTAGGCAAGCCTGGGTGTGTTTTGATCTGGGTTGGGAGTGACCCAGAGCAGAGTTGGGTGACTCACAGGCAGCATCATCGAGACCTCCCACTTCTTTCCAGAATGTTCTAGTGTTTTCTGGAAGGGAAGGAGGAGAGGGGAGCTGGAGCTGTCTGGGGTGCTCTAGGGAGCCCTGATCAATCCCCAACCTGGATTGGCAGGGGGCAGACCTCCATAAATACTTAGGGTCAGCCTAGTGAGAGAGGAGTTATTCAGGTGAAAGATGGAGATGGAGTGTTAGGCTGTCGGGGCCTTTGAGGGGAGCTCCCCAGTCTGGGGGGGGTGACCTTGGGTCTGAGGCTCGGGTGTGGACAGGACACTTTTAACGACACATAAGGGATCCTGGACAGGTGGCAAAGAGGAAGAGAGGACAGCGGGAGAGCACTGCCAGGCAAAGTCTCCAGGAGAGGAATAACAAGTCACAGCCAAGGGGGCTGGTGAGTGACACACATGCGCCTCCTGTATGCTACGACTGATGTAGGGATCTGTAAACGGGATGCTTCATTCCCCTGCAGGGATTATCTGACATTACATATCGTCTGTACTACTTACAGATCTATTGGTAGTTGGCAGATTGAATCAGTCAAAAATTCTCACATATCCACCTGGTGGCTCTGGCATCCACCGGATCGGCTGCATTACGGACTGTTGACGGCATTGATGGTTCTGTTGACTTGTGTGCAATTCATCCAATTCTTTTAAACTAGACCCGATGAAACCAAAGAAAAGTGCAAAGCCCTGATGAAGCACAACTGTGTGAAACATGTTGGCTGAGTGCACAATATAGTTTTTTTGTTTCAATATCTTTTATGATCTATGTAAAATTTACCAATCCTTTTAATGGTGTTATTAATAAATGTATATTTTTCTAATTATTGTCTCAGTGTACTCACCTTCCAACAAAACCGGTGTCTCCCATAAAAATCCCTAAACTCCTTGTTGAGAGCATTGTCTCTCCATATTCATGTATTCATTGTCTATGTGGGACTGGGAGACTATATGGTTTTCTGTCTCTGGAAACTATCCAATTGCCTTTTATTCGGTGAGTGACACACAGTCTTGAGACGACTGGGGAAGCACGCCCGAGAGGACTGGGAGAGTGTAGCCTGGGACAGGTGCACAGCCAGTGGAGTGGCCTGTGGTGGCATGGGAAGTGGAGAGAGGAAGCTGCAGCCAGGAGGGCTGAAGAGGTGGTACTGTAAGCAGTAGCCACATGGACAGCTAGCACTGGGTCTACCTACCATTTTGCTACACTAAATGGGCCCACGGTCCCGGTCTGCAAAGAGCATTCACCCTAGGCCTGGCTGAGCCAGTGTCAGGTATACAAATCAGTGCTAGCTGGTCCGGGAAGTGCAAGCAAGTGATGTGCTGGAGGTGTTGAGGAGAGATAGTCTGCAAGCAAGTGATGTGCTGGACTTGGAGTTGTATATACCGGAGGTGTATATAGTCAGTCCCATATATATTTTTCTGCAATCAGTTTGGGCATCTCATGAGTATCCAATCCCCATCCAAGTTTATTCCCCTCAATAAAAATACAAAACAAAGTTCAAGGACTGGTTTTCGGCCTGAGGGTGAATGAGAACTGTATGCCTGGCTGGGTGGGGTGACAGATGGACTACAACACTAGGCAGCCCTCAAGAGGGCATCGCTACACTAGGATAGAGCTTTACTTTTCATTTTTGGATGACACAGAGAACTGTGTTTACAGACAATATTCCTAAACCCACACAGTGATCTCCATCGTTGAATCATGCCTGTTTAAATGCAGTGCCATCCAAGGGCCAGAAAATTAGAGGTATTCAATATTGTGTTTTGGCTTTTTCCCTTCCACACATAGGATTTCTTCTAATTCTCTGAATCTTTTGTTGATAATATGTACTGTAAATTATGACATATTCTAAGTCTTTGCAATTTTACATTGAGGAACATTATTCTGAAATTATTCTGCAATTTTAAACACAGCTTTTCACAGATTGAGGAACCTCTACCCATCTTCTGAGACACTCTAACTCTTTAAGATGCTCTTTTTATACCCGGTCATGTTACTGACCTGTTGATAATTAACCTTATTAGTTGGAAAATGTTCTTTCAGCTCTTCCTTCTTCGTATTACTTTGCCAGCTTTTTGTTGCCCTGTCCCAACTTTTTTTTAGATGTGTTGCTGCCATCAAGTTCACAATTACCTTATTTTTTCCCTAAAATTGTACATTTCCTCATTTAAAACATTTGATTTTCTATTGTGACTAGAGTTGAGCGGACACCTGGATGTTAGGGTTCGGCCGAACTTCGGAAAAAAGTCCGGGTTCAGGACCCAAACTTGACCCTGAACCCGAACCCCATTGCAGTCAATGGGGACCTGGACTTTTGACTACTAAAATGTCTCTAAAAACTAATGGAAAGGGCTAGAGGGCTGCAAATGGCAAACAAATGTCATTTGCAGCCCTCTAAGTACTCTGCAAATAAATGTGGATCGGGAAATAACTTAAAATAACATAAAAAAAAATCTTGACCTAGGAGGACGAGGTCCATATGGAGTAGGAGGTTGAGGGTTAGGGTTAGGGTTGGGGTTAGGGTTAGGGTTGGCTAGAGGGCTGCAAATGGAACCTACTCAGTGCTGCTGTAATATGCAGAGTATCTTACAGGAACCTATGCAGTGCTGCTGTAATATGCAGAGTATCTCACAGGAACCTACTCAGTGCTGCTGTAATATGCAGAGTATCTCACAGGAACCTACTCAGTGCTGCTGTAATATGCAGAGTTTCTCAAAGGAACCTATGCAGTGCTGCTGTAATATGCAGAGTATCTCACAGGAACCTACTCAGTGCTGCTTTAATATGCAGAGTATCTCTCAGGAACCTACTCAGTGCTGCTGTAATATGCAGAGTATCTCACAGGAACCTATGCAGTGCTGCTGTAATATTCAGAGTATCTGACAGGAACCTACTCAGTGCTGCTGTAATGTGCAGAGTATCTCACAGGAACCTACTCAGTGTTGCTGTAATATGCAGAGTATCGTCTATATAATTCTCTCCCTATCAGAACAAGCAGGAACCTTGCTCTAAATTGTCTAATGCAGAGTATTTCACAGGAACAGATGCAGTGCTGGTGCAATATGCAGAGTATCTCATATATAATTCTATCCCTATCAGAACAAGCAGGAACCTTGCCCTAAACTGTCTAATGCAGAGTATCTCACAAGAACCTATGCAGTGCTGCTGGTGCAATATGCAGAGTATCCCCTACATAATTCTATCCATATCGGAACAAGCAGGAACCTTGCCCTAAACTTTCTAATGCAGAGTATCTCACAGGAACAGATGCAGTGCTGGTGCAATATGCAGAGTATCTCCTATATAATTCTATCCCTATCAGAACAAGCAGGAACCTTGCCCTAAACTGTCTAATGCAGAGTATCTCACAAGAACCTATGCAGTGCTGGTGCAATATGCATAGTATCTCCTACATAATTCTATCCCTATCAGAACAAGCAGGAACCTTGCCCTAAACTGTCTAATGCAGAGTATCTCACAGGGACAGATGCAGTGCTGGTGTAGATTTCTGAAGCAGGATAGTCCTATCTCAATCTCTCCCTCAGATCAGCAGCAGCCTTTCCCTACCGTAGCTAAAGCAGAGTGACGAGCTGTGCTGTGTGCCTCTAGCTTATATAGAGGCTGGGTCACATGCTGGGTCACATGCTGCACTGGCCAATCACAGCCATGCCATTAGTAGGCATGGCTGTGATGGCTTCTTAGTCACAGTTGTAAAACAAATGGGGATTGGCTGCCCTGCAGCCCGCCGTAACATTCCCGAACACCAGACCTGAACCCGAACTTTCAGCAAAATGTCCGGGTTCGGGTACAAAAAAAAACAAAGTCCGTACCGAACCCGAACTTTACAGTTCGGGTTCGCTCAACCCTAATTGTGACTAAAATATGGGTTTATGAGATTTGCAAACTAAAACTTTGACATATTAATTTTAACCTTTTTTAACCTGCATCCCTCATTACAATATTTCCTGGTGATCTTGCCATAATTGTCCTTGTTCAGGCATTTATAGGGTGCTCTTTTCTTGTCACCCCTGATTGAGATTACCATTGGCTATACTAACGCACATTATGTATGTATGGTACACCCTTGTCACTATCAGAAAGCCAGTCCAAACAATGATGTGCAATTATGTGCAGCCGACCCTGGAGTGAGTGCATGTAGACAGGAAATCACTGAAAAAGGACATTGACAGCAATATCATGCAAACAATGGATTACAAAACCAATAAAAATTAAAAATAATTTATGAGCCCATTTATGACTCACAATGCTTTATTAAACGAAATGTCATATGTCAATGTCGAAACGACAGTCTATTTATATTGAGTGGGCTGCCAACATACCCAATCACAGCCAAAACCACCCCAACCGTTTTTTAGGAAACACAACACACTGCAGCACAATGCATTGCTATACACTGCTATGTATTGCAGAGCTGATGTTTCCGTAGTCTGTTAGAATGCTATTAAAAATGAATGGCACCAAAGCATCTAACATGTCATCACAGTTCAACAGCGCAAACCCGACCTTAGGGTTTACATCTACCTTAACACCAACTAATAAGAAAAACATCGGAATTGTATCCAAAGCCCGCAATGACATTTTGTGCTCGATGTTCTTGAAAACATTAAAGATGCTATTCTCAAGACCAGCATGCCAGTAACATAAAAATTGATCCACACAGTCAAATAACGAAATGTACTATTCGTGTAAAAGAAACACTGACAATGAAATATTTGTTTTTCAAAAAACAGCAAAGCGCAACAGTCAATGAATAGAATTCATGCAGATATATGTTGTCTGGTGAAAATTCACATTCCAAGAAAGGAAAAATGAATTGCCTACATTCATTAAGAATTACTGCAGGTATACCTGCTGTACAGCAAAGGTAAAGTACAAGAGAAACTTAAGAATAGATACTACTAAAAAAAAAAAATATTCTAATTAAAGCGGATCTCCCACGGCCATACGTAATTTTTTTATTTTTGGTCATTCATTTCTTTGTAGCACAATTTAAAAGTACTCACGAGTTAGCTGTGTTAAGTCCCCCGCTTTACGATTCCGTCTATAATAATAACTTATATTCTTCTAGTATAGCCGATTCCATTTTGCTTGTGTGGGCATGAGAAGCCCACAAGCAGCCACTTCCTTGTTGCGGTAAATGCTCGTAACAGCGAGAAAGGACGTCAACTTCCGCGTTGCCATGACAATGGGCGGCGTACCTTGTTTGTAATGGAGGCTTTTGAAATGCCCTCCACAGTTTGTTTGTGATCGCATCCGAAATGCCGCGATACTTCTTAGTAAGGCTCCGCAATGAATACGGGGAGCTATGACAGAAGCTCCCAGGGCACACTGCGGGTACGGGAAGTGACACACTGCCCGCAGAATACCCGCAGCTTGTGCAGACAGGAAGCGATCTCTGAAGAAAGGTACTGTACCGATTGAAAAAAAAAAAAAAACGTCCATTTTGACTTGTGTGACAGGCAGCTGTATGAATGAGCTCACATATAAAATAGGGTGGAGCTCCGCTTTAAAGGGTTTGTAAAGGATTTTTTTTTTATCTTAATAGCTTTCTTTACCTCAATGCAGTGCTGTTTTCATGTCCTCATTGTTCGTTTTTGCTCTCAAGTTGCTGTAATTCTTCTCTGATCTCCACACTTCCTGGTTGTCTGTTTCCTGATGACCACAGTACTGGGAGCTTCTCTCTGTGGTCACTAATCAAGGAGGTGTGATTACTGTGTGTCTAAAACCCCACAGCACCAATCAGTTTCGTTTTCCAAACCATTACTGCCCTGTATTGGCTCTCTGGCTCAGTACATCACAGAAGCAGGAAACAACATGCAAAAACGAAACTAGAAACTGCAGGTACATTATATGATTGATGTTTATCTACTTTTAATAATTTTTAAAAGGAATCAGTTAACTACGGTATTATGTCTCTATACCCTGTAAACAGTCATTTCAGCAAAAAAAAAAATGTTCCTTTACATCTCCTTTAAGCAATAAATGTAAGCAATAAAAATGTCTATTTGCCAAAAAAAATCCATAAAAATAATTATTTTGTGCCCTTTCTGGGGGCCCTATTGGTTTTGAGGGTGTGGTTATGGTGTGATGTGTGTTGACATCTTGTCTTGTCAGCTTGTCTGCTTTAAAGATACTTCTATGTTGATGCAAAGCTCAAACATATGTGGCTTCACAGAGGTAGGCCTTCTTTCAAGGGCAGCATATATGCACTTCTATGTTTGTGATGGAAGCACACTACTTAGAACCCTTCCAGCACAGAGACAAAACTGTTAGGTTTTGGGTTCATTTATTGATTTATTTGCACTGGACCACATCCAGTCCACTGTCAGGCTAAATACCCACTATCATTTGCGGGTACTTGCCTATGTTTTTTCTATCATGCTTATCCAATAACTTTCACTATAGAAAAAGTTGATACATAGTTCCCAGGCGCCGAGAAGTGCACTGCAGGCCTTTCTATTTGCACCTTTTTATATATATATATATTTATTTATTTAATTTATTTATTTAAAATGCTTATTGAGAGCGCAGTCATTACCAGCATATATATATATATATATGTAAAATTCATCTGGATACACTAGTACAAGTAGTTGCGATGATATGTACAGTTTTAGTAACACATTTTAAAGTTGCAAAACTGGGTTTAGGGCTAAAAGTTTTTTTTTGCTGAATTTAATTCATAACCAGATCAGCTAAAGGCAAGTAAACACTAATAAATACTTATATTCTCATGTTCAAGTTACTAACTTAAGTCTCTAGTATTCTTTGAATGAGGTTGATTGACTAAAGGAGTAGAGGACGTTTTCTTGGCAGATGTTGGTGCAGCACTACCCCCGTAGGAGCCGCTGGATAGAACAGGTATGGCGTGTTAACTTTTTGTGAGTGTCTAGGGGTAATGATGATGAGATGATGATGAAAGCAAAAAATGGAATGCCCAAGCAACAGGTGTCTTTTCTGGTAGCTTTATTTCACGCAACACGGCAAAAACAGTAACTTGAGGTAGACAGAGAAAGATGGGTGAAGAGGAGAAGTTGCAGATTCAGGCTTGAACATACAGAAGCAGTCCTGCTTCCAGCGGCACTTTTTATTTCGTCGCCACTCCAGCCGGGGTGGATGTAGTGTATCTGGACAGGCCTCTCACACCGACCTGGCAGCCAGAGTATCACTCGGAACTTGAGGAGAAAATAAGTCTCTGCCACAGACTTAATAGAACTGACGGGTCAGAACGGGACCTCTGCCACAGGCCCCTTCTCCAGAACACAGATAGTGAGGTAAATCCTCCTTGGTAAATTTAGTGCCCAATTCTCCCTCAGGTAGTCTCTCAAAATGGTCACTGACTGACAGGTTGCCAACATCACAAACTCCCAATGTCCAGTCACCTCGATCCCCGATGGATTGTCTAGGCCCTGTTGGATCACCTGCCTCCGGGCTCTCCTCAGACTGACTCCCCACCGAACAGCACAACTCGCTTGGGATCTTCTTCAGAAAGGTTGGGGAACCTAGTAGATCACTGGGGTCCCGCCATAGCTTCAGTTGCTCCAGGCCAGCATGGTCCCGGAACCCAGGAAACCTCGTAGCACGTGCGGCCTGGTAGGCCATATCTCCGGGGCCCGTGATGTGCGCACACCCTGAAGGTGGGTGCCGCACCCGGAACCAACACCAGAACTCCTCACAAAATGGCGTCTGCTCCCAGCATGCCCGCGAGGGAAAACCCCTCCTGATTGGCTGCTGGCAGGAGGCGCTTCGGACTGAACTCCACTGCTGCCATCTGGCGTCCCAGGTTGGAAAAGCACCTTTGGAACAGAGAATAAACCAACAGCACAGCCCAGCTAGAGTAGAGGCCTAATTTACATGAATTAGCTGGATGAGAGTTAACTAACTCTCTCATCCCCCTCTAAATTTAAGACAGCACCTGGACTGAAAGTACACAGGCGCTACATTGGTAAATATGGACAATCAGTTCAATTTGAATGCCCAATTGTGTGCTTTGATTTTTTTTTATATGATTGTGTATTCAAATTGAACACAGGTTGACTTTTTTTTTTACTAGCAGTGTCTTTGCTAAGTGAACAGTCCTTACTCTTTTAGCAGATGTTATGTGATGAGTATAACCAAACCAGAGAAAGGAGGAATGATTTTTATATAGAATAGAGGCAGATTTGCCTTCTCCTAGAGAAGGAGTAGCCCAATTACTCCTGGGCAGATAATGTAAATACACTCAAAGTCCATCAGAACCAAGCAAATCTAAGAAAGGGGCCAATGATCAGGGCAATCGTGATGATGTGATGATGTCAGAGGGGTTGTGGCAACACATTTCAGGGTGGAACTCCAGTAAAGCCTTGATAAAAGGGTAGTTCCACCCCAAAACGCATTGCCACACCCCTTCTGACATCATCATGATCACCAGGGCTTTTTCCTGGTGACTTTCTTGCGGGTCAAAGATTGGATACCTGAGTTTCTAGAAATAGGCTGCTTGTATGCTCAAAGTGGCTGGCATAAAGAGAGGCTGCCATCTACTGGATATGAATTATATGTTGCCCGGGTATCACATATAATGTGATTGCATACTTACAGTATTTTTACTCATGAGAGGTAATAAATTGCTATATTGAATTGGTGGCGTTTTTTTTTTCTTTTCCTTTTGTCTTTTTACTGCTTTCCAAACTCCTCTATTCATTTAAATTTAAGTGCACTGCAAACACACCACAAAGGCCTTACAAACGCACCCATGGTATTTACAGCTTGTTTGAGATGTGTTTAGATAGCATTACTAGCCAAGATGGTAATACTAGAAATGATATGATGGAAAACCAACACAGAGAAGGCATCTGAAAATAATTATTAAATGCAATGCAAACAGGTAAAAATGTGTGCAAAATGTGCAAATAATGCATATTAGCATGATAGGCATGTTAATAGTCATCTATGGTATCTAAAAGCCCTTGCAGTTTTTCTCCTCGCACAATGCTAAAGAGCACAAAGACTGGTATTGATATACCAGGGGTCTTGCTCTGTTTCAGCACCCTTGCTGTAAATATACCAACCTGTATTCTTGCTGTGGCTGACTGATATATCTTGAGGGAAAGGGGGCTAAAAGAGATTTTTGTAACTTAAAAAATAGATACCTCCTAAAAAAAAAAAGAGGAGATTAGAAAATCAATAAATTGAGTGTGAGAGTGGGTCACGTGTAGTTCCAATGGGGCAAATGTTCCATTTTCTCTCACTCTGGTGTTACATCATAAGCTCAAAAGAAAATCAGATGTGTTGCTCATAGTACTCATAGTAGCCTGTAGAATAAAATCGCATGTAGAATGGTTGTAATAAACCTTTAAATAAACCTTTCTTCTGGCATAAAGCCATTGTATATATCTGAAGGTACAGCTTCAGTATGTATATGTTTTAAATTTGATTATTTTGACAGTATTTTTATTTCATTTAAACAGCTACTGGCATGTGTTCGTAATAATTCCATAGCACAGAGTGAGAGCTGAGCTTCAGGGACTGAATTTTCATCAGATCTATTAAAAGTGATATAAATCCACTGAAATGCTCACTGTATCTCTAATCGAAAGCCCAAAAACCAGCAAACATTATACATTTCAACATTAAATTGTCAGGGAAGTAATTTAAAAATTTAAGAAAAAAGTGGAAGACATTTCAGCTTCAAGCAATTGTCTTTATTAATAGATACCAGTTTCCATGAATTTAAGGAAAATATATATTTTTTTAGTAAGCACACAATGTTAGTTACTTTTACATTATCTACCTTTTAAAAAGTAATTTTGATATGACTGCACCATTTCAAATGCTTTTTCTTTCTTATTTTTTGTTATTTAGAACATGTAGATTAGCTTCTGGAGACCAGGTAAAGAACCTACTACAATAAATACACAAAACTGCTTACCTGTTAAGCTAAGATATCAGGAAGAGCTTTGTATTACACAACATTGTTAAAACCTTCCCTATTATGATTGTAGCGCAGACCCTCCAAAGTGATCCCACTAATTTGTCCTGGGTTCTATTCCTTTCTGGGTCCCCAGTAGGGATGAGCTTCGAGTTCGACTTAAACCCATGTTCGACTCGAACATCGTCTGTTCGATCATTCGTCGAATTCCGAACGTTATGGGCCGTTCGCGCCAAATTCGAGTGGCGCGTCATGGCCCATAATTCACTGCGGCATCGCAGTGCTGACTGATGATTGGCCAAGCATGCATTATGACCCGCATGCTTGGCCAATCACAGTGCAGAAAAAACAGAGAGCCATAATTGGCCAAAGCCAGGGTAGCTTTGACCAATTATGCCTTTAGGGGATTTAGTACACGCCCCACACTATATAGGGCCACCTGGAAGTCGGCCTTGTGTAGTGTTTTTCCGGCGTGCTGAGAGATAGAGAGAGAGAGACAGTGTCATTTCATTTGAGTTAGATAGAGCAGGCAGGCAGGCGAGTCAGTTAGCTGCAGTTACAGTGTGTAAAGGATATATATGCATCCCATGTGTTGTATATATATTTATACACTATATTCAGTTTAGTTAGAACCGTTCCTGCATTCTCTTCATAATATACTGAAAGGCAGGCAGGTGATTGTGCTAACTGGCTGCAGTATTTTCACTTAGTGTACTGTGTCCTGTGTCCTAAAGCTACCTGAATACAATTGCTGGTGTTCTCATACAAATACAGGCAGGGACCTCCAGTATTTTGTTTGAGTGTCCTTTGCACAGTGTGCACCTAAAGCTTACCCGAATACAATTGCTGGTGTTCTCATACTAATACAGGCAGGGACCTCCAGTATTTTGTTTTAGTGTCTGTAACGGTCAGGGGTTAACACCGTTCACGATCTCCCATTTCATCAACCCAAGACAGCTTCCGACCCTCCAACCATCCAGCAGGCCCGAACCATTCCATAAGAATTCCCTCAATAACGAGACTGACAAGCTCTGTTACTGCGTCAAAATATATGAACTAACTTTTAATGGTTTCTTAGCTTGTTTATATACAGTACAACAGCTTACAGTAATCACAGGAACAATCAAACTCTCCACCCCCTCATCACACCATGGAGGGGCTTCAATCACATTCTTTTACATAATGATATTCAGAGTTAATTATCCCCCAGATGTTACGTCTCCGACAAGTACATTCCACACATAAACAGTATACATAATGAGAGGTCTAGGAGCCAGGCTGACTCTCAGTTTCAATCCACAGTAGCAGTCTTAGTTAGCATCTCAACAGCCTCACACAATGGACAATGGAATGTCTTTCAGGAGCCTATTGACCTGGTGTGGGTCAGCATGAAACCACCTGTAACATCTCAAGACATCCTGCAATATGAACTATCAGTTATGTCCCATCTCATGTAATATGAGATATCAGTTCTCAGTCACCCTATGCCCAAAAAGGGACTCCCGTTACAGTGTCCTTTGCACAGTGTGCACCTAAAGCTACCTGAATACAATTGCTGGTGTTCTCATACTAATACCACAGGCAGAGATCTGCAAGTATTGTCAGTTAGTGTACTGTGTCTTTATCTTTAATAATACTACAGGCAGGCAGTTTATTCTGCCCACCAAGAGTAACTGTGAGGACTTAGGCCCCGTACAGACGACCAAACATGTCTGCTGAAACTGGTCTGCGGGCCAGTTTCAGCAGACATGTTCGGTCGTGTATAGGCCCGAGCGTGCAGGATTCCAGCAAACATTTGCCCGCCGGGCCTTTTCCCAGCGGACAAATATTCCTGGACTTGTTTTAAAACAGTCCGCTGGAATCCTGCCCGCTCGGACATGTCCGGTCGTCTGTACAGACCTACCGTACATGTCCGAGCGCCCGCCATCCCTCGCATGCGTCGAATGACTTTGACGCATGCGTGGAAGCATTTAACTGGCAGGCCCGCCCACGTCGCCGCGTCATCGTCGCGGCGAAACCGCGAACACGCCCCGCGTATTGTTTACGCGCGGCTTTCTGTACGATGGTTAGTACAGCCATCGTACAGAAAGCCCCGGGCAGACATGTACGGACCGGTTTCATCGTACATGTTTGCTGGTGTGTACACGGCCTTACAGTGTTGTGGCACCACCACCACCACCAAAGGCCCAATTTTTCTACCACTGTTTAACAATGGCATGTAATTACAATTCTTAGTATAATAGTTCACAGCAAGGTGTTCCAGCACCCACCAAGACTAACTGTGAGGGCTTACAGTGTTGTGGCAATACCAACACCTAAGGCCCAAATTTCTCCTACTTGCAAACGAAAGGAGGCAACAGGAAGTGAGAGGAAATCTACCCCTAGGAAGGGAAATTCTCTCGTGAGTTAATATGGGAAAAAGTTGTCTCCTCTCCACTAATGCTTTATCACCAATCCTTGTTTCACTAAAAAAAACATTTGTCATTGGGATAGAAAGTGAGGTGAAATCTTCTGAAGAGGTGCACAGACAGCAAAACAAATGTTACAGGGGCGATAACCCTTCCCTATGTTTTCCAAAAAGCTTAAAAATAGATTTTTTGGCTGGAGCTACACTATAAAAATGTACCAGTTCAAAATTACAAACAGATTCTACTTACTAACAAACCTACAGTCCCTGTCTTGTTTGCACTGCCTGTATACTGCTGTTCAGAGTATAAAGGGCCTGGGGGCCCCACGCCTTTCTTTTTTTTATTTTGGGGTGCGTGGTTTCCCTTAATATCCATACAAGACCCAAAGGGGAAAGGGGCTGGTAATGGCCTGGGGGGGGGGGGGAGGGGAGAACCCATGCCATTTTTCTCAATGATTTTCATCCATATTGCCGGAACCAGACATTATATTATAGCCGCAAGCAGTTTTAAATGACTTTTTTTCCTATAGAAATGTCATTTTGTGCAGGGACAGTTCTAAACACGGGAAACACATGCTACTTCACAGGCATACTATAGACACCCACCAGGTACAATATTTAAAGGAATATTTCACTTTTTGTTCACTTTAAGCATCATTAAAATCACTGCTCCCGAAAAAAAAAAAATTGCATTGATACATGTCCCCTGGAGCAGGACCCGGGTCCCCAAACCCTTTTTAGTACAATAACTTGCATATTAGCCTTTAAAATTAGCACTTTTGATTTCGAACGTTCGATTCCCATAGACTTTAATGGGGTTCTAAAGTTTGCACGAACGTTCGGTCCATTCAAAAGGTTCTGATGAGAAATGAACCGGGGGGGGGGGGGTGTTCGGCTCATCCCTAGTCCCCAGGCAGCCAGGCACACAACAATTGAAAAAAAATATTTCACAATAATCAATATTGGCTAGACACTTTACAATTTTCAGGCTGGATCCTCAGCGCACCCCCTTTTATTTGCTCTGAACTGCTCCCAGGAACATAGGCTCCCAGGCTCTAGCATAGGTAGGACCTCAGTGGTCTCCCTCTGCAGCCTTCTGCGGACTTGCCTAGAGGGGCAGGAGCCCTTCCAGTCTGGGATCTCCTCCTCCAGAAGGAGGAGTTCCCAGCAATGTTTCTGTTCTCTACCTCAGACTATTTAATTCCTCTCAACCATACTAAACATACGCCCCCCAGGGATTGGCTAAGAACTCAAATTATTCAAGACCAGGGTCAGCTTTTTCCAGCCCACTATATTCTAGAACCTACTAGAAGGCAGGGAGAAGTAGCTGAGCCTGCAGCCTGTAAGACCCAAAGCAGTCAAAACAAATCAAATACTGCTCCACTGCTAACAGGGGACTCAAAAACGAAACCTGCCTGAACCTGTCTAGCAGCCTATTCTAGGATGTCACTACATGATGTCTTCATAAATGGCTGTAAATGGCTGCTGTAAAGCCAGTGAGAATCAAACCCTATTTGGAAGTCTGGCTTCATCTGAACAGAAAGTACCCCTTTCTCACAATTCAGCCCTCCAAAACCAGTCACATTTCATAAATCCCGATCTTATACATTTACAGTACATTATTAGTGAGCGAAATACCAGTGTCACACAAAAAAAGGAGTACAAAATAAGTGAAAAATCAATAAAGATAAATTAAATAAATAAATATTAATTAAACCAGTATTAATATATATATGAGCTGACACGTTTCAGCAATGAATAAGTCCAGAATAAAGTGCAGTGCAATCAATCCACAAGTGAATGCAATATAAGTGAGAACCAATTGTGCAATAATGTAAAACAGTCCCAAAAAATGACACAAATATGCTGTCAGAATGGACGCGCTGAATGTGATGGATATCAGCTAGATGACTGTAGATATATGCCAAAAGATGAACCAAATCCCTGAATGGGCTCACAGGACTCTTACCTCTAAGCCCTTCGTATTGGGCATAAATGAACACCACACAAGCAGCCTTCTATGGGTAGTCACAGCAGCTCCTTCTCATGGACTGTCAAATCTTCCCTCCGATAAAACCGGTATTATTCAGATCCGTATGGATAAAGAGACAGAAGAAGGGGGACTCCCATAGTGAGGTACCGTAGGTACAGGTAAAAATTTTAATGAAGAAATAACCTGCGCTTACATAAAAAACTAAAAACAAGTGCAGCAGAGGATAAACAAGCGGCGTTCTACGGCGCCAGCTTACGTCACTCGGGATTGAAGGACGTACACCCGGAGTGACGTAAGCTGGCGCCGTAGAACGCCGCTTGTTTATCCTCTGCTGCACTTGTTTTTAGTTTTTTATGTAAGCGCAGGTTATTTCTTCATTAAAATTTTTACCTGTACCTACGGTACCTCACTATGGGAGTCCCCCTTCTTCTGTCTCTTTATCCATACGGATCTGAATAATACCGGTTTTATCGGAGGGAAGATTTGACAGTCCATGAGAAGGAGCTGCTGTGACTACCCATAGAAGGCTGCTTGTGTGGTGTTCATTTATGCCCAATACGGAGGGCTTAGAGGTAAAAGTCCTGTGAGCCCATTCAGGGATTTGGTTCATCTTCTGGCATATATCTACAGTCATCTAGCTGATATCCATCACATTCAGCGCGTCCATTCTGACAGCATATTTGTGTCATTTTTTGGGACTGTTTTACATTATTGCACAATTGGTTCTCACTTATATTGCATTCACTTGTGGATTGATTGCACTGCACTTTATTCTGGACTTATTCATTGCTGAAACGTGTCAGCTCATATATATTAATACTGGTTTAATTAATATTTATTTATTTAATTTATCTTTATTGTTTTTTCACTTATTTTGTACTCCTTTTTTTGTGTGACACTGGTATTTCACTTGCGTGATACGTTGCGCAGAATCTCACTTTTTATTGATTCTTGTTCAATGTTATGTGAACATTATTAGGTTTTGCTGCACTGTATGTATTTATATAATTTATTTGAGGGGACATTTATTGAGGATTCATTTTAGCGCAAAAGCACCTATCACCTTACATTATTAGTGAGGATCCACCGAAAAGTATGAGAGAATTACCATCAATTGTAGACCAAATGCTTCTATATTACAAGGCGCAGAAGACAGATTAGACACAATGGGGTTAATTTACTAAAACCTGGAGAGACAAAATCTGATGCAGCTGTGCAAGGTAGCCAATCAGCTTCTAACTTCAGCTTGTACTTTTAAGCTTTGGCAACAATACCTGAAAGCTGATTGGTTTCTATGCAGCACTGCACCAGATTTTTCGCTCTACAGTTGTAGCAAATCAACCCCATTGCATCTTCTAAGGAGAATTGTCCTTAAATCCATATCATATTGGATTTCAAATTGGAATTTTGTGCTGTGCAATAATATATGTTGTATATTGGTTTTCAGACTGTACTATGTGGTCATTTAAAAATAGTCAGAAAAACTGACATTGTGGGAAGATCTGCTGAAAATATAAACAATTTAGCCCTCCCATCTTACACCACTATGCTCATTTAATTGGGTGGCGGTTGGCTCAAAGATACTCTATAGAAGTTCCCAAAAAGCTGCTGCAATTGGTATCTGGATTGCTTAATATTCCATCAAAAATATATGAACACAAAGATATATTTATAAAATTGCAGGGCTATTGGATCTCTGAAACGGCGTGTCATTTTGTGCCAGACAAATGTTATTAGTCTATTTTCTTTCTCTATTGAGCTGGTGATCATAATAAATATATATTTTTGGTGATCTTCTAATGGCCATAATGTGGTATATTCCTGATTCACTCTATATGAAGACAAAACATTCAACTTGGAAAGAAACCATCCTCATAATATTAATTTCTCCCCATTCGCTCAGAACAATTGTACATGAAGTTTAACAGGCTAAATGGCACTGATTTTTATTTATTTTTTATAAGTACACCCTCAAGAGTCATCCAGAGGGCCAATGACTCTGATACACCAGATCAGCTTATGCTGCAGTGCAGAGCTTTTTTTCTCAGAAAATAGGTGCAGGAAATCAACCACGACCCCATTCAGATTTCACAAACAGTAGAAGGGTCTTAAAGGGGCATTAAATACCAGAATTGCATTACATACAGAGTGCACAGTTCAGGGGGTTACAAAGCTGTCACTTGTAAACACAGAAACCAGACTTCTGTGTTTACAAGTGATTGTGGTGAACAGGCACCAAAGGGTCTGAGCCAGAGGTGGTGGAACTGAGTTCCCCCAAGTTCCCCCTGAAAAAAAGACCTGCTGCAGTGTATTGGACTGTGCCAGAAACAAAGACCAACACACATTGTTAAAGTGGTTCTAAAGCCTAAACATTGTTCACCTTAATGCATTACTTATGTAGCGCTCACCCCCGAAGGAGCCGCTGGTTATAGATTGGGTGGCATGTTACCTCTGTGATCCCGCCGTCTAGGGTAGTTGATGAGAGCCAAGCAATGGAATGTCCACCCAGCAGGTGTCTTTTCTTGTGCTTTTATTTACCCAACAGGGCAAAACATTAAAACTTGAGGTAGAGAGTAAAGATGTATGAGGAGAAAAAATAGCAGATTCAGGTGTAACAGAGCAGAAACAGTCTTGCTTCCAACAACACGTCGCCACTCCAGCCGGAGTGGGTATAGTGGAGCTGGACAGGCCCCTCACACTGACCTGGCAGCCAGAGTATCACTCGGAACGTTGAGGGAAAAAATCTCTGCCACAGACCCTCCCTAGAACTTAGATTATGGAGACAATCCTCCTTGGTAGAATTTGTGTTTGAATCTCCTTCAGGTAGTGTCTTCAATCAGGTTACCGACTGACAGGTTGCTGACATCCAACCTTTCAGTGTCCAGTTACCTTGATCCCCGATGGCTTGTCTAGGCCCTGTTGGATCGCCAGCCTCTCTTGTCTCTTCTCAGGCGGACTCCCCACCGAACAGCTATCTTGCTTGGGATCTTCTAAAGAATTGGGGACCCAGTCGATTACTGGGGCCCCGTCACAGCTTTAAATGCTCCTGACCAACATGGTCCCGGAACCAGGAACACCGCGTGGCATGCGCACCCCGGCCTGGTAGGTCATCTCGCCGGGGGCCGTGATGTGTGGTCAACCTAAAGGTGGGTGCCACCTCAGGAAAAGAACCCCGCCCCGATTGGCTGCTGGCAAGAGGCACCCCATCCCGAACTCCACTGGTGCCACCTGTCGCCCCGGGGTGGTATGGCACCCCGGCAACAACAGAATGAACCCATAGCGCAGCCCAACTGAAACAGAGACCCCTTTTAGAATTGAAATCCGAATCAGAGTCTGTACACTCTGATTACCCCCTAAATTTTGTCAGCACCGGTTCTTAGAAGTAACCAGGCGCTACACTTACATTAGGGTAAAAATGTTTAGGTGTTGATTTTGTTCCCCTTACCCCTTATACCTACCTCATTCGATACAGCTCTATGAACATCCACAGCACTTCTCTCCCTTCGCTTCTGTGTCTCACTGGCTTTGCTGGGGCACCAGGAGTCATTGGCTCCCAGTGCTGTCAATCAAAGCCACTGATGAGGGAATGGTGGACACAGCAGCGGGGCCCGGGAGTGTGCACGCACAAGTGCCCCCATGAGGAGCCAGCAGAGCCAGTGGGTGATTCAAGAAGGAGGTTCAGGGCTCATTTATTTTACTGTTGCTCTTGTCTATTTATTTTGTCATATCTTTACTGTAAATAAAAAGGGGAAGTCTGGGGGGCAGCTATAGTACAGAAGGTTTTTCACCTTAATGCATTAAGGAGAAAAACCGTGGGGGTTCACAACTCCTTTAAAGCGGTTGTAAAGAAAAACATATTTTACCCTTAAAATAACAAACATGTTATACTTACCTCCACTGTGCAGTTCGTTTTGCACAGAGTGGCCCCGATCCACGTCTTCTGGGGTCCCTCGGCGGCTGTCTCTGGTCCTCCCCGCAAGTACTGACCACAGTGATGCGAGAGCTCGCATGGTGGTGAGTAATTGCGGGCGCACTCCGTGATACAGCGAGCGGCCATAGCTGCTCACTGTATCACTCGGCCCCGCCCCTCGGTGCGCCACGTCACTGGATGTGATTGACAGCAGCGCCAGCCAATGGCTGCGCTGCTCTCAAACCATCCGCTCTAGCCAATCAGTGGCCAGGCTGAGAGGCAAAGAGGATCTCGGGACCGCGCAGGACTTTCAACAGGTCAGGTAAGTAAAACGGGGGCTCGGGCGGCAATATCAGATGTTTTTTCACCTTAATGCATAGATTGCATCAAGGTGAAAAATTTTTTTCCTTTACAACTCCTTTAACTGCTTGCCGACCAGCCGCCGCAGTTATACGGCGGCAGGTCGGCTCTGCTGGGCGAGATCACGTACAGTAGATCTACGTCATCTCGGCGTTCAGCCAATAGGGGTGCGCGCTCGCCCCTTACGCCAACATGCGTGCGCGATCACCGCCGGGCACCCGCAATGTATGAACAGCGATCAGTCATTTCCCCAAGTCAGTTAGAACACACCCAGGGAACATACTTAACCCCTTCCTCGCCCCCTAGTATTAACCCCTTCCCTGCCAGTGGCATTTTTATAGTAATCAATGCATCTTTGTAGCACTGATCGCTATAAAAATGCCAATGGTCCCAAAAATGTGTCCGAAGTGTCCGCCATAATGTAGCAGTACCGATAAAAATCGCTATTCGCCGCCATTACTTGTAAAAAAAAAATATTAATAAAAATGCCATAAAACTATCCCCTATTTTGTAAACGCTATAACTTTTGCGCAAACCAATCAATAAACGCTTATTACGATTTTTTTTTACGAAAAATATGTAGAAGAATACGTATCAGCCTAAACTGAGGAAAAAAAATTTTTTTTATATATTTTTGGGGGATATTTATCATAGCACAAAGTAAAGAATATTATTTTTTTTCAAAATTGTCGCTCTATTTTTGTTTATAGCACAAAAACTAAAAACAGCAGAGGTGATCAAATTCCACCAAAAGAAAGCTCTATTTGTGGGAAAAAAAGGACGCCAATTTTGTTTGGGAGCCACGTCGCCTGACCCGCGCAATTGTCAGTTAAAGCGTCGCAGTGCCGAATCGCAAAAAGTGGCCTGGTCTTCGACCAGCAATATGGTCCGGTGCTTAAGTGGTTAAACTTTATTTGTAAGAGTTCTAAACTAGAACTTAACCATTATGGCCAGGCGGTGGTTCAGTTATCCAGCAGGATAACAGCCGCTGCGATGCTCGCCCCCACAGTCTGACACACCGCTACACCGATCTTGGTAAAGAGCCTCTGACAGAGGCTCTTTACCACATGATCAGACATGTCCAATCTCCCATCTGACAGACATGAGTAGAGGTGAGCCAATTGGCTGCTCTCTTGACAGGGGGGGTCTGTACTGATTGTTTATCAGCACAGTCCCCGCTCAGATGCCCACCCAGGACCACGAGGATGCCGCCAGGACCACCAGGATTGGCCACCACACTGGACCACCAGGTAGGCCACCCTAGACCATCAGGGATATACCAATCAGTGCCCAGGCAGCTGCCAATCAGTGACAAATAAAAAAAGTGCCACCAGTGATGCCTATCAGTGCAGTTTATCAGTTCCAGCCATAAGTACCAATCGGTGCAGCCTTTCGGTGCCCATCAGTGTCGCCTATCAATGCCACCTATGAGTGCCTATCAGTTCCGCCTATCGATTCCTAATCAGTGCTGCATATCAGTGCCCATCATCAGTGTCACCTCATCGGTGCCACCTTATCAGTGTCTGTCAGTGCAGCTTACCAGTGTCCATCAGTGAAGGAGGAAACATACTTTTTTCCAAAATTTTGTAAGAGAAACAAAGAAAAACGTTGTCTTTTATTTGTTTAGCAAAAAATAATACCAAAAGAAATCTCTATTTGTGGAAACAAAATGATAAACATTTAGTTTGGGTACAGAGTAGCATGGCCGCGCAATTGTCATTTTAAAAGTGACAACACTGAAAGCTTAAAATTGGCTTGGGCGGGAAGGGGGTGTAAGTGCCTGGTATTAAAGCGGTAAAATAATTCTTGCACTTTGAAGAGCTTTACTATATTTCAGACTCTATTTCATCTCTGTCTGGCACTGGATGTCGCTTTGGTTAGTGTGACCCCAGTGATGATCAGGCCCAGGGTGAATTCACACCATGTACGCTGACAGACATTTTACTGCATTCTAATAGGTCTGTTGTTGCAAAGACACACAGGGAACAATTGTATCTTATGTGTCCCATTCACACCGCAATGCAGCCTAGGTGCCATGATAAGATGCACCGCACCAAATCACATGGGAACTGTATGGAAATGCATCCGGTATCACAAACAATACTTAACTGACAAAGCATCTTCAAAGTGATCATGGAGCATTTTTGAAACCTTCAAAGCAACCTTCACATCCAGCTTGGAAATATTAAACACAGATAATGGGAGAGCTAACTATCAACAAGTTTGAGAAGCGTTCAACCCTTTTACTGACAGGGTAATTTTTGCATGAAGGCATGAGGCTTGAAGATTAGTTAAAACCCTCCAGGGACCCTGGCGAATAAAATGGTGGTAGTTGAGCTGGTCTAGTTTGGATACTTTATAATGTAAACATATTTTATTAGAGAATTTTAGCAACCTAATTTTAATAAACAGTATTGCATGATCATCCTGTCATTTACCTTTTTTGTTGTCTGGTACCAACCATGATTGCTATTGCTGGAGAAGCGTGTGGATATTGTTGGAGGAAATAAGATCAGCATCAGATCTAATTGGTATAACCAAAGGCTTAATGGTCCTTGAGACCGAGGGGCTCTGGTGAGTGCATCTGCATTGTCACACCTGTTTGTTGGGGAGAGGAGAATTATATATATATTTTCAAGACTTCTAAAAGCACAAAATGGTGGATGGGTGTCAGGAGGACCTGGTCTTGAACCTGGGACCTCTTCTGTGTCTGGAATTGACTCTTCCCATTGAGCTATCTGGGATGCTGGACAGTTCTCTGCCTGATCTGCTGGATAAACCTATCTGATCAATTAAACTACTCTGCTTGGTGTCTTGATTGCTGTTGAACCTTGAACCCCTTGCTCCTTCCATGAACTTCCTATAAAAGCCTTGTCTCAGCACTTCCTCTTTTCCAGGTTATTGTGTCTTCCCTGCTGTTGTCTTTCCTGCTGCCATCTCTAACTGCAACCACCTGTGTTTTACCCTTGGCCTGTTCCTGGACTACTCTACTGCCCAATCCCAACCTGCAACCACCCGTGATGGATCCCTTGGCTTGTTTACTGACCATGCTGCTGTTTCAACCTTGTCTGTTTATCCGCTATTGGACCCCGGCTTGCTCACACCCTGGTGGGGCAAACTTGAGGACCGCGACCTGGTACTAGCTTGCAGCTAAATCCATCTCCACTATCAGGAGCTCTGGGGAAAACCAGCTAGTACTTAGACTCCGCACCTCAGGGGAGCCTGTGTTATCTGCCAGAAGTGACTGCCTGTATGCCTGTCCTGCCACTGCTATTGCAATTGGTCTTCAAGCCCGACGCCTGATCGTGACAGAATATCCTGGCCCTAAACATGAATGCCGCTATATCAGATGCTCTGGCTCCTTTCAGACAGCAAATCTCAGACCTGCAGCAAGAAGTTCTGTTACTGAAAGGTACAGTACGCCCAGCCCCGGAACCAGCATATCCTGAGCCATTTGTTGTGAAGCCCGAGAGGTTTGACGGTAGCCGTGCATCTCTTTCATCCTTTAAGATGGATTGCGAGCTGTTTGCTCTTAAGCCTAGGACCTATGCCACAGATTATATAAAGGTTTGCGCTACTATCAATCTGCTCACTGGACCAATCAAAAAATGGGCTCATCAGGTATTACAGGAAAGGTTTCCAGTCTTGGACAGCTGGAAATATTTTATGATAGCCCTGGACTCTCACTGTACAGTTTCCAAGAAAACCAGGGTTCCCAAGTCTGCTCCTAGCTCATGTGGCCTACGGGGACCCAGGGACAGGAATACCCTGTACAGATTCAACTTTGAGCCATCCCAGTGCGTGCCAAGCCATGAAGCCCTAACACCACAAAGCCTTGACGTACCTGTGGATATACACACACACACACACACCAGGCTCCCAGTTGATGGTGGCTTCACATGTGGACTCTCTGACCAGAAGTGCATTCTTTGACCAAAAGTGCCTGAGTTAAAAACCAGGAGTTTGCTATCAACTGCTTCTGCTTGCAGATTTTTTTTCCCCTCTTTTTCTCTGACACTTTTTAAACAGCTTTTTTTTCTTTTTCCTTTCTGCTAATTAAGGAGAGGGTTTAATTGTTCACAGGTGTGTGTTTGTTCACAGGTCTTCACAGGTGA
This sequence comes from Rana temporaria, assembly GCF_905171775.1. NCBI lineage: Eukaryota > Metazoa > Chordata > Amphibia > Anura > Ranidae > Rana > Rana temporaria. The sequence goes on along the minus strand of NC_053492.1, from coordinate 133,100,774 downwards.
GTATAAAGGGGCTGTACAAGCTCCCATAGGAGCTGGCTCCCAGTTAATGGTGGCTTCACATGTGGACTCTCTGACCAGAAGTGCATTCTTTGACCAAAAGTGCCTGAGTTAAAAACCAGGAGTTTGAAACAGGAGGTAAGACAGGAGTCTTCATTATTTTTTTTCAATCACTGATCCAGAACAAGCTTGCAGCTAATAAAGTTGGAACTCTTGATATATAGATTCAGCGGTGCAGCAGACGCTCTCACCTTAGTGTGCTCACCCCAGGGATAGTGAGAGCAGGACGCTCTCAAACGAGTCGGCTCTCCCCAGGGATAGTGCAGCCAGGCAGGGTCCTCCCAGCTCTCGGCTGCTGCAGACAGCACAAAAAAACAGGACTCCCCCCCCCCCCCCCCCCCACACCCCGCTAGGCAATTGATCCAGGGTTGCACCGATCGCCCGTTAAGGGGTCAGGAAGGAATTTTTTTCCCCGATCGCGGCAGATTGGCACAGCACGCCTGGGGTTTTTCGCCTTCCTCTGGACCAATCGGGGAGAGAAGACTCAACGAGTGCCGGCTCACTTGGACAGTCTTCCACCCATCACCATATAAGACCCCCCCAATCAACATTACTTCCCTGCGTTTTTTTCTGCGACCATGGGTTACCTAAAATACTCTGCAGAAACCATCCGGGAACTAAAACCATTTGCCTCTATACTCCCAGTTGTCACCAAAAAAGCTCTAAGGAATGAGCGACTGTTGAGAATCAATCAACGATCAACAGTCAAAAACTACGCGCAGGTACCCCAGCCCAAGCGCATAATATGCGCTTTGGTCAACACAAGATCGGCAGTAAAACACCGACAAGAAATCTATGATTTCATCCTTCAACACGATCTAGACTGCCTCTTCATCACAGAAAGCTGGCTGACAGCCGACTGCAACACCATTCTAACAGAATTGGTGCCAGCAAATTATCGCATTCAAATGCAAAACAGAGTGGGGCAAAGAGGGGGGGGCCTGGCGGTGATCCACAAGACTCACCTCTCGATCACCAAACCAGTCCTTCAAAACTCGCTTCCATTCATGGAAACCCTCACTTTGCAGCTGCAAACAAATCCCCAAGATACGGTACATATGCTACTTTGCTATAGACCACCAGGCCCAAAAACGCACCTTCTCACGTCATTGACGGATTTCATCTCCACATATACCCTAAACATCAAACACCTTTTGGTGCTTGGGGATTTCAACCTCTGGGCCAACTCCTCGCTGGACCCCATAGCCGACGCCTGCATTCGACCATCTGGAAGGATTAGGTCTGCAGCAACTAATACAAGGCCCCACTCATGCCTCAGGCCATACGCTCGATCTCATTTTCAAACAAGATTTGGAAATTGACATCCTGGGAAATGAGCCGCAACCATGGACCGATCACCATGCCATCAAATTCACAACCACCAAAAATGCCAGCCCAAAAAAAACGACAAAACCGGTGACAACTCACTGGACTAGATCTCAGAAGAAGTTCCACTCGGAACTATTCAAAACAACACTAGGGAACAAAATAAAAACAACCCAACAAAAACAAACAGCCACAGAAACACTTGACGCCATCAACAAGGCGCTACTGACTTAGTAGCACCAAAACGCAAAACTTGCATCCGGAAAAACAACTCCAGCTGGTTTAATGACCAGCTGACGTTGCTAAAGCAAGAGCGTAGAAGAGCAAAAGCTGCGTGGAAAAGGTGCTCTTCAGATAAAAACCCACACCATTTACAAGATAATAACAAAGAAATATCACAAAGAAATCTTCACGGCCAAAAAAAATAATTTCTCCAACATCATCGCAAATGCCCTTAACCGCCCACGAGAACTCTTCAAGCTGGTCACTCAGACTATGAATCCTGCTTGTTTAGAGGCGAGTTATCAGACTATTTCATTAATAAAATTGAAAAAATCCGTGAAAGTATTCAGCAAAATGGAACTGTCACCAACTCCCCCCCAAATCACAAACCTAATACCCACATAAAACCGCCGCAATCACCAAAATTCACTCTAAAACCCATTTCCATCAATGCCACTAAAAACATCATCGGGACTCTGCGTAATAGCACAGCACCCAATGATATCATCCCCACTAAACTGCTGAAAGAAAGTGCCGATATACTGGCACCAGCTTTCACGCAGCTCATTAACCAATCATTCAAGGAGGGCATGGTGCCCACCTTGCTAAAACAAGGTACACTAAAACAAATTCTAAAAAAAACTACCCTCGACCCCAAAGACCCAAACAACCGGAGGCCCATAACAGCTCTAAATGTCTTCTCCAAGGTAATGGAGAAAGTAGTTGTACAACAGCTGCAACTGCATTTAGACACCCATAAATTACTCGATCCGTTTCAATCAGGCTTCCGTCCGGGTCACGGAACAGAAACGGCGCTGCTCAAAATATGGGATGATGCTCTAGAGGCTGCAGACGAAGGAGAATCTTGTCTCCTGATACTGCTGGACCTAAGCGCTGTAGACCACGGACTACTACTGGCTAGGCTAGCTGAAGTAGCCGGAGTCGCTGAATGTGTTTTACCCTGGTTCTCCTTCTTCTTGGAAAACCGATCACAAATAGTGAAACTGGGGTCTTTCACTTCTGAAAAACGTACGGTGTCATGCTGAGTCCCTCAGGGATCTCCCTTATCGCCCGTATTGTTTAATATCTATCTTCGCCCTCTCTTTGAAATCATCAGTAACCAGAAGTTACTTTACCACTCCTATGCAGACGACACACAACTGTATTTCCGCATCTGCAACAAAAAGGATCATTCTCTTGGACTAGAGAAATGCCTCACTCTAATAGATAACTGGATGACAAACAGTTATCTTAAACTCAATGGTTCGAAAACAGAACTTCTCCTGTTTCACGCTAACCGGAAAAATCACCCCGCGTCAACATGGACTCCCCCACCCATTCTGGGTAAAACTATCACCCCTAGCACCAAAGTCAAAAGTCTTGGAGTCATTTTCGATACCTACATGACAATGGATGCACAAATAGGGTCAGTAGTCAGAGGATCGCACCATCTGCTGCGCCTACTACGCAGACTCACGCCCTTTATCCCGAAAGAGGACATTGCAGTCGTGGTGGGAACAATCATCAATTCCAGTCTTGACTACGCAAATGCCCTCTATCTAGGACTCCCCAAATACCAAATCACTCGTCTGCAAGTCGTTCAAAATACGGCCGCTCGACTAGTGACTGAGAAAAAACCATGGGAATCAATCTCACCTTCACTGAGATCCCTTCATTGGTTGCCAGTAAAAGACAGAATCACTTTCAAGGCACTCTGTCTAATACATAAGTGTAATTAAGGCAACACCCCCCAATATCTATGCGAAAAAATAAAAGCCCATAACCCCAACCGCATTCTGCGATCCACCAATCAAAACCTCCTCCAGATACCCAAGGCCAGATACAAGTCCAAAGGAGATCGAAGATTTGCAGTCCAGGGACCTCGCCTGTGGAATGCACTACCAACCACCATCCGACTGGAGTCGAACCACTTGGCCTTCAGGAGAAATATTAAAACCCATCTCTTCTGAGGTCAAGGGGTTCCTTACCCATGAAATGGATACAGCGCCCAGAGGCGATTCAGTTCGCATGTGTTGCACTTTACAAGTCTCTCTCTCTCTCTCTCTCTCTCTCTCTCTCACACCCTGGAAGATGTGGAACCTATGGAGATTGGGGTCATCCAGACCATGCTGTCTAAAGCTGAAAGAGAGCGGAGGAGAGGCTGTGGCCTTTGTTTCTATTGTGGAGAAAGAGGGCACTTAATCTCTCTCTGCCCAACTCGTCCAAAGGTTCTTCAAGTGGGTACTATTGGGACTCATCCTGCTATCCCTGCTGTTCAGCCTGTGAACTGCCAAGGTTGCTGTAAGGCCTGTCCATGTTCAATGACACAAGTGGGTTCCCAGACTACGGTGGTCAACGATACCAGTGCCCCTCTTGAACCTGGAACCAATACCCCTGTGAAACCCCTACCATCTGGCCAAGAGGCAACTATGCAACCTCCCGACAACAGACCAGTTCCAGTTGTCATCCCACACTCCACAGCAGTAAATGCAGGAACATCACCCTGTCCTGCCAAAGAACCACCTCCTGCTCCAGAGACTCATTCGCTACATCCTAAGAGAACACCTGTTCCTGATACCATCACCACTTCCGTAAAGTCTGGCTCCATCACTAATTCCTGTCCTGCCAAAGAAGTTTTACCACCTGACTATATGTATGCCTCAAATGGCACCCTTATCCGTAAGCAGGAGCTGATGTTTGAAAAAGCCTTGCAAGTGAGGAGAATGTCCCTGGCAGGAACTTCTAAAGCAAAAATGCCCAAATGGGATAAGGTAAAGTTTATTGACTATTATTAGTACATGTGGTATGGATGCTTATGACAATGTGGTGTCTGACTGAGGAGAAGGTTCACTCCCCTAGATTGACAAGAGTATTTCACCAGAGTTTTCCTCATAGGTCAAGCCCCAGGACATCTGGAGGATGCCCTGAGGGGAGTACTGTCAGGACCTGGGCTTGGATGCTGGACAGTTCCCTGCCTGATCTGCTGGATAAACCATTAAACTACTCTGCTTGGTGTCTTGATTGCTGTTGAACCTTGAACCCCTTGCTCCTCCCATGAACTTCCTATAAAAGCACTTCCTCTTTGCCAGGTTATTGTGCCTTTCCTGCCAGTGCCTTGCTGTTGTCTTTCCTGCTGCCATCTGTACCTGCAACCACCTGTGTTTAACCCTCGGCCTGTTCCTGGACTACTCTACTGCTTGATCCCAACCTGCAGCCACTCGTGATTGATCCCTTGGCTTGTTTACTGACCTTGCCACTGTTTCAACCTTGTCTGTTTATTCGCTATTAGACCCCGGCTTGCTCACACCCTGGTGGGGCAAACTTGATGACCGTGACTTGGTACTAGCTTGCAGCTAAATCCATCTCCACCATCAGGAGCTCTGGGGAAAACCAGCTAGTACTTAGACTCCGCACCTCAGGGGAGCCTGTGTCATCTGCCAGAAGTAACTGCCTGTATGCCTGTTCTGCCACTGCTATTGCAATTGGTCTTCAAGACCGACGCCTGATCGTGAAAATGGGCTTTAATGATTAATTTAATATCACGTTGAACTTTAGTTTAGGTTTTTGTTTTTTATTTTTTTTTCAGCTATATAGCATTATATACTGTGCAGTATTTGAGATATATATATATATATTTTTTTTTTTTTGCATGCAGATTTCAATATAGATACATGTTATTACGAATATTGAAAATGTAAGCAGGGTTTGAATAAAGGGTTTTCAGTAGAGATATAGTATAGTTCACATTCATTTTATATACATGAATAGCGCCTTACTTTTTATTTTCTGTTACTTAAATCTTTATTTAAGGAATGCGGATTGTACGAAAAGCAAACATTTCAAACATATATTTTCTATTCAAACATAGGGAGATCTACACTTAAAAGGGGTTGTAAAGGTAAAACATTTTTTTCCCTAAATAGCTTCCTTTACCTTAGTGCAGTCCTCCTTCACTTAACTCATCCTTTGATTTTGCTTTCAAATGTCATTTCTTCTGAGAAATCCTCACTTCCTGTTCTTCTGTCTGTAACTACACACAGTAATGTGAGGCTTTCTCCCTGGTGTGGAGAAAGCCTCTTGAGGGGGCGAGCAGGAGGGTCAGTACGCTCTCTACTTTGCAGATAGAGAAAGGAGCTGTGTGTTAGTGGGCGTCCTGACTATCCTGCTCGCCCCCTCAAGAGGCTTTCTCCACACCAGGGAGAAAGTCCCGCATTACTGTGTGTAGTTACAGACAGAAGAACAGGAAGTGAGGATTTCTCAGAAGAAATAAGGACATTTAAAAGCAAAATCAAAGGATGAAGTAAGTGAAGGAGGACTGCACTAAGATAAAGGAAGCTATTTAGGGATTTTTTTTACCTTTTACAACCCCTTTAAAAGGGCAACTGTCAGATACACGTACGGGTACTTATGGTTGAAGTCCTTCACAATAGAGAAAAGAGATGCACAGAGTGGAACTTTAAGGGCTCAGAATGAATATTGATATATAAGTTCAAATAAAAAAGTTTTTATTACAAAAAGATAAAAAAGGACAAACGTGGGGCATAAACCCTTAAACGTATGAGCTTATCTATGATAGATTATCTTTTGTAATAAAAACTTTTTTATCTGAACTTATGTATCGATATTCAGTCTGAGAGGGGGGTTTAGCACCTTTAAAGAACTACTTTGTGAATATTTTTTCCTCATCATTTAGCGATGTGGTGCTGTATTTTTCAGCCATACAATTTTTTTTCTGGCTCAATATTTTATTGAGATTTAGCAAGATGAACAGAAAGAATGATCATAGTTTTGCAATACAAAAAAAGCAAGTAAATGCCATACTCATTTTTTATGCATCATGCCCTTCACAACAGGATTAAAAAAAAATTATGCCATGTGATATTGGCACAAACACTAAAGTTGATTTTAGTGCACTTAAATGCAATATGTTACCCAATTATTTGGTAACATATAAAAGATGAGATTGTGCTGTGTACATATATACACAATAAAAAGACCCTATCTGATATATAGATTTTATGGACAGGATCTTTCCTTTCTTCCTTTGAAGCTAATGGAGGAAGGTCACACTCCGTTAAAGGGGTTGTAAAGGTACCATTTTTTATTTTTTTTTCCTAAATAGCTTCCTTTACCTTAGTGCAGTCCTCCTTCACTTACCTCATCCTTCGATTTTGTTTTTAAATGTCCTTATTTCTTCTGAGAAATCTTCACTTCCTGTTCTTCTGTCTGCAACTACACACAGTAATGCAAGGCTTTCTCCCTGGTGTGGAGTGTCGTGCTCGCCACCTGCCTTGGACTACAGGAGAGTCAGGATGCTCTCTACGTTGCAGATAGAGAAAGGAGCTGTGTGTTAGTGGGCGTCCTGACTCTCCTGTAGTCCAAGGGAGGGGGCAAGCACGACATTCCACTCCATGGAGAAAGCCTTGCATTACTTTGTGGAGTTACAGACCGAAGAACAGGAAATGAGGATTTCTCAGAAGAAATAAGGACATTTAAAAGCAAAATCGAAAGGATAAGGTAAGTGAAGGAGGACTGCACTAAGGTAAAGGAAGCTATTTTGGGGGAAAAAATGTACCATTACAACCCCTTTAACTTCTTCTCTGGCTGCAAGATCCAGTAAAAGCAACAACAGAAACTGTAAGTGACATTGTACACGTTGCTTCCAGGTCCATTCCAGCTAGGAGCGATCTCCCATCCACCCAATGACACCTGCCTTATGGGTCGCTGGTTCACAAGTAGGACAGCAAAGCCCAGGGAAGCATAATGGGACGGCCACTGCAGGGGTCACAGAAAGTGATGGGACGAACCCCTTTACAGCTGCCTGTTAGCTTTTATTAGAAAGCTGTAAATCAGGTTGTAGAGGATGCACACACTCCTGGTAGCTGCAGTGCAAGTCACCGCCCCCCCCCCCCCCCCCTTTCTCACTGCCAATGCCTAAAGACATACAACAGTGGCAGCAAAAAGGTTAATCATGAAAATCACACTTTCTATTTTACATACCATACTGTATATCAAAAATGTAAAAACAATCCCAAAAAGTTAAACATTTTGGGCTGGATTCAGATACAATGGTGTATCTATCCGCCCGGCATAACGTATCTCAGATACGTTACGCCGCCGTAATTTAGGGCGCAAGTTCCGTATTCATAAACAACTTGCGCCCTTAGTTACGGCGGCATAACGTATGTGTGTCAGCGTAAGCCCGCCTAATTCAAATGTGGATGATGATGTGGGCGTGTTTTATGTATATTAACTGTGACCCGGCGTATTTGACGTTTTTTACAAACGGCGCATGCGCCGTTCGTGAAAAAATCCCAGTGCGCATGCTCGAAATTCCGCCACAAATCGCCATTGCTTTCGACGTGAACGTAAATTACGTCCAGCCCTATTCGCGAATGACTTACGCAAACAATGTCAAATTTTCAAAACTCGACGCGGGAACGACGGCCATACTTAACATAGGATACGCCTCATATAGCAGGGGTAACTATACGCCGAAAAAAGCCTAATGTAAACGACGTAAAAAAATGCGCCGGCCGGACGTACGTTTCTGAATCGGCGTATATACCTAATTAGCATATTCCTTGCGTAAATATACGGAAGCGACACCTAGCGGCCAGCGTAAATATGCAGCCTAAGATACGACGGTGTAAGACAATTACGCCGCTTGGATCTTAGGGAAATCTATGCGTAACTGATTCTATGAATCAGGCGTATATATACGACCCTGCACACTCAGATACGACGGCGTATCCGGAGATATGTCGTCGTATCTCCTTTATGAATCTGGCCCTTTATCCTTAAAGCTGAAGATTCATCCCCAAAAAAAACATCTCCACACAAATGGACAATACATGTGTAGCACACACATTGTCCTGACCCCACTACCGTGCTCCCCTTTCCACTTTCCAGCAATTTTCAGATGCAGACCAATAGTTGCTGTGTGTATACAGCAGCTTCTGCTTTCAAAAAAGGTCACCTGACAAAGTGTTTATTACAGTATTTGTTCAAACATGAAATAGACTAACTTTTTTGTCAACTCTGCCTCATTGATCTGAAGATCGAAGCTCATCTCTTTAACCAGCAGATGAATTAAATGGTTTAAACAACCTGATTATTTTTGTTCCTGGTTAGTATAAACTTAGGAATAATATTAGCTTAATCATCTGTAAATAAAGTAGTTGTAAAGGCTAAAGGTTTTCTACCTTTATGCATTCTATGCGTATCCCAAAAGATTGCCCAACCCGGCTGTTAAGCCGCCACAGCCGGGTGCCCACATTTATAATGTCGTGCCAGGGAGAGGTAGAGAACCAAGGGTTTGGGCGGCCACATCGCTTGATCCTGGGACAGGTGAGTGTGTTTTATTAAAAGTCAACAGCTACACTTTTTGTAGCTGCTGACTTTTAATAAACACAAAACGACTGAAACTCCGCTTTAAGAAAGACAAATTACAAAGGAAGAAAAGGGGGGGAAAAAGAAAACCTATTGCACATTCATGTCTCCCAAGTAAGTAAAAGTATATTTAATTTCAAATATCATACAATCATTGATCAATAGTTACCACCAGTATACTCAAACAATCTGATAGATTGAAGGTAACACAAGTTTGCTAGAGGTGTCTCTATGCATTGTGCAGGAATTATAGCCTACTTCCTCAGAAGATGAAAGAAAGAGCTACAATATGTAGAGTATACCTGACCCCAAGCTGGCACCGCTTTAGGATGATAACTACAGAACCGGTCTCCTCCACATGTGAACACATGTATCAGTACAGAGGGGGCACCTTTTACATTTGGCCAAAATGTAAAAACCCTTATTAGACTGCTACTCTGGGTAAATAAAACAACTTAGGATACCAGGACTCCAGTCAATAAAGGGGCATAGTGGTCACCAGTACCTGCGAACACACCACACGTTCGTGTGAACTTTAGAACCCCGTTAAAGTCTATGGGATTCGAACGTTTGAAATCTAAAGTCATAATTTTAAAGGCTAATATGCAAGTTATTGTCCTAAAAAGTGTTTAGGGACCTGGGTCCTGCCCCAGAGGACATGTTTCAATGCAAAAAAAAGTTTTGAAAACAGCAGTTTTTTCGGAAGCAGTGAATTTAATGATGCTTAAAGTGAAACAATAAAAGTGAAATATTCCTATAAATTTCGTACCTAGGGGGGAGGGTGAAAAGTAAGCATGTGAAATAGCGCATGTTTCTCCTACTTAGAACTGTCTCTGCACAAAGTGTCATTTATGAAGGAAAAAAAGTCATTTAAAACCGACTCGCGGCTATAATGAATTGTCGGCTCCCGGCAATTCAGAGAGAATTCATTCATAAAAAAATAATAATAAAGCGTGGGGTCCCCCCAAATTCAATTACCAGGCTCTTCAGGTCTGGTATGGATATTAAGGGGAACCCCGCCGTCAATTAAAAAAAAAAATGATGTGGGGGTTCCCCCCAAATATCCATTCCAGACCCTTCAGGTCTGGTGTGGATTTTAAGGGGAACTCCACCCCAAATTTGAAAGAAAAATGGCGGGGGGGCTTTATTTTTTTTTTTCTTATGAATGAATTCTCTCTGAATTGCCGGGAGCCGACAATTCATTATAGCCGTGAGTCGGTTTTAAATGACTTTTTTTCCTTCATAAATGACACTTTGTGCAGAGACAGTTCTAAGTACGAGAAACATGCGCTATTTCACATGCTTACTTTACACCCCCCCCCTAGGTACGAAATTTAAAGGAATATTTCACTTTTATTGTTTCACTTTAAGCATTATTAAGCATTATTAAATTCACTGCTCCCCAAACACTTTTTAGGACAATAACTTGCATATTAGCCTTTAAAATTAGCACTTTTGATTTCTCCCATAGACTTTAACAGGGTGTTCCGCGGCTTTTCGAATTTGTCGCGAACACCCCAAATTGTTCATTGTTTGCCGAACAGGCAATGTTCGAGTCGAACATGAGTTCGACTCAAAGTCGAAGCTCATCCCTAGTCACCAGGCAAGGGCAGGGAATTAGTGTGGTCTCCATACATATACGTTAGCGAGAAGGGGGGGGCTATAGGTGTCTGCCAACCATAGGAACAAGGTAAAGATCTCCCTGCATCTCAGTCTCACAAAAGGGGTTGACCTCTCTTCAATTTAAGTACAGGAGAGGAGCTTTGAGTAAACAAAAAATTGCAGACTGGTATACCTGCAAAAGAAGAGAATGAATAACTAACTTTCCTGATGCTTAGCTTCTTAATGCTCCATGCAAGAGAAATACACTTAATGTGACAATACGTAAAGTTGTATTCCACATACAGTGTTTTCTTAAAATGCTATGTTCAGAGTATGTGTCCTGCCTAAACTGAATGTGCACTGCATTTCCAACAACTGTGCAGTGGTCAATGAACCAGGAAAAATATTTTTTAGTAACCCTGTAGTACTAATATACAGAGAAGAGGCAAACAAAATGCCCTAGCGGATATTAATCATATCAGTATTATCTATTTACATGCTTAGAGGTTAATGTATTATTTATTCACAGAAACAGGACATTATTTTAACCCTAGTCCACACACCCTCATGAAATTTTGTCAAATATTAATTATTGATTCTAAAATGTCACAAATTTCAAATTCTTTGAAATGTTAAGATTACATCTCATTTTGAAATGGTTAGAGGTCTATTATAGTTTCCTTAGCTCTAGGCATACTTATATTTTTAAAGCAGCTTTGGAAACAGAAAACAAAATGGGGACATTGAAAAGTATTTTTGTCACTTATTATAAAAATTGGACCAGTATGTAGAAGAAAATAAGTACCAATGTGCATTTATGCAGTACTTTTTGCTATTATCTTTAAAACAGTGCAAGCTATTATGGCTAGTAAATCATTGTATTAAGATAGCATTTTCATTTCCTTTCATCTATATGCTAATATTTCTATGTGTTAATGTACTTTTTCTGTTCATCTTAGTACTTCAGTGTCAAGTAATTGCAAATCTACTCAATCTCTAATTCAGAGACAAAGAACAAAATCAATGTTTGCATCAAATAAAGAAATATCTTGTAATATTAAAAGATGAGTATTATTGGAAACATAATTAACACCTGCACGCCGAGGAAGCAGCAAATATGATTATAAATATATCCTTGGCAATAGTAAAAATATACCAAAGTCAATATCAATTTCACACACATGTAAATGCAAGGAAGACTTAGTATATGTAATTATTCTGACATATGACCTGTGATTAGGTCTGAATTATTTAACAAAACTGGATAACAGAATAATGGAAAACCACTCTTTCAACAACTCAGCATTATTTTCTTTGGTGAGCCAACATTTAATTTGTTAGTATTATTAGTGAATTAGTAAAATGTTGCCCAGAAGAACCACTTACTGGTTCACTGAATGCAGAGCATTGGAACTAATAGACTAAATTGTGCAGGAGAACTCCATGGACATATTGGCACCATATATTGGTTTCAACCACACTCTGGACCATGGTAAACCTGGACCATGGATATAGGGCTCAAGTGAGCCATTTGCTAAGGGGGCTGAGGGCCATAAAACTTGGGAAGCTTCGGCAAATTGTTTTTGCCATGTTCCCAGGCCTCATTTAAATGTTGAGAAATTGGGTCTAAGGTCCCTAAACCAGAGAACCAAGGGGGGGAGGGGGCCAAATAGGACTATTACGGTACTGATACAGAGGTAAGAAGTCAGAGTAAATATTTAAAACAGAAAATACATTTTATTCAAACATAGGCAAGAGAAAATACAAAATTAAAATGGTGATAACATCTACAACATTGTCATGGATATGCAGTAGTCTGTCAGCTTACCTGTTCTCCATCTGTTCATTAAAGGCCTGACCCTGTTCTGGTTCCCTTTTTATAATTTCCTCTTCCTGTATGGCCCCACCCAGGCCATCCCAGGAAGTCTATATTAACTGTTGCACTGCAGGTCTGCTTTGCTGTTCAACAGTGTAGTTTGCCAAGTTCCTGTTTGCATTGTGCTATGATCATCTTCCTGTGTACCGTTTTTGGCTTGTTCCTGACTTCTGCTGTTTGCCTGTGCCCCTGACCATTTGCCTGTCCCACGGTTATCCTTGTCTGCCTGTTGCCCTGACCTCGGCCTACCCATCACCACCGTTTGTCCTGGCTTCTTCCCCTCTCTCCCTGTGGAGTGTGACCTAGGTAATCTCGGGGGTCGCGACCTGGATCCAGTTGCGGCCAAGGCCATCCTCACCATCAGAGGCTCTGGTGAATACAAAACTGGGTCTTAGACTCTGCGCCCTAGGGTGATCTTAGGTTCACGCTTCCCCTCTGCTAGCAGTAGTCGGCTATAGGGTTCACTACCCTGTGGTGCATCCCTGACCCCAACGGGGTGCACTTGTCACCTGGCCACGGGTGACCTGACAAACATTTGGTGTTGTAGATGGTTATCACCATTTTAATTTTGTATTTTCTCTTGCCTATGTTTGAATACAATTTATTTTCTGTTTTAAATATTTACTCTCACTTCTTACCTCTGTATCAGTACCGTAATAGTCCTAATTGACCCCCTCCCCCCTTGGTTCTCTGGTCTGGGACCTTAGACACAATTTTTCTATATTCTAATCTCAAGGATGATAGTACCTTTTACTATAGTATTTACATATTCTACTCCAGAGGCTGTCATTCTAATTTGAATGTTGTAATAAAAGCAAACATACTATAATGAGAAACAATAAGTCAGAAAATGAAAACAATTTTGTATAGTAAGCAGCAACGCAAAAACATTAGGGATGTTAAATAATAAGAAACCACTTGGACACAGTGGAGAGAGTATAGGGCATATAGCGTACTGTGGTGAATGTTGTGTATACCCCTGCAGAGGGTGCACTCCAAAGAGGCATAATGTCAGGGCCTGGATTTAAGCCTCTGCTGTGTCAGGCAGTGTCTCTTCTTGCTGAGCCACCTGGAATCCTGCATAGTTACCTGGACAATTCCTTGAATGATCCTGCCCTGAACCTTGTTTGTCCTGAACCTTGAAATCTTTGCTCCTCCCATGAACTTCCTAATTTAAGTCATGTCTCTGCACTTCCTGTTTGCCAGATTATTGTGCTCTCTCCAGCCAGCATCTCTCTTTGTCTTTCCTGTTGCCATCTGTATCTTTACTACCACTCGTTACTGACCCTTGGCTTGGTCCTCAACTACGATTCAGATTGATCCCAACCTGCAACTACTTGTTACCGACCTTTGGTTTATTTACTGACTACACTTCTGTTTGATCCTTACCTGCTATATCCCCTACTGGAACCCAGTTTGCTCACCTCCTGGTGGGGCAATCCTGAGCACTGCTACCTAGTGCTAACACACAGCTAAACCCATCTCCAGCATCAGGAGCTCTGGTGAACACTAGTTAGTACTAAGACTCTGCACCTCAGGTAAGCCTGCATTATTTGCCAGGGTGACCTTCTTGTATACAAATCCTGCTGGTCAGTGGTAGCCTCTCTACTGCTATAGCTACTGGTCTCTGAGCCTGTCCTCGACATGAATAAATAGAACCTAGGCCTATTTGCTGTGTACACTACTCATAAAATAATCCTTAGTCATTGAGCCAAGACAAAGGATAAAAAAAAATTCTAGAGCAGAGAAATGCTTGCCATTTTTTGGCAACTTACTTTCTGCAGTGTTCCTGTCCACTAGAGCAGTATTTCTCAACCTTTTAAGGTGAAGTACCCCTGCAGGTATAAAAAAATGTCCTAAGTACCCATGTCTCGAGAAAATAATGTCTATTGTTTGGGTGTCATGGTTTCTGTGTGTGTGCAATAAGCTCTGGAGCCACCTGTGAGTACCGTATATACTTGAGTATAAGCTGACCCGAGTATAAGCCGAGGTACCTAATTTTACCACAAAAAAACTGAGAAAACGTATTGACTTGAGTATAAGCCTAGGATGAGAATGCAGCAGCTACTGTAAGTGGAAAAGAGGGTCAACAATGACCATTTGCACAACTCACTGTGCCTATTGCAACCTAACTTTGCCCAACCTCACTGTGCCCATTGCAACCTCACTGTGCCAACCTCACTGTGCCCAACCTCACTGTGCCCATTGCAACCTCACTGTGCCAACCTCACTGTGCCCATTTCAACCTCACTGTGCCAACCTCACTGTGCCCATTGCAACCTCTCTGTGCCAATCTCACTGTGCCCATTGCAACCTCACTGTGCCATCCTCACTGTGCCATCCTCACTATGCCCATTGCAGCCTCACTGTGCCTGAGTCACTGTACCTGAAATTGACAAGCTGCAGGCGTTCATTCATTGTTTAAAAGTTGTGGTCTCCTGTGTTCAGTGTTCTGCCAATCATGGACATCCTCTTGTTTGAGGATGAAAAGACGTCCGTGATTGGCGGAACACTGAACACAGTGTCTGCTGGGAAACTGAGTCCGAGGATGAGAGAACGTTCATGATAGGCGGAACTGTGTCTGCTGAGAAACGCCTATCACGGAAGGGACCAGGAGGAGACCGCGACTTTTAAACAATGGATGCCCGCAGCCTCTCAATAATTTCAGGTACACTGACTCGAGTATAAGCCGAGGGGGTATTTTCAGCCTTAAAAAAAGGGCTGAAAAACTTGGCTTGGCTTGAGTATATACGGTATTTTTGCTGTATATTTTTTGCATTCCTCACAGGATTGTATGTGTGACATCTGCACTAATACCTAAACACCTAACAAAACTTTTCCGTTTTCACCGTACATGTCTGCCCGGGGATTTCTGTACGATGGCTGTACTAACCATCGTACAGAAATCCGCGCGTAAACAATACGCGGGGCGTGTCCGCGGTGTTGCCGCGACGATGACGCGGTGTCGCCGCGACAATGACGCGGCGACGTGAGCGGGCCTGCCAGTTAAATGCTTCCACGCATGCGTCGAAGTCATTCGATGCATGCGAGGGATGGCGGGCGCTCGGACATGTACGGTAGGTCTGTACAGACGACCGAACATATCCGAGCGGGCAGGATTCCAGCGGACTCTTTTAAAACAAGTCCAGGAATATTTGTCCGCTGGGAAAAGGCCCGGCGGGCAAATGTTTGCTGGAATCCTGCACGCTCGGGCCTTTCACACGACCGAACATGTCTGCTGAAACTGGCCCGCAGACCAGTTTCAGCAGACATGTTTGGTCGTGTGTACGGGGCCTAACTCTTCCTCTATAGTAACTCTTCTTTTATGTTTTCATTGCAGATAAATAATTTCAAGAAGAAGCAATTTGACATCATTGAGTTCTTGATGAAGGAGTGGTACAGGATGTCCGACATTTATAGAAGGCTACAGAATATTTACAAAGTTGACACCATTGACCAGAGCAATGTGCACAGAATGATGAAGAAGTTTAAAGAAGGGGAAACCAGCACTCAAGACAAACCATGCAGTTGGAGACCATCAACTGTGACCACTCCCATTAATCATCAGCAAGTGGACAAATTAATTAGTGAGGACAGATGATTTACAATCCGTTAGCTTGCAGCAAAACTGGACTGTGGTCAAGATACTATACAGAAGATGAGCTTAGGGCATCAAAAGGCTTAGGGCATCAGAAAGGTTGTGTAAAGTGGGTACCTCGGCAGTTGATACCAGATCTGAAGGAGATAAGGATGGAAGTCTGCTCCGATCTGCTGAATGCATTTGAAGCTAATGAAAACACTTTATGACGATCTGGTTATAGGGGGTGAAATGTGGGCATATCGTTATGATATAGAAATAAAAAATCAATAAATGGAATGATGTCATACCTCTTACCCAAGGCAGAAGGTGTTCAAGAGCCAACGATGAGCACAGAATGTCATGGTGACTGAATTTTGGGATGGGTATAATTTTCCTTGATTTTTTGGAAAGTGGCCACACTGTGACCAGCAAAGGGTCTTTGGGGACAATTATTTGATGGCACGGACAAAGTGAAAGTGGCTGTGAAGAAATGGGTACATCTGTGCAAACCTGAATTTTTTCAAAAAGTATTCGATGGGATCAACGATAGGGCAAATGCATCGTTTGTGATGGACACTCTGGGGTTTATTTACTAAAGGCAAATCTACTTTGCACTACAAGTGCACTTGGAAGTGCAGTCACTGTAGATCTGAGGGGAATATCTGAACTGAGGCGAAGCTCTGCTGATTTTATCATCCAATCACGTACAAGCAAAAATGATGTTTTTTATTTTCCTTGTATTTCCCCCTCAGATCTACAGCGACTGCACTTCCAAGTGCACTTGTATTGCAAAGGGGATTTACCTTTAGGAAATATACACCTATGTTGAGTAGTACCTACATAAACACAGAATGCAATGATTTGCAAATCTCATAAACCATACTTTGTTCACAATAGAAAATAGAAAACATATTAAATGTTTAAACTGAGAAAATGTACCATTTTAAGAAAAAAATAAGTAGTATACACCGTTTACATAAGGCGTACGTCCGGCGTAAAGTTATTCAACGTATAGGAGGCTTTGTACTTTACGTCGTTTACGTAGTAGTACGTGAATGGGGCTGGGCATAGGTTACGTTCACTGGTAGGCATTGAGCCGTCGTATCTTAGGGAGTATGTTTGACATGATTCTGAGCATGCGCGCGCATGCGCCGTTCGTTCAGACCATCATTTGCATGGGGTCACGGTTCATTTAAATGGATCACGCCCACAGTCCACCTACTTTGAATTAGGCGTGCTTACGCCAAATGATTTACGTTACGCTGGCGCAACGTAGGGAGCGAGTGCTTTGTGAATACTCTGCTTGCCTCTCTGGGATACGTCGGCGTAGCGCATATGAGATGCACTACGCCGGCACAAAGATGCGCCGATCTACCTGAATCTGGCCCATGGAGTCTTCTACCATTAAGCTATGCTATTGCTATAGATGCAGTATGCAGTTTAGTATTGTCCTGCTGAAATATGCAAGGCCTTCCCTAAAAAATACATCCTTTGGATGGGAGCATATGCTGCTCTAAAACCTGGATATGTCTATCAGCATTGACTGTGCCCTTCTTTTTGTGCAAGCAGGCCTATTTCATATGCACTAATGCAAGCACATACCACTAGAGATGCAGGATTTTGAACTGAGCACTTATAACTAACCAGAATATCCCTCTCCTCTTTAATCTGGAGGGTAGGGCACCCATGGTTGCCAAAATAGTGTAAATTTCAATTAATCTGACCACAGAACAATTTTGCGGCATGGCACTGCACAGGAAAATGTATGTTATTTGTCTGTAGTCTTCCTATGAAGAAACTACATATCCTACATTCCATCGGTCTTTCAGTCTAGAGCTCTGCCGATGAAAGCTATTTGCAGAGCTTAACAAGCTGGAAGATATGTGTTTGTTTTCATCACATTAGCACTGATGAAACATAAAGGAATGGCAAGGAACAGATTGGACCCTATGTGACCCAAAACAGGAAGTTGTTTGTCCTTTCTGGTGAATAGGGACATGTTAGGTGAACTAGTGCATAGCCGTAGAGGAATCGATCAGCCATGAGAAAATATGATACTGCGCTAACTAACTAAGTAAACAGAGAATAAATAAGCTGCAACAAAAATTGTGATATACACACAATATACAGACAAAAACGGAAAAAATAAGTTGCGCTAGCGCAACTTATTTTTTCCGTTTTAATCGATCAGCCATGACACTACAAACTGCAGCCACCACATGTGAGCCCATTATTACAAGTTAATGGCAAACAAATGATACAGAAAATATAATTACACTAACACCTAGTTAAAACAACAACATTTTCAATTATACAATGAATTGAAACTATATACCTAAAGTCAAACATTTTTTTTTTCTTCATTTTGAATGGACTAGCAAATGGTTCAAACCACTATAAACATTTTTTTTACCAACTCTAGGGTTATTTCCCTCCTGCCAAAGTGAAAGGAATCCTCTCTGAAGAGAGAGTCATCCCCTCTCCTCACCAGAATGAGTGCCCCTATTGGATTTCCTTCATGCCTGCTCTAATGAGAAATGAAAATGTAAATTTTTCCTAATTTTCAGTAGGGATGAGCTTCGTGTTCGAGTCGAACCCATGTTCGACTCGAACATCGTATGTTCAACCGTTCGTCGAAATGCGAATGTTAGAGGCGTCACGGCCCATGATTCACTGTGGCATCGCAGTGAAAGGCTAATCTCAAGTCAAGCATTCAAGTTTCTTCTCTACACATAAGGATAACACATTTTTATATTATATATATATATATATATATATATATATATATATATATATATATATATATATATATATATATATATATATATATATATATATATATATATATATATATATATATATATAACATAATACAATCTAATGTTTTTTTATAATGCATTTTTCATAGGATTCTGTCCAGAACAGATAAGTGCAGCTTTATTTACTTATATACTCCTAAAGTATTTCTCAAGGCTAAGCAATTTGTTTGTCAGTGTCTGAAGCAATTGGCTTGTTGTATTATTGGCAGTAGAAATGTCAACGATAAACTGATATGTTGACTCAAAAACTATTAATGATAGACTGTAGCTCTCCCTTTGATTCCTATAGATGTGGCCATAGTAACGGTTCTAAGCTGAATACTCATAGTTACATAGTTAGTCAGGTTGAAAAAAGACACAAGTCCATCCAGTTCAACCACAAAAAATAAAAAAACAAAATAAAAAACACAGTAAAATCCTATACACCCAACTCCATACCCACAGTTGATCCAGAGGAAGGCAAAAAACCCCAGCAGAGCATGATCCAATTTGCTACAGCAGGGGAAAAAATTCATTCCTGATCCCCCGAGAGGCAATCGGATTTACCCTGGATCAACTTTACCTACAAATCTTAGTACTCAGTTATATTTACATTTAGGAAAGAATCCAGGCCGTTCTAAAAGCAATCTACTGAGCTGGCCAGAACCACCTCTGGAGGGAGTCTGTTCCACATTTTCACAGCTCTTACTGTGAAAAAACCTTTCCGTATTTGGAGGTGAAATCTCTTTTCCTCTAGACGTAAAGAGTGCCCCCTTGTCCTCAGTGTTGACCGTAAAGTGAATAATTCAACACCAAGTTCACTGTATGGACCTCTTATATATTTGTACATGTTGATCATATCCCCCCTTTATTCTCCTCTTCTCAAGAGTGAATACATTTAGTTCTTCTAATCTTTCCTCATAGCTGAGCTCCTCCATGCCTCTTATCAGTTTGGTTGCCCTTCTCTGCACTTTCTCCAGTTCTCCGATGTCCTTTTTGAGAACTGGTGCCCAAAACTGAACTGCATATTCCAGATGAGGTCTTACTAATGATTTGTACAGGGGCAAAATTATATCTCTGTCTCTGGAGTCCATACCTCTCTTAATACAAGAAAGGACTTTGCTCGCTTTGGAAACCGCAGCTTGGCATTGCATGCCATTATTGAGCTTATGATCAGCTAAAACCCCCAGATCCTTCTCCACTACAGATCCCCCCAGTTGTACTCCCCCTAGTATGTATGATGCATGCATATTCTTAGCCCCCAAGTGCATAACTTTACATTTATCTACATTAAACCTCATCTGCCACTTAGTCGCCCAATTAGACAGAGCATTGAGGTCGGCTTGTAAATTGGAGACATCCTGCAAGGACGTTATTCCACTGCATAGCTTGGTGTCATCTGCAAAAACAGAAATGTTACTTTTGATCTCAGACCCAATATCATTTATAAATATATTGAAAAGTAAGGGTCCCAGCACTGAACCTTGGGGTACACCACTGATAACCTTGGACCATTCAGAATAATTAACCACGACTCTCTGAATTCTGTCTTTCAGCCAGTTTTCTATCCATTTACAAACTGATATATCCAATCCTGTAGACCTTACCTTACACATGAGCCGTGTGTGCGGAACTGTATCGAACGCTTTTGCAAAATACAAATATATCACGTCCACAGCCACGCCTCTGTCCAAGGTTTTACTTACCTCTTCATAAAAGGAAATCAGGTTTGTCTGACAACTTCTGTCTTTCATGAATCCATGCTGTCTGCTGCTTAAATAGTTTTTTTCCAGCAAGAACTCATCCATGTGGTCTTTTATTAAACGTTCCAGTATCTTCCCAACTATAGAAGTTAAACTAACAGGTCTATAGTTACTTGGTAAAGACTTTGTTCCCTTTTTAAATATAGGCACCACATTGGCTCTACGCCAATCCAGTGGTACTATTCCTGTCATTAATGTGTCCCTAAATATTAGATACAGTGGCTTTGAAATGACAGAGCTCAACTCACCTAGGATCCGTGGATGGATGCCATCAGGTCCAGGTGCTTTATCCACCTTTATTCTGTCTAAATATTTCTGGACCATATCACTTTTGAGTCATTGTGGATTTGAGGCTGTGTCACTCCCACCCCCATTTTGGACATGAGCTCCCCCATGCTCCATTGTATACACAGAGTTGAAGAAAGCATTTAATAAATTTGCCTTCTCTTTGTCCCCAGTCACCCACTTTAGAATATTTTGTAAGGGGCCTACATGCTCAGACTTCACCTTTTTACTATTAATATATTTAAAGTATTTTTTGGGGTTTGTCCTACTATCTTTTGCAATCTGTCGTTCGTTTTGAATTTTTGCATCCTTGATTTCCTTTTTGCATATCCTGTTATATTCTTTGTAACATTTAAACACTAGTGTTCCTTCATTTTTATATTTTTTAAAAGCTACTTTCTTATTGTTTATAGCTTTTTTAACTTTGACCGTGAGCCACATAGGTTTTATTTTTAGCCTTTTAAACTTAGTGCCCATGGGAACATACTTTGCAGTGAGGTTCCACACAGTATTTTTGAAGAATTCCCATTTCTGTTCTGTGTTCATCTGTGCCAATAGTCCCTCCCAGTCCAAGTCCTGGAGAGCAGCCCGCATCCTTGAAAAATGTGCTCTCTTAAAATTTTGTGTTTTAATATTTCCTGTATGTATTTCTTGCTTATAGTCAACATTAAATGAAATCATGTTATGATCACTGCTACCCAGGTGTTCCTTTATCTGAACATTAGTAATAAGCTCTGCATGGTTTGAGATTATCAGGTCCAACAGGGCATCATTCCTAGTTGGGGCCTCAATAAACTGCACCATAAAATTGTCCTGCAATAGGTTTTTAAATTTTTGTCCTTTAACTGTCCCAGAAGTGCCATTAATCCAGTCAATTTCTGGGTAGTTAAAATCCCCCATTATTATCACCGTCCCAGACCTTGCAGCCCTTTCCATCTGTGCACGGAGCTGAGTCTCCACCTCCTCATTAACATTGGGTGGTTTATAACAAACTCCAATGATTAATTTTTAACTACGCACATCTGTATGCAGTTCCATCCATAATGCTTCAGCCTCATCACACTCTCCATCAACCAGGTTCTCTTTCACGCTTGCTTTGAGGTCACTTCTCACATAGAGACAGACCCCTCCACCTTTCCTTTTTACCCTGTCTTTCCGAAAGAGAGCATAGCCAGGAATATTAATAGCCCAGTCATGTGAGGATTGAAGCCAAGTTTCAGCAATACCGATTACATCATAGCTCTCCTCATGCACCAGAGCTTCCAGCTCACCTGTTTTGCTTGGCAGACTTCTGGCATTGGTGAACAAACACTTAAATGTATTGTTACATTTTTCTCTGGTGTTTTTCATATAATTTATAGTAGTACAAATGGCACTATTACTTCCAATGGCTGTTTGCAATATGGGAACTTTCTTGTCACCTGCCATAACCCTCCCCCCATCTATCCCCATTCCACTCTCCATTAATGTCTGACCACTAACTGACCTGTCTGCTCGATGTAATTCTAATTCACCCTCCCCCCTCAATCCTAGTTTAAATACTCCTCCAGCATTCCCATAAACCTCTCCCCCAGCACAGCAGACCCCCTTCCATTCAAGTGCAAACCGTCTTTAGCATATAGGTTGCACCCCAATGAAAAGTCAGCCCAGTGCTCTAGAAACCCAAATCCCTCCTTCCTACACCAGGTCTTTAGCCATGCATTCAGCTCTCTAATCTCCCCCTGCCTTTCCTGTGTTGCGCATGGCACAGGCAATATTTCAGAGAATATCACCTTGGAGGTCCTTCCCTCAAACTTTTATTTTAAAGTGGATGTAAACCCTCCATATACCCAGTGAAGTGAACAGCCTCAGATGATACACAGAGATGAAACAAATTTCCCTACATAGGCTGCTGTCTTCACATTTATATAGGCTGACCTGCTGTCTTCACATTTATATGCAGTTTTTGCCATCTTTAACAGAGTTTATATCCACTTATACCCTTAACAGCAAACACCTTTTGCTGCTCGGGGACTTTAATCTGTGGGCCAACTCCGCACAGGATCCCATTGTGGACGCCTGCATCGATCACCTGGAGGGATTAGGGCTACAGCAACTTATATGCGGGCCAACACATGCTTCAGGTCACACACTCGACCTAATTTTCAGACAAAATCTGAAAATAAGCATTTTAGAAAATGAACCATTGCCATGGACAGACCACCATGCAATCAATTTCATAATCTCCAAAATTCCCCCAGTGATAAAAACACCCAAGCCGGTGACAATACACTGGGCTAGATCTCAGAAGAAGCTCCATTCGGAACTCTTTAAATCTACCTTGGGAAACAGAATCAAAACAATCCATCCACATCAAACAGCCACAGATACACTGGATGCCATAAACGCAGCCCTGCTACAGTCAGCCGATTTAGTAGCACCGAAACGCAAAGCCTGCATCCAAAAAAGAAAGTCTGGCTGGTTCAACAACCAGCTGTCGCTTCTGAAGCAAGAGCGCAGAAGGGCGGAAGCCGCCTGGAAAAGAAGCCCTGCAGAGGATAACCTCATCATCTACAAGGCAATAACAACACGATATCATAAATAAATCTTCAAAGCCAAGAAACATCATTTTTCTATGGCGATTAACAGCGCCCTAAACCGCCCCCGCGAACTCTTGAAGATGGTCACCCAGACCATGAATCCAGGATGTCTTGAAGTCCCCAACTCAGACACCCAAGAGTTCTGTAATGAACTATCGGATTTCTTCATCAACAAAATTGAAAGAATCCGGCAAAGCATCTTGCAAAACAATACCCCCCTCAACCCCACCGTCAATCAACCACAAAACACCCACAGAAACGCTCTACAATCAACAAAGTTCACTCTGGAACCGATCTCCATCGATACCACAAAAAATATCATTGGTGCTTTGCGGAACAGCACATCGCCCAATGATATCATCCCCACCAAACTGCTGAAGGAATGTGCCGACATCCTGGCACCACCCATCACACAGCTTATAAACCAGTCAACCAAGGCACAGTGCCATCCCTGTTGAAAGAGGGCACAATCCAGCCCATCTTGAAAAAACCTAACCTGGATCCCAAGGACCCAACTCACCGCCGTCCCATAACAGGCCTAAATGTTCTCTCCAAGATAATGGAGAAAGTAGTGGTACAACAGCTGCAACAGCATCTAGATACCCACAATCTACTGGATCCATTACAATCAGGCTTCCGTCCCGGACACGGGACAGAAACGGCCTTACTCAAAATATGGGACGATGCCCTCGAGGCCGCAGACGAAGGAGAATCTTGTCTCCTGGTTCTGCTGGACCTAAGCGCAGCCTTTGACACGGTAGACCACAAACTGTTACTGATGCGACTAGCCAAGGTAGCAGAAGTCGCAGAAGGTGATTTACCATGGTTTTCTTCCTTTCTTGAAAACCGATCACAGTTAAATTGGGTTCTTTCACGTCGGAAAAGCGCACAGTGTCATGTGGAGTCCCCCAAGGATCCCCCCTGTCACCGGTGCTTTTCAACATCTATCTTCGCCCTCTCTTTGATATTATCAGTAGCCAAGAACTACTCTATCACTCTTATGCAGACGATACGCAACTGTATTTTCGCATCTGCAACAAAAAGGATCATCATCCCAGTTTAGAGAAATGTCTCTCTTTGATAGAAAACTGGATGACAAAGAGTTATCTTAAACTCAACAGTTCAAAAACAGAACTCCTTATGTTTCACGCCAGCCGAAAGAGTCAACTGGCAACAACCTGGACACCCCCGCCCATTCTGGGCCAAATCATCACTCCTAGCTCCAAAGTCAAAAGTCTCGGGGTCATCTTCGACACCTTCATGACAATGGACGCACAAATAGGGTCAGTAGTCAGCGGAGCGCACCATCTGTTGCGCCTACTACGCAGACTTATTCCATTTATCCCCAAAGAAGACGTAGCAGTCGTGGTGGGAACAATCGTGAATTCCAGACTGGACTATGCTAACGCCCTGTACCTCGGACTCCCAAAGTACCAAATCTCCCGTCTGCAAGTCGTTCAGAATACGGCCGCCAGACTGGTGACTGGGAAAAAAAATGGGAATCAATCTCACCTTCGTTGAGAACCCTTCACTGGCTGCCAGTAAAAGACAGAATTGCATTTAAAGCACTCTGCCTGACACATAAGTGCATCCATGGGAAGGCTCCACAATATCTTTGCGACAAGATAGAACCTCACAATTCGAATCGCGTTCTGCGATCCACCGACCAAAATCTGGTCAGGGTACCAAAAACCAAATACAAGTCCAAAGGAGAAAGAAGGTTTGCTTTTCAGGGTCCTAGACTATGGAACGCTTTACCAACCAGCATTCGCTTGGAGGAAAACCACCTGACTTTCAGAAGACAGATCAAAACTCTGCTCTTTTGATGTCATGAGACACGAACAACTTCCGCCCAGAAGCGATTCAGTTCGCATGCGCCGCGCTTTATAAGTTTTTCATTCATTCATTCATTCATATACTGTTTAGAAAGTTCAGATTCTGTTTAACAGAGTGTGATGTCTGGGCATACAGCCAAGATAGCTAACATTGCTGATTGAAGGAAAAGCACACACCCCCTCTCCACATAGGCAGAGTTTTTCAGAGGGGTTTTGTAACAGGGCCAGCTCTCTGCTAATCTATTTTAGGAACCTCCCCTGACAGAAATTATAGGCCGCTTTTATCTGACGTGTCCGAGAATTTGTCAGGAGTTATCAGGCTGATAACAAAGAAACGGGTCAGGAGAAAGCTATGGGATATAGCTCTTTGAAGAGAGAAAACAAAACACTGCAGATATTTGTGCCCAGCTCAAATTTCATGAATTGGGTTTACATCCACTTTAAGACAGAGAGGGTTTCTGAAGCTTATTTTGTGCATCCCAGGAAACGCATGGCCCGAGGTATGCTTTCTTGTGGGCATTATTTCTGTTACCGTAAAGTTTATATTAAGATATGAGGAGGCAGGATACAATGAGCTTTATAAAAGAGACAGTGTATAAAACATTAGCAATAATGAGAAATTGGAACACAGGAGATTGTATTTCACACCACACTGCAACCACTCAAGTCTTGTCTTTTTAACTATACTTCTTTTTTTATATAAAAATGTGTAAGGCTACTTCCACACTGGGGGGGGGGGGTGTTATCAGTAAAGCGCTGCTAGTTTAATCGGTGCCTTTACCACTGTTATAGTGGAGCTTTTCACCCGCTAGAGGGGGTTAAACGCATCCCTCTAGTGGATGAAAAGCGCCACTGTAACAGCAGTAAATTGTTTTGCAGGCGCTTCGGCAGCGCTGCCCATTGTTTTCAATGGCAGAGGCAGTTTAGGAGCGGTGTATACACCACTCCCGCACCGCCCCAAAGATGTTGCTTGCAGGACTTTTTTCCTGTCCTGCAAGAGTACCACCTTAGCGTGAAAGCACTCAGACTTTCATACTAGGGAAGTGCTTTTCAGATGCTTTACAGGTGCTATTTTTAGCACTAAAACGCCTTAAAAAAGTGCCTCAGTGTGAAAGTAACCTTATTGCTTTTCGCTTTTGTTCCACTAAAAAAAAAAAAACTCACTGGCCACTTTATTAGGTACACCTGTTTGATTTCTTGGTAACACAAATTGCTAATCAGCCAATGACATAGCAGCAACTCAATGGGGCTGATTTACTATAAACAATGCTCTGCGCTGGTTCATGGCTTAATTGGTGCGCCGGATAAATCATTAATTGAGCATATGAACCGGCGCAGCAGAGGGCGCAATGCAATAATAAATATATAAAGCCACCGAACTCCCTTTAGAAGTCTATGGGAGAAATCAAAAGTGTTAATTTTAAAGGTTAATATTCTAGTTTTTGTCATAAAAAAATTTTGGGGACCCGAGTCCTGCCCCAGGGGACATGTATCAATGTATTTTTTATTTTTTTATATTTTATATATATATATATGTAAATAAATGTTGTCGTCCAATCTGCTGCTAAAGTCTGACCTAGTGGCTTTCTTTTTTCTTTTTGCTTAAAATTTCAACTAAAGGATGTGGCAAATTAGTGATAGAGATATATATATATATATAGTTAGTATCAATGTCAGTGTATTCTAACTAATACATCACAGACCCTGTCTAACACTGGCTCACTGTTGCCTAGATACGAGCGGCGTAAGTTTCCTACGCCGTCGTTTCTTGGGGTGCATATTTACGCTGGCCGCTAGGTGGCGCTTCCATTGATTTCCGCATAGAATATGCAAATAAGCTAGATACGCCGATTCAGAAACGTACGTGCGCCCGGCGTATCAAGATACGTCGTTTACGTAAGGCGTCGGACCGGCGTAAAGTTACCCCTCATAAAGCAGGGGTATGTCATGTTAGGTATGGACGTCGGAAACGTCCGAACAGCGTCGTATTTTACGTCGTTTGCGTAAGTCGTCTGTGAATGGGGCTGGGCGTAGGTTATGTTCACGTCGCCTAAGCATTGAGCGGGCGTAATTTACTTTGAAAATTCGACGTGATACTGAGCATGCGCCGTTTGTTAAGAGCGTCATTTAAGTGGGGTCACGAAACATTTACATACAACACGCCCCCTACCAGCCTAGTTTGAATTAGGCGGGCTTACGCCGGCCCATTTACACTACGCCGCCGTAACTTAGGGCGCAAGTTGTTTCTGAATACCGGACCTGCAACTCTAAGGCCCCATACTCACGACCAAACATGTCTGCTGAAACTGGCCCGCAGGCCAGTTTCAGCAGACATGTTTGGTCGTGTGTGGGCGCGAGCGGGCCGAATTCCAGCAAACATTTGCCCGCCGGGCCTTTTCCCAGCAGACAAATATTCCTGGACTTGTTTTAAAACAGCCCGCTGGAATTCAGCCCGCTCGGACATGTACGGTCGTCAGTACAGACCTACCGTACATGTCCAGGCGCCCGCCGTCCCTCGCATGCGTCGAATGACTTCGACGCATGCGTGGAAGCATTTTAAAGGCGGGCCGCCCACGTCGCCGCGTCATTGTCGCGGCGACACCGCGTCATCGACGCGGCGACACCGCGGACACGCCCCGCGTATTGTTTACGCGCGGACTTCTGTACGATGGTGTGTACAACCATCGTACAGAAGCCCTCTGGCAGACATGTATGGTGAAAACGGTCCGACGGACCGCTTTCACCATACATGTTTGTCCGTGTGTACCCGGCCTCAGTTACGGCGGTGTAGTGTATCTGAGATACGCTACACCTGCCTAAAGATAGGCACATCTTTCTGAATCTGGGTCAGCGTTTTTAATGCCAGGGTTCCAGTTCCCACTGGAAGCAATGTTCAACAACATCATCTGCATTACAAATAAGTTGGTCATGCAGCCTCTAGCCAATCCAGGATTATGATGAATTCTTCTGGTCACCGGCCAGTATAGGATCACTGAGGGGGGTTATGCAATATGGCAGGATAACAGCCCCTTGAGTGATCAAGTCAGGCAAACCTGAAAAATAAAATATATGTGGTCTGATGCATCCAGTGATGCGCCTCCATCCCTACATATCTGAAAAACCATATGTTTGCCTTGTGATTTTAAATGATGTGCAACACACACATCCGCTAGATACACTGGGGCTGATTTACTATGAACAATGTGCTGCGCCGGTTCATACCTCAATTGGTGCGGATAAATCATTGAGCGTGTGAACTGGCGCAGTAGCGGGCGCAATGCAATAATAAATATGTAAACGGTAGAAGCTGTGGAACACCCTTTAGAAGTCTATGGTAGAAATCAGAAGTGTTAATTTTAAAGTTTAATATGCAAGTTGTTGTCAAAAAAAGTGTTTGGGACCCGGGTCCTGCCCCAGGGGACATGTATCAATACAAAAAAAAGTTTTAAAAACAGCCGTTTTTTCAGGAGCAGTGAATTTAATAATGCTTAAAGTGAAGCAATAAAAGTTAAATATACCTTTGAATTTCATACCTGGGGGGGGGGGGGAATAGTATGCCTGTAAATTAGCGCTTGTTTCCCGTGCTTAGAACTGTCCCTGCACAAAAATAAATTTTGAAGGAAAAAAAGTAATTTAAAATCACTCAGGGCTATAATGAATTGTCGGCTCCCGGCAATACAGAGAACAGTCATTGCTAAAAAAAACAAACAAACCTGGGGGTCCACCCAAATTCAATTACCAGGCCTTCAGGTCTGGTATAGATATTAAGGGGAACCCAGAGTCAATTTTTTAAAAACAAATTACGTGGGGTTCCCCCCAAATATCCATACCAGGCCCTTCAGGTCTGGATTGGTTTATAAGGGGAACTCCACCCCAAATTTAAAAAAAATGACGTGGAGTTCCCCCCCAAAAATCCACACCAAACCCCTTATCTGAGCAAGCCGCAGGAAAAGAGGGGGGGAACGAGAGAGTGCCCCCCATCCTGAACCGTACCAGGACACATGCCCTCAACATGGGAAGGATGCTTTGGGGTCCCCCCCAAAGCACCTTGCCCCTATGTTGATGGGGACAAGGGCCTCATCCCCACGACCCTTGCCCGGTGGTTGTGGGGGTCTGCGGGCGGGGGGCTTATCGGAATGTGGGAGACCCCTTTAACAAAGAGGACCCCCTGATTCCGCCCCCCCTGTGTGAAATGGTAATGGGGTACAAATGTACCTCTACCATTTGACCAAAAAAAAGTGCAAAAAAAAAAAAAAAAGACTAAAAAATAGCCGGTTTTTGACAATTCGTTTATTAATGTCTTCTTTCCGCTCTTCTTCCATCTGCTTCTTTTGCAGTTTAGCAGCAAACTTTGTGAAAACGAATATTTGTGTCATTCTCAAAACTTTTGGCCACAACTGTACACAGCAAAGTAATGGAGTGCAAATTCTTAATGGGGACACTAGTTAGATTGACCTGTGTGTCCCCAAGAAAAGACATTGGTAGGGTTTTACCCTTACTTCCTGTTCAGTGGGGGACAGGAAGTGAAGCCAAATTTTCCTGTGTGACAGAAAGTGAAGCCAATTTTAAGAAAAGGGACACAAAGCCAAACCAAAAAAACACAAGCAGCGGGTTCTAACACTCACTTGGTTTCCCTCAAACACCCACAATTAGAATAGGATTGCCTTGAGCTAGATTTTAGCACAGTGCTCTTAAACAGCGCTTCAAGACTGTCCTCCAATACCCCCAACAGGCCATGTTTGCAGGCTTTCCTTCATCTTGCACGTGTGCTTTAAAAGACAGTCAATAGCTTAGTAGTTTGGACAGCAATTCTAGATAAGATAAATCCACAAAACATGTCCTGTCGGGGGTACTTGAGGACTGAGGCTGAGAACCACTGCAGTAAAAAGGAAAAATTAAATACTTACCGCTCTGTATTTTTCCTTTCCTGGTGACTATCCATGGCAGCACACAATCCATGCATGCGCTACCATGAAAGCACCAAAAAAGGAACTTGGAGACAAATCACACCTTTTATGTTATGCCAATCAGCCTATTTCAGCTGCAGCTGGGAAAATCTGTAGCATGAAAAAGTAACAAAAAACAAACATCAAAATTTGAAAGAAATTGTATTGGTCAACAAAACAGGACTTTGAGAAAAGAGCAATGAAAGCAAAAACAAACAAAAATCTAATAAACGGAAAAAAACACATAGGTTAATTTGAGACACTAAACAGAATATGGTTTATGCAGTGGAAATTAACAGGAGATAAAAGGACTGCACCCACAAACAGACATCTGTATTAAGTTTGAAACATTAATTAGTCACAACATCTTGAGAAAGATTTAGCAAAATAATGCAGCACAGACAATTACATCAAAGTGAACACCCTAAAAACAACATACATTGACAACCTCACAAATATTTCAGGCGAAAACCAGTCAAAAAAACCCTTGATCAAAAACATATCTGTTATGCAAAGACATAAATAAAATGCAACAATAAAATACACATTCAATAAGGACACCCAAATATACTCTTGCCTGCCTGCCTGCCGGCTGCCCCCCCACACCCACACACAATCTTGCCTCTTTTCAAGGGCAAGGTAAAGACTGCTATCTGCAAGCTTTCTATAACATAGGCTTGTGTGCTAATGAGGCAATTGAAAAAACATGCACAGTCCAAATAAAAAACAAAAACGCAAGTTCACCCAATGTAGAGACTGAACTTTAATGTGGGTACACCTGTTAAGGATGTCCTTAAATTACTAACCCAAAAAACATGCTCTATGAGCATGCCCAGAAACATCCAAGTGCTGTTCACACACAAAAAGCAACATCAAAAAATCTCCCTGGGCATGTTCAGATCAACAGAAATGCAGCTAGCAGAAAAAAAGGCAAACCCCTGTCCAAAATGAATCACATCATCCAGCATGCTACAAAATTAGAGATGGGACAAACACCCCCTGGTCCGGGTGGGCAAACAAAGAGCCTAACATGGGCAAAAGTTATACCATAAATACCATTGCAGTCTATAGGAATTTACTTGTTAATTTTGCTAGTCCCCACTTGGCTGGCTTATCTTCTAGTTATTGGCCTTAAAATGGGTATGGGGGCCCAGGTCCCACCCTAAGGGACATACAGTACCTGCTGCCGTTATTGTACTTTCAGCGTGATCTCATCGCTCTGGTTCTCGGCGACAGGGTACTGAACATCTTGCGCTGGCTGCCGCAATAGGAAAAACACAGGACATGCGGCGTATAGGCACAGGCAGCACTAGGTAGAAAGGCAGAGGCTCAGAGGCAGAGCTGGCTGGCTGTAGCAGAGGCGGAGCGGTACATCAGAGGCAGACTGGTGGTGGACGGTAACGATGTGACCACAGGTACACAGACAGTTCACACTCACTGCCAGTGGCACTATGATGATCAGGGGTGCACAGGGGATGTTTTATTTCCTTCCTCCACTCCTGCACTGCTGTTGTGCCAGCACCACTTATTGACCCCGCCTCTCTCCATAAAGAGGACCTGTCACACACTATTCCTATTACAAGGGATGTTTACGTTCCTTGAAATAGGAATAAAAGTGATCACAAAAAAAAGGTAAAAAAAAGGTGCAAAACTAAAAAAAATTACATGATTTTTTTTAATGCCCCTGTCCCTAGTAGCTTGCGCTCAGAAGCAAACGCGCACGTAAGTCCCGCCCACATATGTAAACACCGTTCAAACCACACATGTGAGGTATGGCCGCGTGCGTTAGAGCGAGAGCAATAATTCTAGCACTAGACCTCCTCTGTAATTCTAAACTGGTAACCTGTAAAAAAAAATCAAGCGTTGCCTATGGAGATTTTTAAGTCCCAAAGTTTGGCGCCATTCCATGAGTGTGTGCAATATTAAAGTGTGACAAGTTAGGTATCTATTTACTTGGTGTAACATCATCTTTTACATTACCCCAAAAAATTTGGCTAACTTTGCCGATTTGTTATTTTTTAATTCATGAAATCGTTTGTTTGTTTTTTCCCAAAAAAGGCATTCGAAAAATTATTGTGCAAATACCGTTGGAGATAAAAAGTTGCAATTACGACACTTTATTCCCTAGGGTGTCTTCTAAATAATATATATAATGTTTGGGGTTCTGAGTAATTTTCTAGTAAAAAAATGATGATTTTTACATGAAGGAGAGACGTTCCAGAATTGGCGTGGTATGGAAGTGGTTAAATAAAACACCGTCATGGGTTTTTGTTACGCTGATCATGAAGGTAAACTCTGCGCCAAATTTTACCTAAAAATACAGCATGGGTTCCCCTCCAGGTGCATACCAGGCCCTTAGGTCTGGTATGGATTTTAAGGGGGAACACCTACACCGAAAAAACGGCGTGGGGGTTCCCCCAAAATCCATACCAGACCCTTATCCGAGCACGCTGCCCGGCCTGCCAGGAATGGGGGTGGGGATGAGCGGGCGCCCCCCCCCTCCTGAACCATACCAGGCCGCATACCCTCAACACCCCACCCCAATGCACCGTTGTGAATGAGTATGGGGTACATTGTACCCCTACCCATTCACCCGGGGGAAAGATGTTAAATAAAAAAAAAAAAAAAACAAACACACTACACAGGTTTTTAAAGTAATTTATTAGTCAGCTCCGGGGGGCGTTCTGCCAGGCCCCCACTTTCTTCTTTAAGCTCTTTTACAAGCTGGGGTCGCCCGGACTTTTTTGCCATCTTCTCTGTTCTCTTCTGCTGGGGGGGTGGTCTTCACCGCCGTCTTGTTCTGTTCTGCCGGGGGCCCCCACTTTCTTCTTTAAGCTCTTTTACAAGCGGGGTGCCCCAGACTTTTTCACCATCTTTTGCCGGGGGGACCCGGACTTCTTTGCCGTCTTCTGCCGGGAGGGGCCCGGTCTTCACCGCCATCTTGTTCTGTTGGAGGCCCCCCCTTGTAAAAGAGCTTAAAGAAGAAAGCGGAGGGCCCGGCAGAACAAGACAGTGGTGAAGACCGTGCCCCCCCCCCCCCAGCAGAAGATGGCGAAGAAGTCTGGGCCCCCCGCATGTAAAAGAGCTTAAAGAAGAAAGCGGGGGCCACCGGCAGAACAGAACAAGATGGCAATGAGGCCCGACCACCGGCAGAAGAGAACAGAGAAGACAGCAAAAAAGTCCGGGGCCCTCGCAGAAGGCCCCCCCGGGTGAATGGGTAGGGGTACGATGTACCCCATACTAATTCACATAGGGTGGGGGGCCGGTATCTGGGGGCCCCCTTATTAAAGGAGTCTCCTGGATTCCGAAAAGCCCCCCGCCCAGGGTTGTCTGGAAGAGGCCCTTGTCCCCATCAACATGGGGACAATGGTGCTTTGGGGTGGGGGGGCGCAGTTCACCCCCTGCCCCAAAGCACCCACCCCCCATGTTGAGGGCATGTGGCCTGGTATGGTTCAGGAGGGGGGGCATTCGCTCATCCCCACCCCCATTCCTGACCGGCCAGCGTACTCGGATAAGGGTCTGGTATGGATTTTGGGGGAACCCCCACGCCTTTTTTTCAGTGTAGGTGTTCCCCCTTAAAATCCATACCAGACCTAGGGACCTGGTATGCTCCGGAAGGGGAACCCATGCCATTTTTTTTATTTAAAATTTGGTGCAGAATTTCCCTTCATGATCAGCGTAACATAAAAAATAGGCAGGTTTACAGGTGCGCCTCTTCAACCCACGCAAAGGCAGCTACGCCACTTGATATTTATCAAGATTTTTCCGGCGTAGTGAAGACGCGCACCTGAATGGCCGAAAATGGAGCTCACGCATGCGCAGTACACAAATAAACCTCCCGCAGGTTTAAATGTACTAGCAGACGCAGCGGCTGGTTTATACAAAAGTCACTTTCTATTCAGGACGTATATGTTACACGAACACTTGTCACTACACTCCCCTACATCATCACCCCCATAATAAACTCACTCCCAGCTTCTTTTAATTTACATTTGTAGATGCCGTGCACCAGGTCTTCCTGGGCGCATTCGGCATAATAGTAAATACGGAATAGCGCTCCATTGCCGGCGCATTCCTTTAGAAAATACCAAAATGACCGTTGCACACGCCCATGCGCCATGAAACAAAGCGCAATCGGTTAGTAAATCAGCCCCACAGTGTACAAATGTAAAGATGAATAAATACAAATCTCATTACAGTACATGGAAAATAGATAAATTGTCAAGTTGATTCATAATAATTCCATAATACATTAAATACAGGGAATTTTTTTTCTAAATTTCAAACTATGATAAAGTTAAAAAAGCATCCTAAAAACTCAACATGTTTCACAAATCTCAGTTTGCTTCCTCAGTAGTGTTCTGTGAAGCCCTCAGAGGTTTGTTAGAGGACCCTAGTAAACAAACAGAATCATGAAGGCCAAGGAACACCAGACAGATCAGGGATAAAGTTGTGGAGAAGCTCAGGGTTAGGGTATATCCCAAGCTTTGAACATCTCACGGAGCAGTGTTCAATCCATCATCCAAAAATGGAAAGAGAATGGCACAACTGCAAACCTACCAAGAGATGGCCATCCACCTAAAGTGACTGGCCGGTCAAGGAGAGCATCAATCAGAAAAGCAACCAAGAGGCCCATGGTAACTCTGGAGGAGCTGCAGAGATCCACAGCTCAAGTGGGAAAATATGTTGGCGGGATAACTATTAGCTATGCACTCCACAAATCTGGCCTTTATAGAAGAGTGGCAAGAAGAAAGCCATTGTTGAATAAAAGCCATAAGAAGCCCCGTTTGCAAGAAGCCAAGTGGGGGACACAACAAACAAGTGGAAGAAGGTGCTCTGGTCAGATAAGAATAACATTTAACTTTTTGGCCTAAAAGCAAAACCCTATGTGTGACAGAAAACTAACACTGCACATCACCCTGAACACACCATCCCCATCGTGAAACATGTTGTGTGGGTGCTTTTATTCAGCAGGGTCAAGGAAGCTGGTCAGAGTTGATTGGAAGATGGGTGGAGGGCAATCTTAGAAAAAAACTTGTTAGAATCTGCCAAAGACTTGAGACTAGGGCAGAGGTTCACCTTCCAACAGGACAACGACCCTAACATACAGCTAGATATACAATGGAATGGTTTAGAGCAAAGCATATTCATGTGCTAGAATGGCTCAAAGTCCACAGCTAAATATGCTTGAGAATTTTTATTAATAGATATATTTAAAGTTACATAATTTTGGGGGTTTGTAATTTGACACACTCAATTTGTTTTAAATTATATTGAATGGTGTGTGGAATCACTATATAATATTTTAGCTGTGTTATATTTTTGTATAATTTCACTAAGTAATTGCGCTGATTGTGACTGGGATCACTGTATGGGTTTACTTATATTTTAAAAAGTGTGTGAAGCACCCTTCCCATGCCTTGTTCGGGGAAAATCATGTGGATGAATCTTCCCTTGCCACATAGTTATGGAGGAACACAATCCAGTTGGACAAATGTTTCATGCAGCCGTTTTGGGAACGAATAGTTCCCTACCGTAGACTTGATGTGAGTTGATGCAGCTTGGCAAAGAGACATGCAGCATGTCAAACTGCTCATCTGATATCACCTTACAAGATTCTCTCCTCCAAACCCATATATTTTATGGAAAAATTAATCACCTAATCTGCTCATCTCTAGCTAGGACAAATGCCTGCTTTATCGTTAATCAAACAGCTTTGGTGAGAAGGTTCCTGTACTAGATATATGGTCTCGATAAAATCACTGTTCACGCATTCAAAAAGCAAAACTGTCCTACTGCTGCTTGTGGCTTAGCAACAGGCATTCTTACAGGAAAATATCATGACATTGTGAGAGAATATGCCAAAATTGCAAACTACAGTGTAAACTGCAACCATATCTACAGTGACTTTAATGTTAAATGCACTTTCAAGGACATAGAATGAAAATACAAGTGCATCACATCTGGGATTAATGTGACTAGCAAGAATGCGTTAGTGTTTTGAAAATAAAAAAGGAAAACTAAGTAATAAAAATATACTTGTGTAAAAAAAAAATGCAATAGTGTGTCCTTGGAAATATCCCTACAACTCTGATCTTACTGCAAAAACTGGTACCTTCCTAGCTCAGCACAATAGTGTCCCTGAAAATATTGCTGCACCACCTCGTTCAGTAGCACATTGCATTTTGCACCTGCAAAAAACACTGCCTACTGTTGCCAAACATCACATTATCCCTGACAGCTGTAAATCTTCATATTCTTCTATTGCCTCCACTCCCTGCCATCCCTGACTCATAAAAACTCAGAAGCACTTTGCCCATTAGTTGCGTCTAGGATCAATTTGATTCAGTGGTGAATTTGATTTGCAGTAGACCTTCTCACCTGCATTTGACATGCTTCAAGTGGATTTTGCATTACTATAGGCTATAAAATGCAACACCCAAATAAAAGCCCTTCAATACAGGTCCTTAAAGGGTAAGTTCACCTTTACAGAAAAATCTGTTAGGGGTAGCTTACACAGGACCACCTCATACCCCCCCAGTCCTGCTAACCTGCAGTGCGACAATCTCCCATTCTGAGCCCTGCAATAGCCACCTCACGGCTTTGCGGCTTAGAAATCCTGGAGCTTAATCTCCTAAACGTACCCCGTCAGGAGGGCACCGACCAATCAAAATCCATGTAGCCCGTCCTCTCATCGGGGAAGAAGACGCGTGAATGTCAAGGGATATTTCTAAACCCCTTCTGAGCCGTGAGGTGGCTATAGCAGGAATCATAATGGGAGATCAGAGGAATGGGGGGGGGGGTTTGAGGAGAGGGTCCTGTGTAAGTTTACCTTACATACAGTATATATTGTATACGAACCTTGCCAATACAAAAGCTGTTCATTTGTAGACTTTCTATTTGTAAAATGTGGAAAGAAAGAGGAATTTAACTGTATTTCAAACATCTGGAGTGCTCATTAGAACTGCTACCTTTGGAGAATGCTGTGTATACTTATTATAGAAGAAAAGCAGTATGTACTTTGTCTAAGTGCTGATCTCCTACTGTCACTCTGTGGGAAAACTCCATTTCATAGGGGAAAAAAAAGCTTGCCGTTTTGGTGAAAAATCCTTTACTCTTCCTTTAGGAAGTTTTGAAATAACACAGGATTACAGCGCTCAGGGTGTCTATTAGGAACAATCAACAGATAGAGTTAAAAACTAGTAATATTGAATAAAAAAAATATAAAAAGAGGGACACAAGGGCTACACATGTGGTATAATAGTACTGTGTTTAAAAGTCCATAAAACTTGGTCCAGGAACCCGGGCCATTAAGATATTATCATTAGTGTTGCTCACGAATATTCGCATTGCGAATATTCGACTCGAATATAGCATATTCGAGAAATCGCGCTATATTTCGAATTTCGCGGTGAATATTCGCAATTCCGAATATTCGCATTTTTTCAATTTGATTTTTAAAACAGATCACATCCTATCGACGTCTAAAAGCATTGCTGGTATGATTAGAGACCCTGGGCCGAGTAGCTAAGCTGAGGCGATCCTATTATGTTGCCAAATTGAAAAAAAAAAAATTGCGATTTTTCGCTATTGCGAATGCGAAAATGATTGCGAATTTTCGATAACTGTGGTAGGAGAACTCTGATTGTCTCTGATGCAAAAGGGGGGGGCTTTGTGTATGTGTATGTTATGAATATTTGTATGTTTGATATTATTATTTTTTGTAAGAAGGAAAAAATTGCGCATACCTTAAAAAAGGGGAGAATACAGCAGCAACTCAAAAATGTTATACAACATAAATTAATACAAGACAGAAAATGGAGTCGCTCTACAAGAATAAAAAATATGTCTAGTGACAAGACATGTGGGCAAATTATAAAATAAGCAAGCGCAAATAACTTGTGAAATACACAGTGAAACAAATATATAAAGAAATATAGTCCCAATAATAGAAAAATAATCTTTCATAAAAATGTCTTTGATATGTGAAGTGAAAAAAAGTCCAAAGCATGCAGCATGAACGTGTTCAATCTTTAAGGTGTTTGATTGACAAACGGCTGTGACAGATGGATAGAGTAAAGAATCACCACCAATGCAAAACACTTTTTATTTTCTATTGTAAAATATCAAGAATATTCTGAGCCAATCAGAGTGCTCCTTCCGCATTTGCCGAATATTCGCAATTATTTTGTATTGTAAAATATCAAGAATATTCTGAGCCAATCAGAGTGCTCCTTCTGCATTTGCCGAATATTCGCAATTATTTTGTATTGTAAAATATCAAGAATATTCTGAGCCAATCAGAGTGCTCCTTCCGCATTTGCCGAATATTCGCAATTATTTTGTATTGTAAAATATCACGAATATTCTGAGCCAATCAGAGTGCTCCTACAGCATTTCTCGAAATTGCGCAATAAATATCGCATTCGCATGTTGCGATATTTCGATAAAATATCACGAATATTCTGAGCCAATCAGAGCGCTCCTCCAGCATTTCTCGAAATTGCGCAATAAATATCGCATTCGCATGTTGCGATATTTCGATAAAATATCACGAATATTCTGAGCCAATCAGAGTGCTCCTACCGCAGTTATCAAAAAATCGCAATTATTTTCGCATTCGCAATAGCGAAAAATCGCAATCATTTACTTTCGATAAAATATCACGAATATTCGAATTTAGCGAATATATCTCGAATATTCGAATATATATTCGAGATATATCGCGAAATCGAATATGGCATATTCTGCTCAACACTAATTATCATCGGCAGTGAAGAGTCAGGGCAGGTGTTTGCAGGTAATCAGGGCTGCTCTCCAAGAGTGAAGTCAACTCGAAACATGGATAGAAAAAAACAAGTAAAGAAAGCGCCTCTGAGTAATCTGTATTTTAATCATTACAAAAGCAAGTATCCAACACTTACATCCAATATAGCAGTGGTGAAGTCTGGGATGCTGGTAAAAGTAGTCAGATGAAGCCAGGGTCGAGACTGGTATGCCTTAAGCCAGTATGGATCATCCGCTCGGACCCGGGGGGAGCCGACTTCCACGATTGTGTACGAGCGCTGTTAGGCTAAGTGCTCGTTTGCTGGTCCGTTTAGGAAGTTCTGAGCATCCCAATATCAGCCCCGTTTTTTCTAAAATCATATCAAAGGAGGCAGTTCACACAAGCAGTGGTAACTTTGCACAATTTATGCAAAATTTAGTGCAGCTCTGCATAGAAATAAATCAATTTCCAGTTTTATTTTTATTGTCAAAGCTTCATATTCCTGATATATGGCTGGTATACCATGTACTTGTATGAGAAAAATAGGATTTTTATAACAGCTTACCTGTAAATCCTTTTCTTTATAGTACATCACGGGACACAGAGCCAGTAACTACTTCATAGGATGTCCCAAAGCAATGCCATCTGAGGGGAGGGAGACACCAATAAATAAAGCAGACCTCTGTCAGACATGAGGACCTATACCGCCACCTGCAAAACACTGTGTCCAAAGGCGGCATCCTCCTGTTGACCCACATCCATCTGGTAAAATGTTGTGAATGTATGCACAGATGACCAAGTTGCGGCCTTGCACACTTGAGCTATGGAGGCCTGGTGACGCACTGCCCAAGAAGTGCCAACTGCTCTGGTGGAGTGCGCTCTAAGACAGAAAGGCGGAACCTTCCCTTGTAAATCATAAGCTTGAGTAATAATCTGACAAACCCATCTAGAGATGGTTGACTTGGATGCTGCCTGCCCCTTCCTGGGGCCTCCTGGCAACACAAACAACACATCTGTTTTTCCGAATCTGAGCAGTTGCCTCCTGATAGAAACTAACTGCTCTCACTACATCGAGATAATGTAATGACTCTTCCACTGCTGAATTTGTCTCACGA
Organism: Rana temporaria; assembly: GCF_905171775.1. NCBI lineage: Eukaryota > Metazoa > Chordata > Amphibia > Anura > Ranidae > Rana > Rana temporaria. The sequence continues at coordinate 133,060,631 of NC_053492.1, read as the reverse complement.
AAAAATGAAGGCAGCAAAATATCCTGGTTTAAGTGAAAACTGGACACTTTAGGCAGAAAAAAAAAAGCTGGGGACGTAACAACACCTTAACGCTGCCAACTCCGAGACTCTTATTGCGGAAGTTACTGCAACCAGAAATACTTGCTTCCTTTTGACCATAGGTAATGGGGCATCACACATCGGCTCAAAGGGAGGCCCCTAAAGGATTGACAAAACCAGACTCAGATCCCATGGGCAGATCGACGACTTGGCCGGAGGATTTATGTGCGTTACACCTTGCATAAAAGCCTGTACTAGAGCGTGAGAAGCAATAGGTTTTTGGAAAAAAAAACTGACAAGACCGAGACTTGACCTTTAATAGTACTCAAGGCTAGCTTCATTTCTACTCCCAACTGTAGAAAGTCTAGAATCCTGCTTATGCTATACTTGCGTGGATGCCATCCCTTGCTTTCACACCAAGAAAACATAAGCCTTCCAGACTCTACAGTAGATAGCTCTAGAAGCCGGCTTCCTAGCATTAATCAGATTAGTTACCACTGAGCCTGAAAGCCCCTGATCTTTTAGAACGAGGGCTGCAACAGCCAAACCGTCAAATTCAGCGTTTGTAAGGCAGGGTGGACCACCGGCCCTTGTGACAGCAGATCCTGGCGGGCTGATAGAACCCAAGGATCCGTCACTGCCATCTTCACGATCTCCACATACCTGGACCTCCTGGGCCCCGCCGGAGGCCACTAGGATCATTTCCGTTCCCCTTTGATCCTGCACAGCAGACACGGGAGCAACTAAACTGGAGGGAACGCATAAATCAGAGAAAACTGATTCCAAGGGGTTACCAATGCATCTGTCCCGCAAGTGAGCGGGTCCCTTGTTCGGGACACAAACTTGTCAAGCTTTGTGTTGAGCCTGGATGCAAAAAGATCCATGTCCGGGGTACTCCATCTCTGGCAAATGGCCAGAAAGACATCTGGATGTAGGGACCACTCCCCTGGGAGCAATGGCTGGCGGCTTAAGAAGTCTGTCTGCCAATGTTTTACCCCTGGGATGAACACCGCAGATAGGCAAGGAACATGTTCCTCTGCTCACACCAGAAAATGGTCGACCTCTTTTGGGCCGTCTGACTCTGACTCTTGGTGCCACCCTGGTGATTGATAAAGGCCACTGCCGTGGCATTGACGGACTGAATCCTGACAGGGTATCCCTGCAGTATGCCCGACCAGGCCCTTAGGGCCAGACGTACTTCCCAAATTTCTAACATGTTGATAGGCAAGGTCTTCTTGAATGATAATGTATCCCCCATATGCACGTAATATGTAAGCCAACCATAGGAAGCTCGCTATAGTGATCTGGTCACACACAATGGGCCAGATCCACAAAAGGGATACGCAGGCGTATCTACTGATATGCCATCGTATCCCTGTTTCTATCTATGCGGCTGATTCATAGAATCAGTTACGCATAGATATTCCTAAGATCTGGCAGGTGTAATAGTTTTACACTGTCGGATCTTAGGATGCAGTACCTCGGCCGACGCTGGGGGCATTTCTCGTCTAAATTCCGCGTCGGGTATGCAAATTAGCACTTACGGAGATCCACGAAGATTTTTCCCTTCGTTTTTTTTCCGTAAGTGTTAGTTTGCCGTCGCAAAATTAGGGCTGCTTTTACAAAGTGTAAACTTAGTACACCATGTAAAAGTAGACCCTTCTTTCCCGTGTCGCTGTCAAATTTTTTTTTTAATTTTTTTTTCCCGCCGCAACTTTTTTTTTTTTTACACCCGTCGCGATTCTCAAAACTCGGCGCAACGTAACTTCGCGCAAAGCACGTCGGGAAAATCGCGTCGGGAGCATGCGCAGTACGTCCGGCGCGGGAGCGCGCCTAATTTAAATGGGACTCGCCCCATTAGATTGGGCACGCCTTGCGCCGGACAGATTTAAGTTACACAGCTGCAAATTTCTAGGTAAGTGCTTTGTGGATCGGGCACTAACTTGTAACTTGTACAATTTGAATAACAGGACTTTAATTACTACCATGAGCCTTAGGTCGAGTATGAAGATCTATCTCATGTACTAATGTCTTCAGCGCAACAAGATTCATTATTTCTAGTTTAAACCGTCCTGCTTCCTTGTCCATTCCATTGAGCAATCCAGCCTCAGCTATATCAGTCCACACCAGCCGGATTCGTTTCCCTTCCCCAGCAACCCACCAGCCACCCGTCCCTGGGACCACACACGGAAGGTATGCCTTTTCCCTTTTTTCTACTGAGAATTATATCCAATATTGTTACCAATAAGGTGTAAATATGCCAGGCATCCCTTCCATGTGTTGTTACATGGCGTTTGGACAGATCATAATGTTTTATGTTGTATATCCTGTTTATGTCTAATGTATTTTGGCGTTGAACAAATGTGTCTCGGAATGTTGCAATGACTGCCATATATAAGAAGCTGTGTTATCCTTTTGGCTGAGACTTCTATTTGTTGCCATTTCTTACCTTATTAAAATTATATTTAAAGATTTACTCTACTATGACACACCTATAACCCTTTTCCTGGTGTTCTATATCAGGTTTTGCTGTGTCTTCTCATCCAACATCAGTGCCTGACCTCACAAATGCGCTTCTGGAAGAATTGTAAAACATTCCCATAGACACACTCCTAAACCTTGTGGACAGCCTTCCCAGAAAAGTTGAAGCTGTTATATCTGCAAAGGGTGGGTCGACCCAATATTGAACCCTATGGACTAAGACTAGGATGCCATTAAAGTTCATGTGGGTGTAAAGGCAGACGCCCCAATACCTTTGACAATATAGTGTATGTGGTAAATGTTTACCCAGATTCTGAAGATGGGCAGAGATTTGCTTAAACTGATTGGTTAGTGACACACCACAATTTTTCCCATTGATACCGTATATGACTTTCAACAGTGTACTTTGATGGCCTAAGACCCCAGGATGATTGGGTGCTTTATTCTCCTGATGAGTACTCGTCAGGGCTAATATATTTTCAGGTCCCGAAGACATCACTGCATGAACTCCACAATTTTCAGCAGTCATCAATTGTTGGGGCAACAAGACAAATGTCCTCCACAGCTAAGAACTGGCCAGCTCCATGCAGTCTTCTCTGGATTCTCTTCACATGTTCAAATGCAAGTGTATGTTGGATAGGGGCAACATCAATAAAACAAGAGACCTGGGGCAAAGATCTTGGTGGCCTTGGAAGCATAAAGGCACACAGTACACCATTTTTGTGATGCAGTAGCTGGCTCTCAACACTTAACAAAAGAGCCACACATAAATTAAACCTACAATCAAATATATTTTAAACTCTAAGTGCTTGCATGATTGGCAAATGTGTAAGAGTAGCATTCAAAAGTATTCATCAAAGCGCTTGCAGTGCTATCTTGCAATACTTTCATCTGTTATTCTCTCAATGGGGATAAAGCCACTTTTCTTCAGAAATCATCTAGCATCTATGGCAGTGATGGTGAACCTTGGCACCCCAGATGTTTTGGAACTACATTTCCCATGATGCTCCACTACAATGCAGAGTGCATGAGCATCATGGGAAATGTAGTTCCAAAACATCTGGGGTGCCAAGATTCACCATCCCTAATCTAGTGTATACTGCCTAGTCTAAAATTCTGGCTCAAAGATCACATAGTCATGTAAATCTTGGTGCTTGTAGAGTTCTGGACTGTACACAGGCCTGGACTGGACTGGCCTGGACTGTACACAGGCCATACACACACACGATCTGACTTTTTGACAACAATGGTCCGACGGACTTGTTTGATCGGACAATCCGACCGTGTGTATGATCCATCGGACAATTGTTTTTGCTTTTTCATTGAACAAATGTTCGCTGTTAATGCTCCCATTGTGTGTACACAAGTCCATCGGACTTAAGTCCAAGGTACAAACACGCATGCTCAGAACCAATGCTAAAGATCAGACAACAATAGCAGAAGTTGCCCAAAGGGTGTCGGTAAAGAGCTGAAAAACCACATGATTTGGTGAAAGTTGGCTGAAAAAGTCCTGACGCGTGTATGCAGAACAAGTTCACGGCCAACACCCATTCAGAGCAAAATCCACGGAAAATTCACGGAAAAGTCCAAGGCAAAATCTATTCTATGTGATCAGAAATAATGACAGGCTGATACCAGCAGCTAGTGTAGGTGAAATCCTTAGGCCCCATACACACGAGAGGATCCATCCGCTGAAAAATCTCAGCGGATTGGTTTCAGCGGATAGATCCCCTGGTGTGTACGTTCCAGCGGATATTTATCCGCGGATATTTCCGATTTCCAGCAGATAAAAATTTGTAGACATGCTAACAAATCTATCTGCTGGAATCGGCTCAAGCGGATCGATCCGGTGGTCTGTACAGACTCACCGGATCGATCCGTCCGAACCCATCCCTCGCATACGTCGTAATGATTCGACGCATGCGTGGATATCCTTATATGACAGCGTCGCGCACGTCGACGCGTCATCATCGCGGCGACGGCGCGACACGTCACCGCGATGGGAATTCGGCACGGATTTTGATCCGATGGTGTGTACACTCCATCGGATCAAAATCCTCAAAGGATTTATCCGCGGATACGGTCCGGCGGACCGTATCCGCGGATCAATCCTATCGTGTGTACCAGGCCTTACGTGTTATTATGAGGGGGGTCTGAATGACTAAGATCACGGTTATCTTTTATAGAACCCTCTTATTATTGGTAATCTAGCTCACAAGTAAAATATGTTAAGGCAGCCTAATATGACACCTTCTGTAATAAGCATCGTTTGACAAATTTCTTAATTTTGTCAGCAATGGGTAACTCCCGTATATTTTTGATCTCTTTGTGACTATGGAAAAAAAACTTGTCTCTATAAGACTTTGTGTATAATTTCAGCTTTTCTTTTTCCCAGCTGATACCCAGAAAGCTCTATTCACAGAGCACAGCTTTTCTGCTAGTCTGTGTTATTTTTACTAGGAAACAATGTGTGCAAGTGTATTAAAACACAAATGGAACAAAGGCAGGGAATCCAATGCTGAGCTATTCATTCATCTCTCCATCAGTGGAAGAACTTGGAGCAATCCAAATTAAATCAAACACAGAAACTAAAATGTATCAAATTGTTGCTATAATTGTTCTGACAAAACTGTCAAGTCCATTTTCTTTTCCTTTTCTGAGTATGTGACACTGATGGCTTGTCTACTTTGCAAATGGCATGGTGATAATTAGATGTTCAAAGGAAAGCAACCCCATCCATTGTCCACTCGGCCAAAGTGATGTTAAAATGGATTACATCCTATTGTGTAAGCAGCTACTGATTTCATAACATTAAAAAGATAAAATCGCTACAGCTTTATTAAAAGAGGACTTGTCAATATCTCCCACACATGGTGCATCAAAGAAGGGAGGCAATAAGATGTGGGGTAGCATATCATTCCATCTTGCTTATCTCCCACTTGTCAAAGCCTCCTTTAGATTTCACACAGCACAAACCACCAGGATGTTCTTCAGAGGATTGTTTCTTATTGTCATTTAAAGCGGAGTTCCAACCACAATTAGCATTTTTTAAATGTATGTCCTTTCATCCTGCGTTTTTATAATATAAATCTGGTCACTTACTATTTTACAATCCGCCGCCGATCCGCATAGATATTCAAAAAAGATAGTTTATAAAACGATATCTACACTGTTGTCATTTTGCTTGTGGGCATTGTGAAGCCTACAGGCACTTACTTCCTGGAAGTCTTGGATGGGGAGTGATAATTGGGTAGCGCACTGCATCCTGGGAAATGACGACACACATTTCCCAGGAGCATTAGAGGGAGATGTCAGAATCCTAGGTGGTTTCAAAGCAGATTTCGTGGGACCGCATAGCAACAGGCATTTCCAGATGAGTAAAAAAAAAAAAATTTTTTTTTCTTTAGTCGTAAGCTACAGTTTAAAGCAAAATTGTTTTTTTGATGGAACCTCCACTTTAAGTATTCGTAAATGGTCATCTTTTCAGTAAATGCTTAAAGCTAAACTGCAACCCAGTTGTTTATCATTCCTGTGTGCAGCATGTGAAAAGCCCATGGGCCCCCTGAAAGAGGAAGGCTTACTGTGCGCTGATCCACACTGCCCCCTACGGTTGCCACCTGTCCGGGATTCACCCGGACAGTCCGGTTTTTACATCCTCTGCCCGGGTTTCTCACTGCCTGTCACCGGGACACCAGAGCACCCCCAAAAAAACTCTTCCAACACCCCCATAGCAACCCCATTAAAGCTTAATTTGAATCTTGCTTCCATAACATGTATCAAATGTTCACATATCTTCATATATTTGTAGCTATCTAGATGGAAACAGCCCTAATACAGTACCTCCTGGCCGCATTTGCTGATGCTTTGATTCTAGTTCCGGCTACTGGAGCTCTCAGGACTGTTCACTCTGACAGTCTGATGTATTGGAGAGGAGCTGTGACTGTGTGTGTGGGCGGGCAGAGGAAGGAGCTGCACGACTGAGTGAGGAAAGAGGAGGAAAGAGAGGGGAGGAGAGAAGCTGGCTGCCCATTACTAGACTACATACATATGTAAGTTTTCATCTCACAGTATGTTGTGGTTATGTCTAGTGTTTGTATTTATACCTGTTTGTGTGTATCTGAGTGTATGTATGTATCTCAGTGTGTAAAATGTGTGTTGTGTGCATGTATATAACGGAGTATGTGTACAGTGTATATCTGAGTGTGTATGCATGTATCTGATTGTATCTGCGTGTATAAATCTGAGTGTGTATGCATGTATCTGAGTATGTGTGTGTGTATATATTTATATATGTGTGCATCTACTGAATGTAATTGAGCATACGTTTTATCTCAGTATCTTTATGCATTTAAGTGTGTGTGTGTTTATGCATGTGATTAACTAAACATATTTATATATCTGAGTACTTAATTTATTATCCTCCATTGATGTGAACATGTGATAATTCATACAATAATGACTAATAATTTCCCTATACATATATACCTAAAAAAGAACATAACACTACCCATATATACTGTGTATATACCCGACAATAAGTTCTAAAACAATTATTTCGTAAGTGCACATTCAATTAATTTCTATAAACACCAACTGTGCAAAAACCTAAAGGGGTTGTAAAGGTTCGTCTTTTATTTTCTAAATTAGTTCCTTTAAGCTAGTGCATTGTTGGTTCACTTAACTTTTTTTTTTGGATTCTCCTTCTAAATGTTTTTTTTTCTTTGTTTGAATTTCTCACTTCCTGTTTCTCCTCAGTAAGCTTTCCACCATCATCCGAGTGGTGGAAAGTCATTTAGAACAGCTTACTGAACACCTTAGTGAGGAGGAACAGGAAGTGAGAAATTCAGACAAAGAAAACAAAGAAAAACATTTTTTAGAAGGGAAATTTAAGGAAAAGGTAAGTGAACCAACAATGCACTAGCTTAAAGGAACCTACCGGTAATTAGAGAATAAAAAATGAACCTTTACAACCCCTTTAAGTCCATTTATGTGACAAAACATTAAAGTTGATCAATTCTTCTTCCATGCCTCACACCTAAAGACAGCGGCTCCCCCATAATTTTGACCCCCCAGATCAGAATGTAATACAGCGCTTCAGCATCTATCCATGGGACAACTGCCACACTAAGCATCACAGACAGTGCAAGCAGATCTCACAGATAAAAATCCATATAAGCACATTAAGGAGAAACGGAACTCACAATAGTGAAATAACACTTTTTTTAAGCTGACTGACATAAAACCAAACAGGCTGTCCCATCCTTCCCATCCCTCAAAGTCTGTTGGTGTCCATCTCACTACCCCATCCACTCCCGCTCCAAAGTCTTTTACAATCCTATTGTCTATAGTGTATACTAAAAAAAAATGCTGTGCGCCAGTAAAGTGTTCGGGTTTGGCTTGAGGAAAAGGTGGCAACCCTACTGCCCACATGGAGGTTACAAATCTGAGCCACTTCAGGTATGTAGCTATGGACTACCTTCTGCTGACTCTTGAGGTGGCACCAGATCATTCTGAGTGGGGGACACACAGTACACAAATCTGCTCCGGATCACAGTGCTCCACACCGGGCTGCAATGTAGACACAAATCCGCCTCATCTCTCCTTACCAATCAAAGCGGCTACAAGACTGAGCAGCAGCAAGGACGGTCAATAGGAGCAAGAGGTTGGGAAAGATTAATTAGTGAGAGGGACAATCAGGGGGGGCAGAACCTGGCTTCCCCGCGGTCACTGCAATCATTGTTCTTCTACAGAGAGGAGAGGACAGTTAGACAGGAGTGAGTAAATAGTGTATAGTATGTGTATATTCAGTGGCGGGGGGGCCCAAAGTGGGCGCAAGAGCGCCCCCCCATCTCTCCTGCACCAGGCACTCAATACATAGATTCATGCATTGCATGAATCTTTGTATTGTCACCGCTGCCGCCCGCTATTCAGGTGGCCGGCCCCCTGTTGAGCACCGGCCATCTGAATAACATCGGTGAGTGTGTTTTGGAAGTGTCTATCAGAGCCTGTGGGCTCTAATCGGCTTCCAAATGGTTAATCAGAGGGCGGACAGGGTGTGCATACCCTGGTTAACACTGACACGCGTCTCAGCCAATCAGGTTCACCGGGTTTGGTCAACGGTCACCTGATTAGCTAAAGCAACATCGAGAGCAGAAGAAGACATCGAGGGAGCATGAAGGAGGATGGCTGACCCTAGTAAGGTAAGTGCCGGGCGCGGGGGCAAACTGGCGGTATTTGACAGAGAAATTTGAAGGCATTTTACGGGGCAAAACTGGTGCCTTTTTTACGGGGCAAACTGGTGGTATTTAAGGGGGCAAACTGGCGGCAATTGATGGGCACAGTGGCGACAATTAATGGCACAGTGGCTGCATTTGATTGCACAGTGGCGACAATTGAGGAGCACAGTGGCGACAATTGATGGGCACAGTGGCAACAATTAATGACACAGTGGCTGTGTTTGATGGGCACAGAGGTGACAATTGATGGGCACAGTGGCGACAATTGATGGGCACAGTGGCGACAATTGATGGGCACAGTGGCGACAATTGATGGGCACAGTGGCTGCGTTTGATGGCACAGTGGTGACAATTGATGGGCACAGTAGCAATAATTGATGGCACAGTGGCTGCATTTGATGGCACAATGGCAACAATTGATGGGCACAGTGGCAACAATTGATGGCACAGTGGTGACAATTGATGGGCACAGTGGCGACAATTGATGGCACAGTGGCGACAATTGATGGCACAGTGACTATGTTTGATAGCACAGTGGCGACAATTGATGGGACAGTGGTGACAATTGATGGGCACAGGCAGGCTGCAATTGATGTTTTTTTTTTCATTTCCCAAAAAAAAATTGAGCACCAGCCGCCACTGTGTATATTACAGTGGTAAACTGAACAGGAGCTAGCATTTACTGTGCAGTGGATATACAGTGTATATATACATATAGTATCTCACAAAAGTGAGTAAACCCACCACATTTTTTGGTAAATATTTTATTATATATTTTCATGTGACAACACTGAAGAAATTACACTTTGCTACAATGTACAGTAGTGAGTGTACAGCTTGTATGACAGTGTAAATGTGATATTCCCCTCAAAATAACTCACAACAACACACAACCATTAATGTCTAAACTGCTGGTAACAAAAGTGAGTACAAAGTGAAAATGTCCAAATTGGGGCCAAAGTGTCAATATTTTGTGTTGCCACCATTATTTTCCAGCATTGCCTTAACACTCTTGGGCATGGAGTTCACCGAGCTTCACAGGTTGCCACTGGAGTCCTCTTCCACTCCTCCACGACGACATCATGGAGCTGGTGGATGTTACAGACCTTGCGCTCCTCCACATTTTTGAGGATGCCTCACAGATACTCAATAGGGTTTAGGTCTGGGTACATGCTTGGCCAGTCCATCACCTTTATCCTCAGCTTCTTTAGCGGTCATCTTGGAGGTGCGTTTGGGTATTCAATCCAACATAGACAGAGCAATTAGCTACACACAGGCGCAGATCACCCACATTGCTGAACAAACAGGCGACCTAGAATCAAAAGTGGGGAAAGTACTGTAGTTTCAGCTCACAATGACTTGGTGGACACATACTTGGATCAATCACAGGAAATACAGCATCTTAAAAGACAAAATGGCAGACCTTGAGGATAGATCCAGAAGGAACAATGTTAAAATCAGGGGTATTCCGGAATCGGTGACTCAGCCATAGCTCATTGGATACCTACAAGCATTGTTCAAAAAGATCTTACCATCTGTGTCCAAACAGGATCTATTTATTGATCGGGCACACCGCCTTGTTAAACCTAGCTTCCTCCCAGCCTCAGTACCATGTGATGCAATCGCACGTATACATTTTTTTCATATCAAAGATATGCTCATGTCCACTGCAAGGAAACTATGCAGACATATCCCAGGCCACCACAGCTAGACGGCGAGAATGCAGGCCTATAACAGAAACCTTACAAGCTCAACAAATCAAATATAGCTGGGAAGACCCCACAAAACTCCTGGTAACATACAGGGACAAAATAGTTCCCATAATGACACTGAATAATAGCTTTAAATATCTCTCACAGTTGGGATACCAAGCAACTGATCCTCCATCCAACATGAAGAAGCATACAACTCAGATTCTTTCAAAAGATTGGGAAACAAAAAGTCCACAGACACCTTATAATCTGTGGGGACTTTAATGATACCCCAAATCCCATAATAGACTCCTCTAACATGGCTTGTAAAATAACTTCATCACTGTCCTCATTTATCACTAACACAAACCTCTATGAGGTTTAGAGATGGCTGCATGGCAGTGAAAGGGACTATACCTTTTTTTCCCCAACCACAGCAATCTTAGCCAAGACTTGATCTATTCCTTGTCGACAAGCTCATGCTACAACATATTTCTAAGATGGAGATTGACTCCATCACATGGTCAGACCATGCTCATGTTTCATTAGAAATCTTTGAGACTGTTCAAAAAGAACACGTCTCTTTGGCGACTGAACACGATCCTACTTACCAACTCCAAATTCAAGGAACAGATCAAACAAGAACTAACCTCTTTCTTCCAGCTGAATGGAACTGATGACTTAGACATTTTTGTGCTATGGAACTCACAAGCGTTCATGAGAGGCATCTTGATAAAAATAGTTGCGCACAAGAAAAGGAGGAAATCCAAAGAGATAGCAGATTTACTCACCCAGATACAACATAAAACCTCAATGGACGCAAATGTTGCTCTCAATCTTGACAAACTTAATGTTTAATTTTTAATAAATATACAGGTTGAGTTTATAACAGATTTTTTTTGCATACAATTGTTGTCATTTTTGAAAAGTTTAAATGTACAAAATATTGGCAAATAATATGGTCTATCGGCAAGAGAGGTGGCAAAGATATCGGTATTATATCGGCACCGAAAAAACAATATTGATTGATCCCTAATATATATAAAATATGTGATAGTACGGTTCCCTGTCATGGTGTATGTCGAACAGGTAGGTTGAGGGGCTAGAAGATGCTTGCTTTATTTGGAGGAAACTGTTTTCTTAGTATCCTCTGTGGTTGGTAAAATCTAGTTTGGGATCTGGAGATTTCTCAGTGATCCGGTTGGGATTAAATTTAGAATATTGGGGGTGGGGACTGAAACTGGATTAGAAGAGAGATGGTAGCACTATGAGCTAATCAAGCCTTTGCAGCATGGACAGAAAGCATGATGATAGGATTGCAGAGTGAGCTGGATTGATGACTAATCAGTGTTTTTTTGCTTCACCATTGTCTAATTAGCAGGTTTTTGGTGGGGAGTTTAAAACTGTTGTAGGTCTTTCACAGGTGGGGGAGTCATTATTTTCCCGACCACTAATGTAACAACATTCTTATCACTGGATACCAATGTAATGAGCATTCTTGCTACTGACCCTAAGTAAGTACATTCTTTCCACTGACCACTAATGTAAGAATATTGTCCCACTGGCCCCAATGTAATGTAAGGGCATTTTCCCACCAATATAAGGAGCATTCTATCTACTGTCCACCAGTGTAATGAGTACTTTCTCCCACTGATCATAATTGTAAGAAGGTTCCTGTAAGGGGGTTCTTGTAAGGGTATTCTTCTACTGTACATGTGTCCATTAGTGTCAAAAGTCCTTCTCCCACTGGCCACCAATGTTAGGATGTCCCTCCTTCACTGACCATTCATTTAAGAGGGCCCTTCTCTCATAAACCATCAAGCTAAGGGTGTCCTTCTACCCAGGGCCAGATTAAGAACATCATGGGCCTGGTGCTGAGGATTTTGGTGGGGCCTTTTATAAATAATAAATATATGTGTGGGAATGACATGAACGCAGCCCGGCCAAGGCAAGTGACCAAAGGCACAGAACCCAGATGGAAGCGCCCGGGCCCCGCCTGATTCATCACAGCGCAGCACTGGAGGGCTCAGTCTGAAAATGTAAGTGTACACTAATGTGCTAATAGGCTGTGCATACTTGTACATTGTGGCATAACCTACCTCAGGGCCTCTAAAAAGTAGTAATGTCAGGAAAGTTTACTACCACTTTAATATCACAGGATCCCAGGAGCCTCTCATGGGGCCCCTACTGACCCAGTGGCAGTGCCTAAGTGCACAGTTGCCAACATTTAAAAATGTTGTGCTATATTTAGAGTAGCTGAGATCCCCGATGTTCCTCTATACATCACAGTAGTATTCACACAATTAAATGAGTACTAATAATGGGGCAGAACAAATATGAGAACTGAGATTTCCTTTAGTTGAACTAACAAAAGTGTGTCCATTCTAGAGCTGGTAACATTGAGGGTATTTAGTATAATTTTAAAGAATTGTTTTTGTGGGTAAGCGACATAGGGGAGGAGTATGGACGGTATATAAGTGGGAAGTATGTGCAGGTGAGGGAGAGGAATGTGGAGGGTCAAACAGTGGGCACATTGTACAGGAGAGGAGTGCAAAGAGTACAGCAAAAGGCACTATGTACAGGAGAGGAGTGTGAAGGGTATGACAATGGGCAGTATGTACAGGAAGAGTGTGGGGGTATGACAGAGGGTAGTACATACCAGAGAGAAGTGTGGAGGGTATGACAGTGGGCACTATGTACAGGAGAGGAGTGTGTAGGGTATGTATAGGAGAGAAGTGTGGAGAGTATGACAGCGGGCACTATGTAAAAGAGAGGAGTGTGGAGAGTATGACAGTGAGCACTATGTACAGGAGTGGAAGGATATTTAGGGACTGCGTAGTGGTTAAGCGGGTCATACATGGATTGAAATTACGCCAATTATGCAGAGACCAGCCATAGTCAATCTATGTATAGGCTAGCTGGTTTTACACAAGTCAATCTATTAATTGACTTGAGTACAACCAGCCTGTTAGGTTTTTCCCAAAACAATCAGTGCTGCCAGCTAAAGTTAGCAACACTGATCATTGTACGCACTGGCAGAACACAATAACACTGCAGGATTGATTCCTCTTATCCACAGGTCAGCAGGTGAGAGTGTGTGGGGACAGGCTGGGGAGAGATACTAGTCTGTGGCTGGGTAGGCACTGGTAGTATCAGAGCCAGATACACACAGATTACATACGCCACGATCGTTAGAGCGAGAACAATAATTCTAGTACTAGACCTCCTCTGTAACCTAAAAATTTTAAAGCATCGCTTAGGATACCAAAAAAAATTGTGCTAACTTAACTAGTGTTTTTTTTTTTAATGAATGAAACAGTTTTTTCCAAAAAAACATGTTTGAAAAATTGCTGCGCAAATACCGTGCTAGAGCTGCACAATTGATCGTTAAAAAAAAAATGTGATCTTGATTCAACCCCCCTGACGATCTCCAATGCAGAGTTTGCCGATTCTTTCATATAACAAGTGGAAAGACTTTCAGCTGTCAAAAGAAAATATCTGGGCAGTCTGCCAAGTTTTTAACAGGAAACATTGTAACTAAAGCTTCCTTCTCAGATCAAAGAGATACACTTCTATGTGTAAATAACAAATCTGGGCAGTCTGCCAAGTTTGTAAACAAAATGAAACATTGTAACCAACTAACATTGTAACTAAATTTAACCACTTAAAATCCAACACTTGTTTAAGTTAAAAAGCAATATTATTTGCTAGAAAATTACTTGGAACCGCCAAACATATATATTTTAGCAGAGACTCTAGGGAATAAAATGGCTATTGCTGCAATATTTTATGTCACACTGCATTTGCCCACTTCAATGAATAATAAAAACCATAAAAACAAAAAACAGTGAAGTTAGCCCATTTTTAATGTGACAGATGATGTTACCCTGCAAGAATCGTGATCTATCTTCTAAGCAAAAAAATTAAACACCAATCTAATAGGGTCGTTTTGATACCTACTGCTAATCTAAAGGGTCCTTTCCCCACTGATCCCTAGTCCAAGGGGTGACTTCTCCCACTGACTACTAATTGATGGGGGTCCCTCTTCCAGTGATAAACAGTCTAAAAGGGCCTTTTTCCTTCGGATCATCAATGTAAAAAAGCACTTGTCAGTGTGAGGGAGCACTGCAATTTTTACGGTGTTCTTTTTAATTGTCGTCATTTATTATCATTACTGAAAATATATTTTTAGCAGCAGCCCTGAGTGTCAAATATGCAAAATACATCACATTCTTTATTCTTTAATATATTCTGATGCCGCGTACACACGGTCGTTTTTCGGCATGAAAAAAAACGTCATTTTTAAAAATGTCATTTAAAACCATCGTGTGTGGGCTTCACATCGTTTTCGGCTTCGGCTTTTTAAAATGTTGTTTTTCGGGTTGTAAAAAATGATCGTGTGTAGGCTAAAACGATGTTTTAAACCCGCGCATGCCCAGAAGCGAGTTATGAGATGGGAGCGCTCGTTCAGGTAAAACTACCATTCATAATGGAGTAAGCACATTCATCACGCTGTAACAGACAAAAAAAAACGCAAATCGTCTTTTACTAACAAGGAATCAGCTAAAAGCAGCCCAAAGGTGAATAGAACTTCCCCTTCAGAGTGCCGTTGTATGTGCTGTACGTCACCGCACTTTGTTCATAATTTTTTTTAAAACGATGGTGTGTGGGCAACATCGTTTTTAATGATGAAGTTAGAAAAACGTTGTTTTTTGGACAAATGTCGTTTTTTTTCATGCCGAAAAACGGACGTGCGTACACGGCATTATATCTGAATATGTATGTGCCAAACGTTGTCTTTGTAGCAATTATCAGGAATTACCCGAGACCTGAAAGTTATTTCAAGGGTCCTTCCATGGTAAAAAGTTTGAGGAAAGTTGTGTAAGACTAAAAAGCATCTTGTACTGTGGGAATTTACTAAGCACTCAGCTCAATAGGCTCCCTAAGTTTACTATACACAAGCTGAAGCCTTCTAAATACTTATTAAAGCTACTATTAGCACACTTGTAGTCAATGCTTCCAGATTGGATCCCAAGGGCACTTTGAGGGCTCAAACAAGGCTGCTCAATTCTTATTAAATGCTAGCTGTGCCTGATTTATTCATAGTGACATTAGCAAGGCAAGATGAAAATACCAGTGCGAGCTTTAGCTTATTGAGTCTCTTATTTCATGATCCCTATAACTACATCTATTTTTCACATACTTCTATTAACTCCAGGGGTTATTTCAAAAGCCTCTTCTACAACCTAATCTCAAACTGCCACAGAAGTACTCGAAGGACATATTAATGAACTTTGATGGGTAGTTAGTAAAAAATATGATAGATAGATAGATAGATAGATAGATAGATAGATAGATAGATAGATAGATAGATAGATAGGATAGATAGGATAGATAGGATAGATAGATAGATAGGACACACACACAGTATCTCACAAAAGTGAGTACATCCCTCACATTTTTGAAAATTTTTATTATATCTTTTCATGTGACAACACTGAAGAAATGTCACTTTGCTACATTTTAGCAAAGTGTAATTTCTTCAGTAAAAAAAAAAAAAAAAAAAAGTGATCAGCGCAATTCCTCAATTTTATATATAATCATATTCCTAAATATCTCAATAAATAAAGTGCACAGTGTAAAAGTCCAAAAACAACCATCCAAGTGTCAGTGAAAAGATAAATTGAAAAATAAAAAGTGTGTATATATGCGCCAACCCCAAATCTAGGGGGCACTATTTTAAATTTAAGGGATAGTTTACTATACACAAGCTGAAGCCTTCTAAATACTTATTAAAGCTACTATTAGCACACTTGTAGTCAATGCTTCCAGATTGGATCCCAAGGGCACTTTGAGGGCTCAAACAAGGCTGCTCAATTCTTATTAAATGCTAGCTGTGCCTGATTTATTCATAGTGACATTAGCAAGGCAAGATGAAAATACCAGTGCGAGCTTTAGCTTATTGAGTCTCTTATTTCATGATCCCTATAACTACATCTATTTTTCACATACTTCTATTAACTCCAGGGGTTATTTCAAAAGCCTCTTCTACAACCTAATCTCAAACTGCCACAGAAGTACTCGAAGGACATATTAATGAACTTTGATGGGTAGTTAGTAAAAAATATGATAGATAGATAGATAGATAGATAGATAGATAGGATAGATAGATAGGATAGATAGGATAGATAGGATAGATAGATAGATAGATAGGACACACACACAGTATCTCACAAAAGTGAGTACATCCCTCACATTTTTGAAAATTTTTATTATATCTTTTCATGTGACAACACTGAAGAAATGTCACTTTGCTACATTTTAGCAAAGTGTAATTTCTTCAAAAAAAAAAAAAAAAAAAAAAAGTGATCAGCGCAATTCCTCAATTTTATATATAATCATATTCCTAAATATCTCAATAAATAAAGTGCACAGTGTAAAAGTCCAAAAACAACCATCCAAGTGTCAGTGAAAAGATAAATTGAAAAATAAAAAGTGTGTATATATAGCGCCAACCCCAAATCTAGGGGGCACTATTTTAAATTTAAGGGATGTCTGGGCCAATACTTGGGCCCAGACCTGTTTGTTTGATACAACTTTGCCTTTGCTCTGGCTGTGGTACCGTCTGGTAACTTCCCTTGTTGCCTGCAGGTGGCGTTACAATCTCGGGCTTATGTTGGAACGCAGATGTACCATGGTGTGTTGGGTGTCCCTTTTTGGCAGCAGTACAGTGGGAGTGGTGACCCCGCTGTGCATGCTAGGAAGGGGTACTTAGGGGGCAGACACCATTTATCTGGGTCCTTTGCCTCGTGGTCCTCCTGGGGCGAGGTGTGCTTGTGTGTGTGCCCGACTTTGGGGCCATGTTGGCCCGGAGTTGCTTCGCTGTTTAGTAGGCCCAGCTATGCTGGCTGGGGCCTGCAATCCTAAAAGGGGATCCCAAGCTGTCTGTCCACAAGGGAGGAAGCTGTCTTAATGAAGGAAATCAGGGGAGGACCTGCCCTGGAGGAGTCCGGCAAAGTGATAGTGTCTTGGGTGAGGCCTGGTGACTGAATTAAGGAGGGATCCACTACATTGAAGCCCTGCAGTCTGCCAGATCCGGCTTAAAGGCTCTTCTACTGCATGGCTGGAGGTTTGGGACTTTAAAATCTTGTGGCAGAGGATTCCTGGATGCATCCAAGTACATTCAAAGGTCAGTGGCAGAGACCAAGTTCATTCCAAGAGGTCTGTGGCAGAGACCGTCTGAACATTAGTTTGTGCATCATCCAGGCTGCTAGGCTATGCGAGAGGTGAGCGATTCCCACTCAATAGCTGAGAGTGGAGACTGATTGAGTATTTTTGAGCATTCTGTACCGTGTACCTGAACCTTCCCCTGCTCTTCTCCTTCCTCCCTTCCTTCTACTTTCTCTACTTCAAGTTACCCTGCAGTAAAAATAAAACCCAACATTTGAAGGTTTTACATCTGTCTGGACATTGCATTTCTTATGGACCTTCCCACCCACAACAACAAAGCTATAAAGGTAACGTGCAACATACATACACACACACACATACACACACACACACACATATATATATAAAAAAGTGCTGTGTGTAGATAAATACCAAAAACAAACATCCAAATGTTGCTGAATAAAGTGACGATTCATATTCCTAAATATCTCAATAAGAGAGATTTTTTTTTAACCTGATTGCAGGAAAACACAGTAAATACGTGCCTATAATAATTCCGTTTGTGAATAATTTACATGCTTAGAAAAGTGTAAAAATAAAAGATGAATTGGTCAAAGCAGTATATTTTGGTGCTACAATTTTTTTTGTTTTAAGGGAAAAGTATGAGTTTATTGAAATACAACCTGCCAGCATCATCCACCAATATTTTCTTACTAGATTGGGCTTCTTTTGCAAGATGCCTACTCGCATATACCAAAAAATAGATTGATGCTGATGGTAATTCAAAGCCTGGAGCTTTTAGTAGCAGTCGATGGCAGTAAAGTAAAACCATTGCCAAATAAATAATGTGAAACATCTACAAATGGGCTGCATTATATTAAGTACATACAAGCAATAGGTGCTAACAAGCCTCTTGAGTTTATCGAAAAAGGGAAATAAAGTCATACTGTAACACTCTCAGGCAGAAACCATTGACCAGAGCAATCATTGCAGCATCAACACAAGCTCAATACACAATTCATAGAAAGGGCTCCGATGAGTGTGTAGCATTTTTTTGGCCTTTGTGCTTAACCTTACACCAATTTAAAGACATTATTTTTCTTTTATAGAAAGACTAAATTAATAAAATGTAGGTATAAGATAAAAAGGAAAAAAGGGATAAAATGACTGGGTAATACAATGGTCTAAGAAAGAAATGACACAGGTTACAAGTCTTGATTGCCACAGTATTCATGCAGTTAAGGCTGCTGGACTGATCATAAAGTAAAATGATGTTAATGTGAATAGACAATACATTTACCAATAGGAATCAATTAGGTCATAAATCTTTCCTTATGCTCTCATTTGGATCGATTCACTGGATGGTAAATGCAGCAGAAGGATCGTTATGAGCTCATTGGTAGTTCTCATTTCTAATAATCTACACAGGCACTCACGCTTATTTATCAAATAGATAAATGACTAAACATTTCTTTAATACATATGAAATAAGTGCTTTCTCTACTGCGGATAATATACATAGATGGATAAGAGAAACAAAATACCTGTGCTCAGATCGTAATAGCTTGTACTTTCATATAAACTACCAGGTGCGAAAGGGACCTCATGTTAACACTAAAAATACTGGATGAACCTTCTGCACACTGTTATACCATTTCTAGCAAACTTTGCAATAAAAAATAGGTAGTTTATATCCATGCACTATTGGGATCAGAGAACAGGTATATCTTGTTTCTGTTGTATTGCAGGTTAGTAGCCAGACCTAAACCTAGTAGACCTCCCTCATTTTGTGTCTGCTTGCCCCATGTTGGCATTGCGTCCACAGTGGCATTTGCAGTGGCAGAGTAGGACTGGTGAAAAAGGGATTACTTTGACGAAGTTGGCCAGCTTAAACATATATTGCAATATGCGTGAACCAAATATCCCTATTTTTTTATTGCAGTTTGCTAGAAAGGGTTCAGCAGCGTGCAGAGGGTTCATTCAGTATTTTTAACATATATGGAGAACACACATTAAAGCGACGCCACAAGTGCTAATGTAGATTAGGGATGAGCTTTGAGTTTGAGTCAAACCCATGTTCGACTCGAACATCGACTGTTCGACCATTCGCCAAATTTCGAACATTATGGGCCGTTCGCTCCAAATTCGAGTGACGCGTCACGGCCCATAATTCACTGCGGCATCGCAGTGCATTGCTGGCTGATGATTGGAAAGAGCATGCACTATGACCGGCATGCTTTGGACAATCACAGCGTGGAAAAAACGGAGAGCCATAATTGCCCAAAGCCGCATAGGATAACATGATGGAGAGTTTATTGACTGTAGAAAAAAACTACTGCCAAAAACAGCTGCTGTAAAAACGTCCAGTGTGCATGAAGCCACACTAATGAGTCACATGACACCGGGGAGGGAAAATGGCTAATTGGGCCCAATTTGGACATTTTCACTTAGGGGTGTACTCACTTTGGTTTCCAGTTGTTCAGACATTAATAGCCGTGTGTAGAGTTATTTTGAGGGGACAGCAAAATTTGCACTGTTATGCAAGCTGTACACTTACTACTTTACATTGTAGCAAATTCTGTTTTCACATGAAAAGATATAATAAAATATTTACAAAATGTGAGGAGTGTGAGATACTGTATATGTATCAGATGTTACATTATTCCACAGTATACTTTCCTTCCTTCCCTCTCTCTTTCTAAGGGTGCATTCACACCACGATTTTGTCATCCGTTTTTTTAATCACGATTTTAGCTTTAAAATCGTACAAATCTGTATGGCAAAACGGATCCATTCACTGCCATTCATTAATTTAGGTCCCCAAGTGCATCCGATTTGATCCGCATACGATTTGATACGATTTAAAATCGTATCAAAAAACGTGTCTGCCCACGATTTTTGGTCCTGATTTGAAATCGTATTACAATCGTGTCCGTTTTTTTTTTATATTGTGGTCAATGTAAATCGTACTAAATCGGATGACTGTGCGATAAATCGTACCCGATTTGTTATGGAGGTCCCCGCAAATTCAATAACCAGACCCTTTAGGTCTGGTATGGATATTCAGGGGAACCCTGCCGTCAATTTAAAACAAAAATGACGTGCGGTTCCCCCTAAATATCCATAACCAGACCCGTTATCCGAGCACGTTGACCTGGCCGGCCGCAGAAAAGAGGGGGGGACAGAGTGCGGCCCCCCCTCTCTCCTGAACCGCACCAGGCCACATGCCCTCAACATGGGGAGGATGTCCCCATGTTGATGGGGACAAGGGTCTCATCCCCACAACCCTTCCCCGGTGGTTGTGGGGGTATGCGGGCGGGAGGTTTATCAGAATCTGGAAGACCCCTTTAACAAAGGGGACCCCCAGATCCTGACCCCCCCCTGTGTAAAATGGTAATGGGGTACACTGTACCTCTACCATTTCACGAAGGAAGTGTAAAGTATTGTAAAAAAACACACTGACACCAAAGAATAAAGTCCTTTATTAAAAAAAAAAAATACATCCAGCGGTGAGAAATCTACTCGTTCCCGGCTTCCTGCGTTGTCCTGATCCAGCGACGGGTGCGGGTGATCTCCCGCGATGAGAAGATCCAGCGTCGGGTGATCTCCGCTCCGGCGATGAGAAGATCCATCCATCCGGCGCAGCAGCATCCCGGACCTCCTCTCACCGCTGGGCACAGCCCAGCGAATGAGCGGCTGAAGCTGTGACATTTCTTATATAGAGGAGGCAGAGCCACCCGTCACGTGACCCCGCCCCCTCTGACGTACCTCTGCTACGTCACTGGGGAAGACCAAGAAGAGGAAAGACCTTTCCTCTTCTTGGTCTTCCCCAGTGATGTAGCAGAGGTACGTCAGAGGGGGCGGGGTCACGTGACGGGTGGCTCTGCCTCCTCTATATAAGAAATGTCACAGCTTCAGCCGCTCATTCGCTGGGCTGTGCCCAGCGGTGAGAGGAGGTCAGGGATGCTGCTGCGCCGGATGGATGGATCTTCTCATCGCCGGAGCGGAGATCACCCGACGCTGGATCTTCTCATCGCGGGAGATCACCCGCACCCGTCGCTGGATCAGGACAACGCAGGAAGCCGGGAACGAGTGGATTTCTCACCGCTGGATGTTTTTTTTTTTTAATAAAGGACTTTATTCTTTGGTGTCAGTGTGTTTTTTTACAATACTTTACACTTCCTTCGTGAAATGGTAGAGGGTACAGTGTACCCCATTACCATTTCACACAGGGGGGGGGTCAGGATCTGGGGGTCCCCTTTGTTAAAGGGGTCTTCCAGATTCTGATAAACCTTCATTCATTTAGAACCTTGTATCCTCATACTGTTTTGTAAAGCTGAGGTCAGCTCTTCTATGTCTCCCAAGAAAAGGTAGAAATATAAAAGAGTAACGCCCATTCTTGCATATATGGTTTTAGTCTATAGTAACATACATAACTCCTAACATACTGACATAGAAACTCAGAATAGAAATACATACAGAGCAGAATACATTTTCTGTGAATGTCACAAGGTATACAGTAACCTTCAGAAACTGGCATTACTACATTATATCATTCATACTGTATGTTTTAGAAACTTTTATCACTTCAAATAATATTCAACTCTAATCCCGCGTACACACCATCACTTTATGTGATGGAAAAAAATGACATTTTCTGTGAAGTAAAAAATGACGTTTTTAAAACTTCAATTTTCAAAAACGACGTTGCCTACACACCATCGTTTTTTCACAACGCTCTAGCAAAGCGAGGTTACGTTCACCACTTTTTTCCATTGAAGCTCGCTTCATAACTTGCTTCTGGGCATGCGCAGGCTTAAAAACATAGTTTTAAACGTCGTTTTTTGCTACACACGGTCAATTTTTTTGAAACAAAAAACGACGTTTTGAAAAACGACACAAAAAAATTGAAGCATGCTTCAATTTTTTTTGTCGTTTTTCACAAGACATAAAACAACGTTTTCCCCCCACACACAGTCATTTAAATTGACGTTTTTAAAAACGTCTTTTTTCATCACATAAAGTGATGGTGTGTACGCGGCATAAATCTAACAGAACTAACCCTGCAAAGGTGGCTGGTAAAACCTGGACTAGATTCACACCTATGAATTTCTTTGTGCTTTTTGCATTTTGCAGATTTGCACTACAGAACGTGTTCCATAGGAAACCATGTTAAATGGGCTGTAGTGCAAATCTACAAAATGCAAAAAGCACAAACTGCATAGGTGTGAATCCAGCCTTAGATCTCAGCAAATGAACGTAAGCGAGGTGAAACATAATGTCCATCAATCACTTTTAATGTCACACTTGCTATAGAAGATGTATATTGCCTGGCTGTTATGCTTATTTTCTGTCTTCATAGCTTTTTGTAAAAAAAAAAAAAATATGCATGCCAGGAATTCTAAATATACCTACTGCATTTTTATTCTGGGTTGGTAACTTGCTCATTAGTAAAAGCCAGGATCAAACCTGAGAGCTGAAAGGCTAGTCACTACTAAAGGCTGTTGACAATTACATCCCCCTGCTGTGCATAACAATAGAAAAAATATCAAGGGTGACAAGAGAGAATCATGACCTTTTGAAGACAGGCTCAATGATTTAAGACAGGTCATAGAAATAAAAAATATCCTTTATATTTTACAGCATTACTTCTCATAACATTTAATTCCAATGAGATATAGAGAACCATTCCTTTGTTCAGTAATCCCTATGTCCAAATGTTTTGCAGAGACAAATATGAATCTCCTTGTAGAACATCTGAGCTCAAAACATCCCCTACCTTACAATTCCGTTTTATCTGTTTAAAAATGTAGATAAACTTGTGGTGTTAAAACAAAGAAACCATGCTCATGTATTTAAATGCAGAGAATGATACTTTAATCTTTTGGTTGATAAAATAAATACATATAAACACAGAAGACAAGGAGCAATGTGCAGTGTCGCATGACTATGGTATGCCAGAATACACCCTGACCGCTAAGACCCTTTTACAGTTAATACCCCACATTAACCCCCTTAATAAATAATGAGACCACCACTTAATGTTGGAGTAAAAACTGGCCGTAGCAGCCTCCTTTATTTTAAATACTCTTTAAATAATAAATAACCAATAACATAACAACAAACACGTAAAATTCCTGAGATAATACCTCTCCTAAATGGTGTTGGACTTTGCAGGACCCACTAACCAATAAACTTGTTCACACTTTAACTTTTTAAACTTGTAACTCTTTATTTGGCACTGCGGTGTCCTAACCTCTGGTCATAGGCCTCAAGCCGAAACTGGCTCAAAGACGACCGTTGACCGCAGTGCCCCCAATTCACCAACCTTCCAGCTACATTAGTAGACTGGGAACTAGAAACCCCTTCAGAAACCATCCACCACTGGGTACTGGTGTCCATCTTTGGGGTAATATCTTCTGCTGCAAAGTCCGAAAAACACCCGCCACCAGCACCCGAAGGTAACACCTTACCTTCGGGCGCACCTCCACACCCTCATTGCTTGTTGTACCCCCTCCCCTAGGCGCAACGCCCACATGTCAATCCCCACGTCCGTGAGGTGAACACCATCACTCCTGAGGTAACGCCAAGGGTCAACCTCCAATTCCGGGTGCCGAACCACCAGCCCCCCGTTCCTTAGCACAAAACGCCCCACATTCCTGTTGAGCTTCCTGCGCGCACGATTCACCGCGTCTACCGACCTCGCCATCCTCCACGATGTCCTAGCCACCATGTCCGACCACACCACTACCGTCTCCGGGAAAGACAACCGGAGCCGCTGAAAATCGAATTTAATATCCCGCGCTATCTCCAGCATAGATCTCACCCCAAGGTCATTGCCCCCAGCATGAATCACTAGCACCTCCGGAGGTCTGTCCAAACGTGCCCATTTGTGTACCTCCGGCACAACTCTGCTCCATAACATCCCGGGGACCCCCAACCACCGTACCCTCGCCTCCTGTCTCGAGATCCCCAGTTGCCGACCGGACGGGCGCGCCTCCGCCCGTTTTTCCCCCCGAACCACGTAAGAGTGGCCCAAAATCCAGACCAACAAAGGTCCAGTACCTGAAAGACAGTAAGCAACAACAATAACTAACACATCCCCCAATACAGCGACACCCACGTTTCAAAACAGTCATCCAACTCATTTCCCCTTCTCCCAACATCATCTCCCAATCCCTCAACACAAATTTGCCACCAGCTGCGGCCTAACATATGAACGAAACCTCCTCGATTCCCACCTTCCTATCCTCTTTATTGCGTCCTCCCCTAGTCCATTCCTTGCCGCCTCCGTAGCAGCCCCAATCCTAAATGAATGAGCCGAGAACTCCCTTGCAACCAGGCCCAATTCCCCCAAACACTTCCTAAACACCGCCACAAACTGATATCTCGACAGCGGGGCCCCATTTTCGTGTACCAAAAAAGTGCCCCCAACCGCCGGGCGGATGTCCAGATATTTCCGGACCAGCCCCACTGGGCAAAGTTCCGATCCTTCGATCGGGAACACATGGACCGCTCTGCCCTTGCCACTCTGGTCCGTTTTGGACCTTCTGAGCCACAACGTGACCCCCTCCGGGGCCCAACTAACGTCCGATGCCCCCATGCCCCCTTGGACCATTTTCGACGGGCTCACCAGCTCGCCTATCCTAAACGCCCCGAAAAATGCCAGCGCGAATGCCGCGCGAAACAACGTAACTTCAAAACCGGACGACCCCACTGTACCCATCCTATCCATCAACCCTTTTAAAATGTCGAAAGACACCGGGCGGCGTGTGTCCAGCCGCCGCCCTTGCTTCCTGTACCCTTTCAGAGCCTGGCGCACCCAGAAATCCTTTGTAAAATCTGGCAACCCCTGCCACTTGAATAAAAACGCCAAACCGGCCAACTTCTTGTCCAATACCGACTGAGACACTCCTGCCTCGATATTTCTGGACAAAAAGTACCACACCAATGTCCTCACCTCCGGTCCCGAAAGGTGCACCTCAGATTCCATTACCAAGCTACTCCATTCTACCCATACTTTTTCATAGGCCGCCCAAGTACCCGCACTCACCGATTTTTTAATCCAGGTGGAGATGATTCCAATGGAATCTGCCACAGCCACTCCGGACAGGGGACCCCTCGCTCCTCTGCTTCCGGCACCAACTCCCGGAACCTGTCCCACTGGAACCGAGACAAAGCATCAGCCACGACATTTTCAACCCCCGGTAAATGCACCGCATAAACAAACACATTCAGCTGCAGACACCGAAGTACCAAGTGTCTCAGGAGCCGAATCACTGGGGGAGAAGACGCGGTCACGCGAATTTATCACCTGCACGACCCCCAGGTTATCCCCATGGAAGCGCACCTTCCGATCCCGGAAAGACGTGCCCCACAACTCAACCGCCAGCACCACTGGAAACAGCTCCAGCAGCACCAGATTTTTTGTAAAACCCGCAGACAGCCAGGACTGAGGCCAGGGGCCCGCACTCCACTGTCCTTGAAAAAAGGCCCCAAAGCCTGATCCCCCGGCCGCGTCTGTGTACAGCTCTAGGTCAAAATTGCTGACCGGGCCCGACATCCACAAGGCCCTTCCGTTAAAGGCCTCTAAAAAAGAGTGCCAGACCCACAGGTCCTCCCTGTGTTCCTTCACCAGCCTTACATAGTGGTTAGGCAACCTAACCCCCGCCGTGCTGGCCGACAGACGCCGACAAAAAATTCTCCCCATCGGGAGGATCCTGCAGGCAAAGTTGAGCTTCCCCAAGAGCGACTGCAGCGCTCTCAGTTGTACCTTACGCATGCCAATCATCCCCCTGACCTCCTCCTTGAGGCCTTCCAACTTGTCCGCCGGCAGCCTGCATTCCATAGCCTCGGAATCGATAACTATGCCCAAGAACTGAATGACCGACCTAGGCCCCTCCGTTTTGTCGGGCGCCTGTGGCACCCCAAAACGCTCAGCTATGTGCTCCAGCGTGGCCAACAAAACCGCGCAAACCTTTGACCCCGCCGGTCCAATGCAGAGAAAGTCATCCAGATAATGGATAACCGAATCCACCCCCGCCACGTCTCGTACCACCCACTCCAAGAAAGAACTGAACTGTTCAAATAATGCGCAGGACACTGA
The DNA here is from genome assembly GCF_905171775.1 of Rana temporaria. NCBI lineage: Eukaryota > Metazoa > Chordata > Amphibia > Anura > Ranidae > Rana > Rana temporaria. The sequence continues at coordinate 133,033,908 of NC_053492.1, read as the reverse complement.
GCAACCCATGGGCAGGCACTTGTCCACATAGAATTCGCCCTCCCAGTGACACCCCAACAACCGAAAGCTGTCCGGGTGCACCGGCAACAGCCGGAAAGCCGCCTCGATGTCCGACTTGGCCATCAACGCCCCCCGACCGTACCGCCTAACCCAACTCACCGCCGCGTCGAACGAAGTGTAGCACACTGAACAATCCTCCGCATTAATCGCATCGTTCACCGACCCCCCTTTTGGGAAGGAGAGGTGGTGTATGAGCCTGAACTTGTTTGGTTCTTTCTTCGGTACCACCCCCAACGGGGAAACCACCAGGCCTGCTAACGGAGGGGACTCAAACGGGCCACCCATTCGGCCCAGCCCGACCTCCTTACGGAGCTTCTCGGAAACCACTTCCGAGTGTTGCCTAGCTGAACGTAAATTTTTGGACATCGGCGGAATCACGGTCAAATTAGCAGGGATACGAAAACCAACTGTAAAACCCTCCTCCAGGAGTTGGGCAGCCGCCCTGTCCGGATACCTACCGAGAAACGGCAGCATCCTTTTCACCATCACCGGCGTGCTCCCTCTTGCCTGAAGGATCTCCGGAACGGCCCTTGCCCTGCTTGAAGCAGCGGAAAGAGGGGTGATTACCCCCACACCCGGAGCACTCATGCTTGTACCGGCACGACCCTCCGAATTTGCAGTTTCCCTCGTTAAACTGCCAACAAACCCCCTTTTTCTTTCCGGCCGACTGTCCCAGGGAAGAGGCCCCGCCGGCACCCCCCTGAAAAAACGGAGCCGACGTCCTCGGAGCCGTCATAAGGTGCATCAAAAGGCTAATGTCTTTCGCGTCCCACCGAATGTCCGGCCTAATCGCCCGACGTTGCCTAAATTGCTCGTCATAACGAAGCCAACCCGTGCCCCCATAACAACGATAGGCCTCGCTAATCGCCTCCTGGTAGCTGAAGAGCGCCGAACAGTGTTCGGGGTTCTTCTCGCCAATCACGCTGGCCAAAATAGAATAAGCCTGCGACCAATTCGCAAACGTGCGAGGTATGAGCCGATACCTCCGCTTTTCCTCGTCCTCCTTTTTGGAGTCCTCTGGCTTCACCCTATCCAAGTTGAATTTCTCCAACGGTAACAAAGCGAATATCTCCACATACTCGCTCTTCCAGATTTTTTCCCGAACCTCTTGTTTCAAATGTGCCCCCAGCGGCGCATCATAACAAGTGTACACTTGCCCCTTTGCTTCATCTGCTAACCGCACCAAATCCCGCTTCTTGCCTGCGGCCCCTGCCGGCTCGGCAGTCCCTGCCGTCTGCGCCGCCGGTCCTGACCCCAAGCCACCCCCATTCGCCTCCTTCTCAGACACCACTACCGCCGTTGGGGCAGCTGCCGCAGCCGCCCCTCCCGGCCCCCAAGCCGCGGTCGGGCCCGCGGGGGGTCTGTCCCCCCCTTTTAGCTGGCTAACTAACGCCTCTAGCCCCGACAAAAATCTCTGCAACCCCGCATCCACCCCAGGATTCCCCACCTGTGCGTCCGTAACCTGGGAAGATGTCGCACTGCCCCCAGCCACCGCGGGCACCACCAACCTATCCCGGGCCCCCCCCACCCGGCCCCCCACAACCCCATCATCACACCGTAAATTTGAAACAAATGTGGAAAAGGACTTACCGGGCTGCGTGGAAGCAATCCCATCAGCCGATCGTCTGGAATCCCTCGCTGTAGGCACCGTCCTGGGCACGACCTCCTCCTCCGAACCGGACAGCTCCCCATCCGACTGGTCCTCGCACAACCCCTCTTCCCCCGATGATGACCCCCCGGGCAGCTCGGTCCCGGCGGCCGAAGGCCCAGGGCCGGATTCGCTCTCCCTGCGGGCCCTGGACCCGTGAGCGGATTTTGCCGGCGCTTTCCTGCCAGGCGTAACTCTGCTGCGGTCTTCCTCTTGCCTGCTCCCCCTCGCCGTCTGGGCCTCCTGCAAGTGGCTAGCCGCAGCAGCTGAGGGGCTAGCCACCGTAATCTGGGATCCCTCTCGCCGAGGCCTGCTGACCGGGCCCGTCTCCACCTGCTCCACACGTCGGGCGGGCACGGCCGCCGCACCTGAGCCCCCCGGCCGTCCCCCCCTCTGTCCTTGGGTGCTTCTGGTCCCCCCTGCCGGGCCCTCAATGACCCCTGTAGCCGCCGCCGCACGCTTTGCGGGGGGGCCCGATGGGGCCCTGTTCCTTCCGCCTTCCGACCGCTGCTGACAAGGGGATGGGCTGGGTGAATATCTGCGGGGGGGGCGCGACCGCGCTGTCCCCCGGCCGGTGTGACCGGGCCCCGATAGCGCTGCTTCCCCACCGCTCTGAATAATGTCCTGGCCCGTGTGGTTAGGCCCCGACGGCGCCGCGCCGCTTGCTGCCCCGTTCTGAGGGAGAAGTGTCCCCAGCTGACGCTGCAGCCAGTCCTCCCCCCGCACCGCCGCCTCAGCCCTAAGCTGTGCAAACAGGGCTTCAATCCCTGCCATCTCGCCGCCCCTACCTGTGTCCCAACGCTTGCTGTGCAGAAAAATCCCAGTTGCAGGCTGTACAGACCATGCAACTTTGCTCCCCCACGCCTGTCTGCCCGGGAAACTGGCTGGTGGGAGATATATGTAACTCCCCTCCCACAGCTTCTGCTCCTCCTCCCCCCCAGCTACCAGGGTTCTGTTAACCCTGTCATGCCGGCCCTACGCTTACTTGCAGTTGGCTCCGTGCCTCACTGGCATGACATTTGATTGCTATAGGTCGCTGCTATGTCACTCCTTAAACGGCCTTATTAAAAAAGATCTCTAAGCAAAACACAACATTTGGTCATAAATATGTGACATCCGAAGCCATTTCCTGATTATTTTTGTTTTTGGATGAATGATTTGAAATTAAAAAAAAAAAAATGTTCCATAAAGTTTTGAACTTGTAAAGTGAATGCAGCCTGCCTCAAAATGGTAAACTAGCCATTGCAATTTATGTATATGAAAACCCAATTAATAAAATCTCCCATCTCTTGTGGGTGTTATTTTAAAAGTAATTTTTAAACCTGCAGCTTTCATTAAAATAATACCTGATCATCCTGTGTGAGGGTTCTTGTTGAGGCACTTCCTATGATGGTGTAAAAGCTTGTTAGCTTGTGGGAACTGCATGCTAAATATTATGGCCCAGATTCACGTAGATCGGCGCATATTTATGGCGGCGTAGTGCAGCTCAAATGCGCTACGCCGACAGAGGCAAGCAAAGTATTCACAAAGCACTTGCTCCCAACGTTGCGCCGGCGTAACGTAAATTTGAAGGCATTAGCCGGTGTAAGTGTAAGTGGGTGTGACCTTATGCTAATGATGGTCTGAGCGTGGAGCAGTGGCTTACGCCCGGCGTATCATGAACGGAGCATGCGCAGTGACGTGGACGTATGATCGCTCCCCTGTGCGCATGCTCGCAACTACGCCGGCGCAACTTCCTGGGATATGCCGGCCCACCGGCTTACACCAAGCGCATAAATATGCCCAGACATGCGCCCGTCCGGCGCAAAAGTACATCCTGCTTTTTTCCCCCCCTGAAGCAAGGTACTTTTGCTGAGTGATGTCTGCTATGGAGTCAGAGAAAGACAGGAGGAAGAAGAATTTCTCTCCAGAGGAGAAGGCTGTCCTCATCTCGGCCATAGAGAGGTATGATGCTTTCCTCCATGGCGCCCAGAGTCACCATACCAGCAGGGCCAGGAAAGAAGTAATCCTGGAGACGATCGCCAGTGATGTAAGTGCCCTTGGCAATGAGTCCCGGAACTCCAAGGACATTAAGAAAAAAATGAATGATTTAAGGCGGCATGTCCGGGATAAAGTGGCCGCCATCAGGAAGCACCAGAGGGGCATGAGGGGTGGACCACCAACTGATGTGCGGTTGACCCCGGAGAAGGAGGTGATCGCCAGGTGTCGGGAGAGGGAGCAGTTGGAAGCCCTGGAGGGCTTTGACTCCCTTGATCAGGCCTCGAGGACAGGTAAGTGTTTTTTATCCCCTATCCGGTGTGTAGCATGTGAGGGGGTGGAAGGGAACATGTGACAAGTGTGTGGGTCCACCAACATGTGAATGCTTTGTGTCATCCACAGATGTGCAGCGGGGCCATCTGCTGCCGGTGGCCAAGATCCAGCGGTGAAGGGGAGTGGCCACACCTCTCCTCTCGAGGTGGTTGAGGAGGAGACAGTCAACCTTGATCAGGTTTGCCTCTACTTTGAGGATTCTTCCTCTTTGGCCAGGCCCTCTCAGACTTCCCCCCCAGCAGGGGAAGCCCCTCAGGCTTAGCCCCCATCAGGGGAAGCCCCTCAGGCTCATCCCCCAGCAGGGGAAGCCCCTCAAGGGCCTCCCCATATACACGGTCCCAAGCCTCTTCTGCCCCCAGGAAGGTGACGCTGAAGACCAGGGGTGTTCCTGATTCCCTGCAGGAACATCTTGCAAGGGACCAGGCCTGCCAGACCCGCCATATGGGTGCAATGGCCGGGGATCTGCACCGGGTGGCAGACAGCCTGGCCTCCTCGGCACAGATATCAGACGGCCTGCAGGATGTCAGTGGCAATTGCGCTGCAGTGGTCACCTGCCTTAGGGAGCTGCAGGCCACCACAGCAAACCTTGTGGCAGAGGTTAAGATCCTGACTGTGGCAGTACAGGCCAACAGGGCTGCCATAGAGGCGGAGGGGAGGCAGAAGCGATGCCACCAGCGGCAGACCACCACCCGCCAGCTGAGGACGCAGGCACAGACAAATATGTTCCTCAGCCGCATTGCCGTGGCATTGGAGGGCAGGCAGCCATCACCTGCCAGGAGTGGCAGACCTAGGGATGATCCACCTCCAGATAACCCACCCCCCCACCCGAGGCTCCCCCCAGGCAGCTGAGGAGCCAGAGCCGTGGCACCAGGCGCAGCCCATGACAGGGCAAATGAGTGCCTTTTTTTTTCTTTTGTGCTCAAAGAATGAGCTTCTTTATGTTTTTTATGTGCTCACAGTATGAGCTTATTTATTTTGTAGTGTATGCACACGGTGAGGAGTGCAGGCTACAGTGTGACTGGTGTGTGAATGTGGGGGTGACATACCTGCCAGCAAGGTGTGTCACCCTGGGTCGTCGGGGAGAAGTTATCCCCACGACCGTGTGAATGTGGTATAAATGGACAGCGACATCATTGGGGCCTTGGCGCGGCGTTGCTGCTCCCAAGTCCTGCATGGTGGGATTGGGCTAATCCAATGTGAGGTGGATGTGGTGTGTGTGAGCTAGGGACCACAGTGGTGTGCATGCGTTCATTGTCTGTGTGCCATGATGAATGTGTGTGTTTAACGTGCAAAGATGCGTACCACGAGGCATCTCCTGACTGCTCTTCCCTCAGCAGACCGAGTAGCCTCGGTTAGGGGGGGACTGTCTGGTTCATGGGTCAGGTCATCACATCTGTCAATCTCCAGGCCCTTTCTCATGGCGTAGTTGTGTAGCATGCAACATGCACCGATGATCTGGCACACAAAGTTTGAGGAATACAACAGGGTCCCCCCGGACTTATCCAGGCATCGGAAACGGGACTACAGGAGGCCAAATGTGCGCTCCACCACTGCAGGGGTACGTATGTGTGCAGCATTGTATTTTCTCTCTCCTCTGGTTTGGGGATTCCGATATGGAGTCATGAGATGGGGCCCAAGTGCATATGCCGAGTCACCTGGAAGGGAAAAGACAGGAGGATGTTAGTCGTGCATGTGTCCCTCGTGATGTCTGCATCATGGGGGCAGACAGTCATGCCTGACACCCATGTCACTCACCAACCAGCCAGCTGTCCCTGTACACATTCTGTTCGAATTCTGTTGGGATGTTGCTTTGACGGTATATGTAGCTGTCATGGCTGGCCCCTGGGTGTTTGGCACGAACGTGCCATATGAGGCATTGGGCTATCACCTGTACGTTGATGGAATGCCACTGCTTACGATTGCGGTATATGTGCTCTGTGGCACGGGGGGCCGTAGTGCCACATGTGTGCAATCAATGGCCCCCACGGTGCGTGGGAATATGGCAATTCTGAAGAAATCCTGCATTGCCTTCTGCCACAGATGCTCATGGGTGGGTTTGATGATGTGGTGGGACATGCGTGTGAGGATTGCGGGGATAACCTGGTGCACGCATCTGCTCATGGTGGATTGTGACATCCCAGCCACGACTCCACTTGTACGCTGAAAAGATCCACTTGCAAGGAAATGCAGTGTTGCCAGTACCTTGACCAGTGGCTGCACTGCATGTAAGCGTTGTGTCTTGCTGGTGATGTCATCATGCAGGGCTGTGGCTAATTCCAGGATGGCATCAGGGCTGAATCTGAAGATGCAATACACCTCCGATTCCCCCATGCCAAAGACGTTCATGCGCGTTCGGTATATTATCTCCTGTGCCCTCCTATGTGCCTGTGGACGCAGTAGTAGTGCTATGACCATGGCTGCCCCTGGCATGTTGGCATACAGATGTGTTGTCCTGCAAGTGGGGTTGCTCAGCTCGTCCGTAACGGTGCTGCTGCAGCTGCTCTCCAGCTGACTTGTGCAGTCTTTTGCTGAGTTAAACCAGCTTTTTAAAGGACTATCTTTAGGCCAGACGTACAACTTACGTGCACAGCCTGCGTCGTGCGCACGTACATTCGTGAATCGCCGTATCTCCCTCATTTGCATATTTGAATAGCAAAACAATGGGAGCGCCAGATGCGTCCAGCGTAAATATGCGCCCACGATACGCCAGCGTAGGAAAGTTACTTCGGTTGGAAGAATCCTATTTTCAGGCGTATCTAGTTCTGTGGGTACGGAGCAGATATACGACGGCGCATATTTACACTTACGCGGCATATCTGTAGATACGTCGGCGTACGTCTTTCTGAATCCGGCTATATAATTATTGTTATTAAGTGTTAAAATTAAAGGACAAAACAAACTGAGTGGGTATTAAGCCACTTCAGTAAAATAGGACTTTTGTTGGCTCATGATGTCATGAATAGGTGAGCTAATGATTAAACATAGAAAGTTTTGTAGAAAAAAATATAACAAATTTTATTATAAATATATAAAACAATTAATAAAATCAATGGTTGCCCTGTTACAGAAAAGATGCTGTGATTCATTAGATGAAATTGATGCTGGTCGCCAACATGTTTGTTTGAAGATTCCCTTTGGCTGCCATTTGCCTCGTGTGTTCATACTGACCAAACCTGACAGTTTACAGTTGCTGATGAAGATTTAATATAGATGGATGCGGCGCCCCGACGACGCAACTCTTTGCGAAACATGTTGGCGACCAGCATCAATTTCATCTAACGAATCACAGCATCTTTTCTGTAACAGGGCAACAATTGATTTTATTAATTGTTTTATATATTTATAATAAAATTTGTTATATTTTTTCTACAAAACTTTCTATGTTTAATCATTAGCTCACCTATTCATGACATCACGCTCCAACAAAAGTCCTATTTTACTGAAGTGGCTTAATACCCACTCAGTTTGTTTTGTCCTTTAATTTTAATTCTTCAAGGACTGGTGCTTGGAAATCACCCAATAAACGCCTTTCATGTTATTAAGTGTTAATATGTGGGTATTTCTTACTTGTGAGTTAGTGGCGCGTCTCATGACCCAATGCCAAATTACTGTTCTGAGCCCAACACCAGAAGGATAATGTCTTTGTCATTGACACATGTCCCAGCATCGACTACAGAGTCAATTTGAGGGAAATAGCATTAAACATTGATTTTTCTCCACCAGCTCTTTACACATATCACACCTTACACTTTATTTGCTTCAGCCTGAAGGCATGTAGGGAAGCTACTGTATACTTTTATGAGACCTTGCACCCCCGTGGTCCAGGTCCAGTTCCCTAGGACTGTTCATTTATGCAGGAGGCCCTGACATGGGGAACCTGCCATTTAGAAGTGTAGACCATGCAGCCACCAACCCCCCCCTCCTCCAAAAGATCCTCTGTCACCAGCCACCACAACTTCCACTCCTGACCTGGCTGCTACTCCTTACCATATGCTCCCCATCACCCAGAAGGTTAACGTGAAGGTCTACACTTCATCCCCCTTTCCTATTTACTGTAGGACCACACTCTGACTCTTGCTCCACAGAAAATCAGATAAGTCATTGTTATTTTTTTCAAGTAAATAGAGTTCTGATTTAAAAAGCATATAAGTGGCATCTCTACATTTTTCCACCAATTACATGGGCAACACAACAGGTTAGCAAACATGACAGTACTCCTCCTCTCATCTTGTATACTATGCTGGACTTTGGCTAAGCTGTGGTGCTTATACCTTTTGCTTGTGGTCATTTCCAACCAGTGGTGACATGACTTCAACTATATTGTCCCATATCTGGGTCCTGCCAAGGGGTAACCCCACTTAGGTGCAGTGGTACAGCTCCTTATGTATGGTCCTTCCAACTCCAACACTTAGAACCAACTCCTCGCCCAACCCCTCTACACTATATATACCCCCCCCCCACAGAAAACACTGTAAGCCAAATGTGTACTGTATGTGTACACCAGCGCCATGTGGCTGTATTATTAAATTCTGTACTCAGTACACACGTCCCATTAACTGTTAGTTTTACTGGGCCGTTCTGTGTTCTATCCATGTATTCTGCTCCCAAAGTGTACAGTTTTTTTTTTATGTCACAATGTAGATTATAAGATTTCCTATCATCTGTGTCCAGTCTTGCCACACAGAGTTAATCCAGCGCTGAGCAATCCTCTTTTAATGTTCAGTGAAAATTAACAGAATTCCAGATAAAAACTTTCCAAATTATAAAGTCAGTTTCTCTGTTCTTGCTCTGTGTTACAGGTTATTTACATATCTAGAGCTTGGCCATGTTTATCATATGTTATGTTATGTTTATCATAATATGAGGTGATCCAAAGTTCATTGTATATTACCAGGATATGTAAATAACCTGTAACACAAAGCAAGAACAGAGAAACTGACTTTATAATTTGGCAAGTTTTTATCTGGAATTCTGTTAATTTTCACTGAACATTAAAAGAGGATTGCTCAGTGCTGGATTAACTCTGTGTGGCAAGACTGGGCACAGATGATAGGGAATCTTATACTCTACATTGTGACATCCACTTTAACTCTATACAGCACAGTCAAAAACATCCATATATGTGAAAGAAGTACATCAACAAAACAAATAAACGGTATATGATCAAAGCCTTATGGCATCTTCCTTGCATAATAAAACTTCATATCTTAAAAAAAAAATTCCCTCAGTCAGTATGAAGTGCTCTTATTCAATAAAACAGTTCACCAGAGCAATACAACTTTGTGTTTCCTGCAGACACTTGTGCACCCCCTTGCTTCTCCCGCACTCACCAAAGAGTGTTGCCTCAGTGTTTTACAGCAAATGAGTCAAACACACGTGTAGATTTCTCCCTCCTGGGTATTGCCAGTGGTTGGTGTAGTGATCTCAGTTGAGATCACTACAGTTGGCCTCTTTACTGCGCTCCTGCTGTTGTGCTTCAGTTTCTTCCAAAAAACAGCAATAAGTCTAGATCTCCTGGGGGTTCGTATCCTCAATGAAAGATGGGGCAATAGAAGGGGAAGCCGCCATAGTGCAGTAGAATTTTAATTTTAATTTTTTAAATAAAAAGTTTCCATTACACTCACATAAATGTGTCATCAAACCGCATGAAGAAACGCTGCCTCCGCGTAAGTGACATCACTGGAAGTCCTGCTCAGCACATTTTGCTAACCAATCATAGTTGGGCAAGACTTCCCGTGAGGTCACTTCCGGCCTGTGGAATGCACACCAGGGCAGCGTTTCCGGGTCTTAATGCGTTTTTTCCCCAACTGTAATCTAACTTTAGAGGATGGCTACATTTGCTCTCCATTGTCCCAATGCATGTAGGAGACTATGGATTTGTAGTATGTATAGAACCTTGCACAGAACCTCAACTAACAAACACTGCTTATTTCCAACAAACAGAAGTGAGAGGAGAGATAGAGTTTCAGGAGCTCATGGAGGATGTTTCAAAGAGGCAAAAAAACACAGTAAGGGCCCTTTACACAAGTGGATCCATTGTTTGACATCCGCTTGCTCAGCGGGGATCGCTCCATTGATCCCTGTTGAGGCGGTGATGACTAGTCCATCTCTGCACACTGTGCAGAAACTGACCTGTCAGATTTACGCTTTCCCCTGGGGGGGGGGGGGGTCAGAGAAAAACTGACTGTCTGTTCGTCTTCAACTGATCCACCATACGGTAGGAAAGTAGGGTTTCCATCGGTCTGGATTTAGCGGATCGGATAGCAGCAGACATGTCATCGCTGACATCCGTCGCTCTATAGAGATGTATGGGTCGTCCATTCAAGTCCGCCTGAGAAACTGACAGGCGGAAATGAAAGGTTCGCCCATGTGAAAGAACCCTAAGAAACAAGTTTAATGAAAAATAGTCTATGGGGTCATTTGGCGGTATGATTCTGTCTTGAATTTTGTACCAAAAGCGGTACAATTTTTTGCATGGAAATTTGGCGAAATGTATTATAGGCCTGCAGTTCTTAGTAATTACTTACTTAAACCTGACCAAACAAGACTCTAGTAGACATCCCAGATGTCATAAATTTGAAACACAAACTCATGAATTATAATCTAATAAATAAATATAATTGTATTCAATAATGTAATGAAAAATAATGAAATTTGTCAAACAAAGAAATTCAATAAACATCCTGAGTGTGAAACATTTTGAAGCATGGAACTGGACAAAGTCCGACGTCGCAATCAGGACAATAGTACCTTGTTTCTTTTCTGACTTTTTTTCCATTGCCATCTCTCTTGGAACAGCAAACGACGCACATCCTGGTAGGCGCTGCCTTTCTTGCGGTTGGCGGTATATAGTCCATAAAATGACGACCTGTCAGGCGTTCTGGGTTGACAACGTCAACAGCGCGTCGTCCGGGTCTGTTGGCAGATACTGATGGCATTGGGTGGTTGACAAAAATCTGCTCAGCCACCTTCCAGATAAAGTCCGAATGAACAAGAGGTATTTCAGTGTTTGCTTTATAAAGGATATAGGCATTCCAAGGGAATTGTTCCAGGAGATGCCTGAAAATCTTTTTGTAATATTTCTTCTGCTGTTTGCGCATAGCCGGGTAAAATGTCATTGCCTGATCAGCTCTGTCGACACCTCCCATCGTGTGACTATAGTCGATCACGACTTGCGGCTTCAGCACATCTTTCCCATGTTTTGTGCGGACCATGGCAGTGGAGGTGCTGTGCACGGTGCTCATGAGACACACGTCCTTGTCTCGCCATCACATTGCCATCATTTTACCCTTTTGAGAGGCAACCATTTCTCCGGTTTTTAGTTTTTTCTTGCCAAACATTGATGGCATGTCACGTCGATTTGGCCTAACGGTACCATACACATCAGTTTTGTTTAAGAGCAAAACCTCATATAGTTCCGGAGATGTGTAAAAATTGTCCGTTGTCACACAATATCCCTGGTTCAGCAATGGGTCCAGCAGTTTAAGGACAGATGATTTGGCCATCCCATAGCGGTTGTACCTGGGGTTGAACTTGGTGCCTTTACCGGTGTAAATGACCGCATTCCAGATGTATCCGGTGGATGACTCGCAGAGTATGTAAAATTTGATGCCAAACCGCGCTCTTTTGGATGCAATAAACTGTATCCAGCTCAGGCAAACGACAATGGCAAGGGGCACTGAATCGGCACTGTGTCAGATTCCAATGTGATACAGTGTAATCCTCTCAGATTATATTGTATCACCTCCTTTTTATGTGTTTGTGTTACATTTGAATTTCCCTCCCCGTTCCGCTGCCATGCACCATTGCTGCTGCAGGGAAGGGAACCAGGAAGTCAGATGCCGACAGACGGAGCGGGGGGGTCTCGCCGGCGATCACAGCAATGGGAGATCATCGCTGGATCGCCAGGAGAAGGTAAGGAACGCCCTCTGCAGGCTCTGCAAAGCTACCCTGAGCGTGACTCGGGGATACCAAAAACAGCATGAAAAAAACACCCCGAGTCACGCTCGGGATTACCGCTAAGGGGGTTAATGCATTTTTTCCCAGTTGAAAATCCCTAAAAATCGCTCGCCTTAAGGAGATAAGTAACATTCAGTATGCAGTACAGATACTAATGAAATATATAGATGCAAAAAACAAACAAAAAAACAGTGCATTCTGATTGCTTACTGAAAGATCTTCTGCGTCTGAGATTTCCTGGGATGTTAGATGCAGATGTTACATGCTGCTGCACTCTGCCGGCCCTTACCTCATTAAAGTACACAATAGGGAAATGTGCACAACTGAGGCTGTCAATCACCTGCTGTGTGCTGGTGCTGTCTTCAAGAATTGCCCAGTGTCTGGAAACATTGTCAGAAGTTAGTGAGATAGCAGAGGAAGGAGAGAATAGACAGGAATCACACTAAGTGCTATGGACTGAGACAAGTACACATTATATGAGGATGTGCTTTGTTAATTTTGCTAATTTATTATAAATTATATGATGTTTTAATCTTTTGGGTTTGCATGTGCTTTAACATTACAACATTAAGTAGATCATAGTTTCCTTTAGGGCTCTATGATACAACTTAAACATGTTCTGAAATGTAATATCAGGCAACGATATATTGCTTCATTCCCATTTCACCCATCTACGACTATAACAACGTTTCTTTGTCTCCTGTTTACCTCAAAATGCCCTAAACACAACAATGGTTTCTTTGTATACCATTCACATAACCATCGTAACAGCTCACTAAAGGTGTCACTATTATTGATGAGGCCTGCCAAAAAGCCAAGGTTATGAAGTGACTTAGAAAAAAAAGTGCCATCTCTCCTCCCAGCCTGCCTGTTCCTGGGTTACAAATGATTGGAATAGTATTGGCAGATACCGGACACTCACATTTCTGCTGCTTGTGATGAATGAATTCAAGGGAGGAATTAACATGTCCATCAACAGACTGATCTCATTCCTTAGATTTGCACTGAACTTCATTAGATATAAATGAAAACTGTCTCTATTTCCGTTTATCTCTCTGTATTGTGTGTGATTCTTATACTTCAACTTGGCTATCCAGCACAAGCACTGTATTCTATTTTTTGTTTATGAATGCAACTTCTATCAGTCTGATCCATACAGTGAGCTGATTGAATTGGTAGTGTCAGATGATTTACTGAGCTATGCTTGCAGATCTCCATCAGAATTGGAGAAAACTAAATAGACTATAGTGGACATGTACGGCATTAAAAACAGTATTCTAGACTCATAACTATAAGATAGTTTCATGTCCATGATCAATAGCAGAGAAAGGACAGATTTATAGCCTGGTGTTTTACTCATACCTTAACTCTTTCCTCATTCTGAATATTTCACTAGGATAGCGAAAAATACAAGGGCTTATTTTCTTAGTAGTGGTGAGCATGATGATAGATTTAGGATCCATTCACCTTAGCATTGCATTGCTGTGTGTTAATTAACATGTATTGTCACACATTTGGCATCATGGACCTTATGCCAGCCCTTCTAGACTCCTTTCCGCTAAGTTTTGGTAGAAAAAAGCTTGTAAACTCGTGACAAGCGCTTGGGCGTTAATTCATTTAATTGGCCAGAAATTAATTAGTGCTGAAGTGCTAAATGCCTAGGCATGTTTATAAGCGTTAAGGCGCATAGTTTTCTGCCAAAACTCTTCTGCTTTTGGACGCACTGGCCATGTTTTTTTTTCTTCCTCTAAATGCCCCTGCCTCAAAAAATAAATGCCAAGTGCCCTTAGAAGCAGCAGAAAAAATGGCCAGTGTGTATGAAGCCTTCATGTACACAGTGTTGAGGCAGTCTATTTTTTTAATTGGCTGCCTAATGCACCATGTGGCAGCCAAAAATAGACATGTACAATTTTTTCTGATGCAGCACATATTTGCTTTTGTCACATTGTGATTCACTGGGGTGTGGGTGTGCTGATCACTACTGTACTATGCATGTATCGCACCTCAATGTGTTGTGTTGATGCACAGTAAAAGCCTTGGGGGAAAATTATTAGGGCATTTATAAGTGTTGCAATATCACATTATTCTTTTGAATTAACAAACTATAGCTATGAATTTAAAAAATGCTCCTGGGCTCACTCATATGACCTCTTGCCTAGGCAGCGTAAATCACATGATTGGCCATTATGGGGCAATGTTTGGAGAGTGTAGACCCTGCCTGGCAGACTTGCACTAAAACAAGAAAATAAGCAAGGCACAATAAGTGGGTAATGACCATATGTGGCTGTCTATGTAAATGTATGATTACATTCTAAGCACATTTTAAATGTAAGAATACACACTGATGAGAATAATTTTATCAATGAGAGATTCTTCACATCAGAAAAAAATACAAACATTACAGTTCCACTTGCTTGGAATATGGCTATATTAGTGGAAGAAGAAGTCAGGTTTTTTCCAATAATGTATTATTTTTCAAGTAAGTAATATATAGCATTGTGTATAGTATCAAAGACGTCTGCTATAAGTCCTAGAATTACAGAAGGGAAAAAGTAAACAAACCATATGAATCAATATTTTGTAGTGTTAACGACATTAGTGTTAAACAGGAAGATAAAGTCCAGTGACAGTAAGTGTGAAGGTAATATAAATCCAAATCTTGTCATCCAGGAATCGCCAAAATACAAAAATCCACACGTTCCACCACCAAAAATAAGATGGGCCCTTAGTGGAAGAAATGGACCCTATTACAGAGTCACATGCGCCTAGACACACCACCAGGTCTGAGAAAAATGTAATCACAGGTAGTTCTCGTGCATATCAAGCTGGCACAATGGAATAAGAAGTAATCATATACGAAAAGCAGGGGGAAAAAATTACATAGCGTAAAACAGTAAACATGTGTTTATTGATGCAAAAAAATTCAATGTACTAACATACACATACATACATAGTATCGATTTTCAGTGCATACACAAGATCCAGTTCACATGCAGGTCAAACACAGAAGTGTGACGACATCACATACGTTAGCTCATCCCTACGTTTTTCGTCATAACTGACGTTATCCGGGTCATGCATATGTGTGCCACCATGCCATATATTTATATCAGCAGGGGAAGTGACAGCCCCAATTGGTCATTAATCAATTAAACCCATCATTTAAAAATGGCCACAAAATAAATATATGGTGTGGCGGCACACGTATGCATCACCCTGATGATTTCAGTTATGATGAAACGCGTAGGCAGAAGTTAACGTACGTGATGTCGCCACGCTTGTTTGTTTGACCTGCATATGTACTGGATTTTGTGTATGCACTTAATAGCGATACTGAGTTGTACAGTGCTGTTCTTTATCTTGCCCAATGTGAGTACATTGAATTTTATTTAATCAATAAATACATTTTTTCCTGCTTTTTGTATACAATTACTTCCTGCTCCAATATGTTGGCCTAAAATGCACCAGAACTACCTGTGATTCTTTGGGTTTTGATTATTCCCAGACCTGGTGATCTGTCTAGGTGAATGCGACTCTGTAATAGGATCCATTTCTTCTGCTTAGGGTTCATCTTATTTTTGGTGGTGGAACGCATAGTTGCACTGTATTTTGGATTTGTTTTTTCACACATGGTGATTCCTGGGTGACAAGATTTGGATTTATATTACCTTCACACTTACTGTCATTGGACTTCATCTGCAAATATTGTTTTATATGGTTTATTATACAGCGTGTCTGACTGTTTTTTGCTAGCAGCTTTATAATTTTGCAAGTGCGGACTCTCACTTTTACACAATAGTAAACAAACAGCAGATATTGAAAATGCAAATCAATTGGATGTAATTCTAGGTGGGGGGAATATACATTCAATAAAGTCAATTGGATACAATTTCGATTATATCTTCTCAATGGACTCTAAAGGGCCGTACACACAGGCTGAATATCGGGTGGCATCGGCCGGTTCAGTAGAAACCGGACGTAATTCGACCCGTGTCTACGGCAGCTGGTCGACAGAAGGGCATGACCAAAAAAGGTCTGCCAATCTGCATCTAATCAGAGCTCTCAGCCAATGGCTGAAAGTGCCAACTGGTGTGTTCTGGTGGGGGACCACCCCCCTGTCAAAACACAATAGCTCAGTGAGGAGATCACTGTTCTAACATTGGATTGTTAGTACAGCGGCTCCTCCTGAACAGTTCAGTTTTTGTTTTGTCCAGCCCACTGGGTTGATCGAAAATAAAACTTCTAGTGTTTATTAGGCTTTAGTATTAGTAAGGGAGTTGTTTAAAGTTGGAGTAGAGCTGAGATATTATGCCTAACCTAAGTGGGGCATTAGGCAAATGCCATATTAACACACAGTATAATCTGTTTTATATCTCCAGAAATTGGAATATCTGAATAAGCCACTATGTGCGTCTCTGGTATCTTCTCATTGTTCTCTGCCTAATTGCAACATCATATCGCACAAAAATGATAAGCCTAGTGAACTAGGCAAAGGGCAGTTGTAACCAAGTACAATTTACAGCCTGTGACTACTAAAGCACACAGAGAACTATTACCAAGATGCATGGTTTACCAATCGCAAATAAATAAGTGCCTGTTCTGTGTCTCCATTTTTTTTTTCCCATTTGCAGTCAGGAATTTGTGGAAATTTTTTTTTTTTTTAAATGAGCAAATAAAGATGAAGTTTGTGAACAAAGAACCATGTTCATACATTGCATTGTTGTTCAGCACAACTCCATATCTACTGCTCATCCAAGAACAACCCAGATGATGGATATCCGCAACAAAGCCACCAAGGGCAAATGCAGGAATCCATTTAACTTGCAAGATGATATGTAGCGCCACTCCAACTTCCATTTTTCTGAAGCAATGGTCTGCTGATCTAACAAAAGCCGATATTGGCTAATAATAGACTTTTTCTGGGATGCAGACTGAAAGGGAAGCAGAAAGTCAAAAAATATATTGCTAAAAGATGGCTTCACACACACAGATTAGAAAACTGGGAGGATGATATAGAGTGGTTATGGTGTGAATCCGCTACAAAGATTAATGTTGCATCAGTCAAATGATTATTCATTTATAGGCTTTCAATAACTATTTTCAATTTATTAATACATAATTTCTGAAAAAAACATAACTGATTTAAAAAATGTGTACCCTTTGCACCCTCATTTACAGTAGTTCTTTGCATGGGCAGAACATTATTTGGAACATACAGACCCCATAAAACTTTTAGACACACAATGTGAGACCAAAGAAGGTAATCATAATGCAAATATTTGCTCTTTGGTCTGCCTGTTCATACCACCAAGACTTTAAATTCTTGGCTGATGCAATATGTCATATATGGTGACCAATAAGGTAGGTTGGAGTCCATTTACTAAGATGAACTCAAAGGTTCACTTTGAAGACGTCATATAATGTATTTTCTTATTATATGACACCTTCTCTATAAAAATCAATGCATCTCCAGCCTTACCTCAATGAGAAAGCAATATAAACCAAAATGAGCTCAGATACACAGATCTCCACTACAGATAGAGCTTTGCCTCCATTAGAGTGGATGTCAGTGGAAAGATTTTTCAGACAGCTACTTAAAGTGATTCTAAACCTTAATTTTTTTCACATGGACATTTGGAATGGAATGCCAAACCAAGTGATAAATCAAATTGCTTCCACAATACTTTTTATTTCTTCTTTAGGTAGTGGTTACATGATGCTTTACTGTATTTCAGCCAAATGACCCAGGCAGTGGGTGGGACCCACCTGCCCTGCCAAGAAAGGGGTTGCTCCTGTCATAACCTGTCAATCACGCTCACCTGCCTCATCAGGATCCCAGCTGCCTGTGTCACCAGCAGCACCACCTGATGGGATGGGTAAGATTGTTTGATTGACAGCGGCTCCTCCTGCTATAGTTATACATAGCAGGGCAGGCTAGTCTCACCCACCTCCTGGGCTGCTTGGATCTGTAGAGGAAACACAGATTAAGCCATATACATGGCATTTAGAGCATGCACATATGGGGTGACAGCACTACACAGGGTAGATGACCCTGCAGATCTTTGCCAAAACTATCAGTCATGAGAGATCACTGGTACAATCAACAGATATTTTTATACTATTTTTTTTTTTGTCATCACAGAATTAAGTAGAATTGTATTACAGAAAAACGTTTTTTTTTTTTTCGTTTTGTTTATATATAATGACACTTTCCATGGACAAGTCATGGAAAATATTCTGACCATGCCAAATGGCCAACATTGTTTGCATGATCCTTTCTTTTCTGACAGATTAGTTGACATGCGTCATACAGCCACTAGCAGGAAAAGCACTAAAACTCTTGCGTGACATTATATAAATGTAATAAAGTGAAAATAATGCGCAACCTAAAAGAATCGCATAAACACACGACTATAAAAGTGTATATGTATATAAACTTGAAAAAAAACATATGAGAATTAATGTGAATATAAACACAATGCCGCTCATATACAAGTGATGAAAGCAAGCAGTAATATAAGTGAATGAAACCTGCCGCACACTTTCAGCAATATACCTGAGTGATCACTTAAAGTCCAACAGAAAAGCAATAAAAAGCAACTTTGAAGTCCAAGAAAAAAGCAAAAAAAAAACAAAAACTGCAAGGATTCAATCAAACACAGGAGCAGGGATACACATCTTCAGTTTTATGCTTCCATCAGGTAAAGGTAGATAAATTGTCCGCTTACTGACTCAGATGGATCTCTGTTACGGAGATCAAATGGGCTCAGCACACCGGGGTTGGTTCATCAGGCTCCGGACATGGACGTTGATCCACAGCAGAAAATCCTTCCTTAGCAAACTTTTTCACCTCTCCATGGGATACCAAGCAACCCTTTGTATCAGCTGGATCTTTATCCCAGGACACATACACTATCTCCTCCCGGGATTCAATGAGCAGGTTTGGGTATATTATAAATGAAAAAAGAGGAAGAAAACTTTATGGTGCAGTATATCAAAAAGGTACCCTTTATTAAAATAAGCAGGTTACTGACATCCAGATAAAAACAAATAAAAAACCAAAAACCAGACTACCAGCGGTGGCTCACGCCAAACCAACTGGATTCTGATGACGTCAGAGTCCATAGCTCCACCCGACACTATATTTCTCCGTACAAGGCGTCCACTGGGAAAGGAGGCTAAGGTTCAGACGTCACTCACCACATTAAATACCATTGCAGGAGAGATGACACCGGAACCAAACAAGGGAAATTGCTTGTCCCCTGCCATACATTACATAGAAAGAAAGTAAATGCAGTTTATATACATATACACTTTTATAGTTGCGTGTTTATGCGATTCCTTAGGTTGCACATTATTTTCACTTAATTACATTTACTTATAGTTTACTATTCAAACTATTTCTATAATTGCAGCACCTTTTCTTGGTCATATATTTTTTGTCATATTTGGAATTTTGTCCCAGTGGGGACAAGTATTATCCACATATATATTGAATTTTTCACATGGTGACATTGTTTTGCACTTTGTTGCACGATTACACACCCTCTTTGGGGATAGCGCGGATTAACTCTACTACACATTACTCTTGCGTGACATTACCACAAATATAAGACTAGGAATGGATTACCCTGAAACTATTTTGCTTCCTACACCTTACAGAATGTCCAGACCCTCAAATAAGTTATTTTATACAGTAGCTAGTAATAGTTGTAGTAGAGTGCCCATTTTCTGTACTCACCATGCTCCCTCAGGCGTTCACCTGTGTTACCAAAGCCAACCTGGACTTCACCACACGGGACACTGTCCATGAGTAAATCATAGGTTCTGCATTTATTCATTGAAGTAGCAATTCTCAGCTAGACTTTTGGTTGTGATCGAGTCCTATAGAGATGAGGCTGTGGGACCAGGCTACCCTAACTGAGTCACATGTTTGTGCAACATTATTGTTTTTCAGTTGAGGAATATTTTGCATCCTGAACCTGTTTTGCATTGCTAATTCCAACTTCGCACTTGTTTAGTAAATGGCAAATTATAGTTACTGATCAGTTGGTAGATTACCCATTCTGTTACAATTAAGCCTGGTACACACAAATAGTTTTTTTTTCAACCCAGAGGGTTGAACGAAAAAAACTGACAGTTCCCATTGGAGCATCTGTACAGTTCGACGTTCATACAGCAATCTGGCCCGCTGAGCTGTTGTGTTCGGACATGGGGGATGGCCAGAATACTCCAGTCAGTGCTCTCAGCCATATGCAGCCATCGGCCAACATCTGTTGGACCAGCTGACATACACATGGGCTGAATGTTGGCCTGTTTTAATTGAACCGGCCGACGCCTCCCAACCATTCAGCCCGTGTGTACTAGCCATTAGTCACATTCAACTTCACTAGTTTTGTAACGTTGAAGATGCTTCACTATTCATCCAAAAAGGAAGCGATTTAATCACTTAAAGACCGCCTAATGCCGATATACGACGGCAGAATGGTACGGCTGGGCACAGGCACGTAGAGGTACATTGCGCTTTAAGGCCCAGATTCTTAAAGGACTTACGACGGCATATCGCCATGTACGCCGTCGTAAGTCTGAATGAGAGCCGTCGTATCTATGCGGCTGATTCTTAGAATCAGTTATGCATAAATTCGGCTAAGATACGAGCGGCATAAGTCTTACGCTGTCGTATCTTAGGGTGCATATTTATGCTGGCCTCTAGGTGGCGCTTCCGTATATTTCCGCGTTGAATATGCTAATTAGCTAGATACGCCGATTCACGAACGTACGTGCGCCCGGCGTACCACGTAGATACGTCGTTTACGTAAGACATACGCCGGCGTAAAGTTACTCCTCATAAAGCAGGGGCAAGTCATGTTAGGTATGGACGCCGGAAACGTACGAACAGCGTCATATTTTACGTCGTTTGCGTAAGTCGTCCGTGAATGGGGCTGGACGTAAGTTACGTTCACGTCGACTAGGCATTGAGCGGGCGTAATTTAATTTTGAAAAATTTGATGTGATACTGAGCATGCACCATTCGAAAAAAGCGTCATTTATGTGGGGCCATGATTAGTTTACATAAAACACGCCCCCCTGTTCCTCATTTGATTTAGGCGCGCTTACGCCGGCACATTTACGATACGCCGACGTAACTTTGGACGCAAGTGCTTTGTGAATACAGCACTTGCCTCTCTAAGTTGCGGCGGCGTAGCGTAACTACGATACGCTACGCCCGCTTACATTTACGCCGCCCTACGAGAATCTGGGCCTAAGTGTCCAGCCGTGGGCCGCTGCAGGCACTCTCGTGACCCGGTCCAAAGCTCCATGACCGCGCCCATGGGACCCGTGTACTCGATCACCGCTGGTGTCCCACGATCGGGTCACAGGAGCTGAAGAACGGAGAGAGGTGAGTGTAAACACATCTTCCCCTTATTTCTCTGTGGCAGTGTCACTGATCGTCTGTTCCCTGTTATAGGGAACGACGATCAGTGACGTCACACGTCCAGCCACGCCTCCCTACAGTAAGAATCACTCCCTTAGGTCACACTTAACCCCTTAGCACCCCCTAGTGGTTAACTCCTTCACTGCCATTGTCATTTTCACAGTAAGCAGTGCATTTTTATAGCACTTTTCGCTGTGAAAATTACAATAGTCCCAAAAATGTGTCAAAAGTGTCCGCCATAATGTCGCAGTCATGAAAAAAAAAAAACGCTGATCGCCGCTATTACTAATAAAAAAAAATATTAATAAAAATTAATAAAAATGCCATAAAACTATCCCCTATTTTGTAAACGCTATAACGTTTGCCCAAACCAATCAATAAACGCTTATTGTGAATTTTTTTACCAAAAATATGTAGAAGAATACGTATCGGCCTAAACTGAGGAAAAAAATGTTTTATATATTTTTGGGGGATATTTATTATAGCAAAAATGTTTGTTTATAGCGCAAAAAATAAAAACCGCAGAGGTGATCAAATACCACCAAAATAAAGCTCTATTTGTGGGGGGAAAAAAGGACGCCAATTTTGTTTGGAAGCCACGTTGCACAACCGTGCAATTGTCAGTTAAAGCGACGCAGTGCCAAATCGCAAAAGGTCCTTAACCTGCATAATGGTCTGGGTCTTAAGTGGTTAAATGAGTGGTGAAATATCTTCAAAATTACAGGCCAAGTCTAGACCTTAAAACACTTTGGAATAACTGACACAGTTGAATGAAAGGAAATCAAGCTCTAGGTTTAGTTACATTACCCATTTTGTCACAAATTTATTTGGAAAGTTTAATCATACAAGCAATGGTATAGCGCTTTTTATACAGGTAGGGCGTATAATATTGAAAAATACCATGCTTTTGTAAATGCAGACATAAAGGTAAAGGTTGCTGCTGGGTATTTGTTACCTAGGAAAAAGACTGATGGAAGAATGTGATCAGTTCTGAAATACTGTGAATAACAGTCTTACGGTTTG
Organism: Rana temporaria; assembly: GCF_905171775.1. NCBI lineage: Eukaryota > Metazoa > Chordata > Amphibia > Anura > Ranidae > Rana > Rana temporaria. The sequence goes on along the minus strand of NC_053492.1, from coordinate 133,011,472 downwards.
AGACCAGAATAATAAAACAATGGGTCAGTACTAACACACAGTAAATGGGACATTCAGTCTGTTGCTGAGCACCCTTTGAAGCTTGCAAGGGAAGCTAAAGAAACACATTTATGATTTTTCTTCTGGGACCAAGCATATTCTGTCTAACATATGAAACAATAGTTCAATGGGATTAAAAGTTACTTGGTGGTGCCCTTTGTTAACTTTTGCCAGTTGTCCAATGTTGAGCATAAATTTGAGCTTAGCTTGATCTAAATACGATCATTTAGCAAATGGTTTCAAATATTGATATATGATCAGTTTTTTATTTGTTACTTTAAACCAGTATTGCTTACTTTTCAATACAAAAAAATCCAAGTTGAGTAATCATTTCCCAATCTGCATTTTTTTTATAGACTAGATTGAAAGTCTACAACATTCAGTTATGGAGGATATTCTTCACGAGGATCCGATTTCAGCTGTAATGAAAGCCAAAAGTATAATAAATTAAACATTGGAGATTATACTCATATGTGAGAGGGGTCTTGTGGTTCTTTAGACTTTAAAATCACATGTACTGTAACTTGTATAGTACAGAAGGTTGCCATCATTCCCAACATAGGCAAAACAAAACCCCTGTTATATTTTAAACAGGAAAAAGACTGTTACAAAATAAACATATCATTCTTTGTTATTACAAAAAGGAGAATAAAAAAAACTTAATTCTGAAAAAATCGTTTTTTTTGTAATAAAGAATTATGGCCCGGATTCACAAAGCACTTACGCCGACGTATCTTGAGATACACAGCGTAAGTGTAAATATGCGCCGTCGTATCTATGCGCAGTGCCCACAAACTGAGATACGCCTAAAAATAGGCTTCATCCGACCAACGCAACTTGCCTACGCCGGCGTATCATGGGCACATATTTACGCTGGACGCATCTGGCGCTCCCATTGATTTCCTATTCAGAAATGGAAATGAGGGAGATACGTCGATTCACGAACGTACGTGCGCCCGGCGCATAATATACGCGGTTTGCGTAAGTCGTACGTCCGGCGTAAAGTTATTCCCCATATATGAGGCGCAACCCATGCAAAAGTATGGACCAGGGAACACAAGCTGTCGTATTTTAAGTCGTTTACGTTGTACGTGAATATGGCTGGGCGTAGGTTACGTGATCGTAGGCAGTGATCCGTCGTATCTTAGGCATTCGTTCCGACGTGATTCTGAGCATGCGCACTGGGAAGCGTCCACAGGACGGCGCATGCGCCGTTCGTTATTCGTATCTATCTGGCGCTCGGCCCATCATTTACATGGGGTCACGCCTCATTAGCATGGCTCACGCCCACTTCCACTTACGACGACTTACGCCTAAGAAACCCAGCACAGATTTGGCAGCACTGGCTTTGTGAATCCATATGCGCCGATGTATGTAAATCCGGGCCTATATGTTTATTTAGTAACACGATTCACAGTCTTTTGCCCGCTAAAAGTTTCAAGATAACAGGGGTTTTGTTTTGTGGAATAGAGACAAACATATGTGATCCAAAATCAACCATGCACTTTATAAAATCCATACTCAAAAAGTCTCACTAATTGCTATGGAACTGTTGGGAAGTTATAGGAATTTTACAATCATCCCATTATTTATAGAAATATTTAGACATCCCAGAAATGGCATGTCTAAGGCCCTGTACACACGACCGGTTCATCCGATGAGAATGGTCCGACGGACCGTTTTCATCGGTCCACCGCTGAAGTGGCCTGATGGTCTGATGTGTGTACACACCATCAGTTCAAAATCCGATTGGGTCAGAACGCGGTGACGTAAAACACAACGACGTGCTGAAAAAAACGAAGTTCAATGCTTCCAAGCATGCGTCGACTTGATTCTGGGCATGCGCGGGTTTTGAACCAATGCTTTTGTGTACTAACCATCGGTTTGGACCGATCGGTCAGCGGTCCATCGGTTTGTTTTTAAAAGCAAGTTTTAAAATTTTGGTCCGAACGGCAAAAGACCGATGGGCCGTACACACGGTCGGTTTGGACCAATGAAACTGAACTTCGGTCTATTCTCATCGGTTTTGTCCGACCTTAGGTAGTAAATCCCAAACACAACTGTACTTTCTCTTATAATTTATGAAACTACTATACTGGTCAACTATGGGACCTCTTTAGTTAACAGTAAGGAATTCCCTAGAATTCAAACTCTTATGGGTTAATGAGTAATCTAGTTACCATTTACATGCACGCGAGTTGCTGGCACAATTGTTAACTGGTGGTCTCAAAGACGTCGCCTTTCTCTGTTGAGATTGTTGTTCCAGCTTAAAACCTATGGACTCTTTCCCCGTTTTTTTGGAACCATGCGTGTTTACTGTTCTATGTGTTTCCTACTGTCCTCAAAACAATGTCACCTGGTCATTTAGGTATGTTTTCCAGAAGATTTAACCCACCTACATTGAGATATACATTTGCTGATCATCTTTGCGTCTCCCCTCATTAAAGGACTTCACTGCATCGGGGTGCATACATCACATTGTTTACATATTTTTGTCTATATACGCTGCTGGATTTGATTACCATGGGGATATGATGTTTTTTTTAAATGCTAACAAAAGCTCAGTATGGATAGTCACAAGCTTTTAAGCTCTAATGCCGCGTACACACCATCGTTTTCTGCGATGGAAAAAAACGTCATTTTCAAAAACGTCAATTTAATTGACCGTGTGTGGGCAAAAACGTCGTTTTATGTCTTCTAAAAAACGACAGAAAAAAATTGAAGCATGCTTCAATTTTATGTGTCGTTTTTGGCCGACGTCGTTTTCTGTGTTCTAAACATTGACCGTGTGTACGTAAAAACGTCGATTTAAGCCCGCGCATGCTCAGAAGCAAGTTAGGAGACGGCAGCGCTCATTCATGTAAAACGACTGTTCAGAATGGAATCAGCACATTCGTTAAGGTGTTTTTCAGCTTATAGACAAGAAAAGAAAGCGCTTCTTTAACCCCTGCTTTTAACTGCTACCCAGAAATGGACGTTTGTTGCGGCTGATCTTGTTGCATAGTTATGACAAGCTTTTAATTAGTTTCTTTCTTGTTTGATAATGTTTATGTTTGTGTTCTGTTATTTAGTTGTATCTTCCATCTTAAACATTTTAAATATATATATTGGTCCACCTTTTATTTTTTTTTTTAATTTTTGTCACCAATTTGATTAGTAATCTCTATTTTTTTTTTATTTAGGAGTGTGTGAAGTGTCTGCAACAACCTAATTTTTTAGTTTACTCACCCACAAGCATGTTTTTTTACCTTGTTAATGTTTGCATTATTTATTTTGTAATGGGTCTGCCCACTCAATACTGATCTCTCAAATCTACAATAAAGAAACATGTTGAAATTTGGCTGAAAAATTAATTTTTATTTTAGTCTTCATAAAAATTTTGAAAAAAAAAAAGTGGCAACCCAAAAACACAACATAATAAAAACAAAGATGCCAGGGTAGGCAGCACTTTAGAGCATGCTTGTTTTTTTCTGAAAACAAGGGTCCCCGAAGCCACAAATACAGCCTGTGAGTCCACATAAAAATTCCATCAGGGGCACCGTATTATTTCTTCGCCCTTTTCTTCCCAGCAGCCTTCCCTGCAGTCTTCCCTGCAGCCTTCCCGGTAGCCCGAGTCCTTGGGGGATGGGTTCCTGGAGGAGATGAGGTGGCAGGAGCCATAGCAGCCTCATGAGGTGGAGAAGCAGGAGCAGGTGGAGGAGCAGGAGCAGGTGCAGGAGCAGGAGCAGGAGCAGGAGCAGGAGCAAGGACAGGAGGAGCAATCCGCACAATGTGGGTGTCGTCATCGAGCTGCCCCAGGGATGCCATGGTTATGGCTTCGAACATGAGGAGTTCGCAGCGCACACGCTGGCTCTGCTCCAGATTGTACATCTTGGCTGCAATGAGCGCTGCGAACCCCTCAACTTCACTGGGTGGCTCTCGGATGGCTGCAGTAGCTTGGCGAAGCAGGCCCTGGGTCTCCTCCTCCATTTGTCGCATACTCCTGAGCCGTTTATTGGGATTGCGGAATGGAGGGATCCGGGAGATGGTATCCCGCCGGCGTGCCTCCTGGGTCCCACTGGGGCCTGCCACCTCCTGGCTCCCAGTGGGCTCTGCCACCTCCTGCCTTGCAGTTGGCCCTGGCTCCTCCTGGCTCCCTGTGGGCCCTGTCTCTTCCTGGCTCCCTGTGGGCCCTGGCTGTTCCTGGCTTGGGTCTGCCTGTGTATGAAAAAAAGGAACATATGTTATTTGTGTTTGTCATTAATCACACACATTTTTACAATCATGAGTGATGCAAATTGAATGTCAATATATATTACACACAGGGTCGCCATCCTTAATTATGTGGCCCCTTAAACACCTTCAGACATGGTCCCCCTGGAATTATGTGGGTTGTTGCATGCCTAATTTAGTAAATAAGTGGCCTTTTCCCCAAAAATTAATTTAATCAATTTAGTGTCAACTAGATAGTACTCAAAAAGGGTGTCTTCCATCTGGGACCCCTTGCAGGTGTATTGCGTTACTCCCCCCCTACTGGCCTATCTGAAAATGCCACCCACTCCTTCATCAACATTATTAATTTGCCCATTTTGACCCCATCATGTTTTCCCACTACTGACTATTGATCCTATCCCTAAACTTACGAGATTCACATAGAATTTAGAACAATAGTAACATACATTTACCATTATTACTATACTTGTCATATACTAACTAAATTCAAACAAAAAACACCATACCATTCTCCACGGCTCACAATTGGGGTCCTCCAGGAACTCTTCCTCTTCCTCCGAGCTTGTCTGTTCTTGTCTGCAGGGAACACTGGAGGATTGGCTGCTGGGAAGCTGGGAGCTACCTCTTGGGGGAAGGGTAGACATGGATGTCCTGGTCTCAATGTGGTCGTCCAGGAACTGCAGCTGACTATAGTACCACAGGGTTGGTTTGTATATGGAGTCAGCTGCAGCCCCAGACCTCATTGAGGCCAGGACTTGGACCCGTTGGGCCCTGTAGGTGCCCCTGATGGAATTGATTTTATTTTTCACAGTGGCTGTTGTGGCGTTGGGGACCCTTGTTTTCACAAAAACAAGCATGCTCTGTCTAGCTTTCTCCCTGGCATCTTTGTTTTTATTTAGTGTGCTTTTGGTTTGCCACAGAACTGGATGTTCCTTCCATTTTTGGATGAAGTCTGTGAGGAAGTCCGCATCCTTGAAGGCATCCATTCTTTCTGCACATGAAACAGAAGCCAAAACATAATGTAATTAAAGGCACTAGCTTACTTCCCCTAACTAGCCCACAAACTCATTCCCTATTCACTATAATAAAGTCGGAATTAAAAACTTACGTCTCGTCGTTAGGAAAGATCGGGAATTACGACTTCTTCCACAGACTATGCAGGCCGTTTCCAAACACGTCCCATCCCTTTTACACTACGCACGCGTGACGCTCCGCACGACACCCCGCCCCTGACGTTCGGTATCGTCCTTTCCACGCCCCTTCTCTGTCGTTTGGTGAGTGAGAAAAGATGGACAACATGGAGGTGTATTCTAGCTCTAGCCAGGAGGCAGGCCAGGCCCAAACACGCCGCAGATTCCGCTGCAGAGCCTCCAACATGAGCTTTAATGAAATGGTGGAGATGGTCACCATATTGAGGAGGGAGGACTATGATGCCAAGCATGGCCCCTACATGCATCCCAATAAAGTAAAAGCACAAATTATGGAGAAGGTCATCCGTAGGCTCCAGCGGAAGTTTGGGAAAACCAGGAGCAGAGAGCACCTGCGCAAAAGGTGGTCGGATTTGAAAAAAAGGGAACCCCACCAACTTTACCGAATTAATAAGGTGATTCGAAGAAGAAGTAAGTTTTTTCCATGTGTATTTAATTATTTTGGTGTGTTCTTTGTGCCATTTTTTTTTTTGTGCCAGGTTGACCATAAAATGAATATTATGAATGTGGACGCATGATGCAGTCGTCGTAGTCGTCGTTCATTCGGTGACTTTCAATAATCCAATACCATATTAACGAGAAATGGCATCATGCCTAGTTGGCATGTGCAAAGGGGAGTTGAAGCACTGTATCTGAACAAAAATCGTAAATTGAGGAATTGTGGGCGAATGAACGACGACTCCTATGACCAATTAGTCGACACAAATATGAAAGTTGTGACATTTTTGGGGCTTAAAAAAAAGGTGTATTCAATTCTGGAATAGATGGAAATGTGTTTCAGCTTATTTTAGAAGAAACGTAAATACCTTGAGATTCACAAAAAGGAGCGTTTGCTACTCCTTTTTTTATTGAACATGTGTACTCAGGTTGTGATTGTGACAAACAATTGTGCTACTATGTTGGGTCACACACAGGGGTGAGCAGATCCAGGGGAGACTTGTTTAGCTTACATATCTAAACTTAAAAATTGTGTTAACTGATTTGACATTACTTTGTGAATGGATTAAATATTGGTCTATTTTATTGATAATTGTTTAAAAATCAACAATAGTGACCTTTTGTTTAGCATTTCTTATTTTTTGGGTGTCATTTCAGGCCGCTCGTAATGGTTGAACCTCATGTTTTCCCTTTCTTCAATCTTGTAGGGCACAATGAAGCACAAAGGCAGGAGGCACAAGCCAATCAAGCCACACCCCCGAGGGATGTAGAGGAAGAGGAACCTGCCTCAACATCCGGTAAAGTAACATCTACCACATTTTCTGTGAATATAGATATAGGCATACAATCTTTTAACACATGTTTTGGTTCCACATTTCAGGAGGAAATCGGGCTGGTCAGGGACTGGACACGTATAGTGCCCAGCTCCTCATCGGCGAGGTTCTCACCTGCAGGGCCCAAGTTGAGGACATACGTCTGGCCTGCCGTGAAATACGTCACAAAGCAAAGACGCTGGAACGGCAGCTTAAAAATTTTATTAATGTTTTGGGGAGGGTTTAATTTTTGGTGTATTTTATTTTTTCCTTGAATTTAAAAAAAAAAAAAAAAAAAATTATATTTTGTAATAATCAAAAAAGACCAAAAAAATAAAATAATTATATTATATTTTGAAATAATCAAAAAAGACCAAAAAAAGAAAAAAAATATATTATATTTTGTAATAATCAAAAAAGACCAAAAAAACAAAAAAAATATTATATTTTGTAATAATCAAAAAAGACCAAAAAAAAAAAAAATATATATATTATATTTTGGAATAATCAAAAAAGACCAAAAAAAAAAAAAATATATTATATTTTGGAATAATCAAAAAAGACCAAAAAAATAAAAATATTGATTTGTTGTACTAATCAAAACTAAAAAAGTAACAAATAAATAACATTTTGGACTCCAAACAATTTGTGTGTAGTTATTGGTATCAATGCAGACTCATTCAATTACTCAGGCATATTTGTAGAGTTATTAAGATTTAACACTCATGGGAATTTATTACATCCCAAACACATGGCTGGATGAGAACCTAGGAAAAAGAAACATTACCCCCCAAAACTTACAAATAACTAAAATCAAACAAATAAACACTGTTTCATCAAACAAAAAGTAAATTTATTTTTTTAAACAAGATCAGGCATTGCAATGGCCCCCCTCCCCATAAAATAGTCCACATAGGATTGACGCACTGCACGTGCGGTTTGGGGGGCCAAGCCTCTATGGCTAGCCTGATGTCCCGGCTCCGGAGCCACAAGATCAGCCTCATCAGGCAATACCGTCAGGTACGTTTGAGAATTTCTTTTCAAAAAATTGTGCAAAATGCAACAAGATAGTATGATATAATTCCACTTGTATTCCGCCATGTTTATTGCTGTTAAAAACAATCTGAATCGGCTGGCCATGATTCCAAAGGCATTCTCTACCACACGTCTTGCTCTGGCCAGCCGATAATTAAAAACCCTCCTCTCATGGGTGAGGGTGCGTACGGGAAATGGCCTCATGAGGTGGGGACCCAAACCAAAAGCCTCATCTGCTACAAACACGAAGGGCAGACCCTCTTCGTTCTCCTCCGCAGGTGGCAATCCTAGGTCCTCCAACCGAAGCCGTTGTGCGAACTCCGTCTCCGCAAAGACACCGCCGTCCGACATCCGGCCATTTTTCCCAACATCCACGTACAAAAACTCGTAATTTGCAGAGACCACCGCCATCAAAACAACGCTGTGGAACCCCTTGTAATTGAAGAAATGGGATCCACTATGGGGTGGGGGCACAATGCGGATGTGCTTGCCATCAATGGCTCCTCCACAGTTCGGAAAGTTCCAACGCTGGGAGAAGTCCGCTGCCACAGTCTGCCATTCCTGTGGCGTGGTGGGGAACTGGATAGAAAGAAAAAATAAAAAACATTAGAACAAAGATTTTAAACAGAATATAGCTAAAATTACAAGGGATCCCACCAACAATTCAACAAAAATGGTTAGTATTAAAAAATAACATGTGAACAATTAAGCATATTAATCACCCCCCTCTGATGTTGAAAAAATATATTTAGGGGGAGTGGGGCTCAAGATGAGATGAGAAACAACCCCCCAAAAAATATCTACATAAGAAAAATAATTATTAGTATGTATTTCAAAAATCTAGGGGGGGGGGGGGTTTGGACAATGGAGGCCACAAATAAACGGGGATATAGGGACACACAAAATGCAGCACTACAATGGAGGCCACAAATAAACGGGAATATAGGGACTATGCTAGGTGGGTTTGCCCACAACATAGAATGATGGACAGGTTGGCTAAATTAAATAAACATGTAGGGCTTTACTAATTGTGTAGAACAGCATACATAGAGACAAAGTGAGCATTCTGAGCATATTAGAAAAGTATTTTTTTTTTTTTTTTTTTGGGGAATTAGTTTGACCATTGAAAGAACACCACTTACCTTAACATAGTCCTCCTGAAGAACCTGAATGATGGCCGAACAGGTCTCAGGGATTATGAGGCCCAGAGCCTGGGGGGAGATGCCCGTCGAGAACTTCAAGTCCTGCAGACTTCTCCCTGTTGCAAGGTAGCGCAACGTAGCAACTAGCCTCTGCTCAGCAGTGATGGCTTCCCGCATAACGGTGTCCTGCCTGGTGATATATGGCGACACCAAAGCCAAAAGCTGCTGAAATACGGGGTCAGACATCCTAAGAAAATTCCTGAAATCATCAGGGTTATTTTCTCGGATCTCCCGCAGCAGAGGCATATGAGAGAACTGGTCCCTGCGTAGCAACCAGTTCTTGGTCCACAACCTCCTCCTCACCCTGTTCATGGACCGTCGCTGGGATGCAGCACACATCCTAACAACAAGCACAGCACGATCTCGGCGACGAGTTCGTACCCGCAACATGGCTAGAAAACGGTCGTCAAATCAGATCAGACTAAAAATTACGCCCTGAAGTAAAGAATGGCCTTTGAAGAACGACCTGCTAAACAGCACCGTGCACACCAAACGTAATGCCTAAACAAATACGTCCTTAGTACAAGCACTGTATCACAGATCCGACAACAAATAGACAAACTGTACGACAGAAAACGAAATTTAAAGCACAGTCACTGAAAATCACGAATCGTATCTCACCAAACTTTTACTAACACGCAGCAACACGATATCAGCAAAAGAGGCCGTCTTCCGCATGGAAACGACCCTTTATAGTGACGTCGTGCGTGATTGACGGAACTGCGCTGTGCTAGAGCGTTGTGAAAAAGCGATGGTGTGTATGCTACGTCGTTGTTCAAATTGAAGTTTGAAAAATGACGTTTTTTTAAAGCACATAAAGCGTCGCATTTTTCCATCGCAGAAAACGATGGTGTGTACGCGGCATAAGAGTCAGTCAAGCCTGTCATTGCTTCAACCAGGTGTTGCAGGATTCTAATAACCCCCAACTGGTGTTCCAATGATTGGTGGGAATCAGCTAATACTAGTTCATATGTGTGCGTTTTCTGTATGTTCAGGTTACAGCTTTCCACACTCCTTGATTAACATTGGGAAATCCAGAAAGCCAGTTTTTTATCTTGTATGCTTTTCTTTGTAAATTTAACGTATCGGCCCACCGAGCTGATGAGGTCAATAAAGGCTCGTTCCTCAATCAAAACACAGATCCAAATGTTAACCAACACATCAGCTCAGTTATGAACATCAACACAAATGCTACACCTACACAATTGCACCACCTGCTGATGAAATCTGGTATTATGGTGCAAGTATAAAATGCAATGGCCCAGATTCACAAAGCACATACACCAACGTATAACAAGTTACGCCGACGTAAGTGCAAATGTGCGCCTTCGTATGTGTGCGTCAGACCCACAAACGGATATGCGCCTAAAACCAGGCTACACCCCGCCCACGTATCTTGCTTATCTTGCTCTCTCTCTAAAACGGTAAGTACTGCTTCGGTTTAAAAAAAAAACACCCTATTCCCCTTGACAAAACGAGCCTCAATCTAATGTTAAAAATTTACGTTTTGGGTGAACCTCCACTTTAAGCTTCCAGGGAAAGGGTAGGGGACCTTTACAACTCCTTTAAAGAAAAAGCCTTTGATATCTGTGTTTTAGAGAGCTGTAGATAAGCGAGCGCTGCATATAAACAAGTACAACTGATGAAGAAAGGATTTGTTTAATTTCCATGTATCCCCTGAGGCTAGTCAGTTCAGTTGGTATATGTAAAAGGGTTTGAAAACACTTTAACTATTAATAAACTGCTCACCAAACTTTTTTTTACTAGCACGATTATTTAAAAAAAACAGTGATGAAAAAAGCACTTGTGGGATTATCTAGTATTTTTTTGCCTACTAGTTCTTCGTGGCTCAGGTATCTGGGTGTGTACTTTGCCTACACACTTTGTACTAAAGGGTGTCCCTCTTTCCTGTTTCAGCAGCAGATATGCTTTTTACATAGAATCTCCTAAGGCCTCGTACACACGAGGGGACATGTCCGATGAAAACGGTCCGCGGACCGTTTTCATCGGACATGTCCGCTCTGAGATTTCGGTCTGATGGTTGTACACACACCATCAAACCGAAATCCGCGCGGACAGGATACGTGGTGACGTGGCCGCGACAATGACGCGGCGACGTGTGTGACCCTGGAAGGTCAATGCTTCCACGCATGCGTCGAATCACTTCGACGCATGCGAGGGCTTTCGGCCGAGAGGACATGTCCGGTAAGTCGTACAGACGACAGAACATGTCCGACGGACAGGCTTCCAGCGGACATGTTTCTTAACATGCTAAGAAACATTCGTCCGCTGGAAACCTGTCCGATCCGCCGGAAAATTGTCCGGTCGGCCGTACACACGACCGAACATGTCTGCTGAAACTGGCCCGCGGACCAGTTTCAGCAGACATGTTCGGTCGTGTGTACAAGGCCTAAGCCTCAAAAAAGAAAAAATTGGCACAATGGATATTATTTGCAATTGATTCCATGCCATAATTTTCCAGTGAGACAATGGTTAATGGAGTGAATATGAGCTATGGCAGGCACTTGACCAGCTCATCCTTTTGCAGAAGCCTTACTACAGTTTCTATGAATGAAACGATCTATGAATAGAGGATGGGCGGTGATTGAACGGTCCACTCCGTCCATTCATAGATCACATTTCCTTCATACAAGTTGTAGTAGGGCTTTTTTTTTTAAAGAAGGGGCTGGGGAGAAAGGATGGGCATAGCTGGGCACTTTTGATGAGTGCCTGTCACAGACCTGTTGGCCCCATTAACCTGCATCTCACAGGGAATATTACATTAGTGGGAGTGAGGCAGAGGAATTGGAGGAGGATGATTTGAAAGAGGAAAATTTCTACTTGAGGAGCAGGAAAACGAGACAGATGGCATCAATTGTAAGTAATTTTGGCTTGTGTTTTTTTTTGTTTTTTTTAGTTAGTCTTTAATGTACAAGTTTTCAAAAAATGTTATGGTAATATTTTGACAGAAGTACAGTGGAACCTCGGATTGCGAGTAACACGGTTAACGAGCGTTTCACAATACGAGCACTGTATTTAAAAATTCCTAACTCGAAACGCGCAGGATTCAGGCCAAAGCTGTGTGCAGTACCGCATTTGGCCTGAGGTATCGGACGCCGATCGGAAATGCACGGAAAGGCCCGAGGACAGCTCGGCAGACCTCGGCAAACCTTGGATAGGCTCGGGAACGGGGTCTTTCCGAGGTTTGCCAAGGTCAGCCAAGGTGTCCTCGAACCTTTCCAGCCGTTTCCGAGGCTCTCAGGCAAACGCCCCCACCACTGGCCGCATTCGGTATTGCATGCCATTGAAGTCAATGCGGAACACATTTTTTTTTATTTCCATTGACTTCAATTGGGAAACTCGCTTTGATATGCGAGTACTTTGAATTACAAGCATTTTCCTGGAATGGATTATGCTCATAATCCAAGGTTCCACTGTACTGATAAGAATGCTTAAGTTATGATTCATAACCTTGGTGCACTGACAAAGTAATCTTAGTAATAGACACATCTACACTTGATGTCAAAAGAAAACTGCTTTCATAACTAAAGTATACATTAGGTTAATAAAAGCATTAAACATATGTAATGCTTTATGTTAACATTTCTTTCAAAATACCTCTATTCTTAAATTGACCACTTCAATTCTATTGTTCATAGCTGTCATTTTTTACTGCAGATATCATCTATTTTGTTTCATTGTATATTACACTCAAGGTGACTTGTAATGTAATTGGAAAATGTTGTTGGAACTATAAAAAGCTGGTATGAGGGATTTTTTTTTTTACACTGCAACTGCCTAAATATTCTAAAGTTTTACATTGCAGGCTTCCACAACGTATTATCAAGGAATCATTCAAATGATTTTACATTAAAACCAAATGACATATGAGTGATGCAGGTTCTACATTTTATTCCTGTGCGTGATGTTTTATGATATAGATATGGGTTTGCGTTTTTAATTTTAAAGTCCTGAAAGTGGGTAATACTGTGGTTCATTTATCAGTTTGTGATAGCAATAAATGTCAGTTGCCAATGAATGAATGAATGACTTGTATAGCGCTGCTCATGCGAACTGAATCGCCTCTGGGCGCTTTTTCCAGCCAGAGTCTGCTTGGCTGGTGCGGTCAATTTACCCCGTAGGATCGTGACACACTTGGGACACACAGTCATACACACAGATATACATTTATATACTGGGCCAGTTTTGGACAAGATCCAATTTACCTACCAGCATGTCTTTGGAGTGTGGGAGGAAACCGGAGTACCCGGAGGAAACCCTCGCAGGCACAGGGAGAACATGCAAACTCCAGGCAGATGGTGTCGTGGTCGGAATTCGAAACAGGAACCCTTTTGCTGCTAGGCGAAAGTGCTACTCACTGCACCATTGTGCTGCCCCTATAGCAATTAGTTCTCACTTTCATTTTCCGAATGCATTATAGGAGAATGCTGCTCAACGCTAGTCCCCTAGCAAAATGTATCTCCCAATTCTCTTCACAGAATTACAGGTAAGATACAATAAGCGTATAGCACATGTTTCTGATAAATACTTAGCTATGTTGAGGGGTGCATGCCCTGTAAGCCTAAGGCCCCTTTCACACTGGGGCGGGAGCCGCGGTGGTGTTATAGCGCCGCTAAAAATAGCGGCGCTATACCGTCGGATTTGCTGCAGGATTCGGCCGCTAGCGGTGCAGTATTAACCTCCGCTAGCGACTGATAAAGGGTTAATACCGCCCGCAATGCGCCTCTGCAGAGGCACATTGCGGGCGGTATTGCCGCGGTTTCCCATTGTTTTAAATGGGAAGGAGCGGTATACAAAGATGCTGCTGCCAGGAGATTTTTTTCTCTCCCGCCAGCGCATCGCCTCAGTGTGAAAGCCCTCGGGCTTTCACATTGAGTATGCAGTGCAGGAGTTTTTCAGGCGGTATAGCAGCGCTATTTTTAGCACTGTACCACCTGAAAAACTCCTCAGTGTGAAAGGGGTCTTAGGCTACACAGGTGAAAATCACAACTGATCAATTTGCTTGCATGTGATTTGTTTTATTGAGAGGTGCAAGAAAAGAGATTTGCAATTACACTTCCAAGAAACTAAACTTATACAGCAATGCAATACCACAGTTTAAACTGATAAAAGGTGTTCATTCATGTTCTCTGCACAAAAAACTTTGAATAGGAGTACACACGATCTTAATTTCCTATGAAAAAAGTCACAAACTTTTTCCATAGGAAATTCAGACCGTGTGTATGCCCCATCGGAGAAATTCCATTGGAATTCCAAAAAATTCCATCGGAGTTTAAATATAGAACATGTTCTATTTTACTCCGATGGAATTCTGTCGGAATTCCAATGTACTTTTGGTTGGGCAAAAGCCCGATCATGTGTATAAGTGTTCAGACCCGTTTCCTACTCTTTGAAAAATTAATGAGTTGACAATGACCAGTGAGAAACCCCTCGGGCTTCTTGGCCTTATTCAGCTCTAGTTTAATACTATAACAATGTTATATCTATCCTATACACATTTTTCACTATCCTAGAGAGAATAAACTGTCCAATGGAAACCATCATAAAGTTAGGGTGCGTTTTTTTCTATTCAAAATCAGAAGGTGTCCAATGCTGCTATCAGCTCTGAATTGGTAGAAACCATTGGGACCCTGGTACACTCATTGCACTCTAGAGAAGTCTTATCAGAGACAGTGTTTGGGATGATAAGGTCTGACAAACCCCTGTGTGGGGAGAATATGGAAGTCATATTAAAAACACAGTGCCACCCCATTTATTTCAAATTTTTAAGTCAGCAATGGACATTATCAGATTAAATTCTTATGTCTGACAAAAAGGTTACATTTTTCATATATACCCCCACTAGAACACAGGCATGTCAGTGACACATGATACACAAGAAAAAAAACAATGAAAAAAAAAAAAACACAAAAAGTACAAGTTGACAGAAAAAATCTGCAAGTTAGATGCCTACCTTACAACTGAACTTTTAATTATTCCATCAGCTTATCCCTCACAATTAATTGGTACCACTTGTCCCACCTTATTAGATTGTAGACATGGCCCCTTCAACCCTTTTGTAATGTATTGCAACCAGGGCTCAAGTCCTGCGGGAACGTGTGGGAACGGAGTTCCTGCACTTTTTTCACAGCAGGAACGCAGTTCCCTTTGCAGGACTAGAGCAGCCGAGAGCAGCCAAGCCTTCACTAAGCGGCAATGCCCAGCTCAAGTCACTGTCAGGGGAAGGCGAACCTTAGTAATCCTTTATGTTACTGGCTGCTTCCTGTATATGGATTCATCGGGTAGTGTGCGGGTATTCGGTCACTTCCTCGATGCCGCAGTGTCTCCTGGGAGCTTTTGTCATTGTTCCCTGGAGACATTGCGGAGGTCTGCAGCAAGTTATCATAGGATTTAGAAAGAACTTGCTTATAGTTCTTTCTAAATCCTGTGATAACTCGCGGCAGACCTCCGCAATGTCTCCAGGGAACAATGACAAAAGCTCCCAGGAGACATTGTGGCATCGAGGAAGTGACAGAATACCTGCACACTACCTGATGAATCCATATACAGGAAGCAGCCAGTAACATAAAGGATTACTAAGGTACAGTGGATTGAAAAAAAAAAAAAAAACATGCGGTTTAGTAATTATGCATATGAGCGTATCATTTTTTTTTTTGGTGGGGGAGTGGATCTTGGGTGGGAGTTCCCACACATTTTTCCCCAGGACTTGACCCCTGATTGTAACCATACTGCCTCCTATTGTAAAGTGCTGCGCAAACTGTTGGTGATATATAAATCCTGTATTATAATAATAATAATAATAATAATAATACAAATTTGAAGCAGGATGTATTAAAACTAGCTGTAGCAGAAACAGTAGCATAAGCAGTACTTAGGAGCATCTGAAAAGCCTCTTAAGGCATTCATGTCATAACAAACCTGGGACAAAACCTGTCTAGCAAACAAAATACACATCCAGATTTAGACCTGAGATCAAACTATCAGAGCGCAAAAAAAATAAAAAAAATGTCAAAACTTCCTGCTAGGATGGGGTTTTATATATAAATAGGGGCTCCATTTGTGTATGAGAAGATGCCAAGTTGTTGTCTAACTAAACACAGTAATGCAACACTTTGTCCCTGGTGTGGAGAAAGCCTCTTGAGGGGGGAGGGAGCGAGCAGGAGTGTCAGGACACCCACTAACACACAGCTCCTTTCTCTATCTGCAAAGTAGATAGCGTCCTGACCCTCCTGCTCACCCCCTCAAGAGGCTTTCTCCACACCAGGGAGAAAGCCTTGCATTACTGTGTGTAGTTACAGACAGAAGAACAGGAAGTGAGGATTTCTCAGAAGAAATAAGGACATTTAAAAGCAAAATGGAAGGATGAGGTAAGTGAAGGAGGACTGCACTAAGGTAAAGGAAGCTATTTAGGGGAAAAAAATATTTTACAACCCCTTTAACACTGGCAGGAGTGATTAAAATGATTTTATTTATTCATGCAAAACCTTCATACCAAAAAGAAAAAACTGTGTGCTGTAACTGATTATAAAGTTTGAGCTGGGGTTTAGCTTCAATTTCTTAGTGCATCTAATAGTGCTTTTACACTTGCAATGCCCGGTGCGTCTGCGTTAAAGTGCCGCTATTTTTAGCGGCACTTTGCCTTCGTTTTTAACCCCCGCTAGTGGCCAAAAAAGGGTTAAAAGCAACCGCTCCTAAAGCGCTGCAAAAGTAGCTGGTTGCAGGAATTTTTTTGGTGTGAAAGCACCCGAATTTTCACACTGGGTTTGCAGTTGAGGCTTTTTTCAGGCGCTTTACAGGCGATAAGCTTAGCGCTAAAGTGCCTGAAAAAAGCCTCCAGTGTGAAAGGGGACTTAATCTGCTAATACACTTAACACTACCCCCCCCCCCCAAACGGACAATGTTTCTGTCTGCTGTGCCTTATATGCAATTTTTTTTTGTGTCTCACTAATCCCGAAGGTGTGTTACTGGCCTATTAACTAGGTAAAACAGAAGGGAAAAAAAGCCAAAGAAAAGAAGACTGGTGCAGAACCACATCCAATTATTGGTAACCTGCAAAATAGTACATTTTTGGGTCTGTGTGTAAAGCGTTTAAATTGGAAGTAAAGTTCACTTTTCAACTTGTACCTACAGGTAAGCCTATAATAAGGCTTATCTGTAGGTGAATTTCTCCTAAACATGGTTTAGGATATATTCACATGGGATGCAGCCGGTGAAATCACTGACGCATTCACTCAGAAGGGACTGCATACCTGTGCTCTGCCTTTAGAGCTCTGAGTTATTCATACAGCCAAAGGTTGCAAACCTAGAAGGAAGCCCACGTGAAAATGGACGAGCTGGGGAGCCATGACAGTGCTACGCTGAGGTGCTCCAGGTGCAGGCAAGTCATAATGTGAAGCATGCCAGCACATTAAGCTCTTTAAAATAATTTTCTGAGAGTGGAAGTAAGCATTATTTCTTCAAAGGAGATATATAGTCATAGCATACACTTTCATTTTAAAGCATCAGCATTGTAAAAAGTAATACAAACATGAGTTACTTTTGCCAGTCCACTTTAAACTTAGTTGAAAGATTACCTTTCATGTTGTGAGCACTGCCTGTCAACTGGCCATCTCTTTCCACAACTTCCTGAATCCCCTGCATGTGTTGCAACTTCTTCTCTGTTGTTTACTTTCAATTTCTAAGGACTACATATCCCACTGTACCTTGCTTCCCTCCCATCCTCTGGAACACTCTACCTCAATCTGTCTTGCTGTCTCCCACTCTGGTTGTCTTTAGGCCATCCACAAAAAAAAAAAAAAAAACTATTTCTCCAGGAAAGCCTATCAACTGATATTTTATCTCCTCCATCAGCTTATCCCCCACATTTATACTGAAACCTTTTGTACCACTTGCTCCACCCTATTAGATTGTAAGTTTTTTGAGCAGGGCCCACTTAACCCTTTTATTGTAGTGTAACTGTACTGTATGCCTTTAGATAGTAAAGTGCTGCTCAAACTGTTGACATTATATACCGTAATTATCTGCGTATAACACGCACAGGCGTATAACACGCACCCTAACTAAGAGGGAAGTTTTAGGAAAAAAACTTTCCACAGCCCCCTGCGTATAACACGCAGGCACAGTTTACCCTCTATTTTCAGGGTAAAAAAGTGAGTGTTATACGCCAATAAATACAGTAAGTCCTGAATAATAATGATAATAATAATAATAATAATAGACACACCAGTGCACACTACCAGAACATAATGATTACATGTCATAGATTCAAGAAAGCAAATGTGTGAGATAATTCAGTAGTAGGTTAGAAATTAGATTACAATGTGGAATTGAACATATGATTTAAAACTTTGACCATAGATACATTAACCACTTTAGCCCCGGACCATTTGTCAGCCTAAAGACCAGAGGTGTTCTTACAATTTGGCACTGCACTGCTTTAACTGGTAATTGCGTAGTCATCCAATGTTGTACCCAAACAAAATTTGCGTCCTTTTTTTCCCACAAATAGAGCTTTCTTTTTATGGTATTTGATTGCCTCTGCGATTTTAAATTTTTGCGATATAAAACGGAAAAAGACCGAAAATTTTACATGTTGCAAGAAAAATCGAACAAACTAAATTTTAGTCATACATTAAGGCCAACATGTATTCAGCCACATGTCTTTAGTAAAAAAAATGTCAATAAGCGTATATTTATTGGTTTGCGCAAAAGTTAGTGTCTACAAACTAGGGTACATTTTCTAGAATTTACACAGCTTTTAGTTTAAGACTACCTATCTCATTTCTTGAGGTGCTAAAATGGCAGGGCCGTACAACCCCCCCCCCCCAAAATGACCCCATTTTGGAAAGTAGACACCCCAAGGAAATTGCTGAGGGGCATGTTTAGTCCACTGAATATTTTTTTTTTGTACCAAGTGACTGAATAATGACAAAAAAAAAAAAAATACAAAAAGTTGTAACTAAATGATATATTGCTCACACATGCCATGGTTATATGTGGAATTGCACCCCAAAATACATTTTGCTGCTTCTCCTGAGCACGGGGATACCACATGCGTGGGACTTTGGGAGCCTAGCCGCGTACAGGGCCCCGAAAACCAAGCACCGCATTCAGGATTTCTTTTTTTTTTATTTAACTTGTTTTTTTTATTATAAAAAAATAATAATCACAATACATAATAGATAAATAATACAGATAATACCACTCAACATACATTTGACGTAGTATTATACATCTCCTGTTACCTTATCATCAAAATCAAACATGCGTCCCTTTCAAACCTCTGTCTTCTTCCCACCTGTTATCCCGGGGACATCAAGAACAACAAAACACCTTACCAAAAAAGGGAAAAAGGGAAAACAAAAAAAAAACAAAAAAAAAAACAAAAAAAAAAAAAAAAAGGGAAAAGATTCCCTCACCCCCTTCTCCGTTATTCTTCATGTCTACCTAGTCACAACCCCTTCAGATCTCCAGTCTTCTTATAAAAACTTTTCTTTCTTTTTTTTTTTTTTTCTTTCCTCTTCTTCCCCCCTCAACCTCTTTAAACCTCTACCCTTGAGTCCAAAAAGGACTTCCAGGAGGTCCAGATTCTTAGATGCCTTTCCTGTTTATGTTGTGCTGTCCATACTAATTCTTCTAGTTTGCTAATTTCCTTTACTTTACGTATCCACATCTCTATAGTTGGTGCCAATGGTGACTTCCACATCTTCGTTATACAAGCCTTTGCAGCGTCTAGGAGGTGGCATATGCTTGTTTCTCTGTATGCTTTCTCTGATATTTGATTCATATGTAAAAGGTAGAATTCTGGGTCATCTGGTATCTCATATTCTGAACAAATCTGGAGAACCCCTCTAATCTCTCGCCAAAAACTCCTTAACATGGGACAATCCCAGAATATATGTAACATCGTCCCTTTACTTCCCTGGCACCTCCAACATTTATCCGATACCTCTGAGAAAATTTGGTTTAACCTTTCAGGTGTCCTGTACCATCTCGCAAAGATTTTATAATTTGTCTCTTGTATCCTTGCGCAGATTGATGTTTCGTGCGCTCGCTTGTATATGCGTTGTCTTTGTTCACTACTAAATGTCTTATTTAATTCCTGTTCCCATTCTTGTATGCACCTCAGAGGGAAACTCCCCGACTGTGCTAATAGTTCATAACTTATTGAGAGAGTATGTAATAGTATACCTTTTTCAATACACATTTTTTCGAATCTCATTAGTGGTCTTTCGAAACCCCCTGGATTCGGCAGAGTATTCAGGAAGTGGACCATCTGAAGTGCATTCCAAAATTTTAAACAGAATACGTTCTCTTGTTCCATCAGGTCAGCTATTGTCACCCATCTTCCCAATCGGATATAATTAGCTACCTGTATACAGTCTCTGTCCCTTAAGTGCCGAAAAGCACCATCTTCATATCCCAATGGGAAGAGGGGATTGCCTATCACTGGATACAATGGAGAGATCCCAGGGTCAATACCAATCATAGGGAGTGCTATTGCACAAATCTTCACCGTATTTCCCAGTATCGGGTTCTTATTTATTTCTTTAGGTAGTGATGCAAACCACCATGGTGCTCTTTCTAATGGTATCTTAGATTGGGACTGTTCAATTTGTACCCATAACTTAATGTCTGAGTGCCTGTTCCAGTCTATTAACCTATTCAAATGTACGGCGTAGTAATATTTCCGTATATCTGGCACCCCTAGTCCTCCCTGTTGCTTAGTAAGCATTAGTTGTTTCCTTTGTATCCGGGGATTTTTATGTGCCCAAATAAACTCAAAAATCACTCTCTGACATTGTCTGAAATACTTCACTGGGATGCGTATTGGTAAAGTTTGTAATAAATAAAGAATTTTCGGAAGTATGTTCATCTTAATGATATTACATCGGCCCAACCAGGTATGAAACCCCTGATTCCACCTATCCAGTAACATCTTCACCTTTTGCAATAATGGTGGGAAGTTTAGTTCGAAGATCTTATCCACCTTCCCTGGTAGTTGTATGCCCAGGTATGTCAATGCTCTGTCTGTCCATTTGAACTTGAATTTTTGTTTTAAATGTGTTATCAATGCATGCGGGACATTGACTCCCATCGCTTCTGATTTGTTAAAATTAATACGTAAATTCGAAAGAGATCCGTATTTCTGAAATTCCCTCATCAAGTTCGCATTCAGGATTTCTAAGGGGGCAAATTTTTGATTTCACTCCTCACTAACTTTGACAGTTTTGAAGGCCATAAAATGCCCAAATAGCAACCACCACCCCCCCCCAAAAAATGACCCCATTTTGGAAAGTAGACACCCCAAGATATTTGCTGAGAGGCCTGTTGAGTCCATGGAATATTTTATATTTTGCCACAAGTTGCGGGAATATAATTTTTTTTTTTTTTTGCACAAAGTTGTCACTCAATGATATATTGCTCACACATGCCATGGGCATTTGTGGAATTACACTCCCAAAATACATTCTGTTGCTTCTCCTGAGTATGGCGATACCACATGTGTGGGACTTTTTGGGAGCCTAGCCGCGTACGGGACCCCGAAAACCAAGCACCGCCTTCAAGATTTCTAAGGGCATACATTTTTGATTTCACTCCTCACTACCTATCACAGTTGCTTGGTTTTTGCATGGTTGGCTCCCAAAAAGTCTCACACATGTGGTATTCCCGTACTCAGGAGAAGTAACAGAATGTATTATGGGGTGTAATTCCACATATGCCCATGGGCCATGGCATGTTTGAGCAATATATCATTTAGGCTGGATTCACACCTATGCAGTTTTAGTGCTTTTTGCATTTTGCAGATTTGCACTACAGTACATTTAAAGCGGAGGTTCACCCAAAAATCCACTTTTTGACATTAGCTGTAGCATACTGCTAACATCTGCAGTATGTTTTTTTTTTTTTTTTTTACTTGTACTTATCGTTATATGAGCCCTTGTTTTCCGGCTCCGAGCGGGGAATCCTGCGGGGAATGGGTGTTTCTAAGAGAAGAGGAGTTGATTGACGGCTGCTAAGGCACGTCTTGGCCTCTGTTTAATCTTCAACTGCCATGATGCTGCACATGTGATCAGTTATGACACCAGCCATTGGATGGTTTGACAGTTTGGTTGAGAGCACAACCAATGTGACAGTTAGCATTCCCGGCATGCCAGGAATGAAACTGCTTTTTCAAACTGTTAAATTGATGGGTTTACTTCCGCTTTAAGGATGCTGGAAAGTTCATTTTGAGGGTGAACCTCAGCTTTAACATTGTTTCTTATGGAACACATTCTGTAGTGCAAATATGCAAAACGCAAAAAGCACTAAAAATGCAAAGGTGTGAATCCAGCCTTAGTGACAACTTTGTGCAAAAAAATAAAAAAATGTTCCCGCGTCTTGTGTCAAAATATAAAATATTCCATGGACTCGACATGCCTGTCAGCAAATAGCTTGGGGCGTCTACTTTCCAAAATGGGGTCATTTGGGGGGGTTTTGAACTGTCCTGGCATTTTATGCCCAACATTTAGAAGCTTATATCACACATCACCCACTCTAACCACTTGAAGATAAAGCCATTTCTGACACTTTTTGTTTACATGAAAACATATTTTTGTTTGCAAGAAAATTGCGCTGAACCCCCAAACATTATATATTCTTTTAAAGCAAATGCCCTACGGATTAAAATGGTGGGTGTTTTCCATACAGTATTTGCGCAGCGATTTTTCAAACGCATTTTTTTGGGCAACATTTTTTTTTTTTATTTGAATACACTAAAACCAACAATATTGCCAAAATGTTTGATGAAATAAAGATGATCTTAGGCCGAGTACATAGATACCAAACGCGACATGCTTTAAAATTGCGCACAAACGCGCAGTGGTGACAAACTACATAATTTTT
Source organism: Rana temporaria (assembly GCF_905171775.1). Lineage (NCBI taxonomy): Eukaryota > Metazoa > Chordata > Amphibia > Anura > Ranidae > Rana > Rana temporaria. The sequence goes on along the minus strand of NC_053492.1, from coordinate 132,988,621 downwards.
AAAAGCCTTTAAAAGCCTCTACAGGTTACCACATTAGATTTACAGAGGAGGTCTACTGCTAAACTTACTGCCCTTGATCTGACCTTTATGGCGATACCTCACATGCATGGTACAATTGCTGTTTATATATGACGCCAGACCGAGGCTTGCGTTTGCCTTTACGCGAGAGCAGGGGGGGACAGGGGTGCTTTTTTTATTATTTATTTTGCTTTTTTATTTTATTTTTAAACTGTTCCTTCCTTTTTTTATTTTTTTTTTAATCATTTTTATTGTTATCTTAGGGCATGTAAATATCCCCTATGATAGCAATAGTTAGTGACAGGTACTCGTTTTAAAACAAATTGGGGTCTATTAGACCCTAGATCTCTCCTCTGCCCTCAAAGCATCTGACCACACCAATATCGGTGTGATAAAATGGCGCTAGGATTGCTTTTACATGAAAGCCGACCGCTGGCTAAAAAGATTGATACCAAGATGATACCTAAACCCGCAGGCATCATTCTGGTATAACCATTCAAAGTCCAGCAATATACCATACGTTGATGGTTCTTGTTAGACATGTATTGTAATCTTTTTTTTCATGCAGCCTGTTGGCTGAATGGAAAAAAGAAATTGATCGGTGGGTATGCCCACCATTAGAATACCTCCCTTCATCCACCCACTTCTAATGATAGGCATACATGCACCATTTATATATGCCGAAGCATGGGGGCATCCTCCCGCAAAAAAGTTATGCAGCGCACACATGGTCGGACTTTTCCACACGCAAGCCTCCATCGGAATTTTGACGGTATGTACGTGGCATTAGGAGAAAAATCGCTCCTCTGCCCCTAATGTCATATTTCGGCATATATGCTCTTTTTTTTGACTGTGGTGGTGAAATCACCTCCTACAGCATCGTCGCTGCTTTATGTATCGTGGGAGCAAACGCTGTTGCTGTCAAGCTAAATAAATCTGTGCTGCAACTGAATGGCATACCTGCTAAGCAAATGATGGTTAACAATAAAACAAACATTACAGTATAACATACCATACCTGCAAAGCAAATACAATAAACATAGCAAAAATAGAGAAAACAATAGATATAGAACAATAGTGAGTGGACAGTAGAGAGTGAACATAAGAGACAATAGAGAGAGAGGAGAAAAATACAACCACAACTATTTTTGGATTTTTTATTTTATATATTTTTTGTGTTTTTGTGTGAGTTTTTTAAAAACATTTCCACGTTTTTCACTTTTATAAAAAAACTGTAAAAAAAAAAAAAAATCAGCAAACTGAACTTTGCAGATTATGGTCTCTCAAAATGTGATGGCCATCACATCTTCCAAGACCCTGTGTTAGTGTGCCTAGGACTGTGTGGTGCTGTACCCTACGCTAAAACTCAACTAGTGTGTGGTAGCATTTGAAAAATTGACCAATGCAGAGACCAGGTTGGTCAAAACAGGAGGGACAAATGTCACGCCTAAATCCGCGTTTGCTGCAGACACGACATCTTCTTTGGGGGGTTCTTTGGGTAGGGGTACCAGGGAGGACAAAAGGAAAATGCCTCTCATACAGCCGGCTCACTGCATTTGCGTTGGGAAGTTGGGCAATGGCATCGTCTGGAAACAGAAGGGATCTGACGATCTCTTCCTGGAATTTAAGGAAGGATCCAGTCCATCCTGAAGCTCTGTATAGCACATGAGCATTCAGCAAAGCCATTTGAAACAAATATACAGACACATTTTTGTACCAGCGTCTGGCCTTACGGGCAATTAGGTACGGCGCCAACAACTGGTCATTGAGGTCCACCCCTCCCATGTTAAGGTTGTACTCGTGGATACAGAGGGGTTTCTCCACAAAACCTGTCGCCTTAGGAATTTGGACTGCCGTGTCTGCGTGAAGCGAGGACAGAACGAAAACATTCCGTGAATCCCTCCACTTCACTGCTAACAAATTATTACACTGTAAGCAGGCTCTCTCCCCCCGACTAAGACGGGATTCTACAAGCCGTTGGGGGAAGCCCCGATGATTAGGTCGCACAATGCCACATGCGCCAATTCCACAATCAAAAGGGTGACTAAAAAATGGCACACTTGTGTAATAATTCTCCACGTACAAGTGGTACCCCTTTCCGAATAAGGGTGACACCAAGTCCCACACTATGTTACCAGCGCTCCCTATGTAATCTGGGTAGTTGTCCGACTCTACGTGACTATCTTTTCCCTCGTAAACCATAAAACTCGATGTATAGCCTGTTGCCCTGTCACAGAGCTTATACATCTTGACCCCGTATCTGGCACGCTTGCTTGGAAGGTACTGTTTAATAGACAAGCGGCCAGAAAACGTAATCAGGGACTCATCAACGCAGACAACTTGATCGGGAGTAAACAAGGCTGCAAAACGTTGGTTGAAGTGGTTTACGAGGGGCCGAATTGTGTAGAGCCGATCGTATCCAGGGTCTCCGAGGACGACAGAGTTCATAGTCACTGAAATGCATGAACCGCAAGATCTGCTCGTATCGTGTCCTGGTCATGAAGGCAGAGAACACGGGCATATGGTGAATTGGGTCAGTGGACCAATATGACCGCAACTCTTTTTAGTAATACCCATGAAGAGGGATAGGTCCAGGAAGGTTTTAAATTCGGAAACCGTAATTGGTTTCCAATCTCTGGCAAGGGTCAGCTGGGGATTAGCGGCGATGTATTGACCAGCATACAAATTGCTTTGGTCAACAATAGATCTATAGAGATCTTCGGTGAAAAACAGCAAATAAAAATCCGGGTTGGCCAGTGATTGGGGGAAGTACGGGTTAATAGCACTTTATTTATATGTATTTATTCATTTATTGCATTTCTTTTATGTTTTTACATACACTTATAAAGTCTATATTAGAAAATGTGTTTTAGGTTAGAATGTCACATACACATGTGTGTTTTTGTTTTTGAATGTGCAGATGCTGTTCTGACCCTGGGTTGTGTCAGTTTCAATCAGGTATCTAATTTTCTAATGCTGTGCAGACCAGCTCTAATTGGTTTGGATGCATTCAAAGTTTTCTATTTAAATCCTTTTAGATTCTCACACAACCCAGCTATGACCACCCTGTGTCCACTTTCTACCATTGATTGCAGTGTTGCATGAATTTTTGGATGTTATTTTGTTTCAATAAATCGCCTATCAGAGTGCAGCAGTCCAGGAATATTTCTTCTTTCCATGGATCAGCGCAGAGTCTGCACCTGTCAGTACTACAGGGCGAGAGCACAGCATAGGTCGCAGGGCTTGGGGCGGTACTCTTTTCCATTGCTGCAGAAGTGGTGGGTACCCAATCAGGATTGGCAAATGCAGCAGGAAGGGCACTATGAGCACGGCGGGCCTGTCTTTGTCTTCTTCTTGGTGGCAGCGGGACACTACTTGTGCTTGCCACCTCGCCAGCTTGAACTGCACTTATGGGACTCGCCACATCACCACGTGATACTGCAGTGCTGGATATACGACCAGGATGTACTAGTCCGCTGGTGCTTGCCAGTTCACCAGAAGGAATAGTGGTGCTAGTACTTCTCTGCTCCATACGAGAGCCCTGCGGTTCTTGCACCTCAATGACAGCAGAAGATCGGGGTCTGGTACGCCTGACCCTAGCAGGGACCACAACTCCATTGTCAGAGCCATCTGTCAGGGAGCCGCTGTTGTCTACAGGATCGTATTCTCAGCCAGAATCTGACAGATGCGTGACCTCCTCTTCACTATCTGTCAGGCTCAGAAACGTGTAGGCCTCTTCACTAGTGTACCTTCAATTTGCCATTTTGCCATTTTGGGCTTTAAATTTAGGTGTACAGGATCGTATTCTCAGCCAGAATCTGACAGATGCGTGACCTCCTCTTCACTATCTGTCAGGCTCAGAAACGTGTAGGCCTCTTCACTAGTGTACCTTCAATTTGCCATTTTGGGCTTTAAATTTAGGTGTACAGGCATACCCCACTTTAAGTACACTCACTTTACATACACTCGCGAGTAAGGACATACCTGCAAGTGTATGTAAAGTGCCTTACAGGTACTGTACAGACATTTTGCAGTCGCAGTAGAAGGAGTTGAAGCTCAGAGAGCATAGCCCGCCCTGTTTCAGTGTGCCCCTGACACCTCCACTACAGCCCCTGAGACCTCAACTACAGCTCCTGACCCCCCACTATACCCTTGAAGTGAAAAAATGTATTGTTTCACTTTAAGTACATTTTCGTTTTACATACATGCTCTGGTCCCATTGTGTACTTAAAAGTGGGGTATGCCTGTACACTAGTAAGATTCAAAGGTAAAAAAGCACCTGACTGTCAGCGGCTGAGTCAAACGCTACCAAAAAAATGTTAGCGATCGCAGAGATTAGGCCTGAGTCTGCGAACACTGCAGTTATGTGTTTTTGTGTTTTGTGACAGTGATCGATCGATACTGCACTTGGGTGGGCTGAGCTGGGCAAAGGGGCTAAACGCAGGTGCTAGCAGGTATCTGGGCTGATCCCGCTAACAATGCATTTTTGGAAACCCTAAACTGCAGGGGACGCTAGTATAGATCTGATCATATCAGGTATCGATCCGTTCAGATACTATACCACTAAGGGAGGCGTATGGTGCGTGCGTGGGTGTTCGCGCTACTGCCACTAATCTGACGGGTGCCTTGACGCTATAAATAATAAACTAGCTAAACTGCGTCACCCATGACACTTATACTGTGATCACTGGTGACGGGGTAACCAAGGGGTTAAACCTTTATTGGGGGGGTTAGGGGGGGGTCCCTAGACTAATTACCCTAACACTTATTTTAGTCACTAATGACACTAGTACAGCGATAAAAAAAATCGGATTGCTGTACTGAGTGACACAGTGACAGGTGGTGAAGGGGTTAATTAGGGGGGGTGATCGGGGGGGGGGGTGAATTGCGTGCCTATGTGACCTGGTGTCAGTGTAGTGTTGTGCAACTCACGTTTAGATGTTCTCTCCTCTCGGTCTGGAACGAAAAGACCGACACGAGGGAGAGAACATCACTTCCCCTGTCAATGTTTACAGTTACACAGACAGGGGAAGGATGCCATTGGTTAGAAGTGATCACCAGGTCCAGGCCAGATTTCATTGGCCTGGGCCTGGAGATTGATCAGTTCTAAAACAAATTTGATCATCGGGAATGGCGGGGGGGGGGGCTCACGCGTGTGACATATACCTACGTGCTTTCGCGCAGGGGAGCCGACCTGCCGCCGTATAACTGCGGCGCCTGGTCGGAAAGAGGTTAAGGTCAAACTTTCTACAGCAGATGTGACTAATGCATGTTTTCATTAAAACAAATGGTGGAAGCTACCATTTGTGTGTGTAAAAGTGTAGATGGGGAGTTGGCGTGCCCCAGTGATGTCCACTCTGTCGGCTGGTTTTTAGATTGTTGTCCTGCAAGCTGGAAAATCTATGTGCAAGGTGGAGCTGAGAGTGCAATACATCACAATCAATATTAACAACTCCCCGCCGGTAGGGTGTACATGGACGTCCTCCCATTTCAGTGGTTATACTAAGCTGATTCCTGCTCTTACAGGCATCAACACAGTATTGTTCTTTTTAACCGTAAGAACAATCATATGGGCAGTTCAGCTGCTTGACTGTTCTTACAGACGGCAGGAGGGACATCCCCTTCCCTCCGCCGGCGGAGATTCACCATAGAGTATACTGGTGATAAGATGGTCCCTGGCAGTCTCTGACTCTGAGATCCGGGCGCAAAGTTATGACATCAAGTCTGGCATGGCAGTTGTAAATGACTTGACAAGATCGTTCTGTTTTTCTTTTTTATCTCAGGCTTTTCAGCCTGGGAGGAGAGATGTGGGGTCTTGAACTCTCTATAAAGAGAACCTGTCATGCCCTATTCCTATTGCAAGGGATGTTTACATTACTTGTAAAAAGGGATAAAAGTGATCATCATTTTTTTTTTCCAAAAAAAAAGAGAAAGTGTAAAAAAAAAAATGAAAATAAAACAATTTTTATTTTAAAGTGCCCCCTTACCAGTATGCAGAAGCGACCGCATATGTAAATGGTGTTCAAACCACACATGAGAGGCATCACCGCAAATGTTAGAGCGAGAGCAAGAATTCTATCCCAAGACCTTCTCTGTAACTCTAAACGGTAACCTGTAAAAATTTAAAGCGTTGCCTATGGAGATTTTTAACCACTGAAGTTTGGCGCCATTCCACGAGTGTGCGCAATTTTAAAGCATGACATGTTGAGTATCTATTTACTTGGCATAACATCATCTTTCACATTATACAAAAAAAATTGGCTAACTGTAGTGTTTTTTAAACAATGGAACTGGTTTTTCACCCCCCCAAAAAAATTGAAAAATTGTTGCACAAATACCATGTGACATGAAAAGCCCTCTGCTTAAAAGTATTAAATATATATATATATATATATATATATATATATATATATATATATATATATATATATATATATATATATATATATATATATATATATATATATATATATATATATATATATATATATATATATATATATATATGTGTGTGTTAGTACAGTTCCCTGTCCTGGTAATGGTCGCCCAGGATTCTCAAATAGGCAGGTTGAGGGGCTCCAGGGTTATTTAATGTGGAAGAAGTTTGGTCAGTTTCCTCCAAAGTTTATAAAATCCACTTGGGGACCTGGAGCCCGGAGATTCTATAGTGACATGGTGGGATGGAATCTCCAATCTCCAATCCTGGGACCGGGTTTTGGAAACAGCCAGGAGTCTGGCTGGTTTATTGAACAGGTGGTTCCTGGGCTTATAGTAGAGTCAGGACCAGTGTTCTGGACTCCACCCTCCCGAGGAGTCCAGGCAAGCAAGGGAGAAGCATGCATGTCTGCATGGTATAGACAGAGAACCCAAAGCTGTGGGCTGAGCAGCACAGAAGCTGAGAGAAGGTACAGTGATTTGTACAGGTACTTTGGTACGTGGCCAAGAGGGCTGAAGTGTAAGCCTAATGCCGCGTACACACCATCACTTTATGTGATGAAAAAAATAAATTTTTAAAAACTTCACTTTAAATGACCGTGTGTGGGGGAAAACTTTGTTTTATGTCTTCTGAAAAACGACAAAAAAAAAAATTGAAGCATGCTTAAATTTTATGTGTCGTTTTTCAAAACGTTGTTTTTTACTTCACAGAAATTGACCATGTGTAGCAAAAAACGTAGTTTAAAACGACGTTTTTACACCCGCGCATGCCTAGAAGCTAGTTATGAAGCGAGCTTCAATGGAAAAACGTGGTGAACGTAACCTCGCTTTGCTAGAACATTGCGAAAAAACGATGGTGTGTAGGCAACTTCGTCTTTGAAAATTGAAGTTTCAAAAACGTTGTTTTTTACTTCACAGAAAATGTCGTTTTTTTTCATCACATATAGTGATGGTGTGTATGCGGCATAAGGGGCTGTATTTCTGAAGAGAGCCCGGTGGCTCGGCATTTTCGGTTGACTATTTCTTTATTGCTGTAGCAACTTGAAACCCCCTGTGTGGGAAATTCTGGATGAACGTTTTTCTTTCTTTTAATAAAAGTGGGTCAACAAACCCTTAAAAATCACAACTGGTGTGGACTCTGCTCACTGGTATGCTCTACACAAATGCTAAATAACCCCAACTTTACAATATATATAATGTTTGGGGGGTTCTGAGTAATTCTCTAGCAAAAAAAATATGATTTTTACATGTAGGAGCGGCGTGCCAGATTTGACCCGGATAGCAAGTGGTTGAAACATTTAGACTAAGAAGCTACTCCTTAAAGGGGGGGTTCACCCTAAAAACGACTTTCTATTATTACATTGGCCCCCCACATTACAATACAATTATGCCTATTATGTTTTTTTTTATGCTGTACATACCTTGGTACAGCTAATTCACCCGTGGCTTCCGGGTTGCGAGTCCCGCGGGAGTGGGCGTTCCTAACATGCTCGTGATTGACGTGATGACCAAAAACGAGCTCCCCCCCCCCCGTCGCGTAAGCTGCGTCACGATTGCTGAAAGGAGCCGAACGGTGGTGCGCAGGCGCAGTATAGAGCTGACTCGGCGTTCGGCTCCTTTCGCCAATCGTGACGCAGCTTACGCGACGGGGGGAGCTCGTTTTTTGTCATCACGTCAATCACGAGCATGTTAGGAACAACCACTCGCAACCCGGAAGCCACGGGTGAATTAGCTGTACCAAGGTATGTACAGCATAAAAAAAAACATAATAGGCATAATTGTATTGTAATGTGGGGGGCCAATGTAATGCTAGAAAGTAGTTTTTAGGGTGAACCTCCCCTTTAAACCCAGACAACCTACCCATGAAAAGACAAAAACTGGGCTGCAAAAAATGTAGATGACAAATCCAATTGTCACAGTTTTTCAAGTTGCAATGAAGATTAAAGTATTTACTGTAACATTCAGAGTTGTAGCTAGGCAAGACACACAAATCGGTGTAAAACCTCATTCACTATGCATTGTCAATTTGCATGCTTTGTTAAAAAAAGTGCCATGTGTTACCAACATATTCCTGTAAAAGCATAATCAATATCTTTCTTGTACTATGGGCACTTATTCCTGGTGCTGTTTCCTGCTTCCACCTCTGTTTGACCTTACTGAGCGTTGAGATCCGACGTGTGGAAGGTTAATTCTAACTGACCTGATCAATGAAAATGTGCCCCCAGCAAACACCTGCTTCTTGTTAAAATAAGCTGACAGCAACCCCAGATCCCTATTGTATAAAGAATATTGGTTTTATTACTTCCTGCCCCAGGTAAGGATTTCAATGTATCCTTGCACAGCACTTTCCAGTTAATGTTCAAGTAGGTTAGGCCAAAAAACATCTAAGTTGTCTGTGACATAGAAATATGATATAAATATAAACAATTCACTGCAAAAGGGTATATGCTAAATATCACAGTTCAATAGAATGTTATTTTATATGCAAGACTACTATATTTATTTGGTTATGCTCCATGTATAGTTGTCCACAATAAAACCGTTCAAACACACATGTATTATAGCAGGGTTTTCTGCAATAAAAGTCTATAATTTTATCTTATAGTTTCTAAAAATGTGAGTTTGAGAACATATATTTTAAATTATAATGCTGGTCCTTGAATGTACGGAGGCATACACTTTAAAAAAAGTAAAACACATATTTTGCTTCTTTAATGCAGATCAAGGATTACCTTGATCATAATTATTCAGAATTTCATTGTGTTAAAAAAGAACTTGTACTGGTTTGTTTGCTTGTGTTTTTTTTTTTTTTTACATTTTTGTCTGAGTATGGTTTTGTTTGTCTCAAGTAGACATGTACAACTGAAAAAATGTACCGTATATACTCGAACATAAGCTGAGTTTTTCAGCCCTTTTTTTGGGCTGAAAGTGACCCACTCGGCTTATACTCGAGTCAGTGTAGTGTCAGTGGACATTCAGACAGCGGCCGGGCAGTGTTAAAAAAGTTGCGCTCCTCCGTGTCCTGTTCTGTGATAGGTGGAACACTCAGTTTCCCAGCAGACACTGTGTTCAATGTTCGGCCTATCATGAATGCCGTGATCGATGAGAGGACGAGAGGGCATCCATGATAGGCGGAACACTGAACACAGTGTCTGCTGGGAAACTGAGTGTTCCACCTATCACGGAACAGGACATGGAGGAGCGCGACTTTTAAACACTGCCTGGCCGCCGTCTGAATCTGCATGTCACGGACTCAGGTACATGGCAAAGTGATTGTGCAATGGGCACGGTGAGGTCTGGCTGCAATGGGCACAGTGAGGTCTGGCTGCAATGGGCACAGTGAGGTCTGGCTGCAATGGGCACAGTGAGGTCTGGCTGCAATGGGCACAGTGAGGTCTGGCTGCAATGGGCACAGTGAGGTCTGGCTGCAATGGGCACAGTGAGGTCAGGCGTGCAAATGGGCATTGTTGACCCTCTTTTCCATTTACAGTAGCTGCTGCATTCTCACCCTAGGCTTATACTCGAGTCAATACGTTTTCCCAGTTTTTTTGTGGTATAAGTAGGTGCCTCGGCTTATACTCGGGACAGCTTATACTCGAGTATATATATGGTATTTCATTTCCGTTTCATTTGTTAAGTAAATAATTTTTTCATAATCGTAAAATTATTAATTTACGGAACAATTCGTTATTGAGGGAGAGTATATATTCGTTGTTCTGAATCGATTAGTAATTTTGAAAGTCCTGTTATTCTTTTTCCTATATTTATTTTAACATGTTAATTGCTTATTTTGGGAGATTACTTATGCACCTTAAGTCATCCCTGCTAGTCCAACTGTTATGTCCCTGAGACACGGGGTCTCTCAGGGTGCTGCTAGCAATGCTGCCTGTATCTGCTCAGCAAGTTACACACAGGCTGGATGAACTTCATAACCATCGAAAGGTTTTATTACTCACTCAGAAACATGATGACTTTGTTACATGGAGGAGTCTTAGGCTGCATTCACACCTGAGCGTAGCGTTTTGCGGCGTTTTTACCGCGATTTGCCGTGACAAAACGCAGCGGTTTTTTTACCGCGATTTGCCGCGACAAAACACTGTTTTTTACCGCGATTATTTACAGGTCTAGGGTCACCAATGTAAAACGCCCAAATTCGAGCGACAAAAAAGGGTCCAGAACTTGTTTGGGCTTCAGGCATTCGGCGTCAGGCGTTTTGTAGTGGAGATGTGAACCAGGCGACAAAACGCTCAGGTGTGAATGCAGCCTAAATACAACAGGCGTCTATTATTACCAGATCTATGCATCATGCTGCTGCTTCCAGTCCCACACACAAACACACACACTGACTGACTTCCTGGTACAGCCCCTCCCCCAACATGTATCAGGAGAAAGGGGTGAAGGGCCACAGTGATCCAGCACAAACATCACACCTCCTCTTTTTCCCATAAAAAAAAAAAAAACATAAGAGAACAAAATACTCAACGCACAAAATAACAAGGCAAGCAGGATCAGTTCAGCAAGTAGTATCTCCAACCCAGTTCTGTGGCTCCTGCATCACGTTATGAGCCCTTTGTCTCTGTTTCCTAACCTCATAAGTGTCCCGTAAGATTTCAGTGTGTTGCCAAAAGTTTGATGTCTTTGGCAGGCAGACTTACGAAGTGGCACAGCACTAGGAGGGGTAGAGGCTGTTAAAGGTTCTGGAGATCTCAGTGGGTGTCCAACAGACAAATCAATCTTTGCAACTCTGGGCACATGTCCAGGCTCCTCAGGAATATGGTCACCAACCGCTTCAGGGGTTGGTTGTAAATTTGGTGTACTTGCAGTTGCAGGTAAGCTTGCTTTAAGTCTATTTTTGGAAACTTTTGCCCCCCAGCCAGCAAGCTAAATAGATCTTCAAGTCGAGGCAATGAGTAGAAATTTGTTGATCAGGGCAACCCTGAAATCTACACAAGTTCTAATGTCTCTATTTTTCTTGACAGGAACAATTGGCAATGCCCATTCACTTCTATCAACTTTAGTTATGATCTTTTTAGCCAATAGGTGGTCCAGTTCTGCTTACAAAAAGGTACTGATCTTGCCTTACAAAAACGAGGTGTAGCACCAGGCTTTAAGAGGAAGTGGGCCATTTTTCTCTTTTACTGTGCCCAAAGAGTCCTTTAAAAAACCCTTAAAGCATGACTTCAGGGATTCCACCCAATGGTTTACCTCAGAAAGCAATGTACATTGGGCAATGGCAAGAGGAGGCATGCCCAGGGCTTTGATCCAGTCTCTATCGTACAGTGGAGGACCTCCTTTACTGACAACATAAAGTGGTAGAGTTTGACTGCGGTTGCCTAATGTAACAAGGGATTTCATACCCAAAGGCTGTAGTAGTTCCTTGCTGTAGGTTTGTAGCGGTTATTTGTAGGTTGGAGTGGTAGGGACAGACCCGATGCCTCTAAATCAGTCCCTGAAATGACAGACACAGCGGCCACTGTATCAACATCCATGGAGACAGGACAGCCATTGAGTGTAACATCCACTTTTATCGCAGGAGTACTTCCAGCTACCCGAAACAGTCCAAAATGCTGGACACAGGTGTCCTCATCAGAGCTGGAGCCATTATTGTCAGTATCCATATGAAAATGTCTGTTTACATCTACCTTTTGTGGTAGTGTTCAGGGGGCGTGAGCTGAGGCAAACACGCCCAATATGGCCAGTCTGTCCACAAAGAAAACAAACAACATCCTTGAACTTGCAAGCGGGTGCACTGTGAGTAGTGTTACCACAATGGTAGCAAGTTGGTGTCCTAGAGACAGAACAATTAGGGTGGCAAGGTTTAGGGTGATTTGGGGATGGCCGTATTGAGTGTCGGGTGATAGCAGAGTGGAATATTTCCTCTCCCAGGCTTTCAGGAGTTTCAGGTAGTGCATCCAGTAGGGTGGCGTCCCAGAATTGCTACAAACAATAGGATTTTCCGATTATTTGAGAACCAGCTTGCAATCTTTTGTTGGCAGAAATTCCAACAGCAAAAGTCAGATGGAGCATACACACAGAATTTCGGAACTTTTAATGACGGAATTTCCGATCGTGTGTACGAGCATTGGAGTGCCATCTGCAGCTTGAACCAATGTTGTGAGGAAAACCGCAACTTTCTTTTCTACAGCCACACTATTTGCTTCTATATACTGCTCCAGCCTCCAGTCTACACCCAAGAGCTCCATGATTCAGAAGCAGGATCAAATGGTTGAATAAACCCTATGAAGGCCATGTGTGCTAAAATCCACAATCCTCGTCGCCACTGTTATGTCCCTTTGACACGGGGTCTCTCAAGGTGCTGCTAGCAATGCTGCCAGTATCTGCTTAGCAAGTTACACACAGGCCGGATGAACTTCTTAACCATGGAAAGGGTTCATTACTCATTCAGAAACATGATGACTTGACAAAATTAGAAGCACCCCCCCCACAGTTGCAGCTATGGGGGCGCTAGACTAAATTGCCTCTAAACGCAGTCCGCCCCATAAGACTTGCGCTACACTAATAGTGTAGCGCAAGCTGGCGGGGACTCTTTCCGTGCTGTCCCCCTGCAAAGTGATGCCCTAGGCCTGGGCCTTGTTGGTCGCGTGCCTCCAAAAGTAACAAATGGAACTAAATACATTTCCGATTCATTCGTTAGTTTATGATTTGTAGATTCTGATGGATCCAACTGCATCCAACCACCCAAACACAATAAGTAGGAATCATCATTTTATTTCACTTACTGTAAAATGCCTTACTGTATTTATTGCAATACAATTCCATTTCACATGTAGTGCATTTTTTATAATAGTGCAAAATGTTAATGCAAACAGAATTGGCTATTTATCCAAGACTCAAAGACCAACGTGCCACTCTCATCTGAATAAAACAAATTAATCAGAATTAATATGTATTCATTGATTGTGTTAAAGGGGTTGTAAAGGTTTGCTTTTTATTTTCTAAATAGGTTCCTTTAAGCTTTATTGGTTCACTTATCCTTTCTTTCGATTTCCCTTCGAAATTAATTTCTCACTTCCTGTTATAACTCAGTAAGCTTGCCCCCATCATCACCGTTATGGCTGGGGGTTAGAGCAGCCAGAATGGCACGAATGATGGGGGCAAGCTTATTGAGGAGGAACAGGAAGTGAGAAATTCAGAAAAAGAAAAAAAAAACATTTAGAAGGGAAATCGAAGGAAAAGGTAAGTGAACTAACACTACACTAGCCTAACTACTTGCCGACCAGCCTCCGCAGTTATACGGCGGCAGGTCGGCTCCCCTGCGCGAGATCACGTAGATCTATGTCATCTCGCGAATCAGCCAATAGGGGCTCTGGCGGCGCGCTCGCCCCTGGTCCCGATGCATGTGCCCGGCGGGCGTGATCACCACGGGCACCCGCGATCGCTCGTTACAGAGCGAGAACCGGGAGCTGTGTGTGTAAACACACAGCTCCCGGTCCTGTCAGGGGGAGAAATGACTGTTCGCTGTTCATACAATGTATGAACAGCAATCAGTCATTTCCCCATGTCAGTCCCACCCCCCTTCAGTTAGAACACACACAGGGAACATAATTAACCCCTTCCTTGCCCCCTAGTGTTAACCCCTTCCCTGCCAGTGGCAATCAATGCATTTTTACAGCACGGATTGCTATAAAAATGCCAATGGTCCCAAAAATGTGTCAAAAGTGTCCGCCATAAGGTCGCAGTACCAATAAAAATCGCTGATCGCCGTCATTACTAGTAAAAAAATTTTTTAAAACTATGCCCTATTTTTTAGACGCTATAACTTTTGCGCAAACCAATCAAACGCTTATTGCGATTTTTTTTTTTTTAGTAAAAATATGTAGAAGAATACGTATCGGCCTAAACTGAGGAAAAAAGTTTTTTTTATATATTTTTAGGGATATTTATTACAGCAAAAAGTAAATATTCATTTTTTTTCAAAATTGTCGCTCTATTTTTGTTTAGCAAAAAATAAAAACTGCAGAGGTGATCAAATGCCACCAAAAGAAAGCTCTATTTGTGGGAAAAAAAGGACGCCAATTTTGATTGGGAGCCACGTCGCACGACCACGCAATTGTCAGTTAAAGCGACGCAGTGCCGAATCGCAAAAAGTGGCCCGGTCATTGACCAGCAACATGGTCCAGGGCTGAAGTGGTTAAAGGAACCTATTTAGAAAATAAAAAACAAACCTTTACAACACCTTTAAGTTGAATTTATATCACCATTCCTAACTGATGTTTGTGTTTTGGGTGGTGAACATACAAATTAATTGAATGGTCTCAAGTTTAACCCCAATAAAAAAAGAATCTTAGAATATTCACGCTGTGCTCCCTAGAATAAAAACAAATGGATCCAAATCAATTTGGATCATTCGTTATGTCATTAGGTTATTTTGGATGCTTTGAAAATTAACAAAAGGCCCAAACTATCAGATCATGTCAATTAAACTAATGAATATGAATTAATTTGTTGTTTTCATTATAATTTATCTCAGATTAGTTCCAAGTTGTTTTGTGATTCGGATACATCCAAATCTCCAAATTACAGTATGTAAGTTTTGTCCAAAAGCCTAGTCCCAAGCATGTCTGACCCACTACCTCTGTTCTAAGTTTAACGCCCACCCCTGAAAGGGCTGCTGATTGATCCCAGGTTCTTTCCCAAGCTAGTGTATCCACAGCCAGGCACACAGTCTCAGCCACTCTTCTGGGTACCCGGGTGACCCCGCCCCTCTAAAGCAACAGCGGTTTCCAGCGGTTTCCTTGTGGAGTCACGGTGACCCTGCCCCCTCTGACGCGTCATGGGAAACCCCTGTTGCGTCAGAGGGGGACGGGATCACCTGTGACACCACAGGGAAACTGCCAGAAACCCTTTGTTACTGGGTAACCCCAGCGTTTCCCCGTTGCGTCAGAGGGGGGTAGGGTCACCTGCACACATGATGGGTGGCCCCGCTCTCAGCTATATAAGAGCTGTCATGGTGAAGGAGCATCATTCTGCGGGTGCCTCCCATGGAGGCAGAATCGAGTCAGCATTTTTTTTTCTCTTCGTATCCTCCGCTCGAAAATGGATTTACATTGCTGGAATTCGTTTTTTAATAAAAGGACTTCCAAGCTGTCTACTGTGGTTTTTAACATTTTTGAAAAAAAAAAAACAATTGTGAAATGGTACCCCGTTACCAATTCACATAGGGGACGCCAGGATCTGGGGGGTCCCCTTTGTTAAAGGGGGCTTCCAGATTCCGATAATCCCCCTGCCAGCAGACCCCCACAACCACCGGGCAAGGGTTGTGGTGATGAGGCCCTTGTCCCCATCAACATGGGGACATCCTCCCCATGTTAAGGGCATGTGGCCTGGTACAGTTCAGGAGGGGGGCTTCTCTCTCACCCCCCCTTTTCCTGCGGCATGCCAGGTTGCGTTCTCGGATAATTAAAAAAATAATTAAATTGGCGCAGGGTGTTAGATTTTGAATTTATTACTATTTTAAGTGATAAAAGTTTCTTTCATCTTCATTGAAACATATTAATTTTGAAGGTTGCTGAGGATAAGAGGAAGGTAATTTGCTGTATGTTACATCTATTTTTGAAGTTCTATGTCAAGACATTGGGTGGAGTTATGTTACTTTTGTGACAGTAGCATCATCACCTTTCTTGGAACGATGCTAAAAGTAAAAAATGTTTAGCTTAGCTTTAAGAACAGTATAAGAAACCATATGGTTTGACTTGTGAGTTAGGAAGATGGTGGGGAAGTGACCCTTCACTTTGGAAGGTCGGGGGAAGGGACCCCATACCTCTTTCCTCCTTCTGAAACAACCATCTTACCATGTGTTACCAGCTTTCATTATGTAAGCATTGTCTTTTGCTTGTCTTTCTTGAAGAATAAACTCACACTTTTGAAGAATAAACTCACACTTTTGAAGAATAAACTCACACTTTTGAAGAATAAACTCACACTTTTGAAGAATAAACTCACACTTTTGAAGAATAAACTCACACTTTTGAAGAATAAACTCACACTTTTGAAGAATAAACTCACACTTTTGAAGATAGCCTAAGTCTTGAATTTTGGGAACGAAACGCCTGGGAAGAAGACACTAAAAAAAAGTGACAAGTGTCCCCTACATTTTACACAGGGTTCCCTTTAATATTCATACCAGACCTGAAGGGCCTGGTATGGAATTTGGGGGGACCCCCATGCAATTTTTTTTTATTTTGGTTTGTGGCTTCCCTTAATATTCATATCAGACCCAAAGGGCCTGGTAATGGACTGGGGGGGGAACCCATGCCGTTTTTTTAATGACTTTTATCTGTATTGCTGGGACCTCGACAATTCATTCATTTTGAATTACTTTTTTTCCCCTTTAGAAATGTCATTTTGTGCAGGGACCGTTCAAAACACGGGGAAAATGTGCCATTTTACAGGCATACTATAGACACCCCCCCCCCCCCCTCGGTATGAAATTTAAAGGAATATTTCACTTTTATTGTTTCACTTTAAGTATTATTAAAATCACTGCTCCCGAAAAAACGGTTGTTTTTAAAACTTTTTTTTGCATTGATACATGTCCCCTGGGGCAGGACCCGGGTCCCCAAACACTTTTTATGACAATACCATGCATATGAGCCTTTAAAATTAGCACTTTTGATTTTTCATGTTCGTGTCCCATAAACTTTAACGGTGTTCGTACAAATTTTTTGCCTGTTCGGCAAGTTCTGGTGCGAACCGAACTAGGGGGTGTTTGGCCCATCCTTACTTACCACTGCAAATTACCTACTCCTGACCAAAATGTTTATTATGTGAGTGAGTGCTTGATGTGATGTGTTGTCTTCTATGTCTAAATTAAGTGCATGTGTCCCTTGTATGCAGAGGTAGTATCAAAGGATCTGTGATGGAACTTGGGAAAACCCTACAGTGTTTAAAAGAAAAATAAGATGACTACACTTAGACGACAGTATGCCTCTCAGGTCTGGTGGACAATGTGAGGAATCACAGTAATATGGACTTATGTAGAAGAAATTATCAGGCCCTCAGTAATATTTATAGTGGTTGTAAACCCGCACATTAAAAAAATTAAAAAAAAAACCCTGCAAGGAAAAGGCATAATGAGCTAGTATGCAGTGCATACTAGCTCATTATGAAATACTTACCTCAGAAGGAAGCCCCTGTATCAGAGCCCGGTCCACGCCGAGGCGCTGTCAGTGGCCGGAGCCGCGATGACATCACTCCTGTGCATGCGCGCAGGAGTTTTCTGCTCAGCAATTCAAAGCGCATGCGCCGCTGACGTCAGCAGCTGCATGCAAAGGGAATATCTCCTAAACCATAAAGGTTTAGGAGATATTCATTTTACCTACAGGTAAGCCTTATTATAGGCTCACCTGTAGGTAAAAAGTGTCAAATTTGGGTATACAACCACTTTAATAACAACATTGGAAGAAAGCTGGTTTGTCTTTGAAGTATTTGCCAAGGATCGGGCTAAACCTTGAGGGGAGGGGAAGAAAGTGCCAAACTGGCATTACAGATTGTGGTTTCCAAGCAGTGGAGTGGTGGGAGGGTCTTGGCTGCCATCTTTGTTGAAGCAGTGCTGGCTGATGTGTCAGGACATGGGCGTCCGCTCCATAGAGCAAGGGGTGGGGCGTTTGACCCCCCTAGGATCGTAAGAGAAGACACTTAAATTGGCTCTCACTTAAAACAGTGAGAGCAGGACGGGCTTGGTAGTGCAGCAGCAATGAGACATGCTGACAGCGCAGGGAGAGCTCAGGTGGACTGACCCATTATCACAATGCTGTGTGTATCACTCTGTTAAATTGTAACATCCCAGTGAGTACAAGCACCACTCTTCCACAGAAATGGAAGAGGCTGCATCGGCTCTGTCCCCTCCCTCCCCTCTGTTCCTGTGTACCGTTGTCCATGCTCTGTACAGCTCGTGTGCTGCTCTGAAAAGAGTGTGTGGGCGGGAATATTTAAACAAGTAGCCGATAGCTAAAGAGCCAATTAAACTACTACTGTGAGCTTCCTGGGAACATCAAGTGAGTTATTAGCATCTTCACTTTGTAATCTGCCCTCTCTCTCTCCCAAATCTTTCACTCCTGAGTCCCCCTCTTTCCTCTGTTGTTCTCCAGCAGTCTTTCATTAACCCTATGCTGATAGTTGGCCCCATCATGTTCCTTTAGCCAGGGTTTTCACTTGTGTGATCATAGACATTGCATGTGATTTGCAACGCATTGCTGTGCAAATCACATGGGATGTCTGTGCGATGCAAATTCAGCCATACAAACTGTATGGCTGAAATGGCATTTGCACCAAAACTGTGCAGGACCCTTTTTTTGGAGTGGATGGGTTTTTACACCTATGCAATCCAATTCCTGCACCATTTCACAGTTCTCACTGCAATTTGCAAACCAATATGTGGGGGGTCATTCATTTTACATTGACACCCGTAACAGTTTGCAAAGGGCTGCGTGAATGGCCGACAAGCAACATGCAATGCAAGAATCGCACATGTGGTCATTTGAGTGGCCTTTGGTTTGTGTTTCTTCAACTGCGGAACGTCTATCGCTCTTTGACACAGAAAATTGCTTTATACCGGCCTCTTACAATCTTCAGTTATGCATTTCTCTTTCGCCTCCGGCTTATACAATATCCAAGATTTACGTATCAGTATCTAGTGTTAACTCCTGTGGTATACCTTTCTATATGTTTAACTGGACGCTCAAAATTGGCCGTCCAATTGCCTCTGAAGAATGGGGACACATTTTCATTAACACTCAGAAATTTTAAATGGCTTGTACCACTCTGTAACTTAATTTCAAACTACTTTCAAGATGGTATCATACTCCAGCTAGTATTCATCATATTTTTATATCTCAGTAAAATTCCTGTTGGCAATGCCATATTTCTTTGGGTACCTTTCTTCACATTTGGTAGGCATGCCCTTCTATCTATAAGCTACGGGACTCCGCAATTTGTCTCTAACATTTACTGGTCCCCATTTAGCTGGTCCCCAATGTTCTAGAATGGACACCTCTGACCCTTGTATCTTGGTTTATCTTGAGTTAAAAATTCTCTTCTCTGCTTCTTTATTTTTGCGGTTAGACAACCAATACCTAGACATTGGAAATCCTCCATTACACCTTCGTTCCCTGAATGATTTGAGGCTCTTAACATCATTATGCATATGGAGGAGTTGGTTCCTGAAAATAATGACAACTATGAGTAGTTTAATATTATGGCTGCCCTGGATATTTTTTAAGGAGTCACCCAGGCTACATGATTTTTTGGCAGACCTTCATTAATGTTTATATGTACCTATTGTCTTAAAAAAAATGAAATGAAATATTGTTGGTATAAGGAATTTTTCCCCCCATTAATATCCACAACATGCGAGACTCCTTGCCATTTCTGTTTTGTTTTTTTCTTCTTTGTTAAGCCTTATTCCCTGAGGAAATATACTATTGACAGTAATGTTTTTCTGTTGCGTCCGTACCCTTTCACCTCTTTTAGATTATTGGAACATGCCGATCTACAAAATATGTCTTGCTTTATTATTTCTTTATTTCTTGATCCTTGACTATTTGATATCAGTACATATTGTTTATGAATTGTAACTAGTTCAGTCTCCTCTGGAGATAGGGTGGACTGTAAGAGTTTTTATATGTACTGCTTTTTTTGATAATTAATAATAAACATATATTTGTCTAAAAAAGTAACCCTTTCCTATCCTCCATTACACAAAACTTGGATGGAGTTGTATATAGTAAGGGGTATGGTGCATGGCATTTCTTAAATAGGATGAGGTGATGTCATGCTGGATGTAAGGTTCATTAACTTTACTGTGTACTGAATGTCAGGTATCCTATCACCAAGTAAGTGTAATGTATTGTATGCAGGGTCTGTTTTGCATTGTGGTGTTTTGCGCATTGGGTCACAGTACTGAGATGTTAAGCCCAATGTCTATGTCAGGAACTTTAGCTGGATAGTGTTTTTCCACCTTTAGTTGCAAGGTCAGAGAAGGTAATGAGCAAGCATAATTCAGTAAACAGTTCCAAAGTCAAGTCAGGTGACAAACCAAAATAGAGTAGTCAGGGTAACAGACAAGGGTCAGCAATTAGGAATTCACTGACTGGTAGCACAGTAAGCAGTCAAGTAGGACAGATGGGGACCTAAGTAGCAGACTAGCATAAGCCCAGAGCCCTGGACATGTGATGCATAAATAAAGCACCAGAAGAGTGAAACAAATAGGGACAAGGAAGCCAGACACAAGGTGTGTGCCAGCTGGACAATCAAAGTGAGTGGGAAGGATATTCAGATAGGCATCCTCATTGCTAGGCAGTGGGTTTATCACCAATCAAGGCTGTCCTCACTGCATGGCAGCAAGAAATTGAGCACTGTCTAGAGTTACTGATGGTGGGGACAGGGGTAAGAGCATGAGACGGACTTCTCTCAAGTATTGCATGATTGTACTTACTTACCTTATGTATTCACCCTCAAAGCAGCCACTGATATTTGGGTTTCCCTATTCCTGGTGTTAGTGATCCTAGCGTGAAGCAGATAAACCTTGAGGTTGATAAAAGGGTTGTTTATGCAGGTTAAAATGCCCATCAGAATAAAACAACATCAGTACCAATAAACGGTGGCAATTAACACACTTTTTGTAAACATTATAATGACAGACTTTTACACAAAATGTAACAGCAGCCTGATTTAAAGGGCATAGTTCAAACCTTAAAGTCCCTAAACTTGGGGAGCCCCCTGATTGACAGGGAATGCACAGCGACCATAAAAAAAAAAAAAAAAAGCCCTTCCCTACTCACATTCCATCAGAACAGGCAATAAATAAAGTCTGTGACCAAGGGGCTTCTCAGTCTCAATATCTTCATTTGCCTACCATTGCATGACAAGAGGTCTAGGGGCCAACCTGTTGAGCTGCTGATAATGAGAGGGAGCCTTTTTCTTGCAGGTAGCAAGTCTAGAGTCACAGCTAGGACAGAACACTCAGGAGCCATGGAATAAGGACAGGACCTGTATACAACTACCCTGATAACAGTAGGATCCATTACTGGATCAAGGTGGAGCCAAAGTTCCTCTGCATACCTGAGGTCTCCTCACTTCTAGTAAAAAAAATATCAGGACAAGAATTGAGAAGAAACCTTCCCAATGAGGCAAAGCAGAAACAAGAGAAAAAGGAAAAAGAGTGAGTTGGGGCTCAGACTGGCTATAAAGGAAACATCATTTTTATTGGGAATTTTATGAAGGACGTCAAGAAAGATTTGTTAAAATCCAGTTGAGGGTTGCTTTATTTACAAAACAGTGCTGTAAAACTGCAAAAGTAATATAGCAAGCTATATGCGTAATGCAGTGACAGCCCAAGACATTGTGCTGCCTGGGACCAAGAATGAAATGCTGCCCCCTCACGCCAATCAAAAGGCCCCCCAGATTCATTATTTTATATCATGATAACTAATGGGTGACCCGTCATGGCTCTATACATGTATAAAGAAGTATATAGAGGAACTGTCATGGCTCTATACATGTATATAAAGGACCTGTCATGACTCTTTACATGTAAAGGAATATCAAGAGGACCTGTCATGGCTCTATAAATGTATATAGGACTATAAAGAGTACTTGACAAGGCTCTATACATGTATAAAGGAGTATAACGAGGGCCTGTCTTGGCTCTATAGATGTATAAAGAGAACCTGTTATGGCTCTATACATGTATAAAGAAGTATAAAGAGGGCCTGTCATAGCTCTATACATGCATATAGGCGTATAAATGGACCTGTCGGGGCTATATACATGTATTCAGGAGTATAAAGGGATCTGTGAATTGACGGCTGCCACAATGTCTTTTGCGCAAACTAATCAATGTATGCCAATTGTGTTTTCTTTGGTGTCCTCTCAGGCAGCACGGCGCCGCGCTCCACACAGGCAGCGGAGCGGGCGTAACGGGCTGGGGGCGTCAGTATGCCGCCCCCTAAAAGTGCTGCCTGGTACCCATGGTACCACCCGGTCCCATCATAGGGCCGGCCCTGGCGTAATGCATAAGTGATGCTTTACTTAACTTGGAATTATACATTAAAATACAGGGATCTAATTGTCAGGGCAGCCAATCACACACAAATAATTAAAGCCCCGTAGTTGAGAAGCTGTGTTGAATGAAGTCTGCATTTGTTCTACTGTTATAAATCTGTTTGCAATTTTTCAATTAACTTGATTTCCCCTTTACCATGTCTGTCCAGTCTTATACCTATATCATTGCTATACGAATGTAGATCTATAAACAATGCAGAACTCTGTCTACAGAAGCAATCATATTTAAATAGAATGCAATATTCTAGAGATATTCATAGCCATCCAACAATCTTTATTTCTTATAGATTTTTTTTTTTTAACGCTGAAAACAGCTCATTTTTTATGAAAGATTATTGACCCATGTAAAGTACTTGAGGTTCTGAGCACATTGATGTTAGCAGCTGAGCCTGAATGCAGGTAGTGATGGTATGAAATCATTCTGTTCATAACAACGTGAATTCAAGGCATCGAGATGTATGTCTGCACAAGTGTTTACGAGTGTCACAAAATGCATTGCGTTATTTGTCTAACATTAGATTCTCTTCTTTAGCGCACACATGTTTACCTGCCTTTTCTGAATAAGTTCTGTGTAGGGCATTAACTATGGTGAGCCAGCAATTACACTGGCTAATAGGCAGACATTGATGCTGATAGATAGTGACAGGTTCTGTATAGGTATAATACTTACACAGGACTGGAGCCACACATTTCATCTTGCAAAAGGCATTGGGGTCAGTAAGATGTATGAGCTATTTTATCTGCATTTGTTATTTTATTCCACTAGAGCTTTTCGATTAGCATGTTTTGTTCACATACATAAATAATGCATAGGTGTGCAAAGTTTAATAGAGATTTCATGAAAAAATATAAACTATTGGAACCTGCTATTTCTTATGCATCTGCATTGTGTCTCATTAGTCATTATTTGATCTTAACCTGTAATGGCTCCCTTTTCTGCTCACCCTGTCACAAGCCTGATGTGTTTTCCACTGTTATGTCTCAGATGCAGTGTGATTTCCCTGTCAGGGCTGTTTTGTCAGTCTGTGTTTCCGCTTCCACCTGTGTCTCATCTGTTCTGTCCTTGTGGCTCTTTAGGGGTTTTATCAGCCACTGCAGACTTTTCTGACTCTCTCACTTCAGCCTTGGTCTGTTTTTTATATTTTAGCCAGGATTCTCTGACTTGCATATCCTAACTAATATGACCTATATTGGCTTCATTATTTGGTCCTGTCTGTCTGTATGTATATCTTGTTGCCTATAGTTCTGACACCTATTCTTGCCCATCTGTTTTGTATTGGAACTCTGTTCCTGCCTGTCCATGTTTGTCCAACTAGGGGATTCTATGCATCATATACTGGGAGTTGTCACGCTAGCCAGTGTCTACCTGCTGCTCATGACACTAGTCAATAGTCATTTCATAGTACATTAATAATAATAATATCATCATCAGTCACAAGCTAGCAATGAATCGATATAAGGAGAAAAATCCATCCAATGGTCTTTTTACATTGTTTTGTATACAAAAACCAGTTCACAAACTGAACAAAAAAAGTTCCTTAGTAAAGTTCTGTGTTTTTTTTAAAGTGGAAGTATACCCATTGATTTAACAGTTTAAAAAAAAAACACAGTTACATTCCTGGCACAGGCCGGAAATGTGCCTGTGACATTGGTTGTGCCCTTAAACTGTCAAACCATCCAATGGCTGGTGTCATAACTGATCACATGTGCAGCACATGTGCAGCATCATGGCAGTTGAAGAGTAAACAAAAGCCAAGATGGCAGCTTCCTTGGTTGAAAATTATAGGATTTACTTCCACTTTAAAGAAAAGTTTACTCTTATTGGACTTTCCTTACATTTCCAGGTACCAAACCTTGGAATAAAGAGGCCCATTTTAGATCTTACTGTGAGGCCCCGTACACACGAGAGGATTTATCCGCGGATAAATCCTCTCGAGGATTTGCGAGGATTTTGATCCGATGGAGTGTACTCACCATCGGATCGAAATCCGCACCGAAATCCCATCGCGATGACGTGTCGCGCCGTCGCCGCGATGATGACGCGGCGACGTGCGCAACGCTGTCATATAAGGAATTCTACGCATGCGTCGAATCATTACGACGCATGCGGGGGATTCATTCGGACGGATTGATCCGGTGAGTCTGTACAGACCAGCGGATCAATCCGTTAGGATGGATTCAAGCGGATAGATTTGAAAGCATGTCTTCAAATTGTTATCCGCTGGAAATCCATCCCAGGGGATAAAAATCAGCGGAAACAGATCCGCTGGATTGTACACACTAGGGGATCTATCCGCTGGAGCAGGTCCGTGGATCAATTCCAGCGGATGGATCCTCTCATGTGTACGGGGCCCAATGCCGCGTACACACGATCATTTTTCAGCATGAAAGAAAACATTATTTTTTAGCATGTCCAAAAAACAAAGTTTTTCCAACTTAAGCATTAAAAACAATGTTGCCCACACAACATCGTTTTTAAAAAATGATGAACAAAGCGCGGTAACGTACAACGGCACTCTAAAGGGGAAGTTCTATTCGCCTTTGGGCTGCTTTAGCTGATTCCTTGTTAGTAAAAGACGATTCGCGCTTTTTTGTCTGTTACAGCGTGATGAATGTGCTTACTCCATTATGAACGGTAGTTTTACCAGAACGAGCGCTCCCATCTCATAACTTGCTTCTGAGCATGCGCTGGTTTAAAACGTCGTTTTAGCCCACACAGGATAATTTTTTACAACCCGAAAAACAACATTTTTTAAAACAACGTTAAAAAATGCAGCATGTTCGGAAAGAAAATGTGTCGTTTTTCAGAAACTGAAAAACGATGTGCAGCCCACACACCAACATTTTATATGAAGTTTTTTTAAAAACAACGTTTTTTTCATGCTGAAAAATGATCGTGTGTACGCGGCATAAGGCCCAGAGTGGCACTGCCTAATTACTATGGCACTGCATTTTCCTCTTCCTTTATTCCACTTCACTACTTTGACACAGAGCTCCACTTCCTGTCAGGGAGAGGAGACTGATGGTGTGTCCCTTGTACATAGGGACAACCATCGGTCACCTCCCCCAGTCACCCCCCTCCCCCCACAGTAAGAATCAAATTAGGGAATACATTAACCCCTTCCTCGCCCCCAGTGTTAACCCCTTCCCTGCCAGTCACATTTATACAGTAATCAGTGCATATTTACGTATATCATTGTTCGCTGTATAAATGTGAATGGTCCCAAAAAATTTGTCAAAAAAGTGTCCAATGTGTCCGCGGCAATAATCGCAGTCCTGACAAAAATCGAAGATCGCCGCCATTACTAGTAAAAAAAAAAAAAAAAAAAAGTCATAATTCTATCCCCTATTTTGTAGACGTTATAACGTTTGGTTTGCTCAATCACTATACGCTTATTGCGATTTTTATTTTTACCAAAAATTTGTAGAAGAATACGTATCAGACTAAACTGAGAAAAATTATTATTATTTTTTTATTGGATATTATAGCAAAAAGTAAAAAATGTTTTTTTCAAAATTGTCGCTCTATTTTTGTTTATAGCGCAAAAAATAAAAACCGCAGAGGTGATCAAATACCACCAAAAGAAAGCTCTATTTGTGGGAAAAAAAGAAGGCCAATTTTGTTTGGGAGCCACGTTGCACGACCGTGCAATTGTCATTCAAAGCGTGACAGTGCTGAAAGTTGAAATTTCACCTGGGCAGGAAGGGGGTATATGTGCCCAGTAAGCAAGTGGTTAAGTGAGCAGAAAGCATCAACATTTCTATATGAATATTACACAAGTCTAATAAATAAGGGTTGTTTTTTTTTTTTTTTTTTTTTTAAAGGCAACTACCTGTAGTAAGTAAAGCAGAATCAATTTCTGTCATTTTACTGGCACTCAGAACTTTGCTACCTTCATCCTATTCCTTCCCTATTTGTGTATATGCAGATGGTAGATTTTACACTAATCTCATTGTAGGATCATCCTGACCAATTATGTGATTTACTGTAAAGCCGACACTAAAAATAACCTTTACCTGTTTTATTTTCTTAATGTACTATGAGAAAATAAAGGACAGTTGAATGTTTTTTGCAAAACTCATTAAAGTGGTTGTAAACCCGCATATACATTTTTTTTTTTAACCCTGCAAGGCAAAAGCCATAATGAGCTAGTATGCACAGCATATTAGCTCATTATGAAATACTTACCTCGGAACGAGGTAGGGAACTTACCTGGTCTACGCCGAGCATGTCTTCCGGGTATCGCCGCTCCAGCGCTGTGATTGGCTGGTGCAGCGATGACGTCATTTCAATCCGGCATGGGTCGGCGGGGCCGGCCCTTCAGCCGAGGATCCCCCCTGCGCATGCGCCGCTGCAATCAGCGGCGCATTGCGAGGGGAATATCTCCTAAACCGTATAGGTTTAGGAGATATTCTTTATACCTACAGGTAAGCCTTATTATAGGCTTACCTGCAGGAAAAAGTAAAAAATGTGGGTTTACAACCACTTTAAGTGAGATCATCTTACTATTCATTGTAAATGTGGGACCCCCAAAGTCCCTGTTTTAAGACTATTCCCAGCCGCTCTCCTGGTAAATACTATCGAGTGAGGGTGTCTAATTTTGTCCTTTGTCTGTATACATACAGACAAAAAAGAAATAAGCGCACAACTCCAAACATTTAAATGTGCAATCACAAGGGAGTGAAATAATGTTATATCAAAACCATAAAGTCCAAAATAGTTAATATGCAAATACAGTGATACCTATTATAAATAAGGTGCCAAATGTGATATTAAACAGCGCTCAAAAAAATAGGTGAAAATGTAAATCAACAAATATAATATTGGTACAGTGACATAGAGGGTGGATTATTTATTTATTTTTCACTAAGTGAGTCAATATATAAGTGTCCAAAAATCCGTGCAAAAATCGCATCAAAAAATACCAGGTTGGCAAATAAAGTCCATGAACTGTCTAAGTGAACAAAAAAATATATATAAATAGTTCATAAATGGAGAGCAAAGGAAAAGAAAAAATCCTTCCCGATCTTCAATAAGTGCTTTCACCACACCACAGTGACTGCGTGCTTCCACCACCCATCAGAAATGCAAACTCACCGCAACAAATGTTTAACTGAATGCTCCACTCTATATGAAAAGAAGGAGTTCTATCAACTAAACTGAGGGGGTCAGTTAACAAGCCTGTGTGCCTAAATACGAAAGTGTCAGGCCATTTGTTGCGGTGAGTTTGCATTTCTGATGGGTGGTGGAAGCACGCAGTCACTGTGGTGTGGTGAAAGCACTTATTGAAGATCGGGAAGGATTTTCTCTTTTCCTTTGCTCTCCATTTATGAACTATTTATATATATTTTTTTGTTCACTTAGACAGTTCATGGACTTTATTTGCCAACCTGGTATTTTTTGATGTGATTTTTGCACGGATTTTTGGACACTTATATATTGACTCACTTAGAGGGTGGATTATTTATTTATTTTTCACTATGTCACTGTACCAATATTATGTTTGTTGATTTACATTTTCACCTATTTTTTTGAGCGCTGTTTAATATCACATTTGGCACCTTATTTATAATAGGTATCACTGTATTTGCATATTAACTATTTTGGATTCTATAATTTTTAAAGCAGCAGCTCTTGCATATTTATTAATTTATTCATTTATTTTATAAATATCACTAGTGTTCACATTTATTCTCCAGCTACGCGCAGTGAGGGTGGCTCACATTAGACGGCCCTTATCTCCACCCCTTTTTTCTACAAAACCATAAAGTGATAAAAAAAATTGATGTGTTGATACACCCTGTACCAGGTGGAAAAAAATATATAAATAAACCCAAAATGAATAAAGAAAGAGGTAATTGAGTGATCAAAGTCCTCAAAAAAATATATCAAAGAAAATCCTGACCACCAGATACTTCCAAGCAATAGTTCATTAATCGCTGCAGACTTTAACCCAACATCTTGAAGAAACTTGAATCTTTATATTCAGCTGAAGAAATATAAATACTGACTCTTACCCAATCGTTGGACCCTGGTTTTAAGGAGGTCAGATGAGCTTGTGCATTAGCCTGCCGGCCCCAGGGTATAATCAACTATCTTGGGGAGGAGTGCTTCTATCTTGCAAGAAGGAAGAGAAAAGGCTTCAGCTGTCTTTCCAGGCCGTATGACACAAGAATGGTAGTCAGATTTCAGTTTTCAGCTTGGAAGATGCAGGATAATAAATTCTAAACACGTAGACTCAGTGGAGATGGAGGGAGAAAAACAATAGATCCTCATAGTGTAGTATATCCAAAGAATTTATTAAAAAAACACTTTAAAAAAACTTCACAGCAGGCACCAATCCACTTTTAAAATTCTCACAGCAAGTCACTTCATCATAAAAAATATGTAAAAACTCAGGATAGAAAAGAAAAAAAACAGCATCAAAAAAATATATAGCCAAGGAACGAACCAAAGAGCTGGAGTATATGAGTGTGATGGCGTTTTAAGAATAGCTCCACCCAACATGTTTCTCCATAACTGGCTTCAACTGGGAACACAGCTGCAATGGGCTGTGTGGGTCTTCTTGAGCATACAAAAATCTAAAACCTTGTGTGTGTAGCGCCCTCTTTACTTTCAGTAAGGGCACTACGCTAAAGTTAGTGGGAGAATGAGAGAGGTAAGTTGCTCTCATTCTAAATTTTGTTAAATTTGGCTTTCGCCAAATCCTGGATTGTCCTGTGGGTCAGTATGTGCGTCCAGAGACATGGTCTCATCTCTGGAAGGCAGATGGCGCCAGAGGGATCCAGGCGGAGCCGCTTCTTCCCAGCAGTCAATGAGAGGAGTTGAGCCTCGCTGTGCATGCTGGGAGGGGGTTTTTCTTTGGCGGAGGCCGTTGTTCTTGGTTTTCTTTGCGGGTTCCTGGTTCCAGGTGCGGCACCCACCTTTAGGCTGTGCGCACATCGCAGGCCCTACCTGGCCTTGCGCGATACGCAGAGTTCCATGTTCTAGGCCCTCCTGGCCTGGAGCAACTGATGCTACCAAGGGGCCCCAGTGACTTACTGGGTCCCCCTTCTACTGAGGAGATCCCAGGCTGTATGCAGTTTGGTGGGGGATCGGCTTGAGGAGAACCCAGAGGCAGGTTATCCAAAAGGGCTTGAACGAACCATCGGGGATCTGGTGACCGGACATTGACAGGTACACTTGCACTGTCAACCGGTGACCCTGAAGTGATCTATTGGGAGGATTCGCTCTGCTGTTCACATTGTCAGCATTGAGCCTGTGGCAGAGGTTTCATCTGGCATCCTAATCTAATCAGAGCCAAGTCGGTGGCAGAGACTTGTTCCTCCCAGCAACCTAAAGTGACGCTACGGCTGCCAGGCCTGTGGCAGGGGTCTGTCCGGGGGCACTTCACCCACTCTGGCTGGAGTGTCGACGAACTGTACTACTACAAAAAGCAGGATTGCTTTCCTTTCTATCCAGAGCCTGATACCGCAAAGTTCCTTTACTTCATCAACCTTTTCTGTCTCCCTCAAGTTGATGTTGGTCGTTAGGGATGAGCCGAACATACCCGGGTTCGGTTCGCATCAGAACGTTCGAACAGACCGCGGGTTCGCGCGAACATTTAGAACCCCATTGAAGTCTATGGGACTCGAACGTTCGAATTCAAAAACGATCATTTTAAAGACCAATATTCAATTTAATGTTGGTAAACGTCTTTCAGAACCCGGGTCTTGCCCCAGGGAACATGTATCAATCGAAAAAAATATTTTAAAAATGGACGTTTTTGCGGAGCAGCGATTTTAATGATGTTTAAAGTGAAAAAAAAAAAAAAAATGAAAAATTCCTTCAAATATCACACCTGCTGTGTGTCTCTAGTAGTGGCACATGTTTAGAAATGTCCCTGCACAACATTAAATTATTATAAGAACAAAGTAATTTAATACTGGTTGCGCACGTGCTGTGTGGGAACAATATCTCGATTATTTTAGGGGTGGTGGGGGGGTGGCATTATCTTTTTGGGAAAGCAAAATTGTAGAAAAAAGGGCACCCCTCAAACATACTGTAATTGTAGCGCAACAAAGAGCCACGTGCAAAGTATTGCATCAAAAATTGTTATTAGGCGCCCTTGTTACACAGGGGCATAAAAATGTGTCCGTAGGCGCAACATAACACTGCAACCCCTCCCAATATCTGTAATTGGAGCGCAACAAGGAGCCACGTGCAAAGTATTGCATCAAAAATTGTTATTAGACGCCCCTGTTACACAGGGGCACAAAAATTAGGCCTTAGGCCACGTGCAAAGTATTGCATCAAAAATTGTTATTAGACGCCCCTGTTACACAGGGGCACAAAAATTAGGCCTTAGGCCACGTGCAAAGTATTGCATCAAAAATTGTTATTAGACGCCCCTGTTACACAGGGGCACAAAAATTAGGCCTTAGGCCACGTGCAAAGTATTGCATCAAAAATTGTTATTAGACGCCCCTGTTACACAGGGGCATAAAAATGTGTCCATAGGCGCAACATAACACTGCAACCCCTCCCAATATCTGTAATTGGAGCGCAACAAGGAGCCACGTGCAAAGTATTGCATCAAAAATTGTTATTAGACGCCCCTGTTACACAGGGGCAAAAAAATTAGGCCTTAGGCCACGTGCAAAGTATTGCATCAAAAATTGTTATTAGACGCCCCTGTTACACAGGGGCACAAAAATTAGGCCTTAGGCCACGTGCAAAGTATTGCATCAAAAATTGTTATTAGACGCCCCTGTTACACAGGGGCACAAAAATTAGGCCTTAGGCCACGTGCAAAGTATTGCATCAAAAATTGTTATTAGACGCCCCTGTTACACAGGGGCACAAAAATTAGGCCTTAGGCCACGTGCAAAGTATTGCATCAAAAATTGTTATTAGACGCCCCTGTTACACAGGGGCATAAAAATGTGTCCATAGGCGCAACATAACACTGCAACCCCTCCCAATATCTGTAATTGGAGCGCAACAAGGAGCCACGTGCAAAGTATTGCATCAAAAATTGTTATTAGGAGCCCCTGTTACACAGGGGCATAAAAATGTGTCCATAGGCGCAACATAACACTGCAACCCCTCCCAATATCTGTAATTGGAGCGCAACAAGGAGCCACGTGCAAAGTATTGCATCAAAAATTGTTATTAGACGCCCCTGTTACACAGGGGCAAAAAAATTAGGCCTTAGGCCACGTGCAAAGTATTGCATCAAAAATTGTTATTAGACGCCCCTGTTACACAGGGGCACAAAAATTAGGCCTTAGGCCACGTGCAAAGTATTGCATCAAAAATTGTTATTAGACGCCCCTGTTACACAGGGGCACAAAAATTAGGCCTTAGGCCACGTGCAAAGTATTGCATCAAAAATTGTTATTAGGCGCCCCTGTTAAACAGGGGCAGAAAAATTAGGCCTTAGGCACTGGTGGCGGAGCACAGAAAAACAAAATTTCTTACTAGCTAACAGCATGAAAAGTGAGGAGGAGAAGGATATTCCATCAGCAGCACAACAGGACAGTCACTCAGCATCAGCAGTCTCAAAGGGATCTGATATTTCAACACAAAATTCTTATTCAGTAACATCAGCATCAGGTGCTTGGTAGCCGGTGTTGATCCAAGCCTGATTCATTTTGATGAAGGTCAGTCGATCAACAGAGTCGGTGGAGAGGCGTACCCTGTGATCGGTCACAAAGCCTCCAGCAGCACTGAATGTACGTTCTGAAAGAACACTGGATGCAGGGCAAGCCAGTAGCTCAATTGCGTACTGTGCAAGCTCTGGCCAGTGATCCATCCTCAAGACCCAGTAAGCCAGAGGATTTTCCGTGGGGAAGGTGTCCAAGTCGGATCTTGCCGCTAGGTATTCCCGGACCATGTAAACCAGACGCTGGCGATGGTTGCTGGAACCGGTCAGACCTTGGGGCTGCGGATTAAAAAATTGTCTGAACGCATCGGTCAGACGGCCACTTTCTCCACCGCTCCTTCTCTGACTCACCGAAGCCTCAGCAAGACGTTGTCCAGGGCCAGGTTTTGGTAATCCCCCCGGTTCTGGGAACGCATTGCACAGACCCTTCTGCAAGGCCTCCCGCAGTAGTTTCATCTTCTGCTCCCTCTGCGATGGCAACATAAGATCCGTTACCTTACTCTTGTAACGTGGATCAAGGAGAGTTGCCAGCCAGTAATGATCCCTCTCCTTGATAGCACGTACACGAGGATCCTTACGCAGGCTTTGCAGAATCAGGGAGGCCATGCAGCGTAGGTTTGCAGAGGCATTCGGGGCACAGTCCTCTGGGTCACTGAGGACGACAGGATCCTCAGCCACCTCATCCCAGCCACGTAAAAGTCCACGTGTTCCTTGGGACTGTAAATGATCCCTTGAAGACTGCTGCTGTTGATGCCGAGTGCTAGGCTCCACCTCCATGCTGCTGATACAATCCTCCTCCTCCTCCTCCTCCTCTTCCTCATCCTCCTCCTCCTCTTCCTGTGTTCCAGGTGGGCAAGCAGGAACAGTGTCTGGATAAAGGGGGCCTTGAGAGGTAAGGAAGTCCTCCTCTTCCTCCCTCTGTTCTGCCTCAAGGGCCCTGTCCATTATTCCACGTAGGGTGTGCTCCAACATGTGAATAAGCGGGACAGTCTCACTGATGCATGCACTGTCACTGCTCACCATCCTCGTGGCCTCCTCAAATGGTGACAGGACAGTGCATGCATCCCTGATCAAGGCCCACTGGCGTGGTGAAAAAAACCCAAGCTCCCCTGAGCCAGTTCTGCTGCCATATTGGCACAGGTACTCATTGATGGCCCTCTGCTGCGTGTGCAGCCGCTGCAGCATGGCCAACGTAGAGTTCCATCTGGTGGGCATGTCACAGATTAGGCGGTTCTTGGGCAGGTTGTATTCCCTCTGGAGGTCTGTCAGCCGAGCAGTGGCATTATATGACCTCCGGAAATGCACACAGACTTTCCTGGCCTGCCTCAGGACATCCTGTAAGCCAGGGTACCTGCCCAAGAACCGCTGCACCACCAAATTGAGAACATGCGCAAAACAGGGCACATGGGTGAGTTTTCCACGTCGCAGGGCAGAGAGGAGGTTGGTGCCATTATCGCTGACCACCATTCCAGGCTTCAGCTGGCGTGGCGTCAACCACCTCTGAGCCTGCCCCTGCAGAGCTGAAAGAACCTCTTCCCCAGTGTGGCTCCTGTCTCCCAAGCACACCAGCTCTAGGACCGCATGGCATCTCTTGGCCTGCATTCCTGCGTAGCCCGTCGTACGCCTACAGAGCACGGCTGGTTCTGAGCCAACATCACCACAGGAAGAGGCCACAGAGGAAGAAGAAGAGGAGGGGGTGGAGGAGAGAGGTGTGTCACAAGCAGTTGTAGTGTTTTGGAGGCGTGGTGGTGGAACAACCTCCAAAACTACTGTGCCTTGACCTGCGCCCTTCCCAGCTGCCAGCAGAGTCACCCAATGGGCCGTAAAAGACAGGTAACGTCCCTGTCCATGCCTGCTGGACCATGAGTCAGCGGTAAGATGCACCTTACCACTGACCGCCCTGTCCAGCGAGGTATGGACATTGCCTTCCACATGCCGGTAGAGAGCCGGAATCGCCTTCCGTGAAAAAAAGTGGCGTTTGGGTACTTGCCACTGAGGTACTGCACATTCCACAAACTCACGGAAGGGGGCAGAATCTACCAACTGAAAAGGTAGCAGTTGAAGTGCTAGCAATTTTGCTAAGCTAGCATTCAACCGCTGGGCATGTGGATGGCTGGGAGCGTACTTCTTTCGGCGCTGCAGCAGCTGGGGCAGGGAAATTTGTCTGGTAATATCAGTAGATTGGCCGGATGTACTACCACTACTACGTTGTGACACACCTATTTCTACACCTTCGGTGCAGGCTGCAGAGAGGACTAGGGGTCTAGTGGGGTTTGAGGTCACAGAAGGGCAAGGGGAGGACCGCTTTGGTCTTTGGTGTGGGTCTTTCTGGTATGCCTGCCAACGAGCTGCATGGCAGGTCGACATATGTCTGGACAAGCATGTGGTGCCCAAGCGGGTGATGTTTTGGCCACGCGAGATACGCCCTAGAAACCATTCATGTGGGTCCTGTGAGTTGTCAATGAGATCATTGGAAAGACATCTGAACGGGTCTGGAGCAGGAAGGAGCATGCCACTGGTTGTATAACAACAAGCACTTTTTGACCTTCTTGAGATATAGGGGTTATATTACAGGGTAAGGAGTTTGGCTATCTTTTCTGGTGGTGGTGGCGGTGGCTGAATTGATTTGGTCGCATCCTGGCACAAGATAATTTGGATCTCACAAGCACTTTTGTGGACTTTTAATTATTTTAAATATGAAAAAGGACATTTTTGGGGAATTTATTTCAAACATAAATTGGTATATTATAGATAAAAAAAACATGTTTGTTTGTGAACACGGAGGGTAGTGTTTTACATGTACAGTAGTTTTAGAGTAATATTAATATCTGTATGTAGGTATTGTAGTAGACAATAGCTTTGCTTTTACATTTTTTTGTTTTTTGTTTTTTTTTTAATGCTGAGTTGAGATTTGTAACACATTTTTTCACATTGTGGGTATGTTTTTGTGTTTTTATTAGTTTAGAGTTTTTTGGTTTTTAATTTTACCAACAAAGTACTGCATGCAACTAAGGCCGGGTACACACGGACAAACATGTATGGTGAAAGCGGTCCGTCGGACCGTTTCCACCATACATGTCTGCCAGAGGGCTTCTGTACGATGGTTGTACACACCATCGTACAGAAGTCCGCGCGTAAACAATACGCGGGGCGTGTCCGCGGTGTCGCCGCGTCGATGACGCGGTGTCGCCGCGACAATGACGCGGCGACGTGGGCGGCCCGCCTTTAAAATGCTTCCACGCATGCGTCGAAGTCATTCGACGCATGCGAGGGACGGCGGGCGCCTGGACATGTACGGTAGGTCTGTACTGACGACCGTACATGTCCGAGCGGGCTGAATTCCAGCGGACTGTTTTAAAACAAGTCCAGGAATATTTGTCTGCTGGGAAAAGGCCCGGCGGGCAAATGTTTGCTGGAATTCGGCCCGCTCGCGCCCACACACGACCAAACATGTCTGCTGAAACTGGCCTGCGGGCCAGTTTCAGCAGACATGTTTGCTCGTGAGTATGGGGCCTAAGAATAATTTCCATTGCAACATCCTAGCAGTGGCCCCTTTTAAGCCTATTACAGGTTTCATTAGCACCAAAACTACTATTATCCCTCTTGTTTTGATAAGGGAGACTGGGAGATTATCGTGTATATATCCTTATGGTGATTTTGTCCTATTTTATACTTCTGTGAGTGAAACTTGGTGCCTTCCCTGGAAAAAAAAAAAGTCACATGGTTGCAGATTTGGCAAAAAAAAACAAAAACATATGAAATTAAGGGTATATTTTAAGTACAGGAATAAAAGTTATAATTTAGGCCCAAGTGTTTAGAGGTATATATGGTTGAAAGGATATTACGATTTTCTGCAAAAATAAAACAAACAAATAGGTGAAATGCAGACATGGTTATATGGAAAATATTAAAGTGGTTGTACAGTACATTTTTGGACTTTTACCTACAGGTAAGCCTATAATTAAGCTTACCTGTAGGTAAAAAAATCTCCTAAACCTTTATGGTTTAGGAGATATTCCCCTTGCAATGAGCCACTGACTGCAGCGGCGCATGCGCACAGGGGATTCTCGGCTTAAGGCCCGGCAGACGCCGAACAGAAGTCTCCCGCGCGCATGCACAGGAGTGACAACATCACGGCTCCAGCCACTCACAGCAATGGAGCCGTGATGCCCGGAAGACATGCCGAGGCAACATGTCAGCTACCTCAGCGTGGACCAGGTAAGTAACCGACGTTCTAAGGTAAGTATTTTATAATGAGCTAGTATGCGGTGCATACTAGCTCATTATGCCTTTTGCCTTACAGGTGACCCAAAAAAAAAATTGCTATAGAACTGTAAAACCGCTTTAACTAAAGGGTATGTTTTAACTGTAGAAATAAATGGTATATATTAGGCCCAAGTGGGTCAAATGTGTTGGTTGTAGAGCACAGCACCCTCCAATGTGTGTTTTGCAATTGGTTATACAAATACAGTACATGAATAAATTGGTCACCAACAGGATTTTTGTAGGTATACAGTATATACCTCTAAGAATCAGCACGTTACATGTAGCGCTACCCCCTCAGGAGCCGCTGATTGTTTTGGGATTGGTGAATTAAGTTACCTCTGTGTTGTCTAGGGGTGAAGGTAGTGAGTAGAGCAATAAGCGAATGTCCAATTCGTAGATAAGGTTTTCTAAATGCTTTATTTCCTGGCCCAACACGACCAACATCAACTTGAGGGAGACAAAAGGTTGATGAAGTAAAGGAACTTTGCGGTATCAGGCTCTGGATAGAAAGGAAAGCAATCCTGCTTTTCGTAGTAGTACAGTTTGTCACCACTCCAGCCAGAGTGGGTGAAGTGCTCCCGGACAGACCCCTGCCACAGGCCTGGCAGCCGGAGCGTCACTTTAGGTTGCTGGGAGGAACAAGTCTCTGCCACCAACTTGGCTCTGATTAGATGAGGATGACAGATGAAACCTCTGCCACAGGCTTAATGCTGACAATGTGAACAGCAGAACGAATCCTCCCAATGGATCACTTCAGGGTCACCGGTTGACAGTGCAAGTGTACCTGTCAATGTCCGGTCACTCGATCCCTGATGGTTCGTTCAAGACCTTTTGGATAACCTGCCTCCGGGTTCTCCTCAAGCCGATTTCCCCCCCCCCCCCACACGAACGGCATACAGCCTGGGATTTTCTCAGTAGAAGGGGGACCCAGTAAGTCATTGGGGCCCCTTGTTAGCATCAGTTGCTCCAGGCCAGGAGTACCCAGAACATGGAACTCCGCATAGTGCGCGACCCCAGGCCAGGTAGGCCATAGTGGTGGGGCCCGCGATGTGCGCACACCCTTAAGGTGGGTGCCGCACCTGGAACCCGCAAAGAAAACCAAGAACAATGGCCTCTGCCACAGAAATACCCCCTCCCAGCATGCACAGCGAGGCTCAACTCCTCTAATTGGCTGTTGGGAAGAAGCGGCTCCGCCTGGATCCCTCTGGCGCCATCTGCCGTCCAGAGATGAGACCATATCTCTGGACGCACAGATTGACCCACAGGACAATCCAGGATTTGGCGACAGCCAAATTTAACAAAATTTAGAATGAGAGCAACTTCCCTCTCTCATTCTCCCACTAACTTTAGCGTAGTGCCCTTACTGAAAGTAAAAGGGGCGCTACATACTCCCCCCACTTGAAATGACACTGTCCCCAGTGTCCTAAGGCATTCAAGCCTGAATACCAGCCTGATACCTGCTAAACAGTAAAGGAAAGTAAGAAAAAGAGAAAAAGATAAGTGCAAAACATTGGATTACAATCTTTGTACTCTTAAAACATGACATGACAAAACATACACAACCCTATCTATCTTTGCTGCCAATTCTCCGCAGTGTTGATAGTAGGTGGGTCCAAATAACCTGCATAGGAAATATAAAAGAGAACATACACAAAAAAATATACATCCCAATATATTATAAATATCTACTATATACAAGTCTCCAAGGTCAGAAGTGAGACTGCACACTCGGGCCCGAGCATGAAATCTCCCTTCCTCCCAGGAAGCTAAGTGCTGAGCATAAATTACTTTTACCCTGTTGCAAGAAATATAAAAGAAAACCAATATACACATTACAGTTCTGCATTTAAAACGTTGCAGAACACTGCCCCTAGCGGTCAGTGTGCTGGTACTACGGCAGTCCAAGTTCAATAGCAAAGAAATAGCAGCAAAAGGGAAGTAAAAAGATAAAACATTTATTTTCTCGCTGAATTTTCCTCTTGTGCTGTGGAGAACTTGGCAAGGACCCCCTCTAACTGACTGAACCCAACCCCTCCAAAGTTCTTCACATAGGCCGCAATGTGGATCTGGAGAGGCCAGGGGGAAAAGGGAAACGGGGGAAAAAAACAACTTGAGTGGGGACGAGAACCCTTGTCCAAAACTTCTTAAAAGTACATAGGCCGGACAAAGCAGACATGCAACTCTCACTTATAGAAGCGCGGGTCCGGCAAAATAATGATGTCACCAGCTGCAGTGGTCGTAGTAACCGAAAACACCTGGTCCTCTCTCCCAGGAGATTTCAGCACGACCCGGTCGCTGTAAATATGTTGACCCCAGCTCCAGTCGCGGTGACAGCGTTCAAACTTTGTGTTTAGGTAGGACAGGCCCAAATCTGCACCCTCCAAAATGCGGGGTATCTTCAGGTGGGACCAAATGGCTTCCTGGCACCAAGCTTCCCGTTCTTGGTCAATCTGCTTCAAAATGGAAGGTGGCACGTATGGGTACTCATACCCGTGACTGGCAGCAACTTTCTGGATTACCAGGCGCTGCAGCCTGGCCAAACTTGGCAAAGTACGTGGGTCTCCGCATCCCGGCCGCACTATAGCATCCGGTGCCCTTTTCAACAAGGGGCACGGGGGGTGGTGAGTGAAACAATGGGAACAGGATTGGACTCACCCACTCCCCAGGTCAGCTGCGGAACTTCCATGGACGGCTGTTGGGACCCATGCGTTGCGCTCCGGCCGGAGCGGTTCTTCCTCCTCCGAGTACCGTAGAAGGCATGTGATCCCCCGAAGCCCTGCGACTCAGGAAACATTGGCGCGAACATTTCGTCATGGAGATCTCCATCGTCGGAAAGCGAGTCAAAGTCCGATGAGTGTAGTTCCTCCGCCGGCAAATAACCGCAGGGTTTGGCTGTGGGGTCCCTGGGGTAGTATGGCAGGGAACGTTGCGGAGGTAGGCCTCGGCTGCGGGAGGCTGGAGCAGGTCCTGCTCCTATAGAGGCACACCACAAAGAGATCGCTGTAGAGGTCGCTGCCTCCGATGTGGTCTTGGCCTGGGCAGTGGTCACTTCAGCTACACTGGTCGGGTCACCTTCTTGGTCTTTTTCGGTCATCGGGCTTACTTCCAGTGAGCAGGATGGTGAGGTAGCCGTGAGGAGAGTCAGAGTGGATGAGACCAAGATGACCTCAACGGTGGAAGGCTCCGGCTCCACAATTTCCACCGATGGGGATGGTTCTGGCCATATGGCTTCCTCTTCCGTGGTGACGACTCCCGTAATGTAGTTCACCCTGTACTCCCTTGGAGTTTTAGCAGGTGATGTAGCGACAAAAAGATAGGCCCGGCATTTCTGGCATCGGGCGAATGGCTGGATCTTTACAGACAGTTCCTCACAACGAGGACAGGACAGTCCCAGCATCTCCGATAAGGTTTTCTGAATGCTTTATTTCCTGGCCCAACACGACCAATAGGGATGAGCTCCGCGTTCGATTCGAACGTATGTTCGACTCGAACATCGGTCGTTCGATCGTTCGTTGAAACTCGAACAAAACGTCCCATAATTCACTGGGGCGTTGAGCGCTGATGATTGGCCAAGCATGCTGTATGTCCCGCATGCTTGGCCAATCACAGCGCTCAAAAAACGAAGAGCCATAATTGGCCAAAGCCAGGGTGGCTTTGGCCAATTATGGCTCAGGGGGATTAGTACACGCCCCCCACTATAAAAGGCAGCCTGCACGGCTGCCTAGTGTAGTGTGTTGGCGGTTCTAGAGAAGATCAGTCAGTCAGACAGAGAGAGATAGAGAGATAGAGACACAGTGTCTTAACTAGATAGATAGATAGATAGATAGATAGAGAGATAGAGACACAGTGTCTTAACTAGATAGATAGAGAGATAGAGACACAGTGTCTTAACTAGATAGATAGATAGATAGATAGAGACACAGTGTCATAGATAGATAGATAGATAGATAGATAGATAGAGACACAGTGTCATAGATAGATAGATAGATAGATAGATAGATAGATAGATAGAGACACAGTGTCATAGATAGATAGATAGATAGATAGATAGATAGATAGATAGATAGAGACACAGTGTCATAGATAGATAGATAGATAGATAGATAGAGAGATAGAGACACAGTGTCTTAACTAGATAGATAGAGAGATAGAGACACAGTGTCTTAACTAGATAGATAGATAGATAGATAGATAGATAGAGAGATAGAGACACAGTGTCTTAACTAGATAGATAGAGAGATAGAGACACAGTGTCTTAACTAGATAGATAGATAGATAGATAGAGACACAGTGTCATAGATAGATAGATAGATAGATAGATAGATAGAGACACAGTGTCATAGATAGATAGATAGATAGATAGATAGATAGATAGATAGAGACACAGTGTCATAGATAGATAGATAGATAGATAGATAGATAGATAGATAGATAGAGACACAGTGTCATAGATAGATAGATAGATAGATAGATAGAGAGATAGAGACACAGTGTCTTAACTAGATAGATAGAGAGATAGAGACACAGTGTCTTAACTAGATAGATAGATAGATAGATAGATAGAGACACAGTGTCATAGATAGATAGATAGATAGATAGATAGATAGATAGATAGATAGATAGATAGATAGATAGATAGATAGATAGATAGATAGATAGATAGATAGATAGATAGATAGAGTAGGAAGTGTAGTCAGTATAGTTAAAAGTACAGTTTGTAGAGAATATATTCACATCCTTAGGCGTTGTCAATATATTTATAAACTGTACAGCTCAGCTAGTTTATCTATCAGGCAGGAGATTGTTCTACATGCAGCGCTCTAACGTGTTGTATTGCCTGCATTAGGGATTTACTTTAAATATAATTATTCTGTGTTATTTAACGTGTGCTAGTTAATTGCACACACAGACGCATTACCTGTTACTGCACGTGTGCAATTTATTTGCACAGAAGCGCAGTCGCTGTTAATGCAACTGGGCTATTGAATTGCACAGAAACGCAGTCGCTATTACTGCGTGCGTGCTGTTTAATAGCAACTAAAGGCAGTTGGTGTCACTGCGTGCGTGCTGTTAAATCGCATTTGACCGCAGTCGCTATTACTGCGTGCGTGCTGTTTAATAGCAACTAAAGGCAGTTGGTGTCACTGCGTGCGTGCTGTTAAATCGCATTTGACCGCAGTCGCTATTACTGCGTGCGTGCTGTTTAATAGCAACTAAAGGCAGTTGGTGTCACTGCGGCTATTTTGTTACTTTACACTTGAGCCAAGTCGCTCTTACTGTGTGGTTGCTGTTTAATACCATCTGAAAGCAGTTGGTGTGACAGCGACTATTTTGTTACTTTACACTTGAACCAAGTCGCTCTTACTGTGTGATTGCTGTTTAATACCATCTGAACGCAGTCGGTGTGACAGCGACTACTTTGTTACTTTACACTTGAGCCAAGTCGCTCTTACTGTGTGGTTGCTGTTTAATACCATCTGAACGCAGTCGGTGTGACAGCGACTATTTTGTTACATAACACCTGAACGCATAACTATGGCTGGAAGGACAAAGAGAGGCAGAGAGTCACGAGGGCAAGCAGGCTCTGCATCTAGAGGTAACGCTGGTGATGGATGTGGTGCATCCTCTTCAGCACGTGGGGCCGGCGTAAGCGTGCGTAATTCAAATGTGGAAGGGGGCGTGTTTTATGTAAATATAGATGACCTGACGTGATTGACGGTTTATGCGGACGGCGCATGCGCCATCCGTGTACATATCCCAGTGTGCATTTCTTCCAAGTACAGCGCAATGACGTATTGGTTTCGACGTGAACGTAAATTATGTCCAGCCCTATTCGCAAACTACTTACGCAAACAACGTAAAAAATTCTAATTTCGAAGCGGGAACGACGTCCATTCTTAACATTGGCTGCGCCTCCTAATAGCAGGAACAACCTTACGCCGAAAAAGCCTAACGTAAACTACATAAATAAATTGCGCGGGCGTACGTACGTTTGGGAATCGGCGTATCTAGGTAATTAGCATATTCTACCCCGACAACAACGGAAGCACCCTTAGCGGCCAGCGTCAGAATGCACCCTAAGATACGACGGCGTAAGAGACCTTTGCCAGTCGTATCTTTGGCTAATGTCGGCATATTTAGCTTTCTAAATACAGAAAGTAGATACGCCGGCGCAGATTTGAATTTACGCGGCGTATCTATGGATACGCCGGCGTAAATTCTCTCTGAATCCGGGCCATTGTCTTCAGGGGAAATGGAAGCTTGGAGTCGGACTGCTGTATACAGCCTTATATAAAGTACCACCGTCAATCAAAGAAGAGACCCCCCCCCCCCCTCCTATCATCTGAGATTGATTTCAGTTGCAGTCTAGTTTGATCAAAACAATGGCCAATGGTCATCTTATAGTCTCCCAGTGCTCTCCAGGGCTCCCATCCACATCCATATGCTTCATTGACAGCTAGACCCTGCTTGGCTCTCCTACATCTGGATGATTAATGAACGATCAGACCCACATACGGAGGAAGATCCACATGTTATAAGGCTCTTAACCTTTTACTTCTTTGAGTTGCTATTTACATTACATTGCTATTGCCATTTACATTACATTACATAGTTGCTTGCTTTTCATTCACCTATTGTCTCCTTTGCATTACAGCTACAGGTGTTACAGTCCCCCCCCCCCCCCCCCCCCAAGAAAGCTCATCCTGTTCTGCAAAAGTCCATCCTCTAGAGCAGACATGGCAAGCAGCTATTTTAGGACTTTTACATTTTTATTTAAAGTGGTATTAAACCCAAAAATTGAATGTATTACAGCTTACCAAACATGAAATGTGTTGGCTCTATTAGTTTTCTTAGTTTTTTTCCCCCCATCTGTTTTCACCTGGTGATCTGGCCAGTAACATGCCTCCTGTATTGGAGTGCCCAAACTCAGAAAGAAGGAGCACACCTTTGGACAGCAGCATTGTTAGACTGGGGGCAGAGGGGGGTGTTAGATGTACTGGCAAATTTAAATACACTAAATTGAAGCCAAGCACCAGTTTACACTTTATAAGCAGTTACAGCAACTGTTTTGTTCTTTTTGAAATAAAAGTTTTATTGAATAAATGCAACCAATTACTACTGACCCCTGTCAGTAGCAAATGGTTTGTCTCATCTCTGTAATTGATACTTTCTGCTGGAGAGCTTGTTCTTCTGAAAAACAACAGACTTACTGGCAGGCTCACTAGGTGAAAATAAAAGAAACAAAGACTGAAAATGAATACAGCTATCACATCTCAGATTTGGTAAGTTGCAATATAATAAATGTTTACCGTATATACTCGAGTATAAGCTGACTCAAATATAAGCCAAGGCACCTA
Organism: Rana temporaria; assembly: GCF_905171775.1. NCBI lineage: Eukaryota > Metazoa > Chordata > Amphibia > Anura > Ranidae > Rana > Rana temporaria. Next base: position 132,944,814 of record NC_053492.1, on the reverse strand, counting down.
ATTTTACCATGAAAAAATGGAAAATGTATTGAGTATAAGCCTAGGATGGGAAATGCATCAGCTACGGTCAGTGGAAAAGAGGGTCAAAAATGCCCATCTGCAGCCTCACTGTGCCCATCAATGTGCCCATCTGCAGGCTCACTGTGCCCTTTTGCAGCCTTGTGTACCTTTGATCCCCTGCTGTGTCATGCAACTGCAGTTGGTGGCCATCCACTGTAACAAAGCCCCGCCTCCTCCTAGTCCGTGATAGGTGGAACACTGATTCCCAGCATTGTTATCAGTGTTCCGTCTATCACAGACGAGGAAGCGGTGGGGCTTTGTTACAGTGGACGGCCGCCAAACAGTTAAGACTGACACCGCGGGAGACCCTCACACGAGTAGAAGCAGAGGGGGGCTTTTTCAGCATAAAAAAAAAAAAAAAAAAGTCTTATACTCGAGTATATATGGTACTTTTGGGTTTCGCTTACATTTTTTATTATATATATATATATATTTAATCACTACCCCGGAAAGAGCTGCTGGTTTGTTTTGGGTGTTACATTTACCTTGTGGCTCTCCGAATTCCTAGGGGATGTATGGTGCATATAGCAGAAGTAAAGGACTGTCCGCAACAGGTGTCTTTTGCTGTGCTCTTTATTACCCAGCCGGGTAAAAACAATAAAAAACTTGTGGTGAAGAAGGTAGAGTTGAAGGAAGAAGGAGAATAGCAAATTCAGGCGTAGTAATAGGTAAACAGTCCTGCTCCCACGTGTAAGGCTCTGTTCACACCTAGGCGTATATACGCCTGTAGTGCGACGCCGCAGCAGACCCCGAGACGCTGGAGGGATGATTTCACATTGCCCTCTATGGAGATGGTTCACATCTCCACGCCGAACGCCGTACGCCGTACGCCTGAAAACAAGTCCTGGACCTTTTTTTCAGGTGCTTTCAGCGTTCGGCATAGGAGATGTGAACCATCTCCATAGAGGGGGTAAAGCTGCATTCACAATCGCGGCGTTTTGTCGCCGCAATTAGCGGGACAAAACGCCGCGATTTTGTACGCCAAGGTATGAATGCAGCCTAACACTTCTTGCGCCACTCCTGCTTGAGTGGGAGTAGCGTACCTGGACAGGCCTCTCACTGACCTGGAAGCCAGAGTATCGCTCAAACCTTTGAGGATAAGTCTCTGCCACAGACCCTCCTGGAATGGACTCAGTGAGAAACCTCTGCCACAGGCCCTCCTGTTTGTATTTACGGAGATGGACCTCCTTAGTGGAATCACGCCTGGATCTCTTAATTTCTTTCAGGTACCGACTGACAGGTGACCAGCCTCCCAGTGTCCGGATACCTCGACCCCCGGGGGATTGTCGAGACCCTATTGGATCGCCAGCCTCTCATTGGCTCTCCTCAGATGAACTCCCCACCGAACAGCTATACCGCTTGGGATCTTCAGGATTCTGAACCCAGTCGACCACTGGGCTCCCTGCCACGACTCCGCGTGGCACGCACGCCCTGGCCAGGTAGGTCATAATGCCGGGGCGGCGTGGTGCAAACACCCTAAAGGTGGATGCTGCACTTGAAGAAGACCCAGAACTAATGGCGTCTGCCCCATAAATACCCTCCCCCAGCATGCACAGCGAGGCTCAACCCTCCTGATTGGCTGCTGGGGAAGAGCACCCAAACCTTGACTCCACTGCTGCCACCTACTGCCCTGGGATGGGAAGAACACCCCAGCACAACATAATGAGCCCACAGCACAGGCAAGCTGAGACAGAGACCCAATTTGAACATATTAATCAGATCAGAGTTTAACTACACTCTGATCACTTTCTAATTTTAAATAGCCCTGGTACTTTGAAGTAACCAGTCGCTACATATATATTTTTTGAATTGCTCCTTTAAAATATATTTTGTGTATTCTCTACCTTGCCCAGACTTTTGATATTGAATTAGAGAGCAAGTGACAGCATCTGCTAGGTATGAGCAATCAATACTAAATGAATCCACCCACAGTAACTAAACACAGTCTATGTTAAATAAAATATTCTTCATTTCAAAGACTGAAAAAGTATTCTGAAATTCACTTTTCTTTTTTGGTGGATTTTTTTTGTATTTTAATCTTGTTCTTTTTTACAGTTAAGTCTAACTAAATGTAATCTCTTATGTAGAGTAGAGCCGTGGTTCTCAACCCTGTCCCCAAGTACCCCCAACAGGCCATGTTTTGGGAATTTCTCTTAGATAAAATAGCTGTCCAGAATACCAAACCATTGACTGATTTAAAGCACCTGTGCAAGATAAAGGAAAACCTGTAAACATTGCTTGCTGTGGGTACTTGAAGACACGGTTAAGAACCACTGGAGTGGAGTAGAAGTTTTTGGCAACTTTCATGATCGCTCCTGAGTGTGACACATGTACCGTACTTCTTATACACATAAAATACTCACATAACAAAAGTACCATCCAGCAGATGCAAGAAAGGACGCGTGCAAAGATTTTCACGTGTATTTGTAAGCATGCTAATATAGAAGCTTACAGTATTGCTGGTACCCCAAGGACCTGTACATGAGAGGTCTCAATTAGATTGTTAATTATAGTGCTGAAAGATTTCACAGTCTACTACATCAGGAGTCAAATAAGAAGAAAGTTCATTGTAAAATGTTTGTGTGATAACATACTGTATGACCACATGAAATCTTGGTGATGTGGTGTTGTACACATGGATACAAACAATGATAAGGGTGATACAAGCTGGAGAAAAGAAAACCAACATAAAATGTGTGATCTTTCTAAAGCTGCATTCACATCTCCGCGACAAGATACGCCGCGTACACGGCGTATTTTGCCGCGAGTGTGTAACTTTTTTTTTCAACAAAGCCTTCCCATTGCTTTGTATGGCCGAACGCCAATGCCGCCTGAAAAAAGGGTCCGGGACTTTTTTTCAGGCGGCAGGCGTACGGCGTCTATGAGATGTGAATCATCTCATAGACAGCAATGGGAATTTTCCCCTCCAGCGGCACGAGCGTCCTGCATCGGGCGTTTTGTCGCGGAGGTGTGAATGGGGTCCAATACCCTGTATTCTCACAAACCAGCCCCTCTGCCTGTTCAGGATATTATCATTATTAATAAAACTACAGAATCTTAGGGCCAGATTCACAAATGAGATACGACGTGTTTCTCCTGATACGCCGTCGTATCTCTGTTTCTATCTATGCGACTGATTCATAGAATCAGTTACGCATAGATATCCCTAAGATCCGACAGGTGTAATTGTTTTACACTGTCGGATCTTAGAATGCAGTACCGCGGCCGCCGCTGGGGGGAGTTTGCGTCGTAAACCAGCGTCGGGTATGCAAATTAGGAGTTACGGCGGATCCACGACGGATTTTCGCGTTCGCTACGTCGCCGCTAGTCTAGTTTCCCGTTAGTCGTTTTTTTGGTGCCCTAACTTTAGTCAGCAAGTGTATTGCTGTCTAAAGTATGGCCGTCGTTCCCGCATCGAAATTTAAAATTTAACGTCGTTTGCGTAAGCCGTCCGGGAATACGGACGTACGCTACGCGCGTCGCCGTTCAAAAAAATTACGTCACGACGCGCAAAGCACGGCGGGAGTTAGGAAACGGAGCATGCAAAGTAGGTCCAGCACGGGAGCGCGCCTAATTTAAATGGTACACGCCCATTTAAATTAGCCCGCCTTGCGCCGGAGGCCGCCGGCGTAGTTTTCATCGCAAGTGCTTGGTGAATCAGGCACTTGCGATGAAAAATTGCGACGGTGTAACGTATCTAGGATACGTTACGCCGCCGCGATTCTACGTGAATCTGGCCCTTAGTTTCCATCCAAAGGTCTCTCTTTTGTTAATGCCTGCATATCGAGCTAAAACAAATTTTTATACAATTCCCAGAGTAAATATTTATCAAAAAGGGTGTGCATAATGTACCTGTAGGTGCCCAAAGCAGCCAATCTCTAGGCAATATCAAAAACGAATACTTCTAAAGGAGGTCCCTGAGGCAAATACTTTTAAGCACTTCTTGACCTCCGGAAGATTTACCCCCCTTTGTGACCAGGTTATTGTTTTGCGGTCCGGCACTGCGTTACTTTAACTGACAGTTTCGCAGTCGTGTGAGGATGTACTCAAATAAAAAAGTATGTAGGCCGACAATTTTGACAAAAAAAAAATAATATATATTTTTTACTTTCTGCTTTAAAAACACATCCTATAAAAAAATTGAAAAGACAAAAAAAAAATAAAAAAATGTCTTTATCAATTTAGGCTACATACAGAGGCCCAACATTCAAATAGCACCTTCAGGCATTCTAGGAGCATAAATTACACATCTAATTTCCTGTCAACCTATCATTTTTGAAGGCCCTTTATATTTCTAACACATAGCATGTACATATCAAGAATTACAGTCCAAAATAAATTCTATTGAGGAAAGGGTAAAAATAAAAAAAAAATATTAACTGTAGTTTTAGTAGTGTCCACAGAGCAGAGAATTGGTCCAGACAGCAGGCATGGAAGTGCTTAGCGACAATGATAGTAATTATCGAGGCAGCAGGCAGGAATATTGTCTATAGTCAGCACAAGTATATTGTCAGCACAGCCAAAGCATTTGACCATAGGAATTGTCCAGGCAGAGACAGAAAGCACAGTCATAATATTGGTCCTGGTACACGGTTACCTGCGGACACTCATTATTGTACCGCACTCCAGCCCTTCATAAACATACTGCCTCTTGCAACAGCTAATTATTTCCATAGTCCAGGTAGCAGGCAGAGGTGTGCTCCGTTTATGCGGCAGGCAGAGGCATAATGGCAGTAAGTCAGCAGCAGGCTGAGGGCCTCAGTTAGGTAAGACCAGTGTGCAGGGTAAGGATAAGCTCTGGCGTGTTCGCATAGAACACGCGCAGAGCCCGCCAGGAAGTGTGCACGGCGCGGCGCTAATAACAGCCAGGGAGACATTTCACGATCCCTGCAGCCGAGCATCGGGACAATGTCTCCCTGGCTGTGATTAGCGCAGCGCCGTGCTCACTTCCTGGCGGGCTTTGCACGTGTTCTATGCAAACATGCTGGAGCTCATCATTAGTGCAGGGGCACAGGGGTAGAGACTGTGCCCACCCAAATCTCTATGAAGCCTCCGGACTCTAGACCCTAATCTGGAAATTATGAAACCCGGAGAAAACAAAAACATTTGTTTTCTCCATCTGGAAAAACTATTCTGGAGCCCCTCACATGTTAGACCCCTGTGTGCTACAGTAGCAGGGTAACAGATCAGTCCAAGCGGTAAACAAAAGCATAGTCAATAAAACAGGCCAGGGTCAGTTCACATGGAAGCAGTCCAAACGGTAGGCAAAGGCATAGTAAAAAAACATATAAAAGAAACAGGGGGGGGGGGGGGCACCTCTCTAAGTGTACTATTAAAACAGTAACATTTATTGAACAAGATTAAAAACACTTACAAGATATAAGTGGGAGTCATGCTCATTATAAGTATGTAGTCCTGGCAGTTCTACTGTGTCCCACAGGTTCCTCGCACAATCCGGGTAGCTGGGAAAGGTTCTGGTGTAATGTTGTGCTGAATCGCTGTACATTCAGGAAAACCAGGAAGTAGTCGGCTCCATGCTGTCCAGCTTGAACCGGAAGAGGAAATGATGTCACAAGCGGGGCAGGAGGAAGGGGTCAGGACTGTCTCTGTGGAATGAAAGGCTACGCGCTCACAGCTCCTTGTGCTGGCCTGTTGTTCTCTGGGGGAGAGCATCATTAAATACACTCTCCTGGGCATGATGTCCACAGCTGTAGAACTACAACAGTCAGGCAAAAGCAATGGGATGAAGGAATTTCGGAAAAATAGTAGATTATAAATAGTTGGGCTTACACAGGTTAACAGCTGATGCAAAACAGAGCACATATTGAGCTAAAAAAGGCCAAAAATCAAACTAAGGTTCGATTTCCACTAGTGCGACTTATCATGCGATTTGGGACTGCAAAGTCGGATGATATCTGTGCATTCCCAAGTCGCAGCGACTTCAATGCAGTCTCTTCACTACTCTGGTCCCACCCCGATGCGACTTGAGATTCACAGACCCCAAGAACACACAGGCATTGTTTCCAGCTGCCACAAAATCGCAGCAAAAATCTTGGCAAAATCACAGGTCACAATAGTGGAAATCCAGCCCAAGGTGCACGGTCTGAATATCAATATTATTACTATTATTATTTTTTTAAATAAATATGTACATATATAAAAAGGGGAGGAATATATAAGTAAATACATAAATAAATTATATATATATATATATATATATATATATATATATATATATATATATATATATATATATATATATATATATATATACACATACACTGTATATACATATATACACACACATTAAAAATATGTGTGAAAACATATATGTAAGAATGACATTATGTACAGAATTCATATATTTGTAAAAGACACATCATAAAATGTATTTTTGTATACGGCATGACCACACATATGCAGATACGTACCAATGTATGTATGTGTGAGATAGTTGCTTACAATCCCACCACCCCCAACCGCAGACTAGGGACCCATCGATATCCAAATTTGAAGATGATGACCGTACAGTTCTACTGTAAAAAATGAAATAGTGTTAAAGAATCTGGTATAATACATGTTTTATGATACCAGCTTCTTTAACCACTTGACCACTGGGCACTTAAACACCCTTCCAGACCAGACCAATTTTCAGCTTTCGATGCTCTCACATTTTGAATGACAATAACTCAGTCATACAACACTGTAACCAAATTAAATTTTTGTCTTTTTTTCCCCACAAATAGAGCTTTCTTTTGGTGGTATTTGATCACCTCTGCGTTTTTTTTTTTTTTTTTTGCTATAAATGAAAAAAAGAACGTAAATTTTGTAAAAAAAAAAAGAATTTTTCTTCATTTCTATCATAACATTTTGCAAAAAAGTAATTTTTCCTCATAAATTTGGCCTAAAATGTATACTGCTACATATTTTTGGTAAAAAAATAAAAATAAATGGGATATTAGCACTGTAGTGGCACTGGGCACCGTAGTGGCACTGATGGAGCACTGGCGGCACTGATGAGTACTGTAGTGGCACTGGTGCGGCACTGACAGACACTAGCAGCACCAATGGGCACTGAAGTGGCATTGGTGGGGACTGTAGTGGCACTGGTGGGGACTGTAGTGGCACTGGTGGCACAGATGGGGACTGTAGTGGCACTGGTGGGGACTGTAGTGGCACAGATTGGGACTGTAGGGGCACTGATGGGTAGTGTAGTGGCACTGTGTGGCACTGCTAGGCTCTGCTGGGCACAATGTAGATTTTCACTCACTTTAAAAATTTAGAAGAGAAGACCTTGGGATGACCTTTTTTTTTTTTACTCATTGGAGGGAGCGATCAGGTGGTGAAGAGCCGCTATCATTGGCTCTTCACCGTGATCCGTGTTGCGTTGGGTCCCCTGGACCCGGCGAGCACGGACACTTCCGCGAGCGCGTCTCAGGGGGCGCGCAAACGAGGAAGTGCACGAGGACGTCCCAGGGACGTCGTGTCACAACAACTCAACCGCGCTGTAGCAGTATTTTTGCTATAGCGCGGTCGGCAAGTGGTTAACACTATTTCATTTTTTACAGTAGAACTGTACAGTCATCATCTTCAAATTTGGATATCGATGGGTCCCTAGTCTGCAGTTGGGGGTGGTGGGATTGTAAGTAACCATCTCACACACATATATATATTGTGACAGGGTACATGATTCCAGGTATGTCAGTGAGAGGTTGGAAAGGTCAGCTTTCCCTGTCTTGGAAAGGGTTAAGCCTGGCCAACAGGTAAACCTCCTCTCTCTCCCTATTAATTAGCCTGCACCTGATAGAGACTGGGGAGGGAGAGCTCAGTGTGAGATCCAGGCTGCCTGTATATCTGAGGAATAAGGTCTGTCAGAACTTATTGTTTATATCAAACTTTAATTTTGTTTGTTTATACTGGAGGCCGGAATAGCTGCTCCAGTTACCCGTAGTGAGGGACACTACTGTTTAGTTAGCCTCCTAAGCTGAAGTAGGCCTTTTTGTTTGTATTATTTTTTTGGATGCAATAAAGCCATATTTATTGCTATTTTGGTGACTTTGCTTGCGCTGCATTTATCGCTATTTCTGCTAAAAACCAAGCGACTTTGCCACAATATATTCCTCCCCTGTAGGAATACATACATACATACATACATACATACATACCATCCATACATACATACATACCATCTGGGATGTATGTAGTGGCCCTGGCTCTTGGGGGACGTGACACTCCAGTGCTGGTAGTTGGGGGATTTGAAGTTCATGTTCTGGTACTTGGGCGTGATGCACTGGTGGCAGCGCTGGTACTGGGTATTTGATCCTGGGGTCTATTGCTGGTGGCTGCCTGGTTTCCAGAGCGCCGTGCCCTTTTAGGAGGGACCCATTCTTCCTCTGATTCATTTGCCGATCCACTGTGACAGGTTCTCTTTATGTGTGTGCTTGGTGCAGTACAATACACACAGATTGGTAACTCACTGATCCCTAGCTCTTCCCTCCTCACACACCGTTTCCAGTGTGAGTAGAGAAGAGACGGTAACAGCTAGTTACCGGTCTGTGATTGCATTTTGTTATCGGCTGTGAATGGTTCACAGCTGATCATGTGGTAAACAGCCACCAGCAATTGGCTGTTTACCAAGCTCGGTGTCAAGCAGTTAATAGGAACACAACGCCACCGACATGTCCGCACAGCGCGCTTCCGTTTGCGCACGTCCACCTTCTTCAAGTGGGCAATATCATCGGTTATCGGCCGTGACTTGATCATGGCCGATCACGTGGTAAACAGCAATGCTCAAAGTCTGTTCACCCCGTCAGTGATGCGCTGTGTCTTGGGGACACGCCGCCACCGACAGTGCAGGGCTGCGCACACCTGATCGCGTACATGCCCCGTTTGAATGGGCCAACGTCAAATGTAGTCAACCCAGAACAAGAGCCGCACCGCCCCTCCGTCACTTGGTGGTGGGCAGGCGGCAACTGGTTAAAGCTTAAAATATTTAAAGGGTATCTCCACTTTCATGGGGAAAAAAATAGCAAAAACAAATAATATAGCATATACAATTGTGACACAAGTCATATTGTAATGGAATGTTATTAAAAATTAGCCTTCCTTTTCAATCTGCAGCTCTGTAAAAGGCAACATGGCAACCCAGAGGTGTTCTGTACACAGAATGTGTATAGTACGGCCCCCAGAAGCATAACTTCCTGCTTGCGTGATTGGCTCTCTGATTTTCCCAGAAGTCTGCACTAAGATGCAAGTAAGATTTTTGGCATCCCCTGCAACAAAAATGGTGGCCCCTGACAGCTGATTAGAAAAAAAAAAACTTTGGCAGGAATAGAAGAAAATAAAAAAAAAAGCGTAGGGGTATACCTAAAGTCATACTGGGCGCTTTCGGTCTGGTATGGATTTTAAGGGGAACCCCACGTAAAAAAAAACAGCGTAGCCCCCCCCCCCCCAAAAAAAAAAAAATCTATACCAGACACTTATCCAAGCATGCAACCTGGCAGGAGAGGAAAGTGGGGGACGAGCAAGCACCAGCACAACGATCTGCGTGGAGACGCAGCATCTTTGGCAGGGGTCTCCAAACTTTCTAAGCAAAGGCCAGTTTACTGTCTTTCAGACTTTAGGAGGGCCGGTGGGAGTAGAAAGTGTCCAGTGGGAGTAAACATGCCCTGTCTTTAGTGTCAGTGGAAGGAATAATGCTCCATTGTTGGTGTCAATGGAAAGAATTCTGCCCCAGCATTGCTGTCAGTGGGAGAAATAGTGGCCCATCGTTGGTATCAATTGAAGGTGCCCTTTTGATAGTGCTCCATATGCCCCATTGTTGGTGTAAGTGGATGGAATGGTGCTCCAAGGGCCAGATAAAGGCAAGCAAAGGGCCGCAATTTGGAGACCTCTGATCTAAGGCATCATCATGTGTTCCTGGTGCCAGCTCTTGTGCAGCACACACAAAGATTGCACATGTAGGAATTTGCCTAAGGTGGCAGCAAAGAGCCCAATGTGAGCTCAATGATACTGTACAGTTTAGCAGCAGCCGACTCACTCACATTCCAAAAGCCAGTACAGCCACGGAGCTCCCCTGCACCTACCCTGCCTTCTCCCATCTCCACCAAGCGTCCGGGCCCATCGAGACGCTATGGCCCCTTACAAGTGTATGGGCTGTAGCCTGTACCCCCCTGATGGAGGCTCTATACAACAGTGACAAAAGAAATTATACAAGCTTTTTAGTTTATGCAAAGTGAGGAATACTTTAAACCCCTGAAAAACAGTGTTTTGTGGTAACTATGGCAATTGTTAAGATGTAATCCCTCTCAAAGCTGCTAAAACTTCATGTCTAATTGGTTGCCATAGGTTAATTCACCTTGTGTTTTTAAATATTTTTTTCCCCAAATTAACCTTTCTCCCTCTTTGACATTTATCAAAAATAAGACAGGATTATTCAACCATTAATAATAAACATTTATTCTGTCATGTGAACATCACAAGAAAGGCATATGAAAATAGCCATGAATAGATGATAAAACATTTTTGATGAAATGTCAGACTTTTTTTCAAATTTTAATAACATAAGTATCTCACTGTGGCATATCCAAATATGACTGCAGTTGGACCATTATTAAAAGTTAAATCTAGCCTGTCAAAGATTTTTTTTATAGATTTTATTATGCCTGTATTTATTTTTAAACAAACAAAAAGCATTTATAAAGTGACTGAGAGCACAGTTTACTGTTTTAAAATGTTTGACACCACAAATTGATGTTGATGGATTAGAGAAGCCTTAATCAGGGTGCCCAGGTGTGTAAAAGGATCTTTGAGATGCTACATCAACTTTGTAATTTGCAAGAGGTTCAAGTAAAAGTAACCAAATGCCTGGTCTGAAGTTCCTACAAAGGGGTGTACTAAAAAGGGAATGAATAGAAGAGAGATGGCCACCACAAAGGGTTAATTTGCAGAAAAGTTGGCGGGAGATGCAGCCATATAAGCAATATATCACACAGAACTGGCAGGTAGTGTGTCAGTCAGTCAGTGCTCACTGGCATCTATAAGGTGGACCATAAGGGGAGGAAAAACAACAAAATAAGTTATATTCAAATAGAATAGGGTAAGAATTAGTCTATACAGTCCATAGTAGTAAGGAATATCAAGGAGAAGTCCCCAGGTGGATGGGGATTGCAGACATAGTCAGGGCAGCCATCAGGAATTATGGGGCCCCTTACACAGCTTCAGGCATGGGCCCCCTGGAGCAGAGAACGGGGGGGGGGGGGCTGCTGCAAATTGAGAAGCGGGGGGGGGGCCTTTACAAAAAGAAGAAATAAAGAAAAATATATATAAAGAAGGGGGGTAGCCATCCGGGGCCCTTTAATAAAATAAATATATATATATATATATATATATATATATATATATATATATATATATATATATATATATATATATATATATATATATATATATATATATATATACACAAATTATTATTATTTTTTATAAAAAAAAAATATAAAAAAGGGGGGTTGCCATCCGTGACCTCTGGGCCCTTTAATAATAATAATAATAATAATAATAATAATAATAAGAAACCTCTGGGCCCTTTAATAAAAAATAAAATAATAATATATTATAATTTTGTTTTTTTGTTTTTTTATAAAAAAAAATAAAATAAAATTGGCCCTTTAATAAAAAAAAAATTAAAATATATATTAAAAAAAAAGGGGAGTTGCCATATGGGGCTCTATGGGCCTCCGGGCCCCTGGGGACCTCCGGACCCCTAAAAAAAAAAACCCCATCTGGGCCCCTACAGGTGTGATAGTAAAAGCAAGTAACACTTTATTCTGATACACTTACAGTACATAAAAGTATCTTGCAAGCTGCACATAGGGTGGATGTGGATCACCAATTAAGCAACCAGCCGTCACAAGGGATGAGAAGACCGCTGTGGGGATAAGCTCAGGACCCACTGTATGGAGGTATATAACCGGTGGTGTCTCCAGCTCTCACAGAGCTAGCAAGAGACCGAATCAGGATGGGGGTGGATCGCAATGCATTTTTTAAGTGTCACCTCCTCCTTCGGGCATAAAATAAAGTAAATCATGAGGCAGCACTGATAGGCCGCACTGATGAGCTTCAATGATGGGCACTATTAGGAGGCACTGACAAGGTTGCACTGATGAGAACTGACAGGTGACACTGATGGGCACTGATAAACTACACCAGGGATATGCAATTAGCTGACCTCCAGCTGTTGCAAAACTACAAATCCCATCATGCCTTTGGGTGTCATGCATGTGACTGTCAGTCTTGCTATGCCTTATGGGACTTGTAGTTTTGCAACAGCTGGAGGTCCGCTAATTGCATATCCCTGAACTACACTGATGAGCACTGATAATCTGAGTACTGATAATCAATAGCCTGATTAAAAGTGTAAACAATGGACAGGCTTATCCTGAAGTCAATCATTTTCTAAAGCTTAAGCACTGTACACACGATCGGATATCTGATGGAATCTAATCCGATGGATTTTTTCGTCAGATATCTGACAAAGCTGACTTTCATCAGTCTTGCCTACACACCATCGGTCAAAAATCCAACTGTGTCCAACGCGGTGACGTAAAACACTACAACGTGCTGAGAAAAATGAAGTTCAATGCTTCCGAGCATGCGTCGACTTGATTCTGAGCATGCATGGATTTTTGACCGATGGACTTCCACACAGACGATCGTTTTTTTTTGGGGGGGTTTTTTATCCATAGGTAAATTTTAAAACATGTTCTATTTTTTTTCACCGATGGAAAACAAACCGATGGGGCCCACACACATTCAGTTTGTCCAATGAAAACGGTCTGTTTTCATCAGACAAACCGATCGTGTGTGTACAGGGCTTAAGTCACATTGAGAAGTTCTCTGCAGAAACCCTTGAAGAAATCTATACAGTCACTTTTAGGTGGTGGAAAGAGGTCCCCCTCCTGCGGCTGCCGCCTTTACTAGGCTCTCCCATCCCATTGGTGAGCCCAGTACAGATGCAACTGGTCCAATCACATTCACCATGAAGAGTGGAAGATAAAATACATTATTTAATTAATACAATAAAAATAGTGTAAAAAAATACGCTTGTATATAAAAAAATGTAACCATTTTTTAAAGCGCCCCCATCCCCACGTGTGCATGGACAAATGCGCACATAGGTGCCGCATGCATATGTAAACAGAGATCGCACCACATATGTGAGGTATTGCTGTGAACGTCAGAATGATAAAAATAATTCTAGCATCAGACTTCCTATATTTTTTACTTTTTGCCATAATACATTACCCCTAAAAAAAAAATGTGTGTGTGTGTGTATGTGTGTATGTGTGTGTGTATATATATATATATATATATATATATATATATATATATATATATATATATATATATATATATATATATATATATATATAATTACACACACATCTTCCACAGTTTAGACCGAAAAAAGTTATAGCATCTTCAAAACAGGGGATAGATTTATGGTATTTTTATTATTATTATTTTATTTTTTACTAGTTATATTGGCGATCTGTGATTTTTATCATGACTGTGACATTGCGGCACTATTTTGGGACCATTAACATATATACAGTGATCAGAGCTAAAAAATAGCCACTGATTACTGTGTAAATTACACTGGCAGTGAAGGGGTTAAACACTAGGGGGCGATCAAGGGGTTAAGTGTGTTTCCTGGATGTGCTCAACCTGTAGGGGGGGGTGGGCTCACTAAAACATGACAGAGATCACTGTTCCCGATGACAGGGAGCAGTAGATCCCTGTCATGCTGCTAAGCAGAACAGGAAAATGCCTTGTTTACATCTCTCCGATCTGCCTCTCCTCACCGCAATCGCGTGCCGCGGGCGAACATTGAGTGTGCGGGAATTTCAAAGGAATCTACGGGTACGCCCTTTTGCCTGCCCGTGCCATTCTGACGACGTAAATCGTGCGGCGGTTGGCATGTGGTTGAACCCACGACCACAGTATAACATGTAACATGCTACAGAAGCACAAGCCTCTGAACCCTCCTGATTGCCTGTTTTGACAGTGAGAGGGGGATCTGTAGATATATATATATATATATATATATATATATAGCGCTTCCCTTTATTTTCACTTGGTGATCCAGTCAGCAGGTCTGTTATTTTTCAACATTTTTTTTTCAACTGAGGCCTCGTACACACGGACGGACTGTCTGCTGAAAACGGTCCGGTGGACCGTTTTCAGCGGACATGTCCGCTCGGAGATTTCTGTCTGATGGTTGTACACACCATCAGACAGAAATCCGCGCGGACACGATACGCGGTGACGTGGCCGTGCCGTCAGCACGACAATGACGCGGCGACGTGCGCGGCCCTGGAAGGTCAATGCTTCCACGCATGCGTCTAATCACTTTGACGCATGCGAGGGCTTTCGGCCGAGCGGACATGTACGGTGAGTCTGTACAGACAACCGAACATGTCCGACGGACAGGCTTCCAGCGGACATGTTTCTTAGCATGCTAAGAAACATTTGTCCGCTGGAAACCTGTCCGATCCGCGGGACGTTTGTCCGGTCGGACGTACAGACGACCGAACATGTCCGTTGAAACTGGTCTGCGGACCAGTTTCAGCAGACATGTTCGGGGCCTGACAGACAAAGCTGTCCAGCAAAAGAGACAGTTCTAGTGCTGAGACAAACCATGTAACACTGACACTGCTTACATCTGTCAGCCGTTTATTTGTTCATGTAAAAGGAAGAAAAAAACAATTACTTTGTCCGTAACTACTTAATCACTTAACCCCCGGACCATATTGCTGGTCAAAGACCAGAGCACTTTTTGCGATTCGGCACTGTGTTGCTTTAACTGACAATTGCGCGGTCGTGCGACGTGATTCCCAAACAAAATTGGCGTCCTTTTTTCCCCACAAATAGAGCTTTCTTTTGGTGGTATTTGATCACCTCTGCGGTTTTTAGTTTTTGTGCTATAAACAAAAAGAGCGACAATTTCAAAAAAATTCATATTTTTTACTTTTTGCTATAATAAATATCCCCCAAAAATATATAAAAAAACGTTTTTTTTCTCAGTTTAGGCCGATACGTATTCTTCTACATATTTTTCGTAAGAAAAAATCACAATAAGCGTTTATTGATTGGTTTGCGCAAAAGTTATAGCGTTTACAAAATAGGGGGTATTTTTATGGCATTTTTATTAATATTTTTTTTTTACTCGTAATGGCGGCGATCAGCAATTTTTTTTTTTTTTTTTTTTTTTTTTTTTTTATCGGTACTGCGACATTATGGTGGACACTTCGGACACTTTTGACACATTTTTGGGACCATTGGCATTTTTATAGTGATCAGTGCTGTAAAAATGCATTGGATTACTATAAAAATGCCACTGGCAGGGAAGGGGTTAACACTAGGGGGCGGGGATGGGGTTAAGTATGTCCCTGGGTGTGTTCTAACTGTAGGGGGGGTGGCCTCACTAGGGGAAATGACTGATCTTCTGTTCATACATTGTACAGTATGAACAGACAGTCAAGCATTTCTCCCCTGACAGGACCGGGAGCTGTGTGTTTACACACACAGCTCCCGGTCCCCGCTCTGTAACGAGCGATCGCGTGTGCCCGGCGGGTTCACGATGGTCCGACAAACGCTCCGACATTGGGAGCTCATGTCGCATGACGTGTGAAAATCAATGTTTCCCTATGAGAGCCGTCCTAACTGGTCCGACACAAGTCGGTCCGACTTTGAAAATGCTCCCTGTACTACTTTGGTCCTACTTCACTCCATTGAATATCACTGAAGTCGGATCAAAGTAGGATCCTTGGGCCATATTCTGGTAGAAAGTAGGCGGGCGGCGCGTAAGCCATTTACACTCCGCCGCCCCAACCTACAGGAGCAAGTGCTGTATTCCCCAAACACTTGCTCCGTAGTTTGGGGCGGCGTAGTGTAATTGGCCCGCGTATATCCAAGGGGGCGGCTTGTATTTAAATTAAGCGCGCCCCCGATTCGAACGAACTGCGCATGCGCCGGGCTTAAAATAGCCCAGTGCGCATGCTCCAGTACTCGGTGTAAAACGTCAATGACGCCGACGTGTGCGTCATTGACGTAAAGTCGTATTCGCGGACGACTTAGTAAAACGACGTACCCGACGGGAAAACACGATGCGGACCCGACGCCATACTTAACATGGCCTACGTGGGACTGGCGTAAGGTTACCCCTCATATAGCAGGGGTAACCTTATGCCTACGCAAACGACGTTGGCGACGGTTACGCGACACGATTTAGTTCGTGAATCAGCGTATCAGGCTCATTTGCATAAACAAATGAGACCTGAACGTAAACGCCACCTAGCGGCCGGCGGAGTAATTACATTTAAGATCCGACAGTGTAAGTGACTTGCACATGTCGGATCTTAAGCGTATCTATGCGAAAATGATTCTAAGAATCACTTGCATAGATACGCGGCCCAAAAAAGAGAGATACGATGGAGTATCCTGAGATACTCCATCGTAACTATACTCAGAATATGGCCCCTTGTCCTTACCATCTGACTTTTGACATCTGACATTGTGATTACAGCAGCAGTAAAAGGAATTTATTTTACACTGGGATTGTTTTGATTGGTCAAAGGACAAGTCAGACTATCATAAAGTCGGATCAAAGTAGTATTCTGTTCATGAAAGTCGGTTGGATGTCGGACCAATGTCGGACCGATGTAGGACCGATGTCACAGAGCAAAGTAGGATGACAGTTGGATGACTGTCGTGTAGTATCAGTGTGAACCCAGCCTTAACTATGTAGTACAAGGGCCTGCCTGATTGTATACAAATTGAGTTAGGTAGATTCAGGTAGAGTTAGGCTGACTTATCAGTAGAATCTACGCCGACTTATGTTTAAGCGTATGCTCAAACAGAGATACGCTTAAACATATCTAAGATACGACGGCTTGCGCCGTCCTATCTTAGATTGCAATATTTTGGATGGCTGCTAGGTGGCGCTTCCATTGTGGTCGGCGTAGAATATGTAAATGAGGAGATACGCCGATTCACGAACGTACGCCCGGCCGACGCAGTACTTTACGCCGTTTGCGTAAGAGATAGGCCGCGTAAAGTTAGAGCTAGGCCCTAGTGGAATAGTAATGTTAACCACTTCCCGACCCCCGCATGTACATATACGTCCACAATATGGCACGTACAGGCACATGGGCGTACACGTACGTCCTCGCCTATTAGCGGGTGGGGGGTCCGATCGGGACCCCCCCCCGCTACATGCGGAGGTCGGGTCCGCTCGGGGAGCGATCCGGGACCACGGCGCGGCTATTTGTTTATAGCCGCTCCGTCGCGATCGCTCCCCGGAGCTGAAGAACGAGGAGAGCCGTGTGTAAACACGGCTTCCCCGTCCTTCACTATGGCGGCGCATCGATCGCGTCATTCCCTTTATAGGGAAGACACGATCGATTATGTCATTCCTACAGCCACACCCCCAAACAGTTGTAAACACATACTAGGTGCACCCTAACTCCTACAGCGCCACCTGTGGTTAACTCCCAAACTGCAACTGTCATTTTCACAATAAAGAATGCAATTTAAATGCATTTTTTGCTGTGAAAATGACAATGGTCCCAAAAATGTGTCAAAATTGTCCGAAGTGTCCGCCATAATGTCGCAGTCACGAAAAAAATTGCTGATCGCCGCCATTAGTAGTAAAAAAAAAAATAAAAAATAAAAATGCAATAAAACTATCCCCTATTTTGTAAACACTATAAATTTTGCGCAAACCAATCGATAAACGCTTATTGCGATTTTTTTTTTACTAAAAATAGGTAGAAGAATACGTATCGGCCTAAACTGAGGAAAAAAAATGTTTTTATATATGTTTTTGGGGGATATTTATTACAGCAAAAAGTAAAAAATATTGCTTTTTTTTCAAAATTGTCGCTCTATTTTTGTTTATAGCGCAAAAACTAAAAACCGCAGATGTGATCAAATACCACCAAAAGAAAGCTCTATTTGTGGGGAAAAAAGGACGCCAATTTTGTTTGGGAGCCACGTCGCACGACCGCGCAATTGTCTGTTAAAGCGACGCAGTCCCGAACTGTAAAAACACCTTGGGTCTTTAGGCTGCATATTGGTCCGGGGCTTAAGTGGTTAAGTATGGCCGCCGTTCCCGCCACGAAATTCTAAATTTTTACATCGTTTGCGTAAGGCCTCGTACAGACGACCGAACATGTCTGCTGAAACTGGTCCGCTGACCAGTTTCAGCAGACATGTTTGGTCGTCTGTACGGCTGACCGGACAAATGTCCGGCGGATCGGACAGGTTTCCAGCGGACAAATGTTTCTTAGCATGCTAAGAAACATGTCCGCTGGAACCATGTCCGTCGGACATGTTCGGTCGTCTGTACAGACTCACCGGACATGTCCGATCGTCCGCAATGCCTCGCATGCGTCGAAGTGATTCGACGCATGCGTGGAAGCATTGACCTTCCAGGGTCGCGCACGTCGCTGCGTCATCGTCGCGGCGATGGCTCGGCCACGTCACCGCGCTGTCTGTTCGCGCGGATTTCTGTCTGATGGTGTGTACAACCATCAGACAGAAATCTCCGGGCGGACATGTCCGCTGAAAACGGTCCGGCTCGTCTGTATGGGGCCTAAGTCGTCTGCGAATCGGGATTTACGTCGTTTACGGCCACGTCGAAATCATCAGGCCCGTGCGGCGTACTTAGCCGCAATTCACACTGGGAAATGTAGGCGCCCGGCGCAGTTTGTAAAAAACGTGAGGTCAAGCCTCATTAACATTAAACACGCCCCCCCCAACACATTTGAATTAGGCGCCCTTACGCCCACCGATTTAGGCTACGCCGTCGTAACTTAGCAGGCAAGTACATTGAGAATCATGTACTTGCCTAGCTTACTTACGGCGGCGTAGCCTAAACACGCTAAGCTACGCCGCCGTAACTATAGGCTCTGCTACCTGAATCTACTTAAAAGTGTTTAGGTTTGACTTCCTATTATATGGTTTTGGTAAAAAATTGAACATGAAAATTGTGTAATGTATGACCAGCCTAAGGCCCCGTACACACTATTAGATTTTCTGCCGATTTTTGTCTTCAGATTTACCAAAACCATATAATATGAGGCAGGGCTCAAGTCCTGCGGGAATGCGTGGGAACGGAGTCCCTGCACTTTTTTCACAGCAGGAACGCAGTTCCCTTTGCAGGACGAGAGCATCTGAGCCGCCTGAGCCAATCCTTCACTAAGCGGCGATGCCCAGCTCGAGTCACTGTCAGGGGCAGGCGAACCTTAGTAATCCTTTATGCTACTGGCAGCTTCCTGTATATGGATTTATCGGGTATTTCGTCACTTCCTCGATGCCGCAAAGTCTCCTGAGAGCTTTTGTCATTGTTCCCAGGAGGCACTGTGGAGGTCTGCCGCGAGTTATTGCAGGATTTAGAAAGAACTTGCCCAAAGTGGATCGAAAAAAAAACAAAAAACATGCGGTTTAGTAATTATGCATATGAGCGTATAATATATATTTTTTTTTTTTGGTGTGGGAGTGGATCTTGGGTGGGAGTTTCCACACTTCTTTCCCCAGGACTTGACCCCTGATATGAGGTCAAACTTTAACAGTTTCAATTTGTATGCAATCAGGCAGGTCCGTGCATTATATGGTTTTGGTAAATCCGAAGACAAAATTCTGCAGAAAATCTAATAGTGTGTAATGGGGTCTATAGGGGTCTCTGTTGCTCCTCCATGCAGAGTTGATGGATCACCAGGTGAAAATAAAGGGAAAACGGCCAAAAAACTGAAAACTAATGCAGTCGCCACATTTAATGATTGGTAAGCTGCAATAAATTCCATTGTTCTTTTTGGATTTAATAAGAAAGTCTGGGCTAGGCTTTTTACATAGCTGTATGAATAATGTCCTGCCTGCAAGGCTACAGAGAGCCTGAGAATTGGCCAATTAAAACAAATCAATGTATCTGACTGTGCTGCCTCCATATTCCAGCAAAGGCAAATCATTATTCTCTGTGCCCTCTGTTATTGGCTCCCTTTGTTATGTAAGCAGCTCTTGTATGTTGTCACTTATCCTCTCCTAGCTGCCGGTAAAGGGTTAATACGCACGATCTTCTAGGGAGGCGGATTGTACAGCCATTAGTAGTAACCTGGACGATAGAAGCGAGGCGTCCAGCAGATGGCAGCAGAGAGCCTTATTAGGGGATTTAAATCTCCAGCAGACAGCTCCGGAGAAGAAATAGCAGCAGAGAGCTGAGAATTAGTGGGCATCGCTAGCAAGGCATTGCAAGGGGCACAGAGAGAGAGAGAGCAGCCGAGACACCGATCCTCTGTCACTCCCTACACAGGAGCAGCAAGCATCCTACATTGTGATTTAAGGAGCTCCTACTACACCCCAGCAGCCTGTGTGTTGTATGATCAGGAGCACCTAGTAGGAGAGGGATTGCCTGCACTTTCCTATCGCAAGGATGTCAGTTCAGTGGGTGACAGCTGCTTTCTTCCTGGGTGTTGTCTGCAGTATCCTCGCCGCTAAAGGTAAGATCAGCTGATGACCTCCACCAGAGATCTGATACTTTCATCTCCTGGACCATGACTCCAGCCTCCAAGGAGCTGTCCAGCACCTCCATCCCTGTCTCTCTGAGACATCCAACCGAAAATACTTTTATTACAACGATGCAATTGTTGTAGTAGAGGCTCTGTGGTTTGTTTATATTGTATCCGATGATTTGTGATATCTCTAGCTTCAAGGTTATTAAATGGAACATGTTATAAAGTCCTGGAGAGATGGTGCTTACTGATGGTGTGTAGTGTGCTGGAGTGGAGATGTCACAGGGAGTAGTTATTGTCACTCCAGCTGTTGTGGAAATGAAACTCATCCTTTGTGAACAGGGGATAAGTTACGCTTTATCTTCACTTCTAAGCAAGAATATGTTATATTATATTATATTCCAATTTCAGGCTAGCACCACATTATTTCCAACTGCTGCTTGTATTTGTGACATGGAATAGTTATTGTCACTCCAGCTGTTGTGGAACTGAAACTCATCTATTGTGAACAGGGAATATGTGAAGCTTTACCTTCACTTATAAGTAATAATATGTTATATTATAGTCCTATTCCAAACTGGCATCACATTCATTGAAATAATTTCCAACTGCTGCTTGTATTTGTGACATGGAATAGTTATTGTCACTCCAGCTGTTGTGGAACTGAAACTCATCCATTGTGAACAGATAATAAGTTAAGCTTTACCTTCATTTATAAGCAAGAATAATATTGTATTATAATATTTTCCAACTGTCACTTGCTTTTGTCACAGGGAGTAGTTACTGTTACTCCAGCTGTTGTTGAACTAAAACTCACCCATTGTGAACAGATAATAAGTGAAGCTTTACCTTCACTTATAAGCAAGAATAATATTATATTATATTACATTCCTATGCCAAACTAACAACACATTAATTGAAATATTTTCCAACTGTCACTTGCTTTTGTCACAGGGAGTAGTTATTGTCACTCCAGTTGTTGAACTGAAACTCATCCATTGTGAACAGGGAATAAGTGAAGCTTTACCTTCACTTATAAGCAAGTATATATTAAATTATCTTATATATTCTATTCCTAGTCCAAACCAGCACCACATTCATTGGAATGATTTCTAACTGCCACTTGCTTTTATCACATGGATTAGTTATTGTCACTCCAGTTGTTGTGGAACTAAAACTCACCCATTGTGAACAGGGAATACATTAAGCTTTACCTTCACTTATAAGCAAGAATATGTTATATTATATTATACTCCTATTCCAAGCCAGCACCACATTCATTAAAATTATTTACAACTGCCACTTGCTTTTGTCACATGGAGTAGTTATTGTCACTCCAGTTGTTGTTGAACTGAAACTCATCCATTGTGAACAGGAAATAAGTTAAGCTTTACCTTCACTTATAAGCAAGAATATGTTACGGTATATTATGCTATACTGTGTTGCTAGTCCAAGCCAGCACCCCATTCATTGGAATGATTTCCAACTGCCACTTGCTTTTGTCACATGGAGTAGTTATTGTCAGTCCAGCTGCTGTTGACCTGAAACCCATCCTTTGAGAACAGAGAATAAGTAAAGCTTTATTTTCATTTATAAGCAAGATTATATTATATTATAATCTACTTGTATCCCAAGCCAGTGCCGCATTCATTGGAATGTTTTCCAACTACCACTTACTTTTGTCTCAGGGATTTTGATACCTGGGGAAAGTCAGACCTGTAGGATGAGAAGTAAGACAGAGCTATAGATTTGAGTATGACTTTGCTCTGTACAGAGGCATAGAGAGTAAAATAAGTATGTTGTTGGCTCAGGATAGGGAGTATTTTGTGCTTCACCTGCAGGTGAGTTGCACCTTTGCAAGGCTGACTGTGGCACTGGCACAGGGTGTTGCAGGTGGATAGCTAGCAGCAGTGCTCCAGATTCAGCCATCTGTCAGTTACTACATGGAGGTATGCATCATTTTAAGGGTCTAATGTTCCCGTTAAACGTTAGCGTCTGTTTTCACCCCACCGGGTCCAGTGGTGACTGCTGTTATTGTTTTTTTACGTGCTGATTTGTCAGGGAGCACATTGGAGGCTTGTGTTAACTCCTGCATTAGGCAAGGAATAAAAAGTCTTCAACTGACTTTTAAAGGATTTTTTTTTTTACATTAATTAGTTGATGGTTCCTTTATGCCAGTTTACAAACGAGAGCACTTTGCATTTTTAGGTTACAAAAATACATTATTTTAATACCCCCCCCCCCCCCCCCCAGCAATTAATGTCTAAAAAATAGCATTATGTGTTACTGAAGTGCATGTGTAAAACTTTGGTAATATACTCCAATTGCTGTTTGGTATCTATAGCTGCTGTCATTATAATATCATGCAAGTATTGTCAAGATATTCCCGAATAACATTTTTTAATTGCTTCTGTTGTCTAAAATGACAATAGTAGTCCTAGGAAGATATCATCTGCATTCTAAGCTATTTAGCCTTTTTAACACAGCAGTGCAAAAAGCCATGACAATGTATAAAGTGCAGTAACCCATGTTACCCAATCAATGTGTTGATTCAGTCAGTGAAAGCTTGATTTATATCAGCCCACGTTGCTCCTTACCATAATGATGAAGCCCAAATGTACACATATTTTGAACAGCTGGTGGTTACGGTATTGTATTTGGGCATATTGCATATCTATAAAGCTGTGCTGCTATGTTATATAATGAAATCAAATGATAAGTGCTAAGCTGTCATTTGACACGTTTGCATGCTTTTCTCTTCAGCCTTTAACATATTTCCTTATTCATTCTTTCGATACTTTTTATCCTAAAGCTTTTTCCTTTTGAATTTCTCCAACGGAGTGTGTTGACTGCGCACGTCTGTGTACTGTTGCCTACCAAAAAGCATGCTGCCTTATGTGAGTTTAATGCAGTAATAAGAGATGGTACATCTGTGATATGAATCACTTGCCTTCATCCATGTGTGACTTGACTGATATTTACGAATTCTAATTAGATGGAATATTGAAATAAAATTTAAGCTTCAGAATTGCATAACCTACAAATAGTTCATAATTGAAGGATAATTGGGATTCGTGCTCTAGCATAAACTAGACTTGATGAACGCTCATGAAATGCTTGTGTATTCAGTATAGCACCTATTTCTAGCCCAAAACAATACTGCGGCTTTTGTTTGTTTGTTGACTTTGTTTTATCGCCGCCTTGTTTAAAATTCTGTATACATGTGCTCACTATTGAATGGTTTACGACTATGACATTAAAGTGGACCTTTCAACACTTTGCAGTAAAAGGCAAATTCCAATCCACTTTTGTTTTTTTAACACTCATTGTTAAACAGCTAACCTTTGCAAACTAATTTTTATGGGCCAGATTCAGATACATTTACGTTGCTCCACGGCAGCGTAACGTATCCCATTTACGTTATACCGCCGCAGGTTTACAGCGTAAGTGCCTGATTCACAAAGCTCTTACCTGTAAACTTGCGGTGGTGTAATGTAAATCCGCTCGGCGCAAGCCCGCCTAATTCAAATGGGGCGGGCACCATTTAAATTAGGCGCGTTCCCGCGCCGAACGTACTGCGCATGCTCCGTCGGGAAAATTACCCGACGTGCATTGCGCTAAATGACGTCGCACGGACGTCATTTGTTTAGACGTTAACGTAAATGGCGTCCAGCGCCATTCACGAACGACTTACGCAAACGACGTGATTTTTTAAATTTCGACGCGGGAACGACGGCCATACTTAACATTGCTTAGAACACCTAGGGCTCAGCCCTAATTTTACGACGCGTATGTCGACGGAAACAACGTAAAGTTAGAGAGACGGGTAACGCGTACATTCGTGGAACGCCGTAACTAGTCATTTGCATATTCTACGCCGACCACAATGGCCTCGCCACCTAGAGACCGGCATAGAATTGCATCCTAAGATCCGACAGTGTAACTCAATTACACCTGTTCGATCTTAGGGCTATCTATGCGTAACTGATTCTATGAATCAGCCGCATAGTTAGGACGGATCACAGAGATACAAGGGCGTATCAGGAGATACGCCGTCGTATCTCTTTTGTGAATCTGGCCCTATGTTTCTATGACTGGGAAGGCTCCATCTCTGGTGCCTTCCAGGAAGTTATTGGAGCTGAAGAGGGAGAGCTTCGGTGGTTATGGGGGATCTCACAAAAACTGTTCATTTCAATATTTCCAGCATAAGCATGGTTTAGCAATGACTAAACAATGATCAATGATCTTGAGCACGGGTGCAAGATCTGGTGCAAACGTTAGTCATTTGTTGGCCCTAAGAATATGAAAGTAGAAGCTGCCCATTGATGATGATGATGGTGGCTCAGTATAGTGGAATGTATAGTGGGCAGAGCTGTGGAATCTTGAATGGCATAGAAGTACTGTATCAAGGAAGTACTTAAGACTATGCTGTATTTTCAGCAGAAAAAGTATTAAACTCTGCCATCAAATAACACATTTCGGGGGGATATCCATTTTAGTAATAACTGTGATAACTGACAGTCCTCGGTCCTGGTGTGGAAATATTCAAGGAGACCTAAAAATGGCTGTCCATGTTTTGAAGCCAAAGCTGTGTATCCTGTCCTGTTTAACTGCTCTGTTAGACCAAAATCACCAGTTAAACATATGCGATCCTTCTTCCAGTCAAAGTACTGATCGTGTATAGATTATTTCATGCCACTGACTAACTACAGCCGGCTATAAGTATGAACTATATTTACTCAACCTGTATTACCTTGGAGGGTGAAGTACATTTCTTAATTTGAATATGTCACATTCTACAGCTTCCAATCCTTTTGAAATGTATATCATTAAGGATGCTAAAATGTATCATGTACATTAGTAATGTTATGTGAGACAAACTTAGTGATCTATATGGTATATTCCAGTGCATGATATATGTGATAAACAGTATACCCATGTATATTCTTCATAGTGAAGAATAGGCGCAAACCCTACCAACATTGGTGGCGTATAATGATATATATATATACACCAGAAACCCTATTCAGTATAATTTTGGCCAGATATTATGACAGTGACTACATAAGGAATTATAGTTGTCTACTATTAAGAGATGGTGCCATAATAGAGAAATAGCTGGGTGACTCTATACATATATTTTCTAAGATACATAAGGAATAAAAACTGCAGTGCAGAATTTGGAATGTCAGGCAGGCTGATTAGCTCCTTTCTCGGTATGCTGAATTTCAACTCATATGAAATGTATTAATCTAGATATTGGGGTTGATTTACTAAAACTGGAGAGTGCAAAATCTAGAGCAGCTCTGCATACAAACCAATCAGCCTCCAGGTTTTTCTTTTGTCAAAGCTTAAAGGATCACTAAAGGAAACATTTTTTTTGCTGAAATGACTGTTTACAGGGTATAGAGACATAAAAGTTAACTGATTCCTTTTAAAAATGATTAAAAATAGATTAAATCATATAATGTGCCTGTAGTTTCACTTTCGTTTTTAAACTGGTTTCATGTTCATGTGAAGTAAAGAGACCCACAGAACAAAAACAAACAAATCCAGGGCAGTCTTGAATCTGATTGGTTCTGTTAAGTTTTAGACACACAGTAATGACAGCTTAGACCACCGTGAAAAGCTCCCAGTATGATGGTTATAAGGAGCCAGACAACCAGGAATTGTGGAGATCAGAGCAGTTTTACAGCAACATCAAAGCAAAAACGAGCAATGAGGACATGAAACCAGGACTGCAGTAAGGTAAAGGAAGCTATTTAGCTAAAAAAAAAATCCTTTAGTGACCCTTTAATTGAACAAGTTGAACTTAGAAGCTGATTGGCTACCATGCATAGTTGCACCAGATTTTGCACTCTCCAGTTTCAGTAAACCAACCCCATTGGGTTAACATGATGATCAGTTATGTGGTCCAATGCTGATCTTATTTAACACTTTCATCAGTTACCCATGAATGGGATAGGAACTTTGGGTGATTATACCCCATACTGATTGTTGTGCCTCATAACATTTGCATAATGTTAATACGAATTGTAATGTGAACTGGCAATTTTCTGTTATGAATCAAGCTAACTCAATATCTCCCACAATTATCTGGCCAGGACTGACCTTTCCATGTTTTGATTAAACCAACCCTGATAGTATAAACCAGTTATTTTCAACCTGGGTTCTGTGGTACCTTGGGTTCCTCCATAGGCATGCGCACAGGGTGTGCCAGGTGTGCCCAGGCACACCCTAATCACTCTGTGCAGCACAGACTCCCCCTACTGTCCTGGCTCCCATTTTTTTTCCCCCCCGCAGCGCTGCCAGCTTCCCTCCTCTCCTATCGGCTGTTGCTGCTGGGATGTTTTAGGAGTGGGGAAGGGGCCGGTAAATATGTAATTTACCGGCCCCTTGCCATTCTGAATGAACATCATGAGTGATCGGTAGTGTGTGTTTGGGCTTTGGGGTGCATACCCTAATGCAATAGGCTGCGCACACCTATGGGTTCCTCCAGGATTAGTTAGGGATTCCTTGATCTGTGGCCGATTTAAAGGATACATTCACCTCAGGGTGTAACATGTTACAGGTTCACTGGTCTCCGCACCCCCCTGAGTCCATGTTTTGATAGCTAGAGGGAAATCTTCTTCCTCTGCTCACTGCCACTATCTGGAGAAAACACTGCCGTGTGGGGTGTCACTCTCCCAGCCTGTATACACGCCCACATGTGTGATGTCAATATCATGTGACCTTGCTATCTCTAAAGCCCTGTACACACGATCAGTCTATCTGATGAGAACGCCATCAGTTAAAAAACCGATCAAGTCCAACGCGGTGACGTAAAACAAAACGACGTGCAGAGAAAAATGAAGTTCAATGATTCCAAGCATGCGTCGACTTGATTCTGAGCATGCACAGGTTTTTAACCAATGCTTTTGCGTACTAACCATTCGTTTTGACCCATCGGTTAGGCGTCCATCGGTTCAATTATAAAGCAAGGACTGAAGGATAACTGACCGATGGGGCCCACACACGATCGGTTTGGACCAATGAAAAGGTCCTTCAGTCCGTTTTCATCGGTTTGGACCGACCGTGTGTACGCGGCCTAAGAACATGTAAGGCCGCGTACACACGAACGAGGAACTCGACGGGCAAAACACATCGTTTTGTCCGTCGAGTTCCTTGTGAAGCCGCCGAGGACCTCGGCGAGCTGAAATTTCCCATTGAACAACGAGGAAATAGAGAACATGTTCTCTATTTCCTCGCCGAGGTCCTCGTCGGCTTCCTCGGCCGAAAGTGTACACACGGCCGGGTTTCTCAGCAGAATTCAGCTCTGAACCGAGTTTCTGGCTGAATTCTGCCGAGAAACTCGGTCGTGTGTACGGGGCCTAACTGTTCTCTCCAGCATAGAAGACACAACTGAGCATGTGCAGGTCGGCTACTCTGTCTGTGTTAGCTGGCCTTCCCCAGATAGACAGTGCAGGAGGGAGAGGATCTGTGTATACAGGATAAAACTGTCTTTTTACACAATGCAGAGGATTAACCCCTTAAGTTCTTCAGTGAGTATAAGAAGCATGCTATTCTGCACATACAGACTGATTTTACTGTTGTGGGTTTAGTAACACTTTAACCTTCTATTTAATGGTTCCTGCATAGTTCCAGGACCAGCTCCACTTTGCAGAGCTAGTTGCAAAACACCAATGATTTTTTTAGCTTGCATTCTGCCCATTTTTTTTCACCCCACCAATGTAAGGGTTATTTTTTTCCCACCGACCCCTATTTAAAGGTATTTGTAAAAATGTTGAGAGGCTGATATGGGCAATTAGGGTACCTTCAACAAGATCATTTTGAAGATCATTCCTGTTAAACTAGAAATAGATTGTTGTCATATGTTTCAACTTATGTTGTTTTACAAATGCAAACAGAAATACCATCCTTTACGTTTCTTGTTCTATTCAAGAGGACTAACTAATATACTAAAAGCAGAGCTATACAGTGCTAGAATTGACAATCTATTGGAAGGTGTTAACATAGGTTTAGGCATGGCACCTGCCAATTGGATGCCCCAAGCAACATGCTGTGGGCAGGCACGACTACCTAATTCATACCCCGGGGGGTGAGGATTGTTACATAAATTGCAGTAGAGCTTTGTAATGAGTTACTACGATGCACCTGATAAAATCTTTCCATCTGAAATACATTGTGTGACCAGAAATAGAATTATGTTTGTTCAGTTAAACATAATTTTAACATATTAAAACATAAAAGCATTTTACGAATATTACTATTTAACAAGTTTCTAGACTTAAGCCCTGTACACACGACCCGGATTCTCGTCAGGAAAAAAACATAGTTTTTCCTGACGAGATTCCTGGCAAGATTCTCTTGCCGGCCAAGTGTACACACATACCATTCAAATTAACTGTCGTTCTTTTGAATGGCACAAACGCGTTGACGTCATCGACTACGACGAGCGTGCGCTACTGCGCATGCATCAAAGTCATTTTGAGCATGCAAGGGTTTCCAAAGTATACACACGCTCGGGTTTCTCAGCAGGAAAACACTGCCGAGAATCACAACGAGAAAATGGAGAGCAAGTTCTCTATTTTTCTCGTCGAGATTCTGGTCAGTTTTCCCCATTACAAATGCTACTTTTACTCCCGTCTCATACTTTATTCTGAGCAAGCGTGGGTTTCTTAGCATACACACGCTTGAGTTTCTTGTCGAAAACCAGCCCGACGAGGAACACGACGAGCAAATTCAGACTCCCGTCGAGGGGAAAAAAAGAACTTGCTCTCTTTTTTGCTCTTCGAGTTCCTCGTCAGTTTCCTTGATAACAACGTACACACAACTGGTTTCCTGGGCAAAAAAGCTCTCCCACCAAGTTTCGTCGTTTAGTCGTGTGTACGAGGCCTCATACACACGCATGGTTTACTCTGTAAGAAAGCTCTGCCAGAAGTTTTCTTGCGGTTCCTTGCCGTTTGTGTGTATGGTTTTTCGACGAGAAAACTGCCGGAATTTCGACAAGAAAAATAGAGAACCTGCTCTCTATTTTCTCATCGGGCTTCTCAATTTTCTCATCGGGATTCTCGGCAGTGTTTTCCTGTCGAGAAACCTGAGCGTGTGTATGCTTACCACCCTCTAGTTGATGACGTCACTGAGTTCTTGCCATTCAAAAGAACGGCGGTTCTTTTGAATGTGCGTCTGTACACGGGGCTTGGCAAGAAATGCTTGCCAGGAATCCGGTCGAGAAAACCAACGTTTTTTATTCGACGGGATTCTCGCACGTGTGTACAGGGCTTTACATGCTATCAATAAATACACACTTTCATTTGCTCAAGCATTTTGCAATGTGCAGAGCTCAATAACTCATAGTAGCCAGTCAGCAAATACCTTTTTTGAATTCTGTGTTTTTTTTTTTTTTCTGTGGCTTACTGCATTGTACTTTGTACACCATGACTGCCTTGGCACACACGTATTAAGGAATGCTGATAGACCTGCTTCCCTTCCAAAACAAATGTCCTTTAACATTTTTATATATTGGGTTAAAACGCAATTTTATTTTGTTTTGTTGTGTGGCCAATATGTTATAGTCTTCAGTAATCGGATTCCCCTTGCTTGCACTATTAATTCACTAACCATTTCTATATAGGTGTTTGATGCGTGACAGTCCTACACGTCCCTGGATAACCGGCAATATGATTACATTTCCCAAGGACTCAGAGGCACAGTATATGACAATACATCCAGTACCCTGGAGATCTCCATGTGGCTTCCACTATTTGTACCTGTCATAGAAATGCCCAGGGACTGTCACTAAATAAGTGCATATCTTCACTCTCTCCACTAAACTTTACTTCAGGCCTCTTTCCTGTTATTACAGATGGAATATTAAAGATACAGGGGGATTGTATGAACTGTCTGGAGTCATTTGCCTTCACAACACTGATGTAACACGTTGCATTATTTCTTCTAGTAGAACACAACATCGCACAGGACACTGTGCAAATGAAGAATGCGTCTTCACATATTAACAGCTTAATCCTACTGAGCAATGCCTGCTCTGCTATGGAATATTCATAAACTCATCACATCGCATTCTGAATATCAACATATATTCATCTATTGCCAGTAATTACACATTTGTCAGCCTTGCTAGCAATAATGAGATCTAAAAACAAAATTAATGAAACCCTATCACCAGACCCTTCATTTCAACAAACAAAATTCCAATGAGATGATATGTGCATTTCATGTATTTGATCCATGTTATTTATCTATAAAAACCTCCTTTGTGTAGACATCTGAAAGCCTGCTGAGACTGCTGCTGGGCACTGCCAACTTGCATGTGAGCCACAGCAGACTCAGGGTTAACACTCAAGTGACAGTCTATAGCATTGCTCTTTACTCTTCTTCTAGTTGCTACATAAAAGTTACATTGGTAGGTTAAAGGGGGGGGGGGTGAAGGAGCTGGGCCAGCACAGAGAGTAATTAGACACTTCCAGAAGAGGAGAGAGTGGTGATATGCAAGGAAGCCGCAGGCTGTGCTAGGGAGTTGACTAGTCACATTTCTAGTGAGTTCAAAGACATGCTGCAAAAAATATAATTTATTTAAAACTCTGCAATAAATGATGTAAATATTTAATTTATTGTTCTTATACTTGCATTTTTTTTAAGTTGGGGACAGGGTCTTGTTAACCACTTCAGGCCCGAAAGGTTTTATCCCCTTCCTGACCAAAGCACCTTTTACAATTTGGCACTGCGTCGCTTTAACTAATAATTGCACGGTCATGCGACGATGTACCCAGACAAAATTGACGTCCTTTTTTTTTCCCACAAATAGAGCTTTCTTTTGGTGGTATTTGATCACCTCTGCGGTTTTTATTTGCACTATATGCAAAAGAAGAGCGACAATTAAAAAAAAAAAAAAAACACTATCTTTTACTTTTTGATATAATTAATATCCCATTTTTTTTTAAACCTTTTTTCCTCAGTTTAGGCCGATATGTATTCTTCTACATATTTTGGTAAAAAAAATCGTAATAAGCGAATATTGATTGGTTTGCGCAAAATAAGGGATAGATTTATGACATTTTTATTATTATTATTTTTTGTTATTAGTAATGGCGGCAATCTATGATTTTTATCGGGACTGCAATATTGCGGCGGACAGATCGGTCACTTATGACACCTTTTTGGGACCAGTGACAATTATACAGCAATTAGTGCTATAAAAATGCACTGATTACTGTATAAATGGGTTAACTGTGTTCCCTAGGGGGGATGGGAGTGACTAGGGGAAGAGAGATCTTGGTGTTCATACATTGTATGAACATGCGATCAGTCTCTTCTCTCCTGAGAGAACTGGGATCTGTGTGTTTACACACACAGATTGCGGTTCTTACTCTGTCACGAGCGATCGTGGTCATCGCGGGCACTTGCATCGGCTCCGTGTACACGCCCCTAGTGGCCAAAAGGCAAAGCAACATAAGGTAACGTTGTTTTTCGGCCAGCGGTGCCATTCTGCCACAATAAAACTGCGGCGGGTGGGGTGGTCAGCAAGTGGTTAAGTATAGATTAAGCAGGGA
This sequence comes from Rana temporaria, assembly GCF_905171775.1. Taxonomy (NCBI): domain Eukaryota; kingdom Metazoa; phylum Chordata; class Amphibia; order Anura; family Ranidae; genus Rana; species Rana temporaria. The sequence continues at coordinate 132,912,614 of NC_053492.1, read as the reverse complement.
ATTGAATGTACAAATGGGGGCCGACCACTGGATATGTTTATAATACAATTCTATTACACTCTATACATAGAACACTACGCCCAGAACATGAAAAAACACTGGATATGTTTATAATACAATTCTATTACACATATATATAACACTATGCAATACCTGATGCACTATGCCTTATCCCCTCTAAAAGGATATCATAAATCGCTTGCAGTGCACATGATAAATGCAGTTAAGTCATGCATACCAGTGTATTGGAATTCTCCAAGTGTGCCTTCCTTATCAGAATGGTTTGCACGCATCAATAAAGTAGCAGAGATGGAGGAACTGAAACATACAGCTATAGAAGCCCTATCCAAATATAACTCAACATGGGCCTGCTGGCTCCATTTTCAAACAACAGACACAAACCATTGCATAATGAACAACATCTACCAATCGCAGACCCATGCCGACAATACAAATATTGACTGACTCACACCTAGATTTAAAAATAAATCTCTATCCTTACCACCTTTTGAATCTGACCACACACTTTTCCCCCTATTTAACTCTGTCCTTGGACCACCATAGACATTAAATAACGTCTTCATGGCTAAGGACTAATTGGCGATAAAGGAGAAGAAGCTGTTGAGCAGCTCTCTGGGAGACCTCGCCATCTTCTCTTACACCCCTCCTGGGAATACTTTCCCCTGAGTCTGAACACAAGTTCTCCATCCACACTCCACTTCATCTCTGCTAGATATTCTACTCTTCTTCCAACCTGATTATTATTATTTTTTTCTCATCCCTCGTCTTAAATTTGAGAGCATCCCTTACCCTGTACATCTCCATCACCCTTAGGCCCCTTACACACGACCGAGTTTCTCGGCAGAATTCAGCCAGAAACTCGATTGGAGCCGTATTCTGCCGAGAAACCCGGTCGTGTGTACACTTTTGGCCGAGGAAACCGACGAGGAACTCGTCGAGCCAAATAGAGAACATGTTCTCTATTTCCTCGTTAGTCAATGGGGAAACTTGGCTCGCCGAGATCCTCGGTGGCTTCACAAGGAACTCGACGAGCAAAACGATGTGTTTTGCCCAACGAGTTTCTCGGACGTGTGTACGGGGCCTTATCCTCATTCCCTCTGCTCCTCTATACTCGGGCTGTTTTACAAGTCAATAAAGCTTTAAATAACCATTCTTTTATGTTATCAAACTTCCTGAGCTAGACACCTACATATTATAGTTCAGATATGTATTTATTTTTCCAACATTGTGTGAATCCAGATATAGAACTCAAATGTTTGTTGTTGTAAGCAGACACACAATCGGAGTGAATGCCCTCCATCCATCTGATATAACAGTTTTGACTAAAGGATGTTTGTATCATTGATTCTGTATGTGCTGTTTATTACCAAATAAAACGCATTTGGATTAAAAAAATAAAATAAAAATACGCTACACCACCCAACATAACCAATCACTGGATATGTTTATAATACAATTCTATTACAATCTATATACAGCTCTTACAAGCTACCTAAGAATACATTATAACTCTTATCTGTCAGATTATTTAAAGCTGAAGTGTTTTATAAGAATTAAAATGAGTGAAAGTGGTTAACAAGTGAAAATGATAGGATAAGGCCTCATGCACACTAAGCCTAGGTTCACACTTGCGATTTGGGAACCAGCACAATTGCAGAGCCGGTTCCCGCATCGCATCTCTCTGGCAGGCAGTTCACACTGCCCTCTGGTGTCAATACATTGTTAATGACACCCCGAGATCCGTTCACAGATCACAGTGCGAACTGTAAACTCGCTCAGGAATTGGATCGCATAGGTGAGAACACCCATGCAATCCGATTTCAGTGCGGAGGAAAAAAGTCCCTGCATTTTTTTTTTTTTGCGAATCTAATGCGAGTTCAGCCATAAAAAAATGGATGGCTGAACTCGCATAACACAGAAATCGCATGTGAGCGACACCTGCGGTACAGGTACGAATTACATGCAATGTCTGAGATTGCATATGTGTGAACCTACACAGAACGTTTCTCTGTCTCTCCTAGACGCCTGTCCTCCCTGTATTGGCCACAGAGCCAATACAGGGCAGTGATGGTTTGGAAAACAAAACTGATTGGTGCTGTGAGGAAATGAAAACGGCACTGAATTAAGGTAAAGGAAGCTATTAAGATAAAAAAAAATCCTTTCCAAACCCTTTAAGATGTGGGTAACAAACCTTTCTTTGGAGAGCTGGGAGTTGCAATGAGTTGTGAATTGTGATGTGGGTAACAAAGCCTTTCTTGGTGGAGCGTTGGAGGTGAAGAGTTGGTTTTAGGGCTTCCCGTAGCCATCAGGAAGGAAGACTACCTGTGCAGCTGCTATCTATCTATCTCTATCTATCTATCTATCTATCTATCTATCTATCCCTATAGAGGTATCTTTCTATGCATAGTAAATAGGTTTTTGTACCGGTCTTGGGATGGGCTCAAAACATTGTTCTTGTCAAAGGGCTCTTTGGTAATGGTGTTCCCCAATGATCAGGCTTCCTAGTAGACATCTGCACTGGCATTACTTTCATGAGTTTCAGTGCTCTGTCTATGTTCTATGATCAATTGTGTTATCTCCTTTTGTTTTTGCTAGTAACCGTATTGTAAAACAAAGGTCAAAAAAATGATTAGCTGTGATGAGCTCTCTTTCAAGGTACTGAAAGGCTGGAGGTGCATAGATTTTTTTTTAGTATCTGAAGACAAGGTTAGTTTTATAATACAAATCAAAATACCTTCCTATTAGGCCTCATGCACACTGGTTTCTTGTAAATGCTGTTTATCCTGACAGGGGAAAATCAGCGTTATAAACTTACCTAAGCTGTACTTTTTTCAAAACACTTTAGGTGAGTTTAGAGTTTGGGCATTTATTTATTTCATTGGCCAGAATTTTAATTTATTATGGCCATTGAAATAAATAAACGCTGAAGTGCTAAACGTGCCTAGCCTTTAGGCGTGTTTATTCTCATTTAACATTGTTCAGTGTTTTTTGTGGTCAAAATTGCCTCTCCTCATCCCTGCTACTAAACTGCTAAAAATGCCTATGCGTGCGTTAACATAGTGGGACGTTTAAGGGCAGAAAAAAAGCCTAAACTCACACAAATGTGAGTTTAAAGGGGTGTTACAGTCATTTTTTATGTTTATTAAAAGTCAGCAGCTACAAAAAGTGTAGCTGCTGGCTTTTAATAAACATACACTCACCTGCTCCACTTTCCAGCGACGCACCGGCCGGGGCTCCGCTCCTCTCCCCCCCTCTCTGGCCGACGTCTTCATTCCAAGTGTGGGCACCCACTGCGCATGCACAATCGTCACTGCGCATGCGCGAGCGGCGCTGCGCCATCCAATTGGACAGGCGATCACCTGGGACCTGTCACGTGTCCCAGGCGATCGCCTACAGGGAGGGGGCTGCAGAAAGTCCCACTCCTGAAGCCCCCACTCTCCCCCAAAAATGTGGCATGTAAGGGGGCGAGGAGTGGATTAACCGGAAGTTCCGTTTGTGGGTGGAACTCCGCTTTAACAGCAGCAGTGTGCATGAGGCCTTAAAGTGGTTGTAAAATGAGAAGTTTTTTTATCTTAATGCATTAAGATATAAAAATCTTCTGTGTGTAGCAGCCCCCGCACCCCCTAATACTTACCTGAGCCTCATCTCTGTCCAGCAACGTCCGTTCCTCGGCTCTCCGGGACTCTCCTCTTAAATTGGCTGAGACACAGCGCTGGCGCCATTTTCTTCCGCTGCTGTCAAGCAAAGTCAGTTAGCAAATCAGAAGAAAGAGGGGGGCAGGACCGAACCGGGGCTTCATTTTTGAATGGACACAGGGAGACGTGACTCGGCTTGGGTGCCCCCATAGCAAGCTGCTTGCTGTGGGGGCACTCGACAGGAGAGAGGGGCCAGGAGACCCAAAGAGGGACTGTGCAAAACCAACTGCACAGAGCTGGTAAGTATGACATGTTTGTTATTTTCAAAGAAAAACAAACTAGACTTTCAAATCACTTTCATGCTAATGATGACCCATGGTAACATTCTTTAAAAAGATTGTGTAGTATTGCCTTCTAGGAGCAGCTTGAAGAATGTTTTTTATGTCTGGTGGAAGCTGATGTCAGTATATCAGCTGCTGCTAATACATTGAAAGTCCTAGAAAATGCTTATAGCCATCTTGCTGGCTTTGAGGTCTAAATGCATATATAGGAGTCAATTAGGCAAAAGTTATGTCCTTTTGTGCAGAACTCTAAATATCCTCTTCCAAGCGATTCTGTATTAAATCTTCTTCAAGCTTTGTAACTTTTGGATGGAGTTATTTAATATATCTGAATTTTGCTTTCATCTAGTAGTCATTAGATAAAATGAATAAAATATTTCATGATTATATTATTATCAAAGGCAGTATATGAACTTAAAATGCAGATTTTCCATGTACATCTTTCACTTAATTGGTAAAGGTCCCGGTTCATTATTTCAATAACTCTGTACTCTATGAACCCAGCCATTCCAGCATTCTGATTTACATTATTAGGGATTTTCGGCCTTCTTTCATTTCTCTTTACTCAGCTGCATTCCCAAGCCAATAAATGGCTCTCTTGTCATTGCTGGGAACTAGCTAATTAATGAAGGGGTCATGGCATTCTATTCACAGTATAGTTTGGCAGCCCATGGTGAAGGTAAATTACCTTATGCTGTAATCCTCCTACACTTCATGCTATCATGTTTATGTGTAAGGATTAAGTGTGTGTGACCAGGAATGCTAAATGAATCCAGGGGGTAAAGGTGATGAGTGATTCTGAGATTATGGAAAACTATATTTGCAGAAGGCAAAAATCATAATTTGGAAAGTAAACTGCATGTTTACCAGAAGGAATATTAATCAGGCCTTTTGCTAGACAAATTCTGATATGTTTTGCATGTAGAATGACTGTGGGGGAGATTTACTAAAACTTGAGCACTCAGAATCTGGTGCAGCTGTGCATGGTAGCCAATCAGCTTCTAACTTCAGCTTGTTCAATTAAGCTTTGACAATAAAACCTGAAAGCTGATTGGTTTCTATGCAGAGCTGCACCAGATTTTACACTCTCCAGTTTTAGTAAATCCCCCAAGATTGTTTTAAATTTACATTTAAAGAAATGTAGTAGTTCTTTTACGATAGCCAGTTTATTTGTTTTGTGATATACAGTACACACTTTTTCTATTCAGATCAATTTACTTACATTGGGGGAACCATATTGCAGGCTTGAATAGCAAACCAAGCTCTATGCACATTATGTTGAAACATAATTCCACATTTCAGGGCTTTTTTTTTCAGGTGGAACTTGGTGGAACTCAGTTCCACCACCTCTGGCTCAGCCCCTTTGATAAACACAGAAGTCCGGTTTCTGTGTATACAAGTGACAGCTCTGCACTCTGTGTGCAACCCTCCTAAACTCTGCACTCTGTATGAAATGCAAGCCTAGTATTTAATGCCCCTTTAAGACCCTCCTACTGTTTGTGAGGTGTGTCTGGGGGTAGCGGTTTTGGGGGGGGGGGGGCGTGGTTGAGTTCCAGCACCTATTGTTTGAGAAAAAAAAGCCCTGATTAGAACCATATACAAAGCCTGTACACCAAATATGGTGAGGCCAACATGATGATCAGTAAGAATTCCTTTCTGGGGAAGTTGTAACCAGTACTGGGCAGAGTGCAGCCCATGGACTAGTCAGCAGCTGTCTGCACTGCCAGCAGTGGCATGGTTTTCAGCTTAGGGGTGTTAAAAAATGCCTCCAAACTGTCTGATATTAAAGATGCCTCTTAGCAGAAATGTAGGCAATGGACATACCCTTGCCACGACCACAACACAACTAATACACAATAAATAATTGGTTAAACCTATACTTCCCTTTTTTTACCACTGCTCTTCCTTTAGACTGGATTTTTTAAATACAAAAAAAAAAAAAACAACAATAATTGAAGGAAAGACTTGGTATTGATAGTGCATTATAACACTTATGGTAGTTAAGTAGTACTTTTTATGGTAGTTAAGTAGTACTTTTTATAAAGGACTATACATGAAAAGGAGGGACAACTAAGGAAGAAAGGGGAACAGAGGAATTTGTTCTGAAGGCACAGTCCGTCAAAAAAAGGGATGTGTTGGGATCTACTTTATGTGAACAAGATCATATTCTACACATACTTGCTGTGGTGCCATGGGTACTTTAAAAAAAATATGGGAAAATGTGCTTTAATATCCACATCGCTAGCTACTGTATTGTGTGGACGGAAAGAACAGAGGAATTTGTTGCTGAATGGAGGAACTGTCTCTCCAAAAGAAGGACAGGTTGGGAGATAGATGAAAAACGTCATAGTCTACTCATGCTTGATAAGGTACAATGTATACTTTCAAAACTTTTGGAAAATATGATTTTTATATCCATCTCACTAGCTACTGTTTTAAGTGTTGACATTGCTACTTCAAAGAAGGTGACAAGTGTCATTCACATTAATGTGTTGACAGTCTGTACTGAATGTTCTTTCAGGGTGGTGAAAGGCTAAACATGCATGCACATTTTTTTTCTACACCGTAGCGCAAGCACTGTTGGTTTTTTGAAGCTGCGTCAAATTTATCCTAGTCTATATAAAAAATCATGCTAATGTCAAAATATTAGCATGAGGCAAGGTAACTCATACATTTGTATCTGATGGTGACCAATAGATATGTCATGAGACACCATTTTTTTTTTTTTTTACCTTATGTTCCTTAAAGTGGTAGTAAACTGCGAAAAAATGATGTCACATACTAGCGTATTATGACAGACTTGCCTTTATAACAAAGCCCTCCGATGGCATGCTATCACTGCTGAGGCTTCTATCATCACCCAGTCTTCCTTCTGGGTTTAAGCACTTCGGCCTTTTGAAGTCCAAGCCGCGATGATGCACAGGAGTCACGTCACAGAGCTTTGAATGGACTGACCAATTTACCTAAAGCGCATGCGCCAGTGACATCGACCGCTTCTACTAAAGTAAACCTCCTAAACGGTGCACATTTAGGAGATATTTAATATACCTACAGGTAAAAAAATTGCCGCTCAACTCTTTTCAGTCTATGTGGTTAATATGTATAAGCTGGCCCCAGCCTTACACCACTCCACATGCCATGTCCTCTGACATGGTTCGCCCCACCCACCAGGGCTTAGTCATACCTCTATGACTAAGCCCTGGTGGGTGGGGTGAAACATGTCGGAGGACATGGCGTGTGGAGTGGTGTAAGGCTGGGCCAGCTTATACATGTTAACCACATAGACTGGGTAGACTAGAGCGATGATTTATCCAAGTATGCTATACACTACTGGTTGGTGATATTTTTCCCCAGCACCCCAGTGGGAGTATACTGTATATACTTCCTTTTTTTTGCTTAGAGCCACACTTTAAGTATTGGCACATCATACAGGTAAGCCTTATTATAAGCCTACCTGTAGGTATAAAGCAAAAAGTGGACTTTACTGACGCTTTAATTTGTCAATCTTGCATACATTAAGGATACAGTACAGGTGTTAAAGGAGCATGGGGAAGGTAAAATAGACCCAATAGATATGGCTCTGCAGTTTCTGGATCCAATAAATATGGTTCACTATTAGATAAACTTGCTAATTTAACCTGTAGAGACAAATTAACAATTATACTTTACAATTGATCATGGATTATGAGTAATTTCTATTGTATTCCCAGCCACCTGATTGGATCCTAAAGTTTTTTGATTACCATACTTCTTGTGTTTCCTTTTACTATGTTTATCACTCTTTTTCCTATTCATTTTTTTCTTCTCTTTTCACCTGTTATATCCTTTTTAATTTTTCTAGTTACCTCTTTCTTTTATAGTGTGTGTGTGTGTGTGTGTGTGTGTGTGTTTTTTTTTTTTTGTTTTTTTTCATTCATGTTGTTTGGATTCAGTCCTTTACCGCCTGTCTTTATTGCCTGCTTGCAATGTATATTTATTGTCATTGACCATGTAAGAGCTTGGTTTGTGCTCAGGACTTTGCAACTACATGCACTACTGTATCCTTCCTTGTAAGTTCTTGAACTGTGCATGAGATCAGTAGCTTTTGCTTCTGATTAAAGATCACCACATGCACACAGGTGGTTAACCCTGTATAATGAAAAATCCTGGCTTTATGGATTGTTACAGGCAGCTGGCAGTGGGCTATACTCTGCACCTGTGCCTTCTGGGTGGCTGAAATTGCCAGGATTTTACTCTGTGTGGGGTTAATTGTTCATTTGCGAAGACTAAAATAGTAACAACACTTACACTTAAAATGCAAAAAGAAAAAAAGTGACCATTTAAAATTTTGGAAATGAATAAACATATTTTTATATAAATTTACTGTATGTGTGTAAATTTGGCACTCCATGTGAAAAGAAGACAGAAAGTGATGGCTGTCATTCCCAGAATATGGCAGGGGCAGTGATGGTCATCCCTCTGTTACCATGCAGTAAACATTTGATCTGATGCAGCTCTCTGCTGTTAGCACTCTGAGGGGAATGCAATGTCACCTATTATGAGATTTCTTTTTTGGAAATGTGCTTATCAAAATGCCTATTCTAAACTCTTGCTTCAGTTTAAAAAAAAAAAATACTTTTCCTCAGAAATAGTAAGAGCGGACTATTTTTGTCAAAAGGGCTGACAGATATATTATACATTCATTCAATTAGGCCGAGAAATTCGTGCCCAGCAGATGGAGCAATTTTCAAATTCCTCCATCCACATTCTGATTTCATTGGAGTAAAATTGGGGGAGCCGGCAGTTTGTGTGTCTTCAAATACTGCTGAACTTGTAGAGATGACAGACCTTCTGCTGCTGGTTAGTGGTTACATAATAACTACTGGAAGGTATGGCATTATACCTTAACCTTGACAAGTTGCTATTGAAGACAAATGTATAGTCTGTTGCTGTGTAGAGATACAAATAGTACCTGTTTCTGCAGAGAAAGAGCCCCTGAACAGATGTGAAATTGAATGGAGACAGGTAAGTATTGCCCACAAGTGTGAATATTTTCTAGTCGGTCTTTGCTCTTATGTGCCGTAAGAGCAGCTTGAAGCCTAACTCATGGGGACTCCGTGTCCAGGTCTTTCTGGCCTATACAGGCAGGTGCCAGACTGATGTCTAAGGCCTCGTACACACAACCGAGAAACTCGACGGGCGAAACACATCGTTTTGCTCGTCGAGTTCCTTGTGAAGCCGTCGAAACTCGACAAGCCAATTTTCTCCATTCCCGTCAAGGAAATAGAGAACATGCTCTCTTTTTGGCTCGTCGAGTTTCTCGACAGTTTCCTCAACGAAAGTGTACACACGACCGGTTTCCTTGGCAAAAAAATATCTCCCAGCAAGTTTCTTGCTGGTTTTTGCAGAGAAACTCGGTCGTGTGTACGAGGCCTAAGATTGTGAAGGAACAAAAGTAGTCCATGTTGCACTGACTAATGTGTCTAAGCTATGTAGATGATAGTCCATCCATATGCAAGCTGACAGCAGATCCAGTCTGTTGACCAAAGGTATCAGTTAAGCAGGGAGGCCGATATTGGAGCAACTCTATCCTAAAAAGGAATAGACAGAGATGTGTGCCAAAATTGCCAAAGTATTAGGCCCCTTTCACACGAGTGGACCGTAAAGGTCCGCCTGTCAGTTTTTTAGGTCTATGCCCACTGACATCCAACCCGCTCCGATCCGCTAAAGTGTGACGGATGGAAACCCTATTTTCCATTCGTCTGGCGGAACGGATGGACTCTACGGTCCATCTCTTATCCGATCCCCCATAGGGGAGAGCGGAGATCTCACAGGTCGGTCCCTGCACGACCTGTCATCTGCCTGCTCAGCAGGGATCGACGGAGCGACCCTCGCTGAGCAAAGCGGAGCCCGTACACAGACACGTCCGTGTGAAAGGGCCCTTAGTCTGATGACTGGATGAATAAAAGTCAGAAAATAAAAGCACCAAACACATTCTAATGACTGGACAAACTCCTTGGGAAAATCTCTATTTGAAGCTAAATCTCACAATGTCTACTTGTGGGTGTGATTACCATTTCCATGTAGCTCTGGTTTTGACAGAACCTCCAGCAATGATATAGGGGAAATCCATTAAATGTATGGTAGATTTTTGCATGACCATTCTGTGAGTAAGTGTGACTACTTTATAATAAAATGTATTGTACTCATTGATTTCACATCTTTCTAAGTTTTAAATGTTAATAGGAATGTAAATTTCAAAATGTGCACTGTGCTACTCAACAGACTGGGAAAAGCTGCAAACACTACAATCAGAGAAATTGAGTGGATAATGGGAATATTAAGTGCAACGCTAATCCATATTGTGTGTATATATTAGCAAATTGTGCAAATATGCAAACAGTTTAACATATTGACTGTGCAAAATAAAATAACATGCTAGGTGCAAACAGCCATAAATGAATATAAATACAATTCATAAATTGAAATCACTAAATATATGTGAAATGGCATTGTGAATAAATAACCCATGAGAGAAAAAACAAAATACTGTCCAAACAGGTGAAATCAAATCACAAGTGTTTTAAATAGAAAACAATGTTGAAATTGAATATATATTCAACCTCTGAAGGATAGGCCAGCATCCAGTAAGGAATCACCATAGATTGTGAATCTACCACCAATGAAAAAATTGGATACTCTTATCGGACTCAGTGGACCCAATGACAACGGGCATGGAGTCAAACAGGCATGGAACTGGGAACGTGGTCACTCTCAGGAAACAACATGTGAGGTCAGCTTCCATTCAACCTTGTCACTGGACCCAATCATGGGCTCCACCATTCATAAAATAAAAAGGCCTCCACATAGTGTAAAACCATCAACTATGAGTTTTATTAATTATCTCTCATGGGTTATTTATTCACAATGCCATTTCACATATTTGGACTTTTTAGTGATTTCAATTTATAAATTGTATTTATATTCATTCATTGCTGTTTGCACCAAGCACTTTATTTTATTTTGCACAGTCAATGTGTTACACTTACTGTTTTTCTAATATGCACACAATATGGATTAGTGCTGCACTTAATATTCCTGTTAATAGGAATCTAGAGAGAGAGAGAGCTAAAGGGGGCAGCACTAAGGGCCCTTTCACACTGGTGCGTTTTTGCGGTAAAAATAGCGCTATTAAAACGCTCCCCATGCCCCTCTCCATTGAAATGAATTAAAAACGCGGTAAAACGCGATAAAATCGCGGTGTTTTACCGCAATTTTAACGCTCCGTTTTTACCGCGTTTTTAATTCATTTTAATGGAGGGGCATGGGGAGCGTTTTATGAGCGTTTTAATAGTGCTATTTTTACCGCGAAAACGCGTCAAAAACGCACCAGTGTGAAAGGGCCCTAAGCCTCCAAATGTACACATCAAGGTAACTTGTTTCTTGTTTTATTTCTCTTCTGGCAACCTCTGGACATTTGTGGTTAAATTCATCAAAAGCATTTTAAAGGGAAGGATGTATAGGAGATGTGAATCAGAAGGTTTTTTAAAGTGGAACTTTACCCATAACCATTTGATAAATGTTCTTTAATGAGGAACATACATTCCACATTAATAATGACCCTACTAAAATGAGTGGGTGCTGTAAATTGCCTTCAGCATTACTTCTGTTTCTTCTTGCTGGAGGCTTCCATTTTACTGGAGCCCAGAGCCCATGAGGAAAAATACATATTTAGGCTGTCAGCACATTGGCGTCTAATAGCTCAGTTTGCAGACTATATTTTAAACAGTATAGGCACTTATTTGTTATCTTTTACATAGCGATACCTGCAAAATAGACCAGCCTGAAGTGATCTATCAGGACTTAACAGATAAGTTCACCTTTGGGAACATGTTGCGTGTTCCACCCATTTTTAGGGCACCCTGCTGCCCTCTCTCCCTGAGATATCAGTATGGGGAGAAGCTGTCTCTTTTTGAAAACAGCATGGCTGTGCGGGGCTCTGCCCAAATGGCTGTGTCATTCATTCACACAGCTCTGTGTATATGAACTACAAGCCCCATCATCCTCAGTGGCTGTTGTCTTGTAGTTCTCAATGAACACCACTCGCTGTGGAGTGCCGTGGTAGTTCATTATTTGTTCGTCAGATTGTATCTGCTTACCCGAACAGGATGTACTGGCAAACAGATATACTAACAGATCTGCTGGAAACCTGCATGGCACCAGTGATCTACTGATCACTGGTGCAATGTTTACAGGCTCCAATTTTTTTTATAATAAATGTACAATTTTTTACTTGCAAACAAAATGTGCATTTATTATTTTTTATGTTCTTAAAAGTGAACTTATCCTTTAACTTTCCCACTAAAGTTCCACTTTAAAAATCAGCAAACGTGAACAATTTTACTCTCTGGCCCTTTACACATGGCCAGGAATCCCGTCAGGGGAAAAAAAAAACATTGGTTTTCCTGATGGGATTCCTGGCAAGCTTGCCGTGCATACAGACGGCCATTCAAAGGAACCGTCGTTCTTTTGAATTGCAAGAACGTGGTGATGTCATCAATTAGGATGAGCTAGCGCTTGTCACATTCGATGCCATCACCGCCATCTTGCTACACCCCACACTAAACTTGTATGCTACCACGCATGCATCGAACTCTTGTCGAGCATGCGCGGGTTTACCTGGGACAGATAAGCATACAGACGACCAGTTTTCTCGGCAGAAAATACTCTGCCGGGAATCCTGACAAGAAAATAGAGAGCAGGTTTCTCTATATTACGTCGGGATTCTCGGCTGTTTTCCTGATGGGAAAACTGCTAGGGAGCATACACACTGCTGGGATTCCCAGCCAAATTCTCTCCTGGCAGTTTTTCTGCCGGGAAAATCGGTTGTGTGTATGAGGCTTCTGTTTACTGGCCGGTTCAGTTTAAAACTAGTCCTATTTATAAAGTAGACCGCATATTATATCCAATATATATATACACTATATTGTCAAACATATTGGGACACCCGCCTTTTATATGCACATGAACTTTAATGGTATCCCAGTCTTAGTCCGTAGGGTTCAATATTGAGTTGGCCCATCCTTGCAGCTATAACAGCTTCAAATCTTCTGGGAAGGCTGTCCACAAGGTTTAGGAGTGTGTCTATGGGAATGTTTGACAATTCTTCCAGAAGCGCATTTGTGAGTTCAGGCACTGATGTTGGACGATGAAGGCCTGGCTTGCAGTCTCTGCTCTAATTTATCCCAAACGTGTTCTATCAGGTACAGGATAAGTCAAGTTCCTGAACCCCAAACTCCCTCATCCATGTCTTTTATGGACCTTGCTTTTTGCAATGGTGCGCATTCATGTTGGAACAGGAAGAGGCCATACCCAAACTGTACACACAAAGTTGGGAGCATGAAATTGTCCAAAATGTCTTGGTATGCTGATGCCTTAAGAGTTCCATTCACTGGAACTAAAGGGCCAAGGCCAACCCCTGAAAAACAACCCCACTTGATAATCCTCCTCCACCAAATTATTTGGATCAGTGCACAAAGCAAGGTCCATGAAGACATGGATGAGCGTGTTTAGGGTGGAGGAACTTGACTGGCCTGCACAGAGTCCTGACCTCAACCTGATAGAACACCTTGAGATGAATTTGGAGCGGAGACTGCAATCCAGGCCTTCTGATCCAAATCAGTTACTGACCTCACAAATGTGCTTCTGGAAGAATTGTCAAGATTTCCCCCTGCATTCCCACTGAAAAAAAGCCCGGGTAACAACCCTCTTTCTTTGTTTCCCAATTACTCTTGTGCATGTCAATGTGTAATGGGAACTTTCAATGGAGGCTAGAGGTGATTAATTGAACACAGTGGAGTTAATTTCTAAAACTGGAGAGTGCAAAATCTGATGCAGCTGTGTATGGTAGCCAATCAGTTTCTAACTTCAGCTTGTTCAATTACGTTTTTGGTTGATTTTCTAAGCAGAGCTGCACCAGATTTTTTTACCAATTTTCGTAAATCGACCCCACATTGTGCAGGCATAGTCCACAGTTGTCACCATCTGGATATCTGCTATGAGAAATGCCATGCAGCCAGCACTGGAGTGTAGGAAGTGGCTGCAAATATGGTCAGTGGAGATCAGCAGCAATCAGATGCAAGGGAGGATGAACAAAAGGCAAAAACAAGTATTTTAGTTACACAAATGTCAATTTAGCAAGCCAAATACCATATTTATCGGCATATAACACACACTTTTCCCCCTTTAAAATCAGTGGGAAATCGTGGGTGCATGTTATACACCGATCCCCGCTGTCTGTGAGGGGAAGAGGAGAAAGCGCCGCCGATATACACATAGCCGAGTGTACTGTGTACTCGGCTAGGCTCAGCTCTGCTCGCAGTCATGCCCAGTCCCGCCAATGGACCTGTGTCCATCATAGGAGCCTGGCCAAGGGGTGGGACTGCGAGAGGCGCCGAGTACACAGGACATCCGGCTCTGTCTATCTCTGCGGCGGGAATTTTAAATGATCCTGCTGCAATGATACTGGTCAAGGCTGCAATGATACTGGTCAAGGCTGCAATGATACTGGTCAAGGCTGCAATGATACTGGTCAAGGCTGCAATGATACTGGTCAAGGCTGCAATGATACTGGTCAAGGCTGCAAATTACACTGGCAAAGGCTGCAATGACACTGGGCAAGGCTGCAATGACACTGGGCAAGGCTGCAATGATGGACAAGGCTGCAGATGGACACTGATCATTCTGCAATCATGGACAAGGCTGCAGATGGACACTGATAAGGCTGCATTGATGGGCATTTGAATGTACGTTTTTTCCTTAAACTTCCCTCCTAAACTTGGGGTGCATGTTATATGCTGGCACGTGTTATACGCCGATAAATACGGTACATCTACTTTAATCTCCAGAGCAGATGCTGTGGTTCTTTTTGGTCAATAGGACTATTTTTATAGAATGTACTATATACTTTCCTGCGTGTACCTTATGCCCTTCATTACAGACAGACACTAATATCTACTTATCGGTTTCTTGCATTTCAAAGGGGCTAAGACCCTTTTGGCTTTATGTCATCCTGAATAAGCTTCTCCTCGTCTACCACAAAGTAGGAAAACGTGTCTATTCTTGCTCCACAAATGACTGCTTGAAAAACGTTAGTACCTCCTACACTTTTTTCTTTTCTACTTAGCATTAGACACATCTTGTGCAGTTATTATAAAACGTGTAAAATAATCACGCTCCTTTACTATGCTTTATACAGTGTTCTATATATATCAGCATATGTAGATTATAATAAGCTGAACACAGCATTCATTGTGAAGCTTTGCTGTAGACCAACAATGACATTTGTTAGCCCCATGTTTAGCACTTTAAATAAAAGCGTCTGATCAAACATATATGTTGATTTCTTCGCTTTTGTAAGTAAACAAATTATTAGAGCAGCTAGGAAGGCGAAGACATGAGCGCAGTGATAATAATTAGGTCCCATGGGATGCTGTGATGTATCAAGGCTCATATGTTAAATTGGTTATGCCGTCCTCTTGTTTTTCCCCTCCGTGGTTGGCATAGCACTGTGCAGACATATCACGCATTGTGCTGTCTGTTACATAGTTACAATGAGAGCTGTCCAAGGTTTCTAATCATGCAGTCTGTGATGAGAAACACATCGTGGGAGGCACACAGAGAACATGTGATGGGTTGTCAAGCATGGGCTGTAATGACGAGGACACATGTTGGGAAAATGATAACTGTCACACGCCATCCTGTGTGACAAATATATTTATAAACCATTTCACTCTGGCTGGATGATTTTGTCCATGTTGCAATTTTTAGCTTGTGATGAGTCTGAACGGACCCCTCTTGTGATATAAAACAATCCATTGTGTTGCCCTTTATGATGCAGTTTGATGTCTTTTAATATGTGCTTATTGGTCTTTTTAAAAGCAGAACTTCATAAATTCCATAAAAAAATATTCAATCACATACAGCACAATCATAGAGTACATCTATACACATGATTCGTTTATGTTTACTTGATTCTTTTAGCTTTCTTTTCTTTTTAGCTTTAGTAAGAAGCAGCAAAAGATCAACTACAACAGTAGACAGCCACCAAGGCTTTATTTATTATATTACTTGTGAGCCAGTGTCTGGGGCAGCATGGTAGGTGGAGGCAGTACCAAACATCAAAATGTAAAAATGTTACTTTTTGTCTTTTTTTGTTTTTTTTTGTTTCCTTTCTCTGCCTCCTCTGGGAATTTGTAGTTAAATTCTGCAAAAAAACTGTAGAAGGAGGAGGGTGTAGCAGCTTTTCAGAGGAGCCAGAAGACTTCATATCAGTGTTTCTCAAACAGGGGTCCGTGGATTCTCCAGAGGTTGCTAGGGGGTCCTTGAAGAGAAAGCAGTGATAGATTGATCTCCCACCTACACTGACTGCCCATACAAGGAGGCGTACACACAGGGAGTGCCAGGTGTGCCTGTGCACACCCTGATCACCCCAAGCAGTCGCGATTACCCCTCCTGCCTGGCTGAAGAGAAAGGGGCTGGGGAATCTCTATCCCCAGTCCCTTTTTTCTGTCTCAAAAGTGAGAAATCAGGGGTCTGTTTGGAGTTTAGACCCCTGATAGTTCACAAAAAGCTCCCCAACAGGGCTCCTAATTAAAAAAAAAATAATAATAATTACTGTAAATAAAAAATTGCAAAACAAATAAACTGCTGACAACAATCTCTGCCCTACTGACACTGTTCAATGCTCTACTGACTGACATTATCCACTGTCCTACTGACACATCGACAGCTCTACTGTCATGTACATGTTTTAATACATTTAAAAAATGTTTGTTTACATTTGTTTATAAAAGTGTGTGTGTGTGTATGTGTGTATATATATATATATATATATATATATATATATATATATATATATATATATATATATATATATATATATATATATATATATATATATATATATATATATACAGTATCTCACAAAAGTGAGTAAACCCCTCACATTTTTGTAAATATTCTATATATTTTCATGTGACAAGAAATGATACTTTGCTACAATGTATTAGCGAGTGTACAGCTTTTATAATAGTGTAAATTTGCTGTCCCCCTAAATTAACTCAACACACAGCCATTAATGTCTAAACCGCTGGCAACAAAAGTGAGTTCAAAATGTCTAAATTGGGCCCAATTAGACATTTTCCCTCCCCGGTGTTATGTGACTCGTTAGTGTTACAAAGTCTCAGGTGAAAATGTTAAATTTGGTGTTATCACTCTCACATACTGGTCACTGGAAGTTCAACATGGCACCTCATGGCAAAGAACTCTCTGAGGATCTGAAAAAAAGAATTGTTGCTCTACATAAAGATGGCGTAGGCTATAAGAAGATTGCCAAGACCCTGAAATTGAACTGCAGCATGGTGATCAGACCATACAGAGGTTTAACAGGACAGGTTCCACTCAGAACAGGCCTTGCCATGGTCGACCAAAGAAGTTGAGCGAACATGCTCAGTGCCATATCCAGGGGTTATCTTTGGGAAATAGACATATGAGTGCTGCCAGCATTGCTGCCGAGGTTGAAGGAGTGGAGGGTCAGCCTGTCACCTGGGGGCTCAGACTATACACTGCACGCTGCATCAAATTGGTCTACATTGCTGTTGTCCCAGAAGGAAGTCTCTTCTAAAGATGATGCACAAGAAAGCCCGCAAAAAGTTTGCTGAAGACAAGCAGACTAATGACATGGATTATCGGAACCATATCCTGTGGTCTGATGAGATCAAGATAAACTTATTTGGTTCAGATGGTGTCAAGCAGCATGTGTGACGGCAACCAGGTAAGGAGTACAAAGCCAAGTGTGTCTTGCCTACAGTCAAGCATGGTGGTGGGAGTGTCATGGTCTGGGACTGCATGAGTGCTGTCAGCACTGGGGAGCTACAAGTCATTGAGGTAACCATGAATGCCAAAATGTACTGTGACATACTGAAGCAGAGCATGATCCACTTCCCTTCAGGGACTGGGCCACAGGGCAGTATTCCAGCATAATGACCCCAAACACACCTTCAAGTCGACCTCTGGCTTGCTAAAGAAGCTAAGGGTAAATGTGATGGACTGGACCAAGCTGGTCAAAATCAACTCTTACCTTTACTAACAGATGCAGCAGCTGGATCACTGCATGAACTGTATGTAGCCAGCAGTGTATGGGAACTCTGTCCCTCTCACAGAACAAAATTGAGTCAGGTTGAATGCCGCTCAGGAGCTATGTATTCTATGAGGGTAAAAAGGTAGAGAAAGTCTGTTCTAAATAATTCAAGAAACATTTGGTGGATCAAATAGGATCACGCTTTGCTGGGTTTTTGCCTTCCTCTGGATCAACTGTGGGTATAGGATTGTGTATATAAAATTCTATGATTTTTTTATTTTCCTTTTATTGGTTGAACTAGATGAACTTGTGACTTTTTTCAACCAGACTGAATATGTAACTATGTAAACATAAAATCATCTCATCTGTCTCTTGTTCATTGGTCTGTACAGCTAAAACATTGCTGTGAGTATAAGCAGACAGCATTTTTTACAAACATAACTGCATGATGCAAAGGCTGGAAATTATACAAAAGAGCATTATCATTCAAGTTTGTCTAAAAATAGACCAGCTAGTGTCCAATTATAGCAGTTTGTAGATGGAGAAGGGGAGAGCTAACTGGAGAAATAAACTGCATATTGTGTAATGCTGCTGTCCTGACCTCAGCAGCATCCATTTTCAGGCAGAATATTTTCCCGGTCATGGTCCAAATTGCTATAGAATATTACCACACCTGGAAACTTTTAAAAGTCATAATTCATAAGATTGGAGGTAGGGTAAGTGGGTTGAGTGGTGGGATGGGCTCAGAAAAGGTGGAAGGCAGTTAATTTCTGATGGGAGCTATAGAGTTACCGTGTGGACCAGATTCGGGCAGAAAGGTTACGTGAACATCTATTGAGTATGTGATCGCTTGGATGTGAATTCCATTCATCCATTGGTACACATTATTTTTTTAACTCTTCGATTATGTGGGCACCATTTGTTGAAGCAACAAATTGCTTTCGTGGGCTCCTTTTCTAAGCTGCATTTGTCCTGATATGGTGCCTCTTTCTGTGATTGGGTCTGGATGCCTTTCCTGTACTTTAAGGCTCTATTATTGGCTTTGTGCATATATCACTAATATGAATCCCTGAAGAAGCCTCTTGATGAGATCCCAACTAGTGATCTACTACTGACTCCTGTATCTGGCCCTGGGCCCTGTACATGCAAGATTTTCACTTCATCCATCTATCTATGCAATACAAGTCTATTGGGCCAGTGGACACAGGTTTTAATATATTTCGATTTTTGCCTATACAGTAAAACCTTGGTCTGCGAGCATAATTCGTTCCAGAAACGTGCTTGTAATCCAAAGCACTTGTATATCAAAGCATTTTTTTTACAGGGTATAAAAGAGAAGAGAGGCACCTCTAAGTGTTGCAATAAGTTGCTAAATGTTGTACCTTCATTAAATGTAACCATATTGCTACACTTAGAGTGCTCACTTACTTGGTTTTGGGTTATAGATGACAACCATTAAAGTCCTGTATCTTTTATTTTTTATTGTGGTGGGATGGGCTCATTATGATGCATGTGGAGGGCTGTGCAAAATAGTGGGTATGGTGAAATTGCAAGTGAGAGTGGCTTAGGGTCCTGATTCTACATAATTCTACCTGAAACAAAAATAAACAATGGAAAAAATGCACAAGCCTCACACACCTTCCAAACCCTTTTTGTTTTTCAGAACTTTTGATCAAGAGGTTCAGCAGCTGAATTCTCTGTTCACATAGTAACAAAAAATTAATTCGTTTTGTTTAGAGTCTTTGACTGAAGTAAACACTAAATAAAGAAATAAAAAAATAGTTATCTTTGTCTTTCAGTACAGATAATTTTTGCTCTTTAGGTGGACCCTATATATTCATCAGTTTATGCTTTAACATTAGTCAGGTAATTCTACCTTTAACAATAACACTTAGCTTAGCATGGATGCAGGGGTCTCAATTAGATTTATCCTGTGCAGTTCTTTGTCAGAACAAGAGAAATGTATTTATGTATGGCTAGCTTTAGATATTACAGATTTCATAGAGGTCTATAAGTCAGACCAAAAAGAGGTACAATGGAAGAGGAAAGGGGTGAAGTTGTGTCCTAAAGAAGAACAGTCCGCCCAAATGAGGGACAGCATGGAGCTATGCCATGCTCTCTTTACAGTAAATGTCACTGCCTGGTCTACAGCCATAGTCATGACCTTAAATACAATTTTATTGTAAAGGTAACAGTTCCGTATTGGATACTGAAACAATATTCCTGTTTTGGGATGTGATGCATCATGTGCTATGTCCCGAGAAGGTCAGCACAGTTATGATGGCCTGTAGACAGTCCAGGTAGAAGCCATCTATGAAACTTGGGTAAGATTCCAGGTTCCATCCTATAAAACATGGGCACTCCTGTTTTGCCCCATCTTTGTACAAAAATAATAATCTATAGCTCTCAATAAGAAAGCAGCATTCTCCAAGAGACTCTTTTATTCTTAACTAGCTTCCATAGCTAGGCAATATTGACAAGTGGTCAGCGGTACATCTATTTTAATAAGTGTTGGGTGGGAGGAGATTTAGTGGTTAAATGAACAGCTTAGGCCCCGTACACACGACCGAGGAACTCGACGTGCCAAACACATCGAGTTCCTCGTCGAGTTCAGTGTGGAAGCCGCCGAGGAACTCGGCGGGCCGACTTTTGCCATTGAACATCGAGGAAATAGAGAACATGTTCTCTATTTCCTCGCCGAGGTCCTCGTCGGCTTCCTCGGCCGAAAGTGTACACACGGCCGGGTTTCTCGGCAGAATTCAGCTCTGAACCGAGTTTCTGGCTGAATTCTGCCGAGAAACTCGGTCGTGTGTACGGGGCCTCAGAGTCTGTGAAGTAAAGGCATAGAGAGACATTAAAGATCTGGTGTCGGCTTATAAGATGAGTCACTTTCTGCTGTGCTGTTAACACAAAAACTGTATTATGTTGGGCAGGAAAATGACACCAGAAAAAATAAGTATAGCATGGCACATAACTGACAAGACAAAAATATAATGTTGCTGATTTGAAGTGCCTCTGTAATTAAAAGAGTTGTTCAATTCTTTTTAATTCAGACCCTTTTAGATATTGCTCTGACATGGAATTTTTTAAAGATTAAACTTCGTGATGCGTGCAGGGAGCGTGGCGTACTTTTTGGTCTTCATACTGGCATTTCTAAAGTGCAATAGGTCACCTCAGTCCCTCAGTAATCTGTGAAACTCTGCTTTTGATGTAGGAGAGCTATTCCCATAGGGGCTTCATACTCTTTCTTCTGTATGGAAAGTCTGATATAAAAATATATAAGCACTAAACAATATCTCGCCACCACCAATCATGTTTACGCCTGCCTTAAAGGTCTGATTGTGACAAGGGATGAATATAAATAAAAATATATTGTATAAAAATGTGTTGTGGCACAGATAGGCATTGTTTACATGGGCAAAATCTATACAGCCCCTCTGAAAGTGATCTGCGGTGGGTTTCTTTTTACTGGGCGGTAGAGCAGCAGCTTTTAAGTTTTCAGAAGGTGCTATTGCATATTTTTCTTTTATTCTTCATCTAAAAGGGGAAGGTGCTGCATTTAAATATGGCATCACTTGGCTTGTGGTTGTGGCATGGTCCCATTGACTTCAATAGACACGTTTGACAGATGGTGCTGGTTGTCATACTCAACATGGCGAGTTAAATTTGCCACAGATTCAGCATGTGTACAACACTACTGGCTGCCATGGTTTTTACCACAATTTTCTGCCTACTGTATTTGCTGGCGTATAAGACTACCTTTTACACTTAAATACTGGCCAAAAACAGGGGTCAGCTGCTCGGATGCCTGCTGGATGTGTGGTAATACTGTATGTAGCTTTGGCTACATACAGTGTATATCGCTTAGCCAATCCCGGTGAGCGATGTACGGCAAATACGGTATATAAACAATGCCACTCAGTGTACTGACCTTGAACACTGA
This sequence comes from Rana temporaria, assembly GCF_905171775.1. Taxonomy (NCBI): domain Eukaryota; kingdom Metazoa; phylum Chordata; class Amphibia; order Anura; family Ranidae; genus Rana; species Rana temporaria. The sequence goes on along the minus strand of NC_053492.1, from coordinate 132,890,555 downwards.
ACTCTGTTGGCTGCCTGGTGCCATAGTACATAGTAGGACACATTTAGACAGGGTTCAAATAAGCTACCAGCATGTCTTTGGAGTGTGGGAGAAAACTATAGTACTTAGAGGAAACCCAAACAAATACAGAAAGAACATGGAAACTCAGCGCAGATAGTGTCCTGGCCAAGATTCAAAAATAATAATTTAATTAAGCTACTGGAATCATGTTTTTGCATTATTTTGTACCTGGGTGCTACAAACACTCCCCCAGTTCACTGGTGCCTTGCACCTACATTAGAATAATCTACAGATTGCCCAGTGAGCTGGGACAACCATATCCCATCTTGACCTCAGAATCAATAAGAAGGCAAACAGAAACCAGTTGAGACCTTTACACTTAAGCTCTGAGGCTTGGGAGTAGACCATGTAGATTAGCTGCATGTACGCACCTTTTATTTCAAGGAACCCAGTGCTACGACTACGAGGCATAAATACCAACCACTAAGACACTCTACGGCCCCACCTCTAGCTTTACCAACATCTATAGCAGAGTCTCCAAGCTTTCCAATGCATGGGCTACTTAGCATATTGTACAAATATTCATAGATCAAAAAAATCAGTTTGATAAATGAATGTATACAATTTTAATAATTGAAAAAAATTCACACACAAGCCCACATCACAGCCCACCTTTCACATACGCGTCTGAACTTCACATCAAAAGTCTACATGACTTCAGGGTCCCCCTTGCATATGAGAGACCTCTCTTGCTCACGCGAGTCCTTGGTCCCCTTGTTCTACCTTTACAGCACAACATTGGCAGCATAAAACAGGGTGGGAGGCAGAGCAGTTCTGGACAGAGGGCTTAAGTCGGGACAGGTCCTCTCTTGAATGCTGGAGTGGCTCTAGATGCCACCACCCTAGCTCAACATCATACATTTCTATGGTGTGGCTGGGCCGGTCACCAGCACCATAGCAATTAATAATACCATGTGTCCTGGCCAATCGGCTTTATTGGTTGTTATGGTGCTGGTGGCTGGGCAAGTACATGATGCAAGTACAGTACATATTGCTGCGGGCTGGGTAAAATCTTGTAGCAAGCTGAAAGTAATCTGCAGGTTATAGTTTGGAGACCCCTGATCTATAGTATGAGGACCAGCATAAACAATTAATTCATAGGTTAGTAATTCTAAAGCAGATTGTACCATCAGATTGTAATGTATGCTGCCAACTATATAGACAAGGTAAATGGCTGATGCAGAGGCCAGAAGAGGAACGGAAGACTTAATTTATCCAGTGAAATGACTTTGGTTGTCATTTATGTGGTTTTGTTTGATATGTGCGGTATCTCAAGTGTAACCTCAATGCTAAACAGTAAAATGAATTATTTGGTGCTCTCTTATGCTGCACAGTTTGTTGACTATAATCCTTAAACTGTACAGAATATGGATGATTGTTCATTATTTTGTGTAGCCGTCCTTTGAAAGTTATTCTTGGTTTAGCATGGAGATATATTGCAGGTAGAATCTAGCAATGTTTCTTTTTAAGTACTGGCAGTAAAGATATGTCTATGATCTAGCCAGTGAAAATGACAGGGAGGAATGTGTGTGAAACAGTCTGCAATACTGTAAATAGTAGGTAAAAGATGCAAATACAAATCTCTGCTTTAAATATAGGCATTGTTCATCCATGATGAAAATGAAATAAGCAGCAAAATTACATCTTTATTATTTGCTGGACGAGCCACACAGCTTTGACGGGATTACTCTGCATTTTTCAAATTGGAACCTTCTTGCCAAGTATGTTGCTGACCTCAGTAAGGCTGGCTATATATTATACAGATTCCTTGTACAATTTTTCTTTAGATTTACCAAAAGCATATCATATGTGGCCAAACCTAAGCACTTTCAATGTATGTAATTACTCATGCCCGTGCACTACATAGTTAAAGGTAAGTCTAAAGGAAATGTAATAAGTAAATTGTATAATGCACGGCCAGCTTAGGTGTCATAAACATTATACATTCATGTAAATGGTATGACCTTTTTTTAACTGCAACTTTCTGTACAAAACTAGGATTGCTACATAATTATTGGGTGGTACCAGGCAACAAGTAAAGGCAACCAGTGAGCTACTAGCACTCTTAGAATATTTACAAAATAATGTAAATTCTAATGTGGGCATGCTGTAACTCCTGCTCATTCATTCATTCATTCATTCATTCAGTGTACACTCTAGAGAAGGGGTCTCAGAACCAGTGGCGGCTGGTGCTCAAAATTTTTGGGGGGGCGCAAAGGAAAAAAAAAATTGCAGTCTCACTGTGCCCAAACGCAGCCACTGTTCCATGGCATCAAACGCAGCCACTGTGCCATCAATTTGCACCACTGTGCCATGCCATCAAATGCAGCCACTGTGTCATAAATTCGCACCACTGTGCCATGCCATTAAACGCAGCCACTGTGCCATCCATTGTCACCACTGTGCCATCCATTGTCACCACTGTGCCATGCCATTAAACGCAGCCACTGTGCCATCAATTGTCACCACTGTGCCCTTTAATGGTCGCTGCTGTGCCAATTGTCCCCACTGTGACCTGTAAATTGCTCCCCCCCCCCCCCCCGGCCCGGCACTTGCCTTTACTGGAGTCAGGCATCCACGTCCCATGATGTCTTCTCCCGCCCTCGATGGCCGAGACGCCTGTCAGTCAATCAGGTTACCGGTAGCCAGAACCGGCCGACCTGATTGGCTGAGACGCCTGTCATCTTATCCAAGGGGCGTACAGTCTGTGCGCTCCGAGAATAAGCTTCCGGGACCCAAGGGCTGTATTGGGAAAGCCTATCAGAGCCGTTGGCTTTGATAGACATTTCCGTACAGCCAACCAGCTGGCGTTATTCAGATGGCCTGACATGAGCGCCGAACATCTGAATAACAGCGGCAGCGGCGAAAATAACATAGATTCATGCAGTGCATGAATCTATGTTATTAGACTCAGTGGCGGTGAGAGCCAGAGGGGGCGGCGCTCCAGCTCCCTCTATGGACGAACCGCCACTGCTCAGAACCTTCCAAAAAAAGGCCAGTTTATTGTTGTTCAGAAATGGTGTTATTGGGAAGAATAGTACCCCATCTATGGTGTCAGTGGGTGGAACAGGGCCCAATAATTGGTGTCAGTTGGAGGAATAGTACCCCAAGGGTAAAGGCAAGAAAAAGGCCGCATCAGGCCGCAATTTGAAGACTATTGCTCTAGAGCATCATGAGAGTAGGAAGGCAGGAGGTCTTTATTGCAGAATATGCATGGCATGACTCTTCTGTAGAATTTTTTTTTAAGTTCCACTTTACATTATGACTGGTGTGTGCTTGAATAGAAAAATTCACTGAATGAAGACTTGTCAGTAGCGTTGGAATTAGGGCTCTTGGAAAAGCATTGGCAGTCAACATAAGTATATAAATATAACCCAAGAAACCACGTGAGGGACACAAGTTACACACTTTATGCTGTGAAAGTCTATGATGGAAAATGTTTCTGTGCAATACCCACATACTGTACAGTATATATCTGACTACCATGTGAACACTTCTATTGCTGTCATCACTAGTAGTAGTTTGGCATGTATTGCAACTTTTACATTTTCAGCTAAGCAATGGTTGGGTGAGGAGTCAAAATTACCATCTTCGTGGTATTTTTGCATTAAAGCTCCTCTTTTTTCATCTAGATGCTTTCATACTCTTCGAAGATTTATTTTCCACATCCAATGTTCAGTGTATATCAGACAAATACTCCAAAGACATCAATGCATGTTTCCAGTTTGTCTGTGCTTTATCAACAGTGGCCAGCAGCAACCAGAGAGACACTCTCCAAACCACCAGATCACATTTTTGTTTAATCTGTTTAAGTCAATGACAGAGTCATTTGGCCCAACTTCTATCCTGAGCAGGAGTGTTCTGGCTGCATGGGCTTTCCGGTTTAAACAATAAATAGGATTGCCAACCCCTGATGACTTGTTATAGTGACAAAACATGAAACATGTATTGCAGAGGACTTCTTTTTTACTAACAACCTGAAATGTGACAAATACTCCTACTATAAAGTAAGACAATTGATTTTTAAAAGCTAAGTTTAATTTTAAGGAAAAAATAATAAATTACACATATTTTTGTAGGAAAAAAAGGGGTCTTAAAGGGGATTAAACAGTCTGCTATAACTGGCTATAGGTGTCAGCATTGATCAGTGTATTCTGACAGCAGGGAAAGCTCCCCGCTGTCTGAATAAAATACCTCAGAGGAAGTGATTCCACCATCCACATCAAATGCATCGTTTTTCACAGACCAAAGCTAGTGTGAGGGAGCTCTTAAAGGGATGCTGGGGATGGGAAGGGTTAATGCAGAAGCATCACAAACATGAGTAATAACCTCATCGGGTTTCTCAAGCAGCATATTGTCAGCCATCCCCAAAAATGGCTTCAGTTGTCCCTAAAGCTTCCAGCAGAATTTTTGAGCCAACGTTTGCTGCACCCACTTAACAGACATCGATCCAACGATTGACTTCTGTCAAATGGGCTTGTTGAAATATTTTTCTCATCCTATCACAATACAATGTCTCAATATGTGTAAATTTTTTGGGGCTGAACAAGAAAAAAAAATCCATCTATTGCCAGCTTAAAGAGGAAGTAAACCCACTTTTACAAGAAAAAAAAAACACCACCTGCAAGACAACGGCATAATGAGCTAGTATGCATAGCATACTAGCTCATTATGTAATACTCACCTCAGATCGAAGCCCCTACAGCCGTCCTCGTACACCACTCGGGCGGCCGGCATCTCTCCATGGGGTTACTTCCGGGTATCGCGGCTCCGGCCAATCACAGCGTGGGAGACGCCAGTCACAGCACAACCTCCTTTAGTAACGGCACGATCGCCATCGCTACAGTGCATCTGCAACGTTGTCAAGTGTAAACAGGTCGAGTGGGTTCTGGAGAAACTGAGCAGACACATGCGTCAAGAATTGAAATTGTTGTGTTCGCAAAACAGAAAGTGTTGGGAAATCTCCCTAGTGGGACACATACAGCATAAAATAACCTTATAGGGGTATTAGCCCTTCCCTGTACCATCCAAAACAAAAAGAAAACAGTTTTGGCTATATATACACATTGGGCTAGATTCAGGTAGGGGCGCGCAATGTTACGGCGGAGTAGCGTATCGTATTTACGCTACGCCGCCGTAAGTTAGAGAGGCAAGTGCTGTATTCACAAAGCACTTGCCTTCTAAGTTACGGCGGCGTAGCGTAAATGGGGCCGGCGTAAGCGCGCGTAATTCAAATTTGGATGAGGGGGCGTGTTTTATGTAAATTCTTGGTGACCCGGCGTGATTGAAGTTTTTTTACGAACGGCGCATGCGCCGTCCGTGTACATATCCCAGTGTGCATTGCTTCAAGGTACGCCGCAAGGACGTATTGATTTTGACGTGAACGTAAATTACGTCCAGCCCTATTCGTGAACGACTTACGCAAACGACGTAAAAAAATTCAAATTTCGACGCGGGATCGACGACTATAATTAACATTGCGTGTGCCTCCTAATAGCCGGAGTAACCTTCCCCCCGAAAAAGCCTAACGTAAACGACGTAAAAAATAGCGCCGGGCGTATGTAAATTTGTGAATCGGCGTATCTAGGTCATTTGCATATTCTACGCCGAAAACTATGGAAGCGCCACCTAGCGGCCAGCGTAAATATGCACCCTAAGATACGATGGTGTAAGAGACTTACGCCAGTCGGATCTTAGGCTAATGTCGGCGTATCTTGCTTTCTGAATACAGAAAAAAGATACGCCGGCGCAGCTTTGAATTTACGCTGCGTATCTATAGATACGCCGGTGTAATACATTGCTGAATCTAGCCCATTGTTTCATTATTTTAAGAGGCTACACTAGATTTCATGCGGTCTGCCTTCCTGTCTGACTGCTGCCATTATCAGTTATCAGAGCTAATGGCCAGATAGACTGGGGACATGATTACATGCTGTTAAATGTGTAAAAAGGCTTTTTCTTTTTTGGTTCTTGTGTGAACCTACAGAGAGAACAATAGAAATTTGTAGAAAGGTGTATTCTTAAACTGTAAAAAGATTCAATTAAATCAATCACAAAATGTTTATTATATCAACACAATGCATTCCTACCACGAATAGAGATGAATGATTTGCTGCACCAACAGAGCATTAACTGTAATAGTTTAATAATAATTCCCAATGCATTTCTCATTAAAAAAATGTTTCCAGCCTGTGGGCAGGAGAAATTACCGTAGTTCACCAGCATAGAAAAGAACTTGTTCTGATTATTTCTTTGATATTAAATAATAACTAATCTGAGGCGGCCTCATTCACACCTGTGGGAGTCTTTGGATGCATTTTTGTGAGTTAAAGTGGAACTAAGCCCATCAATTTAACTGTTTTCCCAAAACAGTTATTTTCAAGGCTGTCACAGTTCATTCTGCTCTCAACTGGACTGTCAAGCCACTAAATGGCTGGTGTCGTAACTAATCACATGTACAGCACCATGATAAAGATGGCAGCTTTCTTAGCTGCAAAGTACAGGAGGGTTTATTTCTCCTTTTTTAAAGTGACTTTTACTGTAAATGATTCCTAGACAAAATCTGTATACATTCACTACTTAAAGGCCCTGTAGCTAATTTTTAAATAAATCTGTTATCTGTCTGTTTTTCTGCCTCCTTGTAATTTCCTTCGGTGAGCTCTCAAGCCCCCCCTCCCCCCCACAACTAATTGTTTGGCGTGAGCAGTGCATGTTAACTGCAGTAATGTGCACTGCTCTATGCACACTACACATCCCATAATTCTTAGTCCCTAGTCCAACTCAGGAGCGAGCAGGAAAGTGACTATGTTATCAGGGCTCAAGTCCTGCGGGAACGCGTGGGAACGGAGTTCCTGCACTTTTTTCACAGCAGGAACGCAGTTCCCTTTGCAGGACTAGAGCAGCCGAGAGCAGCCGAGCCGCCTGAGCCAATCCTTCACCAAGCGGCGATGCCCAGCTCGAGTCACTGTCAGGGGTAGGCGAACCTTAGTAATCCTTTATGTTACTGCCCGCTTCCTGTATATGGATTCATCGGGTAGTGTGCGGGTATTCCGTCACTTCCTCGATGCGGAGGTCTGCCGCGAGTTATCACGGGATTTAGAAAGAACTTGCTTCTTTCTAAATCCCGCGATAACTCGCGGCAGACCTCTGCAATGTCTCCTGCGAACAATGACAAAAGCTCCCAGGAGACATTGCGGCATCAAGGAAGTGATGGAATACCCGCACACTACCCAATGAATCCATATACAGGAAGCGGCCAGTAACATAAAGGATTACTAAGGTACAGTGGATCGAAAAAAAAAAAAAACATGCGGTTTAGTAATTATGCATATGAGCGTATCTTTTTTTTTTTTTGGTGGGGGAGTGGATCTTGGGTGGGAGTTCCCACACTTTTTTCCCCAGGACTTGACACCTGTATGTTAATATATACAGTGAGACAATGAAGACCAAGTGTAGCCACCTTCTAACAGGAGGTCAGATCACAGCAGCAAAAGAAAAGGAATTTGTAGATTTGGAGGAGGCTGAGAGATAAAGGGGGTCCTTGTTTGACTTCAAGTCGTTGTAAAGCTTGTATTTTTTATTTTTTTTATAAAAATAACAAACGTGTTATACTTATTCTGTGCAATTGTTTTGCACAGAGCAGCCCAGATCCTCCTCTTCTGGGGTGCCCCACTGGTGCTCCAGGCTCCTCCTCTTCAACGTGTGATCCCACAGAACATTTCTTTCCATGGGGGCACCCATGCAGGCTTGCTCCCGTGCTGCATCTATAAACAACGGGACTCGGCCCCATCCCCTGCACCAGTTTTTACAGGATTTGATTGGCAGCAGAGGGAGCCAGTTGCTTCCGCTGCTATCAATTTATCCAGTAAGGAAAGCAACAGCGGCTGGAGCTGCTGCGCTCCTGTACATCGCTGGATCAGATTGCGCTCAGGTAAGAAAAAAGGAGAGAGGTGCTGGGGGGTGTTGCAGCACAGAAGATTTTTCACCTTAAAGAGGAGTTCCAGTCGTTTTTACGTTTTTTAAAAGTCAGCAGCTACAAAAAGTGTAGCTGCTGACTTTTAATAAACAGACACTCACCTGTCCCACAGTCCAGAGATGCAGCCGCCCAAAGCCTTGGTCCTCTCCCTCTCCTCTCCGCAGCACCAGCATTTCAAGTGTGGACACCTGGCTGTGACAGCTTGCGGCTTCTCAGCCGGATGAGCACTGCACATGCGCGAGTCCCGCTGCACTTTCTCACTGGTCGGGCAATCTTCTGGGACATGTGACGTGCCCCAGAAGATTGCGGGGAGAGGAGGAGTCGCTTAGGCAGCGAGAGTGGAAGTGGGAGCTGGGTACCTTTCTAAACTAGGTACCCGCCCCCCCAAGAAAAATTACATGCCAAATGTGGCATGTAAAGGGGGCGAGGAGTGTTTTGAGCAGAAGTTCCGCTTTTGGGTGGAACTCCGCTTTAATGTATAGAATACATGAAGGTGAAAAAACTTGAGATTTGTCAACCACTTTAAGAATACATACTTGAATAGTGAGTATCAGTTTTATGTTCCTGTAAAATGTACATATTCATGTTTCATGAAGACTAGTGTATCGTATGCTGCATTTGTAAAGGTTATTTAATTTTTTTGGACAAAGCTAATGGAAATGATTTTATGGTGTGTATGTACTAAAGAAGTCGATACTGTTCACTTTGCAATGTGAACATTCATTAAGCTTAGTAAATATTGTAACGCTGGATAATATAAACAGGATTTTTGATTGTACTAAACTAGTAATTTTCGCTATTTTGAACCTTCATGGATCTGTTAGTAAATCGGTTGCATTGTGCCATATGCATTCAATTATAACTAAAGGCAACAAAAATAAATCAGATCAATTAGAGATGGATGTCTGTGTCCCTGGTAGGGAGATTCACCCTCTCTATTTGTTCTGTTTATCCTTATCACCGAAAGATAACGAAAATCCAAATTTTTGGCATAGTCGCCAGAACAGGAAAATAAATTCTTCCAGTGGGGACATTAGTTCCAATGACAACCAGGGATTTTCTCGCTTTGGAAGGATTTTCTCTCACTTCCTGCTTTGTTTATAGGACAGGAAGTGAAACAAATCTCCCAGCTAGGAAACAGATGGCTAAAAAATAACAGGGGTTATAAATATCTCCTACTTTTATCCAGAATGAAAACAAAAATACGTTTAGCTTATTTATTAGACTCTGCGGAGTTCAATAACATTTTAAAGTGCACTAGTTCATGGCAACCAATTTAGAATTGAGATTAGAAACAAAATCTATTTCCACCACCACCACCACCCACAAAAAAAAAAAACACCAAAAAAAAAAGAAACAGAATCTATTTGTATTGGGTTTAGTACTCATTAAACGTTGTATTGCTATATTGAAACAGTGCTATAAGGTATACTTTTCATGTATCTTGTAAGTCCACCCTTTACATTTTTTTTCAAGCTGATTCAACTGCAAATCTATTAAACCCCTTTGTCTGATTTTGATGTTCTGGAATCCAAAATCCCAAAATGCTGGAGGGTTGGTTTGAACATTGAGTCCGTGGCCACTAGAGGGCAGTTGAGAACAGTCATCTTGGCTCTCATGCAGTTTTATGGATCAGTTTGTTTTGTTGGACTTCTCTAAAAGTAGAAGCGTTATCCTGATATGGAGGATAAAAGCATAGTGAAATTACAATGCGAACATAAAATCTTTTCACACTGCCATTTTTTGCTGTATTGTGCTGTAGTTTGGTACGTGTTCATTTCCAGACTACGTTTTACATGAAATCAATATGGGTAGTGACAAGTGCTGGTTACTAGCTTAGGCTGGATAGCTCACTTGAGGATATTATTAAAGGAAGCATCAAAATGGTTTTATTTCTTCCCTGAACATCTCCATAGTGATGAATGAGGATACTTGCACAATATGTACTTGTCAGACTGACACTAGGAAATATACCAATCAATAGGCATTCAGTTAGATTGCCAAGTGCTATACGTGTTTCAGGTTCTTCAGTCTGGTGCTATAAAAATTAGTTTTAGACCTGTAAATTGTATAATCAAGGCTGTATTGCAGATCAAAAAGCAGGAGCAGTACCCTCTCATCATACACCTGCCAACAATTTACGGAAGTACCAAAATAACCATGGGTGGGCTGCAGTGTTTAGGAAGAACAGAGGTGTATTTGTTCAAAAGATTTTCCCTCTTGAATGTGATAAAAATTCAGTTTGGTCTGAATTTTTTAGTTTATTTGGAAAATTTAAATCAGGCTGCTGTGTAATTTTGTTCACCCGTCCATATTGTAGCGGAATTTTAAAGCATATCTATATTCAAAATGTAAAATCATATATTTATTTCTGCATTGTATTTCAATTATTTGTAGCCTGCTCCTATTAATAATCTTAAAGTGGTTGTAAAGGCAGAAGTTTTTATCTTAATACAGTCTATGCATTAAAGTGGGGGTTCACCCTAAAAAAAAAAAAAAAAACTGTCTATCATGCCATCCAGCATACTAACGTGAGCTACAGTATGCCTTTATTTTATTTTTTTGTGCTGTACGCACAGTTTAATCGCGTAGTTAAGTTTCAGACTCCCCGCGGGGAGTAGGCGTTCCTATGAAGAGGGGAACATGATTGACGGCCGGCTATGGCGCGTCACGATTCCCGAAAATAGCCGAAATAGGACTTGGCTCTTCACGGCGCCTGCGCAGTCAGCTCCTAGTCTGTGCGCAGGCGCCGTATAGCGCCGTGAAGAGCCGAGTCCTACTCCGGCTATTTTTGGGAAGCGTGATGCGCCATAGCCCGCCGTCAATCATGTTCCCCTCTTCATAGGAACGCCTACTCCCCGCGGGGAGTCTGAAACGAAACTAACAGATTAAACTGTGAGTACAGCCCAAAAAAATAAAATAAAGGCATACTGTAGCTCACGCTAGTATGCTGAATGGAATGGTAGAAAGTTTTATTTTAGGGTGAACCCCCACTTTAAGATAAAAAAAAACTTCTGTGTGCAGCAGCCCCCCTAATACTTACCTGAGCCCAGTCTCGATCCAGCAATGTTGCACGAAAGTCTTGGCTGACCATGACTCTCCCTCCTAAATTGTATATTTTTAGCTTAGTACACCAACACACAGGATGGTACTGTGGGTGTACACTAATGGATAGCACAGTGCCACATCCTAATCCTGAAGAAAAAATATTGGAGAAAAAACATAGACTTTGTAGGCACCACTGATAAAAAACAAATTGTATTTATAACAATTGATTTGTTATAAATAAAATGTGTTTTTATCAGTGGTGCCTACAAAGTCCATGTTTCTTTCTCTGATATATTTTCTCCCTCCTAATTGGCTGAGACAGCGGGCACTATTGGCTCCCACTGCTGTCAATCAAAGTCAATGAGCCAATGAGGAGAGAGTGGGGGCGGGGCCGAGCTTCGGCTTAGTGTCTGAATAGATACACAGAGCAGCAGCTCAGCTCAGGTGCCCCCATAGCAAGCTGCTTAATGTAGGGGCACTCAACAGAAGGGAGGGGCCAGGATGCATGCGAGGGATCCGAGAAAGGGAGGGTCAGGGCTGCTCTATGCAAAACCATCACATGCACAAAGCAGATAAGTATAACACGTTTGGGGGGGTATACAGTACTTAAAGCGGGTGTTCGCCCTAAAAACAATTTTCGAACATTACATTGAGCTCACTCTCGACATTGACAGTATGCCAATTTTTATTTTTTTTGCTGTACATACCTCGTATAGCTATTTTCTTACCTGGCTTCCGGGTAGTGAATCCCGCGGGAGTTGGCGTTCCTATGCAGCAGTTACTGATTGACTTGATGACAAAAACTACCCCCCCGTCACATAAGGAGCATCACGAGTTGCTGAAAGAAGCCGAACGTCGAGTCAGCACTATACGGCGCCTGCGCACTGACGTTGGGCTTCTTTCGGCAACTGATGACGCTCCTTATGCAACGGGGGTGGTAGTTTTTGTCATCGCGTCAATCACTAACTGCTGCATAGGAATGCCCACTCCTGCGGGATTCACTACCCAGAAGACCGGTAAGAAAATAGCTATACGAGGTATGTACAGCAAAAAAAAATAATTTTAATTTGAGGGTGAACCCCACTTTAAAGCTGGCCATAGATTTTTCATTGTTTGCATGTGAGTTTGAGGCATGGATTTGCCTCGGTCTCATAGCGAACTCTCTCCCCTAGCTGGCAGTTGTGTTCACAGGCTCTGGAGTGAGAGAGCCCAGGAATCATGGCAGGAGGAAGGCCGCCAGCCATCGGCTTGTGACTAAAGGTTATTTTATTGGATGTACGTAGTACGTCCAAAGAGCTGAACTGGATATACAGTAGGTAAAGCATTGCATACATTGTCAGCAGCATAAGAAATAAAAACTGTTAAAGTGTCACCAAACCCACATCATAAAAAACTATTAATAAACAATGTATTACATTCTGTTCATACTCTCAGTCACAATGCGATTCGTTTACTGTGTTCTGCAAAAAACCTGGTTGATTCTGCTGCTTCCCATCTCCGCCTTCTGTTTTTGTCCCCAATTCAGCTAGGGATTTTGCAACTGTGGTGGCAACTCTGCACATGCTCAGTTTTTCTACTGAGCCTCTCCTCCCTATCACATCTAAGCAGCCCATGTGACTATAGAGACACATATGTGGGTGTATACATAATGGTAAATGACAGCCCACTCCCTCCCTCCTCCTCCATGCCTATTAACCAGCTAAACACAATGGGGGCAGGATATTACATGTGGAGGCTTCACCTCCCTTTTATTCTAAGACACAGAATGGAGGAACATGACACAGCCTGTGACTGGCAGACATCTGCCCATACCATGTTATTGCCCAAAAAATAATAATGTTTTGATATCAAGTAAATATTTGTATGACAATTTAAAACAGTTTATTGATATTAATCATTTACTTTTAGGCTTCATTTCCACTGGCGTTTTTACAGCCACTTGTGTTAGCCTTTTTTACAGCTTTAAAACGCCTGTCCACGTTTTTGAGCCTTTTTTAATGTCTGGCGTTTTTACAGCTCTATTGCTGGAGCCACAGAACGCCCTGGTCCCGCGTTTTTTTTTACAGCTCAAAAACGCCTATGCCATTTGCAGCTCAAAAACACCTATGTGGGCATGATGCCATAGAATAACATGGACAGGCGTTTTTAAGCTGTAAAAACGCTCAGAAAAGTGGCTGTAAAAACACCAGTGGAAATGAAGCCTTAGGCTCCGTACACACGACCGAGGAACTCAACGTGCCAAACACATCGAGTTCCTCGTCGAGTTCAGTGTGGAAGCCGCCGAGGAACTCGGCGGGCCGACTTTTGCCATTGAACAACGAGGAAAAAGAGAACATGTTCTCTATTTCCTCGCCGAGGTCCTCGTCGGCTTCCTCGGCCGAAAGTGTACACACTGCTGGGTTTCTCGGCAGAATTCAGCTCTGAACCGAGTTTCTGGCTGAATTCTGCCGAGAAACTCGGTCGTGTGTACGGGGCCTGACTCTGAATTTCAAAGGCTGTTTTTTTTTTTTGAACATGTGACCAGCAGCAGAGGACTAGAAACTCCTTTTGCTTATGTTTCCCTGTGGAGGGGCTGGGAAAGAGCTAGAAAAAAATGTATTTAGATGTTATTATTGTATTAAATTAATTACAGTGCCATCACCCATATACAGAAATAGAAGGAAGGAATGTAAATTAAATAGTGTGTTTTCAGTATCACTTTAATGGCCACTGAAGACTACCTTTTTATTAAATCTGGAGCCTGTGGGATATGCTTTGGGTAGGAAGTCCAAAAGAAAAGAGGATGAAAGAGATAGAGAGCAGGAGGTCTTGAGGGAAGCAAAAAGGATGGTTTGGGTTATATTTGGAGATAAGGTTAGTGATGTAGCTGGGGCAGAGTTGTGAAGGACTTTGTACGGTAAAGTATTAGTATAATGAATTTCATACATTGGACAATTGGAAGCCAGTAGAGGAGGGATTTGGAAAGTGGGGAGACGGACGCTAAGTCGTTGGTAAGGTGGATGAGTCTGGAAGCAGCATTAATGATGGACTAAAGGGGGGGATAGCTTGTGTAAAGGTAGGTCAACAAGGAGGGAGCTGCAATAGGACATGGTGTGGACTAGTTGGTTTGTAGTGTCTTTTGTAAAGAAGGGGCTGAATTTTGGAAATGTAACGGAGGTGAAGGCAGCAATATTTGGACAGTGATCGGATATGGGACTGAAAGGACAGGTAGAAATCTTTATTTAACCTCTTTTTTTTTGTGTGTGTGTATGTGTATATGTATGTGTGTGTATGTGTGTATGTGTGTATGTGTGTGTGTGTGTGTATATATATATATATATATATATATATATATATATATATATAATCAGTTAATTTCATTAATTTGTCCTTAATCTATAACTATATTAAATGGTGGTGTTTTATGTCTGCTGGAATTTTTACTTTAATACTCTTATTTCCAGCTATATTTTATAGTTTTTAAGTAGCAAGAATAAATGTTTGAGACCATGGGCCCTTCCAGAAGCAGAGACTGATTCTCAAGTGTCAGATAATCGATTCATTGATTTCTCTTTTGTTTTGTATTTTAGCTTGGGAATGAGGTGTTTTGCTCAGGCACACTGCACTTAGCACCAAAAAATAGCACCTTTAAAACGGCAATAGATCAGTGAGAAAAGTAGACTTAGCCCTTGTGGCTGCAGTATGCAGTCTCAAAAAGCTTTTCCATGTTTTAGCTTAGCAGTTACGGTATATCCGCAGGCAGGGTTTGTGAATTAAAAGGCTGGACCTGTGCTAGCATGAGGGAGCCCAGTGAAGTGGAAAATAATTAAAGTGACAAGTTGTGTTATTCTGATCAAAAGTGCTGAAGGCAAATAACCCTGACAGCTCCTCCGTTTATTCAAGGCCTTCTTAATGAAGGACAAGGGCATGGCGAGGAACTGTGTTTTCTGCATGAAGATTCTGCTTTTGGGCTTCCAAATGCTATTTTGACCTAAATCTGTTAAAATACCAAAGGTTAAAACTACAGATAGTACAGTCAGAAAGGCAGAGTGGTGATTGATGTAATCATGCAATGTACTGTAAATTGCTCTTCTTAAAACATATCTTGTAGTATGATATAACTTCTACATCTTAGACTGCCCACAGACAGTCTGATAATTACAAGTAATGCTTTTGGTTTAAAGCACTGCCTGGGATTATTTGGTGGTATCTGATCAGCAAAAGGCAAAAATAAATACTTCAGTTATTTGAACGCACTTGTTATCTTAATTCATTGGAAGCATTTTCTACTAGAAGTAGGATCCAATTATTTTCTCCACTATTTAGGAGCGAACGATTTAACCACCTGCTATCTGGCCATTGCACATAAACGGCTGTATGGTGAACGGTAGGAGTTTGAATCTCTTGAAAAAGTGCCGTACAATGTGTAGCGCACCCAGTAAGGATTTGCAGATATACTTGGATCCCCCACTCCGGAACAGCCAGGCACACTGAATTTTCACAGGCACTCCAGAGTCAGAAAACAGACCGTTTTTGTTATTCATTAGGGGTTAATAACTTGGATAAGGATGGGAGGTTATGGGATGTCCACTTGACTTCACAAAACTTTGGCAACAACTTCAGGGACAGCTTCCTATATACAGTCTCCTTTACTCATCTCCTGCACACATTTGCTTGCTGCCTCCAGATTAAACAACGTTGGTTGTTCTGGCTCTTAGGCAGAATGTACCAACGGCTCTTTACAGGCAGAGACTCGCAGCCCCTTGCTGTGTAGCAAAAATACAGTGAACAGCTTGTACATCTTTTCTGTGGCATCTGGTCCCAACACCAGCCCTTCAAGCACTGCCAACCCACCCGTGGGACTCTCAGGAGATCTCTCAGGGAAGGATGAAGACTTGAGCACAGCGCTGTCTTTAGAGAGACTGGCTACATGTGGCAGTCTCCCCCCTTGCTTGTCCCCAGCAGTGGTGCTCTACTCACACTGTCCACACTTGCTCTCCAGGAAGGGCTTCCATGTGTTATGGCAGGATCTTTCCAGCACCTGAGCCCTGGCCTGAGGCAGAACAGCCCTCAAACTAGGGGGTTCACCTCAAGGGCCACCGACAGCCTCCTCAACACTGTATCTCCATCTTCCACCCGATTTCCCTGCTTGCATGGCCCATGTCTGTCTATGAGGTAAGCTCTTCCCCCTGCCAGCCCACTACTGGTGATTGGCTGAGGCCTCATAACCTTAAATATTCAAGAAAGCCCTTCATAACCTTTGGCCACTAGCTCTAGAACATTCTCCAATGTCCCAGAAACAGAGGGAGGCACCAGAGGAGCTTTTAGGATGAGTTATCCATCCCTGACTCACTGAACCCTGACCCAGATTTACAGCTCAGGCTTAGCCCTGAGCTAAACTAAATTTTATCTACACTAAATATAACCTATACTATCTCTAGCACACACTAGAGTGTGCTACAAATGCGAAACATGTTAGCGGTGACTCCAGCTGCTGTTTAAAGAAACAAAAAAAGTTGCTGCAGCCCAGAATGCAGTAATTTATTTTATTTTCCAACTGATTTGCTGGAGTGAAATGAGCTGGTCAATTTTGCAGTGGAGTCTGTAGTGAGCTGAGTGGTATACATGTCTTCTCGTACAAGTCAGAGTTGTCTCCCATGGTAATCCATCAGAAATAATAGATTTTTCTATAAATGATTGATTAAACTTTAGTGATTGCAGTTTTGGGCTCATTTTATTTTCTCCAGTTTTGACAATGGGGACCTTAATGGCTACAAGTTACTACAATTTGATACAGCTAATATGTGGAGGTGTCAGGTGTTGGATCACATGACCCATTATATTTTTTGTTTCTGCTGATCTAAGGAATGTTAAAACAAAATAAAATATGGATATACACATGCCCGATAACACTGCAGTTTTTATTTTTTCAGAACTAAACCCTCCTACTTTTAAAGCCAACGAAGCTGCCATCTTAACCTCTATTTGATCTGTAACTGCCATGATGCTGCACATGTAATTGGCTATGACGCCAGCCATTTGATGGTTTCATCTTCATTGATTGCAGTGTCGGTCGGCATGATGCACTGCTCTGCTCTGCCTGACATTGCAGTGCGATTCTGGCTGGTGTTCTGCAGTAAAATGCAGCGTGTCTGCATTTTATCACAGCATGCTTCAGCACTAGGCATTGTAGTGTGAACAAGACACACATAAGAAACAAGTGTTTCCTGTGTGTCCCTGCAGACAGACTTCTGTTATCGCATATAGTGTGAATTGAGATGATGCTGAGGATGATGATGGAGATGATGATTGATGATGATCACAATGAAGATATTTTTAGATATGTTACTAAGCTACGTGTCCACTTATTCAAAGTTATTGGCTCCAAGCAAAAACTGAAGTCAATTAGTAAATTGTCGGTGTTTAGGAAACATTGCAGCTGTTCTGAAATCAAAGAGTCTGCTTGGTTTATTTTAATCATAGTGCCATTTAATGGCAACCAGATTCTTAAAGCTTCTTACAAGTTGTTCTAAGCAGGGCTGCCACTTTTTGTCATCTTAAGCCCTGTACACACGGTCAGGATTTTTCCTGACAAGATTCCTGGCAAGATTTTCTTGCCGGCCGAGTGTACACACGTACGATTCAAAAGAACCGCCAGTCTTTTGAATGGCACGTATGCGGTGACGTCATCGACTATGACGCTCATCACATTCTATGCCGTCGCCGCCATCTTACTTCACCCTACCTATGCCTTGGAAGCTACTGTGTATGCATCAAAGTTTTTTCGAGCATGCGCGGGTTTCCATGGAGGCAGGTAAGTATACACACGCTCGGGTTTCTCAGCAGGAATACACTGCCAAGAATCCCGACGAGAAAAAAGAGAGCAGGTTGTCTATTTTTCTCGTCAAGATTCTGGGCAGTTTTCCCACCAAAAAACCTCAAAGCCTTGTACACACTCACGGTGTACTCGGCAAGAAAGCTCTCCCAGCAGTTTTTTTTTGCTGTTTCTGCCCGAGAAAACTGTGCGTGTGTACGAGGCTTCATTCTCAGCTATGCAAAGTCCCACTCTAGTTTTCTGTGATGTAGCAGTGAACATAAAAATGGCCAGACCTGAGGCTATGTGGTCTGATTCACAGTCTCAGGATTTGGCATTCCCAGGTTAGTGACACAGGCATATGCAGATGGCCATGTAATAGTCTTTCGGAGCCTATGCTCACTGCATATGGAGTAACCCTATAAGTAGTTATGTCAAATGCAGAGCATGCAATCTAAAATATACAATGTGATTGTAAGGGCATGTACAGATGAGCAATTAAGAAGTTGTCAGACATCTGCATAAGACTATTGGTGATTATGGAGTAACCCTACGAGCAGTGGACCCACATGATGCACAAGCTTTTGGGCATTTTTCCAAATGTGGTGCAACACATCTGAATAAGATATAAGGTTCTTTGCATGGCACTTGGAGAAATCTCATATACACTGTATTGTACGATTTGGTGTATTCTGTAAGCAGCTGGTTAGGCAAAAAAGTGGGGATTTAGTTGTACAGAGTGTAGACTGATGCTGGTGGCTCTTTAAACAGCCATGTACATGTGTCCTAGTGGTGGCTTGATACACTGGAGTTATATCACAATAAAGAACAGAAGCTTTTATTTTCAATTAACCTTTTAGGTAAGATGCTTAGAGAACTTTCTTTTAAAACTTTATTTCCTTAAAACAATCTGATTAAATAACCTTATTCCAGTCTGCTGTGTAGGGATATCAGGATGTTGGACATAGCTAGAATAGTGCCATATTTTCTGAAGAACAGTCATCTTTGTTAGGCTAAGATGGAGATATTAATGGATGCCCATTTTATGAAATTTAGAAATCTATCTAGAAAAGTATGCTTTTTCCTAGTAAACCAAGCAATATCCAGCCATATTTGCAGTGCAGATTAGAAGATCACAGTAGGTTACTTCAAAGTTCATATTTACAGAGTTCTGTATTGTTGGATCTGAATTAGAGTATAAACCTATTTTTTAAAAAAATGGCAGTTTAGCCCACATACTGTATGCAGTTCAGAACAAGTGGAGCACTAAGCAATCAGTGTGCGAGACTGAATAGCACTTGAGGCACCTTATAGTGAGATGGCACTTGGGAAATAGAGATTGCCATTTACATAGAAACTAGGGCAGTATGAAACAATTTCTCAGGTGCAGTGACAACTCACTGTACCTAGTTGCTGTGTCTGCAGTTTTAGTTAAAAATTGTATTTTACTTCAATCTATTTATGAGACTAGAATGTCATTATGAAATATATGCAAGTCTTCTTTATTCCATGATTCGTGTCTGTATAATATTAAATTGGATTGCAGTGCTGGGCCTCTGGTGCTGTCCATGGTGCTGAAATGTGACTGTGGTATCTTAGGAACTGCCCTGTGATATTCTTAGATTATTATTATTATTATTATTATTATTATTATATTCTATATATCTCTCTATATATATATATATATATATAGAATGTGTATAATGTATAATGTATGTATGTTAGAGAAACACTCTATCACATGTTGAAATCATTTATTCCAATCACCAAGAAAGCAATTTGCGTTGTTCAGTAATCCCTTAAAACACGGCTGTTTATATGCAATGCAAAATACTTTCTAGTATTACGAGAGGTATAGACTCCAGAGAGAAAGATATAATTTTGTTTCAAAGCTTTGCCCAGTCAGGGCGTAGTGAATAGCTGGCTGTTAAGAAACAGGGCCAGCCGTGGTGTCCTTAACAACTGATAAGTCATCAGCTGTCAATGTGCTTCCCTGCTGACAGATGAATGAAAAGAAAAACATTGCCGGCAATAAAAAGTGACAAAAAAAAGTGTGCCCCCCCCCAATCTATACCAGGCCTTCAGGTCTGCTATGGCTTTTAGGGGGAACCCCATGCCAAAATGTAAAAAAAAACGCTGAATGCCTGGCTTGTTGTTCGACAGTTCCACCTGGCAACCTCACCTGATGGCTCTGCCCCCTTGTGACATCACCGATGCATGCTGGCGTTTTTTTTTTTCTTTTTCTTTTTGCAGGTTCAGCAGTGACAAGTTTTTATTGCTGTCTGTGGCCTGGTTAAGAAGATTCACCCTTTATATTTGTCCTGTTTGCCATTAGCAGTAAAAGTAAAAAAAAAAATCCTAAATTTTGGGTTGTCCTCAATAAGTAATAGAGGGGAAATCTTCCAATAGGTATACTAGTTCTGGTGACCTGGGGGTCCACAAGGAATTCCCTTAATTTACAGGGATTACCTCTAGCCTCCTGTTTGGTTTGGCTAGGGGGCAGGAAGTGAAGGGAAATGTCCCCAATGGGACACAGATGGCAAAAAAAATCTGAAAAGGGTTTTGATCCTCCCTTTAGGCTATCCAAAATGAAAAAAAAAAGTTTTACCTATAGCTCTACTTTAAGGTGTTTTGCCAGCCCATTTTAAATGTTCAAATGCACATTAGCACAATAGAAAGTTATGTTAACATACATACCTTACATACATTAATACAATTCTTAATCTGAATGGGCCTCTGTATAATTTAGTCAGAGGAGATAGAGCTTGTTTGCATAATGCGACCATTAAAGCAAAGAGTTATTCTGGGTGTACATCCTAAGGACTCATTCACATTGGCACTACTGTGTTTAGCTTTTCTAAATGCAGGAGAAGTTGTCTGGGAAGCATAAAATATACAATATGGGGATTATGAAACGGAAGAAAAGAAAAATGAGCAATACTTGAGACTGTAGACGATTATCCTTTCTTTTATGCAAAAAAAAAAAGTGTTATTTATTATCACTGTGGGTTTCAACCCTTTGTGCACATTTTGTTTCCTCTAGTTTTAACAAATCAGACCCTGTACATTTAAAGACTGTTTATAAGCTTCATCTTTTGTTGTAAATACATTTGTGCTTAAATAGAGTCATTGAAATTTTTTCTTTACAAAGCAGAGGTGAAAGCTTTGCTCAGACATCTGAACTGCAATATATTTCAAATGCTTTTCCGTTGACTGCTGTAGCATTTAAAAGAATGCAGGACATTTTGAATACAGCTAACTATATTCAGCTGAACCCAGAGCAACCTGAAAGCAAGAACTAAAAAAAAAAATAAAGGGGGGGAAAAAAAAGATATTCTCTTAAAGGGTTAATAAAGGAAAAAAAATGTCTTTAAAATAACAAACATGTTATACTTCCACTGTGCAGTTCGTTTTGCACAGAGTGGCCCCGATCCACGTCTTCTGGGGTCCCTCGGCGGCTGTCTCTGGTCCTCCCCCCAATAACTCACCACATTCATGCGAGAGAGCTCGCATGGTGATGAGTCCTTGCGGGCGTGCTCCCGTGATACAGCGAGCGGCCATAGCCGCTCACTGTATTACTCGGCCCCGCCCCTCGGGCCACTGCGTCACTGGATGTGATTGACAGCAGTGCCAGCCAATGGCTGTGCTGCTCTCAATCCATCCGCTCTAGCCAATCAGTTGCCAGGCTGATCAGCAAAGAGGATCTCGGGACCGAGCGCAGGACTTTCAAGGGGTCAGGTAAGTAAAACGGGGGCATCACATGCATTAGGGTGAATTTTTCATTTACAACTCCTTTAAGGCTAGGTTCACACTGCTGCGAATTCTTTTGCGAATTTGAGCAGCTGCGATCGCTCAAATTCGCAAGTCATTTAAATAACTGTTTTACATTAGTGCAAAAAGGGTCCTGTGCGCGTTTGATCCATGTGTGATGCAAATTCAGCTCCATAGACATCAATGTAAATCGTTCTGGAATCGCATTGATGGTTCACATATGTGTGAATTCCACCACACTACTCTCCACAAAAACCAGGAAGTACACAGGAAGTTAACACTTTTTTTTTTTTTTTTTTTATTTTTTTTTTTTTTTTTACATTATGATTCCATTGGCTAGAACATCAATTGCAGCTATGTCCAACTCCTGAAATTCGCAGTAAAATCGCGGAAAATTTCTCAGTAAATTCGCACCTCACACAGGACAAAAAAAAACGGAACAAATTTGCAGCGCAGCAGTGTGAACCTAGCCTTAATGTCATTGATGTTAAAACAGTCTGTTTGTAGAGTTTCAAGTTATCATGTTTCCAACTCATTTCATATTTGATGTGTAACTGTCCCTGTGCATTAGAACTAAAGACATTTAAATACACCATTACTGTTCTACTGTTTTATTTTGCCAAATTGGTTTCTAGAGTGTGGATAGAACAAGTAGCCAGCTACGATATGAGTGTGTCAGCTGCAGTTCTAAATACAGTTTTGTTTACTGGTTTGGTGGGAAAATGGCTAGTGCAAAATAGTGTTTACACACTGTATACACACTGTCGCCGGTGCTATTCAACATCTATCTTCGTCCGCTTTTTGAAATCATCAGCAGCCAAAAACTGCTTTATCATTCATATGCAGATGACACGCAACTGTATTTCCGCATTTGCAATAAAAAGGATCACCACCTCAATCTAGAGACATGCCTCTCTTTGATAGAGGACTGGATGACAAAGAGTTATCTTAAACTTAACGGAGCGAAAACAGAACTTCTCCTGTTTCACGCCAAGCGTATGAATCAATCTGCAACAACTTGGACACCCCCGCCCATTCTGGGCCAAATTATCACCCCTAGTGCCAAAGTCAAAAGTCTTTGGGTCATCTTCGACTCCTACATGACAATGGATGCACAAATGGGGTCAGTAGTCAGCGGATCTCACCATCTGCTTCGCCTACTATGCAGACTTACTCCTTTCATTCCCAAAGAAGATATAGCAGTAGTGGTAGGAATAATTGTAAACTCCAGACTGGACTATGCAAATGCCCTCTATCTAGGACTCCCCAAGTACCAAATCGCTCGTCTGCAAGTCGTTCAAAATACGGCCGCCAGACTTGTGACTGGGAAAAAACCCTGGGAATCAATCTCACCTTCACTGAGAACCCTTCATTGATTGCCAGTAAAATACAGAATTGCTTTTAAAGCACTCTGTCTAACCCATAGATGTATCCATGGGAATGCTCCCCATTATCTATGCGAAAAAATAAAAGCTCATAATCCCAATCGCGTTTTGCGATCCACCAATCAAAATCTACTCCAGATACCGAAAGCCAACTACAAATCCAAAGGAGAAAGAAGATTCGCGGTCCAGGGTCCCAGACTATGGAACGCTTTACCAACCAGCATTCGGTTGGAGGAGAACCACTTAGCATTCAGGAGAAAGATCAAAACTCATCTCTTTTGATATCAAAGGAGACAGGAACAACAAGCGTCCAGAGGCGATTTAGTTTGCATGTGCCGCGCTATATAAGTATTCATTCATTCATTCATTCATTCATTCAACGATGAGAGTAACAAGGAGCAAATAAGATAGTTTCTTACATATAGACTGCGGATTAAATGCAAAAATGTTTTTTCTTTTATGTTTTTTGCTTTTATATTTTGCTGAGAGGTTGAGCCAGCTGCCAGTCCAGGCATCTGGGTGGATTCCGACATTGAAGTCAGGATTTCTCCAGGGCCTGGATCGGCTCTGTGTCATCAGCCGACAGTGAACTTTGGCCATTATCGGATGAAAACGGGTCACAGGAGTACAGAACAAAGTGCACTGGTGTGATCCACAGGAGAAGTGAGGCCAAAGCTTTTTTGGCCCTACTTCTCCTTTAAGAAATAGACTGCAGGGTCATTTAATAGTCAATAAATGTTTAATTGGCAAAAAAAATAAACACGCTTCAGTGCATGACCAAACATTAATCCTCAAGACAATAACCAAATATTTATGCGACCAATAAAATGTTTGACTTGAATCTCATTATGGCCCAGTCCGCAGCCAAAATGCACCATCTGCAAATAAAATCAGATTAAATCTCAGGGAAACAACTGAGTGTGGTTTGCTAGAAAAAAGGGCAGATTTGTAAAAACACAAAAGACTTGAAATAATTGATTTTTCAGTACAGAATCATATCCTTGCAAATAATGTTCCTGACTAAATGGCTAGATTTGCATGACAAAAGCGTTATAAATTTTGTTAGCAAGGAGAGGTGGATTGCTTAGTAAAGCTGACGGCTGTTTAAAAGGTTAAGTGCCAAACTAAGTCAGACACTAAAGTTGTTTAAAGCGGCGTTCCTCCGAAAAAATATTAAAAGTCGGCAGCTACAAATACTGCAGCTGCTGACTTAAAATATATGGACACGTACCTGTCTTGGGAGCCCACGATGTCGAAGCCAATCTATCCCACGGCTCTCGGGTGCTGCTGCCGCCATCTTTGGTAAGGGAATCAGGAAGTGAAGCCTTGCTCTGCTGTCTTCCGGACCTGTGTGTCTCCCAGAAGACATGGGGGGCTGGCGTAGGCGCCGGACGTGGCGTAGGTCACTGCGGTGATCTATGCCTGGAAGTGGGAGCAAATACTTGGATTATACAGGTATCTGCTCCCCCCCCTGAAAGGGGCCAAATGTGACACCGGAGGGGGGGGGGATCCCAAAAAAGCGGAAGTTCAATTTTTTGGGTGAAACTACGTTTAAGTTTCTCTTGGTTTCTTTTTAAAATGTTTTCCTTATAGCTGAATAGATTTTGTCTTTGGTTACAAACTTATACTCTCCAATTTACCCTTGAGGTGAAGATTTCTACCAGTGTCTCTTAGGCCCCGTACACACGACCAAACATGTATGCTGAAACTGGTCCGCGGGCCAGTTTCAGCATACATGTTCGGTCGTGTGTGGGCGCGAGCGGGCCGAATTCCAGCAAACATTTGCCCGCCGGGCCTTTTCCCAGCGGGCAAATATTCCTGGACGTGTTTTAAAACCGTCCGCTGGAATCCTGCCCGCTCGGACATGTACAGACCTACCGTACATGTCCAGGCGCCCGCCGTCCCTCGCATGCGTCGAATGACTTCGACGCATGCGTGGAAGCATTTTAAAGGCGGGCCGCCCACGTCGCTGCGTCATTGTCACGGCGACACCGCGTCATCGACGCGGCGACACCGCGGACACGCCCCGCCTATTGTTTACGCGCGGACTTCTGTACGATGGTGTGTACAACCATCGTACAGAAGCCCTCTGGCAGACATGTATGGTGAAAACGGTCCGACGGACCGCTTTCACCATACATGTTTGTTCGTGTGTACCCGGCCTCAAAGTCATTTTAAGGGCATCACAGTGATTACCTTGTAACACCAATAATCAAATTTCATTAATAGGGTTAATAGGCTGTATTCCTGTACATCTGGTCCTAAGATTTAGCACGGACACAAAGAAAAATTAGGTGGATGACATCACTTTTTGTTAAAGCAAAACTTAACTGTATGTGAGCACCACAAACATAAAATACTTTTGAATTCGTTTTTTTTTGTTCAAAGCAAACCCCCCATCCATGTCTCCCATGCCTTAATTTGTTGAGATATCACTATAAAAAACACCCTCCTAGCATTTATGGCTGTCGCCATCTTGCGTAAGGGCAGAGGATTCATGTATCATTTACTTCCTGGATTCCTTCATCCTTTAGTTCAGGCGTGGAGGTACTAGAGTGTGCGAAGTGGTAAAGTGCAGTGCTAAATATGATAAACGTGAACACCTACTACTCAAACATGTATTGATAGCAGAGAGTCACTGTGGTGCATACAACAAATATACAATGTGAATCAAATATATGAACAGTGAAACATTTACATATGACAAAAAGTGCTAGTGCATAGTTTATATATAGCCCATAAAGTGTTTCTAGTGGATGAAGTGACTCTCCAAGGTGAGTAATAATAAAATAGTTGTCTGTAGGTATTCCACCACCGATTAAAAGAGAGGCTTACCAGATCTGTTGAACCCAACTAGGCATACGCCCAATGAGTCAACAGAGCTTGTTGTGTAGCACACCCAGGGGTGGAAAGTATATCATCATACACAGCTTCCAATGTAGACCTATGGGCCCAGATTCAGAAAGGACTTACGACGGCGCAGCGCCATGTACGCCGTCGTAAGTCCTAATCCGAGCCGTGTCGTATCTATGCGCCTGATTCTTAGAATCAGTTACGCATAGATATCCATTAGATCCGACAGGCATAAGTCTCTTACACCGTCGGATAGTAACTGCATATTTTTTCTGACCGCTAGTTGGCGCTTCCGTCGAATTCCGCGTCGAGTATGCAAATTAGCTAGATAGCGAATTCACGAACAAACGCCCGACCGACGCAGTAAAGTTACGACGTTTACGTTAGGCTTTTCCCGGCGTATAGTTGCCCCTGCTATATGAGGCATAAGTGCGGCGTACCAATGTTAAGTATGGCCGTCGTTCCCGCGCCAAAATTTTAAAAAGTTACGTCGTTTGCGTAAGTCATCTGTGAATGGGACTGGATGTCATTTACGTTCACGTCGAAACCAATGACGTCCTTGCGGCGTACTTTGGAGCACTGCACACTGGGAAATTCCACGGACGGTGCATGCGCCATTCGGCAAAAACGTCAATCACGTCGGGTCAGTTGATTTACATAAAACACGCCCCCCTGATCCAAATTTGAATTAGGCGGGCTTTCGCCGGCCGATTTATGCTACGCCGCCGCAACTTACGGAGCAAGTTCTTTGAGAATACAGCACTTGCCCGTTGCGGAAGCGTAACGTAAAGCGGATACGTTACGCCCGCACAAAATTACGCCGCTGACTGTGAATCTAGCCCTTGAGCCTGATGATCGTCACAATATTGTTGCCAGTAGGGTTCAACCAAGGATGCAGTGACACAAATTTAAAGGCAATTCATCCAAATAATAAGTCGGTAGAAGGAGAGAAAATAGGCCACATAGTGTGATACCATTTCAACAAGAAACATTTATTGAATAAGTAAAAAATGGACACTCACATTTTAGAAGATATTAAAAGCATGTAGATAAAATCAAATGAAGCAGTGGCAGAGACCGTCCCGACGTTTCGTCCTAAAAAGGCAGCCTCTGGGGTTGGTACCAAGGTGTGGGTTTTTACTTTTTTTCTTTTTATGAATCGAGATCATCAGGGTCATTGAGTTGTTGACTAATATATGTTTTTAATTTCAAATTTTATTTGTGGTTTTGATTTAAAACATTGAATTTTTACATACATGGATTATCATATACAGTATGTTAGTAAAGTGGTAGATTTTTTTTCAGTGCTAATTTCTATATTTCTAATTTCTGTATTCAATACATTGTATTCATATTTCTATTAGTTTGTTACTGATTTAGTTCGTAATTATGTGTATAGATAAAATCATGGTTTGCACACATTTATGGAGTTGTTTTTCAAAAAATGCTTCTGTTTTATTTGATTTATTAACACTCAAGTAAGATTCTCTATGCTCCACACCTGTTTCTTAATGTGTTGTAAGTAGTTCCCACATATCCCACCCTTGATAGGGATGGGAGGGATTTTCCAATTGGTGTTATTATGGTGGTATAGAGCTTATAAGGGTGATTTATTGTATTTATGTGTATGAGCTTATGAGTAAGCACTAGTCAGTGCTTAAAACGGGTCAACTTTTACTGTACTCAACACTGTCTGTGATGTCAGTACCCCATAAAATGCTAGTATATGATCATACCTCCCAACTTTTTGAGATGGGAACGAAAGACACCTATTAACAAAAGTGTGTAGGCATAGGACACACCCCATGCCATGCCATGCCCCCTTAAAGGAGAATTCTAAAAAAAAAGTTGAACCCACAAATTCTTTTTTTTACCACTATTAATCCTTTATACTGGCTTTTGCCATTTACAAATGCAGTCATTTTGAAACTGGATGAAAGGTTTAGCGCTGTGATACACTTTTTGAAAGATAAATAAAGCATTTTTATATACAACTATAGATGAGACAAAAATTAGGGACAGATGAAGAGAAAAGAGGAACATTGTTCCAAATCAGGGACAGCTCCTCAAAACCAGGGACAGTTGGAAGCTATGTATGATGAAGCCTAGCAGCATGAATTCCTGAATGAAACATTGACTTTGATGTTCAGACCTAATAAGACAATGCATAAAGAATTAACATTCAATAACCAATAGCAACCAACCCAAAATCCAACTGCCATTAATTTGACATTTGTAAGTTTATAGAAATTGATTTCTGGCAGTCTGATATGGGCTACAGCACAAATTTGTTCTTTGCCCTATGTTTTAAATAAGGTAATTTGTCTCACTTTAGGTGTCAACAATTACACCACTGTCAACTGGCTGATATTGATGGTCTATTACACTGATATGGTGCACTGGCATATTTGCAGAGTAAATTAATAATCCATTGTGAAGCCAAGTGTCAGGGTATTGCAGTGAGATAGCACTTTGTCAAATACAACCATCCACCTTGAGTTTATCAAATTGACCCACTGGTTAAGTACTCTTATACACACTCAAAAGATTTTTGCACAGATCGTTATACTGTAATTTCTCCATGACAAGATTTTTTCAGCAGCACACAGTCACATCAAAGAACCTTTGGTCATTGTGTATTTGGCAGGGGGTGGATAGACCTTGTAGGCCTTCAGCTATTGTGCCAACTAATTCAAAATAACATTGACTCAAGGATATGTGACCTACTTCCTTTTTTTCAAGTGCATAAATAAACATGAAACCAATCTTTATTTGTATATTGCTAGCTGTGGTGTTCTAACCAGAATTCATATTTCCAAAATTGACAGAGTTTAGAAAATCAATAAGCTTGCATATTTGTTTAAATGAAAACAAATGAATAGGAATTTGAATGTGGACCTGCAACTGCACTTCTTTAGGCCCCTTTCACACGGACGGATAGAATGGTGCTTTTAGCTGCGGATTTGACATCCTATGACACCTATAACATCATTCACACACTACGGTTACCTGCGGTTTTGTTACCCGCAGTTTTGTGCGGATAGAAAAAATAGAACTGGATGCGTCCAGCTGCGAAATTCCGCAGCTATCGGCACATAACCGCAGGTAATCGCAGTGCACTGTGTCAGCTGCGTTTGGTATGAATCTTGAGGGAGAACTCCACGCCAAATTTAAAATAAAAAACCGGCATGGGGTCCCCCTACAGGAGCATACCAGGCCCTTGGGTCTGCTATGGATTTTAAGGAGAACCCTCGTACGCCGAAAAAAACGGCGTGGGGTTCACCCCAAAATCCATACCAGACCCGTATCTGAGCAGCAGCCCGGCCGGTCAGGGAAGGGGTGGGGACGAGCGAGCGCCCCCCCTCCTTAACCGTGCCAGGCCGCATGCCCTCAACATGGGGGGTAGGTGCTTTGGGGCAGGGGAGCGCACTGTGGCCCCCCACCTCAAGCACCTGTCCCCATGTTGATGAGGACAGGCCCTCTTCCTGACAACCCTGGCCGTTGGTTGTCGGGGGTCTGCGGGAGGGGAGCTTATCGGAATCCGGAGCCTCCTTTAATAAGGGGGCCCCCAGACGCCGGCCCCCCACCCTTGGTGAATGAGTATGGGGTACTCTGGTTCTCTTCCGCCAGGGGGGGGCATTCTTCTTTAGCTCTTTTACAGCGGCCCCCCTCCCAGGCTTCTCCAACGTCTTCTGCGGGGGGTGCCCGGGCTTCTCTCGCCTTCTGCCTTCTTCTTCTCTTCTTCTTCGATGTTGACACGTCGCTTCCTCCCGCTGTAATGCCGTGTGCGCGGCTCGCACCGATTTATATAGGCCTCTTATGACGTCACAGCCCCATCATGCTCCATGCACCCGGAGCATGATGGGACTGTGACGTCATAAGAGGCCTATATAAATCGGTGCGAGCCGTGCACACGACATTACAGCGGGAGGAATCGACATGTCAACATCGAAGAAGAAGGCGACAGAAGCCCGGGCACCCCCTGGCAGAAGACGTCGAAGAAGCCTGGGAGAAGGGCCGCTGTTAAGAGTTAAAGAAGAAAGGGCCCCCCCCCTGGCGGAAGAGAACCAGACGGCGGTGAAGACCGGCACATCCTCCCCTGCAGAAGACATTGAAGAAGCAGGCCCCCCTCGTAAAAGAGCTTAAGAAGAGGGGGGGCCCAGAGATGACCAATAAATCACTTTAAAAACCCTGTGTAGTGTGTTTTTTTAAAAAAAAATTCCCGCCAGGTGAATGGCAAGGGGTATGATGTACCCCATACTCATTCACCTAGGGTGGGGGGGCCGGCATCTGGGGGCCCCCTTATTAAAGGAGGCTCCCGGATTACGATAAGCTCCCCTCCCGCAGACCCCGACAACCAACATCCAGGGTTGTCGGGAAGAGGCTCTGTCCTCATCAACATGGGGACAGGTGCCTTGGGGTGGGGGGGGGCCACAGCGCGCCCCCTGCCCCAAAGCACCTACCCCCCATGTTGAGGGCATGCGGCCTGGCACGGTTAAGGAGGGGGGGCGCTCGCTCGTCCCCACCCCTTTCCTGACTGGCCGGCTGCTGCTCGGATACGGGTCTGGTATGGATTTTGGGGTGAACCCCACGCTGTTTTTACAGAGGATAGATCTAAAAAACAGTCACAGCTATTTAGTCCATATTCTAATATGTGGTAATAACTAGTCCTTTAAAGGAGGAGATGAGAGGGATAGGAGGATGGTAGGTGGCAGCTGTCCTCAGAGAAAGTAGGCTCTGTAAGGGGAAGACAGGGGAACAAAACAGGAAGTGCCACCTAAGTGCAATATGTTGGTCACAATTTATTGGGTTAAAAAGGAAATGCACTTACAAACATGTATAAAAAACGGGCTCATCTGTGTGCTGTAATCTAGGTAGATTCTCAGTGGTTTGCCTCATACTGTCCCTCCCCTGGTGCTCTCTCTGGTTCCGCTTCCTGTGACATCATTGTCTGTGTTCCATGCTGGTTCTGGCTGGCTTCCTGGTTACTACAGGATAAATTTCTACACTCTTCTGCCTACCTATGAGCTTGGATGCACCTGAGATCGGACCGCACTGTGATTACAGCACACAGATGAGCCCGTTTTTTATACATGTTTGTAAGTACATTTCCTTTTTAACCCAAAAAATTGTGACCAACATATTGCACTTAGGTGGCACTTCCTGTTTGTTCCCCTGACATTAGAATATCACACCAAGTGCCTGTGTCAGTTTTTTTTTTCTAATGTGCACAAACACTGCTCTGTGTTTATGAATCATTTGACAACGTCCTATAGTGACGAAACGCGTCTGGGAGGATCACGCAGTGACGTCACCACGCAAGGAGTAGGGCTCCTGTATGCCGGCCGGCAACTTTGTCAGATTGTTTTTATCGCTCGTATTGAAACCTAGGACTTAGGGGACGGAGGACCTCACACCGCAAGGAGCCAAGGACCTAGGCTGGGTTATAGCCATCTGCCTATTATTGTTCTCCTCTGGTAAGCAGCCATTCTGGCTGGTGGAGGGTCACTGTACGTTTTAGGTTCACTGGGTGGTGTGGACTGCATGCAATAACCAGTTCCAGGGCATTACACAGAGGGGAGGAAGGACCCCCTACTACAAGGAGAAGGACCTAGGCTGGGTCATAGCCAAACGCCTTAACCATTCACCTTCTGGTAAGCGGCCACTGTTATTGGTGATGGGTCACGTATGCACACCTATGGATAGCTGTCACTAGGTGGTGTGGATTTTAGATACTATTGTTAGGATTTGTCCCAGTATCACGCTATGTGCGCTCTCTGTTTCATTTTCATACAAACACGGTGGAGCTGAGGACAACGGTTCCAGAGGACGGAGGACCTCCTGGTACAAATCTCAGGGACGAAAGGCCTAGGCTGGGTTATAGCCATCTGCCCTAAACCGCTTGCCTTCTGGTAAGCGGCTTTCTTTGTCATATATTTCGGGTCATTCAGAGTATGGTGTTTTTGGGTTGCGGATTGGAGGAGCCATCATAGTTCAGAACGATCCAGACTTTTTTATTAATTCCTTTCAATACGGACGCAATACATCCTCATAGATTTTGTATATTTATGGACTGTTAACTGGGGCGCGGCTTTTTCTTTGTTTTTACGTTTTTTATACATGTTTGTAAGTACATTTCCTTTTTAACCCAAAAAATTGTGACCAACATATTGCACTTAGGTGGCACTTCCTGTTTGTTCCCCTGACATTAGAATATCACACCAAGTGCCTGTGTCAGTTTTTTTTTTTCTAATGTGCACAAACACTGCTCTGTGTTTATGAATCATGTTTTCTGGTCATTGTTTAATTACCAAAACGTTATTTATTGTAACTGCTAAATTTTCTTCTTTTAACTTACTAAATTTTTCATTAAAAAGTTAACAAGTGTTACTTTATATATCACTGAATGATTTAAGTAAAAAACAGAGATATCGTAGGTTAAAGTTCACATAGTTATAAGTTATCTTTGGTCTAGCAGGCCTCGATGGGATTAGCAGCCTAATTCTTTGGCTATGTCAGTTGCCATAGTAGCAGCCCAGGCAACAAATCAGGGATGCTGTATATTTTACTCAAGTTCATTCCAAGTGTCTGGCAATTGAATCCCCAGGCCTTCCTCCCACATCAGTTACAATAATTGAATTACAAGAAGGACAAAATATGTGTGAAGCCTTCATGAGTGGGCAGAGGTAGAGTGCAGTCAAAAGAAATAGTGCTGCTGGCCTTTCTTTCAAAGTAACAAAATAAATACAGTGCATAGCGAAATGCATTATAAGTGAGTTGTATGTAAAAGCGATGTATACGTGCATTTAAAGCTGATAAAGTGGAAGGTAAAATTGGGAATTCCAGTGGATACAATACCTAGTGTGTTATAAAATGGTGAGATTAATTCTTCATGCTTCTTTATGATTTGATAAAAAAAGAGTACAGATTTCACTTGTAGCTGCACCTGTAGGTAAAATCTGGTATTACAGCTTGACTATAAATACAGTAACTTACTATATAAAAGTGGTTGTACACCCTGTGCAACCACTTTTACCTACAAGTAAGCCTAGATTAAGGCTTACCTGTAGGTGCTGGAAATACCTCCTAAACCTCCACGGTTTAAGAGATATTTACAATAGAGATGTGCACTGATATCTAGACAACGGCGCAAGCGCACTTTATAAACGGTGATCATGCCGTTTCTAAAGTAGGTGATGCCGTGACTAGCAGCTCCTGCGCGCATTCCAATCACAGCGCCAGAGTCGTAATACCCGGAAGTAAATCCGGGACGACATGTCGCTGGGTGGTGCTGTGTCGGGCACCTCACGGGGGGCTTTGATCACAGGTGAGTATTACATAATGAGCTAGTATGCTATGCATACTAGCTCATTATGCCTTTGTTTTGCAGGTGTTAGGTTTTTTTTTTTTCCAAAAGTGGGTTTACACCCACTTTTACCATTGTTCTCTGCCAAGCTCCAAAAACATTGGTACAAAAGCACTGCTATTTAAAAGTAGGGGAAGAAGTAGTAGTTGTATTTATTTCATAAAGTTTCCTCCAGTGCCTCCTGGATCCCAGGCATATTTGTTATGAGGCCAATTCATGCAAGATACTTACAAAATATGCATGGCTCATACATGTTTTTGTGCTTTTCCTTAACTTGTTTTAAATATGCAATTTCCATAGCCACATTAGGTCAAACTTAAAAACACACCAAAGAAGCACAGTGCACTAATGTAAAATAAGGTAACTGAGGAGGATAATATATTATAAAGATGAAGTGAGAACACTTCTGAGGTACAGCATTCTAAACAAGCCTTAAGTACACTGAAAATTTACTGATCCAGTTGGTTATCAAAATTGTAAAGTTGACATACTTGACCTACTTCATTGAAATCTCATACATAAATGTCAAGTTGTTCTGTGACTTAATGATTTGTTTGCTCTGCACATTGTTTGCTCTGCAAATTACTGTTTTTTCTGATACAAATACTACAAAGAACAGGAGGTTATGGCCACGACCTATTTTTATTATTAATTCTCTCACAATTTCATCACTGCAGTTCATCTTATTTCTTATTTTTAGCTACTCTGGCCTTAGAAGAAATACTGGCATTGGCAGTAAAGTAACAGAAAAGTAAAATAATAAAATAAATTAATAAATTAAAAACCGTTTTTTGCAACAGTGTCTGGCCACATCTGTGCAGTCTACCCCCATAGACTACTGGGGACTGTTGCACAGGCACAGCCAGGGGAAAGGAAGATTTTTACTTAAAGGTTCTTAAAATTCATGTAGGCCATGGCTATCTTATTCAGGTAAGTATACTGTATATCTGAGCCAACATATGGGGGAAAAAAGATAACTGTACTTTTCTACCAAAGTAGACATCCTTTAATCCTTGAAATGTAAGAGCATACCTACCATGTTTCTAAGCATAGGTCTGATAGTACAAAGAAAGTAATCAAAGTAGAGACCCCCATTTCATCTTCATCTACAGTAGGTGACCGCGATTTTGTGTCAATCTTGCTCCCTTTCTCGGCGAGATTGACCACCTACGAGCCCCATCGCGGGAGCCAGCGCCGAGCTGGCTTGCCGCGATGGAGACAAAGCCGTCATAGAAGCGACGGGAGATCCGACTTGGATTCCCGCCAATTCTACGCATGTGTGGCGTTTAGTATGCATTCTGAGGGGGAACTCCCCGCCGGATTTTAAATAAAAATCCGGCATGGGTTCCCCCCTCAGGAGCATACCGGGCCCTTAGGTCAGGTATGGGTTGTAAGGAGACCCCCCCTACGCTGAAAAAACAGCGTAGGGGGTCCCCCTACAATCCATACCAGACCCGTATCCAAAGCACGCTACCCGGCCGGCCAGGAAAGGAGTGGGGACGAGCGAGCGCCCCCCCCTCCTGAGCCATACAAGGCTGCATGCGCTCAACATGGGGGGGTTGGGTGCTCTGGGGCAGGGGGGCGCACTGTTGCCGGCGGGTTTCCTCCGACGTCTTCGGCGGGGGGTGGTGTGCTTCTCAGGAGGGGGCTTCTTCTTCCGCTATCCGGGGGGGTCTTCTCCACTATCCGGGGGGGTCTTCTCCACTCTCCGGGGGTCTTCTTCTATGTTCGCCGCTCTCCGCTGTTGACTCGGCGCACCCCGGTTCTTCCTCCCGCTGTCTCCTTCAGGGCTGAATGTCTTCTTCTTCTTCTGTGCTGTGACGTCTTCTTCTTCTTCTTCTCTTCTCTTCTTCTGCCTTCTCGCGATGTTGACACGTCGCCTCTTCTCGCTGCAATGACAGGTGCGCGGTTTGCATCTGACTTATATAGGCCTCACAGTCCCATCATGCTCCGGTACCTACCCACGTGATACCTACCCACGTGGGTAAGTACCGGAGCATGATGGGACTGTGAGGCCTATATAAGTCAGATGCAAACCGCGCACCTGTCATTGCAGCGAGAAGAGGCGACGTGTCAACATCGGGAGAAGGCAGAAGAAGAGCGACCCCCACCCGAAGACGTCATAGAAGAAGCCCCCCCTGGTGAAAGAGCTAAAGAAGACAGGGGGGGGCCTCCGGAGCAGACTAATAAATTATTTTAAAAACCCTTGTGTCGTGTTTATTAACTTTAACATTTTTCCTCCAGGTGAATGGGTAGGGGTACGATGTACCCCATATCCATTCACTTAGGGTGGGGGGCTGGTATCTGGGGGCCCCCTTATTAAAGGGGGCTCCCAGATTCCGATAAGCCTCCCGCCCGCATACCCCGACAACCAACGGCCAGGGTTGTCGGGAAGGGGCCCTGTCCTCATCAACATGGGGACAGGGTGCTCTGGGGTGGGGGGGCCGCAGTGCGCCCCCCTGCCCCAGAGCACCCAACCCCCCCATGTTGAGGGCATGCAGCCCGGTACGGCTCAGGAGGGGGGGGGGGGGCGCTCGCTCATCCCCACTCCTTTCCTGGCCGGCCGGGTAGCGTGCTTTGGATACGGGTCTGGTATGGATTGTAGGGGGACCCCCTACACCGTTTTTTTGGCATAGGGGGGGGTCTCCTTACAACTCATACCAGACCTAAGGGCCCGGTATGCTCCTGAGGGGGGAACCCATGCCGGATTTTTATTTAAAATCCGGCGGGGAGTTCCCCCTCAGAATGCATACTAAACACCGCACACGTGTAGAATTGGCGGGAATCCAAGTCGGATCTCCCGTTGCTTCTTTGACGCGCTTGCTGGAATGTGCTTTTACTATTCCAGCGAGTGCGAGATGTCAGCACCCTGTCGCCGAGAATCAGCGCGATGCCGTTGTGCTAAAAACACATTCTCGGTGGCAGGTACTGTATGTGGATCAGTAAGAAGAAATATACAAAAAAAATCTTGGTTAAACCCTTTTATCACTACTTTTTCTTTATACTGGCCTTATGAAAATTAACAAATACAACAATTCAGAGCAGGAGTGAACGCTTTAGTTTCGTTTGGTATAGCATTTTGTTCTTTATATCACACCAACAAATGGGACTATCTGAAGTAGAATGAGGGACAAAGTGATTTGGTTCAAAAAGATGGGCAATCTTCCAAACCATTGACATTTGGAAGCTATGGTAAAATAAAAGAAATCTATATCTTGCAAAAATATTTACAAAGACTTTTGTTACCTAAAGCAGCACTACACATATTTAATAAATGTGGTAAATTGTTGTTATAATGAAAAACCTGCACCTACACATCTTGTAAGTAGCCTGAATGTCAGAATGTTAATTCACTGAAATACAGAAGCACAAACTGATTTTTCCAGCATCTCTGAGGATCTGGAGAAACAAAAATGCAACTCCAGTTAACAAGAATGCATTTTAAGGCACAAGAGCGGCATGAAAGTAATCTTCCAGACAAAGGACCCTTGAGTCTGCAAAAATGTCTACTCTAGTTAGCTATTAAAGATGAAACTTTGCATTATTATTTTAAACCACACTTTAATATGTTCTAAAGGCAACTAGGTTACTCCTCTCATCTTGATATAATGGAAGGTAGACCATTTACTATATTCATATTTAAAGTATAATCAGCAACATCATGCCTGGGATGCAACATTCATTCAAAAATGTAAAGCCAAAACTTATTTTTTTGGGATAGCATATGGAATGGCTTAAGCGTAAGTTCCAATTGTGGGTGGAACTCCGCTTTAAAACAATATTTTGTTGTGTATACGAGTTCAGTACCACAAAGCCACATCCTTTCCTGTTAAACTCCTAGAATACTATTTAGCTTCTAACTGCTAAAGATGGCTCAAGCTTGTTGCTGCAATGTAAATGTTCCTTATATTGGCTTCATAGAATGGCAGTGTTCACAGGGTGACCTTGATGGATTAAATTAACGTTACTGAAATATCTTAATTCTAAATGCTTTGTAGCAAGAAATAAGTATCAAAACGTTACACCTGCTAGCCCTTTTTTATCTAAAGTAATTTTCTCTATAACCATAGAGAAATTCATGTTAAGGTGTTTAAATCCTGTAGAAATGTATATTCAGAAACCTAAGTAAGCAGAAAAGTTTTTGTTATATCTACATCTAGAATGTTAAAGCATTTGTAAAGTATCTTTTTCTTTTAGAAGGAAAAAGTCCGACTGACTTTTTCCATCTGAAATTTTGACCGTGTGTATGCCCCATCGGAGTAATTTCATCGGAAATTCCGACCGTGTGTATGCCCCATCGGAGTAATTTCATCGGAAATTCCGACCGTGTGTATGCCCCATCGGAGTAATTCCATCAAAAATTCCGATAAATTCCATCAGAGTTTAGATAGAGAACATGTTCTATTTTACTCCGTTGGAATTCCGATGTGATTTTGGTCGGACAAAGGTCCGATCGTGTGTACGGAGCTTAACACAACCACATACAACTGGTCATCTGAGAGATTTTTGCATAGGTAGTTTGAAAAAAGACACAAACCCATCTAGTTCAACCAATAGAAAAAAAAGTAAATAGAAAAGACATACTTCGACTTTTTCAAAGTATGTCAAATCTTTTTCCCAATAGGTGTTTCATCACTTAACAGGGGCTGATATATTTTAGATTTATTTTATTACCTTCTACCATTCCCCACTTATCTTTGCTTGTGTAGTCACAAGAATTGGTTAAATTATTTTATGTAGCTACTACCATGAAAATGCTTTCTACTGTAATATGCTTTCTAGGGAACAAATAAAAACGTACATAAAAAAAGAATACGAGAATACAAAGAACATAAAAAATGTGTGTTGCCTTATTATAGCTTGGTTATTTTTTAGACTGAAAAATGAAACGTTCATTTAAATTAATATAGCTTAAATAGAATGGAGATATCGTAAAATGAGATGTAGTATTTGTAAAGATAACCTGCTTAAAAGGTTTCTGGAAAATTGTGCATCATTGTATATGATTTTTGATTGTTGTGATTTTGTGAATTGTTTTTTGTTGGAGTTTGTTGTTACTGTTAGTATTTTAATTATTATTACCTCACTCTTAATTCCATGCCCTTAGATCTCATATATTGCCATATATATTTATAGTTTTAACTCTGCACCACTAGAGCTAGTACTGTAAACTTCAATATCATGTGTACAGAGTGCTGATGCATAGTACCAAAAGCGACCCCTCAAAGGCCATATTTTAATAAGTCTAGATGTGTTACAATAATAAAGGTGACTTCTTATTATTTGCTATGTTTAGTGTCATCTCAGATTTAACAGATAGGCCTCTCTATGTCCATAACTTTATTTATTTTATTTGATGTGTCTATCAAAATCTACAATGTAGAATTTATCTATGGTATTTCCTTTATTGTAGAAAAAAATAAATAAAAAATCTCCTCTACACAGTAATTGCTTGAAACAATCCAACATTCATTTCACGATTTATCTAATAGCTTATGCTATAGATAAGTCATGGACTTCTTGTTCTACTGCTAATGTTTTAATAGACTGGCTACCAAGAAATGACCTAACATTGTGAACATGTTTTAGACAGCTAGCCTCTGTGGCTTAAAGAGGCGCTCTATACAAAATAACCTTATGAGCACTGGTTTTAATTGACAAAAAAAAAAAAAAAAAATGA
Source organism: Rana temporaria (assembly GCF_905171775.1). NCBI lineage: Eukaryota > Metazoa > Chordata > Amphibia > Anura > Ranidae > Rana > Rana temporaria. The sequence continues at coordinate 132,851,624 of NC_053492.1, read as the reverse complement.
TTGCATTTTTAGAAGTTTTAGCTAATCTAGAGAAAGATAGAACCTGTATAAAGTATATTTGAAACTTCTTGGATAAGGAAAATATGCTTCCTGATTCTTAGCGGCAACTGAATAAATCTTTGGATCAGCACTCCCCTATTCATTTTTTTATTTTTTTTTGGTGTTGGCAAAATGTTATATTTTGTTATTTTAGGAAGCATCCAACCCTTTTCTATAACAAGATCATTTCTCAGAATAAAGCAGTTTTCACACATTCACTGGGTTTATTTCAACTAATCCTTTTGTCTCCAAAATGCAAGGTTTGCCCATCTGATCTAAATGCTAACTCATGACTAATCAAGTCTCACTTGGCTTTTAGAAAATTGATCCACACAAGTCCCAGCTCATCACACTTTCTTTACTGATGTCAGAGAAACATTTCACACTGTTAGGGCCAGTGTTGATGGGGTTTTTCTTTACTTTTGAGCTGTTGACAACACTTGCAATGAATTCTTAAAAGATGAGTTCAAGCTGTTAAATCAATATTAACGATGAGCTGAACTCTAAATGTTGTGCCAAAAATAGGAAGGTAGAGGACAACGGAGAAGTCACTAATGTTGCCTGTGGTCTCCCTGCTGCTTATATTTTCCCTATTGCTGGTTTATCATGCCTCCTTCTGCACATTATCGCTGTATGCAGGTGGCCATCTTGGTAGAGTCAGAGTTTTGCTTCACCATCTCAGAGGTTCGGGCAAAGAGAACAGTGAGCAGCACAGTAGCGGCATCACCTTAAAGCCGAGCTTCACCTAAAGGGGAACTTTAATCAAACCTCCCCTGCCACATTTGGCATGTTGTTTTTTTTGTGGGGGAGCGGGTACCTAGTTTTGACAGGTGTCCGCTTCTACTTCCTCTCGGAACGCCTCTCTCATTCCCTGCAGTCTTCTGCGTCACATCACAGGTCCCAGAAGACAGCTGGACCATTCAGGAGGTGCAACGCAACCCACTAAATGCTTGGCATTTTTACCCTAATGCATTCTCTGCACAAGTAACTTTCTTTGCCCCACATCCCCAAACAGTTACCTGCAGACCTTTTATTAACACCGCCAGGTTCAGGACATTTGTGTCGCTTTTACTTCTTCCAGGTTGTAAAGGAAGGTACTGAGGCCAATGTAGCGATTGACTTCCTTCTGCCATCAGTCAAATTGCTGGAAGGAGAAATAAGGAGGAATCAGGAGTATGGCTTGTGTCACTGTGTGTGTCTATGGATTCATACAGCACTGACCAGGGGTGCACATGTCAGCTGTCTACTAGCTAAGAATGTTGGCTCCCCTGCACGGATCGCCATCATTGTACGTCAGCTCACGCAGATGCGGTTGCAGGTGGGCACACACCGGCGGCGGCGTGCTCTCATGTACGCTGCATGCTGCAGGAGCATGCCCATGGTCAGATGGACTCAATGTCTGCCGGCGACTTGTGATCGCCTAGTACAAAGGCAGAATGGGGATCTGCTTTTGTAAACAAGGCAGATTCCCATTCTGACAGGAGACACGACAGATCTACTGTTCCCAGTCATCGGGAACAGTGATCTCTGTCATGTCCCAGGAAACCCATCCCCCTACAGTTAGAACACGCTGAGAGAACACACTTAACCCCTTGATCACCCCTAGTGTTAACACCAGTGTCATTTTTACATCGATCAGTACATTTTTATAGCACTGATCAATGTAATACTGATCTCCAAAAAGTGTCATTTTTGTGCAAACCAATTAATATACGCTTATTGCAAATCATTTTTACCAAAAATATGTAGAAGAATATATATCGGACTAAACTAAATGAATATTTTTTTTTTTTTTTTATATATATTTGGGGATATGTATTATAGCAAAAAGTAAAAAAAAAAAAAAAAAAATTGTTGCTCTTTGTTTATAGCACAACCTTTTTAAAACGCAGATGTGATCAAATACCACCAAAAGAAAGCTCTATTTGTGGAAAAAAAAGGACATCAATTTTGTTTGGGTACAGCATTGCACGAGCGCGCAATTGTCAGATAAAGCAACGCAGTGCCGTATCGTGAGAAAAAGGTAGCTGAGCTTTTAAATATAATAGTATAAGAATAACACGCACAGGCGTATAACACGCACCCTAACTTTAAAAGGGAAGTTTCATGAAAAAATACTTTCCACAGCCCCCTGCGTATAACACGCAGGCACAGTTTACCCTCTATTTTCAGGGTAAAAAAGTGAATGTTATACGCCAATAAATACAGTAACTATTTTGGTAACTATCATTCTCTTTCTCCAGAGGTAATTTTTTTTTTTATCTCAGGTACTATAATGCCTGGTTGAAAAGGAACTTGTTAAAGCTTAACTGTCATTAAACGTTTCTCAAAAGCCACACAAGTTATAAATCTAGTTTGTGTGCACCAATTGCCTATGGAAACCCAGTTATCAAAAGTAGCAGGGACATCATCATGTGCATTGTGCGTATACAGAGAGCAAGGATGTGTCAGGGGCCTAGCAAGTCCTCCCATTACACGCTGCCTGCACAAAACTACAGGAGGGGGCGGATACAAGACCAGTCACCCTGCACTAAGAGAGAGCAGCAGTAACTGGTCTTTTGTACAGGAAGCTCCAGTGCAGAGTGAAAGTTTCAAACTTGATAACTGCACAGACCTGGGGAAAAATGTAGAAAGTACACCAAGACTGAAGTAGGAATACAGATGACTCTTGTATTTAAACACAGGGCCACCATCAGGAATTATGGGGCCCCTTACACAGCTTCAGGCATTGGCCCCCTGGAGCAGAGAACCAGGGGGGGTGGTGCTGCCGTCTGAAATTGAGAAGTTGGGAACTCTGGGCTCCTTAACCACTTAAGCCCCGGACCTTTAGGCAGCTAAATGCCCAGGCCAGGTTTTGCTATTCGGCACTGCGTCGCTTTAACAGACAATTGCGCGGTCGTGCAACGTGGCTCCCAAACAAAATTGGCATCCTTTTTTCCCCACAAATAGAGCTTTCTTTTGGTGGTATTTGATCACCTCTGCGGTTTTTATTTTTTGCGCTATAAACAAAAATAGAGCGACAATTTGGAAAAAATGCAATATTTTTTACTTTTTGCTGTAATAAATATCACCCAAAAACATATATAAATTTTTTTTTTCCTCAGTTTAGGCCGATACGTATTCTTCTACCTATTTTTGGTAAAAAAAATCTCTAAGCGTTTATCGATTGGTTTGCGCAAAATTTATAGCGTTTACAAAATAGGGGATATTTTTATTGCATTTTTATTCATTATTTTTTTTTTACTACTAATAGCGGCGATCAGCGATTTTTTTTCGTGACTGCGACATTATGGCGGACACTTCGGACAATTTTGACACATTTTTGGGACCATTGTCATTTTCACAGCAAAAAATGCATTTAAATTGCATTCTTTATTGTGAAAATTACAGTTGCAGTTTGGGAGTTAACCACAGGGGGGCTGAACGTGTTAGGCTTCACCTAGTGTGTGTTTACAACAGTAGGGGGGTGTGGCTGTAGGTCTGATGTCATCGATTGTGTCTCCCCTATAAAGGGGATGACACGATCGATGCGCCGCCACAGTGAAGCACGGGGAAGCCGTGTTTACATACGGCTCTCCCCATTCTTCAGCTCCGGGGAGCGATCGCGATGGAGCGGCTATAAACAAATAGCCGCGCCGTCATCCCGGATCGCTCCCCGAGGTAAGCCGCACGCAGGGGGGGGGGTCCTGATCGGACCCCCGACCCGCGGAAAGGCAAGGATGTGTATATATACGCCCATCTGCCTGTCCGTGCCATTTTGCAAACGTAAATAGTCGTGCGGCGGGCATTAAGTGGTTAATAATAATAATAATAATAATAATAAAAAAATATTTATATATATATATACCTCTGGGCCCTTTAATAAAAAAATAAATAAAAATAAATAAAAAAAGGGGGTTGCCATCTGGGCCCCTTACAGGTGTACTGCCTGTACCCCCCTGATGGTGACCCTGTTTAAACAATATGTGCTTATCCTCAAATTTAGCTTTAAAGTATGAGTGTAATAATATAACACTAAACCACACTTTACTAGGTATCCCTAGAGCACTGAAATACATACACACTTGAATCTTATAAATAAAGAGAGTAATTGATATTTGCCAGCATATGTTCTATTGTTTACAATCTAGACACTTTGTTATTACTGTTTTGTTCATTTTGTGCCAATGCTTCTGTTTCAAGGGCCTGCATTTATTTAATGCCAGTCCAATGGTCTGCTTCAAGTCAGTGTTGATAGTAATGATAACCAAAGAGGCTGTTAATAGTGGCTGCAAGCTATCCAGCCATGCTATCTCTATATCACACATTTCGTACACAAATTACCCAGTCTAGGAGTAAGTGACACAAGGCTTTGATGCTAAGTGACACATTTGTGTATTTCAGCTATCTGAGCTGTTTCAGAGACGTGACATGGTTGATTTATTTTACACCTGTACTAGTGAAGCCTGTGAGTCTGGAATATATACAGGCTCATTGTTTTTAATATTTATTTTCCCTGAATAAATGGTGAACCCTGCAGAGATTGACAATGGGTGATTGTGGGTTTTATTGTAAAATTGTTATGATTCAGCAATTGTAATAAAGCAAAGAAGTGTTTCATTTCAGCGTTCGCTCATAAAGCATTTTCTTTGATTTATACCGAAGCGTCCTTATTTATATGTCAGTTATTCAGTTGAGTGTCCTTTGGAAAGTGAAGAAGGTACAACGCAGAACTGAAGTCCAAGCTGTCAAGAGCAGCTTTCTCCACAGTTGTAAGATCTGCTTGCCCACACAGCATCTGCTAGTCTTCAGGAATCATGACTGTGCCAAGCTTCTTGGAAGCAGATAGTGAAGGTTCTTAACAATAACTTTTCCTGAAATGTTCTCAGGTGTACACACTAAGTAACTCCAGTAAGAGTATATGTTTCTGTAGAATTTTAAATAATCAGGTTAGTGTACTTGGACCCATTTTAAAGTAATGAAGGTTTTTATGAAAGATGGAAATCCTGTTTCTCAGGTGAAAATGTGTTTAACCGAATAGTAGATTCCTAGTTTTGTGTGGGGCAGTTGTACATTTCCTCTACAGTACCACCTGGTGGTGAATTCTTAGTATTTTGGTGCAACCTTATAGCATACTTAAAGGGTATTTTCCACTTTTGCTGTTAAATTTAAGAAAACCTGACTATATGTTTATTATTTTGCATTGACATGTATGAATTTATAGTTATTTTGTGTTAGTATAATGTATTGTTTGTATTAATTACCAGCATAAAAGCTATAAGCACAAAGTGGATCCTGAAGAAGCCCATCTCGGGTGAAAGCATGTCAATCCCATCACCCTCTGTTTCCTTCAAATGCTTAGTTGAATATATGAATATATATATATATATATATATATATATATATATATAACTAAGCATTTGAAGGAAACAGAGGGTGATGGGATTGACCAGTCTGGTGGCATGTATTACATGCTTTTTTTTCCTAGCTTTTAATGGTGTTTAATAAACATTGTCGATTTTATTCTTTTATCACTTTTGTATATGATTGAATTTTTTCTTGATTTTGGCACGCTAAAACCTCTTATTTCCCCATGTCTCTCCCATTGGGAGTTTAGGGAGACCTCATTAGTTGCACTAGAGAAGGATTGCTGCTCTAAGCCCCAGTCCTCTAAAGCACACGCCCTTTTAACTATGATGGTGTGAAGCGCGTCAGCAGCTTTTTCTGCTTTCTGTAACATGAAGTGACTGTATTGGATTTCATCTGCCACAAGATATCGATAAAGATGCCTTTAATGGTGTGCGGCCATCTAGGATTATTTCTTCCTTCCTCATTAGCTGCACCTTTGAGGATTATGCTTTTTTTTGTATACAGGGTCTCCCACCCAATACATTCCTATATTTTTATGTTTCCTATTCACACAGCAAATCTAAAAATGTAAATGTGTATATATACATATATATCTATATAGATATATGTATATCTATCTATCTACTGTATCTATCTATCTATCTATCTATCTATATAGATGTATCTGGATAACTGGTTACAGGGGCGAGTCTAAAGGGTGGGGATAAATGGGAAGTACTCGGAATGGCCTGGTGCAGAAAGTGGGGTCCCCCAGGGTTCTGTTCTGGTACCAATCCTATTTCACTTATTCATACATGAAATAGAATTCACTCCCTTGTTTGCAGAAAAGAAATGTGCACCGTGTATAGGCTTTCTCTTTTTTTTTGACTGGGGTCACGATTAATTTCCATATAACACGCCCCCTACCAGCCTACTTTGAATTACGCCAGCTTACACCGGCCCATTTATGCTACATCGCCGCAATTTACACTTAATAAATGGTGTAAATGAGAGATTATCTGAAGGAGTTTCCAAAGCTGCATTTTGGGATTTAATAAACAGTGTATGCAGTTCTTGATACTGATTTTAAAAGATTCTAGAAAATTAATGAAATATATTTGTGTACTCTATGAAGCTCGATGAATATATATCATATTTAGCACTATTCTTAAAAGGTATATTCTTATTTCAATGAATGCAAGAACCAAGCACAATTTTGCATACATTAGTTGCAAAAGGCATGCAACGGATTTCATCCATGAAATAATTAGGACCAAAAACAATAAAATGCTGTATACAGCAATGTGCAATTCAATACTTAAATTAAATGTAATATGAAGTACAATTAAATGACCCTGGAATATAACATACTAAAGTTAAACTACCACACTTATGGCTTGATTTGTTAATGTGTGAGGTGAGCTTGTGTTCATGTCAAACATCCAGCCAAGGGCAAGCACAGAATTGGACATGTTGTGTTTACTTCGGTGCTGTTCACCTTGCTTCACACTTTAGCAAATCAAGCTTCTAGATGCTTGTGTATTATTATTATATATGTTTTTATGTACATGCAGAATAAACAATTGCAAATGTGTTATCTTTATCCATTGCAGCTCTATTTTTAAGTTAGGTTCTTCCAGAAGAGGTGAGATAAGGGCAGGCAAGATCTAGGTTTTAGGTCAAGCTAATAGGTAGATAATTGGAGACTGTTCTTTATAGATACCACATTGTATCTTTAAAGCATTTGTATATATTGTGTAAATGTATCAGTTAAGTTCTCCCATATTTTCAAAAAAATTTAAATAAAATCTTTATGTGTATGAGAGCACATTTTGGTTGTTATAGCTAGCACATTTTAACCCTGATATTGCCACAAGAATAAAATATCTGCTATATATCTGCTATACTAAAGTATATCTTAGCATTGAGAGTCACAAGCATGGTGTAGATGCCTATACTTTCTAGCCTTCTACTCACCCCTTCCCTGCTGCACCCCATTTTCATCCCCAGCTCCTTAATTCATTTTTTTTTTCCATCTATGACCTTTCCCCTGCTTGCATCTTTTCCCCCACCTTTCTATCCCTCTCCCCTCATCTTTATCTTGCTTAACTAGATCTCTATGCTCACTGGTTCCGCTCCCTACTTTCTTGCCCTCCTTCCATGTTACCCTAATCAGCACCCTTTATCCCTCCATGACCCCTTTTTGCACTTTAAAATGGTGGTTAACAAGGGCCACACTTCGTTTGGGCCACAAGTTTGACCTTTTCAAGATTTCTGAAGCCTCTGATGTTCATTGATCACAACCTGCACTTGAATCCGGCTGTTTGCTATTTTAATGTCTGCTGTATTGGCATATATTTGGGAATTCCTCTATTTCTTAACATTTACTTGATTGATATTTCTGTGGCTCTGCCTTTGTGAACCTCTTCATTTAAAAATAAAATCTTTAACGTAAGAGGATCTCATTTACAAGCTTGACATACCTGCTATTCATAGTAGAAAGGGTAAGAGAATAGATGCTCTATTGTTGCCACTTCTCCTGGAAGAACCAATTTATTAACAGTGCCATTGATTTCCAGAAGACCAAAGCTATGATGATAAACGACTCCTTATTTTCTCCTTTTAGTCATTTTTGCATTTTCAGATTATTCATAGTTTTATAGCAGTGTTTTTTGTTTGCTTCAGTAGTTTTTCATAGTTTAAATATTCATCTATAGATAGATCTATCTCTCTCTCTCTCTCTCTCTCTCTCTCTCTCTCTCTCTCTCTCTCTCTCTCTCTCTCTCTCTCTCTCTTTCTATTTTTCTTTCTCTTTCTCTCTCTCTCTCGCTATATATATATATATATAGATAGATAGATAGATCTATTTTTAATTTTTATTTTTACAGGAGTGCATACTTGCTACAATATGTATGAAAATAAAATTCAAATATTAAATTACTTTCTAGGTACACATATTGTTGCAAATATGACTCTCAGCAGACCATAAACATAAAATAATGAAGTTATTGAATGACCCAATAAATGATGTAAAGTTAATTAATAATATTTCCATAATTTTTACTATTGAATCTGAAATAGGTGTCTTCACATTTATTTGGCTTTTTTTTTTGTTATTTAAAAAGTTCTAGCTCTTTAAACCATCTTCCATGGTTTGAAATGTTATGATATCTTCCGACCTAACCTGTATTGATCCTGTATTGTTTTATTTTCTATAGAAGACTGGTGTACATGTTCACTTAGGAGCTGCCTCTAACAAATGAGCTTAAAGAACATTAAAAAAATTGTACCTTTACAACCCCTTTAAAGCTGGTTAGGATATGGTCCACTTTGTATTCGTCAAGTCAATAGCTGTCCCCCTAGCAGCCTTTGTTTTTTTCTAGGAGTATTTGGTTTTCAAGTATTCAAGTGAAAATTAAACCTTTATACAGTATGCATACATGGAACATTCCCCCATAAGTATTTCAGTTTTTATCTAGATATTGCCATAATGTGCAAGTATCTACTTTGATTTGTTTGTGTCCTGAAAACACCTACTGGAGGGTCCTGGAACCCAACAGATTTAAACCTGCCTTGGCCTTGGATGGTAAATGTGATTATAAATTCAGAGTAGAGATTAAGGAAATTACAAAGCATGGGTTTCAAGAACTTCTCTCCTCCTGACTCTGTATATATATTAGTTATTTTACAGGACTCTGATTATAGTGAATTGGTGATGAATTTGTGTCTTTAACAAGGAAACTTTTTTAATGAGTAGCATTTGTAACTCACCAAAAGCTTTTTATTTTTTTCTTGGGATTGCTCATTAAAAACGTGACCTGTCATTTTTTGGTGTAACTACATTAAAAAGAGAAGACAGAAACCTGAAGTTTTTGACGTTAAGTTATTACTTATACCAATCAGTATGAATAAAATCTGACTTTACAATATATACAGTTTATGAATATGATATGCAAACCATGACAACAGAGAGCATGGCAGATGTTGCTGTTGTTTTAATGTATATAGCCTTTTTATTTATGCGCTGTGTATGTGCTGGTAAAGTTTATGAAAAAATAAACCTTTTTATATAAGAAATGCAGGGCTTTTTTTCAGCGGGAAAGCAGGGGAACGCAGTTCCGGCACCTCCAGCGCTGAATGTACTCTATGTAAAGCCAAGGGGTGCTGGGGTGTGCTAGAGAGTCTATTGATGCTGGCTGCTGAGGGTCTATTGTTGCTGGAGGGGGGTATTTTTTGCATTATGATCTGGTGTTGCTGGGGAGGTCTGTTGCTGCTGTTTACAGGGGCGGGGGTGCTTATGTTGCCGGGGGGGCCAATTATTGCTGGAAAGGGATCTGCTGTTGAGGGAGGGGTCTGTTGATACTTGCTGCCGGGAGATCTATTGTTGCTGCTCAAGGTCTATTGTTGCTGGAGTGGTATTTTTTGTAGGAGTCCATTATTGCTGAGGGGGATCTATTGTTGCGCTGGCTACAGGGGATCTATTTTTTTTTTGCTTTTCTTGTTATCATTAACACATTCCATAAAAATTACTTGGCACCACAAAATGATACTTGGCTCTGTATTCTCTAAAAGGGGCAGTACTGTGCTTGGAGATGGGTAGGGGACGGAGACGAGAGTTCCTGCACCTATTTTCTGAGAAAAAAAGCCCTGAACAAATGTATACAGTCATAGTATCAATTCCTTTATATTTATTTATGCCCTGTAACAAGCTTAGACTACAAACAAGCTTAGATTTACCATTTAGGTACAGTAGGAATGTCCCTAAACCCAGCAGAGGCAAAGAGAAATGTTTTCCCAGTATAGTTTTTGGCCACAAATGTCCATCTCACATTAGGTTATTAACACCTTATCTCAATATAGGTTAGGACCAAGAAAACAAGGAAATGTTTTGTATAAGGTTTCCAAAAGTTTTGCACCTACATGTTTTTTTGGCGAAAATCTCACCCTGGATACATATAATTCAGTTGAAAGGCTAAATTATCATATAAATAATTAAAACTATTGGCAATAAATGCTGTCCCCTATCATCAACTCAACCACCTGCCTACTGGGCACTTGTACCCCCTTCCTGCCCAGGCTGTCACACTTTGAAGGACAACTGTGCGGTCATGCTACACTGTACCCATATGATTTTTTGCCATTCTGTTTCACACAAATAAAGCTTTATTTTGGTGGTATTTAATCACCACTGTTTTTTTTTTTTTGCTAAATAAACAAAAAAATACCCACCTTTTGAAAAAAAACTTTAATTTTTCTCCTTCGCTGATGTGCACTGATAGGCTGCACTGATTGGCACTGATGAGGAGGCACTGATGAGGTGGACACTGGTGAGGATGCATTGATGAGGAGACACTGATAAGGCAGCACTTATGGGCACTGATAGGTTGCACTGACAGACACTCAAAGGCGACACTAAGGGAAACTGATAGGCGGCACTGATGGGCAATGATTGGCAGCACTGGTGGACACTGTTAATCAGTGCACCGATTATCGGTGTATTCCTATCAGTGTAGATGTCTCTTTCACACAACCAAATTATTGGCTCTCCTCTTCTCATGCTGTGAGTGTGAGCAAAGGAATTCAGATCACTGGCTTGTGTTTACATCATGATCATCTCATTGAACACTGCTGATCACCTAGTAAATGGCCATTGTGATTGGTCCTTTGATCTGTGATTAGCTGTGTCCTGAGGACACAGCGATCACAGAGTGTACCGTCCTCGCGCCACAAGGATAAGACGCCCTTCCAGGAAATGGCCAGTCACGTTGTAGCCGTCATTCGGGTATAGCGTGGTCAGCAAGTAGTTAAACTAAGGCAGCATGGGTTTCTTATGATCAGCAATCAGAGGAGCCTGCTCCTGACCTAAAGGGTCGTCTTCCTATTCATTTTCTTAGTGACATGAGCAAATTAGATTTTTACAGTCCTATAGGGGTTGATTTACTAAACGCTTAAAGACTGTGCACTCTGCAATTGTTGAATCAAAAAGGGCTGGCAACTGGGATGCTCTTGAATAAAGGTCCTTTATTGGTTACATGGGTACACGGCACAGGCTATACGCTGACGTGTTTTGAATAAGAAGCCTCCATCAAAGCACTCTGCAATTGTAGTTACTCCAAAGCTTGGTAAATGAGGTAAAGCTTCACTTTACAAAGAATACCCACGTGTAAGGAAAAAAAAACAGCATGTTTACTTGCATATGATTGGATGATGGAATTTATCAGAGCTTCTGCTCATTTACTAAGCTCTGGAACAAAGTGCAAAAAAGGAGAAAGGGGAAGCACCACCTAAGTGCAGTATCACAAAGAGATTTAATAAGAAAGTGGTTAACCACTTAAGGACCGCCTCCTGCACATATACGTCAGCAGAATGGCACGGCTGGGCACATGTACGTACAGGTACGTCCTATACATGTACCCAGCCGTAGGTCGCGGGAGCGCGCCCAAAGCTCCGTGACCGGGACCCACGGACCCGATCGCCGCTGGGGTCCCGCGATCGGTCCCCGGAGCTGAAGAACGGGGAGAGCCGCGTGTAAACACGGCTTCCCCGTTCACTGTGGCGGCTGCATCGATCATGTCATCCCTTTTATAGGGGGACACAATTGATGATGTCACTCCTACAGCCACACCCCCCTACAGTTGTAAACACACACTAGGTGAAACAAAACTCCTTCAGCGCCCCCTGTGGTTAACTCCCAAACTGCAACTGTCATTTCCACAGTAAACAATGCATTTTAAATGCATTTTTTGCTGTGAAAATGACAATGGTCCCAAAAATGTGTCAAAATTATCCAAAGTGTCCGCCATAATGTCGCAGTTACGAAAAATCGCTGATCGCCGCCATTAGTAGTAAAATAATTTATAAAAATGCAATAAAACTATCCCCTATTTTGTAAACGCTATAAATTTTGCGCAAACCAACCGAAAAACGCTTATTGCAATTTTTTTTTACCAAAAATATGTAGAAGAATACGTATCGGCCTAAACTGAGGAAAACTTTTTTTTTTATATATTTTTGGGGGATATTTATTATAGCAAAAAGTAAAAAGTATTGAATTTTTTTCAAAATTGTCGCTCTATTTTTGTTTATAGCGCAAAAAATTAAAACCACAGAGGTGATCAAATACCACCAAAAGAAAGCTCTATTTGTGGGAAAAAAAGGACGCCAATTTTGTTTGGTAGCCACGTCGCACGACCGCGCAATTGTCAGTTAAAGCAAAGCAGTGCCGAATTGCAAAAAAGGGGCAAGGTCCTTTTAGCTGCATTTTGGTCCGGGTCTTAAGTGGTTAAAAACACTTACAGCATAAAAGACATAAACATGCTTATCATCTAGTGGTTGGTCTGCCAGTGTCCTCAATCCTGCATGGGCCGCCATGTTGTGGCTCACTGGGAAACGATGGAGGAGGAATGGACATTCTGTGAAATACAGGAAGACCACAACGACCAGCATGGAACACTCCGACGGACGTGACATCACAAAGTGCACAGTCCATTTTCCTTTAGTAAATTAACCCCTTAATGTATGTCCTATAACTACTGACTGGTTCTGTAGTTAGTAATGGCAAATCATCTGTATTACTGTTTGTGCTGCCAGCAGTCAGTATTGTGATGAAGGCACAGAGCTAATGTGATTTTCTGTGCCAGCAACTGAATTAATGTCCTTGTGTAAAAAATGCATTTTCCAGCAATTATTACAAAATAGATTTTACACTGATAGATTTGGAAAGGTTATTGTGCTCTCTAAACTCTATTTCCATATTCCAGCTGTCATTCGATCTTTTGTAGAATGCTATGGGAACCCCCCTCCCCATTAAGATTCATACTTTTTCTTTATAATATGTCACTTTCTGTAAAACAGTAGCTACTGCTATTAATAACTTAATTTTAGAAACTTTCAATTCTGTATTTGAATGTAAACATTATTAGATAGCTTGCCAAATTTTACAAGCACCTGCTGCCAAATTTAATAATTCTAATAGTGCAAAAGAATTACTAACTAGGACACTAGCTTTGACAGGTTTGCTCATCTACTGCAGAATGACCTGCTCAAGAATCACGACAGTGCCCGAGTAATATACTGGTTCCATCTTACCTATACAACTTCAGGTTTGTTGTGAAATGATAAAGAAAACTGTGCAAATGCCTAATGTCGCGTACTTGATTTGTCGTGATTTCTCTCAAGCCTGCCTTGTATACACACGTTCGTTAAAAAAAAATGCTCAAGCAAAGCGCAATAACGTACAACACGTATGATGTCACTATAAAGGGGAAGTTCCATTCGAATGGCACCACCCTTTGGCTTGCTTTTGCTAATTTCCCTGTCTCATAACTTGCTTCTGAGCATGCGCCTTTTTTTCCCCCTTGTTAAAGCATACAAACGACATTGTAAAAAAAAACGACGTGAAAAACGACGAGAAAAAATAGAGCGGGTTCTAAAAAAAAATCTGCCATTTTTCTCTTTGAGAAAAATGCTCTGGAGCATACACACGACCAATTTAAAAAATGGCATTTTTCTCGTCATGAAAAACGGTCATGTGTACGCGGCATTACACAACAGCCCCAGCACATTGTGGATAATCCTATGCACTAATTGGTACACTGGACCAGACCGGAGAATGACGTGCCTGTAAACCTCTTGGCACACTTCTTTACAAATAGGAGCCGCGATGACGTCACTCCCACGCACGGCACACAGACTGAAGCAACGGCATAGGTGCCATTGCTTCAGTTTGCCCCAGTGCACATGTGCTGATACAGGGGACAGGGGATATCTCCTAAACCCTAAACCATGGAGGTTTAGGAGATATCCTGGGTAGCTACAGTTAAGGCTTAATATAGGCTTACCTGTAGCATAAACTTGTTTTAAAGGGTTTACAACCACTTTAACTGTTGCATTGGAGTGCGGAGAGTATTGGCATTGTAGCGTTACTACCTTAACTTTTTAGCTGCGTGTGCAGGCCATCTCAAAAGGATATGATCCAGCTAACCCAAATAGGGAACAGTTGGCACCCACAAAGCTCATGTGCTTCATACTGTTTTGGCTACAGCCCCATGTAGTTGACCTTTATAACTCATACATGATTACTGATGCAAGGAAGAGAGCAAGACTCTTTTGTGCATGAAAAAAGGGAGAAAGGGTCGTTTATGGCGCTAAGTAGAAGAAGGTTTGTGGAAAGGGTCTTATAGATCAGTGGTCATCAACCCTGTCCTCAGGGCCCACTAACAGGCCAGATTTTATGTATTACCTTGGGGAGATGCAGACTAGAATACTGCGATCACTGAGCAGCAAATTATATCACCTGTGATGTATTTCAGTTATCTTGCAAACCTGGCCTGTTAGTGGGCCCTGAGGACAGGGTTGATGACCACTGGTATAGATGGTCCCTAGAGAAAGTGGTAGAATTGGTCTAAATGAGGGGAAATGACAAGGACTTGAGGTATAGCTGCAGCTATTACAAAAATGGGATTGGAGAACCTTGTAGTCTGTGTGAAGAAGACGGTATTGCCTTCCTCTCCTGTACATGAGAAGGTCTTCCTTTGTAGCCATATGTTGTGGATCACCAACGTGCCCCCTTACATAAATTGAAATATTAGTGTTCTGTATAGTGTCTGGTTTTATATATTGTGACAAGCTTCTGTAGTGGTGTTCAGTAACTCCATATGTGTCTCATAACAGGTTTCCATTAAATTCAGAAGCAATTTCTCTTCATCTTTTGTTTTCAACAGCCAGAAACAAATGGGAAAATGAACCAGCGTGTATGCGCTTATATTTAATATGCATCCCATGCCATAAAGGTCATGGCATCCTATACCTTATAACAATCATAGACACCCCATGCTTCATAACAGTCACAGACTTTGCACATCTTCTAATAGTCAAGATGATGTGTATTTTACATTATTTTTACCAGTCCATTGCTTCTCTCTCTGGTTGATATAGTGTAAAAATTACCACCTCAAAGCTTATGTTTTTTTCTGAAATACAGCATCCCTGGTGCTACCTTGTATGATGTGTATTGAGTTTAGATAGTACATATGCCACCTGAGGGCATCTCATTTATATCCACTGTGATGACTGACTTATACATCTAGCTCAGACACCATGAGATATAAATAGATTTGATATGTGGAACATGGATTCTGCTAATATCAAGCTTCATAAAAACCTAGGGTTCCATGAGCTCTGCTGTACTTTTCTGAGCCGCAATCGGTGTTCCTGGCACACGGAGAGGGTAGCTTACTGGACAGAGAAGTGTAAATTGGCATAACCAATTTACATAAATCACATATATAATGGCACTGTATTTTTTTTCTAAATCCTATAAGTATCTTATTCCTGCAGTGCTGTTGTGCGGTCACATTATCTTTCCCTGTTCTTTAACATCTGCAAGGAAAGATCCTTGGAAGGGGCTTCTATCCAGGGGCGGGCTGGGCCAGGGGGCAGAGTGGAGATTTCCCCCTGGGCTGCTCTGACTCCCTGTAAAAGGGCTGCTGTGCCTGTGCAGCCAGCTCAGAACTGCACATGTGCAGTTTTCAGACCCAGCCAAGTGCTACTGCTCGGGCAGCTCCGGCAGGAGGGGTTAACAGGGCTTCACTGTGTCCTGTGACAGGGATATTAACTGCACCTGTCACAGGGCTGAGAGTGTGTTTCGTCTTACAGAGCACAGCCCTCCCCCTCCACTCCACAAATGGGAGAACGCTCTGGGGCGGTACTGTTGGGCACTGATGGGTGGCAATGATGGGCATTAATGGGTGGCACTGAAAGGTGTCACTGATGGGCACTGATTGGTGTCACTGATGGGCATGTAATCGGTGCCCTAATTGTCTGTACAGTGTCCACTGTGAGGAGATGCTCTGATCGGCTCTCCTCACATGCTGTCATTTACATGTGATTGGCTGTTATTGGACATAGCCAATCACATGGGTAAAGAGCAGCGTCATCGGGGCCATGCCGTCATTGCTGTGTCATATTTGTCTTGCTTCATAACATCAATACGTGTTATAAAACCTGGTGGGCATGGATGGTGAGCTGATTCGGTGGTACAATGGGCC
Source organism: Rana temporaria (assembly GCF_905171775.1). Taxonomy (NCBI): domain Eukaryota; kingdom Metazoa; phylum Chordata; class Amphibia; order Anura; family Ranidae; genus Rana; species Rana temporaria. The sequence goes on along the minus strand of NC_053492.1, from coordinate 132,835,209 downwards.
ACTCGACTAGATTTGCCCCCCAGACTTAAGGCTGCCAGCCCTCCCCTGCTTCTATCACTCTACTGATGTATGGTCTCTACAGTGTGAGCCTGTGGGCTAGATTCAGGTAGCTGTTACAGCGGCGTATCTCCAGATACGCCGCCATAATTTCAAATCTGCGCCGGCGTATCGTTACGCCGATTCTCAAAGGCAGATACACTCAAAAAATAGGCTTCCTCCGCCGACGTAACTTGAATGCGGCGGCGTATAATTGTGTGCAATATTACGCTGGCCGCTAGGGGCGCTTCCATTGTTTTCGGCGTAGAATATGCAAATTACCTAGATACGCCGATTCACAAATGTACGTATGGCCGGCGCAATTTATGTACGTCGTTTACGTTAGGCTTTTTCGGCGTAAGGTTGCTCCTGCTATTAGGTGGCGCAGCCAATGTTAAGTATGGACGTCGTTCCCGCTTCGAAATTTGAATTTATTACGTCGTTTGCCTAAGTCGTTCGCGAATAGGGCTGGACGTAATTTACGTCCACGTCGAAAGAAATGACGATTTGCGTCGGAATTTCGAGCATGCGCACTGGGATTCTTTCACGAACGGCGAATGCGCCGTTCGTAAAAAATGTAAAGTACGCGGGTCAACCTAATTTACATAAAACACGCCCCCTCAACGTAATTTAAATGACGCGCCCTTACGCCGGCCCCATTTACGCTACGCCACCGTAAGTTAGGAGGCAAGTGCTTTGTGAATGCAGCACTTGCCTCTCAAACTTACGGCGGCGCCCGTTATACTTACCTGACCCCTCGAAAGTCCAGCGCGGTCCCGATATCCTCTTTGCCGCTCAGCCTGGCCGCTGATTGGCTAGAGAGGATGGATTGAGAGCAGTGCAGCCATTGGCTGGCCCTGCTGTCAATCACATCCAGTGACACGGCACACCGAGGGGCGGGGGCCGAATGATACACTCGCTGTATCACGGGAGCGCGCCTGCAATTAGTGACCACCATGCGAGCTCTCGCATGATTGTGGTTACTAATTGCGGGGAGGACCAGAGACAGCCGCCGAGGGACCCCAGACGACATGGATCGGGGGCACTCTGTGCAAAACGAACTGCACAGTGGAGGTAAGTATAACATGTTTGTTATTTAAAAAAAAAAATGTTTTCCTTTAGTGACCCTTTAAGAGCTTAGAAGGTGTGAGTAAGCTCAGTAGAGGACATCCGTGGGTCTACAAAATGCAGGATCAAACACAAACATGTTTCAGTGGCTTTAAGAGTATGAACACTCTGTTCTATACATATATGTACACTATATTGTCAAAAGTATTGGGACGCCTGCCTTTACACGCACATCAATTTTACTGGTATGCCAGTCTTAGTCCGTAGGGTTCAATATTGAGTTGGCCTACCCTTTGCCGCTATAACCGCTTCAACTCTTCTGGGAAGGTTGTCCACAAGGTTTAGGAGTGTGTTTATGGAAATGTTTGACCATTCTTCCAGAAGCTCATTTGTGAGGTCAGGCACTCATGTTGGACGAGAAGGTCTGGCTCAGACTCTGCTCCAATCTATCCCAAAGATGTTCTGTCGGGTTGCGGTGTGTACTATGTGCACGCCAGTCAAGTTCCCCACCCCAAACTTGCTCATCCATGTGTTTTTATAGACCCCCACACCCCCAAACACTTACCTAAGTAATTTTATGATCCAGTGATGTCCCACTTGCAGCACTGCTGCTCCCTCTTCCTGCTCTCACAGGAGACTTTGAGAGCAGCTAAAGCCAATGGGCTATCAGTTAAATTATGTAATGAAGAAGTGGGGGTGCATGGCCAAGCTGTGCTGTATGTGTCTATGGATGCACACAACCTTGGCTCCGGAGTAAGCCTGCATGGGTACCCAGTAAGCACCCATTAGCTTGCTATGGGGGCACCTGCAAGAGGAAGGAGGAGATAGCACAGACAGGAGGCTGAAAGAGGAGGTAAGCCACCGCTCTGTGCAATATCTTTGCAAAGAGAAGGTAAGTATAACATATTTTTATTTGAATAACCCAAAAAATGTGTAGTATTACTTTAATTCTGATTGGTTTTCTGTGGATTACTGTTGTTTGTACATCATGCATGCCTATGCTGTCTTATTAAAGACATCAAAATAATAGTTCTGTCATAAAGTTATAGTAATATATATATATATATTTTTCTTTTAAACATCGATTTTACATTTTTGTTATTGAACATATGAAAGCAACCACAGTATAGCTGTTTTATTCCTGCTGATTTTTTTTTTTTTAGATATTAAACACAGTGTAAGATTTGCAATGCAGAATACATAATTACATTTTTTTTTCTGTTACCCCATGTTTAAATTGTTATAATAGAATGTTTCTAAAACGTATCATTCTCTTTTCCACAGACCAGTGGGAGAATATGGCCTTAACTGGCACAGTCTTGAGTTAGGAAGTCAGAAATGACAGTGTTTGTAGTCAGCACAGTCCATGGGAGAAATTTCCAGTGCAGTCAACCATAGGCTCAGCAGATGGATTTTCTAACTCAGCAAGCTAAATGCACCCACTGTGCAGTTTACATTTTAAATGTCTTACTTTACAGCACAGAACACTTATTATATAGACCTTGTTCCCAAAATGTTCCAAGAAAGCAGCACTTAGCCTAATGTATTGTGTAAGGGTGGCGGGCTATAATTAAGAACATCGGATATGCTGTGCAAATTTGTTTTTTTTTTATATTTATGTGTAGACAGAGATATACAGTAGATATGTCCATACGGGTGTGTAATGAAAGTTATTCTAATATTAAAGCTTAAAGCGAACCTATGCTTTGACAATGCTTCACTTCCCGTATTTGCCGGCGTATAAGGTGACTGGGCGTATAAGACGACCCCCTAATTTTCCAGCTAAAAGTTTGGTTTTGGAATATACTCATCTTATAAGATGCCCCCCTTCCGACTCACCTCACTGTGCCCATTGCATACCTCACTGTGCCCATTGCATACCTAACTGTGCCAATCTCCATACCTTATCCCTGTATGCAGAGTCAGACGTTGGGCGTCCATTGTTCAAAAACCACACCTCCTCCTTGTCCTGTTCCGTGATAGGTGGAACACTCTGTCTGTGTTCAGCGTTCCGCCTATCACAGATGTCCTCTCGTGCCGACTTCAAAGTAGTCCCTGCACTACTTTGGTCCAACTTCCATGCGAGTTGATGTGCATAGACCTCCATGCAAATCGTACCTAAATAATATAGACACAATTTCAGTACAATTTCAGTACGACTTTTTAAGCACAAGCTGTAAGCACAAGCAGCTTTTTGACCCTTGTCCCACCGAATCCTTTCAACATAGTAGCCTCTCCCAAGCACATTTTTCCACCACACATTCACTTCCTGGTTATTCCCTCAGGAACAATGTGCTTCAAACAGCCCAAAAAAAGAGATTTCCTTGTCCTTGTCTTCCGCTTTTCCTCCTCTTCTTTCTCATGCACTGCTACTGCTGCAGCAGCAATGACTGCTGTGGCAATATATTGAGTAGCAAACATTTTCTGTCAAAACACACCACACCACAACAACCAGGAAGCAAACAGGTACTGGAAACAACTATGGCAGGAAAAGGTATCGCTCAGCTATGAAAGGCATGTGATGATACACACTGCAGAGCTCAGAGGACAGCTCTGAGCCCTGACTGGAAGGAAGGGACACCCTCTCTCCACACAGTGCACAGAAACATACACAGCTGTGGCTGTCAATCACAGGCTGTGTGCTGGAGCTCTCCTCCCCATCACCAGTAATCTCTTGAAGTCAGGAAAAGCTTTTGGAAATGACTCATGCAGATCACAGAGGAATGAGGAAGTAGAGATCATACTTAGTGCTTGAAAAGAGACAGGTAAACAGTATAGAAGAACGTGCTAGGATTATACTTTGTGTCTGAAATTTACAGCAACTTTAAGAGAACCTGCATAGACAAAGCACAGATTTTGAAATATATCTCCACCTTTGCAGCCAAATTGGGATAATATATACTTTATATTTGTTACATGTTCTCTCCAGCACTTACATCTAATACCACCACTGACACACTCTAGTGCGAAACGTACATAGGGTTGCTAGGCCCGTGACGTCACGCCTCCACGGTGGAGATCCCGGTGGCAGTGTTAGATATAAGTGCAGGTGATTTTACTTTTTTGTTTTTATGTTTATGATGCTTTTGTTCAGTTCATGCAAATTTTGGCAATAAATACTACACTATGCAGCACATTCTGTTTATTGTCTGTGGCATGTGACGGAATATACACCTGAGCTATACCCCATGGAAAGTTCCATAGGATTACTGTGATATCCACATCTATATCTCATCTTTGTCACTGCACATTAACCTGGAAGCCATATATGATGAGTTCCAAACACCCAAGGATGTCTTATGCCACGTACACACGATCGGTTCATCCAATAAAAACAGACCGATGATTTTTTTCATCAGATATCCGATGAAGCTGACTTTCATCAGTCTTGCCTACACACCATCAGTTAAAAATCTGATTGTGTCCAACACGGTGAAGTAAAACACAACGACGTGCAGAGAAAAATGAAGTTCAATGCTTCCGAGCATGCGTCGACTTGATTCTGAGCATGCGTGGATTTTTGACAGATGGATTTCCCCACAGACGATCGTTTTTTTCTATCGGTTTTTTAACAATAGGAACATTTTAGAACAGGTTCTATTTTTTTTCACTGATGGGAAAAAAAAACGATGGGGCCCACACACGATCGGTTCGTCCGATGAAAACGGTCCATCGGACCATTTTCATCAGAAGAACTGATCATGTGTACAGGGCATTAATCACCCTCAAGGAGTTACATTTACAAGCATTGTTGCTGCACTTGATTGAGCAGCCTTGACTTCTGGTGTGTGGACCATCTAGCTCAGGGGTCCTCAAACTATGCGGCCCGCAGAGGAGTTTTAACCAGCCCACCTGACCCTGACAGGCAACGCCGGTTACACCGCAGGTTGTAACACAGCGATCCCACTGTGTCACGGAGATCACAGTGTTAACAGTTTGGGCGCATTGTAATAAATGTCCTGCCCTCCTCCTCCTAGACTAGCTTGTGTGATAGAGCCAGTGTTCTGCCTATCACACGAGCTGGTCTAGGAGGAGCAGCGCGGGACATTTATCACAGCACGCCAGAACTGTTACCAACACTGTGAGCTTCGTGACACAGCGGGACCGTGACACAGCGGGATTGTGACACAGCGGGACCGTGACAGCAGTTTGGCACAGTAAGGAGAAAGGCTGTGGGGGGCTTACCATGGTGAGGGAGGGGGGGCTTGCGATGGTGAGGGGGGCTGATGATGATGAAATGATGATGTAATGATGATGATGGTGGGGCGGGGGGCTGATGATGATGAAATGATGATGTAATGATGATGATGATGGTGGTGGGGGGGGCTGATGATGATGAAATGATGATGGTGGGGGGCTGATGATGATGAAATGATGATGGTGGGGGGGCTGATGATGATGATGATGATGATGATAGTGGGGGGGCTTGCAATGAGGGGCTTGCAATGGTAAGGGGGGGTTGCAATGAGAGGCTGATGATGGTGAGGGGGGCTTGCAAAGGTGTGGGGGGGCTTGCAATGAGGGGCTTGCAATGGTAAGGGGGGGTTGCAATGAGAGGCTGATGATGGTGAGGGGGGCTTGCAAAGGTGAGGGGGGGTTGCAATGAGGGGCTGATGATGATGATGATGATGATGTAATGATGATTGGGGTGGCTTGCAATGATCTTGATCGGCTTGCAATTAATGATTGTGGGGGGGGGGCTTACAATGATGATGGCGAGGGGGGGCTTGCAATGAGGGGATGATGATTATGATGATGTAATGATGATGGTGAGGTGGGGGGGCTTGCAATGATCATGATCGGTTTGCAATTAATGATTGTGAGGGGGGAGCTTGCAATGAGGGGCTTATAATGATGAAGGGGGAGGGTTGCAATGATCGTGAAGGGCTTGCAATGATTGTGAGGGGGGGCTTTAAATGATGGCTTGAATTTAAAATGGTGATGAGGGGGGGCTTGCAATGATGGTCTGAAATGACAGTGAGGGTGGGCTCAAAATAACATATGTGCAGTGTGCATAGGAAATTGTTCATAGTTTTTTTTATAGTCCGGCCCTCTAACGGTCTGAGGGACAATGAACCGGCCCTCTGTTTAAAAAGTTTGAGGACCCCTGATCTAGCTGTTTGGAACATTTTGAAGTTTTTGCCGCACTTTATGAACTTTTATACTGCTGGAATAGACCTTTTTATGAATTCACTAGATTCTTTTAGCGCTGCAATTTTATTTATTTTAATATCAGTTATTACGTTGTCCCATTTTTTGTCCCCTACGTAATGATATTCCATATTCATACTGAGAGCTTTGTCTTTTACTCAAAAGAGATACATATGTAAATGGAGGTAAATTAATGTAATATCAGCTATTTGAGAAAATTATTCCTGAAACAGTGATTGGAAGACAGATTCTAGTTGATTAAGAGGTTTGCAAAGCTTGATAATTTTTCTCTGCACTGAGATAGCATTTCTGAGGATCTCAAACGATGGTAAATGTCTTGTGAAGATTAAAGATTTAAAGAATAATATATGACATTATATGGTTTCCATGATAATTTCTCTGCCTGTACAGTTCTGGGATGGTTGCAGTAGGGGGATGATGTGATAACAACTAACAATTTTTATTGGGTTTAAAGTGGATCTATCAGCATGAACAAATCCTGACATTTCATAATATGATTTTTCCAAAAAGTTGTACCTTTTACCCAGGGCTTTTTTTTCTCAGAGAATAGGTGTAGGAACTCCCCCCTTTTTGAGTCACCCCTTTTCTCCGCCCCTACCCACCTCCGAACACCGTTCCTTAGTTCCAACCCCTACCCACCTTCCAGAACTGCCCCTTTAGAGAATACAGAACCAAGTATCATTTTTGTGGTGATAAGTAATTTGTATGGAATTTGTTCATGATAACAAGAAAAGCAGTAAAATAGATCCCCTGTAGTCAGTAACACAAATGCCCCCTCTAGCAACAATAGATCCCCCCTTAAAGTGGTTGTAAAACCACTCTTACAACTTGCACCTACAGGTAAGCCTAGATTAAGGATTACCTTAAGGATTACGGTTAAGGAGATATTTGCAGAAAACACTGCACCGATGTCTACGGTGCATGCGCACCGTAGATAATGGCGCAGGCGCACTGAGCGTCCCTGCATTATGATTGTGATCATGCTGGAATTATGCGTGGGAGTGACATCATCAACGCTCCGGCCAATCACAGCGCTGGAGCGGCGATACCCGGAAGAAGCACGGAGAAGACATGGCGGCGGAGGAGGGAACTAGAAGCGCTTCGGGGGCCTCGATCTCAGGTAAGTCATTCATAATGAGCTAGTATGCTATGCATACTAGCTCATTATGCTTTTCTCTCCCAGTTTTTTTTTTTATAAAAAAATAAAAATAAAATCGGCTTTACTTCCTCTTTAAAATGGTCAACCCAAAACAAAATCCCCCCAGAAGCAACAATAGACCCCTGGCAGCAGCAACAGGTCTCCCCACAGCCAGCAACAATAGACCCCTCCCTCAACAGTAGACCTCTCCCAGCAATAACTGACCCCTCAGCAATTTAAGACCCACCCCCAGCACTAATAGGTAAAAATAGACCCCCCCATGAAAAAATAGATCCCCTCCGGCTAGAATAGATCTCTCAGCAGCCAGCATCAATAGACCCTGCAGCATACCCCAGCACTCCTTCCCATTACATACAGTCAGTGCCGGAACTGCTGAAAAAAAGCCCTGCTTTTACCATTAGAAACCAGTCCATGACTGTGCCTAGCCTGGTATGATTTGGGAGAATGATATTGTGAGTCTGCTACAGGCAGGAGGAAGCATTTCCACATGACTTTATGACATTATTGGGGTTGATTTACTAAAACCGGGGAGTACTAAATCTGGTGGAGCTGTGCTCGGTAGCCAATCCGCTTCTCAACACCAGCGCATTCAATTAAGCTTTGACCACAAAAACTGAAGACTGATTGGTTTCTATTTACATCTGCACCAGAATTTTCGATCTCCAATTTTAGTAAAACCACCCCTATAATGTCACAAAGTAATATGGGGGAATGGATGCTAAACCTGGATAATGCCTGAACTAAGATAGAGATGACTTACTATGGAGAAAGGAAGATGAAGGCACTGTAAAAATAATACTGTGATCTCATGCACTTAAAGCAGTTGTAAACCTCTGAAGAATAAAAAATGAAAAACAAAAAACCTGCAAGCTAAAGGCATAATGTGCTAGTATGCATTAATACAAAAAAATAGGCGCGCAACCCAAGAATGAAAAGTGCAAAAAATGAATAGGTATATATACATCAAACATATATATAAACATAAACCATTAAACGTGAAAAAAACACACCAAAATATAAATGTATATATAACAATATAGACTATATGGCCTATATTGTTATATACAGGGAGTGCAGAATTATTAGGCAAGTTGTATTTTTGAGGATTAATTTTATTATTGAACAACAACCATGTTCTCAATGAACCCAAAAAACTCATTAATATCAAAGCTGAATATTTTTGGAAGTAGTTTTTAGTTTGTTTTTAGTTTTAGCTATTTTAGGGGGATATCTGTGTGTGCAGGTGACTATTACTGTGCATAATTATTAGACAACTTAACAAAAAAAAAATATATACCCATTTCAATTATTTATTTTTACCAGTGAAACCAATATAACATCTCAACATTCACAAATATACATTTCTGACATTCAAAAACAAAACAAAAACAAATCAGTGACCAATATAGCCAACTTTCTTTGCAAGGACACTCAAAAGCCTGCCATCCATGGATTCTGTCAGTGTTTTGATCTGTTCACCATCAACATTGCAATGTGCAGCAGCAACCACAGCCTCCCAGACACTGTTCAGAGAGGTGTACTGTTTTCCCTCCTTGTAAATCTCACATTTGATGATGGACCACAGGTTCTCAATGGGGTTCAGATCAGGTGAACAAGGAGGCCATGTCATTAGTTTTTCTTCTTTTATACCCTTTCTTGCCAGCCACGCTGTGGAGTACTTGGACGCGTGTGATGGAGCATTGTCCTGCATGAAAATCATGTTTTTCTTGAAGGATGCAGACTTCTTCCTGTACCACTGCTTGAAGAAGGTGTCTTCCAGAAACTGGCAGTAGGACTGGGAGTTGAGCTTGACTCCATCCTCAATCCGAAAAGGCCCCACAAGCTCATCTTTGATGATACCAGCCCAAACCAGTACTCCACCACCACCTTGCTGGCGTCTGAGTCGGACTGGAGCTCTCTGCCCTTTACCAATCCAGCCACGGGCCCATCCATCTGGCCCATCAAGACTCACTCTCATTTCATCAGTCCATAAAACCTTAGAAAAATCAGTCTTGAGATATTTCTTGGCCCAGTCTTGACGTTTCAGCTTGTGTGTCTTGTTCAGTGGTGGTCGTCTTTCAGCCATTCTTACCTTGGCCATGTCTCTGAGTATTGCACACCTTGTGCTTTTGGGCACTCCAGTGATGTTGCAGCTCTGAAATATGGCCAAACTGGTGGCAAGTGGCATCTTGGCAGCTGCACGCTTGACTTTTCTCAGTTCATGGGCAGTTATTTTGCGCCTTGGTTTTTCCACACGCTTCTTGCGACCCTGTTGACTATTTTGAATGAAACGCTTGATTGTTCGATGATCAGAAGCTTTGCAATTTTAAGAGTGCTGCATCCCTCTGCAAGATATCTCACTATTTTTGACTTTTCTGAGCCTGTCAAGTCCTTCTTTTGACCCATTTTGCCAAAGGAAAGGAAGTTGCCTAATAATTATGCAAACCTAATATAGGGTGTTGATGTCATTAGACCACACACCTTCTCATTACAGAGATGCACATCACCTAATATGCTTAATTGGTAGTAGGCTTTCGAGCCTATACAGCTTGGAGTAAGACAACATGCATAAAGAGGATGATGTGGTCAAAATACTCATTTGCCTAATAATTCTGCACTCCCTGTATACATATATATTTTGGTGTTTTTTCACATTTAATGTTTTATGTTTATATATATGTTTGATGTATATGCACCTATTTATTTTTTGCACTTTTCATTCTTGGGTTGCGCGCTTATTTTTTTGTATTAATGTTGTGTAGGTTTAAGTATTTAAACTTTTATAGGCAGCAGCATTCCTCATCCTGAATCACATATTTTTTCATTTTTTCACTGAATTCTTATCTTTAAGAGGTTTCTTCATTTTTTTCTTCACATGAGAGTGGGTTTTTCCTTTTTTTGTTTACTGCTAGTATGCATTGCAACGCCCTTCCAGCAGCGTCCACGCACCGCTGAGACAGCTGTGATCTTCTGGGTTTGCAGGCTCCAGCGCTGTAAGTGGTCAGAGCCACTGTAAGCAGGACCTTCAGAGCGTATACTCCAATGATGTCACCGGCTGCGTGCACTCTGAATATCTCCTAAACTGTGCACGTTTAGGAGATATTCTCAGTTACTACAGGTATGCCTTACTATAGGCTTACCTGTAAGCCTACTATAGCCTTACTGTCAGGCCTCGTACACACGACCAAGAAACTCGACGGGCGAAACACATCGTTTTGCTTGTCGAGTTCCTTGTGAAGCCGTCGAGAAACTTGACAAGACAATTTTCTTCATTCCTGTCAAGGAAATAGAGAACATGCTCTCTTTTTGGCTCGTCGAGTTTCTCGACAGTTTCCTCGACGAAAATATACACGCGACCGGTTTCCTCGTCAAAAAAATATCTCCCAGCAAGTTTCTTGCTGGTTTTTGCCGAGAAACTCGGTTGTGTGTACGAGGCCTAAGCCTTACTATAGGCTTACCTGTAGGTAAAAGCGGTATACACAGAGTTTACAACCACTTTAAATGCAAAAATTATGTTTGACACTAGGTCCACTTCAGGTAGTCTGATTTACCTGTGTTTTATCTATTGAACATTTCAAACAGAAAAAGTTACACAGAAAGCCAACCTGTTAGTGACAACTACAATAATTTTAATAATAAAAAAAACAATCTCACTAGGGACCAGATGTATTAAGCCTTAAAAAAGGGAAGTTCCGTCCGATAATTGTACCCATGGGATCCCATCTACTTTCTGCCTGATTTTTGATTTACATGCAGATACAAATATTTGCAAAAGTCAGCATCCAATGTGCCAATTTGCCATTTATTTTAAGCAGGTATCCAGAGAAAATAAGCAGCAACCAGCAATGCTTGTCATTCTGTACACAGAGTTAATTGAAGTTTTATTTTTAAAAATACATATAACTTTAAACTGATCACTACAATCTCATATACACATTAAAATGTTATTGTTATTTTAATTGTTGTGTTCAATCTTCTGTGTTTTCACCTTCTCACTAATGCCCCAATGGAGATTACAAGAGGTTGTGCTGACACATTTAGTGGCTGTGTTGAAACACATGGTGTAAGGATAGGTTCACACATATGCAGGATGGGGAAAACGTGCTAATCACATGCGCTATTCGACCCGGAGCAAAACAAGCTGCTCTTTAGCAGACACACAGAGATGCCATTAATTCTTAAAGACTCCCACATACCTGAAAAGTCACTGTGCTTTTGGGTTCACAAAACCACATGGTGCCGCCACACTATGTGGTTCTGTGCAACTGTGTTTTTAAAAAAAAGGGTCAGAGACAATTTGCTCACATTTACAGCAGGTGCAAATAAATGGGCTGTTGTCCCCATGGAAAAGCACCACACAGGACCCACATTTGTGTGAACCTAACCTAATGTTAAGGCTCCTTTGACACAGACGGATGCTTATTTATTTTCTAGATATGTGCATTCCCGTTCGTACGAATGTTATTTTCGTATGAAAATTTTCTTTTTCGTACCCGCAGAATAATGTGTACATACAAAAAAAATCACCAAAAGCACCAAAATACGAAAACGACGGGATTATGAATGAGCCGCATAACGAACAACCGCAAATACGAACGAACGATCTGACGAAAATACGACAAAACGAAAACGGCAAAAGAACAAAAATGACATCTATAACAAAAGATTTGCATTCTGTATCCTGTTTGAATCCCCTCTCTGCTCGTATCCTCAGCCGCATGTCCACATGACACCTACAACAAACGATTTGCATTCTGTATTTTGTTTGAATCCCCTCTCTGTTCGTATCCTCAGCCGTATGTTCACACAACATCCACAACAAAAGATTTGCACTCTGTATCCTGTTTGAATCCCCTCTCTGCTCGTATCCTCAGCCGTATGTTCACACGATATCCACAACAAAAGATTTGCACTCTGTATCTTGTTTGAATCCCTTCTCTGTTCGCACCCTCAGTCGTATGCTCATATGACATCCACAACAAAAGACCCGCACTCTGCATTTTGTTTGAATCCTTTCCCTGTCCGCATCCCCAGTCGCATGCTCACACGACATCCACAACAAAAGACCTGCACCCTGTATTTTGAATTCCTTTTTTCTGTTCGTATTTTGGATTCAACAGAATGCAAATCTTTTGCCACAGATGTCACACGAACACACGACCGAAAACACTAAAAGAAAAAGGACCCAAAACACAGAATGCAAATCCCTTGCCACAGATGTAATTTTTGTTTTTTTGAATGGGCATTGAGTGTAGTTAGTAAACCAGCTTCTCTTTTGTGCTGAGTAGTACAGTAAAGCCAAATAAACTTTTCTGTGGATTTTCATCTGAAGGGAGATCAGTTGGCCAGACTTTTGAACCCAAAAATGGTTTTCTGATGGAGTTTAAAAACGAACAAATTTTCTGAGAACGAACGGAAAACGATCGTTTTTATGTTTGTTGTTAAAAAAGTCTGACCAAGTGTATGGGGCTTAACAATCGTTAATATGGATGAGCCGCGTGTTGAAAGTGCCGCGAATCCCGCAATATATTTACGAAAGTACAAAATGCCGAAAATCCTTTTTCTGTTCGTATCTTCAGTCGCATGCCCACATGACATCCACAACAAATTGTCATAGATGTCACACGAACACACGACCGAAAACACGAACAAAAAAAGGAATCCAAAACACAGAATGCAAATCATTGACGAAAATTCACGAAAATTATTGTCTAACAAGTAACGAACATGAATTAAACAGAATAACGAACCATCCCGCATGTACGAAAATAAAACGGTAACGAAAATACGAAACGATCGGAATACGAAAAAATCTCGTCGTACGAAAAACGAACGGGAACGAACAGGAAAACGGGCGTCTTATGAAAAACGAACGGAAACGAACCTACGGAACGATACGAAACAGAACAAAAAAAACACAAAAAATTTTTCGGTGCACATGTCTATTATTTTCCCCTGGAATCCAGTGTATAACAAAAAGAAATGAGTCAAGAGTGATGATTTGAAGCCAACACTAAAGCAAATGCATGTAAATAGGAGAGACTGTAGACCAACATTGTGCTTTTATATACGTTTTCTTGTCCAAATATAACAGTAGTCTTGTCCAAATATTAGGTTATTCCAGAAAGGAAACATCATGGAGTCAACCTCACTAATTCATTCCTGCTAGGCACCCTCCTGAATTGAGTAAAGATGTACAACACAAACAGTTCTGCCTGAATAGTTTAATAATTTGCTTAATCTGCTCAGTACCATGTTTCTGCTTAAATATAAGACACATGTCTTATATAAACCAATCAGTTTTATTTTAATTACATGACAAAAGCCTATTTTCATACAGAATTTGTAATGTTCTTTCTTGCATGGCTACCAAAAAAAAAAAATATGATAATCCCAACTGGGTTTCAAATCCAAAATAACTTGAAAAACATTTTTTTTAAATATCATTGAAGCCCAAGAGTACTTTTGTACAACAGAAACTCTGCTGACTGTGCCATCACTAGCTTTTTATTGCTTCTGGCAAGTGAAAACCTAAAGCGATTTGAACACCCAAAATTAGCTCTTAAGAAGCTCTGTGTATCAGGTGTTTAATTCTCTAGACAATAATGTCATGCCTTATTATTTCCCATAGAGAGAACTCCAGGAGGTAAAATATACTACTTTACTATTATAGCTGCAAACTTTCACCACGTGTATATATCGACAACCTTCCCTTGTCTCTCACTTAAACTCATAAAAATGGTACTCACCCATCTAATAGAAGAATGTAATAAAAAGTAACGGTTTTCATAGTCTCTCAACTCCCAGCTTGCAAACATTGGGGTTGATTTACTGTTCATTCTGCAAGTGAAGTAAAGAAATTTACCTTAGAGTTTAATGAATAAGGTGAAGCCCTGTCATATTCCATTATCCAATCATTTGTAAGCAAACATGTTTTGTTTCCCCTGCACATCATTGGCTATTTTTTGCAAAGGAAATTTCACCACATTCACTACACTCTGCGGAAAATGTGTTTGCAAAGTGCAACTTTCCTTGAAAAGTGAAAAGCCTATTTGTCTCTAGTAAATCAATCCCATTGATTGGGTAATCCCCAAACTCTCTGATCCTCAAAGTGCCCTACCATCACTGTCCAGAATGGGAAAGAGGTTAATTGTAACGTTGTATTTGCCCTCCCTCACTCTACTGGTGCACAGGGTATTATAGAAAGCTACTATAACATTTAGGTATTTTATTTATTATATTTTTAAGCCCAATATACTTACTATTTTATTAGTTGAGTAATCAATAAAAAATGTAATAGATCCATAGTGAACTAAAGTGTTGTACTGGTTTTATCTGATAGATTCTTAGTGAGCTAAGTATTGTAAAACTTTCATTTTTATACCATTGAATTACATGACAGACTTATGCCCTGTACACACGATCGGGCTTTAGCCCGGTCAAACTCAAATCGGAATTCCATCAGAGTAAAAGAGAACATGTTCTCTATCTAAACTCCGATGGAATTCCTTGAAAAAAAGTCAGATGGGGCATTCACATGGTCGGAATTTCCGATGGAAAAAGTCTGTCTGACTTTTTCCATCTGAAATTCCGATCGTGTGTACGGGGCTTTACACTCCTGGACCTAACCTTCTTTGTACTTTCTACTTTTGTATTTTTATATTTTTTGTAAACATTTTGTATTTACTTATGTACTTTTTGTACAAGTTTGTATCCTCTAATCTTGAAATTAATACAAACTAATGGAAAAAAAATTAACTCTCGCTCCAATACTTGCCTCTTCTCTGGAACTGTCTCTCTCAGTAGACTTACCCATTTTGGGATTCAGTGGTCCTCTCTGAGTTTCATTGTTGCCCAGCATCATCCAACCCACCACCTGGAAGGCAAGGTATCATGGATTCATCCCTTGGTGGGTTAGTTACCCCCCTGCTCTGTACTCACCGTATAATGATGCAGATAATTGCACAAATGCCATCTCATCAGCCAAGCTTTATTTGTCATTGAAGACCATCTAGTGCCAGAGAATTGCCAAAGAGACAGATGACTTTCCACATCATGTGGCTGGCTTGAAGACTCCTGAAAAAAGAATATTATAATAAAAAGTAACTTGCAGGGAGAAAGGGTCTCAAGGGAAGGGAGCTGGTTGGGGTGGAGGGCAGATTTGGGATTTACCATTTAAAGTATTCCATTATTTTTATGATGACTACGGTATATAACTGAGAAAAAAAGGTGTTTGTTTCAACTTCTTTTTGTCTTTATTTTACATGCTATCTTCACAAACTGTCTGTGTAATTTAGATGTGTTTTATTTGATTTATTCAGTAAAGAAAAATGCATGTATAAATTGTTTTTTGGTTACTATACTGTGCCTGTCTTCATGCTCTGTGTGCTGGCTCCCAGACTGATTTTGAAAATTAGAACTGTATGAAATTCTTTATCATTATTATTATTATCATCACAAATGATTTTATACATTCTTTTAGAGACAGTATTGTAGTATATACGCATATTCTGGCATACCCCCCATGCAAGTGTTCTTGCTAAAAAAAAAAAAAAAAAAAAAAAACAGCTGTCAACTATTTTTATGAGCAGGAAATACATGTTTGTTATCCTATTGCAGATACATTAATCTTGTTTTTATAGAAGTAACGTTTCTAATTAAAAGATTATTATGGTCAGTGTTTGTGTGAGCATGGTGCCCCCTCTTCTCTTGTAAATCTCACCTTCTCCATCATTGCTTCCATCCACCCTCCCTTTTATGAGGAATCATTTACTGCTCATAATGTTTTATCTGAATGAGGAGTCATTGGGTCCAATAGCCTAAATCCTTTCAATGATTAAAAAAAACGAGAGCCTAGAGATATCAATTTTGTTGGTGTGAAAAAGTAATGCACTTTTTTTTATAGGTCTTAAAATAAATAAGTGAATTAGACTTGAGGGTATCCTTATAAAAAAATATATAAAATGTATATACAGTATTAGGGAACCCAGCAAGGATATGTTTTACAGCCTCATTCATATAGAAAATGAAGGCCATAACAGACTAATGCTGGAAAAACACTACTTTGTAATTGCTGCAAGCTTGCCATTTTATTTTTTATTTCCATTTTTGCAACATATTTTTATTGCTTCTGTAACTGGGATCTTTAAATACAGCTGGATAATGCTTCATTTGTATACGTATTTGCATATTTCTTATAATTTATACTAATTATCATTTCTCTTGCTCTTTAAAACCTTTTCTGTTTTGAGTTCTACTTTTTTAAATTACTTGATGAAAGAAGTTTGCAGTTAAAGCAACTCACTTAAAATATATCTAATTAAAGTTGCTCACAAAAAAAGCCTCTGAACACTTTCCCCTCTGGTCAGCAGTGAGTTGAACACTTTGCTACCTTTAAGTGTTACAGCCTCCATCAGAATCTTCAACATTCAACACATTTGGGAGTATTGGATGCCTGCATTCCCCACACTGCTCTGTTGTTACACCTGCTAGCCCTATATTGCTACACAACTCATTGGTGGTGTAGGGGCCAGTGGGATCAATGATTCAGCACAGCGGGGGGGGGCAAGCATTTGCAGGGCCGGTGATAAACCATTCTGCGCCCTAGGCAATACCAGCTACTCCCCCCCCCCCCCCCAAAAAAAACCCCAAAGTAAAACATTTTAAAAACAGAGAATAATCTAATATAAGCACACTTTAAGCATTTCCCCATACACCCCCTATACTTGAGGCACACTCCATGCATTCCCCATACACCCCTATACTCATAGCACACTCCATGCATTCCCCATAAACCACCTGACAGACAGAGAGAGAGGGGGTGACAGAGAGAGGGCTGGCTGGGGGGGTGACAAATTATTTTATTAATTAAACCAAATAAAAATCCAGCGGTGAAAATAGACGATCGATGCTGCTCGCTGCTCCATCATTGTCTCTATCCAGCGTCGGGTGATCTCTCCAGCGACGGGTGATGTCTCCAGCGATTGGTCCAGCGATGAGAACATCCATCCATTCAGAGCACAGCTCAGCGAATGACGCGCCGATGCTTTGATGTTTCTTTTATAGGGGAGGCGGGCCACACGTCACGTGACCCCGTCCCCCTCTGACGCACACTCTGCTACGTCACTGGGACAGCCCTTGCGTCAGAGCGGGACGGGGTCACGTGTCGGGTGGCCAGCCTCCCCTATAAAAGAAACATCAAAGCATCGGCGCGTCATTCTCTGAGCTGTGCTCTGAATGGATGGATGTTTTCATCGCTGGACCAATCGCTGGAGACATCAGCCGTCGCTGGAGAGATCACCCGACGCTGGATAGAGACAACGATGGAGTAGCGAGCAGCATCGATCGTCTATTTTCACCGCTGGATTTTTATTTGGTTTAATTAATAAAGTCAAACGTTCTACGGTGTGTGTGTTTTTTTTTTCTGAAAACTACTATTTACACTTCATTCGTGAAATGGTAGGGGTACAGTGTACCCCATTACCATTTCACACAGGGGGAAGCCAGGATCTGGTGGTCCCCTTTGTTAAAGGGGTCTTCCAGATTCTGATAAGCCCCCTGCCTGCATACCCCCACAACCACCAGGCAAGGGTTGTGGGGATGAGACCCTTGTCCCCATCAACATGGGGACAAGGTGCTTTGGGGGGCACCCCAAAGCACCCTCCCAATGTTGAGGACATGTGGCCTGGTGCAGTTCAGGAGAGGGGGGGGGCCGCACTCTGTCCCCCCTCTTTTCTGCGGCCGGCCAGGTCAACGTGCTCGGATAAGGGATCTGGTGTGGATTTTAGGGGGAACTCCACGCCATTTTTTTTTTCATTTGGGGTGGAGTTCCCCTTAAAATCCACACCAGACCTGAAGGGTCTGGTTATGGATATTTAGGGGCAACCCTACGTAATTTTTTTTTAAAAATTGACGGCGGGGTTCCCCTTAATATCCATACCAGACCTAAAGGGTCTGGTTATTGAATTTGGGAAGACCTCCACACATTTTTTTTTTTTTTTTTTTTTTTTTTTTACTAAAAGTCTGTGTCCCATTGACTTTAATGGGGTTCAGAGTTCGGGTTCGAACAACTCTAGTTATGAGGTATGCTTTGTTTTTATGTCAATAAACAATTGACATAATTTCTCCTACCACGTGTCTTGTGCTTCACTCAAAGTCCCAAAAAAAACATTTTCTTGTTATTTCTGATTTAGGGATGGAGGTGCATGTAATCATGCACGTCATTTAAAGGGGCTGTAAAGGTTTTTTTTTCTAAATAGGTTCCTTCAAGCTAGTGGATTGTTGGTTCACTTACCTTTGATTTCCCTATATGTTTTTCTTTGTCTGAATTCCTCACTTTCTGTTCCTCCTCAGTAAGCTTGCCCCCATCATCCGAGCCGTTCTGGCTGGGGGTTAGTCAGCGTGCTCGCCCCCTCCCTTGGAACTAAAACCCTGCGGGGAGACGCTGTGAACGTTCAAGCTTACTGAGGAGGAACAGGAAAAGAGAAATTCAGACAAAGAAAAAAAAACATTTTAGAAATTGAAGGAAAAGGTAAGTGAACCAACAATGCACTAGGTTAAAATAACCTATTTAGAAAATAAAAAACAAACCTTTACAACCCATTTAAAGTCCCATTACCCTCTTGCTTACTAACAGGAAGTTGGTCCACAGCAATTATGTGCAGCTGATATTGAAGCCAATACATGTAGACAGAAATTGGCTAAAAGAAGTTGGAGGAGATTAGCAACACTGAGATGCAAGAAAATGTGAAAAGAGTATTAAACAAAAAAAGCTAAAACAAAAAGCTAACTGACAACCCGTTAGGGTTTATTTTAATGATTCTTTTTTAGTGAACACATAATACATATTGGGGTTGATTCACAAGAGGCAAATAGATAGTGGGATTGATTTACTAAAACTGGAGAGTGCAAAATCCAGTGCAGCTCTGCAAAGAAACCAATCAGCTTCCACCTAATTGAACAAGCTGAAGTTAGAAACGGGTTTATCAGCAGAGCTGCACCAGATTGTGCAATCTGCCATTTTAGTAAATCAACCCCTGTGTACTTTGCAAGTGTAATTTCCCCAGAGGTTAGTTAATGAGAGGTAACTCTGCTCACTTCCATCATCCAATTATGTACAATCAAAAAAGCTTTTTTTTTTTATTTCCTTGTAAGCGATTGGATATTCTTTGTAAAGTGAAGCCATACCTCATTTACTAAGCTCTAGAGCAATTGCACTTGCAGAGTTATCCTGCACTTGCAAAGTGCACAGTCTATTTGTCTTTATTAAATCAACCCCATCATATTGTATATATGCTTGGCATTTAGTGTTAAAGCGAAAGTTCCACCCAAAAACGTCCACTTTTTGGAACCCTCCCCCCCCCCTCCGGTGTCACATTTGGCACCTTTCAGGGGGAGGGGGAAGCAAATACCTGTCTAATACAATTATTTTGCTCCCACTTCTTTCATAGATAGCTGAGCCACCCACAGCTATCTATGCCACGTCCGGCGCCTCCTCTGCCCCCCCCCCCCCGCTGTCTTTTGGGAGACACCAGGTCTCAGACAGCAGGGAACAGTGGAATTGCGCAGTCTGAGTCACGTATGCACAGTAGGGAATCAGGAAGTGAAGCCACAAGGCTTCACTTCCTGATTCCCTTACCGAAGATGGCGGCGCCAGCACCTGGGAGCTGGAAGGACAGATCAGCTTTGGGTGCCGACATCGCGGGTGCCCTGGACATGTAAGTGTCCCTATTTTAAAAGTCAGCAGCTGACTTTAAAAAAAAAATTGGCGGAACTCTGCTTTAAGCCCTATCTCAGTTTCCTCAAAAGCCCTGTCCCTCATCTTTTAAAGCAACCAGTAACAATATTTAATAAATCATTCCCTTTCAGGCTTTAAAATGGTGCAATATAGCGTAAACATGAGAAAAATGATCTCTAATTTCTAACATGATATATCTAATTCTAATCAAGGGGACTTTGTTCTTTGCAGTTGAATTATGAAGATATGAATCTTCTAATGCCAGTAACCAAACTTAAATATTGTCAGTTTCTGCCGCTAATCAATCAAGCCAACACTCGCATATTCTAACAGATCAGCGCAACGCTGCTCGCTTGTGAAATGTCATCTTTGCTGAATCAATTTGCTCATCTCTACTTGGGAGGAATGTGACTACGATGAGCTTAGATCAAACGGCAGCTGATGTAAGTCTAGCTAATTAAACCAGCCACTTATTTTATAATAATGATGTGGTAATACAACATTTTATTATGTTTTTATAATGTAGAGTTTAGGATTTAACTCTGTGCTCCGTAATTCTTTTTGAATCAGAAAAGAGAAACACAGAAAGACAGTTAGTCTTTCCGCAGCGGTAGTACATATAACTGTAGCTATAAAGTCATACACTTTGATTTGTTCCTGTAGGAAAGGTTATTACTGTTCATAGATCTATCCTTCTCTAATGTGAACACACTCCCTTGAGGTGAATTGATACAATACGAGTATTTGGAGCAGCCTGGTTGTTTAAGAGAAATGTCATTGATTTGTAAGGTCTAACTGGCAAGCACAGGACAAAGCTCTCCTCTTATAAAAAGGACATATTTCAAGACTGTGCCGCTGATAGCAGGAGGTGACAAGCTATGTCATTGCTTTACAAAAAGAAAATGGGAAAAAAAAACATGGATCATAGCTCCCGGGCAATCCTGGGAGATTAGTTTGTGATCTATCAAAGCCTCACATACGTAAATAAATGACATCATACATCTCTGCTAATGTCTTTCTTACTTACATCCTCATTGCAATGTTTAGAAGAGGGTCAAGCATTGGTCAGGCCACTAAAGTTTTTAGCACTGGCCACCATATGAGATGGCAATATATTGGGCAGCTGAGAATCATATGAGCAGCAACCTAATAATTTTTATATACTGTTCTAATTCATTCTGCAATATTTGGGGATGAGCAATTGTAAGCTTACAATAATTGCTATAATTCTGACATGTTCTGTTACTTTACGTGAAAATAATTCAGTGGACACCTACTTAAAGGGGTAGGACAGTGGTGTGTTGGGATCGCCACTTTCAGTGCTTACAGTTTAAAGTCCTGTGTCCAGACTTTGGATATTACTATTATTATTACAGGCATACCCCACTTTTAAGTACACAATGGGGTTTATTTACTATCGCTGAAGAGTGCAAAATCAGGCTCACTTCTGCATAGAAACCAATGAGCTTCTAACCTCAGCTTGTTCAATTAAGCCTGCTAATAAAACCTGGAAGCTCATTGGTTTTTGTGCAGAAGTGAGCCTGATTTTGCACTCTCCAGTGATAGTAAATAAACCCTATTATGTATTATGTTTGTATAATATAGGGTTTATATAGCACCAACAGTTTACACAGCACTTTACAATATAAAAGGGAATCAATATAGTTACAATACAATAAAATACAAGAGGATTAAGAGGGCCCTGCTCAGGAGAGCTTACAATCTAATCGGGAGGGGGCAAATGGTACAAAAGGTTGTAACTGTGGGAAATAGCTGATGAAAGTGGTAAAAGATTAGTTGGAGGCGTGATAGGCTTTCCAGAAGAGCTGAGTTTTCAGGGATCAGCTGAAGGTACTAAGAGTAGGAGATAGCTGGACAGATTAACCTGCCTGGCGGTATTCCCGAGTCTGACTCGGGGTTAGATTTTCCTGCTGCGAGCGGTAACCCCGAGTCAGACTCGGGCTTGCCTCGCTAGATCCACAGGGAGTGTTTACTTACCTTGTCCCTGGATCCAGCGATGCCACCGCGCTGTGTGAGCGAGCGGGACCTCGCTCGATTCACACAGTGCCTCTGTGTAACGCCGATCTCCGTTCCCTGCGACGTTACGACGCACGGGGACGGAGAACGGCGCCAAATTCAAAAAAGTAAACAAACACTTTACATACAGTATACTGTAATCTTATAGATTACAGTACTGTATGTAAAAAAATTACACCCCCCTTGTCCCTAGTGGTCTGTCCTGTGTCATGCATGTCATTTTATATAATAAAAATGTTTCTTTCTCCCTGCAAACTGTAGATTGTCCATAGCAACCAAAAGTGTCCCTTTATGTCAAAAATGGTTTTGGATCAGCTAAAAAACAGCGATAATAAATTTTCTTTATCGTTACATCACGGGACACAGAGCGGCATTCATTACTATATGGGTTATATGGAGTACCTTCAGGTGTTGACACTGGCAATCTCAAACAGGAAATGCCCCTCCCTATATAACCCCCTCCCATAGGAGGAGTACCTCAGTTTTTACGCCAGTGTCTTAGGTGTTGGTCATGGTTTAGCTTGCCTCCGCATCCTTGGGATTAGGTGAGCTAACCGGTTCTGTCCAAAGGCCTCAGCGCTAAAGTGGTCAGTAACCGGACCCCAAACCCTTGGGGTATAGCCCATAATGCTTTTCTTTTTAGAGAGCTGGACCCTGGGCCCAGGACTTAGAAACCTTTGGGTGCCTAATGTTTTCTGTTGCCAGAGTGCTATATGGGCCCAGGACAGTGGATCCTTCATAGGAACCCAGGGCCTGAAGGTCTAGACATCCCCACGGAGATGGGGGAAGATTGGGCCTCTTGCTTGGCAAAGTCCTGCGGCATGGAGCAGGTAAGTGAGGGGAAAACTTGCGGAACTTGGTTCTTAGCAGGTTTTTTCTGGGGGGTCACAGGGGACATGCCTAAAGTTATGCGCTGCATCTGGCAAACTAGTCACATATCTTAATGATAGGATGGCTCTATGTGTATTTTTTCCCCATAAGAAGTGACCTCCCTTGTAGTGTTGGAAAAGCATTGAGTGGGGCCTGTGTAATATAAAGTGTATGTGTGTGTCAGAGAGCTATG
The DNA here is from genome assembly GCF_905171775.1 of Rana temporaria. NCBI lineage: Eukaryota > Metazoa > Chordata > Amphibia > Anura > Ranidae > Rana > Rana temporaria. Next base: position 132,811,938 of record NC_053492.1, on the reverse strand, counting down.
CTTACCTGCAAGCCTCCAGGCGATGCTCCATCAGTCTTCCTCCTCAGAGCCTGCAAGCAGGCAGAACGCTGACCTCCTCGTGGTTCCAGCTGGAGCAGAGAGGCTCCCTTCCCCCCAACCCCCCCCCTATCGGCGGGCGCGCGCGCGTTCACGTGTTATAGGCGCAATTCGCGCCGTTTAGCTGAGGGGGGAAGGGCGGGTCAGTGGTTTAAGGAAGGGGCGGCCCTTCCTTTTTCGTTCCAAACAGCTCATTCAATACATTGGAACTGGGGAGGAAAGACCAGAGCGGCAGCACGGGGCGCCGAGGACACACAGTGGCCAGAAAGAATATTGCAGTCTTCAGAAGACTGTTTTCAAGCCTAGAAATAGGCTGTTTCTTTTCCATCTCATAGTTTTTTCTTGCAATACTACTCAGGGGGACAGAATGCTTTTTCTTTCCTGGATTTGAAACAAAAAAAAAAAAAAAGATTGAAAAAAAATAAAAAAAAGGTCATCTAGGGAAGAGGAAGCATTTTTTTGTCCCCCAAACAGGTGTTTGGGCAATTAACTTTTATAGTTCCAAGTACCAATAAGTGGCAGGTGTACCTCGGTATTGTACCATGGCATCCGGGTCAGAGGGTACAAGAGGTGGGGATTCCCCCAGAGAGTCTGAGGTCTCGGACAAAGCAATGCCGCTGCTTTCCCCAAAGGGAGCCTTGGGGCCATCAGGATCTGGGGCTGGAGCTGGCGCGGGTCAGTCCAACCCTAAGATGGTCACGGACGAGGTATTACTCCGGTTTCAGCTTTGGGCTCACTGAGGGCGCCTCAAAGCAATGCAGTGTTTCCGATCCACCCTCTATTAGAGGGAGTTTTGTTCCAAGATTGGAACAAGCCAGATAAAATCTTCTTACCACCTAAAAGATTCTCTGCCCTATATCCTATGGAAGATAAATTTTCCAAGAGATGGGCTACTCCTGCAGTGGACGCAGCCATCTCATGTGTTAACAAGTCGTTAACATGCCCTGTAGAAAACATACAGGTATTCAAGGATCCAGTTGATAAACGCTTGGAAGCACTACTTAAGAACTCCTTCACTACTGCAGGGGCAGTAGTACAGCCAGCTGTGGCTGCGATTGGGGTTGCTCAAGCGTTATCGGATCAAATTAAGCAGATGCTTAAACTTATTCCTGCCCAGCAGGCAGAAGAATTTTCGGATGTCCCTAAGGCCATATGTTTTACGGTAGACGCAATTAAGGATTCTGTCCAGCAAGCGTCACGTTTATCGTTATCCCTTATCCATATGAGAAGACTCTTATGGTTAAAAAGCTGGGAGGCCGAGCCCCCATGCAAGAAGCTCCTGGTAGGGTTCCCCTTCCATGTAGGACGACTCTTCGGAGATGACCTAGATAAATACATTCAGACCATTTAAAACGGCAAAAGTACTCTCTTGCCAACTAATAAGAAGTTTCAGGGGCCTGCGTTTAAACGACAGTACTCCCCTGGGCAGGGGCCCTCTAATGCCAAACAGTATCGACGGCCTCCTGCGAAAGCAAACTTCGGCTTCAACAGCAGGTCTCAAGGACAGGCTGCTAGAGGCAGAAAGCAGTGGTTTCGCAAACCAGCAAAACCAGCCCCCAAGCCAACCTTATGAAGGGGCGCCCCCGACCACGAAGGTGGGGGGAAGGCTGCGACTCTTTTCAGAGGTTTGGGAAGCCAGCATTCCCGACGAGTGGGTACGGTCTTCCGTGGCCACGGGCTACAAATTAGATTTCCTAAAGTTTCCTCCTCCTCATTTCCAGGAGTCGAGGATTCCAAACGATCCGGAGAAAGGAGCCGCATTAATGTCGGCATTAAATCATCTACTTTCCCAGGAAGCAATAGTAGAGGTACCAGTCCTGGAACAGGGGCTAGGTTTCTACTCCAACCTATTCATCATCCCGAAGTCCAATGGAGATGTCAGGCCAATTTTGGACCTAAAGATGGTAAATGCATACCTAAAGATCCGCTCATTTCGGATGGAATCCGTGCGGTCAGCAGCTGCCACACTCCAAAAGGACGACTTCATGGCGTCCATAGACATAAAGGATGCCTACCTTCATGTTCCAATTTATCAGCCACATCAAAGATATCTACGCTTCATGGTGGCTTCGCGTCACTTCCAATTCGTGGCGCTTCCCTTCGGGTTGGCTACAGCCCCCCGGGTGTTCACGAAGGTCCTAGCTCCAATCCTAGCCAAACTAAGGATCCAGGGGGTCACGATCCTAGCATACCTGGACGACCTCCTAGTCATAGATCACTCGTCTCCCGGCTTGGAGCGAGCAGTGGCCCTCACGGTCCAATACCTCGAGAAGTTCGGCTGGGTCCTAAATCGAGAAAAGTCAGCTTTCCTGCCCACAAGGCAGTTGGAATATCTCGGCATGAGATTAGACACAGAACAACAAAGAGTGTTTCTACCTCTGAGGAAGGTCAAAGCCATCAAGGAATTAATCCTACTGGTTCTAAGCAAAAAGGAACCGACTATTCGCCTATGTATGAGGTTACTAGGCAAGATGGTGGCCACATTCGAGGCGGTACCATACGCCCAGAGTCACACTCGCATCCTGCAGGCAGCCATCCTGTCAGCATGGAGCAGAAGGCCACAGGCCTTGGATATCCCGTTGCCGCTCTCATCAAGAGTCCGACAAAGTCTGTGTTGGTGGTTAGACCCTCAGAATCTACTGAAGGGGAGATCTTTCAGCCCAGTGGCTTGGAAGATAGTGACCACAGACACCAGCCTGACAGGCTGGGGAGCAATTTTGGATGGTTGCACTCGCCAAGGTACTTGGGCAAAGCTAGAGAAGCAGTTGCCCATCAACATCTTGGAGCTCAGAGCTGCTCGACTAGCCCTCAGGGCTTGGACGTCAAAATTGCAGGGGTTCCCGGTGAGAATTCAATCAGACAATGCCACGGCCGTGGCATACATAAATCACCAAGGGGGAACTAGGAGTCAAGCCGCTCAGAGAGAGGTGAGCTTGATTCTCCTATGGGCAGAGGCTCATGTGCCCTGCATATCGGCAATATTCATTCCCGGAGTGGACAACTTTCAGGCGGACTTCTTAAGCCGCCAGACTCTATGGCCGGGGGAATGGTTTCTGCATCCACAAATCTTTCAAGCACTCTGCCAAAGATGGGGAGTGCCGGACGTGGATATCATGGCATCGAGACTCAACAAGAAGCTAGACAAGTTCATGTCCCGCTCAAGGGATCCGATGGCCTGCGGAACCGATGCGCTGGTTTGCCCTTGGCATCAGTTCAAACTTCTTTATGCGTTTCCCCCGCTCCAGTTACTACCCCGCCTGCTGCGCAGGATCAGGGTGGAGCACATACCAGTTATCCTGGTAGCTCCAGCATGGCCCAGAAGGGCATGGTACTCACTAATCTTAAGGATGGTAGTGGGAGACCCTTGGACTCTTCCTCTACGGCCAGACCTGCTATCGCAAGGTCCGATCCTCCACCCTGCCTTACGGCATCTAAATTTGACGGCCTGGAAGCTGAATCCCTGATTCTCAGGGGTAGAGGTCTGTCTCAGAAAGTAATCTCTACCCTAATCAGAGCCAGGAAACCGGTCTCTAGGGTGATTTATCACAGGGTCTGGAAGGCCTATGTAGGCTGGTGTGAGTCCAAGCTATGGCTTCCTCGCAAATTCACCATTGATAGAGTTTTAAGTTTTCTCCAGCTAGGAGTGGATAAAGGATTGGCATTAAGCACAATCAAGGGACAGATTTCTGCTCTGTCAATGTGGTTTCAGCGGCCGCTGGCCACCCACTCGCTGGTTAAGACCTTCCTTCAAGGGGTCTTGCGTATTAAACCTCCAGTTAAATCCCCGCTTTGCCCGTGGGATTTAAATCTTGTTCTGTCAAGTTTACAGAAACAACCGTTTGAGCCGTTGGCTGAAATTCCTTTGGTTTTACTGACAAGGAAGTTAGTATTTTTGGTCGCCATAGTTTCCGCAAGAAGAGTATCGGAACTGGCGGCCTTATCCTGTAAGGAACCATATCTTATTTTTCATAAGGACAGGGTCGTTCTCCGCCCTCATCCATCCTTCCTACCGAAGGTTATATCCAGTTTTCATTTGAACCAGGATCTGGTATTACTATCCTTCTTCCCTAAACCTACTTCCAGAAAGGAAGGGTTGCTGCATACCTTGGATATTGTCAGGGCCATGAAGGCCTATCTTAAAGCTACAAAGAAGATCCGGAAAACAGATGTGCTGTTCATTTTACCGGATGGGCCCAAGAAGGGGCAGGCAGCTGCAAAGTCCACCATTTCTAGGTGGATTAAGCAATTAATCACTCAGGCCTACGGCTTGAAAGGGTTGCCTCCTCCAGTATCATTAAGAGCTCATTCTACTAGGGCCATGGGCGCCTCCTGGGCAGCACACCACCAGATCTCTATGGCTCAAGTTTGCAAAGCGGCAACCTGGTCTTCTGTCCACACGTTTACAAAATTCTACCAGTTGGACGTAAGAAGGAATTCTGATACAGCCTTTGGGCAGGCAGTGCTGCAGGCTGCAGTTTGAGACCCTCGGATTCCGGGGGCTCCTCTTTTTTGAGTTAAATTTAAAATTTAAGATTATTTTTCTCAACTAAGTTGGATTTATTATGATTTGAGTATTTCTCTAAATTAAATCCTTTTGTCTTGGAGATGTTCTCCCTCCCCTCATTGTAAGCATTGCTTTGGGACATCCCATATAGTAATGAATGCCGCTCTGTGTCCCGTGATGTAACGATAAAGAAAAAGAGATTTTTAATACAGCTTACCTGTAAAATCTTTTTCTTGGAGTACATCACGGGACACAGAGCTCCCACCCCTCTTATGGGGACCATTTTGGGAGGCATATTGCTTGCTACAAAACTGAGGTACTCCTCCTATGGGAGGGGGTTATATAGGGAGGGGCATTTCCTGTTTGAGATTGCCAGTGTCAACACCTGAAGGTACTCCATATAACCCATATAGTAATGAATGCCGCTCTGTGTCCCGTGATGTACTCCAAGAAAAAGATTTTACAGGTAAGCTGTATTAAAAATCTCTTTATAATCACTTGCAGAATTGTGCGATAGCGATTTGTGGGGAAATTCGTCATAAAAAAAAAAAATAATGACAGCGACAATTCTGCAACTGAGCAAATTTCAGTGATTTTGATTTGATTACATTATTGAATAATTTTTATTATAATTATATTATTATTTGTTATAATTATTTATAATTATGTATTATATTATAATTTATAATTTTGTTTTTAAAAAAATTTCATACCCAGGATGCCTATTAGAATCTTGTTTGGTCAGATTTAAGTGAGTTATTTCTAAAAATTACAGACCTACAATATAAAACGCCAAATTTCCTTGCAAATAATGGTACCGCTTTCAGCATGTTTTTTCTGAAAGAATCATACCGCCAGGGAGGTTAAGGGAGAGAGTTCCAGAGGATGGGAGAGACTCTGGAGAAGTCCTGGAGATGAGCATTGGAGGAGGAGACAAGGGAGCTTGAGAGCAGGAGGTCTTGAGAGGAGCGGAGAGGACTGTTTGTTGAAGTAGCTGGGGGCAGAGTTGTTAATGGCTTTGCATGTTGTTGTTAGTAATTTAAATTTACTTTGCTGGGCGATCTGATACCACTGTAGGGATTGATGGAGTCTGGAAGCAGCATTCATGATAGTCTAAAGACATGATAGACATTGAACTGTTTACTTAATTTTAACAAGCAGTAAAATGTCTCTATCACATGGGGGGTTGTCAGGGGGCAAAACCAGGTGGATGAGAACTAATTTTAACTCCCCTCAGCCACCTGTCAAAACTAGACAATGACTACCAGACAGCCCCATACACTGCTGATATGATTTACAGTGGGCAAGTTATTACCTTGAGTCTCTCTCAGTGATGGAGCTTATTTAAGATAACATCAAAGTCAAAAAGAAAAAGAGAAATATTGCATGTGTTGCTGTTTATGTGAACAGCCCAACTCCTGTCCTTAAAACAAATTCACTAATATCCTTTTTAACTTTCTTCGTTCTTTAATTCTGTTACAATTTTTTTTTTCCTTTATTCTTCTGTTTTTGTTACACGATTTAGTCTAGTCAGTTTTGATAATGTCCACTCTATATTTTTTGTTTCAATGGTGCCATTTATTTCTAGAGAGGGAGTTGTAGGAGACCTAGGTGCCATTCATACAGGTCTTTCCCTCTCCCTATTGTTCAGCGATTTGCATACAGCCTGCCCAGCCCCCTTTCCCTCCATCGGCATAAGCATCCCAACCAATCCCTTATCCAAGTTTGACAAAGGTGCGTGCCCCAGAAACAACACCCCTTTCCACCCTGTCATAATTTAGGGGTTATGGCTTGCTTACACAGAGTTTAGCTTTAAATGGCATATGTTACAATTAATTTAATCTCAGTCATAAAATGTTTTTTACTTTAACTAGATGCCGACCAGCCGCCACAGTTCTACGGCGGCAAGTCGGCTCTCCTACGTGAGAGCCCGTAGCTCTACTTCGGCTCTTGACGCGGCCACTAGGGGCGCGTGTGTGCGCCCCCGCTCAGTCCTGACTCCCGCGCCCGGCGGTCGCGATCACCCAGCCGGACACAAGCGATTGCTCGTTATAAAGCTGGGACCGGGAGCTGTGTGTGTAAACACACAGCTCCCGGTCCTGTCAGGGGAGAAATGCGATCAGTCATTTCCCCTAGTGAGTCCACCCCCCTACAGTTAGAACACACCCAGGGAACATACTTAACCCCTTCCCCACCCCCTAGTGTTAACCCCTTCACTGCCAGTGTCATTTTTATAGTAATCAATGCATTTTTTAGCACTGATCACTATAAAAATGCCAATGGTCCCAAAAATGTGTCCGAAGTGTCCGCCATATTGTCTCAGTACCGAAAAAAAATCGCTGATCGCCACCATTACTAGTAAAAAATATATAATAATAAAAATGCCATAAAACTACCCTCTATTTTGTAAACGCTATAACTTTTGCCCAACCCAACAATAAACGCTTATTGCGATTTTTTTTTTTTTTTTACGAAAAATATGTAGAAGAATACGTATCGGCCTAAACTGAGGAAAAAAAATGTTTTTATATATTTTTGGGGGATATTTATTATGGTAAAAAGTAAAAAATATTCATTTTTTTCAAATTGTCGCTCTATTTTTGTTTATAGCGCAAAAACCGCAGAGGTGATAAAATACCACCAAAAGAAGGCTTTATTTGTGGGGAAAAAAGGACGCCAATTTTGTTTGGGAGCCACGCGCAATTGTCAGTTAAATCGACGCAGTGCCGAATCGCAAAAGGTGCTCTGGTCTTTGACCAGCAATACGGTCCTGATCTGAAGTGGTTAATAGCAGTAGTCTTACATAAGTCTATACTATCTAACTTCTGCTGGATACACCATCACCAATAACATTGAAGGTTCCAAGGAAGGTTTGAATCTGATTGGTGGGTGTAAGTAAATTGCAAGTAATGGATTTGTTTTAAATGATAAATCTTATGGGTTATGGGAAAATGTTTTGGGTCTGCACTGCATATTGTAGGATCACCAAATCAGAGACATATTTTAAAATATTGAACTGATTTAGAATATTCTGAAATTACAACTTTTATTATCCAGGGTTTAAAGGATTACACTAAAGCCTTGTACACACGACCGAGAAACTCGACGGGCGAAACACATCGTTTTGCTCGTCGAGTTCCTTGTTAGGCTGTCGAGGATCTCGGCGAGCCAAATTTCCCAATTCTCTTCGAGGAAAAAGAAGACATGCTCTCTTTTTGGCTCGACGAGATCCTCAACAGTTTCCTCGTCGAAAAGTGTACACACGACCGGTTTCCTCGGCAAAAAAAAAATACCAGCAAGTTTCTTGCTGGTTTTTGCAGAGAAACTCGGTCGTGTGTACGAGGCTTATAAGTTGTGGACACATTTCTCTACTATGGGAAATCAAAAGCTAACAAATATAACTGGAAATATATAATGTGACTCAAAATTGCATTGAATAGTGGTGCTTTTTTTCTTGTGCTACCTTAGTCTATAAAAAAAGTAGATTTCAGCATTTATGAAGATGATCCTGGGCTGTTTATAGAAAGCATCAATGTGAATGTCTGTCTATATTCTTGTTCGGAATATCAGAGGAGACTTAATCTCCTTCCTACAATTTATAGAACCTGTTTGCTCTTGGTCTGCCAGTTAATCCTTTAATCTGCAGAATGGACCTTAAAGCAGAGAAATGGGTTTAAAAAACTGAGAATAAATACAAGAATAAATAAATAAATAAATACTTGGCTTGTATGTATGTGGTGCCACTGCCGCGTATTTGCTTCATTCATTTAAAATACTTAACTTAATCCCATCAAGCGGTAGCATCTGTGCTCAGTGACTTAAAAATCAAAACAGCACTAATGAAAACAGGCTTGAATTGATTATATACACTGCATTATGATAGCAAGGTAATTTAAATCTCTTTTTTACTAGTGGATTATCTGAGAGCTAACACCTCATAGACATGTCTACTTCTGGCCTTAAGTTGCACAGGATAAGGTTGATCTCTTGTTTGTAATAGTCCTATGTTCATATAACATGCTTCTATAAGTACATAAGCATCTACACCTTTCCCATACCTCTGTACTTGAAGGTGGGTACACATTAATCAATTAATCAAACAGCTTCAGTGCTGATCAGTGTAATCTGACAGAATTGGAATCCTTGCTTTAAAATACAATAGCACAGCAGGGATGATTCCTCCATCCACCTCACTTGTGAGGTAGGTGTAATGAGGTTTAAGAATTAGTATTCGTTTATACCGGGGTGAACAACCGCAGCAGTCCAGATGTTTTGGAACTACAAGCCCATGAGGCATTGCAAGATAACCACAGCTATGACTCCCATCGGCAGAGGCATGATAGCATGACGTCAGGACATCAACGTCGAGAGGTCATATGTAATGTGCAATAGAGACAGATTCTAATGGAGATGGTATAGAGATCCTTGGAAAACTTTACATCGCTTTTGGATGTGGAGACACAGTGCTTTGCCTTGACAGTCATAAGGTCAAATGCAAATTGGATAACACCTGCACCCTAAGGCTTCATTTCCACTGGCGTTTTTACAGCCACTTTTCTGAGCGTTTTTTACAGCTTAAAAACGCCTGTCCATGTTATTCTATGGCATCATGCCCACATAGACGTTTTTGAGCTGCAAATGGCATAGGCGTTTTTGAGCTGTAAAAAAAACGCAGGACCAGGGCGTTCTGAAGCTCCAGAGTAGAGCTGTAAAAACGCCAGACGTTAAACGCTCAAAAACGCGCAAAAACGCTCAAAAACGCGACCGCAGCATTTTTACAAAATAAACATGGACAGGCGTTTTTAAGCTATAAAAAAGCCTAACAACAGTGCCTGTAAAAACGCCAGTGGAAATGAAGCCTAAAACAGGATATAGGAGCTGTCTGGTTGATCAGACAGTGAAAATAGCTGAGGTGTTGAGAATAGAGTGTTTCCCTGTATGTTGATATAGGATGTCACATGAGGCTTACTAGCTGTTAATCAGAACGGCCTGATTCTCACCCCCAGTGCACACTTGTCCACCACTCCCACCCTCTTCCTCTCTCCCCCTATGTGATAAACTGAAATTCAGGAATTCAGTGCGATTGCTGGAGTGTATAGATGTGTGTGCAGCTGCATTTGGTCCTAAGACAATGTTTTTTAAAATTTTTGTAGGAAGACTGTTTTTTCACTTGGATTTCAATAATATTTCCTTTGGAATTATAATGGTGCATTTTCTATAATAAATATATTTTATTCAACCATGGTGTTCTGCTAGGTGATTAGGATTCCTTTCCTTCCTTTTTCATGGAGTGCCAAAGTTGCCTACCCTTGGTTTATGCTATCAGCGTATCTATGTATATGAATTGCTTGTCTCATATCTACAGGGCCGCCATCAGGGGGGTACAGGCAGTACACCTGTAAGGGGCCCGGTGGTCCCCTGGGGCCCGAATGGCATCCCCCTTTTTTTTTCATCAGCACCCAAAGCCCCCAAACTCTAAGGCCCCGTACACACGGTCGGTTTGGTCCGATGAGAATGAACCAAAGTTAATTTTCATCGGACCAAACCGACCGTGTGTATAGGCTATCGGTCTGTTTTCCTTCGGTCCAAAATTGTAAAACATGCTTCAAAACCGAACAGATGGACCGCTGCCCCATCGGACCAAACCGATGGTTAGTACAGAAAAGTATCGGTTCAAAACCCGCGCATGCTCAGAATCAAGTCGACGCATGCTTGGAAGCATTGAACTTAGTTTTTTTTCAGCACGTCGTGTGTTTTACGTCACCGCGTTCTGACCCGATCGGATTTTAAACTGATGGTGTGTACACACATCAGACCATCAGGCCACTTTAGCGGTGAACCGATGAAAACGGTCCGTCGGCCCATTCTCATCGGTTTTGTCCGACCGTGTGTACGAGGCCTAAGGTGTCCGGTGGCCCCCAGGGCCCCGGATGGCATCCCCCTTTTTTTTCCGTCAGCACACAAAGCCCTCCCCTGACCTCTAAGGGACCCGGTGGTCCCCAGGGCCCCCGGATGGCATTCCCCCTTTTTTTTCTTTCGGCAGCACCCAAAGCCCCCCCTGACCTCAAAGGGGCCCGGTGGTCCCCAGGCCCCCGGATGGCATCCTCCTTTTTTTTCATCAGCACTCAAAGCCCCCCCCCCAACCTCTAAGAAGCCCGGTGGTCGCCAGGGCCCCGGATGGCATTACGCTTTTTTTTTTTTTACTTTTTTTTTCGTCAGCAATCATTGTCCCCCCCGACCTCTAAGGCCCATGCCTGAAGCTGTGTAGGGGCCCTAAAATTCCTGATGGCGGCCCTGCATATCTATATCACACTATCTATTTATTTCTATTTTTGAATAATTGTAACATTTACAATTGTAATTGTAAGCCACACATATTCCCTCACTATCTCCAACAAGAAATTAATGGCTACTCTTAGAATAATAACCAGCAAAGGGTTCTACTTTACCTAGACAATCGTTTTTACCCCTGTCTGTATCTGTGTGCCATCTGTGCGGTACTGTGCCCACTTAGTGGAGACTGACAGGCATAAAAGCCAAAAAGTAGCTGATACTTTCACTTTAGTTGCCCTCATAGCCACCAGACTGGAATTCAGCCACTACTGTGTCTTAAAGCTTGTGTCTTCTTTGAGAGCCTAGAGAAAAGATATACCTGTGCTTAAAGATTTTTGAGCACAGGTACAGTATATCTTTTCTCTGTTGCAACACAGGTCAGTGACGAAATCTGAACCTAGTTGCTGTCACCACCTTGGGTCTTTATGCCCCATGTTGGCACGGTGTCCACAGTAGCATTTGCAGTAGCAAGGCACTGTATGACTGGTCGGAAGAGGGATTACTTTGACACAGTTGGTCAGCTTAAACATGTATTGCATGTGTTATATGTGAACTAAATATCCCTGTTTTTCATTGCATAGTTTGCTGAAAAGGGTGTAGCAGTGTGCAGAGGGTCCATCCAGAATTCTTGGAGAGCCTCTCCCCATTGACATAAAGTGTATGGTTTACATTGTACAGCTAGAGTGGGCAGAAAATGCCTGGGCACTGCACTGGTAGTGATAACAAGCAATACTAATGACATCCTATCAATAATGCCATCTAGATAAAAGGAGGGCCCTTCTTCTAGACATAGTGTATCTGTTTTTTAAAGGCATTTGATACAGTTCCCCACAAACATTTATTATACAAGCTAAGGTCTGTCGGCATTGGCCAAAGGGTGAGTATCTGGATTGAAAACTGGCTACAAGGGTGAGTTCAGAGGGTAGTAATAAATGGGGAGTACTTGGAACTGTCCAATGTGGAAGTGGGTCCCTCAGGGTTCTGTCCTGGGACCTATTTAATGTATTCATAAGTAACCCGGAGGATGGGATAAACAGCCCAATCTCAGTATTTGCGGACGATTCTAAGCTAAGCAAGGCAATAGCTTTTCTGCAGGATGTGGAAACCTTGCAAGAAGATCTGAACAAATTTATGGTGTTGGCAACTACATGGCAAATGAGGTTTAATGTAGAAACATGTAAAATAATGCATTTAGGTGGCAAAAACATGAATGCACTCTATACACAAGGGGGGGAACCTCTGAGGGAATCTAGGTTGGAAAAGGACCTGGGGGTCCTAGTAGATGACAGGCTCAGAAATGGCATGCAATGCCAAGCTGCTGCAAACAAAGCCAACAGAATATTGTCATACATTAAAAATGGAATTAACTCCAGAGATAAAATTGTAATTCTCCCACTATATAAGACTTTGGTTCGGCGTCTCTTCATCCAGTTCTGGGCACCAGTCCTCCGGAAGGATGTGCTGGAGATGGAGAGAGTACAGAGAAGGGCAACAAAGCTAATAAAGGGACTGGAGGATCTTGGTTATGAGGAAAGATTACTAGCACTGAACTTATTCTCTCTGGAGAAGAGACGCTTCAGATTGGATATGATTTCAATGTACAAATACCATACTGGTACCCCACAATAGAGATCAAACGTTTCCGCATTTAAGAAGATTTGCGGGCATTCACAAAAATGATCGGAAAATCTATTTATCCGAGCGGTAAGAATGTGGAATTCTCTTTCACAAGCAGTGGTTTCAGCAGGGAGCATAGCTAACTATTAGATAGGCACCTAAACAACCACGACATACAGGGATATACAATGTAATATTGACATAAAAAGACACACACACACACATAGGTTGGACTTGATGGACTTGTGTCTTTTTTCAACCTTACCAACTATGTAACTATAATGCTTTAAAAGGTGGGCAAATCCACTTCCAGCAGCACTCATTCCAGCACCCGCTGGCAGTATAACACAGCCAAGATCCACAAGTCACCGGGATTTTGTATGGACACATGCCTCCCAAAATATGGCTCCTCGACATTAGGTGGCCCAGATAATCAGGCCCTTACAGCTAACATGGTTATTCTACAACTCTTTTCTCCAATCTGGACACTTGTCAAAACGTCTCTATTCCGTGGAACAATTGCATCCCTTAAGCAACGGTCCATTACCATTATATAAAAATAAATCTCAGCAGGGAAAAAACACTTGTTAATTATACTAGGGACCTGTTTTTTTTCCGTCATGGTATTGCAGGAATAAAATGTGAAGGGTCTCAGACAGCTAGAAAATTATGTTCTATCACTCCCCACTCTGTACAGAAAAATTATTTTACTTGGTTTTGGAGCTCTAAAAAATGAAATAGTGAGAAATGGAAAATATTTGCAGTTATCGGCCTTACTCATATGCTGTGAACAGTGGTTTATGGCATCTCTCTGCTTCACAGTGCAGTTTCAACAAGTTCAGTGAACAATATCAGACTATTTTTTATTAATCCCAGCAGATTCACTAATCAAGTGTTATACAGAGGTGTGAATTGGTTTTTGTGTGTATTTGGACAGGTTGACCCCAGCAAGAGCTGACTGTAGAGATTCATGATACTTATAAGTACAATAAAAATACGTTTTGGGGGAAGACGTGTATGTGTGTGTGAGAACGCACCGAGGAATAGTAGTAATCTCTTTCCAATAGTTGCAAGGATTGATCCAGGGGACCTCCATTTTATTTCTAATATCAAGAGAATGGCTCACTATAGTATAGAGAAGACACAACCTCCCGCCCCAGGCTCTAGAGAGATATGCATTGGTAATACCATTTTAACCTCTAACCTGTATTATTGTGATGTAGTCAGGCTTCTTAAAATATAATGTGTCAGTCTTTTTTTTTTTAACATAATAATGTGCTGCAGCTTAGCTTAACTCCCCTGTGCCAGCAGCAAGCTGGAGACTGTTGTCTTCACATGATCAACACGACCCTACACAGTGATCCAATTAACAGTCCAGCTCAGGGAGGATGTGTGTTGCTGATTGGAGCACAGTAGCTGTGGCTGTGAAAGGGTCATGTCAGACCCCTGGAGACCAGGAAAGCTGCTTTATCAATGAGAGCAGTGATCTGGATCTTTAGCTTACTGTTGGCATAGGGGAGTTTGGCAAAAAGACAGCATCACACTAGCAAATAAAAAAAAAAAAGACTTGACACCTTTATATTTTAGGCAACCCTAAAATGAATGGTAAGCTTGACCTTCCTTAAAAATGAATGTTAAGCTTGACCTTCCTTATTTATCTACACTATATACCGCTCAGCGCCTACAATCACTAGAATAGCGGATTGGTTTCACAATAGACAGAACAAACTTTTGATCTCTGTGCATGAGGATGTCCTTGCCTTATAACCAAAATCGGTACCCTGGGATGCCCTAGAGTTTTGACCTACTTCAGATAGCGTACCTCTTACAGTATCTAATGTTCTATAGATAAGGGATGACATTCGAAAATTATGATTATTATCCTCTAGGCTGGGTCTGGTGGCACCTTTCTTCTCTAACCCTGAATTTCCATCAGCCCTAAATTCTCCTATATTTATAGCATGGAAAATAACAGAAGGCACTGAATTCCCTCAGGTTTTTCCAAATGGCACCCTGCCCCCTTTTGGAACTTTCTTCATCTATGTGCACTAACCAATTGACCTGTCTTGGGGAAGTTTCAACTCTCTAACTATGTTTCTTTCATTTATCCACCACCTTCCTTGATTAGACCCCTTATGTTGCTCATCTATCCATATTTAATTGCCAAATGGGAAAAAAGATCCAGAGAAATCCCTATCACCCGTGGACTAGGAGAGGGCATTTATACCATCACATATAATGTCTGTGTCAGCTAGACTTCAAATGAGAAATTACAAGACTATATCTAGATGGTATAGACGTCTGATTGACATACATATCAGAGATCTGGAAGATTTGTTGGAGACATCTCAAAGAGAAACGTATGATAACTCACATACAGTATGGAGTAAATTCTTGTTCATCATTATTTTTTTGGTACAAAATGTTGCACATAAGCAACACAATCATGGGCAATAACATAAATCGTATCCATGTATTACTCTCTTGGTTCCTTTAAATCCATAAAAAAAATGATTAAGATAATGGTTTGATTATGGCACGCACCATTATAGTAAGACATTGGGGAAATTTAATTGTTTAAAATGTCGAGGAGAAAGCAACCCTGGACCTTGTTCAAATTCATGTTTCCTAGGGGATAGTGGTATGGTTCCAATAGTCCATGTCCTTAGTCTGCTTGTCTTCAGCAAACTGTTTGCAGGCTTTCTTGTGCATCATTTTTAGAAGAGGTTTCCTTCTGGGATGACAACCATGCAGCACTGACAGTCTGACCCCCCCACCCCTTCAACCTCTGCAGCAATGCTGGCAGCACTCATACGTCTATTTCCCAAAGACAACTCTGGATATGGTGCTGAGCATGTGCACTCAACTTATTTGGTAAACCATGGCGAGGCCTGTTCTGAGTGGAACCTGTCCTGTTAAACCACTGTATGGTCTTGGCCACCATGCTGCAGCTCAGTTTCAGGGTCTTGGCAATCTTCTTATAGCCTAGGTCATCTTTATGTAGAGCAACAATTCTTTTTCAGATCCTCCGAGAGTTCTTTGCCATGAAGTGCCATGTTGAACTTCTAGTGACCAGTATGAGAGAATGAAAGCAGTAACACCAAATTTAACACACCTGCTCCCCATTCACATCTGAGGCCTTGTAAAATTAATGAGTCACATGACATCGGGGAGGGAACTTGGCTAATTGGGCCCAATTCTGACTTTTTCATGTAGGGGTGTACTCACTTTTGTTGTCAGAGGTTTAGACATTGATGGCTGTGTGTTCAGTTATTTTGACGGGACAGCAAATTTACACTGTTATACAAGCTGTACACGCAATACTGCAGTGTAGCAAAGTGTAATTTCTTCATTGTTGTCAAAAGATATAATAAAATATTTGCAAAAATGTGAGCGGTGTTCTTGCTTTTGTAAGATACTGTGTGTGTGCGTGTATATATATATATATATATATATATATATATATATATATATATATATATATATATATATATATATATATTATGTGTGTGTATGTGTGTGTGTATATATATATATATATATATATATATATATATATATATATATATATATATATATATAGATACATATCTATCTATATATATATATATATATATATATATATATATATATATATATATATATATATACATATATATAATCAAAATATTCACGACACAAAATACATTGTTTTATTTATATTTGTTATCCATTGAGGTATTTTATTGCATCGCAAAAAGTGTAATTTTATCTGAAACAAAACTTTCTTTTTACATTTTTATGTAATGAAAGTAGATTGCTTACTTTAGCCTAAAAAAAATCTTGAACAACACCCATGGTCCAGAGTGCTCACATTTTATTGTACCAGCTGCTGACAGTCAATGATTTGGAAGACCACATGGAAGTAATATTCATTTCAGTGACCTGAACATGCTGTTCATATTTTTGATTAGCACTTAAAGCTGGCATCTGCTGCCAAAACATGAAGGGTGTTATGGCAAGTGTTTATGAAAAGCCTGCAGACTCCACTGATGGGCGAAGATTGTTACGGCTTAAACTGCAATAGTAAGCTGTGAGCCCTTCTATAATGTACAGCATGAGTATGGATTTAAATCATCAACTTGTGACATCATAGCATGTGGCAGCAGAAAAGAGCAATTTCCAGTGTTGTGCTGCCAGTACCCACTTGTGTAGCTCTGAAGTCTGAGTCATTCGCTGTTTCATCGACATTTTTTTACTTATGTTACATTTACATGATGTTTAAAGCTGGCAACAAAGCTGATCCCTGTAATGAAGATAATACATACCTATCTGGCTACCTGTGGTACTGAATGCTACTGGAATTTAGAAAAATGTGCACCTGTAGCATCGGCATCAGTACCAATCACATTCTTGATCTTGTCAATCTTCGGATACCCTGCTGTGCTCCACTGTTTATCTTGCTGACCCCTAAACCACTACTGTGTCCTGTGGTGAATGAATGAATGAAAAATTTATATAGCGCGGCACATGCGAACTGAATCGCCTCTGGGCGCTTGTGGTGACATATGGGTTGGTGGGAGGAATCACAGTGGAGTACCATGAGATTAACAATTCAGGGAGTCTCAATTACTGAAGAATCTTCAGGTGCTGATTTCTGTGCATTATTGTAACGTTAAAATTGAGAAGATTTGACATCTTCAGGTCTATAGCCCCTCCAGATTTTAGCGTCTGATCACTAATATGTAAGAATGATTTTGGCTGCATTCTTTATTTTACAACAATGATTTTGTTGTAATGTTCATCCCTTAAATATAAATATGGAATAGTTGTTGAAATTTAAAATTTTTCAATTGAAAAGCATATCTAACTACTGAAATTATTTATATTTGATGAATCCATATTTTTTTCTCTACCTCAAAGATTCCTTTTCTTGCTTTCCTGCTGGACCTACTGAGAGTATTAGCAGTGATAACTTATAATGTTATTAAATAGAAATACCCTAGATAGCATTTTCATTGCGGCAGTGCCTTTTTTGGACATTGTTTGAAATGAGAGTCATTCTTCATGATGACCTAACCAAGTTGATTTTTAATAATCAGTTGGTATTGGTCAACTAAAATGTGTTATGCTACCCAACTGATGATCATTGAGACATTCAGAATGCTTCTTTCATAACATTTTCATCTGCCTACCTAGTTGAAAGGAGGATGGGGAGGCAGGCACAAAAATTGCTCTCATACAGGAGCCTTTGTTTTTGTTTTGTCCTCCACCTTGCGCATCGTAAAGTCTGGTCAAATAACCTTCTGGAAAACTGAACTTTGCTATCTGTAGATTTCTGTTCATCTCTGCTTTAAATGATATGCACATTGGTGAATAAAATACTGTATGATGCATGTTAAGTGCAGATGTTTGATGAAAAGCCATGTGCCCTGAAAAATTGAAGAACATAGGTGGAATGGTACCGGCATAACTATTGCTAATCTTCACACTTGAGTAAGAGCAGCCTTATAAAAAGCAGACATTTATCTGCAATACAGTTAGCATGCACTGAGCATATTCCACCATTAAATAATAATGAATCCCTGCAGGTTGAAAGCACTGACAAATTTAGGCATGCAGATAGCACCTGTAACTCTCATCCAGGCTGTACAACAAGAATAGAATTAACGTGGCTAAATATCAGAATCTGTTTCTCCACGGTATGTAATATTCCATTTACAAAGGATAATTCTTGGCCCTCGTGTGACATCTTTACTGATCAGCTAACATCGACTTGAGCCATGACATCCAGGCAAGTGAAAGGAGTAATTAAATGAAGCTCGTATTTCAGGTCAAACACAATATGAAATTAAATTACAGCCTCTCTAATTAAATATATGCAAAATGGAATCAGGTTAGAGTGTAGAGCAGCCATAGAGACGGAATTAGGTTTTGACTTGGATGCAGAAGCAGCAGATGGCAGGCCTGTGATGTAACCTGCATTTCCTGATGCTAGGACAGTCTGTTCTGGAGGACACAGACGCTTATAACATATTCCATTCAAAATTTTAGCCTTGTGAATTATTCAGGATAAGTTTTATTGATAAAAAAAAAAATATATATATTATTGTAACTTTATGTGAGAACAGTGGCAAATCAGGACAGTTCTGTTGCGCCAGGGTTTTGAAAGAAGAACCATAACTGTTTGCTTTACAGCCAATCGGTGAACTTGTTTATAGAGTTGCTTATCAGTTAACTTATTATTGCCTGAACCCAGAAACTTTGGCATGTGTTAGTAAAACTGTGTCTTGTTTTTTCAGGACAAATTGGGCCCTCATGTGGTGGTAAATGTTAATAGATCTCTTCTAAATAGTTTCATTATCAAAATATGGAAAACTTGCCCAAAACTGTAAAAAAAAAAAATATATATATATATAATATATATATATATATATATATATATATATATATATATATATATATATATATATATATACACATTTTTAAACCTTAGCTCTATATGTATTGCCATTACCATGACCCAACACCAAAAGACAACTCAAAATAATTTCTCCTATGTATTAGTGTCCAAAAACAATAGTGTGCCTTTTGTCTTCATGGCCTTCCTGATCCTGTGATCCCTGTGATTTGCTGTCACAGTGATCAGAAGCTCACCCTGATAGCTTGCAATCATCAATCTGTGACCAGGAGCTGCCATTGGCATGCCTGTCACAGTTCTGGGGGCGCTACTGAGCACACTCTTGACACAAGACAGCAAGGCATATTTTTGACATGGAATAAGACCCACTTAGGGCTGACACATACTGTATATGTATACGAACAACAGGAAGGAGTTACTGTCCAGCAGCAAAACCGCTGTCCTCCATCCATACGGCACAGCTCAAAAGAAGCATAAGCTATTGAGGAACCAATGTGGATCTCACTATGAACACTATATGGGGTTATGGGGTGAGAATCCCATACCTGTAATATAAGTGCCCAGATAAGATGTTTCCTTATTATGTAGAATCCCATGAAAAACGTTTTTTTTTTACCTTGGACAGTGATGTTACACACCGACCAAGGTAATTTCTTCTGCAAATTAGTGCATTACCTTATATTACTTTGTTTTAATAGATAACATTTTGATTCCCAGTCATCTAAGGAGTATGTATTGGAATATAAAACAGTTATACTTAAAGATTTAAATACTTAACCTCTTCAGCCCCAGCAGATTTGGCTGCCCAATGACCGGGCCATTTTTTGCGATACGGCACTGCGTCACTGTAATTGACAATTGCGTCGTACGATGTTCTACCCAAACAAAATAAATTCCCCACAAATAGAGCTTTCTTTTGGTGGTATTTGATTATCTCTGCGGTTTTTATTTTTTGTGCTATAAACAAAAAAAGAGCAACAATTTTGAAAAAAACACTATCTTTTACTTTTTGCTTTAGTAAATATGCCAGTTTTTAAAAAACATAAAAAAAATCCTCAGTTTAGGCCAATATGTATTTTTCTACATTTTTTTTGGTAAAAAAAATCGCAGTAAGTGTATATTGATTGGTTTGCGCAAAAGTTATAGCGTCTACAAACGATGGCAAAGATTTATGGCATTTAAATGGCGTTTTTATTATTTATTTATTTTTTACTAGTAATGGCAGTGAGCTGCGATTTTTTGTGGTATTATCATATTGAAGCAGACAGGTTGGACACTTTTGACACATTTTTGGGACCATTCACATTTACAGAGCGATCAGTGCTATAAATATGCACTGAGTACTATGTAAATGTGACTGGCAGGGAAGGATCCATCTTGTCTCCTCAGATAGCATGGGGATTTGTGTGTTTACACACACAAACCCCCGTGCTGCCACTCGTGCACGTGATCATGCATGGCTGGCGGCCATTGAGCCCACCGGACACACGCATTCGGTTCCCCGCCATGCAGCAGGTGCTCGCACACCCTCTGGTGGCTCTCCTGTGCGAAGCCGTATATATACGGGATTTCGCCCAGGAGAGCCATTCTGCTGCAGTATATCTGCGTGAGACGGTCGGGAACCAGTTAAAGAAGAACTAGACCCTCCTCTCCTTTACAACCAAGGCAACTGCTATCTTAGCCTCTATGTGATCTGCAGGTGCAGCACATGTGATCATATATGACACCAGCCATTTAATGGCTTGACAGTTTGGTTGAGAGCACAAGCAATTGTGGCAGTTATCCATCACAGCATACCTTGAATGTAACTGTTTTGGGAAACCGTTAAATTGATAGGTTTAGTTCTGTTTTAACTGTTAAAATGATATGTGGTCATTCAGGGACAATCTCAGGATTTGAAGATTGTTTGGGATTTTTCTTTTTTTTTTTTACCCTGGATGAGTTTATAGTTTTCAGTGCTAATCAAGTGTAACATAAAGCCTCTCTTTCTCGTGATATTTGTATCCATTACCTTGAGCTCCTAAGCCTCGTACACACGATCAGTCCATCTGATGAAAACGGTCTGAAGGACAGTTGTCCTAGGTTAACCTATGAAGCTGACTGATGGTCCGTCGTGCGTACACACCATAGGTTAAATAACCGATCGTGTCAGAACGCAGTGACGTAAAACACAACGACGTGCTGAAAAAATTAAGTTCAGTGCTTCAAAGCATGCGTCGACTTGATTCTGAGCATGTGCAGGTTTTTAACCGATTGTTTTGCATACTAATGATCGGTTTTGACCTATCGGTTACCATCCATAGGTTAAATTTTAAAGCAAGTTGCCATTTTTTTAACCTAAGGTTAAATAACCTATGGGGACTACACACGATCGGGTCGGACTGATGAAAGCGGTCCTTCAGACCGTTTTCATCGGTTTAACCTATCGTGTGTACGAGGCTTTTTATTTTTTTAAGATATTTTTAGGATGTATACAGTGCAAAAAATAGTAATTAATAATAACAATTATAATTTTCTGTGTAAAGTTGAACTCCATGCAGAATAATAAAAACAAGAATTAATAAAGTGACTTAATCACTAAATGTTTGACTGACTCCCTGCTTCCTGCAATCCACCGCAGGATTTTATAAGGAGGAGAGTCAGCAGTCAGAGCCAATCATGCTGCTCTGTAATATACAGTCCTATCAGTATAACATTGGGAGCTTGCTGAGGGAGCAAATGAAGACCTGCCAAAGAGTTGCTGCTGCTATGTCATTAACCAGTCAGTGTATTAGGGGTGTGATCTAGACCAAGATGTGCTTCCTAAATGCAGTGGAGGTGTAGGACCCGACAGTCTCTGAGGCATGAGTTCTTGGATAAATATACTTAAAGTGGAGGTTCACCCGGAAATACTGTTTTTTACCCTTAGATTGATGCTCATTTTGTCTAGGGGAATCGGCTAGTTGTTTTAAAATCAAAGCTGTACTTACCGTTGTAGAGAGCGATCTTCTCCGCCGCTTCCGGGTATGGGCTGCGGGAGTGGGCGTTCCTATTTTGATTGACAGTCTTCCGACAGGCTTTCGACGGTCGCATCCATCGCGTCACGATTTTCAGAAAG
The DNA here is from genome assembly GCF_905171775.1 of Rana temporaria. Classification (NCBI taxonomy): domain Eukaryota; kingdom Metazoa; phylum Chordata; class Amphibia; order Anura; family Ranidae; genus Rana; species Rana temporaria. Next base: position 132,789,930 of record NC_053492.1, on the reverse strand, counting down.
TAGCCGGACGTCGGTGCGCAGGCGCAGTATAGAGCCGCACCGACGTTCGGCTTCTTTCGGCTACTCGTGACGCGATGGATGCGACCGTCGGAAGCCTGTCGGAAGACTGTCAATCAAAATAGGAACGCCCAGTCCCGAAGACCCATACCCGGAAGCGGCGGAGAAGATCGCTCTCTACAACAGTAAGTATAGCTTTGAATTTAAAACAACCAGCCGATTCCCCTAGACACAATGAGCATCAATCTAAGGGTAAAACATTTTTTATGGGTGAACTCCTGCTTTAAACAGAATAACCCCATCTTAGGTTATACACACACACATAGCTGTATATTTAGCTGTTTGCTTGAAGTTTTATAATAGTCATAATAGGGACAGTAGCGTCTATTCTGTGCTCCATTGAAATGACTTTATGAAAAAAAAAGACTTGAAATTTATTTTTTTATGATTTGACTTGTCTAATAAAAATATATATTCATATTTATGCTACTTTCCTTCACTTCCTTTACACATTTGACCTTCAAGCCAAGCAACATGAGAAATGTAGCCCTGCAACCAATGCAGGTCCAGAGTGTATCTCCAGGCATGCTCCTTTTTAAATGATTTTTTCTATCCCCAGAGTACCTGACATTGTATGAATGCCCAGGTGCCATGATACTCAAAAAGGTCTTAGATTGGATTAATATTTGCATACGATTGATAGAAACCTGTTAATGAATGGAAATTGCTGACATCTGCTCAAGGGATTTTGTTTTGTAAAGCAAATTTGGTTTCAATTATCATTCATGACTCCGCTAGTGGAAAAGGTTTTTCTGACCTTTTAATGATGGAGATGGATTTTACAACAATGGTCTTCTACACTGTTTGTAGCTCATAAACATTTATTTTTACAGCTATTTGAAGAACCAACAATTAGTGATGTTTGAGCTGTGTTCTTTTTAAAAAGGAACTCCAGCCATAAAATGTTTTTTTTTTTCAAGTTTTAAAATTCACCACATGAATCCAAATGATTTGCTTATCTCTGGCTAAAGGGCATGATTTTTCTTTTTCATTCTATCAGTCACACCCTTGTAAATGTTTTGGTGCCTCTTACCTTTATGGGTGTGAAGCATTTAAAGATCAAATTTACTTTGATACTTGCATAAAAATATTAAAACTGTGTTTATTATACACACCACATGATTACAGGATAATTAAAATAACACAAAATGAAAATATATAGATTTTTTGTGTGTGCTTGTGTGTCTGTATGTGCAGATGTAAAAAGTATGTATCCACAATTGTAATCCTAGTGTGGAGCATTTTTATGTACCACATGGTGTAGTTTGAATCTCTTTGTTCCCACTGTTAAAATGTATTCATTATTTTGTATATTAACCACTTCAGCCCCTGACCATTTCGCTGCCCAAAGACCAGAGCATTTTTTGCGATTCGGCACTGCGTCGCTTTAACTGACAATTACGTGGTCGTGCGACGTGGCTCCCAAACCAAATTGATGTCCTTTATTTGCCATAAATAGAGCTTTCTTTTGGTGGTATTTGATCACCTCTGCAATTTTTATTTTTTGAGCTATAAACAAAAATAGAGCGACAATTTAGAAAAAAAAGCAATATTTTTTACTATAATAAATCCCCCCAAAAAATCTATAAAAAAGCTAAATTTTTCCACAGTTTAGGCCGATATGTATTCTTTTACATATTTTTGGTAATGATGTAAAAAATGGCCATTAAAAATTTCGAACATGCTCTAATTTTTCACAACGTTTTTAACGTTGTCATTTTTACCGTCATAAAAAATGGTTGTGTGTGGGCTTTAACGACGTGAAAAAAACGTGCATGCACAGAAGCAAGTTATGAGACGGGAGCGCTCGTTCTGGTAATACTAGCGTTCGTAATGGAGTAAGCACATTCATCACGCTGTAACAGACTGAAAAGCGCAAATCGTCTCTCACCAAACTTTTACTAACACGAAATCAGCAAAAGCAGGCCCAAGGGTGGCGCCATCCGCATGGAACTTCCCCTTTATCGTGCCGTCATACGTGTTGTATGTCATCGCGCTTTGCTAGAGCATTTTTTTTTCACGATTGTGTGTAGGCAAGACCGTTTTTTAATGATTGGGTTGAAAAAAACTTCGTTTTTTCTAGACCATTAAAAACGTCATTTTTTACAAACTGAAAAACGGTCGTGTGTACTTTTTTAATGAAGTTAATGACTATGCGAAAATTCCATGTTTTTTTTGTTTTTTTTTTACGTTATCAGCTAGATTTAAAATGTTTGCAGGCACAAGGCACCTGTGGTTGTTACATTCAGGAAGACCTGTGCACTGCCCACCCAGTCAAGGGAAGTTTATATATTGTGACTCCAATAAAATGAACAGACATAACGCCAAATAGTATTAAAGTACAAATTGTAATTTTTACCACTCACTGGTTTCTGACTCCTGTGATTAATCTCTTTAAGCTACTCCCAATTGACTGCCCTTGTGGTTGACAGACAGATGCGTGTTTCCAAGTACGTCCTTTAATTGATCGTGCAATGCTGCACTTGTGTTCAGTCAGTCAAAGACTATCAGAGAACAAATGCATTATCTAGAGATTACATTAGAAGTCATTGTAGGGATTGATAATAGAACAGTTTTTTTTCAGTTGTGGCTTTTGAAACTTACTTATATTTTAGACTTCAAACAGAACATTTATGTCACCATGGTACACACAAGTGATTCTTATAAGAGCCCTCTTTGAACACTGTAGCTGACTTGCCCACCCAAATTGAATATCTGTGTTTTATAAAGTCTGGACACATCCTGGCCTGTTCCTTTTTATAGTCATTTATAGTTATTAGGAAACAGTTGCTTTAAAAGCTATGATTGAACTGAACATGTTAATAGATTTAGCTAACAACATACCTGCTTTGTATGTGCTTGAATGGTGCATTTTCAAAATCTGTGTCAGTAGCTTAATAATCACTGTCATTTTCTTATATTGCTGCCACTCTTCAACAAAGAAATGGGAAACAGAAGCAGACATTGAAGACCCAACCTGTTCCTTTGTGTTAAAAACCATGTCCGTCTAAGGGCAAAGCATGTCTCTGAAACAAATGATGCTTAGGCTCTTTTGCTTGCAGCCTGCACTGTTCATGGCTGTGTTCAGACATGGAGAAAACAAGTTATCAATCTGGCTGCGGAACCCTGACATTTTGGAAACATTAACTTAGTGATCCATAACCCTGGAGGTCTTCAGGACATGAAATTCCAAGACTCGGAATGATAAAGGAAACACTTCACAATGAAAAATGCGATAGGTTTGGTCAATAGGTGGAAAATGGGAGCATTTTTAAAGGGCAGGATTAAATGACTTTTTATAGTCGCTTTGTGGGGAACACTTTAGGCTAAAATCCAGGAAGCTTTAAAAATGATTTAGATGTGATAATCACAAGCACAGTACCCATAAAACATGATTCTTTTGATGTGGTGCTTAGGATAAGATTGTATGTGAATTGGGGAGAATACTTTTCTTATTGTCAGGTTAGTAAGTGAATGGCAGTGTCGGGTGGCTCTTATATAAGGATCTGATTGAGCCATCATTCATGCAGTGAACTGTCTAATGATGCAGATGAAGGTAGATGTGGCTTCAATTTCAGCTGAATGCTTGATTTGTCATAGGCTATAGAATCTTTTAGTGGATCAATCAATTCTTTACAGGTACAAATTAACATGTTTGAAGTAGATTGTACATATCAGCATGTATTGTTGTAAGAGCAGTGAGCTAATCTATACCACACAAATGCTGGTTTGTGATACCTGCACGAAACTCAAGATGTAAGAATATCTTAAAAATAAACTCTAGGCAAACAGCTAAATGCACAGCAGAAAATACATACAACTGTCTTATCTTTAATTCTGTACAACTACTTTTGTGATTCATACACCTCTGCTAAAAGAATACGTCCATAAAGCCATTAGATGGCTGGATTCAACTTAGGTTAATACATTACCCTTGATTAATTTTGAAAAGAAATGCAATGACTATGTTGCTCCTATTTTCTGGACATCTTGGTACCCAATTTCCTTTCTCATTCCCCATCAATTTCCTACCCTTTCCCCTCTCTTACCAGTTCTAATCCCTCCCTCTCTCTGCCCCCTCCCCTTTGGTTAAAATACCAGATAATTATCTTTTCACCTGATACACAAGACATCCAAAGTGGAGGGTGTTCATTCCCTGGACAATATTGTGGAACACAAAGATAGACAAAATATAGAAATAGAGAACTCTGGCGCTGTCTAATGGACTGGGGGGGGGGGGTACAGACAGAGTCTGAAGTTTTAATACGAGTTTGGCGCTTGTGGATGTTTTATTCTACTTCACTACCTAAATGTGAGTTTTTTATTTGTTTTTTATTAAATGTATCCATTATATGGAGTCACGCTTTTGTCTTTTTCGCTCTTCTTAATGCTCCCATGATACATTGAGCCTTGCCATTTGGATGTCTCTGTCTCTGTCTCACTATCCTCATCAACTCCCTTCCCTACCTCTCCCTTTCCTTTTTTCTTTTTTCTTTTTTTCCTTCTAGTACACTAATTCTCAACCAGACAATCTCTGAACAATTTATTCTCTGTACCACTACAGGATTTGCTGAATCGAGTACATTAGATCTTTCATCCCTACATGTAACACTATTTTCTGTTTCTAGTCTAATGTTTACTTATCTCTAACATGCTTAACCTACCTTCAAGCAAGATTGCGTATTATCACCTTAGCTTTCAGCATTCATGTACTGTATACAAGATCTGTCTCAATTGAACTTTCTGTGATGTATATGAGCAGTATCATCTTATGTTATCTTTCACTCTAAACACTATTTAATTTTTTTTAAATAAAGAATGTTTAAGAAAAGAGAGTGACACCACTTTTTCTGTAAGGCCTTGTTGTGTTTTACATCACCGCGTTCTGACACGATCAGTTTTTTAACCAATGGTGTGTAGGTGCGACGGACCATCAGTCAGCTTCATCGGTTAACCGATGAGAACGCTCCTTCAGACCGTTCTCATCGGATGGACTGATTGTGTGTACGAGGCTTTAGACACTAAGAATTTACTGGTGTCACCTCCCTGGCCACAATCAGATGATTGTGGCACCACACTGAAATGTTATCAGTTTTTCTTTCCCTGCTTTCCTATCAGTTAAGCCCAGGTAAAATAAATAAATACACAAATAAGTAGAAAGCATACATGATAGGGTGAATAGGGGAGACAGGAAACCAAAGACAAAGTTATACATAACAAAAATGGGGACAAAAATTAAGGGAAACCTACCAGACAGTAAATACAGACTGTTCCATCCATACTCTATTCAAAGGCAAAGTAAATAGTACTTTCAGATGGGGAGATCACAAAGGTAGCCTCCATACTTTGTAAGCACTAGGGATGAGCTTTATGTTCGAGTCGAACATTGGCTGTTCGCCCGTTTTCTGAACAGCGAACAATTTGAGGTGTTTGCAGCAAATTGGGAGCAATCAAAAGTGCAAATTTTAAAGGTTAATGTGCAAGTTATTGTCATAAAAAGTGTTTGGGGACCCGGGTCCTGCCCCAGGTCTCAATGCAAAAAAAGTTTTAAAAACTGCAATAATGCTTAAAGTGAAACAATAAAAGTCCTGAAGGGCCTCATATGGAATTTGGGGGGACCCCGACGCATTTTTTTTTAATTTTGGTTCGGGGTTCTCCTTAATATTCATACAAGACCCAAAGGGCCTGGTAATGGACTAAGGGGGGAACCCATGCTGTCGTTTTTCAATGACTTTTATCTGTATTGCCAGGACCCGACAATTCATTATAGCCGCAAATAGTTTTAAATTACTTTTTTTCCTTTTAGAAATGTCATTTTATGCAGGGACTTTTCTAAGCACGGGAAACATGCGCTACTTTACAGACATACTATAGAAACCCCCTAGGTATGAAATTTAAAGGAATATTTCACTTTTATTGTTTCACTTTAAGCATTATTGAAATCACTGCTCCCAAAAAAGGCATTTTTACATGTCCCCTGGGGCAGTACCCGGGTCCCCAAACACTTTTTATTACAATAACTTTCATATTAGCCTTTAAAATTAGCACTTTTGATTTGGACTTAGACTTTAATGGTGTTTGTGTGTTTGAACAAATTGTTTGCCTGTTCGCATGTTCTGCTGCGAACCGAACTGGGGGGGGGGGGGGGTTCGGGTCATCCCTAGTAAGCACCAGTGTATTGTAATAAATACCACAGAGAAAATCCACATGCATTGAGAGAAACATGTAGACTTTCATTACTAAATTGAATCTTCCTTTTCTGGCATGTAATGTTTCCATATTAAAGGGTCACTAACCAAGAACAAGCGTACAGCAAGCATGCAGAAAATTAGTATCAGAATAAAGGTATCTAAATTTTTGTCTTGAGCCAGAAAGCTTTCAAGCCAAAACATTAGCCAAACAACTTACATGGCTTCTCTCTGTTTTCACCTGGTGATCTAGCCAATAATACAATTACCGTATTAGAGTGCCCCTACTCTGGATGAAGGAGCATAAGGGCACCACTGGACAGCAGCATTGTCAGTCTGGGGGAGGAGAAAGTTAGCATATATAGCAGCTTTGCCCCCACCCCCAATCCCTTTAATTGACACTGATAAGGATTGCAATAGGCACAGAGAAGCCATCCCCACTACATTGTCTGTATGGAATGTGGCCCAGCCCATGGGACACCATCTGCCTACAAGTGCATGATTCCATGTCAAGTGACGGACATGTACTGGTTTTTACCAATTGCCCATTCCCTCTTGTTTACTGCTTGAGCAGTTGTAGTTTTAGCTGGGCTACCTGGACATTCATCAAGCCTGAATAATTCATAAATATACTGTCCCCTTACCAGCATTGATTTTCAGGCTCATTTATAAACCAAGAAATGTATTTTTTGTAGAAAAAAAATTACAATCGTGTTTCATTGTTTCCAAAGCTTTAAACTAATTAAATATAATTGTTTTGTATTTTGCGTGTTATACTTGATCTTCCTTCTGCCTTATTAAATATGTTCTTGGTTTTCAGGATCATTGTCATTCTGGATGTTAACCAGATTTGACCATCTTAGATCATTCCTAAAAATTATAATAATAAATTTGCTTTTTAATTCCATTCTCTGATGTCTGGTAATAATTCAAAATGCCACTAACGTCAGGCAGGCTCTGTGGGTGAAAATGCATATTTGTAGTGCACAAGTTCAGCCTTCCCCAGCATTACCCTTTCAGTAGGATTCTGTTCTGTAATTAGAGCGTTCTATTTTTTTTTTCTGAAAAAAAATAAAAATGTCACAATAGGTGCCAGATTTTAATAGCAGGGATTTAATTAAACTTGGCAGTCAGCACTTTAGTCATAGCATTAAAAAAAAAAGTTAATCAGTTTCTGGAATATAATATTGGATTATGTTGGAGGAAAATAGCTAATTAATTTGCATTAAATAACTATTAACTATCCCAAATTTAACATTGATTCAAATGTAATGAACTGTAAGGCCGTCCTGCTCCTATGTATTTTTGAATAGCTGTAGGGAATAGTAATGAAAATTAATATAATGCTGAATGATTAACAAAATAAAAATATGCAGCATGTACATCAGTTTTTCTCCAACATTAATAGGATGGCATGAACAGTACGATTGGAGCACAAGTAAGTAAAAAGTGAATTTTAACCTCATATTGGAAATCTTGAGGCACCAGTGTCGCTTATAATTTCCAGAGAAGGGAGTTAGTGTTAGGCCTCGTACACACGGCCGAGGAACTCGACGTGCCAAACACGTCGAGTTCCTCGGCCAGTTCAGCCCTGAAGCCGCCGAGGACCTCGGCGGGCCGAGAGCTCCCATAGAACAACGAGGAAATAGAGAACATGTTCTCTATTTCCTCGCCGAGGTCCTCGTCGGCTTCCTCGGCCGAAAGTGTACACACGACCAGTTTCCTCGGCAGAATTCAGCCAGAAACTCGGTCGGAAGCTGAATTCTGCCGAGGAAACTGGTCGTGTGTACGGGGCCTTAGAGTTATAGAAGGTTTTGATCACCATCCTCTGTTCATCACTACTAGAGATGAGTGGATCCAGTTGGGATAACACAGACTTGACCAGGAGCATATGAATTTCCAACAGACCTTTAAAAAGGTATGACAAATGTTTCTATTGTAAGGACAAAAACTTCTATAAATCTTTGTTAAGCAGAACTTTTTTTTAAATATGTATTTTAGTAGAATTTCACATCGTTGCCCAATAGAGGCACATGCTGTCAGCAACTCAGCATCTTTAATTGCTGATTATCTAAACCCAAGAACCAAAATGTAATAAATTGCAGCTTACTGGTCCTTAGACGCAGTGTCTGCAATGTTTTTTGTTTCCAGGATAGTACAATTTATTCAAGTACACAAAATATCATGTTAATCCTAATAGAAATGCAGTGTCATTGTAACTTCTTGTGTACAGAACTGAAATCTCCACGCTCCAGGGAGTTAACTGAGCTTCCATCTTCATTATAATGGTGCAGAAAACTGTCATGAGTGCTGTGTGCGCAACATTAACTAGACTTGTTTCAAACACTAGTGTTTCAGAGTGAAATTGAAACTGGTGCAGGGTCTGAATCTAATTCACAGAGGAAATGTATATTTTTTCATATAGAAAACTGCTGGAGATCTCTGTGTAGATCTGTTGTGTCAGGATGTGAACTTTCAGCAGACAGCTCATAACTCTCTGTCCGTGCAGTGATTTCACTACACAAGCAGAGCATGCATGGTTAACAACTCTTCTCCTTCCTTACACTCTGAGCTGAGTGGGAGCAGGGATGGGCACAGAGATCAAGGCATGCAACTCAAGCTTTCTTTTTCTCTATGCTGTTGCTTGTCATAGACACAAAAGAATAGAGAACTAATTACTTAATTAACATAGGAGCAACATTAGCATTTTTTATGTTTATTAAGCCCCTCCATTGTTTTTAGATTTTTAAGTTAATATCTGTGAACTACAACCCTAATCAACCTAATTTTAATGAAGATGAGGAAAGGGTGAAGAGTGTTTAGAATTAGAAGGGTGACAACACTGTCCTTGCATAGATACTTTACAGCAAATGCGTTCTTTACTGGCTGGCTCAACAGGTAATAATAAAGGATAGAAACACTCAAAATGAAACTAAAGTACTAATGTGAATAAAAGTGTTTCTTGCTAAGAAAATAAAAAGACACAAGCCAAGAGATGGCAGTTGCCTGATTGACCCTTCCAAATAGGATAAATCTTATCAAAGCATTGCTTAGATTAGAAGGGAACACTGTGCCATGGCGCTGAACTGGAATTTCCTAGATCCTAGCAAAAGCACTTAAAGAAGTGCCGATGGGATAAGCAAAGCGCATTGATATCTATTAAGGGAGGGATTTGAGATTGTTCACAGGAAAGAAGCTCTGCATGTGAGTAACACAATCGTGTACCCTTACCTGTTAATGGAAGATCTGTGCGTGTCATGTTAGAGTTGGTGTTATTGATGTTAAAGAGAGAAAAAGGCAAAGGCCCCCGCCGACTCTCGCGGACGCCCGCAGACGCTGCACCCTTATGTCGCGCCCTTCGGACGCAACAAAGGTGTGCGCCCGCAGGCGAGCCCCCTGCGCGAGCTCTGCGCTCGGCCCAGATAAATCCTGGCTGGATAGAGGCAATGCCCCTCCGCTCTCTCACAGCAGGGTCACGTAACCTAAGCCCCACCTCCAAGATGGCCGCTGGAGGAGGAGGCTCGTCTGATGTACAGCGCCGATTTCAGCTGGATTTCAGGTGATTTAAAAGTCTTGCACAGGGGAGGGTTGGAGGTTTAAAAAGTCCTCAGCTTTGTTGGTAGAAATGATGTGCTGCAACCTCTAGCAGCCAATCAGTGAGCAGTATTACTGTACAGTAATCTCTAGCAACCAGTCAACAAGAAACAATCATGTGCTGTAACCTCAAGCAACTAATCAGTGAGCCGCAATGTGTGCTGTAACCTCTAGCAACCAGTCAGTAAGTGGTAATGATATGCTGTAACCTCTGGCAATCAATCACAATCACTGCCTGATCTGATACAGTAAACTGATTTTAAGTCTAGCTGATATTTATTGTATGTCTCAGAGCAGGAGGAGAGCAAAATTGCATGGGGGGGGGGGCAAGAAAATGTTTGCCCAGGGTCCAATCGACATTAAAGATGGTCCTGCCTTGGCCAAAAGTAAACCAACCTGCAAAAAGTTTAAGTATACCCAATGCTAGTCCATTTACGTTTTTTTACTATCAAAGCGAAGTGAAAACTAGAGGTTTTCTTTGGAAATAAGGGAGTTAATGCTAACCTTGAACCAATCGTTTTTAAGCTATAAATGAGGTTTGAGCACATGCATATTTACAGCCTCTTGACAGAACAATGATATGGCTTTCAACAAAGACCTGTTTGAAACAAATTACAAGTAAATTTGCTCCCGCCCTCTCACAAATTTGATCAGTACAGTTGTTAATGTGTTCTTTTATATATCTATTCAGATTGTGGACATCTGTAATTTAACAGTATGATTTCCCATATGACAGGAAAATTGTAAAGACTCGTGTTGCTTTTCATGCTTCCACGCACCGTACTTTCATCTTCAGCAGTTTGTACTTACAAGATTTATTCATGCTCAGTGATGCTGTATAATATATGTAGATTCTGTCACAGATATTGTAACCTCTATAGCTTTGGTCTCCATAGAAGTAGGAACATGTTATACTATACCACCTGCTAAGAAACTAGTGTGCATCAAAATGTGCATCAGAATGCATCTTTGGGGTTAAAATTCAGCAGAATTCAGAGGTTGCCAAATCATCCCTCTACTGACATATCAATTCATATAGGCGACAAAGGTAAATAAATTCAGTCAGTATCTTACCTGTAATACAGGGAAGCTATAATGCGATTTGTTTATTTTATTTACATTGTTCAGAGTTTACAAGTGTATACACTGATCTTTGATCTCACCTTTTATAATAAATAAACATTTAACCACTTAGGACCCGGACCAATATGCAGGTTAAGGACCTTGCCCCTTTTTGCGATTCGGCATTGCGTCGCTTTAACGGACAATTGTGCGGTCGCGCGACATGGCTCCCAAACAAAATTGGCATCCTTTTTTCCCCACAAATAAAGCTTTCTTTTGGTGGTATTTGATCACCTGTGCGGTTTTTATTTTTTGCACTATAAACAAAAAGAGAGCGACAATTTTGAAAAAAAATCAATATTTTTTACTTTTTGCTATAATAAATATCCCCCAAAAAGATATACATTTTTTTCCCTCAGATTAGGCCGATACGTATTCTTCTACCTATTTTTGGTAAAAAAAATCGCAATAAGCGTTTATCGATTGGTTTGCGCAAAATTTATAGCGTTTACAAAATAGGGGATAGTTTTATGGCATTTTTATTAATCATTTTTTTTTACTACTAATGGCGGCGATCAGCGATTTTTTTTTTGTGACTGCGACATTATGGCGGACACATCGGACACTTTTGACACATTTTTGGGACCATTATCTTTTTCACATCGAAAAGTGCTATAAAAATGCACTGATTACTGTGAAAATTACAATGGTAGTAAATGGGTTAAACACTAGGGGGCGCTGTAGGGGTTAAGTGTGACCTCGTGTGTGTTTCTAACTGTAGGGGGCGGGGCAGGACGTGTGACGTCAGTGATCGTCGTTACCTATATTTTAGGGAAAAGACGATCACTGACATTGCCACACAGAAGAACGGGGAGAGGTGTATTTACACACACCTCTCCCCATTCTTCAGCTCCTGTGACCGATCGCGGGACTCCGGCAGTGATCGGGTCACGGAACTTTGGACTGGGTCGCGAGCGCGCCACAGCCGGCGCGCTCACGACCCACCTCTGGGCTCTTAAAGAAGATGTATATATACGTCCCTGTGCCCAGCTGTGCCATTCTGCCGATGGTTAAAGTGCATTTTTAAAGTCAAAACTTTTTTTACCTTAAAGTGTTACTAAACCCACAACAGTGAAATACAGGGTGTCTATGCTGACCCATGTCCACAGCCAATATTGCCTACAATTGGCACATGAGCATCAGAACCGGAAAACCCAGAGCAATGGAAGACGGTGTCATAGTCTGATGCAGTGTTTCTCAACTCCAGTCCTCGGGGCGCACCAACAGGTCATGTTTTCAGGATTTCCCTCAGATCAAACTGCTGTGGTAATTACTAAGGCAGTGAAACTGATAAAATCACCTGTGCACAATAATGGAAAGCCTGAAAACATGACCTGTTGGTGCGCCCCGAGGACTGGAGTTGAGAAACACTGGTCTGATGAATCACTTTTTTTTACATTATGTGGATGGCCCGGTGCTTGTGTGTCACTTATTTGAGGAAGAGATCGCACCAGGATGCAGTATGGGAAGAAGACAAGCTGACAGAGGCAGTGTGATGCTTTGGGAAATATTCTGCTGGAAAAGCTTAGGTTGTGCCATTCATGTGAATGTTACTTGACATGTACCACCTACCTAAACATTGTTGCTAACCAAGTACAACCCTTTATGGAAACGATATTCCCTGATGGCAGTGGCTTGTTTCAGCAGGATATTGTGCCCAGCCAAACTGCAAAAATGGTTTAAGAATGGTGTTAGGAACACAACAAGTTTGATGTGTTGACTTGACACTAAATTCTCCAGATCTCATGTCAATTGAGTATCTGTGGGATGTGCTGGGAAGGAAAGTCCAACCCATGGTGGCCACATGTCTCAACTTACAGGACTTAAAGGATCTGCTACTAAGGGATTGATGCAAGATACCATAGCATACCTTCAGAGGTCTAGTGGCATTCATGCCTCAATGGGTCAGAGCTGTTTTGATGGCAAAAGAGGCATCTACTAAATATGAGGTGGGTGGTCATAAAGCTATGGCTTATCAGAGTACATAAAAAAACACTCTAAGAGCCGGTTCACACTCCCGCGGCACGACTTTGGGGGCGACTCTGCAAGTCGTCCTGAGGACGACTTCAGAGGCGACCAGAAAAAGGACTTCTGTATAGAAATCAATGCAGGTCGCCCTGAGCCGCCCCGAAGTCGTGCAGGAACCTTTTTCTAAGTCGGAACGACTTGCGCCGCTCCTATTAGAATGATTCCATTGCATTGTGTGAACCGACACTCAGGTGCATACATGCATACATACACACAACGTCAGAAATATACATACTGTACAAACCCTCATATACATGCATACAGTATACAGTCTGGTACCTCCATCCAGATTCTCTTCAAACCCACCTGGCCTATATACTGTATTCCCACACCCACCTGCACTGCAACCTCTTCCTCATTGTACCCAAATGCATTTGCAGCCCCATTCCTCTAGATAGGAGAATTTCAATCTGCCTGAGTAAACAGCCCTCATAGAGCTCCAGCTGGAACTATATTGGGCACTGTGGCCAAGAGCCCTAGTATCACTCTGTATACAGAAAAAATAAATACATTTCAGTATTGCTTTTTGCATCCAGGCAATTGCAAAGACTCATGGACAGGTGAAATTTCGATACATATCAATAATCTTGCATCCTAACTATGCATTGATGGGAGTGCTATGGGGTTGCTGGAAGATTGTTTTAGGGTTTCTTCACCATACCCATGCACCCCCCCCCCCAGTGCCGCTCTATGTTTGAAGCTTACTCAGGGCTTCCTTTCCTCTATAGCATATCTCTATATCTCTCTATCTCTCTATCCTTTCCTTTACATTTAGGACAGTTTAATAGGGGTTGACCTAAAGAAGGCAAAGAGTCCCCCACTAATGCAATGTATAGCATAATGTTGTAAAAGGGATTTCATCAGTGGCGGCGCATCTATTAGGGGCACCTGAGCACTGCCAGTCTATCCATGGCTTCCACTCCCTCCACCTTCTAGCGATGTGATGCTCTATTCTTCACCATTGCCATCCCCTATTCATGCGTCCGGTCCCTTTCAGGATGTAAGGGGTGTTTTTTTGAAGCACCTGATTAGAGCCAGAGGCTCTAATAGGCATCAACATAGGGTGGGCTCGTGGTGCAAAGCATTGCGCGACGATCCAAACCATGTGTTACAACAGCGAATGAATATTTACTGTTGCAACACCTATCCTCCTCAGTCGGAAAGTGGGTCTGATACCCATCACCCGATGGGCTGAAAGGACAGGCGATCCTATTGGAAGCCGGGGAGGAGAAACATGGCGTAAGCGAGGAGGTGGGAGGAGGAGAAGACACATAAGCCACTACCTGATGCCCGCTGCAGCCTGATTTCCACCGCAACCTGATTCCTGCCGCTGCCCGATGCCCGCCGGCTGGCTGGGGTAAGTGGACAGACCAACAGACAGCAAGCAGGAGGGTCTTTGGTTTCCCCCCAAACAAAAAAACACGAGCCACCACTGTATTTCATGTATTCACTTCCATCACAAATAAAAAATTCAAGTGATTTATATATTTACAAACTTATTGTGGGCTGACATATTTTAATTTCCTGCACAAATTATAAATGAAACGTAACTAATTACAATTATACATCAGACAGGAGGCTCATATCTTATGCATTATCTTTCTTTAATAATGCCCATAGCAGAAATACAGTAAACATTTATTGTAACTTAAAAAATTCAAAGAACTACCCTTCCCAGCAGTCCCTGGGCCAGTGTAGCCCCTCCCAGACCGTAGCCTATATAAGGGACTGTCTGAGGTAACCTATTCCTCTTTCTTTCTGCTCATAGCCAGAACTCAGATAAGTACATTACTCTATGTTTATAATTTTTATGTAGGCTTGCTTGTTATTTGGTTATCAGCAGCCTTTTTAATTTGTGTAGATCCTAATGTCACATCGTCTTTCCACAGGGTGCTGGGGATCCCCCCCCCCCTCCCACCCCGGCTCTTATTACAGCTACAGAGGTTTTTCCCTCCTCCGCTATTCCCTTCAACTTCCACCTGTATCTGTATATACCCTCTGATCTCCTCAGACCTTCATCTGTGTGTTGTTCTATCAACCTTCTGTCTTATGAAGCACAACTGATATTTCTAAAAATGATAAACGTTTAGTTTTTGCTGTATGATTTTCCCACTTTGCTATCTGTGCCACCCGTTTGGTAGAGAACGCGGTTTCCTCTGATGTGTACATCTTACAGTCATTGGGCTTCTTTATTTGTTTATTTTACAATATACCGCTGCTTTGCTTCTTTTGTTTCCCCCCGGTGCGCTCTGCACACTGCTCGTTTTCTGACTGGAGGTAGGACGGCGCCATTTTAACATCTCGGCGCCTTTTTTTCCTACCTCCCTTCTTCTCCTTCTCCTTCTCCTCAGAGCGTCTCATCTCTGAGGGGGGCGTGGCGGTGAGGATCTCCCTGCACCAATCGCGCTATTGTCGCAAATCGACGGCGCCATTGCTGCGGACCTGTCCTGGGGATCCCATCCTCCGTGTGCTAGGCCGTCTCTCCCCATCGCCGCCACGCCAGGTTGCGGGCGGCTGTATGGTTGGAACTCTGTATAGATCTCACTGATCTATGCGAATCACGTTAGGCCGTAGTCTCGCGAGACTACGGCCCCGAGCCTCACGTCTAGCTCCCCTTGTGGTGGGGAATATCTCCCCTCATCTAACTTCTGTCACTCACACCTAGCTGGTGGGGAATTCCTCCCCTCCCCTGCTTCTGTCACTCCTTCACCTTCAGTCACATTAAACATCAGTTCTTGTTCTGGGAATTTATTCCCCTGTAGTCTATTCTACATATAATGAATATATTAATACATGTAAATTAAATAATAAATTTAAAATAATTATACGAATGAATAAATAAATCAATGAACATAAATGTCTATAAATAAATAATTTATACAATCTATATGATTGAATAAATAAATATATATAAATATATATAATAAACAAATTTTAAAATATAAACTATTAAACTATACTTTATATATAATTGAATAAATAAATACATATATATATATATATATATATATAAATAAACAAATTATAACAATAATTGAATGAATTATAGAAATTACTATACAAGTTATAGTACATAACTTCCGTATCTTCCTGTGCTGCACGGCCGTGCTGTCCGCAGACAGCTGACTTTTCTCCTGTGGCTGGCGACAGATCCTTTACTCCCTACTGGTGCCACTGAAGTGGTGGACGCAGCCCTGGAAGGCCCTACCTACCTCAGTGCTGCACTGGTTCCTGAGCTGGTCGGTAGGTCCGTCCAGACTACCAGGGCATCGGTTGTTCCAACCCACATGCACCCCTATGTCCGGATCTCCCGGCAAGGATATAACGCCCCTGAGTAGGGCATGGCGTCCCGTATGCGCCGTCACCTTAATGTGGCCTCCGTCTCCCCGGCAGGGGAAGTAATTAACATGCCCCAGGCAGTACCCTCCCAGGACTGCCGACCCATTGACTCCCCGGCAGGGGAAGTACATAACATACCCCAGGCAGTACCCTCCCAGGACTGCCGACCCTCTGACTCCCCGGCAGGGGAAGTACATAACATGCCCCAGGCAGTACCTTCCCAGGACTGCCGACCCACGGACTCCCCGGCAGGGGAAGTAAATAACATGCCCCAGGCAGTACCCTCCCGGGCCTGCCGACCCACTGCCTTCCCAGACTCCAATCGACCCCCGAGCCTCGGGGAGATGCACATGCAGAGGCAGCGATCCGCTAGACGGACTGAGCCAGACTCCTCGTGGACTCTTCCAGAGTCGTCCGCGGAGTACGAGGCGGCTAACACCTTTGAGTCTGAGGATGAAAATGATGATGATAATGATGATGATTATGTGAGCAGTGGGCACATGGCGCTCAATGACGACGCCAACCCTAGGTCCCAGGGTAAAACCTTATTGGACTCTTGTGGAGTACCATTTTTCGATCAGGAGGTGATTGGCCACCCACACTCCGGTGACTGGGCACCTCTACCTGAGGTGATCCAATAGATCAAATGCTGGACCCGGAGATCGATCGGTACGCTAACCGGACAAGTTGAGGGTGGAATACTCACCCTTCCATTACCAAATACGGTGGTGCTCACTCCAGAGGTGGATCCCATAATCATTCAGTATTCCAGGAAGGGAATAGAGAGGGCCTTTGGGACCTCACAGTACTGGGTCTTAGATCTCTGGACCTATCACCTAACCCTACGCCTTAGTGAGCAGGCTTCCGCCTCTGTAAGCCGGTTGACCTAGCACAATGGGATCACGCTAATTGATGATATCTTTAAGACGGTAGGACAAATGGAGTTATATTACCAGGCGTATACCTGGTTCACCATCCCATTCGGTTTTTCAAACCTAAACACCGTCCTAATGGACAACAGGTTGCTAGATCTTGGACCAAACAGCCGATAGTAGAGATGGACCCGCTCTCTTTGAACTTCCATAACAACATCTTCCCGATCAGGAAGAAGAAAGACGGTTTTTCGTCTGGTGGGAGCTTGAGAAATCTCACCAACTTACTGCCCTGTGGAACAAGGGTGAGGTTGAACATCTACTTGAACGACCTACTTCTAATGGCTGGTTCCCCTCGCCTAGCGAGCGAACACGCCTCCTGGATGGTCGGATCGCGTCGCGATCTGGGACTCCTCATAGATCACGAACACCTATTATCTCCCCATTTCAGGAGATAGAGTTTTGGGGTTCTTGGTGGATACCAACCGAGCGATCCTTCGGCTACCCATACCCAATTAGCCGCCATCCGCAAAGACATCAGTATCATGCTGGGCAGCAGCGGGTGTCCTTACGCGGACTGACTCGCTTAGTCGGCCTGTTCCCGGTGTCAATCCAGGCCACTCTCCAGCCCTTCTTCACTGTCGAACCCTCCAGAGACTCGAGACTCTACATCTTCGCTAGGGGCTTCGCTATACAAACTAAGTGAAGCCATGGTGGACCTACGGTAGTGGTTACGTCATGCCGTCAAACGGAACGGCGAGACATTTTCAACTCCTCACCGGATTTCGTCATAGGGTCGGATACCAGCCGCCTCGGCTGGGGTGCTCGGTGCAGTCCCTCGTCCTCCGGTAGGACGTGGTCCGCAGAGAACCCTCGGCTGCACATCAACACGTACACCCCTGACGGCCTTTTTTTTCCATCGGAAGTCTGTTGCCACGCACGTCCATCTGCTGTGTGCTATTGCGTTCGGACAACGTACCCGCAGTCCGGTACGTCGATCGCTTAGTGGGCCCCTGATCCAGAATCCTAGCGGATCTAGTAAGACTTCGGGCACTTCTGCCTGGAATGCAACATCGTGCCGATTGCGGGATATGCCACAGACTATCCCTATAGGGTGGCAGATTGGATTCTCGTTACCTGACCGATTCCAACGATTGGCGACCGCACCGGTCAGGGTCCCTGATCCTCGCTCACTTCGCGGATCCTTCTCTATGGACCTGTTCGTTCCCCGTATCAACCACCAGTTTCCGCGCTCTTACAACCGGAGGCCGGATCCGGAGGCGCACCATGTGGACGCCCTCCACCAAACGTGGTCACAGGGGACACATTACGCGTTCCCCTGTTCCCGGTGACCCTCAGGGTCCTCCTTCACTTAGCGAGCCGGAGGGCATCAGTCGTGCGGTTCACTCCGTGGTGGCCGACGCAGCCATGGTTTCCCCTCCTTCTGAGGATGACGGTGGAACTCCCCAGGTTGTTTCCTCATTCCCCCCACCTCCTCGCTGGTCCGAACGGGGATCTGCACCCTCTACTCACGAAGCACATCCTACCTCTCCTCACATGGTTAGTATCGGGGTTCCGGTCGCAGACTACGACCTTTCGGGAACAGCTAGGGATTCCCTACCTTGGACTGGGCCCCGGGACTAGATCGGCATCTCGATCTACCTGGGGACTCTGGGTTACTTGGTGTGATCAACGACGGGTCGACCCCGTTCAAGCGCCAGGGTCTGTAATAGCCAATTATCGGGCGGATTTTTTGGATCCGTTGGTGTGTCAATTTTGAAGGCGTTAAGTTTAAATCGCCCAATGTACCAGCGCACTTGGGATTTTTCCAAGGTCATGATCATGTTCTCGGGCTGGGGGACGTTGACACTCTGTTTTGAGGTTACTGTCTTTCGAGCGTACTGTCTTCTTGTGTCTGATTTCCATCATCGTGGGTCAGACGTCAAGGCTTTGGACATATCCAGGCGTCATTCCTCGCCTCAGAGACTCAAGTCTTTTTCCGTCGTGCGTTGGACCAGACGGTACTTCGATCGGTTTTCTACCCGTTCTTCCCCGCACATCCACAACCGTATGTGGTCCGCTGTCTACAGACTTATATGTCCTTGACAGCCTAGCTGCGATCTTCGCAAGTCTTTCAACTCCTCGTTTCCTACGTTAATCCTCTCTTCCCGGTTTCCTCTGTGACTTACTATAGCGGCGGACTGTTGTCAGCGACCGCTTTTCCGCCAATCCCGCTTTGAACAGGAGGTACACATATCTATGTCAGTGTTGTGGATTATTTTGATTGTTATTGGTCATATGCATTGTTATAGCTTTGAACTTGCATAAGATATGAGCCTCCTGTCTGATGTATAATTCGAGATTTTCCTAGCTTGTGACGGAAAATATTAATTATATGAAGACAGGAGGCGAGTATCTTCCCTCCCAACCCAACCCTGTCACGAGGTTGTCTCTCTCTCGTTCTAGACTGATGAACCACGCACCCTGCAAGTCGGAGGCTGGTACGCCCCGGGAGTTCGTTTTCACTATCCCTGTTGGGATTGCTGTCCGTTTCGATCCATGGGTTTAGTTCACCGCAGATGGAGGTTCCTACTAAGTTCCAGATCCGGAGTCGGGATGCCGTTGACTGAATCCGTTGGTCCATGTTCCTGAGGACAACTGACCGGTCGGCTCCGAATGGTTTCGGTTTCCTATAGTCCCCGTTGGGATGAAGCTGGTCCGGATGAAGTTGGTCCGTGTTGGCCTTGTCCTTTCGTTTCCTCCAGATTCGGATGTTGTGTTCCGGTCGGAAGGTTCCCGGCAGCCGCGGAGATGTCTAATTGGACTTTCGGTTCCTGTTTACACTAATTCGCATGAAGAAAGAGGAATAGGTTACCTCAGACAGTCCCTTATATAGGCTACGGTCTGGGAGGGGCTACACTGGCCCAGGGACTGCTGGGAAGGGTAGTTCTTTGAATTTTTTAAGTTACAATAAATGTTTACTGTATTTCTGCTATGGGCATTATTAAAGAAAGATAATGCATAAGATACTCGCCTCCTGTCTTCATATAATTAATATTTTCCGTCACAAGCTAGGAAAATCTCGAATTTGGTTAGTCTATCGCCTTATATGTATATATCTGAATAATTGACATACATAAAAATGTACAGATAACTGGTTGTACATGAACATACTTTTTCCTCAGGCAATTTCTGAAATGTAATTACATTTCATTTATTATACCTATTTTATTGAGTTAAACTGCATTTTGTGAATTTAGTGTTTTCTGCATAATAATCTTTTTAATTGAAGGAGTTATTAAAAAAGGAAATGTTTTATATGTGTGGTATTTGTATATTGATTTTTACCATTTACAAAATTCTGAAATTTGACATAATTAACAATGAGCATCCTGTTTTATTGCATACTTAAAGTAAGATATAAAGTAGCTAGATAGCTATACAACTTGTATATTTTTTGTCTTAGCAGAACGGATGAGGAATAACACAATGGGGGTTATTTACGAAAAGGCAAATCCACTTTGCACTACAAGGGCACTGTAAGTGCACTTGGAAGTGCAAGCTAAAATGCTGTTTTTTATTTTCCTTGCATGTCCCCTCTCAGATCTACAGCGACTGCACTTGAAAGTGCACTTACAGTGCAAAGTGGATTTACCTTTCGTAAATAACCCCCAATATGTTCCTCATCCTTTATGCAAGTGTATATAATTGTGTGTATGTGTATATATATATACGGTATATATATATGGTGTATATATATATATATATATATATATATATATATATATATATTCTTGACGAACAATGACCGTACTTTGCTGGACTTCAAGTGGTTAGACCGGGATGATGCCTACGGCATCTACACGGTACAGTTTTTTAGAGCTGGAGGTCAGCTGTCTTGTAAAAGCAATCATAATTGCTTACCAGACGCTCAATTGCTTTGACAAGCAACAGGAGGGGAAATCTTCCCCCCTCCTGTCACCTTTTCAGCTTCCTCATGCTATTCCTTCCCAAAGGGAGACCCAAGCAACCAGCCATCACGTATGCCAGCTGGTGAAAAAGCCAAAGAAATCCCTGATCAGCTTTGATCAGCTCTTGGCTATGGTAACCAGAAGTGATGACCTGACATTATTGTGCGATTGCCCCACACATTTGAGGTATCACTATGAACATCAGAACTTGGGCAGTAATTCTAACACTAGAACCCCTCTGTAAATTTAAAGTGGTAACCTGTAAAGTTTTTTAAAGCGTCGCCTATGGAAAGTAACATTTCTGTGGTTTGTTGCCATTGCACGGGTGTGCACAATTTCAAAGTGTGACATGTTTGGTATCTATTACTCAGTGTAACATCATCTTTTTATCTAAAAATTGGGTTATGTATGTGCTTTTATTGCATAACAATTTCCAAAAAGTGTATTTTTTCCCCAAAAAAATGGTTTGAAAAACTACCGTGCAAATACCATGCGACAATTTTAATTTTTTTAAAACCCACCAATTTATTCTCTAGCGCCTCTGCTTTAAGAAAGATATATAATGTTTGTGGGTTCTATGTAATTTTCTAGCATAAAATACTGATCGTTACTTGTTAAACAAAATGTGCCAGAAAAGGCCTGGAGCTCAAGTGAATATATATATATATATATATATATATATTTTTTATTTTAATTGTGGTAGGAATTATACAGTGGATGATCAAAGCTGTAGATTTAATGTCCTTATGAAACACTGAACAAACTGAGATCTTGGTGTTTTACCGTTCTGATTTCTGTGGAAATGTGTGAATTTTCTATGGAAATAATATGTGCCTTCTTTGCTTTTACATGGTAAACATTCAGATGTGTTATTCTGTGTTAAAATATTTGACCATCATTTGTACTCTATACAACATTTAAAATAAATAAAACAACACAGTTAAAAAAATGGAACAAACATTTGTATAGCATTGACCTATTGTATAGGCAAGATTCATACCCTTGCATTGCAGAAGACCGTGACAGTTTTATGGTGTGTTATCAGCAGTGCCTCAACACACATTCCCAATGAAAAGCACCACAACAGAACAGTGTTTTAACACACCAGAGAGCACATATGTGAACCATATATATGTTGTGGTGCACTGGGAAAAAAATGGTAAAGGTACCAATCTTCAAAATTAATAGGCTGTCTTGCTGCAACACAGGTTAACATGTGACATAACACGCATTATGTGCATGTAGTAATGTATCGCATAGTTTAAATCCAGCCTTATGCCTTGTACACATGATCGGTTTTCAAGTCCGTCGGAAAAAACCGAGGGGAAAACCGAGAACCTGCTCTGTAGCTTTTTCCCCTACACACGGCCAGGTTTCCCGACAGGAAAACTGCCATGAGAGCTTTGGTTGGAAAACCCGGCCGTGTGTATGCTCCACCTCAGGTTTTCCCCATAGGGAAACTGCCGGCTTAAAAACCGACAGGAATCCCGACGGGAAAAAAGAGAACATGTTCTCTTTTTTCCCGCTGGGATTCCCGGCGGTTTTCCTGTCGGGAAAACTGCGATGAAGCATACACACAGCCGGGATTCCCTGCCAGGAAAACTGGTCGTGTGTACGAGGCATCAGAGTAGTCATCATATAATTTTTATTTGCATTGAATGCATTAAGGTGAAAAAACGTGTACCTTTACAACCCCTTTAAGCCCTGCTGAAACTCGAATACAGAATCAAACATGTGCAACCTTGGTACCTGGTGCTTTATCACTAGATCCTAAATTATCTTCTCGATATTTTTGTTTACTTTTTGCCAAATGATGAGGTGGCAGATTCTATCATTAGACTCATTCACATCACATGGAATTTAATTGCCCAAAAATGGATGTCCTCTGAAGGCTCGTACACACGATAGGATAAACCGATAAAAACGGTCTGATGGACCGTTTTCATCGGTCCAAACCAATCGTTTGTGGGCGCCATTGCTTTTTTTTAACCGAAGGTTGAATAACCTAACTTGCTTTAAAATGTAACAGATGGATTGCTAACCGATGGGTCAAAACCGATCGTTAGTACGCACAACCATCGGTTAAAAATCCATGCATGCTCAGAATCAAGTCGACGCATGCTTGGAAGCATTGAACTTCGTTTTTTTCAGCACGTCGTCGTGTTTTACGTCACCGCATTCTGACACGATCGTTTTTTTAACTGATGATGTGTACGCACGACGGACCATCAGTCAGCTTCATCGGTTAACCTAGGACAGCGGTCCTTCAGACCGTTTTCATCGGATGGACTGATCGTGTGTACGAGGCTTAACCCTCCTAATGACTGTGGAGTGGAAAAACCAAGTTAACACTATTATTTCCAGAGAAAAGCTCATATACCAGCATAAGAACTGTACCTGAAGATTTGATATGGAACCCTTGGCTGGCAGTGCCAGGTCTGGCCCCATTCCATCTGATCTCAGACAGGCTACTATCCCTTTGAGTGTAGAGCCATTATGCGCACTTAAAGTCTTGATATTATTTTCTTGAAGAGGTCTCATTGTACTACAAGCCATGTTGTTAGGTTTAGGTTATTAGATATACATGTATACATGTTCATACAGTGTACCCTCTTTATTTTAAAAATATAACCAATAGATATAATTGTCCTATATTGCAGTGTTTCTACCTTGCTACCAAAGGAGCTAATGCCTGCTGATTACAGATGTCCGTATGCTTATGGAAGCTGCTAATGACTTTGTTTGGAATACTTGAACTGTCGTTATGTTGTTGATTTACTAAAGGCAAATAGACTGTGAACTCTGCTGCAAGTGTGGCTGCTCCAGAGCTTAGTAAATGAGCAGAAGCTCTGTTGACTTCCATCATTCAATCATGTGCAAGCAAAAATGCTGTTTTTTTTTTTTTTTATGTGATTGGGTATTCTTTACAAAATGAAGCTTTACCACATTTACTAAGCTCTGGAGCAACTGCACTTTTCAAAATGCACAGTGTATTTGCCTTTAGTAAATCACCCCCTGTATATCTAGATTGTTGTGTGTAAAGTGTCACTAAAGTAGCTGTTTAGAATGAACATTTTAATAAAAAAAAATATCTGATTTAAAAAAAATACAAATAACTATTTTTGTTGCTGTAGTGTTGTCATTTGGACATATGACAAAGCCTTTTATCGCCTAGCTTTTGATTATAGTCATATTTGCACCATTTAGGTTAGAATTCCATGAAGAAAAAATCAAATAACTATTCATAGTGCTACACCATCTACAATGATATGTAGCATAGTAAATGGAAGAACTTGTGTCATCCAACTTTAATTTAGTCTGTAGGCAATTGAGATCCTTGCAGGGCTAAAGACAGTGACATTCAAATGATACTGTAAGTGTGTTGATTGCTATCTTCATTTAGATTCCTCTGCCATGCACTCCTCAATGATGCCATGGTATAGCACAAAAACGTAATTTTCTCATCATATCCCTATCAGGTCTGGTCACATATTTGAATTTCAATTCGATTTCTTTCCTGCTGGCGTAGATCTCAGGAGAAATGTTTATCAGGTTTATATTCTATATATCCATCAATCATATGTCTCTGCTTTTTGATCATTATGTCCTCCTTTGTATATGCACACAGCTGTAATCTAATAGAGACACATCCTCTATGCTGAACTGGGTATAGGGCATCAATGTCGCTCCTTGAGAGAGTAATATGTTCCCCTATGTACATAGACTTACGATGTAAGATGGATTCACTCCCACATGGACATATAGTCGAAACAGAGTAAATAAATGAAATAGTAGAAGTCAGTAGGGATTACCCAGTGTGTATCATAATGATGATAAATGAAGCCTGCAATGACCATAGGACTGCAGAGTCCAGGAAATGTATGCTAATGAAGACACATTCCGTGCAGCACTGACAGACTTCTCCGAAACATTTTCTATTTCTAATACAATTTTCTCATGATTTTTTATTTTTTTCTCTGCCAGGTTAGGTGGGAGATATCGTATCATATTCGGTAGACTGACTACTATTTTATGCAGTATAAAAACTGATCATTTATTTTTATTTTATTTTTTATGTCAAGCAAAATATTATTCCAAATAATTATAAACCCAGCTTTTAAGCCATTCTGTCATATGGAAAATAACTGGTTTCACATAAAGACACCTAGAGAAACATAGCTCAGCAGCCTCAAAGCATGGTCATTATGCTTGATAGGTTGGCTGTTAAGATGGGAAAATTCCTGACATTTTCGAAGCTTGCCTGCTGTCTCCTGCCTCTAAAGCCTCGTACACACGAGGAACTCGACGGGCGAAACACTTCGTTTTCCTCGTCGAGTTCCTTGTTAGGCTTGTCAAGGAACTCGACAAGCTTGCTTTGCGTACACACAATCAAGACAAAATCTCCTCGTTCTCAAACGCGGTGACGTACAACACGTACAACGGCAGGGGAAGTTCGATTCCATTGGCTAAACTCTTGGGGCTGCTTTTGCTAATCTCATGTGTTTGCGTGTTAAGTAAAAGTTTGTTAACCACTTAAGCCCCGGACCAAAATGCAGCTAAAGGCCCAGGCCAGGTTTTGCGATTCGGCACTGCGTCGCTTTAACAGACAATTGCGCGGTCGTGCGACGTGGCTCCCAAACAAAATTGACGTCCTTTTTTTCACACAAATAGAGCTTTCTTTTGGTGGTATTTGATCACCTCTGCGGTTTTTATTTTTTGCGCTATAAACAAAAATAGAGCGTCAATTTTGAAAAAAATTCAATATTTTTTACTTT
Source organism: Rana temporaria (assembly GCF_905171775.1). Lineage (NCBI taxonomy): Eukaryota > Metazoa > Chordata > Amphibia > Anura > Ranidae > Rana > Rana temporaria. The sequence goes on along the minus strand of NC_053492.1, from coordinate 132,763,984 downwards.
TTGCTATAATAAATAACCCCCAAAAACATATATGGTCTAGTGAGCTTCATGCTGGAAAATAATGGCGGCCACACAAAATTATTGACACTTTGGGCCCAATTTGGATATGTTCACTTAGGGGTGTACTCACTTTTGTTGCCAGCGGTTTAGACATTAATGACTTTGTGTTGAGTTATACAAGCTGTACACTCACTACTTTACATTGTAGCAAAGTGTAATTTCTTCAGTGTTGTCACATAACAATGTAAGGGGTGTACACACTTGTGTGAGATATTGTAATAAACACATATTTTCCAAGTCAATACACCTTCAATTTATTGACTAATCTGCACATTCTTTACCGCTTTAATAAATCAACACCATAGTCAGGACAAAAAAAAATAAAAAGCACAGTTTGAAGACTGAAATCAACCCAATGTCATTGGTGTCATCCTTACCCTTTTGCATTTTTTGCCGCTGGTTATTATTCAGGTACATTACACTAAAGATCGCAAAGTGTAAAAATTATCTTGACAGGCTGCTAATACTTTGCAATTTGCCAACATGCATGCATGCACTATCTAGTAGGAGTTGCTAACCATTGTGCCTCCATTAGTGAAGCTTTAAGCTGTCACTTAGCAAAAACCACCTCCTCACAATTGTCTAGGGTCTTGCATCCCCAGTCAAATAGTCATATACGAAACACACAAGATGAAACTGAAGTGCAAAGAGGATCAAAACATGAACAAAGCCAGAGCTTGGCAAGTTGTCTTGATTGCCAGCATCAATTGGTTAGCAGATAATACTGCTCTAATTGCACTGTTTGTGGCCTGGTCCTGTGATCTGCAGTGTACAGTCATAAGATAAATTTGATATTGCCATTTGTATGCTGTTGGCTATCCTTTTAACTGTATCCATATCCTGTCACATTAATGGAGTACAACTGATTTAATTGTCCTAGAATAACAACCGGTCAGCATGGCAATTGTTAATTGCAGCATTTAGGTCATTGATTGGACAGTTTTGATTTGGCTGTGGATAAAAAAGTAGGCTCTATAAATGGGCATCTAAATTGATGTAAAGCTAAGCTATTTAAACCATCTTTAGCAGCTAATATGCCCAAAGTGGAACTTCAGATACTTCCTTCGCTCTTGGTCCCAGTCACACTCATCATAAAGGCAGGGAAGTAGAGGGAAAAATCCTGAATTCTTCCACCTTCCTCATGAAAATAGTATTACTGCTGTCTGGGTGCTTGTTGACTGTCCTGGTGACATGGTAGAACATGAGGGGAAAGCTCACTAGTATGGATACAGACAGCAATAAAATGATTGAAGAGAGTAGAAAAACAGCGCTGGACCTGTAAGGGTATCTCACTGGTATTGCTGTTGATGCAATGTGATGTGATGATCTGGTTCTTGGGCAGGCAGCTTCTACACCCCCAGAGGATCTCCACGGTCTCCTTGGCTTGTAGTATAATGTAACAAAAATGGAAATTGAAGTGCCACAGCACTGCTAAGAGGTCCAGACACAATTTTATTCAAGAAAAGGGACCAAATAACCTATAACTGGCCATTGCAGCAAGCAGCATTGGAAGGCAACACATGTTAGAAAAAAGAGCCAAGGATAAATCCAAGGGAAACTCCAAGCTCACTTACTGACCATCCCATGGACAACCAAATTGACCTGTCTAATAGTATGCATTAAAAACAGGAGTTTAGTCTGCACATATTTGCAAATAACTGTGTAAGCTACAGGCCCCACCAAGGCACCCTGGTATCTGTAATTCTATCACTAACTTATGAGTGACTCCACAATGGAAGCACATGCATTCTGATGGATAGGTGGAGGTCAGAACGACTGAAGAAAGCCCACTCCTTCTTAAAGGTACAGGAGAATTCAAGGGAAGCTCCAAGGTCACTTACCTACTAGCCCGTTAACAGTATGTGTTAAAAATAGGGGTTTCGTCTGCATACATTTGCAAATACAAGTATTTGCAAATGTATGCTGACGAAACCCCTGTTTTTGACGTATACTGTTAGACAGGTCAATTTGGTTGTCCACGGGCCTGAAGGTAAGTGAGCTTGGAGTTTCCCTTGGATTTATCCTTGTTTTTTTTCTAACATATGTTGCCTTCCAATGCTGCTTGCTGCAATGGCCAGTTATAGGTGGGGCAGTGGCTTCCTTTTTTGTATTACTGTTATATTGGTCAGGTAACGCACTGACACCTTTGCAGCTATTGTGTTATGTGCTGGGTACTCAGTGTGTCCCTGTAACTTTAAAAAAGGGGTTGGCTCCCTTCAGTCCATCTGCCCTTCATCTATCCAACAGAATGCATGTGCTTCCATAAGCTAGTGATAGGACTACAGATACCAGGGTGCCTTGGCGGCACATGTATTTGCAAATGTGTGCAGACTAAACCCCTGTTTTTAACGCATACTGTTAGACAGGTCAATTTGGTTGTCCACGGGCTGATCAGTTCACTTCTAGTGTATTAACAGTGTTGTCAATCAAGCCCTGATGAAGTGGATGCTCTTGGACCCCTGAAATGTGTTGGTTACTTTTTGGATGATCACACTGACTTTTATTGAAATAATTGTTTCTGGTCCTCTTAGCAGTGATGCGGCACTTCAATGTCCACATTTTTGTGTATATATATTTATATAGAGCTATGTGTGTATATATATATATATATATATATATATATATATATATATATATATATATATATATATATATATATATATATATATATATATATATATATATATAGTTGTGGCCCTATGACCCTATGACTTGGACAGATATGGAGTAAGACTTACAACATAAATAGACCTAAAGAGTGCCTTGGTGTAATTATAAAGGGTAATTATGGAGAAGGATATGCTGAGGGAGGGAGGGTATTGCGCACTGGAACCAACAAGGAGCATGGGCGAGTGGGCTGCTTAAACACTGCTTAAATACCCCCCTAAGGGCAGTAGCATGTAAGCCTGAAACGGACATCCATGTCTGAATATTTTGTATACTTCTTTGGTATGTAACCTTTACTAGAATATTTGGAAAAATAAAACCATTTTAAGTGCAGCAACTCTTGAACCTGTTTGCTGGCACTTGTTGTATACCATGTGCAGTTCTCCTCCATTTCTTTGTATATATATATATATATATATATATATATATATATATATATATATATATATATATATATATATTTTATATATACATATATAACATATATAACATGCAATATGTATAACATATATTATTATTATTATTTTATCTGGCTGGCATTTTACTTTAATGTTCTTCATCTTCTCTTCTATGTAAAAGACACACACACATGTGTTTTCCTGTATGAAATGGAGAGTATAAGCAATAATAAAATATGAATAAAATATGATACCCCCTAATATCTAACACATATCATTATACATACGATATTAATAAAATTTAATGAAGATGGGATGTTGCTTTAAAACTCAGTTCTGCACCTGGGGCACCAAGCTAATTTTTCGTTTTGACAACGACAACCTTTCCTTTCCCTCTGGAAACATCTCACACTAAGAAGCCGTGTGCTGTTTTCCCTCTACACTTGCTACTGTATTATTTAATGCAAAAGTGGTGTTAAAATGTGACGGGAAGAGTCCATTTGCACTTTTCAGCAATGCAAATGTCAACTTAGCCTTGGCTTTTTGCAGCTCTTTAGTCTTAACAAAAGGAGAACTTTGCGGTAAGGCATTTAAAATCCTTCTTGCTTTTAAGAGCTTGTGAAGTGCTTGCAAGCTATAGTCACACTGCAGGGGAAAAAAACACATAACTGTCAGAAAATAGTCTAAAATCAGAGTATATATACAGGTGCAAAAACACCTACAAGATGTGCTAAGAACAACATGTACCAAAGCACCATGCCAAACCAAATGCATTAAAGATGACCTGACTAATAAGCCAGACACAAGGGAGAACGATGAGCATCTACTGACTTAGCTTTCAAAGGAAAGCTGTTAATAAAAAAAAAGAATTGCTTGAAGAATTCTGACATGACACATGAGAAAGAGAACCCTTCATACCTGCTTCTATTTGTTCCAGATAATTGCCATTGGTCATAGAAGTGCTGGGTCAATCTGTCAGCTTTTATTTACACTTGCAGCTACAAGGGCAAAATGTCATTTGAGGTCTTTCTTGTGGTGACTATCAGTGCCTATGAATTATACAGTAGTCAGCTATGTTTAAAGGGATTTCCTAGAAAAATAAAATGATTAGGATTCCTCTTTGTGCTTGTGTCATCAAGGGTCAGATTCACAAATGAGATACGACGGCGTATCTTTTGATACGCCGTCGTATCTCTGTTTCTATCTATGCGACTGATTCATAGAATCAGTTACGCATAGATAGCCAGAAGATCCGACAGGTGTAATTGTTTTACACTGTCGGATCTTAGGATGCAGTACCGCGGCCGCCGCTGGTGGGAGTTTGCGCCGTAAACCAGCGTCGGGTATGCAAATTAGAAGTTACGGCGATCCACAAAGATTTTTCCTGTCGTTACGGCGTCGCAAGTGTTAGATTTCCGTCGCAAAGATAGGGCACCTTTAACATGGTGTAAAAGTACTCCACCATGTTAAAGTATGCCTGTCTTTCCCACGTCGCTTTTGAATTTTTTTTAAATCTTTTATTTTTCCTGGCGTAAGTCTTTTTTCACGTCGCGATTCACAAAACGTTGGCGCGTCGTAATTTCACGCAAAGCACGTTGGGAAATTTGCGACGGGAGCATGCGCAGTACGTCCGGCGCGGGAGCGCGCCTAATTTAAATGGTACCCGCCCCATTTGAATTGGGCCGTCTTGCGCCGGACCTGTTTACGATACACCACCGCAAATTTACAGGTAAGTGCTTTGTGGATTGGGCACTAAATCGGAAAAATGCGGCGGTGTAACGTAAACCGGTTACGTTACGCTGCGCCCGATCTACCAGTGATAAATTCTATGAACCAGTGATAAATTCTCAATTACATTTACACTTTTTGGGAGATTGTAGATAGCTGTAAAACAATTAAAAGATATCTAACCCCAAAAACAAAACAAAAAATATATATTGCAATATATACTGCAGCTTAGTCCTAAGAGCTGGTAGCTTTTTCAGCTTTTTTGCTTTTTCTTTTTTTTCATCTGGTGATCCAGCTAGTAACACACTTCCTGTCCTAGGGTGGCTACAATGACTTCTCCACTGTATTCAGGGCCAATCCAACCGGGTGACAACACACCATAAGGAACACAAGATTATTTTTTCACTACAGGTGGCACAACAGTGGACAGTAACTAGGCTCACTGATTTGCTTTTACCATCTAAACACTGTATTAAACATGTCTGACAATTATCTTTAAAATATCTTTGGCATGAGCACCATTACAAAATGAATGATTGTGTTGTGCTGCTGGTTCCACCTCGTTCCTCTGGTGTCTTCCACTGTTTGGCATTTCATGGCCTCCCAGGGCTGGCATCTGACAGATAGCACCCTTTGATAGCAATACTATTACAGATTATAACTCCTGAAGAATCAATAAGCAAAGCATGTCATGGCTATAACCATAGCCAATATTCTTGACATCTTGCCATTGTACAACTGGATTGAGCCGTGGTGTTCCAACTTTGGAATACTATATTATGTTTGAATAAATTTACCAGTGCTTACGGGCTGACAAAACTCTATTAGAATGTTAAAAGCGGGCAAAAGCATTGGCGCCTGCTTTCTTGGGACTGGGGCCAACTGACCTCTCTCTGGGTGTTAAGGGGTTAAGGAGTAATAGGTGAGGGGATAGGCGATACTGTCCCTTTAATTAATTATAGTACAGGTGGGGGTGACCCAATAGCGGTCCAGGGAAGGTTCTGGTTCCCCAGGAAATGTATTGAAGGGTCTGGGGAATCCTCTGCAGCGGCCTAGGAAGAAGGAAGAAGAGCTCCCTCCCTTTCTGTCACAACATTTTATGTGGTAGGGTCACCCGGAATCCAGGGGGGACATATTTGGTGATGATATGGTGATGCTGAGAGTTAATAACTTTCTGCCTCCCATTGTTTGTATCTGTGGAGGAACAATGTATCTACCCTTGGGCATCAGAATTGAGCAACCTGTGGTGAGGGTAGAATTAGGTATGCTAGTAGATTTGGATGGATTTTACATAGGTGGCTAACAAATGAAAGCGTAACTCCATCAAACACTTATAGGCAGGATAAGCAGGTGAAAAAAAGCCTAACAAGAAAAAGAAACGTAGTCATGACATCTAATGATTGGTAAGCTGTGACGTATTACATTTTTGTATTTGGGTTTGAATACTCTTTAAATCCATATTCTAATAAGGACATGATGCAACAGCTCCATTGTAATTGCACCCCTCCCCCCTGCTCCTACAGACCTTTTTATGCTTCCTTTTTTATGCTTTCATAATAAGTCACTTTTCCCACTTTAGCCAAAGTGACAGTGTATATATCAAATGCCCATAACTCACTGATAGCTCATGCCAAATCCCAGTGTGTTTGGATGTTTGGGAGGCACAGGTGGAGCACCCAGCCCCTCTGCCAGCAGTTTGTCAAAATCTATGGTAGGATGACGTTTTCAGCAGCTGGACACAGCTTGATGCTGCACTGGGTTTAGGATTGCGTTTAGGGCAGGGGTGCGCAACCTTTTGAAGCGCAAGGGCCATTTAAGCAACTTGGTAACTGGTCACGGGCCACAATCATCGGAGCGGGCGGATGGCAGGTCCGTGTCCACTCTGCATATGCAGAGTGGACACGGACACATCCTCCTCAGTTTGGAGGTAGGACACAAGTCGGTTTGCATCTGCCACTCCATAGTGGTGAATACAGGGTTCAATTGGGTCGGACTGACTGTGTGAAAGGGGCCCATGGTTGCTTTTACACTGATGCAATGCGGTTTACCGGCGCCACGGTACGTGTACCTTTGGCTTTTCTGCACTTTGCAATAGACTTCTATTATATTCTGCAGGTTTGGTGCACTTTCAGAAAGCTCATCAATTTCCCAGATAGTAACAGAAGTCTATGGCTCAGTACAGGTAACCCGCAGGTGTACTGCTCTGCACCTGAAGATCAGTTTGAAAGCAGCCCAGTAACCACTGCAGAACAGTGCCCATATATACACTGTGATTTTAGTAATAAAGACCTTTAATAACAGTATTCTATCCCATCCCAGAGCAGGAGGTTGGGGGCGACATCATAGGGCACCGCGGGCCACATGTGGCCCCGGGCCACTGATTGGCACCCCTGGTTTAGGGCCATATACTTTGAGGGGAATATCCCTGAATACCACTTGGTACAGCGTCCAGCCGTGTCTAGCTGCTGCATATTTTGAACTGTTTGAGTTTGAGGCTGAGTTCACACTGTTGTGTGGAGCGACCCACAGCAGTTGTCCCTGATCACTGTGTCAGGTCCGATTTCTGTCCGAATTTTGGGCTGAATTTGGACCTGAAATGGACCAGAAGACACACAGGACTCTTTGCAAACTGCCCCGCATCCATCCCAGAGCTTTGTGAACCGGCTCCATTGAGAGCCAGTCACAATCTCCTGACATGCCAATTGGATGAGGGGAAACCTGTATCCAATTTGCAACAGTGTAAACCCAGCCTCTAGGGCGACGGGTCCTCCCGGGTGCCTGAAAACACCAGGGTTTGATGCACATGGGCTCAGTGCTGAGCAAAGGTGTGCCTATTGCATTACGGTGTGCACCCCAAAGCTCAAAAACGCATATACACTCTTATAAACAAAGATTTAAAAATGTATTAAAATATGGATGGTGTCAGTAGAGCAGTGGACATGTCACTAGAGCAGAGGTTGGTGTCAGTAGGACAGTGGGTAGTTTATTTTTTATTATTTATTTACAATTTTTTTATATCTTTAAATTTTTTTTAGGAGCCCCATTGAGGGGCTTTGGTGAGATATCAGCAGGGGGATCTGCACCACACAAGGTGATTAGGGTGTGCCCAGGCACACCTGGCACACCCCTATGGTGCTGAGTGTACTTGTATCCCAGTGGGTACTGTAAGAAGTAGACTAATTAAAAAGAAATGAACTTTCACTTTAAATATTATTAGTGGCAACTTTAGGTTTTTAATCTCATTTTAGTTGACTCTTCTGATTCGGATTCTTCCATCATTTAACAATGTAAGAAGATTGGAACACAGGTTATCATCTGACAAGGAGTTAAACTTTCATAACGATGCAAGTGTGTTACAACCCACTCATTGAATGAAAGTGCAATTGATTTCCCTTTTTCCTCTTTAGACCAATATAAAAATGAGATAAAAAAATAAGATCCATATTTTATTGGCCCTTCCAGTCCTCCTCCACTACTGCTACTTTTCCTTCCCAGCAGTCTCTAAATTAATGTGAGAACACTGCAGAGTGAACACCAGCTGAGCAAATGAACAAGGCACTGTATTGGGAGCAGATGGAATACAAGGAAAGGAAAATATGATAAGTGATTTCATTATTTTTATATTGTGCTTTATATTTCTCTGTGGTTTGCCATAAATAATACTGCCTTACACTACAAGTGCTCTTTTATCCTGCAATCTTTATAATAATGAAATCACACTATTACAGTGTATAAGCAAGACACTCTAAAATGTAAGAAATACACATGTAAATGTAAATGCCCTGGCAAGTACTTAATTGCTTCAAAAGCACCTCTGTAGATTTACGTTGTTGAAAGCTAATGCTTAAGTAACTTATGTAACTGATATAATATAAATAGAGGGCGCTAGGCCCATATACATTAAGTATAGTGCCGTGACACAGTGTCTAATTCACAATAAAATTGCAACTTAAAAAAACACAAAAAGTATATATAAATGAGTCCCAACAATTGCAGCCAAAAGCTGCGCTTGAAGCCACGCGAGTGAATTCAAATATGATCAAAAATATATAAATCAAATAAATCAGTGAACAAAGTCCAATGGTAATAATAATTCTGTGAAGGAAGAAATGCCACCACCGCTTCAGTATGATTATCAATTCCACCCAAGGTGCTTTAGATAAGGTTTGCTCTTACCAGAGCTCGTTGACCCCTTTAATGAAACGAGCTCTGGTAAGAGCAAACCTTATCTAAAGCACCTTGGGTGGAATTGATAATCATACTGAAGCGGTGGTGGCATTTCTTCCTTCACAGAATTATTATTACCATTGGACTTTGTTCACTGATTTATTTGATTTATATATTTTTGATCATATTTGAATTCACTCGCGTGGCTTCAAGCGCAGCTTTTGGCTGCAATTGTTGGGACTCATTTATATATACTTTTTGTGTTTTTTTAAGTTGCAATTTTATTGTGAATTAGACACTGTGTCACGGCACTATACTTAATGTATATGGGCCTAGCGCCCTCTATTTATATTATATCATGTCCACATAATACTTGTGTTATTGAGGAGCAGCTTATTATTTATTTATATACACTTTCAATATTTGTATACATTTACAAATATCTATATATAATTTTAATTTTTCTTTATATATATTTGTCAGGCGCGGAATTTCACTTTACACATAACTTATGTAACTGGCAGAATTATTTATAAATGGTTTAATATACAGTACATCTTTTTCAGGACTGGAATGTTGTGTCATTTCAGATAAACATTCATAGTACATAATGTTTCTTTATGTGTTTCTTTATGTGTTATATGTGTTATATTAGGATTACGTATTGCACTTTGTATGTGTGTGTTTCTGTGAGTGATATATATTTTTATGTGTATAAATTGTGAGGGGTTAGCTCCGTAGCGGGTGTGTGACCCATTGGATGGGTTCACCACACACTGAATTTATACAGACTGGCAGTCGAAGACGGTTGAAAACAACGTTTTTGGTTTATTTTTCCATCTTGCTGGAAAACAATTGCAAGCATCCAAACAGCATAAACAAAATCAAACATAAAATAAACTCTAGCCACTTTGGGCATCTACCTTCCACACAGGAACCTATCTAAGGAGTCTGGCTCAGCCTAGCGCTGGGCAGACAGTGCTGGTCATACAGCACAAACAATAGTCTTTTGATTTTTATCACACAGAAAAAATCACTGGTCTCCTCACCTCTCAGAAGACTTTCAGCTCTGCTCTCTTTCACACAGAAAGCCTCAGCATGCAGCAAATTAGTGGTAATCGCATGGATTACTTATAGAGGTCTTAATTGCCTCATTCTGAACAGCTGGAGTCTTCCAACGCCCTCCAACCTTTCCTGGCTATTTCTGGCAGCCGACGCCTAATAATGATTGGTGTATTGTCTAACAAGGCAGAAATGTATGTCCCGACTGTGACAACACCCACAGATTTACCTGACTTCCTGTCACAAATATATATATATATATATATACACAGTATATACAGTATCTCAAAAAAGTGAGTACACCCCCCACATTTTTGTAAATATTTTATTCTATCTTTTCATGTGTCAACACTTTGCTACAATGTAAAGTAGTACAGCTTGTATAACAGTGTCAATTTGCTGCCCCCTCAAAATAACTCAAAACACAGCCAATAATGTCTAAACCGCTGGCAACAAAAGTGAGTACACCCCTAAGTGAAAATGTACAAATCGGGCCCCAAATGTCAAATTTTATGTGGCCACCATTATTTTACAGCACTGCCTTAACCCCCTTGGACATGGAGTTCAGCGGGCCTTCACAGGTTGCCACTGGAGCTGGTGATGTTCAAAGCTTGGGATTTTTTTAAAACCTAACCCTGCTTTAAACTTCACCACAACTTTATCCCTGACCTGTCTGGTGTGTTGCTTGGCCTTCGTGGTGCTGTTTGTTCACTAACGTTCTCTAACAAACCTCTGATGGCTTCACAGAACAGCTGTATTTATACTGAGAATAAATTGCTCACAGGTGGACTCTATTTACTAATTAGGTGACTTCTGAAGACAATTGGCTCCACTAGATTTTAGTTAGGGGTATCAAAGTAAAGGGGGGGCTGGATACAAATGCACACACTTTTCAGATAATTTTTGTAAAACATTTTGAAAACCATTTATCATTTTCCTTCCACTTCACAACTATGTGCCACTTTGTGTGGGTCTATCACATAAAATTCCCAAAAAACTAATTTACGTTTTTTGATTGTAACATGATAAAATGTGGACAATTTCAAGGGGTGTGAATACTTTTTCCAAGGCACTGTATATTATGTTATTTTTTTTAATCCAGTTATGTATTGCCACTGAAAATTCTGAATTACCCTTTGCACACTGCTATACACCTGGCCGTTGGCCAGCTTGGACACGTATTACAATGTATGCGAAAAAAAATCCAGTTTTACGGGTGAAACTATGAAAATATGTAAGGGTGTATAGCATTATGCAAGGGGTTGATCTACAATTTTCAGTGGAACCATGTGGTCACACTTGATGTGTTACATAATTGTAAGCTATTTTGATCTGAGACATCTCTCCGCCACTTATGTATTGCTCCAGACATTGCAAATGAAACCCACAAATAAGTACATATTATAACTATAATATATAAATAAAGATGGCACTTTGGTGTTTGTTGGTGACATTGGTGTTTTTGCCCTAATCCCCTATGATCCATACCCTTAGCATAAGGCATGTAATAGAAGGTGCCAGCAGCATGGGTTTTTACCAAGTTTTACTACTTTAATTTTTTTCTTAATAACAAGACTGTTTGATCTATGTAAGATCTGCTAACCAGCTCTGTCTGGCAAACTTGTTGATGGAGCATGCATAGAAAAAGACCCAATCATGTCTTAGCACTGGTATGTGAACACTGTTAAGAGTGGAGAAGCTGCAACCCTACCATATGGAGTGTATTATTTTAATATGGTACTAACACATAAGACCCCTTTCACACTGGGGCGTTTTCAGGTGCTTTTGGTCTAAAAATAGCGCCTGTAAAGTGCCTGAAACCAGCTCCCCTGCAGTCTCAGTGTAAAAGCCCAAGTGCTTTCACACTGGGGTGATGCGCTGGCAGGATGTTAAAAAAAAGTCCTGCAAGCAGCATCTTTGGAGCGGTGACCGCTCCTCCACCACTCCTTCCCATTGAAATGAATGGACACCGTTGCTGAATCGCTTGCAAAGTGTTTTGGCAGCGGCGCTACACATTCGCATTTAACCCCTCCATCGGCCACTAGCGGGGGTTAAAAGCGCCCCACTAGTAGCGGAATAGTACCACTAAAATGACAGTAAACGCTGCTAAAACTAGCAGTGTTTTACTGTCAATGCCCGCCCACTCCAGTGTGAAAGCAGCTTAACACCCACTGGTTATGCTTTAGGGAAATGTTTGGTAATATTTTTGAAACAGATGCAGACGATAACATTTTACCTTTTACGTATGTTCTGAAATAAAAAAAACTGAATGTACTCAACTTTTGGAATGTAATATTTTCTTTAATTAGAACATGTATTACATTTATGGAGTTAAAGCGGTATTAAACCCCTCAAAAAAATATTATAAATGGCAGCTTACCAATTATTAAATATGGTGGGTGCATTTGTTTTTTTTCCACCTGGTGATCCTGCCAGTTTCACACTTCCTATCATAGGCCCATTCACACATGTGGACAGTTTGTCTGTTTTTTCATTCATCCGTTGAAGGATGAAAAACAGACATCGATGCATCTCTACGGAAAGACAGATGTAAATAAATGATCATCCATTTACTTCCATTTACATCCGCTTCCATCAACATCTGTTTTTTGGAACGGATCAAAGCCCTATTTTTCTTTCATTAAAAATGGATCGGACGAAACGCAGATGTAAGCGGACAAAAACCATGGAATCATGGAAAAACGGCTCCAGGACTCAATTGGTTAAAAACTCTAGCTAGAAGATATAAAAAACTGATGCAAAAATTGATGAAAAACTGATGGCAAACTGATGTAAACTTCATAAGTTTTTCTTTGAAAAAAAATTGACTGAACTGATGAAACAAACGGTCAATATGTGGCAAAAGGGACTGGGGTGGCTCCACTCTGAATGAAGGAGCAACAGAGCCACCCTTGGACAGCAGCATTGTCAAGCTGGCAAAAGTGCAGTGTTAGATGCAGTAGCAGATTTAGATGAACTTGACTAGCAAATTAAAGCTGAATTCAAGGTCACACTTTTGCAAAAGGTTCACACCTATGCGTGTGGTTCTAGGAATCGCATCTGTTCCCACACCCACAACCTCTGACAGTCAAATCACGCTTCTGAATGGCACTCCCACGCATCTCAGCATACAAAGTGTTTGCGGGAGCCACAGGGAAATCACATGGTCAAAAAGACCATGCAATTTTCCTGCAGCCACATTTTTGAAAAAGTGCATTTTTGTGCTGAAACACAGGCACAGCCTATTCATTTGAATGGGCTGCTGTGCCCGTGCAAATGCAGGCTGCAAAAGTGCTAAGGTGTGAACCTAGTGTAAAGGAGCAGCAACAGTTTTTCTCTCAGAAAAGGAATATAAATAAATTAATAAAAGCTGACCAGTTTAAGCACACCTCTCAGGCCTCGTACACACGACCGAACATGTCTGCTGAAACTGGTCCGCAGGCCAGTTTCAGCGGACATGTTCGGTCGTCTGTACGTCCGACCGGACAATTTTTTTACGGCGGATCAGACAGGTTTCCAGCGGACAAATGTTTCTTAGCATGCTAAGAAACATGTCCGCTGGAAGCCTGTCCGTCGGACATGTTCGGTCGTCTGTACGACTTACCGGGCATGTCCGCTCGGCCGAAAGCCCTCGCATGCGTCAAAGTGATTAGACGCATGCGTGGAAGCATTGACCTTCCAGGGTCACGCACGTCGCCGCGGCGACGGCGCGGCCTCGTCACCGCTTATCCTGTCCGCGGGGATTTTGGTTTGATGGTGTGTACAACCATCAGACCAAAATCCGGCAGCGGACATGTCCGATGAAAATGGTCCGGCTGACCGTTTTCATCGGACAGTCCGTCCGTGTGTATGGGGCCTCAGTGTTAAATGGTTTATCTAAATCCTATAACTGAGACTTTTGCTTCACAGTTTTGTCTGTTGAAGGAAGTTTAAAAATAACAGACTTACTGGCCAGCTTACCAGGTGAAAACAAAGGGAAACAAAATCTGAAAAAGAAAAGAAATGCAGCCACCGCATCTATGAAATTCTAAGCTGCAATATATTAAATGTATGTTTTCAGGTTTAACCCCACTTTAACATAAACTTACACTTCTGTTTTACATCCAGGAACATTATCTGATGTTTAAAGCTGACCACCTGGATAAGCAAATATTGTCTAAGTACAAGAGGCACATTACTACTTAGTGTATTTTTTACAGAGCTGGTCTGCAGACCATGCAAAGTTGACCTTGTGTAGTAGCTCCCTGTAATACAGACCAGTTACTAGTGATCTCTCTATCCTTCTGTAGGGTGACTGGTCTTGTACCCACCCTTCTCCTATAGGGAGGGGCAAATGCTAGACCAGTTACACTACAGAAAGCCTGTAGTGGGTGGTCTCTGCTCTCTGCACAGCACAGTGATGGCATTTCCATTACTTTTAAAAGTCTATACAAAGGAATTAGGTGCACACAAAGTGGATGGGTATATCTTTTGGCTAATTTAATGTATTTGAATGAAAGTTTTTGTTCTTGGAGTTAAGCTTTAATAGCTTTAGCTTTATTACAAACCAGGAATCGTTTTCCCGGTCATTTAAGATCGTGTTTTAAACTGTAGACAACAGCAGGATTGACCTTGAAAATCACAAACCGTAATACAGTAGGAGGGGAAGCTGATGAGGACACAAGGAATATAGGAGAGATGAAATCCTAATGTTCACACATTTTATTCAGCATTTTTACCATCCCACACTTTTACCATTAATTTCCAAGAAGGTGGAAATAAAGCAAAATATTTCTGTACCAAAAAGGTTAGTTACATGTCTTCAGTGCCTCTGGTATTGTACGTGTATGGTATTCAAGTGTTGTCCAAACCCTGTCTTGCTTCACCTGTATTCAAGACCCCCCATCTAAAAAGGTTTATTGACTTTTTTAAATCTTTTTCTGTAAACTATCATCTCACTACTACATGAACTTTTATTTTAATGAACATACTTGGAATATTCATTTTAAAATTGTTCTTGTGAATAAAAGTTGCTAATTATGTATTTTAAATATTTGTTCTACCCAGAGCTTTTTTTATCAGAAAATAGGTGCAGGAACTCAACCACGACCCCGTTCAGATTTCACAAACAGTAGAAGGGTCTTAAAGGGGCATTAAATACCAGGATTGCATAACATACAGAGTGCAGAGTTCAGGGGGGTTACACACAGAGTGCAGAGCTGTCACTTGTAAACACAGAAACCAGACTTCTGTGTTTACAAGTGATTGTGGTGAGGAGGCACCAAAGGGTCTGAGCCAAAGGTGGTGGAACTGAGTTCCACCAAGTTCCCCCTGAAAAAAAGCCCTGGTTCTACCATAATCTAACACTCATTTTTTTAGAACTAAGCTGCCAAAAAATACATTCAGGAACTTATTTTCACCCTTTAACCACTTCAGCCCCGGACCATATTGCTGGTCAAAGACCAGGCCACTTTTTGCGATTTGGCACTGCGTCGTTTTAACTGACAATTGCACGGTCGTGCAAAATGGCTCCCAAACAAAATTGGCATTCTTTTTTTCCCCACAAATAGAGCTTTCTTTTGGTGGTATATGATCGCCTCTGCGGTTTTTATTTTTTGCGCTATAAACAAAAATAGAGCGACAATTTTGAAAAAAATGAATATTTTTTACTTTTTGATGTAATAAATACCCCCAAAAAATATATAAAAAAAACAATTATTTTTCCTCAGTTTAGGACGATACGTATTCTTTTACATACTTTTCGTAAAAAAAAAAAAACGCAATAAGCGTTTATTGATTGGTTTGCGAAAAAGTTTTAGCATTTACAAAATAGGGGATAGTTTTATGGCATTTTTATTAATATTTTTTTTTTACTAGTAATGGCGGCGATCAGCGATTTTTATCGGTACTGCGACATTATGGCGGACACTTCGGACACTTTTGACACATTTTTGGGACCATTGGCATTTTTATAGCGATCAGTGCTATAAAAATGCATTGATTACTATAAAAATGACACTGGCAGGGAAGGGGTTAACACTAGGGGGCGAGGAAGGGGTTAAGTATGTTCCCTGGGTGTGTTCTAACTGAAGGGGGGGTGGACTGACTTGGGGAAATGACTGATCGCTGTTCATACATTGTATGAACAGACAATTAGGCATTTCTCCCCCTGACAGGCTCGGGAGCTGTGTGTTTACACACACAGCTCCCGGTTCTCACTCTGCAATGAGCGATCGAGGGTGCCCGGCGGTGATCGCGCCCCATTGGCACGCGCACCGGCATCAGGGGCAAGCGGGGGCGCACGTGCGCGCCTCCTGCGGCGCGCACGTGCCCCTATTGGCTGCTTGGCGAGATGACGTAGATATACGTGATCTCGCCCAGCAGAGCCGACCTGCCGCCGTAAAACTGTGGCGGCTGGTCGGCAAGCGGTTAAAAGCTGATAAGGAAACATACAATAGAAATATAATGTAAACAGGCTTTATAGACGCAGCTTAAAAACAATTTAGCTTTATACTTAAACTTGTGATCGGTGGATTAACCAAAAATTGTAGACAAGAACATGGTTCTGCTTAATTGATCGACAGAAATACAAACTTGTTTACCACTATACAGAAACCATAGATAAACAAAAAACAAACATTTTTTACACTCCATGCATAGTTGGGTTGTCCAGGGATGATCAGGACGTTTGCTGGTTCCACCTTTTAACTATTCAACCAGTCCCAATACAGCCTTGCATTAATGACCAAGGAAAAAACCTAGAGTCAGAGACTGTGCATGCAATGGATCCAAAGAATTGCCACTAACAGCACTAGTGTGAGGTAAAAGGTCAGTGCAGACCTGTCTTCAAAAAACTTTCTAAAGACTAATCCATTATGTAAGAGCATGCTGTTCGGTGCTTTTGTGAAAGGAACCAGAGGCATCATGAGTGGACACTGTAGCCACTCTGCCTTAAACTTCCAGGGTGTGCTGCTTCAGGCAGTGCGTCACTGAATGTTTCCCAAAAAAATGTATGCAGAATATTTTAGAATATCACACTTGTGAAAAATCAATTTACATGTTCCTCATTTCTTCTTATTTTTGTATCCCTAATGACTTCTCATGATATGAGAGGCCCAATTAAAATGTAAAGTAATTAACCAGTTAACCAGGCTCTGGTTGTAAGCCAGGGGACTATGAAGCCATGATAAGATGGTGGCTCTTGAAACACAAAGCAGTTTGATCTAACTTTCACTTACATACAACAATTTTATGATACATGCAGTATACAGCTATGTCTTAAGTACTTTCTTAATTATAATTACTCTAAATCATAATTCAGTTGTGTATTACCTTCTGCTGTGAAAGCTGCAACACAATACAATGAATTGCTGTTTTGAGTGCAAATTAAACATTCAGATATAACTAAACAATATTCAAGACCCAGCAGGTAGAAATCTCAAGGCATTTAGAAATAAACTGTAAAGTAATTGGGCAATCGAGTCTTATTTAACGCCTACTTATGTAAGTAATCACAGAGCTTGCATGGCTGCTTCTTGAGTAACCCACAGCTACCCTTCAAATGCAGTTATCAATATATGTGTATTTACATCATGTTCGCCATGACGTTTTAAAAAAAACTCCAGGAAGAAATCATAATATCATAATTTAAATTATATTCCCTATATACTACAATATATGCTTTGTCCTACTACCATAACTGCAAGCATCCTCCATTTTTATAAATAGCAATTAGAAAAGGAAGATGGACAGCCGCACTCCGGGAAAACTTTAAAAGAAAGTTGTCTTTATTTTCAAACTTAGGAAAATGTACAGTCACCGCAACCACAAAACAGGACAGCCGACGCGTTTCGCACTTAACTAGTGCTTAGTCATGGCTAAGCACTAGTTAAGTGCGAAACGCGTTGGCTGTCCTGTTTTGTGGTTGCAGTGACTGTACATGTTCCAGTTTGAAAATAAAGACAACTTTCTTTTAAAGTTTTCCCAGAGTGCGGCTGTCCATCTTCCTCTTCTTATTGCTATTGCTACGTGCATCGCCAGCACCTTGGTAATCCGACCGTCCCTGATTATCTACAAGGCTCACCTGGAGCGGTGAAAATCTCTCTCTATCCTCCATTTTTAGAGTTCAAACCACTATAAAAGTTATGGTAATGATACACACTTAGGGGACTATTTAAACAAATTGCATAGCTATCCACCCTGAAAATATGCAAATAAATTACCCAGCTGTTGTGAGTAAGAATCAGGCAAAATCAAATGTTTTTAAGGTTTTTCTGTTCTGGTTAAATGTTTTGAACGGTAATCTATGCACAGAGTTGAATTTCCCCCTGTGCATTCCTCACTGCCAATGCCATGCTTGGTCTGCAAAGTCTCAGTATTCCAAATGCTGTAAATTAACATTAGGACACACATCTATGGCATAGTTCATATTTAATAGATACATTGAGTACATTGAGTATGCTATGCTAGTGTATAATAGCTCTGAATTTTCAAATACTGACACTCAGATTGCAAAGTATTAAATGGTGTCCACCAGGGCTCAAGTCCTGCGGGAACGCGTGGGAACGGAGTTAGTGCACTTTTTTTCACAGCATGAACTCAGGGCCAGACTAACTTTTGTGATTTAAGTTACACCGCCGCAAATTGCCCAAGTTAGTGCCTGATCCACAAAGCACTTACCTGGAAATTTGCGGCGGTGTATCCTAAATCAGTCCGGCGCAAGGCGGGCCAATTCAAATGGGGCGAGTCCCATTTAAATTAGGCGCGCTCCCACGTCGGACGTTCTGCGCATGCTCCCGACGCTATTTTCCCGACATGCTTTGCATTACGTTACGTTGCACCGAGTTTTGTGAATCGCGACGGGTAAAAAAGAGATGCGGCGGGAAAAAAAAAATTTACAGCGACGCGGGAAAGACGGGTATACTTTTACATGATGTACTAACTTTACACTTTGTAAAAGCAGCCCTATCTTTGCGACGGCAAACTAACACTTACGGCGACTTCACGAAGGGAAAAACCTTTGTGGATCTCCGTAAACGCTGGTTTACGACGAGAAATGCCCCCAGCGGCGGCCGCGGTACTGCATCCTAAGATCCGACAGTGTAAAACAATTACACCTGTCGGATCTTAGGGATATCTATGCGTAACTGATTCTATGAATCAGCCGCATAGATAGAAACAGGGATACGACGGCGTATCAGCAGATACGCCGTTGTAACCCTTTTGTGGATCTGGCCCTCAGTTCCCTTTGCAGGACTAGAGCAGCCGAGCCGCCCGAGCCAATCCTTCACTAAGCGGCGATGCCCAGCTCGAGTCACTGTCAGGGGCAGGCAAACCTTAGTAATCCGTTGTTACTGGCCACTTCCTGTATATGGATTCATCGGGTAGATTCATTCCGTCACTTCCTCGATGCCACAATGTCTCCTGGGAGCTTTTGTCATTGTTCCCAGGAGACATTGTGGAGTTCTGCCGTGAGTTATCGCGGGATTTAGAAAGAACTTGCTTCGCACACTACCCGATGAATCCATATACAGGAAGCGGCCAGTAACATAAAGGATAACTAAGGTACAGTGGATCGAAAAAAAAAACAAAAAAAACATGCGGTTTAGTAATTATGCATATGAAGCTATCATTTTTATTTATTTTTGGTGGGGGAGTGGATCTTGGGTGGGAGTTCCCACACTTTTTTCCCCAGGACTTTTTTTTTTTTTTTCATTTATAGGTTTTTATTGTCAAATATCACATGAGACAGAGTATCATTTACATTGAACAGTCATCTGAAAATGTTTACAGTTCAAGCATAGTATACATCTTTTTGAAAATAAAGGGTGTCGTGGTGACATCGGTACAACATCAATAGCATTCATTCAGCTGGTTATCAACTAGTTAGCGTCCTAACGGCTATAACAGTGGAGTGAACGTAAGGGTATATATTGCTTCACAGCAAACCATAGAGAGTAAGAGGGATGGGCCCACCTGAGCACCCCCTGAGGGTGCAAGACTGTGCCCAGGTAGGCCACCCCCCCCCTCCCTCCCCCGGATATCCCTGGTGGGTACTTAACTATAATGACAAACAATGTTTGTAACAATATCAGAGATTAAACATTTTGACAAAGGCAGGGGAAGCCGTCCAGTTTTGCCATTGAAGCCACAGCTGCTTTTGTGTTAGTTTGGTGTTCTGTTTCAAAGCCAAGGTTGACTCATATATGAAATGTTCATGTGTGGTGCGGACTACATCTGTAATTGTGGGGGGTTCTGGGTCTTTCCACTTCCTTGTGATGTTGAGGCGAGCTGCCAGGAGTATATGTACTATGATATGTCTAGTTGGGTTGGGGAACCGATCTATGTCTAGGGATAGGAGGGCCATTGAAGGACAAGCTTCAAGTGGAGTGTCAGTTACAGTGTTTATCAGTGCAAAGACTGAGCGCCAGTAATGGTCAAGTCTGGGGCAGTACCAGAGTGTGTGTAGTAAGTCTCCTCTATGGCCGCAGTTCCTCCAGCAGGCAGAGGACAAGGTAGAGCTGAACTTGGCCATCTTGACGGGGGTCATATACCACCTATATGTAATTTTAAATGCTAGTTCCCACAGGGAGGAGCAACTCGTAGCTTTGTATGTAGATAGGCAAGCCTTCTCCCATTTGAGGTGCGAGAATGTCTGTCCTAGATCCGCTTCCCAACGGGCAAGGGCCGCTGAACTGGTAAATGTCTGTTTCTGGTGCAAAATGTTGTAAAATAGGGATATACCCTTTTGTTTGGGAGCGGGGAAAGTGATGAAGATCCAAGCCAGTTGGGGGATTTTCCATGAGAAGAATTTAAGTGTGGTAAGACAGTGTTGGGTGCGGAAATGCAGAAATTTGTCAATTAGTGGGATAGAGTATTCTTTCTGTAGAACGGGGAATGATTTAGGTTTACCCTTATCTATAAGGTCCGAGATGTATGAAACACCCTGACGTTGCCATCTTGTGTACGAGGAGAACTCAATGAGATGTCGTAGAGTGCCAATGGGGATGGGCAGGATTGACTGGTTGGGATATGTGCTCGTTAGTGTAGAGAATTTAGACCAGGTTTTGATTGTTGCTACCATAGTGGGTGGCAGATGGTTGGAGCTAATCTTGCCTAACAATGACGCGTATAGCCATGTTTGTAGGTTCTTTCCAGGTATGAGGGATGCTTCTATTTGTCCCCAAATTGTCGATGGGGAAGGGGATGTAAACCAATCCTTCGATTGCACTAAGATTGAGGCCATATAATAGTCCTGAAAGTCGACGTATCCCAACCCCCCAGCTAAGCGGTGTTTAAT
This sequence comes from Rana temporaria, assembly GCF_905171775.1. Lineage (NCBI taxonomy): Eukaryota > Metazoa > Chordata > Amphibia > Anura > Ranidae > Rana > Rana temporaria. Next base: position 132,742,624 of record NC_053492.1, on the reverse strand, counting down.
CAATTGGGAGTGGCCACATCTGGCTTTTTTGCCCTGCCATACATATTTGGATAGAATCGATTGTAAGGATTTTAAGTAGTTAATTGGTAAGGGGATGGGTATAGTTCTAAAGAGATATAATATTTGGGGTAGGTGGAACATTTTGAATGTCGCTAGTCGCCCCATCCAGGAGAACTCAAAGGACGCCAGCCTGGCAAGGTCGGTCTGGAGTTTGGGTCTGAACGGTAAGTAGTTAGCCGCGAACAGCGATTTGGTAGATTTGGTCAGCTGGATGCCCAGGTAGGACAGGCTTTGGTCCGCCCAGACATACGGGAATTGTTGTTTGAGTTGCTGGCTGATGGACGGATCCAGGCCTAGATCCAGAATATAAGATTTGGTTTCATTGACCTTGTAATACGAAATGTCTCCGAACCAGGCTAACGTCCTCTGGACCTCAGGGATAGAGCGTACTGGGTCAGTGACCATGAGGATTACGTCGTCTGCGAATAAGCTGATTTTATGTTCTTGGTCTGCTAGGGGTATACCGGATATGGAGCCATTAGATCTTATTCTTTCTGCTAGGGGTTCCATGACTAAATTAAAAATTATGGGCGATAATGGGCATCCCTGTCTAGTCCCATTTGAGATCTGTAGGGGTGTGGAGAGTGTGTCCGCGGAGTAAACCTGTGCAGTGGGGTTCGAATATAAGGCCATGATAGCGTCGTGCATTGTACCTGTAATACCGAATTTTGACAGAACCGCTGAGATATAGCCCCAGTGGACCCTGTCAAAAGCCTTTTCGGCGTCGAGGGATAGAAGTAGTGCTGGGGTCTTTGAGGCTTCTACATGGTGTATAATGTCGATCATTCTTCTCGTGGCGTCTGAAGCTTGACGGCCTTTGGTAAAGCCTGACTGGTTCGGGGAGATAAGGTTTGGGAGTAAGTCCACTAGCCTGTTGGCTATGATTTTCGCGAAAAGTTTTACGTCGAGGTTGAGAAGCGATATGGGACGAAAGTTTTTTGGGGTGTTGGGTTCTTTGCCCGGTTTGGGCAATGTCACCACTAAGGCTTTAAGCATTTCGGGAGGAAATGATGAGGAGGCGGCTGCTGAGTTAAATACCTGGCACATTGTGGGTGCTAGTATATCTTTAAATTTTTTGTAATATTCCCCAGTGAATCCATCGGGACCTGGGGATTTGGCGTTGGGTAAGCCCTCTATCGCTGAAATGATCTCGGCAATTGAGAAGGGGGAGTTTAGGTCTGCTTGTTGGTGGGGCGTTAAAGAGGGGAGTGTCAAGGGATCCAAGAAGGCACGGATCTCCTCAGCCGAGGGTTGGGGTGTGTCCGTGTCTTTATGTAGATTGTACAAATCTGCATAGTATGTGCTAAAGGCATTCGCTATGTCCTGGGGTTTGAGGAGTTTTTCGTTTGTGTGAGGATGATGTATGAAGGGGATTTTTGTTTTGGCCCTGTGGCCCTTAACCCTCTGAGCCATCGCTTTGCCTGCCTTGTTACCAGTAGAGTACAAGGTAGACTTAAACATTTTATATGCTGTGGTCTGTTTGTCAAGTAAGAGGGCCCTCAGGTCTTGGCGAAGTGAGAATATCTTGGATTGTAAAAATGGGGAGGGTGTCAGTTTATTGAGGGTTTCGGTCGCGGTTATGTCTTTGGTTATCTCGTCTAGTCGTTGTGTTCTTTTTTTCTTTGCCCTGGCCCCCACCTGGAGAAATATACCCCGTATGACCGCCTTGTGCGCATTCCACACCACCAGCGGGTCGGACACCGAGCCCTGGTTGAGTGAAAAGTAGTTTTCCACGTGTTGTTTAATGGAGGTGCAGTACTCCGGAGAATTTAGTAGATTTGCGTTAAGTCTCCACATGTAGGAGTTGGGGTGGTAAGCATCATCCTTGACAGAAATGCTAACAGGGGCGTGGTCCGACCAGGTGGTGGCATGTATAGTGGAGTCCAGAATTTTGTGTATTAACCGCTTATCAGCTAGAAACAAATCTATACGCGAGTAGGTGTTGTGACGCGGTGACAGGAATGTATAATCCCTCTCAGACGCGTGACAACACCTCCATACATCATACATGTCATTAGCATTAATAAATGTATCAAGAGAAGGAGAGCATCTTTTGCTTCCAGCCGTGGAGTCCATGGCTGTGTTCGGAACTACATTGAAGTCCCCACAGATTAGTAAAAGTCCTTGTTGGATTTTGCGGGCGGCCCGCATAATCTTCCTGATAAAGGGCAGTTGGCCGTGGTTCGGGGCATAGATTGAGACTAGGGTGTAAGTGATATTGTTGATATTACATACCAGGATGATATAACGCCCGTCTGGATCGGAAAGTGATGTTAGCAATTGGAAGGCGACAGTGTCCCTGATGGCGACCAAAACCCCTCTCTGTTTTTTTGAGAAGGAAGATTGGAAGATATGGGGGAATTGCTTATGGCAGCATTTGGGAGATGCGTTTGAGGCAAAGTGTGTCTCTTGGACGCAGAGCACGTCACATTTGTAGTCAAGTGCAGATTTCCAAAGTGAGGAGCGCTTTACTGGGTGATTCAGTCCTTTAGCATTAAGGGAGAGAACTGTGAACCCCATTTTCGAGGGTGATGGGGTAATGTGGGTGCGGTTACTCACAGTTGTGGGCGAATGAAACCACGCTCTGGAAGGTAGATGATGGCCGGCAATGTGCTGGAAGTGGGAAGACGACCTGAGAAGAAGAGAGTCACAGATGTAGGTTGGTTTGTAGGCGGATGTTGCAACGTTCCAGATGGCAGCTGGTGGCAGATGATGTGCTGGGTGTTGGAAGATGACCTGGCGAGGAGAAAGTCACAAATGCAGGCCGCTAGGAGACAAAAATGTTAACACAGATTCTCACAGGGGTGTTTAACAAAATCAGAAGAAACCGTACGTTGCAAAGAAAAAAAAAAAAAAAATTCTTAGGGCTGTTCCAGGTGTGATGCTGTACCAGTGAGGTACGTCTCGTGTGTCCCAGAAGGGGCAAAAAAAAAAGTACTGGAAAAAGAAGGAGAAAACAAAACCTAACAAGAACAGGTGTGTCAGCGTGAACCGCTCCTGAGAGCAACTGACTAGTAACGGGGAAAGTTCAGCAAGCAGGTGGCAATTGCATATCCAGACCGGACCAGGTCTGACGCTGTATTTCGTAGCAATGCAGGGCTATTAGATCAATGGTGGGAGGCCCCTCTCCCCCCCCGAGCAGATCCAAATGTGAAAGGGTTAGGAGGAGCATTGGGATCCGGGCGATTGGAAGGGGGGTCAGGCAGGATGCCCCAGGAGTGCAACAACTTCATTCCTCCTTCTAGGGTGGAGATGGTGTGGGGAACGCCATTGTGCGTGACCAAAATTGTTGCTGGATGGCGCCATTTATAGACGATTTTGTGGTTGAACATGGCCTTAGTTATGGTTTTCAGTTGTCTTCTCAACTGCAGCGTGTACTGGGATAGATCAGCATATAGCTGGATGTCAGAGTATGGGGCCGGGAGCGGAGATAATTCTCTTGCTTTCATAAGGATCTGTTCCTTCGCTTGGAAAAAGTGCACGCGTAGCAGCACATCACGGGGTATATCTGCCTCAAGATGGCGCGGTTTGGGAAGCCTGTGAATGCGATCGATCGTTAATTCGATCGGGGAGAGATCCGGTAGCATAGTGGCGAAAAGCGTAGTAGCGAAGCTGTGCAGGTCTTTAGGCTGGACAGATTCAGGGACCCCACGCACTTTCACATTATTGCGCCTGGACCTGTCTTCTAAATCTGCGAGTTTCGCTTTGATCCAAAGGGAGTCCTCCCTTTGGTCATTGCAGGCATCTACTAGTTCATTAACAGTCTCTGTGCACTCCTCCATTTTATTTTCCATGAATTGCATTCTATTGTCCATGTGTTTCATTTCCAGTGAGAAACTATTTATTAGTGAGGACAAGTTAGTCATAAGCGAGGACTGTAGTGACAGGAGCATGTCCTTCATAGTGGTGTCTAGCACCGGTTGGCCTGATGTTGGGAATTGAGCTATGGATGACTGCAGTGAGGAGATGGCAGAGGGATTGTGTAGGCCCATACTCACTGCGTCTGAGGCCTGGTCTGATGGATCCAGCCGGATCTTCGATTTCGCCGGGCTTTGTGTCATCGGAGTAGTGGGGGAGTCATCCTGGGACATGAGAGAGTGATTCCCCGTTAGTAGATTGCGTGGACGGAGCCCCGGGGTATCGCTGTCAGTGAGCGTTTGTCTGCTCGTCCCTCCGTCGGCGCCATCTTGGCTCCGGCGGCGCGTCTGGAAGGAGAAGGCCTCCAGCCGCCTCAAGCCCCTCTCCTGGGCTCTTTTGCGGGACATCGGTGCGACCGAGTGGCGGGGAGATGTTAGGGCAGAGGGCGGCGGTGGTTGTGTCGATTTTCGCCCTGTGTCGTCGCTTCGGTCCGGTCCTTCAAGCGGAGCTCACAGCTCAAGCGTCCATCTCTGTCCGCGCGCAAGCCACGCCCCTTTTTTCCCCAGGACTTGACCCCTGGTGTCCACACTCCCTCACTGTCAGTCCTCCATTAGGAGGGTTATTTTTATGAGTGTTCAGTGTTATAATTGTAAAACCAGGGCTTCCTGCAAAGCATCGCTGTAGGGCAAGTTGTAACTTGGTATGCTTTAAGGCTAAGTTCACTTTTAAGAAAAAATAAATGCACATGTTTTTGCAGGAAAATAAATGTGCACTTTTTTTATGAGCCAGCACATCATTGCATCCAGGATCAGTAGATCGTGAGTGCAGCATAAGGCTCCTGAAGACACTGCTTCCTGCTTGTACCATGCCTGTACCATGTGATCACACAGTTACAAAGCTGGAGGAACTGTCAATGAACTACAAGGGCGCTCATCAGTCCCTTGCAGTGCTTTGAGAACTACAAGCCATCTGTTGCAGTGGTAGATGGGACTTGTAGTTCATTCATTCACAGATTGCTCTGAATGAAGGCTCCCAGTGTGGGCGTAGTCCTGCACAGCTTTTCAGTTTTTAAAACTCTGCCCGATGTCAATGGGGGGGGGGTGGCTGGATTGGAGCAGACCTGGAGTATGTTACACGTGACGTCACACCATAAATATGGGTGTAAGGTGTAACATGTTTCAAAAGTTAATTCGCCTGACCGATGATTGATGTAGAACTGGATACTAAGCTACTACTGTAAGGGCAGGTCTTCCAAGGAACCTAACAATTCCTAATTTTATCCAGAAAACAAGTTTTGGATTTCGTTACACTCTAAGCCTCAGGCCGGGTACACACGGACAAACATGTATGGTGAAAGCGGTCCGTCGGACCGTTTTCACCATACATGTCTGCCAGAGGGCTTCTGTACGATGGTTGTACACACCATCGTACAGAAGTCCGCGCGTAAACAATACGCGGGGCGTGTCCGCGGTGTCGCCGCGTCGATGACGCGGTGTCGCCGCGACAATGACGCGGCGACGTGCGCGGCCCGCCTTTAAAATGCTTCCACGCATGCGTCGAAGTCATTCGACGCATGCGAGGGACGGCGGGCGCCTGGACATGTACGGTAGGTCTGTACTGACGACCGTACATGTCCGAGCGGGCTGAATTCCAGCGGGCTGTTTTAAAACAAGTCCAGGAATATTTGTCTGCTGGGAAAAGGCCCGGCGGGCAAATGTTTGCTGGAATTCGGCCCGCTCGCGCCCACACACGACCAAACATGTCTGCTGAAACTGGCCTGCGGGCCAGTTTCAGCAGACATGTTTGCTCGTGAGTATGGGGCCTCAGAGAAGCACATTCATAGGGTTTGCAAATAAAAGAGTGAATCCTGTATGCCCCAGTATCCAAGAGAATGTCAATATGGGGTAGATGGGGGTTATTGGTATTAAAATGATTGTATCATGGTTTTTGATTTCATCAGTGATCTGTTTTAAATAGGTGACATAGTCCTTCAGATCACTTTCCTATTCATCAGGGAGGGGGTTGTAACTAAACTGACTTGATGTTAGAACTTCCTCCTGGCCTTGGCGCTGTTTAGTATCAGGCATGGGTGATTTGGGAGGGTGAACTTTCCTCCTTCCTCAATGAACTATTCTAATGCAGAAGGGTTTGTGGAGCAATACAAACATGGCAGTGGCTGCATATGTTTGGCCTTCTAGCTATTGGGCATACCAACCAGCAAGAAGTTCTCAATTGAATCTACTTGGTGGGTCAGAACTATGGCTAGCAATTCGAGAACATGCATACCTCCTTCCATTATCACATAATAAAAGGCAGATAGCAGCCATCAATGCATTGCTTTTTCTTTATCCAATCCCAGAGTGCTCTGTACAGAATTGCATGTGAAAAATATTAGGCCCCTTTCACACTGAGGACTGCTTTCTCGAGGGCTCAGTGTGAAAGCCTGAGGGCTTTCACACTGAGACGATGCGCTGGCGGTAGAAAAAAAATCTTCTGCAAGCAGCATCTTTGGAGCAGTGAGAGGAGCGGTGAGTTCACCGCTCCTTCCCATTGAAAATAATGGAAAACCATGGTAATTCCGCCGTTAATGCGGGCAGTATTAACCCTTTTTCGGCTGTTAGCGGGGGTTAATACCGCATCGCTAGCGGCCGAATACCGCCGCAATTCAGACAGTATAGCGCCGCTATACCGCCACCGCACGTCCTGCCCCAGTGTAATAGGGGCCTAAAGATAATCTATATCTGCTGATATCTTAGGCAGTAAGCTCCATATTGTTTCTTATACTGTAGCATTGTCTCCTATATGCTTGCATTCTCCTCACATAAACACTAAACTAGAATGCAACATTGCAATGTTAGATACATGATTATGCAAAAAATTGGGTAGGAATGTCAATTATTATGAAAATAATTAAAGTGTATGCATAGCCCAGACTGTTGCCTATATGCAAAAGGAAGTAAGAGGAAATCTCTAGTGAAGGAAATTGACAGATTTCTTAAACGTTTTTTGCTTACCCTCTGTTCAAATGGCAACTCAAAATTTCAAATTTGTCATTTTTTGTCACGATGACGATGGTCAAATAGCATGGCTCTCCCAAGAGAAGGCACAGATCGCAATAAAAACCTTTTAAAAAAGTATTTTCTATCAATACACTTGAAGATGCAATCCAAAGTAAAACATGTACTTATCAATCTTTAGTGATTCAGGCCCGCTGTGTCCGAATGCATCAATGTTCAGTTTGCATTTCTGCCATACAGTACTTGTTCAGCTATATATTCCTGTATTGTTAAATACATTTTATTTTTTCTATTCTGCAGAAATGCTGATGTATTTTTTTTTTGATTCCTCTTTATCTTTGCTTTTGTGGATTTTCTTAGAATGGGCTGCCAACTCAACCATGAAGAATGGCATTTGAGAATGACTTCAGTATTCCATAACAACAGCCAGTGCCATAAAACGTGCTGAAACTATAGTGCATCAAATAAGCCATGTCTTGTATTGTGTTGTTAAAGTAATGATAAGCAATAAAATTGTATCTTCAAGCGTGCTCTCTAACCCTGGTCTATTTACCTTGCGCATTGCATTGTACATACTGTTGGTGTGCTAGATTTAGAAACAGTTTCCCTGCAGTATTATCAATCCAAACAGTGCATGTTAAAGAGTTATTCTGTCACATGATATGGAAACAAAATGTGCATTCTGGCAGATTTCTGATAAAGTGCGCTAAACTATTACTGAAAAATAAATCATATGAATGTATGAGTTGACACAAAAATGTCCCTCTTTGGAGCTGATATACAAAACACTGAAGAATTTAGCAAAAATAAGGCCATTGCTCATTGCAGCCAATCATGTTTAAATATCAGGAGCCCTTAGTAAAACATGTCAGCCTACTTTTAGAAGTTTTAAACTTTAATCATAACCTGAGATATTTTAGGTTTTACGAGATACAACCATTTGTAGAAAAAGTGTGAAAATGTTGTCATCCATTCATACGGATCTATCAAGCCTCGTACACACGATAGGTTAACCAGAGGACAAAGGTCTGGAGGATGATAGGTTAACCGATGAAGCTGACTGATGGTCCGTCACGCCTACACACCATCGTTAAATAACCGATCTTGTCAGAACACGGTGACGTAAAACACAACGACGTGCTGAAAAAAAGAAGTTCAATGCTTCCAAGCATGCGTCGACTTGATTCTGAACATGAGTGGGTTTTTAACCGATGGTCTTGCATACTAACGATCAGTTTTGACCTATCGGTTATCAATCCATCGGTTATCAATCCATCGGTTAAATTTTAAAGCAAGTTTGCTTTTTTTTAACCTATGGTTAAATAACTTATGGGGCCCACACACGATCGGTTTTGACCGGTGAAAACGGTCCTTCAGACCGTTCTCCTCTGTTTAACCGATCGTGTGTACGAGGCTTAATTCTCTATGCGGCTAAAGATCAGACTTCAACCCCTTCATGACCAGAGATCATTGATTTGTTGTACTTGCTAAATTATGGCATTACATTATAAATCAGTTAACTAGACTTTTTGTCTTCCTAAACAAATTGCTTTATTTGATGCACTGTTTTATTAAGTATTTGCTATTATAAGCTGACAAATGAGCATGAAATGTTGAACAGGTTTCTAATCGCTTTTTTAAAACTTCTAGTTCATATATTTTTTACACTTTGTATTGACAGCTACAGTCTGCCAGCTTCAACTGTTACTGTGCATCTGTTTATAATGAAACCCATGTGATCGTCATACATGGCTGTCATGGTAAACACATAAAAAGGAACCACACCTGTACTCTGTCTCCCTTATTTAGGATTAATCTAACAATATTAACTTCAACATTTATATTTATCACGGTTTACATTTTAGACAACAGTTTTATTACACTAAGCATAAGTGTTACTTAAAATATAACTTTGAGAAAGATCTGTTATATACTTTTACCCTACATTTAAACAGTAGTTATGATACATGAGAAACTTAATTATTATTTTACCAATTTTATCCTTTGTTTTCATTCATTTATGAATTGTATAACCGAGAATGTTGTTATTTCTTGTAAGTGGAAAATAAAAATATTTGAAACGAAAAAAGGAACCATTAGTATGAACCAGGGATATTAATATTCACTCTGCACAGGGAATTATGCAGATGAATGTTAATTTAAGATCAGAGGCATTTACTGTAGGTGTTAAAGTACACTATATTACCAAAAGTATTTGAATACCAGCCTTTATACGCACGTGAACTTTAATGGCATCCCAGTCTTAGTCTGTAGGGTTCAATATTAAGTTGGCCCACCCTTTGCAGCTATAACTACTTAAACTCTTCTGGGGAAGGCTGTATACAAGGTGTAGGAGTGTGTCTATGGGAATGTTTGACCATTCTTCTGAAGTGCATTTGTGAGATCAGGCACTGATGTAGACGAAAATGCCTGTCTCACAGTCTCCGCTGTAATTTATTCCAAAAGTTTCTATTGGATTGAGGTGCAGACCAGTCAAGTTCCTCCACCCCCCCAAACTCGCTCATCCATGTCTTTATGGACCTTGTTTGAGCACTGGTGGGAAGTCATGTTGGAACAGGAAGGGGGCATCCCCAAACTGTTCCCACAAAGTTGAGAGCATGAAATTGTCAAAAATGTCTTGATATGCTGAGGCCTTAAGAGTTCCCAACCTCACACCTTAATCACTCCTAAACTAAATGATTTGGCCCAGTGCACAAAGCAAGGTCCATAAAGACATAGATGGGCAAGTTTGGGGTGAAGGAACTTGGCTGGCCTGCACAGAGTCCTGCCCTCAACCTGATAGAACACCTTTGGGATGAATTAGAATGAAGACTGCGAGCCAGGCCATCTCGTCCACATCATTGCCTGTCTTCACAAATGTACTTCTGGAAGAATGGTCAAACATTCCCATAGACACACTCCTAAACTTTGTGGACAGCCTTCCCAGAATAGTCAAAGCTGTTGTAGCTGTAAAGGATGGGCCAACTCAATATTGAACCCTAAAGACTAAGACTGGGATGCCATTAATGCGTGTTTAAATGCAGGCTTCCCAATACTTTTAGTAATATAGTGTATGCTTGTGCTCAAAAAAATCTGATACGGCACTTATCTGCAGTGACTGCATATATGTAAACTTTGAAAGTACAGAAAAGTGCCTGTTGTACTAAAATTCCAACCAGCTCTGACAGTTCTACCTGCTGATCCACAAAATCCCACCTCTCTCTGCCCCACTCTACATGCATACATTAATTTTTTGCCAAGCAAAACAATGCTTCTTCCAGTATTGATATCATCAGGAGTAATACAAGCTGTTTCTTGTCACCCACTGTAGTCCCAATGCACCTAGTGTACCATTAGGATACTCTCCCTCAGATGTCTCCGGGACTCCAATAATACTGATGTTCTTCTGTTGCTGATGGTTGTCAATATCGTCAGCCTTCTTTTTTTTTTTTTACAAAAATCAACTTTCTTCTTAGTAGTTGACACTCTGGAGGGAATAAAGAAGGAGACATCTTCCAGAGAGGTAAGTATTTTTCTGTATCTGTAACCCTCTCCCTTATGTCTGCAGGTCATGAAGATGAGGCCTATGTCAACTTTTACTTCCTCTTTTTTCCCTTGTTCACCACTTGCTTACTGGGCACATATACCCCCTTCCTGCCCAGGGGAAATTTCAGCTTCCGGCACTGTGTCGCTTTAACTGACAATTGCGCGGTCATGCGACGTGGCTCACAAACAAAATTGACGTCCTTTTTCCCCACCAATAGAGCTTTCTTTTGGTGGTATTTAATCGCCTCTGCAGTTTTTATTTTTTGTGCTATAAACAAAAAAAGAGCGACAATTTTGAAAAGAAACACTATTTTTTACTTTTTGCTATAATAAATATCCCAATTTAAAAAAAAAAAAAAAAAATCTCAGTTTAGGCTGATACGTATTCTTCTGCATATGTTTGGTAAAAAAAAAAAATTGCAATAAGCGTATAGTGACTGGTTTGCGCAAAAGTTATAGCGCCTACAAAATAGGGGACATAATTATGATTTTTTTTTATTATTATTTTTTTACTAGTAATGGCGGTGATCTGCGATTTTTATTGGGACTGCAACATTATGGCGGACACATCGGACACTTTTGACAAATTTTTGGGACCATAAATATGCACTGATTACTGTATGAATGTGACTGGCAGGGAAGGGGTAACACTAGGGGGCGAGGAAGGGGTTAATCGTGTTCTCTACTAGTGATTTTAACTGTGGGGGAAGGGGACTGACTGGGGGAGGTGACCGATCTGTGTCCCTATGTACAAGGGACACAGCATCGGTCTCCTCTCTCTGACAGGACGTGGATCTCTGTGTTTACACACAGAGATCCACGGCCCTGCTCAGTTACTAGGCAATCACGGGTGCCCCGCGGCTGCCGGGCACGCGCATCGGGTTCCCAGTAACGCGGCGGGTGCACGCGCCCCCTAGTGGCTCTGCAAGACGAGGACGTCATATGACTTCCTTTTAGAACAACAGAGCTATCGTGCCACCAATTGACTGCGGCCGGTAGTAGAGTGGTTGAAGATGTATTACATGCTCTAATTGCTGCCAGGACTTGTGAGTTTGCATATTCCTGTGTAAGCTTCTGGGGTTTCTCTGCTGCCCCTAACCCCCGCCCCCCAACAGGTTTACTGCCATCTGAGACTTTGTATGTGCATCACTTCTGGTGTGTAGAGAACTCTAGTTGACATCTTATCTACCCATGCCAGTGAATTATTTAAGCTGTTGAGTGGCTGCTTGCTGGATGTCTTTGTTCAACAAAAAATGTCCATGGTGGTGGTAGCCACATCCCGGAAGGATTTGAATTGTACAAGGGATTATATGCATACACTTGCTCTTTTTCTTCTAATTGTAAGGCCCCGTACAGACGAGCGGACTGTCCGATGAAAACGGTCCGCCGGACCGTTTTCATCGGACATGTCCGCTGGGAGATTTCGGTCTGATGGCTGTACACACCATCAAACCGAAATCTGCGCGGACAGAGAACGCGGTGATGTAGACGACACCGATGTTCTCTATTGTGAGTTCAATGCTTCCATGCATGCGTCGAATCAATTCAACGCATGCGTGGGATTTCGGTCCGCTGGTTAGACGTACTAACCAGCGGACATGTACGACGGACAGCTCTCCAGCGGACAAGTTTCTTAGCATGCTAAGAAACTTTTGTCTGCCGGATATCTGTCCGCTTGCCTCCGCTAGCCTGTACACACGATCGGATCTGTCCGCGGACCAGTTTCAGCAGACAGATCCGGTCGTGTGTACGAGGCCTAAGAAGTAAAATATCTTACAAAGAACGTGATATACCGGTACCTCTTTCCCTATTCAAAAGAAGTGAATATGTTTAATTCAGTGTTGCCTAATGGTGTTTAGCATATAATCGCTATATAAACTTAGACAAAGAGTAGCTTTATTTAGAATATTTGGAATTTGCTACAATTCCCCACGGATGGTAATATGTAAGTTGTGCTCTCTAGCCCTTGCAAATTCAGTCTGTAAATGGAAAGAAAATTGGCTAAAAGACCAGATTTTGAGAGCAGTGATTAATGATTCATACTCTGAATGGTCTAAGGTCGTTAGTGGTATACCCCAAGGTTCAGTGTGGGTAGTGTTACTTTTTAACTTGTTTATCAATTATATAAAGTTTTAAAAGAACAATTTCTGTGTTATTAGATTACTCAAAGCTATGTATTATCATAAGGTTTATATATAAGTATTTTTTAGCTGACCTGTATACATTGTTTGATTAGTCAGCTACAGGACAAAGGTTTTCATTTGATCAATGTAATCTTTTGCACTTAAAGGGGCTGTATGGTCACAGAATACACTTTCATTTTACAACAAATAACAGAGGCATTGTAATAGCAATACAAATGTCTTCATTAGTTTAGGCCAATATATATTCTTCTACATATTTTTGTTAAAAAAATCCCAATAATCGTATATTGATTGGTTTGCGCAAAAGTTATAGTGTTTACAAACTATAAGAAAGATTTATGGAATTTTTATTATTTTTTTATTAGTAATGACCGTGATCTGCCATTTTTAGCGGTATTGCGACGGACAGATCGGACACTTTTGACAATTTTTTGGGACAATTGACGTCTATAAGGCGATCAGTGCTATAAAGGGGTTAACACTAGGGGGTGATCAAGGGGTTAAATGTGTGTTCCCTCAGTGTGTTCTAACTGTATGGGGATTGGACTGAGTAGGAGAGGAGACATATCGCTGTTCCTACTTACTAGGAACAAATTGCATGTCTCCTTTCCTCTGACAGCACAGGGATTTGGCGCTCGTGCACGCGACCGCGCGTGGACGGGAGCGATTGCGACCGCCAGCCACGCGCATAGGGTCCCCGCTGCTCAGTGGGTGCACGCACATGCCCCCTGGTGGTTCTTAAAGGAAACCTCGTACGGGAAGGGTGTTTCGTGCAGCGGAGCCATTCTGCCCCCATAAATAGACGTGAGCCAGTCGGGAAGCGGTTAATAGATTACACAATATTATGTATTAGCATAAGGTTTATATATAAGTATTTTTTAGCTGACCTGTATTTATTGTTTAATTAGTCAACTACAGGACAAATCTTTTGCACTTAAAGGGGATGTATGGTCACAGAATACACTTTCATTTTACAACAAATAACAGAGGCATTGTAATAGCAATACAAACAATAGTTATACTTGACAATCCAATATAAGCTTACTTCGAAAATCTCCTTTATTCTTGTTCTGCTTGACTGCTGATCATCTCTTTTCACAACTTCCTGGTTTCCCAGCATGCTTTACAACTTCTCCTCTGCTGTTTACTTTCAATTTCCAAGGACTATATATCCCACAGTACCCTGCCTGCAAGCAGTGATCTCTGTATTGACTTTACCTCCTAAAAAGCCTCCTTTCAGGACTTGTAGTTCTGAAGGCTCTGTAAAATATGTGGCACAGCAGTGCCTACTCACAGGGCATAGAGAATATATGTCCCAGAATTCAAGTAGGTAAATGTGTGGGGATCATTACGCTTTTCAAGATCATTTGCAGTAATAGGAGTAGGCTATAAATATTTGAAATACAATGTGAAAATAAATATATGATTTTACATTTTGACCATAGATGCTAAAACATGCTTCTAGAGCAACCTAGTTTGCTTGTATTAAACAAGCTTACACTAGCAAGAGAGACATAACCTTGGCCTTATACAATGCATAATTAACATCTTATATTCAATATACAGTTCAGTTTTGGATACCAGTTCACAAAAAGACTTTGTAGAACTAGGAAGTGTGCAGAAAGGGGAAATATATTATCCACTTGCTTACTGGGCACATATACCCCCGTCCTGCCAAGGCCAATTTTCAGCTTTCAGCGCTGTCAAACTTTGAATGACAATTGCGTGGTCATGTAACACTGTACCCATATGGCATTTTTATTATTATTTTTACACAAATAGAGCTTTCCTTTAGTGGTATTTAATCACCACAGTTTTTTTTCTATACAAACAAAAAAACAGCTTTGTTGATGGGCACTGATAGGTGGCACTGATGGGCACTGATCAGGAGGCACTGATGAGGATGTACTGATAGGTGGCACTAATGGCCACTGACCGGTGGCACTGATGGGCACTGAAAGGGGACAATGAAGGGCACTAAGAGGTGGCACTGATGGGCACTGATAGGTGGCACTGATGGACACTGATAGGCACTGATAGATGGCACTTATAGGCAGAAATAGGTGGCACTGATGGACACTGACAGGTGGTACTGGTAGGTGGCACTGATAGGCAGCACTGATAGGTGGCACAGATGATGAGGCACTGAGAGCACTGATAGGCACTGGTAGGTGACACTGGTGGGCACTGATAGGTGGCACTGGTGGGCACAGGTTAACAGTACTGATGGGTACTGGTGGCACTAGTTAGGAGCACTGGTGGGTACTGTTTACCAACACTGGTGAGCATAGTGTGGGACCAATGTCCCTTTTACAGAAGTTGGTAATTTATTTTTATTGTATTTATTTATTTTCTCTCCTCACACTGTCAGTTTGAGAGGGAAAAAAAGTAGATTATCAGCTTCTGTATACATCATGTGATCAGATGTCATTGGCAGACAGCTCATCAAGTGGTGAAGGGCTGTAATCATCCGAGTCCCAAGGCCTTGCACAGGGGGTGCGTGGGCAGTGTGAGTAGGGGAGGACATCCATGTACGCCCTCCCTGCATGTTAAGCCTGTGTTGTAGCTGTCTTTCGGCTATAGCGCAGTGGTTAATAATGGTCATGGAAGAACTTAACTGCCTTGAGAAGTGGGAGATATGATAACCTTGTAATATTATATAAATTGTCCAAATAGTTGTAGCCAACTCAGTAGGTTATTTTAAAATTGGACTGGATGTTTCTAAATGCATACAAGCCACTGTAAATGGCTAATCATATTTACAAGAAAAACAATAAAAAATTCACCTGTTATGACGCATACACGCGATCGGAAATTCCGACAAGTAAAACAATTTTTTTTTTGTCGGAATGTTAGCTCAAACTTTTGTTGCATACACACGGTTGGACAAATCTTGTCGGAAATTCCGACCGCCAAGACTGCGGTGACGTACAAGACGTACGACGAGCCGTGATCAATGAAGTTCAATAGGCAGTTCAGCTCTTCTTGATTCTGAGCATGCATGTTTTTTTGCGCGTCGGAATTGCATACAGATGAGCGGATTTTCCGATAGGAACTTTTTCTGTCGGAAAAATAGAAAATCTGCTCTCAATCTTTTGTTGGTGGAAATTCTGACAGCAAAAGTCCGATGGAGCATACATACTGACGGAATTTCTGACCAAAAGCGCACATTGGCCTTTTCTTGTGGGAATTTCTGATCATGTGTACGCGGCATTTAAGAAAATGAGACATTGATTTTTTTAAAGGTTTGTTTGCCGTCCTCTGGATCAACAGTGCATCTAGGGATGCAAGTATCTTTGTTTTATTCACTGTTTTTCTTATGTTTAAACTTGATGGACATGTATTTTGTCAACCGAAATATGGAAATGACATAGACAGGGTTAATTTCCTTCTACAGGTCAAAATATTAAAGGAATATTGTTTAATTTCTAAACTTTGTATTCAAAAACAAAATATATATATATATTTATTTGAAAGAACAGATACATAAACCCCTATACACCTCTAATAACTACTAAAATGTGCAAAAACACAGAAATCCTTTAAAATCGCTATTTGGTTTTATCATTGCAGTTATTTTTCTCCTCTAAAGATAAAGCTTCCTGCAGCTTGTGCCTGGCTTGATAGCTACATTTATATATTACTGCACCACAGAAAAAGACAGGGTAAATTAGTCATCACATACAATTAAAATTATGAAATTGGGTCTTACAGCAAGTTGCCATTTAAGGGAAAGACAGATTATACTAATTTGTTATGTGTGTTGAGTACCAACCAAGCCTACTGTAGATCTTACAGGCAGGTTATGAGATTGATGATCACAGATATGCAGCATAATGACATACATTGCTAAAATCTGCCGTACCCAATCTGCGCTTCTAGCTTCCTCCAAATGTGCATAACGCAGCCAAACATACGTTGCAGATCTGTCTAATTAGTCTTAAGCACATATTTTTCTTTCTTTGCCTAAACATCAACTACAAAACAATCTTATTTGTCAAAGTCTGTAGCATCAAAACTAAGAAAATGGAAAATTGAAAAGAGTCAAGCTTAAAGTCCAACTCTTATGCCTCTTACACACGATCAGAATTTCCGATGAAAAAAGTCAGACGGAATTTTTTCATTGGATATTCAGACCGCGTGTATCGGACTTTTTCCATCTGAAGTTTTTTTCGTCTGTATGGAACTCCGATGGAGAAAAAAACATGCATGCTCAGAATCATTGAACTTGGAAGCATTGAACTTAATTTTTCTCAGCTAGTCGTACGTGTGGTATGTCACCGCGTTTTTGATGGAATTTGGTGTGACTATGTGTATGCAAGACAGCTTGAGCGGAATTCCGTCGGAAAAACCTGTCTGAGTTTATTCCAATGGAAACAACGACAGTGTGTACAGGGCATTAGGCCGCGTACACACGATCAGTCCATCCGATGAAGCTGACTGATGGTCTGATGTGCCCAGTACACGCGATTGGAATTTCCGATGGAAAAAGTCAGACCGACTTTTTCCATCCGAAATTCCGACAGTGTGTATGCCCCATCGGAGTAATTCCATCGGAGTTTAGATAGAGAACATGTTCTCTTTTACTCCGATAGAATTCCATCTGAATCAGTTAAAAAAACGATCGAGTCCAACGCGGTGATGTAAAACACAACGACGTGCTGAGAAAAATGAAGTTCAATGCTTCAAAGCATGCGTCGACTTGATTTTGAGTATGCGCAGGTTTTTAACCAATGTTTTTAGCATACTAACCGTCGGTTTCGACCTATCGGTTAGGCGTCCATCGGTTCAATTTTAAAACAAGTTCTAAAAATTTTGACCAAAGGATAACTGACTGATGGGGCCCACACACCATCGGTTTGGACTGATGAAACGAACGGTCCTTCAGTCAGTTTCCATCGGTTTTGACCGACCGTCTGTACGCGACCTTGGATTAAAGTATTGTCCTTTCTTCCCCTCCCTCTCACTGATTGCTGTGATGAAATAAAAACAAAAATGATTAAAACATTTTTTTTCTTTTTTCTTAAGTTTTCTTCACATGATCATCCTTTGCCTAGTATTTCTCCTCTCTATTTACATCCTGATGGGGTAATTTTTTCTGCTGTTCTTGTCACTGCCTATGTCATGTGTACAATTACCCATAGGTGTGCACCCTAAAGCTTAAACACCACATGTGTGTGTGTGTCTACATATATATGACCCGGAACATTGCCAGCACAGTGAAAGAGACGAGCATAAACCCTTCTCTTATGCCAGAGCCGGTAAGAGAAAGATCTTTCCCATGTTCTTGCTGCTACACCGAGTGATAATACTAATGCACATGGGATGAGTTGGGTGTGCCTGGACACACCCGGCACACCCTGTGCACACGCCTATGGAATTACCATTGGCTGTCTACTGAAGTGTTTCTCTCAAGATTCAGAAAATACTAACATTGGTTCGAGAGGAGTTGAAGACTAAACAGCAAGGGTTAATTTGTGCCTTGTGCAAAAAGTATTGTGACGCCTGCCTTTACACGCACATAAACTTTAATGGCGTCCAAGTTTTAGCTATAAGCTGTAACAACTTTCCTGGGAAGGCTATCCAAAAAGTATTGTGACGCCTGCCTTTACACACACATAAACTTTAATGGCATCCAAGTCTTAGCTATAAGCTGTAACAACTCTCCTGGGAAGGCTATCCACAAATTTTAAGAGTATATCTATGGGGATGTTTGACCATTCTTCTAGAAGCGCATTTGTGAGGTCAGACACTGATGTGAATGAAAAGGCCTGGCTCGCAGTCTCCGCTCTAATTTATTCCAAAGATGTTCTATCGGGTTGAGGTCAGGACTCTGTGCAGACCAGTCAAGTTCCTCCACCCCAAACTCGCTCATCCATGTCTTTATGGACCTTGCTTTGTGCACTGGTGCGCAGTCATGTTGGAACAGGAAGGGGCCATCGCCAAATTGTTCCCAAAAAGTTGGAAGCATGAAATTGTCCAAAATGTTTTGGTATGCTGTGAGCGAGTGAGCAAGTTTTGGGTGGAGGAACTTGACTGGTCCTGACCTCAACTCGCTAGAACACCTTTGGGATGAATTAGAGCATAGACTGTAAGCCGGGCCTGCTCGTCCACATCAGGGCTTGACCATTTAGTGCCTTACAAATGTGCTTCTGGAAGAATGGTCAAACATTACCGTAGCCACACTTCTAAACTTTGTGGACAGCCTTCCCAGAAGAGTTGAAGCTGTTAAAACTGCAAAGGGTGGGTCAACTTAACATTGAACCCTATGGACTAAGACTGGGATTCCATTAAAGTTCATGTGTGTGTAAAGGCAAGCGTTCCAATACTTTTGGTAAGATAGGGCCAGATTCACAAAGGAGATACGACGGAGAATCTCAGATACTCCGTCGTATCTCTCAGAGTATCTATGCGACTGATTCATAGAATCAGTTACGCATAGATATCCCTAAGATCCGACAGGTGTAATTGTTTTACACTGTCGAATCTTAGGATGCAGTACCGCGGCCACCGCTGGGGGGAGTTTGCGTCGTAAACCAGTGTCGGGTATGCAAATTAGGAGTTACGGAGATCCACGACGGATTTTCACGTTCGCTACGTCACCGCTAGTCTAGTTTCCCTTCTCAAAGTTAGTCAATACGTTACGCCGCTGCGATTCTACGTGAATCTGGCCCATAGTGTTTCTGCAGCTATGATCTCATCACATGGGATTCATAAGCCTCTGTAGTCACATTACAGACCTGTATGATGCCCAACATTGGTACATCTGTATCAAGAATTGTTCCTAGATATATCAGAGCATTAAAACCTAGAAATGTACTGTTTTATCTATGTACTATATACCAAAATAATACACAAGAGAAAATAATGCCATCTGCTATACCTATGCAGTTTGTGTAATACTGTGTTTTCCACTTTTCCTTTGGATTTTCAAAGCTGTCTTTTGAAGAAATGAAGGGATTGAAAACAGTGAAGGCAGAAAGATAGGCAGCCTAGCAGGTCACCAACCTTTTCAGAAATAGCTTTGATGTGACAGCAAGGAGAAAAAATGTAATCTTTCCTTCAGCTTTCAGTATTTTTAGCTTTATGTGTCATAGTAGCCATTGTCAACACAAAACTAGATAACAATGCAGATTTTTTTTTTTTTGTGTGTTATCCATATATGTTAAAAGCTCCATCTAAATAGGAAAAGGGATATGGTTTGTATTTACTTTAGATATATATCCTATCAATCAACCATCAGTAATATATTGGAGTTTCAGTTTAGAATAATCTAGCTTGATATTATACTTGCTTTAAAAACCTTGTATCATAAAAACACAATAAAAGCAGATACAAGAGACATCACTGTGCTGATGAAGAGTAAAGAAAGATACATTTTGTTATTTATGCATTCAGTAAAATTTAATGCATCAAATAATATTAATCTGGACACACAACAGTGGATTGGCACTCATACTTTACACTTGGGGCTTGTGGTTAGGCTGTGCTTTTACTGTTCCACCGCTAATCCTTTTAACTGCAGAGACATGGGTGTACAAATGTCATGACCACAATGCTTTGCTTCGTAGATGCAGCATGAATTGGGGCCATCTTGCAAGTGTGTTCCGCACTTGAGGTGGAGGTGCAAGTGGTGAGCAGAGGACACAACGTCTCCTCACTACCTGTCAAACACTCCATGCCAAAGCTTGTGTGAACAAGCCCTTATTCTACATTTTCACTAGAACCAATTTGAGGCCAATCTAAATTATAAAACTGCCTGTCCAATTATATACATCATGAGGATGCACCAAACCAGGACCAGAGGTCCAGAGCTCCTCCACCCCACCACAATATAAATCATTATTCTGATGATTTTTTTATGCAGGCAGTACACCCTCTCAAAGTGGTGACGTTAACACCTTTGCTTAGTCCCCTAAAGCAATAATTTTGGGTGCATTGTTTGCATATCTCGACCCCAGTAGTTTTATACAGTAATGTATTAAAGCTGAAATCTAGGTATGGATTTTTTTAATAGCTATATTGGTGTTGCTTGTAAGTATGTATATGCCATAGCTAAGGGACCGCTGTGGAAGCAGAGAATCACTCTAGTAGGCACCACTACTAGAGTGATCACCACTGTCTTCCAGGTCCTGATGGAGACAACAAGTGGTTGTGCTGATACTCAACCATGGTCCCCCTTTGTCACTATGTGTAAAATTGTCTAGAGCAATGATGCACTGGTGCAATCTTCCTGAGCAATGAGAATGAGGATGGAGCAAAGGCATACTTATTACTTAAGCTTATATACTACCAAACATTTATTCAAGTTTGACATTAACAGTTTTGAATCTGATAGGTGACTGTGAATGATTTCTTAAAACCTAAACATTTCTAATGTAACTGGGCTGAAGGGCTATCATCGTGCTGTACTTTGAAAAGTTGTACCCTGTGTATGTACGGAGCCCCTTCAATCTTGGGTTCAGGCTGTACATGCTACTGTTCAAGTCCAAATTAGGCCCCACTGTTCCTGCTGTATTCTGTATTTTAAGGGTTTCCCATTCTATTATAGAAACAGGAAGAGATAGCCCGGCCGCCCCACACCTCGCTCAGTCTGAGTGGTTAACAGGTAAAAGCAGCCTCAGCTCGATTCATCCAAGCCATGACCCCAACATGTTTTATTCTGCCCCCAGGGCTTAATCAAGAAAATCAGAGTGGGGTAAAACATGTTTGTGGCATGGCATTGATGAATCGAGCTGAGTCTGCTTTTACCTGCTAAGCACTCGTGTTGAGCGAGGTGTCGGGGGCCCTGCTATCTCTTCCTGTTTCTATAATAAAATAGGAACCCCTTTATAATAGCAGTAGAAGTTTTAGCTGTTCTTGCACAATTTGCTTCTTTTAGCACTTTGTTTTGCATTATCTATAAAATAAAATAAATGTAAAGCATATAGCAGGAACAGCTGGGCCTAATTTGGACTTGAACAGTAGCTTAGACCCCATGTACAGCCTGAACCTAAGATTGAAGGGGCTCCATACATACACAGGGTACAACTTTCCCCAGCCTGCACCCACTAGTTATCGTCATCTAATTCATTGGATCTTGTTAGTCTGAGCAGGAGCCACTAAGCATTTATTGTGGGTCACAGGAGATGTTGGAACATACAAACATGAGTGGTACTATGCAAAACTTCCAGGTAGACAGGAACAGTGTTGAGAACTTCAGTAGAGAGATTTCATTGATGGAGCATCTAAGACCCATACAAAGTCAAGGCCTCACACAGCCCACTCTATCTATAACTAAACTATTTTGGGTGGTCTAACGTACAAATATATTTATCATCATGTAGCTTACACTGAATGCACCCCAGATGTTTGAAAAACACTGAAGGATAATAAATGCAGAATTCTGTTTTTAAATACATTGATGTAAGTGGGTTGACAGCAATACCCCCTATTAGAAACCTGCAAATGGCTTTCAGTTTAACAAAATGTAAAAAAAAAAAAACAGTAGTCTATATAAAGAGTCTTCATCTTCAGAGCAGAAGCAGGTAGGAATTGGTAATATGAATTTATACTACAAAGGTATATAGGTCTTTAACTAAATACCAAATAATGTAAATCAGATTATGCCTCCAATAGTAAAACAAGAAACCATTAAAATGTTTATATCATTTTATAAATAATAAAAATGTTGTATACATTTTAATGATTTGTTGTTTTCGCAGCAAGAACTAAATGGAAGAAGATTTACACACATTACCACATTGCATAGTATACATGTTTGACATGTTTCACATAAAGCTTCTTCAGGACCTTTTTCTTAGGCTCCAGCTAGAGAGTAAACCTAAATAAATAGAAAACTAAATAGAAAATCACTTTATTTATATAATTCTATACAGCAGCACACATGCATCAACAGCTCATCATTCATGCATGTCTGCATACCACCCACAACCCATTCACTTTCTTTTTTAGTTAGTTAGGAATCGGCAATAGTTTTTTTTTATTTCTACAAATAGGTTGTAGATATTGCCACGTTTATACTAGCTGTTATTATTTAACTTACCAGTCATAGTTGACTAAAAATACATATTGCCACAATCCATCGCTATTACTTTAGAAATCCAAAGCTATCTCTATTAATACCCTCATCGGTTATTTTTTAAGTTCAGGTGAAGCAGGTGTCTGTATATAGCAATAAAGTTTTAATGGGTGAAGAACAGGAGTTTTTTTTTTTTTTTAAGGAACTCAAAAACGCATTTTAGAATTTACAGTATTAAACGTTTGACCTTATATTTACTATTGACTTAAGTGACTTTGCCAGAAATTAAAGCAACTCACTTGGGCAATGTCATGAGCCGTGTTTAAAGAAAGTCTATATTTCAACTGGATTGTGAATGACAGACTAAACTTGTGGGTGAACTGTGGGTCATATATCTCTTGATTGCTACCTGAGACTTCTTGTAACTGCTCTGACACTCTATTCAAGCACATGTTAAAAAATAATAGCTGTTGCCCCTTGATGTGGAAGTGACTTGGTGGATGTAGACAGACAAGCAGCTTTTATTGATGTGAGAACAGTTACTGCAAGAACAAACATGGCATATTGCAGAATTAAAGGCCAACAGCACCCAAATGTGATACTTCAGCTCTGGTTACTTGATAGCAAATCTAGTCTTGTGCTAGCATTTTGTTTTATTGGAGATTCAAAGTCAGATCTCCTGCTTCCACCCATCTGCTTTATCTATGTCATAATGTACACTCAAGGAAAAACTTGGTAGTTTGGTTGCTAGCGTATTGCACCATCATTATGGTCTCATCAGAAGGCCTGAGAAACAAACCACTGTGGGGAAACATTATTTCTGGACTGTCTGACATACAAGTAGAGGCTGACTCAAACAACCTACCCACAAATTGGCCTCTAATACAAGGTTAAAGCCTCGTACACACGACCAGTTTCCCGTTGGGAAAACTGCCATGAGAACTTTTGGCCCGGGAAAACCGGACGTGTGTATGCTCCTTTGCAGTTTTCCCAACAGAAAACCAGCTCTCTTTTCCCGCCGGGATTCCCGGCGGTTTTTAACCCTGCAGTTTTCCTATGGGAAACACTGCGATGGAGCATACACACAGCCGGGATTCCCGACCAAAGCTCTCATGGTAGTTTTCCAGTCGGGAAACCTGGTCATGTGTAGGGGGAAAAAGTTTCCAAGCAGGTTCTCAGTTTTCCGGTTGATCCGGTGAGTGCGTACCCCAGAGGGGGATCTTTTTGTCCCACGCAGTGTTTCTGGAAATCCAGATGGAAGGTGCTTGCTATCTGTTTGTTTTCAAACCCTGCTATCAACGGACTCTTTTCCTCTTTTGATACACTTTATCATTGATGCTGCACTAAGTGTAGAGTGGTGTCTCTTTTGGGAACTACACTGAACTTTCACCACGAGCGCTGTTTGTGGTTTTAACTATTTTGACATTTTAATGTGCTTTTATAGTGTTTTTACCATTTTTTATATCTGTCATTCATTTAAACAGCTGCTTTCATTTGATGTTTGACTGTGGTTCATAGTCATTTATCTGTATAGTTATCTGTCATTTGTTTTTCTGACATTCAGTTTTTTGTATAGTCTGTCCAATCAGGCGCCGGGAGGTGTATTATAGGCCCACGATACACCTGCTCTTTCATTTACTTATACAGTATGTTAACATGGTGGAGTGATATAGTATTTCTGGAGATAGTCTGCATCAGTTCCTATTTTTCAGATAACATGTTACAATGTGTTCTCTTCAGGTAGGCTGATTTTCCTCCATACTCCAAAGTCTGACTGGTACATAGTTTAATTTCATTATATGCCTTTGGTGGTATGCTTTGGAATCATTAGCATTGCACAGTGTATTCCATTAAAGTTGGCCTACTTAGGAGTTCTGTTTGTTCATTTCTAAGTCACAGAACCTTCATGGGCTTGTGTGTCAACCGCATCATGTACGGTGACTATGTTTTGCATAGTTCATCAGCATGTACAGAGAAGAGAACAAACGGCAATTAAAATGCAATTCCAGACAATAAACACTATACGTGAGCACCTAATATTATCCAGTTAACACAGCAGCTATGTAAGAATCCTGAAGTTTACTAAATGTAATTGTAATCCCTTGCAGAAAAAGCACTAAGAGTTCCACACAGAGTCAGGAGTAGGGCAGATGGTCATGAAAAGTTAAATCCTATATCTCTACTTCCTCAGTCATCAATCACAGTAAGACCCCCAAAGGAAGGTTGGTCAAAAGAAACATATATAAATCAAGCTTTCAGTGTGTGTGTGAGATCCTACATCACTGGCAGATATGTTCCAAGATCACCAGATTACTGAATTACAATACAGCAATGCCTGGATGAAAAATTGAAGTAGTTAGCAGGTCAGCTTGTATTCATTTTAAGGTTTAACCTTTAGTTTGGACAGCCTTTTGATCTGAAATTTTAATCTTTCAAGCATTTTTTAACTAGTGTTAGCTGTGAAAATTGTGTGGGACTGTGGGATTGTGTCAAATTCCACTACACTGCCACCAGTAAGAGAGAAGATCACCGCTCAAGGTAGGTCTATTGTAGGGTCGTTTCAAAAATATAGGACTCCAAGGGTGCAGGCAATGCACTAAGGCAAATATTGGTAAAAAGATGAGGGATGGACAGCCGCACTCCAAACCAAACAGGTTGTCTTTATTCAAATCAACAGCAAAAACACAGCAGATCACAGCAATAGGAACAGGAGAATACCGACGTTTCGCACTGGCTTCAGTGCTTATTCATGGCTTCAGTACATGAGGAAGTGGGGTAAACTCATACTGTGATGATGGCACTCTCAGCCTCACCCTGCTGGCGGGACCACAATCTAATAAAACAAGAAATTAGTCGCACACTGGAACTTCAACTTATCTTGATGTCATCTTTGATGTTTTAGCGCTAGCTTGCTTGTGAAACGCATCTACCATTGCCTGTATTTGTCTAACCCTTTTGACAATAAAGATGACATCAAGATAAGTTGAAGTTCCAGTGTGCGACTAATTTCTTGTTTTATTTGTCTTTCCCGATGGTGAGCTGAGGTCTGCACCTGTGATCTACCTTGCACCTGACTCTGCCTGGAGTGGTGTGCTTCTCCTTGTTCTTTGCTGGGACCACAATCTAGGTGCCAACAGAATGGAAGTGATCTACATTGGGTTTAGTTAATTTACGCATTTAACCTTTTACACACCAAGCTGCCAAGCTTACAATATCTGCAATAATAATTATGACTTTTAAGAAAAGTCTGTAATATACACTGTCATGTCAGACAGGAATATTTTAGAAATATACAATATAGTAATACTCTTCAAAGAGTATTGGAATGTTTTAAATTATGGTTTAGTGAATTAGAAATAATTTTAACAATTTTAAAATACTGTTTAAAAGGATAGAAGGCAAGGGGCGTGGCTTGGCGCGCGATGCGAATGGCAGCAGTGTGAAGGAGCTCCGGCAACTCGTGAGACCTAGGAGCTGAAAAAAGGCCAGCTACAGGGTGACTATGCCCTCCCAACTTCGCAGAGGATCACACAACCGTTCCCTACGATCATCGAACACCCCTAAACGAAAAACCACGCCGACTAACCTCTGCAAATTCGGCTTCACCAGCAGTAACAAGGCCTCCAAGATGGCGCCACCGCATAGACTGCACATGGAGGAAGACCTAGACGAGGATGACGAGGTTTCCCTACCGGCCTCTGAGGAATTTTCCAGAGGTAACGACACAAACGACAGCCCTCTGACATACGCTATGATGGCAGATATTGCGGCAGACATCAAAAACTCCTTTGCTATGGCCATCACGGACATTAAATCGGAGCTCATGCGGCTCTCTGAGCAGATAGCCGTGACGGAGCGCGCGGGGAAGAGACGGGACAGAGCCCTGCTCAGACTCGACGAAATAACTGCCAACCACAACCACCACCTCATTGACATGAACAGGCATATCGAGGACATTGACAACAGGGGGAGAAGACATAACATCCGGGTGAGGGGTGTACCTGAGACGGTGAACCCAGACCAAGTGAGGCCTACCCTAACCGCCATCTTTAACAACCTGATGGATAGGCCGGAGCAATCCCCGATCGAGCTCGATAGAGCTCACAGAGCCCTAAGACCCAGAGCCCCGGACAACAACCCCCCCAGAGACATTATATGCTGCCTCCCGAACTTTGGCCTGAAGGAGGAGATTCTCCGGAAGGCTAGGATGGCGGAACAGGTCACACATGAAGGAGCTGTACTACAACTATTCCAGGACCTGTCCCCCATCACACTGAGGAACAGAAGAGCCCTGAAACCCCTTCTTGAAGTCCTCCGAGAGAAAAATGTGCCCTATAGGTGGAAGTTTCCCTTCGCGCTACAGGCCAGCTATATGGGCAAACAACACCTGCTCAGGATACCAGGAGAACTACAGAAGTTTTGTGAAAACCTGCAGATCGCACCAGTGAACCTACCGGACTGGTATGCAGAGTTTCTCCTTCCCCCGCCGGTCAACAACCCCCAACAGTCGCCGGGACCACCATCACTACTCTCCCCACTCCAACAAAGGTCCCGACGTACCAACCAGAATGACCGCTTTAGCAACTCGCCTGCTACCTCTAGGAGCTCCAAAAGTCCCAGAATGAAAGAAGCACAGAGATTCTGAAACATTTTTGAACCGCGATCATCCAGATTTTTCCTCCCCGAAGAGCCCTCAGCAACCTGAAGCAAGTTTGACAACCTCCAGTTCCAGATCTTGGTCTGTTCTTGATCATCTCGTCTGACCTCGGGGTTTTTCTTTGTTCTTATTTTTCCTTTTTAGCAATTTTTTCTTTTACCCTTCTATCTAAGCCACAGCTCACACAATTCAATCCATGGTACACTATGAGTGAGAATCCCCAGTTCCTCCACCAGATGGAGCATGAGCTCTGATTTTGTCACCATGGCTGGCTCAAGAAGGAAACTTCAACACAAGCACTAATATCACTATACAGGAACTAACACTCTAATTGTTCTGGTCTTTCTGCTGTGATAAGATCCCCATCACCGCAGTTTACTGTCACCTGTACCACATTTCATGCAGGGGAATGACTGAACGACTGCAGCTGACCCTAAACCTTAAACCACACGTACTTAGATATACGCAGATTTATACAACATAGCTACAGGGCTCTAATTTTCTTTCCAAACCCTAGACCCCTTATGTTTACAGGATCAGAGACGTCCACCGGATACAACAGATGCAGATGATTGGATATACATCACTACACCCAGAAGGACAGATACATCGCAACCAAACAACGTTGAAAACCAGACATTCCATAAAGCCCTTCTGTTGGTCCTAACCGTGAGTAAACTACCACCACACCTACAAAATACTTTTTGGGCATTCGCCCCCTCTAGACAGATACCCGCACGTACCTAGCCAAGATCACACCTCACCCCACTGAGGAGGCTTCTATGGTGGCAGTGAAGAACCAACATCTGCTATTTTGGAGATATGCAAAGTTTATAGCAAACTAAAGAGATGTTTCATGACTTAACTCCCCTTTCATCTCTTACCTACTATATTCAGGGGGTTGTCGAACACAGTTATGTTTCATGGAGGGAAATTTTTACTTTCCCTTTTTTGTTTCAGTTCTTTTTTTTTTTTATATATGTTGCTCAATTCTAAAAAACCATTATTTCCTGCAGGGCCGATAACTGTTGTCAGGTTCTATTTGGAAATATGTTACCGAGCATGGTTGCACAGAAACTTAAGATTGTGATTATGTAAAATATGTTATAACAGAATTTGCAAGTTATACAGGACACACAGGATGTTCTGATTTATACACTAGTTTACCCTGTTCTTTCACCTCCATTTCTCTTTCCGGCCTGAGCAAAAAGAAACATAGAGGAAGGGGTGATACCTTCCCATGACAAATCCTCCTAGGTCACACGACTCCCGATTTCCTCACGAACACACTAATACAGGTTTTTATTACCATTTACCTAGATCTCTACAATATTAGTAGCAGATCTGATACATTCCACTCGCGCTCCTCCCACCTTCCTCCAAGAGCACAACTTAATTCTTAGTAAAATAAGAATATAGTAGACTCTCCACACTTCTAGTGTGTACTTGAGTAACGCTCACACTCATCCCCCTATCTTCCTTATCCTCCCTTTCCCTCATTTCTACCTCTCCCCCCCACTCTTCTTACCTATCACCTCACGTACCTCCCCCCCCACCTACCTGGGTTCCAACCCCAGGGACCCATTGCCACATTACCAATACAGACACCTAAGGGCTAAAAGTTACCACCATGGCCTACGCCTTCCTGGGGAAAGCCCCCTCTATCATATCACACAATGTTAATGGACTAAACACTCCAGAAAAGAGAACCAAAATGTTACGCGAACTTAAAAAAGTGCGTCCCTCAGTGGTTTTCCTACAAGAGACCCACTTCAAAGGTCAGGACATACCCAAAATAACTGATAACCTCTTCACGAAAGCATTCCACGCCACGAACCCCCTAGCTAAAACCAAAGGAGTCTCCATCCTTTTCAACAAGGACTCTCCCTTCGTACTTAAACAACTCCTAGCAGACCCAGAAGGCAGATTTCTTTTCCTAAAAGGCTCATGGGCAGGGTCACCCATCACTTTAGCCAATGTCTACTTTCCCAACAAGGCCCATATCACGTTCTGCCGCAGAGTCGTGGATGAACTCACACGATTCGCGGACGGGTGTGTTGTCCTCGGAGGAGACTTTAACATCCCTCTTTCCCCACTGAGAGACACTTCTTCGGGACATACTCATGTTTCTTTCAAAATCTTGAAACGTATCAAAGTCATGCTACAATCCCTTACACTGGTGGATGCATGGAGGTCAACGCACCCGTCCGAGAAGGATTTCACATATTTCTCTGCCCCCCACAAAAAATATTCGCGTATTGACATGATCCTCGTTTCCCAAAGAGACCTAGGAAACGTCTCCAGGGCTGAGATTGGCATCATCTCGCTCTCGGACCACGCCCCAGTAGCCATAAACCTTGAGCTTGACCCACCCAAAAGATCCACTTTTAACTGGAGACTTAACGCGTCCCTACTCACAGACCAGATGATTAAAGACGACATACATCAAACAATCACCACATTCTTTCTAAATAACCCTGCTGCAGACACGAACCCACTAAATAATTGGGAAACACACAAATGCATTGTACGAGGAGAGTTGATAAAGTGGGGATCCAGGAAAAAAAAGGAAAGAGACAAAGAAATCACTAGACTGACACAACAAATAGCCAACCTAGAAACACAACACAAACAATCATTGTCAATCTCTGTTGAAGAAGAACTGGTAAAGTGTAGGGCGGACTTAAAACAAATACTAGACATTAAAATTAGGAAATCCCTCTTCTTCAAGAAGAATATCTTCTACGAACAGGGAGATAAAAGTGGAAGGCTCCTTGCAAATGCCCTTAGAGATGCAAAATCAACGAATCAAGTCCACGCCATTAGTGATAAAGGGGGTATATTGAGACATGAACCTGAAAAAATAGCAGAACTCTTCCATAGGTTCTATGACAAGCTATACAACTTACCAACCCAACATAAACCCCCACACATAAAGAAATCTAAAACGGAAACCATATCTGAATTCCTAAGAAATAGCGGACTTCCCTCATTCAATCGAAATGAAATCTCCGTTCTAGAAAGCCCCATAACCGCCCTAGAACTACAGGCTGCCATCAAGGATCTGAAAACAGGAAAGAGCCCCGGTCCTGACGGATTCACATCCCAATACTACAAAATATTTACAAACATATTATGCCCTCCCCTGCTTTCTACCTTTAACTACCTAGCAAAGAACAAAAACACTTCCAACTCATTCCTCATGGCACACATCGCTGTTGTCCCCAAACCAGACAAGGACCATACTGATTGTGCAAATTTCAGGCCCATATCACTCTTAAACGTTGACTTGAAACTTCTGGCCAAAATCCTTGCCAACAGATTAAAACCCATACTCAACAAAATTATAGGTCCTGAACAGGTAGGCTTTATGCCTGGAAGAGAGGCCAGGGACAACATTACCAAGGCACTAAACCTAATTCACCATGCCCAAAAAACTAAATTTCAAGGAATGCTTCTATCAACAGACGCCGAAAAGGCATTCGATAGAATTTCTTGGGACTACATGTTTGCCACATGCTCACATATAGGGCTAGAGGGAAACATGATGTCTTGGATCTCGGCCCTATACCAGAACCCACAAGCCAGAGTCAAAGTAAACAACATACTCTCTAACCCGATAAATATTAAGAATGGTACACGCCAGGGATGCCCACTCTCGCCTATACTCTTCATAATTTCTTTAGAACCCCTAATCCGAACAATTAATCTTTCAAGAGAGGTGAATGGGTTTGTGGCAGGAGATAAGGAATACAAAGTGGCTGCGTATGCAGATGACCTGCTATTCTTTCTTACACAACCCCATCTCTCTATCCCCAATTTACAAAAAATATTCGACACTTTTGGTTACATCGCACATTTTAAAATTAATCAATCCAAATCTGAAGCACTAAACCTTACCCTACAACCTGAACACCTAACCTTGATCAAATCAAACTACCAATTCAAATGGACCCCCACGACACTTAAATACCTAGGTATCCACCTAACTAAATCCATAGACTCCCTATTCAACTTCAACTACACCACCCTCCTAAAATCTATCTCTGAAGACCTTAACAAGTGGACCACAAAACTGTTTTCATGGTTCGGCAGAGCCTCTATTTTAAAAATGACAGTCCTCCCTAGACTCCTTTACATATTTAACGCTCTCCCTATACATGTCCCAAACACATTCTTCACTAAATTAAGCAGGATACAAAGACGCTTCTTGTGGGCAGATAAGAATCCCAGAATAAATTTTCAACTACTAACCCGCTCCAAAATAAACGGTGGCATCGGCCTCCCAGATTATAGAAAATACCACCAAGCATCCCACATAACCAGGATCATTGACTGGCACTGCCACGCTAGAGAGAAAGACTGGATCAAACTGGAACAACAGCTAGCTCCTCATCAAACTATATTCTATCCATGGACGGTACACTCCAGGAACACTAAGACAATAGAACACCCTCTTATAGCAACTACCCTCACTATCTGGCACAAAATAGCAAGAAAACATGACCTTGCCTCCATACCTGGTCCCCTCACTCCAATTTTCAACAACCCAGACTTCCACCCAGGCCTAAACAGAAAAGAATCCCCTAATCTTCTAGCCACACACTGCATCTCTAACACCACAGTTAAAACCTACGAGACCTTACAAAAAGAAAGGAAAGATGTCCTACCTGGATTTTGGTTCTATCTACAATTAAGAGACTTCCTGGTTAATACCAAATCCCGCCCCTCATTCCGTCTCCCTCTGACGGCTCTTGAGCACATTTGCCTTAAAGGATCACAGGTACCACACACCACTTCCCTGGCATATTCATGGCTAAATCAACCGCTACTCAACGAAACCAACAAATACAAATTAAAATGGGAAAATGATCTTGGGATACAGATAGAGGATGCAGCCTGGGAAAAAGCATGTATCATGGCACATAAGTGCTCATTGAGCACTAAGTACCAAGAAATCTCGTACAAGATCCTCACCCAATGGTACATTACACCACAGAAGGCTAAAAAGTGGTTCAACACAAACTCCGATGTGTGCTGGCGCTGTGAGAGGGAGACTGGCTCCTTCTTACACATATGGTGGGATTGCCCACAAATTCTTGATTATTGGAGGGGGGTAGTTGAGTGGACCAGGCACATCACAGAGACCTCCATTACACTTGACGCTGCTGCATGCCTGCTCCATGTTAACCGTCTCCCAATCAGTAAGTACAAGAAAACCCTTACCAGACATTTACTAAATGCGGCCAAAACCCTCATTCCCCTACACTGGAAGTCCAAGCAGTCCCCAACGATTAAGGACTGGTTGGACAGAGTAGCATTCATACATAAAATGGAAGAGATACTGGCAATGAAAAAGGAGTCCAGTGACGGATTTAATGCCCTTTGGCAACCCTGGTTCCTATTTAAATCATCCACTGAATTCCATGTACTAAGCTCAGGATAGTTCTTAGATACCCAACTAACTGATAAGATTGAAAACGTATGCTGCCGATAGATTTTAGAAGTGTTATGCCTAGGTAGCAAATAACAGAATGTTGTTTATATGCATTACCCCTTACATTTCATACCTGACCTCCCTTGCCCCCCCTCTCCCCACCCCTCCCTCCCTCTCCCCCCCCCCTCCTCTCCCATTAATAACTATCACAGTAACTAAATATCGGACCCTGTTTTTCAGTATTTTACCTCTACTTGAGATACCAAATGTTATATGTCTAGACATGGATGTTACCATTCATTGCTATGTACAAAACTTTCATTTGTATACGCTGTAAAAGAAATGTCACTTGTATACTTTGTTTAAGCTTTAAATAAATACCTTGATTGAGAAAAAAAAAAAAAGAAGGCAAAACAGTGCAAACAAAATATTAACAGAAGAAATATGTTACAAAACGCAATAGACAATAACAGAAAACAAAAGGGATCAAGGATGAAGGTACTTATAACAAAGTACAGTTTTTTTTGTGAGGTTGTACAAAAGTAATGTAATATATATATATATATATATATATATATATATATATATATATATATATATATATATATATATATATACAAATATACACAGTATCTCACAATCTTTATAATAATGAAATTGCACTATTACAGTGTATAAGCAAGACACTCTAAAATGGAAGAAATACACATGTACATGCACCTGGCAAGTACTTAATTGCTTCAAGAGGTCCTTTTTAGATTTATGTTGTTGAAAGTGAATGCTTATAAATGCTTAAGTAACTTATGTAACTGACAGAATTATTTATAAATGGTTTAATATACAGTACATCTTTTTCAAGACTGGAACGTTGTGTCATTTCAGATAAACATTCATAGTACATAATGTTTCCTTACATGTTATATAAGGACTATTGCACTTGTATGTGTGTGTGTTTCTGTGAGTTACATATATATATATATACCGGTACACAGTACAGAGTACACCCCTCACATTATTTGTAAATATTTTATTATATCTTTTAATGTGACAACACTGTAGAAAATAACTCAACACAGAGCCAATAACCACTTAATTACCGCCTTATAGACAAAACACGTCTACAAGGCGGTTCCTTAACCACTTAACCCCCAGGCCATATTGCTGGTCAAAGACCAAAGTACTTTTTGCGATTCGGCACTGCGTCGCTTTAACTGACAATTGCGCGGACGTGCCACGTGGCTCCCAAACAAAATTGGCGTCCTTTTTTTTCCACAAATAGAGCTTTCTTTTGGTGGTATTTGATCACCTCTGCGGTTTTTAGTTTTTGCGCTATAAATAAAAATAGAGCAACAATTATGAAAAAAAAAATATATATTTTGCTGTAATAAATATCCCCCAAAAATATTTAAAAAACGTGTTTTTTTTCCTCAGTTTAGGCCGATACGTATTCTTCTACATATTTTTCGTTAAAAAAATCGCAATAAGCGTTTATTGATTGGTTTGTGCAAAAGTTATAGCGTTTACAAAATAGGGGGCATTTTTATAGCATTTTTATTAATATTTTTTTTTTACTAGTAATGGCGGCGATCAGCGATTTTTTTCAGTACTGCGACATTATGGCGGACACTTCGGACAATTTTGACACATTTTTGTGACCATTGGCATTTTTATAGTGATCAGTGCTATAAAAATGCATTGGTTTACTATAAAAATGCCACTGGCAGTGAAAGGGGTTAACACTAGGGTGCGGGGAAGGGGTTAATTATGTCCCTGGGTGTGTTCTAACTGTAGGGGGGGTGGCCTCACTAGGGGAAGTCACTGATCTTCTGTTCATACAATGTATGAACAGAGCATCAGCATTTCCCCCCCTGACAGGACCGTGAGCTGTGTGTTTAAACACGCAGCTCTCGGTCCCCGCTCTGTAACAAGCGATCGCGTGTGCCCAGCGGTGATCGGGCCCACTGGGCAAGCTCACGGAAGTTGGGGGCGAGCGGGGGGCGCGCGCACGCCCCTAGTGGCCTGCGAGAGAGCCGACGTAGAGCTATGGCTCTCGCCCAGGAGAGCCAACCTGCCGCCGTAGAATGACGGCGGCAGGTCGGCAAGTAGTTAACTCTGGGAGGACGTCCATGGGGTGCGCACATGGGAATGTCCAAGAATGTCCAAGACCACGGATCACGGATCATGGTAAACCGCCGCTGATAGCTGCGTTTTACCACGTGATCACTCCGTCCAATTAACGGTACAGTGTGAGAGGAGAGGGGAGAGAGCGGAGGCAGCTGCAGTTCTGCGGGCTGGATCTGTGACAAATGCAGTCACAGATCCAGCCATCTATCCATCCATCCCTGCTCAGCCATCCCTGCCCCATACTTACAATACTCTGCCCCATACCCATACTGTGCAATACTCTGCAATACCCCACAATACTCTGCAATACCCCGCAATACTCTGCAATACCCCGCA
Source organism: Rana temporaria (assembly GCF_905171775.1). NCBI lineage: Eukaryota > Metazoa > Chordata > Amphibia > Anura > Ranidae > Rana > Rana temporaria. The sequence goes on along the minus strand of NC_053492.1, from coordinate 132,707,424 downwards.
ATACTCTGCCCCCTCCCTCCTGCTTCTACCGACTCAACGCTATGATTGAAGCCAGGATTTTTTTTTCAGGCTTCCCAGCCTAGAGGTGAGATATGGGGTCTTATTGACCCTATATCTCACTGTAAAGAGGACCTGTCATGCCATATTCCTATTACAAGGTATGTTTACATTCCCTGTAATAGGAATAAAAGTGATCAACATTTTTTTTTTGCGGGAAAACATGTCAAACTAAAATAAAGTAAAGTAAAGTGAACAATAAAATATATATATATTTTTTAAAGCGCCCCTGTCCCCGTGTGCTCGCATGCAGAAGCGAACGCACACGTAAGTCCCGCCCACATATGAAAACGGTGTTCAAGCCACACATGTGAGGTATCGCTGCAAACGTTAGAGCGAGAGCAATAATTTTGGCACTAGACCTCCTCTGTAACTAAAAACATATAACCAGTAAAAATATTTAAAACGTCGCCTATGGGGATTTTTAAGTAGCGAAGTTTGGCGCCATTCCACGAGCGTGTGCAATTTTGAAGGGTGACATGTTGGGTATTTATTTACTCGGCGTAACTTCATCTTTCACATTATGCAAAAGAATGAATAAAAAATACAAATTTGCTAAATTTTATAACAGAACCAAAGAAAAATTCATTTTTTTTTACAGAATTCTCTGTCTTTTTTCTCTTATAGTACAAAAAATAAAAAAACCCAACGGTGATTAAATACCACCAAAAGAAAGCTCTATTTGTGTGAAAAAAAGGACGAAAATTTCATTTGGGTACAATGTTGTATGACTGAGTAATTGTCATTCAAATTGTGAGAGCATCGAAAGCTGAAAATTGGTCTGGTTATTAAGGGGGTTTAAGTGCCCAGTGGTCAAGTGGTCAATGTCTAAACCACTGGCACCAAAAGTGAAATGTTCAAATTGGGCCCAAAGTGTCAATATTTTGTGTGGCCACCATTAATTTCCAGCATTGCCTTTAACCCTCTTGGGCATGGCGTTCACCAGAGCTTCACATGTTGCCACTGGAGTTCTCTTCCACTCCTCCATGACGACATCATGGAGCTGGTGGATGTTAGAGACCTTGTACTCCTCTACCTTCCATTTGAGGATGCCCACATGAACAATAGGGTTTAGGTCTGGAGACATGCTTGGCCAGTCCATCACTTTTACCCTCAGCTTCTGTAGCAAGTCAGTGGCCATCTTGGAAGTGTGTTTGGGGTCTTTATCACGTTGGAATACTGCCCTGCGGCCCAGTCTCTGAAGGGAGGAGCTTGTGCTCTACTTCAGTATGTCACAGTACATGTTGGCATTCATTCAATGAACTGTAGCTCCCCAGTGCCGGCAGCACTCACGCAGCCCCAGACCATGACACTCCCACCACCATGCTTGACTGTAGGAAAGACACACTTGTACTCCTCACCTGGTTGCCGCCACACACGCTTGACACCGTCTTCAGCAAATTGTTTGTAGGCTTTCTTGGGCATCATCTTTAGAAGAGGCTTCCTTCTAGGATGACAGCCATGCAGACCAATTTGATACAGTGTGCATGGTCTGCACTACAGGGAGTGCAGAATTATTAGGCAAGTTGTATTTTTGAGGATTAATTTTATTATTGAACAACAACCATGTTCTCAATGAACCCAAAAAACTCATTAATATCAAAGCTGAATATTTTTGGAAGTAGTTTTTAGTTTGTTTTTAGTTTTAGCTATTTTAGGGGGATATCTGTGTGTGCAGGTGACTATTACTGTGCATAATTATTAGGCAACTTAACAAAAAAAAAATATATACCCATTTCAATTATTTATTTTTACCAGTGAAACCAATATAACATCTCAACATTCACAAATATACATTTCTGACATTCAAAAACAAAACAAAAACAAATCAGTGACCAATATAGCCACCTTTCTTTGCAAGGACACTCAAAAGCCTGCTATCCATGGATTCTGTCAGTGTTTTGATCTGTTCACCATCAACATTGCGTGCAGCAGCAACCACAGCCTCCCAGACACTGTTCAGAGAGGTGTACTGTTTTCCCTCCTTGTAAATCTCACATTTGATGATGGACCACAGGTTCTCAATGGGGTTCAGATCAGGTGAACAAGGAGGCCATGTCATTAGTTTTTCTTCTTTTATACCCTTTCTTGCCAGCCACGCTGTGGAGTACTTGGACGCGTGTGATGGAGCATTGTCCTGCATGAAAATCATGTTTTTCTTGAAGGATGCAGACTTCTTCCTGTACCACTGCTTGAAGAAGGTGTCTTCCAGAAACTGGCAGTAGGACTGGGAGTTGAGCTTGACTCCATCCTCAACCCGAAAAGGCCCCACAAGCTCATCTTTGATGATACCAGCCCAAACCAGTACTCCACCTCCACCTTGCTGGCGTCTGAGTCGGACTGGAGCTCTCTGCCCTTTACCAATCCAGCCACGGGCCCATCCATCTGGCCCATCAAGACTCACTCTCATTTCAGCAGTCCATAAAACCTTAGAAAAATCAGTCTTGAGATATTTCTTGGCCTAGTCTTGACGTTTCAGCTTGTGTGTCTTGTTCAGTGGTGGTCGTCTTTCAGCCTTTCTTACCTTGGCCATGTCTCTGAGTATTGCACACCTTGTGCTTTTGGGCACTCCAGTGATGTTGCAGCTCTGAAATATGGCCAAACTGGTGGCAAGTGGCATCTTGGCAGCTGCACGCTTGACTTTTCTCAGTTCATGGGCAGTTATTTTGCTCTTTGGTTTTTCCACACGCTTCTTGCGACCCTGTTGACTATTTTGAATGAAACGCTTGATTGTTCGATGATCACGCTTCAGAAGCTTTGCAATTTTAAGAGTGCTGCATCCCTCTGCAAGATATCTCACTATTTTTGACTTTTCTGAGCCTGTCAAGTCCTTCTTTTGACCCATTTTGCCAAAGGAAAGGAAGTTGCCTAATAATTATGCACACCTGATATAGGGTGTTGATGTCATTAGACCACACCCCTTCTCATTACAGAGATGCACATCACCTAATATGCTTAATTGGTAGTGGGCTTTCGAGCCTATACAGCTTGGAGTAAGACAACATGCATAAAGAGGATGATGTGGTCAAAATACTCATTTGCCTAATAATTCTGCACTCCCTGTATATCTGGTCTCCCACAGTACACAGAATATGGAAATGCAATTATTTTAGTAAATATAAACTGCTAAATACCTTTTCTCATCGGCAGTATATAGCAGTCTTGTGACTTCTATCAGTGTCTGGTTAAAGCTTGAAGGATGTTTTCATTCTACTCTGCCTATCCTATGAGGCTGCAGGACTCCTGACTCTGTGTCTGGACAGTGCTGATTGGCCCTGTGCTAATTACATGCACCCTCCCAAGAAAAAAAGAAAAAAACAACTCTATAGCAATACACTCCAAACTGAGCATGTGCAAAGTGACTCCATAGGCTCTTTCTTATCAGGAGATGGTTTGGGGACAGTGGTAAAAATGGGAGGATCAGAGAAGACACGATCGAAAAGCCTTTGTAGACAATGCAGAGGATTAACCCCTTGGGTTCCACAGTGATTGTAGCAAACATGATTTACTGAATATACAGACAATTTTTACTGTTGTGGGTTTAGTAACACTTTAAATGTATATTCAGTTTAAATATTATTTAGGAAGTTTGTGGCCCAGGATCAAGATGATCCTACAGGCACAAGCTGTTGGCGCTATATAAATCCTGTATTCTATGTTGTACCAATAATAATAATAATAATAATAATGTGTCACAGACTGGCTAAATGTAACATAATAAGGGTACCATGGCATTTGCTACTCAGTTTTGGGGGTCTTAGACCTTATTATTACCTTGTTGGCCACCTTACGTTATGCTTTACGGTGCTTTATGGTGTGCTCTTTTTGTAAACATTGCCTTTCACAATTTCAAACAATAGCTTAAAGTGGTAGTAAACCACTGTGTTTTGATTTGCAATCTGCAAGGCAATGTCATAATGTGCTAGCATCGCATATTAGCACATTATGTGAAACTTATATTAAAAAAAGCCCCTTCAGCGACACTCTGTCACGGCTGAAGGCACTTACATCTTCACCCGTTCTTCCTTCCAGGTTCATGAGCTCCAACTGTGTAAGTGGCTTTAGCCATGATGACGTCACTCCAACGCATGCATGCAGGAGCCGCCGTTTACAGCCCGGGTGGCCGTTCCTTCAGAGTGCATGCGCCAGTGATGTCACTGATTGCATTCACAGTAAATATCTCCTAAACGGTGCACAAATTATACATAGGAGTTTACTTCCACTTTAAATATTGCCTTACACAGTTGTGCTGGGTTCTTGTATTTTGTTAAAATGTTCAATTATGTTGTTGACAGATAGCAATGTTATGGATATATGTTGAAGTAATGTTAATGGTGTTGGGGGTTATGCTTAAATTATATAGTCAGCACTTCTCTTGATCTAAAACCATTATTAATCATATGTGATTGACAAATAAATTTGTATTGGGCACTTTTTTGGCAGACCTATCTGAGTTGCTTCACCTTTTGAAGTGAGCATGACTTTAAAAATCACACACATAGACATTTAAGTTTGGGAAGGTGATGGATTGGAGACTTCCAAAAGTGATGAAGTAAATCACAATGTCTCTCTCCCTACTAATCATTTTCCATCAGTTATATTGGGAATCTAACTATAAATGACTCTAAAATTTGGGTGAAGCAATACATAAATACATAAATAAATAGATACATAAATAAACAGAATGTTAAATAAAAATGTTTTTTTAGAATGTTTTTTTTTTATAGTGATATACAGACAGAATAAAAAAACTTTTTTTTTTTTTGCCAGTACTTTGAATTTAGGAACTGCATTTTATTTGGTTGTGTTAAAGTTTAACTTGGTATACATATTTTATGGCTGGTCACAGAGAAAATGATTTTTTTTATTTTTTTTCAGCTGAGGCTAATCAAGTTAGGAAACTGAACTGTGCAAATGTGTTGTAGATTAATAAGTGCATTAGGTGTTAAGCCAATAATGTTCGGTGATGGCAAGCATAGAATTCTAAATGACTCAGTAAATGATTGCCTGCTGTACTTTTTGTGTATGTTTCACAGTTATAGAATTAATTTTATGGATTTTTAGATTTGAGGTTCTCCTAAATATTTGACAAATACAGCAGAGATTAATAATATATATATATATATATATATATATATATATATATATATATATATATATATATATATATATATATATATATATATATATATATATATATATATATATTTTAAGCCTCGTTCTAAACTTTTCCAAAGCCTACAATACAGAATGCTTATACAAAGCATATACAGTACTCTGAAAGCACAGGTATGCCTATAACAGAAATCTACAACCTTTTCCAAGATTCCAAGATCTCACTACAATTGTGTGTGTGTGTGGGGGGGGGGGGGGGGTCATGTATCTGTGTTTTAAAGCTAGGGATTATGATTTTTCTTTTTTCAAGGCAATAGCACCAAAAATAAGTTATTTACACCTCATCCATGAATATTTAATTCATTTAATTTAATGTTCGGGATCTTTTAGGTGGATTTTATTACTAGAAAGTCTTGGAATAGGTGCTTTCTAATGCAATATGTATTAAGTGGGTTTGGGAAGATTTAGGAATTAAAGTGGTTCTAAAGTCAAGGGTTTTTACCTTAATGAATTTAACCCCCCCCATTACCCTAAATACTTACATGCAGTGGTGGCGCCTCCATAGAGGGGTGCTGCCCCCCACTATCCATGCATCCAACCCCCTGATCTACATCAGAGCGCCGGACTATGGATTCCAATAGGGGGTGTTTTTTTGAAGCACGTGAATAGAGCCGGAGGCTCTAATAGGCTTCAAAAAAGGGTGGGAGCAGAGCACTGTGCCGTTATCCAACCCAGTTGGGTGACGATAGCAAATACATTTTCCCTATTTTCACACTAAAGTTACTCACGGCTAATCAGGAGGCAGGTCGTGAGACCTGTTTCTTAATTGGCCAAAGCATCAGACGATCCTATTAAATGCTTGAGGAGCACCAAAGCCGCCAATGCCCTCACTCCCAGAGAGGACACCACAGCCTGCAACACGAGCGGGTAAGTGCCAGACCGCCCGCAGGGTTGGTGAGGTTTACTGTCAGTTCCGCACCGTCAGCCGCCCCTGGTGGCAGGGTTTACTGTTAGTGCCACGCCATCAGCCACCCCTGGTGGCGGAGGGGGGTGCTGTCAGTGCCATGCTGTCAGGGGGGTTTGCTGTCAGTACCGCACCACCGGGGGGTGGTTTTTGTTTGCCGCCTCCCAAAAAGAAGAACCCACCAGTTGCCACTTCTTTACATGAGTCCTACATCGATCCAGGTATTCTGTCATCTCTCCCTACTCTCACAAGTTTGACTGAGAGCATTGGGAACCATTGGCTCTTGCTGCTGTCAGTCAAAATCAATGAGGGAGGAGTGGGGGGCGGGGCCTAGCCACAATGTGTGTGTCTATTGGTGTACACAGCCTGGCTCAGGAGTGCACCTGCAGGTGTGCCCCCATAGGAAGTCACAAGAGATGAAGTAGACAGCGCCTGTAGAGGACCCCAGAAGAGGAGGTTTGGGGCTGTTCTGTGCAATACCCTTGCAAAGAGCAGGTAAGTATACCATCTTTTTCTAAGGGTTAATAAAGCGCTATTATCAGCCTTAATTATCAACCTTAATTATTGTACAGTGATCCAATAAATACTACATGAGCAATTAATACCCAGTGAACCTACACTAAATAATAAAGTGCTTCCAAAAAATGTAAATAAAGTGGAAGTTCAGATTACTAATAATGTGGAGAAAAAGTCACACACTACTCCCGTGTGAGATTGAAATCCGGAGGACAACAGTACCCAGATGATCAGATTTAAAGTCTCCAATGATGTGATGGATTGCTTTCAAACCTTCACAGCTTTCAATCCTTCATAAACCCGTGTTGCTCAAAAAGAAAAGAGTGACATAACTCAGTGCGCAGATAAATCGACTGGGAATGACATATGTGTAATAAAACCACAGTTGCACTCACACAAGCCCCGCAATATGATTGCACATAAGAAGGTCAATTGCATAACAAAACTCCTCACTTAGCTGGCCGTGCTCACACAGCACTGAGGTCGATGGCTCCTTCTTACGCATTACGTCACAGGACACGTGACTTTTTTAAGGTTTTACACATATAAAAGCTGATCATTGTAAGCACCCCTGCTAGTGTTAAATGGTTTGTCTAATCTATATAACTGATACATTCTGCTGGTGAGCTTGTTCTTTTGGAAAACAAAACTACTGAACACCAGATGAAAATAAAATAGAGAAAGCCTAACAACAATAAAACAAATGCAGCCAGAATTGTTGATATGCAATACATTATTTTTTTGTTTTTGGGTTTAATAGCACTTTAAATCTGACAGATACCAAACATGAGAATCTGCAACATCTCTTTTTGTTCTGCTATGACTAAGCACTAGTTTCAGTGCGAAACGCGTCAGAGTTCATGTTTTATTGTATTTTGCTGTGACTTGTAGTGCTGTCCTTCTTTTAATAAAAGGCTACAATTTGTTCAGAGTGCGGCTGTCCAGAGACAATCTTTGTTCCTCTTTTTGTTCAAACACATTGCAAACTGGGCAACTGATGGGGTCCACACGCGATCGGTTCGTCCGATGAAAACGGTCCATCTGTCCGTTTTCATCAGACGAACCGATCGTGTGTACAGGGCTTGAAAATAAACCATGACTTTTTAGGAAAGTTTTAGAGGATCTTGAAGTAACAAAAACCTTTTCGAAAAATGCCTTTAACCTCTTTCCCCACCCACAGTTCATTTCCTCCAGATGGGTGGCACAGCCAGGCTAGTTAATATACTTGTATATTGAAGCCTTTCTCTTGGGTTTGGGGCTCTGTTTTTTTCTTTTAACTCTTGAAGTTTTTGAATGTACGCAAGTCTTCTGTTTCTTTTTATTAAATATTAATAAATAATAAATATAATATATACTGTATATTATAGCTTATTGGTCATCTATTTTTTTCTGCTGTTGTGCCTTTGAATCCTTCAAGGATAGAATTATTAGTCATGTGAAAAGCTGATTTTAATTAAGTGTGGGGTCGATCTTTGTAAGTAAGTTTTTTGTTTTCACATTCTTATGTTGATGCTCCTGAAAAGGGAGTGATTGTCTTTAAAATTCTTCTAGTACTATTAAACATTCTTTGTTTATGTTGGAGTTTTATTTGGTCTTTGAGCAACTGAACCCCAAGGACATTTACGATTTGAAGGGTTTTTCGCTGTGGATTTCCAGTGCCCAGCTATCATTACAGATAAAATACATATTCAAAAGGTGAATTTATGGATTGATATATTGAGAATTTCCACTACACCAGAGACAATAAAAGCTTGGTTGCCATGGTACATAGTATATGTGATCCTGACCATTCAGTAAGGTGAGCAGTACATGCTTTACTGGATTCTAGTTTTTGAACTACTGACACTTAGAGATGCCTTTGATATCTGAATTTTTCAACAATGCAGAACAAAGTATAGGCAAAGTTCACCTTTAGGGAGCCCACGGGCAATATTGGCGATTAGTTCTCTGTCTGCTTTTTTTAGGCACAGCATCCAGGGTGACTCTCAAAGTTCTACTTTGATCATACTACATCATTTGTGGGGATGTTGTTTGTTCAATTCCACCAAAACTTTGTGTCTCTGTCCATATATGTTCAGCGGGATACTGGCCAAATCGTAGTAGTATCACTTTTTTTTAATATAATAATAACTAGTGCGTAAATAGTTGTTTCTTTTCAAAGCAAGGGAATAGAACATGTAAAAAAAAAGTTGTATCTTTATTTTTGAACATATATACATTTATACCGAGAACTAAATTAAAAAGTAGGGGCCTAATCCTCAAAAACCCGGCGCAACGTAACTTTTTCCATTTAAGTTACACCGCCGCAAAATCTCTAAGTGCCCGATCCACAAAGCACTTACCTAGAAATTTTGAGCGGTGTAACTTAAATCCGGCCGGCACAAGGCGTTCCTCTTCTCCAGGGGGCGATTCCCATTTAAATTAGGCGCGCTCCCGCACCGGCCGTACTGCGCATGCTTGTGACGTCATTTTTGCGACGTGCATAGCGCGAAATTACGTTACGTCGGGCTTTGTGGATTGCGACGGGGCAATAAAGTTGCGTCGGGTAAAAAAAAAGATACGGCGCCAAAAAAAAAAATTTAAATTAAAAAAAAATTGCGTCGCTAGCAAGAAAGGTCTGTTTTTACAAGGTGTAAACAGTTTACACCTTGTAAAAGCAGCCCTAATTTTGCGTTTGCAAAATAAAACTTACGGAGAAAAAACGAAGCTGAAAAGCTTTGTGGATCTCCGTAAGTCCTAATTTGCATACCCGAGGCGGCATTTCGACGCAAAATGCCCCCAGCGGCGGATGCGGTACTGCATCCTAAGATCCGACAGTGTAATTCAATTACACATGTCGGATCTTCGTCCTAACTATGGGAAACTGATTCTGTGCATCAGTTCCATAGTTAGGACCAGGGATACGACGGAGTAACAGCAGTTACTCCGTCGTATCTCTTTTGAGGATTTGGCCCTAGATGCTTATTTTGGAGGAAAATAGAATTTTTCAAAAGAACAGTAAATAAAGAATTGCCAAGAACCCCTACTGTCTTGCATGAATGCACTTTTCATCCACAATCATTACAAGCTTCTTACTGAAATGGTAACTGCATATTTATAAGCACAGGTTAAAAAAAACAACTTAAATCATAAAGTCTACTTAGAATGAGTTAACTCCTAATATGGAAAATACTAGATGACAGACAATGACATAAAAATAACACAACCTGGGAAAGCTGGTATAATAACATCTTGGAAAGGAAAGTGCTTGTTCAGAAGAGTTTAATATGACATTTTGTCAGCAAAAATTGTTGGGTAGAACTACTCGATTTATTGGTGAATAGATGTGTAAAACAGCAGGCTTTCCAATACATTCCTCTCCTGTCTCCAGACATATGCAACTCTAATATTATCTCAGGTGGGCTGAAACTGAGATTATTTTCTGTTTTCGGTGTGCTTGAAGATCACTTTTCATTTCAGTATTAATACACCTTTGGTTATTTTTAAAGGAAATGTGTGATCAGATTTCTTGCAGCAAGTAAGCAAGAAGTGTAGCTGTATTAAAGATATCTTACAATGTTATCTTTACAATGTCTGTATATACTTTTAATGCTATAGACCCCCATATGAAAGTGATGACTTTCACAAAGTCTTAATTTCTAATGGACTAGGCACCTTCCTGTCAAAAAGGAGGTGATTAGAGAAGGAAAATAGAAAGTGATGAGGAAGGGTTAGGGTCTTAGGGCAGTAAATATAGAGAAACCAAAGGGACCATTAGACCAAAATAGGATTATAGAGTCCAATTTTAAACATTAATACAAAAGTCATAAAAAAATGCAAACATTTTAAATTATTTGGGGCCAACATCACTCCCCCTTCATCAACCCTTCATCAACCCTCAACAAAGGATAACATGTTCCTTATGGAGGAACAATTTGACAGCAGTTGTATTCTTTTATATGGCTTTTTACCAACAATTACAATTATCTTGTATCCTTGTATTCATTTTTTTATTTTTTGTATTTCTATGGTTTGGGCTACCGTTGGGTGTCCATTGAGGGAGGCCTTGCTGAGTGGGAGCTCTCTCGACAGAGCTATTGAGCTTGTTTGAAGTTTTTCTTCATCTTACTGCAAGTTCCCAGCACATGTTTAAAGCAGAACTCCAGGAAAACAATTTTTATGTCCTTAAAGCTGATCTGCCACCTTCACTGACTATGCCATCCATGTTCTTCTGAGCTCTGTAGTTCCTCTGCAATAACCTGCTGATTTTGAAGAAAAAACATTACTGCCTGGTGATATCCGGTTTGTAATACCACTGGCTGCTATTCCTCCTGCACTCCAAGCCAGCGGTCTTGTCACTGCCCACTTGTAGTTCTCCACAGCAAACAGGGACTTTGTACTTCTGTCCCCGCATGCTGTAGTGGGCAGGGGGGTCTCACAACCCCCAGTCTGTACCGCCCATTGAGGTGGTTTCATCTCCTCGTCCCTCCTCCTCTGCTCCCTGCCAACACTGCCCCCCCCGCCTCCACCACCCACCTGCCTGTCATCTCTTTCTGCAAAACAGGGATCATTACTAAACATCAGCCGGGTGACCTGGGGCTGTGACAGATCTTGTATCTTGTATCTTAACCTCCCTGGCGGTAAACCCGAGCGTGACTCGGGGTTGGTTTTCAATGCTAAAATCGGTATCCCCGAGTCACGCTCGGGGTGGACATGCAGCGGCGCGGCTTACCTTTCGCTGGATCCACAGGCAAATTACTCACCTTGTCCCTGGATCCAGCGATGCCACCCCGCTGTGTGAGCGAGCGGGACCTCCTCGCTCGATTCACAGTCTCCCCGTGTGCCGCCGATCTCCGTTCCCTGCGACGTTACGACGCACGGGAGCGGAGAACGGCGCCAAATTCAAAAAAGTAAACAAACACTTTACATACAGTATACTGTAATCTTATAGATTACAGTACTGTATGTAAAAAATACACACCCCCCTTGTCCCTAGTGGTCTGCCCAGTGTCCTGCATGTACTTTTATAAAAATAAAAAATGTCATTTCTGCCTAAAAACTGTAGATTGTCCAAAAGTGTCCCTTTATGTCAAAAATGGTTTTAGATCAGCTAGAAAACAGCGATAATAAATTATAATCACTTGCAGAAATGTGCGATAGCGATTTGCGGGGAAATTCGTCATAAAAAAAAAAAAATAATGACAGCGACAATTCTGCAACTGCAAATTTCAGTGATTTTGATTTGATTACATTATTGAATAATTTTTATTATAATTATATTATTATTTGTTATAATTATTTATAATTATTTATTATATTATAATTTATAATTTTGTTTTAAAAAAAAAATCATACCCGGGATGCCTACAAGACTCTTGCTTGGTCAGATTTAAGTGAGTTAATTCTAAAAATTACAGGCCTACAGTATAAAACGCCAATTTCCTTGCAAAATAAATGTACCGCTTTTGGTACGTAATTCCAGACAGAATCATACCGCCAGGGAGGTTAAACACCGATCGCTATACAGCTTTGCCTACTGGGCTGGCATTGGACCAGTGTGCTGTCAATCACAATGCCGGACTAGGAGGTGGGATGTTACAATGGTAATAAACAATGTACAAGATCTGTTACGGAGCGAGCTCTCCCCTCTGTTACCTAGCCGGTATTTCGTAATGATCCCCGCTCTGCACATATGGGCCTAGATAGGACCACACTTTTGGGCAGGGCTGGTGCAAGAATTTTTGACACCCTAGGCGAAACCTCATTTTGCCGCCCCCCCCCCACCCCCGGATTGATATGTGTTCTAGGCCAGCGCCTACCTTGTCTATAGGTACCGCTGGCCCTGTACAGGGGATATATATACACACAGTTAATTTAAGGCACTGATGATCAGTGCAGGCCCAACGGTGCCACCTATAAGTGCCCATGGGCACTGAGTGACACCTATATGGAGTGCCACCTTCATCAGTGCAGCCTATCAGTGGGAACTCCTCATAATGGTAACAGGAGGTGTACAGACCCAGGAACTCAGCACAGGGATGGTGGGAACACCTCATAATGGGCACAGCGGGTGTACAGACCCGGGAACTCAGCAAAGGGATGGTGGAAACTCCTCATAATGGGGCACAGCGGGTGTACAGACCCAGGAACTTAGCACAGGGATGGTGGGAACACCTCATAATGGGCACAGCGGGTGTACAGACCCGGGAACTCAGCACAGGGATGGTGGAAACTCCTCATAATGGGGCACAGCGGGTGTACAGACCCGGGAACTCAGCACAGGGATGATGGGAACCTCTCATAATGGGCACAGCGGGTGTACAGACCCAGGAACTCAGCACAGGGATGGTGGGAACCCCTCATAATGGGCACAGCGGGTGTACAGACCTGGGAACTCTGCACAGGGATGGTGGGAACCCCTCATAATGGGCACAGCGGGTGTACAGACCCGAGAACTCAGCGGGGATGGTGGGAACTCCTTATAATGGGCACATCGGGTGTACAGACCCGGGAACTCAGCACAGGGATGGTGGGAACCCCTCATAATGGGCACAGCAGGTGTACAGACCTCTGGAGGGGGGCTGGATTTGCTAGAACTGATTGGTTATATTTTCTTTCTGCAGCTGCGGACTGCTGGTAGAAGGGAGAAAAGAAAAATACTGTTTTCAGATGCTGCAAGTGGAGGAAAATACAGCCCAGTTCTACAGTAGCAAATACTGCACTAGTATCAGCAGTAACCAGAAGAATCCATATGAACTAGTAGTGAGCAGCAGCCTGGTCACCAGCAGAAAAAGGAAACATAAAGAGAGCCGACACACTGACCACCCTGCACAGCACTGATAACAGTAATAACATGTGTAGCTGGACACTCACCCACATCCTCTGCTTTCAACCTGCTGCGCTGTGACCAGGGGGGGAGGGGGACATTCCAGGGAGCTCGGGGGTTATCAGGAAGAGCTGAACTGAACGCTGGGCTGATCAATCAAATCATCCTGTCCTGAAAAGTTGCAGTAAGCGAAGGAACTATTTACTGTGCCATGTAATGGGCGGGCTGAGTGTGTGCAGAGCAGTCTGTGGGGTGGATGTGCATGTGCTGCAATGTGAAGGTTTGGGGGGGGGGGGGCTCGGTGGAGTGTAATAGAACGGCATTTGTAAACACTAGTCTCTGCATTTTCCTCCACTTGTGTGTTTACCTATACACTGGATCTGTGGGCGGCTCCCCCCCAGCTAGGACTTTAGTGTGTGACTGTGTGTGTGCCGAGGATGAGGAGCTGGCGGAAGACACTTTCAGGCTGCTCTGCTCTGTACACTGTTAGGAGGGGAGCGCAGATCGCTCCATACACTTGTACTGCAGAGCGGCTCCAAAATTCTTCTCTTTACCTAAGTCACTGAACAGCGCCGTCACCGCACTCCTCCCCTCCTCCTTGCGCTCGTCTGTCCTGTTATGCTGACACCCGGCTCGAGGCTGTGTCATCTCCACAACAGAGAGCTGTTTAAACACAACAGCCACATTTGCGCTCTAGGTGGCAGTGCGCTCTAGGCGGCTGCCTAATCCGCCTAGTGGTAGCGCCGGCCCTGCTTTTGGGCACAGATGAGATTGCACATATGGGCACAAGTGAGACCACACATATGGGCACAGATAAGACCCTGCATATGGGGCACATACGATACGATACGACGGCGTATCAGGAGATACGCCGTCGTATCTCTTTTGTGAATCTGGCCCTAAGATCCTATGTCATTGTTCAGCAATGGTACTTTTATGATAATAATAACATAAAGAGACAATACCTGCTCATTAAATATGAGCATATTGTAGTGATCATGCATGGAGTTTCTTGGCTTCCTTACCCATATTGTGCAGGTTTCCTCATGATGTCTTGTAGTCACAATAGGAAGTATCTGGGAATATAAAAGACTGACTCTTCCCAGAACCTGTCAGGAAGTGTATGTGACCAGGGATAGTTCTGTGTCTCTCTAACAAGTTCTACCTTTGTTGCATGAAGAGATTTCATTCCCAATCGTTTAGCTATTCCGCTCACAAAATTAACAAAAGACATGATTCCCTTGGCTACTGTTCACTTTTATGTTTCCGAGACTCCCAGCCTTACTTCTTTTTATTCAACTAGTGTTTGGACACACAATCATTAAAGTGATAAGTTTTACATTTACACCTCATTAATTCTGCTTGATTCAAAACAGGAGTGCTGCATGTGTTTGAATTACAGAGTCTATAACCAAGTCTGAAACCTCCTGCCCAGAATTTATGGCATCAATCCAATTAGAGAACCCCAAGAGGCCTATACATCAACAAGAAAACGCTCAGGCTTTGTGTTCTAAAGAGGAAGTGGTGTAATATCACATTGTAAGATATACTTCTGGTAAACCCAGGTAGACACTAATGCTCTGAGGCAGCTGTTGCAGCTTTCTTTAGAATACCACATTGAATATTGAGAAACAATAGCGTTTTCAGTCAGGTGCATGTTGCAGCTGCTCAGCACTCATGTATGTACCCCTTTATAATAATAGCTGTTTTTCTAACAAATAAAACTATGCTGTACTAATGAATTGGATGTCAAGAAAAAAAAAATGCGTTGGGTATTGATTTTAATTGATGTTATAGTAGAAGAGATGCACACCCAATGTTTGATTAGTATTGGAATAATCTTGTTGGAAACCATAGTCCATAACGCTAAGGAGGCCCAAATGTTTAAAATGTAAACATATGGAAGATACATGAATACACTTGGAGCGAAGGGCTCAGAGTATGTTTGGCCCTAATACTTGGAAGTATGGGCCAGATTCACGTAGAATTGCGGCGGCGTAACTTATCCTAGATAAGTTAAACCGCCGCAATTTTTCATCGCAAGTGCCTGATTTACCGAGCACTTGCGATGAAAACCTACGCCCGCTGCCTCCTGTTGCAAGGCGGGCCAATTCAAATGGGCGTGTGCCATTTAAATTAGGCGCTCTCCCGCGCCGGACCTACCGCGCAAACAGGGATACGACGGCGTATCAGCAGATACGCCGTCGTATCCCTGTTTCTATCTTTGCGACTGATTCATAGAATCAGTTACGCATAGATAGGCAGAAGATCCGACAGGTGTAATAGTTTTACACTGTCGGATCTTAAGATGCAGTACCGCGGCCGCCGCTGGGGGGAGTTCACGTCGTAAACCAGCGTCGGGTATGCAAATTAGGAGTTACGGCCGATCCACAACGGTTTTTCGCGTTCGCTACGTCGCCGCTAGTCAAGTTTCCCGTCGCAAATTTACACTTTTTTTTGGTGCCTTAACTTTAGTCAGCAAGTGTATTGCTGTCTAAAGTATGGCCGTCGTTCCCGCGTCGAAATTTAAAAATCACCGTCGTTTGCGTAAGCCGTCCGGGAATACGGAAGTACGCTACGCGCGTCGCCGTTCAAAAAAATTACGTCACGGCGCGCAAAGCACGGCGGGAGTTCGGAAACGAAGCATGCGCGGTAGGTCCGGCGCGGGAGCGCGCCTAATTTAAATGGCACACGCCCATTTGAATTGGCCCGCCTTGCGCCGGAGGCCGCGGGCGTAGGTTTTCATCGCAAGTGCTTGGTGAATCAGGCACTTGCGATGAAAAATTGCAGCGGTGTAACTTATCTAGGATAAGTTACGCTGCCGCAATTCTACGTGAATCTGGCCCTATGTTCTTATTTTTGGAACAGTGCTGGGACACGTGATTGTCCTAATTAATTCTGATAAATCATTTAAGGATTAATGTTGATTTCTATTCAATTGGCAACTCTGGCATTTGCCTGGGGATATTTATAGGCTAGTGTGATTTATTATAGGGTTGCTAAGCCTCAGTCAATATATTTTTAATACAGTGGGGAAATTTAAGTGCAAAGTCAGATGAGATAAATCAATCAGTGCATTCCAGGGAACTCTGAGACTATGCTAATGTTCAAGGGCTGATTTACTGAAACTGGTGTGACAGGGGAGCTACTGAACACAGAAACCAGTCAGGGGTTCATCTCCCACAATTTAGGAAAACAAGACCTGAAGAAGACAGTGCATTTGTCCTATCACAGTCCTATGATAAATATAATGTTTTGCTTCAGCCTCTGATTAGTATTTTAAATAAATACAGACAGGGGGGTTGATTTACTAAAGGCAAATTGACTGCACTTTGTAAAGTGCAATTACACTCTGCAAGAGCAGTTTCTACAGAGCTTAGTAAATGAGCAGAAGCTCTGCTGACTTCTACCATCCAATCATGTGCAAGCAAAAATGATTTATTTTTAATTTTCCTTGCATGTGATTGGGTATTCTTTGCAAAGTGAAACTTTACCTCATTGGAGCAATTGCACCTACAGAGTGCACAGTCTAGTTGCCTTTAGTAAATCAACCCCAGATTGCACAAATTTCCTTAATGTGCTTTAGCCCAGGTTCACACTGGGCTGCGGGATTGAAGCCGCGTGAGTTCAGCTGAACTCACGCAATTTCACTCCCGCTTTCAGCCGCGATTACAGAGACAGCACAGATGTCAATGTAAATCACGAGCCAAAATCGCAAAAAGTAGTACATAAACGACTTTTTTAAATCGGTACAGCGCCGCAGATGCAGCGTTAGGCCCCGTACACACGACCAGTTTCCTCGGCAGAATTCAGCTTCCGACCGAGTTTCTGGCTGAATTCTGCCGAGGAAACTGGTCGTGTGTACACTTTCGGCCGAGGAAGCCGACGAGGAGCTCGACGAGGAAATAGAGAACATGTTCTCTATTTCCTCGTTGTTCTATGGGAGCTCTCGGCCCGCCGAGCTCCTCGGCGGCTTCAGGGCTGAACTGGCCGAGGAACTCGTTGTGTTTGGCACGTCGAGTTCCTCGGCCGTGTGTACGGGGCCTTACACCGATTAGGATAGTATCATTGGCGGTAAATACCGCCGATTTGACATGCAATTTCACATGTCAAATCGCACATCAAATCACACCAGTGTGAACCAGGGCTCAGACAGAGACCGTGGGATAGATTTACTAAAGGAGTAGATCATGTTCACTTTGCAAATTGAAGTTTCAATTTATATGGGGATTTAGTGAAAATATACTTTTCAATTAGTTCTCAATAATAAGAAAAGAAAATACAAAAAGGGTGCTTTGATTGCACATGATTGGATGATGGAAGTCAGCATACTGTGCATGACCATGTCTGCTTAGTGAAAGGTGTTGCCAACATCAGTGAGTACATTTTCCTGCACTTTGAAAGATTTTATGCCAATAAAGTAATAGATAAACCTTAAAATAATAAGGATTTAGCAAGTGGGACAAAAAAATAATAATAATTGGCAAATGAGTTTTAAGTAAATTAAAGTGGAACTGTACTCTCTCAGTCAACATTAACTATTTTGATCCTTATGCTGCAAGCCTTAGTAAATAGAGAAGAAGGCATATAATACTTGTTTTAAACTTTTTCTTTTTTTTTCTACATGTTTCCAGTTGCTTCCTGGTTTCTGGCCTACATCCCACGAGTCTTCATGGGCATTTTTTTCCACCTGGAGAAGGGGAAGAGGGGCTTTCTCGGCTAAACACACTGCCCTTTCTGTATGCCTGACCTAAGGGCAGATGGATTTCAGAAAGTAAATGCCACATGAATTTTTTTTTTCTTACACAAGATGGCCACATTCAGGAATTCTAAGGCCCCGTACACACGACCGAGTTTCTCGGCAGAATTCAGCCAGAAACTCGGTTCAGAGCCGTATTCTGCCGAGAAACCCGGCCGTGTGTACACTTTCGGCCGAGGAAGCCGACGAGGAAATAGAGAACATGTTCTCTATTTCCTCGTTGTTCAATGGCAAAAGTCGGCCCTCCGAGTTCCTCGGCGGCTTCCACACTGAACTCGACGAGGAACTCGATGTGTTTGGCACGTCGAGTTCCTCGGTCGTGTGTACGGGGCCTAAGGGGGTGTATTTCAAATTGATTTCTCGATGAAATTAAGTATGGAGACATGGATGGTCTGAGAGTTTGCTTTCAATAACAAGCTTCCCTCATTTTACCCTTCATAAAACAATCCAATGTTATAAGGAAAATTGCCTATAATTAGAGGACAAATAGCAGAAAAAGGCATTGCTATTGGTGGCAGATTTCAGAAAGCATCCTTTACTTCCCAGGACTACCATCCATGCTTCACGGGCTGTAGCTAGGGGTGGATTACATTCTGCAATACATACATAACAATAGAAACGTCAGTAACACACACATCCAAATATCTGCTAGAGTGAGTATGGAAATGAGAGGGTATTTTACTTAAAAATATATTACTAAATTTGAAGGCGGAAATCATCAGCTTTTCATTCTATCCTGTACTATGCATCATATGTTTAGTCTGTGTTTTGCTCTAATTATGTTTACAGCCGGCAGAGCAGTAGATGGTAGATGGAGGGTTCATTATATGTATACTGCATGTCGATTGATTAATTATGTACAGAATACTCTTGTCAAATGTAGCAATTACTTGATCCGAACCTGTGTGTTTAAAATCAATTAATCCTGAGTTACTTATGTGCACAATAATTATTGCAGGCAAATTGAAATGAGCATTCCCAGAACAGTGGGGCTTTGCACGTTGCATACATTTGTCAGCTACATTTGTATTTATATATTTTTTTTTACATTGGCAAACTGCCTATTGATGGACACTGTAGTGTCAGAAAGGTTACAGCAAGCACTATGCAGGTGATTAGTGCTTATTTGTTTGAGTTGTCAGTAAAATCCACAATATCGTTTACATGGACAACACACCATAACAACAACTATAAGAGCCTTAGAATTGCTTTATTTTGCCAATGTATGAAATAGTTAGTAAAAAATGCATTTGGTATACATAGTGCCTAATATTTATATAATATTACATAATTATTTAATAATCATTTTCATTATTATTACTTTATTATTATTATTATTATTATTATTATTATTATATTATGCAGGTCATATTATTAAGCTACCGTATATACTCGAGTATAGGCCGACCCAAATATATGCCGAGGCACCTAATTTTACCACAAAAAACTGGGAAACCGTATTGACTCGAGTATAAGCCTAGGGTGTCTGTCCATCTGCATGCCTCACTGTGCCTCACTTTGCCTCACTGTGTCCATGCCTCACTGTGCCCATGCCTCACTGTGCCCATGCCTCACTGTGCCCATGCCTCACTATGCCCATGCCTCACTGTGTCCGTGACTAGACTGACGTTTAACATTGGAGTCTATGGAAGGGGTGCTCGGCTTTGGAAAATCGGTGCTCCCCAGTCCTAGGTCCCCTAGACAACAAACTGTGCACACTTGTAGAGGAGACATGGGGCTACATGTGTGCCAAGTTCCGGGTTCAGTGGACCTACGACTGCCTGTTACCAGGTCCCCAAAATCACTGGAGAAATTACCATTTAACATGGGAGTCTTTTGAAGGGGTGCCCAGTTTGAAAAATCGGTGCTCGCCGGCTGTAGGTCCCCCAGACAAAAAACTTTGCACACTTGTAGAAGAAGAGTGGGGCTACATGTCTGGCAAGTTTGGGGTCCAGAGGAGCTACGGCCAGCGGGTACCGGGTCCCTAAAATCTGGAGATCAGGCGCAAAAAGGTGACTCGAGTATAAGCCGAGTGGGGCATTTTCAGCACAAAAAAATGTGCTGAAAAACTCGGCTTATACTCGAGTATATACGGTATACAGGGTAGTTTAAAATATTGTATACACTAATGCATGTATTGCTAAAATTAGCATGTAACCTAAATGTACCAACATAATTAGATGTGTAATTGCAATTTCATCTTCCTTTGAACAGTCAGGCCTCGTACACAAGACCGAGAAACTCGACGGGCGAAACACATCGTTTTGCTCGTCGAGTTCCTTGTGAAGCCATCGAGAAACTCGACAAGCCAATTTTCTCCATTCCCGTCAACTTAACCACTTTAGCCCTGGAAGATTTGGCTGCTCAATGACCATTTTTAGCGATTCGGCACTGCGTCACTTTAACTGACAATTGACAAACTCGACAGGCGAAACACATCGTTTTGCTCGTCGAGTTCCTTGTGAAGCCATCGAGAAACTCGACAAGCCAATTTTCTCCATTCCTGTCAAGGAAATAGAGAACATGCTTTCTTTTTGGCTCGTCGAGTTTCTCGACATTTTTATCGAAGAAAATGTACACACGACCGGTTTCCTCGGCAAAAAAATATCTCCCAGCAAGTTTCTTGCTGTTTTTTGCCGAGAAACTCGGTCGTGTGTACGAGGCCTCAGGCTATCTGTGGGACGTGGATGACGGCAAAAGACATCTTTGGGCCAGCCCTATCTAACATAAGTCAGCTGTTTGGATGGGTAATGTTCTCTGCTGTCACAGTAATGATAGGCAGAGCTCAACAACTGACAGCCCGGGTATGCATGTAGGATACAAACACTCATGCCTATCTATATGTCAAAGTTACAAAAAGATCTTGTTGTTTTGTGTTGTGATGTCTTGTCATGATGCAATGTACATGACAAACTTTTATTAGAAAGGGACAAAATAATAGAGCGATCCTCACTGTAAGGTGACACTGAGTGCTATACAGACAGAGTTGGACTTTCTGTTATGTGAAGCAGAATAATATTAGTTCAGAATAGACAGTAACTGAAGAAAAAGCAAATGATGAGAATGGGTTTTATATGGTATGAAGAAAGGACTTTGATTATATATAAAGGTTTTAACACATAAAAAAAGTTGTGTGAATTATTGTTAGGAGCATAAGACATACCAATCTTAAAGTGTCACTAAACCCACATCATACAAATCTATCAATGAATGCTGTACTACATGCTGTTCATACTCACCCAATCACTAAAAAAATGTGTTTTCTGTATTCTACAAAAAACCTGGTTGATCCTGATGCTCTCTATCTCCACCTACTGTCCATGCCCCCAATTTAGCAAGAGATTTTTCAGCTGTGATGGCAATTCTGCACATGCTGAGTTTTAAGTGCGTTTCTATGCTGAGCATTTCCTCTCCATTACATCTGAGCAGCCCATGTGACTACAGCGTCACACATGTGGGCGTATACACAGTGGTAAATGACAGCCCACTCCCTCCCTCCTTCATGCTCACTACCTAGCTAAACACAATGGGGGCAGCATATTACATATAAATTGATTGAGGCTTCGCCTCCCTCTTATTCTAAGACATGGGGTGGAGAGGCATGACACAGCATGTGACTGGTAAATATATATTTGTATGCCAACTTAACCACTTTAGCCCTGGAAGATTTGGCTGCTCAATGACCATTTTTAGCGATTCGGCACTGCGTCACTTTAACTGACAATTGTGCGGTCGTGTGATGATGTACCTAAGCAAAATTGACGTCCTTTTTTTCTCACAAATAGAGCTTTCTTTTGGTGGCATTTGATTACCTCTGCGGTTTTTATTTTTTGCGCTATAAACAAAAGAAGAGCGATTATTATTAAAACACTATCTTTTACTTTTTGCTATAATAAATATCCCAAATAAAAAATAAATTAAAAATGGGTAATTCACAGCAGAATCCGATCTGTGGGTGCCGGGCACTCAATGTCCTCCAGCACTGCAATCATTGTCAATTCACAGAGAACTGAGATATGCTTATGGAAATAAGACATATATCAGTTCTCACAGGGGGAAGAAATGTATTCTGTGTTCCTGCAAAGCAGGGACTAGACTCCATTACTCCCCCTAGTAAACACACAGTAAACACAAAAACACTGGCTAGGCACACCATTAATCCCCTCCAAGCCAGTGTCATTAGTACAGTGATAGTGCATATTTTTAGCTCTGATAACTGTATTGATGCCACTGGTTCCAGGCAACGTGCCAAAAGTGTCAGTTGGTGTCAGAACGTCCACCGCAAAATCGCTATCGCAGCCCCACTATAAGTCCATGATTAATATTAAAAATATAAATAAATAAAAATTCCATAATTACATCCCATTATTTGTAGACGTTATAATTTTCATGTAAACCAATCAGTATATGCTTATTGGGATTTGTTTCATGTTTTACTAAAACATGTAGCAGAATACATATTGGCCAACATTTATGAAGACATTTATTTTTATTTTTTTATGCAGAAAGTAAAAATATTAATAATAAATAATAATAATCACATAATTAATAAAATAAGTCCCTTTCAGACTGGGGCGTTTTTCATGCAATTTTGGGCTAAAAATTGCGCCTGTAGAGCGCCTGAAAAACTGCTCCCTTGCAGTCTCGGTATAGAAGCCCGAAGGCTTTTACACTGTGGCGATGCGCTGGCAGGACGTTAAAAAAAACACCTACAACGCTCCTGCTCATTGAAATGAATGGGCACCGCTGCCGAAGCTCCTGTAAAGTGCTTTGTCAGCGACGCTACATGTGCGGTATTAACCCCTTCATCGGCCACTAGGTTAAAACCGCCCAGCTACAGTAATGGCTGAATAACACACGCTAAAATGACGGTAAAGTGCCGCTAAAACTAGCGCCATTTTACCATCAACGCCCGCCCACTCCAGTGTGAAAGCAGCCTAATAAATAATATTAATAAAAAATGCAGTGCTGATCAAATATGATCAAAATAAAGCTCTATTTGTGGGGGGGGGGAGAAATTACATACATTTTGGGTAAAATGTTGCACGACCATGCAATTGTCAGTTAAAGTAACACAGTGCCAAATCACAAAAAAATGGCCTGGTCATGAAGGTTGGTAAATCTGCTGGAGGTCAGGTGGTTAAGGAAAAAAGGTAACATCAAAAATTTTATACCGCGTACACACGATCGGTTCCTCGGATGAAAACAGACCGTTTTCATCAGAGGAACCGATCGTGTGTGGGCCCCATCAGTTTTTTTCCCATCAGTGAAAAAACGTAGAACCTGTTTTAAAATGATCTGATGGTTAAAAAAACGATAGAAAAAAACAATCGTCTGTGGGGAAATCCATCGGTTAAAAAGCAACGCATCCTCAGAATCAAGTCGACACATGCTCGGAAGCATTGAACTTCATTTTTCTCAGCACGTTGTGTTTTACGTCACCGCGTTCTGACACGGTCGGTTTTTTAACTGATGGTGTGTAGGCAAGACTGATGAAAGTCAGCTTCATCGGATATCTGATGAAAAAATCCATCAGACCGTTTTCATCGGATGAACTGATCGTGTGTACAGGGCATTAGTTGTCACCAGAACATGCAAAGAGGGGAAGTCTTCTAATGGGAAAACGTATTGATGTGACCATAATCTAAGAGAGGTTTCCCTCTTTATTTTTTATTTATGTTGGTTTACAGGACAGGAAGTGAAGGGTAATCCTCCCCCAATGAGACAAAGACAGCAAAGAAACGCACAGTGAATTAATTGATGACCTGCTCTAACTCAACCAAAAATAAAATAAATAAAAGCTTTTGATATATTCGAAGCTGAATAGTAATACATAATTAGGAATGTTTTATTTATCCTAAAATATAGAGCTGTGCTGTGTATCTTCCTATTTCAGCAGAAGGTACTAATAGAAACTCCTTACAAAGCAAAATGTCTACAAAAGACTCTGCTTCTAGTCCCAGTACGTTCTACCTCGTAGAAGCTGCTGTTCCCAGTCCCACTTGAAGTAATAATAATTCCATCATTAGAATGCCTAGAATTAGAATGTGGCAATTGGGGAATTCCTTCATAACAGATTCTCTTTAAAATATGACTTCATAGTGCAGTCGTTACTGTCTTGTGGTGGATTTGTCAATAGAGATCGGTTAATTATCTGAGCAATCCAAATGTGAACCTGGGGATCACTTTCATAGATTTAAGAGGTATTACAACAAGTAGCCCTTTGAAAACATTTTCACATACTCAATGGAACTGTGCTCAGGCTGCTGAAAGATGTTTAATGAACCTTTTATTTATGGATAAATCCAGCGAGTATTACTATTTCAGCTATTTAGTCAGTGGTGTTTTGCTATACCAGCCCTCTGTCATTTATGAAAAATGCATAGCCATTCAAAGTGGAGGGTATCCAGGTACAGGTTCAGCTTTACATGCTATAGTAAAGGGAGTCCTTGTTCAGACAGACTTTGGAGAAGGTTTTGTTTCTCATAGCAACCACACATTTTACATTTAGGGTTGCTTGGATAGTCTTGAAGAGGAAGTAACCCCCCCCCCCCCCCTGAAAAACGGGAAAAAACAAATCCTGCAAGAGAAAGGCATAATGAGCTAGTATGCATAGCATACTCGCTCATTATGTTGCTACTTACCCGAAATCGAAGTGCTCCTCATTCGTCGCCGCCATGTCCCCTCCCAGATTCTTCCTGTTTTCGTTGCTCGGTTAAGAACCAGCTCTCAAACATTTGTTGTCTGAAATTCTGACAGCAAATGTCCGATGGAGCATACACATGGTCTGATCCGAGCCTGTGTACGTGGCATAACAATGCAATTTGGTACAGTAGGAATCAGGGAGCCCTGCTTCTAATCTAAAAGGCACCAACTATCAGTATAATATGGAATTATTACTTAAGGGTAGTCGGGAGGACTGGAGTCCCCTGAATAAAACATATTTCATCTGTAGGGTGGTTTATATACACTTTATTGTCAAAAGTATTGGACCGCCTGCCTTTACCTGCACATGACCTTTAATGGCATCCCAGTCTTAGTCTGTAGGGTTCAAAATGGATTTGGCCCACCCTTTGCAGCTATAACAGCTTTGACTCTTCAAAGAAGGCTGTCCACAAAGTTTAGACGTGTGTTTATGGGAATGTTTGACCATTCTTCCAGAAGCACATTTGTGAGGTCAGGCACTGATGTTGTATAAGTCCTGGCTCACAGTCTCCGCTCTAAGACCCCTTTCACGCTGGGGCGGTTTGCAGGCGCTATTGCGCTAAAAATAGTGCCTGCAAACTGACCTGAAACAGCAGAGTTTCCCTGAAAGACTCAGAATTCTCTGGGGCAATACTTTTACCCGAGCTCCGGGCCCATCCCACCCCCCCTAATAACCAATCCTTGGTGACCCAGCCTTGTCCTGTACCAGGGTATGCCCCCATCAGTCAAGGCTCTCTTTCCCTAGGGGGGCTCAAGGGGCCTTCATTCTCCAGTGTGAAAGCCTGAGCGCTTTCACACTGAAGCTGTGCGCTAGCAGGACCTCTCCCAAAAGTCCTGCTAGTCGCATCTTTGGAGTGGTGAAGGAGCGGTGTGTTTACCGCTCCTTCCCATTGAAAGCAATGGGAAACCACGGCTATACCACCGGCAATGCGCCTCTGCAGAGGTGCATTGCCGGCAGTATAAGACCTTTTTTGGCCACTAGCGGGGAGTAAAACTGCACCGCTAGTGGCCAAATACCACCGCAATTCCGATGGTAAAGCGCCGCTAAAAATAGCAGCACTTTACCGCCACCGCACCTCCCGCCCCAGTGTGAAAGGGGCCTAATTCATCTCAAAGGTGTTCTATCGGGTTTTAGGTCAGGTCTCTATGCAGGATAGTCAAGTTCCTCCACGCCAAACGTACTCATTCATGTCTTTATGAACCTTGCTTTGTGCACTGGTGCGCAGTCATGTTGGAACAGGAAGGGCCCATCCCCACACTGTTCCCACAAAGTTTTAGAGCACAAAATTGTTCAAAGTGTCTTGGTATGCTGATTTCTCAAGAGTTCCTTTCACAGGAACTAAGGGGCCTAGCTTAACTCTTGAAAAACAGCCCCATACCATAACTCCCCCCCCCCCCCTTGCACCAAATGATTTGGACTAGTGCACAAAGCAAGGTCCTTAAAGAAATAGATGAGCGAGTTTGGGGTGGAGGAACATGACTGGTCTAAACAGAGTCCTGACCTCAACCCGGACAGAACACCTTTATGCTGCTATGCTTTGTGATGAGCTTTGATGCAATTGTCATTCTGTGAGTAAAATACTTACCACTTTTTATATAATAAAGTTATGGTCCAGATGCCCCCAGTCTTATGAGGTCAGCGAAACAGGACTTATTCAGGCAAGCCAGGATGGCATCTTTGGGCCCACTCCCAATCGCAGGAGATTTTGTAACTACTTAAAAGTTATCTTGTAACAGTAGCAGTCACATCATCACTGTGTAGAGAGCAGAGCTGTGGAAGAGACCGGACAGGCTCCACCCACTACAGGCTGCCTGTGGAAAACTACAGGAGGGGGCGGAGACAAGACTAGTTACCCTGCACAAGAAGGGAGAGCAGCAGTCACAGGTCTTGATTACAGGAAGTTTTTGCACAAAGACAAAGTTTCCTACTGGATTACTGCGCAGATCTGGAAGAAATTTACACATGACTATTGTTTTTAGACAACATTTGCTTATACCGGAGTTAAACCTAAAGAACTGGTGCAAGTAAATGGTTAGAACCATAGCTGACTAAAAGAAAAACTATTGCAAAATCATTATTCTTCTTGTTTTATTCCTCTTCAGATGGCCGCATTACAATGCAACGATATGAAGCCCTTATTTATTTGGAAAATTACTATTCCATTTCTTTAGATGCTTTTCTCGGATTGTAAACGTATCAATGGCATTTTCAGCAATGCAAATAATTTAGTAATGTGGCATCATTCCACTATATGTAAATCTCTGAAATGAATTATAACAGTACAGAAGAAGAAATTATGCATCCAAAAGTACACCATGAATAATACATTTCCCTCTAGTGCCAGATACTGATTGTGTTTGGGTGTAGTCCCAGCAGCCTGCTTACAGCTGTTTTCTACTTATTTGTTTTATTCCTGAGGCCCGTCTATGATTGTCTAAAAGGTATAATAAGTGCTTAACAGCTGCTGTTGTTATTAAATGCCGTAAGCAGCATTGGAGGACTTTTTAAGCATGTCTGACTGTCTGCACACAAATCTTGTTGTCCAACTCTCATTATGTCTAATGTCAATCAGGATGGGTGCTTATAAAGTAGATAGTACAACCATAGGTTATGGTGAGAAGGAATTAAAGCCATCAAAAAGCCTTCTAATTGGTATGCAGCACAGTACAGCCTTCTTCAAACTGAAGGTATGTCATTCCTACACATATCTTGTTGCATTGGGTTATGGTGATAAGGAGCTAAAGCATTCAAAAAGTCCTCACTCTAATTAGTATGCAGCTCAGTAAAGCCCTTTTCAATAAGAAGGTATTCACATCTATCATTCATCACATAGCCCCAAAAGTAGGAAACACAAACTGCCACTGCTCCAGGTAAGCTTAAAGTGATACTAAAGTCAATTTTTTTTGTTAAAGATAACAAACATATGATACTTACCTGCCCTGTGTAGTGGATTTGCACAGAGCAGCCCAGGTCCTCCACTTTGGCTCTCCTGGCCCATCCCTTCTGTTTTAGTGCCCCCACAACAAGCAGCTTGCTATGGGGGCACCCGAGCTGAGCTACAGCTCCCTGTGTCCATTCAGAGAGGAGGTGCGGCCTGGCCTCGCTGCCTTTCTGTCCTCATTGGCTGACTAAGTTTGATTGACAGCAGTGGGAGCCAATGGCGCTGCTCTGCTGTCTTAGCCAATAAGGAGGCGTGTCCCCGGCAGCTAAGGCACTCCTACAACATTGCTGGATCTAGATGGGCTCAGGTATAAGAGGAGCTGAGGGGGGCTGCTGCACACAGAAGGTGTTTCATTTCAATGCATTAAGATGAAACACCTCCTGCTTTTAAAATCACTTTACATGCCGGAACCCCCCACTCACCAGCCTGGACGGGTGCTAGCCCAGCTCATATACTTTAAAGAAGATAGACGGATGGCTGCACTCCTAGAAGCCTCTAAAAATCATCTTTATTCGCATTGAGATGGATAAATAAAAAAAAATGCCAAAAGATCACACATGGGGAGAGAGCAGGAGATGGCAACGCGTTTCACACTAATCCATGTAGAAGCACTGAAGCCATGGGGACAGCTTCTGTGATGTCCCAAAAATAGAAGAATCATTTCTCATGGCAAGACAGCCATGGAAATCAATACTTTACACCCCATTGGCCACATGCACATCCAGAATCACTGGTGTATAGGGAAACTATAGCTTAATAATATAGAACCAATTATCCAAAACTGTATACAGCAGTTTCATACTATTTGGCCATCATCAGAGCAGTGTATGGAAATTATGGCTTCTCTATGGAGGCTGGGGACTATGACGTACCTGGTAGCAGAGCCAGATATGATGAGGAAGGCCTCTCTTATACCCTTTACTCTGTGCCCTTGATAGTGTAGACAGAAGGCGTAGGAGTACAGAGTGGCACGAGTGCCTGTAATGCCGCGTAAACACGATTGGAAATTCCGACAAGAAAACCATGGATTTTTTTCACTCAGGAATTTTGGCTCAAACTTGTGTTGCATACACACGGTCACACAAATGTTGATGGAAATTCTGACTATCAAGAACGCGGTGACGTACAACACTACAACTAGCTGAGAAAAATGAAGTTCAATGATTCAGAGCATGCGTCGAATTGATTCGTGTTTTTTTTGTGCGTTGGAATTGCATACAGACGATCGGAATTTCCGACAAGAACTTTTCCCGTCGGAAAATTTGAGAACCAGCTCTCAAATTTTTGCTGTCGTAAATTCTGACAGAAAAAGTCAGATGGGGCCTACACACAGAATTTCCGACCAAAAGCTCACATGGAACTTTTCTTGTCGAAAATCCCGACCGTGGGGTACGTGGCATAAGTCTTGCTAGCAGCAGGGCAGGTATCCATGCTGAGCAGAGAAGTTGTCAGATGGCTCCAGTAAGCAGGCGAGCAGGTGAGTAGCTGGTACTGGCTGCAGCAGGCAGAGTACCAGAGTCAGTTAGGCTGGGTCATACACAGACAGGATGGATCGGGTACAGAGCACACGCAGGAGAATGGTCAGGAAACAAACCGGGTCTGGAACCAATCAGTAAAGCAGGAGCCAATAGAGCAGACAGAAGTGGAGGTCAGGGGACAAGCCAAGATCAGTGCAGGTGGAGTTCAGAGAATGATAAAGACAAGCCGGGCAAGCAATTGGAAACAGGATACAGAGTGAGACCTTGTACACACGACCGAGGAACTCGTCAGAAAAGACGCATCGTTTTCCTCAACGAGTTCCTTGTTAGGCTTGTCGAGGAACTCGACAAGCTTGCTTTGGGTACACACTGTCAAGACAAAAGCTCCTCGTTATCAAACGCGGTGACATACAACAGCAGGGGAAGTTCGATTCCACTGGCACAACTCTTGGGGCTGCTTTTGCTAATCTCATGTGTTTGCGTGTTAAAGTGGAGGTTCACCCAAAAAGTTAATTTTTAAGATTAGATTGATGCTCATTTTGTCAAGGGGAATCGGGTAGTTTTTTTTAAATCAAAGCAGTACTTACCGTTTTAGAGAGCGATCTTCTCCGCCGCTTCCGGGTATGGGCTGCGGGACTGGGAATTCCTATTTGATTGACAGGCTTCCGACAGGCTTCCGACGGTCGCATACATCACGTCACAATTTTCCGAGACGAACGTCGGTGCACAGGCGCCGTATAGAGCCGCACCGACGTTCGGGTTCTTTCGGCTACTCGTGACGCGATGTATGCGACCGTCGGAAGCCTGTCAATCAAATAGGAACACCCAGTCCTGAAGACCATACCCGGAAGCGGTGGAGAAGATCGCTCTCTAAAACGGTAAGTACTGCTCGGATTTTAAAAAAACTACCCGATTCCCCTTGACAAAATGAGCATCAATCTAATCTTAAAATAAAAATTTCGGGTGAACTCCCGCTTTAAGTAAAAGTTTGTTAAGAGACGATTTGGACTTTTCAGTCTGTTACAGCGTGAAAAATGTGTTATCTCAATTACAAACGCTACTTTTACTCCCGTCTCATACTTTATTCTGAGCAAGCGCGGGTTTCTTAGCATACACACGCTCGAGTTTCTCATCAAAAACCAGCCAGACGAGGAACACGACGAGCAAATTCAGACTCCCGTCGAGGAAAAAGAGAACTTGCTCTCTTTTTTGCTCATCGAGTTCCTAGACAGTTTCCTCGATGAAAAACGTACACACGACCGGTTTCCTCGGCAAAAAAGCTTTCCCACCAAGTTTCTTGATGGATTCTGCCGAGGAAACCGGTCGTGTGTACGAGGCCTTGACAGGGTCACATGTTACACAGGAGGCTGAAGACAAAGCAGCACTGATCCTGAGTACTGGCCAAGATTAAATAGGCCGTTTGGCACCAGCGTCTGTCACAGGTGCACGAGTATGCACAAGAGGGAATAAGCATTAGTCTGTGCGCAGAATTCCATCCAGAGGACTTATCTTGTCTATTTGCAAGCCTTTCCTTACAGGGACCCAACAAGACAGTATAATCACAAGGGTTATGATAAGAAGGGACTAAAGCATTTAAAAAGTCCTTACTGTTCGAAAAATTCTAGCCAAATACATGATTGTTCAAAACATTATTGTAAATGATTTGATATAGTAATTAAGAAAGAAGCCAGCTCTCCAATGTCCATATGTGCTGTTATTTCACGTAGACAACCAATGTGTCAAGGACATGCAGCCCCTATTTGAAGACAAATTGACTATTTTATATGCTGGCATCTGGCACAATACATTTCATATGCATTATTAAGATGATGATTTTCCCCAAAGCATTTTTAAAATTGAGTACATTTTAATGAATACATTTTTATTACAAAATAAAATTAAGATACTCAAACGTATATCATTTAAGGTGTTTATTATTACGTAAGCTTTTAATGTTACCAGAAAATATTTTCAAGCTTAAAGCAGTATTGTACCCAAAACCAAAAATGTAATATATTGCAGATTATCAGTCTTTAGATGTGGTGGCTGAAATTGTTTTCTTTGTAGTTACACAAGCAGTTACAGCAGCAGTTTTTTTTTGGGGGGGGGGGGGTAGAGATTTTACATGTATAAATAAAAGCTGATCATTGTAAGCACCCCTGTCAGTGGTAAATGGTTTGTCTCAACCCTGTAACAGCTACAAAAACAACACCCCTACTGGCTATATCAAAAGATGGAAAGAAAAAAAAGAAAGTTTAAAAAAGAAAAGAAATGCAGACATCACATCTAAGAATGTAATTAATGTTTGCTTTTGGGTTTAATACTGCTTTTACTAAAACCATTTATTTATTTTGGGACAGAGTGGGGAAGAGTTACAATTTTTATCAGGCTTTTATTTTGGATTTCTGTCTGTGATACCATTGGGGAGATTTTCCCTCACTTCCCATCTTTATAAGAAATTACATTTTTCATCCAGATATGAGGGTACAGAAAACAATAAAAATACTCTCTGAAGTTCTAATCTACTAACTATATTATTCTTATTGTCTCTGTCCCCATTAGAAAGATTCTTTATCACTTCCTGGCAGAAAAGGAAGTTAAGGGACCTTTCACACGGGCGGATCAGTAATGATCCGCCTCTGTGTGACCGCTTTGCTCAGCGGGGATCCTCCGTTAAATCCCTGCTGAGCCGTCAGCTGACAGGGCGGTCCCCGCAACACTGTGCAGGGACCGCCCTGTCTTTCCTCCGCTCTCCTCTATGGGGGGATCGGATGAACACGGACCGTATGTCCGTGTTCACCCGATCCGATCCGCCAGACGGAAGAAAAATTGGATCATTGCGGAGGCGGATGATTACGGGTGACACCCGCAATCACATAGGGACCAATGTATGTCCTGTTTTCATCCGCAACGGATGGATGAAAATGCGGACATACGGTCCGCACATGTGAAAGGGGCCTAAGGCTGGGTTCACACTTGTCCGACAACGGTCCTACATTGGGAGCCTCATGTAGCATGACGTGTGAAAATCAATGTTTCCCTATGAGAGCTGTCTTAACTGGTCCTACACAAGTCGGTCCGACTTTGAAAATGCTCCCTGTACTACTTTGGTCCTACATTGATCCTACTTCAGCCCATTGAATATCATTGAAGTCGGACCATCCGACTTTTGACATCTGACTTGTAATTACAGCAGCAGTAAAAGGAATTTATCTCACTCTGGGATTGTTTTGATTGGTCAAAGAACAAGTCAGTCGGATCAAAGTAGTATCCTGTTCATCCCTTTTTGTTGTACACTGTATAATTTGAGTATATTGGAACATTCAGATTTTTTGTAGTTTCGTTTTTGCGTATATGATTTTGCTTGCGCTACGCTGCTTTTTTATTAGTTTATTTCATTATTGAGTGTTGTGAATTCACTTATTTGGTGTTAGCTGGCAACATTTCATTAAATATTCAGATTATTTTGAGTACAGGTCAAGTACAGTAATTATTACTGTGGTTGCGCTAAGTGCTTTTCTATCATAGTGTTTGAGCATAAATGCATTCTAATGGTAGAATATTATTTTATTCTGGCTATTGAAACACACTTATGCACGTAAACGTGTTTCTTCTGCTAAAAAGCGCCTCTCGGAATGTGCCTTTAGTGTTTTTTTTTCTGTAAACGCTTTTAAAGAAATACTCCTGTAAACGTGTGCAAGGCCACATAGACTAACATAGAGGTGCTTATACAGGCAAAACAAATAATATGCACATATGAATAAGCGGCATTTTTTTTTGGCTCCATGTGCATGAGACCTAAATAGACTAATAATTGTATCTATTTATTGTTCATTCTATAGTAAATGCCAGTTCATCAGTAGCACATATTCACCCTTCCTTTTCTCCCCTGCTGCTCCATGAGGCCACAGGGAGTGAGGAGCCTTGTGTAAGCTTAACTTTGCTATATTTGGAACTTATTTAGGGCAGAGGACTACCTCTCTGCCCCCACGTGGCAGTACTTGGAATATCAGCAAGTCCTTGAATTTTACATAAAACACAGAGAAACGTGTTGCATACTCCTTTATACCTGAAAGTGACAAATATTTTTGATAATTGGAGCAGTAGGTAGAGAAGAGGATATAACATAAAACCTGTTATTTTGTCTTGCATGCAAAAAAAAGCACAGGTTTGACGAGCCCAATGCATTTTTAATGTGCAAATCCTCTGAATATATTATATTCTTATAATTTGCTGACTTAAATGAATGAAGTGTTGAAGGAGACATTACTTTTATTATGTTTTAGACAGTACTAGCATGACATTGATACATGTTGCATGTGTCATCTTTCTCATAGCAAGCCATATTTAATACTATCGTGAGACTGTCTCAAAAAAATTATTATGCAGCTCTACTTGCAGAGAATCCCCAACTGACATTCAATCAGCAATTAATACAGAGTGTAGGATTACTTACACGACAATGTAATGTATCTTCCTTTTCTAGCATTCAGAGCTGCATACCAATTAATGGTAATTATATATACAGTTCTAATCTCCATAGTAGTTCCTTGAGAGCTCAGTAAAGATTAGCTCAAAATAAAGTTATGTTGGGATCGAAAGAGACCCGTCTGTGAACGCTCTTCAACTGTAACCAGTCAAATAAAAAGAATATGTGAAAACACTTACTGTAAGAAAGTAATATACTGTATGTACTGTCAAATCAAATATTGCTATGTGCAACCATAATATCACACTGTAACATCGGAACCTGTGCCAATAAAAAAATTACAGTCCCAAAAAATGCTCAATAGTTCATAATAAGTAATAATCTTCCATAAAGTGCTCTGTTGTGTAAATAAAGTGCTCTGTGCTTAAAATAGTTTTTCAGTTCTCCAAATAAGTGCTCATTGCCAAACACTGTGCTTCCAAACACTAACCAGATGTAATTAGCTTTATTCTTTTCAGCAAAAAAGTCACAGCATGCATATGGAAACCTTCCTGCATATTTAGACAATGGAATTCAGCCTTTACACCTCTTTGCTCTTCTCCTCCTTGAGGGCGAGCCACATAGTCCAGTATTGTTTATTAAAAATAATTTGTTAAAACACATTAAAAACCTACATTGAATTGAATAAATGTCAAAACCGCATGAAAGTCCAGGAAACGCTGCCGCCGCAGCATGCGTAAAACAGGCTGGAAATGACGTCACTGGATGTCCCGCCCCTGAAGTTCAATCAGCAATTAATACCGAGAGCAGTATTAATTATTCGACAATGTAATGTATGTCCTTGTCCATTCAGAGCTGCATACCAATTAATGGTAATTATATACAGGCGGTCCCCTAGTTACAAACATCTGTCTTACAAACGACTCCTACTTACAAATGGAGGCAACAGGAATTGAGAGGACATCTACCCCTAGGAAGGGAAATTCACACTTGTAATAGTTATTATGGGAAAAAGAAACATCCACTGATGCTTTACCACCAAGATGTGTTTCCACAACAACCCACAATAAAAAAAAATCCAAATGTCATAGGGACAGAAAGTGAGGTGAAATCTTCTGAAATGGGGCACAGACAGCAAAATAAACATTACAGGGGTGTTAACCCTTCCCTATGCTATCCAAATAGCTTAAAAAGTGTTTTTTTTTAGCCGGAGCTACTGTAAACTTAAAAAATATACCTGTTCCAACTTACAAACAGATTCAACTAAAGAACAGACCTACAGATCTTGTTTGTAACCCAGGAACCACCTGTATACAGTTCTAATCTCCATAGTATTTCCTTGAGAGCTCAGTAATGATTAGCTCAAAATAAAGTTATGTAGGGATCGAAAGAGGCCAGACTGTGAACACTCTTCAGCTGTAACCAGTCAAATATAATGAAAATGTAAAAATACTTACTATATACAGAATGTTTTTTTTTTTAAAGGAATAATCTGAATTATCTTTGGTTCTCTTCTCTACACCCCCCTCTCTCATTCTTTCTTCCACCATCCATAACCATTATCTTACTTTCCCCTGGTCTTGTTCCCCCTTCATCCCTCTCCCCCATTTAGTCCTTCTCATTCGCATTCTCTCCCTGACTCTCTCATATTATTAATTCTCCTGGCTGCTTTACAGTAATTATAAATCAACAATTCAAAGCTCACAGGCTGCAGTTTTTCTTCTAAAGCCCAGTGCAGGTTTTTCTTTCAGTGATGCGGTGATGGTGATGGCCTGTTTCTAAAGAGACATCATTGACAATAATCCTGTGAAATGGCCAAACTTCAACCTTAATAAATCTCCTTTTTCTCTTTGTGGCTGTAGAGTTCTTTTCATTTCACACTAGGCCACTCAAGGCTTCAGTCTGGATCTCTCTACAGGCACCACAAAGTAAAACTGATAGACTGTAGACAATGCATACTTTAAAGTTGGGATCATAGAAAGATTTGTGATAATTGTATGTCTAAAGACTTCCCTTTTCAGTATCTCTGCTAGATGGAAGAATTACTCTACTTTTACAGTTCAGGTAACATAAAATACAGACTGCTTGAGCATTAAACAAAGAAGACCTAAACATACATACAGAAGTTAAGCTGTACAAAGCAAGATGCCAGGCCCACTGCTGTTTGAAATTTCTTTACCTAAGGGTTTTCTGTATTGCTACAATAGAATATTGGCCTGTTTGCATTCATTTTAGAAGAGATTTTGACATTAAAGTAGAATTAATTATAACTAAAGTGTACTGTATTTGCTGGCATATAAGACTACCTTTTGCACTCAAAAAAACTGGCCAAAAAGCAGGGGTCATCTTATACGCCAGGTCAACTGCTCAGATGCGTGCTGGATGTGCGGTAATACTGTATGTAGCTTCGGCTACATACAGTATATACCGCTTAGCCAATCCCGGTAAGCGATGTATTCAAATGAATACAGAGCCTGATCGGATTGGAGTAACAACTTCTGCCAATCCGAGCAGGCTACTGTATTGGCTTTGGGAGTCAGAGAGGCGTGGGCTGATGATGTTACAGCCTCTGCCAATCCAAGCAGGCTTTGTATTCATTAATAGAATAGATCGCTCGCCGTGATTGGATCCAGCTCCAGCAAGAATGAAGAAGAATATGGCTTCAGAAGGAAGAAATATGAAGCGTCGGAAGCCTCGGAAGGGGGGTCGTCTTATACGGTGAGTACAGGCAAAAAATCTTAAAAAAACGTAAAATTAGTGGGTCGTCTTATACGCCCAGTCGCCTTATACAGCGGCAAATACAGTATACAATAAATTCTTGAGATACAATATCATTTAACAGTGACACTGAGAGGTGCAGATTGGTTAATATAATAAATGTATTACTCCTGCGCTGTCAGATAAAGATTAAGGGTACACTGCAGCAAACACCTGGTAAGCTGATCCTAACAGATAAAATGGAAAAATTGGTAAAATGGTAATAAAAATAGAAAGTCTCTTGCGCTAATAGTGAGTAGATGAGAATGTGGGGAAGTCTAGGAGACAGAAGCTGCTAGATCTGATGGTGTTCACTGTACATGTAAATGAATATATCTAAAAGTGATCTTGCACTAAAAGTGTAAAATCAATACATACAAACTCCAAAACGGATGTGATAAGGTGCTATCTATATAATACCAAATGGCTCATATACAAAATTGTAAAATGGATAATAAATAAATAAATGCGCCTACATATATTGACCCACAAACAGATAATGATATAATATTGAAAAGTGATCAAATATATATATATATATAAAGTGTCACTGTGCTGAACCTTTTGCAACTTTTTTTGCAGCTTTGCACTTTTTGCCATTTTATGATCACTTTTCAATATTATATCAGTATCTGTCTGTGGGTCATTATTTATTTATTTATTATACATTTTACAATTTTGTATATGAGCCATTTGGTATTATATAGATAGAACCTTATCACATATTTGCACCGTTTTGGAGTTTGCATGTATTGATTTTACACTTTTAGCGCAAGATTACTTTTAGATATATGTATTTACATGTACAGTGAAGACCATCAGATCTTACACTTTTAGCGCAAGATCACTTTTAGGTAAAATGTTAATGTTGCGCTGTGAACCTACTAAAATTACTATAATAAAGTGCTGGTGCAAGGTTAGAACACACAATGCATGTCAGTGCAATCTTGATGGGTGCTAAAGTGCAAAGTGAAACAATATTCAACAATAACAAGTGATGGTAACTTGAAAATAATCACATATTGATAAACAGTGAAATACACTGCCATGCAATCTTAAAATGAGTAACTATAATAAGGGTAAGTAAAAAGTCCAAATGTAAGTAAAAAGTCCAAGTGTAAACCCTGTATAAGAGTATCTATGACATCCAATCCCAGATACTGCGACAATCAAATGCAGTTAAAACGGAAGTAAACCCATCCATAAAAACTGTTTCATTTCCGTTAAGTGATGGAAATGTAACACTCCCATTGGTTGTGCTCTCAACCAAACTGTCAAGCTATCCAAGGGCTGGTGTTATAACTGATCACATGCGCAGAACCATGGCAGTTGTAGATTAAACAGAGGCAGCTTCCTTGGCTGAAAATGATAGGGGTGTTTACTTACACTTTAAGATGAGTAGTAAATCCCTCCACCTTCAAAGTAACAGCCAATGCCAGGCCAATGGTTACAGCATGAATAATTCAAATGCAGCAATTCTCAGAGGGTCCCTCTTTGATGGTTCCAAAGATGGATCGTAGTATGTCCTTCTTCGCTGTCATTCTTCACTCAGTATTCGGGGGGGGTGTAAAATGGAAGAGAAATAACAATAGCATAATCCCATTTAAAATAAGGCAATTTATTAGAATAAAAACGTAGATACACTCACTTTTGGTTAAAAAGTACAGATAGTGCTCCACGAGCGCCAAGCTCATATGTTTCTGTCACTTCCTGGTTTCTCCTATTGCTCAAATCCCAGCCTACAGTATGGGGTTATCACATTAGTAAGCGCAGTGCATGGGTAATGTAGAACGGATAGGGGTTGCCAACCTTGTTATGCTATTTAGACATGTCTCAACAAGGCAGATATGGCCCCAAGATTAATCACATTATTTGTTTAGATATTTTGTTAAAAGAAACTGTTTCTATAAATGTATATATTTTTCTAATGTGTCTTTATGATGGAGACGCATGAGAGATGACAGTCAATATTAGACAACCACACATAGAGATGGGACTGTAGGGCTGTTGATAAACCTATTGTTGCACACAACTTGAAAGGGATAACAATCTATGCAGCAGGTGAAGGCAAACTTTTCACAAGCATTACAGATATTCAGCAAAGTTAGTCTAGTCAGCCAAGAAAACTAAACTGCACATAACTGGGTTAAATTGGATGACAGCAAATTCCTAATTGCACCCGACTTGCAGGTTATCTTAACAGCTGTATTGGCACTGAGCACTGTCTGCTTTCTTGGCTTGTCAGCGCCTCCTGGCAAGCCCGTCAGCACATTCTGGGGAGCACACCTACCAATGCTTAACCCAACTATATTGTTCCCTAAGGGCTCTCTGGAATGCAGAACATCGACTTTGCTCATTCCTAAGTATTTATTTTTATAAGTTCTGCCCATTAAAACAATTTCCTATGGCACAGGAATACTTTCCCAGACTTGACCACTACATTACCTGTAAAGAGAACTTGTCACCTGTTTAGATATGTATTGTTTGTCTGAATATGTCTGAAAGTCATTTACAATCTGGTTTGCTCCTTGATGTACTGAAATTTCAGTTTCTTGATGAATGAGCTGGTTCCCTGAGTGCTGTACCCACCTACAGATTGAGTGGACTTGTTTCCCTTGCAGGATCCTTTGGAGCCACTCTTGTGTGCATGCTTCCAGACAGGACTAGAGCCAAACGTATATGCTGTGTGCTAAAAAACGATGTGCTGTGACAGCTCGAGCCTGAGGCCCTGCCACTGTAAAAGCGTTGGAGAAAGTGACACAGGGTTTGCATAAATGCAAAATTCAGGGTTCCAGAATGTCCGTTCTGAACAGGGAAATTTTTTTTTTCATCTTTCCCCTGGGTTGTGTAATTCCTGAATAAGGGGCTTGAGCTCAGAGATTCCAAAGTGCTTTGGGAAGGTAGGAGTCTCCAACCCAGTGTCCAGGTATTGGCAGTAACCAGCAGACTGAGTATGCAGGTGTTCACAGCCTTTATAATCTGGAACCTGACAGCAGTTCAGGGCTCCACCACTGAGACAGGAGGTTTCTGCATAGGGGTCAGGAAGAGCCCAATCCTTCCCCAGGAGTCAGAGAGGCTGCATGGGACAGTCAGACAGTGTATTCCCGCCCTGTGCATGAGCAGATGGTGACATAGCAGCAAGGAGCTGGAAGAGCAACACGCCTGAGCAGAGAGAGCCATGAGGCTGAAGTAATTTATGTTAGTGTTGATGGTGGAAATCCATGCGTGGGAAAGTGATTTTCTGTTTTTTTTTTTTGTTTGTTTTTTTAAATAAAAGTTGGCCAACAAGCTCTTAAACAGCACTTCTGGGGTGGATTCAAGCCACTGAGAAGCACTACCATTGAGCGAAAACCCCTAAACCATCACAGTGCATATATGCACACACACACAGCCCTATGCCAAGCCCCTCCCCTGCTCCCTCCCTCATCCCCTTACAAGCTACTTGAGGGACAGCAGCTTGTATTTGTGCTATCATTTTGTTACGAATATGCAGCAAGCATGCTCCACATCAGCATATTCAAGGAACCTGTGCTGAGGTACCTGGAGCTGGCATCTGTAAAAAAAATAATAATAATTTTCCCATATCAGCAGGAGACAGAGAAACAACATGGCAATGATCTTCCCAGTGAAGAACTGTGCAGGGGGGCATGTCAACAGGAAAAAGATAAACATTAGCACAATGATCCTCCAAGTGAAAATCTGTGCAGCAGAAGTCTGACCACTGCAGTAGAGGTAGGCTGTGCTCCCAATTAGAATGCAAAAAGAAAATTGATAACACTCGGATGGATGTGATTTCATGCCCTTGTGTGGTCAATTTGAAATAGAAAAGCAGGGGGACTGGCAGGATCACTGGGTATTTCACACAAAGGAAGCAATGCAAAGAGAATAGTATACTTTTTGAACGAGAAGTGCAGCACATGAAAAAACAAAGCTAGATGTTCACCTAGGTGAATGTGACATCAGTCCAATGCTGCATTTGTCCCCTGCCACCTCTATGACCAAGAACTGAGCAATCAAAGACTGCTGATCGCTCAGTTCTCGGTCATTAGTAAACAGTGAGGTGACTGTCAGTCACTGGTTCTATGCTCGTCCCCTCTAGCTCTTACTGGAGCACCAGGTTGTGGAGGGAGCAGAAGTGACTGGTTTAGGCTTTCAGTGGCACTTTGTGTGGATCTCAGCATTTTAGTAGGGATCTCTGCAGAGTCTGGACTGGCTGAGTGACATCAGGCAGCAGCAAAATTTAGCCCGCTGTCAGCTGAATATGGATCACAGGAATGCAGAGTGAAGTGCATATCTAAGATCCCCAAGAGAAGTAAGACCAACAGAGCTTTGGCCCTTCTTCGTCCTAATAAAAGTACATGGTTACACAGACAAATATCATAAATATGAAATGTTGAGACTACATACACTTTAATTGTACTTTAATGTGTGCTTTCATCAGTGTGTTCACTTGACATTGAGACAGATGATTACACAGATTTTTCAAGACTTATCAGCCAATTGCTCATAATCTGTCATGGTTTTGGATATAATATGACAGTGGAAGTATTCTATATTACTGTATTTTAATATACGTATTACTGTACAAGGCAGACCAATTGAATACATTTTTATTTTTCTGCCTAATGTATATATTTTTGCTAGTATAATTGATATCAGAGCCATGTATACAACATATTTTCTTTTTCTTGTAGGACAAATATGCTTCTCCAAGTAATGTGATGTATTTTATTTATATTTGTTAATGCAATTTTCAAGCCTCTTTGCTGTTTAAAATGAGCTTGTATAGTACATAAAAAATTGTAGAAATTGAAATGGGAATTTTTAAAAGGCAGTGCAATGTAGGATTACAGTCTAGATAGCTACTATTAAATGCATATTCATATTCAAGCTAATGGCTTTATTTATCATATTTACATCCCATAATTGGATTTTAAGCTAACAGGGATTCATTATTCCAACAATGTTACAGAGTGAACAATGACAAAAGTATTAGCTGGGAATTTAATGGAAATCTCTTGTACTCACTACAATTTTTATGAAAAGAATAAAAAACAGCTCACAGGTCTGATTAGAAATGCAGTTTTCACGTGATAAATGAATAACCTGGGCTTTGTGAGTGCAAAAGCTTACAATCATTAATTCTGTTTGCATCTGTTTATTCAATGCCTCCCACTCTATGAATTGATAAGCAAAGGACAACTAATAACTTTAAAAGTTAAAGTAAATCAAAGAAACTTCTGCGCTACAATATATCCCCTATCTAGGCCAACCAGTACTCCAATGTATTACACACACATCTAAAATAATAAAATGGTAAGTGAGTGCAGCACTATAAAACCCTAAAATAAAGCGCAAAAAGGAAACTGTAAAGTGCACAATGCAAGACTTTTAACAGAAGTGCTGAAAATAGAATTATATACACCATATTTTATAAAATAGAATTGGTTATATGTGCCCTTTTTGTGCCCTATATTGTCTAAGAAATATGTTGATGAAAAAAGTCTTCAAGACCCATGGAGAACTCTTATCAGATAATAATTTTCCATTTTAAATACAGTGTCTGTATTTCCATTTACCTGTACCCGCTGTCTATATTTGGATGATAATACAGTAGAAAAAGAACAGATATACCCTAAGTTCTTTATAGAGCTGAATAGAGAGAGATTTGTGAGCCACATCTGGGTTGATTAGAAGCACATTATTTAAATGTAGAATTTGTTATATTTGTTATAATGTAATCTGCCAGTATTCTGTCAGACTAGTGTGCTGGCAGAAAACAAAAACTAGCAACATTTTGGCACATTGCTCTTCCCGCTTACAAAGAACAATCAAAATTATCTCTTATCAAAGAGGGGTAATGAGAGATTTCTAATCAAAACAGCTCAACAGAGACCTCTGATGGTGATGCACAGATACATTTTGTGTAACGAGCATCAGCATGACAAATGCAATCCTTAATAATGAAGCACTGCAGGATTAGTGGTTGCTTATGGAGCAGACACGTTTTCACAATTTAAAATGTATATTTAAGTAATTTCTGTTTATCCAGTCCTGAGATTTAGACAGCCCCACAACACAGCACCGCCAGGTGGATGACACCACTTGCAGTTATGGATTACTGTGGTATACTTTCTCCACCCTAGTCTTATGTCTGGATGGTGAAAGAGCAGCAGTAGACTGATGAGGTCATCCCACTGTTAATGCCACTCTTTTCTCCCATCAGCATGTTCTTTGTCAACACATTTGTATGCAGCATACAGTACCTGACTTACTTCCCATCCTACCCCTTCTGCTGCCATTCTAATATAATAGAGACCATGATCGTGCAATACTACAGTTGCCTACAAAATAACGTAATGCAAAGTAAAACATGACCCAAATAACTCAGAGTCTAATTATATTGTTGTTCCCCAAGATGACACAACCTCACAAAAGAGTATTAGATGGTGCTCACCTTGTAACACGGTGTCCCTATTTGAAACATGTTCACTATTAAACTCTGGTGTTGGAGTAGAAACCCACCATATAGTAATAACCTCTGGTAGTCAAGTAGGGTCAAAATAAATAAGGATCATTTACCTGCTTCTGAACTTCTTTCTTCACCATAATGATAGTGAGCATCGGAGGCACTGTTACTATTACAACACAGTGGCCATTAGAGGTGTATGGGGCTGTCTATTGACAGCCCCAAACAGTGCTGATGCTCTTTTGGTGGTGGTGTAGAGAGATCTCACTTGATCATTGCTCTGTAATTCTGGACTCATGACCCACAAAAGAAAGCATATTACTTCCAGGTTGAACTTCCAAGGAATATGATGAGGGAGTATGATCTCTACATCTCCATCAGAATAGGAGCATTGCTGTATATGGCTGTCAGTAGACAAAAATGAAAGATGGTGGCATCCAACAAATAATAACTGGGTTTCAGGGGACAGACCATAGCTGAATGTTTGTTTGCTGATATGTGCATTAATGGGTTGTTTATCAATGGAAAGGTTCACGTTAAGAGCAGTTCCTGTAAACGTTGGAAAATATGCCATACCCAGTTTTGACCAAAGTTTTAAAGCTTTGATACATAGCAGGTTTCATAATCCTGCCACTATTCCTCATGTTGGGCTTTTATGATGGACAAAGCTCTGACATTTCCTAGGAATGCTGAAGCCTACCTTTTCAATCTTGTGTCTCACACATTCTTTTTCATCAAATACTACAAAGTGCTTTCTCACTATCTATCTGATAAGAATGCATGAGACAGGGTGGGTCAGGATGGGTTGGGTAACATTACAAGTAAGCGCCAGAGCATTGCCAATCAGATTGGCCCCACATCCCTACATGGCTGAGGGGTTTGGAGGATGATTTTATTTACTCTAAAGTCTAAATCCTGGAATAAATTGCATCCCAGTTTGAAGCCCATTCAATTTTTTTTGTGTTACTTCACATATTAAGCGAGAATGGTTAGTAGGAGAGTAAATCCCAATCCCACTTCTAAAGATAAAGAAAAGACATATACGTTGCTGGAAATTGTCAGCTATTTTCAGGAAAGCTGGTTCTTGTTTAATCATCTTCTTCGCCTGGGAATCCCACTGCTTTGGGGCTTCAGAATTTTTAGAGATTTCACTTGGTTGTTCAGATCATAATTAAAATCCTAGGAGTTTATGTATCCAGAGGATTAGTGAGATTGTGTTTGAGGCTCAGATATCATAGAATATGTCGTGTTTCTATGCATGGGAAATTAGTTTTGTATCTATTGGTGTCCAGGCTGGCAAAAGGAAGAGCAAAGATGTGTCTCACAGCCGATATGTCCATTCTGCGTGCTGAGCTTATTATGGACTTTACATTGCATATGATGCTTGATATGTGGTCTACTATTCTCTTGTGTTCATTTTCTTTTACAGTACTTACTGTGATGGTATTATATTATATATATCATTTACAACAGAAAGCAAACCAGAAATATCAGATCTATTATTTAAATAAATGCTGAAAGAAGGCATTAATAATGGCCTATATAATGGATGTG
Organism: Rana temporaria; assembly: GCF_905171775.1. NCBI lineage: Eukaryota > Metazoa > Chordata > Amphibia > Anura > Ranidae > Rana > Rana temporaria. Next base: position 132,662,874 of record NC_053492.1, on the reverse strand, counting down.
AATATAGTTGAAGAGGCAGCACAGTGTCTTGATAATTAGCACTTGGCCAAGACCATATCTGCATTAAGTGTGCATGTTTTCTCTGTGCTTTTATGATATTCCACTGTGTACTGTTGTGGAATTCAGTCATTGCCAATTATTGTATTTTACAGTGAACAGAAAGTGGGTTTATTAGCATACATGTACATGGACATCCCCCAATTAAGAACGCACACTAGATATTCTATGACCGGCATATTAATACAGTGTAGAAAGCACATACATGATTGGTAAAGAGTATTTCTAAACATTATAATGTTTAGACAGCATAACTAGTTTGAACAGATTGACAAATATGCAATGTCACATTAGAGATAAGCAAGAAGAAAGGTACAGAATAACCTTTGACGTGCATTAAAAAAGCAAAAGTGCTGTGTAACACTATTAAAAATATATATGAAAAAAATCAACATATAATGTAAGTATAAAACATGTTCCAATCCTATATATCATAAACATGACCGTACCCCTCAAAAGAGCAAGTCCACAATCTCCTTCATCTAGATATATATTCATTTATATCATGCGTTTAATTGCATGCATGCTCCAGATATGAACCTGCCAAACCAAATAGACAAAAAAGAAAGGTGCTCCACCGCTGTGTTCCCATGAGCTGTCTCATTTGCCTCTTACCTCAAGGTTGACCTACACAGTGGTAGCACTGGCAGTGGCAGCAGTAAAAACACCTTAATATCTCATGGACACATGCAGGCATTTTAAATGCCTAGTGTAAAATTTCTGGTGCTTTCTTGTACCCAGGGAGCCTCAGCTGGCGTGTACAGCCTTCCATATAAGTAAATGCCTGTATGCGGCCATAGTTATAAAAACATATATATGCTTCTGTACATCAACATTTACCATCAGGTACAAAGTATTTCCTAAACACAAAAATGTATCCGCCAACACCAGCCTTACCCATCCAGCAGGGAGGGGATAAGTGAAGCTTAGAAACATCACTTCTGTCTGGTTTCTGTTGTCACTTTCCCTGGCCCTTATCAGAAAATAAACCACTTAAAACCCCCTTTAATAAATGTTGGGGCTACCCAACCCCCACGTGATGTGCAAATACAGGCATACCCCACTTTTAGGTACACAATGGGGTTTATTTACTAAAGCTGGAAAGTGCAAAATTAGGCTCACTTCTGCATAGAAACCAATGAGTTTCTAACCCCAGCTTGTTAAATTAAGCTATGGTAAAAAAAAACTGGAATCTCATTGGTTTTTATGCAGAAGTGAGCCTGATTTTGCGCTTTCCAGCTTTAGTAAATAAACCCCAATTGTGTACTTAAAAGTGGGGTATGGCTGTATTGTGTCACATACAACATTTAAACTACCACTATTTTATTCTCCAGGGTCTCTGCTTTAAGAAAATATGTAATGCTTAGGGTGTTTTACAAATTTTCGAGCCTAAAATTATTTTTTTAAACACATGTCCAAAAAACTCCTACAAAAACGACTTTGGCAAGAAATGGGTTTATCGTCCCTGCTGTCATCGATGTAAGCTTTTTATTAAAGCGTTAGAGGGTTAAGGGTTAAGGCTGCCTATTTTTGCCTTATAGTGACTGGGAAAAAGTTTCTTGGCCACAACCTAGATAGCCAGCTCATGTTAGTATCTTTCAGCCTTCCAGTTATCGTTCTTAAAAAGAAAATAATATTATTGCCTGAGAGTACCAGTGGAATTTTTTTTTAAAATGACAACAGCAGCACAAGGATAAGCCATTGTATTAAAAGTTAATATGTAGAGCTTTCTTGAGATTTAAAGGTCATGCCAAGTTCTCACAATGTACCATGGCAGCTTTGTAGAACAGAACACAAAACAATATTTAGTTCAATCTGCTGACATTGAAAGTACACAACTTTATTTCATTTTCTTGTAAATGAGGTGAAAGGGGTCACAGGTACGAATATTAAAGAACACTTTACCCCAACTAAAGTTTAATTGTTCCAAATAAAAACAAACAATATTATTTAATACAATCAGCTTAGTTTTAAGTAGAAGAATATATATTTTTTACAAATGTATAATAAAATAATTCATAGAGCAATGGGGCCAACTAAACCATAAAAAAACACTCAGGATTTTCTGGATTTTTGCATGAGTGCCTTCTAAACTGTGTTCTCATCTTCTCAAGCAAAGATTCCATTTACGTGAACATGTACATGCAAATTTTCCTGATCTGAGAAGACTTAAGGTTTATGAATCTGGCAGTCAGGATTCATAAATTAACATGAATCAATTTATATTGGGCACATGAATACTATATATAATATGCTAACGTATCTTTGTTGAACAAATGTTTTTTTCAATCAAGGTCACTGATGCAAAGAAGTATATGAACTATTATATAAAGTATCTCCGAGCAATTTTATTAATAATGTCCTCTGCCCCCCCACCTTTTTTTTTAAAGGGTAAAGAACAAATGCACATATATAATATGGTATCATAGATCATATAGTAAATAAAAGAAAGTCATGTCATATGACATCAGAATTATGTACAATAAACAAAAAAGATGGAACTACTGTACAAGATGAATCATTTTCTCATTATGCTATGTGCACATTATGCATGGAAGTAGCGAGCATTCATTTGTTGGCACCCCGGTAGTACTAGTCATGGACAGGGATACAGAAGAGTATATTTATATAAAGTTTTGGGAAAATATTTCTCCAAATTTGGGGATAAGTGATTGAAATTTATGTGGTGGTTTTGGTTGCTATCAAAGACACCCAGCTTGACCATATTTTGTCAAATTTGTTGGGGGTTGATATTCCAATATTCCAATGCTGCAAAAATAAAGTGAAAAAAGCCTATGTGACAGATAACTGCAATAAATTATAATAAATAGTCCTGTGTCTGCCCTACTGGCAGTATGTTTCATACTGCCAGTACTGGACACAGGATTATTTATTATAATTTATTGCAGTTATTCATCACATTGCACATAGGTTTTTTTGCACTTTATTTTGCAGCCCTGGATTATTAGTGTCAACCCCCAACAGGGTTGGCACAGAAAAGTATTGCTCAAGAAGAAGCGCCTTTCTTGTTCATTTATATATTGTGTGTGTGTATATATAAACCGATGGCACATCTATTTAATTAGTTGGATGATATAACACTTTGAATACTTGTCGGTTGCACTGTACAGTATATACTGTATACATGAATTATTGGTTTAATTTATTAGTAGGATATGTGAATTATTCACTGTTATATATGCTTAAGCAAGCGCTGCATTAAAACACTTAAAGTGGTTGTATAGTCTTTTTTTTTTTACTTCTACCTACAGGTAAGCATATAATAAGGCTTACCTGTAGGTAAAAAAAATATCTCCTAAACCTTTATGGTTTAGGAGATATTCCCCTTGCAATGAGCCGCTGAATGCAGCGGCGCATGCGCACAGGGGATTCTCGGCTTAAGGCCCGGCAGACGCCGGACCTTGCCGGAAAGAAGTCATGTGCGGGAGTGACGACATCGCGGCTCCAGCCACTCACATCGCTGGAGCCGCGATACCCGGAAGACACGCCGAGGGGAAATGTAATCTCCCTCATGGTGGACCGACAGAGGTACCGACGCCTCATTCTAAGGTAAGTATTTCATAATGAGCTAGTATGCGGTGCATACTAGCTCATTATGCTTTTTCCTTTACAGGTGGCACAACAACAACAACAACAAAAAATTACTATACAACCGCTTTAAAATGTCACAGTCGCTTGCATGCTCAACTTAACTATCGAGCCATCAAATTGCTGGTATCATAGCTGATCACATGTGCAGCACCATAGCTATTGTAGATCAAACATAGGCAACAGTTTCCTTTGCTGCAAGGGCTCATGCACACACATAGGGCTTAAAAAAAACAATGTTTAGATACGTGTTAAAGTGGATGTAAACCATCCATACCCCCAGTGAAGTGAACAGCCTCAGATGATACACAGAGAACCAAATCTCCCTACATAGGTTTTATATGTATATCTGCTGTCTTCACATTTATTTACTGTTTAGAAAGTTGAGATTGTGTTAGGAGATTTTCTCTTCCTGGTTAACACAGAGTGTGATGTCTGGACATACAGCCAAGATAGCTAACATTGCTGATTGGAGGAAAGGCACACACCCCCTCTCATCGTAGGCAGAGACTCTCAGAGCTGTTTTGTAATAGGAGCTGCCCCCTGCTAATCTATTTTAGCAACCTCCTTTGACAAAAGATTCAGGCTACTTTTGTCTAAAAAGTCAGAAAATATGTCAGTAGTTCTCAGGCTGATAACAGAGGAACCGTTCAGAAGAGAGCTATAAGACTTAACTTGTTGAAAAAAAGATAACAAAATATTGCAGATATATGTGCCCACCTAAATGATGACCATGCACACATAGGATTTTACAGGCGTATTTAAAGAGGAGTGTTTACAGGCAGATTTAAAAAAAATACAAACAACGTAGTCAGACCAGCAGCTTGGTGTCATCCGTAGATATGAATCATAATTTTCTACATAGTGAAATACAGCAATGAACATGCTAACGCATTTCAGCTACAGAGCCTTTCTCATAGCATATTATGAAGGTTATTTACTAAAGGCAAATCCACTTTACACTACAAGTGCAAAGTGCACTTGAAATTGCACTGGAAGTGCAGTCGCTGTAGATCCGAGGGGGACATGCAAGGTAAATAAAAAACAGCATTTTAGCTTGCACATGATTGGATAATAAAATCATCAGAGCTTCCCCCTCGTTTCAGATCTACCCCTCAGAATTACAGCGACTGCACTTCCAAGTGCACTTTCAAGTAACCTTTGCACTTGTAGTTTGCGCTTGTAGTGCAAAGTGGATTTGCCTTTCGTAAATAACCCCCAATGTGAAGTGTGGTGGAAGCACTAGTCAGATTGCTGGTATTTCCAGCTTCAAAAGTCCTGTGTTAGTGAGAGCTGCTATTTTGTTTCTGCAGAAAAAATAATGCTCCAAAGGTGCATGTTGAAAGGAGCTTTTGAGCATAATTTACCAGTGTAAATGCATATAAACATGCACGTATGCATGTAAATTTATTCCAAAGGCCAGAATAAAATAATACTAGTCAATAGAATGCATTTATGCTCAATGTCATACAGTATGTGCATAAATGCACGTACATACAAGACAGATGCATTTTTTTCCAAGTTCTGGCATTAAAAAGCTAGCATATTTTGAGCATAAATGCATATGCCCATGTGCATGAGGCCTAATTCATGGGAGAGTTTAAGCCTGGTACACATGGGCAGAATGCCGGTAGAGATCAGCCGGTTCAAGAAAAAAAATATGTCTGACATTCGGCCCATGTGTATGTCGGTCTGTTTGGCCAGCTTTCGTCGGACGAGCATGCTGGAAAACCAGCAGCCGACGACTCCCGATCAGTTGATAACAGAAAGTGCTGATTAAAGCGTTCTGGCAGGGGAGATCGCTGCACTAACTTTGCATAGTTAGAACAGCGGCTCTGACCGGACTTGACAGTTTTCCTTCGATCAACCCAGAGGGTACCAGGCTTTTATTTCTGCTTTAAGAATAATCTTGGTAGATTGATGCACGCAAAACAGTTTTCACCAAATAAATGTTGGATCACATTTTGTGAGCAAGTCGTAACATATAGACACATAGCCAACGCTTTTTGGCTGTAAGTCCTATTTTCATAAAGTACTATTTAGTGTAAGCTGTATGCCATCATTAGAGGGATGTGACTGTTTGATCATCACTATTCTACAAATTATATTTTTGTAGCTTACCATGAGGCATCTGTTAAATATTTTACCAACTGATTCATTATTTGTTTTAACAATTACATAATTGGCACCCCATCAGTTCCCTTCATTGTTCGGCATTGCTCATTTGTATCAGTACCTGTACATTTGTTCAGGGATAGCGTTTAGGAGAGAATAACTACCGCTGTCAGACAATGTTTTTAAGTATCATGTTTGTACACAGAACCAAAATATTCTCTGTTGGTCATTGAGAATGCAAATCACATTAAAGAGCTAGAGGATATTTCCAGGTCTGCAGATCAAGCGATCAAGGGAATATTGCATGTTGGTTGTCAATAGGTTGCAGTTTGCATTCCCTCTGAAAAGCCGAACGCCAGACAAATAGGTAATTATACAGAAAAAATAAATATATGAAAGCTTTTCCTTGCCCAAGGATTTTTATTTCTGTTCACCCAGTCCTGAGATTTACACAGTTCTGCCACACAACATCCTCTCTCTTCATCAGTAGCAGAAATTGCCACAAAGAGACCTGATGAAGTGGGACTTATAAACCTCTGAAACATGTTGGATGCTCCTGTGTCTTTCACTTTGGCATATAAAAATCAACTAGAGCTATTAATCATATTTGGGGCTGTTCCTTTTTAACAAACTTTTTGCATCACTACTACAGTAACCACTGCTCGGTTCACCTGTTTTAAGAGAGCTGACCCCACTACATGGCTTCATATGATCTATTATACTAGTGTTCAGCACACCCCAAAACTTCAGTCATTGGAACTCAGGCAAATAAGTGCCCTGCTGCAGTAAAAGGAAAAGCAGTACACTGATTGAGCACATATTTTTCGTGCTCTCCTCCTATCTGCATGCTTCTTAGGGCCCTTTCACACATGCGGACAGTATCTCCGTATTTCATCCATCCGTTTTCGGATGAAATACGGACATACATATATCCCCATGGGATAGCGGGTGTCAGCGGATGAACATCCACTGACATCTCATCGGTCCCCGCTATGGTCCAATTCTGCAGACGGAGGAAAATCCTATATTTCCTTCTGTCTGCAGATCGGATCGGGTGAACACGGACAGATCGGGTGAACACAGTGTGCAGGGACTGCCCTGTCATCTGCCGGCTCAGCGGGGATCAACGGAGCGATCCCCACTGAGTAAGCAGATATTTAATGAACGAAATCCTCACGGGATCCATTAGTGTGAAAGGACCCTTACACTGCAGCACACCAGACTGGCTCCCTGTGTTGCTTTCCCTCCCCTTTCTGAGCTCTACTGTACAATTTACTGTAAAAGGCTAATGGCAATGAGATTCGGGTACCTACACTGCTTATATTTAGAAAACAAAATACATTTAAGTTTCAGCCTCCAAGAATAACTCCACTTTAGTTGGGAAAAAAACAAAACAATACCCTTCGGGGTAATCAATGTGCATTGCAAAGATTTTAAAGCGGGGGTTCACCCAAAAAAAAAAAAAATAACATTACATTCAGGCGAGTTTTTAGAATGACAATCGGGTGGTTTTTTTTTTAAATCGTTGCCGTACATACCGTTTTATAGATATATGTTCACCGTGGCTTCCGGGTATAATCTGCGGGACTGGGCATTCCTAATTGATTGACATGCTTCCAACCGTCGCATACAGCGCGTCACGAGTTGCCGAAAGAAGCCGGACTGCAAATTGGCGCTATAAGGCGCCTGCGCACCGACGTTCGACTTCTTTCGGCAGTCAGTGTGCAGTCATCCACGTTTCATTTCTGATAAACTAAATATTAAGGACATGCTGCTAATATAAGACTCAAGCCTCGTACACATGACCGGTTTTCCCAGCAGGAAAACTGGCAGGAGAGCTCTTAGCTGGGAAAAACGGACGTGTGTATGCTTCCTCGCAGTTATCCCACCAGGAAAACAGCCGGGAACCCGGCGGGAAAATAGAGAACTTGCTCTCTATTTTTCCTTCAGGAATCCCGGCGTTTTTTTTCCCGCCAGATCTACTACTTACCCATAGGAAATACTGCGAGGCAGTGTCGATAGAGCATACACATGGCTGGGATTCCCGGCCAAAGCTCCATGGCAGTTGTCCTGCCGGGCTCTCGGCTTTTCCCTCAGTTTTCTCGGCTGACTTTTTACTGCCGAGAAAACTGAGCGTGTGTACAGGGCTTTACTGTAAATGTGCCTTTTATTTTTTCAATTTGTCCTTTATTATGGCCTTTAAACTCTACAAACATCCATATTTTTTTTAGGGTGTTTGAGGTGAAAAAAAGAAACCAAAGCTGCACAATAGCACTTCACGGTATAAGTCAGCCATGGATGTGAATGCACAGAAGCTTTAGTTTGGGAATCCAAAACGCAGTGTTATTTTTCTGTGTGTAAAAGCCTAGGGCTTTGTGTTTGAGAGCACTCAGGGATGCCTTTGATGCATTCAGTAGTCATACAATTTTTTTATAAAGCCACAGAAAAAGGTTGCTGTTTGTTCCTTTCAGGACTTGCGGTTCTAATATTATGCTGCCTGAGTGACCTTGATTCTACTTTTGTGCTGTCTCAGTTCTGCTTGTTGAAACATGCTTGACCTGTATTTGACATCTAAAGAAAACCAGTGCAGAAAATATGGAGGATGCCATTGCTGACCATTGCTTTTGAGATTGCTTAGTGCCTCACTGGGGTTGATTTATTGAAACTGGAGAGGGCAAAGTCTGGTGCAGCTCTGCAATCAGCTTCCAGTTTTTGTTTGTCAAAGCTTAACTGAACAAGCTAACGTTAGAAGCTGCTTGGCTATCATGCACAGTTGCACCATATTTTGCACTCTCCAGTTTTGGTAAAACAACCCCACTGCAGTGGCGGCCCGTCAATGCGCCCGGCCCCTAATTTACATGCAGGTAACCAGATGCATGAATTCCAATGTTTTTTTTTTTTAGAAGCATCTGATTAGAGCTGGAGGCTCTAATTCAAAAAAAGGTGGGTTTGGGGCGCAGAGCACGACATTCTGAGCCCACTCACTTGTGTGAAAATAGCAAATTAATATTCGCTATTGTCTTCCTGATTCTCCTCCCAGCCAATCAGGAAGCAGTTCCTAAGACACAATTAGCCGAGAGGAGAAGCACAGGCTTCCATTCTCCTTTCTCCCACGCCTGACACTTCAGCTCAGGCTCAGACTCGGCTCTCCTGGCCTCTGGTCCTGCTTCCCATAGGGGTAAGTGCAGGGCCGGTGGGGGACTGATGAATGAACAAGCCAGCGATGGGGGGGATTGGTGGGGGACCGACGGACCAGGGGGGTGTCCGCTGATTTATTCCCCCCCCCCAAAAATGGAGCACTAGCTTGCCACTGCCCCACTGTCTTGTTGATCAAAAGGATGCAATACTTTCTAAAGCATTGAGTTGGAACAATATGCAGATCATCAGTTCTGGCTTTTTGAACTTAATTCCTGTTCTGGTTCACTAACTAAAAGTAAACTAAGAGACAGCCAGGTAGCTATCAATGGTAGCCTTCACATTTGTTCAGTAACAGGTGCCTAGTGGCTTGAGATAGTGAGCAGAAGACAAATAGTAATGACAATTACAAAAATATTTAATGAGGGTTTACTACCACTGTCTACGGAGGCTGCTTGGTACGGGGACACTGGCAATGGAGAAGAAGCCAGGAGCACCTGTAGGGTATATATATACATTTACATTTCCTGATTTGCTTTCGTAAAACAACAAGGACTCCTAGTAAAAACAAGTACATGTAATAACATTTTTCATAATATATATATATATATATATATATATATATATATATATATATAGATATATATATATATATATATATATATATATATATATATATATATTATGCTTTCTTCACTTTTTTCTGATACGCTAGAAACACTGTTTTGTGGTTAGCGCTAGGGATATATTCAGATTCCCCTAAGTGGGTTTCTCCATCAGTGTGTGTGCATTCTGGCAGTATACTCCATCTCCAGGCCCCAAGTGATAGTAGAACTTTCCTCATTGCTCCTGATCTTTGCTTTGTTGCAGAAAATACCTTCAATTATTTAACAATACATTATCAGGAAAGCAAAGAATGCCTTTACATGAATGAATAATTTTCCTTCATACTGACATCCATACATCTTGATACATATACTGTACATGCAAATAATCTCCAGAGGTTAAATGCATGCCTGCTTGTTTATTCCTTGCGATACAGTATATTATTTTTCAAATGTGGTATAAGCACTAGCAATTAAATCCACATTTAGAGCTTAAAAGCTGTGTTAATGAGAAAATAAAACAAAAAGACGAGGACAATGACATTAACTGCCAGCTATTTTGATTTGTCATACTTTAATTAATCTTTGCATGTGCAGTTATACTTACCTTCCTCATAGCTTATTAAATGTGGTAAAGCTCTGCTGATTTCCATCATACATTCATGTGCGAAAAAAGAAAAAAAAAACTGACAACCACCACCCAACTACTTTTGGAGGGATGGGGAAGAAAGGGTGATCAAATGAGTTTGAAGCTAGCAGCACATGCTCCCTCTTTCCTCCACTGCACTTTGCCAAGCTGAACATACATAATTATGAGACACATTTATAAGGCTATTAGACATTGATCTTAATAAACAGTAGATATGTTTTCAAAACAAGCCTTCACTGACCTTTTCAGTGCTGCACAGGCCCGTCGGAACAAGACAGGCAAAACAAGCAACTGCTTGGGGCCCCGAGCTGGCCTGATGCCCCAGCAAGGCGTGCCCTTGCCGCGCTGCCGCTTCCTATAAATGCTGCAGCCTGTAGCATGGCCGAGCTCCTCTTCCTAGTTCCTCCTACAGTCTGGCTGGGTACAGTAACCGCGTGGTACAGGAGACTCCGTTTGCTGTTCCCGGCCGGACTGACAGGAAGTGCACACACTCAGTGCTCACTTCCTTTCAGTCCGACCGGGAACAGCAAACTGACTCTCCTGCCGTGCGGGATGCAGTAGGGAATCAGGGGGCAGTCATCAAGACCCCCCCTCACTTACCAGAAGAAGTACTACCCAACGTTCGGTGGCAGAAGCAGCACCCCCCCCGCTTATCAGAAGAAGGAGTTATCAAATTGATAAAAAAATGCTTCCAAACCTTTTAATAAAACTGCACCCCCCTCCCCGCTTATCGACTTGCAATCACAGAAGAAGCACTTCTCGTGGTTGGCGGCGGCACCCCTCCCCCATCCGCCGCTTCTCAACTTGAAACTCAGCAACACCCTGTCCTCCGCTTCTTGCTTGGAATTCCTTCAAACGGCCCTGGTGCTGCAGGCACTGTGGCACATTTGTACATGTACTTTTCTCAACAGCTCAGCTCCCCCCGCCCCCTTTTACCTTTACAAACAGTAACTCAGAAGCCTTACAAACTTTTAGGCCTCATGCACGTGAGTGCCTGGAGTTCTATAAAGTAAAATTCATGCATATTTCCCCACCCAGGAGCCACAGGTGCTGCATGCAGCCATCAATAGGAATCATTTGCTGAACATGGGCCAGTTCTTAAACATGCACATGCATACAACCCTGGACGTACACTGTCTAAGTTTGGGTGAGTAGATCTTTACATACTGTATGTGCATTTTAATTTAAGAACCAATGTATACCTGTGTACAGTCATTGCTTTATATGGGCAGCTGTATGCAGCACGCATGGCTCCTCCCGGGCACTTGTGCGTCTGAATTTCACATTGGGGTTGATTTATAGTGTTGGGCGAACAGTTAGGCCTGGGCAGGAGTTTGGGCTGAACATTGGCTTTTTGCCTATTTGCATTGCATTCTGCACCCTGATTGGGCAAAGCTTAACCCAAATAGGGTGCAGTAAAAGCTGGTTGTTAAGGAGCTGGAAAGCTGGCCCCACGTCCATAACCATTGATAAGTCATCAGCTGTCAATGGGCTTCCCTGATGACAGCTGAATTTAAAAAAAAATATTTCCCCTTAAAGATAGTAAAAGAATAAAAAATGGTGTTGGGTTCCCCCCCAAATCAATAAAAGAGCATTATCTGAGCATGCAGTCTGATTGCCCCCCTTCTGAAACATACCAAACCACATGCCCTCAACATGGGGGGGGGGCTCTACCTATAGTTCTACTTTAATAGATCAAGCTGAGTTGATTGGCTACCATGCACAGCTGCTCTAGAGTTTGTACTCTCCAGTTTTAGTAAATCAATGCTCATTGCATTGATCCAAGCACTTGTGTGCATGAAACTTTAATTTAACCACTTAACACCCGCCGCACGCCTATATACGTCCGCACAATGGCACGGACAGGCAGAAGGGCGTATATATACGCCCTTGCCTTCTAGCGGGTGGGGGGTCCGATTGGGACCCCCTCCGCTGCGTGCGGCGGGCGGGATCCCTCGGGGAGCGATCCGGGACGACGGCACGGCTATTCGTTTATAGCCGCTCCGTCGCGATCGCTCCCCGGAGCTGAAGAACGGGGAGAGCCGTATGTAAACACGGCTTCCCCGTGCTTCACTGTGGCGGCGCATCGATCGAGTGATCCCTTATATAGGGAGACTCGATCGATGACGTCCATCCTACAGCCACACCCCCCTACAGTTGTAAACACACACACAGTGATCCTTAACTCCTACAGCGCCCCCTGTGTTTAACTCCCAAACTGCAACTGTCATTTTCACAACAAACAATGCAATTTAAATGCATTTTTTGCTGTGAAAATGACAATGGTCCCAAAAATGTGTCAAAATTGTCCGAAGTGTCCGCCATAATGTCGCAGTCACGAAAAAAATCACTGATCGCCGCCAATAGTAGTAAAAAAAAAATAATTAATAAAAATGCAATAAAACTATCCCCTATTTTGTAAACACTATAAATCTTGCGCAAACAAATCGATAAACGCTTATTGCGATTTTTTTTACCAAAAATAGGTAGAAGAATACGTATCGGCCTAAACTGAGGAAAAAAAAAAAATTTATATATGTTTTTGGGGGATTTTTATTATAGCAAAAAGTAAAAAATATTGAATTTTTTTCAAAATTGTCGCTCTATTTTTGTTTATAGCGCAAAAAATAAAAACCGCAGAGGTGATCAAATACCACCAAAAGAAAGCTCTATTTGTGGGGAAAAAAGGACGCCAATTTTGTTTGGGAGCCACGTCGTACGACCGCGCAATTGTCTGTTAAAGCGACGCAGTCCCGAATCGCAAAACCTGGCCTGGGCATTTAGCTGCAAAATGGTCCGGGGCTTAAGCGGTTAAGATCAGGTGTTCAGAGTGAGCTGAGGGAAGCATATAAAGCACTTTAGTGCCTCTATTGAGAATATTGGGGATCTTTTTGTCCATAGAGCCTGCAGTTACAGAGAAGAGTGTGGGCTTAAAATCAAATTTTCCGCTTAGTAGGGGGTTTGTAAAATATGTAAATGTTGATTGTTTAGTCACTTTCACTATACTTTTAGGCCTAGTGTGTTTTTCTACAAGCATGATATTCTCAGCATGCTGAAACTTCAGCTAGCTTAGCAGTGTGTGAGTTACAAGTTGTGTGATGCAAGATACAGACAGCCTACATGCCTTTCATCACAGCTGAATTTGAAAAAAAGAAGTGCAACATTTCCTACAAAAAAAACTCCCCCAGGTGACCTCCAAATACGCAATGCAAAGACTTAACAGCACCAAATGGAGAACACTGACTGTGGTCAGTAGGGGGGTTTTCCAGACACGTGTAATGCCTGTGCAGTTGTCTGTGCTGTATTACCTATTTTTTGTAATCATTTACCTGCAAGTCTCATCTGCTTGTGACCCCTGTGAGATCTGTGGACCAGATCACCACCTGTGAGCTTGACTGCTGCCATAAAAATGGAAACAATTTGCATACTTTAAATTTGGCACAGTGTACCCAGTTAACCATCTGTTGTTGTCATTCATCAACAGCCTATATTTGGTGCTGCCAACAATTAAAGCAGTTTGTCATTTATCACCTTGCATGCAAGAAAATTTTAATTTACAGAATTAAAGAAATCAGATACAGTTTAATTTCAGGATTTCCTTTGTATACCTGAAATGAAGCAAACGTTAAATGTAAAAACGGAATATAAAAAGGAAGCAAGCTAGTATACATAACTGGCTGCCTGATGTTTCATTTGTCAGCTTGCCTCTGAGTTAATAACCTCAGTAGCCTCCCATGAGTCCAGTTTCCATAAAGCACAGTAGCATCTAGAGAGTTTGCTTGCTGCTAGCCTCCTAACCCCAAGGATCACAGTGATAACTCTGCTGGTACATGATGAGAACTTGTTTGTTTGTGCAAGGAAGCCCTAGTGACTGGCGTTCCCTGAACGATCTAAGTGATAGAACTGCAGGGAAGATCACTGAGAAAATGTGCTGTTTTCTTTTATTGTCAAGCTGCATTTAATGAGCATCCTACTTAAATTACCAAAATAATATTTTTAGTAGTTTAAGGACTTGTTTGCACTTGTTTAAAAATGCAAAAATCTATCAGCGTGAGGAAGGATTAGAGTGCTTATTAGGGTTTAACTTCTGGGGTTCAGTTAGCCTGGCCCTAAATGGATCAAATTTTAGCCAATTCCTGTGAATTAGTCAGAATCCGAGCAATAGGTGGCCCTCCTGACACTACTCTGCTCAGAAAAATTACATTAAGAAATCCAAGGAGTCGGATAAAAAAAGTCAGCCAAACAGTGACTGCGGCCAACCAGATGTAGGCAATGTTGGGGTATTCTGACGATTTAAATCTAGAATTGAGAGGTCAAATCAATTCAGATTTTCATCAAATCGATTTTTTTTTCACCAGGAGAGGCACTGACACCGCGCCGGCCCTGAGGAGCTGGGGGCAGGAGTTTTTAGGTGAGGCCGCGGCTTCTGCCTAGTCCACGAGGCCAGATGCCACGGACTAGGCCGAAGCCGCGGCCTTGCCTAAAAACTCCTGCCCACAGCTCCCCAGGACGGCGCTAACACCGCCCCGGTCCTGAGGAGCTGTGGGCAGGAGTTTTTAGGCAAGGCCATGGCTTCAGCCTAGTCCACAAGGTGCGGCGCGGTGTCCATAAAAAAAATTTAATCGTGAATCAAGTTTTTTTTTTTAAATCGCAGATATTTTTGGGGAGAAATCTTTTCGTATATGGCCAGCTTTAGAGAAATTTTCCCCTCTTCTATTGCCCAGTTGACAGTGGTTTTACCAGACTGAAAGTGAAGGAAAAACAGCAACACAAACAGAAATAGATCAGACAAGGGTTCTAGTCTTCCTCTTTTCTTCTAAAATGGCATTTATTTTTACCAGTATGGAAAAATGTCTGGCAAAATTTGGTTAGCAGGACAGAAAGTTATAGACCCCATTAATCCCTGGATAGCTGTAAAACCTGGCAGAGGATATAACCCCCCCCCCCCCCCCATCTGTATTAAAAACTAAGAAATGGCCGGCCGTACACTTTAACTTCTTTCACTTATGACAATTTAGCACTTATAACATTCTGTACAATGTAAAAAGGTAATCGTAAAACGCTCATAATTAATATGCTTCACACTATGTTTCCATTTATATTAATTGCTAATAGGGTTTTAATATTGTTTACTTTCATAGAGTGTGATAGTAATACTTTACATATTTATAGACATTTGCATATTTTATATAATTTGTTAGTGTTTACACCAGAAGAACGAGGGCCATGTTGTATATTTAATAAATATTCACGGCCTGGGAAAAAAAATAGTTTTATAAATCAATTAATCAAATATAAACTAATGAATAAGCTTTCTTTTTTGTAATCACCATGATATGATAAAGAACAGAGAAAAAAAACATCTGAAAACAAAACAAAGACATTTGAAATAAACTTGAGCCCATCACATTCCCCCCTTACAGCAAAGTTCCCCCTTATACCAGGGTCCCCATCAGAGCCTCCTTTTATATCAGAGTCCCAATCAGAGTCCCCCTTACATTAAAGGGCCAGATAAAATCTAGCTGGATTTGGTCAAAGTGCCATGGTTTGGATACCCTTGCTCTAGGACAACACATAGACTGTCAATGTTTTACAATTATTTCTCATGCTTTACCATGGATAAATACATATACATATCTTCAAATAATAATTGTTTTAACCTTAATAAAGGGGTCTTCTTGGTATTCCCCCAAAATGCAGTGGCTTTTTTTTTTAAATGTGACATTGAATTAAAAAAACTTTCTACAACCTAGAGTTTTACCATAATGAGATAAAAATCAAGCCATAGCCCCTGTTCTCCATATGGCTGCTTAAGTATAATATCTTACTCCAGACAAGACACCCAATCAGGATTCCCACCAGAAATAAGAGGTCTGATGCTTCACACTCCGACTTCCCCACCGCTGTTTCCCAACAAGTTACAATGTTTTTAAAGATGCCTCAAGCTTGTAGTGTAAAGGTAACCACTTGGCATAACAATAATGGGTGCAGCTCTGATGATGCACATGAAACTAAAGCCTCATACATACAATCAGATTTCCATTGGACAAATCCACGGAATTTTGTCCAAAGGGCGTTGGCCGTGAACTTGTTCTGCATACAGACAACAGAACGTTTCCAGCCAACATACACAAAACAACATGGTTTTTCAGCTCTTTAGAGACACCCTTTGGGTAACTTCTGCTAATGTTGTCTTATGGTTAGCATTGGTTCAGAGAATGCGTGTTTGTACTTCGTATTTTTTTCCGATGGACTTGTGTACACACAATCGGATAATCCGACAAGACACATTTGTTGTCGGAAAATTTGAAAGCATGCTATAAAACATTTGTTGTCGGAAAGTTCGACAAAAATTGTCCAATGGAGCGTACACATGGTCGGATTATCTGACAAAACCCTGCCATCACACATTTGTTGTCGGAAAATCTGATTGTGTGTACGAGGCTTAAGTCTCCTGCTCTTCATTTGTCAGGGAAATACTCATGTTATGTTCTGCACAGAATACAGTAGAATTTCCCTTACCTTCACAATATTTTCTTCTCTTGTTCTTATCTACTTGTCTGAGCTCCTAGTAGGATTATTGGGCTTATTTACAAAAGAACAGCTGGACATACATTCATTTCAGACCCAGATAACGGAAAGGCATGCTAAAATGCAACAGATTAATTCTAATAAGGGCAAGTTCCAGTTTTTGGTTTTCAGCTGTAGGATAATATTTTTATCTTAAAGAAATTTGAAACCCAAGGGCTAAAGTGGATTATATATTTTTTTGAAGTATGTAGGGGCTTATGGCCTTTGAGTGGTACCAGTTCCTGACAGACTTCAGCATCCCAGTTTTTAGAGACTATGTAACCCAGTGTTGCTTGATAATCAATGTGGCAGTGCTCTATATTTTTAAGCAAAATAATGTAATCATAATACATAGAGTCTGAGCATTTTCAGGACAAACTATAATCCTGAATTTCAGCAGACCTTGTCCAGTTCTTCCAAAGCAAAGCCACTAGTATAAAATTAGTTAACTGCTCATAGAGTCACGCAACAGCTAGCGTTCCTTATGCGTCTGTTATGAATTGTCAGATCACCTGTGGCCAGATGACAGATGCACCCCTGTTGGAGTCAGGAGTGCACCACAAGGTAGTGAACCCTATGGCAGACTCCTGCGGATGGAACACAGAGTGGATATGGAAGGTTGGTTCACTAGAGCACAAACAGGGATCCCACAAGATTCCCCAGGGCATGGAGTTTACGATTTAGTAGGTATTCACCAGAGCCTCTAGTGGTGAGGATGGCTTTAGCTGCAACTAAATTCAGGTCACGGCCCCCAGAGTCCCCCAGCTCACGCTCCGTTGGACATAGAGTAGAGAGGGTAAGCAGTCACACAGGATACAATAGTGAGGGGTAAGCCAAGGTCAGGGATAGTCGGGGACAAGCCAAGATCGGTACACAGAGATAAACGTGCATACTAGCTCATTATGGCTTTTGCTTTTCAGGGATGAAAAAAAAAACGGCTTTACTACCGCTTTAATCTCTATGTATCCTGAGACTGATTCTGTACACACAATCAGATTTTCCGACAACAAATGTGTGATGGCAGGGTTTTGTCAGATAATCCGACCATGTGTACGCTCCATTGGACAATTGTTGTCGAACTTTCCGACAACAAATGTTTTATAGCATGCTTTCAAATTTTCCGACAACAAATGTGTCTTGTCGGATTATCCGATTGTGTGTACACAAGTCCATCGGAAAAAAATACGAAGTACAAACACGCACACTGCAAGCAGGAACACAATGCTTAACAAACAACGTTGATCAGCAAGGCAGACCTGCAGTGTGCTGGTTAATATAGAGTTCCTGATATGACCTGAGGTGGAGCCATACAGGGAGGAGAGATGATAAAAGCAGCCAGGTGAGAGTGTGGCCTCTAAGGTGAACACATGGAGAGGAAGGTAAGCTTCCAGACATTACTGCATATCCATGACATGAATGCCTTTTCCATCAAATTAAGAAGGACTGCTTCCCCGCACAAACGGTGTGAATTTAAAGTGGTAGTAAACTCTTTACTACCACTTTCACTTACAGGTAAGCCTATAATAAGGCTTACCTGTAAGTATAAAGAATATCTCCTAAACCTGTACGGTTTAGGAGATATTCCCCTCGCAATGCGCCGCTGACTGCAGCGGCGCACGCGCAGGGGGGATCTTCGGCTAAAGGCCCGGCAGCCGATGGACCTTGCCGGCCAAGAAGTCTCCCGCGTGCATGCGCGGGAGTGACGTCATCGCCGCTCCAGCCAATCACAGCGCTGGAGCGGCGATACCCGGAACACACGCCGAGGCAAGATGACAGCTCCCTCGGCGTGGACCAGGTAAGTTCCCCTAACCTCGTTCCAAGGTAAGTATTTCATAATGAGCTAGTATGCGGTGCATACTAGCTCATTATGGCTTTTGCTTTTCAGGGATGAAAAAAAAAACGGCTTTACTACCGCTTTAATCTCTATGTATCCTGAGACTGATTCTGTACCTGTTTGTTATTCTTTTCCTTCTATACCAATAAAAATATTTGATAAATAATTAGTTGTCGGCTAAAACAGTGAGGCTTACTCAATAGCAGGTTAAAACATACAACATGGAATTTAAAATTATTATACAGCAGTAACATGATATAGAACTTCAAGGCTCTCTGGCTTTCGTTAACCCTTATACTGTTTATTTTGATGTATGAGATGTTTGCAATGGATAAAGTATGAGGCCTGAAAATGCAATATATTTATTATAACTGCATGTTTGGACAAATTATAGATCTTTTGAATATTATCCTGTCAGCAGAACCAACAAACTTGTTCCTTTGCAAAAACTCTAAGCAACAATTTTATCATTTGATACCATGAAACATCGTATTCTTATGCAGGGGTTGGCGACCTGATGCCTTTCCTGCTGGCATGCCACAAAATAAGACCCTCGCAGACCTTATGTTGTCTATCTAGAAATCCCTTTCGTTTCAGAGCTCCAGCAACTTTACGGCCAAGCCACAGCTTGTCTCTCCCTCGGTCTTTAGATTGACAAGCTGGAAGGTAGCTGTAGTGTGACTGGCCAGCCAGACTTAGCCCTGAAATATTGCAAGAGAAGATCAGGGGACTGGTACTTGAGCAGATTCTGGAGAGAGGAGAAAGGACAGAGTAGGGTGAGCAGGGAGTAACTCCCATGGTAGAGACACAAGAAGAGGGCAATAAACCAGGACAAAAGCTGTACCCATACACACAGAAGAGAGATGTGAATCTGGAGGGTCTAACTCAGTAAAATCTGAACACATGAAGAGCAGACACACAGAACTGCTAAAAATGGGCGATCCGGAAACAGGTTCTAACAGTGGTTACTAAGTAGCCCAGTAGTATATAATATTAGGACTTCAACAAACGTGTGTGCTTAATCCCAGACTTCATTTAATCTTACCCATTTAAAGGTGACATTTAGGTGAAGAAATCTTTTAAAATCAACACAAGGTGTGTTACCTACATTTAATGTGAAATGTCCCTTGTGCTGGTGCCAGCTGTCATAGTGGAAATCTTCAGTTCTCTACCTCCTCTCATACCACGCAACCACAGGGCTAAGCCTTTTTGCCCCTCTTCGATTCATCAAAGCCTTATGTAGCCATGCCCACTTTTCACATGCGCGGCACCACTCGTGACCTGGTGCGCGTGCCCAGCGGCCGCGATGTCGGACGAGCACCCGCGATTGCCGGCGAGCACGGCAGGAGTGTGGATATGTGTGTGTAAACTCAGTACAGAGGAACACACATCGGTCTCCTCCCCTTGTGAGTCCCCTCCCCCTACAGTAAGAACCACTCCCAGGGAACATATAAACCCCTTCAGCGCCCCTATTGTTAACCCCTTCCCTGCCAGTCACATTTACACAGTAATCAGTGCAGTTTTATAGCACTAATCGCTGTATAAATGTGAATGGTCCCAAAAACGTGTCAAAAGTGTCCGATATGTCCGCCGCAATGTCACGGTCACAATAAAAATCGCAGATCGCCGCCATTACTAGTAAAGAAAATAAAATAAATAAAAATGCCATAAATCTTTCCCCTTTTTTGTAGACGCGATAACTTTTACGCAAAACAATTAATGTACGCTTATTGCAATTTGTTTTACCAAAAATATGTAGAAGATTACGCATCTAAACTGAGGGGAAAAAAAACATAAAAAAAAAAAATATTGTGATATTTATTAAATCAAAAGTAAAAAATATTGTGTTTTTTTTAAATTGTCGCTCTTCTTTTGTTTATAACACAAAAAATAAAAACCGCAGAGTTGATCAAATACCACCAAACAAAAGCTCTATTTGTGGGGGAAAAAAAACATAAAGATTTTATTTGGGTAAAGTGTTGGATGACCGCGCAATTGTCGTTCAAAGTGCAACAGCGTTGAAAACTAAAAATTGGTCTGGGCAGGAAGGGGTTGAAAATGCCCGGTATGGAAGTGGTTTTTGAATATACTACGATAAAAAAAGATTGCCTACTCCTAGTCTTACCTTCTCCACCTGAATAAGCAACACACAAATGTGCATACAAGCTGTTTCTTTGAAAGGTTTTTAGCTCACCCTGCCTATATTGTAATACTGTGTGCTCACATGAACATTCTGTTTAATTTGAAATAGAGCCCCAGCCGTGAAATAGGAGCATTAGGGCAATATCATGAACAACAATAACAAATAGGACATTTTTATTATTCAGTGGAAGATTTTCCAAATGGCACTTAGAAATACGATTATATCTGTAGATTACCACCAGGGCACATTTGGTGGATTCCATATAAATGTTCTCTGAAAATTAAAAGCAACAATATGTTTGCAAATTAGGCCATAAAACAGCAGTAGCCATTAGGGATACATTGAAATAGTTCCATATTAATGAATTAATTTGCTTTTCAAGCGGAAAGGTCACAAAGTCAGTCTGCATTAGATTTTTTTTCCTCTTAAAAAGTGATTTGGAAATACTGAGGAAGAAAGAAACAAAAAATGTGCAAAAAAGAAAACAAAATTAATTTAAGCCACCTTAGGACAACTTCAGAAGTCCCCAATGTTTGTGAGAAGCATTCATACATAACTAGCAGAAGAGAGCAATATTCAGAGTCAGAGAAGCCTAAAGCATATTGATATAGAACAACCTATACAATCCATTAGAAGTCCATTTTAGAAGATTACAATAGATCAAACCCCTAACTGATTTGTATAAGCAAAGTGTATCATAAACATTTGTTTTCCATAAAATATTTTTTTTCCTGTTTTTCTTTGTTTTTTTGCATTCTGAAAGTTGTGCATTTCTGCAGCTTTTTCAGCCACTTCTAGTCTACATGCATTCCTTCCAGGATTGGCTGTATGTTACTACTCTGTATTTGTTTAATGTGAGTCAATACAGTCACTTGTAGAATCACCCAGGACTTCATGTGGTGAGTGACAATACAGGCGCACAATTAAGAGACAGTTGTCACCACTTAACAGGAAGTGGCTCAACAGGTATGGATGGATAACCAGGTATTATTTTAACTTCTTGCTAACCATATAATGCACATCTGTTTGGTGGTAAGAGGGTGGTCTTTAACATGCATCCCTGGATGTTTTCGCTGTGCTGAGATTGCATGGTCCCAGCACAGTGATTGAACTGTCATAGACAGCTTTCGGTCTCTAAACATTATCAGGAATAGGCGGGTGGGTCTCCAGATCATGTGACCACTGTGATAATGAATCACAATGGTCATGTGATTGGATCCATCCCCTGGGCATAAAGGGGGCTAATCAATTTTGCAGATGTAAAAAGAATCAAAACATCTGAAATGACTTTGAAGCCATTTTGAACTCTGAGGCCTTGTACACACGACCAAACATGTCCGCTGAAACTGGTCCGTCGGACCAGTTTCCGCGGACATGTTCGGTCGTGTGTAGGGCCGACCGGACAGTTTCCCAGCCTAGCGGACAGGTTTCCAGCGGACAAAAGTTACTTAGCATGCTAAGAATCTTGTCCGCTGGAAGCCTGTCCGTCGGACATGTCCGATGGTCAGTACGACTCATCGGACATGTCCGCTGGCCCGAGAAGCCACGCATGGCGTCGAAGTGATTCGACGCATGCGAGAAAGCATTGAACTTCCGGGTTTGCGAATGTGGCGGCGTCAATGTCACCGCCACGTCACCGCGCTGTCTGTCTGCGGGGATTTCGGTTTGATGGTGTGTACAACCATCAGATCGAAATCTCCGAGCAGACATGTCCGATGAAAACGGTCCGCAGACCGTTTTCATCGGACATGTTCGCTCGTCTGTACGAGGCCTTAGGCTGGGATCACACTGAATTTGGATCTCTGCATCCCTGTTCTCCATTTCAGGGGCCAATCAGGCCCACATTTTTGCCTGAATTCGGACCTGAAAGATGCACAGGACTCCTGTGCAATTAGCTCCGCAGCCACTTCGGAGATGTGTGGATGGGCTCCTGCCGGTCACAATCTCCTGGTAATGGCAGGTAATCTCCTGGCGCTATTCGATCGGCACGGGAACGCGCCTGATTTGAATAGTACACTCCCCCTAGCCGCGGAATTTGAATTACGCCGGGGGATTTACGATACGCCGCCGCAAGTTTTGAGGTAAGTGTTTTGTGAATTACCCACTTGCCTCAAAAACTTGCGGCGGCGCATCTTAAATCACATAGGTTACGCGGATCTAAAGATCCGCTTACCTATGTGAATCTGGCCCCATATGTCTAAAAACAAAAGTTAAAGAACGTTTTACAGTTATTTTTTTCTTAAAAACAGCCATAGCCTGAGTAGAAAAGCCTGTCCCTTGCCCGCACCTGCAGAACTGAACCCTTGTTTTCTGAAGGGAAGCAGTGGTTGAGTCACAGCCAGAGCTCTGTGATTGCAAAACTATAATTATGACTCAGCAAGGGGCATGTCAGACTCTGTAGAGACCGAGCGCTTCCACACTGAAAGCAAGGGTCTCAAGGCTGAGGCCTGCTGGCATTTGACAGGCTTTTCTACTTATGTTGCAGCTGCTTAAAGCGGAGTTCCACCCAAAAATGGAACTTACGCTTTAAGGGAATGCCACATTTGGCCTGTCATTTTTGGGGGGGATCGGAAACCCTCTTTTTAGAGGGTTTCCGCTCCCACTTCCTCCCTGGGCACCGCGGCACCGGAAGGAAGGTCACCTCTCCCCCCTCCCTCTCGGCAATCATCTGGGACACGTCACAGGTCCCAGATAATTGCTTGGTCAACCACGGTGCGCATTGCGGCTTGCACATGCGCAGTGCGTGCCCGGCTGTGAAGCCACAGCTGGGCGCTTACAATAGTGATGCTGGCGCAGCAGAGAGGAGGGGGAGACGAGTGGGGCTTTGTTCCCCCACATCGCTGGACCCTGGGACAAGTGAGTGTCCAATTATTAAAAGTCAGCAGCTGCAGTATTTGTAGCTGCTGACTTTTAATATTTTTATTTTATTTTAGTAGAAAACCTGTTTTAAGAAAGAAAGCGAACAGCCAAACTGACAACACTCTTTGTTTTGATGCACCTTAAATGTATTTAGCTGATTTAAATTTAAGAGTCATTTGTGTTTTAATTTTTTTTAACTCATATGAGATTTTAGTGATTTGAATTTTAGGTGGTTATACTGATTAAAGTAAATTCTTGATAGACTGTTAAAGTTGAACTCTCGGCAGATATAATAGATGTAAATTATTATAGCTCTGCAATCATTATTACATTAATCATTTACATATTTTCATTTGATGCAAGCAGTGTGAGTATCTGAATTCAACCAATCATTAGGTTCTTACAGTCCCATTCAGCATGGCTTGGGTGTGTGAGGAAGAAGTAGCAAAAGGAACCAGTCAGTTTATGTGCTGATAAGCATTCTGACAGAAAGAGAAGCCAGAGTGAGAGAGATGAGCTTATCATTGTGCAGCTTCTTCATTCGCTGTCCAGTCACATGTTGGGGCAGGCCCAGGATGATCTGGGCTCAGAAGTAGTGGGTTAAGTGATGCTTGCCATCACACCGAGGACATCTAGTGGCGAAAAAGAAGTACTTTGAGGAAAGCTCTGTATTGAAAGTGTGTAATGAACAAAAGCTGCTTTCGATTTTATTTAGCCATGAGCTATTCATTTTTACTGTTTTAGTTTTTAGCTCGAGTTTTCCTTTTAAAAAAAATTATGTTTCTGTGCTCTGCTATTATTTCTATCATTTTAAAGTTCAAGTTTTTTTTTTTTTTTATTTTAATCAGCTTACATTGAATGAGGTTTCCCTTGTCCTTGTGGCATCTCTCTTAGCAGAACTCTCCTGTTCTCCCCCACATACCTCTGCAGTAGGGGAACAGCCACTAGCACAAGGGGCTCTTCTCATTCAATGTGAGTGCCTTCCGTTGTACTGAAAATATATATTTTTTCTTTTACATTATAATAGACTTTAATAAATGTAGTCCGCAGGATAATCAAGCTTTCTCCAGTTAATAGGGAACCTTTTTTGGAGTAAGCTAATGTTGTACATACGCAATAATGGAAACTTGCTCCATCTAGGCATTTTACTAAAGCCTACGGAAAATGCTGTTGTCTGCTTGGGTTATTGAAGTACAGTTCTAGAACCACAGTCATGATAGACATCAACATTAGGTTTATGTAATGCCAGTTTCTGCACACTCATCACATTTACCATGATTAGCAGTACCTTCAAAGTTACAATTTTCTAATCTTCTGTTTGCAGCTGAAGATAAAACCCTAACTGTACTGCTGTATAGATTTTTATTTTGTGCAACAGTTTGTTTGTTCAGACCCAAAAGGCAGAAGATTGAGCCGGGTGTTATTTTTTATTCCAATGTTTGAAGAACACTGATGAACTAAGCCATTTCTGTACTGTGCCTAGAAGGGTATCTGACACCAAAGCCCTGTACACACGGCCGGGATTCTCGTCAGGAAAAAAATGACGTTTTTCCTGACGAGATTCCTGGCAAGATTTTCTTGCCGGCCGAGTGTACACACGTATGATTCAAAAGAACCGTCCTTCTTTTGAATGGCAAGAACGCGGTGACATCATCGACTATCGTCACATTCGATGCCGTTGCCGCCATCTTGCTTCACCCTACCTATGCCTTGGAAGCTACCGCACATGAGTCAATGTCATTTTGAGCATGCGCGGGCTTCCATGGAGGCAGGTAAGTATACACACATTCGGGTTTCTCGGCAGGAAAACACTGCCGAGAATCACGACGAGAAAATAGAGAGCAGGTTCTCTATTTTTCTCGTGGAGATTCTGGGCAGTTTTCTCGGCGAGAAACCTCAAAGCCTCGTACACACGCACGCACGTTTACTCAGCAAGAAAGCTCTGCCAGCAGTTTTCTTGCTGTTTCTGGCTGAGAAAACCGTGTGTGTGTGTACGAGGCTTTAGGGTGATTTCATGTGTCCTATGTGGTTCTGTCTCTATGTAGGTGTTGTGTCATACTGCTGACAATTGGGACTGTCCTTTTCTACCCGCTGTATGATTTTTATTATTTGAAAACTGTTCTTAAATTGTATATGCCTGCTGCTATATATACACTGTATTGTTAGTACTATATTTTAAAAGTTACAGAAATAACAGCATATTTTCAGGCATTGCACATTTTGATTTAATATAACATTTTGCTGTTTTGCATTTTTAATGTGATTTTCATAGTTTTGCATGCCTGTAGTTACATTTAAATTACATTTTTCACTACAGATTTATAGACTGTCCCTCGCTTGGTTATCTGTATATACCCCTGTCCTCTTCCACCAGAAACCATCTGGTTGATTGCTGAGCCTATTTTCCTATGTACATTTTGAAACCACATCTTTTAATTTTTTTATATCGCGCTGTAGGGGGTACAAAAATATAACATAAAATATGACAGGCAGAAACATCTTCATACCATATAGTACCGTTTTATACAAAACTAGGAAAGTATTTCCGTTAAAGTTTTCCTTAATTATCACAATAACCAGCCTCATGGATGGTTGAGGATGATACAGAGGATGGGGTAGATTCACATAGGGAGCGCGTATTTGTGTGCGGGCGTAACGTATCCTATTTACGCTACGCCTCCGCAACTTTGACAGGCAAGTGCAGTATTCACAAAGCAAAGTTGCGGCGGCGTAGCGTAAATAGGCCAGCTTAACCCTGCCTAATTCAAATTTGGAAGAGGTGGGAGTGTTTTATTCAAATTAATTGTGATCCCACGTAAATGACGCTGTTTACGAATGGCGCATGCGCCGTCCGTGAACGTATCCCAGTGCGCATGCTCCAAATTAACCCGCAAAAATTCAATGCTTTCGACGTGAACGTAAATTACGCACAGCCCTATTCGCAAACGACTTACGCAAACGACATAATCGACCGAAAATTCAACACGGTCCCGACGTCCATACTTAACAGTGGCTGCGCCTCATATAGCAGGGGTAACTTTACGTCGGAAAAATCCTTACGTAAACGGCGTATCTGTACTGCGACGGCCGGGCGTACGTTCGTGAATAGGCGTATCTAGCTGATTTACATATTCTAGGTGTAAATCAGCGTACACACCCCTAGCGGCCAGCGTAAATATGCAGTTAAGATACGACGGCGTAGGAGACTTACACCGGTCTTATCTTAGTCAAATCTATGCGTAACTGATTCTAAGGCCCCGTACACACGAGAGGATCTATCTGCGGATCAGTTCCAGCGGATAGATCCGCTGGTGTGTACAACCCAGCGGATCTTTTTCCGCTGATTTTTTTCGGGCCGAACGATTTCCAGCAGATAAAAATTTCTTAGCATGCTAAGAAATCTATCCGCTGGAATCGGCTTCAGCGGATCGATCCGGTGGTCTGTACAGACTCACCGGATCGATCCGTCCGATTCCCTCCCTCGCATGCGTCGTAATGATTTGACGCATGCGTGGGTATCCTTATATGACAGCGTCGCGCACGTCGCCACGTCATCATCGCGGCGACGGCGCGACACGTCATCGCGATGGGATTTCGGCGCAGATTTCGATCCGATGGTGAGTACACTCCATCGGATCCAAGTCCGCGGAAATCCTCGAGAGGATTTATCCGCGGATACGGTCCGGCGGACCGTATCCGCGGATCAATCCTCTCGTCTGTACCCGGCATAAGAATCAGGCACATAGATACGACGCCGCACACTCGGAGATACGACGGCGTATCTGGAGATACGCCGTCGTATCTCCTACCTGAATCTGGCCCGATGTTTATAACGTTAACACATCTAAAAACTTTTTTATTATTGTTATCATCCTTACAGTAGTTTCATCAAGATGTGTGAGTACCTAAACATCAGAATTGATCCAATAACTGGCTACGGAGGCTGTATAAGCAACCACATAGTTGGAAAATGTCTTTGTGAAGATATACAGCATTCCTTTCAAGCCTTTGCATGATTCCCTCAATATGTTAAATCTATGGCAACCTAGTCATCTTTTCCTACATTATATTGTTAAACCTTACTGTTGACTCATTTAGCAACTATTACCCTATCAATTGCACCCAAATATGCTATCTATGTTGTTCCTTCGAGGACCCATTCTCCATGGGTTTAACAACCCTCTGATATTTGGCAAGAGCTAAAATACAGGTGCATGGTTAGCTTCACCGCTGATTTGTCCATTGCAATTAGCAGGTCTTGCTATGACAGCTATATATAGTCTGAATTGTTGGGTAACGGTTAGTAAATATACTTCCAGAGAGGAGTCTGGATGGAAACCCATAAGTCTGGATGAACTGTAGCATCTTCTTGAGGCTTTACAACACATTTTTTAAATAGACTTTCTTGGTTCCATGTATTTATTGTGATGGATAGTTTGGTCCAAGGTGTTGCAATAAAAGTAACAATAGTTTTAAACATAGGTGACATAAAATCACAACATTTTACAGTGAATTGTACGATGATGCAGGAGGAAGAGCATTATCCAGAGATATTATATGAGACATGCTTGGCAGAGTTGTGCACTGTAAGTTCTTTCAGCGTCTGATGATAAATTCCAGATGAGTTTTTCATTGAAGGCCTTAATGGTATCTTCTAGCAATAGACAATGTGTCCCCATCCAGATATCCCATTAGAATACCACACACCTGTCCACTTCTGCTGATTAATGATCTCAATTAACTTTTGTATCCTTTATATCTTTAGAAATGTGTGTCCTTGACAGGATTTTAACCCCTCGCACCAGTAGTGTTGTATGCTTCATTAAACCAAGTCTAGTTTTTCCTTTTCTAACGTATTTGTTCTTGCAAATACTTTTAATATTTATATTTTATATTTAATGTTACCTTACAGTTGAATTGACTGAATGAAGAACAGTTTATTTTCTAGGCTAATGCCTCTTAGTGGCTATGGAACTTAGTTGGAAATAGTCAATGTTCTTTACCCGCTGAGCTGCACTTATGCCATTCCCTGACAAAGAATAAGGGGATAAGGTGCAAGGGATAGTTATGTAAATACAGAAAGTGTAAGTGCGCTATAGTTTGTTATCCAGTAGGTAATCAGTGTTGTAAGATGGGATTCATTAAAAGCACATTTTCTTCTAATAAGATTAGCAGACTCATCAGAATCAGTAAAAGCCATGTCCCTGGGAATATACTACTCAGATTGCATATATTTTTCTATGTTTGACATCAGCAATAAAACCTGTAATGTGTGGATTACCTATAGCAGCTTATCAGACCATTTTCCTAATTGATTCATCTTACAACAATAACAGAATTGGTTTGAATGAGCAAACCTAGTTCATTGTTTCAAATGTTATAAATGAGAGTTATTAATGCAGATACTTATTAATTTCATTCTGCAGTGAGCGAAGGAGCAGCTATTGAGAAAAATCAACATACAAACTTGCATGGTGAACTTTTAAAGCCTAAGTGTAGCCAAAACCAAAAATTTGCACAAGGAACATAACTTACAGTTAGTATGATATGCCCCTTGTCTTGATTCTCCTTCTTGTAGTAGTAATTCACCTGTTCCTGCACCCCCACCCCCACCATGGTAATCTTTTGGTGGGGGGGAGGGATAATACAACTAAAGGGCTGTTGGGAGCTCTCATCAAGAGACCACAACTATTCCTGCCCTTTCCTGCCAGATCCACCATTCATAGAAGCCATACTACAGCTTTTATGAATGATACGGGATCCCTGAATGGAGGAGGCAGACCACTCAATCACCCACCCTTCACCTATTCAGAGATCCTGTGTCATTCATAGAAGCTGTAGTACAACTTCTATAAATGGTGAATCTGGAAGGAACGGGTGGGCATAGTCAAGGTTCTTTGATGAGAGCTCCTGAAAGCCCTTTACTTGTATTAACCTGTCCCCACCCCCACAGCACCACATGATTACAGCAGTGGGGGTGGGGGCAGGTGTGCGGGACTGAGTGGATTGCTAGAAGAAAAAAAAAAGAATCAGGACAAAGGACACATCATACTAACTGTAAGTTATGTCCTTGTGCTGATTTTTCTATTTGTGTTTCTGGCTGTATGTTGGCTTTAAATAAACTGCATCAAGCTAAGAATAGAGGACATCTTTTCATGGTGAAATCTAGCTTACTTTGGAAAGATTTTCTCTCAATTTCTTTGTGTCTCTGGGGAAGGAAGTAAAGAGAACTCTCCCTAAGGCCCATTTCACACTTTTACAACTTGTCCCATGATTTGGGATCGCAAAGTAGCATGACAAGTTGTTTCCCATGATTTCCAATGACAATAATTCATACAGTATTAGTACAGTACGACTTCAAGTCGTGCTGACTTCAAAGTAGTCCCTGCACTACATTGGTCAGACTTTGATGTGAGTTCAGATTCATAGACCTCAAGTCTCCCTCAAATTGCGGTAAAATTGCATCAAAATCGCGCATCTTTGAAGTTGTGGTAGTGTGAAAGGGGCCTTAGTGGACAAAAGCAATAGAATAAATAATTTAAATTTTGACCCTACCCTAAAAA
The DNA here is from genome assembly GCF_905171775.1 of Rana temporaria. NCBI lineage: Eukaryota > Metazoa > Chordata > Amphibia > Anura > Ranidae > Rana > Rana temporaria. The sequence goes on along the minus strand of NC_053492.1, from coordinate 132,632,735 downwards.
TTTTATTGGCCCACATGTGTAAAAGTAAATGTAGTGTAGTGATGTAGTGAATAGAGCTCCTGCTGAGATGTGATGTAAATGTTACACTTCCTAATTTAGTGTGATAGTTCCTCTTTAATTAAGCTCTGCCATTAATTCATTGTTATATAGGGGCTCTAGCATACATTCTTTATTCAGATAGCTTCCCTCATCAACATCATAATATAAATTTGTGTCAAAGCGTCTCTGACGATATAAAAGTAAACTTTCAGCCCACATTTGCATTTTTTCAATTATAGAAAATGGAGTTTAAAAGGTAGTTTGCAATCATTATTTTTTCATTTTGATGTGTGTCTTAAGTATTGAAGATCAGGCCCAACATAGAATTAGTAAGAAATAAGCTAGAACATTTAATCAGAATGCATAAATGAATCAATTTAAGTAACAATGTTTACTGCCCATTTGACAAAAACATATTACAAGCCCTATACGTACTGCAGCTGGCAAGGTGAATAAATTAAATTAGATATGTGAGTTCTGTATAATTAAAAGGAAGTTAAATTAAATTGCAATCTGTAGACTCTTGTCGGAAATTAAAAGAACCATTCCCAAACAATTCATGTTTTCTATTGAGTTTTACTCTGGCCTGTTAGGCATAACCATTTGTGGAGAAGTGCACTAACCTATGGCCAGCGATCAAAGATAAGTTTACATTTTAAAGAGGAATTCAATTAAATTAAATTTTAATTGAGTGAATTACTAATGCCATCCAGTAAAGATAATCCCAATCCTATACTGTGTAACTTTTTTTTTTTTTCTGCTGCTCCAGCATCTCTGCTTTAGATTTCCAGCCATTGTCCTTCAGTGTGTGAGAAACAGCAAGGGAGACACATTAAGCAGGTGTGTTCCAGGATCTCCAAATTACTGACAAAGTTGGGTGGATAGGGATACAAAACCGAGCTACTCAACAGGTAGGCTATGCACCCAACGTGCATCACAAGGCTATGGCCCGGATTCACATACATCGGTGCATATATATGCCGGTGTAGCGTATCTAATATACGCTACGCCAACGCAGCACACAGAGGCAAGCACAGTATTCACAAAGCACTCGCCCCCAAATCTACGCTGGGTTTCCTCAGCGTAAGCCAGCGTAAGTGGAAGTGGGCGTGAGCCATGCTAATGAGGCGTGACCCCATGTAAATGATGGACTGAGCATCATAAAGATACGAATAATGTACGGCGCATGCGCCGTCCCGTGGACGCATCCCAGTACGCATGCTCAGAATCACGTCAAAATAACTGCCTAAGATAAGTCGAATCACTGCCTACGACGTGAATGTAACCTACGCCTAGCCCTATTCACGTACTACGTAAACTACGTAAAATAAGACGGCTTGTGTTCCCTGGTCCATACCTTTGCATGAGTTGCGCCTCCTATATGGGGAATAACTTTACGCCGGACATACGACTTACGTAAACCGCGTATATTATGCGCCGGGCACAACTACGCTCGTGAATCGGCGTATCTCCCTCATTTGCATATATGCATAGAAAATCAATGGGAGCGCCCCTTGCGGCCAGCGTAATTATGCGCCCACGATACGCCGGCGTAGGAAAGGCTTCATCGGTCGGATGAAGCCTATTTTCAGGCGTATCTAGTTTTGTGGGCACGGCGCACACATACGACAGCGCATATTTACACTTACGCGGCGTATCTCGAAATACGTCTGCGTAAGTGTTTTGTGAATCCGGGCCCATGTCTTTTCATTTAAATATCCTTTACCTTTTAAGGTAAACACAATTGCTAAAAGCTAATATCCAATTTGTCATGATATAGTAAGTCTGACTTCTTAATACACAACAAAATGCCTTTTATAAACCTTCTGACTCTCCAGGCACTAGTAATGTGAAAGCTTTGTACATGTGAATATGAAATAATTATGATTATAACAGGGGCATCATGATAATTCATTCTAAATGAGTGTTCTGTTCAATGGTGCCAAAATTGTTTTGAAATTAGAGCCACAAATCTCCCCATGACTGCCTCGTGATTAGTAGTTTGGTCCTTTCCTCTGAAAAAAAAATACATCTAAACCATGTATGGAGTAAAGGCAATGAGCTATATAGGTAAAACTGCCCATTGGAAGTTTTACTTGTTAAAAAGAACATGTTAATGAAGTTGGGGGGCAGGAGCATAAGTTGATACTTTGTTCTTTGACCCGGTTCCATGAAAAACAAAATCAAGTGTCCCAAAAATCCAAATTGTCTGATTTATATTTTCACTGAGACTGGTTATCGAGGGTTTTCTGTAGTAGTCTACTAGTAGACACAATGGGGCAGATCCACAAAGATCTGCCCCGGCGCATCGTATCTGAGATACCCTACGCCGCCGTACCTTACCTGGCTTTGGTTCGAATCCATAAAGATTTTGCGCCGTAAGTTACGGCGGTGTAGTGTATCTCAAGCGCGTAATGGCGCGGAATTCAAATGCGGCAAATAGGGGGCGTGTTTCATTTAAATGAAGCCTGTCCCCGAGCCAAACGAACTGCGCATGCTCCATTCCTAAATTTCCCGCCGTGCATTGCGCTAAATGACGTTGCAAGGACGTCATTGTTTTGACGTGGACATAAATTACGTCCATCCCGATTCACCGACGACTTACGCAAAACGAAAAAAAAAAATTCAAATTAAACGTGGGAACGACGGCCATACTTAACATAGCAGGTTTAACTATACGCCACAAAATACCAGCTTTAACTATACGCCGAAAAAAGCCGACTAGAGACGCCGTAAAAAAATGCGACGGCCGCTCATACGTTCGTGGATCGTCGGAAATAGCTAATTTGCATACTCGACGCGGAAAACGACGTGAACGCCACCCAGCGGACGCCGAAGAATTGCATCTTAGATCCGAAGGCGTACAAAGACGTACGCCTGTCGGATCTAACCCAGATGCTGTCGTATCTTGTTTTGAGGATTCAAAACAAAGATACGATGCGGGAAATTTGAAAGTACGCCGGCGTATCAGTAGATACGCCGGCGTACTCGCTTTGCGAATCTGCCCCAAAGACTGATGCCTAATTAAGCCAGAAACCTGCAGGTGAAGCTCCTGACTTAATTCTATGTTTTCCAGGCTATTATTCACTTGTTTTTAAAAAGCCTGTCCGTTTCACAACTCAATAGCTCAAGCTGAAATGTATAATTACAGCTAAAGGAACTAGGAGAACAATCCCACCCCCTCTTCCCTCGCTCTAACTATGTTGGAGTTTTAGTTGGATCTTCAAATAAAAACTTAACACTTAAAAAATGACCCAGAACTATTACAGTTCATTTGATTATTTTAACATAAACCTCTGACAAATATGAACTATTCAGCTATTAAACAATTTACAGTACTTCTGTATACCTCCCCTGAAGTTGACATCTTGTAAAGAGAAGGAGAAGTCTGAATCTGACTCACAGTTCATGTAGCAAAGACACTCTTCTTGTTATGGTCATGTTACAAATGGTACAAATTTAGACAAAAAGTATAAATTTGCACATTACAAACTAATTTTCGAATGCCTTGTACACACGATCGGAATTTCCGATGAAAAAAGTCAGACGGAATTTTTTCATCGGATATTCCGACCGTGTGTCCGATGGACTTAGAAACAGAACATGTTCTTTATTTTTTCTGATGAAAACCATGCATGCTCAGAATCAAGTCGACGCATGCTCGGAAGGATTGAACTTCATTTTTCTCAGCTCGTCGTAGTGTTGTACGTCACTGCGCTTTAGACGGTCGGAATTTGGTGTGACAGTGTGTATGCAAGACAGCTTGAACGGAATACCATCTGAAAAATCTGTCAGGCCCCGTACACACGACCAGTTTCCTCGGCAGAATTCAGCTTCCGACCGAGTTTCTGGCTGAATTCTGTCGAGAAACCCGGCCGTGTGTACACTTTCGGCCGAGGAAGCCGACGAGGACCTCGGCGAGGAAATAGAGAACATGTTCTCTATTTCCTCGTTGTTCTATGGGAGCTCTCGGCCCGCCGAGGTCCTCGGCGGCTTCAGGGCTGAACTGGCCGAGGAACTCGATGTGTTTGGCACGTCGAGTTCCTCGGCCGTGTGTATGGGGCCTCAGAGTTTATCCCAACGGAAATTCTCATTGTGTGTACAGGGCATTAGTCTGCATGTTTTAGGAGAAGAAAAAAAGTACTGCAAATGCCTAACTATATGTATGTTCAAATGTTAAAGACTGAAAAGGTTAGTTTTATGATGTCAGTCTTGTGTGGACATCCTTTTTTTTTTTTACCTCCAATGCACTGATCAGAGTATGAGAACATCACAAAAACCAACTTTACAGCATAAAAACAGTACACATGAGCCAGAAAAACAAAGAATTGCAGATCCCCTATTCACCAAAAATGATCCCTACAGTATGCCAGCATCACTAAGTGCCCATAGCCATATTTTGGAGTAAATATCTCATCTTTAATGCCCTGTACACACGATCAGAATTTCTGATGAAAAAAGCCAGACGGAAATGTATTCATCGGCTATTCCAACCGTGTGTGGGCCCCATCTGACTTTTTTCCATCGGAGTTTAGGAATCGAACATGTCTGATCGTCTGTGTGGAACTCCGACGGAGAAAAAAACACGCATGCTCAGAATCACGTCAATGCATGCTCAGAATTATTGAACTTCATTTTTCTCGGCTCGTCATAGTATTTTACGTCACCGCGTTCTGGACAGTCGGATTTTGGTCTGACAGTGTGTATGCAAGACAGCTTGAACGGAATTCCGACGGAAAATTCCATCGGACTTTATCCCATCGGAAATTCCGATCGTGTGTACAGGGCATAAGAGTTCAGTACTGATTACTAAACAAGCTCAGAAAAGGGTAAAGCATATTCTTTCTAGCAAAAGAAAAATGTGTTTTAGTTGATACATCTTATGCAGGGGGTTGTATAAATTGAATATAGCTTTATTTTAATTTTGGTAGCTGCCTGGCCAGGAATATAAAAATCTTAATGGAGGACGTGCAATATACCTGCAGAAAATTCATCTCCTTTGTAAAAATAAAAACAAGGAGACCTTTATCTCTAAAGAAAGTAAAGCCGTAAAAGAAATAAAAAATAAAAAAATGTCCCAGAGGCAACATTTTCTATTAAGAGAGGAAGATTTAACAGATGTCCGCCACAATGAAATGGCATTTGTTCTGATAATAGCCAGACAAAGTCTTTACAATCAGTTGATAATCTGTGGTTCCTTCTATATGCTCATCCCTTCCCTCTTGCTAGAAAGATACATCAGAGCTGACTTTTATGTGACATCTTTACAGGTCCTGCCTTGTCCTTCATGCCATTTTATGGGACTTTGACTGCAGTTTACCCCAATGTCATTGGCACACTGGACTTTTTCTTTATATACAGTATGACTTTGTTTATACTGAGTCATTTTGATTATATTATTGCAATAAAACATATTAATGCATTGAGTTATTATAGATGTAATGTCTGTAAAATAGAATAAAAAGCAAGCTTTTATTCCCCTATATGCAGTGTTATTTAGTAAAGGAAGGGAAAATGCAATAAGGCTGTACAGAGATTGCTGTGTTCATATGAGTGAAGCAATAATAGGTAAATAATAAGCATTACTTATTGTTCTGTGCATACTCGCAACAATTTCCATTTATTCTAATGGAAAGACTGCCCAACGATAGGCTGTTTCCATAGGAATTAACTTTGCAGCAAGAAGTCTGGCTGGGAGACTTCAAGCAGTGTCTGTGCAGCTACCAGCAGGCCACACACTAAAGATAATGATGAGGTCATATCCACCATCACTTCTGCTGAATGCTGCCCACTGGGGAGGTAAAGGGGCATGCTTGAAAGTCCTGCCTACAACTGTGGTCATTAAGCCTAATGTCAGCCTGTTCTGAAAAGTTAAGCAAATACATTGGTGATCAGTATAAATCTCTCCTTACATTGGTGGTTACTGTTAATGCTCCTATTACATTGGTGGTCAGTGTAAATCCCCATTACATTGGTGGTCAGTGTAGAAATGCCTCTTTATAGTGGTAATCACAAAAAAGCCAAACTTGTATTTGTGGTCAGTTTTAATCCTCCCTTACATTGGTGGTCAATGTAGACGCCCCCTTTAAATTGGCGGTGAGTGTAATTGATTACCAAGGGTCCAATCAATAATAAAGATGGCCCTGGCTATACATGGATCAAAATGCAGCTGAATCCTCTTGAACCAGTCAAATTTTGATCCATGTATGGCCAGCTTTACTCTATGTGATACGGTATCTCTGGTTCGATCAGCAGTATCACACAGGGATCACATAGCTCTCTGTAAACTACAACTCCAGGCTTTCCTTTTGCTCCTGGAAGCTGAATGGAGAAGTGGGGAAGCAAACATGAAGCAACATATATACATCTTTGGATGTTTGTATGGTCCTGTTGCTTTGTCCTGGATTTTTTTTACCTTGGAGAATTTTCTATTTTATAACTATTTCAATTTAGTCACTCTTGCAAGAATTTAAATGATGCACATGTTTTATATATGTATAACCAGGGCAAGGCTTATCTTTATGCTCAACAGGCCTGTGCATATGAGTGACTGGGACAAAGAGGTGATTTTTTTACTACTGCATTTATTGGCATATAACACTCACTTTTTTATCCTGAAAATAGAGGGTAAACTGTGCCTGCGTGTTATACGCAGGGAGCTGTGAAACGTTTTTTTCCTGAAACTTCCCTTAACCACTTAAGCCCGGACCAAAATGCAGCTAAAGGACCAGGCCCCTTTTTGCGATTCGGCACTGCGTCGCTTTAACTGACAATTGCACGGTTGTGCGACATGGCTCCCAAACAAAATTGGCGTCCTTTTTTCCCCACAAATAGAGCTTTCTTTTGGTAGTATTTGATCACCACTGCGGTTTTTATTTTTTGCGCTATAAACAAAAATAGAGTGAGAATTTTGAAAAAAAATTATATTTTTTACTTGTTGCTATAATAAATATCCCCCAAAAATATATATAAAAAAATACGTTTTTTTTCCTCAGTTTAGGCCGATACGTATTCTTCTACCTATTTTTGGTTAAAAAAAATCGCAATAAGCGTTTATCGATTAGTTTGCGCAAAATTTATAGCGTTTACAAAATAGGGGATAGTTTTATTGAATTTTTATAAAAAACATTTTTTTTACTACTAATGGCGGTGATCAGTGATTTTTTTCGTGACTGCGACATTATGGCAGACACTTTGGACAATTTTGACACATTTTTGGGACCATTGTCATTTTCACAGCAAAAAATGCATTTAAAATGCATTGTTTACTGTGAAAATGACAATTGCAGTTTGGGAGTTAACCACTAGGGGGCGCTGATGGGGTTATGTGTGACCTCATCTGTGTTTCTAACTGTAGGGTAGTGTGGCTGTAGGTGTGACGTCATTGATTGTGATTCCCTATATAAGAGAACACACGATTGATGACAGCGCCACAGTGAAGAACGGGGAAGCTGTGTTTACACACAGCTCTCCCCGTTCATCAGCTCCGGGGACTGATCGCGGGACTCCAGTGGCGATCGGGTCCGCGAGTCCCGCGGGCACGGTCACGGAGCTTCGGACAGGTACGTGATTGTGCCCAGCCGTTCCATTCTGCTGACGTATATCGGCGTTAGGCGGTCCTTAAGTGGTTAAAGTTAGGGTGTGTGTTATACACCCGTACGTGTTATACGCTGATAAAAATGGTATACAGATATAAGCCACAAATAGTTTTTCTTACTATCAATAGAAGTTCAGACATCTCACATAAGGTTATTTTTATGTCACAATATTCTAAGCCATGTTAGGATCACTAAAACATGGCGATGTTCTGTGTAAGATGCAAAACTTTTTTGGGATGCAGTGAATGTGGCAAGGGAATGTTAACACAACGCGCATTACATGCATCAGCATTTTGTTGGATGGTAATTTAAATGACCACCCAGTGAACTAAGGCATTACAGCTCTTTGCACGTGTGTTTTATTGTACTATTGTGCGTTGTGGTGTGCCGCATCAGAATAAAATGGTGGACATCTATTTTTAGCTCTATTTTTGTGCATTTTAAAACTGAATGGTCTGTCTTAATGCAACACACATTAACACATGACACAACATGTGTTAACAGAATGCACAAAAAAGACAGTAAAAATGGGCCCTAAAAGCATAGGTGTGCGCAACCTAGTGCATTAGAGTGTGCACGCCAAAGCTCAAACACACATGCATGTGTCTGTGTGTGTATATACACTATATTATCAAAAGTATTGGGACACCTGCCTTTACGTGTACATGAACTTTAATGGGATGAATTTGAGCGGAGACTGCGAGCCAAGCCTTCTCATCCAACAACAGTGTCTAACCTTACAAATGCACTTCTGGAAGAATGGTCAAACATTCCCATAGACACACTACTAAACCTTGTGAACAGCCTTCCCAGAAAAGTTTAAGTTGTTATAGCTGGAAGGGGTGGGCCAACATAAAGTTCATGTGCGTGTAGAGGCAGACAATATTTTTGGTAATATAGTGTATGTATATATATATATATATATATATATATATATATATATATATATATATATATATACACATTTTAAAGTGTATTAAAATATGGATGATGTCAGTAGGACAGTAGACCGTGTCAGTGGGCAAAGTACATTAGTACAGCATTGAATGGTGTCATGAGGGCAGAGGTTGGTGTCAGTATTTTTAATTTTTTTTTTATTGTTTTTTACAATATTATATATTTTTTTACAATTTTTTTAGGAGCCCTATTGAGGGGCTTTAATGAAATATCAGAGATCAAAACAGACCTCTGATGGCTAACTTTTGAGAGAGAGAAGGGGACTGAGGACTTTCTGTACTTTCACAAACCTTTATGAATGAACATAGTGCTTGACCGGTAACAGTACTGTGTTCATTCAGAAAAGGAAGGGGTTGGCAAATTATATATTTACTGGGGAACATGGGAGAGCCTGGGCAGCAGGGGTAATCTGCTCTGCATGGGGTGATTAGGGTGTGCCCGAGCACACCCTGTGCACACGCCTATGCTTAAAAGAAATTATCCTAGCAATGGGTTGTTGATATTAAAAGTTGTGAGCCTACAAGCTTTAGTGATAGAAATCTGGAACTATCCATGGCTATAAGAAAATACTCTTCTTATAGAAACGTTCATTCTAATTTAGTAGCAGCACAAAGATCAGCTAAATTATGCAAAGCACAGAAGCTCAAAGCAGTGAATAAGCTCAGTTCATGTTTAAACTCAGCTAATATTATTGCTGTAAATTAAAAAAATACTGTGGGTTGCTGCTACTGTTTACATTGTATCTTATTGAATAAGCTCATCTGTATAAATCGGAAAGGCAGACAACATCTCAATTAGCCAGTGACGGTGTACCATTTTTTGTAGATGGTATTTGGAGTACTTAACCAAAAACATGGGGACATTTAAGGCGAATAAAGTGTTTTGTCAATGCAGTAGTAGAAAACAGTGTAGTTTGTAGACTGCTGATTGTTGGGAAAATATACATGAAAACATAAATATTGTCATTCCTAAAAGTCTGTCCTCAAAGGAAAGTGATTTCTTGGGGGCCTCACGTTACTAATCTCACGACGTTTCAGAAAAGAGATGTCAGCGCATGCAGTTTCTACCTCGTTAAATGTTAACGTTTCACATTCTCCCGTTTTTTTGGCTACCAACACAGCATTACTTTTAATGATTTCTCACAAGCTGTCACAGTTAAACGGCTTGACATTAAAAGCGGGAGAGAGACAGCGAGCTCGAGAGAGGAAATTGGACATCTAAAGAGACATTAATCACCAGAAATGTATGTTTCTTTGTAAAAAATTAAATAAGTGGAGTATAAAGTTCGATTTGCTTAAAGCTGAATTCCAGGAATCCAGCCACTTTATAAAATGTGCTGGATCACTATGGGTTAAGCACCTCATACTAGCAGACTATGACAGACTTACCTGTAAAGTGGATTCATCCAGCGGCATGCTGTCACCGCTGCCATGACTTCCATTGTCACTGGGTCTTCCTTCTGGGTTTGCGCACTCCAATAGGTAGATTCACAGAGAGTTACGGCGGCGTATCAGTAGATACGCCGTCGTAACTCTGAATCTATGCCGTCTTAAATGTAAGCGTATTCTGGAAACCAGATACGCTTAAATTAGGCTAAGATACGAGCGGCGTAAGTCTCCTACGCCGTCGTATCTTAGAGTGCATATTTACGCTGGCCGATAGGTGGCGCTTCCGTTGAGTTCACGAACGTACGTGCGCCCGTCTCAATTACTTACGTCGTTTACGTTAGAGATACGCCGGCGTAAAGATAAAGCTGCTCCCTAGGTGGCGCACCCCATGCAAGGTATGGACGTTGGAAAAGGCCTATCTTTTTACATTGTTTGCGTAAGTCGTACGCGAATCGGGCTGGACGTAATTTATGTTCACGTCGAAACGGCGTACTTTGGAGCAATGCACACTGGGATATGTCCACGGACGGCGCATGCGCCGTTCGTAAAAAACGTCAATCACGTCGGGTCACCAGTCATTTACATAAAACACGCCCCCCTGTTCCACATTTGAATTAGGCGCGCTTAGGCCGGCCCATTTACGATACGCCGCCGTAACTTAGGAGGCAAGTGCTTTGTGAATACAGCACTTGCCTCTCTGACTTACGGCGGCGTAGTGTATATGCGATACGATACGCCGCCTCAACATTACGCCAGTCTATCTGAATCTGGCTACAAGTGTTTAAATGGAGAGGGCACAATGACATCACTTCTGTGCATGCATACAAGCATCCAAATCATGGCACATCATTCTGGGTACGCCGTCTATTCAGAGCACAATGCATATCCGCCGGTGATGACATTGGCTGCTATAAATGTGAATATCTCCTAAACAGATTTAAGAGATATTCACTGTACCTACAGGTAAGCCTTATTGTAGACTTACTTGTAAGTACATATAAAAAAGCAGACTTTACTACCACTTTAAAGTGCCATCCTTACAAAATTTAATAGGAAGCATTCTTTACAGTTTATTTTGCGGGCTGTCGAGTTGTCTGTGATGAAGGTTATGAATGAATTCCCAGCAATTATGCTGGTTTCTCGTGTGGATGGAAGTCAGTATGAGCCACTATGGGACGTACTGTACTGAATTGTTCATTTCTAGTTGGCTTCATTTCCTGCTTTATTACAAAAGCTTTTTTGGAGCATGATTTTTATTTCATTTGCCCCCAAAACAATAAGCACACACTGCAGAAAGTTATTATTTGTTCATGTTTTATTCATAGACATGAAAAGCATTTGTTAGAAGTTAGAACATCTTTCTATCTCTGTACCAGAAGTCTGGAATGCTGTGCATTTTTTAGCAGAATCCTGTCATTAGGAATAGCATTTAGAAGAATTGTTCCAAATGGGAGCTAAATTCACAGTCACTATTGGGCTGGTTGATTTGGGTCCTCTACTATTGTTGCAGCTCTGTTTGAGGCCTCAACCTCACCAACACCACCAGTATATCTATCTTTACCCTTTAATGAGCACACAATAATGGGTCTCACAAGTCTATGGAAAATAGCAGGATGTATTGTCAACCAACATAAAGCATAAAAATGAAACCACAACCAGATTCACAAGGTTACTTTCAGTTACTTTTACTGTAAATTCTAGCACATGCTGTGCCCCTCAACAGCATAAACTGTAGCTCTCCTCGTGAGAGTAGGTACATCAAGTTTTACCAATAGGTAACAAACTGAGCAAGGGCTAGGTCACTTGGGAGCACTCACAATGAGGGACCAAGACTAGACCTGAAGTAGTTGATTTAATGTCAAATTCAGATCTTCCTCAGTATAAAGTTATCAGCATTCAGTCCTTAATATTAATCTTCTGTCTGCTAAGTTGGGGCCCTTGAAGATGTTGGCGCACATGAATGACTTATGTCTATTGTGTAGGTAGTGGCAGTACTGTAGTCAGTGGGTGGCTGTAAAGTATAGAGGGATCTGTAAGGTGCAATTCAATAATTGGTTAAAAAGAGCAGGTAAAATGGCCAAGTTGGGCCTAGTTCAGCAGCAGCAGAACTCTAGGACAGTGGTGTATAGTAGTTTGAAACCACAAGCTTCTTGCAAGTGACCAATATAAACACTGTCAGTATTTCAGCCAAACTGTGGGTCTGCGACCCTCTCACCACTCTCCTTTTGGGATCTTCAGCAGAGACTAGCAGAAATAGTGGAGGGGCCCACCTTTGTCAGAGTTTATTTGCCAGGCGGGAAAGATGATGGGTACCATAGCAGCGGTACGCCTCCATTGCTCCTGCAGCATGTCTGGGCAGCAGCGACTTGGGTCTCAGGTTGGCAATACTGACTATCACGCAAGTAGCCAACAGTACAGGCTTCATCTAGCTCAGTCCAGCAGTCTGTATCAGGATACAGCAGCGCTCAGCACCAGATCCTTCTTTCCCGACTGGCTTCTTCTTCCCCCGATGAGTCACAAACGGCACCTCTCTCTCTGCAGCAGCTCTCCAGTTTACGGCTCTCTCCAACTCCTCCCTCTGCTTCCCAGGCTTTTTGTTTTATACCTCCTCCTGTCTGCTCCTCCTTCGGAAAATGTGTTTCATAACAGTAACAAATGATACAATAACAAGAATATGACCAATAGGAAGCACATTTTCAAAAAATAGGTAACTCCCTGCTTTATGCTCCTAAGTGAAAAAAACAACAAGGAGATCAAGACTTCCTGTGTGGGGCACTGTGATTATCTTGGAAATTCTAGGGTACAGATTTTGTTGTAAAAATCAGTAAAAATAATGAGAAGCCAAATGGTTCAGGTTATGGGTGGATTGTTCATTGTGGGAGATTTTTAAAGAGCTCCATACACTATTTGAATTATTAGAAAATAGCAATAGGGGAGATTTACTAAAACTAGAGCACGCAGAATATAGTGCAGTTGTGCATGCATGGTAGCCAATCAGCCTCTAACTTCAGCTTGTGCCATGCGTCTTCAAGCTACGGCCCATGGGATGTGTAGTTCTACAACAGCTGGAGGGCCGTAGTTTGAGGACCCCTGATTTAAGCTTTGGCAATAAAAACTGGATGCTGATTGGTTTCAGTTTCAGAACTGCACCGGATTTTGCATGCTCCAGTTTCAGTTTTAGCAAATCAACCAGCCCCCCCCCCCTTCTAATGTGTACATAAGTGAGAAAAAAAATGCATTTATAATTGTAAATTTGAAACAATTGCCAAAATTCATAGCAGCGGAAAGATCCATGCACCATTTCTAAATCAGCCCAATGTGTAAAACAAAGCAAGATGGTGAAATGCCTTATTACTCACTAAAGTTGAAAAAATAAAGATTAAAAAGACCCCAAAATCTATTTCATTAGACGGAAGTACAGAATATAGACAGAATTTTGCAGCTACACACATCATTTTCACCTATCTGGGTAAAGTTGCTATAAATGTTATATATTCTGCCATGTATGCTGTTAACACCTTTCATATCATCTTTTCATCGAAAAAGTTACATTACAGTTTCATGACTCCAAATTCACTGTATTATGTTTGATAATAAGACAAGTTCTTAGTAAGAAAGCTATATAATGATTTTGTAGCTGACAGAAATAGATGTTAGTGTTATACACTAGATATTTCTTGACACTTTGATTATACACAACATAAAGCACTGAACAATCTCATTATAGTAAATGTTCTTAGCTGTACACGTATTTTAATTAGGTGTGTATAATTAATGTGTACTTCTTCCCATTACTTACATGAATAACATTTTAAATGTGGTGTCACCCATCTTTTACTAGGAGTACAGTATAATTACTGTGTCTACTATAGTAATAAATACTACAAATATTTCTTATATCACCTGATGGATATAATATATACTAGGACAGACAGAAAACTCCCAGAAAAGTATGCTGCAAATGTGATCAGCATGTGTATTTAAATAGTCCTCCAGTTTAAGTAGCCATCCTATTTTGAACTCGCCATCTGCCAGGGACTGATATTTAATATGTAATCAAGTGCTTAAAGGGTTCTTAAAGGAACACTAAAGGTTTGTTTTCTATTAGATCAATTGATTGCTGTAAGCTAGAGCATTTAAATATCACTTACCTCGTCAGCATGTAGATTTATACACAGGATCGCATTTGGCCAACGGTGATCGTGCCCGCCGGCCACGCGCATCGGTTCCCCTGCCATGCAGCTGGCGTGCATGCGCGCACACTCTGGCGTACAAAAACGGTAGGACGTACCCGTATGGGATTTCGCCCAGGAAATCCTTTGTGCCACAGTATATCTGCATGACACGTCGGCAAGTGGTTAAAAATAACAAAACCAGCTTTTGCTGGAATATGTACCTTCAGTCCAGAGATTCACTCCAAAGCATTTTTTTACAGCCTATAGTTGTTCTCCGTCTGAGGGCCAGCATCATTCTAATCACTTCTGACTCCAGGTCATCTTGGACCTGCTCCAGCCTGGACTGGACCGTGAAAGGAGAAGCAGCACACTGATTAGCTCATCTCTGCTTTATCTTCCCATCAGCATGTCTCTTGTCAACACATGAACTAATTGGCTACTTGTGCTGCTTCTTCCTCTTAAGCTACAGCCCTGCTGTACGGGGACTGTAAGAGGCATACACAAGGTTAAATTCAGGTTCATACATTGCTTGCATTGAAAAAAAAATGTAATGATGTACTAATGATTACAGATAATAATTTGTGTATTTTATATCTGCATTGCTTTCAGCTTTATGGATAACTACATCTAGCCTAGAATATTCTGTATCTAATTTTGATTTAATCGGCTATGTTCAGTTTTTTCCTACTGTAGAGTGCCTAGAGCTACACGAATGTGGACATTTCAGTAACCCATATCAACCAATTAAAGCTAAGTATACTTTAGTGAAGTTAGTTATTCATAAAATTCAGATTAATTGCAGCGGTTACTGAACTTTGCACATATGTATAGTCTTTGCACTGCGTTATTAAATAAACCAAGATATTTCAGTATCATTTTTACATTATTTGAGATGAATGATATTATGATATAAGTTACATTCATAATGATTGCAGGGGACTTAACTTCACACTTTGACCTGAGAGCACAGGAAGCAGTGCAGCTGGTAAGAGGGCAGATGAAGACATAAAGCATTGTGAAGTCATCTTTGCTGATAAAGCCTTATTGAAGGCTTACTTTTGGAGGTCATCAGCACATTTACTTGACAATCTCTAATTTATCTTCGTCGCCGCCTGGCATCTTGCCTACTATTAGAATTATAGCTTGTGTATATAATAGTGAGAACAGTTATATAAAAGAAATCAAGGACAGGAAACTGTAGGTGTCTTTCAAAGAAGCCAATAAAATTCAAGCTGTCATTTGTCTAGAGCCGGTTAGAATATTAAAGCTAACCTCTAAAATGCTTCAGATTCAGCTATCTTCTAGCTAAGTAACATTACTACATATAGATGTTTTCATTTGTGTTTTAACATGTATTTTACTTTTGCAATATAGCATATGCCTCCTACATTGTCCACTGATATGATTTGGACAAGCTGAATCAGCCTTAACTACGGGGGCATGCACAATGAAAATAGATGCCTTTTTAATTCTCTCTCAACTAACAAAGGGTTATCCTGGCCAGAGCACATGCCATAAAATCAATAATTCTATTTTCTTACAATTTTCATAGTATACATTGTCCTAAAACAGTTTGGATGGTTATCATCACTTTAAATCCCACCAGGGTTAAAGGGGAATACTCATTAACATATAAATAGCCAGGATATTATTCTAAAGGCTATAGTCTACAAATCCCCTGGGTATGGGACAAAACTGCTAATGCCTTTGGTTGCTCAATAAAATGCACTTCTCAGTTTCTATTTTTATTTTTCAAGTGTTATAATAATATCACAAGGATTCTCTGAATGCAATCAACATGAAGGGCATAAATAGATGAACAACAATGACTCTCTTTCCAAATATCACACAAACAATGCAGACAGTTGGCTTTGTGCACTTTTCAGTCAAGTACGAAAGTGCTTGTTGTCCAACTGCGGCAAGCAAATTCCACGTAAAGGCGTTTTCACATCATAAAACATTGTTACAAGTGTACATCTATGCCTAGATCTAAACAGGAGTGATTGGAATTTATATTGATGTAAATTGCAACAACTGTGAAGGGTAAAGTGAAGTTCGGTAAATATTAAATTATTTTCCAATAGATTAAATAATACGAATACGAATGGGAAGAGATGAGTGAGCAGTATGTAACTGATTGTTGTTCATTTGATATCTTCTTGATTTCTGTGTATGTGATTTGTAGAGAGAATGACAAGGTTTACTGATCTGGACTTCTGCTTCTTTCCAGATAATTCTTTTGGGCTGGGAAAAATTGTCAATCAGTTTACTAAAACAGTAATATTGCGAAGACCGTAGAGTGCTGCATTATTAGAACCTCTGGGCCAGATCCACGAAGCAGTTACGCTGGCGTACCTATTGATACGCCGCGTAACTTCTAGGTTGCTCCGACGTATAGTTGTTTTGTATCCACAAAACAAGATACGCCTGAAGCTGGGCTAGATCCGACTGGCGTACGTCTTAGTATGCCGTCGGATCTAAGGTGCATATTTACGCTGGCCGCTAGGTGGCACTTCCATCGATTTCCGCGTCGAGTATGCAAATTAGCTAGATACGGCAATCCACAAACGTACGTCCGGCCGGCAATTTTTTTTTACGTCGTTTCCGTAATGCTATTTCCGGCATAAAGTTACCCCTGCTATATGAGGCGTAGCCAATGTTAAGTATGGACATCGGGCCAGCGTCAAATTTTCCGTAGTTTACGTCGTTTGCGTAAAACGTTCGCGAATAGGGCGTAGAATTGCGTTCACGTCGAGAGCATTGGCTTGTTGCGGGTTAATTTGGAGCATGCGCACTGGTATACCCCCACGGACGGCGCATGCGCCGTTCAAAAAAAACTTAATTTACGTGGGGTCAAGACGTATTAACATAAAACACGCCCACAACTTAGTGATTTGAATTGGGCGCCCTTACGCCGACACATTTACACTACGCCCCCGTAACTTACGGCGCAAATTCTTTGTGGATACGGGAAATACTCTGTAAGTTACGGCGGCGTAGTGTATCTGAGATACACTACGCCGGACTTACAAATGCGCCGCGCTACGTGGATCTGGGCCTCTATCGGCACTTGTAGTCATTTTTGACTTTCAAATCATCATTTTGACATTCAAATCGTAATAAATTACAGAAATATTATGACTGAATGGCATGTGGAGTCTACCTAGTCCTAGTCTCACTCTCTTGCCTGAATGCTGGCATCATTTCATCAATTTAGAGAAACATTTTACTGGTGCAAGCCACTGCCATCATGGTGGAAGTTTGGCATGTGAGACTTAGCAGAGGAGCCCGTATTTATGGCTTATCACATTTAAACTGTACCCTAAAGTGTATCTCCAGCTTCGCAGCAAAATGCTGTGAACCCTTTACACATCAAAACTTTAAAAAAATTAAGCATTGCTGCTTACCTTTTTATTTGCTGAGACATACTCTACTAATCTTACTTACACTTCCCTGTCTATGAAATGTTAAGGTGAAGGCTGGGGAAATATATTTACCATAATTAACCACATGCCGACCAGCGCATGACCATATACGTACAGGTACGTCCCCTTCAAGATACGGCATTGTGGGCGTGCACGCCCCCCGCAAGCTCCGTGGGGCAGATTCATCAAGAGATATGACGGCGGATCTCCTGATCCGCCGTCGTATCTGTGAGAGCCGACGGTCGGATCTGTGAGATCCCACGGTTGGAGCTATGCGACTGATTCATAAGAATCAGTTCCGCATAGATCTCCCTTAGATCCGACTGGTGTAAGTGACTTTCACCAGTCGAATCTTAGGCTGTAATCTCCCGCCGGCCGCTAGGTGTCGTCGCTTTTTTTTACACGTCGCATATGCAAATGAGGAGAACCGCCGATTCACGTCCATACGCCCGCCCGTCGCTCTTTTTCAAAGTCGTTTGCGTTCGGCTTTTTCCGGCGGATATGAGGGGTAGCTAATGTTAAGTATGGCCGACGTTCCCGCGCCGAGTTTTAAATTTGTTACGTCGTTTACGTAAGTACGTCGGGAATACGGATGGCCGTAAGTAACCTAGCCGCCGAAAACAATGACGTCCTAGCGACGTCATTTGGAGCATGCGCACTGGGCTTTTTCGCCGGTGGCGCATGCGCAGTTAAATCGGCGCGGGAACGCGCCTGATTTAAATTGTACACTCCCCCTAGCCGCGGAATTTGCATTCCGCCGGGGGGAGTTAGGATCCGACGGTGCAATTTGCGAGGTAAGTGCTTTATGAATCATGCACTAGCCTCGCTAAATTGCACCGGCGGATCGTAAAACAGGTAGATCTGACGGATCTAAAGATCCGCTGAGCTACATGAATCTGGCCCCGTGAGTCCGACCACGGGTCCCGCTGACTCGAAGTCTGCAGGGATACCTGTGATCGTCTCATGGATACAATTCTGAAAAAAAGAGTGTTTCAATATTTATTTAAGTTGATTTTCACCATTTATCACCTAGTGGCCTTATACCAATTTATATGTGTTTATGTTCACATTTATTATTTAGATTTATTGCCACAGTTTAGGTTTAGCGCGACTTTATACATATTTTTCCTATTTTCCCATTCTTCCTCGAGACAGGACACTGATCACATCTCCCTGTAATCGGGAGCTGTGATCAGTGTTGTGTCACGCGTAGCCACGCCCCTCCACAGTTAGAACACATCCCTAGGACACACTTAACCCCTTCAGCACCCCCTACTGGTTAACCCTCTCACTGCCAGTGTCATTTTTACAGTAAGCAATGCATTTTTATAGCACTGATCGCTGTATCAATGACAGTGGTCCCAAAATGGCATCATGTGTCGGCCATAATGTCGCAGTCATGATAAAAATCACAGCCATTACTAGTAAAAATGTTTTTATATAAAAATGCCATAAAACTATCCCCTATTTTGTAGTTGCTATAACTTTTGTGAAAAACAATTAATAAACGCTTATTGTGATTTTTTTAACCAAAAATATGTAGAAGAATACGTATCGGCCTAAACTGAGGGAAAAAAAATGCTTTTTTATATATTTTTTTGGGGATGTTTATTATAGCAAAAATTAAAAAATATATATATTTTTTGGTTATAGCGCACAAAATAAAAACCGCAGAGGTGATCAAATACCACCAAAAGAATGCTCTATTTGTGTAAAAAAAAGGATGTCAATTTTGTTTGGGAGCCACGTCGCACGACCGGGCATTTGTCAGTTAAAGCAACACATTCCCGAATCGCTAAAAGTGCGCTGGTCTTTGGGCAGCCAAATGGTCCAGGGCTGAAGTGGTTAACCATGTCTGTACTGTGCTGGCAGAGCTTGGCAATCAATTGTAAACTAGATTTGCACACCCTCTGTTTTAAAGGTTAAAGATAGGAAGGCCTGGGTCATATATTATGGGCTTGATTTACTAAAACTAAATGTGCACTTTACTGCCAAAACAGTATTTTTGCTTGCACATGATCTAGAGAAAATGCCATTGCAGAGTGCAACTGCACTTACAGGTTATTTGCCTTTAGTAAATCACTAAAGTCTTGAAATAGATATAGGGCATTGCAGCCTACTGTACATGTTCAGTGATCAATCCAGACATTTCTGTAGATGCACCAGTTCATTACACTACCTGTGTCAGCAATCTAGGAAAGCACTGGCTTAATGCCAGAACATCTTTTTTGCTGCCTCTCACATAGAGAAAGTTCCAATTTAAAAAAAAAAAATATGTATGTTTTTTCGAATACTAAGAAAGATTTTAAAGTCATTATCAGATTTAAACCTGCCTTGGGATTTTGAATGTTGATTGGTGATGTAAAATGTAGAGCTAAATAGAGGAAGCTACACAGCCCAGGCTTGTTCATGATTGATGTTTGACTGGTTACTTGTAGCCAGAATGGAGCAGTCACACCCTAAAGCCTCATACACACGATCGGACTTCTATCGGACAAATCCGTGGATTTTTGTCCAAAGGGCGTTGTCGGTGAACTTGTTCTGCATACAGATGGCTGAACATTTTCAGCCAACATACACCAAACCACATGGTTTTTAAGCTCTTTATCGCCACCCTTTGGGCAACTTCTGCTATTGTCTGATGTTTAGCATTGGTTCGGAGCAGACATGTTTGTACTTTGGATTTTAGTCCGATGGATTTGTGTACACACATTCGGATAATCCGACGTAACACATTTGTTGTCGGACAATTTGAGAGCATGCACAGCCAACATTTGTTGTCGGAAATTCCGACAACAATTATCCGACAGAGTATACAGACGGTCGGATTATCTGACGAAACACGTCCGTCGGACAATTGTTGTCGGGATATACGATCGTGTGAACACTGCATTGAACTTTCAAATAGGAAAGAAGATCATACACTAGCTGCCTGCTGCTAAAAGCTATCACCAACCTCTTAGATCCACCTGTAAGAAGGTCTTTATTACTGATTCATAATACCAGAACCCAATTGACATCTTCACATTCTGTTCTCTAAGTGCAGTATGAAAAGTTCTCAGTAATGAAAGGTATTTTTGTTGTTACATGGTACATGTTCATTTAACTGGTGATAAAACTTCAAAAACTGTGCATAGGTAAATTCACACATTACAGGAATTGTTGACATTGCCTGAACATATGCTAACAACTCCTTGCACCTTGTGGCACTCTGGATTTCAATTCTAGAAATAGACTTGGTGTCACATTAAAATGTTTCACTGTGTAAGTGTGAGAATGCCAGAAGCAGCAAATCCTAAACTTCACGTGAACATAAAAAAAAATAAAAAAACCTCATTTAACCTATACAGTACCTTATATTAGAGCTGCACGATTCTGGCCAAAATGAGAATCACTATTTTTTTGCTTAGAATAAAGATAACGATTCTCACGGTGTAAAATCTTTTACTTTAATACAAAAAAAAATTGGGCTAACTTTACTGGCTATTTTTTCCCCCAAAAAAATGCATTTGAAAGACTGCTGCGCAAATACAGTGCGACATAAAATATTGCAACAACCACCATTTTATTTTCTAGGGTCTCTACTAATATATATAATGTTTGGGGGTTCTAAGTAATTTTCTAGCAAAAAAAAATATATTTTAACTTGAAAAGAGCTGTCAGTTTGGTGTTTAAGTGGTTAAACGTTCCTAATTTACATACCTTTCCATACCGTTCCTTAATCGTGCAGCTCTACCTTATATGTATCATTTAGGAACAATTTCATGAATTTGTAAATACTGCAAGTACCTGAAATATGTCTTTGTTAGTAGCTTGCCATAATTACCTCCTCTCTTAGATTCATGTTGAACCAATCAGGGATCTACAGTACAGCACTGTTAGGCAAGTGTTTGCTTATAAGAGGAGGAGTACACGACACAATGATGGCTCATCTTTGTGTGGTGTTGCTTCTTTACTGTACAGCAGTCTAGGGCTGAGGAGTTGGCCAAACAAGTGTGCACCTTTTTTATCTTTTTTTGCACTTTTTTTTATCTTTTTTTTTAAACCTTTTTGTCTGAGTTTATATTTATGTTTATATTTACTTACTGTGTACTAACAGAATACCTTTGTTTCAGGCATTGATCTTTTTTTAGTAAAATAATACTTCCTAAGATTAGTTTTGACCTTTCCTCCTGCTAGTTTGAAGTTAAAGTGATTGTAAAGGCATGTTTTTTTTCCTAAAAAAATAACAAACATGTCATACTTACCTTATGGAAAGGAAAAGCTGCGCTGCAAGTAAAATCAACATAAATATTAAATTATGTATCAAATACACAAAAATCCCAGTGCAAAAACTGAAAATTAGATTTGTGCAAAAAGTCCATATGAAATGTATCACAAAGGATTGAAAGGTTGTTTAAGAAGTTCTCCGAATGGGTGAAGCAAGATATCCAGTAAAAAATCTTGTGAATCAGATGATAAATCCACCACCACTTATGTATCAGCTGCTTACCAGAACAGAAATGAAATCAAACATGTAAGACATGGATCTATAAGGGTCCTGGATAAACTGCCGCTCACTCTCCAATATCACCAATCCTTAATATCAGACCAGCTCTCTCCACAGAAGCGACCCAAAGGAGAAAGACACTCACATAGTGTGATAACGTTTTTAAAATTTTAATGAGTAAAAGTATTGCACTTACATGTAAACAGTGTAAAAAGTGCGATCAATAGTAATAGCCGGCCGGCTCTGCTGTCTGCTCGTCCTTCCGGGTAGACAGCGTGGATCGTGATGACGTCAGCACGTCGCTCCTCCCTACGCCGTTTCGTCCTGGAAGAAGTCATTCTTGTGACGAAACGGCGTAGGGAGGAGCGACGTGCTGACGAGCAGACAGCAGAGCCGGCCGGCTATTACTATTGATCGCACTTTTTACACTGTTTACATGTAAGTGCAATACTTTTACTCATTAAAATTTTAAAAACGTTATCACACTATGTGAGTGTCTTTCTCCTTTGGGTCGCTTCTGTGGAGAGAGCTGGTCTGATATTAAGGATTGGTGATATTGGAGAGTGAGCGGCAGTTTATCCAGGACCCTTATAGATCCATGTCTTACATGTTTGATTTCATTTCTGTTCTGGTAAGCAGCTGATACATAAGTGGTGGTGGATTTATCATCTGATTCACAAGATTTTTTACTGGATATCTTGCTTCACCCATTCGGAGAACTTCTTAAACAACCTTTCAATCCTTTGTGATACATCTCATATGGACTTTTTGCACAAATCTAATTTTCAGTTTTTGCACTGGGATTTTTGTGTATTTGATACATAATTTAATATTTATGTTGATTTTACTTGCAGCGCAGCTTTTCCTTTCCATATTGTATTTGTGTATGTATCTTACATATAAGTTGCAGCAGCATTTTTTATTTTCTTTTATTTATTTATTTTTTGATTTTATTATTTTTACACATTTTTATAGTGTCACTACTGTTTCATTTATTGGACCTGCGCAGTATCTTCCTACTTTTACATGTCATACTTACCTGCTTTGTTGCAGTGGATTTGCACAGAACAGCCCAGATACATCCCTTCTCAGGTCCGTCTTCTGTGATCCTGGCCCCTCCATCCTGTTCAGTGCCCCCACAGCAAGCAGTTTGCAATTGGGGCTCCCAAGCTGAGTCACAGATCCCTGTGTCCATACAGACATGACTTGGTCCCGCCCCCTCTCTTCCCTGAGTGGCTAGCTGACTTTGATTGACAGCAGCGCGAGCTAATGGCGCCACTGCTGTGTCTCAGACAATCAGAAAGGAGAATCTCAGAAGGCTGAGACACTTGTGGACATCTCTGGACAGAGAGGGATCTCAGGTAAGTGTTACGGGAATGGAGGGGGGCTGCTGCACACAGAAGGCATTTTATCTTAATGAATAGAATGCATTAAGATAATAAACCTTCTGCCTTTACAATCCATTTTAAGTCCCTGTGTTCTTGATCTTAGCTTTTTATTGAAAATATTGCCCTTCTGAAACTTATTTATACCCTTAATTTATTTAAAGGTTTTAGCTAAGTCTCCCCTATCACTTCTTTAGGTCTCCAGAACTGGGCACTGTGGGGATGATTTAGTAAAACCAGAGAGTGCAATACTCATGCAGCTGTGCATGTTAGCCAATTTGCTTCTAACTTCACCTTGTTCAATTAGGCTTTGACAAAAAGAACTGGACGCGGTTTGGTTTGGTTTCTATTCAGAGCTGCACCAGATTTCAACAATACATCTTTATTGGATTATAATGGCATACATGTTGTACAAAGTGTAGGGGACACATAGCAACAGGTTAACAATAGACCCATCAATCAGGTAAATATAGCGCACCATGAATGATCAACATAAACTGTGTAATAATGATTATTACCAAACTAATAAAATACATCAAACAGTAGTAGAAGATGTCATTAAGAGCCATGGACTCCACATCTGATTGCATTTGAAAAGAGAACCTGTTCTAAGAGCTATAAGCGGTGCCAGATTTTGAACACTGCCGTTTTAGTAAATCAACCCCAGTATTCCAAATAGCCGCCTTTCTCCTGTTGGCTCATAGACTTGCATTGTGGCAGTCAGCAGTAAAATGTAGCCAATGTGCACCAGGGGAAAGCAACAGAGAAAGCCTACGTAATGAGCAAATATGACTTCCCTCATGTAAATATACCATATAATTACAGGCTGGAGGGAGAGGCATTGCCTCCCCTTGGCACTTGCTGCCGTGTGGCCTCAGGTGGGCAACTGGAGGGCCTAAATTGCTGACATGTGGCTTCAAATGGGAGATCTAAGAGCCTGAAGTCTGTGTGGCTGACCCTGGTTCTACCATAGCTGACAGAGGGAGAGTCTACATATATAAATGTAAAGCACTGCATAAACTGATGGCGCTATATAAATACCTAAAATAAATAAACAGTTCATTCTGGCACCAAGGTATTCCTTCAATGTTCACTAAGGCCTTGTACACACGATCGGAATTTCCAACCGTGAGTATGCCCCATCGGAGAAATTCCATCGGAAATTCCGATGAATTCCATCGGAGATTTCATGGAGAACATGTTCTCTTTTCCTC
The DNA here is from genome assembly GCF_905171775.1 of Rana temporaria. Classification (NCBI taxonomy): domain Eukaryota; kingdom Metazoa; phylum Chordata; class Amphibia; order Anura; family Ranidae; genus Rana; species Rana temporaria. Next base: position 132,608,065 of record NC_053492.1, on the reverse strand, counting down.
CGATGGAATTCCGTCGGCACTCCGATGTGAATTTGGTTGGACAAAGATCCGATCGTGTGTACAGGGAATTAGCTGTGCAAGCATAGCTCAGTGTACTTTCTAAAACCTCGTACACATGGTCGGACATCAAACAAACATTCCCTTGGATTGTTGTCTGAAGGGAGTTGTCCGGTCACACCCATAGCATACATACGCTCGGACTTTTCTGCAAACTTTTCTAAAACTTTCCTAACATCACATGTTTTTTCTGCTCTTTTCTGCTTTTTACCGCCACTCTTTGGTTAACTTCAGCTATTGTTGGTTGATTTTAACATTGGTTCTGAGCATGCGTATTTGCACTTTGTACAAAAGTCCAATGACTTGCTGTACACACGGTCGTACTAGGCACCATCAGACTTTTGTTGACGTAAAGTTTGTCCGTTTGCAGACCAAACTTTTTGTCCGATGAAACCCAAAAAATTTGGTATGATGGAGCGTACACACGATCGGACAAATTTGAAAACTTGTTGATTTTGAAGTTTGTTGGCCGAAAGTCCGACCGTGTGTACGGGCCTTTAGGAAGATTGTGAACAGGCAGGCAAGTTTAGTTACGCTTTAAATAGGTGGGTTTAGTTCTGCGTTAAGCTGTTGGAATTACTTCTTTATAGGTCAAGCACATAAACAAACCACTACTGACAATGCCAGAGTGACTTGACATGAATAGCTTTTGTACAAGAATGACCTTTTATGTTCAAATAAAATCTCATTTATAACATACATCCGTGTAAATGTGTTTGTTCAGCACTTAAACTATGTAGTCTGTGACAATATTATATTGGTACTTGTCTTTAATGCTCCATTTTTCCAGCTGAATTCTGTGTTTATTAAGGAACAAATCCAGGGAAATGCACAGCATAAAATATTTAAATCACTAATTTATTAATTTAAAACTCATTTCAATTTATGTTAAGCCTGTTTTTAAATTGAGGTACAACACAACAGCTAAATGTTAAAATTATGTTTGTAGTGGGTGTGCCAGCTCCCTGAGTGGAAGGGAAGGATGGGTTGGTATTTAGAGTCTTAATGCCTCATACAAATGACCGTTTTTTTTCGACGGGAAAACTGTCCTGTTTTCTTTAGGTCGGGAAAACCGGCCGTGTGTATGCTCCCTAGCAGCTTTCCCGACAGAAAAACTGCGGGAAAAAAAATTAGAACGTTTTTTCCCGTCACGAATAGCAGCATTTTCCCCCCCCCCCCGCAGTTTTCCTATGGGGAAACACTGCTGTGGAGCATACACATGGCTGGTTTTACCGATCAAAGCTCTCAGGCAGTTTTCCTGTTGGCAAAACCGGCCGCGTGTAGACGGGAAAAGTGACAAAGCCGGTTCTCAGTTTTCCCCTCAGGTTTCCCAGCGGTCTTTTGACCGCCAAGAAACCTGATCGTGTATACAAGGCATTAAATGATAAAATATGCTCACAGTCAGTGTGTCAAGTATGTTGGATTGGATTGGATTGGAATAAATACTTATAGAGCGCCGAATGCGAGTTGTGAAACTCGCGTCTAAGCGCTTACCAACAAGCTGGGGGTATCCAGTTCCCAAGAGCAAAAAGAAGAAGCTAGGACATCTAAGTAAAAAAGAGGGAAACAGACAAGAAATAAACAGAAATATACAAAGAGGGGGGGGGTGTCAGGGCACAAAAAGCCTATCCCTACTCCCTGACTATGGACCGCAGCCTGGGATTAAGGCAGAGTCCTGCTAAGGGCTTGGAAGGCCAAGTCTCTATCTGTAGGCTTGTGAAAAAAGAAGTGTTTTCAAGCCCTTACGGAAGGCCATCAAGGAGGAGGATGCTCGGAGCTGATGAGCGAGCTGGTTCCAAAGAGAGTGTTGACATTTGCTATTTTTCTAAAGAACAGGTAGTGGACAAGCAGTGCCATGGATACCTAAAAAATACAACCTTGAGTGTTGTCCCCCTTTCATGATGTGCTGACATAAAACTCTGAGGGTGTAACGTTTTAAAGCAGTGCAAACCTATAGCATTGGTCAAATTAATGTTTCGTAATAGAAGTTTTTTGGTTTCAGAAAAGTACATTTCATTAGGTTCAAGATGTCTATGACTGGTCCCAGACATATGTACACTAGAAAGCCAACAGAAGCTTACTGAAATAAAAGTGACACAGCTTGCATTGACTTGCTGTTGGGTGTTGGAAGAGTAACTAGAACAAAATCAGATGAAGCTGCCACTACTATGGTCAAAAGTATATGTATACATATGGTTAAACCTATGCCTGTTACCTAGGGCCACTTGACACCTGACATTTTGGGGCTCTGCTCTTCCCAAGAGTTATGTATCAGCACACCTCTGAGTTCTCCATGCAGATGCATTTAGAGGCTCTTCCCCCATCCTTGGAGTGTGGTCTTGTGTTCGAAGGGTACAAACATGAGTTGAGATTCCTCTGTTTACCCATCACAGCTGCTTTTAACTTTAGGCGATTACACTCTATTAACCCCTTGCTTACTGGGCACATACTGTATACTCCCTTCCTGCCCAGGCCAATTTTCAGCTTTCAGCGTTGTCACCCTTTGAATGACAATCGTGCGGTTTTTCTACACTGTACCCATATGACATTTTCATATTTTTTTTAAAAAATAGAGCTTTCTTTTGGTGGTATTTAATCACCACTAGGGTTTTTATTTTTTGCTAAACAAACAAAAAAATACCGAATATTTTGGGGGGAAAAAATGTTTTCAGAGTTTGTTATAAAATTTAGCAAACAGGTAATTTTTTTCCTACATTGATGTGCGCTAATGAGACTGATGGGCACTGATGATGTGGCACTGGTGGGCACTGGTGAGGCTGCATGGATAGGTGGCAGTAGCAGGTGGCACTAATAGGCAGCACTGATAGGTGGCACTGATGATGACGCACTGATGGGAACTGATTGGCAGAAAAAAAAGCACATTACCGACTCCTGTTTACATCATGTGATCAGCTGTCATTGGCTGACAGATGATCACGTGGTAAAGGGCCGGAATCTGCCCTTTGCTCTGATCTGTGATCAGCCAAGTCCCAAGGACTCTGTGATCACAGAGCAAGCTGCCCACGTACGGGCAGCGTGAGCAAGGGAGGACATACATGTAGCCGTCTTTCGGCTATAGCGTGAGCGTGAAGTGGTTAAAAGTAAATGAGCTTTGAGTTTTACCTAAAGTGGATTTCAACATTGTGTTCTGTTGATTTCTTTTCATATTGTGGGAAATATAAATCATGACTTCTGTGCATGTTATCTGTGTAATTTGTTTAGACCACTGTAGCCAACTTCAGTAGATTGATCTCGCGGTCATGGAGTCTCTAAGCCATTTGCCATTTGGAGTCTGTAAACTATTTGTAATCTTTTTGGGCAAATAGACTATTTTCACTTAAAGCGGGAGTTCACCCGAAAAACAATTTTTAACATTAGATTGAGGCTCATTTTGGGGAATCGGGTGTTTTTTTTTTAAATCAAAGCAGTACTTACCGTTTTAGACATAAATCTTCTCTGCCGCTTCCGGGTATGGTCTTCGGGACTGGGCGCTCCTATTTGATTGACAGGCTTCCGACAGGTTTCCGACGGTCACATACATCGCGAGTAGCCGAAAGACGCCGAACGTCGATGCGGCTCTATATGGCGCCTGCGCACCGACGTTTGGCTACTTTCGGAAAATCGTGACATGCTGTATGCGACCGTCGGAAGCCTGTCAATCAAATAGGAACGCCCAGTCCCGCAGCCCATACCCGGAAGCGGCGGAGAAGATCTATCTCTAAAACGGTAAGTACTGCTTCGATTTAAAAAAAAAACATCCGATTCCCCTTCACAAAATGAGCCTCAAGAGTTTTTTTGGGTGAACCTCCACTTTAAGTAGGATCTTCACTCTTAAATAAAATCGCTCTCCTGTCTCTCCCTCCTCCACTCCACTTTTTTATTTACCCTTTTTTTGTTCAGAAAAGGGGTTTGGTCCAGGCAAATTACATGTATTGTACACGTTGTGCCTCCTGGGATATGTGTGTCACATAAGGAGGCATAGTACGGTATTTTATTCACAGAGGAGGAGGGAGCGGGCCTAGCATTGTGTCATCGGGAGAAAGCTCAGTGGCTGAATTCGAAAGAGCATGCAGGCTTCCTGATGATGTCAGACACAAACAGGGAGATGCAGGACCAGAGCAGCAGCTGCTGAAAATAGGATCTCTGCAGGACACCACTGGATCCACTGGGTGGGTGAGTATCTAAACAGTGGAGAACCTACTACCAAGTAGGCCGGGTTTGAAAAAAAAAATGTGGTGGAAATGGAAAGGTAAAGATCCTCTTTAAGGTAAGAGGGTTGATGTGTCTACTGTGCACACAGACATTTACTCATAGTATATAAGCTTCTATTTCTATATAACTTTTGGAGGAAAAACAATTATTTGGTGCAGATCTCCTTTGAGAATGTCTGGCCCCCATTTTCTGTTTTCATCTAATTCACAAATTGCTGAAAAGTCAATATTATATTTGGTTTCTTATAAATAGACATATTTTTCTAATTTCCATGAGCAATTGAAAACAGACAACCTAGAATCATTTAGTCTCCTTTCTACTAAAGATTTGTTATGCAAAATCAATAGCTAAATGAGATGGTGGTACAGCTTGACAAAATCAGTGGACAAAATAATCAGAAATATTATTTTTCTGCATATATTGTAAAATAAAAACAAGGACACTATAATTGCTATATTTGTTTGAATCTTGGTCAGGGAAAGACTCTAGGACAGAAAAATAAATGTATTTTTCCCCTTTGGAACTCACCAAAAAGGCATTTTAGGTTGTGTGTGGCTGATTTTGAATCTGAAGGCAAATATAGCATCTACAGAAAACCTCCACATCTTACACCTATTACCAATAGGACTAGAGTACAAAGCGGTAGACATTATTGCAATTTTTCATTGTTTTACCTATTTTTCCACTGTGATAGGGTTCATTGAACTGCACAAAATTATGCATAGTTTTATTTATGTAGTACCCTCCTAGATAGGCTGCTAGTAAGGATTATGCACATTTAAGTTCTTGTGGCTCTGCTGTAACTAGCAGAGCAGCATTTGATTGCTTTGGTCTGCTCTGGGCTCTCCTGGCTGCACATTTAATTGATTTCCCAAACCTTCAACTCCAGCCATTCTTTGGGGAAATATGCCCAAATGGTGGCTGGGAGAGTGTATAAATAGTCAGGAGCATGGGAGAGCAATGTTCTTCCCCAGGAGAAAAGGCTCCCATGCAGAAGGCCTGATGCCCTTCCTAGCAGTTCAGCTGAAGATCCTGCTGGTCATGTCCCAACTGTGCATAGTTGTGGGGCCTATTCTGCTAAGGTTCTGGTCTGGAAACTAACTAGGGAGAGTGTCTGACTGAGTTAGAAGGTAGAAGTCCAACCTTTAGGGACACTGTGAGTATATACCTTAGAGAGAGGGATCATTGTGCTTGTTGCTGCTGTTAACCCCTAGTACACTAGTATCAAGGCTTGCTTGGCCTGGAACATGGCTTAGGGTGTCCCAGTGCTGTCGACTTCATGTCCTACTGCTCAAAGGACTATTCTGAGAGGTAGCTACAAAGGGAAAAGTATCTTCACATTCATGTTCAAGTGTTTTTGAGTATCCCACAGCTTCCTTACGCTTCATCCAAGTTACTCTGCAATAAACTTTAAAAAGGCAACCTCGCTATACTGTTTACTGAGCCAAATGAAGGAATTTTGTGGTTTGCTTGGCTGCTGCTACACAGAGAGAAAACAGCTGGGGACACAAACTCAGCAGCTTATGCGGAGGTAGTGCAAAATACCTGTATATGTGCATTTAATACGCATGTTTTGGTAAACAAAAATAATTTGGTTTTTGGCCTTATCTGCAGTCTACAGTCAGCTTAGTAGTGACATTCATGAATTATTAAAATGTTTATGGCAGTGCATAATATTTCAGTGCATTTGTAAGTTAGTATGAGCCTCTGTAGGCATCTTAACTGCTCATTCACCTTTGTTCTCACCTTTATTGGTGCCAATGCACGCCTATTACTAGTTATATATTTCAAAATAATTTCCTGTACTTCTTCTCTTGTAATTGAAAGTAGATCTGATAATAAAAATGTCCTCCCCCCTCCCCCCCCAACATAATTGTATAGATATACAGTACAATGTACTGTATATTTATATTGTATAGTGAATAGAGCCAAGATGTGCATGCCTAACCTGTCTGCTCTCTGTTTGGAAGACCCTAACAAAGCCAAAATCTCAAAGTGGAACTATACCAAGTGTTATAGTTGTCTGTGCTCTCAAATGTCAAACCATCAAATGGCTGGTGTCATAATTTTTTTTTTAATTTGTCAGCATTATGGGATGTAAACATGGGCCACTTGGGAGGTTATTATGGAATTTTAACAATGAAAGGGTGGTATGGCATTATATTTCCTGTGTTGTCATAAATCTGGGGAGTAGGGGGATATCCTTGTCAACAGAGGTTTAAGGGGAAAATTCATATATAAATCAAAATAAACTTCAGTTTTATTAGCTATGTTTCCATTGCTAAGTTTCTCTGTCGGCTGTGTCTTTATTCAGTAGTGACTGTATCCTCATCCTGGATTCAAGGTAAGGGCATGATTAGCCAAGAGAATACAGATATTCTATCGTCTCCTCATTACGTTTTTGCATTGATTGGTCAGCTCTATATAGATAACAACACAATCAATGTTCCTTCAACTCCAGGGAGGTCCCAGATTTCATTCAAAGCTCACTGAGCCGCTTTAAAAAACAATAGCTTAAACCCAAACTGGATCAGCGTGTATGCAGCAGTATTAATTTGCTTGACAGTTTAAACGTATTGACTTTGCAAAGGCAAATGTTAGGTTAACGTGATGGTATACCATGGAGGTTATACCCTAAGGATTTTACCAGTCAAAGGTTCTGTACAGTCTTCTTTGGCTGAAAAGCTGTGTTTAGTTAATTAACTAGATATAATCATTGGGGGTGGCAGATCTATGGCACTAAGACTGTTTCCTATTTAACTCCTGCCATAATGGTCTTGTTTAGTGATATGTAATACAATGAACGATCAGTTGCCCAGTTAAAGGTCCTATTTGTTTTAATATGCTGTAGTACAAGAAACCGCATTGTTTACACCACCCTGATTATGACACTGATTAAGATAGCAGCTGAAAAATGTCCCCACTTTGCAGATTTATATTATTTACAATGCATATCTATCTATCTATCTATCTATCTATCTATCTATCTGGAGTCAGGCTCAGAGGCCAATAGCTACAGCAGTGGCAGGACAGGTATTCAGGCAGTCACTTCTGGCAGATAATACGGGCTCCCCTGAGGTGCGGAGTCTAAGTACTAGCTGGATTTCCCCAGAGCTCCTGATGGTGGAGATGGATTTAGCTGCAAGCTAGTACCAGGTCGCGGTCCTCAAGTTAGCCCCACCAGGGTGTGAGCAAGCGGGGGTACAGTAGCGGATGAGCAGACAAGGATGAAACAGCAGCGTGGTCAGTAAACAAGCCAAGGGATCAATCATGAGTGGCTGCAGGTTGGGATCAGGCAGAAGAGTAGTCAAAGAACAGGCAGAGGGTCAAACACGGGTGGTTTCAGATTGGGATCAGGCAGAAGAGTGGTCCAGGAACAGGCTGAGGGTCAAACACAGGTGGTTGCAGGTACAAATGGCAGCAGAGCAGACAAATCACAAGGCACTGGCTGGGAGGGCACAATAACCTGGCCAAGAGGAAGTGCTGAGACAAGGCTTTTATAGGAAGTCCGTGGGAGGAGCAAAGAGTTCAACGTTCAGCTGCACTCAAGACACCAAGCAGAGTAGTCTAATGGATCATATAGGTTTATCCAGCAGATCAGGCAGGGAACTGTCCAGCATCCCAGATAGCTCAGTGGGAAAAGACAATGCCAGACACAGAAGAGGTCCTAGGTTCAAGCCCAGGTCCTGACAATCTATCTATCTATCTATCTATCTATCTATCTATCTATCTATCTATCTATCTATCTATCTATCTATCTATCTATCTATCTATCTATCTAGCTAGCTATCTATCTATCTATCTATCCAACATATAAAAAGTCTAAACCAGGCAATAGTTGCACCCCCCCCCCCATTCTTACCACCCACTCACCTTTTCCAAAGCCCTGCCAACCAGACTTTTTACTGCCCATCATCTTATTTTATGTATGCTTAACGTGCAACAATAAAAATGAAAAATTACATTAAATGTAGTGCCTAGTGGTGCATCTGTAGCATGCAAATAACATGCTGCAGAAAAAATGGCATTTCTAAGGGAAAAAAACAAGTCAAATCACATTTAAAAGGACTCGTGGTTGCAATTGCCAGGACCCAGCTATTAAAAAAATAAAGAAGAAAACATTTTGAAGTCCCACCCCCCTCCACATTAGGCCCTTTAGATCTGGTATGGATTTGGAGGGGAACCCCACGCCAAAAAAAGCCCAGAAAAATGGCATGAGGTCCCCCCTAAATCCATACCAGACCATTATCCGGTAATGCAGTATGGCAGGTCAGGAAAAGGGTAAGGAGCAAGCGCCCCCTCCTGAACCATACCAGGCCACATGCCCTCAACATAGGGGGGTGAATGCATTGGGGCAGGGAGCCCCCAGATCCTGCCCCCCCCATATGTGAAGTATCACATACATAGTACCCCTACCTATTCACCAAAAAAGTGTACAAAAGTAATCAAAACAAGAGACAAGTTTTTAACAAATTCTTTATTAAAAAATAAAAAAATGGTGTCCCTCGATGTAAATACACTATTAGTCACGTGGCCCGCTCACCTGAAAAAGAAAAAGAAAATGCTCTGCCTTCTAGGACGCCCTCCCGCCTGATACCTCCTCTGCGCTATGACATCTCTTATATAGGTAAGGGGCGTTATCCAGTGGCACCGCCCCTTCTGACATCACAAACTGGTGCATGCTAGGCCTGTGATGTCACACAGGATGGGGCTATCGGGTGCCATTCCTTGTATCTAGATAAGAACTGTCAAAGTGCAGAGAAGGCATTCTGTGGGAGGCCGTCCCAGAAGGCAGATGGTTTATTTATTTTTTCAGGTGGGCGGGCGGCGTGATTGACGATAAATTTACGAGGGGCACTATTTAAAAAATGTTTTAATAAAGAATTTGTTATACAGGGCTACCAGATACCAATAAGACCCCCACCCAAAAAAACCCACAACCACCAGCAATGGTTGTGGGGATGAGGCCCTTGTCCCCATTAACATGGTGACAAAGTGATTTGGGGCAGGGGGCACCTCCCCATGTTGGTCCTGGAAAGGGGGGGACCCCACAACATTTTATTTTTTATTTTTTATTTTTTATTTTTTTAACTTTATTCAGGAGTCAGCGAGGAAACCCATTGACAGCTGATGACTCATTGATTGTTAAGGACGCTGCGACCAGCTTCTGGGCCCTGCGCCTTAACAACCAGCTTACACTGCAACCTGATTGGGCAAAGCTTTGCCCAATCAGGGTACAGAATGCATTGTGCAGCACCCAGTGCTTTGAGGGATGTTCGTTGGGTGAACACCCTGCAAATTTGGGTGTTCAGTGAATGGCTGAACAGGCAAATGTTGTTTGTAAGCATGAGTTCAGGCTGAAACGTTCGCCCATCCCTAGTGGCCAGGTGAGGCTAGTTTGATTGAACAGGCTAAAAAAACCTTGTATGATTACTGATGTTTCCCCCTTATAAATTGCTGCAGCATATCTTTCCCTCGAGCTCTATCATGAACAACCACCGAAAAAATCATGTTTGTTTAGGAGATACACTGGTTGGCACAGATGCTTGAGAGTGGCAAGAGTTCCTGCATGTCTGACCAACATTTCGTGTCCATGGGCAGATAAAGAGCCCATTGGATTTTACAGTTTCATACTGCTGATATCCTAGTAGTGTTTTTCTGTTGAAATTCACTGCGTATCTCTTGTTTTTATTATTGTCCATTGTCTTCTCACAATGTACTGTGCAATAGGTCCAAAAGAGATAAGAGAAACTGAAAGTCTTTATAAGGAATCTATCAAACAGATATACAGCATCGGCACAGTGTACACTATCATTTATACAGCTGAAGTTACATTACACACCGGCACATTTTTATCTCACTGCTTTAAAACAGTTTGATACCAGTCTTTTGTCTTTCACTACTTTCTCTCTCTCTTTGTCACTTATCATAGTAATTATCTCTTTTTTTTCATGGAACCTATTTTTTTCCTGACAGTTTTGATCTGCTAATTGAGTTTCTCTGCCCTCTAATTTGTCTCCTTACTTTCACTGACCGTTATCTCATCAAGCGACCCTACCACCTACCATTCTTTTCATACCTTTCTGCTTTTATATAGCATTTTTTCCAGCACAGGGTGCAGGGTTTTTTCATTTGACCTTGTATTAGTCTTTCTTTAGTGTCTGAGAATCACATAGCTGCCAACTCAGGGTTTTGAATATATGCCCTTGGAAATTTGAAGTAATCAATTGAACTATAAATGTTTTTTTTTTTTTCCCTGTGTATTACGTTTACTTCTTGCTATTTGATTAATTATATATTACCTTGTTGTGGCTATGCATACATTAAATTGTAGAAGAATACACAGTACAGTGCAGTATGTGCTAATTTTAAAGAAGTATTAAACCTGAAAGCAAACATTTATTATATTGCAGCTTACCGATCCTTAGATGTGATGGCTGTACTACAGTAGTTCCTTTTTTAGGCTTTCTTTCTTCTATTTTGATCTAGTGATCCAGCCAACAAGTTGGTTGCTTTTCGATACACAAGCTCTCCAGCAGAATGTATCAGTTTACATTGCAGAGACAAACCACTTAACCCTGGCAGGGGTGATTAAAATGATCAGCTTTTATTTATTCATGCAAAATCTTTATCCAAAAAGGAAACATAAAATGTTTAATGTAACTGATTAAAAAGTGTGAGCTGGAGTGTGGCTTCAATTTGTTAGTGTATCTAAATCTGCTAATGTATTTAACACTAACCTCCACCCCAGACTGACAATCCTGCTGTCTGCTGTGCCTCCCGTAATAATTAATTCAGATGTGTGTGTCACTAATACAGGAGGTGTGCTACTGGCCAGATCACCAGATGAAAACGGAGGGAAAAAGCCAAATGTGAATGCAGCCACCACATTTAATGGTTGGTAAGCTGCAAAATAATACATTTTTGGGTTTATTGCCACTTTAGAGACTCGTGCAGTCATTGACTCCCTAGACATATCCCTAAGCTGGAAAAATTTCTCTAGAAAACCAAAATTAGTAAGAGTGTAAATAGTATATAGTTCTTTACAGGGATGGACTGGCCATCGGGACTACCGGGAGTTTCTTAAAAAAGTCCCGTGTCCTTTCTTGATATGTACTTGTATCTACACTCTTGAAATTCAATAAAAACTATTGAAATAAAAAATACTATACCCAAAAAAGTCCCTGTGTCTCTCAGACCCCTCATCTGTCTCTCAGACCCCTCTTCTGTCTCTCAGCCCCCTCCTCTGTCTCTCAGCTCTCCTCCTCTGTCTCTCAGCTCCCCCCTCTGTCTCTCAACCCCCTTCTGTCTCTCAACCCCCTTCTGTCTCTCAGCCCCCTTCTGTCTCTCAGCCCCCTTCTGTCTCTCAGCCCACCTCTGTCTCTCGGCCCCCTTTGTCTCTCAGACCCCTCCTCTGTCTCTCAGACCCCTCCTCTGTCTCTCAGACCCCTCCTCTGTCTCTCAGCCCCCACTGTCTCTCAGCCCCCTCCTCTATCTCTCAGCTCTCCTCCTCTATCTCTCAGCTCCCACCTTCTGTCTCTCAGCTCCCCCCCTCTGTCTCTCACCTCCCCCCTCTGATGTGTGCTAATAAAGCTGCACTTATGGGCACTGATGGGCACTAATGGGCAATTATAGATGGCACAGATAGTTGGCACTGATGAGCAGACACTGATGAGCACTGAAAGGCAGCACTGACTTGCATCACTGATGAGCACAAAATGGCTTCACAAATGGGCACAAATTGGCATCACTGTATCTGCAAACCACATAAACACCAAGGAGAGATCTTCCTCTCGACATGTCCTAAAAATGTAGACTCCCTATAAAGTAACCAAACAAAAGGAAAGTTTAAATATTATTTTACACACTGAGAATTTGGGCATTTTCTTATAATCATATTTTAGAGGTTAAAAATCAATTCCTTGTAAATATGTGACTGTTTTCAGTCACTGTATTTGTGCATCAGACTGCATAGAGTATAAAGTCCAGCTTCTTTTCAGTTTTTTTTAGAGATCCTAAAAGGTATTTATTGCCCAGTTGTTTTGAAAACCTGGAGCTTTGTTTTAATGATTTTGTTCCTTTATTTTAGATTTCTTGAATATAGCATTTAGCTTTTACTAATTCGGAGTTTCACTGATTATTAGTCATCCTTGCTTTCTGGCCATCTTGATCACCTGATGGATTATCTTAGATTGAATGTTAAATAATAATAAGCTGCACAGAGACTCTCACAAGGTCACCCTGCAAAGTGTGCAATTTCACACATCACTGCTTTATTTCCAATAGAAAAAAAATGCAATAAATAGACAAATAGAACTACCACTGTAGATACTAATGTGGTAGAAGGATATATATATATATATATATATATATATATATATATATAATTAATTTCTGAACGTATTTGTTTAGGTTTCTTTGTATGTACGGATTGCATGGGTTGTTATCGACATGTGTTCAAATTGTAATGTCATGTAATGTCAATAGCACCTTTAGAAATATATTTACCTAGAAAAATGGTGACATGTTCAATACTTATTTTACCAACTCCGAGAATCCCCTGTGCGCATGCGCCACTGCAGTCAGCGGCTCATTGCGAGGGGAATATCTCCTAAACCGTTAAGGTTTAGGAGATATTTTTTTTACCTACAGGTAAGCCTTATTATAGGCTTACCTGTAGGTAAAAGTACAAACAAATACTATACCACTTTAAGAATGCTTTCAGAAATAGAAGTGTTAATAGTTTTCATTTTGTTATTTGATAAAAATAAAGTAAATCAACAGAAGAGAAATCCAAATCAAATCAATATTTGGTGTGAGCACCCTTTACCTTCAAAACAGCATACATTTTTATAGGTATATTTGCACACAGTTTTTGAAGGAATTCAGCAGGTAGATTGTTCCTACTGTCTTGGAGAACTAACCACAGATCTTCTCTCTGTCGGAGCCAAACCATCACGTTCAGGACTCTTTGTTCATCTTTATGCTGAAGATAGTTCTTAATGCCATTGGTAGTATGTTTGTGGTTGTTGGCCTTCTGAAGAATAACATTTGGGACCAATAATGGATAAATATCTGCCTGTTTTTTTTTCAGCATTTAGCACGCTATTGATCCTGGCCAAATATCAGACATCTATTTGCATAAATGCAGCCCCAAACTTGCAAGGAACCTCCACCATACTTCACTGTTGCCTGCAGACACTCATTATTGTACCGCTCTCCGGCCCTTCGTGAACAAACTGCCTTCTTCTACAGTTAAATACAGTTAAATATTTCAAATGTTCACCCCACTTCCTATGTTTTCATGCATAGGACAAGAAAACAAGGCTAAGGGACTGGGTGCAGAAAAATGGCAGCAGGTGCTCCTAGAGTGTGTGTATATACACTATATTACCAAAAGTATTGGGACACCTGCCTTTACACACACTTGAACTTTAATGGCATCTCAGTCTTAGGCTGTAGGGTTCAATATTGAGTTGGCTCACCCATTGCAGCTATAACAGCTTCAACTCTTCTGGGAACACTGTCCACAAGGTTTGGGAAGGCGTCTATGGCAATGTTTGACCATTCTTTCAGAAGCGCATTTCTGAGGTACTGATGTTGGACAATCCCAGTCTCTGCTCTAATTGATCTAAAAAGTGTTCTATCGGGTTGAGGTCAGGACTTTGTGCAGGTTAATCAAGTTCCTCCACCCCAAACTTGCTAATCCATGTCTTTATGGACCTTCTTTGTGCACTGGTCCAAATCATTTGGTGGAGGGGCTTGGCCCCTTAGTTCCAGTGAAGGGAACTCTTAAGGCATCTGCATACTAAGACACTTTGGACAATTTCATGCTCCCTTCCTGTTCCAACATGACTGTGCACCAGTGCACAAAGCAAGATCCATAAAGACATGAATGAGTGAGTTTGGGGTGGAGGAACTCCACTGGCCAGAACAGAGTCCTGACCTCAACCCGTTTAATTGCCTTTTGAGATGAATTAAAGTGGCGCCAGGCCTTCTCGTACACATCAGTGTCTGACCTCACAAATGAGCTTCTGGAAGAATGGTCAAACATTCCCATAGACAAGCTCCTTTTTTTTTCCATCTAGGCTGGTTTTTGCCCCCGAATACAGCCCATAGCATCTTGATGAACCCAGCCCAAAGTAGCTTGAAGCAACACCTTAAGCAAAAAAAGTAATTTAAATGCAAGTCAACAAATCAAGAAGCACCTGTATAGTGCTTTTCATTTCACTGCCCATGTACTTGAATCAAAGAATATGAAGCAAGCAGGTACTTTAACCTGAGGGCTTCATATAATAATTTAAATGGTAGTCTTGGGTCATTTTCAATTGCAATAGGGACTACACATGCTTAGTATTTGATGAAAATGTAAAAAAAAATGCCTGTTCTGTCTTTTTTGAAAGTCAGAACAGGCATTTTATTCACATTTTCATCAAATACTAAGCATGTGTAGTCCCTATTGCAATTGAAAATGACCCAAGACTACCATTAAAATTATTATATGAAGCCCTCAGGTTAAAGTACCTGCTTGCTTCATATTCTTTGATTCATCTGACACGGTAAAATGTATGTTCCCACCTTCTAGCCATTACTGTCTAGGACTAGGTAGAAAATCCAGAGAGGGACTCGAGATACTTGCTCAGATCGATGTCATATGATATAATAATGACTCAGTGGGTAGTAAGATGAATGCTGTAGCTCTGGTAAGAAATAAGGAGCCTTTAGGTGCCTCAAACTATAAGCATTCATCAACTGGGAGTTAGCAATTATGTGTGGATGTAAATTTTAAGGTAATGGGAACATTTGTAACCTTATTAGCCAGCTTTAAAACCGTGTGAGGAAAATGCTTGTTTTCAAAAGATGTTTTATTGTGTATCTAAATGGCTTCTTTGCTGCACATTTAACACTGCAGTTCTCCAGCCAGCTGTCAAGCAGACTAACTTGTAATGAATGCGATCAGCCACATGTCCCTAACTATGACATTCTGCCCAGCTTTCCGCTTGCTGATCACATGGGGATACTGAATCATATGCCACTGTACAAAAATAATGAAAGTGCATTACACAAACCTGATTTGTACTGGGTATCTCATCTGAACAGGCAGTATATATATAGGCTGACATTCTGAAAGGCATGCTGCTAAAATGCTAAGAGGATTATGTTATACTTCAAGTGCAAGGAAGCAGTAATAATCAAGAATCAATAGCAAACTTGGTTTCATTAGTTAAACTTTCACCAACTTGATCAATTTAGATTTTTCATTTGCTTTTATTTAACACTTTTGTACCCATGTTACTGAAGGACTCCTATTCATGTCCAGTAAAACTGAAGTAGGCTATACTAAGACGGTCATACACCTGATCTGCGTATTGCTTGTGACAATGGGCCAGCTATGAAGGGATTGACACTTAAAGCGGTGTTCCACCTGAAAAAAAAAAATTATAATTTTAAAGCCAGTGGTGCTGCTGATGTGCCTCAGCCAATCAGGTGGATAGTCCCAGATGGCTAAGACATTCATGGACATCGCTGGAGAGAGATGGGGCTCAGGTAAGTGTAGCGCCTGGTTAATTTCCAGAACCGGTGCTATGTTAAATTTAGAGGGGGTCAGAGAGTTAGTTAACTCTGACCGAGTTGATTTGTCCAAATTTGGGTCTCTGTCTCAGCTTTGGCTGTGCTGTGGGCTCATTCTGTCATTCCTGGGGTGTTGATCACACCCCAGGTCGACAGGGGGTAGCAGTGGAGTCAAGGATTGGGTGCTCTTACCCAGCAGCCTATCAGGGGGGTTTGGCCTTGCTGTGCATGCTGGGGGAGAGTATTTATGGGACAGATGCCATTGGGCTGGGTCCTTCTTCGTGTGTGGCGCCCACCTTCAGGGTGACCATACCACGGCGCCCCGGCAAAATGGCCTTCGAGGCCGGGGTTGCGCATGCCATGCGGTGTTCCTGGTTCCGGGACCACGTTGATCCGGAACTTGTGAGGTGTGGCTGGTCCCCAGTGATTGACTGGGTCCCTAGCGTTGGTCCTGTTTGAGGAAGATGTTCAGTGGAAGTCTGCCTGAGGAGTTCTAAGAGAGGCTGGCGATCCAAAAGGAACCAGCAGCTCCTTCGGGGGTAGTGCTACATAAGTAATTATGGGTGCTGGGGAGGCTTCTACACACAGAAGTTTTTTTTATCTTAATGCATAGAATGCATTAAGAAAAAAACCTTTTGCCTTTCCAACCCCTTTACGATATACATAGTGCTTAGCTGGACCCTTTGGTTTACACCCCTGATAACTGCATGCAAATGCAGATTTGTTTGATGTACGCTCATACATTTTACATCTATCCACGTGACATACATGTGAATAAAAATTGGACTGGACACTTCATACATCGATCAGATTACGTCAAATTAGATCTAGTGGGTGTGTACATGTAAACGCAAACAAAGAACTTAAATTATTTGCTACCTTTTGATCTGTAAAGTACACATTTGAAAGTGTTTTTACATCTGTTTAATATATGCAAAAAATACCTGTTGGCCATGGCCGAAGGATTTGTAGGCTGATAATGTGTCTGTGCTCTGTTATAACATTGCACCCATCACTCCTTGTGAACAAAAGAACACCTCCCCTTATGTTATGATTATGGGGAGCTGTTCTGTAGTCCCAGCACACTTTCTGTGACAACACATTTTCACCATGGAGACATTACAATGAGTAAGCATTGTCAGGCTTGGACAGGATGCATGTTACTGGCAGGATCATCAGGTAAAAATAAAAGAAAAAAGCCTGAACTTAGACAACTTTTGCAACTGCCACATCGCAATATATTGCATTCTTGTTCTAGGGTTTAGATATGCTGTAAGTACTGATTAAAAAACAACTATTGCCAAAGGTTTTTTAGATCACAGGAGTACACTTAGTTTTGCTCTCCTGTGACCCAGAATCATTCAATGTCACAGAGGCCGACCAGGGTCTAGCAGTATCCCAACCATATCGTCAGGATCTGTGTAGATGCTTACTAAGCAGCTGGCTCAGCCTCTCAGCATGCAGCTGAGAGTTGGAGCCAGATACCCCGGCCTTATCCCCAGTCTGGCACTCCACTGAGAGCGACTGCTCCCAGCGCTGAGCCGAACGAGAACTGAGCAATCAGCGGTCATGTGATCGCTCTGTTCTCAGTCTTAGAGCTGGCAGGGGACAGCTGCAGCATCACACTGATGCTGAAGCATGTAAGTAAGTTTGTATGTTTGTTTGTTTTTTAATTCCCATACTTCCTCTTTAATGTAAAAAAAAAAATGTCAGCTTTACTGTGTTATTTGGAAGCATGTGACTTTAATTTGCAGTTTTGCTGTATTTAAAAATATATTTTTGACAAATATTTCTGTATCCTCATTTATTCCACTGTATATTCTTCTTTACTAAAATGTTTAGATTAACCACTTGAGACCCGCGCTATAGACGAAAGATGTCCACAGCGCGGCTCTCAAGTGCCGGGTGGACGTCCCTGGACGTCCTGTTATTTACATTCCCTGTGCGCGCCTCTGGGGGCGCGCAACGGGGAAACACTGTGCCCGGCGCATCACTGGGAAGCCGATGCGCGTGCCTGGTGGCCGCGATGTCCGCCAAGTACCCGCGATCAGCGGTAACAGCAGGGACGTGGAGCTCTGTGTGTAAACACAGAGCTCCACGTCCTGTCAGGGAGAGAGGAGACCGATGCTGTGTCCCTTGTACATAGGGACACAGCATCGTTCACCTCCCCCAGTCAGTCCCCCTCCACACACAGTTAGAACACACCCAGGGAATACATGTAACCCCTTCCTCACCCCCTAGTGTTAACCCCTTCCCTGCCAGTCACATTTATACAGTAATTAGTGCATTTTTATAGCACTGATCACTATATAAATGTGAATGGTCCCAAAATTGTGTCAAAAGTGTCCGATATGTCCGTCGCAATATCGCAGGCCTGACCAAAAAAATCGCAGATCGCCGCCATTACTAGTAAAAAATAAAAAATAAATCATAAATCTATACCCTATTTTGTAGGAGCTATAACTTTTGCGCAAACCAATCAATATACGCTTATTGCAATTTTTTTTAACAAAAATATGTGGAAGAATACGTTTTGGCCTAAACCGAGGAAATTTTTTTTTTTTTTTTTTTTGGGATATTATTATAACAAAAAGTAAAAAATTGAGTATTTTTTTCAAAATTTTCTGTCTTTTTTTGTATATAGCGCAAAAAATAAAAACCCGCAGAGGTGATCAAATACCACCAAAAGAAAGCTCTATTTGTGGGGAAAAAAAATGATAAAAATATAATTTGGGTACAGCATTGTATGACCGCGCAATTGTCATTCAAAATGCGTCAGCGCTAAAAGCTGAAAATTGGTCTGGGCATGAAGGGGGTTTAAGTGCCCAGTAATGAAGTGGTTAAACCCCTGCTGCCTGTCCTTACATAAAACGTACTGAGTATTTGTACTATTGTATCTCTAGGCTAGAGGATGCCTCATTCAAGAAACCTTTATGTCTGTCTTTTCTAATTAAGCTCACACACCGAAGACCAAACAGCTTTGCAGGTGTCCTGAGCGTAGCCATGCAACTGTGTTAGAACTGGAGAAGTTAATGATAAATGTTCCTTCTCATTTTTGAAGTATCACAGCATGTTTGACACTTACATATCGACTTACTTTCTTTTATAATTAAAGAACTCTTGAAATGTGGGCTTTGCATAATTTGTGTGCTCCCTCATTAAGATTAATCATAATTGCGGCATGAAACTTTACTGAAGTATTCCATTCAGGCAGGAAAATGCAGGGTGCAGCTCTTTATTTGATGGTGGACAGAGAAAGAATAAAGACTTGATGAGAGAACAAGAGGTGGTTAAGCCCATATGCTTCTCATATTGCAAAGCTCCCCATGAATAATATTACACTGCTGCACAGCCTTAATAGATTGGAGTAATTAAATGTTCTTTTCCCGTATTCAATAGAAAGATTCCATTTGCTAACTGCTAAAAACTGTTATCTTCTAAACTTGCAATAAGAGCCGCAAATGCTGACTTTGTAAGTTGATCATTAACTCCTATGGATCCAGCAGTTATTTTTACCACCAAGACCAGTCCAGATTTTTCCTTGCCTTTTTTATGCTCTTTCTTATTATTTAAATATATATTTGTATTGCTGTTTTTCAACAAATTAAAAGGTAGCAAGCAGATTTCAAGTTATTATGGTAGGCCCAACTGGAACATTAAAGCGGAGTTCCACCCAAAAGTGGAACTTCCGCTTTAAGCACTCCTCACCCCCTTACATGCCACATTTGGGGGGGGGGGGGTGACGGCTTCAGTAGAAGTGGAACTTCCTGTCCCACTTCCTACTTCCACCTACAGACCACCTAGGCGACTTCTCCTCTGCCCCTAGGCGGCCCCTCTCTCTAGGCAATCTCCTGGGACACGTGACAGGTCCCATGAGTTTGCCTGTGCAGTGCGTGCCTGGCCGTGAAGCCGAAAGCTGTCATGGCCGGGTGCCCAGAATGTGAATGGAGGTGCTGAGAAGAGGAGCAACGCTGGACCGTGAAACAGGTAAGTGTCTGTTTATTAAAAGTCAGCAGCTATACTTTTTTTAGCTGCTGACTTTTAATAAACATTAAAAGGCTGAAACTCCACTTTAAAGTTAGTGTTTTTAACCAAAGCAACCCATAGATGATTGGTGGAAGGAAAGATTGCTTGACTCCCCATTAACACAGTCAGTGTTGATGGGGGAATGCCTCCTGTAGTGTTATTGTGTTCTGCTGGTGGGGGACGGGGCAAGGGGAGTCTTCCTGGTGGGCAGAATACAATGATTACTGTAAAAAAATCCAACAGGCTGGCTGTGCCAAAGTTGACCGATGGAGCGACTTGGGTGCAAACAACCTTCCCTTATGTAGATCAAATCTCGTCCGGTCTCTGCTTAGCTGTCTGAATTTCAATGATTACACTGCGATAACATCTGAGTTACTAGGGGGCTAAAAAGCTGAAAATTAGAATTTTAACAACCTAAAAAAGTTAGCTATACACTGATCAAATATTAGCCTGTTTTTGATGAACCTGTTGACAGGTTGCCTACACTGGAAATGTTTTCTGTTATAGTGAGATAGGCTGGGAAGGAGTTTAACCTGTTTCTGCAGTTTGCGTTAGAAGGTATCGACAAGCCTGAAGATATAATCTCAAGTTAGGAGGAGGACTGCTGTGTCTTGCAGGCTGTCGGAGACATTGGGCTTCTGGAGGACATCCAAGCCATAGAGAATACCTACATGGACTATTACCTCACAGGGGCATGCCTGGGCAGCCATACTGCTGTAGTTAGGATTAGGGATTGGACATGTTCATATTGGACTGTAATTTTGAAGTCTCTCCAGTAAAGTTACATGTTCTGAGCCTGTCTGAAGTTATTTAAAGGGGTACAAATTGGTTCTGGCGTAGCTAAAGAACCAGAGTCTGTAAAGCACAAGGGGGTATGAAGTAACACCACTATGAAAATGGATTAACTCAACAAGACAAAGAGAAGGAGTGTAGTTTCTAACAGTAGCCAAGCACAATTTCAAGACATGAAGCAACCAGTCATTAGACGTGGCACCTAGTATGGTAGCAAGGGGGTCGGTATTCTGGCTCACTCCCTAGCGGTGTCCAATAGCAACCAGATATAAACCCATGTTTTAAAGATCAATGGCCTGGTCACGTGGCATGGGAGGGAAGGAATTAATGAGCACGTGTGAGGTCCACAATGGGTGCCTGGCGGGCCCAATTCTGTTACTGGGGCTGAGGTAACAGATGCCTGAATAGGGAACTTTTGGTTGGCGTTACTGCAGCTATAGAAATTAAATGTACTGTATATATATACAAATGTAATAATAACAGATTACTAATGATGTTAAATTAATCCCACAAGCATTGCAAGTATGCACACATCACATAGAAAAAGAAGCATATGATAATATCAGACCTCTAAACAATAACTTGGGAAAATGTCTCCTCAAGGCCCAGTGAAAGTTAAAAAATATATTTTTATCTGTCTTCACAAAAAATGTTGCTGATGCCAGATGGTATGGTGGGGAATGCAGTTGGATAAATATAGCTAGAGAAGGACGTGGGAATACTGGATATCATTAAAGCGGATGTGCCATGAAAAAAAAATATTAAAAGCCAGCAGCTACAAATACTGCAGCTGCTGACTTTTAATATTAGGATACTTACCTGTCCTGGAGTCCAGCGCTGTCCGCAGCAGAGGACGAGCGACCGCCCGTCACTCTGCTGCCCCTCTGCCATCCTCTTTTTGGGGAACCAGGAAGTGAAGCGCTCCGGCTTTACTACCTGGTTCCCTATGGCGCATACGCGAGTTGCGCTGCGCTGCTGATTGGCTCCCGCTGTGCTCTTGGAGCCTAATGTTCCCAGAGCACTACGGGGGGGGGGGGCGGGAGGTGACGTTCTGCCCGCAGTCTGCCCGAGACTGTGTGGCCAGAAGTGGGTGCAAATACCTGTCTTTAGACAGGTATCTGCACCTCCCTCCCCCTGAAAGGTGTCAAATGTGACACCAGAGGGGGGAGGGTTCCGATCAGCGTGAGTTCCACTTTAGGGTGGAGCTCCGCTTTAAGCTTACAGTAGCTACACCATATAATACCAAATGCAAACAAAATAATGTTCAGAAGGAAGAGAAAAATATGTGATGCTAGTATAGTACATACCCTGTAGTGGATCACTAGTAAGATGACATTAAAGAGATTTTTCGCCCTAATAACCAAAAATTAAAAGTCATCAGCTACAAATACTGTAAAAAAAAGAATTGTACTTCTGCGCTACTAATATAAAGTATATGCTATATATTAAATCTAATTAAAATCAACTGTTATTAGAAGATCAGAGTAAAAAGAAAAAATTGTGTCCTTCCTACAAACAATGTGATGACGTCACAAGCCCTGCACTGACGTGTTTCTTCACTCACATGCAACTTTATCGAAGAGTACCTTTGATAAAGTTGCATATGAGTGAAGAAAAGCATCAGGGAGGGGTTTGTGACATCATTGCTTCATCTGTAGGAAGTGCACGATCACCCATGAGGGCAGCAGGGCCGAGGATTTGCAGATGATTTTGTGACCCCAGGGACGGATCTGTATATTTTCATATGCACCAGGGATAGTACATTCCTAAATGTCAGTGGAATAGTTGATTGTGTTTTAAATACATTTTGTTTTACAGTATTACACTATGCTAGTTCCTTTTTTATCCTTTTGTTGCCATATATGAGAGATCATGCTTCCAGGAGTTTACTATTGGGAGCTTAAAGATCCTGGATTGAGACCCCAAAGGGGAAGGTGCTATTTGGTCCAATTGGGGGCGGCTCTGGGAGGTGAGCGCATAGTGTAAATGGTGGATGGTCTACGTGGTGTTAAGTCGCTCATGTGTTATCATTCACCATTTGGATTGTGTGTGGACAGCACTGATTCACAGAAGATATTACTGAATTAATGGACTTTGCCTGATATATATTTATATATATATATATATATATATATATATATATATATATATATATATATATATATATATATATATATATATATATATATATATATATATATGTATTATAATTTTGTAACCACTAGAGGTCACTGGTTGTACAAATATTAATGTTAGTTGGTATATGTGTTATAATGTTTGTAACCACTAGAGGTCACTGGTTGCACATATCACTTTCATTGTGACATATATAATATATTTTTAGTTTCATATGCAAGACTCCCACTACTAGGGGGTCACTATTTTATTTTATTTATTTTGTATTTACTGTACATCACATAGTATTTTTTATTTTTTTTTACAAATACTGTAGCTGATCACTTTTAATAAAAGAACACTTACCTGTCTAAGGTTCTAGCATCGTTGTCACCCAGGCCTGTTCTTCAAATGTCTTTAGTATGTGAAGCTCTCTGTGACACCGTGTGGCTTCACAGTCAGCTTCCCACTGCACACCCAAGAGCCGCGCTGCACTTTGTGAATGGTTCTGCAGCCTCCTGGGATCTGTGATGTGTCCCAAGAGGCTCCAGGTAAAGAGGGAGGGGGCAAACTTTTACTCAGATCACCTAGGGAGCAGGTACCTGTCAAAACATTAATGTGCCAAAAATTTAAGAGGAAGGGTGGAGGAGATAAAAAAGTGGAACTTTCCCTTTTCAGTGAAGTCCTTCTTTAAGGATTAGGGGTATGGTGTGGGAAGTCGCATTGTGTTTTATTTCCTTTTGTATATTTTTCTCCTATTGATTATAGTCGGCACTAAAATACAAAACAAAAAAAAACCTGCTCAATAGAGCTGGTTGAACTAGATGGACTTGGTCTTTTTTTAACCAGACTATGTAACCATGTAACTGGGTAATAGCCCCATCCCTTCAGATGGATCCAATCCCAGAAAGGAAACATCTTTCTCTGTGATCTCTCTTTAGAAAACCCAAAATGCTCTGGTATTCCTATTTAATGAATGTTTGCAATTTTAACACTTATTTTAACACTTATTTTGTTATTATTCGATATGTATTTATGTGCACTTGTAAAAGTTACTGACAGGTTCATTGAATTGCCTTGGGCCTTGTTTATTCTTATAGAGTAGGTAACTATACTTTATGAAATAATATAAACAGAATTTTGTTTAGCCAGCTTTTTTATTTACAAACTCCTTTTTAACTTCATTCCCTTCTGCTTCAAGCTTGCATAATTCTGTATCACCTGTCTGCTCACTGTGCAAAGAATTTGAAGTATAGAGCGGTCTTTTTCCAATCAGGGTGCTCATGCACCCTGGGGCATCTTCAGGCTTCTTTAGGGGTGCCTTGGCAAAAGGCCTAAAAATTGGGCAAAAATATAATACAAGCTGGGGGGTGGGGGGGCATGCCTTTTATTTGCACAATGTCACAGGTTTTTATTGTGCACCATTACAACCTTCCAGCCGCCAACATCCTAAAACCAGAGACGTCATTGGTTGATTAGGAGTAAGTTGGGTGCCTGCACGGCATCCTTGTTCACCCCTCCTTTGCGCCTCTCCATCAGCACTGAGGGCCACATTAGCAGAGTAAGGGAGAGAAACTGATAGAAAATACAAATCAGTACTGGTGTGCAAAGGTGTGTTTTCTTTGGAAGAATATAAACCATTAAAAAATGTAATGTTGAGTATATTGCTGCATTGTGTAAAACTATTATGCCGCGTACACACGATTGTTTTTCAGGTTGTAAAAAATTATGTTTTTTTTTAATGTCATTAACCACTTAGGACCCGGACCAAAATGCAGCTTAAGGACCTACTTGTTGCTATAATAAATATCCCCCAAAAATATTTAAAACATTTTTTTTTTCCTCAGTTTAGGTCGATACGTATTCTTCTACCTATTTTTGGTAAAAAAAAATCGCAATAAGCGTTTATCGGTTGGTTTGCGCAAAATTTATAGCGTTTACAAAATAGGGGATAGTTTTATTGCATTTTTATTATTATTATTTTTTTTTACTACTAATGGCGGCAATCAGTGATTTTTTTCGTGACTGCGACATTATGGCGGACACTTCGGACAATTTTGACACATTTTTGGGACCATTTAAAATGCATTGTTTATTGTGAAAATGACAATTGCAGTTTGGGAGTTAACCACAGGGGGCGCTGATAGGGTTATGTGTGACCTCAAGTGTGTTTACAACTGTAGGGGGTGTGGCTGTAGGTGTGACGTCATCGATTGTGTCCCTCTATAAAAGGGATCACACGATCGATGACGCCGCCACAGTTAAGAATGGGGAAGCCGTGTTTACACACGGCGCTCCCCGTTCTTCAGCTCCGGGGACCGATCGTGGGACTCCAGCGGCGATCGGGTCCGCGAGTCCTGCGGTCACGGAGCTTCGGACCGGGTCGCGGGAGCGCTCCACGGGCGCGCAACCGTGACCCCACGGCTGATGTTAAAGGACAACGTACCTATACGTTGATGTGCCCAGCCGTGCCATTCTGCCGACGTATATCGGTGTGAAGGGGTCGTTAAGTGGTTAAAAAGGATCGTGTGTGGTCAAAAAAATGGGCAAAAAAAAATCCAAACATGCTCTATTTTTTTACTACTTTTTTAAGGTTGTAAAAAATGGTTGTGTGTGGGCTTTAACGATGTGAAAAACCCACGCATTTTTAGAAGCAAGTTATGAGACGGGAGCGCTCGTTCTGTTAAAACTGGCGTTTGTAATGGAGTACGCACATTCATCACGCAGTAACAGACTGAAAAGCGCAAATCGTCTTTTACTAACACAATATTTTCAAAAGCAGCCCCAAGGGTGGCGCCATCCACATGAAGCTTCCCCTTTAAAGTGCCGTCGTACGTGTTGTACGTCACCGCGCTTTGCTAGAGCGTTTTTTTTTTTGGTCGTGTGTGGGCAAGGCCGTTTTAATGATCGGGTTGAAAAAAACTATTTTTTTTTCTAGAGCCTGAAAAAAGTCATTTTTTACAACCCGAAAAACGATTGTGTGATCGCATTAGTTTTTTTTTTTTTTTGCATTTTAGAAGTACCTTGACCAAAAAAGGATTGAGAAACAATTGGTGTAGAGGACTTTTTTTGGCACTAACTTTTGGCAGCTCACATGTATTCAGCAGTGTATTTAGCTGTGTGCTTGCAGGCCTGCTTTAATATTCAAGAACATCTATATATTTCTTCCTGATTTTTTTCACCCTGTAAAGGGAATATAGGGATGGATTAGACTTTAATTGCGGAAAATATTGATGATAAGAAGAAATGGTATTTGCATGCAACCACGGCTTTGTGTCATATAGCACAGACATAATAATTTGTCTGTAGCTGATTTTTTTTGAATGTCCAATCCATGTATACAAGAACGCAGCTCCCAAATGTCATGTGTAAAGGCCTGCGTGATTCATCTCTCTGTATATGATTGATGAGTGTGCAAAGCTGTCTGCATCATTATGTAGTCTGTCCACGCTTGTGTCTGTGCTGCCTTTAGAAGAGCATAGTATAAAAATCTCACTCTCGCCACTCTCTACTCAACTTACCTTGAACTTGTAATAAAAAACAGCAAATCGCTTTTCTTGCATGCGCTGTAACCCAGCAGCAGACACTTTCTGATATGGCGTACAGCTGTCCTTAGACACAACTCATAGGTAGCTTTAGTCTGCATGTCACTAAAGAGATTGCAAGCACCTCTGCCCTTCACAACTGCTGGAAAGTTGTACATTAAAGGCCATACTTTACCATGTCAATGCATCAAGGCAGACAGACCCAATGTTGTATTATCATGGGTATTGCAACAAATAGAAGTATTTTTTGTAACATTAACACAAATAAGCCTGCTGACTAAAATATTTTTACACTGGACACATTCCTTTTTTGCTTGCAAATCAAACTATATTTGTTATGGACCAGTAGCAGTAGAGTTCAAGGATTGTGCTGTGAACATGCATTAAAAAGAGAGTAATGCCCTGTACACATGATCGGTTCGTCTGATAAAAACGAACTGATGGATTTTTTCATCAGATATCCGATGAAGCTGACTAGTTGCTAGTTCTTATGCCGTGTACACACAATCGGAAATTCCGACAGCAAAAGTCCGATGTGAGGTTTTGAACGGAAATTTCGACCGTGACTTTTGCTGGCGGAATTTCTGCTAGCAAAAGATTGAGAGCTGGTTCTTCCAACGGAAAATCTGATCGTCTGTGCAAAATTCCAATGGATGCTCGGAAACAATTCAGAAAGCATTGAACTTAATTTTCTCATCTTGACGTAGTGTTGTACGTCACCTCATTCTTGACGGTCGAAAGTTCAGAGAACTTTTGTGTGACTGTGTGTATGCAAGCCAAGCTTGAGCGGAATTCTGTCGGAAAAACCATCCAAGATTTTTCCGATGGAAAATCCGATCTTGTGTATGGGGGAATCCCAGACCTCGTAAGCAAAGGGGCGGGATAGTGGGAGGGGGAGTGGGGTGACATCATTGCTTAAATATGGCCACATTTATCCCCATAACACAATTAGGCCACAGAAAAGTAGATTTTAATTGGCAAAACATTCAAACAGAGCATGCTACCTGCCGTCCACAAATATATATCCACGCATCAATCTCAGGTCCCAACAACTGGAACACACTTAGGAAGTAATGCTATACTTTGATGGGTCCCCACTTATAGGTAGATTCAGGTAGGGGCGCGCAAATCTAGGTCGGCGTAGCCTAGCGTGTTTACACTACGCCGCCTTAAGTAAGAGAGGCAAGTACATGATTCACAAAGTACTTGCCTCCTTACTTAGGGCGGCGTAGTTTAAATGCAGCGGGCGTAAGGGCGCCTAATTCAAATAGGTTGGGGGGGCGTGTTTAATGGTAATGAGGCTTGACCTCACGTTTTTGACGTTTTTTTGTCACTGCGCATGCGCCGGGCGACTACATTTCCCAGTGTGCATTGCGGTTACATACGCCGCACGGGCCTATTGATTTTGACGTGGACGTAAACAACGTAAATCCCGATTCACGGACGACTTACGCAAACGACGTTAAAATTTCGAATCTCGCGGCGGGAACGGCTGCCATACTTGAACATTGTTATTCCACCTAATAGGTGGAATAACTTTAGGCCTCCTAAGGCCTTACGTAAACGGCGTAAATCGACTGCGGTGGCCGGGCGTACGTTCGTGAATCAGCGTACAAACTCATTTACATAATCTACGCCGACCGCAATGGAAGCGCCACCTAGCGGCCATCCGAAAAATTGCAATCTAAGATAGGACGGCGCAAGCCGTCGTATCTTAGATATGTTTAAGCGTATCTCTGTTTGAGCATACGCTTAAACATACGTCGGCGTAGATTCTGAGTTAGGGCGGCTTATCTACTGATAAGTCGGCCTAACTCTTACTGAATCTACCTATTACTGTTTAACACAAATGAATGTCTTTCCAAGACCCTCAAACCTTAAACTTGCTTCCCTGAAAAACAATAAATTATACAATCAAAAAAATAATAAATATCTAGAAAACATGACAATGCTCTAACTGCCTGCCGCACCTCCATCACCTATGCCTTAGTTTACTGTGAGCCTTTCAGGATGAATAAAAGAATGATATAACACATATCTTTATTGGAATGTCTTTCAGTGAACAATCAGCAAGAACATATTTTTCAATTGTTGTACAAATATGTCCCAATGAAACTGATGTATCATCACGAATGCTACAATGTTGAATATTTTAATAAATATTTAAACTATATTTTTAAAAGAATTCTAAAATTATGGTATCCCTTCTAGGACCAGCCCTAGTATAATTTGTTTTGGTGCATATTTACTGGGGTTTTGATACAAGACAGAGCGATGCATATAAGTATCTGGCAAAAGTTCACAAAGCTATATGCTTACAGCATGTTCCAATGCAGGTTTCTTCACTGTTCGCTCTTACTTTTAATGGGTTTACTTTACAAAACTAGCTTTAACATTGTGATTAATTGCAGATTCTCATGTCAGCACCTAGCAAATATGCCATTAATGAGCAGGTGTACATAATGAATTCTGTATTCAGTAATGACTTGTTGGGCCATTAATACATGTTGATCTTAGGAATCCTGAGTAATTCAGGTTGCCTTTGTGATATTTTATGCAATAATCACCTAAAACTCTAGAGCAGTGGTTCTCAACTCCTGTCCTCAGGACCCATTAACAGGCCAGATTTGAAGTATTATGCCGCGTGCACACGACCATTTTTCATGACAAGAAAAATGCAATTTTCTAAATCGGTCATTAAAAACGATCGTATGTAGGCTCCAGAGCATTTTTCTTGACGTAAAAAATGGGCATTAAAAATTTAGAACATGCTCTATTTTTTCTCGTCGTTTTTCACGTTGTGGTTTTTATCGTCGTGAAAAATGGTCGTGTGTAGTCTTTAACGACGGGAAAAAAACGCGCAAGTTATGAGAAGGGAAATTTGCATAATCAGCCCAAAGAGTGGCGCCATTCGACTGGAATTTCCCCTTTATAGTGTCGCCGTACGTGCTTTGCGAGAGCATTTTTTTCACAATCGTGTGTATACAAGGCAGGCTTGACAAGAATCACGTTGAAAAAACGTTGTTTTTTTCCATGACATAAAAAACGGTTGTGTGTACGCGGCATAACATTGAGGAGATGCAGACTAGAATACTACAATCACTGAGCAACAAATGATATCACCTGTGATGTACTTTAGTTATCTTGCAAACCTGGCCTTTTAAGCAGGCCATACATGATCGAATTTAGAACAAATTTTCTTTTCAAAATCAGAAAGTTTTTTTTTTTTGTGATCCGATGATGCCACCATTGATTTTCCAAATTCGGCCGACCAAGTCTTCATGTTGCTACAGAAAAGAATTTTCATGGCCGGGAATCATCTTTTCTCTCCGGGAATTTTCTTTTCTTGCATATGCGCATTTTTTTTTCTATTACATTTCTCACATGATTCTCTCATCATTTTGATAGCCACACAAAAGTCGGCTGTTGCTGCAGCCCACTAACGGTGACAAATTCGTACGAAAATTATTAGATACGATTTTTGAAAGAAAATTATTTCGAAATTCGAGCCATGTATGGCCAGGGTCCTGAGCACAGGAGTTGAGAACCATTGTTTTAGAGTCTGGGATTCAGAATTAATTCATGAAAAAAGTTGCCACCAACACATCCAATCTAAGTGATAAACAAATTAACTACAATGGCAATGCTCTATGCCATTGTGTGTTAACCTAATATTCCTTCCTGTTTATAATTCCGAATTCCTCCTTCCTATTCTTTTCTTTTTTTCAGATCAATTAAAAAAAAAAGGGTTTCTGAAAAAATGGTTGAACTATAGAAAAAAAAAATGCCAGTTCAGCGCTCTACATAAAGACTCACTCAAGGCTGTGCGGTGTCAAGACTTCCTAGTTACCACGCCATTACATTTTGGACTGTGCTCCACAATTGTCAGGCTTGACAAAGAGGGGCATGCTCTCAAGATGTGTGCTGTGGTAACTAGGAAGTTGAGCAAGATTTATACACATCCTTGAGTGAGCCCTGATGTTTAGCGCTAAACAGGAGTATGTTTTTCCATTGCTCCAGCTGCCCAGTATGACAGCCTGTCATGAGGTAAAGAAGAAAGACCATTGCTCCTTTGTTGCAGTGCTGCTGGCTCATGCACTGGCTTTTATTACCCTAAATCTGGCTGTGTTCTATGCCCCCCCCCCCCCCCCCCCAGAAAATTGGTATGTTTTATTGCACAAGATTATTGCCCTTTCTTTGTCTTTTTTTATTTACTAAGGCTAGCCAGTAAACTAGAGTATGAGGGAGCTGACTCAAAAGCAGTATTTTGGGGAATGGGGGGGGGGGGGGGTCAGGAAGTGAATGGACTCATACCTGGCTGCCGATCGGTTAATCACCTGCAGTAATCTGATCCCTATACAGTGCACTATACATGTTCTAATCTCTGGCCATCTTAACCGCTTAAGGACCGCCACACGAACATTTACGTCAACAGGATGGCACGAACAGGCAGATGGACGTACGTCATCTTTAATTTGCCGCCGCATGGTCATGCATGCGTCGACCCTGTCGCGAAGATCCGTGGCCATGCCTGCGGGACCCACGGACTCGATGTCCGCCACTTTCCCGTGATCGTGTCACCGAGCTGAACAATGGGGAGATGTCAGTGTAAACACAACATCTCCCCGTTCTTCCTAGTGACATGTCACTGATCGAATGCCCGCCCTCGTTGGGAGCAGCGATCAGGGACGTGTCACTCGTAGCCATGCCCCCTTAGGCCTCGTACAGACGACCGAACATGTCTGCTGAAACTGGTCCACTGACCAGTTTCAGCAGACATGTTTGGTCGTGTGTACGGCCGACCGGACAGGTTTCCAGCAGACATTTGTCCACCTGACCGTTTTCGAGCGGACACATGTTTCTTAGCATGCTAAGAAACATGTCCGCTGGAATCCTGTCCGTCGGACATGTTCGGTCGTCTGTACAGATTTACCGTACATGTCCGAGCGGCCGCCATCCCTCGCATGCGTCGAATCACTTTGACGCATGCGTGGAAGCATTGACCTTCCAGCGTCGCGCACGTCGCCGCGTCATCATCGCGGCGACGGCGCGGACACGTCACCGCACTGTCTGTCCGCGCAGATTTCTGTCTGATGGTGTGTACAACCATCAGACAGAAATCTCCGAGGGGACATGTCTGCTGAAAACGGTCCGGCGGACCGTTTTCAGCGGACTGTCCCCTAGTCTGTACGAGGCCTAACAGTTAGAATCATGCCCTAGGAAATAATCAGTGCTTTTTTATAGCACTGACTGCTGTAAAAATGGCAATGGTCCCAAAATGGGGTCAAAAGTGTCCGATGTGTCCGCCATAATGTCGCAATCACGATAAAAATCGCTGATCACCACCATTACTATATAAAAAAAAAAGATATATTAATAAAAATGCCATAAACTATCCCCTATTTTGTAGACGCTATAACCTTTGCGCAAACCAATCAATAAACGCTTTATTGTTTTCTTATATATTTTTGGGGGGATATTTATTATAGCAAAAAGAAAAAAATAGTGATTTTTTTTTCAAAATTGAAATAGCGCAAAAAAAATAAAAAGACGCAGAGGTGATCAAATATCACCAAAATAAAGCTCTATTTGAGAGAAAAAAAAGACGTCAATTTTGTTTGGGAGCCACGTCGCATTGTCAGTTAAAGCGACGCAGTGCCGAATCGCAAAAATCGGCCTGGTCTTTGGCCAGCTAAATGGTCCGGGGCTTAAGTGATTAATATGTATCTAAGCACAAACACAAAAACATAATATAGCGCTTACCAGTTCTTAGATGAGCTGGCACATAACATATTTTTCAATATTTTCACTTGCAGAGCCTATCACTAATACCCTTGCTGTTCAGTGATAGAGAGTATGGGAAGTTATCAGCTCAATATGCAGCATTTCTGGTAGGGTCAGCAGGCTAATGCCAAGTAACATCAGGTTTGAAAAATACATTTAATGACATATTACTGAATTCAGAACTGTATTAATGGGTGTCTTTTCTATCTGCCTAGCATTTAGCAATAACAAATAGGATTGACAAGCAGTACTTTAATGATTACAGCTGCATAATACACAATGATGAGGTGTGATCAAAGTAAGGTTCTTCTAGTTTTCCTTATAAATGGAGAGGCAATTACTTGGCAATTTCTGCATCTTATCCATGTATAATTGTTTATATTCATATGTGTAGGTGTATTTTAAATGATGCATGTTTTCTTCACTAGTCTCTAGCTTAGTGGAATAATTTACAGTGAATACTGTTATTAGCATTCTTAGGAATATTATGTCAGTTTAATATTCCTTAACATTGGAGTGCTGTGTTGGCCAACAGCTTTGGCGAGTGATATGAATTGCTGATTCCGAATGTTCAGCTTTCTTGTAGAGTTTGCAGATGAGATCTTAATTTGAGCAAGAGTACGGCAATGCTGAAGCCAACACACTGGCTCTGTTTAGAACTGATCACCTTAGGGTGAAATTAGATGGAAGCAAAATTACATTGTGTAACCCATTCCCAGCATTGAAACGTGTATCTCGTTACTGGAGTGTCAGTTGTTTTCTGGAGGCATTATAGAGTTAAGTGTTGAAATGTCAGCAGAAAAGAATGAAATTGGGGCCATGTGTTCATGAAGGAAAAGGTCAGAGCCAATCGGGGAGCCTCTCCAATCCATTTGCCCTGCAGAAAAAAAAAACATTTTTATATAGCAATTCAAACAAATCAAAGTTGTTTTCAGCATGGAAAGGGCAGTAATTTGAAGCAGAAAATGCACATTGAAAACTCTTTCCTCCACCCTCTCATGGTGAAGTCTTCAGAGAGAAGAGATGCACTTCAGAGACCTGTCATTTTCCAACATCTGCTTCAATGACCATGGATTCATTAGTAGCGCTTGCTTTTTACTGCTTATGTTTTTTTTCCTGCAATGGAAAATATAGAACCCTATTTATAACATGTATTTATTCAATATGCCCATAACACATTCCTAAATTCTGCACTCTATACATAGCACACTCCTGAACGCTACATTTTGTAAGTAGCACAATTCTGATCTATTTTTTTTTTTTAAACAATTTTATTAAGAATTTTACAAGTACAGAGTCATGACAGACAGTGTTATCAAAAACAGTCGTTCAAGTAAGGCAAAACAAGTGCAAGAGAGTACAAGAAAACACAAATGCCAAGCCTAGCACAATGTCATGTACACCAAGCAGAAGTAGACTTTTGTTACGAGATAGCTGAGCAAGCAAGGCTGCCAAAACATTATGACTCTGTACCAGAAAACTGCAAAAGAAAACAATTGCGAAAGGTAACATTCGGCACCTGGTCGGGCGTCGCCCACGCCTGCTCACCCCTATTGGGAACAAACTGTGAGCGGGGGGGGGGCCTAGAGAAAATATCATAGAAAATGAGTAGTTGAGGTTCCAAAAATTGGAAACCCAATGCCTCCAATGCCAGCAGGGCAAATTTCAATGTCACTGGCTACATGTCCAAGGTGTGGATACAGAGGGGGGACAGGGGGGGGAGACTGGTGGGGGGGGGGTTCTAAGGGGGGACGGAGTTCCACATTGGATTAAGAGTCAGCAGCAACATCATTACTTATAGTAGACGCATCTAGGTCATTGGGGTCCGACTGATCTATGCACTCTGCATGGGGCGCACCTCTGAACTAAAATGCTGTGCTAACGTAGCTTACTCCTGAACCCCACATTTTGCATGTAGCACACTCCTGATTCCTGAACCCTGTACTCTAGAACATTATTGAACCCTGCACTGTTCATAGAGCACTGCTGAACCCTGCACTCTGTAAATAACATTTTTTTTTTATTCTGCGCTCTTTATTTAGCACACTTTACATTGGGATACTTTCAGTACAACTATCTGTGCTCATAAACAAGATTTTGAGTGTTGTCTGTTCTTCAAAGATCTAAGGAGATTTAGCATTACACTAACAAGAGCCCTACCATTCTATAGTAGACCATTGGTATTTGAATGGCTGGGTAGAGTTGGCTATAAATTGTTTCTCCTCCACTTTTTCAAGAGTAGAGTCAAGCCCTTCCTCAGTGATCCCATGCAGGTAGAGTCTTTCTCCTGTGAGAGTGAACTTCCCTCTGCATTTAATTTATCAACTGCAGTAACTTGATGTCACTGTGTGCCACCCTTCTCTTGTCTGAAGGCAGGACATCAATGTATTAAAATGCTGAAACCCGGTAATAAATATTCTGTACATTTTACATGCCGGACCTTAGAGGTCCTTTTTAACTGCTTGCCTCCCGCCCACCGTAAAATGACAGTGGAGCGATGCAGCTCTCGTTCTGGGTGGACGCCATATGACGTTATTCCAGAATGGCCGTTCTCTCGCGCCTGCGCTGTGTTGCTAGGACACAGCGCGACCCCGATCTCTGTAAAGAGCCGCATCTATGGCTCTTTTACCATGTGATCGGCTGTGTCCAATCACAGCCGGTCACATGTAAACACGGAGATGCCGGTAATCATCTCTCCTTGCGTCACACTGACAGAGTGTTTGGTGAGGAGAGCCGATCAGTGGCATCTCCTCACAGGGGGACATGTAGGAATGTAATCAGGACACTGATCATCAGTGCTCTGATTACAGTAAAAAAAGTTAAGTGTCACCAATCAGTGCCCACCACTGCTCACAAGTGCCACCAATCAGTGCCCATTAGCAATGCCAGTAAGTGATGGCTATCAGTGACACCTATCAGTGCTGCCCATCAATGCCAAGCACTGCTGTCAATCAATTCCCATCAGTGTCGCCCATCAGCGCCACCCATCAATATCCATCAGTGCCCATCAGTACTGCATATCAATTCCGGCTATTAGTGCCCACCAGTGCCGCCTATCAGTGCCCACCAGTGCCGCCTATTAGTGCCCACCAGTGCTGCCTAACAGTGCTTATCAATGCCACATATCAGCGCCACCTATCAGTGTCCATAAGTGCGGCATATTAGTGCCTCCACATCAGTGCCACCTAATCCGTGCCCATAAGTGCCACCTCATCAGTGCGCATAAGTGCCACCTCATCAATGCCCACCAGCTCAGCCTATCAGTGCCCATCAGTGCCATCAGTGCCACCTGACAGAAAGTAGATCAAAAGCATACTTTTTTTTCAATTTTTTTTTTTTTATAAAAAAAAACAGCAGTGATTAAATACCACCAAAAGAAAGCGCTATTTGTGTGAAGTAAATGTAATTTGCTGACTGCCAGTAATATGTTTTTGTGTATAATATAGGGTGCTAGACATGTGTCATGCTTGCTGGTGTAGTGGGGCTGGGGCCCTTGGTGTTGTCCCCACATGGGGTATATTTTTGCTGGTGAAATTTTATACTAGTTACTTAAAGTGGAAGTAAAGGCAAACCCTAACTTACTCTAAATCAGCACACCAAGAAGGAATAACTATTAGAGTTGGTCAAGCTGTTACCCTACTCTCACAGGTTCAGGGACCTACAGTAGGTAGACTTTAAGTAAAGTGGAAGTAAAAGCAAAACATAGCTAACTCCTCTCAGCCACATTCTAAGCCTAATCAACTCCTCTCAGCCACATTCTAAGCCTAATCTATTCTGCAACCACTCCAGTCAGGTCCCAGGCTAAAACTAAGGCCTCGTACACACGACCGAATATGTCTGCTGAAACTGGTCTGCAGACCAGTTTCAGCGGACAGATTCAACCGTGTGTACAGCATAGAAGACAGGTTTCCAGCAGACAAAAGTTTTAAAGCATGCTTTTAAACTTGTCTGCTGGATACCCATCCGTCCGACATGTCCGCTGGTTAGTACACCTAACCAGCTGACAGAAAATGGATTCGACGCATGCGTGGAAGTATTTTACTTCCTGGTTTGCGGACGTGGCGGCGTCAACGACACCGACACGTCACCGTGCTGTCCGCAGGGATTTCGGTTTGATGGTGTGTACAACCATCAGACCGAAATCTCCGAGCGGACATGTCCGATGAAAACGGTCCGCGGACCGTTTTCATCGGACATGTCCCCTCGTCTGTACGGGGCCTAAGGCTTTAGTGTGTAGGAGAGGCAGCCAACAATGGAAGTCCTATAGTAAATCTATGGGTATGTCCCTTGCCAGGCATTTCCCAACCATTATTAACTTTCTCCTGCACTTAGAGGGCACCAATGGAGACTGGCCCGGAGCTGCTTCAGAACTGGTAAGTACTGTATAGCTATTTTTTCTTTACAGGGGAGATAAATTAGGCTTAGAATGTGGCTAGGAGAGTTAGCTATGTTTTGTTTTTACTTCCACTTTACTTAACCACTTAAGGACTGTTCACCGTCATTATACGTCGCTACTTTTGTGTTAAATACCATTGTTATGCCAGAGCTGTCTGTAGCGGTGGAGATGATCACGTCCGCTCCCCTCACTGTCTGGATGCTGAATGAGGAAAAGATGGCCCCTGCCCAGCTCCGTAGCATTGGAGGGCAGAAGCGACATAACATTTCACTTCCGCCCAATGCTCTTAAAGGGGATACAAAACAAAGATACGACGCAGGAAATTTAAAATTACGCCGGCGTATCAGTAGATACGCCAGCGTAATCCTTTTGTGGATCTGCCCCATAATGTTTGGGGGTTCTAAGTAATTTTCTAGCAAAAAAAAGATTGTAAGCACTGAGTCTGAAAAATAGGCCCAGTCCTTTGGTACTTAAAGTCTACCTACTGTAGGTCCCTAAACCTGTGAAAGTAGGGTAACAGCTTGACCAACTCTAAGACCGAGTACACACGGTCGATCCAAACCGATGAGAATGGTCCGACGGACCATTTTCATCGGTTCACCCCTGAAATGGCCTGATGGTCTGATGTGCGTACACACCATCAGTTAAAAAACCGATCGGGTCAGAATGCGGTGACTTAAAACACACGACGTGCTGAAAAAAACGAAGTTCAATGCTTCCAAGCATGCGTCGACTTGATTCTGAGCATGCGCGGGTTTTGAACCAATGCTTTTGTGTACTAACCATCGGTTTGGACCTATCGGGCAGCGGTCCATCGGTTCGATTTTAAAGCAAGTTCTAAAATTTTTGACCGAAGGACAACGGACCGATGGGCCGTACACACGGTCGGTATGGACCGATGAAACTGGACTTCAGGCCGTTTTCATCGGTTTGGACCGACCGTGTGTACGCGGCCTAATAGTTATTGCTTCTTGGTGTACTGGTGCAAAGTGGACAGACTTTTTGTTTCTGCCTCTTTGCTTCCAACTATGGCATTAATTTTATAGTTATCACTCCTGATCTTGTTAATGTGATACCGAGGCTAGTCAATTGACTAGGGTATAAGAGAGGTAGCACAAAACGGTTTGCCTAGTAGCGCAAGAAGTATACATTCATTCCTATTGGCAACAAGTTTTCTGTAATCATCAGTAATAATCCAACCCAATCAGAATGAGTTGTTCATGGTCTTCTCTCTGTGGACAATATAAAACAAATATGTAATATACTACTGCTTACTAGTAGCTAGATAGGGTGGACACATTTCTCTATTTTTTTCCTTTTTTTTTACCTTGTGATCCTCCTAGTGCCACCTTTCCTATCCAGAGACAAATAGCACAGGCGGTTATCAGTTCACTAGATTTAATGAAGAATTAGCAAGTTTTTTTTAACAGCTATTACAAAACACATTCAATGGTACAGTATATTTAATAGACCAAAAGGGCAGCTAATAGGAGAAGTTCATTGCTAAGGTTCTATTTTAAATAATTTAATTGTTAGGGTTACATTTCAAAGTTAGCTATAATTATAAAATCGTGTATGCAACTACAAGATGCACCTAAGTTCACATCAAGCAAGATTTGCGGGCATCATTGCAAAGGTCACTTCTAATTTTGTACAATATTTGACACACACACTGTGAAAGCATTGCACTCTTTTTACAAAGAGAATGATCAATTTTTTCATCATTTTTCAGCATGGATAAGTTGTAACTGAACTGATAAATAATCCATGAAAGTTTCTAGCTACGCTTTAATTCATTCTGTCACTACAGAAAATGGTGTAATGTGTGGCAGATTAAGGCTAATGTCTTAATCTGACTTCCTAGGATGTAATGGTTTGGCTGATGCATTATTATGTTCCTATACTAATACAGGTGTTGGCAAAACATAAACAGATAACATTTTGATATTTGATTATTTCATTCAATTATCATCCAATATGTCTGGCCAATTTTAGATATCAGGTGATGTATTTTTTTTTTCCTGAAATAAAGGCTCTGCAGAAATCAGATATATAATTTTCAGATTCAATATAGCAAGCATATAAATATTGCATGGATAGACTTGATGGGCACTGATGGGCACTTATGAGCGGCACTGATGGGTGGCACTGATTTGCAGGCACTAATAGCCACTGAAAGGCAGCACTGACTCTGTACAGGTCTCCCCTGCAGAGGCGTAGCTTGAAGCTTGTGGGCGCCGATACAAAAGTTGACCTGGCCCCTGGGCTGTTCTCAACCTGTGCTCCTCTCTATTAAGGAAATGGTTCACAGCTTGTCCCCAGCCAATGAGAATGGATGAGAACGGTGGGGTGTGGACCGTAGAAGACAAACTGGAAGTCTAGTACTGGAGCATGGCTGTGGGGCCCTTGGGCAGATCGGAGCTGGACTTTGTAGAGGATATGATAATATGACAGGGAGGCTGCAGGGGCCCCCTGGAGCTAGGGGTGGGGTTGCGATTTTAACCCCTGCAACCCCTTATGTTATGCCCATGCTCCCCTGTGAATAAATGCTGCTGATGGGCTCTCCTCTCCTCACACTCGGTCACTGTGAGGAGAGGAGAGCCGATTACCGGCACTTCCGTGTTTACATAGGTAAAGAGGGTGTCATCAACTCTTTACCAAGATTGGGGTCACGCCATGTCCCAGGGACACAGTGCTCCTGCGATCGCTGTGCTGTTTTCCCCCGTGGGCATGCGATCATGGTGAGACATATGACGTTGGCTCAGAAAAAGTGGGAATAGCGTCCGCCGTCATTTCTCTATACGGTGGTTAAAGGCAAATATATATATTTTTTAACAAACATGTTTTACTTACCTGTTCTGTGCAATGGTTCTTTTCTCTGGTCCACCTGCCAAGTCCCCCCAGAGCAAGCAGCTTACAATGGGAGCACCCAAGCAGGCTCACTCCTGAGCTGCTGCTCTGTGAGTCCATCTCTCTCTTCTCAGTGGCTCACTGACTGTAATTGACAATGGCTCCCACTGCTCTGCTGTCTCAGCCAATGAGGAGGGAGATTTGGAATGCCGATGGGACTCAGGTAAGTATTAGAGGGGGCTGGAGGGTCTGCTGCACAGAGAAGGTTTTTTTTACCTTCACGCATTGAATACATGACAGTAAAAAACCTGGAGTCTTTACAACCACTTTAAATAACTCATATGGCATTTAACGGATATGATGTAAGTGTTTTAATTGAATTAATTTATGCCTAGAGAATATGACCAAGGTAGTAAGTGGAACCAGTATATCCGGTAAGGCATCCCCCAGCAGGTCTGATAGATCATCTTGTCATTGCAATTTAGTCAGGGCAAGCCATTTAGTATTAGAATGTGAAACGTAATAGGGCAGAGTAATATGTGGGAGACAGAATGTTTTTTTTTAATCCTTTTGTGATAAAGGTTTTACATCAATGAATAAAAGCTGACCATTGTAAGCACCCCTATCAGTAGTAAATGTTTTTTCTCGACCTGCTATCTAGCACGTTTACTTGAATTTTTGCTCTGTTAAAGGAAATTGAGAAAGAACAGATTTACTGGCAGGATCAACAGGTAATAAAACTATGTACAGTATGTAATTAGGGAACTTTGAAAACCATGACCGCTGCAGTAATGTTATTGACAATTTGAATCCTATATTTCTTTATTTTGCCCATAGTTCCACTTGCTGGAGTTCTGATTAAAAGAGTAAGACAGTCTTTGAATGTTTAAGTTAGAATGTCTGTATAGTTTTGTTTTTGAATATTTTTCAGCTTTATTTTCTTCTATGCAGTTATATCTACATCTAATTTTCTTGTATTTACTATTGCACACTAATAGAGTTCCTTAATTATTTGGCCCTTTTAATGCTGTTGTATTTAATTGACTGCTATTGCTAACCTTTAAATGTTGGCATTATAAATGCCACATAAACACTCATGTCAAGCTCTCATTAGAATAGGGTTTATAGACCATGGCGTATAGGAGGAAAACCCTAGGATGAGTCTCAGCACAGTGCAAGAATCTCCAGTAGTTGGCAGTTTTAATAAGGGTTTCTTCAAATACAAAGCCTTTATGGCAGTGCACCTTTCACTTAGCAGCTTGCCTGAGCGGAACCAGACATTGATTTCTCAGAAACCGTTTCCGACTTTTATTTCACCTTTGAGATTAGAAACCTTCTAATTGAAAATAATTTTTGTGACTTACAAAAGAAGATGGTTTGGATTACGATTAATTTATTTTTAGCAAGTAACCTATTCCCTATCAAAGGTGACTACTTAACCACTTGCCTACTGTGCACATACACCCCCTTCCTGCCCAGACGAGATTTTAGCTTCCGGCACTGCGTCGCTTTAACTGACAATTGCGCGGTCGTGCGACGTGGCTCCTAAACAAAATCGACGTCCTTTTTCCCCCAATAATAGAGCTTTATTTTGGTGGTATTTAATTGCCTGTGCGGTTTTTATTTTTTGGGCTATAAACAAAAAAAGAGCGTCAATTTTGAAAAAAAAAACACTATTTTGTACTTTTTGCTATAATAAATATCCCATTTTTTTTTAAAAATATATATTTTTTTCTTAGTTTAGGGCGATACGTATTCTTCTACATATTTTTGGTAAAAAAAAAAAAAAAATCACATTAACCTGGTTTGCGCAAAAGTTATATTGCCTACAAAATAGGGGACATAATGATTTTTTAATTTTTTTTTTTTTACTAGGAATGGCGGCGATCTGCGTTTTTTTCGGGACTGCGACATTATAGCGGACACATCGGACACTTTTGACACATTTTGGGAACATTCACATTTATAAGAACATAAAAGCAGCGCCACAAAATTTAAAATACTTTAGATTGGAAACTCTGAGAGTATGGTATATAGAAAAAGTCCATATATAAGTAACATGAATCACTTAAGTGGAAGTCCGTAAGGAAATAAAACGTATCACAAAGATGGTAAATATAAATCCATGTAGGTTAAATCACTGCAGATAATATCCTATGATCCACACCACCAAGTAACATGTAAACAGTATAGGTGAACCCTCCACCGGAATAATAGGCCGCTTACCAGAGGGCAAGCAAATCGAGCAATTGGCTATAGCCCAGCCACGGCCTTCAACTCCTCAGGGATCCCGGATGGAACAGGTTAACCACAGGTACTCGATGGCAGCAAACTCCAAATAGATTGATTAAAATATAAAAGCGAGGTGCACCATAGCGTGACTCCGTTTTACAAGAAGTTTATTTAAAAGTTGAGATATACTCACAAGCAAACGATTTTAAACAGCATGTATAAAATCCAAACAAATGCCGGCCGGCATACAAGGAGCCCTCCTCCTCTGCGTGGTGACGTCACTACGGGATTTAACCATTTAACCACACTCCTGTAGTCCAAGAGAGGGGGGGAGCACGACACTCCACACCAGGTAGAAAGCCTGGCATTACTGTGTGGAGTTACAGACAGAAGAACAGGAAGTGAGGATTTCTCAGAAGAAATAAGGATATTTAAAAGCAAAATGGAAGGATGAGGTAAGTGAAGGAGGACTGCACTAAGGTAAAGGAAGCTATTTAGGGGAACAACAATTGTACCTTTACAACCCCTTGGTTAAACTGCAAAGCGGTACATTGTTATTGTAAATTTCCATAATTTGGCATTCTGTTTATAATTTGTTTTTTGGCAGAATATGCTGTACTGCACTAAGCACAGTTTATAACACATCACTAGATGCTTGTTGGGATATTATGAGATAGGGGTTCTGATTAGCCAGGGCAATAGCAGACATTGATGTGATAATGATCACCTCTTTATTGAGAATACAATGTAGGTCACAACAGAATATAAATATATTAGTAGGGCTGTAGAGTAAGTGCATTAAAAACCTAAAATTAGGTTACCTGGTCTTGCTGTCCTGTTGGCAGCCTAGTTAGAATGCCTGTGGCAAAGGCCCAAGTTCTTAGTGTGATTTTCACTATAAGAGTCTTTTGGACTTCAAATCAATGCAAGGTTATTATTGGAGCTTCACCCTATGTTTTGTCTGATATTTTAGTCTGAATAATCTGTATGGTTTCAGGTAAAGCACTCTTTAGTCTTCCCATCAGTAGTTGAGCAAGTGTACCATTTGCACATTAGATTGGTGCATTCTGTAGATAAAGATGTTAACAGGATACATCAGTGCTTGTGTTGTTGAATGATGTCTTAAAAAATAATTTTACAGTCTAAATTTTCCATCTTGTCAGTTGGCTTAAGGGTACCTGGGACTAGAATGAGGTTGCTATATTCCCCACTGAGATGAAAAAACATCAAGTAAAGGCCTGTACACACAATCGGTTTGTCCGATGAAAACAGACCAATGAACTGTTTTCATTGGACAAACCGATCGCGTGTGGGCCCCATCAGTTTGTTTTCCATCAGTGAAAAAAAATAGAACATGTTTTAAATTTTTCCTATGGATAAAAAACCGATAGAAAAAAATGATCGTCTGTGTGGAAGTCCATCGGTCAAAAATCCATGCATGCTCAGAATCAGAATCAAGTCGACGCATGCTCGGAAGAATTGAACTTCATTTTTTTTCAGCACGTTGTAGTGTTTTACGTCACCGCGTTTTGGCACGGTCGGATTTTTGACTGATGGTGCGTAGGCAAGACTGATGAAAGTCAGCTTCATCGGATATCCGATAAAAAAAATCCATCGGACTAGATTCCATCAGATATCCGATTGTGTACAAGGTTTAAGTGTTTATAATTTAAAAAAATATCTTCTATTGCTTTCAGCCTCTTCCAGACCTCCAAATTCCCAATTTTTTGCTGCTTTTATTGACACCCTGTTGGACAGTGGCTACATCCGTTCTCCATGGTCCCATTGTATGTAGGAGTGTAGCCACCCTCTCTTGTTCCTGAGATGGACTGGAGACTATGGGATTGGTAGTGTGAATAGAGCAGTGCACACAACTGTAGCTACTGTACACTGCGTGTGTATTGTATTATTACACAATAAGTAA
This sequence comes from Rana temporaria, assembly GCF_905171775.1. Classification (NCBI taxonomy): domain Eukaryota; kingdom Metazoa; phylum Chordata; class Amphibia; order Anura; family Ranidae; genus Rana; species Rana temporaria. The sequence goes on along the minus strand of NC_053492.1, from coordinate 132,564,561 downwards.
TGAATGTCTGTTGTCTCCTGGATACCATGGAGTGATAATACCCTGCTCTGGGACTCAATAAAATGTTATGAACAATCCCCAACATAAAGGAACTTCCTTTATATATAAAATCCTGATTAAACCGTCATTCCAACAAAATCATTCTCAATGCAATACTGGGAAGACACCCTACACTTTTTTTCCCCCCTCACAATGGCATCTGGCACTCAAAGCACCAGTGAAAACTGCTCAAAAAACCTTTTCATAAATGGTACTTTACACCAACCAAACTTGCGACCATTTATCCTGCTTCCTCCGCAGCCTGCTGGAGGAATTGTGGTTAAAACAGAACTGTCAGGCCCCGTACACACGACCGAGTTTCTCGGCAGAATTCAGCCAGAAACTCGGTTCAGAGCTGAATTCTGCCGAGAAACCCAGCCGTGTGTACACTTTCGGCCGAGGAAGCCGACGAGGACCTCGGCGAGGAAATAGAGAAGATGTTCTCTATTTCCTCGTTGTTCAATGGGAAATTTCAGCTCGCCGAGGTCCTCGGCGGCTTCACAAGGAACTCGACGGACAAAACGATGTGTTTTGCCCGTCGAGTTCCTCGGTTGTGTGTAGGGGCCTAAGGCTGTGTACACATGGTCGGTCCATCCGATGAGAACGGTCCGAAGGACCATTGTCATCGGCTAACCGATGAAGCTGACTGATGGTCTGATGTGCCTACACACCATCAGTTAAAAAAACGATCGTGTCAGAACGCGGTGACGTAAAACACAACGATGTGCAGAAAAAAACAAAGTTCAATGCTTCCAAGCATGCGACGACTTGATTCTGAGCATGCGCAGGTTTTTAACCGATGCTTTTGCATACTAACCATCGGTTTTGAGCTATTGGTTATCAGTTCATCGGTTAAATTTTAAAGCAAGTTCTCTTTTTTTTGACCGAAGGATAACTGACCGATGGGACCCACACACGATCGTTTGAACCGATGAAACGGTCCTTCAGTCCGTTTTTATCGGTTTTGACCGACCGTGTGTACGCGGCCTAACTCACATCTGTATCTAAAGTTTCTCCCTTCTGTAAATCATGTTTCTCAACCTTATATTTCATGAAGTGTTACTAGATAACGAGTGGATACCTGACCCCATGTACTGTATGTCAGAAGTTTCTAACTCATGTATACATAGCAGTCCACTGATCAATCGGGAGAAAATGGAAAAGCCTACATCATACAGTCCTTTCACAAGTTATCAATGTTCTAAATGATCACTTCTTATTTGAATATATGTATGCCAAATCTCATTTGGCACTGTCCAGATTCCTCATTGCCTAGGAACCTTGGGATGTAACTATAACTTGTGTTATAACTTGTTATTGTGTAGTGTGTTTGGCAGCTCAGGAAATATTCTTCTCTCATATTGCCATTAACATTTAGTGACACCCTGTTGTTGCCTTATTCTTATCCTGCTCATGTACACCATCTGATATTATCTATTTTCATTAGTTACTTATTCAGTCCTATATATACTGTATAAGAATTGCCCAATAAACCTTTATAAACCTTTTATTTTGCCACTGCCTTTCACTGTAACATGTTGTTGTAGCCTATAGCCAGCAGTGCTGATCCAGCAGAGAAAATCTGACCACCTCCCTTTGGATAGAAATTCGGCTGATCCCTGCTGAACCAGACAAATTTTGATCTATATATGGCTGGCTTAAGATTTGCATATTGTGTTGTTGTTTCAATACAGGTGTGTACGTAAGTTGTGTTAAAACTTTTAATTCAAGACAAATTCCTTGCATGCTTATACATACTTGGCCTATAAAACTACTTTCACAGAATTTTCCATAATTTGTTCAGTGATTCAGAATATAACAAGCTAACATATCACCCTTCTAACCTTTGTTTTGCAGTTTTAAATGCTTTATTGAATTTTTAGCAGTTTTTTTTTTTTTTGCATTCCCGATTATTGACCATTTTGATTACATGAGTAGGCTATTGGCAGTTGAGAGACATTTTCTTTTTTGCAAATGATCACTGTATCAAATAGCTATGTAACCACTTTTGGAATGTTTGCTTTGTGTGTTTTGTAACAGTATGTCTTGTGGTGCATTTTCATTTTGTTTTGTGTGTATATGTGTTTTTTTTTAATTATTTGTTTTTTGCAGGGTTGACCTTGCATTTTTTGTTACTGTTTTAAATATAGAGATTTGTAGTATAGTCAGTGGAGGGAGCTTTACATTTTTTGTGAAATGAGTCTGTGTTCTAACAACATTTGATAAGAAATTAGCCACATTGAACTGCAGCATGAAATGACTCAGATGTACAGTAAAGTACAAACATTTAATAGCCTAGAACATGTAATGTGCAGGTATGCCTGCCTCCGTGTAATGTACATATAGAATTAAAAAGAATTATAGAATTACAAAATGAAATACAGATTTTTCAACATATTTAGTTGTTTACATCAAGCCAGTCTCCTTTACATATTAATAAAAATAAAAAACAAGTAGAAACATTTCTGAAAATATCACCCACTTTAACATAAGGGACCTTCTACAGGTTTGGTTACATAACGAAGAAGGATTTATTCAGTGACTTAAAGTGGCTTAAAGTGACTTTTAAGTGACTTTTAAGCCTCATTTTGTAGGCAGTTTTGACAGATATGTTTTTGGCACTTTCTGTCCTGTAAACTTCTGTCTAGGTTTACCTGCCCCACCACCCTTGTTCCTTCAGACTTCTATTGGCCAGTGTTAGGCAAGTAGGGATGTGCTAGGGTGGAGGGAGCAGACAAACTCTAAAACTACCCAGAGTTGGAGCTTTGGTTGTCAGAATTGACCTTAATTTGAAATAGGGAGGGTTTTCTGCTATGTGCAGGTACATCTTGGATACCCGTACTTCAAATCTTTAGCAACAACTTGTAGTTGTACAAACATGTGTAGTGTAGGCATTATAGGCTTGGAAGGACAATTAAACAGACCTTACAAAATGGGCTGTTATTGTGACCTACTTCTGAAAATGGGATTTTTTGTCAGAATTCCGTTCAAGCTGTCTTGCATACACACTGTCAGACCAAATTCCAACCGTCCAAAACGCTGTGATGTAAAACACTACAACGAGCTGAGAAAAATTAAGTTCAATGCTTCCGAGCATGCGTCGACTTCATTCTGAGAATGCATGTTTTTTTTCCGTCGGAAGTTCCACACAGACGATCGGAATTTCCATCGGAAAAAAATAAAACATGTTCTCTTTCTAAACTCCGACGGAAACAGTCTGATGGGGCCCACACACGGTCGGAATATCCGATGAAAAAATTCCCTTTGACTTTTCTCATCGGAAATTCCGATCGTGTGTACAAGGCATTAGATGTTACAATAACTTATTATAAGCTTTAATAAAGTGCAGAGCTATTTTAGAATCCCCATGTACATTATATGTACAGTGTCTTGAAAAAGTATTCACACCCCTTGAAATTATCCACATTTTGCCATGTTACAACCAAAAAAGGTAAATGTATTTTATTGGGATTTTGTGTGGTAGACCAACACGAAGTTGGAGTGACATTTTTGCCCATTCTTCTTTGCAAAATAGCTCAAGCTCTGTCAGATTGAATGGAGAGCGTCTGTGAACAACAATTTTCAAGTGTTACCACAGATGCTCAATTGGATTTAAGTCTGGACTTTGACTGGGCCATTCCAACACATGCATTTGCTTTAATCTAAACCATTCCATTGTAGCTCTGGCTGTATGTTTAGGGTCATTTTTCCGCTGGAAGGTGAACCTCTGACCTAGTCTCATGTTCTTGCAGACGCTAACAGGTTTTCTTCTAAGATTGCCCTGTATTTGGCTCCATACATCTTCCCATCAACTCTGACCAGCTTCCCAGTTCCTGCTGGTGTGTTCAGGGTGATGTGTAGTGTTAGTTTTCCACCACACATAGCATTTTGCTTTGAGGCCAAAAAGTAAAATGTTGGCCTCATCTGACCTGAGCTCTTTCTTCCACATATTTGCTATGTCCCCCACATTGCTTCTCGCAAACTGCAAATGGGACTTTTTATGTTTGTTTATTACCTTCTTTCAAAAAGTGTAGTGTTGTACATCACCGCGTTCTTGACGGTCTGAATTTCCGACATTTGTGTGACTGTGTGTATGCATGAACAAGTTTGAGCAAACATTCCGTTGGAAAAAAATCCACAGTTTTGTTGTCAGAATGTCTGATCTAGTGTACGCGGCATAATAGTTGTCCTGTGGACAGATTCTCCCACCTGAGCTGTGGACCTCTGACTCTCCTCCAGAGTTACCATGGGCCTCTTGGCTGCTTCTCTGATTAATGCTCTCCTTGCCCGGCCTGTCAGTTTAGGTGGAAGCCCATGTCTTTGTAGGTTTGCAGTTATGCCATACTCTTTCCATTTTCTGATGATGGATTGAACAGTGCTCTGTGAGATGTTCAAAGCTTGGGATTTTTTTTATAACCTAACCCTGCTTTAAACTTCTCTACAACTTTATCCCTGACCTGTCTTGGCCTTTATGATGCTGTTTGCTCACTAAGGTTCTCTAACAAACCTCTGAGGGCTTCACAGAACAGCTGTATTTATACTGACATTAAATAATACACACAGGTGGACTGTATTTACTAATTAGCTGATTTGTGAAGGCAATTGGTTCCACTAGATTTTAGTTAGGGGTATCAGAGTAAAGGGGGCTGAATACAAATTGCACACCACACTGTTCAGGTAATTTATTTTAAAAAAATCTTGAAAACCATTTATCATTTTCCTTCCAGTTCACAATTATGTACCACTTTGTGTTAGTCTATCACATAAAATCCCAATAAAATGCATTTCCGTTTTTGGTTGTAACATGACAAAATGTGGAAAATGTCAAGGGGTATGAATACTTCTTCAAGGCACCGTATATCTGTCACATATAATGCATGAATTATATACACACATTTTTTTTACATTAGGTTTTGAGGGATTACAAGATAAAGCATAACAAAATCCTAAGACAATTTATTGTGCATAAATCTAAGCCCTATAATCAAAGAACATATTGTATATGCTTTAAATGTTGAAAAGTGGCGTCTGTGATTATCTGTAACATGCAAATTTCATCTAGTTCTGGTGTTAATATACTGAGAAGTGTTGTGTAATTTTCCAAGTGAATTAACGGATAAAATGAATAGTGCAAGCATGAAGCTACCACTAATGAGACAGAAAAAGTGCTAAGTGCTAGCATATGTGCAGTCCCAAAAGGAGTGACTATTTTTATAAAGGGAAGAACTAATTAACTTTCCAAATATGTATCAATTAATATATGCTAATGAATATAGGGTAGTATAGAGACACCAGATGTGTAATACAGTATATGCATTAGCTCTTATCTATTCTGGTGCCTATACTAACTACAACATTAAATACTGCTACGGTGCACAGAAATGTGCATGATGGGTAGACGTTTTCATGACAAGAAATATCTCTCACTGTAAAATGAAACCATATGTCTAAGTCTATGAAAAGAAAAAAAAAACAGCTTCCACTGTAGTCATGATGGATATCACAAACTCTTGTTTCAGGACAAATATAGAATTCATGTGACATACTGTACATAGTGAGATTGACAAGTAATATGAAAAAAGGTAGATGTACAAAATCTAAGTATACAAAACTTGGGACTATGCCTAAAAGTGAACTGACCTAACAAAGCATAGGGGTTGATTTACTGAACGCAAATAAACTGTGTACTTTGCAAGTGCAGTTGCACTTGTTTTGTCCAGAGCTTAGTGAATGTGGTGAAGCTCTGCAAATGTTCATCTTTCAATCATGTGCAAGAAAAAAAGTTTTTTTTTCCATTGCATCTGTTTGGGTATTATTTACAAAGTGGAGCTTTACCACATGCACTAAGGTCTTGGGAAAATTAGTGTAACTGCACTTGCAAAGTGTACAGTCTACTTGCCTTTAGTAAATCAACCCTATGCACTGCCTTGTAGGTAATTTTTGGTGCCTGCAAAAACCTGTAGTAGTTTTCAAATATTGTGTCCCTGTTGAGTCTCTATAGATCCAAGGCAGTAGGCAAGTACAGAGCCTTGACTACTGCCATAGTACAGAGCCTTGACTACTGCCATAGTCAAGATTAGGTCTTGCCCTCTTTTGGTTATAAGCTCCTTGTTCCTTCAGATTTGGCAAAACCATATAATTTGAGTTCAAACCTTAAAGCCCCCGTACACACGATTGGAATTTCCGATAGAAAAAGTCTGTCTGGCTTATTCCATCGGAAATTTCGACCGTGTGTATGCCCCATCGGAGTAATTCCATCGAAAATCCAGATGAATTCCATCGGAGTTTAGATAGAGAATATGTTCTCTTTTACTTCAATGGGATTCCGTCAGAATTCCAATGTGATTTTTGTCTGACAAAGGTCCGATGTGTGTACAGGGCTTAACCCCCCTGACGGTAAACCCGAGCGTGACTCGGGGTTGGTTTTCAATGCTAAAATCGGTATCCCCGAGTCACGCTCGGGGTGGACGTGCAGCGGCGCGGCTTACCTTTTGCTGGATCCACGGGCAAATTACTCACCTTGTCCCTGGATCCAGCGATGCCATCCCGCTGTGTGAGCGAGCGGGTCCTCCTCGCTCGATTCACAGTCCCCGTGTGCCGCCGATCTCTGTTTCCTGCGACGTTACGACGCACAGGGACGGAGAACGGCGCCAAATTCAAAAAAGTAAACAAACACTTTACATACAGTATACTGTAATCTTATAGATTACAGTACTGTATGTAAAAAATACACACCCCCCTTGTCCCTAGTGGTCTGCCCAGTGTCCTGCATGTACTTTTATAAAAATAAAAAATGTCATTTCTGCCTAAAAACTGTAGATTGTCCAAAAGTGTCCCTTTATGTCAAAAATGGTTTTAGATCAGCTAGAAAACAGCGATAATAAATTATAATCACTTGCAGAAATGTGCGATAGCGATTTGTGGGGAAATTCGTCATAAAAAAAAAAAAAATGACAGCGACAATTCTGCAACTGAGCAAATTTCAGTGATTTTGAGTTGATTACATTATTGAATAATTTTTATTATAATTATATTATTATTTGTTATAATTATTTATAATTATTTATTATATTATAATTTTGTTTTAAAAAAAAAATCATACCCGGGATGCCTACAAGACTCTTGCTTGGTCAGATTTAAGTGAGTTATTTCTAAAAATTACAGGCCTACAGTATAAAACGCCAAATTTCCTTGCAAAATAAATGTACCGCTTTTGGTACGTAATTCCAGACAGAATCATACCGCCAGGGAGGTTAAGTGTTTCAATTTGTATGCAATCAGGCAGGCCTTTACACTACATGGTTTTGGAAAATCTAAAGGAAATCAGACAACAAAAGTTGTATAGTGTGTATGGGGTCTTTACACAGGAATGTGCAGAAGGTTCTGCACCTCAGCAATGCTGTTACATAATTAATTTTTTTTAGGTCAGGTTCACCTCAAAAATGTGCACCACTGTGCTATTTGTAATATGTGACAATTAGCATATTAGAAGTATATTTGACTTTATTTTAAACGTGTACATTTATTTACTGGTAAATATGTCCAGGTACACATATTTTAATGGTCCCTACCAGCACAGCATGCATACTAAAACTGGATGAATATATGAAAAAACATGCAGTAATCACATATAAATACATATTGTTTTCAATATCTTTTTATTACGTTTATACAAAATGTTTACATAGTACATATACATAAACATTAATATATCTTATATCTTTACATATTATCCTGTTTTCCTAACTTAGGATCTTAATTTATAAAAATGGGGTCTGTTCCCTTTATTTCTTTCCCTTGTTAATTTCCCAGGGCTTCATTATTCTATCACTCATCCCCATGCATTCATTCTACTCCCATTAAAAAAAAAACATACATATTGTAACACAAAACATTGCAAACAATTAAAAACCATTCCAGTCACGTAACAACATTCAATCGAGTACTAATGTCATCTAGTAAGCATAGCTAATGTCCTATAAATTCAAAAAGTTCACCCAGTTTACCTTGATATAAGTTGATTGCAATCCTCTTTAGAATAAGCACTCCCACATACAGGGTCAGTAGGACAATAGTAAGGGATGTAGTCCTTTAAACCATGTTTTCCTCATTACCAGTCACATTCAAACTTACAATGTAGGTTTGAATCTGATTGTTGGCTGGTATTTCTTTTTATGCTTTCTGCACATAAATATATCACTGCACATTTATTTCATGACTACCAGATTACAAAGAGGAATGTCATGAACTTGCACAGTATAGCAATCCATAACTGCTAAAAGTAGCTAACCAGCTAGTTATGTTTCTTGTATAATCGGAAAGTTTAGGGCCCCTTTAGACCTTAAAGGGGTTGTAAAGGATTTTTTTCCCCCCTAAATAGCTTATTACCTTAGTGCAGTCCTCCTTCACTTACCTTACCACTGGTGACATCACTGGCTGCTACAAATGTGAATACCTTTAGGAGATATTCGCTGTACCTATAGGTAAGCCTTATGCCTCGTACACACGACCAGTTTTCCTGATGGGAAAACTGCTAAGAGAGCCTTTGGCCGGGAATCCCGGCCGTGTTTATGCGCCTCAGGCCCTGTACACCCGACCGGTTTTCTCAGCAGAATTCAGCAAGAAACTCGATGGGAGACATGTTCTGCCGAGAAAACCAGTCGTATGTACACTTTTCGCCGAGAAACCCGTCGGGAAACTCGTCGAGCCAAAAAGAGAGCATGTTCTCTATTTCCTCGTTGGGCAATGGGAACATTTGGCTCGACGAGTTTTCTGACAGCCGAACAAGGAACTCGACGAGCAAAACGATGTGTTTTGCCCGTCGAGTTTCTCGGTCGTGTGTACAGGGCCTTACAGTTTTTCCGATGGGAGAACTGACCAAAAACCACAGAAAGTCAAAGAACCAGCTCTCTTTTTTTTCCCCGTCAGTTCTTGACAATTTTCCTATGGGAAAAACTGCGATGGAGCATACACACGGCCGGGACTCCCGGGCAACGTTTTTTCCTGTCTGGAAAATTGGCCGTGTGTAGGGGGAAAGACTGCCCGGCAGGCTCTCGGCTTTCCCCTTGGGATTTCTGATGGGAACTTTTCCCGTTGGAAATCCCGCACGTGTGTACGGGGCATTACCTGTAGATACAAGGCATAAAGCGGACATTACTACCGCTTTAAGCGCATCTATTATCCACCTTTCAGCTTCAATTATTTCTTCTTGTTAAGTCAACAGTCTCCTGCGGCAATTTGGCTTTCCGATCATATAGTCATTGAATTCCATTTTTTTTACAGGCCACTGTTTCTTTTCATTCTGTAGGCATAAAAGGCCAGGTGATCCGATGTCATTTAAAGTATTGTTCTTGGTAACGGATTTATAAAAAACAAACGTATTTTCTTCCACACTGCTTTCCACAAGAAGCATATCATGTAGCTGTTTACATTTGTTTATTCTCAGATCGCATCGAGCAGCGAACATCTTAATTACACATTTATGAAAACCATGCCAAAGTGTCAGGGAATTTGAAGGCAGATAAAGAAGAATACTTCTAGAACAAGTTGTATTAATATGTCTTATATCTTGTGGAATCAGGATTGATTCAAACCCCCCGGAGTGAATTTGCTGTGTGACATATTTCCAGTAAATTACACTGAAAATAATGGCAAAGAAATTAGCTATGTGACCAATGCTCGACTGAGGTGGTGTTTTCTTTTTGTTAAACCTTGTTCATCAGGAAGGGAATCTTGTCTTTAATCAAACACAACTTCGTTGTGAAGAGTACCAAGAGACCTCCTATGAAGGACGTTTAATGCCAGATGGATTGGTTATATAGATTTGATTTAGGATAGTATAGATTGTTACATTTCCCAACTAATGCAAACAAGTCTATTGATTGTGCTCGTATTCTGCCTCCTATAAAAGCTATACTCCTACTCAGAAACTGAAACATCTCTGGACAACCAAAAGGGAACCCATGAGGATAGAAATATGAAAGCTGCAAATGCTAACTCATTTTAAAGGAAACCAGTTTCGAAAACATGGAAGCTTTTTAATGGCTAGCCTTCTAATAATGCGGTGGTGGCCAGGCTGCATTTGGCTAAAGTCCCTGACATGGAACAAGCCTGATCTACCTACTTGTTCCCAGTTCTGTAACCCAACAGGTATTGAGACTATTATCGTGATAACCAGGGAATTAATATTTTAGGCAGAGTGGTAATCAATGGAAACTATCATATTCTCTCAGTGAAGGTTTCCATTCATGATGCAGGTAGGGCCATTGATGCCATCCTGTAGACCCCATCCATTTCAAAAGAAGTGCCCAGGCACCCACTGAGCAGGAGAGCAGGCTGTACTGCCTTATTCCAGATATCCTCTTTTGCCTCCCCTGTAGCCGGCTTCTACTCTTTTTTCTCTCTTCAGATGCAGAGGCATTGATTTTAGTATCTGTTCCCCCCCATCAGTTCTGTCCAGAACCCCTGTGTGTCCACCTGTTGTCCAGGGTCCCGTGTGCCCCTTACCCCCGCAGCGCTGTCAGCTTCCCTCCTCTCCCACAAGTAGTGCTGCGGTCACACAAGGTGATTGTTTCTGGATTGGGAGTGGGGGAGTGGGGGAAGGGGCTGGTAAATGTGTATTTCCTGAATGAACACAGTGAGTGATTGATACCAATCACTCCTGTGTCTATACATCACTGAAGCATAATAAACTGTGCTTACTATACTTCAGAGTGCTTCCCAATAATGTATCTGTGCAGCTGAGGCTAAGAAATAGATTGATAAATATATGTGCTTAGTCCCTTTCTCAGTCTCAAATGTGAGGTAAGGGGTCTGTTTAAACCGCTGATATTTAACCACTTTAGTTCCGGAAGTTTTACTCTGATTAATCACCAGGCCATTTTTTGCGATACGACACTGCGTTACTTTAACTGACAATTCTGGGGGCGTACCCCCCCAAAAGAAATTATGTTCTTTCCCCCCACAAATAGAGCCTGCTTTTGGTGGTATACCTTTCATGTTTTTATTTTGTGTGCTATATACAAAAAAAGACCGCCAATTTTGAAAAAAAAAAAAACATAGTTTTTACTTTCTGCTATAAAACATTCCCAATTAATAAATGTAAACAAATAAAATGTCGTTATCAATTTAGGCCAATGTGTATTCTGATACATATTTTTGATAAAAAAAATCCCAGTAAGCGTATATTGATTGGTTTGCGTAAACGTTACAAACTATGATATTTTTTTTTATTTTTTACTAGTGATGGTGACGATCAGCAACTTATAGTGTGACTATGATATTGCGACAGACAAATCAGACACCTGATACTGTTGAATTTTTTTTTGGGGACCAGTGACACGAATACATTGATCAGTGCTCACTTAAATGCACTGTTACTGTACTAATGACACTGGCAGAGAAGAGGTTATAATCAGGGATGATCAAAGAGTTGAATGTGTTTCCTATAAGTGGTTGCTAACTTTGTTGGGGGTGCTTTGACTGGGGGATGTAAAGATCTGTGTTCCTGCCAAGATAAGCACATTCCCCTCTTACAGAACGGCGATCTGCCTTTTTTACATAGGCAGACCACCGTTCTGCCTTTCTCCTGAACGATCGTTGGGTCCCGGCGGACACCGCTCCTGCCGGACCCACTGATTGACTGGGATGGGGACATGTGTTGGCGAGAATATCCCATACAGTGCTATACAGTAGGTGTTGCCGATTTTGTGTCAATCTCACCTCTGCTAGCGGCAAGATTGACCACCCGCGATCCCTGTTGCAGGAGCCAGCGCCGAGCTATGTCGCTCCTCCCACTCGCCGCCCCCCCAATGGATTCCTATGGATGCACGCCATCTCGTGGGGGCAGCAACAGCAAGCGCGAGAAGCACAGCCTCCAGCGGTGATATCCAGCGCGATCCCATTGCGCTGGATATACAAAATAGGAGGCACCTACTGTATGCTTGAGTTACATCTTCCTTTGTAAGTGTATTACTTTTAACTACAGTATATTAAAGTTATTTTAACGCTAAACTTAGCTGGTGCTTGTCTTCTTCGCCTTTTATTATAGTCTCCATATAATTGTAGGCTTTGGGATTAACATCCATGCAAGGATTATTATTTTCTAGAAGTCTGTGAAGTTCACCAGTCATACATTTATATCTAATAAACAAGTGAGTTGTTGAGACAGGGATTTATTAGTAGGTTAGCAAAGTTTAGCATTAATGCCCTAGATGTGCCTAGTTATAAGCTCATCCCTGCATTGAAAAAAAACTAGCGCATACACTGAAATATTGTCTTATATCACATCTGTAGAGGAACACATACCCCTTTTGAGCTTCTTCTAAGAGTTCACAATATCTAGGCTAATGAGGCCTAAAACAGAGCATCCTGTTATTAATCTACCCGAATATAACATATTTGCTCCTGTTTCATATATCAAACTGAAAAGAGAATTTATTGGGTATCTGGAACACTATTCCTTGTGAATGAACTACATTTTTAATTTCAACGACAAACAGAAGATGGCTATTTTGACAATCGTGGTTTTGTAATTCTATTTGGGACTGTCTGCTATAAAACTGGTATATCTAGAGCAGTGATAGTCAACTTACAAGGCATATCAGGATATTTGGACTTCATGAGGCCCTGTATAATAATATTTAGTATAGGTAATGCTACAGGATGCAGTCAGAGACTGCAGACTAGACATGTGCACACTGAAATATTTTGTTTCGGAATTTCGTTTTCATCCGAAAAATACATTTTATTTAGTTACTCCCGAAATTAGTTTTTATTTAATTCATTTTTATTTAATTTGTTTTTCGTAAAACATTGCATTCGTCCGAAAATCCGAATTAATTGGTAGAATCTGTCATTGAAGGCTTATGGTATCTAAACTGTACGACGCCACAATTGTACATTTCCTGTCGAATGTTCCGCCTACAAGCTATAGAAGAATTCTAATGTTGTATGACTAGTAATAATTATATTTATTAATTATTATTACTAGTCAAGCAACATTAGAATTCTTTTATAGCCTATGGGTCGAGCATTTGACCGGAAATGTATGATTGCGGCGTCGTACAGTTTAGCTGTTTGTCGAATCTTCTTATAACTTTCGACAGACACCATGAGCCTTCAATGACAGATTCAGATTCAATGTTTGTATGTTTTTCGCTGCTTCGTCCAACCTTCGTCGTTCATGTTGAATTGTCTACCACAACAGTCAGCCGACTTTCACATTAGTTTCTCCAAGTGCAAACTTCTTGCTATTTTACTGCTCCTCCTCTTTGGTTACAATCAGCCAATAACATTCTTCATAATGATTATTTTTATTTTACTTTCCCCACCCAATTCCAGCAGCGATCTTTTCTCTCTATAATGTCAAATCTTTTCTCTCTATAATGTCAAATCTTTTCTCTCTATAATGTCAAATCTTTTCTCTCTATGTCGAATCTTTTCTCTCTATAATGTCAAATCTTTTCTCTCTATGTAGAAAAATCTCAGAATAATAGAGTTAGGGCCCCCTTCACACGGGCGGATCAGTAATGATCCGCTCCATGTGTCCGCAAAAGCTCAGCGGGGATACCTCCGTAAAATCCCTGCTGAGCTGGCATCTGACAGGGCGGTCCCCGCACACTGTGCAGGGACCGCCCTGTCTTTCCTCTGCTCTCCCCTATGGGGGATCGGATGAACACGGACCTTATGTCCGTGTTCATCCGATCCGGCAGACGGAAGAAAAATAGGATTTTCTTCTGTCCGAAAAATCGGATCTTTGTGGAGGCGGAGGATTATGGGTGTCAGCGGATTGTCATCCGCTGACACCCGCAATCACATAGGGACCAATGTATGTCCCGTTTTCATCCGCAACGGATGGATGAAAATGCGGACATACGGTCCGCACTTCTGAAAGGGCCCTTAAGGTTTGGCACATTCGACCACAGGTTAGATAGATACAGATTGCTATTGTCAGCGTCATGTCGAATTTTCTATCTATATCGAACTGTTGTCACAACGAAAATGAAAATAAAGCATTTGTTTATGTTGGATCTTTCGGTTTTCGGATTCTGCGCTTTCGTTATCGTTTGTTAGAACAATAACGAAAATACCTGAAATTTGGACGAAAATGCATTCAAACAAAAATGAATGCACATGTATACTGCACACAGGCTAGAGGAGAGGGTCAGAGACTGCACGCAGGCTAGAGGAGATGATCAGAGACTGCAGATGGGCTAAAGGAGGTGGTCAGAGACTGCACCCAGGCTGAAGAAGACGTCAGAGACAGCGGACATGCTACATGAGATGGTCAGAGACTGCAGACAGGCTACATGAGATGGTCAGAGACTGCAGACAAGCTACATCAGATGGTCAGACTGCAGAAATGCTACAGGAGATGGTCAGAATCTGCCAAAATGTGCTACAGAGGATGGTCAGATACTGTGAGCATGCTACAGGAGACTGGTAGAGATTACTGTCCCTTTTTAAATTGGTGCCCTGTCTCATGCTACTAACTGTTGGGGTCCAAGGAGCACACAGCAAGTACCAAAAGGCCATTTGCAATTCTTGGAATGTAGGTTACACACTAGGGATCTAAAAAGTAGGCCATTGGTTGCATCCAAAAATAGATACACCACATTGATTCTGACATGATGAATTATACATTGTACTTCTGTGGAATTAAGTAATGAAGTTTTGCACTTTTATTAAGTAGTGCAGTACAGTCTGCCTTCAATTATTAAGTTTGTACCTGCCTTGGAATTCTGCTACCCTCTATTGTTTCCTACTGCCTCACAACCATATTACCCCCTATTGTTTTGTTTAGACCACTGGTTGCTATGAAATAGTTGCAGATACATGATTACCTAGTTAATGTAAAAATCCCAATTATACACTTTTTTGTGGTTGTTTTTCATTTTTTCAGAATGATGCCGCGTACACACGGTCGTTTTTTGTGATGAAAAAAAAACACAACATTTTTAAAAACGTCATTTAAAATGATCGTGTGTGGGCAAAACTTTGTTTTATGTAGTCTGAAAAACGTAAAAAAAAAAAATCGAACATGCTTCAATTTTTTATGTCGTTTTTCAAAACGTTGTTTTTTGTGTCATAAAAAATGATTGTGTGGGGGCTAAAATGACGTTTAAAACGGCGTTTTTAAACCCGTGCATGCTCAGAAGCAAGTTATGACGTGAGCTTGAATGGAACAGAGTGCCGTCGTACGTGTTGTACGTAACTGCGTTTTGCTAAACCTTTTTGAAAAAACGAAGGTGTGTAGGCAACGTCGTTTTTTAAAATGAAGTTTGAAAAACTTAGTTTTTTTCCTTGAGGAAAAAACAAAGTTTTTTTACAAGACAAAAAATGACCGTGTGTACGCGGTATGAGTGTGTTACAACACTTTACCTTAAATTTGAGTGAGATAAAACCTTTGCAAGGAGTGTTCAGTACTTTATCCATTGTTCTAATTGCTAAACATCCAAACATATT
Organism: Rana temporaria; assembly: GCF_905171775.1. Taxonomy (NCBI): domain Eukaryota; kingdom Metazoa; phylum Chordata; class Amphibia; order Anura; family Ranidae; genus Rana; species Rana temporaria. The sequence continues at coordinate 132,549,057 of NC_053492.1, read as the reverse complement.
ATCTGACTATGATGGCCTACTGTGATCAGTTTGGCCTCATTTTTCATTTCTCTTAATGGCCAACCCCAGCCAAACCTTAGTTGGGTTTTGTTGGCTAAAGCAGGAAAGGTTTATGCTTTTATCGCCATTTGTGTCTCTGTTAGAGACATTTCTTCTCACTTCAGGGGAGGACATGATCAGAAATATTTTCAAGGATATCACAGACAAAATATTTTATTTAAGTGACCTGTGACAGTTTGTATATTGCTGTACTAGTTTGTACTGCTGCAAAATGTCTGGTTGGTGTTTGTAAACAAGCCAGCTGGTTGATTCCTCTACTGCTAATGTTAGTGCTACTAATGCACTAAATGACAGATCCTTGGCTGACTTTTTAAAAACAGCAGATGGGTGGGGATCTTTTATTGTACAGTGGTAGTGCTAGCACCACAAAATAACAGATTCCTGGCCAGTTGCTGTTCATTAACAAACATGTCCTGGAACCTGGATGACATCATTAACCAAATATGGGCAAACATTGTTGGGTGTAGTGTAGGTTGAGGTGCTGGGGTTTAGCTTGCTTGTCAAGAATGTTTAGGCATGTAGCCTGGTATGGTTCATGGGGGGGGGGGGGTTAAATCATGGTCCCCTAATGTCAATTCAATGACAAATGTGTAGTCAAGTGATGTACTGTAGATTATTTTCAATCATGAGGACCTGTTAACACAATGGCATGCTGCATACCATGATGTTCATCCACTGCTGGTTCATAATAAATAACAGATCCTCATTTGGCAGTTGTAAGTCAGCATACATGTGAAGCAAATCAGAAGACTTCTTACTAAGACAAATAATTAATGAGGCTGCATGTGTCTATGTAATATTGCATTGTCAGCTGTGGAGTGAAGCAGACAGCCAACATACCTTGAACATTTCCTCTGGGCACAGACATAATGAAACAAGTTAGGTGACAGCTAATATATACACACATATTATTATTTTACCATTTTGCCTTATAGTATACATTTTTTTTGAATGATTTTGTAATGCTTTAAGCTCATTGGGAATGTACTAGGACTGGAGCAGCCAGAATTGGGAAGAGCCGTGCATGGCAACTGATCATCTTCTATGTAAAACATTTTTTAAGTTTAACTGAACAAGTTTAAGCTAAAATCTGATTGGTTACTACATACAGCTGCTCCAATTCTGTCTGCTCCAGTTTTAGTAAATTCCACCAAATGGGTATTAATGATTCCTGATTAATCTCCATTTAATATCACATTCGTAAGCAAGATGAGGATACACTTTAAGTACAAAGATAGGACTGGGGAATCCTGATCCTGATCCCTCGTATGATTCACCTCTGGGAATAGTGCCCCATCATCAGCATCAGTGGGAGGAATAGTGCCCCATGAATGGTGTCAGTAGGAAGAAAACATCCCCACCATTGGTATCTGTGGGAGGAAAAGTTCCCCCCATTGATGGTGTCAATGGGAGGAATACTGCACCCTCACTGGTGTCAGTGGAAGGAATAGTGCCCTGTCAATGGTGTCAGTAGGAAGAATAGAGGCAAGGAAAAGGCCACATCTGCCCCCCAGGCCACAGTTTGGAGACCATTGGGCTAAAGGAAATAGATCATGTGGCTGAAGCATGCTGCCTCTAGTGAAGACTCTGAGTGGAGCTGACAAATTCGCTGCAATTTTATTGTTGTGCTACCACTGTAGCTGAACAACTACAGCTCATACAAACTGATCAGAGCAATAATGCAGAATGTAAGGTACATATAAAGCTCAACTATGTGCAAAAAAAGAATCCCCTTTCATCCCACTCTAACTGGTTGCTGGCATGATTTAAAGTCATGGTCACATGATTCTCCAGTCCTGAGTCTTGTCTACTCTTCTGTTTACATGAGGCCCTTCTTTCGGTGTTTACTGCACTGTCTGCATGATGTGGACACAACCTATAGCATTTCAGTGGTAGAGTGCTCTCAGGATTCAGAAGGGGCATGATGTCAAGTGAGAAACCTGTTGAGGACTGGATGGCATGGGCACATTGGCAGGGCTGGGTTCCTGCACTCGGAAACGGTGCAAGTGAGGGACCTAGTGGGACAACCTTGCATACATTGCTTTACAAGATAGGAAATGAAATGCATGCAGGATGTGTTAAGGGGAGTGGGGCCAAGGATAGAGGAGGGTTCATGTGTTATTGGCCAGTTGGGCTTTATTGCTTATTTCTGGGAAACAAAATTGAGTCACACTGAGTCACACTTTCCTAGTCAATAACAAGAAGCCTTTTATTTTTATGAATGAACACAAGGCTTCCTCTGATAGGCCGAGGTGGGGAGGGGAGCAGGTGACATCCACTATCCACTTCAGTGAATCAGATGATGATGGGAACTCCTTGTACCGCATTTGAAACACAGCTGATGCTACATACAGTTTATACAGTGCTGACAGCGACTGCAGCAGTTAGTAAAGGAAATCGTTTTTTTGGTCCAGCTTGCACCAAACAAACTATTTAAAGCTAAAGGAAATATGGAGTTTGGCTTTAATGCTAAGCCATGGGATTGTAAAAAAAAAAAGAAAAAAGAGTTAAAAGGGTTAAATATTTATTATTTCTTGAGGCTGTGTTACTTACTGTACTTTCTGATACAACCAGCTTCAGTGCTGTTTTCTGGATTGTGGAAGGTCCCTTGGCGTCATCACGTGCAATACAGGGCCTTTTAACCAAACTACAATAGAAGCAAGCCTGTGGCCACAGCTGAGAGTGCCATCGAGAAGCAGCAATGATGGGCCAGTCACATGGAGCTCAGCTTAAATAGCTTAAATAAAGGGATGCACAAGAGAAATAATAAGACTGCACACCCCAAATAGAAATTCAAAATGGGATACCCCCCCCCCCCCCCCAAGATGTTCAATTAATTCAATTAATCAAAGATGTTGATTTTCATAAAAAGTTTTTTTATTATTATACATATAGGAAAAAAAATATTTTGAATTCATGAATTTTAAAATATGAGCTCTGCCTCTGGTTGCACATATACACAAGGACACATTTCATAATACATGGCAATGTTCACATAGTGGAGCAAGATATTATAAAATGCCAACCACATTGATACCCCAATGTGTTTAGACCCATACAGTCGTAGTCTTCAGGGGGTTTTTGTTCAAACAAAAAAACCCCGAAGACCACGACAGTATGAGTCTAAACGCGTTGGGATATCAATGTGGTTGGCATTTTATAATATCTTGCTCCACTATGTATACATTGCCATGTATAATGAAATGTGTCCTTGCATATACAGTACTGTACAGTATGTGCAACCAGCTTATATTTAAAAATGTATGAATTCAAAAGATTTTTTTCCTACTTGTATAATAATAAAGATTTTTTTTAATGAAAATCAACATCTTTGATTAATTTGCTTCTAAAAAGAACCCTTGGGGGAATATCCCATTTTGAACTGCATAGCTTATCCATCTTGGTTGCTGATGAGCTGATTAATACAACATTCCGCTTCTGATTAGCATGGTGACAGCTCATGCATCTTTTTGCTCCATGTAAATGGCACTGGTGCAGCTTGTCTTTCCCAGTACCAAGCTCTGATTTGTACAATTTATAGCTCGGCGCTAGCTGTGCTGAGTCTGAGGAATTCTATAATGAGAGCGCTCAGCAAGTGCTGTGTTATCTGTTACGCTAGTAGAAGTGGATGCCATTTGATAACTATCTGCTCAGGAAGAACTGATTTAAGAGCTCAGTTTCTCAATTTTTAGACAGATAGTGTCTCCATGGAAACCCATTGTGTATAGTTCAAACTGTCTCTGTTTATACAGAATTACTCTTCTGCTTTAAACAATAAAATGAAGGAGATAATTGGTGCTTTCGAGATTAATAAATATAGTGTTAGATAAAGAAATTAAATATTTTCATTTACACTGAAAAAATGATTACACAAAATCATCTAATAGAAGGGCAAACCAAAGTGTATAGCCTGGAACCAGCTACATTTGGTTTCTAGAGATGGCCATACACTACTAGTAGAATTTTGTTCAAAAATGTTAATTTTCTGAACATTTGTTTGACTTTCTAATGGTTAATGGGATCCAACTGACGTTTGTTTTCAACTGTAGTAATGACACATTTCGAAGGGTCAGGGTGAAAATGTATTCTCAAACTAATGAAAAACCGTAATTGCTTTTTTATATGGTGAATTGGTACATATTGTAATGAAACCTGTTCAAAACATCTGAAATTCCATTCAAAAAGCAGGTCTGAATGAAATTATATGGGTTTTCAAATGAAATTAATTGATTCAGTAATGGCAAGAAAGAATGTTCTGACTAATGATTTTTCTATGAACGTTTGAATGAAAATCTTTATATGGCCATCTTAAGACTCTCAGCTTAGCTTCCAGTGGCCTCTAGTGAAGACTGTCATTGCAGAGATCAGCAAACGTGATTCTCAATATGGTTTCAAAGGGGAATGTGTTATGCATACATACAGTATTTGTCAGAAGCTTATGGGGTTCTTTTTGGTTTTCTTAAGTCATGTGTGCTTAAATTAGTTTTAAAACAAGCCTATGTAGGTGCAGACATTGTGGAGCAATTAATTCTCAAAGTTCACAGCAGAAACACAAAGGCCCCATACACACGAGAGAATTTATCCGCGGATACGGTCCAGCGGACCGTTTCCACGGATAAATCCTCTCAAAGATTTCCGCAGATTTCGATGCGATGGAGTGTACACACCATCGCATTGAAATCCGCGCGGAAATCCTCTGGCGATGACGTGTCGCGCCGTCGCCGCTATTATGACGCGGCGACGGGCGCGACGCTGTCATATAAGGAATTCCACGCATGCTTCAAATCATTACGACGCGTGCGGGGAATCCCTTTGGACGGATGGATCCGGTGAGTCTGTACAGACGAGCGGATCCATCCGTTGGAATGGATTCCAGCAGATGGATTTGTTGTGCATGTCAGCAAATATCCGATCTGCTGGAATCCATCCCAGAGGAGATTTCTCCGCGGAAACAGATCCGCTGGCGTGTACACACCATAGGATCTATCCGCAGAAACCCATTTGCTGGGATTTATCTGCGGATGGATTCTATCGTGTGTATGGGGCCAAAGTTGTGCAAGTCAGTTTCCTTAGAAACTCAGTTCACCCTTCTATCACTTCCAGCAGCAGCTTGGCAGCCTTTCAGCCTTCTAATCTCTAATGTACATACAGTATTTGCCTTGTCGGGAGATCTGACTTCTTAACTTTTTCTGCCATCACAACTTTTTCTATGCTGTGTACATCCTGACTTTCTGTAATCAGTATTTGAATACAGCTGGCATACCCCTCCACCACCCATATGACCATGCTTGAGAGCCAGGCACCATGCTCTTTACTGTGACAGACCAGAGTAGGAGTGCATGTGTACACAAAAAAACATATTTTTTTGGTGGAGGGTCATGATGTAGATTGAGATGACAGGTTTGCTTTAATCTACTGCATCCAACCTCCCCTATAGATAGTTTTGACAATTAATAATATACTTCTCTATAAAATTAAATTAAATACGTACACATTTTATTTAATACATCTAGAGTATATTTCCATCTTGTTTCTATGCTATTAAAAATGCAAAATACATTGCATAATAAAGTAGCACAGAACTGTCTGTGCAGTTCTAACATGCAGGAAAGTGTGCATAAGTGTATGATGTAGTGGTTCTTTTCTTTTGCGGCTTCCAACGGAGTCACCCTTGCTTGCAGCCTTCTTGTTTTATTGTTGTTTAATTCCTGTTGTCCTGTCCGCTTTAATCATTAAACTAGTACAAAAGGCAGCCATGATTTGTAAAATGCAGTACTCATTATCAAGATTTATAAGTCAGATGCTTTCTAATTGGCTGATAATGGTAAGTGTACTTTACTCAACATCATGCTTTTCTGTGCAAGAAATAGAAAAAAGAACAAAATTGCGCATCCAACTGTAACGTCTTGTGAAAATGTTTGTATTTTATGTTCTGTATCCAGTGTGAGACATAGAACTATGGGTATTTGGTCAAAGATCTAAGCTAATTATTGACTGAAGGATGTAATATTATTTTCATGAGATTCCTCTTCAGCCAATGCTGCAGCCTGTGTGGCTAACATCAGTCTCTCAGCTGGAAGTCTTTACTGCGTAAGGATACATTCCTCTTCTGGTGAATCAAACTGAGATGTGGGATCATAGAATCAGGAACAGGTGGTAAAAGACAGATAGCACAGAGTGAATGCATGGATGAATGGAGGACTGCAGATGTTTCATCCTTGTAGCTTAGGAGCAGGGGGGGGGGGTTGTGTATACCCCCACTTTCTACCAAGCTGCCAGGACAGAACATCTTCAGTCCTCTAATCATGCAACCCTATACTGATTCTACTGCCTGTTTTTCGGTGTGCTATTTTGGAAGAAATGGACTGGAGTAGTAACTGTTGGCTTGTTTTGTTGAAAATGGCATAGCGCTGCAAAGGAATGTCATCATTAAAGCCCACAACAACATACTTTTAGATACTATACTAATCTCTCTCAGAAAACTGAGCCTAGACCTTCCCACTTGCTTTTCTGGGGAGAGAGAATAAAGTAGTGGCTGAAGTGTGTTGTTGTGTGCTTTTTTGAATTATAATGCTCTTCTCGAGTGTGGTCATTCACAACAACACAATAGGACACTTCTGTAGTATGACTACTCTGAAATAGCAGGTGACTGGTGGGCAGGTCTGTGCAGTCATTTATTTAAGTACAAAGAAGATGGCAAAGGAGGCACAGGGCTGTATGATTAGATTAAGGCCTGCAGATGTTCAATCTTGGCAGTTTCTTTCCTCCTGCTCTGAAAGTTAATTATACATCCTTCTCCTTGCTAGCAGCGTGATCAGACATTGGTGGGAGGGAGAGGTGCTGTCGACCACACTTGTTTAACAACCACTGCATGGGTTTGAACAGGACCAAATACTATGTGCACTGGGTCTCCTAAGGATTTTCATCTTCTGCAGCTGTAAATATGTTTGTGTGTGTGGGTTCTACGTAATGCAGCTGGGTTCCTGAGAGTTGTTTACAAGTAGGATCTAAACTCTGCTTTATCTCCAACCCAGTTCAAACCAAAGCTAATTAGTGAAAATGAAAACCTTTTTAAGTATTTAAACATTGGCATTTTAAAACATCATACTTTCTGTATGTAAGAAAAAGGGGACTGAGCTGGGTGTTCACGTAAAACAGTTTTCTGCTTTACAAAAGGTATCCAAATAGGCTTTGTAAATTCATGGCAAACTCTATAGCTATGCCAGGATAAAATATTGAAGCTGCAAGAAGCTAGTCTGTGTTACCTCTATGCATTTCAGCAGTTCACATTCTATTTTAACTGAAGTATCCTTAAAATACAACATAAAAGTAAACTGGGGGAGTAGCTTAAAGGGGTTGTAAAGGTATTTTTCCCCCTAAATAGCTTCCTTTACCTTAGTGCGGTCCTCCTTCACTTACCTCATCCTGCAATTTTGCTTTTAAATGTCTATTTCTTCTGAGAAATCCTCACTTCCGGTTCTTCTGTCTGTAACTACACGCAGTAATGGGAGACTTTCTCCCTGGTGTGGAGAAAGCCTCTTGAGGGGGGAGGGGGCAAGAAGGAGGGTCAGGACGCTCTCTACTTTGCAGATAGAGAAAGGAGCTGTGTGTTAGTGGGTGTCCTGACACTCCTGCTCACCCCCTCAAGAGGCTTTCTCCACACCAGAGAGAAAGCCTCCCATTACTGCGTGTAGTTACAGACAGAAGAACAGGAAGTGAGGATTTCTCAGAAGAAATAAGGACATTGAAAAGCAAAATCGAAGGATGAGGTAAGTGAAGGAGGACTAAACTAAAACTAAAACGTTATTTTCGTTACATTGATGACCTGATTATTATTATTATTATGATTATTATTATTATTTGAAAGGTAATCTAAGTAGTTTACAACTTTTTATTTCCAAATTAAATGGGAATAATAAGAACATTAGATTGACCTGGAATTCAGATGCCTCCTGTGTGGCCTTTTTAGATTTGGAAATTTTCAAGGAAGGTTCCTGTTTCAAAACAAAAACATTTTTTAAACAGTCTGATAGAAATGGGTACATACCCTTAGATAGCTGCCATCACAAATCATGGCTGTGCAACATCCCTAGAGGTCAGTTTATCCGCCTGTGGCATAATCATACCGTAGGGTAGGACTATTATGCACAGTCAGAAATCCTTGCAGAGCGCTTTCTGCATAAAGGATATAATAAAGAGTAGATTGTTGGTGAAATTAAAAAGGTTGGCGACATGGATCGAGGACCCCTGTTGATGGGCTCTCGGCCAAAATCACCATCAAAGACAGGCGATACCCAACTTCGGATCATTCTTGACTATAATATCCGACATAAGCAATTAGAGAAAATTGTTATGAAGCATTGGAATATTTTGCAGAAGGATAAGGTACAATCATACCGCCACGTCCCAGGTTTATTTATCGGAAGGCACCCACATTGAGGGATGTTTTAGCCCGAGTGTAGTAGACCCTCCGGTTGTAAAAGTAGGAGGGATTTTTCCCCTTTTAACTGTCTTTTATGCGTGTGGGAGGTGCCCACCCTGTAAGAAGTGTAGACAAAGGGTTAAAAAACGTAAGGAGTTTGTAGCTTTAACTACTGGGAATACCTACCCTATTAAAAGTCTCATTACTTGTAATACTGTAGGAGTAGTGTATGTTCTCCAATGTGACTGTGGTTTACAGTATATTGGGAGGACCTCTAGACCTCTCCATGTACGCATTGGAGAGCATGTTAATAACAGTATAAAAGGTTTGAGAACCCATAATGTATCCAAACATTTTCGACAGGTTCATAATAGGGACCCTAAATGCTTAACATTTTGGGGACTTGAGAAGGTGCAGCCTCACTGGAGAGGGGGGAATTTTATTTGCCAACTCGGCCAGCGCGAATCCTTTTGGATCCATGAAAGTCGGGTTCTTGTGCCGGGGGGCCTGAACGTCGAGTTCGACCTGAACTGCTTTATTTTCAATAAATGATAGGGTTATGGTTTTCATTATTGTATTTTTATACACTGTTGGGAGTATTAGGAAAATATTTTAAGTATGTTACCTTACCCATCCTCTTGTTTCCTGTTAAGATAATATATAGTTTTATATATCTAGCCCTGTTCTATATATTTTAAAATATTCTTAACTAGTTTTTAGGGTTATATTTGTGTTTTATTAAAAATGCATATTTAAGGTGTATATTTGCATATATTTGCATGAAAGGTCGCAGGTGTATGTCTACAGTATACTATGATTAAAATGCTCCATGTTACACATGGGTATTTTTAGTATTTACGCTAGTCTTATGGTGACCCCAGGGATGGATGTATCTTAATTCGACCGATGTGGTGTGTGTTTTTGCCTGTGCTTCCGGTGGGGGTCGGCCGAATCACCATAACTCTGTCCTTGGTTACCAGACTGGCAATTATAGATGTACTAGCTCCACCCACCGCTGACGAAGTCCAATCCTGATGTAACGTGCGTACAGGGGAGACGTTTTTCCTGTGACGTCACCCGCGTCCTTTCTGCTGCTGCTCGTGGCTGTTGCTCCGAGTTTTTATTTTATTTTACATTGCCCATCGCCTACTGGCCAGTTGTTTTCTGGCAGATTGTCTGCAGACATACCAGACTTACTGTAGTATGGTGAAGTGCTGTTTTTTACATTTCCCTGGAATAAATACAGTCTACACTTAGAACGTGTTTTTTTTTTTTTTTCTGCATTGGACCTACTATTCACTGCTGCATTGGAGTCCACTGCACCATCTCCCTTATGGTGAGAACAAGCTGTCTTTTGACCACTTGTGAAAACATATGGTCCAACTCATCTGGTAAGGAGGCACCTTTACTGGTGGAGGATATCATCACATTTGCTGAAGATTTTTGCTATTTCACTGGGTGTCATCTTAATTCTTGATTCTTCAGTCAAGGACTTTATTTGCGCTGCACTTTTATTATTATTTATCATTTGTACTTTTTGAGTTTTTTTGTGATTGCCTCTGTTGGTGTTCAGCTTGCAATCAATTTAGTTTTATTTGTAACATTTGTGCGCTGATCGCTGTTTTTTCTACTAAGTGAAGGCAGGGATGGACTGACCATTGGGACTACAGGGAGTTTCCCGGTGGGCCGATGGCTCAGTGGGCCGGCTTCAGTGACAGCGGACCACCGCCCCCCTCCGCTCCTCTGTCTCTCCCTTCCCGCAGAACTCACCTCCTCTCCCTCCCCGCAGCGCTCACCTGGGGGGAACAGAGAATCAGGGGGAGGACCAGAGGAGCATGGGGGAGGGGACAGACAGCTGACTGAACAGCTATGGCCTGGGAGTTTCTCACTTCTGCCTAATGTTGTCCCATAAGGGGGGGGGGGGGCACCGAACTGATTCTTTGCCCCGGGTGAAATAATGTCTAGCTTCCCCACTGGTACTGCCTATAAAAGTACCAGTACCAACCGTTCTACTCTAATAAAATAGAACGGCTAGTGGCTAGTGAAGGGGGAAAGGGGGCTTGGGTGGCCGGGGGGGGGGGGCGGGAGTTGTATAGCCGCCATAGGAGAGACATGTCAAAGTGGGCCAGTCTGGATGAAGTCCAGGGCCAAATTTTTGTCCCAGTCCAGCCCTGAGTGAAGGAGGACTGCACTAAGGTATAGGAAGCTATTTAGGGATTTTTTTTCTACCTTTACAACCCCTTTAAAATAACCAGTTCAATTCTATCTGTAACTTTGTAAGTTGTGCTACAAAAATAAAAGTCTTGCTGCAGGCAGCATTCGGTATTATATTTCTGACAGTGGCAGTTAGCTAGAGGTGACACAGAAATAACATTTCTGATATGGTTCTTTGACATGAAACCAGAAAAGGTTATAATACAATATGTAAGGTAGATCTGCTCTCAGGTAGTCTGTTGCACATAATTGTAATTCATTCCTTCGTAATCATGCACAGATCATTGTCTGATTACTTCTGGTATTTGGTATTGTCTGATAATGTCAGTGTGATCGACACCGATGACGCTATATATTCTATGCTTGACTTAATTTAGGCTGACATAATATATAAGAACCCTTGTCAGGACATGCATAAGTGCTTGATGTCAATTTTTCAAGCACCATCAAGACAAATATGTGCTCAAAGACATGACAGAAAGGATTGTTTACTTAATGATATTGATAGCAATGGATTGATTTCAGTGAATTCGCATTCTACCAACCCTCTTACGCTGAAGTTGCAATGATGTGCGTAGATAAAATGTTTTTTTATTACATGTTGCCTTTTCAAATGCTGTAGTCTAATGGCCTGTTCACACCAGTGGGCATGTCGAAGTCCATATGATGTGCACACACTAATGTGCCTTTGTGTAGGAGTGGAATGTTTACTTTTTTTTTTACTTTATTGAAAAGTAAAAAAAATGGCACTCCATACAACTCTAGGTACAATAGCTTGTCCCACTTGTTTTTGTGCATTGCACTTCATGAAAAGAGCAGACGTGTTGCATCGGTACACAACATCCACCAACGCAAATGTATGTTGTGACTGGGGCACAAAGAAAATAATTGTTTTCTTTTTCCTTGTACACACGATCTAAATTTTCGATGGAAAAAGTCAGACTAAATTTTTCCATTGGATATTCCGATCGTGTGTGGTCCCATCTGAGTTTTTTCATTGGATATTCCGAGGAATTCCGTCGGAGTTTAGATATAGAACATGTTGGCCGGGCAAAAGCCTGATCATGTGTACAAGGCGTTTGTGTTTATGCACTGAGCCTTCATGGATCAATGCAGATCAACGCAACATGGTCTAAACAAGCTCTAAGCCACTATGACTTTTGTCAGAGGTGACCACTGGACTAGTAGTTTTACTGCAGATAACCTAATTCAAAAGCATTGAGCAGAAATCTCCCAGGATATTGTGATAATAGCTAGTATAAGAAAAATCTGGATCAGTTGTTTGATGTATTAAGGAATATTGTACAACGATGTACTAAAATTATATATATATATATATATATATATATATATATATATATATATATATATATCATTTATATAAAATGTGTTCAAAACATCAGTGCATTAAGTAAAAACATCCAGTGATGTGCAGGTTCCTTGAAATTCTTTTACTCTTTTAGTAGGAAATCAATATCTCTTTTAAGTCTATATAGTATAACTACAGCTTGGAAAAACAAAAGAAGTTTGATCACAGAGTCTCTTTGGTGAATACTACACTGTCAGAAATAAAAAAGATTTAGTGCACATAGGCATTTTTTTTTGTTTTTCTTTTTGCATTGCAGTTTTTATCAATACAGCCAGGATGGGTGGCAGGTTCCTGCAACATAATGTAAAGCATACACCTACAATATGTTATAAATTGCATCTTACACATACGGAATGTTGTAGCACATCCAATCTACAGTTAAACAGCTCTTTGCTAGTTCCACTTTTTTTCTATAAGAAGTTATAAATTATGGCTTGTATTTATGATACCAGAAAAAAAGTCAAATCGAATCAGTAAAATAATAAAAATTATATTAAAGAATATGTATAAAGAGCACTTAATATTTGTGATATGTGCCTGCTGTATCATGTAATTGTATCCTGTTCTCTTTGTATTGCTTCCTTTGTGTGAAATCCCTGGTGTTCCTGCCAGTCCCTCTGCTTTCCTATCAAAAGTTAACTACACTAAGCAGAAGAACACACATCTTGGTCAGTTTTCTAGCTATGCTGGGAACACAACCTGCTCTCCTTGAATAATCAGACTTGTCCTGACAACTCCCACCCCCTCATCCACACAGCCATTCATTAGGAAGCTTGGTATCCTGTTGCTTCTCCTCCCCACAGCTCTTATGCAGTTGAGAACAGAGGGAATGTGATCACTTATAAATGAAGGGGAAAAGGGTATTTATAATGTTTTTTTTTTTTTGTATCTGTACACAATTTTTTTGCCTTTCATTTCTATTTTCAACTGAATGGGTTGATTTACAAGGCAATTGTTTATAGCCACCTTAAAGTGGATGTAAACCCTCACATATATCCAGTGACGTGAATAGCTGATGATACAACAAAAGGCCACCCATGCTCAGACCCCAATGTTCCAGAATGCACAAATACAATATGCCCATGGGACTTTTAGTGAGCGGTGCTTAAGTAAAATCATGCAACAAATATATATATAAAAAAAATACAAAAATGTTTCATTCAAGTTGACATAAAAAACGTGTATACACTTCCACATGGATTTTATCACAATAACAAATAGTTTCACGAACGTATATACAATATGTCAGCATAGTAAATAATGCATTATTCAATAATGGAAGCTGTAATCTCTATGCATTTCATGCAACAAGGCCCACTTCATCAGGGTACAGCTGCAGTTGGTTTATGTGTACATCTGTGGAAAGACCATATCAATATAAAGACACATTAAGTAAAAAATAAAAAAATAAAAATGCATCCAGATCATATTAGAAGATGCCTTAATTTAAATGGAGATAATCCAATGTTATACACTGGATATACTCACATGGACGTTGGTGACCTACAAAACAGGATCACATGGTAGAGGTCAACCAAGATGACAGGTAAATCTTAATGCTGTAAAAAAACTTTACAGCAAAAGGTTCCCCCTGGGAGCTGAGGGTGAGTAGGTGACCAGTGGGTTGGGGCATGAAGATGAATCTGCCGGTGACAACACAGGGCTCTGAAAGAATGGCACATGTGGCCATTTCTTCAGAGCGTATGCGCTAGTGATGTCACTGGCTGCATGTAATGTAAATATCTCCTAAACGGTGCACGTGTAGGAGATTTTTACACTACCTATATTACAGGCTTACCTACAGGTAAAATTTAGTGATGGAAGTTTACTTCTTCTTTAAGCTGGCGCCATGACCGCTGCCCCAGGTTTCCTGTTTCAGAGTGGTTCTTTTCTTTTATGGCTTCCTATGGAGTCACCCTTTCTTGCGGCTAACTTGTTTAATTGCTGTTTATTTCCTGTTGCCCTGTCCACATTAATCACTAAACCAGTACAAAAGGCAGTCATGGTATGTAAAGTGTGGTACACATTATCAACAAGATTTTTAATTCAGATGCATTCAAATGGGTTGATAATGGTAAGTGTACTTTGCTCAACATCATACGTCACTGTGCATGAAATAAAAAAAAAGAACAAAATTACGCATCCAACAGTAACTTCTTGTAAAAAAAAAATGTGTTGTATGTTCTGTATCTAATGTGAGACACAGAACCTTGGGTATTTGGTGAAAGATCTAAGCTAATTACTGACCGAAGGATGTAATATTAATTTTCATGAGATTACTCTCCAGTAAAAGGCCGCAGCTTGTGTGGCCAACATCATTCTCTCAGCTGGAAGTCTCTACTGCGTAAGGATACATTCCACTATTGTTGAATCGAACTGAGATGAGGGATCATAGAATCAGGAACAGGTGGTAAAAGACAGTGTCACTTTTCATGAATATTCTCCTGTGTGGATTTTCATTTTTCTTCTTAACCAAGTAAACAATTCCTTGTCTGACATGCTAGACGGGGAGTCTCGCTTTCTGGAAGCTCAATACTAATCTTACAATACAATGACTTTCACTGTCTGAGGAAAATAGTCCTCATTATTTTACAGATCATACATAAGTTACGGCCTCATAATGACCAGAATTGCAAGAGCTCTCTCATTGGTAGACCTATTTAATAAAGCTGAACAGCATGATGCCAGGTATAGCCAGGGATGGACTGGGACAAAAATGTGGCCCTGGACTTCATCCAGACTGGCCCACTTTGACATGTCTCTCCTATGGCGGCTATACAACTCCCGCCCCCTTTCCCCCTTCACTAGCCACTAGCCGTTCTATTTTATTAGAGTAGAACGGTTGGTACTGGTACTTTTATAGGCAGTACCAGTGGGGAAGCTAGACATTATTTCACCCGGGGCAAAGAATCAGTTCGGTGCCCCCCCCCCCCTTATGGGACAACATTAGGCAGAAGTGAGAAACTCCCAGGCCATAGCTGTTGAGTCAGCTGTCTGTCCCCTCCCCCATGCTCCTCTGGTCCTCCCCCTGATTCTCTGTTTCCCCCAGGTGAGCGCTGCGGGGAGGGAGAGGAGGTGAGCTCTGCGGGAAGGGAGAGACAGAGGAGCGGAGGGGGGGCGGTGGTCCGCTGTCACTGAAGCCGGCCCACTGAGCCATCGGCCCACCGGGAAACTCCCTGTAGTCCCAATGGTAAGTCCATCCCTGGGTACAGCCAACCCTCAGGAAACAATAAAACATCATCTCACGTGATAAGACTTTAGTAAAAAAATAAATTTTAATGATATGTGTAAGTGTATCATAAATAAATAGCTTATTAAAGGGGCTAAAATGGCATATGCAGTAAACCCACTGGACCTAAGTACCTACCAGGACACTACAGGTAATGGAGCTTGGATTGTGAGGCAGCAAATGAGAACATGTTGCAGACACAGAAACGTTTCTGCCACATGGGAGCCACCTTTACATAATCCAACATTTAAAGATCTTACAGTAGCTTTCAGTTCTTGCCTGATCCAGATATGTTCGACAACATTCCAGTAAAATAAAACCGTTTCATTCCCTTGTTTGTCTTGCTGCAACATACGATTTATTGTGAAGAAGTACAAACATGGACAGATAAACATAAAAAAAAAACCTTAATGGGTTTTCACACAATATGTTCTCAATTGTAAAGAGCTCTTCCAAGTTATGACTAAGAAGTCTGTGCGAAATTTGTCAAGGTTTCTTCCTAGATGTTTGTTTATCTGTACATGTTTACTCATCTTCACAATAAAATTCTATGGTCAATACATCCATTTGTATATGCTTAAAAATGTCCTATAAATGCATATAAATTCATGTGCAGTAGGTCATTGCCAGTGTGAAGGAGGCCAAGGGTGGTGTAGCACCTGAAGTCTTCCATCTAATAGTCTATAATATTTTTTTTCTAAAAAATATAGTTGCATAGTTGGGTTGAAAACCCCCGATATATACAATTTTATACTCACAGTTGTTCCAGGGGAAAGCAAATAACCCAATAAAGCATGGTCCAATTTGCTCCAGTGGGAAAACAAAATTCCTTCCTGATCCACCAGGAGGCAAATTGTATTCCCTGGATCAACTATCCCCGGTGTTATTATCTATAAATGTTAATATACAGTAATATTTGTTGCATTTAGGAATACATTTAGATCTTTATTTAAACAATCTACTGAGTTGGCCAGAACTAGTTCTTGATGGAGTTTATTCCATATTTTCACAGCTCTTACTGTGAAGAAACCTTTCTGTATGTTGAGGTTAAATCTCTTTCCCCCAGATGTAAAGAGTGCCCCCTTGTCCTCTGTGATGGCCTTAGAGTGAATAACTCAACAACAAGTTCACTATATGGACCGCATATGTATTTATACATGGTGATCATATCCCCCCTTAAAGTGGAGTTTCCATCCAAAATGTTTTTTTTCCCAATAATGTGCATATTAATCTGCAAAAAAAAAAAAAAAGGTTTTTTTTTACTCACCTGGAAATGCCTGTTGCTATGTGGTCCCACGAAATCTGCCTTCGGAATCACCTCAGTTTTTGACGTCATCTCTCTCGGCTCCTCAGCACATTAATGCTCCTGGGAAATGTGTGTCCTCATTTCCCAGGATGCTGTGCGCTTCCCCTAGGGCTAGAATCGCGGGACTTCGAGACCGGAATGCGATACAGTAAATTAGTCTTCTTTACTAGTGTTCAGGCTTCTTACAAGGTTCTTTGTTGCCATCACAACGGCGTGCACTTCCGACGCCACCACCCATTGTGATGGCAACCCAAGTGCTTGACGGCGCGGCGCTGCTATTACGATGCGCATGCGCAAGAATGGGGTGGGACGGGCGGTCCATGATCACACAGCGTCATCGACTTCCAGGAAGTAACTGCTTGTGGGCTTCACAATGCCCACAAGCAAAATGAGAACCTTCGGAAAGGAATTTTAAAAAGTATCTTTTGACAAAAATTCTGCGGAGCGGAGGCGGATTTACAAATAGTAAGTGAACTTAGTTATAACATTATAACGCAACATGAAAGGACATACTTTGAAAAATTGGTCAGTGTGGTTGGAACCCTGCTTTAATCTCCTCTTCTCAAGAATGAAGACATCCAGTTCCTCTAATCTTCCCTCATAGCTGAGATCCTCCATACCTCTTATCTGTTTGGTTGCCCTTCTCTGCACTTCCTCCAGTTCTCCAATATCCTTTTTGTGAACTGGTGACCAAAACTGAATTGCATACTCTAGATGAGGTTGTACCAATAGTTTGTACAATCAAGTATTTTGCTAGTTTCAGAATCTGTAGCTTAGCACATTCTATTAACACAGTAATAAAACAAAAACCACATTTTTTTACCAATTCTTTGGAATGCTTTCATTCCTTTATTGTCCCCTGGTAAACTGGCCTGTAAGTCCATTATACTTAAACAGAACAAGCTCTCCTGCAAATGCAGCAGTTCGAGTGTTGAGGCAAACCATTTACCACTGACAGGAATGCTTACAATAATCAGCTTTCATTTATTCATGTAAAACCTTCATTCCAAAAAAAAAAAAAATATTGCTTGTGTAATGGCAGTGTGAACTGGAGTCTGGCTTCAATTTGTTAGTGTATCTAAATCTGCTAGTGCATCTAACACTCCTCTCCTCCCAGGCTGACAATGCTGCTGGACAAAGGTGCCTCTGTGCTCCTTCATCCACAGTGGGGACACTGTAATACAGGTGGTGTGTTACTGGCCAGATCACCAGGTGAAAACAGAAGGAAAAAAACTTTTAGAGCAGAATTTCACATTTCATAATAAATATAAGCATTGTCCAATGCCATTTGTGGCCCAGCAATCTTCTTTAGCAAGTCAGTGGCCGTCTTGGTGTCCAATCAGCTTCTAACTTCTGCTTGTTCAATTAGGCTTCGACAAAAAAACAACAACCTGGAAGCTGATTATGATTCTGAGAGCTGCACCAGATTTTGCACTCTCCAGTTTAGGAAAATCAATCCTAGTGAATGGTACCATATATACTGTATGTGTTTTTAAGTATACATTGCATAACTATAATTAAAGTGAGGCTTTTTTTAATAAATAACAAACATGTTATACTTACCTGCTCTGTGATAGACCCCTTGCACATTTGGTAAAGCGCTTCTCTTATTAGCTGTGCTCTAACGCTGTTTAATTGGCGCTTTTGCAACACTTTTCAGGCACTAGCCAAAGAAAGGGCTTAAAAACTCAGTTTTGCAGATCTTTTAAAGCACTTTTAAGGTGCTTTGAAAGTGCTGCCCATTCATTCCAATTGGTGCTTATCAGAGACTATTTCTAGTGCTAAAGCGCCTGAAAACCGCCCCATTGTGAAAAGGTTCTAATAGTTTTGCACAGCGAAGCTTTGATTCGCCCCATCTTGGGTCTCTTGGCTCCTCCCTCCTGCCGAGTGCCCCTACAGCAAGCATGTCTACGTCAACCGAGCAGGCTCCCTCCCATGCTCCGTGTGTTCATTCACACATGGAGCATGGCTCAGCCCTGCCCCCCCTCTCTCCTCATTGGCTCACTGGCTGTAATTCACAGTAGCGGGAGCCAATGGCTACCACTGCTGTCTTAGCCATTGAGGATGGAGAGACCAGGAAATGCGTGAAGGGACAAAACCTTGAGCCTTTACAACTAATTTAAGCTAATTATAACTAGTAATTTCTTCAATAATGATAAGTACTCCTAATGGATTTAATTTGACAGAATTTTTTTTAGCATGCTATAAGATTTCCCAGTAAGAGCAAAAGGTAGAGAACAAGGAGCAAAGACTGTGACGATCCTGTGAAAAAGATATCATCTAACAGCCTTTGTTGTCATCAGCAGGCCTGTATGGAGAGAGAACTCCTCCATAGTGGATCTCCACGGTATGTGGTGGGAAAGACCTACGGAATCCTAGGGCCAGATCCACAAAAGGGATACGACGGCGTATCTACTGATACGCCGTCGTATCCCTGTTTCTATCTTTGGAACTGATCCACAGAATCAGTTTCCAAAAGATAGGGAGAAGATTCGACATGTGTAAGGGACTTACACTGCCGGATCTTAGGATGCAGTACTGCATCCGCCGCTGGGGCATTTCGAGTCGAAATGCCGCTTCGGGTATGCAAATTAGCACTTACGGAGATCCACAAAGCTTTTCAGCTTTGTTTTTTCTCCGTAAAATTAGGGCTGCTTTTACAAAGTGTAAACTGTTTACACCTTGTAAAAGTAGACCCTTCTTACCCGCGACGCTGTTATTTTTTTATTTATTTTTTATTTTTTTCCGCCGTATCTTTTTTTTTTCCCGACGCAACTTTTTTTACCCGGCGCAATTCACAATACTCGGCGTAACGTAAAACCGCGCTATGCACGTCGGGAAAATGACGTACGGGGAATGCGCAGTACGTCTGGCGCGGGAGCGCACGTAGTTTAAATGGGACTCGCCCCATGACAATAGGAACGCCTTGCGCCGGACGGATTTAAGTTACACAGCCGAAAATTTCTAGGTAAGTGCTTTGTGGATCGGGCACTTAGGTAGAAATTTTACGGCAGTGTAACTTAAATGGGAATTTTTACGTTACGGCGGCTCTTTGTGGATCTGGCCCCTAGAGATTAGTGGTGTCCTTATGGCAAAAAGTGAGCCTTCACTTCTGGGTATTGGGGTTGCTAAGTTATCCAAATACAGAATGATTTCCTTGCTTGCAGCATTTTTATACCTATTTAAAAATTGTCTTCACTGCAGGATTTACTCTGCCTAAGTTTCAGCATAAATGTACTTTTATGGATATGGAACATATGTTAATATGACCTAATAATCACAGTTCTCGTAAAAGAAATAAAGATTCATAAACATTTATTGAGGCACTGCAAAGTCTAGCTACTATGTACAATGTATAACAACCCCCAGAAAATTTGATTTTGGTTTTTGAATTCAGATGGTCTAAAATGTACCTATACTCAAAATGTATCATAAGACTGATGACACGTCTTTGCCATCAGTGATGTTGCTGCTGGACATTTGTCAAAATGGCCAGTATTAGGATCTTTGAGCAGCTCCTGTTCGTCCCTAAGGAAATAGCTCAGAGGCAGAAATTTGTAGCTCCCATTGCTAGCAATTGAGATTCAACAGAATTTGGGTCAGTGACAGAGCAGCAAATTTCTGCCTGAGAATGACTCCATGGGGAAAACAGACAGATTCTTAGCGATACTGGCACTGGGGATTTTGTAGCTAGTGGCAGAATTGCTCATCTGTCATCAGCTTTAAACTGTTAACTGTCTTGATGGTCCAGCTTTGCTGACAAAGCCTAAGCATCTAGTATTATGATCCCTGTCGAAAGGGAAGGATCAACCTTCAGCTTCACTGATCTTGCTTTTCAACAGGGATCATGTGAGTTGGTGCCAAGGCTTTCACACATAAAGATAACCCTAACGGGAGCCTAGAGCAGCATTTTTTTTTAAGAAAGGTACCTTGTGTATTTTAACCCAACTTGTATTCTTTTTTTATCCATCCCAGCAAGACTACTACCATAGCTTGATGTTATTTTTTGCATATATGCCTACTATAAATCTGTTTCTAGTTTCTACACTTTGCATATAGTCATTGCACAATATTGCGCTTTATGAAATAAGCTGGAATATGCGCTGTGCTTTGACTGTGATTCATATACATGCATAGCTTGGTTTTTGATTGTCATGTTCAAAAATATGTAAAGCATGCTGAATTAATTATCCGAATAAGCAGCACAGGAATTGCTAATGTATGTTCAAGCAATTCCCATTCTATCCATGGTTGGATAGGCATATTCACTGGCTATCTATTTGGATCCAGCAGCAGAATTCTGCATTAATCTGCGGCTCTTTGACACAAACTGTGAAGGCAGATCCTGCCAGGCTGGGTGATTATCCACTGGGTTTATTTTACAAGCTTTACAAGAGTGGAGAAAGCCAGAAGTCAACATTAAAGGGCTTTTTCACTGCAGCTACCCAGAGCAACTAAAACATATTTTCAGATAGAGATGTAAATATGTCTGAAAGAGAAAGTTTGCTGTTGATGGCACCCATATGATGTAGGCATTTTAGAAGCACTAGGAGCAATATATTGTGCAGCATTACTGAGGAAAATGAGATGTAGCCAAGCCAATACTACCTGTCTGGCTTGTATCTCTGACATACAAAGGGCATCTTAGGTTAGAACGATATATAAATTGCTTAATGACAAATGTATCTTGCTGTTGAATTAATGTCCATGTAAAGAAAAATGCAACAGAACAAACCAAAATGGCTCAAGGTATTGCTGGGAGATATAAAAAAGGCATTAAACTGCATCAGTATTATACATAAGAGGACTATTGTGCTTACGTTTGATGGCTTAAAGTACTGAAGAGTGCTAACCATGTATAGATAAACCTTACTGTTCAAGGCCTGACCACTTGTACCACGGTTCTCCTACACATCCAGCTCATCACTGAACCAACAGAATGATGAAATTCCAAAGAATGTTGCAAATCATTCTATTTCAATAAATGAGGTACAGTAAGTCCACCCCCCCCCCCCTAGGCCCTACACCATTTCCCTAACATTTGTTTTCCTTCCGTGTCACTTGCCCTTTTACTCCTTCCTTACTAAATATCTTAATGGCAGCAGAGCCATTCATTCATTGGACCAGACAGTTTCTTTTCAATTTTGATATTCTTAAAGCCACTGCACCATCATGCCTCGTACACATGACCAGTTTTCCCATCAGGAAAACTGCCATGACAGCTTTTGGCTGGGAAAACTGCCATGACAGCTTTTGGCTGGGAAAACTGCCATGACAGCTTTTGGCCGGGAAAACTGGCCGCGTGTATGCTCCATGGCAGTTTTCCCGACAGGAAAACCGCCAGGAATCCCGGCGGGAAAAATAAGTACATTTTCTCTTTTTTCCTGCCGCGATTCCGTCAGTCTTTTTCCCGGCAGTTTTCCTATGGGAAACACTGCGGTGGAGCATACACACGACAGGGTTTCCCGACCAAAGCTCTCATGGCAGTTTTCCTGCCAGGAAATCCGGCCGTTTGTAGGGGGAAAAAGCTGCTGAGCCGGTTCTCGGCTTTCCCCTCGGGTTTCCTGGCGGTAAAAAGTCAACCGGGAAACCTGTACGTGTGTACGGGGCATTAGTCTATGGTATAACCTGAGTGGTTGTCTTCTGTATTTACCATGCAGATGAGAGCGTGAAAAGTGTTTTTGTGTTTAATCTACAGTAAACCATTGGTTCACTTCAGCATCTCCAGGGTTTATTTTCCAAAGGGTTTCTCTCACATGTTTTTATGCAGTGACTTGTTCGTTCGTTGTACTTCTTTGAAATGACTGCCTTCAAAATGACTAATTACTTTTTCAGATGTTGTTAGATCATGCTTTAAGACCATTCTACATAATCTGTTTACACAAGGGTAGTGTTGCAGCTACTGTTGTACATCTTTGTTTATGTAGTTGCACATATTCAAAAGTGGGCTCACTGCAGGAATTTCATATTTAGTTCATTTATAATAACTGGAGCAATGAACAACTTTGTGAACCATTGAGTTTATTATTGCTTTCTGGTTTGTTTCTTGCATGTCTGTTCATAGGCTCATTTCCAACAGATTCATTTGACAGTGTGAACAGAATGCATAGACACTGGTAAAACATTTAGGTGAATTTAAAACACTCCTAATGGCAGTTTTCTGGTGGACGTTTTCTACCTGTGCCTAGTTCAGGCGAGTATTTGCGCCAGTCTCGGTAACAAAATATGCATCAAATTTAAATAGTTCTTACTATTGCCACTTTAAGAATCTGTTGCTATAACAGCAACAAATTCTTAAAGAATGCCCACCAGTTTTTAGATTAGGAAGTAATTAAGTAATTCAGATTAGGATGTAATTAATTATTGGCAGTAGTTAAGACCCACTCTAAGGCAGATGTACAGAGGCACATCTATACTTAAAATGGGCAGTGCTTGGGCTGGGAAGCTTTAATTAAAGTGACAGCTTACCACACAGTGCTGTATCCCTGGTCCCATTTAGCTGTGGGTTTGGAGATTCCCGGCTGAAAGCTAAATGTAAAGGGGGATACAGGTAATGTCACTACACAAATATGGGCAATGCCCACATTTGGGAAATCATGTGTCACTAAGTAGAGCTTGATGGGGAACTGAGCCTGCCACAGGGTGATGAATGCTTGAAAATCCATAAAATTGTTGAAATAATATTTCTTCAGTAAACCTCTTCCAAATTTTAAACACTATTTAAAAGGTAAAAGGATTTTCCCTTGTATTATAACCGCTGTGCTGTATGCGGCAATTAAAAAAAATATCTTAGCTGTGTTAAAGCAGATGGTTTGTCCCTTTGGTATGGTGGGATTTTAACAGCACAAAACTATATATAGTTAAAATACAAAGTTTATTACAAAAATAGATTTTTGTAAACAACAATAAACATTTTCTCATAAAAAATCATGTTTGACGATACATTCATTTTTACATTATAAGCCTGTTTACAGTATACAAACTTATGTCCATTTATACATCTGAGCAGTAATTCATTTCATTTTGTTTCTCCGAAATACTTGATTTGCTTCTTGTACTTATGTCTACTTCATCAGGAATTTACTAGCAGAATATATGTGTATTTTACTACATATGAGGAAAGAAACACACAAGATAATACAGTCATACAGCAGAATGCCAATATCATTATGTTTCCATATGGAGCGCCATCGTCTACCTGGACTGAGACCACACAAGGGGGAGCCAAACTGATACCTTGTGTTTTTTTTTAATAATATGCATATATCCTGCTAGTAAACTCCTAATGAAGTAGACTTATGTCCAAGAAACACTAGGGCCTGGATTCAGAAAGAAGTTACGCTGGCGTATCTATTGATACACCGCGTAACTTCTAGGATGCGCCGGCGTATCTTTTTTCTGTATTCAGAAAACAAGATACGCCAGAATTTTGCTAAGATCCGACTGGCGTAAGCCGCTTACGCCGTCGTATCTTAGTTGCATATTTACGCTGGCCGCTAGCGTCATATTTTACGTCGTTTGCGCAAGTCGTCCGTGAATGGGGCTGTGCGTAAGTTACGTTCACGTCGAAAGCATTGACTATTTGCGACATGATTTTGAGCATGCGCACTGGGATACATCCACGGTCGGCGCATGCGCCGTTCGAAAACAGCGTCAATTACGTGGGGTCATGATAGTTTAACATAAAACACGCCCACTACCAGCCAAATTTGAATTAGGCGGGCTTACGCCGACACATTTACACTACGCCGCCGTAACTTAGGGCGCAAGTTCTTTCTGAATACGGAACTTGCGCCCTAAGTTACAGCAGGGTAGTGTATCTGAGATACTCTACGCCCACCGATAGATACGATAATATGGAGTATTGGTGAGAAACAACATTTAATTATTTACTGTTCAGATGTATAACTGGACATATGTTTGTATCCTGTAAATAGGCTAATATTGTAAACATGTATGTATCTTTAAACATGATTTTTGATGAGAAAATGTTTATTGTCTTTTAGAATTTTTTTTTTTTTTTAAAAACCTTGTATTTTAACTATATTTACGTTGTGCCTTTAAAGTCCCGCCATACCAAAGGGACAACCCCTCTTCTTCTTTGTAATTTCAATAGGGATGTGGTACTCAAAGGCCAAACAAATAATTTATTAGCTGTATTTAAATAAAAAATAAAATAGCTTATCATTTTTCGATCTGTTTGCTAAAAATAGCCAGTTTGGCAACCCTAGTAATTCATATGTCCTGCAAAGTTTTTATATGGTGTCTAGGTGTGGTGTCACAAAAGTGTGGTTGGGAAAAGGGAAGATGGAGAGTCATACAATGCGAATTTCCCAGGGAATCTTCAAAGTTATGCATATTATTCCAATCGAATAATCCACAACTAGCTATTTTTTTTCAGTGACACTTTTGTATCCTTTACACATCCAGTATATTTTTTAAAAGAACATGAGGAATGTGATAAAAATGGAAATGACATAGTGATCATGATGTATTTTATCTATTTTTTCACTTTTGCTTAATTAAATTAGTTAAATTTACTGGAAAGGTGTCAACACTAATTATAACTTGATATAGATATGTCAGACTTTAATATATCAAAGTATTGAAGGTTTCTTATTCATCTGGTGATAGGTCTGTGTATGGCACACACAACTCACACACACACACACACACGCACGCATGCACAAAAAATCTAGAAAATTCACAAATACAGTTGCATGCATTACTTATTGGATTTACATTTGATTGTTTTACAGCTAAAGAAAATTAAATTTTTTTTTTTTATGTAAATATTTAATTTAGCAGCGAGGCCTAATAAAAGTGATCATCAGTTACAACGACGGTATTGCTACTGATGTCCCAAAGATTGTTTTTAATGGTCAGTGTTGTTAGCCAAGCTGTTCAGCTTGAGCAAATAAAAAAGACTGTACTCCTTCAGTTTTGGTTATGGGAAGCCTTCCATAGATTGTCTTGCTTGTTTCAGCTGAGACTTTGGTGCAGTGAAGGAAGCTGCCTTTATTTAACTCCAGAACCACTTTGTGGGCATTGTTCACATGGGTACCTTAATGCAGTGTGACTTGCCAGTACTGGACAGGGGCCTGAGATGACAAACTACATCCCATTCCTATCCTCTGATCGCACTGTTTCTGTACCTATTGCCTCTATCTTGTCAGTTTCAGATTGTGCACAAGACAAGGCAGCATTCCTCTTCTCTTAGGAACAGATGGTCTCTGCAATGTTGTACATATGCTGCGTGCCCAACTCTTCCTACCTGTCAGCCCACTGAGAGATGAGTGTTCTCAACTTCAAACATCCAGGACAAACATTGAGTCGGATTAATCATGGAAATTATATTATATTAAGTTTTACTCTGCTCAACACTATACCCTTACCTTTCTTTATAACTGTCTCAAACTCTCTCATCCCAATTTTTTTAACCTACTGGAACTTCCATAGAAGGGGTTCCATCACTGTGTCCAGATGAACTACATGGGATATTGACCAAGGAGCTTACACTCCAGACAAAGGGAAACATACAAGCTTTGTTGTGGCGACAGGGAAGTGATGTGTGTGCCTTGGTATTATGATGTGTAATTTTGATAGGGAGCTCAATAAGGTACCAAGGTGGACGTACATCAGGCATCATGGCAGTTTAGGCTGACATAGGGTTGGTTTTGGGTAATATGGAACTCTATGGAACATTTTGGTACTGCATATCCCATCTACACACACATACACAATAAATTCTGCTCACTTTTCCTGCAACGACTGACCCTTAAAGGGGTTGTAAAGGTATTTTTTTTTAATAACAAACACATCATACTTACCTCCACTGTGCAGTTAGTTTTGCACAGAGTGGCCCCGATCCACGTCTTCTGCGGTCCCTCTGCCACTATCTCAGCTCCTCCCCACAAGAGCTAACCCTCCTCTGGGAAGCCCTCTCCCAAGGGGGTTAGCTTGCTGGCGTGCTCCTGTGTGATACAGTGGCATCACTCGGTCCTGCCCCGGCTTGCCGCTTCATTAATTTGATTGACAGCAGCGAGAGCCAATGGCTGCGCTGCTATTAATCATCCAATGAAGAGCCACCTCAAGCTGGGGGAAAGCACTGCGGGATTGCACCCATGGAAATTAGGGGCTCAGGTAAGTAAAACAGGGACTCGGGGAAGTCGGAGAGTGCAAGGTGTTTTTTCACCTTAATGCATAGGATGCATTAAAGCGGAGTTCCACACAAAAATGGAACTTCTGCTTTTCGGAACCCTCCCCCCTCCGGTGTCACATTTTGTACCTTTTAGGGGGAGGGGGTGCAGATACCTGTATAATACATGTATTTGCACCCACTTCTGGGAGAGACTGCCACGGGAGTCACTCCACTTCCTGTCCCCCCCCCCCCGCTGCCTTCTGGGAAACACACTGGTCCCGGGAGACAGCGGGGACCACTGGGAACAAGCCACGCTACTCGCACATGCAAGGCTTCACTTCCTAAATCTCTCATTGAGGATGGCAGCCGGGGCAGCAGAGAGACGAGCGATTGCTAGTTTTCTGCTGCCGACTTCGTGGGTGCGCTGGACAGGTCCATTTATTAAAAGTCAGCATCTGCAGAATTTGTAGCTGCTGGCTTTTATTTTCTTTATTTTCGTTGGACCTCCGCTTTAAGGTGAAAAAACACAAAGCTTTACAACCCCTTTAAGATGAAACTATATTGTTTCTATAGCAAATCAGTCATGAAATTAATATGTAGGGTGCAATTGCTAGTTGAATGGCTGCCAAATCAAAACCCTCTGTGTTCAGTATAGTCTCACCTGGAATGGGCATGCAGATCAGGAATGTCTAAGAAAGTCAGAAATTCCCATCTACGCACTTGAACGCAGTCAATGTTTTTTTTTTTACTAAAGGAAAATAAGCTGTTTCTCTTTGAAAGGAAAATTGCACTTTTCAGGGGAATTATCCCTTATGTCAGGGAATGTGGTGAAAATTCACTTTGCAAAAGAATACCAAATCACATGCAAGAAAAAAAAAAAAAAGATTTTTGCTTACATATGTTTGAATGATAGAATTCGTCAGATCTTCATCTCATTCACTAGTATAAAGGAACATTCCTTTGCATCAAAAACAGCATATCTGCCATTAGTAAATCACCTCCCTATGAGTTGATCCTGCCAAACTGGTACAGAAAAAAAAAACATTTATATGTCAAAAAGTTGCTATTACCTCCATCCACTCCTTGTCCTCTCTGCTTTGCAAATCCACTTTACTGCCCCGAAAGCCTATTATGATAAATATATTAAGAGACAATCTCTGTCAAAAGATCATACACTATGGTGGTATAATTCCAAAGCACCATGTACATTGCCAGCTTCTGATTTGGCAATGCTAGCTGGCTGTCAAACAGACAATAGATGGGGACACATTAATAGAGTCAGTTGGCCCACTAAATAGCAAACTCTAAAGGACATGATAGACAGGGTGGTTGAAGAACTGAAAGAGATGAGGTAGCAATGGAAATTCAGAAGACATTTTGTCAGATACAATGTATTTTGTCAAGCTACAGTATACACCACTAAAATTTTATTTGAAAATATATGTTTTTGGAATGTTCATTCAATTTTCTAATGATTATTAGAGTCAAATCGATATATATTTTTGGCAGCAGTAATGAGATTTTTTTTTTTTCAAATAAATGAAATTCTTATGGCTCATTTATACATGTCTCTCTATACATGATATATGTTGGATCACTCTTCAGAAGCAGCGAGGAGGCATTATGTCACTTTCTCACCACCTGTTTTAACCCCTAAAAGCCCACAGCACTGCACCGCAATTGAGTGCATTTTGCCTTGGGGGTGGCTGTGGCACAGCCTCATTTACTTGAATGGGTTGCATTCATCAGGTAGTAGTGCAAAATAACACAATTACAGCATACAGCAGTGTGACACTAGCATATGTATACTTTTACACTGCCTTTGAAGCTCAGTGGGTGAGAAGACAGTAAAAATTAAGCTTAATTGCAGGTTTTTTAATTCCTCTTTAACTGCAAATACAAACTAAGCCTAAATATGGTTTGAGAAAAATCATAAATACTGTAATGAAACCTACGTAGTACATTTGAGATTCCATTCAAATAGCAAGTTCGCCTGAAATTTCTTTTAAAAAGAAAATTGTTGACACAATGATGGCAAGAAAGTATGTTCTGACCAATGATTTTCTGAATTTCCGTATTAATGATCGAACGTAAATCCAACCCTGCACATATTTTAAAAAGGCGACAATGACACCCCTTGTTTGTTTCTGTGTATGCGTACTGTTATCAGTAAGTAAAAAAAAAAAATCACTGTATTTTGATACTTAAGTTTGACATACCTGTACCAAGATATAATCTGTGCTGACACCTTTCCAATATATATCCTTGTAATTACATAGCACATTTCATTAAGTGCTGTTGTATTTTTACTGAGCATACTTGGAGTAAGCATATCCTGGCGATATTCTGTATAACTACTAAAGCTTTGGTTTCTAAGCCAGCACGCCGCAGTAAACATTACAGGTCCTCCGAGAACTTATTTAGCAAAATAATATGGTATGTAAACAAAAATCACAAACATATCAAAACAATTGCAGCTTAAAAACAGAGGAGGAAGCTTCTTTTTGGCTAGTTTTTGAAAAGCTGCAAAGCTGTAAACGTGAAGCACATGTAATGTCATTTGCAGTGTTAAAGCGAGTCTCCGCATTTGAGTGCATTCCACATATGCTCACCAGAAATATCGAACATGTACAATAACATTATCAGCGAGTCATCTCCCACATGAGACTTGCATTTTCCCTTCTGCCTATGAATATTTTAGGTCCTAGAGATGTTCCACCAGATTTTCACCCTATCTACACACATGCTGTGGTTCATAGATTGGGTCTCCCATCATCTTTCGTATACATTACTTAAAGGAGAATAACATTTTCTTAAACATGTTTTATATATATATATATATATATATATATATATATATATATATATATATATATATATATATATATACAGTATATATATATATATATATATATATATATATATATACAGCATATATAAAGTTGGCACATAGGCAATATTTAATGTATTGGTAATAACAATTCCCTTTTCTGATTTAATTTAAAGCTGCCTTAATTTTATAGAACTGTCAAAAAAGTTAAAAAGTGTAATATGGCAACCTGGAGGTATTCTGTACACAGTTGGTATACTTGGGGTACAGAACTCCCCCACAAATGCCACTTTATGTTTGTGTGATTAGCTCACAAATTTTCAAGATGTCTGCACTAACACACAAGTAAATGTTAAGACATCCCCTGCATTTGCAATTTCAGTTTTGGTGAGATGATTCCTAGGTGCCAGTTAAAGTAATTATAACCTTAAAAGAGCCTTTCACTGGCACCCCTCTACTTTATCTGGCGATAACTCACTCTGTAAGTATTTGTTTAAAAATAATAAATACCTTTTTCCACAGATCTTTAGGCTGGTCACGTGACTCCCAGACGCTCTGCTACTATGATCCAAGGCTACAGTGGGAGGGGCCGAGATCTCCCTCTGACATCTCCAGGGAGTCACGTGACAGCCGTGCTGGCCGCTCCGCACTTCCCACTGTAGCCTTGGATCGTAGTAGCAGAGCAGCCGGGAGTCACGTGACCAGCCTGAAGATATATGGAAAGAGGTATTTAGAAGCATCGATTTAAGCACTTACAGAGTAATTTATTGCTGGATAAAAGAGAAGGGCTGCCAGGATAATATTTTGTAAGGTTTTTATAAACGCTTGCTGACCAGCCTTGTTTATACTGCAGAAGGTTGGCTTGGCTGCGCAAATTTACATAGGTGTACGTTGGGCTCGTACAAAGCGGGGTAGCTAATTTTAGCGAATCGTTCCCCGCAGTGACAGAACGGATCTGCCAAAGCAAACAAGGCAGATCTCTGTTCTGTCAGGAGATGAACACAGATCATGTCTTTCTGCTATGTAGGAAGACGGATTTGTGTGTTTTTCCAGGCAGCCTATCCCCATACAGTTAGTAAACACACTGATGGAACACATTTAACCCCTAATTGCTCCTGATGTTAACCCCTATTCTGCCAGTGGCATTAGTACAATGTCAGTGCATATTTTTAGCACTGTTCACTGTAATAATAAGTTAGGTGTCTGATCTGTCCGCCGCAATGTCGCAGTCCCACTAAGAATTTGCAGATCACTGCCATTACTAGTAAAACAATCACATTTCTTCATCAATGTAGGCCAATATGTATTCTGCTATGTGTTTTTGGTTTAAAAAAATCACAGTAAGCATATATTGATTGGTTTCTGCAAAAGTTATAGCATCTACAAATTATGGAATCGATTCATGGACTTTTTATTTTTTATTGTTTTTACTAGTAATGGTGGCGATCATTGATTATTAGCGGGACTGCAACATTGGTTGTGGTGAATGAATCTGACACTATGTGACACATTTTGGGGACCAGTGACACCAATACAGTGATCAGTGCTAAAAAATGCACTATTACTGTATAAATGACACTCGCAGGAAGGGGTTAACATCAGGGGCACTCAAGGGGTTAAACCTGTTCCCTATAAGTGTTTTCTAACTTTAGGGGGATGTGCTTAACTGAAGAAAGACAGAGATCTGTGTTCCTGTTTAGCAGAAACACAAGAGCTTTGTCTTTATTACTAGCAGTGATCTCCTTTGTTTACATAGGCAGACCGCCATTTTTCCTCTCTATAAATTATCGCTGGGTTCCTGGTGGTACATCGTGTTCGCCGGTCCCACTGATTGGCTCCCGCTGTGTCCAGTCACAGCGACAGCGGGTCTCCGGCTGCATGCACCCTTCCCCCAGACCCCGAAGAAGGAACAGGTACATGATTTTGCCCTCAAGGGCCGCCCTGCCACAGCAAATGTACGTGGGGTGGTCCTTAAGCAGTTAGTGGCTCATAATATATTATAATAAAATATTTTCTTTTAAAGAAACATTATACTACTGCATGATGCATTCTTTTTGGTGGCTATGGATTACTGCATTTAAGAATTAACATACTGAATATGGCTGCCTTTCAATACTCTGTACCATTGGCTTGCCACTTGCTCCTATTTTGTAACTGAGTCTGACATTGCAGTAGCAAGATCTGCTTGCAATTGCATCCCTGCTAAAACAGCTTATACTGCCAGAGCTTCCCAAATACAATTCTTCATTGGAGACATAATTTCTGATGATCTTGCCAGTTATTACTGAGTTTTGTCCTACTGTAAGCAACTGTAAGCCTGAGATCTTACCTATATCTAGTGGATTGCAATTATTGGCCTCCTAGGCTACTCTTAAGCCCTGTACACGCGATCGGATATCTGATGGAATCTAATCCGATGGATTTTTTTGTCGGATATCCGATGAAGCTGACTTTCATCAGTCTTGCCTACACACCATCAGTCAAAAAATCTGATCGTGCCGAAGCGCGGTGATGTACAACACTACATCAAGCCGAAAAAAATGAAGTTCAATCCCTTCAAGCATGCGTTGACTTGATTCAGAGCATGCATGGATTTTTGTCCGATGGAGTTCCACACAGACGATCGGATTTTTCTATCGTTTTTTTTTATCCATAGGAAAAATGTAAAACATGCTCTATTTTTTTTCACCAATGGAAAAAAATCCGATGGGGCCCACACACGATCGGTTTGTCCGATGAAAACAGTCCATCGGTCTGTTTTCATTGGAGAAGCCGCATATGATGCCTGTTCTTTTCACCTGCACAGTTAGACATGTTCTAAAAAATAAGTGTAATGTCTATGCACTGAAATACTCGTCCGTTATTACTTCATCCTTGCTGGGTTTTTTAAGAAAGAAATGTAAAAACATAAGCAGACGGCCTTCAGACTGGGACTTGTATAGTCTTTTTTTCAAATAAAGTCATGGTTAAATGTATCCTACTATGGACTGACCCTCCTTGCTACAAGAAACACAGCATTTTGACAAAGCAACCCCCAGGGTTATATGTTGGATATATTTTTGAAATATTATTCTATTAAGGCTGTTGCCAGAAATGACAGAAGGTGGAGCATTACTGAAAGATTAAATGTGTTCAGTATACATATATGCGCATCTATGGATTTGTTTTCAAATACACTGCCTTAGTACATGCTCCTATTTCATTTCAAGATTTATTGTAATCGACAGCGTTACAGTGGTTCTGCCTAGCTCACCTCATTTTTCAGATAAGTCAAGACACTTTACAGCACAAAATAAATAAAGGGGATTTATCATTATTACCCTGGTAACCTTCAATAGACTCTTCCTCAGTGCACAAATTGAGATGGGCAAATAATACCAATATTTATTTGCCTGTATGTCTGTTGTTTTGCCCTTGGGCTTTCCTCGTGGGCTTGTGGTGATTTGCAGCTTTTTTTATAGTCCCTGATTGGTAGACACAAAATAAAGAGAATTAACTGAGGTGTCAATATATCACCCCTTCCTTTCTCGTTATACATTTTAATTTATATTGCCATGCTACTAAAAGCTACCCAGAAATGCTTTCTAGAAACCGAACTGCTATATCCTGGACATATACTGCTGCACACACACACAAACACACAATGCATCAATGCATTGTTAGGGCATAATGAGTTAAGAGGGTGCCAGTTAAATTGAACATGTTTCATCAAAGTTCTTTATTTGTGGGCCCTGTAACTGGCAGATTTATAAATCTGATGGAAAGTGTATGATCATTAAAACCAAAGGTTCCTGCTGCACTTAATTCTGATTGGAAATACACACCTGGTTTACCTGTCCCCCAGTTTGTTTTATAATTCTAGCTTTTGTTTTCTCAACATGGAATATTGTTTAGAAAGGATTGCTTTTAATGTGTTTTATACACCAACAATATTCATTGTTTACACCAGATCAAGAAATAGTGCAAATTAACCACTTAAGGACCTTGACTGTTTTTCAGATTTGGTTTTTACAAGATTTTTTTGCTCGAAAATTACTTAAAACCCCCAAACATTATAAATATATTTTTCCTAACACCCTAGAGAATAAAATGCCGGTCATTGCAATACTTTTTGTCACAACGTATTTGCGCAGCAGTCTTACAAGTTCACTTTCTTTTTTGGGAAAAAAATAACTTTTTTGAATAAAAAAAATAAGACAACAGTAAAGTTAACCCATTTTTTTTTATATTGTGAAAGGTAATGTTACGCCAAGTAAAATGATACCCAGCATGTCACGCTTCAAAATTGTGCCCGCTCGTGGAATGGCGTCAAACTTTTACCCTTAAAAATCTCCATAGGCGACGTTTAAAAAATTCTATAGGTTGCATCTTTTGAGTTACAGAGGAGGTCTAGGGCTAGAGTTATTGCTCTCTTTCTAAAGATCGCGGTGATACCTCACTTGTGTGGTTTGAACACCGTTTTCATATGCGGGCGCTACTCACGTATGCGTTCTCTTCTGCGCGTGAGCTCGTTGGGACTGGGCGCTTTAAAAAAAATATATATTTTTTTTTCGAATAGTGTAGAGAGGGTTTAGAATGATTGTCAGTTTTGATTACTGTCTGTGCCCCCATTGGGGAGATTCAATATCTCTATGTGACCATTTTCATTGAAAGTGAAAAGACAAGAAAATCACACATTTTGGGTTGTCCCCAGAAAAGTAATAGAGAGGGAATGTTCTTGTTCTTGTTCTGGTGAACTGGGGGTCCCCAATAAATGTCCTTAATTTGCAGGGGATTTTCTGGGACAAGAAGTGAAGGGAAATCTCCACAATGGGACAAAGATGGTGAAAAAATATCTGACACGGATTATAACCTCCCCTTGCCCTATCCAAAATAAAGAAAAAAAATGCCTATAGTTCTATTTTAAGTTATAGCAATAGAGTTCTAGGAATTTCTTTTGGTTATGGTGAGTATGCACCTCATTTGTAGATATCCAGTTCCTGACACTTTCACAGTGCTAACTCTTGCTCTAAAGTAACTAAAAAAGGTTCTTACAGAATATAAAGCCATATTTACAAAAATCCCCTAATCTCCTTGGTGTATAATTATTATTATATTATTATTATTATTATTATTATTATTATTATTATTATATTATTATATTTCCTAGTAAAAAAAAAAGCAGCATATTTCAAAGAGGTTGTGCATTCACACTTATACAACAGACACATAGTAATACTCCAATATATGTTGTGCATCCTACTTTGGTATAAAATGACAACAGAGAGAC
This sequence comes from Rana temporaria, assembly GCF_905171775.1. Taxonomy (NCBI): domain Eukaryota; kingdom Metazoa; phylum Chordata; class Amphibia; order Anura; family Ranidae; genus Rana; species Rana temporaria. Next base: position 132,514,217 of record NC_053492.1, on the reverse strand, counting down.
ACATTTTAGGTTTCCTGTGAGAGTAAACGCTACTGTAATGTATATGCAGTGGAAAATTGCATAATGGAAGTTCTAATTTTTTAGATCTGGAACCTCTCATGTTGTGTTTTCAACCTGCTTTTAATGCTTCTCAACTCCCAGAGGTCTAATTGTCCTGCTTTAAAAGGATTGTCTTAAGTGGAGTCAGTTGTTATTTAATGCTAGCTTTACTGTCTTTAATGCAGATTAGATGAATTTAAATGCAATTTTCACTTCTTGAGTTAATTTTAAAGGGCCCTCTGGGACTTATTTTGTTAAATCTGCTGATTTATAAAGTACTGGTATGTCAGGTTCAGTCAAGTGAATTGATTATAAGGTGATTAATACAGCTTTAGGGACTTCACATACAATTTTACATGTGCATTATAGATCAGGGCTTGGCATGGTATGGGCTCTCTGGGTACATGTTGAAGTACTTGATTGCAATAAATGGTGTTTTTGATTCACAGAACTGAACATTTAGCATTTTTAATTTTTTCATCACCTTTCTCAATGATACATGAATCTTAGTTTCATCATGAAAAGTCACACTGCTATCATCATGACCATGAAATTTGTCAGAAGAGGAATACTGTATGCAGCTTGCCATTGCTTACCTCAGTGACACAGAATAAGTAAGCTCATGAGAAATTCCGACCTTCTTTGACTTATCAACATGCTTATTCCAGGTGAGAACATATTGAAGTCAGAGAGTCAGGATAGCAACCATTCACTTAGCAATTCAGCAGTTGCATCCAACATGTTGACCCCATCACAATTTGCTTTAAGAACACTATAGATTCCCTTTAGGACTAATTTGTAAGATCTGAGAAAACATGTCCAAGGGCAGCACAGAAAAAATATCACCTACAATCTAAGATAAAGATTCAGCCCTTATTTTTTTGTCCCATTCCCAGGAATCCCCCATTTGATGAGAAGTTTAATGGGTTTTGCCCCTCTACACCCATGGTAGAGCAGAGGTAGCAAGTAACAAATTAACAACATGGATAAATATACAGGGTGCCTATGTGTGAATGACGTGAAACATTTATGCAGCTGAAAAAGTCAAAACTCCTAAATTTGCAGATCCAGATCAGTAAGTTAGAAAAAAACTGAGGTCAAAGAATCAGCAATACAGATAAGCATCTAGAATTTTCAGGAGAGGTCACCATTCACTGCTTACATGTTTTTCTTAGTACAGGTGAGTACTGGTTTAAGTGAGAGATGGTCAACAAAGATTCAGAGCTGAAAGAGCAGCAATCTTGGCTATACATGGAACATGTTGTGGGTCCAGGGAGATCAATGATGATGGTCCAGTACATCATCCAATCAATTTTTAATGTCAGAAGGCTAAAATTGTGTAAGGTCTGGGGTGTGGTGGTAGATCGTGGACCAATGGATCCTAAGGAGCTGGCCAGGGGTTTCTGGTAAAGCTCAGATTTGTCTCTGTAAAAGAAAAGAGAGGGAGGTGTAATAGTAGTGTAGTAGATTAATTCAAAACATCACATGATGTATCACATGGGCTCAGCTACATGGGATGACCCTAGATGACATCACTGCCACAGTCTCTACATTACACCTAGTGGCCAATAAAGAATATTCCCCAAGTGGATCTCCCTACCAGCTGCTACTGGACTCCAATGTTATCACCCTGAACTGAGGAAGTGGCAATAAGTGGGTGAAATAAAGTAATTGGGTGTTTTACTAAAGCAGACGATTTGTGCATTTCATTTGAACAACAGAATTGGATACTTCAGGCAATCTAACTACCTACAGGCCCTTTTTGCACTGACTCTTTCTATTACTAATAGAAGTGTGTATGGTGAAGGTCAGTAAACTCAACCATGAACCACCCTTATTAAACCTGTGCTCTAGTTTCCTCCCATAATCCATAGACATATTGATTTGTTAATTGGCTCCTGTCTAAAACTGGCCCTAGTATAATATTCTACTGAACATGCCCAAGATGACTGCCTAAACATCTGCCCCAACAGCAGGTGAAACAGTTTGAGTCCCCAGGGAGAAAAAAGGCTATAGAAATGTAAATTAATTATAAATAAAACAATTAACCAAAGTGTAACTTCACTTTCAATATGAATTATACAGTACATGTATACTTGTTTCTGTACCATCTTAAAAAAATACCAGTATTATGGGTTACTATCACTGATGATACAGTGCCTTGAAAAGGTATTCACACTCCTTGAAATTAACCACATTTTGTCATGTTACAACCAAAAACTTAAATGTATTTTATTGGGATTTTATGTGATAGACCAACACAAAGGGACACATAATTTTGAAGTGGAAGGAAAATACTAAATTGTTTCCACATTTTTTTACAAATAAATATCTGAAAAGTGTGGCGTGCATTTGAATTCAGCCCCCCAGAGTCAATACTTTTGTAGGACCACCTTTCACTGCAATTATAGCTGCAAGTCTTTTTGGGTATGTCTCTACCAGCTTTTCACATCTAGTGAAACATTTTTACACATTCTTCTTCGCAAAATAGCTCAAGCTCTGTCAAATTGGATGGAAAGAGTCTGTGAACAGCAATTTTCAAGTCTTGCCACATATTCTCAATTGGATTTAGCTCTGGACTTTGACTGGGCCATTCTAACACATGAATATGTTTTAATCTAAACCATTCCATTGTAGCTCTGGCTGTATGTTTAGGTTGTTCTGCTGGAAGGTGAACCTCTGCCCCAGTCTCAAGTCTATTGCAGACTAACATGTTTTCTTCTAAGATTGCCCTGTATTTGGCCCAGTCCACCTTCCCATCCACTCTCACCAACTTCCCTGTCCCCGCTGAAGAAAAGCACCCCCACAACATAACGCTGTCCCCACCATGTTTCATGGTGGGGCTGGTGTGTTCAGGGCAATATGCAGTGTAAGTTTTCCTTTTACGCCAAAAAGTACAATTCTCATCTGCCCAGAGCACCTTTTTCCACATGTTTGCTGTGTCCCCCACATGGCTTCTCGCAAACTGCAAACATGACTTTGGCTTTCTTTCACCAATGGTTTTCTTCTTGTCACTCTTCCATAAAGGCCAGATTTGTGGAGTGCATGACTAATAGTTGTCCTGTGAAAGATTCTCCCACCTGAGCTGTGGATCTCTGCAGCTCCTCCAGAGTTACCATAGGCTTCTTGGCTGCTTCTCTGATTAATGCTCTCCTTGCCCAGTTTAGGTGGATGGCTATGTCTTGGTAGGTTTCCAGTTGTGACATACTCTTTACATTTTCAGATGATGGATTGAACAGTGTTCCGTGACATTTTACAAGCTTGGGATATTTTTTATAACCTAACCCTGCATTAAACTACTCCACAACTTTTTTCTTGACCTGTCTGGTGTGTTCCTGAGCCCTCATGATGCTGTTTGTTCACTAAGGTTATCTAACAAACCTCTGAGGGCTTCACAGAACAGTTGTATTTATACTGAGATTAAATTACACACAGGTGGACTCTATTTACTAATTAGGTGACTTCTAAAAGCAATTGATTCCATTAGATTTTAGTTAGGGGTATCAGAGTAAAGGGGGCTGAATACAAATGCATGTCACACTTTTCATATATTTATTTGTAAACAATTTGGGAAACCATTTATAATTTTCCTTGCACGTCACAATTATGTGTCACTTTGTGCTGGTCTATCACATAAAATCCCATAAAATACATTTACGGTTTTGGTTGTATCATGACAAAATGTGGAAAATTTCAAGGGGTATGAATACTATTTTCAGCAACATTGCCTTCAGCCTCCTGGCTATTAGTGTATGTCTCATTCTGTAATGAATTAGTTACTCCTAAAAGACAGCTGTACCTTTCAGTAAATTTTCTGTTCTCAGTATACAGCCATGTATACAGGTTTCCATGTCTCTGGAAACTCAGGTATGGCCAATACTATAAAACAATTTTGCTACTGTGGATGTGAACACAGACTGATTTTTGCACTAGGGTAAGGCATAGCTCCCATGATTAATCTTCATCAAATTCACAGGGAAAAGGTCAAATATATACTGTAGTTCATAGCAAATGTGCATATATAGTTAAAATAAGTCTTGTGCATTTGTTATTTTAGATACTGAGCCCTAAATATGCAGCCAAACTACTGCTGCATTTATTGCTTACACATGGAAATTTTATTTTTATATTGAGGTTAGCAGAAGCATCCTGCTATCTATGCTTTGGTGTGATTTTATTACTGTTTTGTGTTGGTTTACTTAGTTATAAAGATGTTTCTTCTTTTCTTTATAAATATCAGTGTAGTATTTTTGGTTGTAGAATTTTATGCTTGGTACTATTTTGTGACACCAAAATAGACAGTTTCTTATGTAGTCTTGCATATGACAACTTGTAGGCCCCTGCAACCATGCTGGGACAATAGTAGGTAAGGTTGAATAAAGGCAACAGTCCATACAGTTCAACCTGTGTAGGTGTATGTTAGTCAATGTCGATAACCATTTGCCATATCCCTGTATATTGTTTTCTTTAAGATGTACTGTATGTCCAAAAGTCTTTTAAAAATATCAAAACTCCCCGCTGACACCACCTCGTGTGGAAGAGAGTTCCACAATCTTACCGCACTGAGAGTGGAAAAAAAACAGTACTGCTTAAGGTTAACCACTTCTCCTCCAATCTCATTGTGTGGCCCCATGTCCTCTTACACTCACTGAGATTGAGTAGCCTTTTTCCTATGCTGGGTTTACCATTGAGGTATTTGTAAATCGCTATCATGTCCCCTCTCAAGTGTCTTTTCTTCAGCGAGAATAATGCTTGAGGTCGCTTCCCGTATTTGAGGTCCTCCAGCACATCCCTTCTGAGGACTGGATTGCAAAATCCAGATAACCACATACACAAACCTTCCCCTATCTATATGGCAGCTCATTTCCTCATAGAATGTTAACAGATTGGTCTGGCAAAGAACGACCCTTTATAAACCGATTCGTATTGCTACTAATGATACTGTTATCATTAGCAAATTATTGGATATAGTCTCATCCCCTCCAATAGTTTACCTACTAACAATATATAATACTATAAGCTATGCATTCATAATTTTAAAGTGCACCAGTGCCCAGGCTATAGACATTAAACTATTTAATATTCTTAACAAGTAGTAATAGAGACATAAATTGCTCATTCCCACTCACCTACCTTACTGCTTATACTGTGAAGTAATTAACTCTCAAAATTAAAACAAAGATTTTGAAGTGTATTTCTGTAAGGTTCTAATAGTCCAAATTCATATCTTAGTAATTTGGACCATGTTTCCAGAAGCACTTCAATGATCAACACCAGATTTTCTTCTGAGTGTTATGCTGTCGCTCAATGCTCATAAAAGGCTTGACCATAAGTTTCTGACCCTAGCAGACTTTAAGATCGCTCCTGAAATACCTGAATACTTAGTGTGACACCTGTCTCAGCCTCCACCTAGTAAGTTTAAAGGAGTTGTAAAGGAAAAAAAAAATGTTGGCTAAAATTAGTGGGGCAGATTCACGTACAATTGCATGAGCGCAGCGTATGTGAGATACGCTACGCCGCTGTAACTTACTTTTCAAAGCTTTGAATCCAGAAAGAATTTGCGCCGTAAGTTACGGCAGCGTAGTGTATCTCTCGCGGCGTAACGGCGCGTAATTCAAATCGGCGAGTAGGGGGCGTGTTTCATTTAAATGAAGCGCGTCCCCGCGCCAAACTAACTATGCATGCGCTGTCCTTAAATTTCCCGTCGTGCATTGCGCTAAATGACGTCACAAGGACGTCATTGTTTTGACGTGGCCGTAAATTATGTCCAGCCCCATTCACGGACGACTTACGCAAACAAAATTAAATATTTTCAAATTCGACACGGGAACGACGGCCATACTTAACATTGCGTAAGCCACCAAATAGCAGCTTTAACTATACGCCGAAAAAAGCTGAACGGAAACGACGTAAAAGAATGCGACGGCCGCTCGTACGTTCGTGGATCGTCGGAAATAGCTAATTTGCATACTCAACGCAGATTACGAAGGGAACGCCACCCAGCGGACGCCGAAGAATTGCATCTACGATCCGAAGGCGTACGAAGACGTACGCCTGCCGGATCTAACCCAGATGGCGTTGTATCTTGTTTTGAGGATTCAAAACAAAGATACGATGCGGGAAATTTGAAAGTACGCCGGCGTATCAGTAGATACGCCGGTGTACTTCCTTTGTGGATCTGCCCCAATGTCTTCAAGGTAGACCGAATAGTGTAATGATTCTGTTAAACAACAAGTGAATACCTATTAAATTCCTTCATCTATATCACCTCTGGCGTTCTAGTTTCTGTTCTCTCATTCACTTCCTGGTTTGCGGCGCTCGTTCATGTAAGAACCACATTTTCCAGTATGCATTGCGGCACGCCCAGTAATTCACACCTACTTGAAGTCTCTAACACGTAGAGAGCGTCCTGCCGCACAGATGTAGTTCCTAGGAGGGGGCGAGCACGTCACTGACCACCGCAGTAAAGCCTCCCTTCACTGTGGTGAGTAACAATCAGACAAGCAGGAAGTGAACAGAACAGAGAAGAAATAGAGCAACTTCTGAGCAAAAAAGAACAATGAGGAAGTGAAAAGAGGAATGTCTGCAGGTAAAGGATGCTTATTATGAAAAAAAAAAAATTACAACCCCTTTAAGGCTAGGTTAAAATCTATGCAGTTTCTAGTGCATTTTCTGAAGCTAAGAAATGCAACAATACAGTTAACATTTTTCCTATGGGTTCCATATATGCAGTTTCTTGCAGTGCATTTTTTTTAAAGATGCAGAAACCTTTTAAACTCAGCCATAGACTTGGCATAGTAGAAGAGTATAACAAAAAGCATGAACATTGCATGTGCATGTGTTTGTTGTGTGTTTTTCATTTTCCTCCTCCGACAAAAAATGCCATCTGCTCTGTGTTTACATGAGAAGGCTGGCAGGCTGCCAGGATCTGTTCTCCACAGAAAAAAAGCTGAGATTTCAGTGCCACCCTGTCGTGAACGTTGATCATGAATTTCTCCACATTGCTTATAGGTGCGGAGGTTAATGGTTTTAAAGTGCTGTTATTGTTTGTTCAGAACACTTAAACACATTAGTGTGTGTAGTCTGGGCACAGGTTCACTTTAAGATCAGAGCTACATGGGAGTACCCATTGAACCAATGTCTCTCTATGGAGTTAGCTAAACAAGTAGCATGAAGTGGTGGTAAATTGTTTGACTGTAGCATTGTGTAACCTTGCAAGATGAATCATCTCCACATGGTTCCTTATAGTTTATACCAATTAATTGCCACTCTTAAACCTCATAGTTCTCAGGCCTGCCCGCTTATAGTATGTGTTGGAGTGTCGCTCTTCTTTCTTCATTTTTTGGCAATATATAATAAATGAAAAATCTGACATGGGTACTAATGCTTCCTTAAATGGAAGCAATAGTCAGAAAGACTTTGAAATATAATTGCACTGAACTTACAAATGGATTGCCTTAGAGATATAAGAAGGAAGTGATTGAATCAAGTTGCCAATGTGGTAAACTGACCCTTTAAATACAAGGAATTGCACGATTATATGCTTGTTTCCCCATTAATGATCTTTTCAAAACAACCTAAAGGTATGTCTGTGTGTATTAAGATATAATTTCCTCTGCACAGGTTTCATTTGTGTTCTACCATCATGAAAGTTAAACTTCCAACTGCCATTGGCTGTTAAATCCCAAAAACAACTTATTCCCTTCCCGGTGGCATTCTAAGCAACACGTTTAATTTCTACTTTTCTGGATTCAAAGATTTAGAATTATCTATTGCATTCCTTATTTAGTCAAAATCTACATTGAGCGTTATTAGTTTTTCACTTCGTTGGCTTCTCAAATTACATTGCAAACATTTTACTCCCAGGGTTCTCTGCAGAACATTTGCATTTTATGAGCACATTCCATTAGAATCATAGAGTACCACTTATATTAATTCATAGGCGCTAGAAACTTGAAACTTTTTAACTCACTAGATCTGACTGTTCAAGCAGATCTCTGTATACCGAAATAAGCAGCAAGATACACCTCACTCATTAGTAAGGGATCTTGGGGGTAATTATTGTCTAATGTTCCTTTATTAGCTGAAGAGCAGTACAAGGAGGGAATTTATTGCCTTGTTGGGTCCCTACTTGATAGCAATTTCTGAGCTCTGCATTAAAGAGTCATTCCACAGAAAATGTATACTTTAGTTATAGGTTTTTAGACTTTAATTTCCAGTCCATCTGGGGATTTGGATTGTCTATAATTTGACAATTAAACAAAATGTGTGGAAAACACCTCTCATAATAATCACAGAACATGTGCAGACCCAGGAATCAGAGTATAAATATCATACTATGAAAATCACCAAGAGATAAAGGACTGTTCAGGTCTTTGAACTGTCTGGCATCTAGCATTCCCTGAAAAAAAACATTGGGGGTAAACTCAAAATTTAAAGTAAACCCATGTCTGGGTTTGGAGATTCGAGCATTTGCAATTTCCTAACCAACAGTAAATTCCTAACCAACAGTAAATTCATTTTAAAACATACCTTTACTGACATCTGTAGTTGCAGGCATTGTGAAACAATTAATCTTCAAAGTTAATGGGAAAAAAAGGTTAGTCATTCTCTCATCTGCTCATCACACCCTGCTCCCTCAGTAGCCTTCAAGCTCTTGGAGAGGTGAGCAGAGTAAGCAGAACTGCTGAGAGAACAGTCTTGACATTGAGGTATATGTAAAGTATAGTTCATGCTATGTATTCTGCACCTTGATTGGACAAAGCTTACAGTAAAAGCTGGTTATTAAGGAGTGGGGCTGGGATTCCCTGCTGACAGTTGGATAAAAAAAAAAAAAATCCGGTAAAAATAGCAACTCCCTCCCTCTGCAGTGCTTGCAGCAGGAAAAGACCGTTCAGGCGGTACATGGAGTCAGCTGTTAGCAGGGGATCTCGGGCCCCCCTCCCTCTGCAGTGTCAGGAGCATGGAAGACCAATCAGACGGGTCATGGAAGTGCAGAGGAAGGCGCTGTAGGAAGGTACGGTGCACACTTTACATTGTATAGGGCTGTAGTGCAGTGCATTTTATGATTTTACGGGCACTTTTAACTCTGTTCCACTGGCCACTTTGGATTTCTGACAGGCACGGAGGGAGATAGGGAGAGAATAAAGCACAAGACAAGCCCTACCCTGAAAATAAGCCCTACTGGGTCCTTTCTTGAATAAATGTGTATAAGACCCAAGCTTATATTCTGGGAAACACGTTAGCTGCTGACTATTAATAAACACACAAATGACTGGGACTCCACTTTAAGTTTAAGTAAGAGATTGCAGACATACTACAGGAGATGGTCAGAGACTGAGGACATGATACAAGAGATGGTCAGAGACTGCATACATACGACAGGAGATGGTCAGAGACTGCATACATACGACAGGAGATGGTCAGAGACTGCAGTCATACTACAGGAGATGGTCAGAGACTGCAGACATACTACAGAAGATGGTCAGGGACTGCAGACATGATGCAGGAGATGGTCAGAGACTGCGGGCAATGATACAAGATATGGTCAGAGACCATGGACAGGGACTGCAGACATTATACAAGAGATGGCCAGAGACTGCGGGCTTGATACAGGAGATGGTCAGAGACTGCGGGCATGATACAGGAGATAGTCAGAGACTGCGGGCATGATACATGAGATGGTCAGAGACTGCAGGCATGATACAAGAGATGTCAGAGACTGCGAGCATGATAAAGGATATGGTCAGAGACTGTGAAGAGATGGTCAGAGATTGCCGTTCCAGGCTGCCTCTCACAAAAGATCACTCTAATCTTTTTTTTTTTTTTTCACTTTATATGTTTATTTGTTTTTTCTTTCCTTATTGTACATAAAACAACATATGGGTAGGTACAGAGCAAATTCAATACCAAAAAACAAATACGGATACAGTCCTCTCGTCTAATAGTACATACCCATTCGCTCTGGGCTGTCCCATAAGTTCCTTCTCTAAATCTTCCTGCTCTCATCTTCTTCTTAATCCTCACTCTCTGGGGGTGGGGAATTCACCCTTTCCCAGCTACCCCCCCTTGCTCCCCCCCCCCCCCAGCAAAAAAAAAAAAAAAAAAGATCACTCTAATCTTACTCTGCATTATTAGGTCTCAACTCACAGGGAAGAGAACACCTGTAGATCAATTCTGATTTAGATGTTTTTTTGTGTACACATGCATGTGTTATTTTCCTGCCCCCAACCCAGTCTGTGTCACAGATGTTAGTTACATGGTGGGCGCAGCACATTACATGGTGGGTGCACCACTCTGCATTACATGGTGGGCACTGTACAGCACAGCACATGACATGGTGGGCACTGCACAGCGCATTACATGGTGGACACAGCACATTATGTTGTGGGCACAGCACATAACATGGTGGGGGACAGCACATTACATGGTGGGCACACCACTCCACATTACATGGTGGGCACATTACATTACACAGTGGGCACTATACAACACTGCACATGACATGGTGAGCACAGCACACAACATGGTGGGCATGGTACAGCACATTACATGGTGGGAACAGCACATGACATGGTGGGCACAGCACATTATACAGAGGGCACACCACTCTGCATTAGATTGTGGGCACATTACATCACATGGTGGGCACAGGACATTACATAGTGGGCACAGCACATTATACAGAGGGCACACTACTCTGCATTACATGGTGAGCACAGTACATCACATGGTGGGCGGGTAACTATAACATATTTGTTATTTTAAAAAAATAGCTTTAGAATCACTTTAACTGATATGTATATCAGTAATAAAGTGCTTTTGTGAGAGTTATTGTCAGTGCTTTAAGATAGAGTTGATAAAAATCCTGCAGATATCAGGGGAATATGCCAACAATGCCTGATTGCAGGACACTCACCATAACACATTTAAAACAATGCAGAAATGGAAAATCTCAGATGTTTGTATATAAATAAAGGTACAATAAAATAATCTAAATTTGCCGTAGCTATTATTCATTTAACAAAGTTATACAGTATATACTGTGTGATCTTACTGGTGCCAGTGGTATCAGACAATACATAAAAAAAGCCCTAAAAACCAGCATGAGAAGAAAAAGAAGTGCGTTCATCCAATTATTTTATGTAAAATATAAATAACTTATGGATAATTGGTGATTATATCATTATTGAGCAGAGGTTTTGTCTTTTTTTAGTGTGTGGTTTATTCCTGCTAACCATCTTATTAGGTTAATTAAATCGAGCCTAACATGAGGTCTAGAGGGAAATAAGGTATAGTGAACCCCAACATGGTTTCAAATAATTAGATGCAAATTGAGAAACACAAAATTAAAGTCCTCAGGTCGCTGGTAAAAGATGCCGCAATCTTTTGGCGTATCCAGTTAGTTAAACAATTTCAGGGCGTAAACTCTTGTGCAGGTTTGTAATGTATATTGCAATTAGGGCTGATGCACATGGGTGTATATGGATGTACAAAGTAAAATACAGCTGTGTTTTGGTGCCCAGGAGCACCACAGATGGTACATACAGCTGCCATACATAATATTGCCGTATGGAGCTATACGTGGTTATATAGAACAGATATAGAATTCTGTTGGGAATTGTATGTTCACTTTCTGTTCCAGAGACACCACAAGACATAAGAGAACATTCCTCTTTTTTGGTAGCTGTCCCTGTAGTACTTACTCACATTGGAAAACGTCCCCTCTTTAATAAAAAATTTGAATTTTCCCTCAATTTATGACCTGGTGTATTAGTCTCTAGCAGGGAGACAAACAGCAACAAACACCTAAATATGTACAAAAGAAAAAGCATTTTGACTTTAGTATAATTTAAATGATAGTCCCATGCTGTTGTGGGACCTCTAAATTTAACTTGATGTGTGTGTCGTGAAAAGCTAATCTTAACATTTTCCCACACCATAAGTCGCCTTCCAAAAAAAAAAAAAACAAGCCTGTAACAACTGTCAGCTTCTCTTAACAGCGTATACTTTACCTAAATTATGAGAGTTTTATGAAGGGAGGAGAATGATTTAATCCTACTCAGTGCTTGGGAGGGCATCCACTTAAGGCCGGACAATTGCTCCTACAGCTACAATGCCGTCATGCTGTATATCTGCCTCATGAAGAGTAATGACAGCAATAACCACAAAAACAGTCTCTCCGCATGAAACCGCAGTCCCTAAACAGTTACTAAATGTGACTGGTGTTATTGCGGCATTAATACATTCAACTTCAATTGAAAGAACAGTCAATTAGTTGCAGGTTCTCTGTGGAGCTTTTACGGCCATATTTTGTTCAACAAATCACCTTTTCTTTCCCAAATGTGTTTATTTTTTTTCACCATACGTATCACCAGGCAATATCAGTATACAATAATACAGGTACGATGCAGCTTCTCTGTATACTAGAGAAGCAAAAGGTACTCTCTAGGTGGATCCGTGGATGATATGACACACTTTTAGGATCAGATGAATCTTATATTTTCCTTTGAATTCTGTCACTATGGGCCAGATTCACGTAGAACTGCGGCGGCGTAACGTATCGTAGATACGTTACACCGCCGCAAGTTTTCATCGCAAGTGCCTGATTCACAAAGCACTTGCAATGAAAACCTACGCTGGCAGCCTCCGGCGAAAGCCCGCGTAATTTAAAGGGGCGTGTGCCATTTAAATTAGGCGCGATTCCGTGCTGGACCTACTGCGCATGCTCCGTTTCGAAATTCCCGCCGTGCTTTGCGCGAACTGACGTCATTTTTTCAAACGGCGACGTGCGTAGCGTACTTCCGTATTCCCAGACGTCTTACGCAAACAACGTGAATTTTTAAATTTCGACGCGGGAACGACAGCCATACTTTATACAGCACATACGTGTGCTGTGTAAAGTTAGGGCACCCAAAACGACGACTAAATTTGCGACGGGAAACTAGACTAGCAGCGACGTAGCGAACGCGAAAAACCGTCGTGGATCGCCATAACTCCTAATTTGCTTACCTGACGCTGGTTTACGACGCAAACTCCCCCCAGCGGCGGCCGCGGTACTGCATCCTAAGATCCGACAGTGTAAAACAATTACACCTGTCGGATCTTAGGCCCCATACACACGATAGAATTTATCCGCAGATACGGTTCAGCGGACCGTATCCGCGGATAAATCCTCTCTAAGATTTCAGAGGATTTCAATGCGATGGCGTGTACACACCATCGCATTGAAATCCGCGCTGAAATCCTCTGCCGATGACGTGTCGCGCCGTCGCCGCTATTATGACGCGGCGACGGGCGCGACGCTGTCATATAAGGAATTCCACGCATGCGTCTATTCATTACGGCGCGTGCGGGGAATCCCTTTGGACGGATGGATCCGGTAAGTCTGTACAGACGAGCGGATCCATCCGTTGGAATGGATTCCAGCAGATAGATATTCTGTGCATGTCGACAAATATTTATCTGCTGGAAATCCATTCCAGGGGAGATTTATCTGCGGATAGATATCCGACGGAGTGTACACACCATAGGATCTATCCGCAGAAACCCATTTGATGGGATTTATCTGCGGATAGATTCTATGGTGTGTATGGGGCCTGAGGGATATCTATGCGTAACTGATTCTATGAATCAGTCGCATAGATACTCTGAGAGATACGACGGAGTATCTGAGATACTCCGTCGTATCTCCTTTGTGAATCTGGCCCTATGTACTTACAATGTATCAAGTAAGGAATACAATTTTAAAAGATAGATTTCAGAGGATAGACTTAAAGCGGACCTTCAGTAATTTTTTCAACTTTTCATCTATGAAATCTTCTGCCATTGTTATTTTTACTTTGGATAGTAAACATTTTATTTATTTCTACTAGTAAATACCTTATACAGCCCACTTCCTGTTTCTTGTCTGGTCATTAGTCTATGCCAGGGGTCTTTAAACTACGGCCCTCCAGCTGTTGCAGAACTACACGTCTCATGAGGCATTGTAAAACTCTGGCATTCACAGACATGACTAGGCATGATGGGAATTGTAGTTCCTGAACATCTGGAGGGCCATAGCTTGGAGACCCCTGGTCTACACTAATGACATCACGCACATCTCTCTCTCTTTCTCACTCTCCTGAGAGTTTGCCAGGAAGGGAGGGGGGATGAGTCATAAAAGGGCCAATCAGAGCTGCAGGCTGCAGAGCTGGAGGTGTGCCTCTGTGTGTCTGTGTAAATCCAGAAAGTGAACAGGCAGCAGCTTCAGCTTCCCACAGTTAAAGTGGCTGCAGCCAGACTTTCTGCAGCATATTTGGCAAGTACAGAGTGGCAGTATATATAAAATGATATGCAAAATAGTTGGATGGAAGCTTCAGAATGGCAAATATGTTTTTTTTACAAATTATGTGAACAGACTGCAGTTCCTCTTTAAGTTAGACAGGCTGTTCACTTTCAAGGGAAGTTGCACTTTGCAAGGGAATGTGTACCAGAGCTTAGTGAATGAGGTCAACCTCTGCTGATTTCCATCATCCAATCATGTGAAAGCAAAAACTTTTTTTTTATTTACCCTGCATGTAATTGGGTATTCTAGGGACAAATTCCCTTGGACGGTGCTTCTGTGAAGTTCAAGTGAACAATGTACTGTATTTGTCTTTAGCAAATCAACTTCTATTCTTTTTTTATTTTATTTATTTAAAGTTTGCTTTATTGAGGAATTTTTTCCAATACAATACAAAATCCATATACATATAAAAATCTTACATACATCCTATTTTTATTAAATGCATAGCACAAATGTGAATTAAAGAGGTACCACAGTCTTAAAAAATAAATACAAGTCAGCAGCAAATATTGTAGTTAACCTGCCTGGCGGTCTTCCCGTGTGTGACACGGGGTGAGATTTTCAGGCTGCGAATGGTTACCCCGTGTCACACACGGGCTTGCCTCGCTCGATGCAGAAAAAAGGTTTTCTTACCTTTTCTCCGCGATCCAGCGTTGAATCCTCGCAGTGCACGGCGGGCGGATGTCCGCTCGATGCTGTGTGTTCCCCTGATTCCCTTCCCTGCGAGCGTCGCGACGCAGGGGGCGGAAGGAGGGGGGGGGGCGGCGGGAAATTCAAACGTATAAAAAGTAAAACAAAGTAAAACACAGTAAAAACACACTGATATCATTGGATTAAATTTTAAAAAAATACAGTGACCTTTGATTGCCCCCCCCAGTGCTTTCCAGTGCCCTGTCTGCAGAATTACTGTATCAGTGTCTGTATATTGCACAGCAATAATGGCAAAGCGCGCCTCTGCATCAAACTTATTATGCGACTTGCTGCCAAACAGCGACAGCGATGCCAAATCCATTGCGGAGGAGCTGAGCGACAGCGACGCGTGGGAAAGTTCATCGTCGGATGCAGAAAGTGATGTGGTTGACGATCCTGCACCTGTGCCCAGCGACGTGCGGACCTGGTGCGCAATTGATTGCGCTACGGAGCACGTAGCGCCCCCTAGGTTTCCGTTCACAGGATCACCTGGAATAAAAGTGGACATAGAGGATGACAATCCCTTAGAATACCTCCGACTATTTTTGACCGATGAGGTGATCGACAAAATTGTTTTGGAGACCAATCGGTATGAAGAACAGCAATCTGCTACCCAGCAGTTATTTTCAAGACGCAGAAAATGGGAGCCTGTGACCAGCGAGGATATATGGAAATTCCTTGGCCTCCTAATTTTGCAGGGAGTGGTGGGAAAACCACTCCAAAAGTGGTACTGGACCACAAATAAATTATTGGCCACACCTTTTTTTGGAACAGTAATGTCCGAATATCGGTTTTCACTTATAATGAAATATTTGCACTTTGCAAATAATGAGGAATTTGACGAACGGTCTCATCCAGCTCCAAAGCTTAAAAAAATTTGGGATATTTACCAAATGGTCCTGCAGAATTTCCAGCGGACCTACATACCGGAGAGGGACATTTCAATAGACGAAAGTCTCATGGCCTACAAAGGTCGCCTAAGCTGGATTCAATTCATTGCGTCTAAGCGCGCTCGCTTTGGGATAAAATCCTTTATGTTATGTGAGTCCAGCTCGGGATATATTTGGAACTCAGTACTTTATACTGGCAAAGGGACCAAATTCTCCCCGAGATTCAGTGATTTTGGGATGGCAACCGCGTCAGTGCTTTCATTGATAGAGCCCTTGCTCAACCAGGGCTACTGTATCACTACGGACAATTTCTATATGTCCCCAGAACTATACGAGTTCCTACTTCTGAATAGGACAGACGCTTATGGGACTGTGAGGCCTAACCGGCGTGACATGCCGTCAGGATTTCCAAACAAAAAGCTCGGGAAAGGACAAGTAGCTGCATGGCAAAAGGGGAAAATGTTGGCTCTGAAGTGGCGGGACAAAAAGGACGTTTCCCTTTTGAGCACGGTCCACAACACCTCGACCGCCATGGTCCATACCAAAGGTGGGAAAGACGTTCTAAAGCCACAGGTGGTGTTGGACTACAACCACACGATGGGAGGTGTGGACAGGGCTGACCAGGCCATGACTTTTTACCCTGCAATGAGAAAGCAGCAAAAAAAAATATTATAAAAAGATTTTCCGACATCTTTTGGAGCAATGTCTTTGGAACTCTTTCATCCTGCTCAAAAAAAAAGTCAGGTCTATCGTCCATGCGGACTTTATGTGGAAGGTGGCTGAACAAATTTTCCTCAAAAACCAAAAACCAACGGTGGTAAACCGTTCTGGACGACGGGCTTCTGGGGTTGTAAATCCAGAGCGACTAACTGGTCGACATTTTTTGGAATATGCACCACCCACTCCAAAAAAAAGCAGCACCCTCACGGATGTGTGTGGTTTGCTGCTCCAAGCGCGACGCCAGCGGAAGAAAATTCGCAAAGAAACGCGCTACTGTTGTCTCGACTGTGATGTTGGACTTTGCGCCATACCGTGCTTTAAGGATTTCCACACCCGAGACATTTATTGAATTATCATTTTGCACCCCTGTTTGACCCCCCAAAAAATCAGAGTATCTGAATATATTATTTGTTAAAATTTATTGAATAAAAACTATTGTTATTATTAAATTATTATTTGTTATTATTTATTATATTATAATTTATGATTTTGTGTTTCAAACTTTGTCATAGTCTATTAGAGACTCTGGTTTGGACAGATTTAGGTGAGTTATTCCTAAGAATTGCAGGCCTGCAATCTAAAACGCCAAATTTCCATGCAAAATAATGGTACCGCTTTCAGCACCTTTTTTCAGAAAGAATCATACCGCCAGGGAGGTTAATAAACAGACACTCGCCAGCCCAGAGATCTAGCTATGTCATCACCCAGGCCGGTTCTTCAAAGAACTTGAGGCCCCTGACTCTGCCATCTTAGTGGTGGAAAGCCAGCTGTGACTTCCTGCTGTTTCACAGTTGACATCTCACTGCACATGAGAAAGATTGCTCTGCAATGACAGATTAAGTGAGTGAGTGAGTGAGTGAGAAACTTGTAAAGCGCAACACATGCGAACTGAATCGCCTCTGGGCGCTGTATCCATTTCATGGGTAAGGAACCCCTTGACCTCAGAAGAGATGGGTTTTAATCTTTCTCCTGAAGGCCAAGTGGTCCGACTCCAGTCGGATGGTGGTTGGTAGTGCATTCCACAGGCGAGGTCCCTGGACTGCAAATCTTCGATCTCCTTTGGACTTGTATCTGGCTTTGGGTATCTGGAGTAGGTTTTGATTGGTGGATCGCAGAATGCGATTGGGGTTATGGGCTTTTATTTTTTCGCATAGATATTGGGGGGCGTTGCCTTGAATACACTTATGCATTAGGCAGAGTGCCTTGAAAGTGATTCTGTATTTTACTGGCAACCAATGAAGGGATCTCAGTGAAGGTCAGATTGATTCCCATGTTTTTTTTCCAGTCACTAGTCGAGCGGCCGTATTTTGAACGACTTGCAGACGAGTGATTTGGTATTTGGGGAGTTCTAGATAGAGGGCATTTGCGTAGTCAAGTCTGGAATTGATGATTGTTCCCACCACGACTGCAATGTCCTCTTTCGGGATAAAGGGCGTGAGTCTGCGTAGTAGGCGCAGCAGATGGTGGGATCCGCTGACTACTGACTGGTCCCACAGCCTCCTGGGACATGTGACATATGACGTGTCCCAGGAGGTTTGCGGGTGGGTGATGGAGACTTTCACAATTCATGCCTAGGCAAGAATTGTGGAAGTGGGAGCTGCTACCTGTCAGAAAAGGAACATTCCAAAGGTGTTAGAGAATGGGGAGGAGAGGCACACAAGTGAAGGTCCGCTTTACGTTCTGAAGAGTTCCATTCAATCCAGTGCATGTAGAAAAAAAGCAAAGCAGGTCATGTGACCTGAAAGTCATGTGACTGGCTTCTCATAGCGTGATACACAGAGAACTCTGTGGGGATCTATAAGCTAAATGCCTGTATTTTATGAATGGCTTATCGAGCCAGGTCAAAAACAAGTCATGTTGTTGAGTAGAGAGAGGAAGCGATCTCAGTGCTCTGCTATAAATGAGTTCCTAAATTGTTGCCCATAGTGACATTAGACCGTTTTTTATTTTCCCTGCTGATGAACAACTAAACCAGATTGACCATTATAGCCAACATTTCATATTTGTTTCCATATTCTGATTTTAGTTTTTACATAAAATACCTCAATTAGCTGATGACTAGGTGAGTAGCATGCCATAGTCAGTATATATCACATGAAAAGCACAGCGCTGTAGTGTACAACGTGACTAGAGATGGGTTTTTATTCATTTAAAGACAATGGATGTTAGTTGTCTGGGGATACTTGCACATCTTTTGTTATCTAAAGGTCATCCCTAATACAAGTCAGAGTTACAGATTCTTGCTTTGAAAATGTGACAGAACTCTGGAGCCATGCATGTCTTCAACCACTATATTGTCTTTCCATGAGTCAGAATTTATGTAAATGACTTGCAGGATTAAGTATCTTTTAAAAATGTCAGTTTAAATTGCATACAGGAATCTATCTATTAGAAACCTCCCATGGTAATTTGATCAAGGTGCCACCTGTTAGGATGTAATTGTTGGGGTATTTTCAAAACTTATTAGAATAGAAGAAATTGCTTGGATAAGTTATGAAACATCTTCCATAATACTGAACAAGTCCAGTTGACAATGACTAACTTCAACTAGATACTTGGATAAATGGGAACCTTCACAAACATTTAACAGAAACAATTCAGTCACATTAGGTTGGTCTGCTGAATTAGCATTGCACAATCTGATAATCAAATATCTCTAGTGTAGCTTAACCACTTAAGCCCCGGACCAATATGCTGCTAAATGCCCAGAGGCGTTTTTACAATTCGGCACTGCGTCGCTTTAACAGACAATTGCGCGGTCGTGCAACGTGGCTCCCAAACAAAATTTGCGTCCTTTTCTTCCCACAAATAGAGCTTTTTTTTATGGTATTTGATTGCCTCGCGATTTTTATTTTTTGCGCTATAAACAAAAATAGAGCGACATTTTTGAAAAACACTAACACTAACTGGCTGTCACACTAACTGTCACACTGACACTAAATGCAGTGATCAGTACATATATGATCACTGCATTCAGTGACAGTGTGACAGGGGGGTGATCGGAAGGGGTTAAATGTGCCTATGTGTACTGGTGTCAGTGTAGTGTTAGGTGCGACTTACTGTGACTCTTCTCTCATCTCGGCGGTTTGAAAATACCGCCGAGATGAGAGCTGCATCACTTCCTCTGCCTATGTTTACATTTTACAGGCAGAGGAAGTGACACAGTGGCTGCTCACAGGATTGGCTGGAAGCGATCACGAGGGGGCGGACAGAAACGAACAGCTGTCCCATCGAGTCGGATCGCTCCCGGAGGTAAGCCGCCCGCCGCACGCAGCGGAGGGGGTCGCGATCGGACCACCGACCCACTAGAAGGCAGGGACGTATATATACACGCCCATCTGCCTGTACGTGCCATTCTGTGGACGTAAATAGTCGTGCGGTGGGCGTTAAGTGGTTAAAGTGATTCTAAATGTTTAAGGTTTACGTACCTGAGCCCCATTTGATCAATGTGCATAAGAAAAGCGTCTCTCCTGGGTCTTTCTCCTCTCCGTGGCTCTCACAGCAGTGGAAACCATTGGCATCTGCTGCTGTCAATCATAGCTAAAGAGACAATGAGGAGAGAACAGGGGCAGGGCTCGGGAGATAGCCTGCTCAAGTGACCCCAAAGCTTGCTATTGGGGGCACTCGACAGGTGGGAGGAGCCATAACTGCCAGTGGGGACCAAAAATATCAGGTATCAGGGCTGCTCTGTTCAAAACCATTTCACAGATCAGGTACGTATGTTTGTTTTTAATATTCCTTTAGAATCACTGTAATGCTTATAAAGGCAGTTGGAGGTGCACAGACAATTCACCCATCTTCAGACACTCTGATCTTTTGGCACACACCCAAATGTAAATGTTGTATTCTTCTGAATGTCCAAATTTAGTCAGGTGGGGAGAAGGAACCCCGTGGAGGAATCCAAGAGTTTGGTTGTGCAAGGTACCCATAAACATGAAATTCTCTCAGATCAGGTGACGGTTTTCTCAGTCTATAGGAATTTCTAGGCAGATCATATGGAAACCAACAGTTCATTCCCAAATTACTAGATTCTGACATAAATTCTGGGGGATGACAAGAGGGGCTGAGTTCTCACAGCTAAATTAGCAGGAAACACCAAACTACAGAAGATTTCCTAACCTGTAGATGACCTTCACGTGCTGTGTGGTTCTTCTGACAAACTTGGATACAAACATGTTACAGCTAACAAGGCAATTATGATGTAAATAATTACAGGCTGAACTTGTGTTAAAATATAACTTATTTTTGTAATTTACAATAGTAAAATAAAGTAAGTTAATCATAATCACCATATTGATTTCTGGAAACGTTTATTTGCACATTATTAACAAGATTTTTTCTTTTTTCATTTTTAAAGAATAATTGCCAGATGGCACAGGGGAGCTGCTTCCTACAGATCAATAATACAGAAACAATGTGTTAGGTCATTAAACTGTCAACTTTCTTTTAGGTGCTAGTGTTCATCATTTTATTTATTTACTAATCTTAATAAAATAAATGGTGTACTGTACATACTGGACATTTACTGCTTGCAATTTTAAGCTTGGTGCTTGTTGCTGACTGTAATACCATCTGTAAAGTATATCTCACTCCATCTGTATATCATTTAGGAGATTCTCTTCACTTCCTCTTCTATAGATTTAATAACCAGAGAGAGAATATTTTTCTAATTTTAGGGAAATCCCTTCTGAGGTAGTTGTCATAGGAACAAGTGCCCCCATTTGAAGGCTCTGGTGGAAACTCAAGATTTTGGATATACCCTCACGTTTGTTCATGGTGACACTGGTGATCAGGACAAATGAATACAAATTTACAAAAAAAATAAAAAAAAATAAGTCTGCCCTTTTTCATAACTTATTTAACATGATTTATTTTTACTAGAACTGACATAGATTTGGTTAACAACTAAATAATAAAGTGGACTGCTTGATTACAATAGATTCAAGTGATTGTAAAGGTTTTGTTTTTTTTAAATAACAAACATATCATACTTACCTCTGCCGTGCAGCTCGTTTTGCACAGTGGCCCCAAACCTTGTCTTCTGGGGTCCCTCGGAGGCTGTCTCGGCTCCTCATCAGATAACCCCCTTTGGGAAGCACTTTCCCAAGGGGGTTACCTTGCGGGTGCGCTCCCGAGTCCAGCATTTGCATCCATAGACACGAATGCCGGACTCGGCCCTCGGCCCTATCCAATGAAGAGCCGAGAAGACTGAGCCTAGATCAAGCGTGTTCTCGACGCAGGATTTCGAGGGCTCAGGTAAGTAAATGGCGGGGGCTGGGGGGCCGGCAATTATCAGATGATTTTTCACCTGATTGCATAGGATGCATTAAGGTGAAAAAACAGGATGGTTTACAACCCCTTTAAGCCCTGAAACTGTTGGTGGTGGGAGACATATTGGAATTACTTTGCTTAAAGAAATACCCATGATCTTGTAATGTAGCTTTTTTTACTGAATTGACACATTTTTTAGGGAGGGATCTCCCTCAAGTGATGAGTACTTCTGGTATTTCTTAATTAGTTCTTAGTCATTAACCACTACACTGTTCACAAGTGGTGTTCAGAGACCGTGCAGAAAAAAAATAGTAGCATACAGTACTTCCAACTTTTTGAACGAGTATGGATGTAACAAGAGTGATATCCACCTTGTTCTGTTCTGATTCCGCAGGGAATCTGCTCCCTAATCCCCTGCTTAAGGGAGAGGAGTGTGCCTTTGTGAAAGGACCCTAAGAGGCCACTGACACCAAAGCAGAAAGAAAGTAGACAGGTTGCATTTTTGCACAGAGCTTTGTGACACATTACACTGCATTGTGTAGAATGAAATGCATTGGGTAGAAAAATGTAATTTTGTGGAATTTCAGTAAAAAAAGAAAAAGAGGTAAACAGTGTGAGGCATTGTAACACACATCATAATGCCCCTACACAACACACATCAGTGGGCATACCATCTGGTGTAAATTAATTCTTACTCTGTGGTATTTCATTAGTAAGTCACTGAAAGAAAATTCTAAAAAGCAAAAGCAGACCAATAGGCCCTGGGGCAGACCTGAAATATTGGAAATATATTAGTAGGTAGCAAATTGCACATTGTTTTATCGTTCATATTTCTTTTTTATACGTGTTTCAAGGCAACAAACTAGTAGGAAAAACTAGGTTTAATTACACATGTACTGTAGGCATTTATTTTTAGTCTTTAAAACTGTTCAGTCAGGAAAATCTGTTTCAAGCACTGTTGAAATCCAACTCCGGAAATTGATGGGATTATAATACACTGTCAATTAAATCATTTTATCACGCTATTATTGTACATGTTATTTAGCCTGAGAGTAGAAAATGTGGGAGTCCTGTAACTATGGAACCTACAAAACAAAAGATTTTTTAGATTTTGGTGACACTTGGCAGGCTCACTCATGCTTGCTTGGATAGCTTCCCATTGGTTCCTATGTCTACTTGCCATTTCCAACAGCTAATATTTAGCAGCATTTAGGTGAAGGGTAGTTTACAGTTTCCAATTACACTGGTGGTAGACAGCATTGCTCCCATGGCACAGGTTTTGCAAGGCATTTTCTGTTTTTCTAACATAGTGCACAGCTAAGTACCTTTTCTTTATCGTACATCACGGGACACAGAGCGGCATTCATTACTATATGGGTTATATGGAGTACCTTCAGGTGTAGACACTGCCAATCTCAAACAGGAAATGCCCCTCCCTATATAACCCCCTCCCATAGGAGGAGTACCTCAGTTTTTACGCCAGTGTCTTAGGTGTTAGTCATGGTTTAGCTTGCCTCCACATCCTTGGGATTAGGTGAGCTAACGGTTCTGTCCAAAAAAGCCTCAGCGCTAAAGTGGTCAGTAACCGGACCCCAAACCCTTGGGGTATAGCCCATAATGCTTTTCTTTTTAGAGAGCTGGACCCTGGGCCCAGAACTTAGAAACCTTTGGGTGCCTAATGTTTTCTGTTGCCAGAGTGCTATATGGGCCCAGGACAGTGGATCCTTCATAGGAACCCAGGGCCTGAAGGTCTAGACATCCCCACCGAGATGGGGGAAGATTGGGCCTCTTGCTTGGCAAAGTCCTGCGGCATGGAGCAGGTAAGTGAGGGGAAAACTTGCGGAACTTGGTTCTTAGCAGGTTTTTTCTGGGGGGTCACAGGGGACATGCCTAAAGTTATGCACTGCATCTGGCAAACTAGTCACATATCATAAAGATAGGATGGCTCTATATGTATTATTCCCTTAAGATGTGACCTCCCTTGTAGTGTTGGAAAAGCATTGAGTGGGCCTGTGTTATATAAAAATATATGTGTGTGTCAGAGAGCTGTGCTTACCTGCAAGCCTCCAGGCGATGCTCCATTCAGTCTTCCTCCTCACGGCCTGCAAAGCAGGCAAAACGCTGACCTCCTCATGGCTGCAGTTTGCTGGAGCAGAGAGGTCCCTTCCTCCCAACCCCACCCCCCCCCTGCGGGAGGGGCATTTCCTGTTTGAGATTGCTGGGGGGGAAGGGCGGGTCAGTGGCTTAAGGAAGGGGCGGGCCCTTCCTTGTTTGTTCCATATAGCTCATTCAATACTTTGGAACTGAGGAGGAAAGACCAGAACGGCAAGCATGGGGCGCCGAGGACACACAGTGGCCAGAAAGAATATTGCAGTCTTCAGAAAGACTGTTTTCAAGCCTAGGAATAGGCTGTTTCTTTTCCATCTCATAGTTTTTCTTGCAATACTACTCAGGGGGACAGAATGTTTTTTCTTTCCTAGATTTGAAAAAAAAAAAAAAAAAAAGATTTTTTTTTGAAAAAAAAAAAAAAAAAAGAGAAGTGTCATCTAGGGGAGAGGAAGCATTTTTTATCCCCCAAACAGGTGTTTGGGCATTTAACTATTTATAAGTCCCAGGTACCAATAAGTAGCAGGTGTACCTCGGTATTGTACCATGGCATCAAAAAACAAGGGTACAAGAGGTGGGGATTCCCCCAGAGAGTCTGAGGTCTCGGACAATGCTATGCCGCTGCTTTCCCCACAGGGAGCCTTGGGGCCATCGGGATCTGGGGCTGGAGCTGACGCGGGTCAGTCCAACCCTAAGATGGTCACGGAGGAGGTATTACTCACCTCTTTAAAAGAGATGCAGAAAGCATGGGGTAAAATGATAGCCGCAGCTATGCGGGGCAGTAAGCGGAATAGATCTCCGTCGCCCGAGCGCGGACCCTCAGAAGAGGAGGTCCTTTCCTCAGGGGAATTGGACGACCTCTTGGACAAGGACCAAGTAGGTTCAGGGATCGAAGATCCGGATACAGAGGAGTCTGGGGCAGTCTCCCTGAGGGAGAGCTGGTGGATTCAAGGATTGTCGGACTTGGTCCATAGGGCATTCAACTGGCCAGTACCAGATCTCCAGGTATCGACGGTTTCAGCTTTGGGTTCACTGAGGGCGCCTCAAAGCAATGCTGTGTTTCCGATCCATCCTCTATTAGAGGGAGTTTTGTTCCAAGATTGGAACAAGCCAGATAAGATCTTCTTACCACCTAAGAAGTTCTCTGTCCTATATCCTATGGAAGAAAAATTTTCCAAAAGATGGGCTACTCCTGCAGTGGACGCAGCCATCTCATGTGTTAACAAATCGTTAACATGCCCTGTAGAAAACATACAGGTGTTCAAGGATCCAGTTGATAAGCGCTTGGAAGCACTACTTAAGAACTCCTTCACTACTGCAGGGGCAGTAGTACAGCCAGCTGTGGCTGCGATTGGGGTCGCTCAAGCATTATCGGATCAATTTAAGCAGATGCTTAAACTTATTCCTGCCCAGCAGGCAGAAGAATTTTCGGATGTCCCTAAGGCCATATGTTTTACGGTAGACGCAATCAAGGATTCTATCCAGCAAGCGTCACGTTTATCGTTATCCCTTATCCATATGAGAAGACTCTTATGGTTAAAAGCTGGGAGGCTGAGCCCCCATGCAAGAAGCTCCTGGTAGGGTTCCCCTTCCATGGAGGACGACTCTTCGGAGAAGACCTAGATAAATACATTCAGACCATTTCAAACGGCAAGAGTACTCTCTTGCCAACTAAGAAGAAGGTTCAGGGGCCTGCGTTTAAACGACAGTATTCCCCTGGGCAGGGGCCCTCTAATGCCAAGCAGTATCGACGGCCTCCTGCAAAAAGCAAACTTCGGCTTCAACAGCAAATCACAAGGACAGGCTGTTAGAGGCAAAAGGCAGTGGTTTCGCAAACCAGCAAAACCAGCCCCAAGCCAACCTTATGAAGGGGCGCCCCCACCCACGAAGGTGGGGGGAAGGCTGCGACTCTTTTCAGAGATTTGGGAAGCCAGCATTCCCGACGAGTGGTACGGTCCTTCCGTGGCCACAGGCTACAAATTAGATTTCCTAAGGTTTCCTCCTCCTCATTTCCAGGAGTCGAGGATTCCAAACGATCCGCCTCGGATTCCGGCCAGCCTGGAACAGGGGCTGGGTTTCTACTCCAACCTATTCATCATCCCCAATGGAGATGTCAGGCCAATTTTGGACCTAAAGATGGTAAATGCATATCTAAAGATCCGCTCATTTCGGATGGAATCCGTGCGGTCCAGCAGCTGCCACACTCCAGAAGGACGACTTCATGGCGTCCATAGACATAAAGGATGCCTACCTTCATGTTCCAATTTATCAGCCACATCAAAGATATCTACGCTTCATGGTGGCTTCGCGTCACTTCCAATTCGTGGCGCTTCCCTTCGGGTTGGCTACGGCCCCCCGGGTGTTCACGAAGGTCCTAGCTCCGATCCTAGCCAAGCTAAGGATCCAAGGGGGTCACGATCCTAGCATACCTGGACGACCTCCTAGTCATAGACCACTCGTCTCCCGGCTTGGAGCGAGCAGTGGCCCTCACGGTCCAATACCTCGAGAGGTTCGGCTGGGTCCTAAATCGAGAAAGTCAGCTTTCCAGCCCACAAGGCAGTTGGAATATCTCGGCATGAGATTAGACACAGAACAACAAGGAGTGTTCCTACCTCTGAGGAAGGTAAAAGCCATCAAGGAATTAATCCTACTGGTTCTAAGCAAGAAAGAACCGACTATTCGCCTATGTATGAGGTTACTAGGCAAGATGGTGGCCACATTCGAGGCGGTACCATACGCCCAGAGCCACACTCGCATCCTACAGGCAGCCATCCTGTCAGCATGGAGCAGAAGGCCACAGGCCTTGGATATCCCGTTGCCGCTCTCATCAAGAGTCCGACAAAGTCTGTGTTGGTGGTTAGACCCTCAGAATCTACTGAAAGGGAAGTCTTTCAGCCCAGTGGCTTGGAAGATAGTGACCACAGACGCCAGCCTGACGGGCTGGGGAGCAATTTTGGATGGTTTGCACTCGCCAAGGTACTTGGGCAAAGCCAGAGAAGCAGTTGCCCATCAACATCTTGGAGCTCAGAGCTGCTCGACTAGCCCTCAGGGCTTGGACGTCAAAATTGCAGGGGTTCCCGGTGAGAATTCAATCAGACAATGCCACGGCCGTGGCATACATAAATCACCAAGGGGGAACCAGGAGTCAAGCCGCTCAGAGAGAGGTGAGCTTGATTCTCCTATGGGCAGAGGCTCATGTGCCCTGCATATCGGCAATATTCATTCCAGGAGTGGACAACTTTCAGGCGGACTTCTTAAGCCGCCAGACTCTATGGCCGGGGGAATGGTCTCTGCATCCACAAGTCTTTCAAGCACTCTGCCAAAGATGGGGAGTGCGGACGTGGATATCATGGCATCGAGACTCAACAAGAAACTAGACAGGTTCATATCCCGCTCAAGGGATCCGATGGCCTGCGGAACCGATGCGTTGGTTTGCCCTTGGCATCAGTTCAAACTTCTTTATGCATTTCCCCCGCTCCAGTTACTACCCCGCCTGCTGCGCAGGATACGGGTGGAGCACATACCAGTCATCCTGGTAGCTCCAGCATGGCCCAGAAGGGCATGGTACTCACTAATCTTAAGGATGGTAGTGGGAGCCCCTTGGACTCTTCCTCTACGGCCAGACCTGCTATCGCAAGGTCCGATCCTCCACCCTGCCTTACGGCATCTAAATTTGACGGCCTGGAAGCTGAATCCCTGATTCTCAGGGGTAGAGGTCTGTCTCAGAAAGTAATCTCTACCCTAATCAGAGCCAGGAAACCGGTCTCTAGGGTGATTTATTACAGGGTCTGGAAGGCCTATGTAGGCTGGTGTGAGTCCAAGCGATGGCTTTCTCGCAAATTTACCATCGATAGAGTATTAAGTTTCTCCAGCTAGGAGTGGATAAAGGATTGCATTAAGCACAATCAAAGGACAGATTTCTGCTCTGTCAGTGTGGTTTCAGCGGCCGCTGGCCACCCACTCGCTGGTTAAGACCTTCCTTCAAGGGGTCTTACGTATTAGACCTCCAGTTAAATCCCCGCTTTGTCCGTGGGATTTAAATCTTGTTCTGTCAAGTTTACAGAAACAACCGTTTGAGCCGTTGGCTGATATTCCTTTGGTTCTACTGACAAGGAAGTTAGTATTTTTGGTTGCCATAGTTCCGCAAGAAGAGTATCGGAACTGGCGGCCTTATCCTGGTAAGGAACCATATCTTGTTTTTCATAAGGACAGGGTCGTTCTCCGCCCTCATCCTTCCTTCCTACCGAAGGTCATATCCAGTTTTCATTTGAACCAGGATTTGGTATTACCATCCTTCTTCCCTAAACCTACTTCCAGAAGGAAGGGTTGCTGCATACCTTGGATATTGTCAGGGCCATGAAGGCCTATCTTAAAGCTACAAAGAAGATCCGGGAAAACAGATGTGCTGTTCATTCTACCGGATGGGCCCAAGAAGGGGGCAGGCAGCTGCAAAGTCCACCATTTCTAGGTGGATTAAGCAATTAATCACTCAGGCCTACGGCTTGAAAGGGTTGCCTCCTCCAGTATCATTAAAGGCTCATTCTACTAGAGCCATGGGCGCCTCCTGGGCAGCACACCACCAGATCTCTATGGCTCAAGTTTGCAAGGCGGCAACCTGGTCTTCTGTCCACACGTTTACAAAATTCTACAAGTTGGACGTAAGAAGGAATACTGATACTGCCTCGGGCAGGCAGTGCTGCAGGCTGCAGTTTGAGACCCTCGGATTCCGGGGGCTCCTCTTTTTTGAGTTAAATTTAAAATTTAAAAATTATTTTTCTCAACTAAGTTGATTTATTATGATTTGAGTATATCTCTAAATTAAATCCTTTGTCTTGGAGATGTTCTCCCTCCCCTCATTGTAAGCATTGCTTTGGGACATCCCATATAGTATGAATGCCGCTCTGTGTCCCGTGATGTACGATAAAGAAAAAGAGATTTTTAATACAGCTTACCTGTAAAATCTTTTTCTTGGAGTACATCACGGGACACAGAGCTCCCACCCCTCTTTTTTGAGGACCATTTTGGGAGGCATACTGCTTGCTACAAAACTGAGGTACTCCTCCTATGGGAGGGGGTTATATAGGGAGGGGCATTTCCTGTTGAGATTGCCAGTGTCTACACCTGAAGGTACTCCATATAACCCATATAGTAATGAATGCCGCTCTGTGTCCCGTGATGTACTCCAAGAAAAAGATTTTACAGGTAAGCTGTATTAAAAATCTCTTTTTTTCCTGTAAGGCAGTCTCCCATTAATTAAAACTCTGTAGCTTTAATACACTATAAGGAGATTGGGGAAAAATGAGGAGTTGAAAACATCATAATACTTAAAGTAAAACAGTTAAAGGTTTAGATCACCTTTCCTGCAGTTTTTCCACATAGCCCCCCTATTTATTTTAGGATCCCCAGCACATGACATACTACTGCTCAGTAAGTAAAAATGGTGCTCCTTTTCCTCTCTATATGTATAGGCCATGTGTGGCCTGTCAAAAGAAACACCTCAGTGCTCAGATAGGATATTAGAATTGTGCACCCTAGCGGCAATTGGGCAACACATCACCCCTGACAGAAGAGAGCTCTGTGTTGTTAGAGAGCTATCTTTTGTCATTCACTCAACCGATCAGTAAGTGCCGACCATAAATCATTGTCTGGGACCCGCTGATCAGCTTGTACTGCAGTAAACTTCAGCACAGACGGGGGTGGGGAGGGGCGGCAGGCCCGCACGCGCATCCCCTACCCGGGAGAAGTGGATCACATACATGTAAGTGATCCAGTGCAGGGGGGCCACTCAGCTGCAGTATATCTGCAGTAGGTGGCCCCCAAGTGGTTATTGCATCCACTGACACAAATGATAAGGGTAGTTGTTGACACTAATACCAATGAAGGAAGAAGGGTTATTACTGCAGATACTGACACCATTGAAGGTGGGGCTATTATTTCTGATATTGACACCAATGCTCAGGTTTTTTTTGATGACCGACACCAATGTTCAGGTTATTATTACTGATTGACACCAATGCTGAAGGTTATTATTGCTGACACAGACACCAATGAAGGGGGGTCATTACCACTACCTCTGCTCTGAGCTAAACATTTCTTCACAGAAACCCTTGCATAGCCAAGTCTGTAACAGTGCTTCACTTCCATAAGGTGACAGTCTCAGTATGTAGGTAAACAGAGGGGTCCCTGACGAAAAAGTTTCCTCGAATGTGAAATATTCCTGTAGTATGCATGTCCTTTCTTGGTTTTATTGTAATAATTTTGTTGTTGCCCCGCGTTTTTTAATTGAAAATTGTTAAAATAAAAATACTTGATTTAGATGTTACCCTCCAACATAAAAACAAATATGGTCGTTGGGCCCTATATATATATATAGCTGTTGGTAAAACTAAAATTGATTTACAGAGCTTATAACATGTTTGTCTTTAGGATGTGTGCTTATCTGTGCCTATAAGCTGGGCATTAGGTGAGATATATCTCAGCTACAGCATGAGTGCTAACAGTTGCCTATTCTTGTCCTGTGTTGAAGAAATTCTCAGTCTTGCCATCACACTTCACATTTTTTCTTCTCAACATAAACTAAATCCTTAGTCACCATCGAGCGGTTGTATTTTTTTTTTTATTTGTGTTAGATGAAGAAATCACACTTTATCTGAGTGAAATGAATCTACTGACGTGCAATGCCGAAGGTGAAATTGGAAATGAGAAATGATAACTAGGGGAATGGTGATGTACAGTAAATGCGCGTCTGCTGCCTTCCACCCAGCAAATCAGTTTTTATGCATCTGTCGACTCTAACTAATGCATTCAGATATCTTAATTTAAGAGGATTATGGCATCAGAACAGCCTGAATATCTTTATGTAATATATATATTGAGTTTAAAATTCCTTATCCTTTTTTTATTAGTTTAGTGAGTACAGTTTAACATTTGGAGCTGTTGAGGAGATATATAGGAATCAGACACCACAAGTCCCAGCACGTGCATGCTAGTATCTTGCCTATTTATAACTTCTGTAATAATGCATAGCTACAGCTCATTTTCAGTTGGCCACATACATACAATCTGACAGTATATAAACTAAAAGTATTGTTTGGTAGACCTTCATACTATATACTGTAGTTGTTGCTAAGAGGAGATTTGTACAGATATTGTTACAATTATATTGCTAAATGTGTGAACATTTCCAAATGGTGAGCTACTTCTAGAAGTAAACAGCAAAATAAAACAAATATGCAAGATGACTACCCCTAATATCAAAGAAAAAAATAAAAAAAAATGAAAAATGCAGTATTATCGAGTATAATGCAATAATGTTGTGAAAACAATGATAATGTGTGCTAATTCAATAGGTTATGCAGCAAAAATAGAGAAATAGGCATAAATTACTATTCCTAACTTAAAACAAACAAAAAATGCAGTAATATGCGATAATATGTGAAACAGTGATACAGTGCACTAATTCAAGTAGCTATGCAACAAAAATAGACAAATATGCATGAATCCCTAACATAAAAAAAAAAAAAAAATGCAGTATTATGTGATATGCGAAACATAAAAAAATAGTAAAATAAGTCCCAGATAATAAAGTGCATGTGCATAAAAAAGTGATGAGATATGAAGATCAAGTGCTCAAAAAACTGTTTGTGAAAGTTGTGAACACAATTGCTCTCACCATCTAGGCATCCACTAGGCCAAAGACCCCAACATGTCTATTGGCGCTTTGGTATACATATCCTTAATTTCAGTTCACATTCCACTCTCCTCTCCTGTCCTGCACCAAAATCCACAGCGGGTCTGACAATATTTGTTTATTTTTGCTGCGCAGCTTCTTGATTTAGTCCACTTTATTACTGTTTTTACATATTATCAGTAGGTATGGTGTTCTTTGGTTGCAACTCAGCATTCTCTCTCCTCCAAACACGACGAGTTGTGTTTCTACCAAACAGTTCTACTTTGGTTTCATCTGACCATATGACATTCTGCCAATTCTCTTCTGGACCATCCAAATGCTCTCTAGAAAACCTCAGACGGGCCCGGACATGTACTGGCTTAAGCAGGGGGACACATCTGGTACTGCAGGATCTGAGTCCCCGGCGGCGTAGTGTGTTACTGATGGTAGCCTTTGTTACATTGGTCCCAGTTCTCTGCAGGTCATTCACTAGGTGCCCCGTGTGGTTCTGGGATTTTTGTTCACTGTTCTTTTGATCATTTTGACCCCATGGGGTAAGATCTTGCGTGGAGCCCCAGATCGAGGGAGATTATCAGTGGTCTTGTATGTCTTCCATTTTCTAATTATTGATCCCACAGTTGATTTCTTCACACCAAGCTGCTTGCCTATTGCAGATTCAGTCTTCCCAGCCTGGTGCAGGTCTACAATTATGTTTCTGGTGTCCTTCAACAGCTCTTTGGTCTTCACCATAGTGGAGTTTGTTCACCATAGTGGAGTTTGGAGTGTGGCTGTTTGAGGTTGTGGACAGGTGTCTTTTATACTGATAACAAGTTCAAACAGGTGCCATTAATACAGGTAATGAGTGGAGGACAGAGGAGTCTCTTAAAGAAGAAGATACAGGTCTGTGAGAGACAGAAATCTTGCTTGTTTGTAGAGGAGACTTATTTTCCACCATAATTTGCAAATAAGTTCTTTCCAAATCAGACAATGTGTTTGTCTGGATTTGTTTCCACATTTTGTCTCTCATAGTTGAGGTATACCTATGATGACAATTCCTATTGTACAACTGTGGTAGTTCAAGAGAAAACTGTACTGATCCAAGCTCTGAGTGTATTTCTCTGATCCTTAATTAATCTAGGTGCTAGCTTCTAAGGCCCCTTTCACACGATTGGACTGGTCTGGTCCGCCTGTCAGTTTTGACGGCGGAACCTGAACGACCACTCCATGCAGTCCTATGGAGCGTCGGATGTCAGCAGAGACATGTCCGCTGACATCCGACCCGATTCAATCCGCCAAAATCAGACGGATGGTGATACGTCCCCATCCGTCCATGGCTGGTGACATGCTGTCTGTTTTCATCAGATCTCCCCATAGGAGACAGCGGTGCTGCACAAGCCCCTACCCGCTCATTGAGCAGAGAGGGACTTGTCATCCGCCAGCTCAGTGGAGAGCTGAGGGCTAAAGCCTCGTACACACGGCCGAGGAACTCGACGTGCCAAACACATCGAGTTCCTCGGCCAGTTCAGCCCTGAAGCCGCCGAGGAGCTCAGCGGGACGAGAGCTCCCATAGAACAACGAGGAAATAGAGAACATGTTCTCTATTTCCTCGCCGAGCTCCTCGTCGGCTTCCTCGGCCGAAAGTGTACACACGGCCGGGTTTCTCGGCAGAATTCAGCCAGAAACTCGGTCGGAAGCTGAATTCTGCCGAGGAAACTGGTCGTGTGTACGGGGCCTGAGAGTTTGTCTGGCATGATAGTGAAGCAGAAAATAAAGCTGCACTCTGAGATGCCAAACCATGAAGTCTATTCAAGACAGGAGCTT
Source organism: Rana temporaria (assembly GCF_905171775.1). Taxonomy (NCBI): domain Eukaryota; kingdom Metazoa; phylum Chordata; class Amphibia; order Anura; family Ranidae; genus Rana; species Rana temporaria. The sequence continues at coordinate 132,480,685 of NC_053492.1, read as the reverse complement.
CCAGACACAGTCTCCGCCCTGACGTGTTTCAACCAAATTGGCCTTATTCATAGAGGTATGAATTGTTCTTTGAATAAACCTCATGCTTTGATATTTCAGAGTGTGGGTTTATTTTCTGCTTCACCATCCTGATGAACAAGTAATAAATTGAAACCTCCAGCCAGAAAAGAAGATACAAGCAGATTACCATAAAAACGCAAGCTCCGCTAATTCACTAGCACGCCATGCCACCACATATACTTAAGAACCTTACATGCCAGTTTCTTCCCATGGTATCAAGGTGAAGATGATGTCTGGAACTTCCAGTGAGATTCTGTGAACGCTAAGGATCCCAAATCGTGCAAGAAGATAATGTTTTTTTTTTTCTGTGTAGAACAAGTATAAAGAAACCTGGGGAAATTTAATTGTTTCTAAATTGTATCTCCATAGGCAGGTTGAAGACAATGGAATCTATATAGTTAAGCTCCAGCTGGAATATAAAAATCACCCGTACCCCTGCAGAACTGAATGAGTTTACAGTGAAAGGCAGCACCTACTTTTTCCTGCAGATTAATGGCTTTTATGATGTCCTACTGTACAAGTTATATGGTAAACCTCGAGACAGAAAAAGAGAAACATGCAGGAGAGCAATTTTCAGCCAATTCACTCTCCCTATTTGAAGAATGATTAAATTAAATGCTGAGCGAGAAATGCACTATCTTGGCTGTAATGAGGTTTAAAAATGATCCAAAATAGATAGAAAACATTTTTCTTCCTCTCTTCTTTTACTGTAAATTGTGTGGTCATTACATGGCTCTGAAAACGAAACGTCTAATGCACAGAATATTGAATGTGTTGACAAGCTGCAAGATTTATCAAGCAATGCTTTTAAAGGGCTTACAATATATTAACACCAGCTGTGCTCATACATGCTGTTTGACCACAAAACCATTGGCCTGATTTAACACTGTTTACTGTGTTATTAAGGCTCTGCTACACCTTTTAACTCTTTCTCTGTCAGATTTACTTATTCAGAATTTTCTCCCAGAGACTGTGAATATGATTTACTAAAGCAAATAAACAAGCCATGGTAAATTGTTGTGGCAGGCTGGCATTGCAGGCCTGAATGTGCATGTGGTTGTACATGTACAAAGCAACTGTGATCCTTAAACCTGACCTAGAAAAAAAGCAATGTATGTACAGGTGGTTCTTACTGGAATCTATAGCATCTAATCATCATTGAATCTCATCTCGTGGGTTAATGAGGCGTTTTACAAATTGCATTTTTTTACAGTCATTTTTAGGCTGGCTTCATATCTCGCATAGCAAAACAAAAGTAACCATGCATCGGTGTTGCGATGGGTTGCGGCACCAGTAAAAGTGGTTCTAAAGGCAGAAGGTTTTTTGCCTTAATGCATTTTCTGCATTTGTTAGTTAATTATGCAGTGTATGAATGTATGACCTACCCTTGAAGCAAATAATCTGTTCTTTAAAGACATGATCATTTAAAATGTGTGTGTATTTGTTAAATGCTTTGATAAGTCTTTATTATGACACAAGTTCGCAAAGATCAGACCATACAAAAGTTCCCCAACTTTTTTCACAGCTGTTTGTAGTTTTTTATTGAAGTTGATGTTCTATGGATGTAGTAAATTCATAGGTTTAGAGTACTGATGCCTGTACTGTGTTTATACCCGGATTTGCCAAAACGATTAATTGTCATAAATCTTGTAACCCGAGTTTGAACTCAGAAAAGCTTTTGTACACTGCTTACAGTGAAGCCCTCTGCCAGATATTCATTGTTGTCTGGATCCCCCTATATTTTTCCTGATGACCATTGTCACCATGACAGAAAGCCACCGCAGCAAAGTAGGCCATACATAGTACATTTTCATTCATTCAATCGGCGGGTTGAACAAAAGAAAATCGATTACCCTATCCACATATTTTAGGTGGGTGGGAATGCTCCCTCCCACAGAGCTATTGTATTCTGACAATGGGGAGGTTTCCCCACCATCAGAATACACACAGCAGGTACAACTTCCCTCTCTTACCTTGGAGGACAGCGAATTTGTGGATAGCCCTATTCAGAGTGTTGGGTCAATAGACCCATTGAGTGGTATCTAGCTCACAAAGATGAGGTGCTTTCTCGCTTGTTGTCACTTTATATCTACATTTTAAAAGATAAAATGCTACTGGATTCTATGAGTGATGCCCTGGTTGTATTAATTTCAAAACCGCATAAAGATCCCACATTTGCGAGTCTTACTGTCCTATCTCTCTGATTAACATGGACCTTAAGATTCTCTCTAAACTACTTGCGATTTGTTTAAATACTGTAATCACCAAACTAATCCACCCAGATCAAACCAGTTTTATTCCAGGCCACTCCACATATATTAACCTTAGACAATTGTATACCAATTTACAAGTTCCTAATGACTCAGATACCCCTATACCCCTCTATAGAGTGGCCCTTCTTAATACAAGTATTATGTAAATATGGTTTTGGAGAAACCTTCATTATCAAGATTGAGATCCTTTTTGCCTCACTACGAGCAAGTTTGAGAGTTAATGGAAAAATATCTGAACCTTTTTCCATTCAACGAGTCATAAGACAAGGATGATCACTTTCCCCTCTGTTGTTTGCTATGGGAATTGAGCCTCTGTTGGAGCTACTCAGAATTTCTCCCCAGTTTGGTGTAAAAACACACATCCCTGTTCTGAGCGGAGAGGAGATGCAGATCGTGAGTTCCTACAAGCTGGGAACCACGATCTGTCACATCCTCCTACAGTTAGCTAGGGAAAACAGTTAACCTCTTGATCGCCCCTAGTGTTAACCCCTTCCCTGGCAGTGACATTTACACAGTAATCAGTGCATTTTTATAGCACTAATCGCTGTATAAATGCCAATGGTCCCAAAAATAATAAGAAGAATACATATCGGCCTAAACAGAGGAAAAAAAAACACTTTTTTGAAGAAAGAAAAATGGAGATATTTATTATAGCAAAAGGTACAAAATATTGTGTTTTTTTCAAAATAGTCGCTCTTTTTTGTTTATAGTGCAACAAATAAAAACTGCAGAGATGATCAAAAACCCCCAAAAGAAAGCTCTATTTTTGGGGAAAAAAGAGACGTCGGTACCGTATCGCAAAAAATGGCTCGGTCATTGAGTCGCCAAATCTTCTCGGGCTGAAGTGGTTAAAACATTCGCTCAATTGCAGCATGAATTTTGATTGCCTCCAACATGGCATTTCAGATATTTGCTCTTACACCATGCGGGACCATGCGGGACCCGAGACTCGGCTAGGATTACGTAATGTGCATTACGTAATGTGCAAATAAATAATTTGTTAGTTAGACCGTGCACTGCTTACGCCTGATCATTCTAAGCTGATTTGGTGTCGCTGATTGAGCAGAAATGTTCCAACAGGCTGGTTGTACAGAAGTTGCTCAAGATATATATATATATATATATATATATATGCAGCATATAGAGTTTAGGCTTGCACCTTGTGTATTTGGCTGTTTTACTCATTCCTTCCTTCACTGACATAAACCAACCATTCTCCTAAACATAATAGCTGACCAATAAGTTGTAACCATAACTCATGCTTTTAGTTTTCATTTTCTTCTCTTCCCTGCTCTTCTGATATCCATCTTCTGGGCATCTGGTTTAAAAAAAATGCATGAAGACTACTTGTAGCATCATTAAACACGACATTCCACATTGCACTTGTCTAGAACCCATTGCGTGAATGAGCAGGTAGGCGTTGGTCCATGAGCATACTTTTCGCTTGTAAAGTCTTTTGTAGGAATGGCTGGAAGTATTCTGCATATTGATCTCATGGAGCATGAAAACTGGAGACACAAGGCCCATTAAAATACAGGTCAGGGAAATGTATTCTGTTCTTTCCAAAATGGAAAGCTTTAATTATCATCTTGTACTGGTTGAAAAATCATGACCCTGGTAATGGTTTTTGCTGATGCATTTGCTAATATGCGGAAGGTAGGGTGATAGTTGTAATCTACAGCACTTTATAAATGCTGACGATGATTAGAAGTTTTATTTTTCATAATGATCTGGTAATGTAGTTAATAGGCCATAACTAATGATCACTGAATGAGAATACTGCAATTTATTTAGCTTTTTTACCAGAGGAAACCACTTTCCTTTAATACACCTTCCGGGCAAATTATGAATATTGGAATAAAAAATGTATTTGGAAAGAGAATCGTTTAAAGTGTGAAAATATTCTGCTAATTGTAAAAGGAGAAAGTACACTATAAATCGTTGCATTAACTTCAGAGGCACCAAAAATACGAAATAAAGAGTGTGAAATTATGTAAAACTAAATTGCTGCTAATAATATTATAATAATAATGGTTAATCATGAAATTTGGGTCAGTCCACTAACTTTAAAGCAAATACACATTTTTGACAGATGCATTTGCTTTACAGCAGGAGACTTAAACTGGCGGGCCTCCAGCTGTTGCAAAACTACAAGTCCCATCATGCCTCTGCCTGTGGGAGTCATGCTTGTAACTGTCAGCCTTGCAACGCATCATGGGACTTGTAGTTTCACAACAGCTGGAGGGCCGCCAGTTTGAGACCCCTGCTTTACAGGGTTCTGTTTATAGTGCAGTAGTTAAACGTTAATTAAAAATCATAATTGTAGATTTTGTTTTGTAGAATAAAAACCTATGTCTATCATATTGGTCTTCCTATCCAGATATATGCTAATAAATAAATAAATACATACAGTTAATGCATAACTGGTAAAAAATAAATAAAAATGTACTGGTAAAAAATTAGCAGTTTTATACCTCAGACTGATTCAATAAAAAGTACTGTACATATATTCAGGACAATCTTTTCTGGTTTTCAGTAGGCTGCAACCCATCAAAACTCCTGTAATGTTGAAATGTCTTTTAATGGTAAATTTAAGTGTGTTATCAATGAATTTTGTAGTTTAAAACTACTTTTTTTAACACTTCCATGAAAGTATTTTTTTTTTTTAAAGGAAAAGTAATTTTTAATAACATTCAATTGCAATATTAGTGTTGCAATTATATGAGCTATATTTTTTCTTTATTTACTATTTTCTTTTTCTCCGTCAAGAAAGTATTTTTAGCATGCTTTCAGTTTTACTAAATCCTAAACCTTGAATTTCCATTTCATGCTATCACTCTTTTCATAGCCAAAAACTTGACACCCCAGTCATGTAATTCATTTGTTTAACTCATCTTTTTTTACTGGCATAATTGGCCGAATAGACATTGGAGGTAGTTGGCCATACAGCCATGGTCCAACTACCCTATGTAAGCAAATACATTGTTGTATTAAATCAAATCATCTATTTGGCTGAACATCCCCCTCATTATAATAAAGCTTGCCTGTAGGTAAAAATAATATCTCCTAAACATGCTCTGTGTAGGAGATATTCTAGCGAGCAGCAGCCGGTGACATCACAGATGCATGCACTCTGAAGTAAAGGTATACCTGTTCCATTTCTTCAGAGCACTGTACCGTGGCTGTGACTCCTGCGAGCATGCGCAGGAGGGACGTCATAGTGGCTCAGCCACTCATGCTGCTGGAGCCAGCGAACCCGGAATGAAGACCGGGTGAAGATGAAAGCCTCTGCAGTGGTGACAGCGTGGTGCTGGAGGGCTTTGTTCTAATGTAAGTTTTTTATAATGTGCTAGTATGCCATGCATATTAGAACATTATGTAATTGCCTTGCAGGGAATTTTTTTCCCCAATGTCACCGTTTACTGCCACTTTAAGAGGTTGAATAACCATAAGGTAGCCATAAGGTCCTGTCTGATCAAGGTTTGTAATGCATACCCTATATACGTGAAATTGTCAGCTGATTCAGCTAAAATGACTGCATTTAACCATCTCCTCTTAAGTCTATGGGTAGCAAATCTGTGACCAAATATAAAACAAATATTTACACAGCATAGTTTGCAACTTCAAGTACCTCTTGTGGTTTTATTTTTCACAGAGAACGCTTATACATTTCCAGAAGTAAGCTCTGGCACCTAAAGCCTCGTACACACGACCAGTTTTCTCTGCAAAAACCAGCAAGAAAACTGCTTCTTCCCGAGATTACCATTCGTGTGTATGAGGCTTTCAGGTTTCTCGTCAGGAAATCTGGCCAGAATCTCGACGAGAAAAAAAAAGAACCTGCGCTCTTTTTTCTCGTCGAGATTCTTGTCAGCCTGTTTCCCGACGAGAAACCCGAGAGTGTGTATACTTACCTGTCGACGTGGAAGCCTGTGCATGCTCGAAATGACTTTGACGCATTCGCGGTAGCTTCCACGGCATAGGTAGGGTGAAGCAAGATGGTGGCGACGGCATTAAATGTGACAAGAGCATGCTCGTCGTACACGATGGCGTCACCGTGCTCTTTTCTTTCAAGAGAACCGCGGTTCTTTTGAAACGAGTGTCTGTACACTCGGGCGGCCAGAGTTTCTTGCCAAGAATCTTGTCAGGGAAAATGGCGTTTTTTTTCCTGACGAGATTCTTGCCCGTGTGTACAGGGCCTTAGTTTTGGTTAGTGAGGCTGCACACCAAGATTGGCAAATAGTGAGGTCCAAAATGGTGGTAGGTGCGGACTACAGCCAGCAATTATGGGATATGGGATGTCCACTAGCCTATCAGAGAACCCCAAGGCTTTTATGTTTTAGGGACACTCTGCAAAAAATATAAAACAATATATAACCACATGCAGGCATTTTAAATTGGGCAGTATACTATGTAAGTGTCAGCTACAGGTATAAAAATGGATACACCAATCTAATTAAAGTGATCACAGTATTTCAAGGCCACAAATAACTATATGATATTAGTCTTTGCTTTATAGCTGGGAATGTAAGTCACACATTATTATATTGTACGTTTCTTGAGGGCAGGAACTGACAGGATTGTGTAGCATGTAAAGCACTGCATTAAGTGGGTGACGCTACATAAATAATACCTGTACATAGTTACATACTTGGTCAGGTTAAAAAAGACACAAGTCTATCTAGTTCAACTACTAGAAAAAAAAAAGCAAATATAAAACCTCCATTTACATTATCCATGCCCACAGTTGATCCAGAGAAAGGCATAAAAACCCTAATAAAGTATGATCCAATTTGCTCCAGCGGGAGAAAAATGAAAACCTTCATGATTTCCCGGGAGGCAAATGTATGTTCCCTGGATCAACTACCCTTGGTGGTGTTAACTTTAAATGTTTGTATCCAATTGTATTGTGTGCATTTAGGAATGCATCCAGCATTTTTTTAAAACAATCTACTGAACTGGCAAGAACTAGTACCCAAGCAATTCTATTCCACATTAAATATAATAAAAAATTAATTAAAAACTAAAATGCATTAGGGCAATATTGGAAGAGTTGACGTACATTCACCTAAAGATTTCAAGCACAAAGTGAATGAAACAAAGTCTGCAGGAATGCTGACTGTATTGTATACATATTTACAGTCCAGGCGGAAGCACTGATGCTTGTATTTGATGATGAGCTGCCAAACAAAATACAGATATGTAGACAAAAGTCTCAGCTCTCTTCAAAGTAAAGTTCAAGGAGATGTGCAGAGGCAATAATGCATAACGTATGATAGCAAAACATGGCCCCCTTTTGCTAAAAATAAAAGCAATTATTTATATGGCAAACCGGGACAGTTGTGTTCCATTTGCCCATTTATCCTGGGTCAGATTCATTGCATTCTGTGAGACCTAATGTGCCATTTTGTCTTGTTACATATCTAAGAAAAAACATAATTGGTAGATGTTAACAATATTAGGCTGGCTATCCCTGAAGGGTAGGAACAATGCCCATTTGGCTGTCTAACCTGTCTAGCTATTTTACTTCCAAGACAAGCTGCCCAATTATCTGAGCAAACTGCTCTCACACAGCTTTGTAAGTTTAGCCATTATTGTGCTGCAGTATTATTTTCTTTCTCTGAGACTTGTTATTTTTCAGGTTTAAGATATTTGGCTGTTGCTGCTTGAGGTAAACATAGTCATTCATTCAGGGGAGTAACTATAAATGTGTAGAACGCATCAAGCTAAATTTCAAAGGCCGTACTATTTACTGGTGGTTCTTAGAGTCTACATTTACATTAAAAGGGACCTCACATTAGATACATATTTACATATTTGGTGCATGCCGTATAAGTAATCTGTAAGTGTAACAGTAAGAGCTAATGCACTTTTCAGACAATGAATGTAAAGACCTACTGGCTATAGCAGATGGGAAAATGTAAGAAGAATATAAATGCAAATATTTATCATTTAGAGTCACTGAAAGATAAAATAAGTTACTGTATATGATGATCACTCTTCCATCTATCACGATAACACAAATATTTGTTTTGTTGAACCCTTAGTTCAAAGTCAAACTCTGGGCAGATATAAAGGACACATATTAATGCTACTCTTTATTCATTAAATGTGTTTTTGTTAAATGCAAGTAGTGTAAGAACTGGAATTTGACTTGATATCAGCCTCTTGTAATCCCTGTACAGTGGAGCTCAGATTTGGTGTGGGAAAAGTACTGTAGCAAAGCGTCTGTTCTACCATTTAAAGGGTCACTAAAGGAAAAAAATGTTTTAGCTGAAATGACTGTTTACAGGGTATAGAGACATAATAGTTAACTGATTCCCTTTTAAAAATGATTAAAATTAGAAAAAAAACAATCATATAATGTACCTGCAGTTTAGTTTCGTTTTTGCTGTTGTTTCCTGGTTCTCTGATGTACAGAGACAAAGAGCCAATAGAGGGCAGTGATGCTTTGTAAAACGAAACTGGATTGGTGCTGACACATAGTAATCACACCTCCTTGATTAGTCACCACAGTGAGAAATCTCCCAGTACTGTGGTGATCAGGAAACAGACAACCAGGAAGTGTCCAGAACAGAGAGGAATTACAGCAACATCAAAGCAAAAACGAACAATGAGGACATGAAACCAGGACTGCAGTAAGGTAAAGGAAGCTATTTAGCTAAAAAAATTCCTTTAGTGACCCTTTAAGGAACATGTCCTAGCCAATGCACTGGCATTATTTGCATATTTTTATTTTCATGATCTGCATGTGTGTCACCCTGCACATATACATTTGTGTTCCCTTTCACTCAGGATGAAGGGTATGGGTCTTCAGGCCTACTCTAAAGCCTTGTACACACGAGAGGTTTTCCCAACGGGAAAACTGCGAGGAGAGCTTTTAGCCGAGAATCCCGGCTGTGTGTATGCTCATTGCAATTTTTCCGACTGCAAAACTGCCCAAAAACCGCCGGACAAAAAAAGAGAATCAGCTCTCTTTTTTCCCACCGGGAAAACCGTCGGACTTTTGTCCAGCGGTTTTTGTCAGTTTTCCTATGGGAAAAACTGCGATGGAGCATACACATGGCTGGGATTCCCCGACCAAAGCTTCTCGTGTGTAGGGGGAAAGACTGACAGAGCAGGTTCTCGGCTTTCCCCTCGGAAATTCAGACAGGAAATGTTTCCCGTCGGAAATCCTGCATGCGTGTACGGGGAATTAAATAGGGGCAATGTGTGTAGCCATTAGATTCCTTCCTCCCCTAGTTGGGGGGTGGGGGTGGGTCTCTCTTTGGGAGAGCCTTCCACCTAGTATTCATTGGTTAGCTTCAGCTGATCACAAGGAGAGAGGTCCACTGCCTTTTTGGCTAGGGGAACCTGAATGTGCCTTACTCCCATCAGACGCCTTGCACCCTGGAGGTTCAGGGAGGGGGCCTTCATCTCCGGGAGGGTACCAAAGAGGCAATGCACTTTATTTTGTGTGTTTACATGCATTTTTTTGCTCACATTTGGTGTTTTGGTTTTGCTCACATTCTGTGGGCATGGAAAAAGAAACGTTGATAGTGCAGAGAGCAGAGACACAAAAGGTGAACTCATCACCCTGTTCCTTCTAATGACAGGGTTGAGTATGGACAAAATATGTGTTACTGAGCTGCAACAAAGGGAAATCAGGTTTCTGTCGTGCTAGATAGGGCTATGCCGTATGGGACAGAGCTACAGTAGCTCATAACTTGATGGAATGAAACACAAATCTTTTGGGAAATTAAAACAGTTCACCCTATTTCATCTGAAGTTTTAGGCTGGAGCTCAGCTTTAATAAAGCCAATTGGGTTTTCTATTAAGACATAGCCATGCAAGCTCCTTCTTGGTTTGTATATAGAGGGGGTTGAAACTTTTGGTCATGTTTAATTGCTGTGTCCCAGTAACATTGCTCAGGAGGTAGAGGAAAGCTCTCCAATAGGGACAAATTAAGCAAATCAGCACTTTGACAGCGGTTATAACCATTCTCCTCTTTAACCAGGGATCAAGTCCTGCGGGAACGCGTGGGAACGGAGTTCCTGCACTTTTTTCACAGCAGGAACGCAGTTCCCTTTGCAGAACTGAGTAGCCGAGCCACCCAAGCCAATCCTTCACTAAGCCAGCGATGCCCAGCTCGAGTCACTGTCAGGGGCAGGCGAACCTTAGTAATCCTTATGTTACTGGCCGCTTCCTGTATATGGATTCATCAGGTAGTGTGTGGGTATTCCGTCACTTCCTCGATGCCGCAATGTCTCCTGGGAGCTTTTGTCATTGTTCCCAGGAGACATTGCGGAGGTCTGCCCCGAGTTATCGTGGGATTTAGAAAGAACATGCGGTTTAGTAATTATGCATATGAGCGTATCATTTTTTTTTTTTTTGGGTGGGAGTTCCCACACTTTTTTCCCCAGGACTTGACCCCTGTCTTTAACTGACTAATCAGTTTAGTTATGTATGGTGTTTTAATGCAGACAGAGCATAAACAGTTATTGGGCTTTTTCATGTCAGGTTAGTACAATGCACACAAAAGAGTAAAATATTTAAATTTCCAGTGGTGTAAAAATTTGTCAGGGGATATTGATGCCTTCATTTTTCAGTGACAAGCATTGCACAAAAGGGAAATTCAGGCATGATCAGGTAATGCACACAAGGGATTTGCAAAAGTACTTCTAGCAGAAACATATAGCTGCTAGCAAGCATTTTTTTTGCTAGACTTATGAAAAACAAATGGTCTGTTTGCAGTGAATGAAGTGTAAAATATGTAATTACCATTCATTGTTCCAAACATTTTGCAATAAAAGGCATGAAATTAAACTTTATTGCAAATTTCTCTCATTTGAAACACTTTTACTAGAAAAGCAGATATGCTTTAGGTCAGGATGAATTTTATTTAGAAGATTTATAGCCAGAAGAGGATAATTGGAGGCAAAATTCACTGTTTGGAGAATAGGATGCGGTAGTTAAACACTGAACTGAACAAATTAGCTAAAATAATTAGAGCTAAAACAAAAAGGATTTTACAATTAGATTCTTGTGGAACAGCATTGTAATTTAGCAAGATAAAAAATAAAGTTGGGAAAATAAGACGTGTTGAAAGTAGGCCTTAAGATGAGGCAATAAAGCTTATAATTGTTACCCAAGAGCTGACTATAATTTTTATTTTTTTTATATATATATGAAACTGGTCTTAGGAAATGTTAGCCTGAGCTGCAAAAACTCCAGTGTTGTTTGAAAATAATCTACACAGGTGAACTATATACAGTGATCACATTTTATTGAAAAATGTTACTTGCTCTTGTTCTGAAGAAATTGTTACAATCCTTACTGTGTATTATTTCAAAAGAACTGCCAAGTAGAATGCTATACCTACATTATACAAACCCAACTAGTTTAAATGGTAAAAAAAAAAGTTTTTTTGCCATTTCTATGCATTCACAAGCATTAAAAAGGATATCACTAAAATTCAAGTGTCTTTAAATCATTTGACTTCGACCTCTATGCAGACTTCTGGAAAGTCAGAGAGGGCTGTCGTCCAAAAAGAAAATTGGATTTTCCAGAGAAATCTGTAAACAAGAAATGTACAAAATGCCCACTAGGTTGCCAGAGTTTAGGGAAGTGATATTTAAAATTTTTGGCATCCAAGCGACTGCAGAATGAAACGAAAAAATTATTTGAACCAAATCATATTACATAATAACTATGTACCGGTATGTACATTTTTTTGTTAAAAAGGAGTTTCCATTTAAAAAATAAATAAATCTACCCTTACAGACCTATCTGTAACTTGAATAAGGGTGCTGACAAAAGTCTATCAACAGGGAAATCTGTCAGATGGAAGTTGGGGGTTCAACTAATCACCAGAGAATGCTTAAGGGAATAAGGAAGGAGCCCTGGGCAAGGTAGTGGCTTTGGTCCCCATTTCTTTGTTTGGAATTGATAAGGAATGCATTATACACAGATAATCTGCTACATTTGCATTGCCTATCCCATTATTATATGCCTACTCCAGCTGCCTACAACTGCATCCTCCATTGTGATGTGACAGGCAGGTGCACAGCTTTGATTATTTGCACTATCCCTCTGGTTTTCTACATGAGCATGAACATTGTAGCCTGCCCCTTGGCCATCTTTTGGGCCTTGACAGCCTGCCTATAAGTTTTTTTAGATAATTTGCCTCTGCTACACACTGTCCAACCAGGCATTCAGTAGCCAATTTAAGGGATAAATACTAATGAGATTTCAATTCCATGTCAGGACCTGGCTTGAACCTGGACCTCCTTCTGTGTCTGGCATTAAATATTCCCATTGAGTTATCTGGGATGCTGGACAGCTCCCTGTCTGATCACTAGATAATCCTATCTGACCATTAGACTACTCTTCTTGGTGTCTTGATTGCCTTGAACCTTGAACCCTTGCTCCTCCCATGAACTTCCTATATAAGCCTTATCTCAGCACTTCCTCTTGCCAGGTTATTGTGCCTTCCCAGCCAGTGCCTTGCTATTTGTCTGCCCAGCTACCATCTGTATTTGCTACCACTCGTGATTGACCCTAGGCTTGTTCCTTGACTACTCTACTGCCTGATCCTAACCTGCAACCACTTGTGATTGACCTCTTGGCTTGTTTATTGAGCACACTGCTGTTTAACCCTTATCTGCTTATCCGCTACTGGACCCTGGCTTGCTCACCTCCTGGTGGGGCGATCCTGAGGACCGCGACCTGGTGCTACATGCAGCAAAATCCATCTCCACCATCAGGAGCTTTGGTGAACACCAGTTAGCGCTTAGACTCCGCACCTCAGATGAGCACCTCTGGTGTCATCTACCAGAAGTGACAGTCTGTATACCTGTCTTCAACTGCTATAGCTACTGCCTCTGAGCCTGACGCCTGATCGTGACACCCCGATTATCACAGGAGCAGAAGTGAGGCATGGCGACGTCACCTTCGCCTCCTCAAAGCAATGGAAGCTGGGGCCAAGGTGTTTTTTTTCTTAGCAACAGCTTATGTTTAATCCTTTTGCTTACCGGCATCTTAACGTGCTCATGTCCATTATACCAGTTGAAAATCTGCTTAAATTTTACTCCTGGCTGTTTTGGTTTTCACAGTGGTTAGATCTGTTCTATGCACATGCAGTTTAGCCCCCTTCACCATTTCCCTGCCATGTGTCCCATGCTTATCTTTGCCTTCTGGATTATTAGGACCATCAGGCAAGTGTCAAGAAGAGAATGGAGGGAGATCAGAGAAACACATGTTTGCTGATCTCCTTTTATAATATGAACCTGGATGCATTCAGCTCTGAGCACTTCTGGGTTCAGAGCTGCAGATAGTCAGTGTTTCATTCAGCTTCATCAGAGTTCAGGGGTTACATTAGGGGTCTAAAAGACCACGATATCTCATTGCAGAGAACCTGTTACTTGCACTATGCTATGAAAAAGGGAACCTAACAGCCCTTTTGATTGCAAGTTAACTTAAAATAAATAAAGTGCAATTAAAATAAATAAATAAATAACTAAATATATATGTATATATATATATATATATATATATATATATATATATATATATATATATATATATATATATATATATATATATATATATATATATACATATATATACCTGTATGTATATATATATATATATATATATATATATATATATATATATATATATATATATATATATTAAAGCTTCTGTCCCCACGTACGTGTACACATGCAAACACTTGCATCAGAAGCTCATGCATGTAAAAGTGTGACAATTAGGTCAGGACTTATTAGGGTACTCTGGAGTGAGGACAATAATTTCAGGGCCAGCTTTCACTATTAACTTTAAATTGTTGAGCTGTAAAATGCTTTAAAGGTACCTTTGGACAATTTTGGGGTACCATAGTTTTTCACCATTTCAAGGCACATGACATTTTGAAGCTTGACATACAGTATCTATTTACTCAACACAACCTCATCTTTTATATTTTACATAAAGTATTATATTGGGGTTGATTTACTGAAACTGTAGCATGCACAATATTGTGCAGCTGTGTATGGTAGCCAATCAGCTTCTAACTTCATCTTTTTCAATAAAGCTTTGACAAAAAACCTAAAGCTGATCTCTGGTTTCTATGCAAAGCTGCACCAGATTTTGCACTCTTCAGTTTTAGTAAATGAGCCTCATTGTCTTTTTTTTTTTGCACTAACATTTATTTGAGTGTATTTTTATTTAAATTATATTGATTAACAGTATCACAATTATTGTGTGACAAAAACTATTGCCATTATTACTGTTTCATTCTGCAGGGTCTCTTCTTTTAGAAAATATATAATATTTTGGGGGACAATAAATAGCATTAAGATGTAACAAATATGATAAACAGCATTTGCTACCTACATGACATTTAGTAAGGGTTGACATCTACTTAACAGAACTACAAGTGTCTAAAAGCCCTACACTAATGACCACCTATGCACCTAATAAACAGCACTTACTATTCTTTCCTAACACACAGTTAAATCACATTGTCAGTATGGCTGCTGCTGTGACCTCATCCTTTTATGGTGAGGGGTTTGGAAAAAAAAAACTTCTTATTGTCCCTTCTAAGCTAACTGACCTAAGTTCAAAGGCCAGACATTGCATTATGGTTACATGTTTGGTCTGGTGAAATTCTAATAAATATAATACAGCCAGGATTTGCCATGAACCCTTGGTTATGGCAAACTTGAACCGCTGTAAGTCTAAAATTAAGACATTAGAAACTGTTTTCACAGAAACCACATATTAATGCCATAAAGCAGGCTCCAAGCAGATTTAGTTCTTCTCCCATTTTTTTTTTAAAAGCTAAAAATGTCTTTAACATGAGTGGCTAACATGCCACTGTATATTGTAAAAAATAGTCTCTAAAATGAAACAATTTTTCTTTCTGTAAGGTGTTTTCTTTAGACTATACAATTCTAGAATTTTAAGGGTTAATGTTACAGACAAAGCAGTATGATTCAGCTGTATACTCTCATTTTTGTCCTTTCAGACTCATTGGGTTTTACTATGCCCCTTCTGTTGCAGGACATTAATGTCAGAGGTGCATTCATAACCATAATATCACAGCTCTTTCTCTTTCGGAAAAGGAGCAACAGTAAAGAGTAATTTAGGACCTCAGCAGCAGAATCATTATCTGCTTGGTCAATCATCTGGCACTACTGTAGAAGAATTCATAGTAAATATGTTTGATACAGAACTGATGGAATCCATCTAAAATGTGCTTCATACAGAAGTGGTCTTCAGTTATCCAGTAGTGATGTATTACAGAGAGGACAGAAAGATATGACATGGCGGTATATTGATTTCACAGGGGCTGTTCAGGAAAAATGCAATTAGGCAGCTGGAAAATGACTTCATTGCTGTATATGTCATAAGATGGAAAGGGACCTTATCACAGTCATAACTGAAGTCAGATGAGTATGCACTATATTATAACTATATACATAAACATTTACCTCATAGGACAGCCCGATTGGTATAAGCCACCTGTAAAAAGACTTTGAGTGCCCTACACATTAAGTTACAGTATAATTCACAGGCATATCTTGGAATTGATTAATAATTGAGACATAAAAGTTCTGTTTGGTGTACCTATCGACTCTTGTGCAAATCCTAAAGTACAAGACACACATTGAATTAGAAGCAATAGCACTTTTACTGCTGTAAGTCAACCTGGAATAGATCAATAACAACTATAAACCTGCACAGATGAAATTGCTACCACCTTATGGAAGTTAGAAGCTTCACATAAGTGCTGTCTCTGTACAGCATATTTTCTGTAGATAAGGTGAGCTTCCACCTTTCATGGTGTCTCCTTCAGTTTACAGCTGAGCTTTCTCAGAAAGATATCACTGCAGAGGACTTACAGTAGCTAGACCACTGGTATTGACAGGAATTGGTAGGTTCCCTCATCAAAACATGAGCTGCTAGATCACTGTGAATGCAGGACATGCATTGGGCATTTAGGGCTGTATGCAAACATCATGGACATCACAGGCATCATGCTGACATAAGCAGATCTAAATGATTGTACCATTCTGTTCAAGCTCTGCTCCATGTCATAATAACTTTTCAGTAAAAAATAATGGAGTTTTTATACTGGAGGAAGTATATGTTTTCATTTATATGCCACAGTTACTTAAAAAAATAAAATAAATAACCAACCAGAGAAATGAGAGATTGATTTTGGCCAGCTTCACACCCAAGTATTACACACCATGCACATGTTAGTGCGTTGTGGTGCCATTCTTTTTGACTGTCAGTCACCAGGTCTCTGCTCTGCCCTCTATCACTCACTGGAGTGTCGGGCTGTGGAGGGGGGAAGGAGTGGGCTGGCTCATGCTCTCGGCTGTGCACTGAGAGGCTGAGTCAGCTGCCGGAAAGGTATCTTGGTGGATCCCAACATTAAAGTTGGGATCTCTCCAGAGTATGTACCAGATGCGTGATGTCAGCTGGGCAAACAGCTTTGGCACTACTTATCCTTTTAAGCCACAGTTTCTTACACCTCCTAACATCTCCTGCAATCAGTTTTCCTTGCAGTTCTCTTGCTAATGTGACCACCAATGTCAAAGGGTGGACAGAAAAAATAGTTAAATTTTTTTTTTTTATTATTGTATAAAAATGTTGATGTTTGCTGCCACTCCCCCTTACCCTGTTGCCCTAATCACTGACATTGCGAGTACAATTATGGTTGAACTTTTTGGATTGCTGCTATTCTGCCACTACTCTAACATACTCAAATCTTACTTTTAGTAGCCTTTCAGAATCTGTCTGTTAACAATTCGTCCCTCCAGCATTGAAAAATAGCATTTTACATTATACAGCAGATACATTCACCAGTACTCTGACTAATGGATAGTCTTCCATGTTTTCTGAAAGTCTATCCATCACCCAGTCTTGTATACCTCTTTATAGAGTTAGAAAAAGACATGCAAGTTGATTATAACACACATCTGTGCTCACAAGCATTTTTAGCATTGCCAAGGACACAGGAACTTCCTTTTGTACTGATATTACCATTTGAGGTTTTCAGGAGGCATTGGTGCTGCAGAACACACATAAGGCTTCATTTACACTAGCTTACACTGGCAGCTCCTAAACTGAGTTTGGGAGCTTTTGCATTTTTTTGCCAAGCTCCTAAACTCAACTCCATAAAAGCCTCCAGGGTTGATTTATCAAAGGAAAATAGGCTGTGCACTGTGCAAAGTGCAGTTGCATTCTGCAAGAGCAGTAGCCCCAGAGCTTAGTAAATCAGCAGAAGATCTTCTGACTTCCATCATTCAATCATGTACTAGCAAAAATGCTGTTTTTTTTTCCTTGCACATGATTGGGTATCCTTCGTAAAGTGAAGCTTTAGCTCATTTACTAAGCTCTGGAGCAACTGCACTTGCAGAGTAGATAGTCTATTTGCCTTTAGTAAATAAACCCCTATGTGTCAATGTACATATAGGCTTTTAGTAGAGTTTAGGAGCTGCCACGTTTAGGTGAACTTCAACCATCCTCTCCTGAATGCGGAAGAATCACATTCAGGATAGGAAAGTTTTGACCACCGGTCGCGGGAAAACACAAAACAATGGCGCGATTTTGCTGCATTTTGCCACAGCCGCAGTAAATGTAGGCCAGTGTACATAAAGTCTTAGAGTATGGTCCAAAGTTTCAAGAAGGCTTTTTTTAGATAAACGTTGGGATCTGTCACTGTGAGCACAATGATAAAACAGCACCATGCTTGACATTATGTCATCATTCATGTATTGCCAACATTTTTTAAATCATTCTGTGTTGATGAGGCTTTAGATTAGTCATAACATGCAACACAGGAAGTCTCTGTGATGACAGAAACACTAGACATAAATATTTCTGTAATTTTTTTTTCTACTTTCAAATCTGTTCTGGAAAGACTATACATGCAAAGTAAATGATTGCTTCTACATATTCAGATACATGAGGCAAATGTTCTGGGTGACCCAGTCCCAGACTCAGCCACTAGGGACTAAACCATTGTTTGCTTATACGTCATGCACCTATAGAGCAAAACCAATATTTACTACTAAAACCTAATCATTTAACAAAATAACACAGGCAAGACAACATATTGATGCTGATCCTGATCGTGTTTGGTATTATTCGTGAACACAGTTCTATTGAGCTGGGATAATGCACCATTTTTTTATGTTTTTTCTTATTAAACTACTAACTCAAGATTTGGTAATTGCCCCTCTTTTATTGTCTAGACATAAAAGTGTCATTTATGACATACCTTAACACTGAATATTTTTTGTCCAGCTGTGCTGTGACTTTAGGCCATGTACACTCTATTCATATCAGCGCAATTATGTGCAGGGCATTTGCTGTGTGTTAACCGCATTAGCTTAATTTGTAAATTGTGCCCTGTTAGTATTAAATAGGAGACTATTTGTCTTAACTTATTAATGCAGTCCCAATTAATAATCATACCAAAAGTGGGCCCAGAGTTATTAGAGTTTATTCAACATCTACAGTATACTCATACAAAAAAAGTAAAAAGAAAAAGAAATAGAAATAAAAACATGGTGTAGACTCGATGGTGCTTTTTTCTGCCATCTCTCTTTTTCATTTCTATATTTCTATTGTTTAGACACAGAGTACAGGAACACCAAGCATCAGATACCAGGTCAAATTTAGGTAGTTTGCTTGCGTTTAAAAATACATCTATTGACATATTATTGAATACAGAGCTGCAATTATGTGTGCCCTTTATAACTCCAAGTTTTCAGCTTTAACATTGGTGTTTGGAAGTGGGTGTCATATAAGGCTGACCATTCATGAAGAAAAATGTTATAACCCTTCTTTTAAATGGGTTGCGCCATGATAACATTGCATGATATGCTGCAGTCCTGGTGCAGTGTCTACTTCGGTAGTGGTGCATTGGGGTTCTATATAAAACAAATGTCCCCATGGTTTGTGCAATAAACCATGCGTTAACCCACGTAGCATATGGTAGAATTGACTGTGCGTTTCTGCAATGCAATATTGTTATTGAATCCCTTATGTTTTTTTTTTCTCATTGGCAAAAAAATAGTTAATGCTTCATTAACCTCCCTGGCGGTATGATTCTTTCCGAAAAAACATGCTGAAAGCGGTACCATTATTTGCAAGGAAATTTGGCGTTTTATATTGTAGGTCTGTAATTTTTAGAAATAACTCACTTAAATCTGACCAAACAAGATTCTAATAGGCATCCCGGGTATGACATTTTTTTAAAAACAAAATTATAAATTATAATATAATAAATAATTATAAATAATTATAACAAATAATATAATTATAATAAAAATTATTCAATAATGTAATCAAATTAAAATCACTGAAATTTGCTCAGTTGCAGAATTGTTGCTGTCATTATTTTTTTTTTTTTTATGACGAATTTCCCCACAAATCGCTATTGCACAATTCTGCAAGTGATTATAATTTATTATCGCTGTTTTTTAGCTGATCTAAAACTATTTTTGACATAAAGGGACACTTTTGGTTGCTATGGACCAATCTACAGTTTGCAGGGAGAAAAAAAGGTTTTTATTATATAAAATGACATGCAGGACACAGGACAGACCACTAGGGACAGGGGGGGTGTGTTTTTTTTACATACAGTACTGTAATCTATAAGATTACAGTATACTGTATGTAATGTGTTTGTTTACGTTTTTGAATTTGGCGCCGTTCTCCGTCCCCGTGCGTCGTAACGTCGCAGGGAACGGAGATCGGCGTCACACGGAGGCACTATGTGAATCGAGCGAGGTCCCGCTCGCTCACACAGCGCGGTGGCATCGCTGGATCCAGGGACAAGGTAAGTAAAAAGTGCCTGTGGATCTAGCGAGGCAAGCCCGAGACTGACTCGGGGTTACCGATCGTAGCAGGAAAATCTAACCCCGAGTCAGTCTCGGGAACACCGCCAGGAAGGTTAAATAGCTTGAAGTAGTCAGTAGTCAGACATAACTGT
Source organism: Rana temporaria (assembly GCF_905171775.1). NCBI lineage: Eukaryota > Metazoa > Chordata > Amphibia > Anura > Ranidae > Rana > Rana temporaria. The sequence goes on along the minus strand of NC_053492.1, from coordinate 132,460,360 downwards.
ACTGATATGTTTAATGTGCACATACACCAAAAGATTGAAGGCAAGACAAAAGTAATATGGGGGCATTACATCTAAAATATCATAAAATGGCTAATGGCCATTTAAACGGCCTTTTATGACACATTGACATGTGATATGACATGATATGACACATTGGGTTTATTTACTAAAGGCAAATCCACCTTGCACTACAAGTGCACTGCAAAGTGCAGTCGCTGTAGATCTGAGGGGGACATACAAGGAAAATAAAAAACTGAATTTTTGCTTGTACATGATTGGATGTTAAAATCAGCGGCGCTGTCCCTGATTTTGAGGAACTGTCCTTATGTCCCTCTTTCCTCCTCATGTGTCCCTCATTTTGGTTAATCTATATAGTTGTATATAAATTCATTTTTTTATCTTCAAAAAGTGATTCCCAGTGCTAAATCTTTCATCCAATTTCTAAATTGCTGCATTTCTAAATTTCAAAAGCCAGTAATAAAGGACTAGAAGTGTTAAAAAAAACACTTGTAGGTTTAACTAATCTTTTTTTGATTATATAATTCTTTTTTAAGGGGGTGTGTCATATGCCTATATACAATTGCTAATAGGTGTCCCTTGTTGGGACACCTAAGGGCTCTTTCACATGTATGGACAGTATGTCCGTATTTCATCCATCCATTTTTGGATGGGATATGGGATAGCGGGTGTCAGCGGATGAACGTCCGCTGATACCTGATGTCATCGGTCCCCGCTATTTTTCCATCCGTCTGCAGAGAGGTCCATGTTTGTCCGATCCCCCATAGGGGAGAGCGGAGATCTGACAGGGCGGTCCCTGCACAGTATGCAGGGACCGCCCTGCCATCTGCCAGGTCAGCGGGGATCAACAGAGCGATCCCCGCTGAGCAAGGGAATAAGAACGGTACGGATCCTCACAGGATCCGTACATGGGAAAGGGCCCTTCCCATCACCTCCAACAAAGCTAATGCTTATGAAAGGTTGGGTAGACATTGTGAAAGTAAGTGATTTACATGACTAGATAAGGCTGCTGGTGTTATGTTGCGATAATTGACTTATGCAATAATTGACCTCCTTTAGGAAGGGTGAGTGATCTGCAGTCATAACATGTCCTGCATCTTTGTGGATCACTAAAATGTCATTTGGAGGTTAATGTAGGATATAAATGGTCTGTAATGTGGTTTACAGATAAGTGTATTTCTCATTCACAAAGGTGGCCTATGTAAAAAGAAATATGTATTGGTGCAACATTAATAATTCTTGATTTTGCACAATGCTGAAAAGGTGTAGGAGTTGTAATTTCTTAGTATATGCCTTGTATGCTAAACATATTCTTCTATCACCACAAAAGAGCGTGTTATTGCTGTCAATGTGGATAACATGCACAGTGTAATTTAGGGATCAATAGATCCCCAGTTGGCAGTGGTTTAGCAGCAGTGTATTACTCATATTGTTTTGTATTTGGAAAGAAATGGAAGGGCTTCTTAAAAAGCAATTCCTGTGGAAAGTCCTAACTGAGCCATACATGTAGGTAATATGATCATATTTTTGTTTTAGAGAAAATTATAATGCCATCCTTTCATGTGAAAGAGACCATGATACCAACGTAATACCTGTGCAATTTGCATTGTAACTTGAGAAATTGAGAAGTCCAGGAATAGTCAGTTCCCTTGCACTGCCTTCTCCCTTCTTCCACATCATAGCTTTCTCCCCTTCTGGAAGTGTCTAAGTTTTGTCTGTCCTGTCCAGCTCTTCTGCCCCTTCCCTCACCTCCCTATACAAACTTTTATGTATTAGCCAGGGGAGAAGGGAAGTGGAATACTAAAGATTGTCTATTGAGTGAGTCTACTGGGGTTTCTGACAACACATCAAAGATGGTGGCACCCAACAATAACCTTAGGCATTATAGATGTCTACACTAGCTTTTTCCAACCAGGGTGCTTATAGGTTTCTTCAAGGATGCCTTAAAAATTCCTAAAAAAATCCCAAAAATTGTAAACAAGCCAGCAGATAGATGAAGCTCGCCTTTTGGTTATACAAAGCCACAGGTTTTCATTGTGCACCAATTCCACCTTCTAGCTGCCGGTATCCTAACAACCAATGATGTCATTAGTTGACAAGGAGGTCATTGGGTGCCTGCGCAGCATTCTTATTTTTCCCTCCCTATCAGCACTAAGGGTCCATAAACATTGGAATATTAGTCAGTACCAGTGTGCAAAGGTGTGTTTGCTTTGGAAGAATACATCGCCTTTAATGTTGGCTGTCCTCCATATGTGGATGCAGCTGCATTATGTAAAACTATTACTATTAGTTGTGTTTTTTACATTTAAGAATGGGGTGCCTCAAGATTGTTCATAATTTTAAAGAGTGCCTTTACTGTAAAAAAGTTGAGAAACACTGGTCTACACAAGGGGGGCTTTTGCAGGAAATAATTTAGCATAAAATACAAAAACGACACATATAATCTAATGGCAACATTGTTTTTGAAATTAATGGTCTGGCAACAAGGTCTATGTTCATTTCATTCCCATTGGAACAAATGGTTTGGCAACAAGGTGTATGTTAAGCCATAAGATGGCCAAAGCATCTTACGACTGTAGTCCCAAGGATGCAGTACACATGACCATAATCCCTTAACTGTACTTTATATGAAACCTATACTGAAAAAACATGTATGCTGCCATTGTTGAATTCACCTTTGGAAAATGTTAGTTGTCTGGCTTTTACATTGTTTGGAAGATAGGCACTGACCTAGAACAAGTCTGCAGGACTTTACCTGGACTTCACTGATTGCATGCTTGTTTGAGTTCAGTGATATTATACTAAGCCCAGAGACAGACAGGCAACTAGCATTTGTAGGCAAAAGTCAACAATGGTAGCCTTTGTAGTACTCCTAGTATAGGTTTCCTTCAAATACAGCTCTGCTTTAAAATAACTCTAAATACATGCTGAACAAACATGATGATCTAGTTAGGGTGTAACAGAGGTTTAATAATATTCACTGATAATCATGTAAAAAAAATAATTGATGCCAAATATATCTAATGGAAGATTCTGCTATATTTGGCTCACCAGCTGTTTTAGAACTGAATGTGCAGCCCTGTAAATTCTTCATTTGTGAAGTGTACCTACATGGGAACGTAAACCGCGTCCGCTAAAACTGGATTTTCAGTCTTGGGTAGGAGTCATATCACTGACAGCAGGATTTCTAGGTTCAAGTTTGCTGATGGATTTTTCAGTTAACTGATGTTATACAGAACTGCAGTAGGAACAGCAGGAACTCCATGGAGGAGATGTTGGTGTCTGTGAGAATGCCAACCACAATGACAACCCATAACCCATTTCATAAATAACTGTCCTTTTAAAGGAAGGCTGTGCTTATTGAAATAAATAGGCTGCCCATAGCTGGACTATTGTTTTGAAATTGCTAATTGCCTGGCTGTCATGCTGGCTCAGTTGTTTCAATTATTTAAATCACTGACGCAAAACAAGTATGCAGATAAGGAAGTCTGTCTTTCTTCTGACTTTTCTGATTTGCTTTCTTAGACTGGGTGTTTAAAGGAGAAGTATGAGATTTTTAATAAAACAAACATATATACTTACCTATATGCTGCAGCATCAGTGTAATGTCCCACATTGGTTCTAAGATCAAGAATTAAACAATCACATGATCCCTGGTTGCTCTGCTCTCTGCTCTGCTCCTGCAGCACTCACTGGTACCCCAAGCTAGTGAGGGGACGGGCATGTGTCCTTTCTGTGCCTTGAGCAGCACTTCCTCAACAGCTATATTCTGACTCTGGGTCACAGGATAACAAAATTAAATGCACTCCTGTGACCCACCAGAGAAGTATGACCAAAAAAACTTTGGCCATACTTCTGTTTTAAAGCGGTAGTAAACCGCAGGTGGTTAAAAAAAAATGTCCCTGCAAGGCAATGTCATAATGTGCTATTATTATGCATGACATTATATAGTTACATAGTCGGTGAGGTTGAAAAAAGACACAAGTCCATTAAGTCCAAACTATGCGTGTGATTACAGTCGGGATCGAAAGTTTGGGCACCCCAGGTAAACATTTGTATTAATGTGCATAACGAAGCCAAGGAAAGATGGAACAATCTCCAAAAGGCATCAAATTACAGATTAGACATTCTTATAATATGTCAAAAAAAGTTAGATTTTATTTCCATCATTTACACTTTCAAAATTACAGAAAACAAAAAAATGGCGTCTGCAAAAGTTTGGGCACCCTGCAGAGTTAATATCTTGTACTGCCCCCTTTGGCAAGTATCACAGCTTGTAAACACTTTTTGTAGCCAGCCAAGAGTCTTTCAATTCTTGTTTGAGGTATCTTTGCCCATTCTTCCTTACAAAAGTCTTCCAGTTCTTTGAGAATTCTGGGCTGTCTGTCACGTACTGCTCTTTTAAGGTCTATCCATAGATTTTCAATTATGTTGAGGTCAGGAGATTGTGAAGGCCATGGCAAAACCTTCAGTTTACGCCTCTTGATGTAATACCCCGTGGATTTTGAGGTGTGTTTAGGATCATTATCCATTTGTAGAAGCCATCCTCTCTTTAACTTCAGCTTTTTCACAGATGGCATCAAGTTACCATCCAAAATTTGCTGAAATTTTATTGAATCCATTTTTCCTTCTACTCGTGAAATGTTCCCTGTGCCACTGGCTGCAAAACAACCCCAAAGTATGATTGACCCACCCCCATGCTTAACAGTTGGACAGAGGTTCTTTTCATTAAATTCTGTGCCCTTTCTTCTCCAAACGTACCTTTGCTCATTCCAGCCAAAAAGTTCTATTTTAACCTCATCGGTCCGCAGAACTTGTTTCCAAAATGCATCAGGCTTGTCTATATGTTCATTTGCAAAGTTCAAACACTGATTTTTGTGGTGAGGACGTAAAATAGGTTTTCTTCTGATGACTCTTCCATGAAGACCATATTTGTACAAGTATCTCTTTATAGTGGAATAGTGTACCACAACTCCAGTGTCTGCCAGATCTTTCTGGAGGGATTGTGCAGTCAAAAGTGGGTTTTGAATTGCTTTTCTCACAATCCTGCGAGCTGTTCTGTCTGATATTTTTCTTGGTCTTCCAGATCTTGCTTTAACTTCCACTGTTCCTGATGACTGCCAATTATTAATTACATTCCGAACATCGACATCTGAAAACACTTTGCTATCTTCTTATAGCCTTCTCCAGATTTGTGAGCGTCAACTATTTTCAGTTTCAGTTTTCTAGACAACTGCTTAGAAGAACCCATGGTGCTGATTGTTGGGGCAAGGTCAGAGGAGTCTGGGCATTTAAAACCTTTGAGATTGACATCACCTGGTCTTCCCAGATGATGATTGAGAACAATCCATGACACTAGCAGATCTCAGCTTTGCAAAGGGGGCAGTGCATGCTATAAATTCTGCAGGGTGCCCAAACTTTTGTAGACGCCATTTTTTTTCTGTAATTTTGAAAGTGTAAATGATGGAAATACAATCTAACTTTTTTTGACATATTATAAGAATGTCTAATCTGTAATTTGATGCCCTTTGGAGATTTTTCCATCTTTCCTTGGCTGCGTTATGCACATTTACACACATTTTTACCTGGGGTGCCCAAACTTTCGATCCCCACTGTATATGTCAGTAATACATTGTATATCCCTGTATGTTGTGGTCATTCAGGTGCTTATCTAATAGTTTTTTGAAACTATGGATGCTCCCCGCTGAAACCACCACCTGTGGAAGGGAATTCCACATCCTTGCCGCTCTTACTGTAAACAACCCTCTATGCAGTTTAAGGTTAAACCTATTTTCTTCTAATTTTAATGAGTGGCCACGTGTCTTATTAAACTCCCTTCTGCAAACAAGTTGTATCCCTATTGTGGGGTCACCAGTACAGTATTTGTAAATTGAAATCATATCCCCTCTGAAGCGTCTCTTCTCCAGGAAGAAGTTCAGTGCTCGCAACCTTTCTTCATAACTAATATTCTCCAGACCCTTTATTAGCGTTGTTGCCCTTCTTTGTACTCGCTCCATTTCCAGTACATCCTTTCTGAGGACTGGGGAACAGAACTGGACAGCATACTCAAAGTGAGGCCGGACCAGAGCCTTGTAGAGCAGGAGAATTATTGCTTTATCTCTGGAGTTTATCCTCTTTTTAATGCATGCCAATATTCTATTTGCTTTGGTAGCAGCAGCTTGGCATTGCATGCATCTACTGGGACCCCTAGGTCCTTTTCCGTCCCAGATTCCCCCAGAGGTTCTCCCCTTAGTGAGTAGATTGCATTTATATTTCTGCCACCCAAACGCATTAATTTAAATTTTTCTACATTAAATCTCATCTGCCACATAGTTGCCCACCCCATTCATTTGTTCAGATCTTCTTGCAGAGTTTCCATATCCTGCAGAGTTATTGCCCTGCTTAGCTTAGCGTTGTACGCAAATTTATCACCACCCTCTGAACTCACACTTGTATCCATGTACTCGCCCTATAGTCCATGCTAACGGACCTTACTTTGTACAGTAAATGTTTATGGGGAACTGTGTCAAATGCTTTTGCAAAATCCAGATACACCATGTCTACGGGCCTTACTTTATCTAGATGGCAGCTCACCTCGACAAATTCATATACTACCACTTTATTTGACTATGCTTACTCATTACATTCAATTGTTTAAGTCCTAAATAATTGAGTGTAATGAGTAAGCATAGTCAACTCGTTTTTTCAAAGGGAGATCAGGAATAGCACACCCCTCTTTTTCTCATGAAAGATACTTTAAAGCAGGGCTTTTTTTTCAGAGAATAGGGGCAGGAACAGGTACTCCCCCTTTCTGAGTCTCCCCTTGTCCCCATGCCCTACCAACCTCAGAGCATCATTCCTTGGATCCACACCCCGACCCACCTCCTAGTGCTGCCCCTTTTAGAGAATATAGAACCAAGTAACATTTGTGGTACTAAACAATTTGTATGGAATTTTTTAATGATAACAAGAAAAGCAGTGTCTTGTTGCAGCCAACAACAAAAGACCACACCAGCAGCAATAGATTTCTCTAGCAACAAAGGACCACCTGCAAAAAAATGTGCCCCCCTTTCCACCAGCAACAATAGACCACCGGCAGCAAAAACAAATCCCCTTCAGCCAGCATCAATAGACTCTCCAGCAGTCAGCAACAATAGACCCCTTCCCTCAAAATAGACCCCTCTGGCAAAAAAAGATCCCCTCCAGTGACAATAGATCCCCCAGCAGCCAGCACCAATAGATCGTTTAGCACACCACAACACTCCTTGCCATTACATACATTTGGTGCTGGAGGCGCAGGAACTGTGGGCCAGATTCACAAAAGGGATACGACGGCGTATCTGCTGATACGCTGTCGTATCCCTGTTTCTATCTATGTGACTGATTCATAGAATCAGTTACGCATAGATATCCCTAAGATCCGACAGGTGTAATAGTTTTACACTGTCGGATCTTAGGATGCAGTACCGCGGCCACCGCTGGGGGGAGTTCGCGTCGTAAACCAGCGTCGGGTATGCAAATTAGGAGTTACGGCCGATCCACAACGGTTTTTCGCGTTTGCTACATCGCCGCTAGTTTAGTTTCCCGTCGCAAAGTTACACTTTTTTTTGGTGCCTTTACTTTAGTCAGCAAGTGTATTGCTGTCTAAAGTATGGCCGTCGTTCCCGCGTCGAAATTTAAAAATCAACGTCGTTTGCGTAAAGCGGTACGGGAATACGGAAGTACACTACACGCGTCGCCGTTCAAAAAAATGATGTCACGGTGCACAAAGCACGGCGGGAGTTAGGAAACGGAGCATGAGCAGTAGGTCCGGCGCGGGAGCGCGCCTAATTTAAATGGGACTCGCCCCATTCGATTGGGCACGCCTTTCGCCGGACGGGTTTAGGATACACCGCCGCAAATTTCCAGGTAAGTGCTTTGTGGATCGGGCATTAACTTGGAAAAATTGCGGCGGTGTAACTTAAACCAGTTACGTTACGCTGCGCCCGGGCTATGTGAATCTGGCCCTGTGTTCCCCCGCTGCATTCCCACTGAATAAAAGCTCTGCTTTAAAGTAACCCTGATGCGAAAAATGAACTGGCCAAAAATTGGTGCCTGTAAAAGGAGAGTGTACATATTTACTTTCCTGCAGAGCAGAATTTTGCACCACGTGCCAAAAAAGGGTTGGGTAAGTAAAAGCAAATAGAATGTGCACTTTGCAAAGTGCAGTTGCACTATGCAAGTGCAGCTGCTCTAGAGCTTAGTAAGGCCTCTTGCACACAATACTCCTGTTTAATTATCTATGTCTTTAGGTGTGTTTTTGTTGGTATGTATTTTCGCGCAAATGCGTTCGCGCAATTTCGCCCATTTTTGCGCACAGGCACGCAAACTTATTCTCGCATTTGCAATATGTTGATAGATAAATGTGCGCATTTCGCACGCATGAGGTATAAATTACTGATCAAAAATGCAGATTTTTCTAATATTTTTTTTACTAAAGAATATACAGCACGTGTTTACACGTCTGTGTGCATAGGCTCATTACAATTAATGCGCTGTATTTTAGCTCAGTAAAAAAATAAGCTGTACTGAGATTTTTCAAGCTGCAGGGTGCAAGAGGCTTAAATGAGGAAAAGCTTCACTTTGCAAAGAATATCCAATCATGTGCAAGGAAAATAATAAAGCTGCATTTTTGCTTGAACATGATTGGATGGTGGAAATTAGCAGAGCTTCTGCTCATTTACTAAGCTCTGCAGCAACTGCAATTGCAGAGTGAAACTGAACTTGCAAAGTGCACCATTGATTTGCCTTTAGTAAATCAACCCCAAAGAATTAAGTGTTTACATTCCTTTTTTACAAGCATGGCATATTTTTTCATCCCCTCTTGACTGTTGGGTTGCCCTTTAAAATATACTCACAAGCCCAGGGAGTCCAGCATCTTCAGGTGTAACATTATGCCCCCTTACTGCACTCGCCACTGTCTATAGTTCTTAAGTCACCAGGGGGCAGGCAGTCTTGCATCCAGAGATTGTGTGCTGGAAATCATCTCCAATCTCCTGGGATGTGCGATTATCCTAGGAAGTTTTGGGCAGGATGGAGCATGTCATCCTCACTTAGGTTAGAAAGCTGGGGGCAGATTCACATAGATCGGCGCATTATTCCACCGGGCGTAGCGTATCTAAGATACACTACACCGCCGTAACTTATTTTTTTTTCGAATCCTCAAAGAATTTGCGCCGTAAGTTACGGCGGCGTAGTGTATCTTTGGCAGGGGAAGGGCGCAGAATTCAAATGGCTGTGATGGGGGCGTGTTTTATGTAAATACGTCGTGACCTGACGTAAACATTGTTTTTTTTAACGGGTCATGCGCCGTCCGTGGGGGTATCCCAGTGCGCATGCTCGAAATTAAACCGGAACAAGCCAATGCTTCCGACGGTGACGTCATTCTACGCAAATCCCTATTCGCAAACGACTTACGCAAACAACGTAAAAAATTCTAAATTCTACGCATGAACGACGGCCATACTTAGCATACTTATGCCGGAAAAAGCCGAACGCAAACGACTTAAAAAAATGCGCCGGCCGGACGTACGTTCGTGGATCGCCAAAACTAGCTAATTTGCATACTCGACGCGGAATTCGATGGAAAGGCCACCTAGCGGCCGGCGGAAAAATGCTTCTACGATCCGACGGCGTACTAAGACGTACGCCTGTCGGATCGATCCGAGATGCAGTCGTATCTTGTTTTGTAGATACAAAACAAAGATACGATGCGGGAAATTTAAAATTAGGCTATCTATTGATACGCCGGCCTAATTCTTTTGTGGATCTGCCCCCTGGAATTGATGGGCCGGGTCCCATAAAAAAGGTATTTAGTGAAAAAAAGTTCCCAGCACTTACATAGTATTATAATTATTTTAGGTTACTGGTTTTTTTTTACTGAATATCAACAATGTTTTTTTTTTTTTTTTTTTAAATTGAACAGATGAAATGAAAATAAAAACATTTGTGTGCACCGTCTGTGTAATCGATGGCAAGTAAATATTGTTCAATCCCCTTCTCAGGGTTAGACAAACATGAAATAGATGCTTTACCATTTTAAGACAGCTCTTTGTCACTTACACACAGCTTTATTTACATCCCAATCAGACCGACTGAGGGTTTTGTACTGGTGATATTTGTTTTGTGCCTTACAAAGAGGAGCACGCTAAAAAATCCATGTTCTTATGCTTGGCATCAAGTAGGATTTACGACAGTTGCTTTTATAGCCTGGCACAAGGGAATAGGCCAAGCCACCGTCTTATATATATGCCTGGAAGACCTGTTATACATATCTAGAGTTCAACATCTCATTGTCCCTATGACAAATTTAAAATAGTGACAAATGTGATAGGTTTGGTTTGCAGAAAGTAAATATAGGCAGATTTATTGAGCTTTAAATATTTGTTCCTGACATAAATTCACCTTTCATTGGGAATATTTGTATTGATGTACTTACAGATGTATTTTCGCCATCAAAATAAATATTCCGGTGCTGAAATTCACTGACTTTTGATGTACTCTATTAGTTCCAATTTTTTTTAGGCTCTACACAGTCAAAATCATTATTTGGACAATGAAATTGAATTCCAACTCTGTCCAATAAATGTATGAGCTTGATAGCAATTTTGATATAAATTAAATAAATACATAAACCCCACAAGATTGTCCAATTAGGACTTCATATGACATGGGATTCAAACAAAATGGCAACGAAGGTTAATACTGAATGGATATTAATTATTATTAAACATTAACCAGTATTAATTATTTAATCAGTTATTAATTATTTGGTGATGATATTAATAATTAAACTGAAACTCCAGGCAAACAGCTAAATTCAGTTTAAATAAATACATATTTACTATTTGTAAATGGCAAATTATTTGTAACACAGTACAGCCAATCTTGTTATTTACACACATTTGATTTACAATACAGACAGGTGACACCTGTAGTTCCTAAGCAATTCATGTCCCAAGATCAGTTTAGAAATATAGTTGTAGTATAGTAATATGAAGGGGAATAGAAATAAGGAGGTTTGACTTATTTCTGACACTCCTTTAAAGCATTCCTGCTCTGGGTCTGTGAATCCAAAGTACTTAAGGCAGGCAGCCAGGCAACTAACATTTTTTAGAAAGAGACCAGCAATGGTAGCTTTCACTTTTGAAAGAGTCACTTTTAGGAAAGATTTACTTAAACAGAAAGATGGTTATTGGTCCTGCGTGGAGCAAAATATTTATTTCACCCAGATACTCTAGTAGTAAAACAACATCTTTCCCCCCTATATCACCATTATTTTTAACAATATCATAGATTTTTTTTCTAAGCATTTAAATAAATTATGATCATATTTTATGACCAATTGAACTGTAAAAAAATACCTGAAAATGATTCTGTCAATAAAAAAATAAAAAAACATGAAACCAAGGTCTCCCTGTATAGAAAAGAATGAATAGCTACCTGTTCTGACAACTATGTTACTGATCTTCCCCGGCTACAAAGGTTGAAGTATTTTTAGCATCCAGTATATGTATGGGTATGTTGAATGCTTGGTTTCCTGCTGAGCACTGTGGTTTGATCTGACATATCAAACCAAAGCTGAAGATTGAATGCTGAAGATTCTTTGGGTACCATAAAGAGTGAAGGGGCAAATACATATTAATTGCAGGCAGTCTCTAGTGTCATTTAACTTTAAAGTGGCAATTAAAATAATAAATAAGTCATACAGTACTTACCTAATCTGTTCAATGTTACTGCATAGAGCAGCCCCTTGCCTTCTCTTCTCTTCTGGACTCCCCTGTCAACACTTTCTGCTCCTTCTGTTCTGTGTGTGCCCCATAGCAAGTTGTGTGCTATGTGGGCACATGTGTAAGCCAGGATGTGTGTGAACCACTTCAATTGCTAAATTCATCCATATTGTATTATTGTATGTTGTGTGAACAACAGCTGTTAAATTTGGGTGCTCATGAGCTGTTTTTTTTTTGTGTTTAGTAGTAGTACGAAAAAATATAAAGATATAAATTCAAAATGTATATATTAGTAAAGCTATCCCCTCAAGGCACAAATATGCAAACATTTAACAACTCACGGTGTACCTACATCTAGAATTAGATAAGGGAAATGATCTATACTTGAGATTGCTAATCACATATTAGCCATGGCAAAAAGATAGTAAAAGAAAAGAAAATTAAAATGGAACATAGTTTGGGATATTAACAAGATTAACAGTAAAATAGACATTGGTCTCACTTTTACTTGAGCGGAGAGAAATAGATGATAAGAATTGTTCATAACAGAGGATGAGCTATCAATTTACATTAAACCATTCTTTCCAAATTTGCATATCAAACTTTTTACTGGTACCACATCTACTAGCAAGTAAGGAATCCTAGACATACAGTAAGGGGAGTGAGTGGTTTCGAACACTTCGAAAGTATTAGGTGCTTTATCAGATTTCCAGTGTTTCACTATCAATGTTCTAGCAACCAACTTCGAAAAGTCGGGAGGGAACTTCTCAATGCCTGTATTTAATATTGCCAAACTTGGATTGGGGGTGTCAAGATTTCTGTGATAATCATGAGCTGTTTTGTTCTTACTAACCTGAGACTATATTGTAGTGTGCATTGATTGCACTAACTATAGATTACTGACATGAAAGTATTCTAAAGTAAACAGTTTTAACGAGAGATCTTCTTTTTGTATTTCAGTAAACAAGCACAAACCTTGGATTGAGACCTCATATCATGGAGTTATCACCGAGAACAACGATACAGTTATATTGGATCCACCTCTCGTCGCACTGGACAAAGATGCCCCAGTTCCGTTTGCAGGTAGGACGATGCCCAATTATTTGTTGTTTTTGTAGTGACTTTGGTGTCAAACTCTTGGGATTTATGATGTACTGTTTTTTTTTATATATAGAATTTTATTGAAAGATGCAACATACAGAATATAACATCGATAGTAATAGTATTTTTTTTGCACAAAACGGCATTTATAACAAAGTGCAATAGAACACATAACAATAACAAGGAGTCTCATAGCCTAGGGGAGGTGTAGAAATAAGGCCCCGCATAACAAAACATCATGTAATAGCAGTGAAAGGGTATTAACCTACGTAATGAAAAAGTAACTGGATGGATCTAAAAATGAGGGGGGTCCCTAGGGATACCAAGAGGGTACTGTTGGATGATTCCAAGAAGAGGCTTGGGGCAGGGAGAGGTGGGCAGGGAGAGGTGGGGAGAGCAGGGATGATAGGGGAGAAAGGTACCAAGTTCATGCAATGGATGTGGAATGGGGTAGACAGTGAGGTTGGAGCTACGTTTGCAAGAGCAGCACTTCCTTTAGTCTGTTTGGAGGAAGAGAGGGGGTTGGTGGGCAAGAGGTGGTCACGCACAATGATTCATGACGTGACAAGAGTGAGATTCCTTACGTTGCGGTTCTGTCAGTCAGGAGAGAGAGCAGCTCCGTCCATGGTGTAGGAGGAAGGCGCATGATAAGAGAAAGAGAGTTTCTCAAAATTCGCCATATCCATAGGAGTGAGTGTTGAGACCATAAAAGCTTGCCATTTGTGATAGAAACATGTTTTGGTCTTTTTATGTGTTAAATCCGTGTTGAGTTTGTCCTTGTAGAGTAGATGTGGGAGATCTCTTTTGACTTGTGAGGTGTTTGGGCGAACGTTGGAGATCCAGTTTTTCAGGATGGATCTTCTGGCGAGTAGGAGGCATATCAGGGTCCAGTATTTGCTAGAGGGGGTAGAGTTCAGCGACCAGGGTAGTAGCTGGGGGTCCCAATGGCCAAAGATGAGAAGTAGAGGGACTTTGGGCAGTTTCAGAAGAGTCACCTCAAAGATGTACGATATGACTTGATCCCAGAAGGTTGAGATGTAGGTACCCGACCAGAAGCAATGTGTCAGTGAGGGCCTGGAGTGTTGGCAAAGGGGGCACATGGGGGTTGAATGGACCTGTTTCAGAGGAAAGGGATATTGGCTCGGTGTACAATCTTCAGTTGGGTTTCCCTCCAAGATTCGTTGGGCACCAGTTTGTGAATGGTGTTGAGACCTTGTAGAAGTTTGTCCACAAGCTCGGTGTCTGGGAAGTCTTTTGCCCAGTTGGCTACTGATGAGGATGTCAGAGAAAGAGTGGTTTGCAGGAGAAGAGGATGGTAGATGTCTGATATTCTGTAAAAGCCCTCTGAGAGAAGGGTATCAGTGAGGGACAAGATGTACTGTTTTAAAGCTGAGGTGTTACTTTGTTTTTTTCAGTTTGTTTCATTATTAGAGTTATGCCATTATTATTCCTAATTTCCTTAATTTCGATCCAGTTTGTTGTTAAAGGTCACATGGTCTCCTTTGTTCTTTGAGTGAATGTTAGGCTGCTGACCCTATTTAGTCAATGACAGGTAATCTAAAATGTTAAACACTGAGATCTCATATGCAATTTCTACCAAAGCAGCCTATCCTAAGCTCTCTTTACAGCATAGAGATAAGATGCTCCAATCTGGCAGCTATTTTTTGAGCAATTTATATTGCTTAGGCCTGAAGCATAGGAACTAGGCAGGGACAAGGCCCAAGAAAGACCCTACTTTAAAGTGGCATCCTTACCAGGCAAAAGCCAAGAAGGTAAGAGCCCTCTAGAAGTTTTCACCAAATATTTATTGTCTTTCCTCATCACATCACTAGACCAAAATCCTCAGTGATTGCCTGAAACAAATACATATTTATAACTCATACATTGATACCTCTCACACTAACTTAGGAAGATAACTCAACATCAGCAGGCAGAACTAATAAAAGTACTGCAATTAGGAGAAACCTACTGAACACAGAAAATATAAGCAACACTCTGCAACCTAGCTGCAAAAAAAATATACATTCAACTGGGTACACTCCAGCTAAAAGTGGTTGCACAGGCAGAAGTTTGTTTTATCTTAATGCATAAAAGATAAGATGAAAAGCCTTCTGTGCACAGCAGTCCCCTCAGCCCCCCTAATACATACCTAAGCCCATCTCGATCCAGCGATGTTGCATGAGAGACTCGGCTGTCCAGGGGTCTGCCTCCTCATTGGCTCCCGATGATGTCAATCAAAGTCAGTGAGCCAATGAGGAGAGAGAGGGGATGGGACCAGGATGCAACTTTGTGTCTGAATTGACACAGGGAGCTGTGACTTGATTCGGTGCCCCCATAGCAAGCTGCTTGCTGTGAGGGCACTCAACTGGAGAATCATGGGGCTGCTGTGAGAAAATCACTGCACAGAGCAGGTAAGTATAACATGTTTGTTATTTTTAATGCAAAAGTCCCCAAGACTTTAGTATCACTTTAAAGCAGAACTCAACTTTCCATGCTCCTTGTGGGTGTTAAAATCATCACCTGGTCTACTTCTGGGTTTAGGATTTTCAGGCATCTTTATTCGCCAGCCAGAATGTGTAACTCCTGTGCATGCACAGAGGAGTTCATTCCAGAACCCTGTGAATGCACATTCTAAGGAAGTTTACAAACAGGTAGGTAAATTTGTTTTAATGCCAAAAAGAGCCTTTCTACTCACAGTTAGTGTTTTTTTTAACAGCTTAGCTCCACTCTCCTCCCTTAGCATATCATATACAGATAACTACATAAAAAAACTTAGTTTATTTCATGAACATCTGGTGACCTTGCTCATGTGATCTCACACACGTAGGCACACTTTGACCATTGTAGCCATGTGATATCATATACCGTAGATGTGTTAAGAGGATTGCACTCTGAATTTATTTACAAGGCCAAACTTCTAGGATTCCTGTACCGTTATCAATAATAACATGTCTATTTGACACCACTTCTAGATGAGGTTCAGCAAACATATTGACATGCCTCACATTGTCACTCTGTTGTGTTACAGCACATGGCATTTTTTGTGCAGGTTGCAGAAACATCATCATAATGCACAGGGCAGATGTCCTATCAAGGCTGTAATGGTGGATACACTATTTTACCTCTCTCCCTGACACTCTGACAGCCTCCATATTACAAGAACTTGTTCAATACTCAGCACATTTAGAAAGCTCTCTGCAAAAACACCCAGCAGCTGTTAATCTCATAAAATTGCATTATGTGACGCCTGTTTCATCCCGCCTGCACAACCAGGGCACTAATGCAGATGGGTTATGGTAATGGACTTCAGGATACATTAGTTTTGGACTGGTAGTTATATTGTGTAATGGATCGAAGGAAAAAGAAAGCTGTGTTCATAATTGGAAGCTCTTTTTCTGAGAACAAGGATTTAAAATATTCAACTTTATCTATTGCCCTTTAACCTGCCATCTGCTGGAAAGGGATATTGTAGATATAAAAGTGATAAATGCACATGTGCATTAATAACTGATAATGTCTTTAAACATATTGAGGACTTTCATACCATATTAATGTCTTTCAGAGGGGACCGTAGTTTTTTTTTTATTTCTAATGAAATTATATAGAGCTAAATCTTGCCAGAAGAATAAGTTAGATTTAAAGAAAAAAGCTATTCATGCATACCTCCCAACTTTTGAACTTTAGAATGAGGGACACTTGCGGGAGAAATTGCCCTGCAGCGCACTTAGAACATAGTGTGGGTGTGGCCAAACTCTTAACAGTGGAGGGGTTGAAGGCATGGTTAAACAAAACCCAGGCTTCTTTGTACCTATGGTTTGATTGCTTTGTCTGAGCCTACCTTAACCACTTAACCCCCGGACTATTATGCAGGTAAAGGACCTGGGCAGTTTTTGCGATTCGGCACTGCGTCGCTTTAACTGACGGTCGTGCGTCGTAGCTTCCAAACAAAATTGGCGCTTTTTTTCCCCACAAATAGAGTTTTATTTTGGTGGTATTTGATCACCTCTGCGTTTTTTTGCGCTATAAAAAAAAATAGAGCGACATATTTGAAAAAAAAAACTATTTTTTACTTTTTGTTTTAATAAATATCCCCCAAAAATATATATAAAAAAAAAAATTTTCCTCAGTTTAGGCTGATACGTATTCTTCTACATATTTTTGGTAGAAAAAAATCGCAATAAGTTTGCGCAAAAGTTATAGCGTTTACAAAATAGGGGATAGTTTTATGGCATTTTTATTAATATTTTTTTTTTACTAGTAATGGCGGCGATCAGCATTTTTTTTAGTGACTGCGACATTATGGAGGACACATCGGACACTTTTGACACATTTTTAGGACCATTGTCATTTTCACAGCGAAAAGTGCTATAAAAATGCACTGATTACTGTGAAAATTACAATGACAGTGAAGGGGTTAACCACTAGGGGGCGCTAAGGGGTTAAGTGTGCCCTAAGGGAGTGATTCTTACTGTAGGGGGGCGTGGCTGTAGGTGTGACGTCACTGATCGTCGTTCCCTATATCAGGGAACAGACGATCAGTGACACTGCCACAGAGAAGAACGGGGAAGGTGTGTTTACACACACCTCTCCCCATTCTTCATCTCCTGTGACACCATCGCGGCGCATGTGCGCGATCCACGGCTGGGTTCTTAAAGGCGACGTACCTGTACGTGCCTGTGCCCAGTCATGCGATTCTGCCGACGTATATCAGTGTTAGGCAGTCCTTAATTGGTTACAGAAGAAGTTCATTCAAATATTCAGGGACTGTATTGTATTGTATCCAGCCACTGTTAAGTAACTGAACACTTTGGAAAAAAGTATATGATGTACAGTATTCTGTACATGGTGCAGGAGTGTGTAAGGCAGAAAAAGGGGTTGGGGAGTGCCAAAGTCAGTGTCGGGTTTAGGATACATAGCGCCGACTGCATGGGTCCAGGGTGTTTTCAAAGATCAGGAGTATGTAATGCACAGAGGGCTGTAGTTAGTGCTGGGTTTAGGAGTACATGACACACAAAGAGCAGGGTCCAGGAGTACATAATACACAGAATGCAGGGAAAGGAATATTATGCACAACATGCAGGACTCAGGCATATGTAATGCACAGAATGCAAGGGACAGAAGTATGTAATGCACAGAATGCAAGGGACTGGTGTGTTGTGCACAGAATGCAGGGGACAGGCGTATATAAGGCATAGCATGCAGGGGGCAGGTGAGTTATGTACAGAACACAGGGGACAGGAGTACAGTAGGTGCACGCGATATTGTGTCAATCTCGCTCCCTTTCTCGGCGAGATTGAGCACCTACGAGCCCCATCGCGGGAGCCAGCGCCGAGCTGGCTTGCCGCGATAGAGACAAAGCCGTCATAGAAGCGACGGGAGATCCGACTTGGATTCCCGCCAATTCTACACGTGTGAGGCGTTTGTTATGAATCCTGAGGGGGAAGTCCCCGCCGGATTTTAAATAAAAATCCGGCATGGGTTCCCCCCTCAGGAGCATACCGGGCCCATAGGTCTGTTATGGGTTGTAAGGAGAGCCCCCCCTACGCCGAAAAAACGGCGTAGGGGGTCCCCCTACAATCCATACCAGACCCGTATCCAAAGCACGCTACCCGGCCGGCCAGGAAAGGAGTGGGGACGAGCGAGCGCCCCCCCTCCTGAGCCGTACCAGGCTGCATGCCCTCAACATGGGGGGGTTGGGTGCTCTGGGGCAGGGGGGCGCACTGCGGCCCCCCACCTCAGAGCACCCTGTCCCCATGTTGATGAGGACAGGGCCCCTTCCCGACAACCCTGGCCGTTGGTTGTCGTGGTATGCGGGCGGGAGGCTTATCGGAATCTGGGAGCCCCCTTTAATAAGGGGGCCCCCAGATACCGGCCCCCACCCTAAGTGAATGGATATGGGGTACATCGTACCCCTAACCATTCACCTGTAGGAAAAATGTCAAAGTTAATAAACACACCACACAAGGGTTTTTAAAATAATTTATTTTTCTGCTCCGGAGGCTCCCCCTGTCTTCTTTATTAGCTCTTCTACCAGGGGGAGCTTCTTCTTTGACGTCTTCGGGTGGGTGGGGGCCGCCGTCTGGTTCTCTTCCACCGCCGGGGGGGTCGCTTTTAAAAAAGCCCCCACCCCCCGGCGGGTTTCCTCCGGCGTCTTCGGCGGGGGGGGCTTCTTCTTCCGCTATCCCGACGGGTCTTCTCCGCTATCCGGGGGTCTTCTCAACTCTCCGGGGGTCTCCTTCTATGTTCGCCCGCTCTCCGCTGTTGACTCGGCGCACCCCGGTTCTTCCTCCAGCTGTCCGGTGCCTTCTCCTTCAGCGCTGAACGTCTATCTTCTATTTCCGTGCTGTGACGTATTCTTCTTCTTCCGGGCTGTGACGTCATCTTCTTCACTTCTCCAGATGTTGACACGCCGGCTCTTCTCGCTGAAATGGCAGGTGCGCTGCTTTCATCGGACCTATATATCCCATGTGGGTAGGTATCACATGGGTAGGTACAGAGCATGATGGGACTGTGAGGCCTATATAGGTCCGATGAAAGCAGCGCACCTGCCATTTCAGCGAGAAGAGCCGGCGTGTCAACATCTGGAGAAGTGAAGAAGATGACGTCACAGCCCGGAAGAAGAATACGTCACAGCACGGAAGAAGAAGATAGACGTTCAGTGCTGAAGGAGAAGGCACCGGACAGCTGGAGGAAGAACCGGGGTGCGCCGAGTCAACAGCGGAGAGTGGCGAACATAGGAGACCCCCGGAGAGTTGAGAAGACCCCCCGGATAGCGGAGAAGACCCGTCGGGATAGCGGAAGAAGAAGCCCCCCCCCGCCGAAGACGCCGGAGGAAACCCGCCGGGGGGTGGGGGCTTTTTTAAAAGCGACCCCCCCGGCGGTGGAAGAGAACCAGATGGCGGCCCCCACCCACCCGAAGACGTCAAAGAAGAAGCTCCCCCTGGTAGAAGAGCTAATAAAGAAGACAGGGGGAGCCTCCAGAGCAGAAAAATAAATTATTTTAAAAACCCTTGTGTGGTGTGTTTATTAACTTTGACATTTTTCCTACAGGTGAATGGTTAGGGGTACGATGTACCCCATATCCATTCACTTAGGGTGGGGGGCCGGTATCTGGGGGCCCCCTTATTAAAGGGGGCTCCCAGATTCCGATAAGCCTCCCGCCCGCATACCCCGACAACCAACGGCCAGGGTTGTCGGGAAGGGGCCCTGTCCTCATCAACATGGGGACAGGGTGCTCTGGGGTGGGGGGGCCCCGCAGTGCGCCCCCCTTCCCCAGAGCACCCAACCCCCCCATGTTGAGGGCATGCAGCCTGGTACGGCTCAGGAGGGGGGGCGCTCGCTCGTCCCCACTCCTTTCCTGGCTGGCCGGGTAGCGTGCTTTGGATACGGGTCTGGTATGGATTGTAGGGGGACCCCCTACGCCGTTTTTTCGGCATAGGGGGGGCTCTCCTTACAACCCATAACAGACCTAAGGGCCCGGTATGCTCCTGAGGGGGGAACCCATGCCGGATTTTTATTTAAAATCCGGCGGGGACTTCCCCCTCAGGATTCATAACAAACACCGCACACGTGTAGAATTGGCGGGAATCCAAGTCGGATCTCCCGTTGCTTCTATGACGCGCTTGCTGGGATGTGCTGTCACTATTCCAGTGAGTGCGAGATGTCGGCGAGATCTCGGCACCATGTCGCCGAGAATCAGCGCGATGCTGTCGTGCTAAAAACACAATATCACAAACACCTACTGTATGTAATTCACAGAATATAGGGGACAGGTGTGTTATGGACAGAATGCAGGGGACAGGCATATATAATGCATAGAGTGCAGGGGACAGGTGTGTTATGTACAGTACAGAATGCAGGGGGCAGGCTTGTTTAACGCACAGAATGCAGGGGACAGGAGTGTGTAATGCATAGTAAGAGTCAGGAGTACAAAACAAGCAATACTCTCCCCTACGTTACCCTTTAAGCAGATAAAATCACACTCCCTCCCCTCCAAAAAAAGAAACAAATCCAGGACTACTTTGCAAAAATGCTCTTCCTCCTTCAAGCACCAATTCCCCCCACCCCACCCAAATACCTCTCCTAGCAAATAACCTCCCCCTAAGCCCCCACAGATCTTCTTCTGCCCCCCAAATCCCCCCTCTCAGCACAACTGCACTAATACTCCAACTCAAAATCCCCATCCCACATCTAACATAAAGTCACCCCACCCCTCCATCCCTGCACAAACCCTTCTTCCCCTTTTTCAAAACCCTCCATGATGAATCCTGCCCCCCATCCCTAAACCCCCTCCCAGAAAAATCCTCTTTCCATGATTAGCACAAATCCTCTCCCCCAAGCACCCCCCCCCATTCTGAGTCACATCCTCTCCCCCATCCTCCCCAGCACAAATCTTCTTTCCCTCAAAGATCACCAGCTCCAGCACTTGTCTGTTCCCCAGTTCACAAATCCCCCCCTCCCAGTACAGACCCTAAAAACACAAATCCTCTCTCCTTCTAATTTTGGTGGGACCTTCCCCAGATATGAACAAATATGCACTATAGAAGGCTGTTTGAAACTCGTGTTCCATGCTCGTTTGCCTCACCACATTTACAACGCACTGCAGTTGTGTTCTGCAGTGGGTGTCAATGTTAAAATGGAACTTATGAGTGAAAGGAAAAACCATCACAATTGGCCTGATTAGACAACAATCATCTTTGGTCTATAAACATACCTGGATTGGATATGAAATCCGTCCTCCCACCATAAGTTCTGTCCCCTCCCAAAGTGCCCCCTAGCACAGACCCCCCCCCAAATCAAAGGGATGATGGCAGAGGGAACGATTGTGGCACATGCGACCCACATTTGGGTGTTAACATTAAGATCCACTGCAAAACACAACTGCAGTGCGTTTTAAATGTGGTGCGGCAAACGAGCATGGAACACGAGTTTCAAACAGCCTTCTATAGTGCATATTTGTTCATATCTGGGGAAGATATCTGGGGAAGGTCCCACCAAAATTAGAAGGAGAGATGATTTGCGTTTTTAGGGTCTGTACTGGGAGGGGGGATTTGTGAACTGGGGAACATACAAGTGCTGGAGCTGGGGATCTTTGAGGGAAAGAAGATTTGTGCTGGGGAGGATGGGGGAGAGGATTTGACTCACAATGGGGGGGGGTGCTAGAAGGGAGGACGTTTCTTGTCGGAATTTCCAATCGTGTGTATGCGGTATTAAAGCCACGTTTAACACACAAGCATCAAGCACAGAGATGTTTCCAAAACATTGCAGTTAAGGGGGCATTTAACATACACACTGTATATAAAAGAAAGTGATTAAACATGGCCGAAAGATCTACATTATGCCTATTTAACAGGAACTGTTATCAACTGATGGCTTACTTATCAAGTTATAGATATTAAATAATGTGTAACCACCATACATATGTAAGAAGGAAAATTAGAGACCTGACATCCTTATCCCTATTGTAAAAAAAAAACTACCAATATGCGAAAAAAAATTGCAAAAATACACCTTGGGCTTGATCCACAAAAGGGATACGCCGGCGTATCTACTGATACGCCGTCGTATCCCTGTTTCTATCTATGGAACTGATCCACAGAATCAGTTTCTCATAGATAGGCAGAAGATCCGACATGTGTAAGGGACTTACACTGTCGGATCTTAGGATGCAGTACTGCAGCCGCCGCTGGGGGCATTTCTCGTCGAAATCCAGCGTCGGGTATGCAAATTAGCACTTACGGAGATCCACAAAGCTTTTACGCTTCGTTTTTTCTCCGTAAGTATTAGTTTGCCGTCGCAAAATTAGGGCTGCTTTTACAAAGTGTAAAGTTAGTAAACCATGTAAAAGTAGACCCTTCTTTCCCGCGATGCTGTCAAATTTTTTTAAACATTTTTTTTTCCCGACGCAACTTTTTTTACCCGGCGCGATTCACAAAACTCGGCATAACGTAATTTCGTGCAATGCCCGTTGGGAAAATCGCGTCGAGAGCATGCGCAGTACATCCGGCGCGGGAGCGCGCCTAATTTAAATGGGACTCGCCCCATTAGATTGGGCACACCTTGCGCCGGCCGGATTTAAGTTACACCGCAGAAAATTTCTAGGTAAGTGCTTTGTGGATAGGGCACTTAGGTAGAAATTTTCCGGCGGTGTAACTTAAATCCCAATTTTTAAGTTACACCCGCTGGCTGTGGATCTGGCCCCATATTTCTAAGGCCATGAACAAATAACCACCTGTATCGTGAGCATGTACTTGAGTTGTATCTTAGTGATCAGAATTCACATGAGTATCCTCTTGTATGAGACTAATCAATGACTTGATATGATCTGCTTCTTAATATGTAGAGCCCAAGTTACATTTCAGACTTGTTAAACAAACCGATAGTATCTTGAGGTTGAAAGGTAATTACCTGGAGATTAGATTCTACCCTTTATTTTACTGAAAAGATTTGAAACAGCTATTTGTCAGTTAAGCTGGAAAACATCATAGTGATTCTCATGCATTATAAGTGGCCACTACAACATAAAAGTATCTCTCTTAGACCATGGTCAAGTGCTTGTGTGTTTATTTATTGCAGCACAGATGAAAAAAACTAAATCCATGTTCCTCTGCTCATTAGCATACTATGATTCTTATTTAGTTCAGTTTTGTTCAATTTATAAATATATTTATATATACAGTATCTCACAAAAGTACTTACACCCCTCACATTTTTGTAAATATTTTAATATATCTTTTCATGTGACAACACTGAAGAAATTACACTTTGCTACAATGTAAAGTAGTGAGTGTACAGCTTGTATAACAGTGTAAATTTGCTGCCTTTGGCATGGTGTCACCTCTGGCGGGTGACACCCGACCTGGGTGCGGAGCGCAACCCCATAGCACTGCTACTGACACCCCCCATGTTTTGACACCCGGGGCAAAACGTCTCCCCCTGCTCCCTCTTGGTATGCCCCTGCTAGGATGTGCCTCACATCCTGCCCTCGCTCCTTCACAGGGTGACCGGGGTGGGGCAGTGCCTGGTCAGTATTCGCACTATAAGACGCAGGGACATTTTCCCCCATTTTTGGGGGGGAGAAAGTGCGTCTTATGGTGCGAAAAATACGGTACTATTCACTGTATGACAGTACATTAATTTCAGCTTGAGCATTGAGCTTAACAATGTACAAAAACCTCAGCTGTGTTTGGTGTACCACAGTCTATACAATTGGATATTTTATTAGGCATTCCTAATAAAAAGAAGATGACATTAACTAAGAATTTACAAGCAGCTAGATGGCTATTCAAATCCAATGTTATATGGGTTTTGGTAGTATTTTCAAAATGATCCTGCATTTAATAGTTATTACAAATAAAATGTGGCAATAAAATCTGATTTTATGAAATTCAGAAATATCTACATCCTGCCAAGGAAAGTGATCTATTTTTTTCCCCAGAAGTCATATTTTTGTTTTGATAAGTGGTTTTATTTATGAAATTTGTTGTAACATGCACCTCCAACTGATATCTCTGGATGTGCAGATATAAAATACATTATATGAGCAATGTTATAATATATATTTTTAGAAAAGTAAACTGTAAACAGTCTAGGAAAAAAAAATAGACCATTAGGAAAAGAGCATAAACCTTTGTTTATTTTTTTCTATCCAAGTCTAGTGCTGTACTCTGAGGTTACGATTGTGTTACATATGTGCATTACAGTAAACTATATGAGCATATGATGAACAAAAAAAATACATACCCAGTACCATTCCCAGTTTCCTTCTTGGTCTAGTGGCACGGGTCCTTTTGAAGCAGAATAACAGTCTGGGTCATTCTTCCCCTTTCCTGTTAGCCAAGCCTATCTTTGACACACCCCTCTCCTCAGGAGGTACATTATGATGCAGCCTAGGCTAATGTCTAATAATGCAATGACACCACCAAAAAAATAGAGAAAGCACCTGTGATGTCACTGGAATGGCTGGTAGACTGCAGTAAAAAATATCTATAGGAGGTGTCTTGTTCAAAAATAAAAAATATATATGATGGGACTTTGGAGGGTTAAGAGTGGCCACTGTTGGAATGATAGCTGGCATTCTATTTTAGGTC
The DNA here is from genome assembly GCF_905171775.1 of Rana temporaria. Lineage (NCBI taxonomy): Eukaryota > Metazoa > Chordata > Amphibia > Anura > Ranidae > Rana > Rana temporaria. The sequence goes on along the minus strand of NC_053492.1, from coordinate 132,435,384 downwards.
ATGGAATGTGACTGAGGTTCCAGTTTTACCCAGTGCTGTACATTTGTCTCGTATTTCTGTCTACAAACAACACTGGGCAGAACGTAAAGGAGCCTGAACGCCTAACTCTTTTGCCACATATACACGATCGGATTTCTGATGGAATAAAGTCCAATGGAATTTTTGGTCGGAATTACGATGAAGCTGACTTTCATCAGTCTTGCATACACACAAGGAGGCAGATCCACAGAGCGAGTACGCCGGTGTATCTACTGATACGCCGGCGTACTTTCAAATTTCCCGCGTCGTATCGTTGTTTTGAATCCTCAAAATAAGATACGACGGCTTCTGGGTTAGATCTGACAGGTGTACGTCTTCGTACGCCTTCGGATCTAAGATGCAATTCTTCGGCGTCCGTTGGGTGGCGTTCATGTTGTTTTCCGCGTCGGGTATGCAAATTAGCCATTTCCGACGATCCACGAACGTACGAGCGGCTGTCGCATTTTTTTACATCGTATGTAGTCGGCCTTTTCCAGCGTATAGTTAAAGCTGCTATTTCGTTGCGTATAGTTAAACCTGCCATGTTAAGTATGGCCGTCGTTCCCGCGTTTAATTTGAATTTTTTTCTTTGCATAAGTCGTTCGTGAATCGGGATAGACGTAATTCACGTCTATGTTAAAAAAATTACGTCCTTGCGACATCATTTAGCGCAATGCACAGCGGGAAATTTAGGGACGGTGCATGCGCAGTTCATTCAGCGCGGGGACGTGCTTCATTTAAATGAAACACGCCCCCCTACTCGCCGATTTGAATTAGGCGCTGTAACGCCGCGAGAGATACACTACGCCGCCATAACTTACGGTGCAAATTCTTTGTGGATTCAAAGCTGCCAAAAGTAAGTTACAGCGGCGTAGCGTATCGCGCATACGCTGCGCCCATCTAATTGTATGTGGATCTACCCCTATCAGACTAAATTCTGACTGTGCCAAATTGCGGTGATGTAAAACACTACGACGAGCCGAAAAAAATTAAGTTCAATGCTTCCGAGCATGCGTCGACTTGATTCTGAGCATGCATGGATTTTTCTCCGATGGAGTTCCACACAGACGATCGGAATTTACTATCGTTTTTTTTTTTCATCGGAAAAATGTAAAACTTGTTCTATTTTTTTACACCAATGGAAAAAAGTCAGATGGGGCCCACACTCAAGTCCATCGCACTTTTTTCATCGAAAAAAAAAACGATCGTGTGTACACAGCATTAGTTTTATGTCACTTTCAAAAATTTAATTTCCTACCTTTTGTCAATTTCTGCTTCTTATTGCATACAGCCCATCATTTCTCTGACCCTTATTTCAATGCCCCTCCTACCCCAGACCACTGGTTTGTAGCATTCTCACTGTAGTTTTTTTTTTTTTTTTTTTTACCAGCAACAACCTATTTACATCTGCACTGGCTACAGTGGGAGGACCCAGGCTACTCAGACTCCCAGTCTGTCCTGGCCACTATGAGTGTTACTTGGATTGAAAGTTGGTGCATTTGGAGACAAAAAAGAGATACACACCTGTGATCCACTATAATCCCATTAGCAATTTCAATCACTTCCTGCAATTCTATCCCATTGCATGATCTGACTTGTATAGTTTTTTTATTGTGGTTCTGGATATGATGTTGGCAAATCAGTAAGCCCACCTCTAAGTGCCCAGGCAAAGATGCAATTTATTTTACAAGTGATAAGGTTAAGACAATTTTAAAATGGTAATTTCTACAGAAATTGTTAAGTGCAGAAAAAAAACATGCTTGTTTTTGTAGTGCCTAAGGATTGGAAGTATTGGACATTTTTTTTAAATATCCAGGACTTTAGCGCTAAAGCTTGTTTTTTCTAGGTCTGAAACCTAAAGTGGACCTTTCCCCTTTTACTAAACTTTACATCAGCATACATCACTGCATCCTGATGTGAAATCATCTAACACTGATTTTTAAATCTAAAAATCAAATACATTTTTTGCATCCACTTCCTAGCTCCCCCCAAAGGCACTAGGGATGCCACAAAAATACCCCCTAGAAAGGTAACATCTCTAGTGCCTTCAGGGAGATCTCATACCTAAGCTGCGAGATCTTGCAGTATTCTGATGATACTGCATACATGTCAAATATTTTTTATATTGACGGCGCAGGGACACTGGCTGCATAGAGACAGCTTGCAAATGGATCAACACAAGAAGGAAAGGCAGCGTGGACATAGGTAAATATACTTGTTTATATATTACTGCCATTTTGTTGTGGCGGGGGGGGGTTAACCGTTCACCGATGGTCTAATGTGCGTACACACCATCAGTTCAAAAACCGATCGGGTCAGAACGTGGTGACGTAAAACACACGACGTGCTGAAAAAAGTTCAATGCTTCCAAGCATGCGTCGTCTTGATTCTGAGCATGCGCGGGTTTTGAACCGATGCTATTGTGTACTAACCATCGGTTTTGACCGATGGTCAGCCGTTCATCGGTTTCGATTTTAAAGCAAGTTCTCTAATTTTTGTCCGAAGGACAACAGACTGATGGGCCATACACACGGTCGGTTTGGACGATGAAACTGGACTTCAAGCCGTTTTCATCGGTTTGGACCGACCGTGTGTACGCGGCCTTAAAGCCAGGCAAGCCCAGTTATTGGTACTTTTAGAAGGTGGGATGTAATTACAGCCTCCATGTGTGTTGACATTTTTTTTCTAGTAGTCCAGCCTTAAGCCCTGTACACACGGGCTAGAATTTTGTCAGGAAAATAACTCGGTTTTTCCTGATGAGATTCTTGGCAAAAATCTCTTGCCGCCCGAGACTACAGACACTCCATTCAAAAGAACCACCGTTCTTTTGAATGGAACAAACGGGGTGATGTCATCGACTACAACGAGCATGCGCTCGTCACATTTGATGCCATCGCCGCCATCTTGCTACACCCTACCTATGCCTAAGAAGTTACCGCGCATGCGTCAAAGTCATTTTGAGCATGCGCGGGTTTCCGCGGCGACAGGTAAGTATACACACTCTCGGGTTTCTCGGCAGGCAAACACTGCCAAGAATCTCACGATGAGAAAATAGAGAACATGTGCAGTTTTCTTGTCAAGAAACCTAAAAAGCCTCGTACACACGCTCAGTTTACTCGGCAAGAAAGCTCTGCCAGCAGTTTTCTTGCTGGTTTTCTTGCTGGTTCTTGAGTAAACTGAGGCCCCGTACACACGGCCGAGGAACTCGACGTGCCAAACAAATCGAGTTCCTCGGCCAGTTCAGCCCTGAAGCCGCCGAGGAGCTCGGCGGGCCGAGAGCTCCCATAGAACAACGAGGAAATAGAGAACATGTTCTCTATTTCCTCGTCGAGCTCCTCGTCGGCTTCCTCGGCCGAAAGTGTACACACGGCCGGGTTTCTCGGCAGAATTCAGCCAGAAACTCGGTCGGAAGCTGAATTCTGCCGAGGAAACTGGTCGTGTGTACGGGGCCTCAGCAACCTCTGAGTTTGACACTACCTTTTCACAATTATTACTTATCCTCTTTTGGAGGGAAGAGCCTTGATTGTCCTACTTTTGTGATGTGAAATAAGCATACAAAAATTCCAAAAAGTATATATAAACATATATGAAGCTAAACAGTAACTTGACCAATCATCATCTACCGACCAATTACATATTTATTTTTGGTGGACTTAAACATAGTTTTCCTGCACTATCTTCTAGTTAGTATTATACATGTTGTTTGAGCTTGAATTATGCATTAAGATACTTTAGAAACATTAAAAGTCAGTCTTTGTAAGCCAACCTAATCCTCCCAAAATAATTCATATTTTGTGGCTAATTCAAAAGCTCATTCCATTCATGATTAATGATGGAGCTACATTTTCTTTTAAGGCATAAAAAAATAAAGCATATTAATGCCAAATAATTCAACAATGAAATATAAACTGTATTTATGTAATGAGGTGGAAGACAAAAGGTAATCATACTCTAGATCCAGCCTACCGGGAGAAGACCCGTGGCATAATACAGAGCAGAATAATGATTGTGGAACAAAAGTACAGAAAAGTACTTTTTTATTTGTACATTTTTTCCCCCTACAACTCTTTTCAAATAAAGCTAAATTCAGATGAGATTCATGTGCTTGTTCTAAGCATGCAGTCTGCCTCTGTCTGAACTGTACCGTTTTGCTGTACTGTATACCTTTGAACACAACATTTTATTTTCCGAATAAAATGCAATGGGACAATCTTTTTTCACTTCCTTGTCTTAGTAGCTGGAAGATAACACTTCGTATGAGGCATTAAATCTACAAGAGAGTAAAAATAAGACTTTTTCATCAACATGGAAGGCGATTCACAATCCTCCGCTACAGACTCGTAACAATTTAAAATACTGTAATAATGAAAGTGCTGGAGATTAACATAAAATACGCTAACTGGGTTTGTATACGTTTTTACAGCTGTAATAACTTGTAAAACAAACTGGCTTTTGAAGTATGTTTTAAAGCTTTTTGATGAGACAGACATTATTGTGTTAGGACACAAATAAACCCAGTGAATATATGTGTGCCTGCAATAATACGACTAATAAAGAAAGTAATTAAATATTACTTATCTCATGATAACAAGTTATAGGCAACTTCAGACCATAAAGAAATCTAATTTAAACAGTAGACTATATTGACTAAATTAAAGCCTTGTCACGGTAGTATGGGGTACTTTGTTTTTTATGAATCTAGTGTTTCTGTATTAGAATAATTTTAATTATATAGGTTTCTTTCAGCATATATAGCAAGTGACCCCCATTGTTTTTCCATAAAACTCTCCCAATGTTTTTCAATAATTGTGTTTCAAGACTGATTTCTGTGTATGCTAGTTGTAATGTATTTTAAAATAAACACATGAGGATAGATTTATGAGGCTGAAATTGTTGACCTCTAAAAAGGGCACGAGTTTGGAAATGACTGTCTACTTAAAGTAGAACTATGGCCTCTCATTAAAAAGTATGCCTGCTAGTAAAGTCCACTTAATGCATCATCCTGTGATGGGGTGGCAACAATGTTGCACTACTTCTTTATTCAGAGGCTGTATCTAATGTACTACAGAGGGATGAAAAAATGTTACAGGGGTTAGACTATCCTCTGTCTTTGCTGATTCACAAGACTATACCGTTTCAGTCAGCACCTGGCCACACCAAGCCCTGCCCACTGCTCTGTGGATTGGCAGCTCTGCTTGTTGCTAAAACTATCCCACTGTGAGCTGCAGTGTCTGGGAGGGGTGTGTGTAAGGGTCAAATAAAGGAGGAGTTGGCTTAGGCAATGCTAAAGAAGTTTTCTGTTTACTTTATGAAACTTGTACATCACATAGAACTAGATTTTCATCTTGCTTAGACTGTCATATAAGATCATTTGGCCTTTAGAATGAATCAATAATGGTGCAATGTAGGATTTTGTGATTTGGTTCACATTTATAAAGGGTCTTTTTCAGATTGCCCTGTGTATTTAGGGTTGTTTTTTAACTAATTAGCTGGATAAAAACAATTGGTTGATGCATCGGCCTTATCTCTATATATATTTAATTAATGATTTTGCATTTAAATCTTTATATTTTCTTGATTTCAGTGTATATTACCCATTGGGACACAGCTCTTATGACATGGAAAAGAAAGACCATGGTGGAATACGTTTGGAACAGTAGCTTGTTGTTTTACTATAATTAGACCCTATAGGCACTTAGTTTTGGTCCCCTAAATAACATCCTTGTGTTAGGATCACTTGATTTACTTGTTTTACTGGTCCTAACCTGGCTTGGCATAATGTGTAAACAACCTTATGCAAGATGGCTATTTCTACTTAGGGAAACAAAAGGGTAGCCAGTAAATATAGAGTATATACTGTGCTTTACATTTTGGGTCTATAAGCCTACTTTGTCTAATGGTATATATGGCCCTGAGAACGTGAATAGTGACACCATTTCATGGAGGTTGTAAACCATTACACACCACCTTTCCCTACAGGTAAGCCTGCATGGTTTAGGAAATATTTACCATATCGCTTGCACCGACGTCCTGGGGGTGGAGACAGGGAGTGCGGGGGAACGAGAAGGTGCAGGTGCCTGTAGTCCAGGTAGGGTCTCTAGAAGCACAGGAGACCTCTTGAACACTGAAGCTGCAGCAGTAATGTCAGATCCGTTTTAGGGGAGATCAGGCAGGGGAAACAGGTGCAGGCAGGAGTCGGCAGCAGAGAAGGTACCAAATCAGGAGACAAGATCAAGGTTAAAGTCCAAGCCAGGGTCAGTATAGAAGGCAGAGGCAGATAAGCAGGTAGGGAGGATCCGAGAAGGGTAGTCAAACAAGCCAGGTGTTTTCAGGAACAGGTCAATCCGGTAGTCAGCAAACAGGAACTCGGGTACTAGCTGAAAGACAGTCCAGCACTGACACACAGTTAGGTTCACACTTAAATAGGTCGCCGCGCGCCGGGATTGCCAGGGGCGCGCATGCGCACAAGCGGGTGTGCACACGGGCGTGCACATGCATGTTTTGAGTCCTATGCGTCCCAGTCTAGGCCGAGAATTCCTTGTAGACACCCAGAAATGGGGATTTGTTGCACTGGTTCTCTGAAAATACCAGTTGTTCCCCTGTTAAATGCCTGACCTCATTGCCCCTACAGCTTCCAATCATCTATCTAGTAACAGAGACCAGTAGTTGTTTTAATTCCTCTTAGAGAATATGTATAAAGGTTTATTCATTAATATTATATGATCAGAACTAACAAAATATTTATGAAAGAAAACATTTTAGTTGGGTAAATGTTAAATATTGAAAATTAATATTAGGAAGGCCATTCACCAGGTTGAACTTTTTATGATTGTCTAACTATCTGTTGCAAACAGCCTGTTTAGGGAACTCAGTAGCTCAAGCTGACATTTACATACACTATTTAATATATCTGAAAACAAATGTATCCCATATTGTACAATTCTGTCTAAGTATCGAATCAGACAATGTGAGTAGGTAAGTTTTGATGTGCTGTGTTTGCAGATAGGCCATGTTGCTTTGGGGAAACTTGGGATCCTTTGTGATGTATTTCATTTGTAAACTAAGATTGTATATGAATAGGTAAAATACAGATATAAACAATCAGTTAAAGTAATTTTCTATACTTAATAAATGATGTCAAAAGCATAATACTTTCCCCCTAAACTACAGGGTTCTGTAATTAAATGCTGCTAGAAACTGATGCAAAGTTTGCAGGACAGCAATTGCCACACAAGAATAAGATGCAGTGTCAGACAAAATGAATGAATGCAAAAAAAAAAAATCTTTTAGAAAGGTATTAATAAATAAGCCCTTACAAATATACCAATTACTACATTTTTACATGTTCAAATGCACGTTAAAAGGTTTGCTTAAGGCCCCGTACACACGATAGAATCTATCCGCAGATAAATCCCATCGAATGGGTTTCTGCGGATAGATTCTATGGTGTGTACACTCCGGCGGATATTTATCCGCGGATATTTCCGAATTCCAGCAGATAAATATTTGTCGACATGCACAGAATATCTATCTGCTGGAATCGGATCCCACGGATGGATCCGCTCGTCTGTACAGACTCACCGGATCCATCCGTCCAAAGGGATTCCCCGCACGCGTCGTAATGATTTGACGCATGCGTGGAATTCCTTATATGACAGCGTCGCGCCCGTCGCCGCGTCATAATCGCGGCGACGGCGCGACACGTCATCGCCAGAGGATTTCGGCGCGGATTTCAATGCGATGGTGTGTACACGCCATCGCATAGAAATCTGCTGAAATCCTCGAGAGGATTTATCCGCGGATACGGTCCGCTGGACCGTATGCGCGGATAAATCCTCTTGTGTGTATGGGGCCTTAGAAGTAAAATAGAAGAGCTAAAATACATGTGTCCCTGGAACACATACTACACCAGGCTCACTACACTGCTGGTCATGGAATAAACATGCCAATTAGTGGTGGTTACATATTATCTGCTGGCAGGGAGAATGAGCCAACCAGCCAATGTCCTCTTTGCCTCTACTTTGGTCACATGTCCAGCAGTTAAGAGAACCAGGAGCATTCTCCAAGATAACTAATCTTTTGAACACATCTTTTACTAATTCAATCTACCTAGCCAAGCATAGCTTACAAGTTAACGTGTTATGTGATGCAGAATACGTCAATAGTGACCTCCTTCTAAAATCGAGAGTTGCCTTTGCTTCAGTATTTTTTAGGATTATACTAGTTACTAGTCTGCAGAAAAAGGAGTCATGTCTACTCCAGGTCAGTGACCAAGAAAATATGGAAGTCACTGGATCAGAATGATGGCCAGGCAATTCAAGTTTTTAAAAGGAGAGGTCAGAAATTGCATATTACTCCATATTTTATCTGTACAGATTTCCTTTAACAAATCAAAAATAGTCTTATGCAAATCATTTCACGGTAGTGTCTGAATTTCACTGGGATCACACTTTGCTGTTGAAATATAATAGCATTTTCAGAAGCAACAACATAAAACATATTAGTTTGCACCCAAATCTAAAGCCAAGATTACTGTATGCATCCATCAATAATACTTCTCTGCATACTTTTCTCCTTTATCCTTGCTGGTTGATAAAACCTTTATCAGTGTGATTGTACCAGTAACTAAAAGGGGTTTTATGATGGAATATGTGAAGTATTGTGTGAGAGTGCCATTCCATTCTAAATTACCAGCGGCAGAAATCTTCGTTCTGTGAGTGGGATTAGCCTCATATGGCTGTATCACCATCAAATATAAAACCCTATTTGAAAAATAAATTTAATGCGTGCTTAGACACACTTTCCAAAACCCAAATCCATATCCGAGTAAGAGGCTAATAAATAAAGATATGGGGGTTGTCGAAGGGACTGGAACTGAAATCTCTGCTTGAAAGAACTTACAATCTGGTTTACTGCTAGGTAGATTTCAGCAGGGTTTTATTGAATTGGAAAAGAGACTCTAAAATGTTTTTGTTACAGAAAGTTTGTGATAAAACAGAGATCAATAGAGCTAAACCTTTGTATTAGCATATTCCAAAGCATAGCAATTCTATTGGTGTTACATACTGAAAAGTAAAACGGAAAGTTAATACTTAATTTGCATTTAATTTTAACAGTTGCAAAGCAAATTAGTTCTTTTTTCAGTTCTATATATGTCTATAATTCCTGGTGAGAAATGCTGTTCTCTGCTTTTTAGGACTATGAATGCTTGAGAATAATTTTTACTGACTATTCACTATTTACAAAAATGAACCAGTACCTAGCATGCTGAATTATATTTTTTAAGGGCAACACCACTTTACATCTGCAATTAGAAACAGAGGTTTGGGTTTGCTGATCAGAGTATAAAAAGTCCAAATTTACACATGGGCTTCTATTTCCATATATTGTGTGTGATAATTTATAATGAAAAATGCAATAAAAGCGAATCAGGTAAAGATGTTTTTTTTCAGACCAATGCTTTTAAGTGGCTGGACTTAAACAGGAGCATGACAGCAAGTGCAATGCATGTAATTCCTATGTTAGTTACAATGGGTTTAAAGACATATAGGTTGTTTACATTGCAAGTAAAGTTGCACTTTGTAAGGGAATTTTCCCCAGAGCTTAGTGAATATGGTGAATTTTCACTTTGCGAAGAATATCCAATCAATTGCAAGGAGTATAAAAAAACGAGCATATGGTTGGATGATAGAAGTCAGCAGAGCTTTACCTCATTCACTATGCTCTGTGGACAATTCCCTTACAAAGTTCAACTTCCCTTGCAAAAATAACAGTCTGTAGTAAATCAGCCCATATTGTTCACCATAAAGTACAGCCTTACTTAACACATACACAGGGGCAGTCTGACCATTCTGGTACTTGGGCACTGCCCATTCCACTAGGGGGCCCCATCAGGGTTGCCAGCCTCAGTAAAACCATGGACAGTATGTAAAAATCAGTGTTTTTAAAAAAAATATCAAGATTAGAGCTGCCCCGCCTCTCCAGTACCTTTTCAGTGTGTATTCTGTGTGTATGTATACTGTGTGTGTATATTGTGTGTCTATATTGTGTATGTATACTGTATTTGTGTGTGTGTGTGTGTGTGTGTGTGTATACTGTGTGGCCCCATAATCTATTGCCTGGGGGCCCCATGATCTCCTATTGCCCAGGGCTCCATAATCTCCTATTGCCCGGGGGCCCCATAAGTTGTCAGTCTGCCCCTGCACATACACTGTATTGCCAAAGGTTTGCAAACCTCTGATTATCACACTTATAAAAGCTTGTTGGACATTCTTTCCCAAAACCATGGTCATCAGTATAGAATTACTCTCCCTTCCCCTTTCCTCCTTTGCAACTATAATATCCTCTTCTCCTCTGGGAAGGCATTCTACAAGATTGTGATGTGTTTGTGAAGTCTGGTACTGATATTGGATAAGTAAACTTTGATCACAATCTGTATTCCAGTTCATCTCAAAGGCGTTAAGTAGGGTTGAGCTCAGGGCTCTGTGCAGGCCACTTGAGCTCCTACACACCAAATTATTCAAGCTATTTCAGTGTGGACTTGGCTTTGTCCACAGGGGCACAGTCAGGCTGAAACAGAAAAAAGGGATTACCCAACTGTTGCCAGTGTGTTGCACAATTGCCTAAACTGTATTTGTATGTTGCAGCATTAATAGTACTTTTTAATGGGAAAGTGTCTAACCTCAATATCTTGGAGGTATATACACATGTTTTGGGGCATTTAACAGGTGTGATGGTCAATTGTCTACAAGCACTGAAATAAACAGTATTAATAGTGGCTTATGAGTCATTAGCGGCCGGTGTATGTCAAACCAACTTTAAATTTCAGTTTTCATTAAAGCGGAGCTCCACCCTAAAGTGGAACCCCCTGCTGATTGGAACCCTCCCCCCCTCCGGTGTCACATTTGACACCTTTCAGGGGAGAGGGGGGTGCAGATACCTGTCTAAAGACAGGTATTTCCACCCACTTTCGGCCACACAGTCTCGGGCAGACTGCGCGTATGACATCACCTCCCTCCCCCCTTTGTGTTCTGGGAACATTCGGCTCCCAGTACACAGCGGGAGCCAATCGGCAGGCGTAGCGTGACTCGCGCATGCGTCGTAGGGAACCGGGCAGTGAAGCCGGAGCGCTTCACTTCCTGGTTCCCTCACCGAGGATGGAGGGGGGGCAGCAGAGTGATGAGCGATCGCTCGTCCTCTGCTGCGAATGGCGCTGGACTCCAGGACAGGTAATGTCCTAATATTAAAAGTCAGCAGCTGCAGTATTTGTAGCTGCTGGCTTTTAATATTTTTTTTTCAGCGGACATCCGCTATAATGCTCTTTGCTGAGAAGTCTTTCCTTTTTCCTAGCTCTCCTTCAGTACCTGGCTTTTCATTTGGATCATGACTTTGTCCTAAGTTTAGCCTTGTCCTCTGCTATGATCTACTGAACTCAGCCTGCGGCACCTGACCTAGTTCCTATTTGATGCATGTGCTTAATGTTTTCATGTTTCTCTGCTAGCTTGGTTTACTGTCTTTTAGAGTCTGCATCCGAGTTCCCAACCTGCTGCTTTTATTCTTCAATGGATTTAAACCTTTACAGGTAACGAGCCTTGGAGCTAACACAAAGTTCAAATTCTATCAACACCATTAAGATCCTTTGATGAAGACCTGCTCCCATGGAATTACTTCTGGATCTTTAGATAATAAATTCACCCTATACTATATTAAATAAAATCTGTTACAGACTTGGGAAATTCAAAGTGAGCATATATTAGAAAAACAGCGTTAGCTTCAGTGAAATTTTTCCTATCTTTCCCATACAATGCCATCCTATCGATGCTTTATAATGATGAAAGGCTTAGTTTGCATTGGTCAGATTTGTAACAGGCTTACTTAAAGGGGGAATATACATACATTGTAATCACAGTTCAGCGGTAGTCAAATCCTTCCAGTCTTTGATGTATTATAGCCCTCTTTAGAGCCTAAACTGTGATGTTTTTAGTGCTGTGTTACTTTGTTCAGTATACAAATCTCCTCCCCAAAGGCTTTTATAGCAATTCCTGATGCTCACGTAATGTAGCAAACTTCCACAATTGATAATTCATGATAGAGCAGACTGTAGCCATTCATGATCCATGGGGGCAATCAAGAGATTATTAGGGAACAATTCTAGCAAGATTCACTCATCTCCATATTGGTTCTAAAAGTACAGTTTAGTTGTACACTTAGCTAAACTGTAAAACGATATGTCTATTGAATGAAATCATAAGAAAACATTATTAAGCAAATATTAAAAAAAAAGAAAAACAACTATGCATTCTCTGAACCCCTATCTTTTTATTTGTTTTTTATTTTTTAACATTCAATTTTTTATTTAGTTATCAGAACATAAAATAACAAATAAAGACATTAAAGCAGAGTTCCACCCCAAAATTTAACTTTCGCTTTTCGGAAACCCCCCCCCCCCCTCCGGTGATTTAGCACCTTTCAGGGGGGGGTTGCAGATAACTGTCTAAGTAGGGTATTTGCACCCACTTCCGGGCATAGACTCCCGTGGGAGTCACGACACTTCCCGCCCTCCCCCCGCTGTCTCTTGGGAAACACACTGGTCCCTTGAGAGCGGGGACGTAAGTGTCCATTTTTAAAAAGTGCAGTATTTGTAGCTGCTGGCTTTTAAAAAAAAAAATTTGGGTGGACCATCGCAATAAGAAAAGTATAACAGGGTTCACACCATTACATTTACATAGTATAGTGAATGCATTTTTGATAAATACATTAAGTCAGTATAATAATCGTGAATAACCCTTCAAATTCATATCTTTAAATTCAGTTTCTAGCTAGTAAACCTTTGAGAATAAACCTATTCACCCCAAAGGGAGCGTACAAGTCTTTTAGTATTGTAGATGCTTTAGGATGTACAGTATGATCCATACATGCCAGTCCTTAACCTCCCTGGCGGTCTTCCCGAGACTGACACGGGGTTAGATTTTCTTGCTACTATAGGTAACCCCGTGTCAGTCACGGGCTTGCCTCGCTAGATCCACAGGCACTTTTTACTTACCTTGTCCCTGGATCCAGCGATGCCACCGCGCTGTGTGAGCGAGCGGGACCTCGCTCGATTCACATAGTGCCTCCGTGTGACGCCGATCTCCGTTCCCTGCGACGTTACGACGCACGGGGACGGAGAACGGCGCCAAATTCAAAAACGTAAACAAACACTTTACATACAGTATACTGTAATCTTATAGATTACAGTACTGTATGTAAAAAATACACACCCCCCTTGTCCCTAGTGGTCTTCCAGTGTCCTGCATGTCATTTTATATAATAAAAACCTTTTTTTCTCCCTGCAAACTGTAGATTGTCCATAGCAACCAAAAGTGTCCCTTTATGTCAAAAATAGTTTTAGATCAGCTAAAAAACAGCGATAATAAATTATAATCACTTGCAGAATTGTGCGATAGCGATTTGTGGGGAAATTCGTCATAAAAAAATAAAAGTAATGACAGCGACAATTCTGCAACTGAGCAAATTTCAGTGATTTTGATTTGATTACATTATTGAATAATTTTTATTATAATTATATTATTATTTGTTATAATTATTTATAATTATTTATTATATTATAATTTATAATTTTGTTTTTAAAAAAATGTAATACACGGGATGCCTATTAGAATCTTGTTTGGTCAGATTTAAGTGAGTTATTTCTAAAAATTACAGACCTACAATATAAAACGCCAAATTTCCTTGCAAATAATGGTACCGCTTTTAGCATGTTTTTTCTGAAAGAATCATACCGCCAGGGAGGTTAAAGGGGTTGCAAGGGATCGTTTTTCTTTTTTCTTCCAAATAGGTTCCTTTAAGCTAGTGCATTGTTGGTTCACTTACCTTTTCCTTCGATTTTCCCTTCTAAATGTCTTTTTTCTTTGCCTGAATTTCTCACTTCCTGTTCCTCCTCAGTAAGCTTGTGCCCATCATCATCCGAGCCGTTCTGGCTGGGGGTTAGTCAGCCAGAACAGCTTACTGAGGTGGGGCAGGAAGTGAGAAATTCAGACAAAGAAAACAAAGAAAAAAAATATTTAGAAGGGAAATCGAAGGAAATTTTAAGTGAACCAACAATGCACTAGCTTAAAGGAACCTATTTAGAAAATAAAAAAACAAACCTTTACAACCCCTTTAAAGTGAACCCCTATCTTATACAAAACGCCTGTAAATATAAAGTAGGTAATTGCATTAAGAGCTGATATAGGCACAGATGTTTATGTTACACAGTGGTATAACATCAGATGTTTAACACTGTATTTTGTTTTCTGAGCACAGAATTTTTAACTACATTCTAAACTTCAGACCATGCCCCATTTTAACCTAATATGACTATGCACAAACATACACAATATACAAAGTATAGCATTTAACTAATACTGCATGTACCTAACTCTAAGTCATAATTAAAAAATATTTAGTTTAATGAGTAAATATGGCAAACCAGCAATATATAGATATATCTATATATAGATATATATTTCTATATAAATATATATCTCTACAGGGCTGGACTGGGACAAAAAATGTGGCACTGGACTTCATCCAGACTGGCCCACTTTGACAGGTCTCTCCCATGGCGGCCGGACAACTCCCGCCCCCTTCACTAGCCACTAGCCACTAGCCGTTCTACTTTATTAGGGTCGAGCGGCTGGTAGTGGTATTTTTATAGGCAGTAGCAGTGGGGCTCTAGACATTATTTCACCCGGGGAAAAGAGTCAGTTCGGTGTCCCCCCTTATGGGACAAGATTAGGCAGAAGTGAGAAACTCCCAGGCCATAGCTGTTGAGTCACCTGTCTGTCCCCTTCCCCATGCTCCTCTGTCATCCCCCCTGCTCCTTCCCCTGCTTCTCTGTACCCCCCAGGTGAGCGCTGCGGGGAGGGAGAGGAGGTGAGCGCTGTGGGAAGGGAGGGACAGAGGAGCGGAGGGGGGCGGCAGTCTGCTGTCACTGAAGCCGGCCCACTGAGCCATCGGCCCACCGGGAAACTCCCTGTAGTCCCAATGGCCAGTCCAATCCTGTATATCTATATCTATATCTGTATATATATATATATATATATATATATATATATATATATATATATATGGAAACATATTATTAAGGGTTAACTGGGGGCAGAGAATGAAAAAAAAATAATAGTAATTATAATAATAATCTAGAATTTACAATTGCCATGTTGTAATTGAATGTTATTTTGAAATTACCTTTCCTTTTCAAACTGCAGCAGCTGTAATTGTCTGCACAATTCAACACAATATGGCAACCTGGAGCCTTTCTGTACACAGTTGGTTTATAGAACTTTCCTAGAAATGTAATGTTATGCTTGTATAATTGGTTCACTGATTTTCTAGGAAGTATGCACTAAAATACAAACGTTTATTTATTTGGTAAAATACTCCCAAAGGGTTAAACATTTCTAAAGGGATTCAGACACTGCAGATTTCCCCATTAGAACAATACAAGTGCATCTGCTGAGTATTAATGAAAAAGTTGTCCCCATTCAGATTCATTCTGTGGACAAAAAAAAAGATTTTTCTTCAGAACCGAAACAGGTAGGAATCTGCATGAACGTTTGTTAAAATCCTTGCAATGTACATAGATCACCCAGAGGGGATTGTTTTTTTCTCAACAAAAGTGGAGTTACTTTTTCATGATTAATTATTCTTAAAACATCCTTGGCAATGGCTTGCTCTTTCTACGTTCTGATTGCCAAGTTTAAGGTGCTTAAACGCGATATTTCAGCTTTATATATATATATAATATATATATATATATATATATATATATATATATATATATATATATATATATATATATATGACTTCAATATTCAGATATGCTGCGGTTCATATAATTGTAAATATGTCAGCGAGTCTTAGTTTAATGTCAAAGAAGAGGAAGAGAAGCTCAGTGTGAAAATTCTGCTGACTTGCTGGAGCCTTAGCAGAGAAGAATCATTTTCACATCTTTAATTCCCATTGATTTTAGAATCAAGCCTTGTAATCCATATAAAGATTTCTGGGTGCATGTTTCCAGAAGCAGACATACAGAAAAAATAAAAGCAACATTTCCAGATAGAATCTGACATAAAATATAGGGGCATATTGCTAAAATTAAATATAATTACTATACTGATGCTTTCTGGTTCCCAGAATGATTATTAGAAGTAAGTGGTATAAATGTTTTAATGCTAACATTTATATTTCATTCACAGTCAAAATACATATTTTTTCTTTTTCCCTTATCCATTATAAGTGGATTTTGTTGGACGTCTCCCTGAGACATGCAGAGGCCAGTGCCAGAACTGTAAGAAAAAACCCTTTATCTGTTTTGTAATACTCCAACTTCTGATGTTTGAGGAGAATAACCATTTTCTCTCTCTCTGACTTCTAGAATACTCAAGTTACATACTACTAGGACTTGGTAATGCGGGGATACATATATTGACTTTCAAGAAGGTCATTATTTGCCTAAAAATATTGTACTATATTAACCAAATACTTTACTGTTTTCTGCTTGTGGCGTACAAATATTGCTCTATATTAAGGTATATGCGTATTAAATAATCAAATTTACGATGAATATCTCTGTTAGGAGCAGGTAGAAAATTCCAGCCTAAGGCCCCATTCACACCTAAGCGACAAAACGCCCGACGTGGGACGCTTCTGTCGCTTGAGGGGAGAATTCCCATTGCCGTCTATGGAGATGGTTCACATCTCATAGACGCGCAACGCCTGTCGCCTGAAAAAAAGTCCCGGACCCTTTTTTTCACGCGACAGGCGCGTTTTCCCATAGACAGCAATGGGAATACTTTAGAAAAAAAAAAAAAAAAAAAGAAACATTTGTAATCGCGGCAAAACTGCCGCTACACGCGTACGCGGCTGTCGCTTAGGTGTGAATGCAGCCTATGGCCTCGTACACACGACCGTTTTCCTCGACAGAATCCATCAAGAAACTTGGTGGCAGAGCTTTTTTGCAGAGGAAAACGGTCGTGTGTATGTTTTTCGTCGAGAAAACTGACGTGGAACACGACGAGAAAATAAGAGTCGGGAGTCTCAATTTCCTCGTCATGTTTCTCATCGGGCTGGTTTACGATGAGAAACACGTTCGTGTGTATGCTTAGAAACCCGCACATGCTCAGAATAAAGTATGAGATGAGAGCGTGCCTTCGGTAAAATTAGGGTTTGTAATGGAGATAGCACATTCGTCACCCTGGAACAGACTGAAAAGCGTGAATCGTCTCTCACCAAACTTTTACATAACACGTAGTAACATGAGATTAGCAAAAGCAGCCCCAAGGGTGGCGCCAGTGGAATCAAACTTCCCCTTTATAGTGCGTACGTGTTGTACGTCACCGCGTTGAAAACAACAAGATTTTGTCTTGACAGTGTGTACGCAAAGAAAGCTTGTCAAGATTCTCGACAAGCCTAATAAGGAACTTGTCGAGGAAAACAATGTTTCACTTATGACGAGTTCCTCGGTCGTGTGTACGAGGCCTAACAATTGGCAAGTCTGACACGTATTTACATGTGTCTATGCACGATTGTGCATGTATTGTGTTTAGAGGTGTATGCACATAATTTTATTCTAGTGCCTCAAATATTCATTTATTCTAGCCACTAGAAATGAAAATACACGCATATGCACATGTTTATGCATGCTAATATTTAAAGTTTTTTTGCCAGCATTTTAAAAAGTGTTTAGGAGTGGTAGCGTTTTTGTTAAGGAACGGGGGACCCCTAGTGTCCTTGACAACCAGTGAAAAGCTGGTTGTTAAGGAGCGGGCTGGCAGGCCAGCTGCTGCGTCTGTACCAATGAGTGATTCAGCAGCTGTCAATGGGGTTCCCCACTTACAGCTGAATTTAAACAAAACAATTGCCGGAAATAATAATAAAAAAACAGCATGGGGTCCCCCAATCCATATCAGGCCCTTTGTCTCTGGTATGAATTTTAAGGGGAACCCCACACCAAAATCTTTAGAAAAAAATGGCGTGGAGCCCCCCAAAATCCATCAGATCATTTTCCTAAGCATGAAAATAAGGGGGAACTAATGCGCAAAACCAACCTAACCAAGATACAAATAAAACAAATAAATATGCAGCAGCCACTACTAATAGTGCTCACACACTGACAGTAAATGACAAAATGATTTTTTATATTATTTGTTGTTGTAAGCGCCATTACATCCCCCATTTTGTCATTTTCCTAAGCATGCAGCCTGGCAGACCAGGAAAAGTTGGGGGGGGCGAGCAATCCCCCCCTCTCCTGAACCATACCAGGCCACATGCCCTCAACATGGGGGGTGTTTGATAAGGACAAGGGCCTCTTCCCCACAACCCTGGCCTGCTGGTTATGGGGGTGACTTATTGGAATCTGGAAGCCCCCTTTAACAAGCGCCCCCCCATGCAAATGAGTATGGGGTGCAAAGTAAATAAAAACACATACAGTTTTCGACAAGTCCTTTATTTTGGGAAAAAACAAACAAACAAAACAAAAACAATGTACCCCGGTGTAGACCTATTGTCAATCACTATGTACAGTGGGTGCCAACTTAATGAAAAAAAAGGTCCACACCCAACAAAGGCTCCACTGTCTGACAGTTTTGCTGCCTCCTGTGGCTAAATGGACTAAGGAGTCGGGTCACTGGGTAACGTCACCGGGTGACCCCCCCTTGTGACATTAAAGAACAGGGTATGCTGGGCCAATGACATCACATGTGGGAAGGGTCACCCAAGGGGTCACAGGATACTGCAAAAATAATCGACAACAGCAGCAGCAAAAGAACTAACTTAGCCTGTTCCCCCTAGCCATATACGCATACATGTGGCATCTCAGCAGGTGGGCTTTAACGCAGAGAGACCAATTATGCATCTCCAATTGAAACATTTCTGTGCTAAGAGTGAGCACCTTGCATTGGGAGCATTCAGATCAATGAAAGCCCACCCCTGCCTCCCTGCATTTAGAGTCTCTTAAAGGGCCAGGAGGCTGCAATGGGAAGGGGTTAATCTCTTTATAACAGCTTCTCTGGAGGTAGCTAGGGGTGTTTGTACAAGTCCCCACAGTTGTAGACCATAGGACAGTCATCATTAGCAACTGGTTCTCTTTCTGCCTCTGTGTAACTATAAGAACTCAGTAAGATCTTTACACTCGGTATCCCTGGAGCTGTCTGCCCCCCAATCTCAATGGGTAGATCCTTAATGAGGGAAATAACCTCATCTTCTAGACCTGGACTCTGAAACAGTGTCTTTCAGCAGGTATCCCCTTCTTAGCTGTTCTCCTCAGGCCCTTAACACAACAAATGCTGAGGCCCAAATGGTGGTATCTTGTCTTAGTGATCCTTCTTCTAGGGGAAGCAGCCCCAGGTAGGCCTGAACAGTTCCTAATGAGGAAAGAACTGTCTGCTCAGGGCTCCTGCACATGTATCACCTCCCCAGTAAACTTCTGGATGTACACTTCCAGGGATTGGCCAGGGCATAATAAATATTCAGCTGTGTTTGCAAGTGTTTGTTAACCCCAAAAAATAAAGATCCTATTCCTTAAAAGCATTATATACAGCCTAGTACTTGTGCTGTGTAATTTGGCCCACGTATCACCTGGAATACCTGTCTGATCCTGCCAGTTTCTGCCCTCCCCTATGTACTTTGACTATGATATATCAGGGCTGCTGAGCCCTGACACCATTGTCAGCGTACATGCCTCCGTTAACCGCAGCCCTGCTCTATGTCTCTTGTGACTTCTCCTCCCTCCCCTTTTCTGACTGTCTGCTCCATATCTACGCCGCCCCCTCCCATCCTACTGCTCAAATTAGGGTTAATGTTACATTATCCTCTTTGTTGATTCATCTAATGTCTCCCTCTGACTGTTATTTACAAAAAAAATAGCTATATACCTTGTTTACTGAGCGCAGATCGGCGATCACGTGAAGTGCCGCCTCTCTCTTCTCTCGCATGACAGCTGCAGCGGGAGGGGCTGCCTCTCTTCTCCTCCCCTCCTAAATGACGTCAGCGAGGGATCGTCTGCCCCGCCCACTGCATCTGTCGAGCCGAGAGAAGGGAGAGGTGGCATATTATGTGATTACCGATCTGCTATTAGTAAACAAGGTATATTATATAGCTGCATTTTTAATAAAGCAGTCACAGGGGGACATTAGATGCATCAAACAAGAGGATAATGTAAAGTTAACCCTGTGGGTTAACAAATACTTTAAATCTCCACCCCTATGCTCTGGAAGCTTTTCCCAGAGGCAGGGGGAAGCAATCAATCTCAGTCTAGGGAATCCTGAGCAGACCAAACAATTAATCACCACCACATTGACTACAACGGAGCCAAAAACGAAATTTGCCTAGCTGTCTAACTAGGAGGGCACTACACAGAGATTTCACAGATATAAAAAACTGGGCTAACTTTACTGGCTTATTTTTTAATAAAAAAAAGTTAATTTATTCCAAAAAAAAGTGAGCTTGTAGGACCACTGCACAAATATGGTGTGGCAAAAAGTATTGCAATGGCCGCCATTTTATTCATTAGGGTGTTAGAAAAAAATATATATAATGTTTGAGGGTTCTAAGCAATTTTCTAGCAAAAAAATGTGTTTTTAACTTGTAAACACAGAGTCTGAAAAACAGTCTCGGGGCTGAAGTGGTTAAGATTGAGCAAAACAAAAATGTCAATACTAAAAGGGAAGCATTTTTCCCATAAATAATGGCATACAACCTGTATTCTGCGATTTTATGTCATTATTCATTTTTGTACTCACTTTTATTCATATACTTTGGTGCTCTGATAGGGTGCCGCGACAAAACATTTTTTTAACAGGTCATTGTCGGCTATGCCGAATGCCGAAGCCGCCTGAATACCCGTGACAAAAAAGGGTCCGGAACTTGTTTGAGCTTCACGCGATCGGCGTTTCGGCGTTCGGCGTGGAGATGTGAACCATCTCCATAGAGATTAATGTTATTTCTCCCCTCCAGCGTATGTGAGCGTCGCGCTTCAGGCGTTTTGTCGCTCAGGTGTGAATGGAGCCTAAATAAACAGTAGTATTTAACCATTTCAGCTATTTTGTGAGACCAGAGTGAGTAGTAGCTGAGAGAGCAGCAGTGTACTTGTATTTAGCGTGTCACTTGCCACATCACCTGCCACAAGCTGCGGATTGTCCATTTGCCACGTCACCTGCCACAAGTTGTGAATTGTCCACTTGCCACGTTACCTGGCCACGTCACCTGCCACAAGTTGTGAATTGTCCACTTGCCACATCACCTGGCCACGCCACCAGCCACAAGTTGTGGATTGTCCACTGGCCACGTCACCTGGTCACATCACCTGCCACGTCACCTGGTCACGTCACCTGGCCACATCACCTGCCACAAGTTGTGGATTGTTCACTGGCCACGTAACCTGCCACGTCAACTGGCCACATCACCTGCCACAAGTTGTGGATTCTCCACTTGCCAAATCACCTGGCCATGTCACCTGTCACAAATTGTGGATTTTCCACTTGCCACTTCACCTGGCCATGTCACCTGGCTACGTCGCCTGTTCACATCACCTGGCACGTCACCTGGCCACAAGTTGTGGATTATCCACTTGCCAAATCACCTGGCCACGTCACCTGTCACAAATTGTGGATTGTCCACTTGCCACGTCACCTGCCACGTCACCTGGCCATGCCACCTGCCACAAGTTGTGGATTGTCCACTGGCCACGTCACCTGGCCACGTCACCTGCCACGTCACCTGGCCACGTTACCTGCCACAAGTTGTGGATTGTCCACTTGTCATGTCACCTGGCCACGTCACCTGCCACGTCACCTGGCCATGTCACCTGCCAGAAGTTGTGGATTGTTCACTGGCCACGTCAACTGGCCACATCACCTGCCACAAGTTGTGGATTGTCCACTTGCCACGTCACCTGACCACATCACCTGCCACAAGTTGTGGATTGTCCACTTGCCAAATGACCTGACCATGTCACCTGCCACAAGTTGTGGATTGTCCACTGGCCACATCACCTGGCCATGTCACCTGCCACAAGTTGCGGATTGTCCACTTGCCACGTCACCTGGCCATGTCACCTGGCCACGTCACCTGCCATGTCACCTGCTCACATCACCTGCCATGTCACCTGGCCACAAGTTGTGGATTGTCCACTGGCCACGTCACCTGGCCACGTCACCTGCCACGTCACCTGGCCACGTCACCTGCCACAAGTTGTGGATTGTCCACTTGCCACGTCACCTTGCCACGTCACCTGCCATACGTTGATTGTCCACTGGCCACATCACCTGCCACATCACCTGACCACATCACCTGCCACGTCACCTGGCCACGTCACCTGCCACACGTTGATTGTCCACTGGCCACATCACCTGGCCACATCACCTGCCACATCACCTGACCACATCACCTGCCACGTCACCTGGCCACGTCACCTGCCACAAGTTGTGGATTGTCCACTTAGCACGTCACCTGGCCACGTCACCTGGCCACATCACCTGGCCACAAGTTGTGGATTGTCCACTGGCCACGTCACCTGCCACAAGTTGTGGATTGTCCACTGGCCACGTCACCTGCCACAAGTTGTGGATTGTACACTGGCTACGTCACCTGGTCACATCACCTGCCACGTCACCTGGCCACAAGTTGTGGATTGTCCACTGGCCACGTCACCTTGCCACATCACCTGCCATGTCACCTGGCCACGTCACCTGGCCACAAGTTGTGGATTGTTCACTGGCCACGTCACCTGCCACAAGTTGTGGATTGTCCACTTGCCACATCACCTGGCCACGTCACCTGGCCACAAGTTGTGGAATGTCCACTGGCCATGTCACCTGACCACGTCACCTGGCCACAAGTTGTGGAATATCCACTTGCCACGTCACCTGGTCACATCACCTGCCACATCACCTTGCCATTTGCCACAAGTTGGGGAATATCCACTTGCCACGTCACCTGGTCACATCACCTGCCACGTCACCTTGCCACGTCACCTGCCACAAGTTGTGGAGTGTCCACTTGCCACGAGTTGTGAATTGTCCACTTGTCACCTCACCTGTCACGTCACCTGCCACAAGTTGTGGGTTGTCCACAATGCAATGCAAGCAATTAATTTTTTTTGTTTTTTTAATAGTTTTTTATCATTTGCCATAATTTTTGAGATTTCTAATGTAAAAAAAATAGGTCACCTTTAAAAACGCCTATAAACAAAATCAGCGGTACCGGCGTTTTGCCGCATTTAGCGGCATTTTGCCGCAATTTGCGTCTGAAACGTGGAAACTTTTGCGTCTAAACCCATTTTTTTGCTTCTGAAAAAACGAGGATAAACGCAACTGCCGAAAAACTGTGAAAAACGCGACTGTGTGCATGGACACATAGGATAACATTGAATGTGTTCAGGGGCAGTTGAAAAAGCTGTCCAACTGCCTCTGAACACGCGTTTTCCAGCGTCTCGTGTGCATGGGGCCTAAATCCTTGAAAGATATAGGAAAGCTGTACATTGCAAACATGACTTTGTAGACAAGCAAGGAATACAAAATGATTTGATTTTAATCCAAACATAAACATGTTAATTACTTTTCATTGCATGTATGTCAAGCATCAAAATAAGTTAGCACAGACTGGTATGTATTTTGGCCAGAAACTGGAAACTAGGGCACAGAGGCATTAATAATGCAGCATACAGCACTCAGGCCTTTCCAGTCTGCTGATCTGCTGGTGACACAGAAAGGTCACTGCATTTAGACCACCTGCCATGCACTCTCTACCAACACCATCCTTATAATTATTAATATTATTACTATTATTATTAGCACTCTTTTACTGCACATCACCTTTGTTGTTTTCATTTTCAAGTGATGGACCTACAGATGCTGTGACAGTTATTTTCAGTGTGAAAATACTACATAATTATCTTTTTTTGGAGAAATTAAGAATGCACTTAAGAACTCATTGATCATGGAAAGTGATTTAAAATGACAATAAATAATATCTTTCTTGTTGAAGCTTTTTGTATTTAATAATTTTACTAAACTTTCAGCTCAGGCAGAAAATGATTTATCCATTACAGCTATGCAGAATGGACCAATACCTTGTGAGTGGAAACACTGTGATTTTTAAAGCTGAACTTTAGCAAACAGCTAAATACAAAACAGAAACACATATATGGCAGCTCTTTTAGCTCCTAAAGGATTTTCATTTCTGTCAATCCAGTCTTGAGATTCATAGAGCCCTGCCGGACAGCACACACAGGTGAATGACACTACATATAGTTAAGGAGTACAGTAGCGTCCTTTTCACTTCCAGCCTGCCAAATAGCCAGTAAAAGAGCATCATCAGATTGGTAATCTCTCTGCTTAGTCTGTTCTCGTCTCCCATCAGCATGTTTCTTGTCAAGATATTTGCATGCAGTCCTGCCCCTTCATCTTTTAGTCAAATTGCTGCTATATAGGGGATTGCAAGATGTTTTAGCAAGTCAAATTCATAAACTTACCCGAGCTACATAAAAAAATCTAATGATGTATTAATGAATACCTATCTGCATTCATTTGTGTCTTTTATTTCTGCCTAGAGTTCAGTACTGAAGAAATAAAGAGGTTTGGCTTCTCTTTATGAAGATGCAAGCTGTCTGGTTGCCATGTCATCCATTGACTGGCTGTCATTTCATCCATTGTCTTCAGTACACCGAATGTCTTGCTCTACCAAAGGAAATGTAATGATTTTATTATTTCCCCAAGCCTTTTTTATGTTTATAAATGTTCTTATTTCTAAAATAACATTTTTTGTGCATGCATTGCAATGTTACATTTGCAACATTTCCACGCAGGATGAATGAGAGTCAAAGGGCTAGGTGCAAAATAGAGGCCTGTTGACTAGGGTTGAGCGAACCCGAACTGTAAAGTTCGGGTTCGGTACGGACTTTGGGTTTTTCCTGAACCCGGACCCGAATAATTGAAAAAAGTTCGGGTCCGGGATCGGAGTTCGGGAAAAAAAATGTGCGGAGGTCCCCGCAAATTCAATAACCAGACCCTTTAGGTCTGGTATGGATATTCAGGGGAACCCCGCCGTCAATTTAAAACAAAAATGACGTGCGGTTCCCCCTAAATATCCATAACCAGACCCATTATCCGAGCACGTTGACCTGGCCGGCCGCAGAAAAGAGGGGGGGACAGAGTGCGGCCCCCCCCTCTCCTGAACCGCACCAGGCCACATGCCCTCAACATGGGGAGGATGTCCCCATGTTGATGGGGACAAGGGTCTCATCCCCATAACCCTTGCCCGGTGGTTGTGGGGGTCTGCGGGCGGGAGGTTTATCAGAATCTGGAAGACCCCTTTAACAAAGGGGACCCCCAGATCCTGACCCCCCCCCCCTGTGTGAAATGGTAATGGGGTACACTGTACCTCTACCATTTCACGAAGGAAGTGAAAAGTATTGTAAAAAAAACACACTGACACCGTAGAATAAAGTCCTTTATTAAAAAAAACTCCAGCGCTGAAAAATCCACTCGTTCCCGGCTTCCAGCGTTGTCCGGGTCATCTTCGATCCATCGCTGAGAAGACCCGAACCCGAACATCCAGGTGTCCGCTCAACTCTACTGTTGACACATTTTTTTGCATTTGTATGCAATCAAACTGTTCAAAGATAGCAAAATAGAGACACTGCCAGATAAAAAAAAAATCACACATTAACACTGCATCTTGATACTGACACTGCTCATAGCAATTAAACACCATCAAACTTCTGTCTACTAGAAAACTTAAACAAAATGCCATTACTTTGCCTTTATACTAGTGACAGAAAAAAAAGCAAGTCATCATATACAAGATGGTCTCTAACTTTTTTTCCCTGGGTATCGGGTATACGGTGCTCATTTGTGACAACCACCCACCCAGAGGATCCAGATTTCCCACTTTCTGTTTGAATGGAGTGCTATGCACAGGAGCAGGGTTTTTTTTCTGTCAGAACGTGCTCGAACGCTGTTCGAAACCTCTGCCAGAGACAGTGTGGGAGTAAAGCAATCTCTCAGAGCCTTCATGTACTGTAGGAAAGCAGGGTGGTGAGCATAAGGTGATACAGCTCATAGCTTTTAGTTTCAGGATTCATATCATCTCCACACTCGGTCTCTACCTGAAGATCGGATGCTTGTTTTGGCAGCAGTCAGCTCAACTGTGTGGAAGAGCTGCAATTCAATTGTGTAGGTAGCCTGTCCTCCTGACTGACTGTGCTCGGTGTTCACTGTGGAGACAAGATTTTAGACATTTTATGATAAATTGACATTACTGCAGATTGGTGCTGTGCTGTGCCTGTGACTGTCTTTTTAAAGGATTGGGCTGTTCCTTTGCTGAATTGGGCCATCTCTTTGCTGGACTGGGCCATCTCTTTGCTGAACTGGACCATCTCTTTGCTATATAGGAATGTCTCTGCTGGATTGGACTATCTCTTTGCTGAATATTTGGGGATGTGTCTCTGCTGGATTGGGCCATCTCTCAGAATATATGTGGATGTCTCTTTGCTTTCCTGGGTCGTCTCTTTGCTGGATTAGGATTTCTCTTTGTTGGATTGGGTTGTCTCTTTGCTCAATATATGAGGGTGTCTTTTTTCTGGATTGGGCCATATCTTTGTTGAATATATAGGGATGTCTCTTTGCTGGACTGGGCCATCTCTTTGCTGGATATATGGGGATGTCTCTTTGATGGATTGAGTTGAGTTGGGTTGAGTTGAGAGGTATCTTCATATAGCGCAGTCTTACCCTGAAGGGTCCCGACACGAATGGAATTTGGATTGGAATTTCTCTTTGCTGGATTGGGCCATCGCTTTGCTGAATACTGTATATGGGGACATTTCTTTACTGGATTGGGATGTGCTAGGTTTGGCCATCTGTTTGCAAAAATATATGGGGATGTCTCATTGCTGAATATATGAGGATTTCTCTACTGGATTGGAATGTCTCTTTGCTGGATTAGGCCATCTCTATATTGAATTTATGAGAATGCCTCTTTGCTGGACTGGGCCGTCTCTTTTCTAAATGTTCAAGGATGTCTCTTTGCTGAATATATGGAAATGTCTTGTTTCTGGATTGGCTAAATATATGGGGATCTCTCTTTGCTGGATTGGGATGTCTCTTTAAATACATGGGGATGTTGCTTTGTTGGACTGGGATGTCCTTTTGCTGGATTGGACCATCTCTGTGCTGAATATATGGGGACATCTCTTTGCTGGATTTGGCAATCTCTTTGCTGAATATATGGGGATGTCTCTATACTGTATTGGAATGTCTCTTTGCTGAATGGAGCCATCTCTATACTGAATATATGAGGATGTCTGTTATCAGGATTTTGCCGTCTCTTTACTGGACTGGGCTGTCTCTTTGAATATTCAGGGTTGTCTCTTTGCTGGATTGGGATGTCTCTTTGCTGGATTACGATGTCTCTTTGCATAATTTGGCCATGTCTTTGCTGAATATATGAGGATGTACTTTTACTGGATTGGGCCATTTCTTTTCTGAATATTTGGCAATATCTCTTTGCTAGATTGGGATGTCTTTTTGCTGAATGTATGATAATGTCTCTTTGCTGGATTGGGATGTCTCTTTGCTGGATTGGGCAATCTCTTTGCTAAATATATGGGAATGACTCTTTGTTGAATATACAAGATATATCTTTGTTGAACAACTCCGGTTCAAGGGCCACTGAGTTTGCAACATTGGCTGCGAGAGCATGGTGGGGTAGGAGTGCCTGTGATGTTCTCTGTAGCAGGAGGACACCTGTAGCAGCCAGCTGCAGTTGGTGG
Organism: Rana temporaria; assembly: GCF_905171775.1. Lineage (NCBI taxonomy): Eukaryota > Metazoa > Chordata > Amphibia > Anura > Ranidae > Rana > Rana temporaria. The sequence goes on along the minus strand of NC_053492.1, from coordinate 132,407,555 downwards.
CTGTGGGTGCAGGCGCTTGTGAATGCAGGGGTGCTGCGGATGCCGGGAGGTTACCGGTGCCGGGTACCGCGGAAGCAGGTAAGTGGAGGCTAAAGAAGGTGCAGAATGAGACAAGCCAGGTCCGATACAAAGGAATCAAGGTACATCAGAGGTAATACTTAAGAATGGTCAAGTTCAGACAGAGTTTTGGCAAAAGAGAAATCCAGGGTTAAGACAGAAGGAAGTTCAAGCAAGCCGAGGTCAGGAATGGAGAGAATCAGAGTAGTCAGGAAGCCAGGTAACAATCAGATCACGGATAGGCCCTGGGAACAGGATACAGGGGTAAACTGCAGATCAGACAGCAAAGGCCCTAGTACATCTGCCATCCTTATATATTACAAATGGGTGCACCTGTGTATAGGCGTTCGCCTAAGCCTGCGGACCGGCCTGTCAGGAGGGACATCATTGGAATTGTGCCCACGCATGTGCCTCTGCCTCTGCACATCTGCTCTGCTATGGCCAGCGAGTCCCTGACAACCACATTTGGGGAGAAGGCCAACAATAAACAACTGAAAGCCCAGCCTAATGAACCTACTGCAGGTAGTTTCCTGTGAATGACGCTACGAATGAGCAGTGTAGTTCGTTCTAGAGTCTATCCCTGTGTGTGATTGGACAATAAAGGAGCAACAAGGATGAGATCATCACTCTGCTCTTCCATCCGCTGAGGAAGCTTCCAAAATGAGATGGACAATACCGTGCTTTGCAGTAGGGTCTGATTGTTTTATCCCTGCCCCCACCCCTTCCATGCTGATTGATGCTGTTGATGCTGATGATGATGAGTTTCCATGATATTAAAGGAAACTTATGACTGGTATTCAATTTTTTATCACCTGTTTGGAAAAATATAATTGTTGGCAAATGATACAGACACAGCCGTTTATTCTGCATGGATGACCTTGGCGATACAGTATATGATTTTAGTGCTTTAACCTGGTTTGACATTTGCCGCTTCTACATTCTGTCTGTTTACTGATTAGGGCATACTGTATGTTGTATTTATATATTTTTTTTACTCCAAAGCAAGTACTTTTTCAGAATGTAATAGAATGCATTGAAATAGAATTCTGAGTTAAAAGCTAAAGCATGGCTACACACATTAAGAATACAGCATGCTGCAGCCATAACAGCTTGTTTTCTTTTGACCTTTTAAAGTATGCAGGTTTATTAGAAAAGCAAATATTAGCATAACTATGATAAAGCACTTACTGTGATGGGTTTGAATGCAGTATATGTGCGTAATGCAGAGAATGTTCCTTGCATTTGTTTAGCTAGAGCAATGTTCTCATCAGTTCTCATTATGGAACTGGCAGTCATTGTAACATCACAATAGTATCCTCAGATTTCAGTCAACGGGGCCGTATTTTTTGTACCTAATTGATGCAAAAATCTAGAATGACTTAAAAATATTTATTAATTATAGAGGAAGAACCGCCATAGAGAATAAAAAATTCTCAGTTTTTCGTTGCCAACATTCCGATATTTAAGTTATGGAAAACCGAAAAATGGAAAGTACCCCCGGTATTTATTAGGTTTTATTCAAAATAGTATTTCCTTTCAACATGCTTTACCAAGTTTTTATAAATTGGTCCTCTAGACCCCCAACTGTGCATGTTTTCTAGCTTTCTCCACAGCCTAATATAGTTCTAATTAAACTGTTCTCAATTAATGTATCTAGGTTTCATTTTGAAAAGCATAGAACACATGTTAACCACTTAAAGCGGAGGTTCACCCAAAAAATAATTTTTTAACATTACATTCAGCCGAGTTGTCCTAATGACGATCGGCTGTTTTTTTTTTGTCTTTTCGTACATACCGACTTTCATCGCCGCTTCCGGGTATGTCTTCTGCGGGACTGGGAGTTCCTATCTGATTTACAGGCTTCTGACCATCGCATATTGCGCGTCACGATTTGCCGAAAGAACCCGATCGTCGGTGCGCAGGCGCCGTATAGAGCCGCACCGACGTTCAGCTTCTTTCGGCAACTCGTGACGCGATGTATGCGACGGTCGGAAGCCTGTCAATTAGATAGGAATGCCCAGTCCCGAAGAAGACATACCCGGAAGCGGCGGTGAAGGTCAGTATGTACAAAAAAAAAAAAATAGCCGATTGTCATTAGGACAACTCAGCTGAATGTAATGTTAAAAATGTATTTTTGGGTGAACCCCCACTTTAAGACCCGGACCATTATGCAAGTAAAGGACCTGGCTAGTTTTTGCGATTCGGCACTGCGTTGCTTTAACTGACAATTGCGCGGTCATGCAATGTGGGTCCCAAACAAAACTGGTGTTTTTTTTTTCCCACAAATAGAGCTTTCTTTTGGTGGTATTTGATCACCTCTGCGGTTTTTATTTTTTGCGCTATAAACAAAAATAGAGCGACAATTTAAAAAAATATATATATTTTTTACATTTTGCTATAATAAATATCCCCAAAAAAGATATAAAAAAAAATATTTTTTTCTCAGTTTAGGCCAATACGTATTCTTCTACCTATTTTTGGTAGAAAAAATCGCAATAAGCGTTTATCGATTGTTTTGCGCAACATTTATAGCGTTTACAAAATGGGGGATAGTTTTATGGCATTTTTATTATTTTTTTTTTACTACTAATGGCGGCGATCAGCGTTTTTTTTTGTGACTGCGACATTATGGCGGACACATCGGACAATTTTGACACATTTTTGGGACCATTGTCATTTTCACAGCGAAAAGTGCTATAAAAATGCACTGATTACTGTGAAAATGATAATTGCAGTTTAGGAGTTAACCACTAGGGGTCGCTGAAGGGGTTATGTGTGACCTCAAGTGTGTTTCTAACTGTAGGGGGGCGGGGCTGGACGTGTGACGTCAGTGATCGTCGTTCCCTATATCACTGACATTGCCACAGTGAAGAACGGGGAAGGTGTGTTTATACACACCTCTCCCCGTTCTTCAGCTCCTGTGACCGATCGCGGGACACCGGCGGCGATCGGGTCCGCAGGTCCGGCGTGCGCGGTCACAGAGCTTCGGACCGGGGCACGTGCGCGCGACTCACGGCTGGGCTCTTAAAGGCGACGTAGCAACGTATATGGGCGTTAGGCGGTCCTTAAGGCCCCGTACACACGACCAAACATGTATGCTGAAACTGGTCCGCGGACCAGTTTCAGCATACATGTTCGGTCGTGTGTAGGCGCGAGCGGGCCGAATTCCAGCAAACATTTGCCTGCCGGGCCTTTTCCCAGCAGACAAATATTCCTGGACGTGTTTTAAAACCGTCCGCTGGAATCCTGCCCGCTCGGACATGTACGGTCGTCAGTACAGACCTACCGTACATGTCCGAGCGCCCGCCGTCCCTCGCATGTGTCGAATGACTTTGACGCATGCGTGGAAGCCTTTAAATGGCAAGCCCGCCCACGTCGCCGCGTCATCGCCGCGGCGACGATGCGGACACGCCCCGCATATTATTTACGTGCGGACTTCTGTACGATGGTTAGTACAGCCATCGTACAGAAGCCCTCTGGCAGACATGTACGGTGAAAACGGTCCGACGGACCGGTTTCATTGTACATGTTTGCCCGTGTGTACCGGGCCTAAGTGGTTAAATTGAAGATAAAGCATCCATATGAAGTTTTTAGGATTAAAAAATAAATAAGCGTAATCAAAAATTGGCTTTTTATTTATTTAAATTTCTAGTATAGCAATTTTGAGTAGTTTGCGTTTTTCTCTCACCAATGTGACATCCTAAACAATGGAACTCCTTAGTTATTTGTTGTTAGACTCAGCACCCCCCATCCACCCCTTTCTTTGGGGCTAAAAGGTTCATGCTTTTTTTAATCCAGGCACCTGCATGAGCCCTTTAGCCCCAATGAAAGGAGAGTGCTGAGCCCAGTGGCGGCCCGTCCATAGGGGGCGCCCGGGCGCCGCCCCCCCTCCCCCCAAGTCAGTAAAAAAAAAAAAAAAAAAAAAAAAATGTTTTTATTTAAACATGTCCCTTTAAAAAAAAATAAAGCAAAAAAAGGTCCCTATGTGCACTGTTCCCGGGCGCTGGGCGCCGGTGCAGTGCGGTACGAGTAGCGCCACGTCTGTGCAATCACAAGATTGCAGACGAGGCGCTACATTGGCAGGCAAAATATGCCTTTGTGGCTATGCCCATCGCGCCACTTGCTTCCGGCGCGATGGACTTGTGACCGGGCGGGTGCACGGCACCCAGTGTATACTGTGCATAGTGCCGACAACAGGAAGTGACGTCAGCACTATGCATCTCAGAGGGACGCATCAGAGTGAGCCTGCAGCCAGGTGAAGATGCCTGCTCCCGATCCCCCTCTCCCTTAGTAAACTTATGGAGGCAGGAATCGGATCACTAATGGATGGGCACTGGAGCTGACAGTGCCGAGCCTGAAGCTGAAGGTGAGTGTGGGGATCGGAGGTTCTCTCTCTCTCTCCAGCTGAGAGTTAATTTCTCCTCTCATGTGTCACTCTCTTGCAGCCAGCATGGCTCCGTTTGTGTTCACCCCTCTCCCCCCCTCCCTCCAGAATGATCTCCACTGGCTCTCCCTGTCATATCTCCCCTCTGTCTCTGTGAAGCTGCACGATGTTTTTATCTTTACAGTCACACTGAGCTAGGATTGCAGCCTTTTTCTCTTGTACTTTGCCTCTTATCAGACCAGTTATCTCCCTGCAATCCCAGCATTCCAACTGCTTAGCCTAGTAATATATATATATATATTATCTGCTCTCCCCCCCCAACACAGGCACAGCTGATCAGTTTAATTCCAATGGGATGTACAATTAACTCTACACTGTCCAGCAGCTGCCTTTTTACCTTGTGCCCTATATAATGTGCCCTGCACCCCTCCCCATGTAATGTGCCCTGCACCCCTCCCCATGTAATGTGCCCTGCACCCCTCCCCATGTAATGTGCCCTGCACCCCTCCCCATGTAATGTGCCCTGCACCCCTATCCATGTAATGTGCCCTGCACCCCTCTCCTACATGCACCGCCATACACTCCTCACGCCTCTCCTACATGCACCGCCATACACTCCTCACCCCTCTCCTACATGCACCGCCATACACTCCTCTCCCCTCTCCTACATGCACCGCCATACACTCCTCACGCCTCTCCTACATGCACCGCCATACACTCCTCTCCCCTCTCCTACATGCACCGCCATACACTCCTCACCCCTCTCCTACATGCACCGCCATACACTCCTCACGCCTCTCCTACATGCACCGCCATACACTCCTCACCCCTCTCCTACATGCACCGCCATACACTCCTCACGCCTCTCCTACATGCACCGCCATACACTCCTCACCCCTCTCCTACATGTACCGCCATGCACCCCTCTCCTACATGTACCGCCATGCACCCCTCTCCTACATGTACCGCCATACACTCCGCACCCCTCTCCTACATGTACCGCCATACACTCCGCACCCCTCTCCTACACATACCACCCACCACTATACACTGTGCAGTATTTGCAGTCTTTGATTCTGTCCCGTATGCTGTTAGATCATGGTATTGTAAAGCTGTAAAGCAATGTAGACATTTCTTAATTTTTCATTGCATTAATTTTTTTTCTTGCTAAATACTCCTGACACTAGTGGAATACAGGGGCGGAATGGGTGGATTATATAAGGGGTGTGGCTTATGAGAAGAGGGAGTGGTCAACCAGGAGGGGCGGAGTCTGGCGCCCCCCCATTCTAAAAATTCACCAGCCGCCACTGGCTGAGCCCCTAAAACACATTGGCTGTTGCAAAATAAAATCTTTCAAAGCACTATACACGCTGGTGTAGCACTCCCATTCTTTCAGCACTTAAACAAAATATATATATGAATTGTGTAAAGGATATAAATATATTACCTTTAGTATTTCCTTATAGTGCATACCCATCATTTCATGTACACAGAGTGCAGGTTTGGGTTTGTTAAGGTCAAAACAGTTATATAGCATGGTGCACACTAACAAAGCCAAGTGCAAGGTAGTAAAAAAAAAAAAAAAAAAAGATACGCACATGTGTAGGGATTATTTTGTCTGTCTGAGAAAAAAAATCTCAGTTTACAGGAGCTGCCATTTGGTATGTAAAGTTAAAACAATGTGGGCTTAAGAAATAACTTGTCTAGGGCACTGGGAATGGTTTATTGAAGAAGTAGAGGCAGACTTTTCACTTTGCAAAGAGAATGTTTACTTAGCTGAGTGAATCAGACAAAGCCATGATTTCTTTGAATGCCCAATCATATGCAAGTGGAATAAAAAACAGCCTTGTGTATTTGTTGGAGCCGTGCTCACTTGAAATATCTCTAATGCCTCGTACACATGAGCAGTTTTCCTATCGGGAAAACTGCCATGACAGCTTTTGGCTGGGAAAACTGGCTGGGCCAGATTCATCAAGAGATACGACGGCGGATCTCCTGATCCGCCGTCATATCTCTGAGATCCGACGGTCGGATCTATGCGACTGATTCATAAGAATCAGTTACGCATAGATCTCTCTTAGATCCGACTGGTGTAAGTGACTTACACCGTCGGATCTTAAGCTGCAATCTCCCGCCGGCCGCTAGGTGTCGCCTCGGTTTTTTACGCGTCGCATATGCAAATGAGGAGAACTGCCGATTCAGTAACGAACGCCCGCCCGTCTAATTTTTTCCACGTCGTTTGAGTTCGGCTTTTTCCGGCAGTTAGTTACCCTATAGCAGGGGTAACTGCGGCGTTTCCTATGTTAAGTATGGCCGTCATTCCCGCGCCGAGTTTCAAATTTTTACGGCGTTTGCGTAAGTCGGTCTGGAATACGGATGGCCGCAATTTACGTTGCCGCCGAAAACAATGACGTCCTAGCGACGTCATTTGGAGCATGCGCACTGGGAAATTTTGACGGCGGCGCATGCGCAGTTAAATCGGCGCGGGAACGCGCCTGATTTAAATTGTACACTCCCCCTAGCCGCAAGAATTTGAATTCCGCCGGGGGAGTTACGATCCGCCAGTGCAAGTTTCGAGGTAAGTGCTTTGTGAATACTGCACTAGCCTCGCAAAATTGCACCGGCGGATCGTAAATCACATAGATTACGCGGATCTAAAGATCCTCTAATCTATGTGAATCTAGCCCGCTGTGTGTATGCTCCATGGCAGTTTTCCTGACAGGAAAACCGCCGGGAATATCGGCAAGAAAAATGTTCTCTTTTTTCCTGCCGCAATTCCCGGCGATCTTTTTCTTGGCAGTTTCCCTATGGGAAACACTGTGGCCCGGATTCACGTAGGAGATACAACGGCGTATCTCCAGATACGCCGTCATATTTCTGAGTCTGAGGCGTCGTATCTTGGCGCCTGATTCAAAGAATCAGATACGCCAGAATTTGTATAAGATACGACCAGCGTAAGTCTCCTACACCGTCGTATCTTAACTGCATATTTATGCTGGCCGCTAGGGGCGTGTACGCTGATTTACGCCTTGAAATATGTAAATCAGCTAGATACGCCTATTCACGAACGTACGCCCGGCCGTCGCAGTAGAGATACGCCGTTTACGTAAGGCTTTTTCCGGCGTAAAGTTACCCCTGCTCTATGAGGCATAGATGAGGCGTACCAATGTTAGGTATGGACGTCAGAACAGCATCGAATTTTTCACGTTTTACGTCGTTTGCGTAAGTCGTTTAGCGAATAGGGCTGGGCATCATTTACATTGACGTCAAAAGCATTGGCTTCTTGCGGGTTAATTTAGAGCATGCACACTAGGATACTTTCACGGACAGCGTATGCGCCGTTCGTAAAAAGCGTCATTTACGTGGGGTCACAATAAATTTACATAACACACGCCCACATCTTCCACATTTGAATTAGGCGGGCTTACGCCGGCCTATTTACGCTACGCTGCTGCAATGTTTGTGAATACTGCACTTGCCTGTCAAAGTTGCGGAGGCGTAACGTAAATAGGATACGTTATGCCCGCACAAAGATGCGCTCTTCTACGTGAATCCGGGCCTGTGGTGGAGCATACACACGGCCGGGATTCCAGGCCAAAGCTCTCACCACAGTTTTCCTGGTGTGTACACGGGGAAAGTGACCGAGCAGGTTCTTGGTTTTCCCCCCGGGATTCCCGCCAGACTTTTTACTGCCGGCAATCCCGATCGTGTGTACAGGGCATAAGGCAAAACAAAGAAAATAAAAAATAATAAAAAACAGAACGTTGTTTATTAAGCTAAGTGCACATTCAACTTAATTCACTTTTAAAGTAGTTGTAAACCCTTCCATATACCCAGTAAAGTGACTGGCCTCAAGTGATACACAGACACGAAACAAATCCTCCTACATAAGTTGTACCTGTTTAACTGCAGTCCTTTCCTATCTACATCTGTGCAGAGTTTATAAAGCTTGTCTTAGTGTCAGAAAACAGGGGGCAGAGAGCTGAAGTTAGAGGACTGCAGAGGACAGTAAGGACAGTAAGGACAGTAAGGAGCTCCTGACACCTTTTTTCTCTTGGTGTCAGAAAAACTTGTCAGAAGTGATTCATGCTGATAGCGGAGGAATGAAGCAACAGACAGAAATTCCATTTAGTGCTCTTAATTGAGACACAGTATAACATAGTATAAGTACACACCATAGAGGGATCTGGTGTATCCATATTTCATGTCTGAGGTTTACAACCACTTCAACCACTTCAGCTCCGGGCCATTTTGCTGGTCAATGACTGGGCCACTTTTTGCGATTTGGCACTGTGTCGCTTTAACTGTCAATTGCGCGGTCGTGTGACGTGGCTCCCAAACAAAATTGGCGTCCTTTTTTTCCCACAAATATAGTTTTCTTTTGGTGGTATTTGATCACCTCTGCGGTTTTTTTTTGCACTATAAATAAAAATAGAGCAACAATTAAAAAAAAAAAATCAATATTTTTAACTTTTTGCTATAATAAAAATCCCCCAAAAATATATAAAAAAAAATGTTTTGTTCCTCACTTTAGGCCGAAACGTATTCTTCTACATATTTCTTGTAAAAAATATTGCAATAAGCGTTTATTGATTGGTGTGCGCACAAGTTATAGCGTCTACAAAATATGGGGATAGATTTATGGCATTTTTATTAATATTTTTTTTTTACTAGTAATGGCAGCGATCTGTGATTTTTATCGGTACTGCGACCTTATGGCGGACACTTCGGACACTTTTTGACACATTTTTGGGACCATTGGCATTTTTATTGCGATCAGTGCTATAAAAATGCATTGATTACTGTAAAAATGTCACTGGCAGTGAAGGGGTTAACACTAGGGGGCGAGGAAGGGGTTAATTATGTTCCCTAGGTGTGTTCTAACTTAAGGGGGGTGGGACTGACTAAGGGAAATGACAGATCGCTGTTCATACATTGTATGAACATGCGATCAGTCATTTCTCCCCCTGACACACACAGCTCCCGGTTCTCGCTCTGTAACGAGCGAACGCGGGTGCCCATCAGTGATCGTGCCCACCGGGAATGCGTGTTGGCACCAGGGGCAAGCAGGGGGAGCGCGCGCCCCTAGTGGCTGAAATGCGAAATCACGTAATATTACGTGATTTTGCGCAGCCGAGCAGACCTGCCTCCGTAAAAATGCGGCGGCTGGTCAGCAACTGGTTAAGTTAACATTCTCTATGCCTTCGGTAAATCCACCGTGATTAGATTATTAACTCCTGCCAGTGATTAGTGCGATATAAAGTTATGCCGCGTAAAGACGGTCGTTTTTTGTGATAGAAAAAAACGACGTTTTCTGTGATGGAAAAAAAACGAAGTTTTTGAAACTTCATTTTAAAAAACGACGGAGCATACACACCATTGTTTTTTCAAAATGCTCTAGCAAAGCGTGGTTACGTTCAGCACGTACGACGGCACTCTGTTCCATTCAAGCTCGCTTCATAACTTGCTTCTGAGCATGCGCGGGTTTGAAAACGTCGTTTTAAATGTCGTTTTGCCCACACACTATCATTTTTTATGACACAAAAAACAACATTCTGAAAAACGACATAAAAAATTCAAGCATGTTCGAATTTTTTTTTGTCGTTTTTTTGAAGACATAAAACAACGTTTTGCCCACACACGGTCATTTTAAATGACGTTTTTAAAAAACGTTATTTTTTTTCATGACAAAGAACTACCGTGTGTACGCGGCATAAGGCTTAGTGCCATTTTAAAGTCATTGTAAAGTCTTGGTTGTTTTTAAGGTAAAAATAACAAATATGTTATACTTACCTGCCCTGTGCAGTGCATTTGCACAGAACAGCCCAGATCCTCCTCTTCTTGGGTCCTTATTCAGTACTCCTTGTCTATTCCTGCTGTTAAGTGCCCCCACAGCAAGCAGCTTGCTATTGGGGCAGCTGAGACGAATCACAGCTCCCCGTGTCCATTCAGACATGGAGCCACAGCCCGGCCCCACCCTCTTTCTCTCCTGATAGGCTTATTGACTGCAGTCTCAGCCAATGAAGAGGGGAGTCCTGGGCATCCAAGACACTCCTACAACATCTCTGGATTGAGGTGGGGCTTAGGTAAGTATTAGGGGAGGCTACTGCACACAGAAGGCTTTTTATTTAATGCATAGAATGCATTAAGATAACTAAACCTTCTGCCTTTCCAATCACTTTAAAGTTGAACTGCAGACAAATGCCTAAAGCAGGTGATATACAGTATGGGAGTTGTTTTATATGGAAAATAATTTGTAATTCTGTCCATCCCCTCCGGATGTGTATAGAAAGAACAGCAATATTGGTGAACTGACCAATTCCGCTTAGTCAGTTTGTGATTGGACCAATACAAACAGTAGAGGGATTAGCTATCATCTTATTGTATTTAATCTGCTCACCCCGCCCTCTTCCTCAGTCTGCATGTTTTTCAGTAAATGTGCATGTGACTCACTTGATTTTCCTCTCTTGCTGCTTCTCCCTCTCTTGATATAAACAAGACCAAGGATAAATCCAAGGAAAGATCCAAGCTTTACTCACGGACCAGCCCACTGACAACTGAATCAACCTATCTAACAAGCCACCAGCATAGGGTGACCAGACATCCCCAGTTTCAGGGGACAGTCCCCGGATTGAGGATACTGTCCCCAGACCAAGTCTGTCCCCGGTTTTGTCCCCGGATTAGATTTGAACAGGGGCTGGGACAATTTCAAAGACAACCAGTGCAAAATTAAAAATACAAATTCGTATTTACACAACCCCACTCCGCCGCTCCTACTAGCTTAGGGGGATGTATTTTTTTCCATTATCTGTGCCCCTTTCTGATGATCATGTGCTGCCCGAAGCAGAGGGAATATTTATTCAGCTCTGCTCGCATGTTCTTCTGCCTTGGCTCAAGTCTCGGCCAGCCGCCTGCCTGCTTATCTCCTTGCCTTCCCAGGTGAAGTGATCTTCGTCCACTCCCCACCCACTAGTAGTCGGGGGCCCAGAGAGTAAGAGTTGACAGGCTGTTAGGTGGGCGGCGGCGGCGACGGGCAGAGAGTCGCTGATTGCTGCCATTACTAGTAAAAAAAAATGTCCCCGGATTTCATTTTAAAAATCTGGTCACCTTACACCAACAACCATTATCTCCTGATTCTATGTTCCTGCTCACACTGCTGTTCTGCAACCTGGGGGAAAGGAGAGCATTTTTAGCATTTGCTTAACACTAAGATGCTGTGTTATAGGCAACATGCAAGGTAGCAAGTGGCAATGGCTAAATAGAGACATAAACCACATCTTAGTGGTAAACTGAGAACTAGGGATGAGCCTGTGGTCCGGGACAAAACAAATGGGGCATTCAAGGGAAATTTGAGTGCCGTGGAATGCCCCAAAATGTACTGCGAGATAGCAGTGCATTGCTGTATGATGATTGGCCAAAGCATGCACCTGAAATGCATGTTTTAGCCAATCACAGCGTGCTCTGCTAAGAGCCATAATTGGCCAAAGGCACAGTGCCTTCGGCCAATCATGGCTCAGGGGGACTAAGTCCACGCCCCACACTATATAAGGCTGCTTATATAGTGGCCGTGTGTAGTGTTGTTGGCATGGACAGAGAGATAGCTTGAGTTAGATTAAGCAGGCAGGATATTCAGTGGCAGTGTATAAGATATATATATCTGCGGTCATTTCCACCAGTCATACAATGCCAGTGCTGACATTCAAAGGGAATGCAAAGGGAATGCAACCTGCCCACCAACTGCCTCATTTGTGACATGCCCACCAGGGGGAACTCAACATTGGCAATGCTGCAGTGGCTACATACACAGTGCCATCAATGAGTACCTGTGCGAGTATGGCACCAAAACAGGGTCAGGGGAGCTTGGATTCTTTTTGCCACACCAGTGGCTACTGATCAAGGATGCATACACTGTCCTTTCACCATTTGAGGAGGCCAGAAGGATAGTGAACAGGGATAATGTATGCATCAGCGACACTGTCCCTCTAGTCTTCCTGCTGGAGCACACGCTTCATGGAATCATGGACAGGGCACTTGAGGCAGAACAGCAGGAGAAGGAGGAGGACTTATTTTCCTCTCAAGGCCCCCTTTATCCAGATAGCATTCCTGCGGGCCGGCCAAACACACAGGAAGAGGAGGTGGTGGAGGATTGTGTCAGCATGGATGTAGAGGATAACACTCAGCAGCAGTCTTCAAGGGATGGTTCTCAGTCCCCAGAAACCCAAGGAGTTGTAGGTGGGTGGGAGGAGGTAGTTACGGATATGATCCTTAGTGACCCAGAGGACTCGGAATAAAATGCCTCTGCAAACTTACGCTGCATGGCCTCCCTGATTCTGCAAAGCCTGCAAAAGGACCTTGGGATTCGTGGTATCAATACGAGGGATCATTACTGGCTGGCAACCTATCTTGATCCACATTACAAGGGTAAAATTGAAGAACTCATCCTGCCTTCGCAGAGGGAGCAGAGGATGAAACATCTTCAGGAGGCCTTGAAAAAAGGTTTGTGTGATGCATTTCCAGACCGTGAGATGTTACCATTTCCTGGTGCTGGATAATGTATTGCTGAGGCTTCATTCAGTCAGAGAAAGAGCAGTGGAGAAGGTGGCCAGCTGACTGATGCCTTTAAACAATTTTTCAGTCCTTATCGCCAAGGTCTGATTGGTTCAAGCAACCATCGTCAGTGTCTGCATTATATGGTGCAGGAATATCTAGGGGCAATAGCAGACTTGGAGACCTTTCCAACAGAGCATCCACTGGGTTATTGGGTCTTGAGGATGGACTACTGGCCAGAACTTGCTCAATACGTAATTGAGCTACTGGCCTGTCCTGCATCCAGCATGCTTTTTGAATGCACATTCAGTGCTGCTGGAGGGTTTGTAGTGGATCAAAGTGTCTGTCCACAGACTGCAGTGGACAGACTCTGAGTCTGTCCACAGACTCTGTTGATAGGCTCACATTCATAAAATGTAATCAGTCTTGGATCAGCATTTATCAACCTGATGCTGATTTAACTGATTGAAATTGCTATGGATCTGGGATCCCTTGCGAAAAAAGGGGGAAATATTGCACTAACCAAAAACAATTAAAACTAAAGCAGCCACACTACAATATGACAAATATTGAACAGTGATGTGAAAAATAAACTGTAGTGCTGTGATACCATAGAGACAATGATTTCTCTTGGAAGAAAATAAATCAATAATCACTGTGTTAAAACAGTGATATCCACTTAAAGCGGGGGTTCACCCTATAAAAAAAACAAAACAATTATTTTTTTCCTCTAGCATAAAATTAGGCATAGTAGCGCGAGCTACAGTATGCCTGTATTTATTTTTTTAGCCCCGTACTCACTGTGCAATCGTATATTGAAGATTCCGACTCCCCGCGGGGAATGGGCGTTCCTATCCAGAGGGAAGGTGATCGACGGCCGGCTCTGGCACGTCACGCTTCTCCGGAAATAGCCGAAATAGGACTTGGCTCTTCACGGCGCCTGTGCATAGTCTGTGCGCAGGCGCCGTATAGCGCCGTGAAGAGCCGAGACCTACTCCGGCTGTCTTCGGGGAGCGTGATGTGCCAGAGCCGGCCGTCAATCACCTTCCCTCTGGATAGGAACGCCCATTCCCCGCGGGGAGTCAGAATCTTCAATATACGATTGCACAGTGAGTACGGGGCTAAAAAAATAAATACAGGCATACTGTAGCTCACGCTACTATGCCTAATTTTATGCTAAAATGTTGTTATGGAGGGTGAACCACCGCTTTAAGGACAGAAGGTGTTTTTCAGATTCGGTGTTTACAAGACTAAAACAGTTTTTTTTGCTAGAAAATTACTTAAAACCCCCAAACATTATATATATTTTTGTTTCTAACACCCTAGAGAATAAAATGACGGTCATCGTAATACATTTTGTAACACCGTATTTGCGCAGCGGTCTTACAAGCGCACTTTTTTGAATTAAAAAATAAGATAACAATAAATTTGGCCCAATTTTTGTATATATTGTGAAAGATAATGTTACGCTGAGTAAAATGATACCCAACATGTCACGCTTTAAAATTGCGCCCGCTCGTGGCATGGCGTCAAACCTTTACCCTTAAAAATCTTGATAGGCGACGTTTAAAAAATTCTATAGGTTGCATTTTTTGAGCTACAGAGTAGCTCTAGGGCTAGAATTATTGCTCTCGCTCTATCGATCGCGGCGATACCTCACTTGTGTGGTTTGAACACCGTTTTCATATGCGGGCACTACTCGCGTATGCGTTCGCTTCTGCGCGCGAGCTCGTCGGGACGGGGCGCTTTAAACATTTTTTTGGGGGGTTTTATTTATTTTTATTGATTTTATTATTTTTTACACTGAAATAAAATGTAAACATCCCTTGTAATAGAAAAAAGCATGACAGGTCCTCTTAAATATGATATCTGGGGTCAAAAAGACCTCATATTTAGACCTCTTATATTTAGACTTCAATGCAAGGGAAAAAAAAAAGGAAAATTTGTCATTTAAAAAAATGACAACAAAAAAATTGTCTCTTTAAGACGCTGGGCGGGACTGATGTTTTGACGTCACTTCCGCCCAGCAAAGCTATGAGGACGGGTGGGGGCCATCTTGCCCTCACTCAAGTCCTCACACACCAGGCGGCAGCATCCGATCTCCTCCACCACTACCAACGGCTCCGCTGCGGAGACCGCCGTTATCGTTTACACGCCCGCCCACAGAAGAGATGGATACCTCGGTTGTGGCAGCAGCTGCTGCCGTTAGCGAGACATCCATCTTTAAAAAGAGGACGTATATATACAGTGGGCGGGCGTTAAGTGGATATGGTGCCAAAAAAACACACAAATAACAATAATAAATGAATAAACTAGTGTGGAAGAAAATACTATCAGAAATAATATAACACTGGAAAGTCCATCCAAAAATGGTGAGATAAATGCATAATGGAATGACAACATAGATCCTCACAGAAAACGGGTCACTTTCAAAATAGAGATGAAATTGCGGTTACCATAAGGCGTGGATCTACCTGTCAGCGACAGTAGATCAATCAGGCATGGACATTCACAGGGCGTACTCAGCTTGGCTACCTCAGACTGGATCACAGATGGAAGAGGTCATCAGTGGAGGGCCATGGATGCACGATATCCCGGATGGATGTCCCGATTCTCCCAAGAGGTCCGCTCAACGATGGATGGGAAGGACAATGGTAAACCCCTTGAGGGGTGGGTGAAGTGGAATGGAAGACTCCAAACAATGTATAGGGGAGAGAAGGAAAACACAACCCCAATGGTGCAGGTCAAAAAAGATTTTGGGGTTTTATTAAAATGAAACCAGCAATTACAATAAAAGTGATCACAAATATAAAAAGGGCAATATGAGAAATGGTAAAAAACCAAGCTCTACGCGTTTCGTCCTAGAGGGACTTCAACTGGGGCATTGAAGACTGCCTATGCTGACTATCCTATTCTTCCTCAATCTTGATGATGTTAGCTTCCAACAATATGTTTGGTATGGGGCACCACCACCATCACCCAAGGTCCAATTTGTCTGCCCTTGTTTAACAGGGGCATGTAATTACAATTTTTTATATCATATTTCACAGCAGGGCCTGTTCCTGCGCCCAACAAGAGTAACTGAGAGGGGTTACAGTGTTGTGGCACCACCACCCAAGGCCCAATTTGTCTGCCATTGTTTAACAGGGGCATGTAATATTTTTTTTTAAATAAAGGTTAAGCAGGGCCCATTCCTGTGCCCAACAAGAGTAACTGTAAGGACTTACTGTGTTCTGGCACCACCACCACCAACATCTAAGGCCCAATTTTTCTGCAGAGTATATAGGACAGGACATATAGTATATACACTGCTGTTTAGAGTATATAGTGCCTGGGGACCTGGGGGGAACCCCAAGCCATTTTTTTTACAATGTGGTGTGGGGTTACCCTTAATATTCATATCAGACCTAAAGTGCCTGGTAATGGACTGGGGGGGGGACCCACTCCATTTTTAAAAGATTTTTATCTATATTGCTGGGAGCCGATAATACATTACAGTTGCAAGCAGTTTTAAATTAAAAATTTCCTTTAGAAATGTAATTTTGCTGTGGTACTGTTATAAACATGAGAATGATGTGATACTTTACAGGCAGCCTAAGGAGACCCCCAGACATGATATTTAAATAAATATAAAAAAAAATGTTTCACTTTAAGCATTTTTAAAATCACGGCTCCCGAAAAAACTTCATAAAACTTTTTTTTTCATTGATACCTGTCCTGAGACAGGACCCAGGTCCCCAAACACTTTTTATGGCATTAACTTGCATATAGGCCTTTAAAATTAGCACTTTGTGTCCCATAGACTTTAACGTGTTTCCCACACATTTTTGCCTGTTTGCATATTCTGCTGCAAACCTAAGGGGGGTGTTTGACTCATCCCTACTGAGAACCACTTCAATCACTTTTGTAACACTTGTAGAAATGTAGGATTTGCATTTTATAGCATTGTTGTACCCATTATTGACAAATTGTTCATACATTCCTAGACCTTTGTGAGTTCTCCTGAAAGCGGAGCATTTTTCTTTTGACAGATAAAGATTACCTTTTTAATTTTTTCCATCTTCTTCACCTTTTAAAAATGAATGAGGTTCTCAGTATGAACTCTTCTGATAGCACTTTATTTAACTGGAAAATAATGGAATTAAAATTACATATCTGTATTTTAAATGTGACTGTAATTGTGCATCTCTTTGAAACCTTTCTTTATAAACATCCCTGATCAGAACGATTGTTTAGTTTTGTTACCCAAATGACACTATCTTGGAAGTAGCTTTTAACAGATGTGACATTAAGAAGACAGAAACAATGCAAATGACCCTAGGTTACCGATAAGTGATTTATACTCTATTATACCACGAACATTTACAGCCACTTTGGACCCATGTACTGTAATTTCATTACAGGCTGTGATTTCTTGCTAGCACAAAAGCCCTCCACAGGTAGGAAGCATAATGCATAATTTGAAATCTTTCAAATGGGACTATTATTATTTGCACATTAGATTTCTAATTAAAAAAAACACATGTTGGAATACTAAAAAGTATTAAAATATTATTTGGCCAAACATATTTGTCCTCATGTACCATTAAACCATTTTTTAAGCAGATTTCATTTTAAATGGCACTACTATATGTTTTAATTTCAAAGGCTTATATGCAAGTTATTGCCATCAAAAGTATTTGGGGACCTGGGTCCTGCCCCAGGGGACAGTTTTAAAAATGGCAGCTTTTTAAGGAGTAGTAATGTTAATAATGCTTAACCACTTAAGACCCGGACCAAAATGCAGCTAAAGGACCTTGTCCCTTTTTGCGATTCGGCACTGTGTCGCTTTAACTGACAATTGCGCGGTCGTGCGACGTGGCTCCCAAACAAAATTGGCATCCTTTTTTTCCCACAAATAGAGCTTTATTTTGGTGGTATTTTATCACCTCTGCGGTTTTTATTTTTTGCGCTATAAACAAAAATAGAGGGACAATTTTGAAAAAAATGAAATATTTTTTACTTTTTGCTATAATAAATATCCCCCAAAAATATATATATTTTTTTTTTCCTCAGTTTAGGCCGATGCATATTCTTCTACCTATTTTTGGTAAAAAAAATCTCAATAAGCGTTTATCGGTTGGTTTGCGCGAAAATTATAGCGTTTACAAAATATGGGATAGTTTTATTGCATTTTTATAATTTTTTTTTTACTACTAATGGCGGTGATCAGCAATTTTTTTTGTGACTGCGACATTATGGCTGACTTTTGACACATTTTTGGGACCATTGTAATTTTCACAGCAAAAAATGCTTTTAAAATGCATTGTTTATTGTGAAAATGACAATTGCAGTTTGGGAGTTAACCACAGGGGGCGCTGATGGGGTTATGTGTGACCTCAAGTGTGTTTACAACTGTAGGGGGGGTGTGGCTGTAGGTGTGACGTCATCGATTGTGTCCCCCTATAAAAGGGATCACACGATCGATGACGCCACCACAGTGAAGAATGGGGAAGCCGTGCTTACACACGGCTCTCCCCGTTCTTCAACTCCGGGGACCGATCGCGGGACTCCAGCTGACTAGTTGTGGCCAATCACAGCTAGTCACAACAATATATACGGAATGAATCAGTTTCATTCAGTAAAAATGGTTGTTCGTACCAGGGAAATTCACTGGTATAAGCAATCATAATGTTTTAATGTTTTAAAAAAAACTAAATCCCGATTACTTTTCCAGAGTATTGCTCCGGGCACAAACATATATATTTTCTATGTATATATATATATATATATATATATATATATATATATATATATATACACACACACACACACACACACACACACAGTATTTATGGTCGTTACCCTCTGACCGAGAGAGATGTGGATCACATAAACACGCGACAAGACTTACAACATAAATAGACCTGAAGTGTGCCTTGGTGGTCTGGTCAGTATGCCAAGAAAAGGGGGCATACCCAAGGTAAGTAATGGGTAGTTAATTGAAGAAGGATATGCTGAGAAGTGCCCTGAAAAAGGGAAGGGCGGGAGGGTGTCGAATGCGATTGAATGCGCAGACTCACGGACATGAGGTGAGCTGGGAAGAGTCGGCCCAGTGACGTGTAGTACTGCACACTGAACCGACAAAGAGCATGTGTGAGTGGGCTGCTTAAATACCCTCCGGGCTCCTCCCATAAACTCAGGCCACCATACTGGCCTTCTTATTTATGGTCGTTACCCTCTGACCGAGAGAGATGTGGATCACATAAACACGCGACAAGACTTACAACATAAATAGACCTGAAGTGTGCCTTGGTGGTCTGGTCAGTATGCCAAGAAAAGGGGGCAAAAGACTCAGATAGGGAAATAGTTTATATTGATTTCTTGTATTTATTTAGCCAGCTTGGTAAAGGCTTGTGCCATTCCTTCATGAGGATTAGGGATGTATGTGGCAAAACAAGGAGACTTCCATCAGCCAGGTATCTTGATTACGTAGTCTGGTACTCCCTGTTGGGAGGCAACTGAGGCTGCTCCAAAGAATGTCCAGAGAACTGACTGGGGTTTGAAGCCCAAGTTACTTAGGAGGATTCTGACATGCTTGACACACTGGCTGACACTCAGGGAGCTGGTTTAGAAAGGGCAGCAATGAGCTACCATCAGATTGGCTGGGTAGATGGAGCAGTAGTGGGTCGAGCACCGTCACTGGGCATCAGGCGTTGTGAGTCTGAAACAGGTTGATGTCAACCCCAGGGGCTGGTTTGTTGCGTTTGCAGACTGTGAGAGTGTAGTGGTTTGAAAGTGAGTCGGGTGGCGTCGGAGCAGTGTGTGACTGCCGGAGCCGCTGACTAAATTCACTAGGTTGTAGGGAACCGTAGAAGGCCTGGTAGATGGCTGTTCGGGTGACTAGTCTGGGCAAAGCCCTAAACAGGGAACGAGTAAGGATTTTAGACATGTCCCTAAAGAGGGGACTCTTGAAAGGTAGTCGCTTGCCACTGACTACAGGTTGGTGCTTCTGTATGCCCTGTAGGAGGGACTTGACTGCATGGGCTCGAGAATACTGACGGTTTACTGGGGTCCTGCAGGGACAGGAAATGCTGGATGCCATCTAGATATGGCGTGATAGTATTGAGAAATGGTCAGCTGCATGTGGCAATACGATATGAAGGCTAGGATGTGTCCAACTGCTGCTTCGGGGCAAGGGGCCAAAAATTTGCGATTAGTGTTCCAAGCAGAGCGGTAGGCCTTCAGTGTGTTGCGTGCCAAGGAGTGGTTAATAAGTTGGATTGCGTTGGTGAGATGTGACTTCAGTCCATCGTCAGCAATGTCCATGGTGGGACAGGGATAGTTGTTGGGTCGGCTCCAGGCTCTTGCTGGAAAAACATCCATTCCAAGGTTGGAATAGGAAAGCGCATCAGCTGCTTTTTGCATTTGCCTGGAAAACGGTCTACATAAGATATTAACTGGTGATGGAGTGACAGCTGCGCGAGCCTGTGCAGGAAGTGATGGGGAGTGACTTAGATCTACCTTAATTGATGATGTCGGCTGTGGCCTGATTGTCTGTGGTGAAGAACAGTGTCTGTCCTGTTCAAGTGTGGTCCCAGACCTGGGCAGCTGCCACGATGGGGTGCAGCACGAGGTGTGATGAAGACTGGGTGAAAAAATTAAGAGAATTTCTGGGGGCCAATTTTTGGAGAACCAGTGGCGGCCTAAAAATGGCTGCAAAAGCCTTTGGTGGCTCGGCTGACACTGCCAGGATGAAGATTGAAATGCTGTTCTATCAGGTGGGGAAGTTGTCCCACATAGCTAAGTCTGCTACTGATGCTTGGTCTAGTTTGAGAACTTGGACTGGATCTTGCATTGGTGTGAGAAAATCAAGACAATACACAGGTGCTCAACAAGACGATATACATGCACTTGCAGGCCAACGTGCACTCGCAGGCCAACGTGCACTCGCTGGTGCTGGATGAAAAACCTGAACCAACCGCAGGGAAAAAACAGAGAAAAGATGAGCGGCCCGCGCGCCACTGAAGATGAACGGCCAACTGGGCGCCACTGTGTGTCTGTGTGGCTGATCGTTTGTCACTGAGGTGTGTTTGCAAGTTTAGTTTGTATTCGGGTTTGCACGTAGGTGCCTGCCACAAAGTGTTTTATACTACTGCAGACAATATTGTGCGGTTGCAAGGGTGTCAGTGAGTGTCAGGTTGCTGGGACGATATTGTGTGGTTGCAGGGGCCTTGAGTATTAAGGTTTGTTTTGAGACGGCATTGCAAGGGTCTCAGTCTGGTTTGCTGAGACGATATTGCGTGGTTGCAAAAGGTCTCGATAAGTGTGGCGCTGCTGAGACGGTATTGCATTTGCAAGGGTCTGAACTACGGTGTGAGGCTGCTGAGACGGTATTGCGTGGTTGCAAGGGTCTCGATGAGTGTGGGGCTGCTGAGACGGTATTGCGTTGCAAGGGTCTCAACAATGGTGTGAGGCTGCTGAGACGGTATTGCGAGGTTGCAAGAGTCTTGATGAGTGTGGGGCTGCTGAGACGGTATTGCATTTGCAAGGGTCTGAACTATGGTGTGAGGCTGCTGAGACAGTATTGCGTGGTTGCAAGGGTCTCGATGAGTGTGGGGCTGCTGAGACGGTATTGCGTTCGCAAGGGTCTCAACAATGGTGTGAGGCTGCTGAGACGATATTGCGTGGTTGCAAGGGTCTCAGTCTGGTTTGCTGAGACGATATTGCGTGGTTGCAAAAGGTCTCGATGAGTGTGGTGCTGCTGAGACGGTATTGCATTTGCAAGGGTCTGAACTACGATGTGAGGCTGCTGAGACAGTATTGCGTGGTTGCAAGGGTCTCGATGAGTGTGGGGCTGCTGAGACGGTATTGCGTTTGCAAGGGTCTCAACGATGGTGTGAGGCTGCTGAGACGGTATTGCGTGGTTGCAAGAGTCTTGATGAGTGTGGGGCTGCTGAGACGGTATTGCATTTGCAAGGGTCTGAACTATGGTGTGAGGCTGCTGAGACGGTATTGCGTGGTTGCAAGAGTCTTGATGAGTGTAGGGCTGCTGAGACGGTATTGCGTTTGCAAGGGTCTCAACAATGGTGTGAGGCTGCTGAGACGGTATTGCGTGGTTGCAAGAGTCTTGATGAGTGTAGGGCTGCTGAGATGGTATTGCGTTTGCATGGGTCTCAACAATGGTGTGAGACTGCTGAGACGGTATTGCGTGGTTGCAAGAGTCTTGATGAGTGTAGGGCTGCTGAGATGGTATTGCGTTTGCATGGGTCTCAACAATGGTGTGAGGCTACTGAGATGGTATTGCGTGGTTGCAAGAGTCTTGATGAGTGTAGGGCCGCTGAGACGGTATTGCGTTTGCAAGGGTCTCAACAATGGTGTGAGGCTGCTGAGACGATTTTGCATGGTTGCAATGGTCTCAACAGGTGTCAGGTTGCTGGGCCGAGATTGTGTGGTGACAATTTTTCATTTTTTTTTTCTTTTTTCTCTCCACTTTTTATATCTCTTTTTGCTTTTTTTTTTTTTTTTGCGTTTTGTAAGGGTCATGTGTTGCAAGGGTCTTAACAAGGGTGTCAGGCTGCTGAGACAATTTTGTGTGCTTGCAAGAGTCTCCATGAGTGTGGGGCTGCTGAGACGGTATTGCGTTTGCAAGGGTCTTAACAAGGGTGTCAGGCTGCTGAGACAATTGTGTGCTTGCAAGAGTCTCCATGAGTGTGGGGCTGCTAAAATGGTATTGCGTTTGCAAGGGTCTCAACAAGGGTGTCAGGCTGCGGAGACGAATTTTGCGTCATTGCAACGGTCTCAACAGGAGTCAGGTTGTGGGGCTGAGATTGTGTGGTGGCAATTTTTTTTTTTTTTCTGCACTTTATTTTTTTTTTTTTGCGTTTTTTTTTTTTTTTTTTTATATATATTTTTTTTTATTTATTTATTTGTAAGGGTCATGTGTTGCAAGGGTCTTAACAAGGGTGTCAGACTGCTGAGACGATTTTGTGTGGTTGCAAGTCTCGATGAGTGTGGGGCTGCTGAGACGGTATTGCGTTTGCAAGGGTCTCAACAAGGGTGTCAGGCTGTGGAGACGAATTTTGCGTAGTTGCAACGGTCTCAACAGGTGTCAGGTTGCTGGGCTGAGATTACGTGGCGGCAATTGTTTTATTTATTTTTTTCTATATATTTTTTTTCATTTTTGCGTTTTTTTTTTTTTTTTTTTGCATTTTGTAAGGGTCATGTGTTGCAAGGGTCTCAGCAAGGGTATCAGCCTGCTGAGATGATTGGCATGGTTGCAAGGTCTCAATCAATAAGAATTGGGTTACTGAGAAAGGATAGAAACACCTGGTTTGTTTGTACCTTAAGCAAGCAGTATAAGGTAGAAGGACAACGCCTGTTTGAATCGTAGGTTCCGCAGGGGCCACTAATGAACGATATGGGAGAGAACGCATGGTAGCAAATTGATAAGACATAAAGCATGTGTAAATCTTACTTGCGACAGTGGGCCATGCGAGTGAGTCTGCGGCGGACTGTGGCTGGAGTGAAACATGTCGGGAACGTGTAGCGTGATGCCGTGCATGGGGCAAAACAACGAGGTTTGGTGTAGAAAATAGAACACGAGAAGTGCGTATCAATGCTTTGTAAGCTCCACTGCGGGAACCAAACATATGGTACAGGTGACACCATGAGTGGCCACGAATTTGACATGACAAACAAGCTAACGAATCCTACCTGGGACAGTGAACGTGCGACTGGGTTTGCTTTGGACTGGAGTGGATGTGCAACACATCCCAAGAGTGTATTGTGGCGCCATGCATGACGCACAGGCAATAACTTTAGTCAATAAATGAGAGAGAAGAGCCGTGTACAAGCAATTCGTAAGTTCCGCTGCAGGAACTAAAACACACGACATGGGGGAAACAATGAATGACAACGGTAGAAAGTATGCAATGTATCTGATACAAAATGGTTGTAAAATGCATGAAATGAAATCCGATACGAATTGATAGTAAGGAGTATTGAACGAATCTGATACAAATTGGTTGTAGAGTGTATGCTACCCCTTGCTTTGAAACCGAACACCTACCAACCACCCATCCCCCCAGGCTAATCAAGTGCAGAGAAGGCACCATGTGAGTCCAATTACCACCTCAATCTGCCAAAGAACCCATACAAACACATGTCAATCTCCAAATGGATTTACAAATGAATCGTATGTTTGGCAGAAGGAAGTTACAAATGCATTATGCCTGAGCCAAATGATGTTGAAACATAAGCAACAGTAACTCAGAGGCAGTTGTTTCCCAAAAGGGATGCAGGATAGGAAGCATAACGAATTGCAAGATTGCACAAGATACGAAAAGGTTTGAATCCTACCTGCGACAGTAAGCGGGAACCGCCGGCGAAGACCATGAAGGGAGAAGCCGCAAAGCGCTTGCGATGTCGAATGCGATTGAATGCGCAGACTCACGGACATGAGGTGAGCTGGGAAGAGTCGGCCCAGTGACGTGTAGTACTGCACACTGAACCGACAAAGAGCATGTGTGAGTGGGCTGCTTAAATACCCTCCGGGCTCCTCCCATAAACTCAGGCCACCATACTGGCCTTCTTATTTATAAAAAAAAAGTAATACAAAAGAAAAAAAAAATTTAAAGTTGTATTTTTATTTTTTACATACTGTCACCAGTCAGTGTCCCTGAACACCGTAACACCAGTTATAAGTTGACACTGTACTGCCCTGGTGACAGTGTGTAAAAATAAAAATAAGATTCTTTTTTGTCTAATTCCTTTATTTTTCTAAAAGTTATGACAAAAAAAAAATTACAACTTCAAAAAAACTTGTTACACCTCTTGTTAAATACACTGCACTGTCTACTTTGCAAAAAGGGGTCATTTGGGGAATATCTGTCCTATCCTGACATTTTTGAGCCTCAAGAGATGAGATGAGAGGCTGTCAGCACATCAGGATTGATACATTTTTCGATATATATTCCATAGTTTGTGGACTTTACTACAGACTAAATATTAAACACTGATTTGGGTTATTTTCACCAAAGACATGTAGCAGAATACATTTTGCCGTAAATTTACAAAGAAGGATTATTTATTTTCAAAATATAACACAAACAAATGATTTCGCAAAAAGCAAAAAGCTCTGTTTGCGTAAAAAAACATGATAAAAATGTGATATGGGTACAGTGTTGCATGACAGCGCAGTTGTCATTCAATGTGTGACAGCGCTAAAAGTTGAAAATTGGCCTGGGCAAGAAGGGGGTGAAAGTGCCTTGTATTAAAGTGGTTAACGCAAACTCAAGAAATCATCTAATCCAACGTAAGTTTCAGGAGCAAAACACACTTGTGTTTTGTTGATTTTTTAATTGTTTTGTTGATGTGTAAGTGTGTTACTGTGCTATTTTATATGAATGGTACCCAGTGCTCTAAGGCAAGACAGCTCCAACTATGTTGTCTTGTTGACTCCACAGAATGCTTGTCAATACTGCATGTCAATTTCCGTCTGGTTTGGTGTGTTGGCAGCCCAAACAAAATAATTGTGCTGCCTCAATGCTATGGGTGACACAATACACAAGAATGGCAAGGTGTGAATTTTGTGCTGGCGATCTGCTGAGTCTTTTAAGTAGGAATCATGACACCTTCTCGAGGGTTTTGCAATTTTACATCACAAAGCTCACTAATGAGAAAGAGATCAAACATATGATTTGGGAAACTCCCATTACTAGTTCTTTCACCTTTTATTTGTAGGTAAAGGGTTCAGTGCCTGTCTATAGCATAAACAGCTTAGCACAAGCAATACCATTTAAACAGGGTCTTCCTTTACTGCACGGTTACATAAAGGGGCCCATGGGGAACTCATTAAAATGTTGTTGTTTCTTTGGAAAAACATACAAATTCATGTTGTTATAGTTGTGCGACTTGTTTTATATATATATATATATATATATATATATATATATATATATATATATATATATATATATATATATATATATATAATCATCTGTGAAAAGTGGGTTAGCTGGAAAGTGAAGAATTTATAGCTTCAGAATTTTAAGACATATTCTTCACTTTGAAGCATCCAGATCATCCATAGGTGTTATATATACACGTTTTTTTTTGCTACACATAGCAGTTATAGACATGTGTAATGTGTGCTTTTATTAGCTTGCAGTGTTGTTTGTCCTGAGGCATTTTTCATTTTTTAACATATCCTTTAAACGTTCAGTGCTCAGTTATTCCTCAAGAGTGGATACAAAAAAATAAAATAAAACACATCTACTGTACTAAAATTCCTTAAAGATATTCTAAAGAAAAAAAAAAATATGTTATAATTACCTGCTCTGTAGCATGGTTTTACAGCCCCGATCCTCCTCTTCTGGGGTTCCTCGCTGGTGCTCTATACTCCTCCCCCCTGCTGCGTGGCCCTGCAGCTAGTATCTTGCAATGGGGGCACTCATTCAGGCTCAAACCCGAGCCACGCTCTGTGTATCCATTGACAGAGTGTGGCTCTGCCTCACTTCTCACTCCCTCTTCACTGGCTGTAAATGACAGCAGTTGCCAGACTGTCTTGATGGGGCGATCAGACTGTGTTTATGGGGTAATCAAGCAATTTTCCTTCCTTCCGCCCAGCCTGCCCTGCCGTCACCTAATGCCCTGTACACACGATCACTTTTTGTGATGAAATAAAATGACATTTTTAAAAATGTCATTTAAAATGATCGTGTTTGGGCAAAACATCGTTTTTTGTCTTCTGAAAAATGACAAAAAAAAAATTCGAACATGCTTAAATTTTTTATGTCATCTTTTAAAATGTCATTTTTTGTGTCATAAAAAATGATCGTGTGTGGGCAAAAATGACATTTTTAAACCCGCACATGCCCAGAAGCAAGTTATGAGACGGGAGGTAAAACTACCATTCATAATGGAGTCAGCACATTCATCACGCTGTAACAGACAAAAAAGCACGAATCGTCTTTTACTAACAAGTAACCAGCTAAAAGCAGCCTCATGGCGAATAGAACTTCCCCTTTTAGAGTGCCGTCACTTTGTTCATCATTTTTCAAAAATGATGGTGTGTGGGCAACATCATTTTTAATGATGAAGTTGGAAAAATTACATTTTTTTTCATGATAAAAAATGAATTTTTTTTTCATCACAAAAAGTGATCGTGTGTACAGGGCATAACTCTTGTCAAATTTGTTTAAATTCTCCCAAATTCTTTTTTCTGCTTTCAACACATCAACTTCAGGGGCAACATGTTCGAACATCTGTTTTTTGTAGCATGCTAGTCTCATGTCGAAAGTGAAGAGGTTACTCACAATGCGAAAATTTTCGTATGACAGAATACAACGTCAGAAGTGACGTAATGTGTTGAATAGTTTTGTATGTATTCTTTCATTTCTGAGCATGCATAGTCTTGCTTTTACAATTTTTTCGTGTGAAAATTGTACTAATGAAATGGAAATTGGACGTTAAGTTCACATCCGACACAAATTTTATAATCTGCACATCCAGATTTTGTCTGACGTAAAAGCAAAATCACCTGTACAAAGCACCGTACTAATGATCTGTAAATTGTCAGACAGCTCGTCAAATTTTTCCGTGTGTATGGGCCTTAAGACTGGGATGCCATTAAAGTTCCTTTGTGTGTAAAGGGTGGTGTCCCAATACTTTTGGCAATATAGTGTATGTCTCACCCACTTTCAGATACTACTGTAACAAGATAATCAATGTTTTTCATTTTACTTGTCAGTGGTCCTAAAGTTGTGGCTGGTGGTGTATAAAAATGTAATGCATTGTCACATATTGACAACAAACAAAATGTAAAATGTTAATAGTTATTTGGGTTTCACTATTGGTTTTTGCAGTAGGCATAACATAGGTCAAGATGTATTTTAATAGATCAACCAGAACACCAAAAAAACACCTGCAGGGGATCCTAATGTTACTATATTCAAGACAAGTTATTGCTATCCGTGTCTGACACAAAGTACCAGTGCTGGATTTTAATTAATTGTGCAAACCTAGGGGAATCTTCTCTGAGGACTGTTGTCATTAATGCACCTTGATCTGCTATTAACTACCAGTGCATTAAATTGAAGCTGATCTGAATCAGATTTCACCAACTACAACAGACAAACTTAATAAATATTCTGACTTATATAGTCATAGGCCCAGATTCACTAAAGAGATACGACGGCGTTTCTCCTGATACGCCGTCCTATCTCTGTTTTAGGGTCTTCTTAACTATGCGACTGATTCATAGAATCAGTTACGCATAGTTAGCCCTAAGATCTGACAGGTTTAATTGTTTTACACTGTCGGATCTTAGGATGCAATACCGCGGCCGCCGTTGGGGGGAGTTTGCGTCGTAAACCAGCGTCGGCTATGCAAATTAGGAGTTACAGCGATCCACGACAGTTTTTCGCATTCGCTATGCCGCTGCTAGTCTAGTTTCCCGTCGCAAAGTTAGTCGTCGTTTTAGGTGCCCTAACTTTACACAGCACACGTATGTGCTGTATAAAGTATGGCCGTTGTTCCCGCGTCGAAATTTAAAAATGTTTCCTTCTTGCGTAAGACGTCCGGGAATACGGAAGTACGCTACGCACGTCGCCGTTCGAAAAAAATGACGTCACTTCGCGCAAAGCACGGCGGGAAATTCAAAAAGGAGCATGCGCAGTAGGTCCGGCGCGGGAGCGCGCCTAATTTAAATGGCACACGCCCCTTAGAATTATGCGGGCTTACGCTGGAGGCCGCCGGCGGAAATTTTCACGCAAGTGCTCGGTGAATCAAGCACTTGCGCTGAAAACTTGCGGCGGTGTAACGTATCTACAATACGTTACGCCGCCGCGATTCTACGTGAATCTGGCCCATAGTGTCTTTTTATACTGAGCATTGCACCAAATCTTTCATGTTGTCCTGAAGTTTTAGCACTACGGCTTAGAATGCATGTAGTCACATGCTTCCATAGGTATACATGCTGCTACCCTTATTTTTTTATCTTACAAAAGCAGAGCATGTTCATGTAGAAAAGTGTAAAGCAAAGTAAAATGTTCAGTCATTCAATCTTCTCTAGGGAGATATCTTTTTTTTCCTTTAACTACTTACGGACCGCCCGCCCGCCATCATTATATTGCTGCACTTTGAAGTGGAATATCGTTGTTATGCCATCAGCTAGATACCATAACCCCATATCCACTTTTTCTGTGGACTGTCCGCTTTCTGATAAAAGTGGTCTCAGCATCGGATTCGCCGCAAGATCACTTTTATTGGTGGCGGGATAGGGCCCCCTCCTGCCACACTCCGGTGCCCTCCGCTGCTTATCGGCGGAGGTGATTGGATCCTGTCCCCTATGTGGTATGGAGCTGAGTGAGGGGAAGATAGCCCCCACCCGGCTCCATACCATTGCAAGGGGGAAGCGACGTCAAAACGTCACTTCCGCCCATAGCTTTTAAAGAAACATTTTTTTTTTTTTAATAATTATTTTTAATCATGACAAGGGATGTTTACATTCCTTGTAATAGGAACAAAAGTGACACAATTGTTTTTAAAAAAAGAACAGTGTAAAAATAAAAAATAAAGAGTAAAATAAATAAGAAAAAAATAATTAGTTTTAGTGCCCCATCCTGCCGAGCTCGCATGCAGAAACAAATGCATACATGAGTAACACCTGGCAAACGGCGTTCTAACCATTTTTTTAAATGTTGCATATGGAGATTTTTAAGGATAAAAGTTTGTCACATTCCATGAGTAGGTGCAATTTTGAAGTGTAATATGTTGTGTATCAGTTTACTTAGCGTAACATCATCTTTTACAATAAAAAAAAAAAATTGGGCTAACTTTACTGTTATCTTATTTTTTTTATTTAAAAAAGTGTATTTTTTTCAAAAAAAGGGCGCTTGTAAGACCCCTGCGCAAATACTGTGTGACAGATAGTATTGCAACGGCTGCAATTTTATTCTACGGGGTGTTAGAAAAAAAATATATATAATGTTTGGGGTTCTTAGTAATTTTTTAAGAAAAAAAAAAGGATTTTAATTTGTAAAAAGTTTGAAAAATAGGCCCGGTCTTAAAGTGGTTAAAACATATCTAAATGAATGAACAAACATGAAATATCCTACCACAGCCCTCAAAATTTCCACTCGCCTGCTAGCATTTGGCGAGTGGATTTAAGCTGGGGGCGAGTGATGACAGGGCTGCATGACCAATGTCCCTTCAATCTGTGCCTACACTTAGAGCCCCGATGCGATTGGCGGCCGAAGAGGAAAGGTGCATGCTCGGGAAAAGTAGTCTGTTGAGCCGCGCACAGGCAGAGCAGTACACAGGTGCTCTCCTTACAATTCTCATTAAGCCACGGGACCTAACAGTATGACCTCTCTGAGCCTGCCCCCCTCCCCCCCGACCAATGTAGCTGGAGACTAGAGAGCAGGGAGCAGGAAGTAATGAGTCAGGTGGAGAATTTGCGAAAATTACCACTCCGGGCGTCCCAGGTAGGCAGTGCAGCGCTCACTGAAAGTTGCCCTGACATGAGAGTGGCAGCCTTCCAATTTGTGCAGTTTTCTTCTCCTTGTGCTCTATGTAGGTGTCCAGCAGTTCAGCCTGAGCACTGTGAGCAGACTGGTCTCAATGTGTGCTGTGCGGTGTCAATGTGCGCTGTGCTATGGTGTCAATGGCTGTGCAGTTGTGTGGATCTCGGCGCTGGATTGTACTCCCTCCCGCTGTGCTGCAGCTCCTCTCCTCACTGCCAGCCTGAATAAAAGGGGGAAGTGGGGACATGCAAGCGTGGAGCCGCACACACAGACTCCTGATGATGAGATGAATAGGGGAGAGAGAGGATGGATGGATGGGAGTTGCAGAGGAGACAGCAAGAGAATGGGGAAGAGATCCAGTTCTAGTGCCCTGTCCCTCTGGTCTGCCCCCAGTGCCCTGTCCCTCTGGTCTGTCCCCAGTGCCCTGTCCCATTTTGTTAAAGTTGTTTTTGGTAATATTTAATTGTGTAACTTGATTCTGCATAAAACATTTAACAGTGTCATTCCATGAGATAATCTACGAGGGCGTGTTTAGGGGCGCAATTAGACGTGGAGCAGTGTATGAATTAGGTGGGGCAACTGGTGGCGAGTAACTCTTGAGGCCTGGCTAGTAGCTCAGGGCTTGAAATTTTGAGCCCTGTAATACCCGTTTTCAGATGTGGTGGCTGTATTTGTTTTCATTTTCAGGCAAGAACAGAAAATATCAGTTGATTATGTTAGAAGTCCAGTGCACTGAACTGAAATATCAAACAATGTTATGAGCTCTTTAGACCCTCTTCATGACCAGGCCATTTTTTGCTATTCAGCACTGTGCACTTTTAACTGGCAATTGTGCGGCCATGCAACACTGTACGCAAATTACATTTATATAATTTTTTTCACACAAATAGATCTTTTTTTGGTGGTATTTGATCACCACTGATTTTTTCCCCTATATAAGCAAAAATAGCCCTCCCCCCCTCACCAAAAAAAAAAAATATATATATACACACACACATATATATATATATATATATATATATATATATATATATATATATATATATATATATATATATATATATATATATATATATATATTCTAATTTCTGTTCCAAAACATATCTAATAGAATAATATTTCTTCATAAATTTAGTCAAAAATGTATTTTGCTACATGTCTTTGGTAAGAAAAATCCCTATAAGCGTATATTAATTGGTTTGTGTGAAGGTTATTGTGTCTATAAATTATGGTATATTTGAAAATGTATCAATCCTGATGTACTGAGGGGTCTTATTTCTTGAGGCCCTTAAAATGCCAGGACAATAAAAATACCACCAAATGACCCCTTTTTGGAAAGTAGACAGTCCAAGGTATTTAGTAAGGGGCATGGTGACTTTTTTTGTCACATTTTTTGTTAATTAAAGAAACAATATAAAGTGTGTTTTTTTCATAATTGTTTATATATAATGTCACCAGTGCAGTACAGCATCATCATATGACATCTGTAGTGATGATTAGGGATACTAGTCTAATTCACCAAGTAATATCTACAATAGCTGTGGGACAATCAAAGCATCAATATAGCAATCATAGCTGTAATGAATTAAATTCATTCATAACAGCCTTGATCACATGATCCCCTGGACACTGAAAGCTGTTGGTTACCGTAATCCGCAATTTGGACACTGCATGTGCTGCATGCCCCTAACCTGGAACAAACTGGATCACGTACATGAATGTGATCCAGTCTGCAGTAAAAGTACGGTCTGCAGTCTTAAAGCAATTAAAACAATCATGTGTGAATTACAACCCCCCCTCTCCCCTATGTTATGGAGAAGAATGCCCTGTACACACGGTCGCTTTATGTGATGTAAAAAAACGACGTTTTTAAAAACGTAATTTTAAATGACCGTGTGTGGGGAAAACGTTGTTTAATGTCTTCTAAAAAACGACAAAAAAAAATTGAAGCATGCTTCAATTTTTTGTGTCGTTTTTCCCAAACATTGTTTTTTTGTGTCATGAAAAATGACCGTGTGTAGGCTAAAACGACGTTTAAAACGACGTTTTTAAACCCGCGCATGCTCAGAAGCAAGTTAGGACGCGAGTTTGAATGGAACAGAGTGCCGTCGTACGTGCTGAACGTAACCGCGCTTTGCTAGAGCTTTTGGAAAAAACGATGGTGTGTATGCTACATCGTTTTTGAAAATGAAGTTTGAAAAACGTCGTTTTTTTTCATCACATAAAACGTCGTTTTTTTCTATCACAAAAAACGACCGTCTGCACACGGCAGAAGAAATGTGGTTTATGTAGTCTTGTCCAAGGGTGACAATACTGTTCCTCCACAGGTTCAGTAGGATACAGTAAGGGAGTATTCACGCCCTAGGACAGAAATTGTGTTAGCGGCAAGATCAGTAGGTGAAAATAATAGAAAAAAAAATGGAAATCTAATGCAGCCAGCACATCTAAAGACTGATTGAGTTTTGCGTTTGTGGTTTGATGTGCTTTTTTTCTCTGCATGTGATTACGTTTAAAAGTAAAGCCATCCAAAGACGCTTGGAATCTTGGCTGGTTCAGCGGGGACCGGCTGAGATTCGAACTATGTATGGGTAGGCTGAATGTACCCAAATTGATTAACTTGAGTACAATCGACCCAATGATGTTGCACAGAGAGGCCCCTTGTAACCTCTTCTTGAGTACCCTGCTGGTGCTGTCCTTCACCTCTGTGTCTGCCCCAATTGCAAGCTTCTTGCTATGGGGGTACATATGCTTGCTTGTTCCCAAGCCACTGGAATAATGTTCAATGCCTCTGCTCCTGTCTGGCACTGTCAGCATTGTTGACTGGTTGATGATTTTGCTGGAACACAGAAGCAAACACGGCTGCTCTGTACAAACAGGAAGTGGCTCTCTATTATTTCCCCATGCATTCTGGGACACCTGAACCTCCACTGTCTCTTCCCCAGCTCACAAATGTTTCACTAACATGCCATAAATGCTCTAGGTCCTGTTAAGGTGCAGTTACAGAGCATTACCATTGAAATCAATAGCTAACAAATGTCGATGCCTCATGAAAGCGACATGCTATTTACTTTTTAACATGACGCGACACAACGCAACTCTACTTTTACTGTGTGAACAGCATTGTGTGGTACTATTGTAATATTCATGCCAGGCATTGAAGGGTGGTTACAAGACTTTAAAATGCTGAATAAATGCCACATAACCACAGGGTATTGATGCTAGGGTTGCCACCTCTTCCCTTTTGAACACACATTAATTACACAGGTTCTGTGGCTGATTAAAGTGGTAATTAAATTCACTTAGTGCCTTACCTGCATGGCATTAGCCCCAGAACCTGTGTAATTAATATGTGTTCGGCTTTAAAGGGATGAGGTGGCAAACTTATGTGTAAACCAGCTAATAGGCTTATAGTACAGAGCTTAAGCTCTCTGCTGCCAGCAGGTGCACTGAAGTAGCTTGTTATGAAAGGATAAGTTCACTTAAATAAAAGAAATGCATATTTTTTTGCATGTAAAAGAATGTAAATGTACTATTTTTTTTTTTTATATATATATATTACTTAGGAGCCTGGAAAGCATACAGGTAGCTGATGTCATGCAGATCTCTTGCAGACTATCAGTGTGAACTATCTGCCTGTACATTACTTAGCGGTTGATTTACTAAAGGCAAGTGCACTTGGAAGTGCAGTCGCTTTAGATCTGAGGGGTAGATCTGAAATGAGGGGAAGCTTTGCTGATTTCTATCATCCAATCATGTGCAAGCAAAAATGCTGTTTGTTTTTCCTTGCATGTCCCCCTCGGATCTACAGCGTCTGCACTTCCAGGTGCACTTGCCTTTAGTAAATAAACCCCATAGTTTCACACTGACAGGATGACTCAATGATCTACCAGAGCGCTCAACAGCACCGTCCGCTGTAGATCATTGAGAACTACAAGCCGAGAGCCACAAATGATGGCAGGGCTTGTAGTTCATTCATACACCCGCACGGCCACGCTGTTTTCAAAAAGTGACAGCTAGTACGGGGAACTTCTCCCCATAATGCTTTCACAGTAAGAGAGCAACAGGGAACGAATACAGCAGTGGGGACATGTTCAACCATAAAAAAACAGCTCCACCTAGCAGTGATCCTAGTAGGTATAGGGGTGTTTGTGTGGTTATGTTTTCTTGCTACTGAGATTCAAGCTGTTGGCAGTCACCTTATTGGCAGTACTCTGAAATCAATATGCTGCTAATGAGATAATTGTCAACAAGTGTTTAAATCTCTAAGCAGCACAAGATTGAAATCACCCATAAAGTCCTAGCCTAAGTGCACGTTGGCAGCTCACACTTAAATTAGATCTAAGTCCTAAGTGGGTGGAATTGGTTTACTAAAGTACTATGTATCTTAAACCGTTACCATTAAAAGGAAAAAAAATAAAATGATAATATATACATATATATATATATATATATATATATATATATATATATATATATATATATATATATATATATATATATATATGGCCCAGGGGTGCAATAGTAGAAACAACAGTGAGCAAAGGTCCAGACAGTGAATAAAGGTTTTTTCCAATGCTTTATTTTCCAGGCCAACACGGCCAAACATCAACATAAATTGGGAAGGACAAAGTTGATGAATAGAGAGAGAGGAAGAACCTTGCAGTATCAGGCCTGGATATTGAATGGAACAGTCAGTACTGCTCTGTATAGTACCAATTTGTAACTTGTCGCCTCTCCAGCTGAGTGGGTAAAGTGCCCCCAGACAGACCCTTCTCTACAGGCCTGGCAGCCGAGATGTCACTTAGGATTTCTGGGAGGAACAGACCTCTCTCACAGACCCGGCTCTGGGCCTCTGCCACAGGCCAATTACAATAACTGAGCTAGATAGATAGATGGAGCGAATCCTCCCAGTAGATTTCTGCATCGGTCACCAGATGACAGAAAACATACCTGTCAGTACTCTGGTCACCGGATCCCCAATTGGTTTGTTCAGGCTCTGTTGGACGACCTGCCTCCGGGTCCTCCTCAAACCGACTTCCCAATCGAACGGCACACAGCCTGGGATCCTTTCAATAGAATCGGGAACCCAGCCCAAATTGACTGGGGTCCCCTTGTACCTCCAGATGAGGTTCCAAGTGGTCTGCAACTATGGCCAGGTGGGCCACGCTGGCGGGGTCCATGGATGCGCGCACCCTGAAGGTGGATGCCGCACCTGGAACGGGGACCCCGCGAAGATTTAGAACACATGACACCTGTCACAGATATACTCCTCTCCAGCACGCCCCGCAAGGGAAAATGCTTCTCTGATTGGCTGCTGGAGAAACTTACTCTGCCAGAACCCCTCTGGCACCAACTGCTGGCCAGGAATGACATTGCATCCCTGGACCACAGACTGACCCAGTAGACATTTCTG
Organism: Rana temporaria; assembly: GCF_905171775.1. Taxonomy (NCBI): domain Eukaryota; kingdom Metazoa; phylum Chordata; class Amphibia; order Anura; family Ranidae; genus Rana; species Rana temporaria. Next base: position 132,371,647 of record NC_053492.1, on the reverse strand, counting down.
GAATGACAGAAGTCCCAAAATTTAAACAAATAGTGAATGGGAGCAAGGTAACTCTCCCATTCCCCACTAACTTAAGCGAAGTGCCCATACTGAAAGTAAGGGGGCGCTACATAAGGTATTTAATGTATGTGCATTTCTTATATATGTTTCTCTATGCTTCATATTTACTACAATATAATCTCTCTCAATTTCCTTTTTAATCAGGTAAAAAATTAAACATGCATATAATTTCATAATTACCAATTGCAGCCAGCAGGTGACAGTCTAATCAAGTTTAGATAACAGCTGTTGTGCTGAACAGAGATCTGTATGTAAGGCGCGACTCGTCAGGCGACTTAACCGCCTGACAAGTCGCGCTCCGCTCTGTACAATGGAATCGTTCTAATAGGAGCGACTCAAGTCGCCCCGACTTAGAAAAAGCTTCCTGTACTATTTTGGGATGACTTCAGGGCTACTTGCATTGACTTTAATGCAGAAGTAATTTTGAAAGTCACCTCTGAAGTCGTGGGCAGATCGCCTTGCCGATTCGCTCGGCAAGTCGTGCTGGCCCAATGTGAACCGGCTCTCAAGACACACCCCTCCTCTGATTGCAAAAGAGGTAAACAAGTTGATTCTGTCCAAAACCATGGGCCAAATTCTCAAAAGAGATACGCAGGCGGAACTGCTGTTTAGCCTGCGTATCTCTGTGCCTAACTTTGGAAACGATCCTCAAAAGGCTTTTTCCAAAGTTAGGCAGAAGATCTGACATCTGTAAGACACTTACACTGTCAGATCTTAGGATGCAGTACTGCATCCGCCGCTGGGGGCATTTCTCATTGAAATGCCGCTTTGCGTATGCAAATGAGGACTTAAGCAGATCCACAAAGCTTTTAAGCATTGTGGTTTCTGCGTAAGTTCCGATTTGCTTGCGCAAAACTAGGGCTGGTTTTACAATGTGGAAAGTTAGTAACACCATGTAAAAGCACATTCAAGCGACGGCATTTGGTATGCATTCCTGAGGGAGAACTCCACGGCAATTTGTAAAATCAAAACCGGCATGGGTTCCCCCCCCAGGAGCATACCAGGCCCTTAGGTCTGGTATGGGTTGTAAGGAGACCCCCCCTATGCCGAAAAATCGACGTAGGGGGTCCCCCTACAATCCATACCAGACCCGTATCCAAAGCACGCTACCCGGCCGGCCAGGAATGGGAGTGGGGACGAGCGAGCGCCCACCCCCCTCCAGAGCCGTACCAGGCCGCATGCCCTCAACATGGGGGGGTTGGGTGCTCTGGGGCAGGGGGGCGCACTGCGGGCCCCCCCACCCCAGAGCACACTGTCCCCATGTTGATCAGGACAGGACCTCTTCCCGACAACCCTGGCCGTTGGTTGTCCCATCATGCTCCGGTAGGTACCCACGTGGTGGGTGCCTACCCACGTGGGTACCTACCGGAGCATGATGGGACGGTGAGGCCTATATAAATCGGATGCAAGGCGCGCTTCCATCATTGCAGTGAGAAGAGGCGTCGGGTCAACATCGGAAGAAGGGAGAAGAAGAGAAGAGAAGAAGATGACGTCACAGAAGACCGCGCTGGCTGCCTGCTAGTAATTGAGCTAACACACAAAGATAGCAGGCAGCCAGCGCTGAAGAAGAAGGCACCGGACAGCTGGAGAAGAACCGGGGTGCGCCGAGTCAACAGCGGAGAGCGGTGAAGATAGAAGAAGACCCCCGGAGAGCGGAGAAGACCCCCCCGGAGAGCGGAAGAAGAAGCCCCCCCCCGGAGAGCGGAGAAGACCCCCCCGGAGAGCGGAAGAAGAAGCCCCCCCGGAGAGCGGGGAAGCCCCCCCCCCCGGAGAGCGGAAGAAGATGCCCCCCCTGGTATTAGAGCTAAAGAAGACAGGGGGGGGCCTCCGGAGCAGACTAATAAATGATTTTAAAAACCCTTGTGTTGTGTGTTTAATAACTATCACTTTGCCTCCAGGTGAATGGGTAGGGGTACGATGTACCCCATATTCATTCACTTAGGGTGGGGGGCTGGTATCTGGGGGCCCCCTTATTTGAGGGGACTCCCAGAATCCGATAAGCCCCCGCCCGCAGACCCCGACAACCAGCAGCCAGGGTTGTCGGGAAGAGGTCCTGTCCTCATCAACATGGGGACAGGGTGCTCTGGGGTGGGGGGGCCCGCAGTGCGCCCCCCTGCCCCAGAGCACCCAACCCCCCCATGTTGAGGGCATGCGGCCTGGTACGGCTCTGGAGGGGGGGGGCGCTCGCTCGTCCCCACTCCCATTCCTGGCCGGCCGGGTAGCGTGCTTTGGATACGGGTCTGGTATGGATTGTAGGGGGACCCCCTACGTCGATTTTTCGGCATAGGGGGGGTCTCCTTACAACCCATACCAGACCTAAGGGCCTGGTATGCTCCTGGGGGGGGAACCCATGCCGGTTTTTTCTTTGAAAATTGGCATGGAGTTCTCCCTCTCAGGAATGCATGCCGAGCGACGCTGTCATTTTTTTTTTTTTTTTTTTTTTTTCCCGACGCAACTTTTTTTACCCGGCGCGATCCACAAAACTCGGCGTAACGTAACTTCGCGCATGCGCAGTAAGGCCGGCGCGGGAGCGCGCCTAATTTAAATGGGACTCGCCCCATTTGAATAGGAACGCCTTGCGCCGGCCGGATTTAAGTTACACAGCCTGAAATTTCTAGGTAAGTGCTTTGTGGATCGGGCACTTAGGTAGAAATTTAACGCCTGTGTAACTTAACTGCTGAAAGTTAAGTTAGGCAGCTTTTTTGAGAATTTGGCCCCATGCACCTAGTGCTGGGTGTTCTTGTTAGAAACACAGCATGCTTTGCAAACATATAGTCCTGTATACACACTGTTATAAATGACTATTAGCAAAAGAAAGATTTTAATCAAAAAGAGTATAAAATGTACGTTTAACACCAGTTTATTAAAGTGATATTAAACCTATATTTCTTTGCCCTCAGTTGCTGCAGGTGTTACCACTTACAGTGTATGTTGCTTGTCCATCTGTTTTTAAGCTTTATTCTTCTTTAGTCCCTCCTTTGATCACTAACCTCACCTTCCTGTTTGGGGGTGACTTCTTTCCTGTGTGGGGTTTTATGAAGAAACTTGCTCATGGGTGCTCTAGATATGCTGCAGGCTGGATGGGGGTGCACATCATGCACAGGCCGCCAGAGGAGATTTAACGGGCGAGCATGTGAAGTGAGCATTACTATCATGGGACATGTAGTCCTGAGGAGGGGGTCGGGGGGCTTGCAAAAGGGCAATGAGTGTGCACTTTCAGTGTTTCTTGAGATCATTCACTTTTATTGTCCACAAATCGACTGCTCTTTACCATTCTATTTATGACAATAAATGTGAGCCTTTATTTAGTACTACTGTAAAGCAGCCTATCCGTGTTCAATGGACTGTCAAAGTACCACAATGCAGCCAAAAATGGATATACACATTTTTTCCAATGTGGTATACCACAACACATGGTATGTGGATTGTGGTGCTCTGCAATGAGTTGCCCACTACTATATTAGTGCATTGTACCGCAATTTGGTGTTTTGGTAAAACAAAGTAAAACGCACACTACTGTAACACATAAGTGTGAATAGCCAGGTGAAAGAATTATATCATCAGAGGAATTCTTTAGCATTGGATTCATATCAAGGCTCCAAATGCAATTTCCTTTATAACCACCACCCTCATCAACCATGAAAAAGTATAGTTATTGGCCAAGGTCTCCATGAATAAAGAACCACATGTTTTATCTGCTGCCATTGAAGAAAATAAATAATAAAACACATGCACACCGTGTGAAAAGAGCTAGAGGGCAAATAAGAGGAATACTAGTAGGAGGTGAAGAACGGCAATAAATTGATAGAGGTCAAGAGGGGGCAGAGCGCCTAGTTTTCATCATAGAAAAGAAAATGTTTAGATTGAAAAATGGACAACTGTACAGTAATTGAATGTAGATGAACTTTAAAAAATGTATTTGTACTCAAATGTTTAGTGTCCAATTCCATCCAGCACCTAAGTGGTTGAGTCAAATTGCATTAATTGGTATTAAGCATAGCCATTTATGTAAGTACACTGCCTCGCCATGCCTAGTTGGGTAATGGCTTTTCTTACAGTAACACACTCGGTGAGTGGCACAGTGATTGTCTTTAGCAGCAGTTGCTTTGGGCCATTTGAAAAGCAGATTTTCTTTACTTAGAATGTTGCGGTACTTTCTAAATTTAGGGCCAATTATGTCTCAGGGGGTTTAGTACACGCCCCACATTATATAAGGCCGTCTGCGTGGCAGCCTTGTGCAGCCTTGTGTAGTGCGTTGGAGCAGTGGTTAAAGACAGGCAGAGAGAGAGAGACAGTGTCATTTAATTTGAGTTAGATTGAGCAGGCAGGTCAGTCAGTTAGCTTCAGTTACAGTGTGTAGAGGATATATATGCATTTTTAGGTGTTGTATATATATTTATACACTGTATTCAGTTTAGCTAGATCCATTGCTGGTGTTCTCATACAAATACAGGCAGGGACTTCCATTATTTTGATTTACAGTCCCTGTCTTGTTTGCACCGCCTATATACTGCTGTTCAGAGTATATAGGGCCTGGGGGGCCCACGCCTTTCCTTTTTTAAATTTGGGTGCGGGGTTCCCCTTAATATCCATACAAGACCCAAAGGGGCTGGTAATAGCCTGGGGGGGGGACATGCCATTTTTGTCAATGATTTTCATCCATATTGCCAGGACCAGACATTACATTAAAGCCACAAGCAGTTTTAAATTACTTTTTTTCCTATAGAAACGTCATTTTGTGCAGGGACAGTTCTAAACACATGCCACTTCATAGGCATAATATAGACACCCAGCAGGTACGATATTTAAAGGAATATTAAAACTTTTTTTTTTTCACTTTAAGCATCATTAAAATTACTGATTCCGAAAAAAAACGTCTGTTTTTAAAACTTTTTTTGCATTGATAAATGTCCCCTGGGGCAGGACCCAGGTCGCCAGACTCTTTTTAGGACAATAACTTGCATGTTAGCCTTTAAAATTAGCACTTTTGATTTCGAACGTTCGAGTCCCATAGACATCACCGGCGCATGTTCTCTGAAGGTCCAGCATACCTTGCGGGACCTTCAGAGCTTTGTGCTGGAGCTGAGGACTCCCTTGCGCATGCACGGGAGTGACGTCATTGCAGCTCCAGCCAATCACATAGCCGGAGCGAAAGACCGGGGGGAGATGTCAGACCTCTCCGCAGTGACAGAGCGCCACTGGAATGCTTTGTACCAATGTAAGTATTTAATAATGTGTTAGTAAGCATTGTAATTGCTTTATAGGTGTGTGTTTTTTTTTTAAGCAGCCGCAGTTTACTAACAATTTACCCTTACAGAGCTGCATCAATTTGTAGCTCTTACAGTATATCTGCCTGGGGTTCAGCTATATTTTTGTATTGTTCTACTCTACGTTTTCCCTTCAGGCTTTGCATCTGCCTTTGAATGCTTAACAATTTATATGTTTTTACCCCAATTTAGACACTTTTTTTCCCTCCCACATTCAGTAATTCAACCCTGCAGACTGTAGTTGATTTTTTTTTTGATATTGTACTGGGTTAATACCTTTTAGCTTTGGTGGTGGGGTGTTCTTTTTTTAACCTTTTGAAATGGAACAAAATAACATCAGTGGATTCGAATCATGAAGACAGGGGCCTAGAGTTGATTTGGAAAACAATTAGATAGGAGTTTATTACGTACATTTACAATCACTTCTAAAATTTCGAATGAACACACAATTTATATGTTTTCCTGCTTGTTATGGCCTAAAGTAGTAAAGATGCACTCTACAATAATACAATCCTACAATGAGAGTCAGTCCAGGTTTACACTGGGCTGCGGGAGTGAAGCCGTGCGAGTTCAGCTGAACTCGCACAATTTCACTTCCGCTGGCAGTCCCGATTTCGGCCGCGATTATAGAGACATCTGTGCAGGTTTCTGCACAGATGTCAATGTAAATCGCGGGCCGAAATCGCAAATAGTAGTACAGGAACTTCTTTTTGAAATTGGTGCAGTGCTCTAGTGTGAACTAGTGTGAACCAGGCCTTAGAAATGAATTAAAGTAGTTTCAACGTGATTAGGTGCACTTATGCCAACTCAAAACCTCAGTATCCCTACAATGTTCCAGATATCAGATCTACATACAAATATTCTCGTCCTTGCAGCTGTTGCCTGACTGCCAGACTGGGCCTATTTTATTGTAATTATTTATTATGCTAATGTTGATTAATAGATGGCTTTGTACTCAAACTAACTTTGTCTGTATGGATGTGATTCATTACTTAGTTTATGTAGATACATGTTGACTCAAATCACACAATGTTCACTTAACAAAACATGTTTACTGTTGTGCAAATTTTTTCTCTAATTATTTCTTAATTTTCTTCATTTATTGCAAAGCTTTTTTCTTTATTCTAAAGCTATAATTGCCCTGCATGCTTTGCTCACTGTAACTTCTGAAGGTCTGTGTTTTCCTTTTTTTTGTGCTTCCATTTTGCAGGTGCAAAAAGAAACACATGCAGCCAGATTCAGGTATACGTGCCTAACTTTAGTCAGGCGTAGCGTATCTCATATACGCTACGCCGCCGTAAGTTAGAGAGGCAAGTACAGTATTCACAAACAACTTGCGTCCTAAGTTACGGCGGTGTAGTGTAAATGTGCCAGCGTAAGCGCGCCTAATTCAAATGTGGAAGAGGTGGGCGTGTTTTATGTAAATTAAGCATGACCCCACGTAAATGACGTTTTGAACGAACGGCGCATGCGCCGTCCGTGGACGTAACCCAGTGCGCATGATCCAAATTACACCGCAAAGACTCATTGGTTTCGACGTGAACGTAAATTACGGCCAGCCCCATTCACAGATGACTTACGCAAACGACGTAAAACGTGAAAAATTTTACGCGGTTCCGACGTCCATACTTAACATTGGCTGCGCCATCTTTTTGGTGGTTTATCTTTACGCCTGAAAATGCCTTACGTAAACGGCGTATCTTTACTGCGACGGGCAAGTGTTAGTTCGTGAATAGGCGTATCTCGCTGATTTACGTATTCTAGGCGTAATTCAGCGTACACGCCCCTAGTGGCCAGTGTAAATAGACAGCTAAGATACGCCTGCGCCGGCGGTCGTATCTTAGCAACATTTAAGCGTATATCAATTTGAGAATACGCTTAAATATACGACGGCGCAGATTCGGAGTTACGACGGCATATCTACTGATACGCCGTCGTATCTCTACCTGAATCTGGCTAATGGTCTACAGAGAGACTCCTGTTAAGTGTCTGGAATATTTTTTTCAGTTGGCGTTATGCTACAAAATAGGCTGTTTATTTATCTACTACTAAAATTTGCTGATTGTTCAATGCACAAAATTCTCAGATGTGGTACTATTAAGCAAAATCCTCAGATTTGGTATTATTAACTAAAAAGGAACAGGTAACACAGTACATCCCAGGTACTTCAAGTTACAGCGACATATCTTCATTCATTAATTATACTAGGACTCATTATTTTCATCTTGGATTTATAGTGCAAAAAAATTTGGTAAAAAATTGTGTGCTTTTGAGGCCTGTGGTAATTTTTTTTTTAAAATAAAACAGACCTAATTTCTAATTACTGCTAATATAAAAAAAACAACAACAACATAGTTCATTGAAAAGTGCACTCATATACAGTTATGCTCAAAAGTTTACATACCCTTGGAGAATTGGTAAAAAACAGTACTGTATGTACCATTTTTAAAGGTAACATAGGTCAGAAGGCAAAATATATTTATTTTATTTCTTATGGGATTCAAATCCAACTGTAGGTCATAACATAATTGCACAACCATAAAACAAAACATGGCAACAAGTAAACTAATTAATCTACCCCTGTTCAAAAGTCTGTATCTCCTTAGTTTCCTAATATTTTGTATTCCTCCTTTTAGCATCACATATTGTAAACCTGGTGTTTTATACCATACAGAATTTGCAGTAACAGCAGCATACAATCTTTTGAAATAGTTGCTTTGAGGCCCAAAATGTTTGCAGGTGCTATAGCTGCCCATTTGTCTTGGCAAAATGCCTCCAGGTCAAGCAAAGCCTTTGGTCGTCTTGCATGAACAACACGTCTGAGATATCCCCAGAGGCACAATGATATTAAGGTCAGTAGACTGCGATGGCTACTCCAGAATCTTCAAGTTTTTTCTGCTGTAACCACTGTCAACTTGGCCTTGTGCTTAGAATCAGTGTAGTGCTTGAAAGTCCAAGAATGTCCCATGTGCAACTATCATGCAGAATAATGCAAATTGTCTGCCAGTATTTTCTGATAATATGCTGCATTCATCTTGCCATCAATTTTCATGAGATTCCCCATGCCTTTAGAGCTCACACACCCCAAAAACATCAGTGAGTCACAACCATGCTTTACAGTGGGTGTGGTATTCTTATTGCTATAGTCCTTGTTGACCCCTCTTCAAACATAGCACTTTGACTGTGACCATAAAACTCTATTTTGGTCTTGTCACTCCAGATTACAGTGTGTCAGAAGCTGTGAGGTGTGTCAAGGTGTTGTTGGACATATTGTAACCAGACTTTTTTTTGTGGCATTGACACAATAAAGGTTTCTTTCTGACAACTTGATCATAATTAATTTTTGATTCAAGTATTGTCATATTGTGCTCCTTGAAACAACCACACCATACTTTTCCAGAGCAGCTTGTATTTCTCCTGAGGTTACCTGTTTTCCTTTGTATTCCGAGCAATTCTTCTGGCAGTTGTTGCTGCAATATTTCTTGGATTACCTGATCTAGGCTTGGTATCAAGAGATCCCTGAATTTTCCACTTCTCAGTGAGTGATTGAACAGTGATGATTGGCATATGCAAGGCCTTGGATATCTTTAATATCCTTTTCCATCTTTATAATTTCCATTACCTTGTTATGCAGGTCTTTTGTGAGCTTCTTTCTGCTCCCCACGGCTCAGTTTTTACCCTGTTTAGTGCATCTATGTGAGAGCTAACAAACTAATTGACTATTTATACACAGACACTAATTGCAATTTAAAAAGCCATAGATGTGGGAAATTAACCTTTAATTGCCATTTTAACCTATGTGTGTCATCTTGTGTGTCTGTATCAAGGCCAAACATTTCAGTGTATGTAAACTTTTGATCGGGCCATTTTGGTGATTTCTGTTATTAAAGTGCAGTTCCAGGCAAACATCGAACTTGTTAGAAAACATAAGCACACCCCACCCCCTTGTTTTTGGATCATACCTTTTTCTTATAGTTTAAATGGGACTTCCATCCCCATTCACATGTTTATTATTTGAATTAAAAAATTAAAGCTTTAATATCACTGGAATAATAATGTGCCATATAATTTATGTTCTGAAAAACAGCTATTTGGAATGATCAGGTTACACAATAAAAAAATTATTGTAGTAAAAAAGTGGTACATACCAAAACATGCACCATTTGGCCGGGTTATGAAGAGTTAAACCTATAGGTTTATGCATACGGATAGCAAGCAAGTTTTATAAGTATTCAGTAATTACTGTACATTTGAGAGCTGCATGTTTAGATTACTACAACTACTCTAAAACAATTAGAGACCTTAACCTCCCTGGAAGTATGATTCTTTCAGAAAAAAGATGCTGAAAGCGGTACCATTATTTGCAAGGAAATTTGGCGTTTTATATTGTAGGTCTGTAATTTTTAGAAATAACTCACTTAAATCTGACCAAACAAGATTCTAATAGGCATCCCGGGTATGACATTTTTTTAAAAACAAAATTATAAATTATAATATAATAAATAATTATAAATAATTATAACAAATAATAATATAATTATAATAAAAATTATTCAATAATGTAATCAAATCAAAATCACTGAAATTTGCTCAGTTGCAAAATTGTCGCTGTCATTTTTTTTTTTTTTAATTTCCCCACAAATCGCTATCGCACAATTCTGCAAGTGATTATAATTTATTATCGCTGTTTTTTAGCTGATCTAAAACTATTTTTGACATAAAGGGACACTTTTGGTTGCTATGGACAATCTACAGTTTGCAGGGAGAAAGAAACGTTTTTATTATATAAAAGAACATGCATGACACAGGACAGACCACTAGGGACAAGGGGGGTGTGTTTTTTTTACATACAGTACTGTAATCTATAAGATTACAGTATACTGTATGTAAAGTGTTTGTTTACTTTTTTGAATTTGGCGCCGTTCTCCGTCCCCGTGCGTCGTAACGTCGCAGGGAACGGAGATCGGCGGCACAGGAGGACGCTGTGTGAATCGAGCGAGGACCCGCTCGCTCACACAGCGCGGTGGCATCGCTGGATCCAGGGACAAGGTAAGTAAACAGTGCCTGTGGATCTAGCGAGGCAAGCCCGAGTCTGACTCGGGGTTACCGCTCGCAGCAGGAAAATCTCACCCCGAGTCAGACTCGGGAATACCGCCAGGCAGGTTAAGATCTGTGATATTGTTTTGATATGTTTCTCTGTTGTTCACTGATATGGGAGATAAAGATAACCACATTTTAGCAAATGAGCCAAGAGACGTATTTCTGGTTAAGTGCTGTAAATATTAGTACAGAGCTTTAGTGAAAATTCTCTATATGTAAAGAGCAGCCTGTTGCTGTCATAACACCTAATCTTGTAAAGAAAATGAGAAGAGGCATTTCACTCCTTCCTTAGTCATCTACCATTTTGCTGTAAACACAACTCGAGTTGTAGTTATTCAATATAATATATTAGTCCATGCTCTTCCATAGTGCAAGGGAAAATGTCCCAAGGGCAGTTTGAATTTTATTCCCAAAGCACATTACAATTCCAAATTTCTTATAATATAATACATATAGAATTGCTGTCATCTGAAACCATGTCTGGCTAATACTATGTGATTTCCAATCAGGGACCCTTCCAGCAGGCCTAGAAGGGGAGTCTGGCTACTTTCATTAAAAGTTGATGTGTTTGACAGTATTTGTGGGATAGTATATAGAATTTATCATAAAAACACATTTGTATACATTCTTTACGTATTGTAAACCTGGTGTTTTATACCATACAGAATTTGCAGTAACAGCAGTATAAGTATCAATTTCTTCTTTAGTTACCCACACATACTATTGTGTAACAATATCTTGCTGGTCACCGATAAAAAGGCAATGGGGCCAAAGGAATTTTTCTACTTAGAACTTGTTACCACATCTAAATTGTTTATATTGAATTGTCTACTAGCAGGCGACTGTCTACATGGAATTGTTGGATGTGCATGCTAGGCCCTATTCACAACTCACAACGTTCCTGCTCACAATTTTATGTGTGTGCTTTTCATGCAATTCCATGTGTCGCACAAAGGGCAACCCATTCACTTGGATGGGATGCCCTATGAATGTTTGTCAAAGCAAAGAAGCTCAGGGACCAAATGTTAGCCCTGAGTCAAGTGCATTGCGTTTGGGGTGCTTTTCAGGATTAATGCCATCCAAATGCACATTGTCTATTTTACTGTGATTTAAAATTGTGGGCATAATTGCCCTGATTATACCTGCAATTCCTTATAGCCCACAATTGAATGAGACTAGTCCTTGATGGCAAGTGGTAGTTGAGACATTCTTATAGTAGAAGCCTAGGTTTGGGAGTTCCTGGGAATGACAAATTTGAATTTGAAAAGTACAAATTTTCAAATTTGAATTTGAAAAGTACAGTCACATGACTGAAAATCAATATTATGTAAAGTTTTGTGAATTAGGTTACTAAGCTTATGGGGTGAATGTATCTGAATAGAGCATACATAATCTGTAGTAGCTGTACATGGCAACCAATCAGCTTCTATCTTCAGCTTGTTCAGTAATGCTTTGATGCTTTGAAAATAAAGGATAGATACTGATTGGTTGGCATACACAGATTCCGCTTGTTCTCATTTTTATAAATTATCCTCATAGTGTATGTTAACTAACTTTATTCCCTCATGCTTCTATACATTCTGGAACTTTCCTTTGCATCCAATGAGAGACATTCAAATTTAGATTGTTACCAATAATACACATGGTAGACAAACACAATTATGTTTCATTGGAAGATTGGAAGCTTTCCATAAGTAACTTTGCAGAAATGTAGGGAGTTCCTGTGCACAGTTCTATCAAGGGACAAACAAAATGTAAATGTTTCTTAGTGTACAACATGCCTTTAAAATATTATGAAACCCAAAACGAAAAATGTAATATTTTGCAGCTTACCAATCACTAGATGTGGTGGTGGCATCAACTTTTATTTCTTTGGATTTTTTTCCTCTGTTTTCACCCTGGTGATCTGGCCTGTAACATACCTCTTGTATTAGAGTGCCCCCAGTCTGCATGAAGAAGCAAAAGAGACACCTTTGGACAGCAGTATTGTCAGTTTGGGGGGAGGGTAGTGTTAGGCCCCTTTCACACATGTCCGTTTTTTCATCCATCCGTTTACGGATGAAAAAGGGACATACATTAATCCTTATGAGACAGCGGGTGTCAGCGGATTAATATGCGCTGACACCCGATCTCATCGGTGTCCACAATGCTCCGATTCTGCAGACAGAGGAAAATCCTATTTTTCCATCCGTCTGCAGAGCTGATCGGGTGAACAAGGACAGACGGTCCATGTTCATCCGATCCCCCCATAGGGGAGAGCGGAGATCTGACAGGGCGGTCCCTGCACTGTCATCTGCCAGGCTCAGTGGGGATCAACGGAGCGATCCCTGCTGAGCGAGCGGATACACATGTACGGATCCTCACGGGATCCGTACATGTGAAAGGGGCCTTACACTAAATATTTTGAAGACAAACTCCAGCTGTCTTTTTTTAAGCAGTTAGAGCAATTTTTTTACATTTTTGGGATAAAGGATTAACATAAATAAATACAAGCCAACTATTGTAATTACCCCTATTAATGTTAAATATTTTGCCTCAACCCTGTAACTGGTGCATATGCAGGATAGCTTGTTCTGCTGGAAAACAACAGACCTACCGGCTAGATTAGCAGTTGAAAATAAAGAAAAAAAACGCCTAAAAGGAAAATTAATGCAGCCATTACATCAAAGAATTGGTGAGCTGCAAAAAATAAATATATTTTCCAAAAAGAGATGGATGAGCGAGTTTTGGGTGGAGAAACTTGATTGGCCTGCACAGAGTTTTTGGAAGAATGATCAAACATTCCCATAGACACGCTCCTAAACCTTATGGACAGCCTTCCCAAAAGAGTTGAAGCTGTTATAGCTGCAAAGGGTGGGCCAACTCAATATTGAACGCTACGGACTAAGACTGGGATGCCATTAACGTTCATGTGCATGTAAAGGCAGGCGTCCCAATACTTTTAAAATATAGTGTATGTTGAGTGTATCTTTTAATTTTAACACTAAATTGCATTCTGGATAGATTTGTCCAGTCATTGATTGCCTTTGCTGTAGTAGTAGTTGCAGACTAAAAAGTATGCATGTGCCAGAAGAAATGGCTGTAGTAGTAGTTGCAGACTAAAAAGCATGCATGTGCCAGGAGAAATGGCTGTAGTAGTAGTTGCAGACTAAAAAGTATGCATGTGCCAGGAGAAATCTCAATCTTTCATAAGGTAAATAAAAAAGTAAAAATGTGTCATTGCATGTATCGACATAAGGACATGTTTTTTTGCAGACACGTTGCATCTGATAATGACACTAATGCCCTAATGACACTAATGACACTAATGCCCTGGAAAACGGACCGATGGACCGTTTTCATCGGACAAACCGATCGTGTTTGGGCCCCATCAGTTTTTTTCCCATTGGTGAAAAAAAATGTAACCTGTTTTAAAATTTTCGTATTGTAAAAAGAAAACTGATAGAAAAAAACGATCGTCTGTGGGGAAATCCATCGGTCAAAAATCCACGCATGCTCAGAATCAAGTTGACGCATGCCCCGAAGCATTGAACTTCATTTTTCTCAGCACGTCGTAGTGTTTTATGTCACCGCGTTGGACACGATCGGATTTTTAACCGATGGTGTGTAGGCAAGACTGATGAAAGTCAGCTTCATCGGATATCTGATGAAAAAATCCATTGGTTCGTTTTCATCAGATGAACCGATCGTGTGTACAGGGCATTACTACTGTGTGAAATAGATTCTTTTTATAATAAACACACTTCTGTTTAGAACAAAAGAGAACATTGAATGCATTTGGAGGGAAAGGTTTGACAGCATGTGCACTTTTGTCATCAAACACTTGTCAGAAAAGACGGAGGCATATGTAATTAGTGATAAGATGAGCTGCTCAGTGCAATGTATGATTATTCTCACTCTACATCAAACCCCTCATAAACATAGATCATTTTCACGGTGACCTTCTAAATTCAGCATCTACAGTGGCTCAATAAAAATTTGAGTTTTGCTTTGTTTCTCATTATCTGGGGTATCAATGAATCATAATAGCAAGATCTGCTAGCCTTGGTCCCGACCACAACCAAGAGTCATTTAACTCATGAACTTGGACTTAGTTGACTCACAGAGGCATTACTAATTCTGGATACTCTGCTGGCGCTGTCATAGACACAAAGGCAACTATATATACGTATTAGGTGGGGATGTCTGCCTATTAAACCATAAGGGGATATGATTTTCAAACTAGACAATGATTGCTATTGTACAAAGTACAATAATTCTCCATAAATAACTGTACTATCTCTGGTATAGTGAAGTTACATAGTAGGTTAGGTTAAAAAAAGACACAAGTCCATAAAGTCCAACCTGTGTGTGGGCTTTTATTTCAGTATTACAATGTATATCACTGTATGTTGCAGTTAATCAGGTGCTCATCTAATCGTTTTTGAAAATATTGATGCTCCCCGCTAAAACCACTGCCTGTGGAAGGAAATTCCACATCCTTACTGCTCTTACAGTAAAGAACCCTCTACAGAGTTTAAGGTTAAACTGATTCTTGTCTAATTTTAGTAAATGGCTGTATGTCTTTTAAAATCTCATTTCACAGGAAAGTTTTATCGCTATTGTGGGTCACCAGTTCTCTATTTGTACATTGAAATCATATCCCCTCTCAAGCATCTCTTCTCCAGAGAGAATAAGTTCAGCGCTCATAACCTTTCCTCATAACTAAGGCCCTCCAGTCCCTTTATTAGATTTGTTGCCCTTTTCTGTAGTCTCTCCATTTCTAGCACATCCTTCTGAGGAATGATGCCCAGAACTGGACAGTCAGTGTCCGAAGTCAGTGAAACATTCTGCTCTGACACATCTTAATAGCCACTAGACAAATCACCCCACAGCATTGGAAGTCACAGGTTGGTCCTACTTTGGTGCAGTGGTTTGAGGCCCCAAGCATACTTCTATAAATGGACTGTACTGCACACTACAGAAACCAGTACATAAGTGAACACATACAGGCTTTTGAGACTGAACTTTGTGTCTAAGCTGGGCTTTCCTCTTTGTTCCCCTGCTTTCTTCCCCTTGGGTGTTTTTTTTCTTTCTTTTCTTCTACACACACCTTTTTTCTCTTATTACTTGTTAAATATAAAATGAAACCTAAAAGGGTATACGATGACATGTTGGGTGCTCATGTCATTGAGGACCTACTCTACTCTATTCATGATGCTGGTTTTGTCCTAATTTGCTGTATCTGTGTATTAGCTGGTATCTACACATCAAATGATCTGACCGGTAATTGTAACTATACCTTTTTCAAGAAATGCTAATTTCAATCAATCCAGATGCTCAGATAACGGGAGTTTTCTAATGTTAGAATAGGTGGTTTTCTACATAAAGCTAGACTGGTTACCCCAGTGGCAGTCAAATCCCTCCCCTCTCAATGCCCAAAAACTCAAAATAGTAGACATTATATCACAATGAGAGTGACTTTCCAAAGTTTGTACAGAAATTAAATGCACAGTCACAGTAGATGAGAGCATACCAATTTTCATGTAATTTATGTATTTTGGCATGTCTCTATGTTTTATTTTGCTGAGAAATCAATTTGAAGCCCCCCCCTAGTATTCCTGGTCATGGCCATCTTGAGTAAGGACAGATGATCCATATAGCCTTTACTTGCCAGGATCCATCAGCCCTTGTGCTTAGCTAAGAAAGTCTCTCCTCCCCTTCTAAAGACCCCTGGGATGTATCACATCATTTTGGCCTAGGCCTGGAAACCAGGAATCAACTGAAGAAATGTAAAAAAAAGTAAAAAAAAAATATGATATACTTTCCTATCTATTTATTAGCATAAGGATTAAAAATAGTCAATGTTAACTGAGAGAGAGTGAAGTTCCACTTTAAGCTCATCCCTAGTCCTTAATCATAGTGCATCTCTCTTACACAACGACTATTAATGGGTTTGTTAGAAATGTGTATGCAATATTTAACTGATTAAGTTAGCTTCTTATGAGGCAATTAGGTTGTGTTTGTGATATTTTTTTATGAATAATATAAATTTAGTCAGAGATGTGGATCATGTAATTCCAGTGCCATGATGATTTGCATTGCAATAATGGCTAAACTGTACACACACTCCTCTTTCATTGTACACACTTCCTCTGCTGGATTGTAAATTGCAATATTCTGCAGATATCAGGGTTGATTTACTAAAACCAAATAGGCTGTTCACTTTACAAGGGCATTTTACATTAGTGAATGAGGTGAAGCTCTTCTGAGTTCCGTCATCCATTCATGTGTTTTCCCTTGTATGTGATTGGGTATTCTTTGCAAAGTGAATTTTCACCCCATTTACTGATCTAGGGGAAAATTCCCATTGCACAGTTGACAACCTTTTTTTAAATGGACCCCATAGAATCTGCACAGGGACATTGTGCCAGTATATTGGACTTTGTGCTAGACCTTGTGTGATCGTTGTTGCAGTATAGTGAGTAAGGTTTACAGAATAGGTAATACAATCAGTTCATAACACAGTCTGAGTATGTTATTTTTCATATAGCCAGAGTGGAATTTAACATTCTTTCCTAAAAATGGTATTAACCACTTCCCATACCGCCCATAGTCATATGATGTCCACAGGAGGGATCTCCCTTCCTGGGCAGGTGTCATATGATGTCCGGGGCTTCCTGGCCATCTAGGGGGCACATGCGCACCACCAGCGGCAAGCGCACACGCCCGCCGCGATGTACGCCGGGCACTTGCGGGGCACCCGCGATTGCCGGTTAACACAGCAGGACCATGGATTGGTGTGTGTAAACACACAGATCCACGTCCTGTCAGGTGAGAGGAGACCGATGGTGTGCTCCCAGTAAAGAGGAACACTGATCGGTCACCTCCCCCAGTTAGTCCCCTCCACCTACAGTTAGAATTACTCCCTAGGACACACAATTAACCCATTGATCGCCCCCTAGTGTTAACCCCTTCCCTGCCAGTCACGTTTACACATTAATCAGTGCATTTTTATAGAACTGATTGCTGTATAAATGTGAATGGTCCCAAAAATGTGTCAAAAGTGTCCGATATGTCCGACGCAATGTCAGTCACGATAAAAATCTCAGATCGCTGCCATTACCAGTAAAAAAAAAAAATATGCCATAAATCTATCCTCTATTTTGTAGACGCTATTTTGTTGATTGTAAACCAATCAATATACGCTTATTGTGATTTTTTTTACCAAAAATATGTAGAAGAATACATATCGGCCTGAACTGAGGAAAACATTTGTTTAAAAAAAATTGGGATATTTATTAAAGCAAAAAGTAAATTTGATAGTGTTTTTTTTTCAAACTTGTCACTCTTCTTTTGTTTATAGCGCAAAAAATAACAACCACAGAGGTGATCAAATACCACCAAAAGAAAGCTCTATTTGTGGGGAAATAAATATGGTTACAGTGTTGCATGACCGTGCAATTGTCATTCAAAGTGCGTCAGCGCTGAAAACTAAAAATTGCCCTGGGCAGGAAGGGGATGAAAATGCCCTGTATTGAAGTGGTTAAAATGGCAAACAATGGCATGGTGTAGATTCACAGGTAAAACCACTTGGAATGGGTGATACTAACATTCAAGATAGCCATTTGATGTCTGTTTGACAAACAGATGTCTCATGAAGAATGACAGCCGGTGAGACATCTGTCCATCCTCAACCTGCCAGGACCAGTCACAATCCTTTGCGTGACTTGGCCAAAGAATCCGAACACATGCAGTTGGTTGACACTTATGCAGTTGCTTACACAAAAACTTACACAAAAACTTTCAACAACTTGTTATAACTACCCCAAGGAAGCCTCAAATCATCTGCTTTGTCTTCTTGTCGCTTGTGATGCTGAATTGGGCTATGATCTGGCGGTGTATCAGCTTCAGGCTATGTTTTAGAGAATTCATGAAAAGTTCATGTAAGATTCTGTAATTATTTTATATGGTACATTCATTTATCATTTATTCAGATGGGAACAATGGCAACATTTTATAAATCTATACAAAAGCATTGTTTAGATAAAAGATTCATAAGTCAGTAAATTGTATAAAAGATTTATAAGTCAGTCAATTTTCAGTAGTTGGAACTCAACAGTTTTGCACCTTCTGTTTGAATCACTGCAGAAATATTTAACAGGTTAGAATGAGCTGACACTGCAGATAATAACTAAAAATAACAGCCGATCTAATACGTATTGCTTTGTGACACTCGGACACCGACAGACGGTAGAAGCATGTTACATTGTCTAATTAGTGCAGCATGCTCAAATGCCTTCTTACTAGGGGACAGGCTCCCTGTAAAGGAATAGCGAGATAACATGCTTTAAAAAAAGGACGAAAGAAGGTTACTGGTATGATATTCCTAATTATGCCATCATGGTAGCATAAAAGAAGTACTATCTTCAGTATGCAAACTTTTTATTTATTCTGTTAACTCTTTAACCTGTTACTAATTCCTTGTTAGATTTTGCAGATAATTAAAGTGTGTTTGTTAATCTCTCAAGAATTAATTTCACCGTTGTAACGTGTCATAATGTTGCTTACACAACTTGGATCTAATCATGGACATATTTTTTGGCAGACTTTTGGGGATAAATTATTATAAAATAAACTAGAATTACCACAAGAAACTAAATCCGTCATAAATAAACTATTACAGCCACAATGTGTTATATTTAGATGATACATTTTCTTTTCACCCAGAACAGTGTAGGCTGAAGGTTAGCCTTTTAATTAAGTTTAATTTCTGGTATGATTGTTCTTTCTTTATAAGGCCAATGTGCTAGTTAATAAACAATAAAAGAAGGACTTACAATGTACTCGGGTGGATTAATAATACCAAAAATTACCATGTATCCTCTACTGTATATCTTTAAAATGCATTATTTTAATTAATCCTTAAAACAATATTAGATTTACATAAAATATACAGTAATTACATAAAACATTACATTACAGCTAACTACATTGTGTTTGTACACATACAGATTCAGAACTTTTGTATGTATAAAAAATATATATATTTCATGCATTTCATAGTATATTGCTAAACAGCAGTATTGTAAGGCAGTGGTCATCAACCCTGTCCTCAGGGCCGACTAACAGGCCAGGTTTTATGTATTACCTTGGGGAGATGCAGTCTAGAATACTGCAATCACTGAGTAGCAAATGATATCAGCTGTGATGTATTTCAGTTATCTTGCAAACCTGGCCTGTTAGTGGGCCCTGCAGGACAGGGTTGATGACCACTGTTGTAAGGCACTAGACTGACTCCACCTTGATAAAAAGTCCACCACCATGAATGATTCAGATATCAATAGTCATTTAGAAGGGCTGCCTCAGAGTGATCACTAGAATAGTGGTGAGAAACACAAGAGAACATAGCACTTACAAGGCACTCCTGAAATCACATGTAGGGGTCATATATGCACGATATAATAAGACTTCAAAGGGCTGACTGGCAGTGATATTATAAGCCCAGAAACACAGGCCCGGATTCAGATACATTGGCGCATATTTACGCCGGCGTAGCGCATCTTATTTACGCTACGCCGGACCAGCACGGAGAGGCATGTACTGTATTCAGAAAGATATTACTCACCAAGATGCACCAGCGGAACGTATTTTCGACGCCATAAGGCGGCGTAAGTGTAAGGGGGCGTCACCCCATGCAAATGATGGTCCGACTGTGTCGCAGAGAGATACGTAGGGCGTATCTTAAACGGCGCATGCGCTGTGACGACGACGGATTGTCTGCCCCCATCTGCGCATGCGCACAACTGCGCCTGGCGTAACCCCTAAGATACACCGGCCCACTGCCTACTCCCAGTGCATAAATACGCCCAGACATGCGCCTGTCAAGTGCAAAAGTACACAAGCATTTTTGGGTGCTAGTACTTTTTGTTTGGAAATATGTCTACACCAGGTACTTCGACGGAACGCAGGATGACCAACTTTAGCCCTGAGGAGAAGGCTATAATTATTTATGGCCTCTCCCAATACGGCGCCTGCCTCTATGGGCCACAGAGTGGCACCACTGGCAAGGACGACAAAACCTGCATATATTTGGAGATCACCACACAGGTGAATGCCCTCGGAGTGGCGGCTAGGGAGGCAAAACAGGGAGAGACCGAGGGATGTTCCACCACCAGACGCCCCACCTCCCCCCACCTGAGGCTCCCCCCAGGCAACTGCGCCCCAGGAGCCTAGGCACCAGACGGAGCCCACGACAGGGCCGATGTTTTTTTTGTTTTTTTTATTTTTTTACTCAAGTGCTGAGTTTTGAGATTTAATTTTCTACTCAGGTGATGAGTGTTTTTATTATTTACACTCAGATTATGAGTTTTTTTTTTGAATCCCTGCACATGGGGAGTAGTGCAGACTATAGTGTGACTGGTGTGTGAATGTGGGGGTGACACTCCTGCCGGCAAAGGGGTGTCACCCTAGGTCGTTGGGGAGAAATTATCCCCACAACCCGTGTGAATGGTGTATGAATGGTCAGCAACATAATTGGAGATTGGTGAACTTGGGCTAATCCAACATGATGAGGATGTGTGGGGTGTGTGTGCTAGGGACCACAGTGGTGTGCATGCGTGCATTCTCCTTGTGCCATGATGAATGTGTGTGTTTAACTTGTAAAGAAGCCTACCACGAGGCATCTCCTGACTGCTGTTCCCTCAGCAGACAGGGTACCCTCGGGCAGGGGGGGACTGTGTGGTTGGGGGGCCAGGTCATCACGTAGGTCAATCTCCAGGCCCTTTCTCATGGCGTAGTTGTGCAGAATGCAACATGCACCGATGATCTAGCACACAAAGTTTGGGGAATACAACAGGGTCCCCCCGGACTTATCCAGGCATCGGAAACGGGACTTCAGGAGGCCAAAGGTGCGTTCCACCACTGCACGGGTACGTGCGTTTGCAGCATTGTATCTTCTCTCTCCTCTGGTTTGTGGATTCCGGAATGGAGTCATGAGATGGGGTCCAAGTGCATATGCCGCGTCACCTGGAAGGGAAAAGACAGGAGGATGTTAGTCGTGCATGTGCCCCTCGTGATGTCTGCATCATGGGGTCGGACAGTCATGCCTGACTCCCATGTCACTCACCAGCCAGCTGTTTCCATACACGTTCTGTTCAAATTCTGTTGGGATGGTGCTTTGACGGTATATGTAACTGGAAAAAGAAATCTTGCGCCAAATGAATTACACTAAATTATATACTTGATAAATCAAGTGACTAACTGAGTGAAGCTGCTCCCAAATAAAATCAGGTGACTGACTTGCATATATTGTATAGTGAGGTGAGGGGCGCTATATCAAAATAGTGGATGCGTGTCACAATGTGCGTTTGAGTAGTACACAGTGTAACTGTGTACCCAAATCTATGTGAAAAACCAAACAGATTATAGTCTAAACTCTATAAGTACAATAGTGCCAAATACTGTGGAAAAAAAAAAAATATATATAAAAAAAAAAAAAATAATAATTTAAAAGAATGTCCAGCAAATAAATATTTAAGTGCAAAATGGATCCAGTGTTGTATCAAGTCCAGGTGCAAAATGCAAATAATCCAATCCCAAATCGCAGGGAAAAGTGCAAATGCTAAAGTGCTTGTGAATCTTCAAAATAGCCAAAGTGCGAGAAAGAAGTGATCCGCCTTCACCTATAGGTCACCAGAATAATAATGGATGGCTCCTTACCACACGGTGTTGACCAGATTACTTAAAATATGGTCGATCAGGCTTGTTTTAAATGAGGATCAGCAGGGTCTCATTGGGTTCCAATGTCAGCGATTGCAGCAAATGGTGTACCAAGAAAGGAGAAGAGATACCACCATAGTGTAAAACCATTTAATATACAAAAGTTAAAATTACAATGCCAAATGGCCTCTTACTGTTGCTGGTGCCCGTTCCCGGCACTGAGGCTGTAGGTGGTGGGGATAGTAAGACAAGATAAGAGATGGCCGCGTCCTGGTCCACTAGCGTGCGTTCCACCGCTAGTTGTCCATCAACCAGTGAGACCGGAAGTGCGTGGCTATGCGTGTGCGCTTCCTGAAGACGGTTTAACTGAAACGTGACGTCAAGGAGGTATCCGAGCGCACACGCATAGCCACGCACTTCCGGTCTCACTGGTTGATGGACAACTAGCGGTGGAACGCACGCTAGTGGACCAGGACGCGGCCATCTCTTATCTTGTCTTACTATCCCCACCACCTACAGCCTCAGTGCCGGGAACGGGCACCAGCAACAGTAAGAGGCCATTTGGCATTGTAATTTTAACTTTTGTATATTAAATGGTTTTACACTATGGTGGTATCTCTTCTCCTTTCTTGGTACACCATTTGCTGCAATCGCTGACATTGGAACCCAATGAGACCCTGCTGATCCTCATTTAAAACAAGCCTGATCGACCATATTTTAAGTAATCTGGTCAACACCGTGTGGTAAGGAGCCATCCATTATTATTCTGGTGACCTATAGGTGAAGGCGGATCACTTCTTTCTCGCACTTTGGCTATTTTGAAGATTCACAAGCACTTTAGCATTTGCACTTTTCCCTGCGATTTGGGATTGGATTATTTGCATTTTGCACCTGGACTTGATACAACACTGGATCCATTTTGCACTTAACTATTTATTTGCTGGACATTCTTTTAAATTATTATTTTTTTTTTTTTTATATATTTTTTTTTTTTCCACAGTATTTGGCACTATTGTACTTATAGAGTTTAGACTATAATCTGTTTGGTTTTTCACATAGATTTGGGTACACAGTTACACTGTGTACTACTCAAACGCACATTGTGACACGCATCCACTATTTTGATATAGCGCCCCTCACCTCACTATACGGTATATGTAACTGTCGTGGCAGGCCCCGGGGTGTTTGGCACGGACGTGCCATATGAGGCATTGGACATTGGCTATCACCTGTACATTGATGGAATGCCAATGCTTCCGATTGCAGTATATGTGCTCTGTGTCACGGGGGGGCCACATGGGTGCAATCAAGGGCCCCCACGGTGCGTGGGAATCCTGCAATTCTGTAGAAATCTGCCATTGCCTTCTGCCGCAGATGCTCCTGGGTGGGTTTGATGATGTGGTGGGACATGCGCCTGAGGATTGCGGGGACAACCTGGTGCACACATCTGCTCATGGTGGATTGTGACAAACCAGCCACAACTCCACTTGCTCTTTGAAAAGATCCACTTGCAAGGAAATGCAGTGTTGCCAGGACCTTGACCAGTGGCTGCACTGCATGTACGCGGTGTGTCTTGCTGGTGATGTCATCATGCAGGGTTGTGGCTAAATCCAGGATGGCTTCAGGGCTGAATCTGAAGATGCGATACACCTCCAAATCCCCCATGCCAAAGACGTCAATGCGCATTCGGAATATCCTCTCCCGTGCCCTCCTACGTGCCCGTCGACGCAGTAATGCTATGACCACGGCTGCCCCTGGCATGTTGGCATACAGATGTGTTGTCCTGCAAGTGTTTTTGCTCAGGTCGTCTGTAACGGTGCTGCTGTAGCTGCTCTCCAGCTGACCTGTGCAAGTCTGGTGCAAAGTTACCCCTGCTTTATGAGTGGTAACTTTCCGCCGGACTTTCCACTTACGCGCACCGCGCGTAGCCTCCGCCGGCCAAGCGTACGTTTCTGAATCAGCGTACCTCACTCATTTGTATATTTAAATACAAAAGCGTCCAGCGTAAATATGCGCCTACGCCGCGCCGGTGTAGAAAAGATACGCAGGTAGGAAGAAGCCTATTTTGAGGAGTATCTGGTTCTGTGGGTACGGTGCATAGATACGACGGCGCACATTTACACTTACGCCGCGCATCTCGAGATACGTCGGCGTAAGTTCTATCTGAATCCGGGCCACAGAGTCCAGTGTATCTATTGAAACAGTCTAGGTTTTTTCCACACACAGTGAAAAAAATAAATGAGATGAGATGCTGGGGAACCAGGCTACCAATGAGGACTATGGGATCCATGTTGGAACATTCTCGCCGGCCGTGTCAAGAAGGCGAGTGGGTCCACGTCACCGGAAGTAGATGTCACCAGAAGTGACGTGGCTGGAACCAGTAAGTCTGTGGTGGTGGACATTCAGACTGGGACACACCAGAGAATCACTCCCTGCAACAGTATACTGCTGCTTCCTCAAGACTGGGTCCTAGATAATATGTGTGTACAATTCCTTTGGTTTATAATGAATTGATTTAAAAAACAATTACATCATATTTGTGACCAAAGTCTGCCCCATATAGCCATGAAGTAATCAAAAATAGACAAAAGGAAAAGTGTAAGCTCTCATATTGACCAAAGGCAGAAATAGGTTACCAACTCCCTATATAAAGAATGGGCTACCCAGATGATGTGAGTGTATGTAGACATAAAGTGACTGGAAGAGGCTGAAAGACATCTGCAGCACTGAGACTTTGCATAAAAGGTTGAAAAAGTATTTTATGAAAAAAATATAATTTATGATATAAGCTCCTTTTTTTTAATTGCTACAGAGGATACGGCGTAGGTTCCTCGGGTTAATAGCTGTTGGCGACTGGTGCTCGATAATTTGGGGGGCACCAACCGCAGGAGATGAGTCGGTCCACCCCCCAGGAAAATAAATGCAGGGAATTTGCATCCTCGTGAGACAGATGGCCTCCTTACCTCCTCACTCCGATCTCCCCTCCCTCCCCTGTCCAAGCCGGGGAGCACTGCTGCGGGTGAGCCAATTCAGTGGCAGATGATGGGACAGCAGGTCTTCTCCTCCTCCTCCCTCCTCCTAGGCATCAAATAGGATCGCCTGGCATTTTGGCCAATTTGGAAATGGGTCTCATAACCCACTTCCTGATTGGCTGGGAGGAGGATTAGTGTGAGAATAGGGAATATTAATTTGCTGTTGTCACACAACTGGGTGGGCTCAGAGTGCAGTGTTCTGCACCTCAAGCCCACCCTTTTTTTAAGCCTATTAGAGCCTCTGGCTCTAATCACATGCTTAAAAAAAACATCCCCCTATTGTAATCTTTGTCCCAGGTCCCTGTATGTAGATCAAGGGGCCGGACACATGGATGGGGGGCGGCGCCCATGCACCCTCTATGGATGGGCCGCCACTGGTTTATAGCTTACATTTAAGCAGCTAAATGTGCAAAAATTAGAAAAACATTCCTAATAAACATGACATTAGTTAAACTTAAAACTAATTAGATCATAACGAGTGGTATTCTAGCCAATAAAAACCTGTTATTAGACAAAACATGAGAACCATAGATCAGATACTGCTCATGTAATTAAAACAGGAATATCTGTGGCATGGAGACCATGTTTTTAGTGTTACTCCCTTTCTTCTCTTTTCTTTCTAGACAGAGAGATGAACAACATAACTTGGAAGAAAAGCTAGTACTATATCAAGATAAACAAAACACAAACTAATTTACATAGTTTTCTTAATGATTTTTTCATTGGATATACAATTGTTTCCCCAACAACAAAATATAGGTATCAGGACTGAACAGCCTAACTTATACAAGTAGTTGAGAGAGAAAATAACTATTATTCATATATTGAACTTTATTATCAATACAATTAAATATTTTGAGAACATAACTGTGTTTTAACACTTTCCAATTAATCACATTACAGTTTAAATTTCCTATGGAAGCTGTACCTATTATTTGTGTGTCATTCTTATAAGAAATCCTTCACTTTTAATTATGTCTTTAACCAAGAAGTGTTGTTAACTATAATCTAGCAATTATTTTCAGTTACAGTTGTATTAATTAGTAATTTAGAAATTATTTCCAGTCCTTAGGATATTAATGAGAAGCCAGTAATATTTAATTGATGGAAGACACCATATGCTTACAAAATAATGTTCTGTAAATAAACATGTATTTACATAATGGGTCTTCA
Organism: Rana temporaria; assembly: GCF_905171775.1. Lineage (NCBI taxonomy): Eukaryota > Metazoa > Chordata > Amphibia > Anura > Ranidae > Rana > Rana temporaria. The sequence continues at coordinate 132,345,315 of NC_053492.1, read as the reverse complement.
AAGAATTACTTACTATAGCAGTTAGATTTTCTTATCATTAAATATTCTACATGGATATAGGAAAGGAAGCTGCCCAAAATAACTTTAAATTTAAGCCAGATAAATACATTCCAGTTGCATCAAAACAAATGGTGAAACGTCTTAGGGCTCATTCACACTACGCTTTACGGTAACCTGCTTGCTACCACATGCTTTCCAACAATGCAAAAATAACAGTATGCACCATTTTTAGCATTGCACTACACATAATATATGTAGTGCTACCCCAAAAGCAGTCACTGATATATTTGGGTCCTCTTCTCTTCCTTGGCTCAAGCAAAGCCCCACCCCTGCTGACGCCACCAGAATACCTTGGCTCGGGGGTCTCCTGGCAGTCACACAAAAAGGATATACACCAGTTATGATAAAATAAACCAGTTGTATTGGTAGAAATATAATGGTAAGGGAATGCAACAGTTTAGATGTTAGTCATTAGGTTTAAGACTTCTACCGGTTTAGTTGGGGCCCTTATGTTGGTGTGCAATGTAATGTGCTGCCTTTTTAAGATGTGGAACAAATGGAACAGTTTCCTTTTCCTCCCGAGACAAAGTTATTGGCACAGGTCACTTTGAAAGATGAAGATGTACTTATGCAGCAAAAAAACCCTCTTTCAATGGCCTGGGCCAAATTAGATGCATCTAAAGAAAAAGGTCTGTCAAGCAGAGAGCTCAGTTCATAGCGAAAAAATAAAATGACAACTTTATAAAATAAATAAAAATCCATGGAATGTTTATCTCTGATAAGGGCAAATGTTAAAGAATGTTCATAGCCTAGACAGGACTATCTGGCAACATGAGCTAAATGTAACTTGTACCAATGACGTGTGGATCAGTAGCCTTCTCTCCCAATCCCCCTGCATAAATCCAGAGAAGAGTCAGTTGTCTTGCAGTGAGGAGCCCCCTGGAACTTCTGCAGCTGAAGGGTCTCCCAAGAGCAGTCCTCCACACTCAGCATTTGGCTTAACCGTCTTCTTCTCAGATTCCTCAGCTGTACTGAACACCTCAGCTCAACCTGATCAGGCCTGGAATGCCATGGCAAGGCACAGATTTACACACGCTCCTTCCAGCTACAGTGTCTTTCTCCAAATCCCCCTGTGTCCTCCCAGGCCTTTGCTTTTATATCTTCCCACCCTTGACAATTACTTATGGGTTCTGTAGTTTGACTTCAGCTTCACCATGAGGAAAGTTATGCTTCCACCTTACAACACCCAGAAAGCTCTGTACACCTATACAAGGACTATGGCAAGTAAAAGTGCTGGATTTTGCCATCTTGTAGATAAATAAAGTTTGGCATTTTCAGTAACAATGCATAGTGTTACATACACAATAGTGCATTGTGCTGTAGCACAATGCAAATCCCCGGGAAAGGTGTGTCCCGGTGCCATTCAAACGTAACGTATATAACATGCATTGTAATGTGTGTTGCCACAAAGCATGAATGGGCCAATATAGTTCAGTTTATTTATTTAATGTAGAAAAGCCTGTCCCTTGCCAGCATATATCTCTGTATGAAAGCAGCAGTCTCTCTGGCTCTGACAATACCCCCCTGCTGGTAGCATACCGTTTGCTGTTTGCAAAATTACAGGTTTGACTCTGCAGTGTGCATATCAGAGCATAACATGATACCACTGCTTCCCTAAAAGGAGCAAGGATCCCACTATGCAGCATGTTGGCAGGAGTCAGACTATTCTACTCAGGCGTTGGTGGTTTTCTAAAGAAAAATAGCCAGAAGACTTTAAACATTTTTGCTTTGATGCACCTTAAAGGTATTTCAATGTTTTACTCCAAAATGCATTCACAGGGAAAAAATGTATTTCTTAGACTTTTTAAAAATATTTATTTTAAGAATAAGAATATTTTTTGTGCACAATGTAATGCTTGTATGATCACCTATATACCTTGCCATTATCATAGTCTTTGCTCAAACATTTATCAAACTGGCTTTTTCATACTTTTCCACCATTACAAATGACTTAAAAAATTAAGTTGGATATCTGTCCAGACCAGAAAAATGTGTCTGAACTCTGAAGCTTTTTTATGATTGGCATGAATTTTATATCAGCACTAATGCCTAGTAGGGATTCCTTTGAGTCATCTGAGATTTGTAGCAACTTGGTTTTTGCCAGAAAACTATCAATTACATTGACAACCACTGTTGTTTCATAAATAACATTTTAAAAAAGGTTAAAAAAATAGAGTGCTATAGTTTCATTTAAAATCTTTAAAGAAAACATGTACTTAGTCTACCTCAAGCCATCTTAAGCCACACATGCATTGTACATGTAGCATCAATAAATTGTCTATGGACTCTCTGTTACTTGTAATTTACCTAGTAAATTACAAGAGAGAACTGGCATGGGAGCCACCATCTTGCTTTTCCCTTGAATCAGTCTGGAGGTAGTCCCGCTAAGTATGTCACCATGCTCCTTCATTTGCATAAAGGACAGGTCACATCATAGCACAGAATGATGTGAGTCCTGTCAGTTTTCTCTCTGTGATAGAGAGATGCAACTAATAATAAAAATGGCTGATAAAAGAGGAGGAGAGTCATCAACAACTGTATTGGTTTACTCTCTAAGCAGCAGTACCCATTACAGACCATTCCCTTGGTATGCCACTGGTTCTACCAGCATTATGATTTTCTGGTTTTGCAAATATATTCCTGTAACACAAGTATTTTTGCTTAATTGTTTCCCCTAATATCTTGATAACTTTTTATACAGCATATAAGATAGATAGATAGATAGATAGATAGATAGATAGATAGATAGATAGATAGATAGATAGATAGATAGATAGATAGATGGATGATCATCTGTGGTACTAGGTAACCGTGAAATTAGAAAAAAAAGTGATATGACATATTGTACAGCCCTTCATTCTAATAATGGCAATACTTTGTATAATGTGCATGTGTATAATGCGTAATAATGTGTAATGTTTTTTATTAATGTCTGTGTCCCTGCTGGGAAGATTCACCCTCATTATTTGTCTTGGTAACCATTGCCTCTAATACAGAAAATAAAAGGAAAATAAATTAAAAAAAAAGCGTTAGCCATTCCCTACTATTTCAAAACTCCCAAAAAGTTTGACTTTAGATACACTTTAGTTATGGTTCACCCAGATGCAGCAGGACACTTTTTCTACATAGCTTGTACAAACCTAATACAAACCTAAAGGCCTCTTGCACATGCCTATACAATAATTGTTGTTGTTGTTGAGACACACTTAGGAGTCACAGCCACTGCATGGTTTTGCCCATTGTGGTTCATTGCAGAAAATGGCGCATGTGGCTATATGTGTTTTACCAATGACACTCGCTTTTACATGTGTGGGCACATATTTCAAAATGTAAAATTGTATGTTTTGAAAAATACACACACACATGCATACTGGTGCTGGTGGTTATGGGCATATACTGTAGCTACACACAGAATTTTCTGTAATGCAACTTAATAGCAAAAACATGCAGCTGTGTGAGAGTATATTTTACCCTGTAAAGTTGTATGCCTAATGTTTAGGCACATACGGGAGCCCTTGGTATAATGGAGTAAAATGGCTAATGAATACTATTTACAAATGGAAATGTTTTTCTGCCATGTTTATAATATCAGCTTAGCCAGAAAAGCTTATAAAAGTTGTGTTAATATTTAATTCATTTGGAGAAATTAATCTCTCACAATTCTAAGCTGGTATCTATTTCCTCATTAATGACTATAGTTTGTAGCCCTTGAAAAATAAATTCTTCCAGAAAATTGGCAAACAGTATTTTTGGAAAGAAACAACATAAACAATGTTATGCCAGTGTTTGTATTTACTGGTTTTGGCTGTAGCTCAGTATTGAAAGTTAAACATCAGACAACCACTTAGAGGCTGGGCAATCAACAGGGACTGATTTACAAATGCTGGAGTAGAGCTGTTGCAGAAAGCTAGCAGTGGGATTCTATACCTTTGTATAAAACCTGACTGGTTACTGTTCTGATTTTCCGCAGTGTTCTTTGCTATAAGGCAGCCAAACAATCTCTGTTCTTATTTTTTCTGAAGTATCAGTGTAATACTGGGGTGCAAAGAAAATACAGAACATAAAAGCAAAGGCGAGGTGCAAAGAAAATACATTAAAGTAAAAGTAAGGTTTTGTATACAGGTTTTAAAAAATGGCAGAGCTATTCTGTTTATAAGGCATGGCATGGGTGACGATTATCAATATAGTTTATAATGGCCTAAAGTCTATAGATGGCGTATCTACAGATACACAGCGTAAGTGAACAGATGCGCCCTATTCCCTATACTAGATACGCCTGAATTCTGGCCTCATCCGACTGACGTAAGTCTTCTACGACGTCGGATCTTGGGTGCATATTTACGCTGGCCGTTAGGGGAGCTTCCGTAGATTTACGCATCGGATATGCAAATGACCTAGATATGCCGATTCACGAACGTACTTGCGCCCGTCGCTGTAATCTACGCTGTTTACGTAAGGCATACGTCCGTCGTAAAGTTATCCCTGCTATAGGTGGCGCAACCCATGCAAAGGTATGGACGTCGGAACAGCCGTCAAATTTTACGTCGTTTACGTAAGTCGTACGGGAATGGGGCTGGGCGTAGGCTACGTTCACATCGAAAGCATTGAGCCGACGTATCTTAGGGAGTATATACGACATGATTCTGAGCATCGGCCCTTCATTTACATGGGGTCACAGTTAATTTAAATTAGGCACGCCCACTACCTGCCTACTTTGAATTAGGCGGGCTTACGCCGACCATATTACGCTACGCCGTGGCAACGTACGGGGCGAGTGCTTTGTGAATACTGGTCTGGGCTCTGTGCGCGCCGTCGGCGTAGCGTATATTCGATATGCTACGCCGGCAAAACTATGCACTGAGCTACCTGAATCTAGCTCTATACCTGTACAGCATACTAGAGAAAATAATTGTTGCAAGTATTTACTGTATAACCCCAACATGTTTTTACTATTTTATTGCTTGACATGATAATTTTTTTCAAGCAAGGTTATATGCTTAAACTAGTCTCTTATGCCGTTATCTGGATTGGTGTATTCTCAGCAATAACTTTGGGGGCCGTACTCTGATTCTGCTAGATTGGACAATTGCAGGGCCTGCCTGTAATGCAGTCTTCAGGCACTGGCCTCTGCTTCTGGTGCTTTTAAGATCTCTGTGTAATATGTTAGTTGCAATGTACTTTCAAGGTCTAAAGCTGTGGCACAGCTTATGGTGTGTCCCAGCTTATGAAGACTCTAAGGTTGTAGGCTGTGTGGGTCAAGCTCTATGGGTTACTTTGTTTATTAAAAACTATTGGGTAGCACTGTTATTCTCTTTTCTCTGTGGAAAAGGGTTAAAGCACGGAGGAACATAATGCTGCATCACCAGCTCACAATACACTAACATTTCTGGATTGGCCTGCAATGTTTTCTCCAAAAAGGCCTGAAACTGACAGCCTGGAATATTTTCCCTTCCTTGAATTCTTAAATTCCTCAGGGTTCTCCTTGGCTTCATTGGGTGTGGATTTGTCGGGTTTGGCCTCTCCTTAATTTTAACCCAGTGGTATTTTCCTCAGCTATGCAGGATTTTATGGGTTAAATTGCAACCTAAATGTGATTTCTGACTGTAGAGGATTTAAGAGCAATTCAATGCCTTCTCCTGTAAAATCATCATCTGATCTACCTGTAGCCTCTGAGCCTTCTGTTGCAGAGTCTCTATCTAATGAAGACTCTCCCAAATCCTTACAGGATACGATTTTTAATAAAGAGCCACATGCAGCTGCCAGAGTGTCAGGTAAAAAAAAAAAAAAACATCTCTTACTGATGTGATGCACACCAACTTAAAGATGGAGGAGCAGCCTGTAGCTTCTACTATTGCTTGTGCCAATCTAGAACCCTAAGAGGCCAAGACTACTAAAATGTTTCCCTTGCACATGCTATTCCAAGACATCCTGCACCTGACTGCCAAACTCCTGATCAACTCTTTCCACCCCCCCACACTTTTTTTCAATACAATATCCCTTTGAGGAGGCTTTTTTTATGAAGTAGGATGTTCTCACAGTTGATCCAACAATGCTCGGTCTTAATAAAGCACTGATGATTCCTGTAGACCATGTGCAATTAATTAAAGTGGAGGTTCACCCTAATAACATGTATATCTGACCAACTTCCATATATTAGTAACAAGTACAGTCCGCAATTTTTTTTTTTTATCCTTTACGTACCTTGTAATCCATCTTTTCAATCTACTTCTCCCTGCGGGAGTAGGCGTTTCTATGCCTAGGGGGATTGTCATCTGGGAGGTCACCCAGATGACTGACATCTGTTCCCCCCCGGCGGATAAGGCGCGCACGAGTTACAGGGTTTTCGAAAGAAGCCGAACATGCAGAGCGCAGGTGCTGTATAGAGCCGACTCACATCTCTGCATGTTCGACTTCTCGTGCGCGTCTACACAATACGTGGGGCGGGGCCTTATCCGCTGGGGGGAACAGACGTCAGTCATCTGGGCGACCTTCCAGATGACAATCCCCCTAGGCATAGAAACGCCTACTCCCGCGGGGAGAAGTAGATTGAAAACATGGATTACAAGGTACGTAAAGCATAAAAATAAATAAATTGCGGACTGTACTTGTTCCGAATATAAGGAAGTTGGTCAGATATACATGTTATTAGGGTGAACCTCCGCTTTAAGGATGTTAGAGTTAAATGTTTGGCAATGTTAGGTAACTCCCAGATGTTTTGGAACTACATTTCCCATGATGCTCATGCACTCTGCAGTGTAGTTGAACATCACAGGAAATGTAGTTCCAAAATATTTGGGGTGCCAAGGTTCGCCATCACTGCTGTATTGCAACCTGCCATGGCGTGGTGATGTTAATCAAACATTTGGAAAATGGTTAGACTCATGGCAATGATATAGCTTGACTCCATATTAATCCTCTACTTTTGCAGCAATTAGAGTTTATGCTGACAGTCTGTCACTAGTGTGTAGATGGGTTAGTAAATGTCTTCTGTCTTATTTACCACGTTAGTTTCCTATCAGTTAACATACAGAGAACTTTTTGGGGGAAATGTTTGGCTGCAGAGCAGGAATGTAAAAAGCATTTATTGTGCATGAGCTTCAAGGGACAGCATATCCTCGGAGCTACCTTGACACCCTCATCTAGAAATTCACTAGGGGTAAAAGTACTCATATACACCAGCACAGAAAGCTTAGACCTTAAAGAGGAGTTCCACCCAAATTTGGAACTTCCTCTTAACCCACTCCTCTCCCCCTTACATGCCACATTTGGCATGTAATTTTTTTGGGGGGGGAGTGGGGGCTTCAGGAAGAGTGGGACTTCCTGTCCCACTTCCTCCTTCCTGTAGGCGACTAAGCTTAATCGCCTACAGGAAGGGACTGCTGTAGGCGATCGCCTAGGACACGTCACAGGTCCTAGGCGATCTCCTGGCCAATTACACGGCGCATCGCCGGGCCGCGCCGTGGGTGCCCGGCCGTGAAGCCGAAAGCTGTGGGGAGGGGGGGAGAGGAGTGGAGCCCCGGGCCGGCGCGTCGCTGGAGCAGGTAAGTGTCTGTTTATTAAAAGTCAGCAGCTACACTTTTTGTAGCTACTGACTTTTAATAAACATACAAATTGGCTGGAACTCCCCTTTAATGTCCACAAGGGAGGCTCCATTTTGTAGCTGTTCACACTGTATCTAAAGGTACATGCGGGGAATAACAGTTTACAGTTCCACCATGCATGGACCACCTGTAAATCTGTTAACTACTTTACATTCTTCCACATATAGGGCCAGATCCACAAAAGAGATACGCCGACTTAACTCAATGTTTCTAATTTTACACGGCGTGTATCTTTGCGCCCGATCCTCAAAACGAGAAGCGCCTGAAATTCCGGCTTTTCCGTCCTACCTAAAAAAATTACACCGGCGCATTCTCGTGCGCAAATTACGCTAGGCACGCCGCTTTATTTGATAGGCAAAGATGCAAATGAGGGAGATAGGGCGATCCACAGAATTAAGTGTGTGCGCCGTAGATTACGCCCTGTGCGCACCTGTTAGTTTCCTGGTGGGAATTTACACTTTATAAAAGCAGCCCTAATTTTACACATGCCGTCTGAATGTCTGCTGAAGCAACACCATTCAGGAAGAGCTCAGCACACACACGTTCACGACTAAAATCTCTCTGCCAAAATGCCAGGACCATCAATGATACTAGCTGCATTAGTGTCTATAGAGGCACAAAGAAGGAGGAGGGCACAGAGGAGGAGGAGGAGGGCACAGGAGAGGGTATACCGCCCACGGCAAGATTTGTTTGGCATGCCTGCTTCTGAAGTTTTCCGCAACTACAGATTTACCCGTGAGGCCATCCTGGAATTAACAACAATACTTCAGGATGATCTTACCAGCCCAACCCAACGCTCCCATGCACTGCAGCCACTCACCAAAGTACTGGCCACTTTGCATTTTCTTGCCACTGGCTCATTCCAACGCACAAGTGGAGGCGTGGCTGGGATGGCACAATCCTCCATCAGCAGGTGTGTGCACCAAGTGGTCCCTGCAATCCTGCGGCGCATGGGAAATCAGTTTCTAAAACCCACCCAGGAGGATCAGCGTTTAAAGACCATGACAGACTTTTACCACATTGCCAGATTTCCACGCACCATCGGGGCCATTGATTGTACCCATGTGGCACTACAACCACCCCATGATACTGAGCACATGTTCCGGAATCGTAAAGGCTGGCATTCCATCAATGTGCAAGTCATCGTAGATGCCCATGGCCTCATCTGGCACGTCTGTGCTAAATTTCCAGGATCCTGCCATGATAGTTATATTTACCGGCAGACCCAGATCTCAAGAGATTTTGACCAGAACATGTATGGAGACAGCTGGCTGATTGGTGAGTGACATGTGTGTCAGGTATGTCCCCCCCATGATGCTCACATCACAAGGGGCACATGCATGACTAATATCCTCCTGTCTTTTCCCTTACAGGTGACTCCGGATATGCCTTGGGACCTCATCTAATGACCCCATTCAGGAACCCCCAAACCCCAGGAGAGCAACGCTACAACCAGGCGCACATACGAACCCGGGGAGTGGTTGAACGGACCTTTGGGCTTATGAAGTCCCGCTTCAGATGCCTGGATAAGTCTGGGGGTACACTGCTGTATTCCCCTGACTTTGTGTGCCAAATAATTGGGGCATGTTGTATACTCCACAACTTTGCCCTCAGAAGGGGACTGCATATTGACTTATGTGATGACCTGACCCCTGACCCAGGCAATACTCCCCCAACCAACTCTACCCGGTCTGCTGAGGGCACAGCAGCCAGGAGACGCCTTGTAGAAGGCATTTTTTCCCAGTAAATGTACATGATTAATGTCACAATAAGAATGTATCTTTTCCCTGTAAATGCACATCAATAAAGTCACAATGATAATGCATGAATGCACACCACTGTGGTTCCTAGCACAGACACATCACGTGCACATCGAATTGGATTAGATCCAAGTCCCCCCCCCCCCCTTTGGGACTTGGGAGCAGTAACGCCACGCCACGGCTCCAATTATGTCACTGTGCATTCATACACCATTCAGGAACCTGGGATTGCACTTCTCCCTGGTCCTGGGGATCCCTTCTCCACCAAAACTGAGGGTGACACCCTTAATTTCTCAGGAATGCCACCCCCCCACATTCACACATCATTCACACACATAAATCAAATCATAAGTACAGAAGACCAAATTAAATAATAAAAATAAAAAAATGCATAAACAAAAAAAAAAAGTATCCCAGCAAATTAATTAGCGGCGGCGATTGCTACGCCTTGGCTGGGCAGGGGCACGGGCAGGGGCACGGGCAGGGGCACGGCCACGGCCACGCCGTCGCGGAGGATGTCCATTGGGGGGGGGTGAGCTGGGGAAGGAGGAGCCTCCTGGGGGGGTTGAGCTGGGGAAGGAGGAGCCTCCTGGGGGGGGTGAGCTGGGGAAGGAGGAGCCTCCTGGGGGGGTGAGCTGGGGAAGGAGGAGCCTCCTGGGGGGGGTGAGCTGGGGAAGGAGGAGCCGCCCCTGCTGGCCTGCCCTCCATGGCCCCTGCAATGCGAGTGAGACAGGCAGTGAGGGCAGCCGCATTGGCCTGGCCAGACCTTGTATTGTCCTGCACAGCCTGGGTCAGGGCACTCAGCTCATGGGCCACGCGTGTTGTGGCGGTCTGTATGTCGTTCAAACATGTAATGACCGCCGTTGAGTTGGTGGCCACATCACCGAGTGCCTCCATCATTTCACCCTGGCTGTGCTCCATCTGCGTAAGTTTTTCCAGTATTTTTCCAAGAGTGCGGGTCTGCCGGGCATTGTCCTTCACCACACTGGCCGACAGACGCTCGCCCACAGCCACGGTCTCCTGGGTTGGCCCCCTGGCTGCCGCTGAGTCTTGCGGGCCTGGAGGAGGGAAGAGAGTGACCCTGGTGACTGGAGGCCTGTTGGGGGAAAAGTGGGAGGGGCTACCCCTGATGGTGGCCTGACTGGTGCCAGCCTCAGGGGTAGTCTCAGGGGAAGACTCAAAGGTCATCATATCAGTGGCCAGGAGGACTTCCCGGCCAATCTGCATATTTTCCTCCTCCTCCCCCTCATCATCCTCCTCCCACTCATCCTCCTCCCCCTCAACCTCCTCCCCCTCAACCTCCTCATGAGTGGAGGTTTGGCCAATCCCCTCCCCTGGGGAATCCTGCCCTTCTTGGGACTCATCATCAGCCTGTCTTGGGGGTGGTGCTGCAGCCTGGCCCGATGGGCCTGCAACCTCCTGGCCTCCAACCTCCTGGCGTGTAACCTCCTGGCGTGTAACCTCCTGGCCATCTGTGGAGGACACAAAACAATCACATGTTTGAGGAACCACACACTTGGCACATCTTCCCTTCCCCCACCCACACATGCTAATCAACAGAGAATAAACAAAAAAACCTACCTGTCCTCCTAGGAACATCTGACGTATAGCCAGGCAGGCCCACCACCTGCTGTGGGTGGAAACACTGGGCCACTGCCCATTCCTCCTCCGTCAGTCTGACTGGGCAAGGTCCCCCTCCTCCAGTGCCCCTGGTATGGGCGTCGATCCTTGCCATCTTATTCCGGACGACGCTTCTCAGATCATTTATTTTTTTCTGTATGCCAGCGGGGGTCCTAGTCTCCCCCCCCCGCCGCATTGATCTGGTCTGTGATTTTTTTTATAAGCTGCCTCCTCCTGGCCGGGGTGGTGTTCTGGCTCCCAGGGCCATGCAGAAATCGCCCATATTTCACAATGCCCCGAGCAAGAATTTGCTTCTCTCCCAGGGTGAAATTAAGCTTCCTGCGTTTGGGGGGCATCACATACACCACCCAGCAACAACAAACACACCCGACAAACAATCTACAATACACACCCAAAAACCTGACAAAAATATATACCACAAAAAACTAACCAAAATCTAAACACACAAGGACACAGCTAATAGTAATTCAAAAACAAACACGCACCAACAAACAACCAAAAAACAAACACCAAAAAACAAACACCAAAAAACAAACACCAAAAAACAATCAGCAAAAACAATAACAAACAAAATAAATAAAGACACTTCTCAAAAACAAACAACAACTAGACTCTCCAACTCCTCAAACACTTTTCTCACAAACACAACTTACCAACACACAAACAAACAGAGCAGAAGCAAATTGCTCATGGAAGGGGAACAATGGGATATACTTTTGCAAGGGAAGTGTGTGTGTGTGGTGCTTTTTACACACAGGGCGATCCTCAAACTAAGTACACTTGGCCTTTTACCTATCTCACTGATTGCGCCGAGACCAGTTCTGCACATGCCCAGTGAGGTCCCGATTCGTGCGCGCATGCGCAGTACGGCCGGCGCCTCATTTGCATGGGGTCACGGCTCATTACAATGAAGCACGCCCACTTCCTTCCCACTTGCAAAAACCCCGCCTTACGCCTCTGAATTTAAGTTACGCTGGCGCAAATTTAGACGCAAATGCACTGTGGATACGGCACTTACGACACCAACTTAGGGCAACGTAACTTAAATGACATAAGTTAGGACAAACTAAATTTGCACCGCTGGCTGAGGATCTGGCCCATAGTTCCATTTGAAAAGGTAATAAATGTAGCACTTTACAAATATGTAACATGATCAGAAACCTATGAGATAACGAGACCTGCAAAACTGAATATATATATATATTGATGAGGTCTTCTTCACAAGCTAATTTTAATGCATAAGGTCTATAAATAATGCATACATATCACTACATAAGACTGTTCTCCAATTTGCACCATAATAACACTTTGCAAGTTTGTTTTATGGGCTTAAAGCTAGCAGTAAAGTATTTTGTACATAGTGTATTTTGTATTGTTTATGACGAGGACTAAAAATAATCTGTTTTTAAAAAAACATATTTTTTTGTTAGTCCTTCTAATTCTGGTAACTCAGAATTTTGGATTTTCTCTCACTTTCAATCCTAGTGACTATAGATACCAGAGCAAATCAGAAGGGTTGATACCTCCTCACCACTCCATTCAAAACAAAAATGTTTGGTCTTAAGATACACTTTAAGGGGCAGATCCACAGAGATCTGCACCCGCGCAGCGTATCAGAGATACGCTACGCCGCCGTAACTTACCCGGCTTTAGTTTGAATCCTTAAAGATTTTGCCCCATAAGTTACGGCGGCGTAGTCTTTCTCTGGCGGCGTAAGGGCACGGAATTCAAATCAGCGATTAGGGGGCGTGTTTCATTTAAATGAATCACGTCCCCACGCTGAATGAACTGCGCATGCGCCGTCCCTAAATTTCCCGCCGTGTATTGCGCTAAATGACGTCGCAAGGACGTAATTTTTTTTAACATAGACTTACGTACATTCCGATTCACGGACGACTAACGCAAACAAAAAAAAAATTCAAATTAAACGCGGGAACGACGGCCATACTTAACATAGCAAGTCTAACTATGCGCAACGAAATACCAGCTTTAACTATACGCCGGAAAAAGCCGACTAGAGACGCCGTAAAAAAATGTGCCTGCCACTCGTACGTTCGTGGATCGTCGGAAATAGCTAATTTGCATACCCGACGCGGAAAACGACGTGAACGCCACCCAGCGGACGCCAAAGAATTACATCTTAGATCCAAAGGCGTACGAAGACGTACACCTGTCGGATCTAATCCAGAAGCCGTCGTATCTTGTTTTGAGGATTCAAAACAACGATACGACGCGGGAAATTTGAAAGTACGCTGGCGTATCAGTAGATACACCGGCGTACTCGCTCTGCGGATCTGCCCCTAAATATGTAATGTTATAACTATATACTGTAGACATCAGATTAAAATAGTATCGTGGATGAATGCTGTATATTACAAGCACTTCATGACATTTTGATTGGGCCTTGTCATGAATTAGATTGCAGATTTGAAGTCACCTATAGGTTCATTGATTCTAAGCATAGATTTCTAAAGCCTCTCAATATTGAATGATATACCTATTGCTTTGCTTGAGCACATTTACATAAATGTTTGCTAAATTGAGTTGATCTTTTGGGCACTTGCAATCCAGAGAATTTACACCATTATTAATGTAATCTGTGATTTGTGAAAATGGTTATTTGGCTTAAAGGCATTTCATCTCTCTTCAATTACTATCCTGCTGAGTGAGAACAGTGAATGGGACATGGGATAGCATAGCTTAAACATACAGCATGTATACAGTATATGGTATCAAGATGTTGATTACCCACTTACTTAGTTGTTAACATAAAAAATGTGATATTTGGCATGAAAGTCTGAATAGTGAAAGAATTTTAATTTTTGATCTATTCTGTTTAATGTAATATACAGTTCTTGTAAATCAAGATGTAACATATTTCTTCTATAGTAAAAAGAGGTTGGGTTGTTGAAAGCAAAGTGCTGTTTGATACTTTAAACAGCATTTTTTTAAAACTATGTTGTGCAGCGTGTTTAAATATATTGTACTCTGTAAGGTTTTGTCTGGAATCTGACCCAGGTTTTTAGCATTTGTACATCTGTTCACCTATCTGGCTAGGGATTCTTTGTACAACTCACCCATAGATTTTGCATGTGCTTCATTACAAAGACAAGTCAAGCCTATATAATGTTACATTCTGGAGGCTTGCTGCTTTGCCCTTTTTCCACCTAACTATGGTGTACGTTTTAAATATGTCTTGTTCATTTTATAATTGCTGATCTCATGCTTCCTATCATACTTTTTTCTTGATTATACCATGTTCAAGAAATAGTTTGTAAGGGTTTCTTTTAATATTTCTTTATTGCTAGAATTAAAGTTTTTTCTTTCCAACCAACCTAAAAGTTCCTGTTTACTACTGGTATACTACTGGTATTTCCTATATGTGGCCCAATTCGTAACTCTTAAGTATTTTTTCTCCTTTTTCTAGCTACTAATACCCTTTGCAAGTATATAAACTAGAAGACGGAGCCTTCACTACAAAGTATGGGACTTCCCTGATATGTTTCTCTGGCAGTGTCCCTGCTTTGTTGGGTCTTGTGTAATGCAAGCAGAACCCTCAACCAATATCTGCCTTTCCCTCCTGTTGGTAAATTCACTTACTACAATTTTAGGGAAAAAATTCCTTGATTATCAAGTTCTTAACTGTATTTTTTTATTTATTATAGAGCCTTGGAACAAGAGTGAAATGCCCAAAAAGGTAGTAGCTGTTGACAGTTGCATAAGAGCAGTAGCTCTTATGCCTCGTTAACACGGCCAGACTTTCCGAGAAAAAGTCAGACAGGCTTTTTTTCTCGGAAAGTCTGGCCGTGTGTAGCCTCCATCTGACTTTTTTTCTCGGAAGTCCAATGGAGCTTAGATAGAGAACCGGTTCTCTTTTTGTCTGTCAGACTTCCGACGGGGTCACGGTGGACTTTTGCACGGTCAAACCGTGTGTATGAGGCATTAGAGACAGTGCTTGAATGGATGCAGGCTGAAGTAGCTTGCACAAAAATAAAGTTCTTGTGTTACCCTGTAAAATGATTATGGAATAGAAACCAGTGCAAGTGTGTACTCTATTGCCCCTTAGCTCTTGTGTCCTTCAATATTACCAGCTTTGCTTTGAGCTGTTTGAGGCTTTATCAACTCACTACATCTACACCTACAGTAGTAAAGATAATGTTTGTTTTAAAGTGCATTTATTTCCTGCATAGAATATGTAAATATTTAACCATTGCCTGTCCGCTGTACATACTGTTGCCTAGATTCACAAAGATTGCCGCAACTTTGCGGCGGCGTAGCTTAAGGCATTTAAGCTACGCCGCCATAAGTTAGCGAGGCAAGTACATGATTCACAATGTACTTGCCTGCTATGTTACGGCGGCGTAGCCTAAAGCGGGCAGGCGTAAGGGCGCCAAATTCAAATGTGTGTAAGGGGGCGTGTTTTATGTTAATAAGGCTTGACCTTATGTTTTTGGCGTTCTTTGTTACTGCGCATGCGCCGGGCGCCTACATCTCCCAGTGTGCTTTGTGGCTAAGTACGCCGCACGGGCCTATTGATTTTGACGTGGATGTAAACAACGTAAATCCCGATTCACGGACGACTTACGCAAACAACGTAAACATTTCGAATTTCGCCGCGGGAACGGAGGCCATACTTAACATTACTATTCCAACTAGTGCCTAGCTCTAACTTTAGGCGGCCTATCTCTAATGTAAACGGCGTAAAAGTACTGCATCGGCCGGGCGTACGTTCGTGAATCGGCGTATCTACTCATTTACATATTCTACGCTGACCGCAATGGAAGCGCCACCTAGCGACCATCCGAAATATTGCAATCTAAGATAGGACGGCGCAAGCCGTCGTATCTTACATATGTTTAAGCGTATCTCTGTTTGAGCATACACTTAAACATAAGTCGGCGTAGATTCTGAGTTAGGTCGGCTTATCTACTGATAAGCCGGCCTAACTCTTACTGAATCTACCTATATGTGTGTGTATGTATATATATATATAAAACATATATATATATATATATATATATATATATATATATATATATATATATATACAGCCTCAGACAGGAAGGGTGATATCTCAGTCATCGCTGATTGAGAAACCATTTTCTTCTGCCAGTGATTCCCTACAAAGTAACCCTAGTGGCTACAGAGCCGCTAGATTACTTTTACAAGCGGTAGAAGAGTGTTCAATGACCCTCCCACCTGAGCCTTTAACAGAATCTCTCAAGCTAACAGGTAGCACAGTAAGGATGCCCCCAGCAGTATTTAGTCATTAGGGCACATTGAGAGGAATGTTGTTCCTCTCACTGTGTGTTGTCAGAAACCGGAAGTGACAAAGATTTCATCAACTCCGGTTTTGGTCTCATGTAAACAAGCCATGACCTTGGTTTGATCAGTAGATTTGGAAAGCAGAAGAGAGATATAGGGTCTAACAGACCCAAGATCTATCCATACAGAGGACCTATGATGGCCCAAGCTATCACAAGGGATGTTCTAGATCCCTTGTGATGACAATAAAAGAGATACAAAAAATTATAATATTATTATATATATATATATATATATATATATATTATAGTTTAAAAAAAAAAAATAATAATAATAATAATAATAAAAAAAAAACTTAAGCATTCCCCTATGCTCATGTGCAGGTGAACACACATGTAGGTCTAACATGCGTATGTAAACAGCGATCTCACCATGCATGTAATGTATTGCCGCAAACGGAAAACCAAAGAATTTTTTTTTGTGCCAGACCTCTTATGTAACTCTAAACTGGTAACCTGTAAAGGCTTTTAAAGCATTGCCTATGGAGATTTTTAGGTACTGCAGTTTGGCAGCAATTCCATAGGGGGATGCAGTATTAAAGTGTGACATGTTTGGCATCTTTGATGTAACATCATCTTTTATATTTTACCAAACAGTTGGGTATTATATTGTGTTTTTATGCATTAAAATGTATTAAAGTGTATTTTTTCTAAACAGTTTGTGTCTGTAAAACTGCTGTGCAAATATCGTGTGACATAAAAATATGCAACAGTCACCATAGGGCCTCTGTTTAAAATATATACAGTATAATGCATGAGGTTCTAAGTAGTTTTCTATACAAAAAAAAGGTCCATAGCTTGGCCACAGTTCTACTTTAAGATGGGCAAGTGCACAGTGCTTTCAGGAACATCCAGCTTGCATTTGAAATCCTACTGAGTTTTTTCACAGGTACTTCTGACTTTGCTCTAACATGCAATTGACATCCTTCTAAGCTGTATCAAGCTGTATAGTCATGGAGGTTTGATATCATAGCTATACTTCTAGCACTGAGCTAAGGCTCTCATACACTAAAGCCACACTGCCATTTTCCCACCTATCCTCTCCTCCTGGCTAGTCACAGAACACTTTTTATTCCGTGAATCTTGCACAGGATACAAATAAATTTGTGAATCGACTAGGGGAGATAAATAACACTGTGACTATTGTGTATGAGCTGCAGTAGATAAGAAGTATACCAAGAGTTTTACTATCTGGCCTTAAAGTGGTTGTAACCCCCCCCCCCCAAAAAAAAAACAGCAATACAAAGGCATAATGAGCTAATAAGCATAGCATGCTAGCTCATTATGAAATACTCACCTTAGATCAAAGCCCCCGCAGTAGTCCTAGTTCACAGCTCCAGCTGGCGATATCGCTCCCAGAGTTACAACCAGATATCGCAGGCACCGGCGCTGTGATTGGTTGGATCCGCAATGACGTCACTCCCGCTTATGAGTGCGGGAGCCGCCAGTAACGGCACACTAGCTGAAGCAACGGCACAAATGTGCCATTGCTTGAGTGCGTATGTGCTGATGACATCAGCACATACTGATACAGGGGATACCTCCTAAACTGTGCAGGTTTAGGAGGTATCTGAGGTAGCTACAGGTAAGCCTTATTATAGGCCTGCCTGTACCAAAAAGTGGATTGTAAAGGTTTACAACCACTTTAAGGACAGTTTAAATATTAAAGAATGTACACTACATTTTTTTTCTGCTTAAATTTTAGTACATTTTAGTTTTAATATAGATTACATTATTCATTACATTTTCTGCCAATTTCTAGAGGCTTTGCCCTAAAATGAAAATGGTTATGCTTTATTCTTTCAGTTTTTGTACATTTAAGTGGAAGAAATATCCAATTTGGTCAGGCATGCAGCATTAGGAAGGAAAATAAAAATTGCTTATGTGCATACACTTTAACTACTTGGTGCCCCCAGGCCATCATACGTGGGGGTATATCTGAATGATGCCGCCAGCTGCAGGCATCATTCAGATATTGGCATTTTCAGCTGGCCCCACACCATAAGAATGATCATAGCAGCTGTTTCATCGCTTGATCGTTCTTACGGGCGGCGAAAGGGGATGTCCCCCCTCCCGCCGCCCTCTGGTGGTTCTACCGTCTCACCGCTGTGACCGGTGAGTCGGAGAGCGGATCCACCAACCCGGATGCTGATCATAGAGATTTATGGCGGACCAGATGGTTGCCGGAGTCTCATGATCGTTGGAGGCCAGGTGCGATGTTATGACGTTACGCCCAGCCTCTGCATTCAAAAAAGCCTAGTGGTAAGATGTGGGGTCTTATTGACCCCATTTCTCACGGTAAAGAGGTCCTGTCATGTCATATTCCTATTACAAGGGATGTTTACATTCCTAGTAATGGGAATAAAAGTGATCAAAATGTGTTATTTTTCTTAAAAGGTATCAAAATATATTTTTTAAAGTAAAATTAACAATAAAAAAATAAATAAATTAAAGTGCCCCTGTACCCATGTGCTTGCATGCAGAAGCGAACACATACATAAGTCCAGCCCACATATGAAAACGGTGTTCAAACCACACATGTGAGGTGTCGCGAAGAACATTAGAGTGAAAGCAATAATTCTAGCCCTAGATCTTCTCTGTAACTCAAAACATGTAATCAGTAAAAAAAAAAAAATGTCGCCTATGGGGATTTTATAAGTACTGAAGTTTGGTGCCATTCCACGAGCATGTGCAATTTTGAAGCATAACATGTTAGGTATCTATTTACTCGGCGGAACTTCATCTTTCACATTATGCAAAAAAATTTGGCTAACTTTACAGTTTTTTTTTTTTAAGCATGAAACGTTTGAAGCGTTTGAAAAATTGCTGCGCAAATACCGTGTGAGATAAAATGTTGTAATGACCGCCATTGTATTCCATAGGGTTTCTGCTAAAAAAAAAAACAATCAGTGTTTGGGTGTTCTATGTAATTTTCTAGCAAAAAAAATATGATTTTTACATGTAGGAGCGAAGTGCCAGAATTGGCCTGGATACGAAGTGGTTAAGCAGTCTGAGTTGCAGATTATAACATAAAAATGTAATGAATGTTAAATTACCAAAATGAATCAAATAACGTATTAGTGATTTTTTTTTATTGTATTTTAAATAATAACCTCCATTGTGGACAGCTTAAAACAGCTGACAGGAGACAGCAGAGATCATCCTCCCTAACTTTAATGCCAAAGAACTTTCATGGGAAGCAAATTCAGAGCTTTTAATGCTACCATAATTGCACCATTTAGATACAGTGAATATCGTTTTGCCTTTTAATAACTACTTGAATATTCATCCCAAATGTACTGTGCATGGGATACTACTTCAAGCAGAAGCAGTAAGTTATCTACTGCGGGGAGTGCGATAATTAGCAGAACCATATTAATTAGTTACAGAACACTTCAGTGGGATTATGCTGTAGGTGTGCATTTAGAAAATAATGTACATTAGTATGCATTCTATAATTGAACATTTATACAGCCTGCAGAGAGAAATAAGTACATTTCCACACTGTCAACAAATGAGGGAGTCAGATGATTAGGGAACAATATGAAGTGTAACCTGGACTTCATTATATTCTCAGTACTTAAAGGGGTTGTAAAGGTAAAAAATGTTTCCCCTAAATATCTTCCTTTACCTGAGTGCAGTCCTCTTTCACTTACCTCATCCTTCGATTTTGCTTTTAAATGTCCTTATTTCTTCTGAGAAATCCTGACTTTCTGTTCTTCTGTCTTTAACTACACACAGTAATGCAAGGCTTTCTCCCTGGTGTGGAGAAAGCCTCTTGAGGGGGAGGGGCGAGCAGGAGAGTCAGGACGCTCTCTACTTTGCAGATAGAAAAAGGACCTGTGTGTTAGTGGGCGTCCTGACCCTCCTGCTTGCCCCCTCAAGAGGTTTTCTCCAGAGTTTTTTTTTTTTTTAAACATTTTTCACTTTTGTTCCTATTACAAGGAATGTAAACATCCCTTACAATAGAAAAAAAAGCATGATAGGACCTCTTAAAGTGGTGTTCCGCCCCCAATAAAATATTAAAAACCTGCAGCTATACATACTGCAGCTGCTGGCTTTTAATAAATGGACACTTATTTGTCCTGGAGTCCAGTGATGTCAGCATCCATAACTGATGTTTCCATCAGCTGTTGGGTGCTACTGCCGCCATTGCGGGTAAGGGTACCCGACAGTGCAGCCTTTTGGCTTAACGCCGGGAACTTTGTGCGAGGCCCGCTCCTCTCTCCTACTGGCCTGGCAGCCAGGGGAGGTGGAGGGAGCCCCACGCTGATGTCACAGACGACAGCCCGGACTCCCGGAAGTGAGAAAGGATACCTGTCAAAGACAGGTATCCTGTCCCCCTCCCCCCGAAAGGTGCCAATTGTGGTACCGGAGAGGGGGAGGAATCTGATGAGTAAAAGTTCCATTTTTGGGTGGAACTCCGCTTTAAATATGAGATCTGGGTCAAAAATACCTCAGATCTTATATTTACACTCAAATGCAATAAAATAAAAAATAAAAAATATAATGTCATTTAAAAAATAAATAAATACAAAATAAAATGTCTCTTTAAGAGCTATGGGTGGAAGTGACGTTTAACGTTGCTTACGCCATGCAATGGTATGGAGGTGGGTGGGGGCCGTCTTCCCCTCTTTTGTCTCCATACCAGGCCAGGGAGAGGACCCAATGGCCTTTGCCGCTACCAACGGCTCTGGTAAGTGGCAGAGGGCACCGGAGAGCGGTGTGGAGGCCTTCTCCCACTGCCGATAAAAGTGATCTTGAGGTGAATCTTCTACAGAGACCACTTTTATATGAAACTGGACCGCTCACTGAAGAAGATAATAAAGAGGTTATGGTTTCTAGCTGCTGACGTAACAACAATATCCCTCTTCAAAGTGCCAACTTATATCGGCATGAGCTGGTCCAGAGGTGGCTATGCATGAAGGTAAAAAAACGTCAGTGTGCAGCTACCCCCTCAGCCCCCCTAATAAGTCGATCTTAATCCAGCAATGTGCACAAGACCTGAGATGCAGCAGCAGAGGCCATTGGCTCCCGTTGCTGTCAATCAAAGACAATGAGGTGGGCTGAGCCACAATCTGTGTCTTATGGATCGGAAGCGAGCACGCCCGAATGCCTCCACAGCAAGTGGCTTGCTATGGGGGCACTCTGCAAGGGTGAGAGGCCAAAACCACTGGCGGGGATCTGAGAAGAGGAGGATCAGGGCTACTATGTGCAAAACCACTGCATAGAGAAGGTAAGTATCACATGTTTGTTGTTATTTTTTTTATAAAAAAAAATGCACCTTTACAATCACTTTAAGCTTTTTCTGGTCTACCCCAAGTTCATTTTTGCCTAGAGTCTGGGATATGCATGTCATGGCATCATATACAATACAGCAGCTTGAAGGAGGCAGTGCTGGCCGTGCATTATCACGGAGCTGGCTGTTTGCTTCAGGAAGAGAGAGCAGGCCTCTGATGATACCAGAAGCAAAGTTGGTGACTATGCAGTATGCAGCTGTAGATCCCAGCAGACCAACACTGGATTTTCCAGGCATGTGTGCATATTTTGTGAATATAACAAAACTTAAAATGTAAAATGGTATTTAAAAAAATAAAAATAAAAAAAAACAGGAGGGGGGAAGTTTCTACTTAATATGTAATTGTCTGCACATGAAATCCAAAATCTGGGCTCATCGAAAATCGTCTAAATACAAAAAAAAACTCTTACTTGAATCTTCACCTGTGAAGTAATCCAACATAAAATTATTTCTGTACTTTGCCTCTGTGAAGGAGTTTATTGAACCTGTAGTGGATGGGCCTTCTGGGCCCTTCCCACAGATCTGCTCTCTGTACAGGGTATTTGAGGCACAGTAATGATGTCACTGCTACTTAAAAATGGTAAAATCTGGGTTTGCAAAGGCAGCCTTTATAGCTATTGAGAAATATACTTAAACCGGAGCTCCACTCTAAAGTGGAACTTCCGTTCATCGGAACCCTCCCCTCCTCCGGTGTCACATTTGACACCTTTCAGGGGGGAGGTGGTGCAGATACCAGTCAAAGACATTTATTTGCACCCACTTCTGGGAGTCCTCACTGCGGGGAGTCTGTGGATAGTGCGTCACTTCCCGCCACCGCCCGTTGTGTTCTGGGAAACACTCGGCTCCCAGAACACAACGGGAACCAGTGAGGACAGCGCTCAGCGACTTGCGCATGCGCCGTAGGGAATTGGGCAGTGAAGCCGGAGCGCTTCACTTCCTGATTCCCTCACCGAGGATGGAGGAGGGGGCAGCAGCAGAGTGACGAGCGATCGCTCGTCCTCTGCTGCCGACGGCACTGGACTCCAGGACAGGTAAGTGTCCTAATATTAAAATTCAGCAGCTGCAGTATTTGTAGCTGCTGGCTTTTAATATTTTTTTTCGGCAGAGATCCGCTTTAAATTAAGGTTTTTGTACCTGGCGTTCAACCTCAAAATAAGATGTTTTTGGAAAGAAGAGAGCTTAAATATGAGATACTTAAAACATCAGCTATCCTGGCTCAATAGCAGTGATTCTTTTGCTTGACTGGCTTTCTTAGTGGGACATTGGTAAATAACCTTTCTGGCTCATTATTGAAAAGAGCAGACTATAAGATTTGCAGACCTGTCTGTCTGGACTCCATCCAGACCACAGACTTCAATTACCAGCGCAAGCTTTGTGAACCTAGCGTAAAATTCAAACTACAATGTAACAAATAATAGAAGGTTTACTGGAATATTCACAATAATCTCTAGGAATAACTCCCATTCTAGCAACCAATTCAATATACCGTACATCAGACAAATTAAAAAGCAATGTCAGCATTTATTTGGTCTTTTCTAAGAGCCTGCCAGCAGGAGATTTGGGGGAAGATTTGGCATGCAGTAGACACTCATTGGATCTAGTCTCTTGACCTCTTTCCAGAGTGTATATTTTATATTTTATATCTTTAACCTTGCTCACAGCATCATGCCGGTATATTTTTCTTCTTTTAGAAAATGTCAGAGTAAAGAAAAATGTAATACTTTTATATATGTGCACTGTGCTGGATGTGCGTCCACTCTGGGCTACTTAATTTATAGTGATCGCTACCCCTAATTCAACAATCACAAACATTACTTAATACTGCCCTCAACTCACCTGTCCTACTCTATACCAGTTTGAAAGATGGTCTGTTTGCTGGTATCTAAATATCTGTCAATGACGAACGGAAGAGTCAGATTGGCCATACATGCCCCAAAAATAGCAAGAATTTCTTCAGATTTGTATTATGGTTTGTGATGATCTGACTGTGTATCACAGGGTGTATGTTGTATTAATCAGCGTCTTTTGTGATCTGAAACTTTTATTTTTGGGTATGTTGATATCATCCCCCCACCCCAATTTTCTGGGACTTTTATTTTCTCAAATTATAGCTAGTGGCAAAATTAGATAAATGTGATAGTGGAAGTAAATAGATTGTTACACAGAGTTTCACAGCTGCTATCGAGAGATTTCTCGAGAGCTGTAACAGGAGACAATAAATAACTTATTGTACATGGGTAATGTTAAATGGGATCGCAGGAGAAATAACATGACTTATGTTAACCACTTCCCACCCACCCAGCAGAATGACTGCTGGAAAGTTGTTGTATTATCCTGAATTGAGCATCGTGACATCCAGCAGGATTAGCCACTAACGCGCACCCGCGGGGGCGTAAAGTGTAGCGATAGTGTGGTGTGTCAGTCTGACACACAGCATCTCTGATCCCTGTAAAGAGCCTATGATGTAGGCTCTTTACCATGTGATCAGCTGTGTCCAATCACAGCTGATCACATGGTAACCAGGAAGTGCCGTTTATCGGCTTTTCCTCCACTCACGCTGACAATCCAACTATTAAAATCTTGTAATAAGCAGATTAGACAGGGAACATACATTTTTAAATAGACTAGTGAAGATGTAAACTTTAATGTATTCCTGAAGTGTTATCATTGTTTGTTTAGAATCTAATGCCGCGTACACACCATCACTTTATGTGATGAAAAAAAACGACACTTTCTGTGAAGTAAAAAATTACGTTTTTGAAACTTCAATTTTCAAAGACGAAGTTGCCTACACACCATCGTTTTCTCACAATGATCTTGCAAAGTGAGGTTACGTTCCACCACGTTTTACCATTGAAGCTTGCTTCATAAGTAGCTTCTGGGCATGCGCGGGTGAAAAAACGTCTTAGAAAACAACGTTTTTTGCTACACACGGTCAATTTCTGTGAAGTAAAAAGTGCACTTTTGAAAAACGACACATAAAATTGAAGCATGCTTCAATTTTTTTTGGTCGTTTTTTACAAGACATAAAACGACGTTTTCCCCCACACACAGTCAATTAAAGTGACGTTTTTAAAAACGTCATTTTTTTTCATCACATAAAGTGATGGTGTGTACGCGGCATAAGGCTCTCTGTGAATTCTCACCACAGGTACTAAGGGAAGGTAGCAAAGTGTCTTTTCCTTCTAATCAAGCACCAGCACAAATGGTTTATCTGTGAGTGACACATTAGTTGTGTAATGCCGCATACACATGGTCGTTTTTTGTGATAAAAAAAAACTATTTTTTTAAAAAAATGTCATTTAAAATGACCGTGTGTGGGGAAAACGTCATTTTATGTCTTCTGAAAAATGACAAAAAAAAAATTTGAGCATGCTTCAATTTTTTATGTCGTTTTTCAAAACTTCATTTTTTGTGTCATTTAAAATGATAGTGTGTGGGTAAAACGACGTTTCAAACAATGTTTTTAAACCCGCGCATGCTCAGAAGCAAGTTATGAGGCGAGCTTGAATGGAACAGAGTGCCGTCGTACGTGCTGAACGTAACCGCGCTTTGCTAGAGCATTTTGAAAAAACGATGGTGTGTAGGCAACGTCGTTTTTAAAAATGAAGTTTGAAAAACGTTGTTTTGTTTCATGATTTAAAACGTCATTTTATTTCATCACAAAAAACGACCGTGTGTACGCGGCATAAGAGATATCACAACATAACTTGGGGGCTGTTTATCTAAGACTGTAATAATGTCATGCATGCTGTAATTCTCTTCTTTAGAAAACCAAGTGAAATGTAAAAAATCTTTTTATCCATGCATGACATGTTTAACACCAGGTATAATACTAGAGCCAGCTTTGTACAGGCAACTTGATTGATTCTTAAAATGTGCAAGAAATAGACTTGAAATGTATTATACAAATGAAATGTATTGCTATCATCTAATCTGTATTTTGGTATGCGTAACACATGTTGTGTACTTAGTGAAGAACTGGCAAACACTGGGGCAGATTCACAAAAGAGATACGACGGTGTATCTCCTGATACGCCGTCGTATCTCTGAGATACGACGGTCGTATCTATGCGCCTGATTCATAGAATCAGGTTACGCATAGATCTCCCTAAGATCCGACAGGTGTAAGTGACTTACACCGTCGGATCTTAGGCTGCAATTCTAGGCCGGCCACTAGGTGGCGATTCCATTGCGGTCGGCGTAGAATATGCAAATGACTAGTTATGCCGATTCACGAACGTACGCTTTGCCCGTCGCTGTAAATTTACGTTGTTTCCGTAGAGATACGCGGCGTAAAACTAAACCTGCCCTCTAGGTTGTCTAGCCAATGTTAAGTATGGCCATCGTTCTCGCGTCGAAATTTGAAATTTCACGTCGTTTGCGTAAGTCATCCGTGAATGGCGCTGGACGCCATTTACGTTAACGTCGAAGCCAATGACGTCCTTGCGATGTCATTTAGCGCAATGCACATCGGGAAATTTTAGGGACGGAGCATGCGCAGTACGTTCTGCGCGGGAACGCGCCTAATTTAAATGGTCCCCGCCCCATTTGAATTAGGCGGGCTTGCGCCGCGCGGATTTACGATACGCCGCCGCAACTTTACAGGCAAGTGCTTTGTGAATCAAGCACTTGCCCGTAAAACTTGCGGCGGTGTAACGTAAATGTAATATGTTACCCTGCCGCAGAGTAAGGCGATTCTACGTGAATCTGCCCCACTATATTTAACCTGTGGAGCAATTTTGCTGTCAGTGGTCAAGGGTACCTTTTAATAACAAGTGCAAATACTTTGAAGTTATTGCCTATTTATATTCACTGAAACATGATTTTTTGTAATACTTTTATAGTAAAGTAGAACTCCAGCCAAAACATCTTTCTAATTCTAAATACAGTAGATAAGGATTGGGTCCTCTGTCAGTTTTTTTATTCCTGTATCAGATATAGAAGAAGGAGAGCACCAAACAAAAGTCCAGGAAATTATTGTCCCCAGTATCTATCAAAGAATGCATTTCAGGGGTTCTAAAAGTTTCTCTTTATCAGGGCTATAAAGTGGAAGTTTAAAAATAAAAAATAAGGACACACTAGCCCTCTCACTCACAGGCAGCAATAAAAGGTATGTTCTGAAAGGTATGGTGAATGGTATCAGAAAACAAACAAAACAGAAGGTACAAACATATTGCCTTTAGTAGATTCAAAATAATAGCTATGCTTCACAACACACTTTTGGCAACATTCATAAAGCTTCTGGAAACTGTCAGCAATGACCTCTTTAAAAATCAATTGCATAACCACTGGAACACATCCAGTTGGATTGCAGCCATGTCCCCAAAACGTACACCTTTCCTGTCGCTCTTTAGGCCAGGAAACAGAAAGAAATCTGCAGGCTAGGGATGAGCCGAACACCCCCCAGTTTGGTTTGCACCAGAATCTTTGAACGAACCGAAAGTTTGTGCGAACTTTAGAACCCTATTAAAGTCTATAGGACTCGAACGTTTGAAATCAAACGTGCTCATTTTTAAGGCTAACATGCAAGTTATTGTCCTAAAAAGGGTCTGGGGATCCGGGTCCTGCCCCAGGGGACATTTATCAATGCAAAAAAAGTTTTAAAAACTGACATTTTTTTTCGGAAGCAGTGATTTTAATGATGCTAAAAGTGAAAAAACAAAGTTAAATATTCGTTTAAATATTGTACCTGCTGGGTGTCTATAGTATGCCTGTAAAGTGTCACGTGTTTAGAACTGTCCCTGCACAAAATGAAATTTCTATAGGAAAAAAAAGTAATTTAAAACTGCTTGTGGCTTTAATGTAATGTCTGGTCGTGGCAATATGGATGAAAATCATTGAAAAAAATGGCATCCACCCCCCCCCAGGCTATTACCAGCCCCTTTGGGTCTTGTATGGATATTAAGGGGAACCCCGCACCCAAATAAAAAAAAAGAAAAGGCGTGGGGCCCCCAGGGACTGTAAATCAAAATACTGGAGGTCCCTGCCTGTATTTGTATGAGAACACCAGCAATTGTATTCAGGTAAGCTTTAGCTGCACTCTGTGCAAAGGACACAGTACACTAAGTGAAAATATTGCAGCTAGCACAATCACCTGCCTGCCTGTCAGAATATTAGGAAGAGAATACAGGAACGGATTTAGCTAAACTGAATACAGTGTATAAATATATATACAACACTTGAGATGCATATATATCCTCAACACACTGTAACTGAAGCTAACTGACTCACATGCCTGCTCTATCTAACTCAAATTAAATGACACTGGGCCATATTCTCATAGAAGTTACGATGGAGTATCTCAGGATACTCCATCGTATCTCCCTTTTTTGGCCCGTGTATCTATGCGACTGATTCTTAGAATCATTTTCGCATAGATACACTTAAGATCCGCCATCTGTAAGTCACTTACACTGGCGGATCTTAAATGTAATGACGCCGGCCGCCGCTAGATGGCATTTACGTGAAGGACTCATTTGCGTATGCAAATGATCCTTCCACGCCGATTCCCGAACGAGTTTGCGTCGCGTAACCGTCGCTAACGTCGTTTGCGTAAGCGGAAACTTACTCCTGCTATATGAGGAGTAAGTTTCCGCAAGTCCCACGTAGGCCATTTTACGGATGGCGTCGGGTCCGCGTCGTGTTTTTTCGTCGGGTACGTCGTTTTACTAAGTCGTTCTTGAATACGACTTTACGTCAATGACGCACACGTCGGCGTCATTGACGTTTTCCACCGAGAACTGGAGCATGCGCACTGGGCTTTTTGAAGCCCGGCGCATGCGCAGTTCATTAGAATCGGGGGCACGCTTAATTTGAATACAAGCCGCCCCCTTGGAGATCCGCCAGGCTACGCCGGGGCATTTACACTCCGCCGTCCCAACTTACGGAGCAATATTTGGGGAATACAACACTTGCTCCTGTAAGTTGGGACAGCGGAGTGTAAGTGCCTTAAGCGCAGCCCGCGGATTTTTAGAGAGAATATGGGCCACTGTCTCTCTCTCTGTCTTTAACCACCGATGCAACACACTATACAAGGCCACCACGCAGACGTCCTTATATAGTGTGGGGCGTTTACTACACCCCCTGAGACGTAATTGGACAAAGCCACCCTGGATTTGGCCAATTATGGCTTTCCGTTTTTTCCGCACTGTGATTGGCCAAAGCATGCGGGTCATAGTGCATGCTTGGCCAATCATCAGCCAGCAATGCACTGTGATGCCGCAGTGAATTATGGGCCGTGACACGCCACTGAAATTTGGTGCGAACGGCCCATAATGTTCGAAATTTAGCAAACGGTTGAACAGCCGATGTTCGAGACAGGATGAGGATGCAATATTGATTGCGAAACGCGTAGAGGCTGCTGATACCCACTGAATCACACGCTAATCGTGAGGTAGGCGCTGGGAGAACTCGAAAGGAACTACCTTTACCATCCATCTTGCCTTTACTGTGCATACATGGTTGGAGAAGCTTGGTGCCGGCATATGGGCACATTTAAATGTGAGTGCATAACTTGTTTGTTTTTAAATAGTCAATAATTTTTTTTTACATACTACACCATGAGGGGCACTCCTCTTTTTTTATGAGCCATTATAGGAGAGATAGAGAGCCCATTGGCACATTCAAGGCATCTGGCAATTGGTGAACAGACGTGTAAAAGGATTGGTTATCCTGGGAATGAACCAAAGGCATTTGATTGTTTGAGATCTGGTGAGTGGCCATTTCTAGCGGTGACGGGAATATCACAGAAGTGGTGTCATTATCGATGTGTTATAAACTCACGGGAGAAGCACTTATATGAATATTTGACCAGCACACTGGGACTTTAATGAATAGAGGACTTATTTTGCAATCCTCTATCTATTTGTCACACATATATGTTGTTTTATTATTTTCTTTCCATTTTTCATTATAACACTTGTTTGCCTTGGACGGGCAGCCACCTTTCATATATTGGATAAGGGCACTAAAGTAATATGTGAGCACTATGTCATAACTGTATGGGCAGATTCATGCAAGCTTTATATAGTTTTATGTTTTTTGGTGTGCTTTTATAATTTTTTTAGAAGAATATCGGCACATTTATTTAAACAGAGGTGATACGTATCGATGATCTATAACCTAATCAGTACCTAGGAACAGGTGGTGAGATAAAAAAAAGGGGAGCACAATCCACTTACCACACACATTTCTTAAAGGACCAGGCACCACCAGGTGCCTTGAGCCCTCTTTATTGATTGCAGCACACCCACTATTATAAATTTCCATTTGCGCCAGCAACATCTCTACTGATTGGCATATGTTATGTATACATTTTTACATGTGGATGGCCATGGGGACTTACCTGCCCATCCACATGTTGGGTGCTTCCCTGGTGGTCCTGGGCGGCATCCTGGTGGTCCAGTGTGGGTATCCGAGGGGGGGCTGCACTGATAAACAATCATAATCATTGCATACCCCCCCTGTCAGGAGAGCCGCCGATCGGCTCTCCTCTACTCGCGTCTGTCAGACGCGAATGAGGAAGAGCCGATCAATGGCTCTTCCCGTTTACATCGTGATCAGCTGTTATTGGACACGGCTGATCATGAGGTAAAGAACCTCCGCCGGAGGCTCTTTACTGAGATCGGTGTTGCGGTGTGTCAGACTGACACACCACACCACAGATCGCCGCGATGCGTGTCCCCATGGGCGCGCATCGGCTGTTATTCTGCAGGACGTCAATAGACGTCCAGTCAGGATAATACAACCACTTCCCGGACGTCAATATGCTATTGACCGGGCGGGAAGTGGTTAAATAGTGCATTGAGGTTGGCTTGTAAGTTGGAGACATCCCATATGGAAGTTGCAAAGACTGAAATTATACTTTTAATCCCAGACTCTATATTATTTGTTTTTTAAATGTAGGTACCATACTGGCCTTGTGTCAATCCAATGGTATTATGCCAGTCAAAGAGTCCAATGGCTTACAAATGACAGAGCTAATTTCTTTTAGGACATGTGGGTGTATGCCATTTGGTCCAGGTGCTTTATACACCTTTATTTAGTCTAAATATAGTATTTCTGGACCATATTAATCATTATAGTGGTTCATTTGGCGCTAATCATTGAGGGGCGTGCCCTCGTTAACAATGGCACAAGGGCGACTGCATGTCCTGCAACAGGATAAGCTCCATTGGATCTGTAATCTGTTAGGGTGGAAGCCACAGAGAGTGAAAATTTTGACTACTCAGACTAATAAGTATTTGACCCTTGCTATCCAGTGGTAGAAGCAGCACAATAATTATTATTCATATCAGAAAAAGCTATCATGTAGAAAATGTTTATTGAGAGGAGGCGTTTATTAAGTGAGATGTTTACTATATACAATTTTGTTTTACAAGTAAACATTTAATACAATACGTACCCATAAGAGCAATATAGAACAGTTTCCTTCAGACATGTTATTTTAGGTTGAACTTTCTGCGTGGTGCTGTCTAAAGGGAGGCTAAGAGTAGGAGTCACTGCTCTTACCTAGTAACTCATATGCATACATCTCAGCTTGAGTTGTCGAGTTCTGTAAACAACAAAGCAAAAAAGATAAAGAAAAAGCACCTACCTTGGCAATATGAGAGGGCAACAGCTAAATGATGGTGTCACAAGCTAAATAGAGACTATCAGCCAGATTCACGTAGAGCGGCGTATGTTTAAGCGTGCGTAGCGCATCTCATATGCGCTACGCCGACGTAACATAGAGAGGCAAGTACAGTATTCACAAAGCACTTGCTCCCTAAGTTACGACGGCGTAGCGTAAATGGGCCGGCGTAAGCCCGCGTAATTCAAAGTAGGCTGGTAGTGGGCATGTTGTATTGAAATGAATCGTGACCCCATGTGAATGCATGGCCAAACGAACTGCGCATGCTCAGAATCACATCGCAAATACTCCCTACGATACAACGTCTCAATGCGTACGACGTGAACCTAACTTATGCCCAGCCCCATTCACGTACGACTTACGTAAACGATGTAAAACCCAATGGCACTTCCGACGTCCATACCCTAAACGACAGACCAGCTTTTTGGTGGTTTAACATTACGCCGGAAAAAACGCCTTACGTAAACGACGTAGATTACAGCGACGGGCGCAAGTATGTTCTTGAATCGGCGTATCTAGCTCATTTACATATTTGACGCGTAAATCAACGGAAGTGCCCCTTGCAACCAGCGTAAATATGCACCCAAGATACGACGGCGTAGGAGACTTATCTTGGCAAAATTCAGGCGTATCTCATTTTAAGAATGAGCGCATAGACACGACGGCGCACATTCGGACTTACGAAGGCGTATCTACTGATACGTCGGCGTAAGTCTCTGTGAATCCGGGCCTATGAATTGGTCAGGCTAGTGGCCTGGCTAAAAGATGTTTCTGATATCTGTACTTGTAAGCTATAACGCTGTGCTAGTAGCATAATTTGTGTTTGGTTACCTACTGTTTATGACAGCAGTGCCAAACATAGACTTGCTTTGCATCCATACATTAACATCAGCACATGCATATAGAGAAAATATATACTATTAGGTCTACAAAAATCTGTAAAACTCTCCTCTGCAATCTTCAACTTTGGTGTATGAGCACTATTAAAATAATTGTAATGACCTTCTATTTGGAATAAGTTCACCAAGAACATGACAATTTCATGCAAACTGTTCTTCAAGTATAAACTGTCCTCTTTAATTGGCTAGTTATAATTTCTATGGAAGGCAAAAAAATTGTATAATATCAGAATACATTATTCAATGAGAAAGTGATTTATTGCATCTATGTGCTAAACTGTTCACATGTTGTTAACGAGTAGCAGAGTATCTTAAAGAAAATCCTTATTAGAACTACACATGATACAAAAATAAAAATTTAAGTGAACAGGGTTATTAGTAATTGCATTGTTCACATTTTTATTTATTTTTTGAAAATCACATTTTACTTGTGTATTCACAAGGTAAGGTTATCCTTAGATGTACTACATATTTTTTATAGTCATTATGATGCAATATATGTTACATAGTAGGGCTAATTAACAGCTTCTAAAAACTATTAATAAAAAAAAAAAAATTGTAATTATAGTGATCTTTTGTAGCTACCAAAGGTGCTACTATAATGCCCCATACACACGATCGGTTTTCCCGTTGGAAAAAGTAAGATGAGAGCTTTTGGTCAAGAATCTGCTGGAAAAGGATAGAGAGCAGGCTCTATTTTTTTTCCCATCAGGGAAAATTCCAACGCATTCTCGGAAACAAATCGACGCATGTTCAGAAGCATAGAACTACATTTTCTCGCCTCGTCGTAGTCTTTTATGTCACCGCGTTTTTGGCACCGAACTTTTGTGTGACTGTGTGTATGCAAGGCAGGCTTAAAGCGGGAGTTCACCCATTTGTAAAAAAAATTTTTTTTCTCCCCTTAGCTTCCTGCTCGTTCGGTCTAGGGGAATCGGCTATTTGTATTAAAATATGAGCAGTACTTACCCGTTTTCGAGCTGCATCTTCTTCCGTCGCTTCCGGGTATGGGTCTTCGGGAGCGGGCGTTCCTTCTTGATTGACAGCCTTCCGAGAGGCTTCCGACGGTCGCATCCATCGCGTCACTCGTAGCCGAAAGAAGCCGAACGTCGGTGCGGCTCTATACTGCGCCTGCGCACCGACGTTCGGCTTCTTTCGGAAAATCGTGACGCGATGGATGCGACCGTCGGAAGCCTCTCGGAAGCCTGTCAATCAAGAAGGAACGCCCATTCCCGAAGCCCATACCCGGAAGCGACGGAGAGGATGCATCTCGTAAACGGGTAAGTACTGCACATATTTTAAAATAAATAGCCGATTCCCCTAGTAAAAACGAGCAGGAATCTAAGGGGGAAAAGTGCCCTCTAAGGGTGAACCCCCGCTTTAAGCGGAATTCCGTCGGGAAAACCAATCGTGTGTACAGGGCGTAAGTGTAAATATATATATATATATGTACTCATACATTTCAATCTATTTGAACCGAAACAGCAATTAGATATGAGAATACTGACTATTACCTCACTAAAATATATACAGATGTGATCCTGGGAGTCTATGTAATATACTGTATGTATACTTTATTGTGCCAACACTCAAAATGTGAAATATTATTTGATCTTTAATGGTATATTAAATTACATGTAAATACAGAGAATTCATCTGACCTGTGTTGGCTCCCTGTGCCTTTATTCCTGCAAGAAGATTCCCCAAAGTAAGGCCTTGGCAGTAGTCACAATAATTACACTCCAAAACAGGTCATCTACTGAAAAAAAAACAGCATTTTTTCATCAGAGTACCTTAAAAGCCCCAGTGCAAGACCACTTTTCGAGCCCCACTTTCAGCTACTGACCAAGTAAAAATTTAAATTGACAGCTAGATAGAAATGTCTAAGGCCAAACACATCAAGTTCCTCGTCGAGTTCAGTTTTGAAGCCGCCGAGGATCTCGGCGGGCCAACTTTCCTCATTGAACAACGAGGAAATAGAGAACATGTTCTCTATTCGGCCCGACGAGTTCCTCGTCGGCTTCCTCGCTGAAAAGTGTACACACGACCGAGTTTCTCGGCAGAATCCAGCTCCGATCGAGTTTCTGGCTGAATTCTGCCGAGAAACTCGGTCGTGTGTACGGGGCCTAAGGCATGTGACCATGGGAGGGGTTCCACCACTCTTCTGACAAACATCTACAGTAGTAAAAGTGGACCGCCATTTTATTCTCTAGGGTGTCTGAAAAATATATATAATGTTTGGGGGTTCTAAGGAATTTTCTAGCAAAAAAAAATATTTGAACCACTTCAATACCGCACATAGACATATGGGGCCAGATCCACAAAGATCTGCCTATCTTTAGGCAGGCGTAGCGTATCTAAGATACACTACGCTGCCTTAACTTAGAGCGTAGTTTCCGTATCCTAAAATAATTTGCGCCATAAGTTACGGCGGCGTAGTGTAAATGTGTCGGCGTAAGGGTGCGCAATTCAAATGGATAAGATGTGGCCGTGTTTTATGGTAATTCATCTTGAACCCACGTAAATTACGTTTTTTTTTTAACGGCGCATGCGTCGTCCGTGGGGGTATCCCAGTGCGCATGCTCGAAATCGCGTCGAAAATAGTCAATGCTTTTGACGTGAACGTAATTTACACAAAGTCCTATTCGCGAACGTTTTACGCAAACAACGGAAAATTTGATGCTGTCCCGACGTCCATACTTAACATTGCATACGCCTCATAGACCCAGGGGTAACGTTACGCTGAAAAAAGCCTTACGTAAATGACGTAAAAAAACATTTGAGGATCGGCGTATCTAGCTAATTTGCATACTCTACGCGGAAATCAACAGAAGTGCCACCTAGCGGCCAGCGAAAATATGCACCTTAGATCCGACGGCGTACTAAGACGTACATCAGTCGGATCGAGCCCACATTCAGTCGTATCTTGTTTTGTGGATACAAAACAAAGATACGATGGGGCATCTTAGAACTTACGCGGCGTATCAATAGATACGCCGGCGTAAGTTTTTTGTGGATCTGGCCCATGACGTCCACGTCTCCCATCCCGGGTGGATGTCATATGACGTCCTGTACTTTGTGCGGTAATATCTGAATGATACCTGCGGCTAGAGGCATCATTCAGATATCATTGTGTTCCGGCGTCGATCCTGCGCACCATAAGAACGATCATAGTGGCGGTTCTACTGCTTGATCGTTCTAATAGGTGGCGGGAGGGGACACCCCCCTACTGCTGCCATCCGGTGCTTCTCCGGGCTCTCCCGTGCCATCGGGGGCCCGGAGAAAGAATCGCCCAGCGCCGGATAGAAAGCATAGAGATGACTGGTGACCAGATGGTCACCAGTCATCTCTATGACCGTCGGAGGCCCAGGTGCGATGTGATGACGTCACGCCCGGGTACCAGAATGTAAACAAAGCCACAATTGAGGCTAGTAAGCATGAGATCAGTGAATTTGTTTTTCACAACCTCATGCTTTCCAGCCTGGAGGTGAGATGTGGGGTCTTATTGACCCCGTATCTCTCCTTAAAGAGGACCTGTCACACACCTTTCCTATTACAAGGGATGTTTACATTCCTTGTAATAGGAATAAAAGTGATACATTTTTTTTAAAAAAGTGTAAAAAATAAATAAAGTAAAACAAATAAAATAAATTAAAATGCCCCTGTCCCCGGTAGCTCGCGCTCAGAAGCGAATGCACATGTGAGTCCTGCCCACGTATGTAAACGTTGTTCAAACCACATATGTGAGGTATCGCCGCGTGCGTTAGAGCGTGTGCAACAATTCTAGCACTTGACCTCCTCTGTAACTCCAAACTGGTAACCTGTACATTTTTTTTTGTTTCATTCTTTTTTATTATTATTGAGAAAAGGAAATATAAGAAAGACAGTAACATGGATTGTAGGATGATACACAGCACTACAAACAATATTACAGCAGTTGCAGGATAGTAGGCATCACAAACCAGTTATGGCATAATTACGATGCATGTTACAAAGTACCTGTACATTTTTTCAAAGCGTTGCCTATGGAGATTTTTAAGTAACAAAGTTTGGCGAAATTTCATGAGTGTGCGCAATTTTAAAACGTGACATGTTAGGTATCTATTAAAATGTCATATTTCATATTTTACAAAAAAATTGTGCTAACTTTACTGTTTTGTTATTTTTTAATTAATGAAACCATTTTTTTCCCCAACAAAGGCGTTTGAAAAATGATTGCGCAAATACCGTGCAAGATAAAAAGTTGCAATGACCGCCATTTTATTCCCTAGGGCAGTGATGGCGAACCTTGGCACCCCAGATGTTTTGGAACTACATTTCCCATGATGCTCATGTACTCTGCAGTGTAGTGTAGCATCATGGGAAATGTAGTTCCAAAACATCTGGAGTGCCAAGGTTCGCCATCACTGCCCTAGGGTGTCTGATAAAAATATATATATATAATGTTTGGGGGTTCTGAGTAATTTTCTAGCAAAATAATGATGATTTGTACATGTAGGACAGAAGTGCCAGAATAGGCCTGGTATGGAGGTGGGTATAAAAGCCCTGTATTGAAGTGGTTAAACAAAAAGTCTCAAAAAGAGGCTCGGTCCTTAAGTGGTTAATGTTTTGTAGCTGGATCCATTAGGTCTGTCATCGCTGATTTTACTTCGTAGCTGGACATGGTCACAGAAATACATCAGGTTAAAGCTTTAACATAGTTTGCCATTTCTAGGTTCCAACAGAATGATGTGCTGTGAGTATGACCTGCTGTTTACACAGCAACCCCTGGCCAAGGAAGAGAAATAATGTCTGCTCTTAAAATAAGAACAGAGAATGCGAGTCATTTCAGGGTATTTTTTTCTATTTGACTGAAAAAATTGAGAAAAAAAAGAGGCCTATTTCACTTGGGAGCCAGTATAGTTAGAAGAAAAACACCTGTTCTTTCTTTTTTCGCACACATATGCTCCAAGGTGAACTGATCACAGCTGCCGAGGATGACACAAAGTGCGGCCTGGCAGCTGCAAATAGCAGCACAAATAGAACAGGGAGTTTCACGGTGAGGGAAAGCAGAACGCTGTCCTGGTAAAGCTGCATTGTTGTTTGAGGAGAAGGGCTGGAGGCAGACAAGTAACATCTCACTGCACAATTGTTTATCACTGGAGGAAGATGCTTATTGTGTGTTTTAGAATAGATTTTGCAATGAAATCATCATCATTTCCACAAAGTTAAACTTACTGTTCTCACGGCTAAAATACATTTTTTATGAACAGATTTGGCATAATGCAATCAAACCAGCAATGCCATCTGGTCAATATTTTTAGTAAAAGTAAAATACTGTGATGGATGAAATCAGTGATGTATCAAAGGAGGGGGACTTAAAGATGTAGCAAATGTATGAACACATTAGAGGTAATTTGTTAAAAGACAGTAAGCAATTAGCCGTCTCTTATTAATTACAACACATGCAAACCTTATTTGTAATTTTTCAACCAGGGTGCATGCATATTCTTTATTTTACTTCGATTTGGATAGAGTGGGGAACCTCCATTAGGATTTTACTGTTGTCTGGGGTGGGGGGGGGAGTAAATAGGCAGACCTTGGCTGGGTCCACTTTAAGGCCTCAGTTAAATTGGTACTCCCACATTTAGCATTTCTAAATGCAGAAGAAATGACCCAGGGTGTATAAATCACTTTATGCCTCCCAGATCACCATAAATAAAGACATGGATGAGCAATTTTGGGGTGGAGGAACTTTACGGGCCTGCACAGAGTCCTGACCTCAACCCAATAGAACACCTTTGGGATGAATTAGAGCAGAGACTGTGAGCCAGGCCTTCTCGTCCCAAAATCCAAAATCAGTGCCTGACCTCACAAATGCTCTTCTGGAAGAATGGTCAAACATTCCCATAGACACACTCCTAAACCTTGTAGACAGCCTTCCCAGAAGAGTTAATTATTATTATTATAGATGCAAAGGGTGGGCCAACTCAATATTGAACACTACGGACTAGGACTGGGATTAAAGTTTATGTGCGTGTAAAGGCAGGCATCCCAATATATTTGGTAATATAGTGTGTATATATATATATATATATATATATATATATATATATATATATATATATATATATATATAATGTAGTTCCAAGGGTAGCCATGTTACAATGTTTGAAGTAAATGCCCAGGTGCTCATCCACAAAGAAATTCATATAAATCTGAAACTGATTTGGAGGCACTCACGGGTCTTGCAGAGGAGGAAGTGTTGTCAGCGTTTCAATGGAGCTCAAGAGAAAGATGGACCGAGCTTCATCAAAACATTGACAATAAAACACTATTAAATAAAAGAAAAATATGAGAATGGTGCGCTTATTCAATAATGCGCCATAAAGTATTATACTCAAAGAATGAATATGATGAGTATCCAAACATACAAATAAATAAATGTGAATAAAAGTCCAACTAAAGCCCAATGGTAGGAGTCAGTTCATATAAAGGTAAAAATCTCAGAGGGATAACTTGATAGAAGAAAAAAAAGACAAAATATCAATCCAAACATCGACTGTTAAATTTATGAATTGGCCGCTCACATCCAACAATGACCCAAGGGTCAAACAAGGCTCATCAGATGGTCAGATAAGGAATCCTGCTGATGGATCTGTAAAGGCATACAGGTCCCAGGCGAACTACATCCAAAACATTGCATCAAAACGTCTTGGGTAATTCCATATATAGAGGAAACAGCTCGCTCCAAGGAATAACAATTCTTGTATAAATGGCGCCTCAAAGGAAACAAAGAACAGCCATAGTGCAATATTGCCAAATGAAAAGTTAATTTATTTAGTAAAAGAAGCTTATTACATCAAGTAATCCCTGAGAAAGTCATGTGACCAGTGACACAACGCATCTGGTAGAGCCTTGTGACGTCAAAGTGGTTGCAGCTGATTCATGATCACTATACATGCTTTATATATATTTTTTTCTGTGTTTATTTTCATTTTATTCACTGGAGGCTGATGGTTTATATAGTAGCACAATATTTTCCCTTATAACACAATAAAACACTATTGCTGCCCGAGAAGTTTTTGCATTTTTTTTGCAGGCATGTTAAAAAATAATTTTAGGCCTGAAGACTGTATAAACCCCCCCAAAAATTCTATATTTAATGAATACAGACACTATAGAGAATAAAATAATGGTATTTCCAATTTTATTGTTACACAATATTGCTGTAAAGGTTTAGGAAATGCAACATTTCTGTTAAAATTGCATTTATACACACTCCCAGTGTCTTCAGCCACAGTGTGTGTGTAAACCCACATTTACCATTTCTAATTGGATTTTGGATGCCCAGAATTCAGTTTTTACTAAATGCAGCTAAACTGACCGCACCGAAGCGCAGGTAAACGCACAGTGTTAATGGCAACATTGACAAATCATATAATGAATTTATATCTGTTTAGAAATGGTGCTAATTGAATATAAACACAGGTTTGACGTTTACAATGTAAATGAGGTCTAACAAAAAAAAAGAAGAAATCTGGTCATTATTATACCCCTGCAAAGCATTCATTATTACTTTCTAAGGCCCTGTTTATGCTTGTGGTTGGGAGGCAGTAAAACACACAGTTGAGACACTTTTTACCACTCCCCTGAAAGCGGGACTATACTCATTTAGGCTCCAGAGATTCGACATCACCAAGATCCTCACCAGACCACTGATATAATCAGGTGGCCAACTTCTGGGTCTCGTTTGCAGGGCACTTTTATTGGCCCGGGCATGAGTCCAGTCAGATACGGCATTGCCGAATTAGTACAATGAGCTGCATGTGGGTGACTTACTGTACAGAGGTAGACAGACAGGTAAGTAATTCCTGCTTGTTCCCCCAATTTTTACTTTGTTCTAAATTTCCACTTTAAGCTGCAAAGTCATTGGATAGGGGTGTACACATGCTGTGGCCATAATGCTTTGAATCACAAGTCAAGATATGGATATATGACTTTTCCTTATTGAGAAGTCTGTGGTTGGCTATGGAATATGAGCTCTGAGCTTTTGCTTTTCTCAAAAGCAATGTCTCATTTTTTTCTGATCTTTCAAATCATGGTAATCTTTAGATATATCCGCACAATAAACTTTGTCTCACATGAGTGAGCTGTGGCTTTAAACTTACTTTGTCTTATGATAGACTGCCAACTCTGTCTCTCTATGCTATTAATATGCTTTTTTTTTTTTTTTTTTTACTTTAGAGATCTTTAACAGTATGAATGAACTTCTCAGACAGATAATTGCAGCTTAATTATATTATACATATTGTGATCCCACTAAGAAGTACTTAGGGAATCCTTCGATACCAGTTTCATTTCTGCAATTAAACCTACCAGAAAATGTCCTCTAATTTCCATTTCATTTATTAAAGGCATGCACCTTAACAAAGCTAATGTTTGACTTGAAAGTTTTATCTAGTGAAAATTGTCAAAAAAACTTCTCTAAAGTAACTGATCACAAAGCATTTTTTACAGATACCTGCAGACCACATAAGCAACTTATATAAAGTACTTATAAATGCATAGTGAAAAAGCAACTACTCTTGATATATTGAATATTATATTAACTATTTTAGTATGCAGATCTGCGTCTCCCTGACTGGCTATTGTAGTCAAAATAAATTGAGAAAATTAGCTCCAAGTGGTTGTCTTACGCTGGGTTCACACATATGCGACCGCGGTTTCAGTGTGGTACTCCGGTGAGTTTCTGTTCACTGATTCAGGTGAAATGTTTACAAAAAAATGCACAGGATCCTTTTTAAAACAGCACCGTGGCCGCCTCGCACATGTGTGAACCGGCTCCATTGAAAGCCGGTCACTTTTACAAGTTATGCAAATTTGATGTGATTAAAAACACATCCAATTCTCGTATATGTGAACCGAGCCTTAAGAGTCCATATTAGTTTACTGCAGGTTAAAGTGTGACAACAGGAGAACAAAAGGTATCTAACGTGTTTTGGGAGCAGTCCTCTTCATCAAGGTTGGAACAAAATACACTGATAATCAAAATAGTAGGAAATTAAAACATGTTGGAATTGTAGCCGTCGGCCACATTGGATCAGTTCCAGGTTTACCGACAGCTCCAGTAAGCTCCGAAAATATCGAGAAGCAGCGGGGGGCACCTCTCTCGCCCCCTCTAAATCTGCCACTGGGACCACTATTAACTGACACCAAACCACCTGTAGAACAAAATGATACAAGGGTAGCTGCTGCCATAACAACAGTATTTAAAGTCAAAGTCTTGACGTAAATGTACTGTAGGTGGTCGGCAAGTGGTTATATAATAATTTTGGGAGAGATAAATTACTTATATGTGTAAAGAAAAATATATCCGCTGGGCATTAAACAATAGTATTCTAGTGTGATGCTTATGCAGCGCCTGGTTACTTAAAAGGTACCGGTGCCAGTCAAATATAGAGGGGGATCAGAGTGTTAACTGACTCTGATCCAATTATTATGTTCAAATTAAGGCCTTTGTCTCAGCTTGGCTGTGCTGTGGGCTCATTCTGTTGTTCCTGGGGTGCTCTTCCCACCCCAGGAAAATAGGTGGCAGCAGTGGAGTCAAGGTTTGGGTGCTCTTTCCCAGCAGCCACTCAGGAGGGTTGAGCCCCGCTGTGCATGCTGGGGGAGGGTATTTATGGGGCAGATACCATGCTTCTGGGTTCTTCTTCGGAGTGTAGCACCCACCTTTAGGGTGACTGCGCATCACGGCGTAATGGCCTTCCAGGTCGGAGTGCGCGTGCCACGCGGTGTTCCTGGTCCATGTTGGTCCGGAACATTTGAGATGTGGCAGGGAGCCCAGTAGTCGACTGGGTTCCCAATTTTGAAGATCCCAAGCGAGGAAGCTGTTCGGTGGGGAGTCCATCTGAGGAGAGCCAATGAGAGGCTGGCGATCCAATAGGGTCTCGACAAACCACCGGGGATCAAGGTATCCAGACACAGAGAGACTAGTCACCTCTCAGTCGGTACCTGGAAACTATCTGAAGGAGATCCAGACGCAAATTCTACTAAGGAGGATCATCACCCGTAATCACAATCACAGAGAGGGCCTGTGGCAGAGGCTTTTCCCTGAGTTCATTTCAGGAGGGTCTGTGGCAGAGACTTTTCTTTCAAGTTCGAGCGATACCCTGGCTGCCATGTCAGTGAGAGTAGGCCTGTACAGGTAAGCTATACCCATTCTGGCTAGAGTGGCGAAGAATACAAAGCATTGTTGGAAGCAGGACTGTTTCCCTATTTTTGCGCCTGGGTCTGCTACTTCTTCTTTTACTTCACCTCACTCTTCATCACAAGTTTTACTGTTTTTGCCTGGCTGGGTAATAAAGAGCACAGCAAAAGACACCTGTCGTAGACATTCCGTTATCACTGCTATATGCACCATACACCCTAGGAATTCGGAGAGCCACGAGGTAAAGTGCCACCCAAAACAAACCAGCAGCTCCTCCGTGGGTAGTGCTACACTTACAACTGTATCTCCCTAAAAGAGATGACTACTGTTTATAATAAAATGTATTTTAGGTGTTTACGAAGCGCCAACAATTTTACGTGGCACTTTAAATATATATATTGTATATTCACATCAAACAGTTTAACAGGTTCTCTTTTTAAGAACAAACACATAAAAAATGAGTTTCAAAGATCTGTCTGCTATGTACGTGTGCTATTGATTTATTTTTTTCATGATATAAGTGCATTACTAACGAAGGCAGAGCTATGTATTCTACTGAATAAAGGATAACAGGATGAATTCAGTGTAGGTCACATACTGCTTGTAAAACGCTGTCTGCATTGGACTGATACTGTTGGAAAGAAAGGATGGCAAAACAAACAAAATGTGCAGATAAGACAAAGCTTGAAGCACACATACTAAGCACATCACAGCTTAGATTTGGTTTCAGTTATTATGAGATTTTCTTTTTTCATTTACAGTGACCTAGTCATAAACATTGTATGTAAATATGTAATAACGTAAGAAAGGCTTTAAAAAGCAACACGGTAAGCGTGTCCGTGATCAAATTGTAAAATCATTTATTCATTTCCACACTGTATTTCAATTATTTCCAACCTACTCCTGTTAATCTGAACACTCTTGATGATTTGGAAAGCCTGGTGACACCCTTCACTCTCATGCACTGCTTACCAGATATTGTGTGACCCTCTGATAAGAGTGGTCAACATACGCTCATCTTACAAAAACAATCCAACATCTCAAGTGGATGGGGGGGTCACTTTAGGATTGGTGAACAAACAGCTCCACCAATCAAACAGGGGCAGCTAGGCAATCATTACAGAGCAGTGCCAGGCTGAATGTAAAAGAGAAGCACTCCAATAGGGTGATATTGTAAAAACAAATCTCTCCTTTATCACTAAAAAAAGATGCACCCACATGTTTACAGAGGTCTTAAGCATTATTGTTATTATTATACAGGATTTATATAGCCCCAACAGTTTGCACAGTGCTTTACAACATGAGGGAAGACAGCACAGTTACAATACAAGACAATACAGGAGGAATCAGAGGGCCCT
Source organism: Rana temporaria (assembly GCF_905171775.1). Lineage (NCBI taxonomy): Eukaryota > Metazoa > Chordata > Amphibia > Anura > Ranidae > Rana > Rana temporaria. The sequence continues at coordinate 132,301,553 of NC_053492.1, read as the reverse complement.
ACCCGTTAGAGCTTACAATCTAGAAGGCATAAATCAGATGCAGCAAATGCAGACAAACCTGGCTTCCCACAACAAAGATGGCTCTGCCCTATGCATTTCAGGACATCATCAGGGGCACCTCTGTAAACATGTGAGTGCGTCTTTTTTTGCAATAAAGAAAAGATTGTTTTTACAATATCACACTATTGGAGTGCTTATTTTTTACATTTGGCCTGGAACGATTGTTGAGCTGCCATTGTTTGATTGTTGGAGCTGTTTGTTCACCGATATTAAAGTGACCCTCCCACCTACTTGAGATGAGCGTATGTTGACAATTCATATCAGGGGATCAGACTATATCTGGTAAGCAGTATATGAGAGTGAAGACTGTCACCTGGCTTTCCTAAGGATATCTTTTCCATCACAGTTGTGGGATCACTACAACTGTAATTTTCGGGCCTTTTTTCACCTTTATAAACCATTGATGTTCACTTATTCATATATGGTTTTTAACAATTAATATGAATATTTGATAAGTGTTTTCGAGTCAGAACACAGTGAATAGCAGCTTTGCATTTTTTTACTCTAGCACAGATTTTCACCAATTTTGAGTCTTGATGTTTGTAAACGTACTTTCTGAAGATCCCCACACATTTATTGCTTTGAATTTCGTGACACGTATTCATTATGTCCAGTGAGTAGGCACTGCTGTGTCACACATTTCACAGAGCCTGACTTCTGATTCACAGAGGTGCTAAGAGGAGGAGTTCCAGGATACAGAATCACAACATGAAAGGAGGTTTTTCAAGTATGTTTATATTAGATTGCAAAAAAATAACTACTGTTTGTTTTTCTACTACAATGCTGATGTTATAATATTAATGTGAATTCTGTGACCATAAAATTCCTTTAACCCACTCAAAGAGTCCTTACTAAAGGTGCATTAGGCTTTTTGCTTCTTCCAGTGAGAGCTAAGGTGCAAACATTCCAAGGAAAACAATAAAGCTGAACTCTAGGCAAACAGCTAAGCACTCAATCAAAATATAAGAGCAAATAAATTGCATATATGGTACCCACCAAATGATTTGTTTTTCTGTATATCCATCCAGCGATTTACAAAGCACTGCCACATACTATATGCAGCCTCAAGATCTGTCTGTTCTATGATGCTGTTCAGCAATACAGTAAAGCCGTGTACACACGATTGGTTTGTCCGATGAAAACAGACTGATGGACTGTTTTCATCGGACAAACCGATCGTGTGTGGGCCCCATCAGTCTTTTTTCCATCGGTGTTAAAAAATAGAACATGTTTTAAATTTTTCCTATGGATAAAAAACTGATAGAAAAATCTGATTGTCTGTGTGGAACTCCATCGGAGAAAAATCCACGCATGCTCAGAATCATGTCGATGCACGCTCGGAAGCATTGAACTTCATTTTTTTTTCGGCTCATCGTAGTGTTTTACGTCACTGCTTTTTTGCACGGTCGGAATTTAGTCTGATAGTGTGTATGCAAGACTGATGAAAGTCAGCTTCATTGGATATCTGACAAAAAAATCCATCGGATTAGATTCCATCAGAAATCCGATCGTGTGTACAGGGCTTAAGGTCACCTCTTGTCTGCAGTCAATGACTGGAGAGTGAAGGAGCAGCGACTCAATGATGAGGCTATCCCAAAGCTTTCTCCTCTTATCAGTGGGTTCCTCATCATAGCACAACTGATTGGTGTCTAGTGTGGCCCTTCCCTCTTCCAGTTAAAGTATTTCTGTTCAGGAGATGACAAAAGGATGACGTCAAATCAAACTCAGTTATTTATAGTAGTTGCATCTAGTTTATTATATTATTTATTATGGTTTATGAGGTACAGTATGGTAGTCATTGGTGTTTTTAAGTATCTTCCTGGAGCTCATCTTTAAATCTGTTCTAAAAGTTGTTTAACTTTGTGTTGGAATATAAAGTCCCTGACAATGTTTAAGTCAAATTTTTCAAGCTCTGTATAAATTTGTAAAGACTTATTTAGTTTAGCAAGAATAGTATCAGGCACAAAAAGGTAAGGGCCAGATTCACAGCCGAGATACGACAGCGTATCTCCTGATACGCCACTGTATCTCTGAGATACGCTTGTCGTATCTATGCGGCTGATTCATAGAATCAGTTCCGCATAGATAGCCCTAAGATCCGACAGGTGTAATTGAATTACACCATCGGATCTTAGGATGCAATTCTAGGCCGGCCGCTAGGTGGCGTTTCCATACCGGTCGGCGTAGAATATGCAAATCACTAGTTACGGCGATTCACGAACGTCCGCGCTACCCGTCGCTCTAACTTTACCTAGTTTCCGTCGAGATGTGCCGCGTAAAACTAAGGCTGCCCTCTAGGTGGACTAGCCAATGTTAAGTATAGCCATCGTTCCCGCGTCGAAATATGAAAATTCACGTCGTTTGCGTAAGTCGTCCGTGAATGGTGCTGGACGCCATTTACGTTAACGTCTAAGCAAATGACGTCCGTGCGACGTCATTTAGCGCAATGCACGTCGGGTAATTTTCCCGACGGAGCATGCGCAGTACGTTAGGCGCGGGAATGCGCCTAATTTAAATGGTGCCCGCCCCATTTGAATTAGGCGGGCTTGCGCCGAGCGCATTTACGTTACACCGCCGCAAGTTTACAGGTAAGTGCTTTGTGAATCAGGCACTTACGCTGCAAACTTGTGGCGGTGTAACGTAAATGGATTACATTACGCCGCCGCTGCGTATCTGAAATCTGTGTGAATCTGGCCCTAAGTGTTTTGGCAGGTAAGCCACAGATAATCCTCTACCTCACGAGTCTAGGATTTCTGCAGTGCACATTGCAGAATGGAAAAAGGTAGATAGAGTTTTCTTTTTCAAAGGAGGGAGTGCCTACTCTTAAGACAGACAGATCAAGATTGAATTTGCAAGCATAACATGATCATTAGATTTTTTATGTGATTGTGATGGTGAATTGTATGGCTGACGTTCAGGGATTGAATACAACTGCTCCTACAAATAAACTACAAAGAGGCAGTACTAAATCCACAAGCATCATGTGAGCAGTGTGGATAAACCACATGTAGAGTTGTTTTTAAAACATCCTTCTTTTGATTTTGGCTATTTTTTTTGTTTGTCCTTTATTTCTGGGTTGCCCCGGAAGGGTAACCACACTGGTAGCCATTTTTTCACTTCTATAATTATGATAAATCATGCTTTCATATACCCCAACGGTACAGGCTTTGCGGTGCCTTTCTTCAGTTTGTGCCGAATCTGGATCGCTTTCACATTTGACCTGATTTCCTTTCCAACGTGAATCCTCCACAGATAGCAAGGATAACTTGACACAAATTTGTGGCAGTGTTGAATTGTAAGTCTTGTTAATTGCTGCACATTTTCACTGGCAAGTTGTACACTGGCAAAACACTTGAAGCTCAAATTCTAGTTGAGACTTTTCTAAATTCAGCCACAGTGACCCCTCTGGAGTCATGCAATTCGGACTTGCTGCAATTGTGAAACAAACATGTGAAGCCTGGCAAGTCTAGGAATAGCTGAGAAAGTCATTTTAAAACCTCTGGGCTAACTGGGTCTGCATATGGACTCATAAGTTATTGTAGTCTTGTGTGTTTTTTCTATATTTGGTATCGGTATAGGGGCATTGTGACCCCTCTTTCTGCACTTTGTGCAATTCTGTACTACGTTCTTGTAAAATTTGTAGACTTTCAATAAAAATGTATTGAACCAAAATGAATGCAGCTGGAAATAAAAGTTAAGGAATAAACCTTATAGTTACATAAAGCTCTGTTTCCTTCCTACCTCATCCTATATTGCTTGTAACATAACATTTAAAATGTGTATCCAGACAATCACTGTTTTGTCTTTCTGCCTATATATTCCACTCATTTATACTGAGATGTTACAGGAGTGCTGAGAACATCAATCCATACACATTAGGCTATGACCCTCAAGGACCTTACAGTGGGATGTCATAGTCCTACACACACTCAGGCTAATCTGCCAGTGGGAGGAAACCCACTTTCACATTTGGAGAACATGCAGATATTGTCCTCACAATGATGAAAGACAACCGGACTGACCAGATGGCTTACCTTTCAGCCCATTTACACATGAAATTACACATCTTGCATTGTTTTCTACTTTTTACTTTTAACTCTTCAATTTTACTTTTTTATACTGTTGGGGACAATACATTCTTTCTCTGTAGATGTCTGATTATATTTATAGCATCAAATGCCTGGGGGATGAGGATGATTTCTTAAAATCAAGACCTTGCACCATGTACTAATGTCCTCTGTCTGAAGGCTTCTGCTCCCTCCTCCTCCTTCACCATGCCTTACACAATAAGTCATTTTGTCTATGGACTATGATCAGTGATGCATCATGTTTCATCTAGCAGAGAGCTATGCTCAGGGTCAGTTGTTAATGACAGCACACTCTGCCAACTATTTTGTATTCCGTAATAAGCAAAAGGATAAATTATTTTACTTCTTTGCCAGAACAGTAGCAGTACGCCTATGTCACTGGCTTCCTACAGTTCCTTACATTAGAGAGCTAAGTTATTCAACATTTCTAGTAGAGATAATTTTTAATGATACTGAAAGCTAGAAACACTAATATCATCTCTCAGCTGGAGGCATCCTGAGTGGCTGGTGAGCCAGACTCGCACTGTACATACTGTAAGGAGGTGAGAGATGTCATGCTGAGGATTCTGCCTGCATTCTGTTGTCGAACAGCACACAAATAAAACAATACACAATCCTCCGTTCTGCATTTTTCTCTTTTTTACTTTTAAGAACTGCCTTGGAGCAAATGACCCGCTGTGTAGATATATTTAGCTAAACGTCTCACTGGCTTTTACTCCGTCTTTAAAAAAGCTGCAAACACTAGCTTGCAAAATGTAGAAGTGCCTAATTTACAAATAGATTCCCATTCTGCCCAGAGTTTAATGAGCTTCTATTATGTAAAATAAGACAAAGACACTTGGGGCCCAGTGGCGTCTCCAGCTTTCATATTTAGGGGGGGCACATGGGGGGACAGGGAAAAAAGTAGGGGGGCCAACTATAAAATGCAATTTTATATATATATATATATATATATATATATATATAAAAAATCTCCTGGGGCCCTTTACTACGATCCCACAACGGGCCCTTTCACATGTTCTGTCGTGAGCTCCCTTCCTACTATACTGGGGCCCCCCAGGGTGGCAGAAAACAAGAGATATATGTCACCAGCACACCAAGAAAATATAAGGGTCCAAAGCAGTGGGAGAACTTTCAGGGTTGCAAAGGTTGTCTTGCCACCGGGCCCTGGTGTTCTGCCACTGTGGGGTTCCCCAGCTGTCCTGTCCCTGCTATTGACAGCGCTGGTCTGGCGTCTGTTTCCTTGGCAGCGGCGGCAGTCTATTAGGACCTAGTGCTGGTGACATTATGGGTGCATGCAGGGGAAGGCTGGCACTATTGGTTATAATGAGCCGAGCCCCCAGCTGGTCACCTAGCAGCAGTAATGCTGTATAACCTTCTCTGTTGAAATGCTGATCGGGATGTGATCCAGGTAATGCTCCCAGTCAGATCTAATAAACACAATATTTATTAGCATCAAGAGTACAACCACATATATATATATATAATCAAACATATGTTCGGCAGCCATGTGGGCTCTATGCCTGTAAAGTGTGGGCTTTGATCAATAAAATCTCTGATATTTAACACTAGGATTTGACTAAGAGCATCACCTTGATTGCATTCCGATCAGCATGTCAGAGAAGGGTTCACTGCTGCTAAGCAACCTGCAGGGAGCTCAACTGTCTACAACCAATAGAGATGGGCTCGGGTGTGTTTGAAATCCCACATGCCCGATCCCGCCAGGAAGCCGACACTCCACAGCGCTAATCACAGGCAGTGAGACATTTCCTGATCTGTGCAGCTGCGGACCGGGAAATGTCTCACTGCCTGTGATTAGCGCTGTGCAGTGTGGGCTTCCTGGCAGGCTCTGGCATGTGGAATTTTGAACATGCCCAGCCCATCTCTAACAACAAATTGTGCTGGCCCTCCTGTACATCAGCCCCATAAAGTAACCAGCTCTGGGTTCCAATGTCCTGCCGCCGCTGCCATGGAGACAGAGACCAGCGCTGTGAATAGCCGGGACAGGACAGCAACTCTGGTTGTTCCAGCACTGGTCCACACTGGGACGATTCCCCCATCTACCTATAATGTGTAGATGGGGGAATTGGATCATTTCTTTTTTTTTTTTATTCAACCTAATAGTTGAATGAAAAAAAGTGATCAATGTATGGGCTGCCTAAGAGCTAAGACCAGCCATAGACAGTTTAAATCTCAGCTGGTTCAGCAGGAACTGGCTGAGATTTGAACCATTAATGAGCAGATTCTCTTATAATTATCACCAGTGGTTGCTGTATAGAATACAATTGCTGGGCAGGAGGGATATTCCTGTCAGCACTGTCTGTGTTGATGGGGGAATCATGCAAGTTTCTTTCCTGCAATCTGTGGATGCAGGAAAAAAAATTGCATTGTATATTACCTGCCTAATTGAAAGTGAAAGTGTAACAGAATGGCCCGTGACACCCAGAGACTTTTGAAGGATGGGGTTTACTCCTGTGCCAGCGTCACTATGCCCTTTTGGTGGGAGATGGGACATTACTGATAATTCATGTATTGCAGGATATCTTGAAATATTACAAGTTGTTAAAGTCCGACTCCGACAGGTCAATAGAGTGTTTTCATTCAATGTGGGGACACATGCTTTTGAGGTGTTAATTGAGTCTGCTCCTAGACATTCCTTTGTGTGATGCTAATACTGTTTTGTGTCCATTGTGCTAATTAGGTCTGCTCCTAAGACCTGTTCATTGTGTATGCTAATGACACTGTTAAGATGTGGAATGTGACTTGTCAAGCTGTAGTAATTAACCCCTCTAAATGCGGAGCCAGACCGTCTGGGTAATGAGTAGTAATTAACTCATCGGAATGTTATTATCTAAAAGAATGTGTATGAAGCCCCCCATTGTGTGATGTGTGGGTGGAGTGTGTCTTTGTCCCTGTGATTAACTGTAACATGCTTGTACTGTATATAACAAAGCTAAGTTACCATTAAAGGATTCATTAATTCATTTAGGAGCCAGTACCATAGCTTGTTTTGTCTCATTTATTCTGGGAAATGAAATGGGTCGTGTCTGATGTCTGTCGGACTGTCGGATAACCTGTCGTAGGGCGATGGATTGGAATATCGTAAACGGTGGTGACCGTTACAGAAAGTAAATTGTGAATGTCTTGAAAGAACAGGAGAGGGGGAGGGAGACAGATGGGGGAGAGAAGGGATAGAGATAATGCAGTTCAGTGATTACAGTGTACTGCAGTCTGCAGTGCACACACATACCCACGGTCCAGGCTAGAATCTCAGGCATCATTCACACACATGCTGCTGATTTTCATATTTCCTGAACACACATTCCCTCTCTTCAGATACAGCACACCGAGATAGTGTGGGCGGGACTGAAAGGAGAAGGAGGAGGAGCTTTATTCCTCCCTGCTCGTATGTGAGGAGAGTGGGGGGGGTGGCTAGACTCGCTGGGCTGTAAAAGAGTGTCATAGACTGACACTTGGCTCAGCTTGCAGTCACCACTCTCGGAATTTACAGGCTGGTTCTCCTGTCCTAAGGACGGGAGAAATCAGTCTGTTTTTTCAGTAACTGAGATGAAGGCTTGGGCCCCCCTCCCCCACAGTGCTCATGGAGTCCTTTCTGCAACTCGCTCTTCTCCGTGCCAATGAGGATGCAGGGGAAGGAGCAGATTGGGCGGCTGTGGTTGTGTGAACGCTCGCATTATGCAGTGTCAGCGAGCAGAGGGAGGGGGGAGGAATGCCCCGCAGAGCTGACTGGGGACGCTCTCCCTCTCAGGAGAGACTGTTACTCCAGCGGCGGCCCAAAAAAAAAAAAAAAAGCAAAAAAAAAAAAAAAAAATTTTTTTTTTTGGGGGGGCACATGGTGGGGCACAGCATAATGTTGGGGGGGTCAGGGCCCCCTCTGGCCCCCCCCTAGAGACGCCCCTGTTGGGGCCAGATTCACAGTACAATTACGCCGTCGTATCTACTGATACACCGGCGTACTTTCAAATTTGCCACGTCGTATCTTTAGTTTGAATCCTCAAACAAAGATACAATGGCTTTTGGCTTCGATCCGACAGGCGTACGGCTTCGTACGCCTTCGGATCGTAGGTGCAATACTTCGGCACCCGCTGGGTGGAGTTCGTGTCGTTTTCCGCGTCGGGTATGCTAATTAGCTTTTTCCGGCGATCCACGAAGGTACGCGCGGCCGTCGCATTCTCTTACGTCGTCGCTAGTCGGCTTTTCCCGGCGTATAGTTAAAGCTGCTATTTTGTGGCCTATAGTTAGACCTGCCATGTTAAAGTATGGCCGTCATTCCCGCGTCAAATTAATTATTTTTTTGCGTAAGTTGTCCGTGAATAGGAAAGGACGTAACTCACGTCTACGTTCAAAAAATGGCGCCGGTGTGACATCATTTCGCGCAAAGCACGGCAGGAAATTTTTAAACGGAGCATGCGCATTTCAATCGGCGCGGGGACGCGCTTCATTTAAATGGAACACGCCCCCTACCCGCCCAATTTGAAATACGCGCTGAGAAATACACTACGCCGCCGTAACTTTAGGCGCAAAATCATCCTGGATTCGAAATTCCGCCAGGTAAGATACGGCGGCATAGCGTATCTCTGATACGCTGCGCCAGGGCAAATGTCTCTGAATCTGGCCCTAAAGGCTTAGCAGTAATAATGTCTATCAGGTAAACTGGAACTTTCAGTCATACACAATCTGGTTCCAAACTGATGTTTCCCTGTAGAGATCTGAGTATACAAAGTCCTATCTTGGATGCAATAGCAATCACAATCAACCATTTCATGTTTCTGATATGTGCCTGCTGTACCATGTACTTGTATGAAAAAGTATCCTGTTCTCTTTGTATTGATTCCATTGTGTAAAATCCCTGGTGTTCTTGTGAGACACTTGGGTTTCCTATTACAAACTGACCACACTAAGCAAGAGAACACAACGTGGCCAGTTCTCTAGCTGTCCTGACATGCCCCCCTGCACAGCTTTTTACTGGGAAGATTAGTGTACTCCTTTTTTCTTCCCCCAGCTCCTATGCAGCTGAGGGAATGTAATCATGTATTAAAAAGGGCAAATGTCTTTATATATATTTTTTTATATGTCTAGACACAATCTATACACAAATGTTTTGCCTGTTTATTTAAATTTTAAACTACAGTAATTGTTTTTTTAGCAAGGTTTTTCATATATTTTAATACACAGAAAAGTCCCAACCACTTAAAAAAGTCTCAGTTCTCAAACCTGCTCATAACAGCCTCCCACACATACCTCCTTTCTAAATCTTTTTGTACCATCTCTATAATTACCAGCATTTTATTTTTTTCTTTGGATTTAGACATTTATCTATCAGCTATAGTTGTAATAATATATTGTACGAAAATGGGAAGGGGGATGTTGTATCTGCCTGAATCAAGGTAAAGGACTATTATATTTTATAAAATCAAACTATTTTTATTTCATACAATTAAAAAAGATATGACAATCTTCTTTTAAAATATTATATTTGCGACAGATATATTCAAATCTACTGTACAATAATATTATCTCAACATGTTTCACCCAGATATTGCTTCTTCAGGAGGTTATTCACCATGCAATCCACCCAGGAGCCCCACATAATTATCTGCTGTGATAAAGATCTAGTGAAGTTTTAGCCTGGAAAGAGGGATACCTGTTGATATTAGTGCAACCCTGTAGCCATCTCCTAACAGCCTCTGTCTTCCATTCCTGAATATTTGGAAAGCCATTTGTTATTGTAACTCTTTGGCTCCCTCCGGTTGTTGAAGAAAGAAATTGCAGTCTGATAATTGGAATTCTTCCAGCTATTTCAGCCTTGCAGTTTTTTATAGATCCCTAGTCGCGCATGTTGGTTCTCCTATGACACACTAATCTCCTTAAAGGGGTTGTAAAGGTTTGTGTTTTTTCACCTTAATGCATTCATCTGCATTAAGGTGAAAAAACACCTCACTGTTAGGGGCCCCCCAGCCCCCTTATTTTACTCACCTGAGCCCATTCACCTACTCTGAGTATTTTACTCACCTGAACCTGTTCATCACATGCCAACGATGGGGTCCTGTGTGACACCAAAACATTGCACTTTTCTTGTGTTGTGATCATGCAATAAACTACCTGTTTGGACGCCACTCTGAGCTGATCCTTGGTGTGCTGGCAAATATCTACCTTGTGACTTGAACCAGTATCCAGCTGGTTGTTGCTACGGCACCCTATTTCTGAGAACTTATACCAGGAACGTGTGCGATGGGAATATAAAACATCACCTGCTCTGTACGTCCTCTTCTCCACAGAGTCTCGGCATTGCTGGATAGATTGGTAGCAGCGCAGCCATTGGCTCCTGCTGCTGTCAATCAAATCCAATGACGCAGCTGCTGGGGGGCGGGACTGAGTTATACACTCGGTGTGTATGGACACTGACTGCATGACACGGGAGCGCTCCCGCAAGCTAACCCCCTCAGGAGAGAGCTTCCCAGAGGGGGTTAGCTATTGCTGGCAGGAGCCGAGACAGCCGCCGAAGGACCCTAGAACAGCAGAATCGTGGCCACTCTGTGCAAAACTAACTGCACAGTGGAGGTAAGTATGACATGTTTGTTATTTTTAAAAAAAAGTAATAAACCTGTACAACCCCTTTAATATTTTACGGTTTTCTGGCCTTGAAGTGTTTGCATACTGACCTGAAAATTCCTAAGGGTGAATACTATGTACACAAATAATTAAGAATATCCTGAATAAGCCATATCTTGGTGAAACATGTCTAGAAAATATTATTGTACAGTAGATTTGAATGTATTTACCTTGAATATAATATTTTAAAAGAAGATTGTCATATCTTATTTTTTAATAGTATGAAATATTTTTTTTTATATTTTATAAGATGTAATAATCCTTTATCTTGACTCAGGAACCTTAAAAGTCCCCCTTCCCATTTTCTTTTCAACATTTTTACTTTTTGGGATGTGGTACCTTGCTCCACACATCCTTGGCTGATATACATTTTAGAAATAGCTGTAATAATATAGTTTAAATGATATCAGTAAGAGCCAAGTACTGTAATTAAATAACCTTAACAACACCAACCTCAACATTTGAAAAAGTATCTTTGCAGGAGTTTACTGGTGGGATCAAGCAAATACAAAGGGGTATTGGCTGCAGCCATTTTAATTATGGGCAGCTGAAGCTACTGCCTGTTCACTTCCTGGATTTACACAGAGGCACACTTACAGCTCTGCAGCTCTCATTGACCCTCTTATGACGCATCCCCCTCCCTTCCTGGAAAACTCACAAGAGTGATAAAGAGAGATGTGCATGATGTCATAAGCCTAGGCTTTTTACCAGACAAGAAACAGGAAGTGGGCTGTATAAGGTATTTACTGGCAGAAAAAAAAAATATTTTACTATCCAAAGTTAAAACAACAAGGGAAGAGGATTTAATAGACAGAAAGATGAAAAAAATACTGAAGTTCTGCTTTAATTTTAAACCATTTTGCTCTTAGCTGTATACCAATTTTGTGAGCTTTTTTGGGTATGACTACGCAAGTACTGTATAACCTAATCAATAAAAAGAAAGTGTTTGGCCCCAGGTTCGATGCAAGCCAAATCTAAGACCCCTTTCACACTGTGGCGGTTTGCAGGCACTATTGCGCTAAAAATAGCGCCTGCAAACCGACCTGAAACAGCGGCTGCTATTTCTCCAGTGTGAAAGCCCGAGGGCTCTCACACTGGAGTGGTGCGCTAGCAGGACCGCTCCAAAAGTCCTGCTAGCTGCATCTTTAGAGCGGTGTGTTTACCGCTCCTTCCCATTGAATGCAGAGGAGCATTCCAACAGTAAAGCGCCGCTAAAAATAGTGCTCCTTCAGACAGGCTTTAAATTCTAAAGCAGCCTTAAAGCATATTAATTCACCTATAGCATTAACCACTTCAGCCCCGGAAGGTTTGCCTCCTTAATCACCTGGCCATTTTTTGCAATACTCACTGATATAGTTTACTTTAACTGACAATTGCGCTGTCAAATTGATGTAATTTTTTCCCCACAAATAGAGCATTTTTTTGGTGGTATTTGATCACCTCTGGGGTTTTTATTTTTTGCGTTATAAACAAAAAAAAGAGTGACAATTTTGAAAAAAAACAATATTTTTTACTTTTTTCTATAAAACACATCCAATCATTTAAAAAAAATATCTAATTTATTCATCAATTTATGCCAATATATAGTCTGCTACATATTTTTGGCAAAAATCCAAATAAGCGTTTAATGATAGGTTTGCGCAAAAGTTATCGTGTCTACAAATTTTGTGACATTTTTGTGGCATTTTTATTTATTTATACATTTTTACTAGTAATGGCGATTTTTAGGTGGATTGGGACATCGCAACAGACAAATCGTACACCTAACTGACACTTTTGACACCTTTTTTGTCAACCAGTGACATTATTACAGTGATCAGTGCTTAAAATATGCACAGTTAGTGTACTAATTACACTAGCAGGGAAGGGGTTAACATCAGGAACGATGAAAGGGTTAAGTGTGTCCCTAGGGGGTTTACTGTTTGGGGGATAGTCTGACTGGATGAAGACAGGAACACAAGATCTCTATCTTCTTACCTGTCAGAACGGCGATCTGCCTCTCTGGAGAAAATCCTGGGTGGCCAGTAGATCTAAAATTGCACTTGCTCTACTGTCTGCCACCTAAACCAACATGGAGAGGCTGCCAGGTTGTGACCGTAATGCCTGCAAGGGAAAACAAATTGAGACCCCAAATACCATGCAGCAAACCCAACACAAACCTTTCTCTTTTTAACAAACCATGTAATTGTGACTTGAAGCAAACTGATAAACTACATTCACTTTTTAACCTAGTAATGATTATACTGTTATTATTGCACACTGCATCCCTGTGTGGTGCGATGGGCTAATCTGTCCCTACTGGAAAACGAAACATGTGTTTATCTTTATGTGAGCCTTCCCTGACTATTGTTTGATTTTCAAAGTATAGTGGCTATCTGCAGATCTGAGTACATATGTTTGCAATTTCTTATGTTTGTAACTGAAGTTCTTTTCTGCTGAGTTTGTTTTTATTTGTGGAGCATGCTTTCTGCTGTAGACACTGACCTTCTGCTTTTATTTTTACCTTGATTTTAAGGCATTATGTTTGTATGATTTTGATTTTGCCAGTTCTTTTGCCTTAATCACATATGTTTCTGATAATGCAGAAATGCAACATTATAAAAGATATATAGGATATTATTTTGGGGTAATTTAAAGCATCACTTTTACATTGGTAAGATTTTGATAGTGCTGAACAATAATTTGATTTTTATCTTTATTTTGTATTTAAGCGACACAAATTAATCTAGCTGTAGGAATTTAAAATATCAGTGCATGGCATTAAAAGATATCTGGTTTTGTTTGCATACACATATTACTATTTTCACTCTAATCCTACATTATAATTCATCAGTGCATCCACCACCACCTCCTCCACTGTTCAGCTAAGTAGAATATTTATTTTACCCCTAACAGAGCATAATACATTATAATTCTATGTTCACTCTGTCATTCTTCCCAGATATATAGAATGTGTATCTTTGCAACAGATTTTCACCATTTCCATTGATGTTCATGTCAAGCATGTCAAGCATATGGTCAAGCATATGGTCAGAATTGCATCAAGATAAAACATCTTCTGTGTGCAGCAGCCCCCCTCAGCCCCCTAACACTTACCTGAGGGCCCTCTCTGTCCAGCAATGTCAACAAGTGTCTTAGCCATCCGAGATTCTCCCTCCGGATTGGCTGAGTCACAGCAGCGGCGCCATTTCCTCCCGCTGCTATTAATCAAAGTCAACTAGCCAATCAGGAGAAATATGGGGCGGGGCCATGTCTGACTGGACACAGGGAGCCGTGACTTGGCTTGTGTGCCCCCATTGCAATCCGCTTTCTGTGGGGACACTTAATAGGAGGGAGGGGCCAGGATCACAGAAGAGGGGTCCAAGAAAAGTAGGATTTGGGCTGCTCTGTGCAAATCCACTGCAAGAGAGCAGGTAAGTATAACATGTTTGTAAAGTCTTTTTCCTATAAAAATAACAATCACTTTAATTGCCTTGATGTACTGGACAGCATCACATTCTCATCTTAATAGTCACTCTGAAGCATTGAAAGTCTTTGAAATGGTATCCTAACCTATGGAGGGTAGAAACGTCACTTTCTATACTTGATTTTCATGTTTGTAAATGCAGGATGTTTTCCTGTACTTGCAGAAAGAGTCATACAAGAGGCTTGTCTGTGTGTAAATAGGAAGGCTCTATCGGCTAAATAATGTCAAGTCCATCTATCAGCATTTTAGAGCCACACAGTATAGGTTCAACACAGTAGCCTTTGGCTAACAATGATGGCAGTTATAAATTGAAGATTTTAATAAAATATTGGGGGGAATTAACAAAGATATGCAAACTGATAATGCACTAAATCAATAAAATTTGGTAAAAGCACAATAGTGTGAGCATGACCACCTGCTTTACGGTCTGTGCTCTAAAACATCAAACTGCTAGCTCCTTCACTGATGCATTTCCAGCAAGTTCCAGCAAATACCACAAAACTGAATAAACGATTACATTGGACAGCTTAGGAGAAGAGAAAAATATTAAAATAGGAAAATATGACTTTCAGCAAACAAATGGATTTAAATGTTTAGGATCTACGAAAAACATGATACCAGTGTTAGGCTTAAAAAAGTCAATTTGTTATTTTGCAATGCATTCAACATTAAAGTATACATAGGTCTCCAGCAGTCTCTAGAACTTTGTAGATATAACTACAGAATAAAAGTAGGCCAACTATAACATTGGCTTTGAAAAATGGTATGATTTTTTACTAATAAGTGAAAAAATGCTTCAAGTATTGGAAATGAATGTGAAGGAATAGCAAACGTATATGCAAAACCACACATTATAACATTCAGAAAAAATAAATAGATTCAAACTGATAAGTCATGCAGATACAATGGAGGAGAAGATGAGTGTAAAGAAAAGAGTAAACCAGAATACAGAAGAAGTTTTTTGGTAAGTCAAGGAAATTTTATTTAGATGATACTAAGAAAGTATCTGAAATCTGAGGCTGGAGAAGACAAGGTCCTTCCGTAAATACTAATGCCAGTGTTCTTATCCTATGGTTTGTTGTGTTATCTCAGATTTTCACACGGTGATGTCACAACTGTTCACATTGTATGTTTAGAAGAACACCAAACATTGTACAGTATGTTAGCCTGTCAGCATAACATTAACTAGCTAGGGATTGTTATGAATGAATGAATGAATGAATGAATAACTTGTATAGCGCAACGCATGCGAACTGAATCGCCTCTGGGCGCTTTTTCCAGCCAGTATCTGCTTGGCTGGTGCGGTCATTTTTACCCCGTAGGATCATGACAGGCTAGGGACACACAGTCATACACACATATATACATATATACTGGGCCAATTTGGACGAGATCCAATTTACCTACCAGCATGTTATAATGGAGATCCCTTCAACCTATGATCGCACTATACTGTATTTTGCTGTCACATAAAATTTTAGGTAGTGCTTGGTCACATGGCCTATGCCCTAAACATTGCTTTTTGTTGCTGTCCTAGTTTGATCTTTTCCAGCCTGATCTTTGCTTTTTGTGACAGCTGACAGCTGGCAGGACTGTGTTAAAGTACAAAATCAAGAGGCAGGATTGTGATTAGACAGGCAGAAAGTCAAGACAGGCATCAGACAGGAATTATAGTCAAAGGAAAGCCGAGTTGTCAACAGGAGTCAGCATTTGACATCAGGAATAGGAAGATGGAAGCAGGAGCCTGGGGACAGTGTAACAGAATAGGGTCCAAATTGCACTGAGCATGTTTTAATTGAAGTGCAGGATTGGCCCCCGCCATCATTTCTCAATAACAACAACAAACACAGGGCATATGAGAGTGCCTAAATACAGGAAACAAGTAGAGCTGAAGAACTAACACGCATTTCATGGAAAGATGAAGTCATTTGCATAGAGCAGGAGGATGGAACAGCAGACATGGAGACCAGTTAAGAGAAAGATTGATTTTTTTCGAGCCATACATAAAGCAGGGGAATTTGGAGCAGCAGGTACAGCTACAGCCACAGTCAGAAGTCAAGTCCAAGAATGACCTGTGACTTTTGCTGGTTTGAGTGATCTCTGTTTTGCCTATCTGCTCTTGTAAATGCTTGGTAAAGGGTCTGTCCTCAAACTATGGTACCGATATCTCCTCTTGCCTTGACTAACCAAAATCCATATCTCCAGAGAGCCTAAAGTTATCAGAAAAAAAGAAAAGAAAAAAAGAAAAAGTGAAGCATGGTGGTAGAATGATAATTATGATTCCTAAGTACAGAACGCTTAATCTTCTGAAATTCCTCATTGTCCAATCAGTGTAAAAAACATCAGTCAATCCTAGTGGAAGTTACCCTTTAAAATTCAGGGAAAAGCTCACATCATGTTGCTATTTCCATAAAAGCAATACATAAAAAGCATGGGCCTATTTGATATTTTCACAGGGCTCATCCCTCACCCTGGACAGAGGCAGAGATTGGAAAATGGTTGTGATGAAACATATACAAGGAGATACAAAACATATTTTTTTACAGTGTGGAAATGACATTTGGAAGCATTTAAAAAGTATATGAAAGATTTCTCTCTTTGGTGCTGTAATGGGTTGTGATGTGTTTTTTTGGCAGTGTAATTTGTCAAGCAGCGGTTATATATTATGTATGAGACCTCATCGTCTATCTGCAGAGCAAAGTCCTTTGTAGAGATTTTAACTTTCTTGGTTCATTTTCTGAACATCTTTAGCATATTGTTTTTTAGCTTGTATTCACTGTTCTGTTTTATAGCAGCTGAAATCCCACTTAACCCCCTATTGGGAGAGGCTAGTAAATGATAGCAGTTACTAGCTTATTAGAAGAGAGTCTGGCATTTTGTAATACGCCCTACAGATCACACTGGCATTTAGTACATTCAGAAATGGAACTTGAAAGTGGTTTTCCCTGCAGAAGTCACCATAGCAACTCAAAAACATGTTGTTTTTTCCTAATAACTCATGAATTATTGCATCCAAGAATTTTAACAGTGTCCATTTTTAATATCCCCAAACATCAAGGGAAAGGTAAAACAAAAATAAGAAAGCTGTATTTTTACTGATTCATTTAGATGCACCCATCTGTGACCTGAGGATATGTGAACTCTAAAGCCTGTGACTGCTGACTAACAGTAGTTCTGTACTAAACACCCAAGGCTATTGAGGATGAGTGACATTTCTCTCCAGGAATACATCTATAAGATGGTATATAAGGTAACAGATTTTTCTTATTGACCCTGATAGTCACAAAAAAGATGGTAAATGCACAGTCATCTACAATATTTCTCACTTATACAATGATATACAATTTCCTAAACCTCATCAATAGTATTTTTTTTTGTAAGCATATACAATTCTTGTTAATTGCATATTTCCTTATACACTGAAAACATGTCTGCCTCTAGCACAAGGGTTAGGGTTCAATTTCCCTTTGATGCATTGATTTCCTAGCAGAACCAGGAATTGAGTAGTGCAAAGTTCTGGGCTAGGTGGGCTTTGCTATTAAAACGAAATAGGGAATCCATGACCCTGGTATTTGAGATCACTATGCTTTTTCTAAAAATAGAGCTTAACAGAGGTTATTTGCATTTAGACTCTTCCTCTTTTGTGTATAGAATTTTCATATTGATCTTCTAGAACAGAGCAGATGGAAGGTCGATGTGCTACTTTTCTGACTCATTTAGCTGTGAAAGTAAATCTGAGCTTATGCTATTGACCTCTGTAAACATTCATTGTTTTTTTCAGGAAAACCACTAAGGATAACATAGAAAAAAAGTAAAGAGTCAGGCCTTGTATACACGACCGAGTTTCTCGGCAAAAAACAGCAAGAAACTTGCTGGGAGATATTTTTTTGCCAAGGAAACCGGTCATGTGTACATTTTCGTCGAGGAAACTGTCGAGAAACTCGACGAGCCACAAAGAGAACATGTTCGCTATTTCCTTGACGGGAATGGAGAAAATTGGCTTGTCGAGTTTCTCGACAGCCTAACAAGGAACTCAACGAGGAAAACGATGTGTTTCGCCCGTCGAGTTTCTCAGTCGTGTGTACGAGGCCTCAGACATTCCACCTGTTGGCTGAATATATGAAATATTCATATATACCTAACTAATAGCAAAAGTAAAATACACTATATGGATAAAAGTATGTGGTCATCCCTCCAGACTATTAGGTTAATTTGTTTCCAATGAAGGGCACTGTTAATGCTACAGCATACAAAAACATTTTAAACAGCAGTGCCCTTCCAATATTAATATTAATAAGGTCCTTTTGTGTTCCAATATGACTATAGCCTTGTGCACAAAGCCAGCTCCACACATGCATGTACAAGTTTGGTGTGGAGAAACTTGAGTGGCCTGAATAGAAACCTTACCTCACCCCCACTGAACAGCTTTGGGATGAATTAGTACAACAGTTGCAAGTCAGGTTTTCTCTTTCAGCATCATATGCCTGACCTCACAGATGTTATTTTCACTGTTGTGGAAAAGTCTTCTACGGAGTCTCTTATACCTCTAGCCACTTCCATACCAGGTACTTACGCAGCTTCCCGCCCAAGCCAATTTTCAGCTTTCAGCACTGTCGCACTTTGAATGGCAATTGCGCGGTCATGCTACACTGTACCCAAACAAAATTGGCGTCCTTTTTTCCCCACAAATAGAGCTTTCTTTTGGTGGTATTCGATCACCTCTGCGATTTTTTTTTTTTGCGCAACAACTAAAAAAAGGCTGAAAATTTGGAAAAAAAATTACGTTTTTATTTTTTTCTGTTAATTTTTTTGTAAATAAGTTTTCTCTTTCAATTACGGGCACTGATATGGCGGCACTAATGGGCACCGATGAGATGGCACTGATGGACATCGATGAGGTAGTACTGACGGGCACAGATGAGGTGGCACTGATTGGCGGCGCTGGTATGCGACACTGATGGGCACACATAGGCGGCACTGATGGGCACACATAGGCGGCACTGATGGGCACACATAGGCGGCACTGATGGGCACACATAGGCGGCACTGATGGGCACACATAGGCGGCACTGATGGGCACTCATGGGCGGCACTGGGCACTCATAGGCGGCACAGATGGGCACTTATGGGCGGCACTGATGGATACTTATGGGTGGCACAGATGGGCACTGATAGGTGGGCACTGGGCATGGATGGGCACTGTGGGGTGGCACTGGGGTGGCGCTGATGGACACTGGGGTGGCGCTGATGGACACTGGGGTGGCAGCACTGATTTTTGCCAGGTTGCCAGTCAGTGCCCATTTGTGGGCACTGACTGGCATCTTTTTTTTTTTCTTTATGCTTTTTTTTTTTTTTTTTTTCTGTCATTTTTTTTTTTTTTTTCTGTCATTTTTTTTTTTTTTGCCCACCCTGGTGCTCCAGGGTGGGCATCCCTGGTGGTCCAGTGTGGCGATCCGAGGGGGGGCTGCGCTGATAAACAATCAGCGCTAACCCCCCCTGTCAGGAGAGCCGCCGATCGGCTATCCTCTACTCGCGTCTGTCAGACGCGAGTGAGGAAGAGCCATCGGCGGCTCTTCCTGTTTACATCGTGATCAGCCGTGGTTGGACACGGCTGATCACGTGGTAAAGAGTCTCCGCCGGAGGCTCTTTACCGAGATCGGAGATGCAGGGTGTCAGACTGACACCCCGCATCACCGATCGCCGCGATGCGCGCCCCCACGGGCGCGCGCGGCATGAAATCCTGTAGGACGTTCTAGAACGTCCTGTCAGGATTTCATAACCACTTCCCGGACGTAAATCGGCCATAGGCCGGGCGGGAAGTGGTTAGAGAAGGAGGCAGGAACAACTCTATGTTAATCACTCAGTGCTAATAAATAGTAAACCAGCGTGCTGGGTGAAAATTTAAATACAATACAATAGACTTCTATTATAAAATGTAGATATAATAATAATAAAATAATAAGTTCAAAAAAAGAGAAGAGTCTTTGTGTTCAAAAAAAGACCCCTCAGAATCTTATAAAAAGTCCCAATAGGTGTTCAGTCAAATGCATAACATGTAAAAGAAAAAACAAATCTTCTTTCTTGAATATTCTTTAAGTGAAAAAAAGGGAAAAGGAAAGCCGTCACCAACAAATCCAGTCTTCTTAATCACCCTTAGATTGGTGTTGAAGCAATCAAATGTGCTTACCAGAAATAGTGGACTATTATGGTTAAATAACAGTCTGCTAGACATATGCAGGATTGTGCCTGCATGCACATCGGACAGGAGATCAATGATAGCCTCAATGCCAGGGATTCCAGATAGGATATAGATGAAAAAAAAAAGAAAGGCAATGGAGATGCCAATAGTGTATTATCGCTTAAAATTTATTGTAAATAAAAAACATATGTAAAAAACAAGAGACAAATGGCCTGGATGGCCTCTTACTTCTAAAAGTGCCTACCCGGCACTGGGGCTGCAGGCGTATCACCGCTACCTTGCGGTGCGGTAAAAGGCAGGGTCGTCTGGTCCGGTGCTAGCTCCGTAGCACGGCTCGGCGTCCCAGCTGACAGCTCGTATGGGCAGGGAGGCACGTCACGTGATCGGGTCCGCCTCCGACGTACGTTTCGTCGGGTACAACGTCTTCAGGGGGGCGTGCCCGATCACTAATGCATGACGGTATTTGTAGTCTCAAAGGGACTGCTGATTGGTCCAAAATAGAAAGGTGAAGTGAGAAAGCAGCCGCGGTGCCGTTTAAGCTAAACACTAAAGCATAACAATCGAATGGTGGATTATCATATTATAGTTTGCAACAACGGATGCTTTGGTGAATTTGCTTGATATGCCTAAAACCATGAAACACAAAGGAATCTCTCTCTGGCAAATAGCAAAAAAACCGGGGGATTCTGAAAAATACTACACTCGCATCCCTCCGGATGTGCACACTAAAATCCAACATGATCAATACTATATATAAAAGAACCATCTTGCAGGCCATATAGCTACATAGAAGTGTCTGGTGGATAAAAATAAGGTATGGCAAAATGCTGTAGCTGTCAGCTGGGATGCCGAGCCGTGCTACGGAGCTAGCACCGGACCAGACGACCCTGCCTTTTACCGCACCGCAAGGTAGCGGTGATACGCCTGCAGCCCCAGTGCCGGGTAGGCACTTTTAGAAGTAAGAGGCCATCCAGGCCATTTGTCTCTTGTTTTTTACATATGTTTTTTATTTACAATAAATTTTAAGCGATAATACACTATTGGCATCTCCATTGCCTTTCTTTTTTCATCTATATCCTATCTGGAATCCCTGGCATTGAGGCTATCATTGATCTCCTGTCCGATGTGCATGCAGGCACAATCCTGCATATGTCTAGCAGACTGTTATTTAACCATAATAGTCCACTATTTCTGGTAAGCACATTTGATTGCTTCAACACCAATCTAAGGGTGATTAAGAAGACTGGATTTGTTGGTGACGGCTTTCCTTTTCCCTTTTTTTCACTTAAAGAATATTCAAGAAAGAAGATTTGTTTTTTCTTTTACATGTTATGCATTTGACTGAACACCTATTGGGACTTTTTATAAGATTCTGAGGGGTCTTTTTTTGAACACAAAGACTCTTCTCTTTTTTTGAACTTATTATTTTATTATTATTATATCTACATTTTATAATAGAAGTCTATTGTATTGTATTTAAATTTTCACCCAGCACGCTGGTTTACTATTTATTAGCACTGAGTGATTTAGCGCCCTCTACACATTTTTTCAATTATTACAATCAGTATTGTTTTTGAGGTGCAGCTTTTATTTTTATTTTTATTTTCTATATTTTAATTATTATGTTTTGGCGCTGAATGTTAATTTTACACGGTGTTAGTTTCAGAATATTAGTTATTTTTGATTCATATCTTTCACGCAGCCATGGATGTGTTTAACTTTATGAAAGAGAGACATATCAATCTAGAGGAATTATTCCAAGATATCCCCAGTCCCAATATAGATCTTGAAAGGGGATTCAAAGAATTACAATTCGGTATGGAAAAACAGATAAGATTGTGGTGGGACATCGCCTCATTCGAACTTTATATTAGCAAAAACCTCACACCCAGGCATCTTAGATGGGATGTTGGTCCCAGTGATGGCGCCGACAATCTACAATCCATAGAAGAATGGTATCAGTTTTTTAATGCCTGTGAGCAAAAACTGATGCAATTCATGATCCAGAGGCGTAAAGCAAAAAATGCAACTTTGGAAATTAAAATTGCAGAATTAAAAAAGAAAATGGAGCCCCATAAAACAAGTAGTGAATATGTAGAAAAATCAAGACTCTTACAAACACATTTGTCCAAATATGACGGTGAAATAAAAAGCAAAAAACTAAAAAAGTATCAGCGAGATATTAAAGATTCTGAAGACAATCGGGTATATAAATGGCAGGAGACTTTCCAACTGGGTTTATCTCCTGAATCCAGCATGGAAAGAGGTGAAATCGGTCCACCACCTAAAAGTGTGGAAAAGAAAAAAACTGTACAGACTGTGAGTACCCCAAAAAAATCCATCATTAAAAACCATTCCAAGTCCTCCCATTCAAAACCTTCCAATTATCCTCCATATAACCAGAGTGGATACCCATATCCTCCACCTGTTGAAGTTTACAACAGATTTGGACCTTTGGACCAAAGAGGACCAGAGTATCAATACTATGAGCCATATCGTCCGCAATATCCTCCCAGGCCTCCAAGAGGAGGATCTAGAGGAAATTTTCGAGGTAGACCAGCCCCCTATTACAATCAGCACCAGGGGGGGGGGGGGATGGAAGAGGGTGGAAAGATGCATACCGCATCCCCCCAAAATCTCCCCAATACCCGAAAGATTACACAGAAGAAGAGGCCGACGAGGAAGAGGCGGAACGAAAAAGAAAAAGGACAAGTTGAGTGAAGGAATTTATAATTTAACAGAAGAAAAATTTACCGATCATGAATTAGAAGTCTTTCAACAGGGCCTCAAATTTGCACCCAATAAAGATGTGGATAAGTTCGAACTCTTTATTGATGTGGAGAAACACATTAGAAAATTAAATATTAAGAAACATTTTGCTGGGAATTCGACAGATGCCATATTAAAAAGTCCGGATAAATTTGTACATAGTGGACTGAGGAATCAGTCCACTTTTAATCCAAATACAAGCTCCAATCACTATATTGAAGTGTTCCGCACTCTAGTACAAGATGATATAAGAGAGATGGAATTTAGTCGACATGGTTCCAATATGCAATTTAAAGAAGCAATTAAATCCATTGAAAAGAATAGGAATATAGTGGTCAGACCGGCCGATAAGGGGGGGGGGCTTGTTATATTGAAAAGAGAATATTACTACCAAGAGATGCAGAGACAGCTCGATGATTCAAACACATACCAACTGTTGAGAGGGGACCCCACCTTAAAATTAAAAAACTTACTTATTGAATGGGTAAATGAAGGAATCGATCGAGGGATCCTAAATACAAAGGAAGCAGATTATTTGATCCTCCATACACCTAGGATTCCGGTCTTGTATACTTTACCGAAAGTTCATAAGAACAAAGAAAATCCACCAGGGAGACCTATAATCAGTGGCATTGGATCCCTTTTCTCCCGGATGGGTGAATATCTGGATGGTTTTTTTAAACCACTTGTATCACAAAGTCCGTCATACCTTAAAGACAGTAAAGACCTAATTATAGAACTCCAAAATTTGCAAGCCACCGATCAAACGATTATGGTTACTATTGACATCAAGTCATTATATACCAATATCCGCCAGAAAGATGCCCTTGTGGCCCTACGTTGGGCCTTAAAGCGGGAATCCAAAATAAAGAAAATCCAGATCAATTTTCTGATCAAGGGATTGGAGATAGCGATGTCTAATAATTATTTTTGGGCTAATAACCAATATTACAATCAAATTGGCGGGGTGGCAATGGGGGCCCGCTATGCTCCTAGCGTGGCCAACATTGTTCTCAATAAATGGGAGCAAGAGACCATTTTTTTGGACAAACATTCTTCTTTGAGTTTCTATAGACGTTACATTGATGATGTCATTTTGTTTTGGGAAGGCCCAGTAGGGAGTCTGGAATCTTTTATTGAGAAAATGAACAGCAACAACTATGGCTTGACATTTACAGCAGAGACCAGTATGACCACTGTCCACTATCTGGATCTAACCATAAGGAAGAAAGGAGAGAAATTCCAGACGCTTACCTACTTCAAAGCCACAGATCGCAATGGCTTTGTACCTACCAAAAGCTGCCACCATCCTCTTTGGATAGGGGCAGTGCCCAAAGGGCAATACATGCGACTTAAGCGAAATTGTGACACAGATGAAGACTTTTGTATACAAGCCAAACACCTTACCAACAGATTCCTAGAGAAGGGCTATGCGGCTGACACTTTGCAACAAGTGTTCAACCAAGTTTCCGGTATAGATAGAAAAACTCTGTTGATCTCTAAACCAAAAAAAGAATTTAAAAGTGAATCCGCTTTCATATCGGGCTTCCACCGGCAATACCGGCAAGTTGAGGCCATTTTCAAACGGCATTGGCCTATTTTAATGAAAGATAAAGATCTGAAATCATCCATCTCTGGGGTACCCAAATTCATTTATAGGAAAGCCCCTGGATTGCGGAATAAAATAGCCCCCAATGTACCTGACCCACCGAAGAAACTCGTCACCTTTCTAGATGGATCTGGGTTCCACCATTGTACTCGATGCAAAGCATGTAGAACCACACGTAGACCAGGAGACAAGAAAAAGATCACACACTTCAAATCTAATGTGACAGGTGAGAGTTTCACCATTAAACCCCTGATCACATGTGGATCTGATCATGTCACCTACGTGCTGGAGTGTTCGTGCTCACTTCAGTACGTTGGCAGGACCACCCGACAACTCAAAATACGAATAAATGAACATCTAACCAATATTGCAAAAGAGTTCCCCAATCATAGTGTTTCTAGGCATTTTACTAAATATCACAATAGCGACCCGAGCCTATGTACTTTTTACGGTATAGACAAAATTAGTAAGCACTGGAGGGGTACGCACATGACCAGAAGTGTATCACAGAATGAAATGAAGTGGGTGCATAGATTGCGTACCATGCAGCCTACTGGTCTAAATATTGAGCTAGACCTAAATTGCTTTTTAGCAAATGACTAGTATGTTGACTTGCCAAGGTTCACTCATTTGGTTTGTTATTATATTATTGTTTTTTATTATTACTATTTTCTATTGCCAATGAGGTTTAGCATTGATCTGTGTACCTTATCATTTGACCGATTTGGTTTGTGCTCTGGCCTCTAAGTTCATTCAACTGGCACTATACTCCACCTAGCTTCCATTAACAAACTCCTTTGTTATTGGCTTTAGAGATGACTCTCTATCAATTTTTCTCCATTTGTTCTAATTCCCAAATTTTCTATCTATGTCTTTAAGATACAAAATCTTTTTCTCAAGATACTAGTGCACATTTGTACATTTTTTTATTATTATATTTTGTATTTTTTTATTATTATATATATTTTTTTGTTTTTTATTATCAATAATTATTAAATCTTTATATACTTGGGCAAATTGGCGACTTTGCACGCCCGGATGGAGGCAAGGTATCCAAATACCCTATTGTATGTTGCTAATGTTGTGGATTTTCACACAAGGTCTACAGCATTTTGCCATACCTTATTTTTATCCACCAGACACTTCTATGTAGCTATATGGCCTGCAAGATGGTTCTTTTATATATAGTATTGATCATGTTGGATTTTAGTGTGCACATCCGGAGGGATGCGAGTGTAGTATTTTTCAGAATCCACCGTTTTTTTTTGCTATTTGCCAGAGAGAGATTCCTTTGTGTTTCATGGTTTTAGGCATATCAAGCAAATTCACCAAAGCATCCGTTGTTGCAAACTATAATATGATAATCCACCATTCGATTGTTATGCTTTAGTGTTTAGCTTAAACGGCACCGCGGCTGCTTTCTCACTTCACCTTTCTATTTTGGACCAATCAGCAGTCCCTTTGAGACTACAAATACCGTCATGCATTAGTGATCGGGCACACCCCCCTGAAGACGTTGTACCCGACGAAACGTACGTCGGAGGCGGACCCGATCACGTGACGTGCCTCCCTGCCCATACGAGCTGTCAGCTGGGACGCCGAGCCGTGCTACGGAGCTAGCACCGGACCAGACGACCCTGCCTTTTACCGCACCGCAAGGTAGCGGTGATACGCCTGCAGCCCCAGTGCCGGGTAGGCACTTTTAGAAGTAAGAGGCCATCCAGGCCATTTGTCTCTTGTTTTTTACATATGTTTTTTATTTACAATAAATTTTAAGCGATAATACACTATTGGCATCTCCATTGCCTTTCTTTTTTCATCTATATCCTATCTGGAATCCCTGGCATTGAGGCTATCATTGATCTCCTGTCCGATGTGCATGCAGGCACAATCCTGCATATGTCTAGCAGACTGTTATTTAACCATAATAGTCCACTATTTCTGGTAAGCACATTTGATTGCTTCAACACCAATCTAAGGGTGATTAAGAAGACTGGATTTGTTGGTGACGGCTTTCCTTTTCCCTTTTTTTCACTTAAAGAATATTCAAGAAAGAAGATTTGTTTTTTCTTTTACATGTTATGCATTTGACTGAACACCTATTGGGACTTTTTATAAGATTCTGAGGGGTCTTTTTTTGAACACAAAGACTCTTCTCTTTTTTTGAACTTATTATTTTATTATTATTATATCTACATTTTATAATAGAAGTCTATTGTATTGTATTTAAATTTTCACCCAGCACGCTGGTTTACTATTTATTAGCACTGAGTGATTTAGCGCCCTCTACACATTTTTTCAATTATTACAATCAGTATTGTTTTTGAGGTGCAGCTTTTATTTTTATTTTTATTTTCTATATTTTAATTATTATGTTTTGGCGCTGAATGTTAATTTTACACAACTCTATGTTAATGCCCATGGTTTTGGAATGGGATGTCCAACAAGCTCATAAGGTGTGATGGTCAGTTCACAGTCCATGTATTTTTGGTCATATAGTGAAAATTGCTCATGTTTACTGTAGCACTGAACAAAATAAAGAAATAATATATAAAATAATATATATTTCATTTACGTTCCCTTCAAGCTAAACGGGTCTGATGTTATGTATTTCTTTTAATGCTATGCATTGTAATGATCTGTAGTGCAATCTAGTGATTAATTTTCAAATTATAATAAAGGTGCTGGGAAGATACACTTTGTTAAGTGCTATCTAAACACAATCCTAATTATTTCTTGTGTTTGCAGTATGTGAAACTCCTTTTCTAGAAAATATTTCCTAACAGCTATGTATTTTTCAGAAAATGTAAATGCAGCCAGTATGAGGTGTAAATTCATAATTGGTGTCTATGTTAGGAAAACATTATCTACCGATTATTTTCTTATTCTCTTTGGTGGTGGCATGCCAATCTCAAAAAATCTGCTCCACCAACAGAATGTTGTGGGGCAGTTATCTGCAATCCTCATGATATATAGTGATCTACTAAATGGGGTAAATGGGACCCCATCATAATGCTTTGTGATAGAACTTCCTGCCCTTAGCCCACATACTTTCAGAACACGAGTTTCAATGATACAATGATTTTCGACAGCAATTAAAGAGATTAAAGTGGATTGTGATGCAGGGTTCCTTGCCCTGTGTGATGAAATATGTCTTTGTTGAACATATTACATCACAAGGGTAGGGGGTCCCATCCACCTGTCCTCTGCATCTTCCTCACCTAAACAAAATCAGGATGCCAATTGTATTTGCAGGTCAAAAGCAGTCCGTTACATGTCTACAAATTGGATCAGTTTAGAGTCTAGTTAGGAATCCAGTTTCAGGCAAACTGATTTGCTGTTCATTCCTACAGGGGGATCTTACTTTTCCTGGTAACATCCCTGCAAAACTAGGTAATGAATTCTGGGGGACATTTATTATTATGGCTTAGATAAAATAATGGTTGAAGAGAAATACATGTGTTTTACTATTCCATGGTTAAATAAATGGGACATACTTTATTTGTTTTTTACCTGAAAAAGATTAGTTGGCGCTATTTAAATACAGTACATGCACATCGTGTATAGCAGGGATAAGCAATTAGCGGACCTCCAGCTGTTGCAAAACTACAAGTCCCATCATGCCTCTGCCTCTGGGTATCATGCTTGTGGCTGTCAGAGTCTTGCAATGGCTCATGGGATTTGTAGTTCTGCAACAGCTGGAGGTCCGCTAATTGCATATCCCTGGTGTATAGTAAGAAAAATAAGAATAAAAAAGGCTTGTTTACTAAAAAGTGTGATGAAATATCTTCTTCTTTTTTTTAAGGACAATTATGTATCACTTCAATTAACATTGATTTACGTTTTTAATTAATACAAATAAATTAAAAAATAAACATTGTTTATACTGATGTCTGAAAATAATAATTGTGCCTTTTTAATTGAATCTAAAGATTGTGCTTTCAGTGGGAATGAATGACACTGACTGAATCATCCACATAAAGACTCATAAAGGCAGCTAATTTCAGCATTTTGTTAATTTAAAAAAAAAAGTGTTAGAATTCTGTTACCCAGATAACAAGCTTTGGAGCCAAATTTTTGTTAATCACAAAAGCTTAGTAAATGGTGATATTTAACAGATGGCTTTGGGATTAAATGACCGGCATCCTATTATTTTCTAAGGTTAAATCCTCTATAAACAGATTCCAATAAAGTGGTTGTATTTATTAAAACAAAATAAAAATCTTTTGCAAGGCTATGTTGTTAATATTTTGGAATCGTTCTGGGAGGAACATCATCCCATTATAGGGATTTACAGCCCATAACATTAGCAGAATTAATCTTGTATAGCATTTCTACATGTTTCCATTGAGAGTGACATTAATTTTGACATACAGTTAAGTCACACCCACCTGTTAATCAAAATAATTGCAATGTGTTCTCTTGCTGGCAGCAAAGTGTATGCAACCATAAGAGGAATAAATGTAATTTTATCCAGTTAGGTATTCATTAAAAAATCATTAAGTAAAACTTTAATTTTTAAGTTTTGTGGGGAATGATTAAAACCTGTGTCTGTTTTTTATTGCTGTCTGTGTACCTACTGGGTACGGTAGATTCACCCTCTCTATTTTAGTAAATGTATAATGGGTCAGTTGTCACTAAGTTAAGAAGTGATGGGAATGCTTACACTGGGGACCCCTGGTCACATGATGGGCAGGATGCTCTATCTCTTCTGATCTTCTCCTCAATCATTCAAAAAGGAGTGCTAACATCATCAACGCTCTATATCATTTTATGTGTGTTGTGTGTTTTAATCGCATCATATCCAGGACGCCCTGCATTTCCAGTATGTCCAGCATCATTCAAGCTGGAATATTATGGATATATTAGTGGAAAGAAATTACTGTTGGGAACAACATCACCAAAGTGGAGGTGAGTAGTGCAGTTGTTTTTTAAAGAACTATGGCCAAAGCTCTTTTGATCATACTTTTTATGTGGGTATCAGGAGTATTGGACTCCTTTGAGCCAGATTCCGCTGACAGTGGGCTAAAGCCTGCTGTTGGCTAATGTTACAGAGCAGGTCCAAGCTCTGCAGGGATCCCTGCAATAATGTCGGTATTCCACCCAGATGTCCAACTGGCAGCTGACACATCCTCTCTGTGTGGCGCTGAGAGCCTGAGTCAGCACCCCCCCCACAGCTCGGAGCTCCAGTGAGTGCTGGAGGGGCAGACTGGTAACTGACCATTGCCACTCTATGCTCAGAGTGGACCCAATGCAGTCCTGTCTTCATGTCTGTGGATATGGGATAAGCTCTGTGTCTGAATGAACACAGGGAGCTGCAGCCCAGCTTGGGTGCCCCTAGAGCAAGCTGCTTGCTGTGGGGGCACTCAACGGGAGGGAGGGAGGGGCCAGGAGTGCCGAAGAGGGATCCAAGAAGAAGAGGATCCAGGCTGCCTTATGCAAAACCACTGCACAGAGCAGGTAAGTATAAGATGTTTATTTTTATAGATTTTTTTTACTTTACAATCACTTAAAAGTGGTTCTATAGGCTCAAGTTTATTTTTTACCTTAATGCCTTCTATGCATTCTATGCATTAAGGTGGGGCTGAGCCATGCTCTTCATGGGAATGGGCACACACAGCGTGGCTCAGGAGTGGGCCTGCTTGAGTGTCCCCATAGCAAGAGGCTTGCTATTGGGGGAACTCAGCAGAAGGGAGGAACCAGGGCCTCTGACAAGGGACCCAAAAAGAAGAGGATTGGAGGTACGTATAGCATGTTTATATATTTTTTTTTTTAAACTTTCCTTTAGAATCACTGTAATATGTACAGTCTGTGGATATGGGATAAACTGACTGAATCCTTCATGTTAAGATTTTTCCCGTGGTGGACATATCTTGCAACACTGTCTGATTGTCTATATGGACATCCATCCATTTTGATATCATCAGGTTCCATACCCCAATCAGCATAATTAGTCAGCACCACGGTGCCTCTTTTCTTCTGGATAACAGGGACTGTTCCCTGCCTGCTGAGGAGCTCTGTATTTTACCAATAACGTTATTTATTACTGCGGTATGTTTTTTAATCTATGGTTGAGTATAGTTTGATGACTTGTCCAGACTAGGATACATTGTTTGAATGTACCACAACCTACAGTGTATGCATTTCCCTTCCCCCTCAGTCTCAATAAAGCCTATCATACATTTTTGTACCTATGAGTCGTGGTTGACCCGTCCCTTATTTTTAGCTTTCTATGGACAATTCTTGTCCCATCCAAACCTTTTTTGGGTGAGTTCCTGTACCTATTGTTGAGAAAAAAAACCTGCATACGGGAAATAACAACTTTTGCAAGTTAACCCAATGGGAAAGGGGGTAAAACAGGGTGCACAATAATACACCAAATGGATTGGGACACAGCCCTCAACAGTGTAATGGGAGAATGCCCACATGTTTTTGTACATTTGGGTGTTGTAGTGCACATTCC
Organism: Rana temporaria; assembly: GCF_905171775.1. Taxonomy (NCBI): domain Eukaryota; kingdom Metazoa; phylum Chordata; class Amphibia; order Anura; family Ranidae; genus Rana; species Rana temporaria. Next base: position 132,270,266 of record NC_053492.1, on the reverse strand, counting down.
ATAGCAAACCATACATGCATCTCATGCACATAGTAAGTACCAGAAGGACAATTAGCTTCCTGCATGCGATCATCATGTTGGGGTATGCACATAAGCTTTAGTAAATAAGGCCCAGTGTGCATTCAGGCCACTTACTGAGCAGCAACAGTCACCCCCTAACTCAAGTTGAAGAATTAGAATAAGCATGCTGGTAGAGTAAACAAAGCTAAATAAGGAGGCTAATAATAATGATAATAATATTTTTACCCAGAATACTCTGATTCTTGTGTAAGACTAGATGTGATCATTTCCCTTTAATTTCATTTCATACAGGAACCACCACATTCGTATTCCATTTGCCATGAATAGTATATATGTTTTGCTCTGCATCCATTATGAATGATATACATATATACCAAGAACATAGGAGTAACTATCTGTTTAGTAGTCTGTGAGATTGCTATGGAGAAACACAGTATGATAGTTTCTGGACCAGGAGGGAAATATATGCATCTACTGCCCCTTATTCCGGCTGCATATTGATTTATTAAGGTAGCTATAAGAGCTGTCAGCTACAGAGAATGAAAGAATGCATTAATATTTCACATTACTGTGTTAGATTGATAAATACAGCATTGGTTGATGTGCTGAGATGTTGGGTATCGTTTAGCATAAATAACAGTTATATATGCATAGGTGTCGGCCAATATGTAATTAATACAGTGGCCTAATGCTAACAGAAATGCTTCTGTGATAAATCTGTGAGCCAGCCAATCTAAAAGAGCAACCAGTGCAAGGACAGCTTCAATGCATTCACAAATATACCTATAGCCTAAGGGGCTACATTTTTATACTTGTACATGTGTTGTCCTGTGTGTTGTCCTGTGACCTTATATGTATAATTTACTCAGTCTGCGTCACACATTTATAAACAGTAGGAGTTGCAGGTAAAACTGGGATAGATAAAACCTTCTATGCCAGTACTTGACATTCAACTAAATAATGATGGAAATTAAATGAACTATAAATAATACTAAATAATACAAATGTAAGCTTTTCGTCTTGTGTTATTCTGACCTCTGAATTGTTGGTTGCCATATGTAAATTATGCACCAGACAGTATTGGCTGTAAAAGCAAAAACAAATCTGTCTGGCATTATACCTGTTTACAGCACAAATGGGGGTTGATTTACTAAAGGTAAATATGCTATTTACCTGGCAAGGGAAGTTGCATTTTGGAAGGGAATGAGGTGAAGCTCTGCTGACTTTCATCATACAATCATGTGTAACCTTGAATGTATTTTCCTTGAATGTGATTGGGTATTCTTTGCAAAATGAAACTTTACCTCATTCACTTAGCTCTGGGGGGGAAATTCCTTGTAAAATGCAACTTCCTTTGCAAAGTGCCTTTAGTATATCAACCCCATAGTGTCCAAATGGAAAACAAAAGACCTTTTTGTATGTTAAGGCCTGCACACATCACACCAGAACTAGTAGCAACAAAATAATGTTAGGAATTAAAATGATCATACACATTATTGCATGCATTTCAGTATATTCCAGAGTAAAATATTATTTTCTTTGCATGCCATTGATTAAAGAAGCTATGATCTTCAGCATGATGATGCACTAATGTGTGTTGACATGTCAGATATATGATGTAGTCTCCACCATGGGTGCATGTGACACGATGACAAGCCAGGAGCATAAATGAGAGACAGTTGTCATCCTGCAACATGAACTGCATGACTAAGAAAGGACATTTGTGTGGGAACTCCCACCCAAGATCCACTCCCTCACCCAAAAAAAAAATTATTACTAAACTCTGATCCACTGTACCTTAGTAATTCTTTGTTACTGGCCGCTTCCTGTATATGGATTCATCGGGTAGTGTGCAGCTATTCTGTGGCCTTGTACACACGACCGAGAAACTCGACGGGCGAAACACATCGTTTTGCTCGTCAAGTTCCTTGTGAAGCCGTCGAGAAACTCGACAAGCCAATTTTCTCCATTCCCATCAAGGAAATAGAGAACTTGCTCTCTTTTTGGCTTGTCGAGTTTCTCACAGTTTCCTCGACGAAAGTGTACAAACGACAGGTTTCCTTGGCAAAAAAATATCTCCCAGCAAGTTTCTTGCTGGTTTTTGCCGAGGAACTCGGTCGTGTGTACGAGGCCTAACACTTACTCGATGCCGCAATGTCTCCTAGGAGCTTTTGTCATTGTTCCCAGGAGTCATTGCGGAGGTCTGACGTGAGTTATCGCAGGATTTAGAAAGAACTTACTTAATGTCTCCTGGGAACAATGACAAAAGCTCCTAGGAGACATTGCGGCATCGAGGAAGTGACGGAATACCCGCACACTCCCCGATGAATCCATATACAGGAAGCGGCCAGTAACATAAAGGATTACTAAGGTTCGCCTGCCCCTGACAGTGACTCGAGTCGAGTCCTTCACTATGCGGCGATGCTGAGCCTCGCCGCTTAGTGAAGGTGGCTGCTCGAGGCTGCTCTAGTCCTGCAAAGGGAACGGCGTTCCTGCTGTGAAAAAAGTGCAGGGACGCCCACGCTTTCCCGCAGGACTCAAGCCCTGACATTTGTGGCAGGATCACCAGGTATTCTTTCAATAAAACCTGCAGATTTAAAAAGATTGAAAACAACTTTTAAAATATATTAACAGGTTAATACCTATATGATATTTTAGGGCTTACATCTAGTTTAATGATTTGTAAGTAGGTACATGGTCCTTTCAAGTCTTTTTTATGTATGTTTCATAGAATATAGTTGCTGTCATAATTTGCTATCATCTAATTGCTGCATTTATCAGACATACAGACTCAAGGATTATGTGATCTCTATGAATTGTCCACTTTGGGCTTTATTTAAAGTACACCCAAAGCCAAAACCTTTTTCTATTAAAGGGTTGTAAAGGTAAAAAAAAAATTCTCTAAATAGCTTCCTTTACCTTAGTGCAGTCCTCCCTCACTTTCTCCCTGGTGTGGAGAAAGCCTCTTGAGGGGGGAGGGACGAGCAGAAGGGTCAGGACGCTATCTACTTTGCAGATAGAGAAAGGAGCTGTGTGTTAGTGGTCGTCCTGACACTCCTGCTCGCCCCCTCCCCCCTCAAGAGGCTTTTTCCACACCAGGGAGAAAATGTTGCATTACTGTGTGTAGTTACAGACAGAAGAAGTGAGGATTTCACAGAAGGAATAAGGACATTTAAAAGCAAAATCGAAGTATGAGGGTAGTGAAGAAGGACTGCACTAAGGTAATGGAAGCTATTTAGGGGAAAAAATGTACCTTTACAACCCCTTTAAGTTTACTTGGTGAATGTATATGACAAAATGTAAGGGATGGGAGAAGCCAAACCACTACCTATGTCATGTATAGGATGGCATAGGTACTTTTACTTACTTTAAAAAAATAGATAACACTGCGCTCACAATGAAAACGACAGGCGGACAACAGCTACAGTAGCAAAAATTGTGGGCAACAATGTACAAGTATGTAATAGAGAAATTCAGCGCTTAAATGTCCTTGATAACAATCAATCCCGAGAGGCACCTAATGGGTGAATCAATTTTGATTAAAAGATGGACATTAATCTTCCACCAACCCCACATCTTTTTACCTTCACAACTGGACCATTAGATTATAGGTGGTCAAAAACACCAAAACATCAATCCACCACGGATTGCTCCAGCATGGACCCAGGCATCGCTCCTCATGTTGAATGGTGTAAAGACAAACACCACTTCATGGTGTAGTATATCAAAACCATTAGAATTTATTAAAAACACATATATATATATACTCACACAGTGGCAGATATGAACTGGCATGTCCTATGAAAACTCATGATGGTTTCAAAACCGACAGGATGGCCATGGTCCTCGCGCACAGCGACACCACAGGTCCAAAAACTTCACCCTACGGGCTTTTCATTGTATTAAACGACCACCTATAATCAAGTGATCCAGTTGTGAGGGTAATAGGCTTGGCTCAATGTGGTGTTGGTAAAAGATTACTGTTCACCCTTTAATCAAGATTGATTCACCTATTGGGTGCCTCTCTGGATTGATGAACGTTTTCTTTGTTACTAAGCACATTTAAGTGCTGCATTTCTCTATTTCATACTTTTACTTAAATCAAAGTATGTAAATCATGTATGCAGGGCTGGACCTCAGCTCTGTGTCTGAATGAACACAGGGAGCTGCAGCCCAGCTTGGGTGCCCCTAGAGCAAGCTGCTTGCTGTGGGGGCACTCAACAGGAGGGAGGGGCCAGGAGTGCCGAGATGAGGAGGATCCAGGCTGTCTTATGCAAAACCACTGCACAGAGCAGGTAAGTATAAGATGTTAATTTTTTAGAATTTTTTTGACTTTACAATCACTTAAAGTGGTTCTATAGGCTCAAGTTTATTTTTTACCTTAATGCCTTCTATGCATTCTATGCATTAAGGTGGGGCTGAGAATGGGAATGGGCACACAGAGCGTGGCTCAGGAGTGGGCCTGCTTGAGTGTCCCCATAGCAAGAGGCTTGCTATTGGGGGAATTCAGCAGAAGGGAGGAACCAGGGCCTCTGACAAGGGACCCAAAAAGAAGAGGATTGGAGGTACGTATAGCATGTTTATATATATTTTTAAAATCTTTCCTTTAGAATCACTGTAATATGTACAATCTGGAGGAAATAAGAGAAAAGGAAGAAACTGACTGAAACCTTTAACTATATTAAGGGTGTGAATAAGGCTTGGGAGGGCAGTATTTTTAATATGAAGCTAAATTTAAGAACACAGGGACTAAATGAACCTAGCAAAGTATTTATTTACAAAAGAGTTATTGATGATTGGAAGAGCCTTCCAGCAGAGTTAGTGAGCCAGTCAACAGTAAGTGAATTGTAACTAGTGGCACAAACATAGATCTATATCAGACAAAAAAATGTAAAAAAGAAAACCAAAAATAAAAGAAGGGACAAACTTGACCACTTTACACTTCTATGTTTCTATTTTTTTTAACAAGGTAAACACCTATGTGGCAGATAGGATGATTAGATAGGCATGAGTGAGGACGTATGGGGGGAGAGGGTATTGTTTATTTAAGCAGCACTTTATTTTATGATTTTTGTCTTGGGAAAGGCAAGCTAGGAGTTCACCAAACTAATGGTTTAATTAAAGCATCTCTCTCTCTCTCTCTCTCTCTCTATATATATATATATATATATAAAATGTGAGGGGTGTATATATATATATATATATATATATATATATATATATATATATATATATATATATATATATATGTGTGTGTATATATATATATATATATATATATATATATATACACCCCTCACATTTTTGTAAATATTGTATTATATCTTTTCAATGTTACAAGTTCTCAGGTGTGATTGGGGAGCAGGTGTGCTAAATTTTGTGCTATCACTCTCACTCTCATATACTGGTCACTGAAAGTTCAACATGGCACCTCATGGCAAATGACTCTCTGAGGATCTGAAAAAATAATTGTTGCTCTACATAAAGATGGTCAAGGCCAGTGATGGCGAACCTTGGCACCCTAAATGTTTTGGAACTACATTTCCCATGATGCTCATGCACTCTGCAGTGTAGTTGAGCATACTGGGAAATGTAGTTTCAAAACATCTGGGGTGCCAAGGTTTGCCATCACTGGCCTAAGCTATAAGAATATTGCCAAGACCCTGAAACTGAGCTGCAGCACGGTGGCCAAAACCATACAGCGGTTTAACAGGACAGGTTCCACTCAGAACAGACCTCGTTATGGTCGACCAAAGATGTTGAGTGTGTGTGCTCAGCGTCATATCCAGATATCCATATCCAGTCTTTGGAAAATAGATGTATGAGTGCTGCCAGCATTGCTGCAGAGGTTGAAGGGGTGGGGCATTAGCCTCTCAGTGTTCAAACCATATGTCACACACTGCATTAAATAGGTCTGCATGGCTGTCATCCCAAAAGGAAGCCTCTTCTAAAGATTATGCACAAAAAATCCTGCAAGAAGTTTGCTGAAGGCAAGCAGAAATCAGGACATGAATTACTGGAACCATGTCCTCTGGTCTGATGAGACCAAGATGAACTTATTTGGTTAAAATGGCGTCAAGTGTGTGTGGCAGCAACCAGGTGAGGAGTACAAAGACAAGTGTGTCTTGCCTACAGTCAAGCATGGTGGTGGGAGTGTCATTGTCTGGGGCTGCATGAGTGCTGCCGGCACTGGGGAGCTACAGTTTATTGAGGGAACCATGAATGCCAACATGTACTGTGACATACTGAAGCAAAGCATGATCCCCTCCCTTTGGAGACTGGGCCGCAGGGAAGTATTCCAATATGATATTGACCCCAAACACCTCCAAGACGACCACTGCCTTGTTAAAGAAGCTGAGGGTAAAGGTGATGAACTGGCCAAGCAAGTCTCCAGACCTAAACCCTATACAAGATCTCGAACATGGACCAGCTCAGTGATGTCATCATGGAGGAGTGGAAGGGGACTCCAGTGGCAACCTGTGAAGCTCTGGTGAACTTCATGCCCAAGAGGGTTAAGGCAGTGCTGGAAAATAATGGTGGCCACACAAAATATTGAAACTTTGGGCCCAATTTAGAATTTTTTACTTAGGGGTGTACTCACTTTTGTTGCCAGCAGTTTAGACATTATTGGCTGTGTGTTGAGTTATTTTGAGGGGACAGTAAATGTACACTGTTATACAAACTGTCCACTCACTACTTTACATTGTAGCAAAGTGTCATTTCTTCAGTGTTGTCACATGAAAAGATATAATACAATTTTTACAAAAATGTGAGGCGTGTACTCACTTTGGTGGGATGCTGTATATATTAACAGTATATAACACTATGTTCTGCCAATCTGCTGATGTACATGCATTTATTATCCTGTAGTGCAATAATTAAAAAAATAAGCAAGGACATTATGTAGCATATATAAAGCTTGTCTAGTAAAAATGAATTTTTCATCCTTCATACCCGACCAATTTACATATCAGACTATGCTGCCAGTATGTATTATGTGTAGGGAGACTGTGTATATTACAGCCACCTGTCACTTGTCTTGTAGCTTCCACATATCAAGGCCCTTTATTTGTGGTTTGCCTTGCTTACATTAATCATATGAGACAGACATAGTTAGGGAGTTATGTGACAGCTGTAAAAAACACCATGTCATTTTGTGTAGTCTTCTCAATTTATGTTCACATGTTCTGTATGTATGAGAATGTGTATCTATCGCAGGCTCAGATGTAGCTTGTTATCTAGCAGTTGCACCCCCTGCCAAAATCTGATATCCCTTTCCAGTAAATGAGGCATAGGAGCAAAATATTCATTTAAACTAGTGAAGTTGTCTTTGAATACCCAATCATGTACAGGGTAAAAAAAAAAAAACATGAATTTCCCCTGCACATGATTGGATGATTGATGTGAACATAACTTTAACGGGCTAAGTTAACATTCTGTCTCATTAGTAAGTGAGCCCCAATGTGTTTTGTAACTCTACTCAGCACTACACTGGAATTGTGTGATCTAAATTTAGTCAGAGGTATCACACCTCACACTGATAGAACATTAAAATGCAGAAAAATACACGATTTCCTGCTACGTTTTTAACAAAGAGAGATAATTAGAATAATACTGAATTCATAAAAACTTCAAACTGTTTTCCCCTAACAAAGATACGATTTGAAACTCTGCTTTCTTCTAAAAGAGAAGAGAATGCAATGAATAATCATATTTTGATAGTAGATATACAGTAAATGTATTGGATGCAAAACACTGCACACATGCAGAATTTAAAGTAGAATTCCAGGTAAAATTGTACTACTCGGGCAGCACAATGGTGTAATGGTTAGCACTTTCACCTAGAAAAGGGTCGCTGTTTTGAATCCCGACCACGACACCATCTGCCTGGAGTTCTCCCTGTGCCTGTGTGGGTTTCCTCTGTGTACTCTGGTTTCCTCCCACACTCTAAAGACATGCTGGTAAGTTACCGTATTTATCGCGGTATAGCGCGCTCCCACGTATACTGCGCACCCCTAAAGTGGCCCCGAATCCTGTGGAAAAAAAGTTTTTTTTGTACTTACAGTTTTGGTGCCTTGCGCGGCATCCATCGGCGACCTCGTCGGGTCCGGCGTCCGTCTGCGGCTTCGGGTGTCCTCTTCGTCGGGTCCGGCATCCTTCTGCGGCTTTGGGTGTCCTCTTCGTCGGGTCTGGGGTCCATCTGCGGGCTTCGGGTGTCCTCTTCGTCGGGTCCGGGGTCCGTCTGCGGGCTTTGTGTGTCCTCTTCGTCGGGTCCGGCGTCCTTCTGCGGCGTCCTCGCGTCCTCCCCGCTCGTTTCCCGCGCCGAGTTTGAATACTGTGCCGACATATACAGAGCGCAGTACACTCATGTACTGTCGGGCAGGCTCGGCAACACTCGCGCTCACGTCCTGTATGTCCAGGACGTGAGCGCGGAAGAGCCGAGACTGGCCGACTATACCCGAGTGTACTGCGCTCGGTATATGTCGGCGCAGCATTCAAAACTCGGCGCGGGAAAGCGGGTATCGGCGTATACCGCGCACCGACGATTTTGCCCTGATTTTCAGGGCAAAAAAGTATGCGGTATACGCCGATAAATACGGTAATTGGCTTCCATCTAAATTGGCCCTAGTCAAGCGCATTGGGACCCTTCAGGGTATATCAAGATACCTCTCAACTCTACTCTTAAAAATGCTCCATCCTAACACCTATTTTGTGTAAGACAGATCCATATACTTACCTATTTTCATGCTGGCGAGAGAAGAGGGTGTTCAAAAAATAGTTGTCAATGCCTGGCAGTGGTGATGACTCTCATAGGCTTACAATGGGCTAACCGTTGTTGGAACTCCCTCCTCTATCATTCAACCATCACTGGCTGATAGAGGAGAGCCGGATCACTTTAGCGAACCAAAGTTGCCTGAAAATAGGTAAGTATACAGTTCTTTTCTTCACACAGGTTAGTCAGAACAGGTGTTAGGAGGGGGGAGCATTTTAAAGAATAGTTAGATTTCGTCTGAAAATCTACTGATGATGGCTGCATGCATGGTTTCACATTTCTGGAAGGGCAACATATGATGTCCTCCCATGATCGCTCTTCCTGCGCTCACTGCCGCGAGCACTCAGTGTTCTGTGATCTCTGTGTCCTTTGTCACAGCTGATCACAGATTGGGGTAAAGAGCCAATCACAGGGGCTCCATGCCACGTGACTTGCTGTGTCCAACCACAGCTGATCACAGTGTAAACAGGATTTGCCAGTTATCGACAATCCTCTCATCATGCACTGTCAGACAATAAGCGTCAATTCACACAGGAGATATTTACGCTGACAATCAGGGCACTGATAATCAGTGTCCTAATTATCAGTGCAGCCCCAACAGTGCTGCCAATCAGTGCTTAGCAGTGCTTCCAATCAGTGCCCAGCAGTGCTGCCTATTAGCGTTGCCTATCAGTGCACATCAGTGCCACCTAGCAGTGCTCATCAGTGCCACCTATCAGTGCTGCATATCAGTGCAGCCTCACCAGTGCCACCTCATTGGTGCACATTAGTGCCGCCTCATCAGTGTCCATCAGTCCTGCCTCATCATTGCCCATCAGTGCAGACTATCAGTGCAGCCTCATCAGCACACATCAATGAAGGAGAAAATTATTGATTTACAACATTTTATAACACAACCTAAGAAAACATTTTTTTTTTTTTTTCAAAATGTTCAGTCTGTTTTCATTTGTTTAGCAAAAATAAAAAACCCAGTGGCGATTATATACTACCAAAATAAAACTCTACCTGTCTTGAAAAAAAGATAAGTGGTTAAATTTTGCATGTGTGCAGAGCTAGGCAAGTGGTCCCTGTATGCATCCAACACATTTATATCCACTAACAAAATCTTAATATTGGTGATTGGTTAAAGCATATTGGGTCAAATCCACAAAGATCCGGCGTAACTTATTTTTTTCCATTTAAGTTACACTGCCTTAAAATTTCTACCTAAGTGCCCGATCCACAAAGCACTTACCTAGAAATTTTGGGCTGTGTAACTTAAATTCCGCCGGCGCAAGGCGTTCCTATTCAAATGGGGCGATTCCCATTTAAATTAGGCGCGCTCCCGCACCGGCCGTACTGCGCATGCTCGTGACATCATGTTCCCGACGTGCATAGCGCGAAATTACGTTACGCCGAGCTTTGTGGATTGCGACGGGTCAATAAAGTTGCGTCGGAAAAAAAAAAGATACGGCGGGAAAAAAAAAATCAAAATTTTAAAAAAATCACGTCGCTGGACAGAAAGGTCTGCTTTTACATGGTGTACTAACTTTACACCTTGTAAAAGCAGCCCTAATTTTGCATATGCAAACTAAAACTTACGGAGAAAAAACGAAGCTGAAAAGCTTTGTGGATCTCCGTAAGTGCTAATTTGCATACCTGAGGCGGCATTTCAACACAAAATGCCCCCAGCGGCGGATGCGGTACTGCATCCTAAGATCCGGCAGTGTAAGTCCCTTACACATGTCGGATCTTCTGCCTAACTATGGAAAACTGATTCTGTGGATCAGTTCCATAGTTAGGAACAGGGATACGACGGCGTAACAGCAATTACGCCGTCGTATCCCTTTTGTGGATTTGGCCCATTGTCCTTTAGATGGCAGAGGTAGTGTTTTTTTGTTTCAGTATTTTTTGTTAAGGATTATGGCAAACAATGGATTATGTACACAACATGAGATATAAAGCAAAATATATAAGTACAGATATGGTACGATTTAAGTACAGCCATAATAACAATAGTTATAGTGGTGGTATGCATCAATGTAGGCATATCAAAGTATCTGAACATAAAGGCCCCTGAGGGTCGAGCTCATTGGATGTTTGGATGAGACATATGACCTATGAGATTCTCTAGAGAGAGCTTTGGGGAGGCAGCTCTAGCCACCAGAGCACCCATTCACCCCTATTGGGAGCATACTGTGAATGGGTGGAAGTGATTATAGCCGGGTTTCTTCTGAGGGGACTTTCTGAGGAGAATCCCCTTGTTGTGTATTGGATTAAAGTGAAGCTTACTTAATGAGGCGAGGTTCAAACTATTTTTGAGGATACTTCGTTTTTATTTTGGGGAGGAGGGAGTGGTTAGAGTGAGGGCATAGGTAGTGGTTTAGCCTCTCTTTTCTCTGTCTGAAGGTACGTGGCCTTTCCCACCTAAACTATGCTGCTAATAGTTCCCTAGCTGTTCTATATGCAGCTAACTTATTATGTTATACTGCATCCTTAATCCCATCAAAGGTAAAATGCATTCATGTTTGCACCGACCTAATTGCAGTACAGAATACATGATTTACATACTTTGCTGGTCTTGGGGATTATATTATGTAGAGAAAATTGCAAGGCTATTAGCCTCTGGTACCTCCGATCAACCTGTTGCACCACATTTCACAGAGTTTAAATATCCACTTCTAAATATGCACTGTGGCTTATTGATTATGGGCCAGATTCACATACATTTGCGGCCATGTAACGTAACCGGTTTACGATACACTGCCGCAAGTTTTCAGTTTTAGTGCCCGATCCACAAAGCACTTACCTGGAAACTTGCGGCGGTGTATCATAAATACATCCGGCGCAAGGCGGGCCAATTCAAATGGGCGTGTGCCATTTAAATTAGGTGCGCTCCCGCGCCGGACCTACTGCGCATGCTCCGTTTCGCAATTCCCGTCGTGCTTTGCGCGCAGTGACGTCATTTTTTCGAACGGCGGCGCGTGTAGCTTAATTCTGTATTCCCGGACGGCTTACGCAAACGACGTTCATTTTTAAATTTCGACGCGGGAACGACAGCCATACTTTAGACAGCAATACGTTTGCTGACTAAAGTTAGGGCACCCAAAACGACGACTAACTTTGCGACGGAAAACTAGACTAGCGGCGACGTAGCGAACGCGAAAATCCGTCGTGGATCGTCGTAACTCCTAATTTGCATACCCGACGCTGGTTTACGACGCAAACTCCCCCCCAGCGGCGGCCGCGGTACTGCATCCTAAGATCCGACAGTGTAAAACAATTACACCTGTCGGATCTTATGGATATCTATGCGTAACTGATTCTATGAATCAGTCGCATAGATAGAAACAGAGATACGCCGGCGTATCAGGAGATACGCCGCCGTATCAGGAGATACGCCGTCGTATCTCCTTTGTGAATCTGGGCCTATATTCCTTCTCCATTCTGTGAGGATGATAGACATTGGTCATTATTGCAAATATAAGCCCAACTGTTACGCCCAGAAGACTGAATATATAAGTAAACCTTACATTTTTTTTTGTAATGGATATTTGCAGATAAGTGAAAAATGCTTATAAGGTTATTATGAATGCAAACTTGATTCATGCTGGCATTGTCCTATAGCAGTGATGGCGAACCTTGGCACCCCAAATGTTTTGGAACTACATTTCCCATGATGCTCATGCACTCTGCAGTGGAGTGGAGCATCATGGGAAATGTAGTTCCAAAACATCTGGGGTGCCAAGGTTCACCATCACTGTCCTATAGTATGTTTGCCTAATCCATAGTATTCCCTCCAAAGATTTTCCCAATATATCTCTTATCTTGACCTCTCAGAAAGTTTCCCCCCCCCCCCCTTCATGGCAAGGGAATTTTTTATATTTTTTGCTATTCTGCACTGTGCTACTTTAACCGGCAACTGCACGGTCATGTAACACTGTACGCAAATAACATTTATATCACACAAATTGAGCTTTCTTTTGGTGGTATTTGATCACCACTGTTTTTTTTTTTTTTTATCTTGTATGATATTAATGAAAAAGACTGAATTGAAGATTAAATAAAACAATATATTTTACTTTCTGTTATAAAACATATCCAATTTAAAAAAAAAAATCTAAGAATCTAATGTCTTCATAAATTGGGGCCAAAATTTATTCTGCTATTGTCTGGTAAAAAAAAAAACAATGGGCCAAATCCTCAAAAGGGATACGCAGGCGGAACTGCTGTTCAGCCAGCGTATCCCTGTGCCTATCTTTGGAACTGATCCTCAGAAGCAGTTTTCCAAAGATAGGCAGAAGATCTGACATCTGTAAGACACTTATGCCCCGTACACACCATCACTTTATGTGATGAAAAAAAACGAAATTTTCTGTGAAGTAAAAAACGACGTTTTTGAAACTTCAATTTTCAAAGACGAAGTTGCCTACACACCATCGTTTTTCTCACAATGTTCTAGCAAAGCGAGGTTACGTTCCACCACGTTTTTCCATTGAAGCTCGCTTCATAAGTAGCTTCTGGGCATGCGCGGATGAAAAAACGTCGTTTTAAACGACGTTTTTGCTACACACGGTCAATTTCTGTGAAGTAAAAGTTGACGTTTTGAAAAACGACACATAAAATTGAAGCATGCTTCAATTTTTTTTTGGTCGTTTTTTAGAAGACATAAAACGACGTTTTCCCCCACACACGGTCAATTAAAGTGACGTTTTTAAAAACGTCATTTTTTTTCATCACATAAAACGACCGTGTGTACGCGGCATTACACTGTCAGATCTTAGGATGCAGTACCGCATCCGCCGCTGGGGGCATTTCTCATTGAAATGCCGCTTTGCGTATGCAAATGAGGACTTACGGAGATCCACAAAGCTTTTCAGCTTTGTGTTTTCTGCGTAAGTTTACGTTTGCATATGTAAAATTAGTTCTGCTTTTACAAAGTGTAAACTAGTAACACCTTGTAAAAACAGATCTTTTTTTCGATCGCCGCGTTTTTTTTTAAATTTTGAATTTTTTTTCCCGGCGCGTAACTTTTTTTTTACCCGACGCAACTTTATTGTCCCGTCGCAATCCACAAAGCCCAACGTAACGTAATTTCGCGCGCTGCCCGTCGGGAAAATGACGTCACGAGCATGCGCAGTACGGCCGGCGCGGGAGCGCGCCTCATTTAAATTGTCATCGCCCCCTGCAGAAGAGGACCGCCTTGCGCCGGAGACATTTAAGTTACACGGCCTGAAATTTCTAGGTAAGTGCTTTGTGGATCGGGCACTTAGGTAGAAATTTTAAGTCAGTGTAACTTAAATGGGAAAAGATAAGTTAGGCAGGATTTTTGAGGATTTGGCCCAAAACAATAAGTGTATATTAATTGGTTTGTGTGAAAGTTATAGCATCTACAAACTATGGTATATAAAGTGGAATTTAAGCATCTATAGACGCTATACTCTAATGGCAGTGATCAGTGGCTTATAGTGTGACTGTGATAGGGTGATGGTCAATCTGCCGCTCACAGACACTGATGTAGCTAGAGACAATATTGCAGTGATCAGTGATAATACTGTGCACTGGCAATCTACTAATGACACTGACTTGGAAGGGGCTAACATCAAGAAGCAATCAAGGGGTTAACTGTGTGCCTAACAATTGTAATGTGTGTATTGTGTGCTGCTTTTATTTACTAATTTGACTTTTTTTCTCTCTGCGTTTTAGCCAGATAGCTGTTCACTGTACACAGAGCTATGTGTGATTGTAAGCATACACACAGAGGATCAACAGGTTTCAGATGAAATTGTTGGCTGAAATCTGCTGCCAAACTCATGCTGTGTCCAATTACAGAGTCAGCAGGAGGCGCGCACATGCACACCCTAAACCTGGAAGCAAGCCGGCAACGTACATGTACTGTATGTTGCCGAGCCTGCACCTGCTGCCCACTCACAGGATATTTCCTGTGAGCAGTTGACAGGAGGGTAACCAGCTGCTGAAAATTGAGGGTTTATTATCTCTTTAAGACTTTGAGTGTCTGTGACTCAGACTTGTAAAAGGTGGAGTCAGTACAGGAATTACTGCTTGTTGGCAGCAAGGTACCATGGGATATGTAGTCCTTAGAAATTGGAAGTAAAAAGCAGAGGAGAAGCTGAAAAGCATGCAGGGAATCCAGAAGTGGTGGAAAGAGATGGCCAGTAGACAGGCAGCACACAATATGAAGGGACATGTATGCTTTTATTTGATTGTCAAAAATAAATATTGTTTGTATTGCTATTACAATTCTGATATTATAAATCAAAAGTGTGTGCTTTGACCATATATTTTCTTTAATATTATAGTTGAATATTAATGCAGCCATTCAAAGATTTACAGGAAACATATTGCTTTATCTAAATAGGTGAACTCCTTCATGATCAAGAACTCTTTCAAGGTAAAACATGGAAAATCGGTCTCCCATTGGTTGTCGTGTGTTTCTGCAGTTCATTCTACTTTAAGCAATATTATTAAATAAATCCTAATATTATAAAGTCACAAAACAAGCCATTCTTTGTTGCCCTGCATGTGGCTTTTGTAGACGCTTCTGCTAGGATTAAAGAAAAGCTGACTCATGAAATAAGATCACAGGGTTGCAGAGCAGCCAAGTAGTCAGCAGTGAAAACTCAGTATTGGAACTTCTTATTTAAATTTTCTGAAGTTAGCAGCAATCCGTGTATACGCTGCATGGAGTCAGAGCCCTTGATGCTGTTTTGTCCCTGAACACTGCATGTAACTCATCGAAAGATGCTATTTTATCTAATTAGTGAACTTCTCCATGTCTACATTTTCTTTTCTTAGTGGAAGACACTCTTTAAATTATAGATCAATGATTAAAATTATATATCATAAAATAATGGGAGTTTGTGACACCTAGTATAAAAGAAATACTTGGCACTTGATTTAGTGCTTGCAAGATCAATACGACAGGCATGGTATAAATAATGTATCTTGCTCTATTCTGAAACAAACAAGGTTGTATTTCATTCATTGTAAAAAGAGAGATGTCACTGAAACCATATGTTCCTGTACTGAGGAGCAAGGAAAGCCATGCATGCATGTACCTGAAGTGACCTTATTAAAGGGAAGGTATAGTCTGTTCAGTGTTTTTAGAAATACAGCCAAAAGAGATCAGCTTTATGTAAATAATTGTATCAACATGTGTCAATGTTTCAAAAACCTTGTTTCTTTGTATAATTCATAATTATTGATGTACATGGGACAGCTGTATTTGATTATTACATGTAGAGGCTCTGCTTCCTTCTACACAGTGTCTGTTCTTTACTGCACCTTCTTACAATACAAATCTATGGAGCTGAGCTTACTAAAAGTGTAAAAAATGTTCTCTTATGCCGCGTACACACGGTCGTTTTTTGTGATGAAAAAAAACGTCATTTTTAAAAACGTCATTTAAAATGACCGTGTGTGGGGAAAACGTTGTTGTATGTCTTCTGAAAAACGACAAAAAAAAATTCGAACATGCTTCAATTTTTTATGCCGTTTTTCAAAACGTTGTTTTTTGTGTCATAAAAAATGATCGTGTGTGGGCTACAACGACGTTTAAAACAACGTTTTTTAAACCCGCGCATGCTCAGAAGCAAGTTATGACGCGAGCTTGAATGGAACAGAGTGCCGCCGTACGTGCTGAACGTAACCGCGCTTTGCTAGAGAATTTTGAAAAAACGATGGTGTGTAGGCAAAGCCGTTTTTTAAAATGAAGTTTGAAAAACGTTGTTTTTATTCATGAGAAAAAACAACGTTTTTACAAGACAAAAAACGACCGTGTGTACGCGGCATTAGTCTAACAAAGAAATTAAATATTTAAATACCCTCTCATTTGAAGACATGTGCATTAGTTTTCTTCCGAATGCATTTTCGCGTTTGTTTTAACAAACGATAATGAACGGTTCAGAATCTGAAATCCGAAAGATCTGACATAAAAAATGCTTTATTTTAGTTTTGTTGTGACAACAGTTCGATATAGATAGAAGATTCGACATGACAGTGACAATATTGATCTGTGTCTATTGAACCTGTGGTTGAATGTGCCTAACCTAACTCTATTAGTCCAAGATTATTTGACATAGAGAGAAAAAATTTGACATAGAGAGAAAAGATTCGACATCATAGAGACATGAAGATTCGACGAAGCAGCTAAAAACAAACTAGCGGTTTAACCTTAAACTGCGTAGAGGGTTCTTTACTGTAAGAGGGATGAGGATGTGGAATTCCCTTCCACAGGCAGTGGTCTCAGCGGGGAGCATCGATAATTTCAGAAAACTGTTAGATGAGCACCTGAACGACAACAACATACAGGGATATACAATGTAATACTGACATATAATCACACACATAGGTTGGACTTGATGGACATTTTTTTGTCTTTTTTTCAACCTCGCCTACTATGTAACTATGACTATTATTATTTTTACATTACAATATTTTCCTTTTGTCAGATAGACCTTTGTCAATTGTTAACACTCATGTTACAAGATCAAATTTATCTCATTGAATCAGATTTAAAATGTATAAAGCCATAGTGCTGAATGGGCTCTGTTAAGTACAGTTTCATATTGCATTACTTTTTAATGAGGTACATACTCCCACCTGTTTACCCTTTATCCCTGACTACAAGATGACGTCTTGATGTCTAACAAGATTTATTGGTTTACAGTTCTGAAACGTTCACTAATGTGGGTCTCTTAAGTCTTGCTGTTGATATCATTAGGGGAGCTAATGTACTGGAAAGACTTTGAAATGAGAATCCTTTGTAGACTTAAAATTGCATTATTCCCTTCAAAGTATAGGATGCAATGCTGATCTGACAATAGTTTCATAGACATTAGATGTACCTTTTTTAGATTTCAAACATTTCTATATAATTCATTCCGATGCACAGAAGCAGTGAGTTTACAGAAAATCTGCCAGAAGATCATTGAATCATGCCGCTGTCTTAAACTGAACCTGCTGTGTAATCAATGTAGGGAAGCTATTTACAGTAGACCCAGCAGGAGTTTACCCATGCCTGTGTTAGAATGGAGCCTCTTGGGTCACCATGCAACTCTTTCACTTTTTAAAAGTTTAAACATGGCTGATGATTGACGTAGTTGTGAGCTCCAACAATGAACTTCTCTCTTTTGCTTCCTTTTGGTCTGTTAAAGTGGAGTTCCACCCACTTTTACAACTTTATCTTCAAGAAAGACAACCTCTCCACCCCTCGATTTTGGATAATCATCTTTTTTAAAAACTGTTCATTTCTTATCTTTTTTATGAAGTTACTTGTGTTCTTCCATCCCAGCCTCGCCACAGCCCAGTGCATCATGTCCTCTTCTCCCCCGCTACATTCTGGGACCTGTGTGTGTCCTAGAAGAAGACGGGGCTCTTCAGGAAGCGCCGGGGGAGCGACGTCGCAGGCTCCCTGGACAGGTAAGTCTCCTTATTAAAAGTCAGCAGTGTTTGTAGCTGCTGACCTTAAAAAAAATGCTGCTGGAACACCGCTTTAAATACATCATTGACATTTTTTGTTTTATCTGTCTGAAAAGTCCAGAAAAAGTACTTGTTTATGCCACAGAAATCCAGTGAGCTCAAAATCCTGTGTACTCTGCACTTTCAACTGAAGTAGTTTTAGCAACTATGCCCAGTTGGCCTCAGTGAGGCATTCTGTGGTCCTAAAACACTTCCTGACATAAGGTGAAAATGCTGATCCTCCATAGATATAGTACAGTGAGTAGACATTATTACCTTAGGATAGACATTGTGTTACAGAATTACCAGGTAAAAAAAAAAAATAACAAAAGCCTAAAAAAAGAATTCAACACAGTCACTATATCTAAGAACTGGTAAAGCTGCAGGTCATGTCATTTTTGTTCTTAGGTTTAAATAGCTTTTACTACCAAAAAAAATCTAACTATTTGTTACTCTATTCTGGCTAATAAATACACATCATGAGAGCACTTTTCTATTGGCATGTTAGAAAAAAAACTGTTTCCTTGATTTCCCAAAGCTTGGCCCCCAAATGATCGTGCTTGGTAACAGTGGTTACCTCAGCTTTCCTTATTGCTATGATACTCTTCTATGGCCTATTTTATCACAGTTATAGGTGGCCAATTAGAAGGTCGTTTTAAGTATGTAAAAAGGCCAAAAAAAAAATGTTCTTTTCTAACCATTGAGCCAATGTTGCACTCTTTTTTTGATTAGAAACTCTTTTGACATTTAATTTGTGCTCACATATGTAGCCTAAACCTGGCCATACATGTATAGATTTATTTTGTTCCACATATAGGAACAGGTTTCTCCATCCACGCTCAAACCAAACAGCACACTTGGGTGAATCTTTTCCTTTGCTATTGTATTCTAACAACCGACACCACTGGCTGTCAGAATACCCCAACAATGGCTGGGTCTGACTGGATAAAAGTGCTGTTCAACTGACATTAGATACAAGTGTTGTTTAATCCTCCTGCCAGATGTCAGGCAGGAGAGCACCAACAAGATCACCCCATGGAGCAAATTTTGGCCAGTTCATTAAAAAAACAGATGACATTTTCTATATATATGTCAAACTTCACTGTGTAGGAAATTATTAAATATATATTATCACTCTGGATTTATTTAGCAGGAAAAAACAAAACTTGTGGGTGACATTTTTTTTTTTTTTGTTGGCACTGTTTACTTCTTATTACAATACAAAAAAAAATAGTAAATAGTATTTATTAAAAACTGTTTTGTACGGCCCCTCTTGTCTTGCTGATAAATACATTCGAGTGCCGAAGATTTGCTGAGCAATGCTTTATTCAAATCTGGCTAATTTGCTGCTTCCGAAAGCAGATTATGTGTTTGTTTTCCCTGTCTGTTGATTTTGTCCTTTTCCTTTGTTTCATGGAAAACGTGAAGCGCTGGTGTAAACAATGCCCTGCAGGATGACATGTTCAAGGTATTGTCACGCAGACGGTGTCTAACTGAAAGGATGCCAGCAGACCCGTTTGACACTACATTCAAGGTGTTCAGAGATCCCACAATAGCAGCAGATGTTTGTTACCAGTTTTTCAGAAACATACAGTACTCATCTGAACTCTTGCTTTTCTTTTAATAGAAGGTTTCCTATTAGATTGTTTCCTGCATTATGGGAACCTACAACTATTGTGCGCTACCAACCAGCAGGGACTTGTAAAATCCAATTTATTAAAGTGGGAAATCAGGTACATAACTTGTATTCACTTCAAACATCCATTTATCAAATGCAGCAGAGATATGCACAGAACTGCACTAGAAACAAATGAGACCCCCTTCAATTGGTCTATGGTTTTCAAAATGATGGAGGAACATATGTGAATCCCATGGAAGAACAATTCTGCAAAATGTGGTACTTTGGACAGAGTTTCCCATCACAACAACATTTCAATCTTTATTAAATATCTCCCAGTGATTGAGTATAAGAGACCTCACGCAGATTTTGACTTCAATGAGAATAAAACAGTGGCACTCATGTTCATGTACTCCAACCATTACCCTCCTACCCATCCAAGCACGTTTTCCCTATTCTACACTTACCTTATTTTTGGCTGCGCCTCCACGACCTACTGTCCCTCCTAGGTTACTCTGAAGCCTCGTACACACGACCGAGAAACTCGACAGAATCCATCAAGAAACTTGGTGGGAGAGCTTTTTTGCCGAGGAAACCGGTCATGTGTACGTTTTTCATTGAGGAAACCGTTGAGGAACTCGAGGAAAAAAGTTCTCTTTTTCCTCGACGGGAGTCTCAATTTCCTCGTCGTCTTCCTCGTCGAACTGGTTTTTGACGAGAAACACGAGCGTGTGTATGCTAAGAAACCCTCGCATGTTAACAATAAAGTATGAGACGGGAGTAAAAGTAGCATTTGTAATGGAGATAACACATTTTTCACGCTGTAACAGACTGAAAAGTGCAAATCGTCTCCAACCAAATTTTTACTTAACACAAAGTAACATGAGATTAGCAAAAGCAGCCCAAGGGTTGTGCCAGTGGAATCGAACTTCCCCTGCCATTGTATGTGTTGTACGTCACCGCGTTTGAGAACCAGGAGATATTGTCTTGACATACGCAAAGCAAGCTTGGCGAGTTCCTCGACAAGCCTAACAAGGAACTTGTCGAGGAAAACCATGTGTCTTTTCTGACGAGTTCCTCGGTTGTGTGTACGAGGCCTTACATAGATATTTTTCTAAAGAATGGATGATTCATCGCGCATAGTAAAGTGGAACTAAACCTTTACAAAAAAAAATTATTTGAGGTAGAGTTTTTGACAGGAGAGACTTTGTAGGTCTTGTGTGCCAAAAAAATGCTCCGCTTTTTAAAGCATCTTTTTGTTCACTGCCTGCAGTCATGTGCATTACAGTATACACTTCCAGCCTACTTCCAGCATGGGGTAGGATCTTTGAACAATAATTCCAATAGGTCCCCTACAGTAGAAGACATCATATACACAACTCTCCACTGCCCTTTAAATATGTACCTCCCCTCCATTCCAGTGCTGCAGCTTAAAAAAATCTCTTCAGCATTCAACACTTTCAGGAGTTTCAGAGGCCTGTGTCTGATAGTGTTTTCTGTGTTCACTGCCTGCAGTCATGTGCATTACAGTATACACTTCCAGCCTACTTCCAGCATGGGGTAGGATCTTTGAACAATAATTCCAATGTACATGCACAGGAGTTACATTACGGACAACCAATACTTTGAGAAAGAAGACTCTGAGCTGGAATAAGAAGTGGAGAGTGTGGTACCTGAAGGAGCAACATCGGGGATTGTGGAGCTGTCAGAACTTGAGAAGGGGCAAGCCTTGCCATTATGTATAAGTACTGTATGTTATATATACCTGCACAGTATGGCAAGAGCTGCGGTAACTTGTCCACATTACAGTTGTACTTAAACAGACTATATTAGGTCTTTGAAGGGTTAAGTTCAGCGGTCCCCTACAGTAGACATCATATACACAACTCTCCACTGCCCTTTAAATATGTACCTCCCCTCCATTCCAGTGCTGCAGCTTAAAAAAATCTCTTCAGCATTCAACACTTTCAGGAGTTTCAGAGGCCTGTGTCTGATAGTGTTTTCTTTCTCAGACCCCTTATGTCACTGAGCCCTGCTGTGATCTTGGGTGAGGGGTGTCAAAGGATAGAATGAGCGCATGGCACGGTATATAGCCATCCAACATTCCCAGAATTGTTGAATGCTGATGAGGATTTCAGAGGCTGTAGCTCTGGAATAGAGAAGGGGTAGGCAAATTAGGCCACCAGACAGTGGATTTAACCCCTTAAAGACTTGACAGGGTCTTTTTAAATCAGAACTTAACTGTATCAGAGCACCACAAACCAAAAATGCCATTTAATTCATTTTTAATATTCAAATAAAAATTCAGCCATTCATCCATGTCTTTATGGCTTTACTTTGTTGAAGAATCACTGAAAAACACCCCCTAGCATTTCTAGCCATAGCCATCTTAAGAGAGGGCAGGTGAGTCATGTAGCATTTACCTCCTGGAATCCATCCACTCTTGGGTCAGGTATGTAGACGGGAGGATGTTTTTAGCTGGAGAAGCCTTGGGATGTATAGCAGGAAGCAATTGAAGAAATGTAAAAAGTAAATATTCATAAAAATGTATAAAAATATATATTTTTATGAATGAGGATTGTGAACAAAATATAAAATATTTTGTCTAATGTGAAATTGAATAAAATTTTAATAAAAAAACAAAACAAAAAAAAAACAAGTAAATACCTTCCTATCTGTTTATTAAAGCTAGCAGCATAAGGATTACAAATAGGTAATGTTGTTTGAAAGAGTAGGGTTCCACTTTAGCCAGTATGCCTTTTTCCTGGCTTTATCAGTGATCATCTAGCTTAGGTCAGCTTAAAAAGAATCAGGTGCCAATAAGCACTGAATAGTGAAGAATTCGATTCTAACTAATGCCAAATTCCTTAATAAACATTGCACTTTCAAAGAACATTGCATGTATGAGCCCTGGCAGGGGGCTTTTGATAAAAAAAATATAATAATGCCTACAGCATCTAATCAAAATTTTCACTTGTTTTTATAATTATCTGTATTTTGAGTGGTGGCTAAGGGCAACACCCTAACATTTTCCTTTCTATAATTTTATAAAAAACTGCTGTTAAGCATACTGAAAAGATTAAAAGTACTAATATACTTGAAAAAATAAAAAGTATGTAAAATGAAATGAAAGCCCTCGAGTTGCTCTGATGCAGAGGGTCAACTGCTGTTTCACAACTTGAATTTACAGTCTAGAACAATTCCTGGTGAATAAAATCGTCGTTCTCATTATTTACACTCTGCTAAACAAGGTTATTGTCTTTCTGTTCAGGATATGCTCACTGGTGCCATTTCTTTTATCAGGAACACTAAACCAAATTAAAGCCCCCTCGTAAATCCTTTCTCATAAAATCTCATTCCCCCATATTTTCTTTTCTGAGTTTCCAGATTGAGTTTTCATCTAAGGTGGTGTAATAACTACCATGGCTTATGTTCTAGAAGGCTAATTTCTCATCACTTTTGGGTGGAATGTCAGTTAAATGTTCCTTAACATATAAATTAAAATATAAATGATGATTTAGTTGTTATTTTATAGACCTTTAGAAAAAAAAAATTTACACTGACAAACACAATATTGTCCCCTTTATAAATAATATACATATGTATAATTAAAAAATTACCAGTTGATTAAAATAAGGAAAGAGAACCAAAGAACTGAACTCTTACCTATGGGTAAAATAGAAGAACGTAAATCATAATATGAAATGTAGGAAGCAATGGGGGGTGGAGGACACCCCTCATTGCTTCCTACTTTTCATATTATGATTTGCGTTCTTCTATTTTAGGGAAGTAAACATAGGTGTGCACACCCTATTGCATTAGGGTGTGCACCCTAAAGCTCAAACACACACGTGTGTGTGTGTGTGTGTGTGTGTGTGTTTATATATATATATATAGTATTTCGCAAAAGTGAGTACACCCCTCACATGTTTGTAAATATTTTGTGACAACACTGAAGAAATTACACTTTTCTACAATGTAAAGTAGTGATTGTGCAGCTTATAGCAGTGTAAATTTGCTGTGCCCTCAAAATAACCCAACACACAGCCATTAATGTCTAAACCCGGTGCATTAAAATGTCAGTTCCAAAACTTTCATACAGCTCCCCGCCCCCATCATATGTAAACCTTTCTAAGAGGGTTGAGTGTGATTAGCCATCCTTCATGTATACTCTAGAAAGAAAATTGCACAGATTACTGAAGCAATTTCACCTCCCCTATGTTTAAACTTTCTGTACCTGGTTGCAGTTAAAGTGGAGCTCCACCCTAAAGTGTAACTTCCGCTCATCTGAACCCTCCCCCTCTGGTATCACATTTGTCCAGTCTAGTGGGTATTTGCACCCACTTCCGGTATTCCTCTCTGCGGGGATTCTGCGGGTAGTTCGTCACTTCCTTGCTCCGCCTGTTTTGTTCCGGGAAGCACACAGCGCACAGAACACAGCGGGGACCAGTGAGGATGGCGCTGCGTGACTCACACATGCGCCGTAGGGAATCGGGCAGTAAAGCTGGGAAACGCTTCACTTCCTAATTCCCTCACCGAGGATGGCGGTAGGGGCAGCAGATAGACAATCGATTGCTCGACTTCTGCTGCAGACATCGCTGGACTCCAGGACAGGTAAGTGTCCATATATTAAAAGTCAGTAGCTGCAGTATTTGAATGGTGGAACTTTGCTTTAAATACATAAATCTGAGATGATAGTAAACCAAGTGAAATTTCATCTTTAGTATTATTGCATTGCTTATATAGCATTTGCAGATAAAAAATGATTAACTTGTGGCCTGGAATTGCTCTTTAAATTTGTGTTTTCAACTAATCACAACCCTTTGAACTTGCCCCTTCACTAACATGCAAATGAGTTGTTTTCGATGACAGAGTCTTTGCATTTCTCTGTAGTTTCGCTCCAGTTGGTGTAACTTCCAAATATCATATCTACAGAAAATATGTTTCATGCATACTGTGCTCAGAAGTTAATGCGCAAATATCTACTGCTAATGTATGATAAAAGAAAATGCACACTCAGAATTTTCTCTGTTTCTTCTGGCTCAGAAATTTAAAGCATAACTGTGTATAATGATTGTTTTAATGAAAAACTTGGAAGTCAAGGTTCCATTTGCAACATACAATTACCATTTACATCCTGTGCACTCTACATAATGCTTAGATCCTTGCACACATCACCTGTCGTTAACCCATATGATATCAATCTCTTGCCCTGTAATTGTCAAACCAGTAATTGTACAAATACTACTGAAAAGCAGCACATCCTAAGCATCGGCAAAGTTGTTGAGCCTTCAACAGATAAAGTGATTCACAAACAATGTTTTTATTCCCAAAAGATAAAAATATCTACAATATTGTAATACAGAACAATTGTAATACCGAAAATATGTTAGCATACACAAAGAACAGACATTGTTTGAAGATGCTCTAATATAAAAATATAACATTGCCTTATTGGAACTGGAAGTATTTGCAATTTGCAAACAAGTACAAAAATATTCATATTGTTTGTGCAGCTGGTCATTTCCAGAGCTTACACTGTACATAGCTGTATACATTAGGCTAGTTTACAAGCATACATAAAACATTTCTTATAACGTAAAACCAGCATGGACTATTACCCTTTGCATGTTTTCCCTCTATCATGTATGTATCTATCATGTATGCCCCTGACATGCACTTGGTATTTGGGGATGTAGGGTGTATGATAAATGCCACAGTGAGACAGCACATCACAGGTACCACCTCCCTGTGTCTCATCAGCTGAGGAAAGAGCAGCTAGAATTCATGGTTATTAATGCCTCTGGGTGGTGGAGGCTGGCTGGTCCCAAATTGACATTTATGTTGCATCAGGCTTGTCCAAAGACTTTAAATATTTGATCAACCTGCTAAAGTGGTTATATCTTTACCTTTCCTTTAAATAAATCATAGGACATGGGCACTGATATTATTGTGAATCTTGCACATTATTATTATACATGAATATGTATATAAGCTAGTATTGGGACGCCTGCCTTTATACGCATTGAAAAGAAAGGGGATTTTGGGACTTTCAATGAGGCAGCAACCTGGTAAGGTCAATATGTCTCCATCCCTGTCTATTTGAAAAAAAGGGGCATGCAGTTGAATGAGAAGATCACAGTTTTCATATATATTGCATTGTATCAAGAAGGATAAATGGTAAAGGGGTGTTCCAGTCATTTTTAATGTTTATTAAAAGCCAGCAGCTACAAAAATTGTAGCTGCTGGCTTTTAATAAACATACACTCACCTGCTCCACGTTCCAGCGACGCGCCAGCCGGGGCTCTGCTCCTATCTCCCCTCTCGGGCCGGCGTCTTCATTCTAAGTGTGGGCACCTGGCCGTGACAGCTTTCGGCTTCATGGCCGGGCACCCACTGCGCATGCGCGAGCGGCGCTGCGCCATCTGATTGGACAGGCGATCGCCTTGGACCTGTCACGTGTCCCAGGTGATCGCCTACAGGGAGGGGCTGCCAAAGGCGATATGACTATTCGCCTTAGCAGCCCCTCGGCGGAAGGAGGAAGTGGGACAGGAAGTCCCACTCCTCCTGAAGCCCCCACTCCCCCCCCAAAAAATGACATGCCAAATGTGGCATAAAGGGGGCGAGGAGTGGATTAAGCGGAAGTTCCACTTTTGGGTGGAACTCCGCTTTAATACATATTGAGGATAGTAATGGTCAGCATTCCAATGCAATTCATGTAATACAAACATACAAACTCAATTATGATGCATGACAGTAGAAGGGATAGTAGGTAAGCAAACCACTAACTATACCGGGGGGTATCAAGGATTGTTAAACATAATATTTTGGTACACATACATATAATATGGGATCTTAAACCATTTGATAAAGGTAATAGAGTTACATATAAATCTAATAAGCATATAATTATTGTAACGGAACCCCCAAATGGGACACGGGTTAAAGCCGTTTAAGATATTCCATTCCGAACCCAAGACAGCTTATTGACATTCCACAATCCGGTAAACACGACCCATATGAATTCCCCCAGAAACGAGACACACAGCTCTGTTCTCTGGTTCAAAACTAATAGACAATCTTTATTGAGAAGGCAGGCTCTTATATACACACAAAAAGAATACTGCAGTAATCAAATGGACAATGACACACTCCACCCACAACATCATACAATGGTTCCTAACGAGCCCCCCCCCCTCAATACATATCTTTTAGTCAGACATTCTGACTCCAACTCTGACATAACCTACATGAGCTAATTAACTAATCATTTACCCATACAAGGTGACTCCGAGATGTGACCATTCAAGATAGACACCTGCTATACAATACACATTCCTTTAGTAGACATAATTTACATGAGCTAATTAACTACAGCTGATAAGTCAGATATCTGACCTTTAGACTGTGCTAACTCACACACACATCTATCATCAATAGAACTTTCACACAATACAGTGTCAATTAGCATAACACAATGAAAGGTTCTTAGAAGCTATACTAAGGTTCATTTACATCACAGTAGCAGACGACATTAACCCCCTAACAGTCTATGTTCCCACATTGAATGAGTCACTCTTTCAATTGACCTGTTGAGTTCAGAATCAACAACCTTTACATAGTTCTTACAGACATTTTTTGAATATATTGGGGATTACAGACCCATGTTAAAGCAATCCAACATATGTCCATTATTTCCTGGCTCAATCTGTGCCCAAAAGTGACTCCCGTTACAATTATTATTATTATTATTATTATACAGGATTTATATAGCGCCAACAGTTTAGGCAGCACTTTACAACTTGAGGGTAGACAGTACAAATACAATAAACTTTAATTCAGTAGGAATCAGAGGGCCCTGCTCCTTAGAGCTTACAATCTAATGCCTTGTACACACGATCGGTTTTCCCAGCGGTAAAAAGTCAGAAAAAAAAACCCTACACAAAACTGCCATGAGAGCTTTGGCCGGGAATCCCAGTCGTGTGTATGCTCCATCGCAGCGTTTCCCATAGGAAAACTGCCAGGAAAAATACCGCCGGGAATGTTCTCATTTTTCCCGCCGGGATTCCTGGCAGTTTTCCTGTCAGGAAAACTGTGATGGAGCATACACATGGCCGGCATTCCTGGCCAAAAGCTCTCATGGCAGTTTTCCTGCCAGGAAAACTGGTCGTATGTACGAGGCATTAGTTATATAATGAATAGAAACACGGCAGATGCGTTTTGTGGATTTTTCCACTCTTCAGGAGCAGGCACGTAAGGTAAATCTGTAATGATATAAATAACTTTCTAATAGTCTGAGATTTGTCCTAACAATTAGATATATACTGGGGAAACCCCACTCACAAAACAGCTGTGTGTTTGAGATGAGATACTATGACCTGAAAACCCCATAGGGCAATTATTTCCGGGAGCTGTGGCAGTATAAATCTCATATTGGTCCAACACAGGGTTGTGTCCAAGGGGGACGGTGTATCCAAGAAAAAATTATCCAAATAAAAACCATGGATATTGACAGCCATCATAAGGGGGCTTCTATATAAAATATTAATATGTGTATTGATACATGATATAGGATCTATCCTGCACTCAATTATAGGGAAGGGTAAGTGCAGTTAAATACATAGCAATCTCAGTGAAGCCCAGACAGAAAGGAACAAAATATAATGACATAAGGTGAAGGAAAGGAGACTGTGCCACCAAGGAAACAAATAAACCCATAAAATTGTGCATCAAAAGAGCTCATGGTAAAAAAAAACATGTGCTGAGGTGATACCTGGCGCTAAGCCATGGAGGGCTGGAGACCAAAGTGATGCATGTAGTCCAAGAAATAAACGTTAAAGATTCAATAGGCTACACAGCCACCCAGGTATAAGAACAATGAGGGCCCGGCTGTGGTTAACTCCCAATGCAATGTAAGCGTGCAGGGTACAAGGAAGGTACCCTCACCTGGGCATCTAAGCCGCCCGGCGTTTGGCGCCAAAACATTCCTCCCATGTTGCTGCAAGTCCCAACCTCCCTGTTCCTGCCTTTACACGCATGTAAACTTTAATGACATTCCAGTCTTAGTCCGTAGGGTTCAATATTGAGTTGGCCAACCCTTTTCAGCTATAACAACTTCAACTCTTCTGGGAAGGCTGCCCACAAGTTTTAGGAGTGTGTCTATGGAAATGTTTGACCATTCTTCCAGAAGCGCATTTGTGAGGTCAGTCTCTGTTCTAATTCATCCCAAAGGTGTTCTATTGGGTTGAGGTCAGGACTCTGTGCAGGCTAGTCAAGTTCCTTCACCCCAAACTCTCTCACCCATGTCTTTATAGTCCTTGCTTCATGCACTGGTCCAAATCATTTGGTGGAGAGGGAAGTATGGTGTGGAGTTGTTTTTCAGGGGTTGGGCTTGGCCCCTTAGTTTAAGTAAAGGGAACTCTTAAGGCATCAGCATACCAAGACATTTTGGACAACTTTGTGTGAACAGTTTTGTGATGGGCCCTCCATGTTCCAACATGACTGTGCACCAGTGCACAAAGCAAGGTTTATAAAGACATGAGTTGATGACTGAGTTTGGGTTGCAGGAATTTGACTGGCCTGCACAGAGTCCTGACCTCACAAATGCGCTTCTGGAAGAATGGTAAAACATTCCCATAGACACACTCCTAAACCTTGTGGACAGCCTTTCCAGAAGAGTTGAAGCTCTTATAGCTGCAATATTGAACCCTACGGACCCTGAGCTCCAGGATACTTACAGAATTATGCAGCGTACACACGATCGGAATTTCCAACAACAAATGTTCGATATGAGCTTTTGGTTGGATATTCTGACCGTGTGTATGCTCCATCGGACATTTGCTGTCGGAATTTCCGACACCATAATGTTTGAGCGCTGGTTCTTGTCGGAAATTCCGATCGTGTGTATGCAATTTTGACGCACAAAAATCCATGCATGTAAAGGCAGGCATCCCAATACTTTTGGAAATATAGTGTATGTGGGTATAAACCTTCAAGCCATCGGAAGAGGTATTAAAGTGATTGTAAAATCTTTTTTTTTTTTCTATAAAAATAACAAACTTGTTATACTTACCTGCTCTGTTGCAGTGGAAAAAATCAGCCCATATCCTTCTCTTCTCAGGTCCTTCTTAGCTGCTCGTGGCCCCTCTCTCCTGTTGAGTGCCCCCACAGCAAGCAGCTTGCTATGGGGACACCAAGCCGAGCTGAAGATCTGTGTGTCCATTTATACACAGAGCTGCGTTTCGGCCCAGCCCCTCTCTCTCCCGATTGGCTAACTGACTTTAGTTAACCAATCAAAGATGGAGAGTTCCGGATGGCCGAGGCCCTCGTGGATATTGATGGACAGAGATGGGGCTCAGGTAAGTATTAGGGGAGCCGAAGGGGGCTGCTATACACAGAGGGGCAGATCCACAAAGGAAGTACGCCGGCATATCTACTGATACGCCGGCGTACTTTCAAATTTCCCACGTTGTATCTTTGTTTTGAATCCTCAAAACAAGATACGACGGCATCTGGGTTAGATCCGACAGGCGTACGTCTTCGTACGCCTTCGGATCTAAGATGCAATTCTTCGGCGTCCGCTGGGTGGCGTTCCCGTCGTATTCCGCGTTGAGTATGCAAATTAGCTATTTCCGACGATCCACGAACGTACGAGCGGCCATCTCATTATTTTACATCGTTTCCGTTCGGCTTTTTTCGGCGTATAGTTAAAGCTGCTATTTGGTGGCGTACGCAATGTTAAGTATGGCCGTCGTTCCCGCGTCGAATTTGAAAATATTTTATTTTGTTTGCGCAAGTCATCCGTGAATGGGGCTGGACGTAATTTACGTCCCCGTCAAAACAATGACGTCCTTGCAACATCATTTAGTGCAATGCACTGCGGGGAATTCAGGGACGGCGCATGCGCAGTTCGTTCGGCGCGGGGACGCGCTTCATTTAAATTAAACACGCCCCCTACTCGCTGATTTGAATTAGGCGCCATTACACCGCGAGAGATACACTACGCCGCCGTAACTTACGGCGCAAATTCTTTCTGGATTCAAAGCTTTGAAAAGTGAGTTACAGCGGCGTAGCGTATCTCACATACGCTGCGCCCATGCAATTGTACGTGAATCTGCCCCAGAAGGTTTTTTATCTTAATGCATAAAATTACTTTGCAACCCCTTTAAAATGTATGGTTTATGCACATATGGACATTGCAGGGGACAGTACAATGGGTAGTTAAATCCTGTATTCAAAGTCCTGGTCATCAGTTACCAAGGCAAATTAGCATCTATTGGGTTTAGCAGTTATCTTTAGTACATACATATCTCTGGTAACATATTAGATCTAAACTACCAATAAAATTAATAACTACTAAAGCAGGCCATACACGGCCGAATTTCGAACAAATTTTCTTTTCAAAATCAGAACGTTCGTTTTTTTTGTGATCCGATGATTCCACCATTGATTTTCGAAATTCGGCCGACCAAACTTTCATGTTGCCGGGAATATTCGTTTCTCTCCGGGAATATTCTTTTCTCTCCTTAAATATTTGTTTCTCTCCGGGAATTTTCTTTTCTTGCCCATGCACATTTTTTTTCTATTACATTTCTCGCACGATTCTCCCATCATTGATCAGAAAATCGTTTTTCCGAAAATTTTCAACATGTCGGATTTCTCAAATTTGTTTGCCGCACGACAATCGGCTGTTGTTGCAGCCCACTAACGGTGCGAAATTTGTACGAAAATTCTTTGATACGATTTTCGAAAGAAAATTCTTTCGAAATTCGTATCGTGCATGGCCACCTTAAGGCTGGCCATACACCAGCAGAATTTTGTTTGCGTGGAAATTCTAAAAAAAAATTAACAAAGTGAACTAATTTCATTAAGAAGTCTTTAAAATGTCTTTCGGACCTGCTACTTGAATGAAATCCTAGATGTAATAAAAAACAATTTGTGCGCCTAGAGTGTGCCTGTTTCAGTTTTTTCAAAAAGAAAACCACAATCACAATTTCCTTCTGGCTTCTTTGAATTTTGTCATTGCTACAGTAGAAAACAAACATCAATTTGATCCCATTAACCATTAGAAAATCAAATGAACGTACTGAAAAAAAAATAAAAAATTTCGAACAAAATATTACGTATGACCAGATTTACCGGTAGTTATCTATTTCATTTCTAAAGACTGTATGGACAGTGTACGTTGGGCTATCCGACCAGCAGGCAAATCAGGGCTGCTGTTAGAAATCACGGGGCCCCGTCATTGTCGTGTGCAGCCTATTGTATTAGGGTGTGCACAGACACACCTACGTGTATATCAGCAGAGCAGTGGAGGGTGCGAGTAGAGCGAAGATTGGTGCCAGTAGGGCAGTGGACAGTGTCAGTAGTTTTTTATTTTTATTATTTTTGACATTTTTTTTTTTACGATTTTTTAAGAGCCCTTTGGGGGGGGGGGGGGCTTTGGTGAAATATCAAGGGTTTAAACAGACCCCTGATGTCTCACAAACAAACATAGTTTACTATGCTTCAGTTAAGAATAATAGTAGGAGTGGTACAGATCACTCACTGTGTTCATTCAGAAAAATAAGGGGTCAATTAAATATTTACTGGCCCCTTCTCCCACTCTCCATCCTGAAGCATCCCCCATAGCAGCTGGTAGAAGAGGAGGGAAGCTGACAGCACTGCAGGAGGGAGACAGGGGGCACCAGGAAGAATCATCACTGCACGGGGTGATTAGGGTGCACCCTGTGCGCACACCTATGGGCCCCGTACAGCCTACCTGGCAGGCCCCCCCCCTCAAATATATATAAAAAAAACATTTTCACAATAAATATACTAAAATCATTCTTAGCAGACACACAGATAACAGAGAAGATGTGTGAATTAGCACTTGTTTAAATAGTTTTCAACATTTTTGAACAAAAACATTTTATATATATTTTTTAAAATAAATAAATTTATTTTATTTTACAATTTTTTCAAATAATTTTAATACAATTTTCTTTTTTTTTTTAATAGGACAAAGAAAGACAGGCAGTTGTGTCTGTGTCTCTCCCTGCAACAGCTAAAAGTCAGCGGGAGGGTTTTCAGCTGCCGGGAGCCGCACAGGGCATCCTGTAATTGCCCCTGCTTCTCTCTGGTGTTTGGGCCCCCCTGTGTGCCCAGGCCCCCTACAGGAGGACTGGTGCCCCCCCCTATCAGCGGCCCTGAATGGAGTCACTGCATTGTCACAAGATGGCATCCCAATCCATTATTATGCTGCAATGTGACGCCTGAGTTTTTTTCCTCAAGGCATCGGTTTTCCTAGTATACTGAACAATAGTACCTTTCAGTTGTCAGGAGTCTAAATGGTGTAAGCAAACCTTAATGCCGCGTACACACGATCGGTCCATCCGATGAGAATGGTCTGATGGACCGTTTTCATCGGTTAACCGATGAAGCTGACTGATGGTCAGTCGTGCCTACACACCATCGGTTAAAAAAACGATCGTGTCAGAACGCGGTGACGTAAAACACAACGACGTGCTGAAAAAAATGAAGTTCAATGCTTCCAAGCATGCGTCGACTTGATTCTAAGCATGCTTCGATTTTTAACCGATGGTCGTGCCTACTAACGATCGTTTTTCTTTCTATCGGTTAGGTATCCATCGGTTAAATTTAAAACAAGATTGTTTTTTTTTAACCTATGGATAAATAACCGATGGGGCCCACACACGATCGGTTTGATCCGATGAAAACGGTCCATCAGAACGTTCTCATCGGTTTGACCGATCGTGTGTACGCGGCATTAGAGAACTTGTTAAAACTGCTGGAGCTCGGATAATTGTGCTAGATATTGTATGTTTTCCAACTTTAACTGGGTTTTTTCAATCACGCTGCGATTTATTTTTTATCTTCTATTGTTCATTTTCTAATGGCGTTATTATGATAAAGACAGTGGTCTTTGCCAGCTAGAAAATACATGGGAGAACGCTACTTAACCAGCCCTACATCATGCAGATATCATTAATGCCTGTGGATGGTAACCATCGCTGTGGGAGTTTTCTAAACCTAAAATAACAGCTTCGTGGGGAGGAGAGGTTATGGTATATGGCAGGAAGATACACCCAGCAGCCGACTCATCAAAAGATATCTGTCTTTGCTTAGGAGATTTTCCTTGCCCAGCAAAACTCTTCATCGCTTCTGGACAAGGAGCTTAGATTAGAAATATGTCACAAAAGAGATCTGAGCAAACTGCTGCCTAGCAGCTTACAGTATCTCCATGGAAGAGATGTAAATGTAGTCTATTGAAGCATGGTGCTTTACAAAGTTATAGTTCAGTGAGACTTGTGAGATTGTTAATGACACATTTATTCTGAAATAGTGTGTTTACTGAACGTCGGAGGGTGCAGTAGGGTGCAAGATTAACAAGCAATTGCAGGCAGTGAGTAAAATCAGTGAACTGGTAATTGTATCCAGCAAACACTGTAGCTATGTTAAAAAAACTCAAACTGTGCAGTCAATTTACCTTACTCTGTTGTGGGCCAGATTCAGATAGGTCAGCGGATCTTTAGATCCGCGTAACCTATCTGATTTACGTT
Source organism: Rana temporaria (assembly GCF_905171775.1). Taxonomy (NCBI): domain Eukaryota; kingdom Metazoa; phylum Chordata; class Amphibia; order Anura; family Ranidae; genus Rana; species Rana temporaria. The sequence continues at coordinate 132,235,834 of NC_053492.1, read as the reverse complement.
ACGCGGCCGCAAGTTTTTGAGGCAAGTGCTTTATTCAGAAAGCACTTGCCTCTAAAGTTGCGGCGGCGTATCGTAAATCCCCCGGCGGAATTCAAATTCCACGGCTAGGGGGCGTGTTGAATTTAAATCAGGCACGTCCCCGCGCCGATCGAACAGCGCATGCGCCGTCCGCAAATTTTCCCAACGTGCATTGCTCCAAATGACGTCGCAAGGACGTCATTGGTTTCGACGTTAATGTAAATTACGTCCGGCTGTATTCGCGAACGACTTACGCAAACAACGTAAAAAATCAAAGCTCAGCGCAGGAACGACGGCCATACTTAACATAGGATACGCCGCACTTACCCCTCCTATAGCAGGGGTAACTTTCCGCCGGAAAAAGCTGAATGCAAACGACGTAAAAAAAAAGCGCCGGGCGGTCGTTCGTTTCTGAATCGGCGTAAATGCTCATTTGCATATTTGACGCGTAAAAGATACGGAAGCACCACCTAGCGGCCGGCCAGGAATTGCAGCCTAAGATCCGACGGTGTAAGTCACTTACACCTGTCTGATCTTAGGCATATCTATGCGTAACCTGATTCTATGAATCAGGCGCATTGATACGACGGCCGGACTCAGAGATACGACGGCGTATCAGGAGATACGCCGTCGTATCTTCTTTCTGAATCCGGCCCTGTGTGTTTTCTCTAGTCCATACAGCTAGGTCTAATACATCTTATAGTCTGTACTCTGTGATGCCCGCTCTTGCTGAATCTGATTGCAAGGGGAATTCTTCTCTTCATCACAGCAGGGTTTATCAGATCACCAGATTACTGAAATGAATGGGTTTGGTTGATTGCTATGCTCCTTGTATGCATCTTAAAGATCAAAGCAGTGCTCCAAGCTTTCCAAACACACACACAATAAAGTCTTTCTCAGGCTGTAAAATTCCCAGTGTCCCCTCAGTTAAAAAGTGAAAGTTGTTTGAAGTTCTGAAAAACAAAACAAAAAAAAAACACATAGTTTAAAGACGTTTGTATTAACCACTTTCCAACCAGGCTAAAGCTGAAAGATGGCTACAGCGCGACCGTACAGTTCTGGGAGGATGTCCTCCCAGAACCCCGCCCCCTGCATGCCCCATCGAACACAGCTTATCACAGATTGAGGTAAAGGTCCAATCACAGCTCATCACATGTAAACAAATGGCAGTTGTCTGCATCTCCTTTCCTCAGAGCTGTCCTGTGACAGGGGACATTTACACTAATAATTAGGACACTGATCATCAGTGCAGCCCCATTAGTGCCCATCAGTGCAGCATATCAGTGTCCATCAGTGCTGCCCCTAGCTATGAGTAAGCACTGATTGTAATGTGAAACGTCAGCTGTATGCCCCTGTCTTTGCTGTGATGTGTGGTGTTTGAAAACTTTTATCAATAAAAGGCAACCAAGAAGGTTTTTCCAGAGTGCGGCTGTCCAAACATTTCTTTCTACTAGTGCTGCCCCATCAGTGTAGCCTCATTAGTGCCTACTCATCATTGCCCATCTGTGCAGCTTATCAGCGCCACATCATCAGTGCAGCCGCACAGACTATATGGAAGGGCTTGGATAAAACCCCCTCGCTCCTGTTCCCTCTTTTTCAATAAGGGTTTTTTTCTCCCCTTTTTGTTTTCTTTTTCTCCCTCTTTAGGGGGTTAAATGGGGGGGGGGAGTAGAAGAAAGGGGAGTATGCCCTAGTTAAAAGAATATCATCATAGAGGCAATACTATAAGGATGGACCTAGCGCTGTACCCACACAAATGTTTTTTGTATTTTTGTAGTATGTAGTCTGTATTTATTAATGTTACATGTATGAAGAACTTGTGAATTTTATAGTAGATGATTTAAAAAAAATAAAGTTTGTAAAGTTTTTCTATTTATGTAAAAAACAATAAAAATAATTTAAACATCAGTGCAGCCTCATCATTGCCCATCAGTGCAGCCTCACCAGTGCCCATCAGTGCCTCCTAATCAGTGCCTATCAGTATAGCCTCATCAGGATGTCATCTTGCTCCGGCGTGTCTTCCGGGTATCGCCGCTCCAGCGCTGTGATTGGCTGGAGCGGCGATGACGTCACTCCCGCGCGTGCGCGCGGGAGATTTAAAATCGGCAGGGTCCGGCGATGCCGGACCTTCAGCCGTGGAGTCCCCCCTGCGCATGCGCCGCCCGCATTGCGGGGGTAATATCTCCTAAACCGTGCAGGTTTAGGAGATATTCTCCTTACCTACAGGTAAGCCTTGTTGTAGGCTTACCTGTAGGTAAAAGTCCAAATAGTGGGTTTACAACCACTTTAAGTATACAAAATGTACACTTCATTCACTTCAATGTTGGATGGCACGCTACACTGTGCTGTCTGACATTGCCCTACAATTCGGCCCATAGAACTGCAGCATGTCTGCATTTTATTACAGTGATCTGCAGCTAGGTTGCAGTGTGAATTAGACACATAGGAAATCAATTGTTGTGTGTGTGTCCCTGCATTGACAGATGTTTTTCCATGCAGTAAAATGCCTGTCACCACACATAGGGCCAGATTCAGGTAGGGAGCGCGTAACTCTGTGCGGGTGTAGCGTATCCTATTTACGCTACGCCTCCGCAACTTTGACAGGCAAGTGCATAATTCACAAAGCACTTGCTCCATAATTTGCGGCGGCGTATCGTAAATTGGCCGGCGTAAGCCCGCCTAATTCAAATGTGTAAGATGTGGGAGTGTTTTATGTAAAATCATCGTGACCCCACGTAAATTATGCTTTTTACAAACGGCGCATGCGCCGTCCGAGAAAGTATCCCAGTGCGCATGCTCCAAATTAACCCGCAAAAAGTCAATGCTTTCGACGTGAACGTAAATTACGCACAGCCCTATTCGCGAACGACTTACGCAAATGACATAATCAACGGAAAAATCGACGCTGGCCCGACGTCCATACTTAACATTGGCTGCGCCTCATATAGCAGGGGTAACTTTACGCCGGAAAAAGCCTTACGTAAACGGCATATCTGTACTGCGACGGCCGGGCGTACGTTTGTGAATAGGCGAATCTAGCTGATTTACATATTCTAGGCTTAAATCAGCATACACGCCCCTAGCGGCCGGCGTAAGTATGCAGTTAAGATACGAAGTCGTAGGAGACTTAGGCCGGTCGTATCTTAGCAACATTTAAGCGTATCTCAGTTTGAGCATACGCTTAAAGTTGCGATGGCACTGATTAGGACTTATGACGGCGTATCTACTGATACGCCCGTCGTAAGTCTTTCTGAATCCGGGCCATAGTGTGAATTGGCCCTTAAAGTAAAGAAAATTCTGGGTCAGCATCCCTTTAGAAGTAATTAACTCTTTGGGAGTATCTAACAAAAAAATGATGTTTTTGTTGCAGAGGATGCCTAAATTCTGACCTGTATATTTGTGCAGACCTCTGGGAAATTCAGTAATCCAATCGCACAAGCAGGAAATGAAATTTCTAAGGATGTTCTGTACACCAATGATGTATGGAATGCCTCCAGGTTGCCATATTGCATTTAATTTCACAGAAAACTGCAGTGCTGCAGATTAAAAAGGAAATTGGATTCAATTACAATATGGCTTGTATATTGTATGTCATAATATAAAATGGTGTGATGTTCATTACTATACTCCGACTCTTTTTGTTTTGTCTTTCTTCCTACTGACTACTGCAGAGCCTCTTTTCAGCTCATGCTTGTTGAGGTTGGAGGATTTTAAATTTACAGGTCCTCAGACTCTCAAAAAAGGCTGGTGAGCTAATAAAAGTGGTGAGCTAGAAAATTAATTTTGAAAGTTAAAAGGGTTGTAAATTGGCTCCCGCTGCTGTCAATTAATTCCAATGACGCGTGCCGGGAGGCAGGGCCGAGTCATACATTTAGCAGGCTATGGACGCCTAATGAATGACTTGGGAGCGTGCCCGCAAGGTAACCCCCTCAGGAGAGCGCTTCACCCAGGAGGAGCCGCGAGACCCGCCGAGGTACCCCAGAATCGGTGGATCGGGGCCACTCTGTGCAAAACGAGCTGCACAGTAGAGGTAAGTATGACATGTTTGTTATATAAAAAAAAAAAGATCCTTTGCAATCACTTTACTTCTATGCAATAACACTCTACTCTTCCCTGACAATGTCTGTTCACAGTACTGGTCACTAGTACAGTGGAACCTCGGATTGCGAGTAACGTGGTTATCGAGCGTTTCGCAATACGAGCACTGTATTTTTAAAGATCCTAACTCGGTTTGCGAGTGTTATCTCTCAAAACAAGCAGGATTCAAGCCAAAGCGTTGTGCAGTACCGCGTTTGGCCTGAGGTGGGGGGCGCCAGAGTCATATTGCGGCAATTGGCGCTGTTTGGAAATGCTCAGAAAGACTAGGAAATACTCCGTTCCCGAACCTTTCCGAGGTTTGCCAAGGTCAGCCGAGCTGTCCTCTGGCCTTTCCGTGTGTTTCTGAGGCTCTCCGGCGCCCCCCACCCCTGGCCAGATTTGGTATTGCATGCAATTGAAGTCAACGCGGAACAAATTATTTTCTTTTACATTGACTTCAATGGGGAAACGCGCATTGATATGCGAGTACTTCAGATTACGTGCATTCTCCTAGAACAGATTATGCTCGTAATCCGAGGTTCCGCTGTAATGTCCTAACTATGCTGACAGTTCTTCTACCATCTGTTTTGATTTGTTAAAACGATGACAACGAAGAAAGATCAGATAGCATTGCTTGCTGCTGATCTGTTTATATTAAATATGGATAGGAAGCAGTCTGAAGCTTTGATATAAAGTATTTTGTACTGTGAAAGTAGCCTTTAATGCATTCATGGAAAGAGAGGAGTTTGAATACTGTACAAACTGTCTTCTATGCTCAATGTGCATGAGCAAGATGGCACTGGGTTAGCACCATGGGGCCAATGGTCTGCATTAGTGTCCTTCAAATGTATGTAAGTTGTGTCCTCTGAGTATGTTTTTAAAGTAGTATGTTCGCTAAGATGGAGAACAGTCTTATTTTTGATGAATATTATACATAACAGGAAATTATAAAGAAAAAGATGAATTCTAAGTAATTAAGTTCACGTCAAATAACATAACGTAGTGAAAGCAAATGTGTCCTTTAAACTTGAACGCCTTAAAATATTACTCCTTAAACCTCTGATCACTTCCTTCCACAAATAATTTATGTTTTCCTCTTCAAAGATGCAATCTGTAAACCAAAATTTGTTCAAGCATCTCTGCCTAATAAAATCAGATTAGCAGCGACGGCTAAGGCGACTATCCATAATGTATTTTCAGTGAAAAAAAGCAGTAGCTCAGTCTATGTGCCTGTCATCTTGAGTAATATTAATGGATCACCCCCATCTACACTCCTTTTGAAGTACGGTTTAATCAATGTATGCATTAATGGATTAATTAATTTTTTTCAATAATTGACGGGCCTTGATTTAGCTGTCATTACAGTTTTCACTTCTACAGTTGAAGCAGAAATGTTAATTAACGGCCAGCGTCATAAACCAGAACTTTTCCTATGTTGCATTCACTTACAAATGCTGCAATCCAATGTATAGCTATGGGGCAGAAAAATCTCAGAGTATGCATTTACCTGTTTATCTTTCATTTATGTAGACGGCATACAGTATGTCATCAACTATGCTTGAATCGGTAAGACCACCCACCGCAAGTGGTTTTTCATGGATTTTTGTTGTTTCCTTTAAAACCTAAACTAAACTAAAAAGAGAGTTTTTGTTATACTGACTCAGGTTCAAAACTTGCCTTTCTAGGTTCTCTGGGAAGCCAACTATTTTATTACCTGTTGATGTCCACTGTAAATCCCATTAAAGTAGTTTTAGGCTCTGCTTCTGTGTTAGATGTCATCACACTTACAAAAAAATAATAATGAAAAGGTGAAGTAACACCATACACCCTCCCCTCCCCCACTCTCTGCTGTACTTACCTTCATGGATGCTGAGCTGTCAGTGCTCATGCAGTCGGGTCAGTAGTCCAGGAATTTGAAATCCACACTCTTCTCCCTCTTCTCTGTACAGGGCTCCCAGGGTGGTGCTGACCAGTCAGAATCATTCTGGTCCATCCTGGAAATGCTGCACAGGGAATAGGGAGAAGAGCCAGGATTTCACCTACCTGGACTGCTGAACCGGCTGAGTGGGCTCAGCATTCCCAAAGGTAAGTACAGGCGCATGGGCATTCGCTGAAAACTTCGGCATCAGTAATACACAGTCGCATTTAACCCTTTCTTCGACCGCTAGCGGGGGTTTAAACCCCCCCTCTGGCTCCCGAATAGGATGGATGGTGTCAGTAGGGTAGTGGGCGGTGTCAGTAGTTTTTTTTTTTACAAATTTATTTATTTTTACATTTTTTAACAGTCTTGTTTGGGGGCTTTGGTGAAATATCAGGGGACTAAACAGACCCCTGATAGCTCACTTTTGAAAAAGAGATAGGGACTGAGAGTACATTTTCCAGTTCTTTTCTCTGAAGCATAATAAACATAGTAAATTGGAACAAATACACTCTGTGTGTACCAAACTTTTCCTGAGGGGAGACACAGCATACACGGAGCAATCTCGTCACTCTCGGTGCAGTCCACTCTGACTTCCAGGGGGGGGCAATTGACCCCCCTTGCCCTATGGAGCAGACGCCCATATACAGGTGGAACCAGGGTGGAGGTGGAGGGAGGGTGTAAACAGTGTTAGTTCATGTTTTAATTTCTTCAGTAAATGTGACCTATCACATAAAGTCTCTATACAATTTAAATCTTAGCAAGATGGACAGCACAGTACCTTAGTGGTTAGCCCTGCTGCCTTGAAGCACTGGGGTCCTTGTTTCAAGTCCTGGGCTGGGTACTATGGTGTTTATGTTCTGCACGCATTTCCTCAAACACTCCAAAGACATGCTGTAGGTTAATTTGCTCCTGTCTAAAATTGGCCCTAGTATGATTCTGCTGTTTGTACCCAAGCTTTCCTCATCCTCTGCCCAAAGAAGAGAACAAGCATTTGAATCTCCAGGCAGAAAAATGATATATAAATAAAAAAAAAGGATAAATAGCACTTCCACCTTGCAGCACTTGGGTTGTCGGTTTGAATCCAAACCAATAAACTACTGGCATGGAGTTTGCATGTTCTCCCTGTGCCTGTGTAGGTTACCTCTTGGTACTCCAGTTTCCTCCCATAGTCCAAAGACATGTTGGTAGGTTAACTGGCTTCTATCTACATACAGTATGTGTATGTATAAATGTAAATTAGGGACCTTAGATTGTAAGGTCCTTGCGGGCAGGGATGGATGTGAATTTACAGGATAATGCGCAAAAAGCTAGGGAAAGTGTTGGGCCTTTGTAAATACCTGTAATAAACCAATACTTAAAGTGGAGTTCCACCCTGAATTTTTTTTTTTTACAGAAAATTAAAAAAAAAATTGAAAAAAAAAATTTACTTACCAGAAATAGCGGTTGCTATTTGGACGTTCCTGATCTGCCTCTTCATCCACCGCAGTGGGTCTTCTTCCTCGTCCTCCTTGCGGTGTCTTCTGGGGAATGGTGCGCACTGCCTTCTGGGAACTGTGCGTATCCCAGAAAGCAGCCGCCCATTCACAAAAGCGCTGCGAGACTCACGCCGTAGGAAATGGGCAGTGAAGCCGCAAGGCTCCACTGCCTGTTTCCCTCAGAAAGGATGGCGGCGCTGGGAACTGCTTAGATCGAGCGACCGGCCTTGGAGGGGGGGGGGTTGGGAGACATCGCGGGCGCCTAGGACAGGTAAGTGTCCTTATTCAAAGTCAGCAGCTACAGTGTTTGTGGCTGCCGACTTTAAAAAATTATAATAATTGCGGGTGGAATCCCTCTTTAAATACTTAGAAATGTAGTACATTGGTTCCCACCGCATATAAACACATAGGGCCATATTCTCAGTGAAGTTACGATGGAGTAAGTCAGATACTCCATCGTAACTCCCTTTTTTGGCCAGTGTATCTATGCTCCTGATTCTCAGAATCATTTTTGCATAGATACACTTAAGATCCGCCATCTGTAAGTCACTTACACTGGCGGATCTTAAATGCAATGACGCCGGCCGCCGCTAGATGGCAATTACGTGAAGGAGTCATTTGCATATGCAAATGATCCTTCTACGCCGATTCCCGAACGAGTTCGCGTCGCGTAACCGTCGCTAACGTCGTTTGCGTAAGCGGAAATTTAGTCCTGCTATATGGAGGATTAAATTTCCGCAAGTCTCGCGTAGGCCATGTTACGGATGGCGTCGGGTCCCCGTCGTGTTTTTTCGTCGAGTACGTCATTTACGTAAGTCGTTCTTGAATAAGACTTTACGTCAATGACGCACACGTCGGCGTCATTGACGTTTTCCGCCGAGAACTGGAGCATGCGCACTGGGCTTTTTGCAGCCCGGCGCATGCCCAGTTCTTTCGCATCGGGGGCGCGCTTCATTTGAATAGAAGACGCCCCCTTGGAGATCCACCAGGCTACGCCGGGACACTTACACTCCGCTGTCCCAACTTATGGAGCAAGTGTTTGGGGAATACAACACCTGCTCCAGTAAGTTGGGACAGCGGAGTGTAAGTGCCCTAAGCACAGCAGGCGGATATTTTTCGAGAATATGGCCCATAGTTTTTAGCATCAACATGCTAATCATACATAAAAATTGTTAAAGTTTGACCCATTACAGAAGAACTAAAATGTTTTTTTTTTTTTTTTTTAATAACAAACATGTTATACTTGCCTGCTCTGTGCAATTGAATTGAACAGAGCAGCCCCAAACCTCCTCTTCTTGTGGCCTCCATGGGCACTCCTAGCTCATCCGGCCTTCTTTATTCCCCCATAGCAAGCCGCTTGCTATGGGGGCACTTGCGTGGGTTGGTCACGAGCCACACTGCCTGCATCCATAGACACACACTGTGGCCTCAATACAGGATCTGGCTGACAGCAACAGGAGCCAGTGGCTCCCAATGCCTCAACAAAGCATATGGGAGTGGGGAGAGATGACTGGGCCACTGCAGACAGGTACAGCGCTGGATCTTATATTAAGCCACACTGCGCAAATGCTGTAACAGGAACTGCATATTTATTGACCTCATTCGGGCTTTAAAGTACAACTACAGACAAAACTTTATTTTTGCATAGAGTGGGATCAGATTAGAACAAGTGTGAGGTTTTTATTGCTGTCTGAGGTCCTGTTATGGAGATTAACCTTTTATATTTTTTCCATGCACAGAATGTCATATTAACAAGACTAAAAAAATCTGAAAATTTTAATTCATTACCTAACATATTACAGGAATAATAAAATAAAATATGTCTATCTAAAATAATCCCACTTTAAATGTATGTTCCACCATTTCCTGTTTAAAAAAAATAATAATAATTGCCGGTGGAATCCCGCTTTAAATACTTAGAAATGTTGGGCCAAATCCACAAATATTGGGCGCAACTTAAATCTTCCGATTTAAGTTACACCGCCGCAAAATTTCTCCCTAAGTGCCCGATCCACAAAGCACTTACCTTGAAATTTGCGGCGGTGTAACTTAAATGTGTCCGGCGCAAGGCGTGCCGAATCTAATGGGGCGAGTCCCATTTAAATTAGGCGCGCTCCACGCCGGACGTACTGCGCATGCTCCGTCGCGTAACTTACCCGACTTGCATTGCGCTAACATTATTTAATAAAAATATATTTAAAATTCTTGGAAAAATTTTTAAAAAAAAAATAATTTGTAAAAATTTTAAAATATCTTTTATTCAAAACATTATTTAATAAAAATATATATTTATGAAATGTTTTTGTTCAAAATTGTAAAAAAAAAGGGCTAATTCAGCCCTTTTTTTTTTACATTTTTGAACAAAAACATTTCATAAATATATATTTTTATTAAATAATGTTTTGAATAAAAGATATTTTAAAATTTTTACAAATATTTTTTTTTTATTTTTTTTTTCCCAAGAATTTTAAATATACTCAAATCATTCTTAGCGGACACAAAGATAACAGACAAGCTGTGTGAATTAGCCATTTTTTTTATTTGTTTTTTACATTTTTGAACAAAAACATTTCATAAAGCTTTGAAAAAAAATAATGTTTTTGGAAAAAATATATTTTTTACAATTTTTACTAATTATTTATTTTTTACAAGAATTATATAAAATTTTACAAGGGATTAAAACAATACAGGGTTAAAATTTGTTAGCAGCTGAAAGTCGGCGGGAGGGAGAGAAACCGGTTTCCAGCTGCTGCAGAGAGTCACATAGGGCATCCAGTAATTGCCCCCTCCTTCCAACCGCACTGATTCCCTCTGCTGTTTGGGCCCCCCTGTATGCCCGGGCCCCCTGTGAGCCAGGGCCCCCTACAAGAGGACTGGTGCCCCCCCCCTATCAGCAGCCCTGGCCACACCTGTGAGGTGGATGGGTTATCTCAGCAAAGGAGAAGTGCTCACTAAGACCTCTTTCACAGTTGGGCATTTTTCAGGGGCTTTGGCATTTAAAAAAAAGCACCTGTAAAGCGCCTGAAAGAAGCCTCATCTGCAATCCCAATGTGAAAGCCTGAGTGCTTTCAGAGCCCTTAACCACTTCCCGACCTCCTCATGTACATTTACGTTGGCAGAATGGCACGGACAGGCACATCAACGTACCTGTACGTGCCTGCCTAGACGTGGGTGGGGGGTCCGATCGGGACCCCCCCCGGTACATGCGGAGGTCGGGTCCGCTCAGGGAGCGATCCGGGACGACGGCGCGGCTATTTGTTTATAGCCGCTCTGTCGCGATCGCTCCCCAGAGCTGAAGAACGGGGAGAGCCGTGTGTAAACACGGCTTCCCCGTGCTTCACTGTGGCGGCGCATCGATCGAGTGATCCCTTTTATTAGGGAGACTCGATCGATGACGTCATTCCTACAGCCACACCCCCCTACACTAGTAAACACATACACAGTGATCCCTAAATGTTACAGCGCCCCCTGTGTTTAACTCCCAAACTGCAACTGTCATTTTCACAATAAACAATGCAATTTAAATGCATTTTTTGCTGTGAAAATGACAATGTTCCCAAAAATGTGTCAAAATTGTCCGAAGCGTCCGCCATAATGTCGCAGTCACGAAAAAAATTGCTGATCGCCGCCATTACTAGTAAAAAAAATAAAAAAAATAAAAATGCAAAAAAAACTATCCCCTATTTTGTAAACGCTATAAATTTTGCGCAAACCAACCGATAAACGATTATTGCGATTTTTTTTACCAAAAATAGGTAGAAGATTACGTATCGGCCTAAACTGAGGAAAAAAATAAATGTTATATATGTTTTTGGGGGATATTTATTACAGCAAAAAGTAAAAAATATTGCATTTTTTTCAAAATTGTCGCTCTATTTTTGTTTATAGTGCAAAAAATAAAAACCGCAGAGGTGATCAAATACCACCAAAAGAAAGCTCTAATTGTGAGGAAAAAAGGACGCCAATTTCGTTTGGGAGCCACGTCGCACGACCGCGCAATTGTCTGTTAAAGCAACGCAGTCCCGAACTGTAAAAACCCCTTGGGTCTTTAGCCAGCATATTGGTCCGGGGCTTAAGTGGTTAAACACTGCCAGAGCCCAAAAAATGCTGGTAAAGCTCCACTAAGACCCCTTTCACACTGGGCATTTTTCAGGCGCTTTGGCGTTAAAATAAGCACCTTAATGGGAAGGGACGCTTTAGGAGCGGTGTATTTAATGCATTGGGTTTGCAGATGAGGCTTCTTTCAGACGCTTTACAGGTGCTTTTTTTTAACGCTAAGACCCCTTTCACACTGGGGCATTTTTCAGGCACTTTAGTGTGAAAGCACGCAGGCTTTCACCCTGTGATTGCAGATGCAGCTTCTTTCAGGCACTTTATATGCGCCTTTTTTAACGGTAAAGCGCCTGAAAAACGCCCCAGTGTGAAAGGGGTCTAACACAGATTTAGACAGATTTGTGAACAATATTTGAGAGAAATAGACCTTTTGTGTACATAGAAAAAGTCATAGATCTTTGAGTTCAGCTCAAGATAAATAGGGACAAACATAAAAGTGTTGAGTTTATAATTTTGCTCAGTGTATATTGGTGTGTCTAAAGATAGATACATCTTGGTGTTTAGAACATTTTGGTACCCAGCATCAAATCAGAGAATTATTAAAAGATACTAATAATTGGTAATCTAATTAGTATTCCAACTCTGCAAAACATTTTATTAGATCAGGCAAGATTTGTCAAGTTATTTTTTTTATTATATTATTTTTATTTTATATATTAACCACTTAAGCCCCGGACCAATATGCAGCTAAATGCCCAGAGGTGTTTTTACAATTTGGCACTGCGCTGCTTTAACTGGTAATTGCGCGGTCATGCACTGTTGTACCGAAACAACATTTGCGTCCTTTTCTTCCCACAAATAGAGCTTTCTTTTGGTGGTATTTGATCACCTCTGCGGTTTTTATTTTTTGTGCTAAAAAATAGAGCGACAATTTAAAAAAAAAATCAATATTTTTTACTTTTTTCTATAATAAATATCCCCCAAAAATATATATATAAAAAAAAAAAAATTCCCTCAGTTTAGGCCGATACGTATTCTTCTACATATTTTTGGTAAAAAAAATCGCAATAAGCGTTTATCGGTTGGTTTGCGCAATAGTTTTATTGCATTTTTATTAATTTTTTTTTATTACTAATGGCGGCGATCAGCGATTTATTTCGTGACTGCGACATTATGGCGGACACTTCAGACAATTTTGACACATTTTTGGGACCATTGTAATTTTCACAGCAAAAAATGCATTTAAATTGCATTGTTTATTGTGAAAATGACAGTTGCAGTTTGGGAGTTAACCACAGGGGGCGCTGAAGGAGTTATGTTTCACCTAGTGTGTGTTTACAACTGTAGGGGGGTGTGGCTGTAGGTCTGACGTAATCGATTGTGTCTCCCTAAAAAAGGGATGACACGATAGATGCAGCCGCCACAGTGAAGCACGGGGAAGCTGTGTTTAAATACGGCTCTCCCCGTTCTTCAGCTCCGGGGAGCGATCGCGAGGGGGCGGCTAGAAACGAATAGCCGCACCCTCATCCCGGATAGCTCCCAGAGGCTTACCGACCGCCGTATGTACCGGGGGATCCTGATCGGACCCACGTCTAGGCAGCGACACGCGGGCACATCGTTCTGCCTGTCCGTGCCATTCTGCCGACAGATATGTACATGCGGCGGTCGTTAAGCGGTTAACAGAAAATGTGTATCTTCTTCCATTCTGTCTTTAGTGCCAATAAGTCTCAAAATGAGGTGTGTGCATCAAGTAATTAATATATATTTTCCTTTATAAATCTGTAATTTAAAGAATATGTTACCTCAACATTTAATATTCCTGATATGTGTCTGTTGTACCAGATACTTGTATGAAAAAGTATCATGTTTTCTTTGCACTACTTCCTTTATGCGAAATCCATGGTGATCCTGACAGACCCTCTGCATTCCTATTTTAAACTGACCACATTAGGCATAGAAGCCCATCCTTCCCAGCGTGGTGAGTTTTCTGGCTGTTCAGCCTTCCTTTCTTCTTATGATCAGGCTTCTGCTTACACATTCTCCCCTGCACAACCTTTTATTGGGAAGAGCAATGTGCTGCCTTTTCCCCAGCCCCAGATCTCCAAGCCCCTTATGCAGCTGAGAACAGAAATGTTGAGGTCACTATATATATTTTTATATACAGTATATACTGTAAATACACACATGAGGTTCGCCTTTTATTTCTGTTTTAAACTGAATGGGTTGTTTTACAATGTAACGTTTCACATATACTTTAATTTATTTAGATATTTGTAGGATATTTCCTGGTTCTTTTTTTTTCTTCTACCTTCCCTTGCCTTAGTAAGAAGATTATTTTAATAAGATGATTATTTAGTGAGAAAGTATGTTCATTTTTTATTTGCTTGTTCTTTTATGCTTATTTGTAAGCATACCTGTCTAAAAATGGTATTGTTTTTATGTTTCAGAGTCAGGTATTATTGCTTATAATGAGTAATGTTACAAAAAGCAAAAACAAGTTTGAAAATAAGCAAATTATACCCGCTCAGCAGTTAGTTATTATTTTCCCTAGTGAATTTGAATACAAACATTTACCTTCCATAGTGTTTCTTTAACACTAACTAACACTTACTAATGAAAATGCAGTGAAAAGCTGGCCTGCTATTATACAGGCAGGCAGATGCAATTTATATTTGCTGAAAAAATGTTGCCAAGAAAATGTATTTGAATATATGTAGAGAAATTCATGCTGGAAAGTGCTGTAATACGAACTATGTAAATGATGTATATTTAATCTTGCAGACCTTTAATAAAACTCTTCTAGCTGCTTTGAATTTTGCAATAATACATGGAAACATATTTTCTGAGACTATTTCATTACTTTGATGAATCTAATATGTGTCCTCATATGCTCTGCCTAGTTACTTGTCACTCTCCCAAGAAACAGCATCATATCAGAGTAATACAAGCTTAAGAAGACTGCTGAGATGTTTTATAGAGCGTTATATGGTTTATTGGACCAGCATTCAAATACATAAACCATGCTCTCTGCAGGAGATATAGGAAAAGGGGCATGGCTGACCGCCATTTGGCCCTATCTAGTCGACCCAGTTGTCTGATGTGTTGTATGAATATGGTATCAGTGTCAAATGCCTGCACTACATTTCAGGAAAAATGAGAGATAAGACAAATCCTAGCTATAATTTTCATAAGCAAGCTATAATTTGTCTTCTTGTACAGGAGGCATAATGAGAAATGAATCAGGATTTTTTATTTGCCTAAATAAAGGATCCTAGAATATTCATATTCTGGAAATTTACTGCAAAAAGCAATGTGTAAATTAAAGAACAACTCAAAGAATATATATAAAACTCCCTTTAATTTATGTATAAATTCCATCGGAATCATTAAATAATTTTCAGCCCAGCTAGTGTTATTACTGGAAATCTGTCTATGAGTTTAAACTAGTCAGAAGACAAGAACATTCTTGTATTGTGAATGACTGCTTTTAATGAATGAAGGTAGGAGGCGGTACACAGGTCGGCTTATAGTGGGTATCATTAATATGATGCTATTGACTTGTAGTCCAATACATATGCATTCTTGTCTAAATTCCTATCACACACGTACCCGGCAAATATGGCTCTTTAAATGGTGGGTGCTGCAGCGATTACCAGTTGGGTCCTGGAAGGATCAAGCAAGTGTACATATTCGTCAGGACACACCATGGATCAACAATAATCATCCAAAGGTTTATTTTAGTGAGAGAGATCACATCACGGAGATAACTGTGATGTGTCAATCTGTGATGTGATCTCTCTCTCAATAAAATAAACTTTTGGACGGTTATTGTTGATCCATGGTGTGCTGGCGAATATATACACTCAATACAGATGCATGACTACTGCTTTTGGCAACTGTTACCACCCTGCTAATCCTATGCAGCTTAGCATAAGTCTTATGAACATTTTACACATTTCTCAAATGGTTGGAAGTTAAAACAATTCCCTTATGTGAAGTTCAACTGTATTTTTAGATATTTGGATGTAGTTGAGTTTTGAAGGTCAATAAGAATAACTTACATCTTGTTTTACAAGTAATAATAATGTAAGGCTATGTTCACGCTGATCCGACACGAAAGTCGTATGATTTTCGATCCAACTTTGCTCTGTGACTTCATGTCTGACTTCTGTGTGACTTCAATAATTAGGATCTGACTTTGATCTGACCATACCAGGCCCTTTGAGTCTGGTATAGATCTTCTGGGGGAACCCCACACCAAAAAAAAATGGTGTGAGGCCCCCCAAGACCATACCTGACCTTATAGTCTGGTATGGATTTTTAGGGGAACCCCACACCAAGATTTACAAAAAGGCACTGGGGCCTCTAAAATCCATATCAGACCCTTATCCAAGCATGCAGCCTGGCAGGTCAGAAAAGGGGGTGGACGAGTGAGCGCCCCTCCCTCCTTGACCGTATCAGGCCACATGCCCTCAACATTGGCATGTATTGACTGGGACAAGGGCCTCTTCCCAACAACCTTGGGTAGTGGTTGTGGGGCCTGGGCAGGGGGCTTATCAGAATCTGGAAGACCCATTTAACAAAGTCATTTTAGGCCTACCCCAGCCTGTGACTGGACAATGAAAATACAAGCAGCACAGTGATAAGCTCATTTTTTTGTCACTGCTTCATTCTCCTATTAGCATGCTTGCTGTCAGCTCATGAACTGATTAAGTCCTTCTGCTAAATGTACACAACCCAGCTCAGGAACAGAAAAAGGCTGAAACCAGGTCAAGCTCAGGTACTTACACTGCTTGTATTTAAAAATAACATTTAATGGTGTATTTATGTTTAACATCATTTTATATCTTCCTGAAGTTCAGCTTTAATTTTGTGTGATTCTGAACTGTAGTTCAAGCTGCTGAAGCTGGCTTTTGAATCCTAATTGCAGCAGTTTGTTGACAGGAGTATAAAGGGAGTATGGAAGAAGGATAAAATGTAACTTCAGTTAAACAGTGTTATAGATAGGAGCTAGGCATGATCCTGATACACAAGAGAAAAATCATGCTGCAGGCAGGAGCCTCTTCTGCTAAAAGACCTTAAATTCGTGAGCCATTATTTTGTTTTCCTCTAAAAAAAAGCACATAAAAAAAGAAAATGTGCACAATGATATCACTTTTCACTTAATTTCTTAGTAATTTTTTTGTCTTGCCTATAGATTAAAGGGGATGTTTACCCTAAAAACGACTTTCTCGTATTACACTGGCCCCCCACATTACAATACGATTATGCCTATTAGTTTTTTTTTGATGCTGTACATACCTTGGTACAGCTAATTCACCCGTGGCTTCCGAGTTGCGAGTCCCGCGGGAGTGGGCGTTCCTAACATGCTGGTGATTGACGTTTTGACAAAAAACGAGCTCCCCCCGGTCGCGTAAGCCGCGTCATGATTGCCGAAAGGAGCCGAACGGCGATGCGCAGGCGCAGTATAGCACCGACTGGCCGTTCGGCTCCTTTCACCAATCGTGACGCAGCTTACGCGACGGGGGGAGCTCGTTTTTTGTCAAAACGTCAATCAACAGCATGTTAGGAACGCCCACTCCCGCGGGACTCGCAACCCGGAAGCCACCGGTGAATTAACTGTACCAAGGTATGTACAGCATCAAAAAAAAACTAATAGGCATAATCGTATTGTAATGTGGGGGGCCAGTGTAATAAGAGCGTGTCGTTTTTAGGGTGAACCTCCCCTTTAACTGATTAGAAGTGGCACTTTGCTCTTGTAGGTGTTACTTTTCTGCTTTACATTTAGTTGTAGTTTTATTTACATTTTCTGTGGAACAAAAATGCACTTCAATTTTGACAGTTCTCTCCTACATGAAATGTTTTTTGCCAGAAAATTACTTAGAACCTCCAAATATTATATATACTGTATAATATATATATATATATATATATATATATATATATATATATATATATATATATATATATATGTGTGTGTGTATATATAAAGTATTCAGAACCCTTAAATGTTTCACTCTTTGTTATATTGCAGCCATTTGCTAAAATCATTTAAGTTCATTTGTTTTCCTCATCAAAGTGGAGTTCCACCCATAAATATAACATTACATCAGTAGTTTTAAAAAAATGTCATTAGTCCTTTACGTATTTTTTTTTTTTTTAGATGCCTTCAAAGTGTTGTTGCTAGGCAGAATAGTTAATCTTCCCAATTCCTGCACCTAGATGCTTAATGCTTCCTAACCTACACCGCACAGACTCCTGGGAATGTAGTGGGTGTAACTTTCTAGGAGTCTGTACATTCCCCAGTCTCAAAGAATCATGTGACTTGGACAGCACAGGTGCTGAAACCTGATCTGACACTGCTTGTGCAGCACTGAGCATGTGCGAGATTTGCAAGGCTGAAATCCAGGAAGTCATACAGTCTGGCTTCATGATGCACACACTTAAGATGGCCCCAGTCAATTTCTATTTTATAAAGTGTCTAAATGCTGTAACAACCTAACAAAACGGACCTTAGTTTACAGACTAACTTTACTAGAATACATTAAGCTTGTGTATTACAGGGGTATTTTTTATTTAAAAAGTGAAATTGTGGCCGGAACTTGTTGACATTTTTGCAGATTTATTAAAAAAGAAAGACTGAAATATCACATGGTCCTAAAAATTCAGACCCCTTTCTCAGTATTTAGTAGAAGCACCGTTTTGATCTAATACAGCCATGAGTCTTTTTGGGAAAGATG
Source organism: Rana temporaria (assembly GCF_905171775.1). NCBI lineage: Eukaryota > Metazoa > Chordata > Amphibia > Anura > Ranidae > Rana > Rana temporaria. The sequence continues at coordinate 132,217,550 of NC_053492.1, read as the reverse complement.
CAATAAGTTTTTCACACACTCTAGAGAATACAATGATGTGTTTTTCAATTTTTTGTTACACAGTATTTGCGCAGCGTTTTTTCAAACACAACTTTTTGGGAAAAAATACATTTTAATTAATTTTATTGAACAGAAACACAACATAATACCCAATATTCCGGTAAAATGTAAGGATGTTACAACCTAACATGTCACTCTTTCAAATTGCATATGCCCATGGAATGGTGTCAAACCATAGTACTTAAACATTCCAAAGGCTACACTAATATTAAAATATTTGCAGGTTACCAGTTTTGAGTTGCAGAGGAGATCTGGAGCTAGAATTATAGGGTCAGATCCACAAAAACCTGGCACAACTTAAAAAATCCCATTTAAGTTACACTGCCTTAAAATTTCTACCTAAGTGCCCGATCCACAAAGCACTTATCTAGAAATTTCAGGCCGTGTAACTAAAATTCCGCCGGCGCAAGGCGTTCCTATTCAAATGGGGCGAGTCCCATTTAAATGAGGCGCGCTCCCGCACCGGCCGTACTGCGCATGCGCAAAGTTACGTTACGCCGAGTTTTGTGGATCGCGCCGGCTTAAAAAAGTTGCGTCTGGGAAAAAAAAAAAAAAATTGACAGCGTCGCTCGGCATGCATTCCTGAGGGAGAATTCCATGCCAATTTTCAAAGAAAAAAACGGCATGGGTTCACCCCCCAGGAGAATACCAGGCCCTTAGGTCTGGTATGGGTTGTAAGGAGACCCCCCTACGCCGAAAAATCGACGTAGGGGGTCCCCCTACAATCCATACCAGACCCGTATCCAAAGCACGCTACCCGGCCGGTCAGGAAAGGGAGTGGGGACGAGCGAGCGCCCCCCCTCCTGAGCCATGCCAGGCCGCATGCCCTCAACATGGGGGGGTTGGGTGCTCTGGGGCAGGGGGCGCACTGCGGGCCCCCCCACCCCAGAGCACCCTGTCCCCATGTTGATGAGGACAGGACCTCTTCCCGACAACCCTTGCCGTTGGTTGTCGGGGTCTGCGGGCGGGGGCTTATCGGAATCTGGGAGTCCCCTCAAATAAGGGGGCCCCCAGATACCGGCCCCCCACCCTAAGTGAATGGATATGGGGTACATCGTACCCCTACCCATTCACCTGGAGGCAAAAAGTAAAAGTTAGTAAACACACAACACAAGGGTTTTTAAAATAATTTATTATTCTGCTCCGGAGGCCCCCCCTGTCTTCTTTATTAGCTCTATTACCAGGGGGGGCTTCTTCTTCCACTCTCTTCTATCTTCGCCGCTCTCCGCTGTTGACTCGGCGAACCCCGGTTCTTCTGCAGCTGTCCGGTGCCTTCTTCTTCAGCGCTGGCTGCCTGCTATCTTTGTGTGTTAGCTCAATTACTAACAGGCAGCCGGCGCGGTCTTCTGTGACGTCAGGTTCTTCTTCTCCCCTCTTCCGATGTTGACTCGTCGCCTCTTGTCACTGTAATGATGGAAGCGCGCCTTGCATCCCATTTATATAGGCATCACCGTCCCATCATGCTCCGGTAGGTACCCACGTGGTGGGTGCACGTGGGTAGGCACACACCACGTGGGTACCTGCCGGAGCATGATGGGACGGTGATGCCTATATAAATGGGATGCAAGGCGCGCTTCCATCATTGCAGTGACAAGGAGGCGACGAGTCAACATCGGAAGAGGGGAGAAGAAGAACCTGACGTCACAGAAGACCGCGATGGCTGCCTGCTCGTAATTGAGCTAACACACAAAGATAGCAGGCAGCCAGCGCTGAAGAAGAAGGCACCGGACAGCTGCAGAAGAACCGGGGTTCGCCGAGTCAACAGCGGAGAGGGACGAAGATAGAAGAAGACCCCCGGAGAGCGGAGAAGCCCCCCCCGGAGAGCGGAAGAAGAAACCCCCCCGGAGAGCGGAGAAGACCCCCGGAGAGTGGAAGAAGAAGCCCCCCCTGGTATTAAAGCTAATAAAGAAGACAGGGGGGGCCTACGGAGCAGAATAATAAATTATTTTAAAAACCCTTGTGTTGTGTGTTTACTAACTTTTACTTTTTGCCTCCAGGTGAATGGGTAGGGGTACGATGTACCCCATATCCATTCACTTAGAGTGGGGGGCCGGTATCTGGGGGCCCCCTTATTTGAGGGGACTCCCAGATTCCGATAAGCCCCCGCCCGCAGACCCCGACAACCAACGGCAAGGGTTGTCGGGAAGAGGTCCTGTCCTCATCAACATGGGGACAAGGTGCTCTGGGGTGGGGGGGCCCGCAGTGCGCCCCCCTGCCCCAGAGCACCCAACCCCCCCATGTTGAGGGCATGCGGCCTGGCACGGCTCAGGAGGGGGGGGCGCTCGCTCGTCCCCACTCCCTTTCCTGACCGGCCGGGAAGCGTGCTTTGGATACGGGTCTGGTATGGATTGTAGGGGGACCCCCTACGTCGATTTTTCGGCGTAGGGGGGTCTCCTTACAACCCATACCAGACCTAAGGGCCTGGTATGCTCCTGGGGGGGAACCCATGCCGGTTTTGTTTTTACAAATTGCCGTGGAGTTCTCCCTCGGGAATGCATACCAAATGCCGTCGCTTGAATGGGCTTTTACATGGTGTTACTAGTTTACACTTTGTAACACCAGCCCTAGTTTTACACTTGCAAACTAAAACTTACGGCGAAAAAACGAGGCTGAAAAGCTTTGTGGATCGCCTTAAGTGCTAATTTGCATACTAGAAGCGGCATTTCGACTCGAAATGGCCCCAGCGGCGGATGCGGTACTGCATCCTAAGATTCGGCAGTGTAATTCAATTACACATGCCAGATCTTCTGCCTAACTTTGGAAAACTGCTTCTGTGGATCAGTTCCAAAGTTAGGACAAGGGATACGATGGAGTAACAGCAGTTACTCCGTCGTATCTCTTTTGTGGATCTGGCCCATTGCTCTTGCTCTGACATTCGTGACGATACCTCACATGTGTGGTGTGATCACTGTTTACATATGCGTGTGAGACTTATGTATGCTTTTGCATTTGTGCATAAGCACAGGGAAGGCACGTGATATATATTTTTTTAAATGTGTATTATTTATTTTTTCGAAAAATATTTTTTACGCTGTTTTTAAAATATTTTGTGTAATAACTTTATTGCTATCACAAGGGATAAACAACATTTCTTGTAACAGCATGGACCGTGACAGGTCCTCTTTATGGAGAGATCTGGGGTCTATTAGGCAACATGGGCCAAATCTTCAAAAAAGCTGCCTAACTTAACTTTCAGCAGTTAAGTTACACAGGCGTTAAATTTCTACCTAAGTGCCCGATCCACAAAGCACTTACCTAGAAATTACACGCCGTGTAACCTAAGTGCCTCCGTCGCAAGGCGGTCGTCTGCTCGAGGGGGCGATTCCTATTCAAATGAGGCGCGCTCCCGCGCCGGACGTTCGGCGCATGCGTGTGACGTCATTTTTCCCGACGTGCATCGCGCGAACGTACTTTACGCCGGGCTTTGTGAATCGCGACGGGACAATAAAGTTGCGTCGGGTAAAAAAAAAAAATACGCGCCGGGAAAAAAAAATCGAAATTTAAAAAAAAACGCGGCGATCGAAAAAAAGGTTTGTTTTTACAAGGTCTAAACAGTTTAGGCCTTGTAAAAGCATCCCTAATTTTACGTATGCAAAACGTAACTTACGCAGAAAACACAAAGCTAAAAAGCTTTGTGGATCTGCTTAAGTACTCATTTGCATACGCAAAGCGGCATTTCGACTCGAAATGCCCCCAGCGGCGGATGCGGTACTGCATCCTAAGATCCGACAGTGTAAGTCTATTACAGATGTTGGATCTTCTGACTATCTTTGGAAAAATCCTTCTGAGGATCGTTTCCAAAGATAGCCACAGGGATACGCAGGCTGAACAGCAGTTCCGCCTGCGTATCTCCTTTGAAGATTTGGCCCCATATCTCTCCTCTGGCCTCCAATGCAGCCAATCAAACACAGATCAGTCTGATTGGCTGCTTTTCTGGCCTCTAACGGCCAGGTAAACAGAATGGCAGAACCGTAAGTGACACGATTCTCCTTGCTTTCAGGTTCCAGGGCCACAGAGAGGGAGAAACAATGTCAGTTCTTCTTTGTCTGCCCTGTGCAGCCATCGCCACTGGTTGGAGCACTCCCAAGCTCCATTCTTTGCATGGCAGAGCCCAGGAAAGGTTGCAGCGTTAGGGGGTGAACCACATTCCATTGCCTGCCGAAGTGATTGAGTGGCTTTTTAACCACATGGCTCACTTTTGTATTGAAAGGAACCGCTGGCTGCAAATTTTAATATTGGGAGGATGCTTGTAGCTGCAAACTGAGGACGTTATATGGCAACCTGTAGTCGGCAAATAGTTTCTCAAGTTAAAACTGTGCTGTAGCTCTAAGGGCCAGTTCCCACTGCTGCAATGTCAGATACTGCGAATACTGTGAATTCAGCCATACAAAACTCATGCAGGACCCTTTTTTTGATGTGCACCAGAATTGGATCCTGTTGGAATTGACAGTTCGTACTGCGATATGCAAACCGATCTGGGGGTGTCATTAACTTTGTATTGGCACTCTCAGCGGTTCTCATAGGGCAGTGTGGACCGCCAGCAGGAGACATGCGATGCGAAAACCCGTACTGGATTTGCAGAGTTCCCACATCGCTACAGTGTGAGCCTCACTGATACTAAAGGTAAAAACGAAAAAATAAATAAAATATATTTTATACTTACCTGCTCTGTGCTATGATTTTGCATAGAACAGCCCAAACCCTCCACTTCTGGGGTCCCCCAGCTTACCAGTTTAGAGTTTCAGAGAGTTTCTAGTTTCTAGTGCTAGATTTAGTGCTCTTGTTGTAATGTTTGCAGAGATACCTCACATGTATGGTGCAAACACCATTTACCTATGCGGTCACAACCTACGTACGCATTCGCTTCTGTGCGTGAGCACGAGGGGACGGGTGTGTTTTAATTTTTTATTTATTTAGAATTTACCTTTATTTATTTATTTATTATTCCTAACACAAGACATGTAAACATCCTTTTTGGAGAGATCTGGGGTCTCTAAAACCCCCAAATCTTAACTCTACCCTGTAAAGCATGAGATTTGTTTTTAAATAATCTCTGCTTTCAAGAGAAAAAAATGGCAGAGTTTATATCTGCTGAAACCATAAATGATGTCCTGATATCACTTCCAGTCTACATGGAGCATAGAGATGGCTGGGGACCATATAGTCCCCAGCCATCTCTTTGGTACCTAATGTAGGCTTCGGATTGGATCCCAGGCTCTCCAATCACACAGGAGAGCCCGGAGAGGCACCTGTGGGTGGCGGGAAGGGGGCGTCCCCTCCCGATGCCTGTAAAAACAATCCAGTGGCCACTAGGATGGCTCTTATATTAGAAGGAATTACTGGATAAACAAAAGGAAACTAGGATGATGCCTGCAGCTGCAGGCATCATCCCAGTATAACCACACTAACATAAGGATGTCCATGGAGGTAGGGTGACCACATTTCCAAACTGTCATTCAGGGACACACCCCCTCTCTCTCACCTTCCCCCCTCAAAAAAAAGGGGGCGGGGGGAAATGTAGTCTCAGGGTTGATGGGGAATTTGTCAGGTGAATGTGCTACTTGCCCCCAGATGCCACCATAGCATGCCACTAGATGTAGTGCTGCTGTCACTCCCTCTGCATGAGCCACGTGCGTAGAAGGAGAGGAGTGGCGTCACTATCTGGAGAGTGAAGATCACACCAGTCCCTGCTGCTTGCCGCTGGGTTTCCGGAGAAGGAGGAGGTGCCAAGGTGGGTGGGGACAGCAGTGCTGCACTAGGTGCAGGCCTTGCTCCCGGTCTCACTGTCTGAGAGTAAATTGTCACTGGTTGCAAGATGCCAGGCAGCGCTGGCCCTAGCAACCAGTTCCAGAAATGTAGTTATTAGTAGTGGGTGTCAGTGTCCTCTATTTCATTCCGGGACATTGTATTGTCCCAGAATGATGGTGCCCGGGACCCAGGACAGACATGTCAATTGCGGGACAGTCCCGTTCAATCCGGGACATGTGGGCACCCTACTTGGAGGTCCTATGGTCGGTAAGTGGTTAAGAAAGAGTGTGGTATGTTCTAAATCATTGCTAATGGGCTGTTATTAATGAGCCAAGTTGTAACCAAGTTGTGAAGAAGTAATATGAATCTGTGCCACGGAAAACCCTTCAAATATTAGCTGCAGGAAGGACGGTGAGAAAAGAGACAGATACAGTGGCTGCCCCTACAAGTGTACCCCACCTAGGTGGGATATAGATATGAAAAAGAGAGTTAGTAGGTGGTGGCGCCTACTGTGTTAATCACGACCATATGTGATGCACATAAACGTTAGTATAAGTGTGCAAGTGATGTGAAAATAAATATAGCTAGTGAACAATTAATCAATTAAATAATACAACATATTGGAAAAGTGCTTATCAAAATTGCATAGAAAAAAATTGCATAGAAAAAAATGCTATCAAAATTGCATAGAGAAAAAAATATGCTTATCTGAGTGTGCATATACAGATAATAAATTATAATGCATATATAATCAAATGTTTAAACAATGAAGTCCGTTTAACATTAAAGTGCTGAGTACTTAGGCCCAGATTCTCAAAGGGCTTACGACGGTGCAACGCCATGTACGCCGTCATAAGTCCTAATCTGGGCCGTCGTATCGATGCGACTGATTCTTAGAATCAGTTACGCATAGATATCCATTAGATCCAACAGGCGTAAGGCTCTTACGCCATCAGATCTTAAATGCAATTTTTTTTGTCCGCTAGGTGTCGCCTCCGTCGTTTTCCCAGTCGAGTATGCAAATTAGCTATTTACGCGAATTCCCGAATGTACGCGCGGCCGACGCAGTAAAGTTACAACGTTTATGTTAGGCTTGTCCCGACGTAAAGTTGCCCCTGGGTATATGAGGTGCAATCAATGTTAAGTATGGCCGTCGTTCCCGCGTCGAAATTTATAAATTTACGTTGTTTGCGTAAGTCGTCCGTGAATGGGGCTAGGCGCCATTTACCCTCAGGTCGAAACCAATGACGTCCTTGCAACGTCATTTGGAGCAATGCACCCTGGGACGGCGCATGCGCAGTACATTCGGCGCAGGAATGCACTTAATTTAAATGCTACATGCCCCCTACCTGCCTAATTTGAATTAGGCAGGCTTGCGCCGGGTGATTTACGCTATGCCGCCGCAACTTTACAGGCAAGTTCTTTGTGAATAAAGCACTTGCCTGAAAAACTTGCGGCGGCCTAACGTAAATGAGATACGTTACGCCCGCACTAAGTTACGCAATTCTACGAGAATCTGGCCCCATATGAATAAACATTCGTTTTTTAAACGGTATCACACTATCTGGGCATCCTTTTTCCTTCTCCTGACCGGCCTTTGGAACCAAGCCATATATAGGGGGATAACTAAAGATTTGCCAGAGTGCAGCACATGGCGGACACTGTGAATGCCTGATACCCCAGGAGGGGACTTTTTTCTGGTGAGTGCGGGATATACCTGATCACGGAGGGTGCACTGAGTGAATCACCAGAATATTTCATCTTGAGAGGCATGCAGCACTTTTGCACAGATTATCCAGCACTTTACATTACAGCACAAAAAACTTTTTGTAGTACTTAGCACTTTAATGTTAAATGGACTTCATTGTTTAAACATTTTATTATATATGCATTATAATTTATTATCTGTATATGCACACTCAGATAAGCATATTTTTTTTTCTATGCAATTTTGATAGCATTTTTTTCTATGCAATTTTGATAGCATTTTTTTCTATGCAATTTTTTTCTATGCAATTTTGATAAGCACTTTTCCAATATTTTGTATTATTTAATTGATTAATTGTTCACTAGCTATATTTATTTTCACATCACTTGCACACTTATACTAACGTTTATGTGCATCACATATGTTCGTGATCAACATAGTAGGCGCCACCACTTACTAACTCTCTTTTTGTAACCAAGTTGTGTCTATTGAAAAATGAAGTAAGATAGATGCAGCAGATATTGTATCCCTTTCAGTATATATGCCATTTTCAGCCAGCAGATGGAGTTTTATACAATAACAGAAGAACTTTGAGGAAGCATTTTTGCATGTGTTGTGCTATAAGTAGGTCTGGACATAAGACGCACAGATCCCAGCATACTTTGCAAACTTAGAGTGTTATTATTATACAGGATTTATACAGTGCCAACAGTGTGCGCAGCGCTTTACAAAATGAAGGCAGACATTACAGTTACAATACAATTTGAAGATAAATCAGAGGGCCCTGCTCATTGGACCTTTCAATGTTATACAGATAAATTAGGATATAAACAACAGTTTGTAAAGTTGTAAACCTTTAAACAAAAAAAGATAAAATAATACTCACTAAAATGATTATTGCTTGGCTTCAAAACATCAAAATATGCACTACAGTAAAGATTTACACATTAAAAAATTGTGACTAGATAAGGAACAGTTACTGTTAGTCATGTCTTGTGAGAATCTATTCCCCAGAGTCACAATCGCCAGGCAACAGGATTAATGGAGATTCTGCCAGCATAAACAGTGTGTGCAAAATAAACATCCCATGTAAACCCAGCAAATTGTTTTAGATGCAAACAGCAAGAGAATCATTGGGGGTGTAAGAATATTAATAATAAAAATGGAGGACCCTTCATTTTTTTCAGAAGCAAAAAAAAAAGTATTGTGCTTGTTATCCAGGAATAATTTCACAGGTAGAAATAAAAAAAAAAGAAATGTCAAAGTGAAATCTTTTAATTGTAAATTAACATTATTAGAATGCAAGTTTTCAGAGCACAAGGTTCTTTTTCAAGGCATAATGACAGGTGAAAACTGAAATGGCAGAGTGAGAAATAGATGCAGATTCTGAATCAAAGCACTGCAAACAGAAATCACAAAAATCAGAAATAGTGTCATTGACAATATAGGTGAAACGTCAAGCTATCAGGCCAAAGAAAATAGTTTTCTTATTAGTTAGGGGACCATTCACACTTGTGCACTATGGCAACCTTCAATAAAATATTCACATGCATGCATGTTTCTGCAATTCATGGAAAAACACCTGCCCTATGTGTAGTGCATGCAGTTAGTGTAGTCCAGCACCACAACATACTCTATATTTCCAAAAGTATTTAGACACCTGCCTTTACACTCATTAGAACTTAAATGGCTTCCCAGTCTTAGTCCGTAGGGTTCAATATTGGGTTAGCCCACCCTTTGCAGCTATAACAGCTTCAACTCCTCTGGCAAGGCTGTCCACAAGGTTTAGGAGTGTGTCTATGGGAATTTTTGACCAATCGTTCCGTAGCGCATTTGTGAGGTCAGGCACTGAATGAGAAGGCCTGTCTCGCAGTCTCTGCTCTAATTCATTAATTCATCCCAAAGGTGTTCTATCGGGTTGAGGTCAGGACTCTGTGCAGGCCAATCAAGTTTCTCCACCCCAAACTTTCTCATCCATGTCTTTATGGACCTTACTTTGTGCACTGGTGCGCAGTCATGTTGGAACAGGAAGGAGCCACCCCCAAACTGTTTCCACAAAGTTGGGAGCATGTCCAAAATGTATTGGTATGCTGACGCCTTAAGAGTTCCCTTCACTGGAACTAAGGGGCTATGCCCAACCCCTGAAAAACAACCGCACACCATAATCCCCCCTCCACTCCACCACAGTAAAAAACATCACAATAAGCGTATATTGATTGGTTTGCGTAAATGTTATAGCGTCCACAAAAAAGGGGATAGTTTTATGGCATTTTTATTTATTATTATTTTTTTTACTAGTAATGGCGGTGATCTGCAATTTTTATAGTGACTGCAATATTGCAGCGGACACATTGGACACTTTTGACACTATTATGGGACCATTTATACAGCGATATAAAAATGCACTGATTACTGTGTAAATTGCACTGGCAGGGAAGGGGTTAACCACTAGGGGGAAAGGAAGGGGTTAAGTGTGTCCTAGGGAGTGATTCTAACTGTGAAGGGGCTGGTCTTCCAGTGACATGACAGTGATCACTGCTCCCAATGACAGGAAGCAGTAGATCACTGTCCTGTCACTAGGCAGAACAGGGAAATGTCTTGTTTACCTAGGCATCTCCCCATTCTGCCACTCCGTGAAACGATTGCGGGACACCGGCGGACATCGACTCCGCGGGTCCCGCAGGCACAGTTACGAAGCTCACAGTGTGTGCGCCCACTGGGCGAACGATTCAAAACATTGTACCTGTACGTTGCTTTGCCTGCCTGTGACATTCTGCCAATGTAAGTGTACTTCAGCAGCCTACTGGGGTATCCTAGTCAGATATTTCAGGTGAAATCAGATTACAGAGAGCTGCTGGAGGAGGGCAAACCTGGGGGCATGTCATCAGGAGCCAGCTGCGAAAACTCAGAAGAGACAGCTGGCTCCGGGTGACGACAAAAACTCCTTGCCTCTTCATCAGTGCAATTTTCCTAGTTATGACATCAGAAAAGAAGATGGTAGTGTGGGACCAGGCATGCAGTAGGGAAAGGGTGGATCACAGTAGTACAACAATGGATCAGTGAATATGCTATTTGAGCTCAACCCAGTGGAAAAGCTAAGAGGAGTCTAAAAGCAAAATTAACCCTGGGGACCCTTTACTTAATAAGGCCATTGAAGGCATTGGCAGACAGATGAAGTTGAGTTTGACTCTCTTTTGTGACATGTTATTTTCCAATCTACAGTGTACTATACATCAGCACTGATGCTGCAGTCATAATCTGTTCAGTAACTTCCCAAAGACATGTGCCTGCTCAAAAGACCACTGATATTAGGACCACAAGATGTAAAACATTATCATCAGATGCTCTGCGTTCTTGGTGATTATTTTATTACCCAGATGAACATGTGCTCAATTTGGTGCATTCTGTAGGGTACAAAACAACTTGCAACGAACAGCAACCAATCAGAATATGTACAAACTCTGAAAGTTGATTGGTCAGCATGGGTTAGTGCCTTTCATGCTGCTTTAAGAAGAGCTCCAGGCTCCTTCAGAAAAAGTAAAAAAAAAAAAAGTCAGCAGCTACAAATACTGTTGCTGCTGACTTTTATTATTAGGGCACTTACCTGTCCAGGGATCCAGCGGTGTCCTCACCCAAGCCAATTCTTCAATTGACTATCGGGTACTGGCGCCGGTTCACAGCCGTTTGCTACTGCACATGTGCGAAGCACTCTGCACTCTATGAATAGCCCACAGTCTTCTGGGACCTGTAAAGTGTCCCAGAAGTCTGCAGGGGAAAGAGGGGGGCCAAACTGTCAAAACCAGGTACCCACTCTCCACCAAAAGCTGCCAAATGTGGCAGCGGAGGGGAGGAGAATGCTTGCCCTTTGAGTGGAGCTCCACATTAAGAAAAGCAACCAAGTCATTCAAAGCTACAGTGAACATATTGGTATTTGTTACTGTACACTACAGGTATTGTATTGCATTTTACATCCAAGCTCAGCCTTTGAAACTAAATATTTGATGTTGGCAAATGGAAAGGACAGACACTTTGAGATAGTTTGGCAATGTACAATTTTAATTTATGTTGCAGCTGCTTCATTTCCACTCAGGGTCCTGAATATGACATACATCTTAGACTTATCAATGATCTTTTATATAGTGCAGTTCTTTCTTTACAAAGGAGTTATAGGATAAAGAGTTGGGATTTCGGAAGGCAGACATAACTCCTGCAAAGCAGATAACCTTCAGCTGGAGGAGCACATATTGTGATCTTTATGGGCTGTGCTGCATACTGTCATAAATCCAGAGTTTAACTATTCGCTAGTAGGGATTTAAATATATGACCATGGCTTTGATGCTCTCTTTTCAAAATGAAAAATTCCACTATGATTTGGTACTATAGTAGACGCTATCAGTTTTTTCATTGTTTTATTGCACTTTTACTTACCAAGAAAGCATTTCTATATTTGCTTGCGACTATTTCTGATGGTTGGTTTCCAAAGATAATAACTCAAAACAAAATGAGGTTTTGTTTTCTAAAGTTTTGAGAAAATATAGTGATTTTCAATGCCAAAATTATTGGTCTTTTAAAATGCTCTGGTCTCCAACTTCTGAAGCACCTCTACACAAAGTGAAATATCAGAAAGAATGTTTTGGGCTTGTTTTATTTTTTATTTTTATTTTTTTATTGAAGCAGTGCAAATAACTTTGATAATGTGTAAAGTACTCTATAGCAGCCACATGCTTTTCATTTAGATTGGTAGAAAAATAGCTGGCATTTGCACTTTACACATCCTCAGTGGAGTTTATAAGTGTCTGTTCCTAAAATGTCTCAGTGTGTATATCTATATTGAAGTTTGGATATTGTTTTTAAAATGTCGTTAGAGACTGTAAACCTCTCGATGAATATTACAGCCCCCTAAATCGTTGATATTTTGAAGCTCTGACTGATCTGGTTACCCAACCAACTTGCCAAGTTTGAATATCAGTTGCTATTGATAATATGTTTTGGTGCAAGTTCCAATGCTGTTAAGCCTCGTACACACGCTCGGTTTACTCGGCAAGAACCAGCAAGAAAACTGCTGGTAGAGCTTTCTTGCCAAGTATACCATGCGTGTGTACAAGGTTTTCAGATTTCTCATCAAGAAAACTGCCTAAAATCTCGACGAGAAAAATAGAGAACCTGCTCTCTATTTTCTCGTTGTGATTCTCTGCAGTCTTCCTGTCGAGAAACCCGAGAGTGTGTATACTTACCTGTTGCCGTGGAAACCCGCTCATGCTCGACATTACTTTGACGCATGTGCGGTAGCCTCCTAGGCATAGGTAGGGTGCAGCAAGATGGCGGCATCGGATGTGAAGAGCGCATGCTCGTCGTACATGATGACGCCACCGCGTTCTTGCCATTCTAAAGAACCACGGTTCTTTGGAATGGAGTGTCTGTACACTCGGGCAGCAAGAGATTCTTGCCAAGAATCTCATCAGGAAAAACAAGGTTTTTTTCCTGATAAGATTCTGGCCATGTGTACAGGGCTTGAGACTTCCTTCACTACTTGATGAGCCACTCTGCATATTAGGTATTATGTAAAGTACTGGCTGCATGACTACATACACCATTTGACTAGATTTTCCCCTTTTCTTTCCCAAACCATGCTTTATGTGGAACAGGAGATTTTCTTCATGTTTTGCATACATATATCTGTTACCAGATTTTATTTGCAGTGCTGTATGATCCGTTCTTTTTTTCTAACACAAAGTAAATCTAATATAGTGCTGTTCTAAGTATTTGTGTCTAACATGGAATAGAACCGTGCCCTCCCACCTCCATTCCGTAAAAATAGAATTACCGTTCTATCTGGATGCCCTTGCTTGTCAGCGCAATTTCTCATAGAAATGTTTCAATGTAAATATAATGGACCAAACCTGCAAATATAATTTGATCCTATGCAATGCTGGCAGATGCTTAATTAAAGCAACCATCGATACAACATTACAAATATACGTTTCCCCTTCTGTAAGTGACTGAAACAATTTATTATGGAAATTTTTATAGCATTACTTTTCATTATTGCCGTCTACGGCTGGTGATGGCCCTTTATACTTCAAAACATAATTTTATTTGTTTTAAAGTAAGTCAGAAAATAGCAAATAAGGAACACATTAACTGTCAATTATGCATCAAAAATGCACAAAACTTTAAACAGTAAATGCTTTGGTATGGGGAGTTTGTATTTTTTTTTTAACTAGGACTTATTTATTTAATGTATTTGTATAGTGTCAGCATAATATGCAGTGTTTCATAAAGCACATTCACATCAGTCATTGCCCATCAGGGGGTTCACAATGTCCTAAAACAAAGTTGCAGCTGAGTCTTATCTGCATGCAGAGTAAGTAAACCCCAAAATGAGTCAAACAATTTATACAATAACAGAACTGCTAAAATAATATCTATGGGTTGCAAACCAACTCACTAAAGAAAATATAAAATAGAATAACAATGTAGAAAAATGTAAAATAATGCATTTGGGTGGCAAAAATATGAATGAAATCTTTACACTAGGGGAAGAACCTCTGGGGGAATCTAGGATGGAAAAGGACCTGGGGGTCCTAGTAGATGATAGGCTCAGCAATGCCAAGCTGCTGTAAGCAAAGCCAATAAAATGTTGGCATGCATTAAAAAGGGGATTAACTCCAGAGATAAAATCATAATTCTCCCACTCTACAAGACTCTGGTCCAGTTCTGGGTACCAGTCCTCAGGAAGAATATGCTGGAACAGAGAGAGTCCAGAGAAGCTAATAAAGGGTCTGGAGGATATTAGTTATGAGGAAAGATTACAAGCATTGAATGTACTCTCTCTGGAGAAGAGGCACTTGAGCAGGGATATGATTTCAATGTACAAATACCGTACCGGTGACCCCATAATAGGGTAAAAAAAATTCCGTGAAAGGAAATTTTAAAAGACGCTCGGCCATTCACTAAAATTAGAAGATAGACGGTTTAAACTTAAATTGCGTAGAGGGTTCTTTACTGTAAAGCCCTGTACACATGATCGGATATCTGATGGAATCTAATCCGATTGTTTTTTTTCGTCGGATATCCCATGAAGCTGACTTTTGTTAGTTTTGCCCAAACACCATCAGTCAAAAATCCAATCGTGCCAAAACGCGGTAACGTACAACACTACGACGGGCCGAAAACAATTAAGTTCAATGGTTCCAAGCATGCGCCGACTTGATTCTGAGCATGCGTGGATTTTTGACCGATGGAGTTCCATACAGACGATCCGATTTTTCTATCGTTTTTTTTATCCATAGGAAAATTTTAAAACATGTTCTATTTTTTTACACCGATGGAAATAAAACCAAAATAAAACCGATGGGGCCCACACACGATCGGTTTGTCCGATGAAAACAGTCCATTGGTCTGTTTTCAGCAGACAAACCGATCGAGTGTACGCGGCTTAAGAGCGATAAGGATGTGGAATTCTCTTCCGACAGGCAGTGGTTTCAACGGGGAGCATCGATAATTTAAAAAAAGTATTGCATAGGCACCTGAATGACCAAAACATACAGGGATATACAATGTAATACTGACATAAAAGCACACACACAGGTTGGACTTGATAGACTTGTGTCTTTTTTCAACCTCACCAACTATGTAACTATGTAATAAAATATAGTATAAAAGTTTTCTGAAAAACCTTATTTAGCTCAGTTTCAGCCTAGTGCTTGGCCATAAGACAAGATTGCTTAATATGCAATAAAAAAACAAGGGATAATGCACACTGGCATAGTGTAGAGCCTTCATAAATATAAATAAACCATTAAAATGGAAATCCACTTACAACAATAGATGTAAAATCAGCCATTCATCAGTTTAAACCATAACTCAATCATGTAGTACGTCGCCACTTACATGCAGTCCAAACAGGGTAGTGGATCACTTGTAGGACGTCCCTGTTTCATAACGGTCTCCTTTGTCCTTGCCTCCTTCCCTCTTGGTAGCTGGTCAACTTACTTCACCTCCTGCCTAACCACATGAAGCGAAACCAGGTTGTGAGGAATGCATTTCAGGACTTTACCGTGAAACATGACTGATTTCACATCTATGCATGTCTTTCTACTTTTTAGTTTGTTATCAAATACATTTTTACACTGTGCCAATGCACTTTTGTCCCTTGTTTTTGCTCACAATGTCATTACCACCTTCATAGACACACTGGGGTTGATTTACTAAAGGCAAATCTACTCTGCACTACAAGTACACTGCAAGTGCACTTTAAAGTGCGCCGCTGGAAGTACACTTGGAAGTGCAGTCGCAGTAGATCTGAGGGGAAGATTTAAAATTAGGGGGAGCTCTGCTGATTTTATCATCCAATCATGTGCAAGCTATAATGCTGTTTTTTATTTTCCTTGCATGTCCCCCCCCCAGATCTACAGCTACTGCACTTCCAAGTGCACTTTCAGTGCAGTTTCAGGTGCACTTTCAGTGCAGTTTCAAGTGCACTGACAGTGCACTTGTAGTGTAAAGTGGTTTTGCCTTTAGTAAATAACCCCCACTATGGTGAGTTTTGGGAAAAAGCCAGTTAACATGCAAGTATGATTTTAGATTGAAGTAGATAAAGAGAGAGCACCCACACAAACCCAAGGAGAACACAAAAAAACTTAATGTAGATGTTGTAGTATTCAAATCCACTACACAAAGCTGCAAAAAAAGAGTTTTACCACTTACCTACCATATTGAATAGATATAGAATACAATATGAGGCTCCTAATATTGTCTATGACTAGGTAAACCCCTCTACAGCTATCTTAACTCCTACTGTTTTCAGCCTTCACATGTACCTTAGTCATATAATTATAAAATTTCAATAATTATCATGACGTTATATTTACCCTAGTTAGTGGCATTGTGCATGCTTACAGAACCAGCGCATGTATTGTAGATTCATAATTGACAGTGAAATTTAGCAACTCAAGAAGTAAAGCTTAATATAGAGTTGTAATGCGTTATACTTATGTAGAATTATAAAAAATGATTTTCAATACATTTCGACCCGCAGATGATTAACATTGTGAATGCACTAAGAATGCTTACTTGCCAATTAGGCCCCAGGCACATTTATCTCAAGTGTCGTTTTTTTTTCAGATTGTAATAAATAATTGCTACCAATTATTTTGGTTAGCATACATTTTACACCATTTTATTAACTTTGACACATATGGAAAAGGTGTGGAGTGAATTAAGATACCCCAAAAAGCAGATTATCTCAAACACTACAGGAACTAGATGATGCTTTTTTTTTTATTCAGTCAGCGGGTTGAATGAAAAAGTTTTGATGTGAACCCCTCCTGCAGAACTTTTGTATTTTGACAGTGAAGAAAGTTCTCTGCCATCAAAATACAATGATCAGTGTCATTGATTGGGAGAAAAACAAAAACAAAAGGCTAGTTGTATAGAAATCAATCAAGAGATCGACTTCTGTACAACCAGCCTGCCCATAGATGGATCAGAATGTGTTCGTTCCCTAATGAATCAGCTAAATTTCGATCCATCTATGGCCAGCTTAACCACGTGCCGAATGCCTAACTGGTAAAATACATATTTTTTTTAAATTATGAAATACTGGGATTATGGCTGCAGCTAGATACCATAACTCCAATATTACCATTTTCATCAGGCACTGCTCTTTCACCTTGAAAAAGTGAAAATTCAGCGCTGGGATATGAACAAATACAAATGAAATAAGTAAAAGAAAAATATGCAAGCCAGCACTGAGGATAAATGTAAAGAAAATTCCCAAAGCATACATTAAAGTGAAAAAGTGCAGCGCAAAAATTAAATAAATTAAACTGTATGTAATAAAAATATATATAAGCCAGTGAAATTAAATGTCCATGTGTCCAAAAAATGTCCTTAAGTGAGTATAAATCACACTAATAAATCCAACAGGAGTGAAGGTGAAGAGGAGACACCAGTAGGAAATCCACCACCGCAAGCTTGTAAGTGGTTTCGGGGTTTACCTGGTTTATCGGGAAGCTTGGGAACTGATACAGTGGTTGCGGCGGCTGGCCATTAGCAGAGTAAAGATTGCCTCTGCTCATCTCTATGATCTAGGAGGCCAAGAGCGACATTATGATGTCACTTCCAGTTCACGACCAACAAGGCCATTCTTTTTGGAAAGAATTTATATCAATGTGTTTTTTTCTTTTTTGATTTGATACTTTCCATTGTAGAAGAGAGATGTGCGGTCTTATTGACCCCCAGATCTCTCTAGAAATAGGATCCTTATTATTGTCACAAGGGATATTTACATTTCTCAAGATAGCAATAAAATTGCTTAAAAACGAAAAAAAATTAAGTGACAGCATATATTTTTTTAATAAAGTAAATAATAATAATAATAATAATAATAATAATTATTTTTTTTTTACCCTTTTCCAGAGACTATGCTGACTGGATGTCCAAGGGTCTTTGGCTTCTTGTAAATTAGGATTCAGGTGGTTTCTTAATCTTGGCATTTCACTTCCAGCTTTTTACAGCAAGAAGGGGGGTTTCCCGCTTTTTCCAACCTCCAGGCCTTAAGAGAATGCGCCATTCTCTCAGACCTAAGCCAAAATGTCAAGAGAGTGAAACTGATAGTGTCCCAAATATTTAACCCTTCTCCAACATGTTACACAGCTCTCAGAGGCAAGTGATTGGCTGGGTTATAAAATATTCAAAACATTGGTTGCCACCTCTCAAGCAAAGCCTGCTGGAGCATACCCAACAGCACGTTGCAGAGAAAGCGGCACTCTCTGCTTAGTGAACACTCACTGCACCCTATTGCTTCCTACAATTAACAAAAAAATACAAAAAGGGGATTTGGAAAACTGCTAAATTCATACATATTTGTAGGAACTTCTTAATCAACCAAATGATTTGTAATTTTATTCAGCCAATTCTCCAAGCACTGCCACCAGAAAGCTCAGCGAGGTTCTATGCTCTCTGTGTACTTTCTGCCGAGTGTAAGGAAGGCAGTCTTGTCCAAGACTCACACATTTCTAAGGCTTAGTAAACGCTTGTGGTTAGGACAGTAAGAACATAATGTTGAGCCACATTTTTACCTCCCCATTTCCCAGTTTATAAGGGCAGCTGTATGTGGTGTATGCCACAGCCCAAAATTATCCCTGCTATTGCATTCAGCAGGCAATAACACCTGCTGAACATGCCCTACCACACATTTGCCTATGGTGGGGCAAGCTTTTAGAGGTTAAAACAGGTGGTTTAAAATGATTGTCAAAGGCTCTCTGAAAAGCGATCTACTGTGAGTCATTTTTTCAGAGGGCAATGCTAGTCTTAAATGATTGATGAAGTAGCAGTGGCACACTAATGGGGTTATAACTCCACTCTCATTCTATCAATATTAGATGAGTAGTACAGTAGGTAAAGGAAGACTGATTGGTTGACACAGCTACCCTTCCTATTCTCAGTATAAATGCTGCTGTATGGGAGATTGCAGGAGGCTGGTGTCAAGATTGGGGTACTTTGAACAACTGGGCGTTAAATTCACATTTATTTTTTTAAACAGCTCGATTAAATGTTATTTTACTTGCCAGCTTTTTTGCTGTTAACAAATAATATTTTGTATACAAAGTATGTATGCAACATTCCCTATATGCAAATATTCAACAGTGAAGCAATGCTATCAAGTGTATTACATATTTAGGGTATGTGGTTCACACTTTCCATTTGACTTATAGAGAAAATCTTTCGCACTTGAATATACGTTGTCAGTCCAGCAATTACTTGTTTAATAGTACCCATTTGTGTGATTTTAGAGAGGTGGGCGGTAACCTTGAATGAAGATATTTAACCAGTCTCGCTGGCTGCTTGAGATAATTACATTCAGTCAAGAACAACTATTGCCAATGACCTTTGTCAGGAATAGAAAGTCACAGCAATCAGGTCTCAGGTCAGTTTTCTTATCAGGAAAAAGCTTACACACTCGCAGTGTTTGATGTTGCTGTCTAATCATCATCTCGGATATGCATCTTGCTTTAAAAAATTAGAATTTTCAAGTTACGAATGACATTGCAAACCTAGCAAAGACTTTCTTTTAGATTCTATTCCAGATGCAAATTTCTGGGCTATGTTTTCCTTTCAGGCCAACATCATCTTTATCTCCTGAATTATACAAATTTGTGTGCCTATGATGTTTTTAAAGGGAAGGTTCTGCGTTAATTTTTTTTTTAAATGTTTACAGTGATGCTTTAATGTGTATTTATTATTTCTTGTACATGAGCCTGCAGAACATTGCACCCACAATCAGTGAAGCAAAGGTGCAATGTTAGGCTCCTGCAGACATGACCTCTGTTTGAGCTTTCTGTTAGAACGCTGGAAGACTCATTAGTGGACTACGAGGGCGTTAATCAGCACCCTCACCGTCAATTGAGAACTACAATTGCAGTGGACGTCGGGACGTCTATTGCTGTGGACGACGGGACTTGTAGATTTCTCATGTACAGATTTAGGTTGTGCCAATTTCAAATATGGCAGTGGGTATGGGGTGAGGAACCTTCCCGCTTCACTGGGGAGGGGGGGGTATAGGGGTCGGAGCTTCAGGGAGACATGCTGGAGAATGTTACATGTTACACCAAAAAATACAGGTGTAATGCGTATGATGCTCCAAAAGCTACCTATCTGCTACTTTGTTTATCTGAAACTTTTAGCCGGGTTCACACATCTCTGTAGCAGCTCCAGTGGAAATTGCACAGGAGCCCTGTGCGTCTTTTGGTCCTTTCAGGTCCGATCTCAGCCCAAAATTTGGTCTGAAATAAGACCTGAAACGGTGAATGGAGATGCACCAGACTCCTGCTATGAGACGCTGCATTCTCAAGTGTGAACCAAGTCTTAGATGGGGCATCCAAAAAGGGAGGCATTACTACTCTGACTCATTTACTGTATGTGAGTGTAAATTTCAGCTTGAGCTTTTAAAGTCTGTAAACAATAGACTTTTTTAAATTTGATGGTAAGAAAACAGAGGAAAGCATGTGAAAAATAGTCTTAAGCTCCATCTGCTGGCTTTATTAATATTTAGTTGTAATATTTAAATTTACCTGATCAAACGAAAAAAAAAATATATATATATATATATATATATATATATATATATATATATATTATATATATATATATATATATTATTACAATTTTAACTTTTTAGGCCTGATCATAATTAATAACAATTAAACAAAATATATAAAAACACACTCTGGGGTTGATTTACTTAAAACTGAGTGTGCAAAATCTGGTGAAAAATGCATAGAAACCAATCAGCTTCCATTTTTTTTTATTTTGTTAAAACTTACCGGTAATTGAACAGGCAGAAAGTTAAAAGCTGATTGGCTACCATGCACAGCTGCACCAGTTTTTGCACTCTCTGGTTTTGGCAAATAAACCCCTATAGAGTTCCTGAATATAATCACTTTTTGTGTCTTCTGTAATAAATCGCTGCTCTGCCCAATATATATATATATATATATATATATATATATATATATATATATATATATATATATATATTCATATAGTAGTGTACAGCTTGTATAACAGTGTAAATTTGCTGTCCGCTCGAAATAACGCAATACACAACCATTAATGTCTAAACCGCTGGCAACAAAAGTGGGTACTGCATGAGTGATGCCGGCACAGGGGAGCTATGGTTCATTGAGGGAACCATGATTGCTAACATGTACTGTGACATACTGAAGCAGAGCATGATCCCCTCCCTTTGAAGACTGAGCTGCAGGGCAGTATTCCAACATAACGACCCCAGACACACCTCCAATATGACCACTGCCTTGCTAAAGAAGCTGAGGGTAAAGGTGATGGACTGGCCAAGCATGTCTCCAGACCTAAGCACTATTGAGCATCTGCGGGCATCCTCAAATCTAAGGTGGGGGAGCGCAAGGTCTCTAACATCCACCAGCTTTGTGATGTCGTCATGGAGGAGTGGAAGAGGACTCCAGTGACAACCTGTGAGGTTCTGGTAAACTCCATGCCCAAGAGGGTTAAGGCAGTGCTAAAACATAATGGTGGCCACACAAAATATTGACATTTTCACTTAGGCCTCATACACACGGACGGACAGTCCGCTGAAAACGGTCCGCCGGACCGTTTTCAGCGGACATGTCCGCCCGGAGATTTCTGTCTGATGGTTGTACACACACCATCAGACAGAAATCCGCGCGTAAACAATACGCGGGGATGTGGCTGCACCGTCGTCGCACCGATGATGCGGCGACGTGGGCGGCCCTGGAAGTTCAAAGCTTCCACGCATGCGTCGAATCAGTACGACGCATGCGAGGGATGGCGGCCGATCGGACGTGTCCGGTGAGTCTGTACAGACGACCGAACACGTCCGACGGACAGGTTTCCAGCGGACAGATTTCTTAGCATGCTAAGAAATTTTTGTCCGCTGGAAACTGTCCGATCCACCGGACAATTGTCCAGTCGGGCCTACACACGACCGAACATGTCTGCTGAAACTGGTCCGTCGGACCAGTTTCAGCGGACAGATCCGGTCGTGTGTACGGGGCCTTAGGGGTGTACTCACTTTTGTTGACAGCGGTTGAGAGAGTGAGAGCGATAACACCAAATTTAACACACCTGCTCCCCATTCACACCTAAGACCTTGTAACACTAACAAGTCACATGATACTGGGGAGAAAAAATGGCTAATTGAGCCCAATTTCAAAATTTTTACTTAGGGGTATACTCACTTTTGTTGCCAGCAGTTTAGACATTAATGGCTGTGTGTTGTGTTATTTTGAGGGACAGCAAATTTGCTACAATTTTTTATGTCTAGAAGAGTGGTGCAAGCTTTATGCTTGCACCACTCTTTGTTAATTTCCTCAACTTTGTTCACACTTACTGTGTATGGTAACCTATTATCTGGATCTGAAGAATGAATTGTTAAACTGATCTCAATAAGCAAGAGATCAAATTGAACTGATGAAGGTAGAAGACTAAAGAGCCAATTCCATTTTCCAGCTGCTTTATTTGGAGATTAATAAACCAGTTTGCAGATTTCCGCCTTCAAAATATCAGCTTAATCACATATAATACATTCTATAAAACAGTGATATTGATTTGCTGAGAAGTAATCTTACTTTATTACAGAAAGGCTATGGGGCTGGCTGCAATCCGTAAAGCTCTATGACACCAATCTGCTGATTACATTTACCACTTTCTATTCTGTCATTTTATCTTAGTTTCAGAGCCGTAAAACAGATGGGAGATTGACATTATGATACATTAAACAATAAAATAACATTCCAGTGTTCCAGCCCTGGTGTTTCGTAACATTATAGCCACCATTACCATTGAACTAGCGTTTCACAGATGTACAGATCCTCCTGTCCTCAGCTACACCTGTGAATGTAGTTTTAATGAGATCCAGATGCATTTTTACAGTCTGAACTGTTGTAGCTCTTTCAGGGAATCAGAGACTAGTATTTGTTTTAACCTTGTTCTCGGCAGCACCGTTCATTAAGATTGCCGTTTAAAGGTAGAAAATTAGTAGTATGATTCGTTCCATCAAGTTCTCTTCGTTGTGCTTTTATAGAAAGACGATCTTAGCATATGCTGTCCATCAAAAATGCTAAGAAGGACATGCAGCTTTGTACATATCAGGGTTTCTTGCTGAGTGCATAGCATTAGGAATGTTGTCATATTGGTCCAACAGTATAAAGAAAACTGCTATGCACCACAATATTTAGTTATACTTTTTTTCATTTTTAGTTTTTAAATCCAAGATTTTAAGAGATACAGTATACTTGATCAGCAAAGAGGGGCACATGGTAACAGTCTTGGTAGAGTGAATATATAAAGAATACCATATATACTTAAGTGTACGCCAAGTTTTTCAGCAAATCTTTTTCCGCTGAAAATGCCCCCCTTGGCTTATACTCGAGTCACCTTTTTGCGCCTAATCTCCCGGATTTGGGGACCCAGACAGCCGTAGGTCCCCTGGACCCCAAACTTGGCACACATATAGCCCCACCCTTCCTCTACAAGTGTGCAAAGTTTATTGTCCGGGGGACCTTCGGCCGGGGAGCACCAATTTTTCAAAGTCGGGCACCCCTTCCATAGACTCCCATGTTAAACGATAATTTCTCCGGTAAATATGGGGACAAACTTGGAACACATGTATCCCCAGATCTCCTATACAAGTGTGCAAAGTTTGCTGTCTGGAAGACCTATGGCCAGTGAGCACCGGTTTTTAAAATCCGGGCACCCCTTCCATAGACTCCCATCTTAAACGTAAGTCTAGTCATGGGCACATTGAGGCATGGGCACAGTGAGATATGGGCACAGTGAGGCATGGGCACAGTGAGGCATGGACACAGTGAGGCAAAGTGAGGCACAATGAGGCATACAGATGGACACCCTAGGCTTATACTCGTAATGATTTTGTTTTTGGTTCCAGTCTTCTTTTAAAAATAGTTATTTTAAAGATGCTCAAGAATAAACTGCAAAACATGGACCAGTTAAAAAAAGACACATTTTTATTATTATAAATTCATAAAGGCATATTTATAAAATCCATAATTAAAATTGTATGTAATCAGAACAAACTACTTGTATGTACAGTATAAATGACCTAGACCAATCCCATACAGCATTAACAACAACAATTGATTACTTGAAGGCTAGTAGAATCTTGTAAAATTATGAGGGTTCCCTACCTTTAAGAATTTCGGGCCAGATTCACATAGAATTACGTTGCTCCTGGGCAGCGTAACATATGTGATTTACGTTACACCACCGCAGGTTTACAGCGTAAGTGCCTGATTCTCAGAACTCTTACCTGTAAACTTGCAGCGGTGTATCGTAAATGCGCTCGGCGCAAGCCCACCCAATTCAAATGGGTCGGGCACCATTTAAATTAGGCGCGTTCCCGCGCCAAACGTACTGCACATGCTCCGTCGGGTAAATTACCCGATGTGCATTACGCTAAATGACGTCGCACGGACGTCATTTGTTTTGATGTTAACGTAAATGGCGTCCAGCGCCATTCACGGACGACTTACGCAAACGACGTTGTTTTTTAAATTTCAACGTGGGAACGACGGCCATACTTAACATGGCTTAGGACAACTAGGGCTCAGCCCTAATTTTACGCGGCGTAACTCGACGGAAATGACGTAAAGTTAGATCGACGGGCAGCGCAGACGTTCGGGAATCGCCGTAACTATTCATTTGCATATTCTACGCCAACCGCAATGGCCTCGCCACCTAGCGGCCGGCCTAGAATTGCATCCTTAAGATCCGACAGTGTAATTCAATTACACCTGTCGGATCTTAGGGCTATCTATACGTAACTGATTCTATGAATCAGCCGCATAGTTAGGACGGCCCTAACACAGAGATATGACGGCGTATCAGGAGATATGCCGTCGTATCTCTTTTGTGAATCTGGCCCTTTCTACCTGTAAGAAGCCAGTTAAAGACCACTGCATCCATAATATGTGATAGTTTATATGAGATTTTAGTAATTGTTTTTAAATCTACTTGAAGAAAGTTAACCTATTATTCAGTAATGATTACCTTGGTGGTGTTGCTAAAACAGTTGCTTGGGGAAAACTGCTGAACAGCAGGTGAAGGGTGAGGGCAGGACAATGAGTTATCTATTTTCTGCTTGAATGCGTAAAACCTTACTAAGTGGTATTACAACCCTATAAACAAAACACATCTTTAGTGAAAATCCATCCTGAAACCTAGTAAACAGTTAAGACATACTGTAAATTAGACACCTTGCAAAGAAGAGAGCATGAAGAGTGTGTAAAGCAAGCCAGACAAGCAAAGTAAAAACAGGTCCTGGTGCATGCGGCTTTGTCATTTAGCTGTGAGTGAGTGAGTGAGAAACGTATATAGCGCAACACTTGGTGGGTGCTGTGGGTGGAGAGAGCAGACTTGCTATCCAGCCGCACTACTGGCAGCCTGTCAAACTCTATAAGAGTCTGACAGTTGCCACAGCTGGACAAGGCTGGATGGTGCACCTAGCAGTATGAAAATTTATGGCAGTGTGTGTTTAGGCATAAATGCCCAGATCACAAGTAACCTGCCTTCCAGGCATGCATTCCTGGGGTATACTGCTGAGTGCACCAGCCAGCCTCGTCCAGCCAAAGCAGGGCTGGATGGTTCACCTGTGCCCCCCAACTGCAACTAAACACCAGAGCCTTGTGTACCAGTGTTAAATGCCCAGTGTGCATGAGGCTTAAGGGGTAGTAACAGCAAGACAGGCAATAAGAGAAGCAGGAATACTGAAACAAAGATTTTTTTCTGATGCAAAAAATTTTTTATTGCAGTTTACAATCACATGTACCAACATCAGGTAATCACTTGACACCTTCTGGTACAACTCCATTGACGTGTAGCCTACCCCGATCATGAAAAAATATAATTAATCAATTCCAGGTTCAGACAGCTCAGTTGTTGTTTGTGTTATTCCTGCATCCTCTTTGGATATGTAATGTGGATATCCCAGGAGGCTGATGGTGGGGAGGGATAACAAATTTAAAAAGCATAAAACAAGGGGAGTATTAGAATGTGGTGGGGGGAGGAAAATAAGCCAGAGAGGTTAAGGTTCCCTTTAAAAACTACTAAAACCAACCTAATTTTGCCTTCTCTAGAATGGCAAGATCTTTCTAAAATGTCCTGATTATTGCTGACATTTTAGGGAAATGGAAACTTACATTTCCCTCACCCCTAATAAACAGGAAAGGGATTTTCTGAGTAGGAACTTAGGATGCATTGAATTCCTCTCTTTCTACCACTACCTCCTGGGGCATCAGTAATGCATGACATTCTGATGCCTGTCAAAACAAAGAAGTTGGGTTAAATTATTTTCTTATAACACCTGCCTAAAGAAACATGTGCTGGAAGAAATGTGAAAGCTGTCATTGCTGATCTTCTCTCTTAAGTGATAAATGCTTAGTTATCTTTGGTTAAATACTCTCTTTCTCCTATGCCCCATAGCAATCATGCAGCCAGTGAGGTCAAAGTGAAGTTAGAATTTCTTATCTCCACATTTTTCTGAAGTCAGTGAAGCCATTGGATCAGCATGACAGTGAGGCAGATACAATTTTCATAAGGCTAGGTGATAAATGGCAGCTAAGTTTGGAGTAGAACTAAAGACTAAAGGGGGTAATCCACAAAGATCCGGCGTAACGTAAATTTTCCCATTTAAGTTACACTGCCTTAAAATTTCTACCTAAGTGCCCGATCCACAAAGCACTTGCCTAGAATTTTTTGGCTGTGTAACTTAAATTCCGCCGGCGCAAGGCGTTCCTCTTTTCATGGGGGCGATTCCCATTTAAATTAGGCACGCTCCCGCGCCGGCCATACTGCGCATGCTCGTGACATCATTTTCCCGACGTGCATAGCGCGAAATTACGTTACGCCGAGCTTTGTGGATCGCGACGGGTCAATAAAGTTGCGTCGGGAAAAAAAAAGATACGGCGAAAAAAAAAAAATTCAAAACAAAAAAAAAATTGCGGCGGTGGACAGAAGGGTCTGATTTTACATGGTGTAAACAGTTTACACTTTGTAAAAGCAGCCCAAATTTTGCGTTTGCAAACTAAAACTTACGGAGAAAAAACGAAGCTGAAAAGCTTCGTGGATCTCCGTAAGTGCTAATTTGCATACCCAAAGCGGCATTTCGACACGAAATGCCCCCAGCGGCGGATGCGGTACTGCATCCTAAGATCCGGCAGTGTAAGTCCCTTACACATGTCGGATCTTCTGCCTAACTATGGAAAACTGATTCTGTGGATCAGTTCCATAGTTAGAAACAGGGATACGACGGCGTAACAGCAGTTACGCCGGCGTATCCCTTTTGAGGATCTGGCCCTAAACTTTTTTCATTTTGGATACACAAAGGGAGGGTTATAACCTCTGTTGGTCTATTTGTTGCCATCTGTATCCCATTGGAAAGACTTACCTTCACTTCCTGTCCCATAGCCAAAATAGGAAGTGAGAGGAAATCCCTGCAAATTAAGGGAAACCCTTATGCCAAGTACACACAAACGTTTTTGATGTTCTAGAAAAAACAAAGTTTTTTTTCGACGTGATTCTTGTCAAGCCTGCCTTGCATACACACGATCGTGAAAAAACATAAAGGGGAAGTTCCATTCGGATGGCGCCACCCTTTGGGCTGCTTTTGTTGATTTTGTGTTAGTAAAAGTTTGGTGAGAGATGATTCGTGCTTTTCAGTCTGTTACAGCGTGACAAATGTGCTATCTTCATTACAAACGCTAGTTTTACCAGAACGAGCGCTCCCATCTCATAACTTGCTTCTGAGCATCTGCGTTTTTTTCACGTCGTTAAAGCCTACACACAATCGTTTTTCACAACGTGAAATACGACAACGTTAAAAATGACGCGAAAAATTAGAGCATGTTCTAAACTTTTAATGGACATTTTTCATGTCATGAAAAATGCTCTGGAGCCGACACACGATCGTTTTTAATGACCATTGAAAAAAATTGCCTTTTTCACGTCATGAAAAACGGTCGTGTGTGTGAGGCATTAGGGTCCCACATGCCACCAGAATTAGATTTCCCCACTATTACTTTTCTGGGGACAAACAAAAATTTGGGGTTTTCTTTTAGGCCCCATACACACGATAGAATCCATCCGCTGAAAAATCCCAGAGAATGGGTTTCAGCGGATAGATCCTATGGTGTGTACACTCCAGCGGATCTGTTTCCGCGGATATTTATCCCCTGGGATGGATTCCAGCAGATCAAATATTTGCTGACATGCTAAACAAATCTATCCGCTGGAATCCATCCCAACGGATGGATCCGCTGGTCTGTATAGACTCACCGGATCCATCCGTCCGAAGGGATCCCCCGCATGCGTCGTAATGATTCGACGCATGCGTGGAATTCCTTGTCGCGCACGTCGCCACGTCATAATCGCGGCGACGGCGCGACACGTCATCGCCAGAGGATTTCGGCGCGGATTTCAATGCGATGGTGAGTACACTCCATCGCATGGAAATCCGCTGAAATCCTCGAGAGGATTTATCCGCGGAAACGGTCCGCTGGACCGTATTCGCGGATAAATCCTCTCGTGTGTATGGGGCCTTACTTTCACTTTCAATGCTTTTGGTAAACAGGACAAATAAAGAGGATGAATCTCCTTAACAGGGGCACAGACTGCAATACAAACTGACAGGTGTTCTAATCCCTCTCCACTCTGTCCAAAATTAAAGAATTTTTTTTTACTTTAGTTATACTTTAACTCCAAGCAAACAGCTAAACACAGAGACAAGGTACATATATGTTTTACCTGCCAAGGAATTGTATTCCTGTCCACCCAGTTCGGTCTACCACACATCACAGCCCTGTCTGGCATAGCAATACCAATATGATGTTATCCCTATTGCTATGAAAGTGCATGTAAACTTTTACATATCTTTATTTAAATTATACCTAGGAAAGTGACTAGCCTCATGTGATACATGTGTACCCTGCATATGTTGTATCTGTTTATCTTCAGCACCCTCTCCTCTAAACCTTCAAAACCACAAAGATTAAAAGCAATTACCGGGCTGCAGAAGGCAGGAGGTGTGGATCTGATGGCACACACTGCACAGCATAGAGCAAGGAGCTGAGTATATTCTGAAGCTAAGTGGAGGGACACGACACCCTCCTACCCATAAGCACAGATGAGGCTGTCAATTGCCTTCTGTGTCGGGATAACCTGTCATAAGTTACTAATGCAGATAGAGGAATGGAAGCGTAGTCGTAAATCATACTTGGTGCTTTGTATTGAAGCTAGTGTACCTTATAGAAGGATATGCTCTGTTCATTTCAGAGGATTCCAACCACTATAAGTCTTGTCTGTGACTGGACATTTAACAGAGAATCAGTAGACTAATGACTTTATCTCTCTGTCACTCTATCCTTGTTTCAGTACATTAGCACTGCATCATGTTTGGTTGGCTCCTTGCGCTTCTTCTGGTTAATACAAACATGGCAGAGCTAGTGTTTCTTGTGAGAGGAGAAAGCACAATGTTTGAAAACTTTCAGTAAAATATAAAAAAAAAAAAAATGAACATGGGAGCTAGCTTTGATACCATCAGTTGTCTTTTATGTTCACAGTTTACTAAAACACCTTTTTCTGTTTTTTACATATGGTATTAGGAGATCACTTCTGTTGTTAATTGTAATAATTAGCAATGATGTAATATTTTGAACACGTTTAATGCTAATTTGCATTTATTTTCTTGCTTTGATAATTTGATTAATAATTCATTTCTATAGTTTCATTGCCAGATGCCCTGGCTGTAAAAATAGCAGGAGCTAAATTAACTTTTAACAAGCCTAAAACATTTCTTAGGTAAAGTAAGTTTGATGTTCAGATTGTGGTGCTTGCAGGTATTGCTGTTAGTTTTCAGATTGATCTCCTGGTGACGCCTCATGGATCCTGTGTTTAGATTGTACAAGGAACCTTCTTTTCTGCCTAAATCTAAATAAAGAGGCACAAAAAGTCTCCACTTTTTGCCCCCTGTCCCCAAAACACACACATTTTGAGCTAGTCTAATCCACTTTCCTCCTGTTAAACTGCACCTTACAGAGATGATTACCTTGTATGTAATTCTTGACTTTTTCGGAAAAAAGTTGTGCTTAACTGTACTGTCTACCATGCTATACCATGCAAACTCATTATAATTTATTTAATAAAAAGTTGGGAAATTATGTACAAACTCAACCTTTGCAGGAAAAGTTCCAATTTGCATATACTTTCAGCTTCCTATGACCTTTGTATCTCCTGATGGTTCTGACATAGTTTCCAATTGAGGTAACCAATGTTCATGACTTGTATCTATCACATGCTGAATTTGAATTGCTGAATTGATTGTTATGTATATTAAAGTCTTAGATCTATTTCCTAGAATAAGGAAAGCAGATTGCTTATCATATGGAAATACTTAAGACCACTGAATGAAAATACTGGATGTAATGTCAGTGTGATCACTGTGTCATGTCTCCTTCTTGTTAGGACCTCTGACTGTACAGAACAGTGTTCGGATGACCTCAGCTTTTGTCAGGTCGCCTGTGTTTGAGTGTTGTAAATAATCAGGCTTCATTTTGTTCCTCTACTTCTAGAAATAGCAATACGCAATTATCAACACAATTAACTCTTTATATATTATCGAAAACATATAGAGAAAGTATAAAGGTTGCCATTGACCTCTATTTCTAAAAACAAGAATTACTTGACAATAATAATGATCCAATGACAATAACAATGATCCAAAAGCATTGAAAGTGAAAGTAAAAGAAAACCCCACATTTTTGTTTATCCCCAGAAAAGTAATAGTGGGGAAATCTAATTCTGGTGGCATGTGGGACCCTAATGCTGCACACACACGACCGTTTTTCATGACGTGAAAAAGGCCATTTTTTTAAATGGTCATTAAAAACGACCGTGTGTCGGCTCCAGAGCATTTTTAATGACGTGAAAAAATGTCCATCAAAAGTTTAGAACATGCTCTAATTTTTCGCTGCGTTTTTCACGTTGTCATATTTCACGTTGTGAAAAACGGTCGTGTGTAGGCTTTAACGACGTGAAAAAACCGTGCATGCTCAGAAGCAAGTTATGAGACGGGAGCGCTTGTTCTGGTAAAACT
The DNA here is from genome assembly GCF_905171775.1 of Rana temporaria. Classification (NCBI taxonomy): domain Eukaryota; kingdom Metazoa; phylum Chordata; class Amphibia; order Anura; family Ranidae; genus Rana; species Rana temporaria. The sequence continues at coordinate 132,186,366 of NC_053492.1, read as the reverse complement.
AGCGTTTGTAATGGAGATAGCACATTCATCACGCTGTAACAGACTGAAAAGCACGAATCGTCTCTCACCAAACTTTTACTAACACAAAATCAACAAAAGCAGCCCAAAGGGTGGCGCCATCCGAATGGAACTTCCCCTTTATAGTGCCGTTGTACGTGTTGTACGTCACTGTGCTTTGCTCGAGCATTTTTTTCACGATCGTGTGTATGCAAGGCAGGCTTGACAAGAATCACGTCGAAAAAAAACGTTGTTTTTTCTAGAACATTAAAAACATTCCTGTGCACGCGGCATAAGGGTTTCCCTTAATTTGCAGGGATTTCCTCTCACTTCCTATTTTGGCTATGGGACAGGAAGTGAAGGTAAGTCTTTCCAATGGGATACAGATGGCAACAAATAGACCAACAGGGGTTATAACCCTCCCTTTGTGTATCCAAAATGAAAAAAAAGTTTAGTCTGTAGTTCTACTCCAAACTTAGCTGCCATTTATCACCTAGCATTATGAAAATTGTATCTGCCTCACTGTCATGCTGATCCAACGGCTTCACTGACTTCAGAAAAATGTGGAGATCAGAAATTCTAACTTCACTTTGACCTTACTGGCTGCATGATTGCTGTGGGGCATAGGAGAAGAGAGTATTTAACCAAAGATAACTAAGCAAGGAAGGAGGTCAGCAATAACATTGCCTCTCATCTATCTGAACTTTATGATAGAATGATGGGATTCATGAACAGTACATGCTTGATTGTAGAGCCTAAACCAGGGATCTCCAAACTATGGCCCTCCAGCTGTTGCAGTACTACATGTCCCATGAGGCATTGCAAAACTCTGACATTCACAGACATGACTAGGCATGATGAGAATTGTAGTTCCTGAACAACTGGAGGGTCATAGTTTGGAGACCCCTGGCCTAAATGTTTTTCAACTGGCCATTTGTACAAATAATCCATACATATAGATTGTTGGTGTAGCATAAAAACATCCAGAAAAATAGCCAGTTCTACCTACTTATATTATCTTTTAATAATCTTTTTTTTTAAATTACGCAAATACTTTACATTTTACATAAAATTCTAACATTTGCCTAATGCTGAAGGTTTAGCTGGAAGAATAATAAAGAGGAAGTTGTAAGTATATGACTTGTATGGATTTAAAATGATAATTTAACTGTAAAAAAAATGCTTACGAGTTATATAACGTGTTGTACTTCATAATTCATCTTAACAGCAAAGACTGGTATCCTCTTGTGTTTTCTAGCCTTGGGCAGTAAGCCTGAGCATGCTCTGCCAGCTAGTGGCTGTTGGGAGATGTAGTTCAATAAGAACAGCTGGAAAGCTATACATATATATTGTGTTTGCATGATGATTTTTGACCTTTATGCTCCTAGCATTTGCTTCAGTGCTTTGAATTTCTACTTAATACATGGATTAGGGCTTAAAAATGGATGCATGCCAAGATGAAATTAGAGGCTTTGGGCTTTGGACTTTAAGCAGCTTTCTTAGAAATAACACTGCAGGAAAAAGACTCGTTGATTAAAAGCTATAGGGAACTTTTTATGTATTATTAACCTCTTTGGTCTAGTTGTGTTTGTGCTTTAAATACAGCTTTAATGAAATGGAAGTCTTCTCTGCAGAATTTGACATAGGATGATACTTTGTGGTTGGACATATAATCTATTCTTATTCCTAGGGAAAGGTGGTAATTTGCCTGATAAACAAATCGGGCTTCCTCAAAGTGGTTGTAAAGGCAGAAGGTTTTTTATCTAAATGCATTCTGTTCATTGAGATAAAAAGTCTTCTGTCTGCAACTGCCCCCCTCAGGCTCCCTAATACTTACCAGATCTCCATCTGATTTTAGCGATGTTACACGAGAGACTTGGCTGTCCGGGACCCTCCTTCCTCATTGGTTGAGACAGCAGTGAAGCACCACTGGCTCCTGCAGCTGTCAATCAAAGTCAACGAACCAATAAAGAGAGAAAGGGGAAAAGTCCGGGTTGCGGCTCCATGTCTGAATGGGCACAGAGTGCTGTGGTTCGGCTTGGGTGACCCCATAGCAAGCTGCTTGCTGTGGGGGCACTCAACAGAAGGAGGGGCCAGGAGCACTGAAGAGGTACTCGAGAAGAGGAGGACCTGGGCTGCTTTGGGCAAAACCACTGCACAGAGCAGGTAAGTATGACATGTTTGTTATTTAAAAAAAAAAAAAACAGTACTTTAGTATCACTTTAATTACTCATATTTAACCTGGGACAGGGTTTCTGAGCAGAAAACTTGGAATAAGGAAAATACAATGAATAATGAAGGCTGCAATCAACTCCATGATATATTTTCAAAGAATGTTCAAAATATATTACATTTTAACTCTTGGCTGGAGAAAAAGATATCCTTTGCAATGTGAAAAAGGTGAAAATATTTACCTTATTTCTGGCCGCCACAAGATTTCACCTGTTTGCCTGACCAGTCATTACTCTCTGACATCAAGTACAAGTTCTAGTTGACACTTTTCTGATTTGTAGCAAATTTGTGTTGCAAGTCTCTAGCAAGAGCAAAGTTGCAGTGGTGAGTCTACAGCAAGAGCTCTGCAAGTAACCGTGACCCCTGTGGTGGGATGACTATTGCACAACATAAGTGAACCAGAACTTGCAGCAGACTTTCAGAATGTTTGCAAAGAAAGTTGATCAGGAGTCATGACTTGCTGCACTTGTGCAACAAACCTGTGAAACCTGGCAAGCCTAGCAATAGCTTAGCAAGATGTTTTCAAACTTGCAGCTCAATTGCTTGCTATCTGAGTTATTCTTTGATGGAAAGAAAGTACTGATGTAAAACCTATATTGAAACACTATTTTCCCAAATACATAAAAAATATGGGTAGAGCTTGATGGAAACCCCTGCTTCACTAGTATTAAAGCATATCTGACTAGTGGAACTGATATGGATAATGATATAAATATTTTAAATGTATTTGTTTAGATATTGCATAAAAAAAAATAACTGGTTGTTCTTAAAACAGATTAACTTTAATTTAGCTCACAGCATATATACTTACCTTGCTTTCATTCCCCTGCTGCTTCATTCAGATGTGAAAGGAACACTGGGCCAGATTCATAAAAGAGATACGACGGTGTATCTCCTGATACGTCGTCGTATCTCTGAGATACGATTGTCGTATCTATGCGCCTGATTCATAGAATCAGGTTACGCATAGATATCCCTAAGGCCCCGTACACACCATAGAATCCATCCGCAGATAAATCCCAGCAAATGGGTTTCTGCGGATAGATCCTATGGTGTGTACACACCAGCGGATCTTTTTCCGCGGATAAATCTCCCCTGGGATGGATTCCAGCAGATCGGATATTTGCTGACATGCACAACAAATCCATCTGCTGGAATCCATCCCAACGGATGGATCCGCTCGTCTGTACAGACTCACCGGATCCATCCGTCCAAAGGGATTCCCCGCACGCGTCGTAATGATTTGACGCATGCGTGGAATTCCTTATATGACAGCGTCGCGCCCGTCGCCGCGTCATAATCGCGGCGACGGCGCGACACGTCATCGCCAGAGGATTTCCGCGCGGATTTCAATGCGATGGTGAGTACACTCCATCGCATAGAAATCTGCGGAAATCTTTGAGAGGATTTATCCGTGGAAACGGTCCGCTGGACCGTATCCGCGGATAAATTCTCTCGTGTGTATGGGGCCTAAGATCCGACAGGTATAAGTGACTTACACCGTCGGATCTTAGGCTGCAATTCTAGGCTGGCCGCTAGGTGGCGATTCCATTGCGGTCGGCGTAGAATATGCAAAAGACTAGTTACGCCGATTCACGAATGTACGCATTGCCCGTCGCTGTAAATTTACGTAGTTTCCGTAGAGATACGCGGCGTAAAACTAAACCTGCCCTCTAGGTGGTCTAGCCAATGTTAAGTATGGCCGCCGTTCCCGCGTCGAAATTTGAAATTTCACGTCGTTTGCGTAAGTCGTCCGTGAATGGCGCTGGACGCCATTTACGTTAACGTCGAAACCAATGACGTCCTTGCGACGTCATTTAGCACAATGCATGTCGGGAAATTTTAGGGACGGAGCATGCGCAGTACGTTCAGCACGGAAACGCGCCTAATTTAAATGGTCCCCGCCCCATTTGAATTAGGCGGGCTTGCACCGGGCGGATTTACGCTACGCCGCCGCAAGTTTACAGGCAAGTGCTTTGTGAATCATTTCAAAATTTCAGGTTTTCTTTGGCTTTTCTTTGGCATTCCATAGAACAGTGTATAGAAAGCTTGGTCATCTACAAAGCGTAGTCACATAGAAGTTCACTATGCATACATATGAATAATCTAAGCTTCTTAAAATGATGCCGTCTGGAGTAAGGTGATCTTAGTCATGAAAAAAGGAACGTACACTTGGATGAAAAAATTGTTTGCCTTACCCATTGTGCTCCATAGAAAGTTGCAGGTGTCCAGTGTTTTTTACATTTAACACATCACTTTGCAATTTATCTCTGCTTAGTGAATTTGTGACAATAATGAACCATTATGTGTAAGGGACATCAGACCTATTACAGCAGCCTTCTCATCCTGGATAATTCCAGAAGATGGTCTGTTGGATGGTGGTGAAAAGAGTTTAATCTTTTTTGATATGCTTTCTCTCCCTCCCCTTTCCAGGCTATTAATTTTTCTAGCAGGATTGTCAGGATTCAGCAGCACCTATTTCATAGCTGAGAAGGATAATGTATTCATGTTCCACAAACTACCTGAAACAACATCTGGCACAATATTGCCTCTATAAAATCAGACCCATTAAAGCCATGGCTGTTCTTTGCTGACATCTTTGGCACATGCTGTTTAACACTGTCATGAGTGGACGCCTCTCTTGCCGGTCTGATCTTCATAGGCCTGCAATCCTTTTGTACAGTATATTCACATAGATTAATTCTCAGAGATCCGTTTTGGGATCACACGGGTTAATTGACCAAAGGGAATTAGTCTTTTAAGCATCAATAGAGCAGCGTTCAATGAAATTGACATACATTTTAATTAAAATAGGGAAGAAGACTTGTGTGCGGCCCACCAATTAGATGCTGCCATTGACCCATGAAAGGTACAATATTAGCTTAAGCACCGTATATTACAGACCATGAAATAGACTACTGCAAGGACCTTATTCCCCAGCCACACTGTGGCCTTGAAGATTCAATTAATCACCACTGACTTTTCACTTAAAGCAACATCATATTTTTAGCTAGATATTCAAGTTCAAGCTATGTTCATTTCTTTCATTGCTACTGAAGTGTCATGCAATTGCGAGTGTTAAAGATGTATTCAGCAGCATGTATAAATGTACTGCAAGCACCCTGTAGCACTTCTATTATGCAGGTTACAATGGAGCTTGCAATGATCAAATAGACACCAAAAGCATAACCTAACATTATATAGTATTGATGATTTTAGCTGATTAGCTATTACATTTGACAATAGTTTTTTTTTTTTTTTTAAAGAGAAGTACTTTTTCTTTTATTTTATTTTTTTCAGACTCATACTTACCTAGGTGGATGCATCAGTACAATCCTGAACCGAGCGATCAAACACAGACTGTCAGTCACCACTTTTTTCTCTGGCCCCCCTTTACTCACTGGAGCCCTGGGCTGTGAAGGGGGGCAGGATTGCCCAGCTCAGGCTCTCAGTGGCTTGCTGAGAGGCTGAGCCAGGTGCCGGTCCAGGCATGTGGACTTCATTGTCACAATCTTGCCTAAGCCTGGACCAATCTGTGACATTATCCGACAGTGGGCCCGCTGTCAGCTGAAAGTGTGTCACAGGAGTTCAGAACAAACTGCACTCCTGTGATCCACAGGAGAAGTACAGCCAAATGAGCTTTAACATCATAACTTAAAGGCTAACTCCACCTTTAACATCATGTGACATGTTATACCTAAATTTAGGGTGTAACATTGGGCCAAGCAGACTCCTCATCCCCTAAAAAAAGCCCATACTCTGACAGCATATGGTGGTTCATCTCCCCCACTTCTTTCAGATCTGAAAATGGCGACATTCTGCACAGCCATGTTATTCTTTGACAGAGATCTATAAATGAATGAACTAAAAGTCACATCTTCCACTGCAGCAGAAGGTCCTCTAGTTCTCAATGGAATACAAGGGCTGTAATCACTGCAGGTTCGTTGACACTTTTTCCAGCTCTTACATAAAATATGTACCTTGGTACAGATAGAGAACGAAAGATTGCCGCTCCAGGCAGGTCTAATGGACTGTGATCTTTCTCTCAGGAACCAAGGGTGCCGGCAATGGACGTAGCAATTAGAACAAAGGATATCTTGGACAGCCGCACTCCAAATCAATGTAGCTTTATTTAGAAAATGGTAAACAAGCACTACAAGCCACAGCGACAGAACTCAGGACAGCTGAGTAAACAATAAGTGTAGTGTGAACCGCTTCAGCTGTCCTGAGTTCGGTTGATGTGGCTTGTAGTGCTTGTTTCCCATTTTTAAAATGAAGCTACGTTGATTTGGAGTGCGGCTGTCCAAGATATCCTTTATTCTAATTACCTTGGTACAGACATAGAGCTGAAGGAAGAGTCTGCAGGAGCCTAGCACTACATCCACAATCCACTGGTCATGGTTGCAATGCTTCCAGGTTGAGTTGCAAAAAATAATAAATGCTAACTTATTTTTCTCCAAACGTGGATTTTAATGTAAACACAATCACTAAAATCTCATATAATCTTTAATATTTTCATGTCATTTCAAAAGATGATTTTAACCTTTTTAAATCTACAGTTTTATTATTATTATTATTATTATTATTATTATTATACAGTAAAACCTTGGTTTGACAGTAACTTGGTTTGAGAGCGTTTTTCAAGACAAGCAAAATGTTTTAATAAATTTTGCCTTGATATACAAGCTATGTCTTGATATGAGAGTAGCGTCATAACTGAGTATAAAAGAGAAGAGAGGCGCCTCTAAGCGTAGCAATATGGTTACATTTAATAAAGGTACAACATTTAGCAACTTATTGCTACACTTAGGGTGCCTCTCTTCTCTTTTATACCCTGTGAAAAAATGCTTTGATATACAAGTGCTTTGGATTGTTTGCCATGTTTCTGGAATGAATTATGCTTGCAAACCAAGGTTTTACTGTACATGGTAATCCTGCCATGAAGGTCATTGTGTAGGCACTTCCTGCTATGGGGTGACAACACTGGTCACCCTGTCACATGTGCTTGCATGTAGTGTGGTTTAACGAGTGGATCTATTGCTGCTGAATATAGCGGGTGCTGTTATATGTGGATTGCACAAACAAGGCCATCAACTCAATAATGAAGGACAACAGACATGAGTTAAAAGTTAGGTTTGATTCAGGTACATTAGTCATAGTTGATCCATAAGAACATATGCTGCTGTTTGCAAATGCCTGTTATAGGTATAATAGCTATACTCATTTACTGTAAATCTTTTTTTTTTTTTTTCATTTCTGATTTCTTCATTTACCTCCTATTTTTGGCCCAGGAAAGTTGTCTCTCAGCTTGTCTTCTCTGTGTTATGCTGATGATTGAAAGAGGGGTTGTAATGCTGTTTTGAGTGAGTTTTTATGCTGTCAGCATGTAAAGGCAGAAAGGTATATTGTTATTTCTTTGCCCACAATATATATATGTATATATATATATATATATATATATATATATATATATATATATATATATATATATATACTCAAATATCTTTAGATCAGCACCAGAGTTGCCAGAATGCCAGCTTGGGTCTGCATGATAGCCATAGGAATCAAAATGATTTATATATAACTACATTAGAATTTGTAGACTGGGTAGCAACCAATTGATCTAGGTCTCAAATATGTAAAATTGTAATCAAATCAAGGGACTTGGTTATTTTATAACATGTGCGTCTAAATTTACCATATGTTCCCTACTGACAAATTTAGTTTTTGGAGCTTGGCTGAGAAAAGCACGATAACAAGCAGATAACAGCATGCACTTCTCCCCTTAAAACGAGGGTTTACAGTTACTGAATCTAATGAAGGGATTTAATAGTTAAACAGCATCCCTATTTTTGAATCATAGTAAAGCGATTTTGAAGGGGTTAGAGAAGTGTGGTGTACATAAAATCAGCTTGTCACAGTAATAAGGAGCAAGGAGCAGAAATCACACTGTGTTCCAGAATTAATGTAAGAAATTCGCTTCTGTTTAAACTCAGATCCATTTATAATTTATTGCATCAAAAGATTTCTCCACTGGTGATACTGTGGAGGAATGTCTGGCTATTTGTTACAAGCAGGGCGCCTGCAAGTGTGAGGTAGTGTCTGTCTGTGTATGGTTTGTATCTCTTCTGGGATGATAGAAATCATGCATCACTCATAATGCCTTTGTTATGTTTCATTTGTCTCTTTCGTTTCTTCAGTGTTTGAAGAACTTTAGCAAATACCAACTTCAGGAAATCCGAGGCTGAACATTTCCTAAACATTGGCTACATGAATATGTACACAATGCTGCAATTATTTTTACCTGTCACCTGCTATCATAGGCTTCTTGTGTTTAAGGTCAATTCACTAATGCATAATGAATGTGGCATTTTCATTACTGTGCTATTTGTGACCGAAAAGGCTCTTGTAACGAAGGAGCTGAATCCAATGCATAAACATTAGAATAATGTTTTTATAGTATTTTTTTGTAAATAAAAGATAGTTTACAAAGAATATTGCGCAAGGTATTGTGATGAACTCCAGTTGATAAATTTTAAGTATATGTTGAATTCTAACATATTGCTTACTAGGGATGAGCCCTATGTTCGAGTCGAACGTAAGTTCGAGTCGAACATCGGGTGTTAGCCTGTTCACCGAATAGCAAACAATTTGGTGTGTTTGCTGCAAATTTGAAAGCCGCGGAACACCCTTAAAAGTCTATGGGAGAAATCAAAAGTGCTAATTTTAAAGGTTAATATGCAAGTTATTGTCATAAAAATTTGGGGACCTGGGTCCTGCCCCAGGGGGTATATGTATCAATGCAAAAAAAGTTTTAAAAACTGGCATTTTTTCAGGAGCAATGATTTTAATAATGCTTAAAGTGAAACAACAAAAGTGAAATATTACTTTAAATTTCGTACCTGGGGGGTGTCTATAGTATGCCTGTCGGGCCCCGCAATACAGATAAAAGTAATTGAAAAAAATGGCATGGGTTTCCCCTCCAGTCCATTTTCAGGCCCTTTGGGTCTGGTATGAATATTAAGGGATACCTTAAGGGACCCTGAACCAATTTTTTTTTAAATGCTTGGGGCCCCCCCAAATTCCATGCCAGGCCCTTCAGGTCTGGTATGGATTTTAAGGTGAACCCTGCACCAAATTAAAAAAAAAATGGCGTGGGGTTCCCCCAAAAAATCTATACCAGACCCTGTTCGCATGGGTGTTCGCAATACGATTCCAGCACCATTTCACAGTTTTCGCTGCGATCTGCAAACCGATCTCGGGGTGTCATTAATTTTTACATTGACACCCATAACAGTTTGCAAAGGGCAGCGTGAAGCGCCTAAAAGCGACAAGCAATGCAGGAATCCGCACTAGAATTGCGCTGATTCCTGCATCACATATATGTGAACCAGGACTCAAGTGGGATCACACTGATGCACTGCGGTTCAGTTGCAGTGCTGGGGTATATGCAGTTTTCCTGCACTTACCTAAATTTTACTACAGTTCCACAAACTTCTACATTTTCTGAAAGCGCACCAAATGTCCACTTTACTGCGTCTTTGGTGAGCTTTCAGAAAACACAGTAAAATTACACAAGCTAATAGAAGTCTGTGGGACTGCAGCTAAAAATGGGGATAACATGCAGAAAAACTGCTTATACCCTAGCACTGCAACAAACTCCAGGACACCAGTGTGAACCCAAAGGCTTCAGAGTGCTGTGTAATGTAAAGGAGTCCAGAGGGTTTTGTAATGTAAAGGGGTCCAGGAGGTGCAGGGTGCTGTGTAATGTAGTCCCCTGCTGAGGGGAGTTTTCTTTATTAGCAAAGTTATTGGTAATATCCAGCAGGAAGGGGGTTAATGCACTGTCAATGATGCATTCGTATAGAGCCCATCGTCTGTAGGCACTGTAGCTGTTCACAGCGGGGGGGGGCACAATTTTTCATCTTCACCCTGGGCACCGGATGACCTTGACCCGGCACTGCTTTTCTGTATGAGACAGTCACTTTATAGAACTAGAACTTTACAGAACTATGATTCCTGTTATCATTGCTAAATATACTCTCATTATATCAACTATATCAAATTATATAGCATGTGATGAATATTAGTTTCTGTCTAAAATAATGTGTACAATGACTGAACAGAGCAATGCTTTGATTTCTACTGCAGAACTTCACACCCTTTAAAGAAAAAACAATTTGCTACAGCTGCACTGGACAGTTTTTCACAGGCTCCTTGAATTTTTCAGGTTCTTCATGCTGATAGTTCTACCATTTTGAATCATAGTGCAGCTGTCCATATGTCACTTGGGAGACTTATAAGATCACGTTTTCTAAAGAGCGCAGCAATTACCACTAGCAGGATACCGTACCATTGTCATGTCTTTGTTTCCAGCAGCGGTCTTGACAGCAAATCCCTGAACTAAATTATCTCTCACTTTATGTTGGTGGACCTCACTCATCCACCTTAACCTGATCTATCTTTCTGACAGTCATAGAATTAAGGCTGTGTAGTGAGGTCTCAGGTGAGTATTGAGGTGTATCCATCTGGAAGAAAACTGATGGCATTCGTAATTTACCATAATTCTACCTCTCAGCTTACATAAAAAGAGAGTACTGGCTAGCCACATTCTTAGGACATCCTGGCTTATTTTAGGAATAGGGTAGTTATAGAGGCATTTTCCTTTTAATAGTTTTTTACACAGTGTATGATTTTTTTAGGTTTTTGACAGAATTCATGTCAAATAGACATGACATTTTTTGGTCTCATGTCTTCAAGAAATAACCTCTACAAGCACAATAAAATGTTTTTAAGAAGTATCCATTTTTCCTGTTACTCAAAAAGATAAAGAGCAACGTGGGAGATAGTTTTAACTATTAAATATATATCTTTCAGGTCTTACAACTTTAAACTGAAATGCAATTGCTTTGGATTCCTGAATTTTGCACATTTGCAAAAGCTGGGTGTACCTAAGCTGGGTGTACTTAAATTGGGTGTACACGGGTTGAAAATTGTCCAAAAACAGTTGGTCTGGCCGACGTTCGGCTCATGTATACAGTTGTATGTTTTACAGAAGCTGGTCTTACAGCCAGGCATGATGGAAAACCAACATCCTATCAGCGCTGGCAGAACGTTTTGAAAAACGACACATAAAATTGAAGCATGCTTCAATTTTTTTTGGTCGTTTTTTACAAGACATAAAATGACGTTTTCCCCCACACACGGTTAATTAAAGTGACGTTTTTAAAAACGTCGTTTTTTTTCATCACATAAAGTGATGGTGTGTACGGGGCATTAGGGTGAAATACCGGTTTATGTCTAGAGTGCAAGGAAAAGGTACTTTTTCTTACCTTGTCCTGTGCTGCATTGGCAGTCAGTGTTCTCCTCTTCTTCTAGGACGCCCTGGCTTGTGGGAGGTCCCTTGGTGTCCTGACATACAATGCAGGGCTTTTGGCCATTCATGGTACTTGATGACGTCAGAGTGCTGCAACTGCAAAAGTGCCTTAAGGAAGAGGCTGCAGGGGCCATCACAATGCATGCAGGGAATTTATGGAAGTGAGGGACTGGGTAAGTAAAAGTCCTTGCTACTTTTCAGCTAGACAAAAAGAAAAAAAAAAGGACATTTAACCCTTGCAGTGCAGAGGAAGCCACGTTGCAAGGGATAATTTCTACTTTGTATGAAGTTCAGCTTTACGTTTATTTTCTGGGAAACTCCAAGCAGAATTAAAATAAAGCCAAGTATAGCATTACCAGTTTTAGGGCAGCTTTGAAAGACTTTTTATAAATGCTTTTTCTCTCAATGAGAGTCTATTGGAATGCAAAAGCAGCTAAAGCACATCAAATACAGTTCAACTACAGGGTCAAGTGCATGTTCAAGGAATCCTAAATGATCTCAAAAGCCACTTAACACCTGATGAAGAGCAGGGGCGCTCAACACTGTAGAGTTTGGTACCTGTTTTTGCACTGAGATAAATAAAGAATTGAGAAGATTGTGACACATTTGGAGTGCAGAAAACTTTTGGATTACAGATTTTTCATAGAGTGAAAGCTGTTTTTTTATAGCACCCTGTATAATGGAGGGAGGCACCACATGTACATCTCACCAAGTGGACTATATATAAACACACAATCAGGGAAACATTTATCAGGGAACAAAGATTTTTTTTTGTATATCACCAACAATTTTTGACCAGAGCTTATTAAAATGAATGTCATTATTACAGACCCATAGTTGCTGAGAAATGTTTACTGCACCCGCCCATCAGACACATAAGGGACCATAGGGGCCTACCATAGTCGGCCTAAAAGAGCAACCACCCACAGCAGAGGTCATAAAAGTAGAGCCATCACGTTTGATAGATTGAAAAGTGGTTATGCATGAATAACCAAAGGCTAATCCAAGGGCAGATATATGCACAAGTCGACTTGCCTCCCATTCAAATGTCATCCTCAAAAAATACCTGTTTTGGGGTTGAAAGTTGTATGGGAGGCAAATCCACTTGTGCATATATTGTATCTGCCCTGGGATAACCCATCAAAATAAACTTGCCTGTATTTCTTCACAGTGCCATATTTCCAATAGAGCCTCTTATATTACCAAGCAAAATGGTTTATTTTTATCTTTTATATGTAAAATAACCTGCAGGTTAAATGTATACCCATTGTTAAATCTTAACAGTTGGCATTAGGCTATTTCATGAGTAAGTTTTCTCAACAGTAAACAGTGTCTTCTGCCAATTTCAGCACATTATCTCATAATGTACTGCACTTTCAGAATTTATGTAATGGGATCTCCTTAAGCAGGTTGTGTTTAGAAGAACAGGGCATGCCTGCTATATGACTTCAATAAAAAACGTATTTAAACAAAAAAATGTCACCCCCTGTTTTAAAATAAGCAGAAATGTGTGTTAAATGAATGCTGTACCCAAACAGGTAGAATGTCTTAGAAAGCCTTTGAACCAATATATTAAAATAAACAAATAATTCAGCACACTGTAAAAATAACTTTTAAAAAACTGTAGTCATTTTATGTTCTCATATCGAAAAGAATGCAACATAGCATATTCACATAGCCACTAATATTACACACAATTTATCATGACCTACTATACATGAAAAGGTAAACAGTATAGGCAGAAACTAAATAGGTTGCAGACATCCAGAATTGTAATAGAAATTTAAAAGGATTACCAGACAGATATAGATACAATCCGGACACCGAGTTTTAGGTGGAGGTGGAAAAGATGAACATTTCAGGGAAAAAGGTCCCCTTTATCAAGTCCAGTCCCTCCTAGATGTTTCACCAACACATTGTGAAGGGCTCTATTGTAATTGATGTGGAGAAAATAAACATTTTGTTTTCTCAGAACCTCAGTCCGGTTCTGGATCCCGGAGCCCAGAAGCTCTGTAGAGCTCTGGGTGGGATAAACCTTCATTCCTAGGTCAACATCTTCTTAGATGATAGCCACCATTATACCTTATGGTTAGTCACTGCTGTGCACAAAACTTTTTTAAAGTGAGCTGATGGGTCCTCAGGTAGGGCTCTCTCTCTCTCTCTCTCTCTCTTTCTTTGCTGTGGGAGCCTGCTGCAGTGTGGAAAGGATAACTGCTGACAGAACACTAAAAAGTGTTGTTTCCTTGTTTTGGGGAACTAATTAGGGGATGCACTGTAGGTCAGTAACTGACCACAGTTTAATGGCTTGAATGGCAGATGTTTTTGTTTTGTGCTATACTATGGACTTGCTGTAAAAGTCCTTGTCCTTGAAATTATGTTTGTTTATTGCCATGCTGAATAAAAGTGCAGGGCAAACCTGTTTGGACTGTTTCTGGGTGTCCTTATATCTCACATGGTTTACTGCTGCCAATACCATTGCCAATATTTCTCTTACATCTTGATGCTTAGATGCAGGCTGCACCTTAAAGAGACAGACACCTCTTGCTGAACAAAGTAGATGAGCTTGTAAAACGGCTTGAATGGCGATTGCTAAAAACAACTGTGCAATGTTGTCCAACAGTAGACTAATTAGCTCATACAAGAGACAAACTGCCTAACTGCCCAACAAATACAACAACTGACCAAACCTCCTTAGTGGGACAACAGCAATTGTACAAGATGTTACGGCAGCAGATACAGCCTCTGTCAGAGAGGGACATGGTGGCACACGGTCTAATGGCTACAACTCAACAGCTATTGCAGAGTGCATTAAGAATTTTTTTCTTGATATTGAAGCATCTTAGAGAGTGGTTGAATGTTAGAATTTAGTCAAAGACTAAACTCATAGGAGTAGTCCAAGGCAAGCTTGTGGTTTCCATGGTTGTCTGAGAGCAGTGTGTTCACATGGGAATATGACCCTGGCATGCCTGTAAGGACCTGGATGTATTATTTGTTCCACCTTACCAACAAGTGGTTGTGAATGGGGGTGCTCAACCCTTATCACATTTTTACATTAGACATACAGACCCTGTATGGATCAGTTGATGTCCCTTGTGGATCAACATACTGCTACTGAGGACTATCTTTGGGATCTGCTCTCTAAGTCAGTAACCCCTGGATACAGAAAATAAAAAGTCTGGTAATATACATAGGGTAAACAGGCTCTTAAGGAGGGGGGTAAGAGTCATGGGTGCCAGATATGAAGGGCCTCTTAGCCTAAAATGAGTCTCTTCTTTAAAGTGGATGAAAACCCCTCACATATACCCAGTCTTAGATGATACACAGAGATGAAACAAATCTCCCTACATACGTTTTGCATGTATATCTGCTGTCTTCAGATTTATATACTGTTTAGAAGTGCACATCATGTTAGAATGTTCTCTTCCTGTTACAGCAGGGGGAGGGGATTTTTCCCATACACTGGTTCTACGTTTTTTCACCGATGGGGAAAAAAACTGATGGGGCCCACACACGATCGGTTCGTCTGATGAAAACGGTTCATCAGACGAACCGATCGTGTGTATGCGGCATTAGAGTTATCTGCACATACCAATAAAAGATAAACACAACCAGGAACAAAAAAATATCATATTGCAGCTGTCCTTAGATGTGGTGGCTGCATTATCATCATTATTATTATTTTTTTGCAAGCAAGCAAGAATGTTTTCCACAAATAGAGAAAATATCTGTTGATCTTGGCATACATTCAGTATCATTTGCACTGCAGGTGAGCTGCACTGAAGAATATTTTCCTTCCTAGCTATGTTCTGCAAAACTAACAATTCCCTACCCCAATGGAATGGAGATAAAGAGATGTGGGCATGTTTGTAGTCCATATTGAGAGAGCAGCCTAGGGTGACAAATACAGCAGAAGAATGATGCAACCACCCAGGGACAGGTGTGTTTTTTGCACAATTACCAGGGGAAAATAAAGTACAAGAAGCCTGAAACAAATGCAGCCACTATACCAAGAACCATAGCAAGCTGCAATATATTACATTTTTGCTTCTGAGTTTAGATACACTGTAAGCATCTTCTAGAGCACCCCTTCTGAAACCCAGGGCACTGTATTATTCATTTTCAGCAAAAGGTCAGCAATTGTATCCTGTGGCTTTCCTGCCCAATATTCTGTCACTGAGGCTGTTAATGGCATTAATAGACCTTTAGTATTTTATAAGTATTTTATAAGATATGAATAGTAAGAAGCATTGACTTCATAACGGAATCTGTCATAGATTGTATTGGTTTTTGGGGGTACTATAGAGTACACAAGATATTTGTATTGTAAAAAAATTGCTTATAACAGTTTAGAGTTTTAAGAAAAAATACATGTAATACATAAAACGGATCTGTATGCATTGTTAGCTGTATATAAACATACAGGATGTTTCAGAGCACATTTATAGGCAACTGGAAGATAACTAATCATACAAATTAAGGAGTACTTAAGATAGGGAGCCCTACTCCAGGGGGTACACACCAACTTGGGTAAGGAAGTAGTCTTTACTTAAGTTAAAAAACACTGCTCTAGATTATAATGGGATGTATAGAAGAAGATACCCTCTGGTTGCCTATATACTACTTTGTTAGCAATTTTAACCACTATTTGACTCTAATGCAGTTTTGATATAAACCAGCATAAATATGTTGTTAAATTTGCTGTACTGCACTTTTGAGCATCGAAAAAAAATAACAGGGGTGCATGTTATCAAAAACGTAAATCTTGCTTCTCTGATTGTCAATTATTAATACCTAGCAAATCCCATTTATATCCCAGTTTTTCTCTGTTGGAGTAATATGTTTTCAGTATTTCTTCTGTTTATCACTTTTTTATTTTACAACTCTTATGTTGGTAGAATTGGTTGTGTCCTGAATTCTCTGCTTACACTTACATGATGCTTTATAAATGTACATGTAATGTTTTATACATTTAAACATTGATATATTAAAGCAGTGTTTCTCAATTCCAGTCCTCATGCCCCCCCAACAGGTCAGGTTTTCAGGATTTCCCTCAGATGAAAAGGCTGTGGTGATTACTAAGGCAGTGAAACTGATCAAATCACCTGTGCAAAATAATGGAAATCCTGAAAACCTGACCTGTTGGGGGGGCCTGAGGACTGGAATTGAGAAACATTGTATTAAAGCAAGATTAAACCAATTTCTTTAACTGTTTCCCAAAATATTTAAGCCCTGTACACATGATCGGTTTGTCTGATGAAAACAGACCAATTGACCGTTTTCATCGGACATACCGATCATGTGTGGGCCCCATCGGTTTGTTTTCCATCGGTGAAAAAAATAGAACATGTTTTAAAATGTTCCTATGGATAAAAAAACAATAGAAAAAAACAATAGTCTGTGTGGAAGTCCATCGGTCAAAAATCCACGCATGCTCAGAATCAAGTCGACGCATGCTCTGAAGCATTGAACTTAATTTTTCTCAGCACGTCGTTGTGTTTTACATCACTGCGTTGGACACGGTCGGATTTTTGACTGATGGTGTGTAGGCAAGACTGATAAAAGTCAGCTTCATAGGATACCTGACGAAAAAATCCATCGGATTAGATTCCATCAGATATCCGATCGTGTGTACAGGGCTTAACATTCCAGGCATGCTGTGAATGATAATTGCCACAGTTGTGTGTGCTCTCAAGCAAACTGTCATGCCATCAAGTGACAGGTGTCATAAATGATCACATGTGTAGCAGCATGGCAACTGCAGATAAGACAGAGATTTAGAAGGAGGGCATAAGCATATGGGCATGACAACATGGACATGTGTTGCCCCTCCCTTTCTTAATATAAGCAAAAATATATATTTATATGTTAACATATTATAGGGTAATACCACTTTAAATATGCAAAATAGAAACAGGTGGGAAAACGGGAACCAGCAGACTAGGATATGCATCACGTGACCTCTGGGAAATGCAGAATAATAAAGTTCAAGGAAATTTATCAATAAATAATATATTGAAATTAAGTTGTTATTCGTTGAAAATTTTATTTAAATCCGAAAAATGTGCTGCGGCCATAATTTTGCCACTCAATGGTGTCTGTGTTATTTATTTGGTCAATTTAAGTTTGATTATAAACAAAGGGAGAAAGTGCAATCTGCATTCCCATAAGATGACAGCTTCCTTGGCTGTAGGATAGAAGGGTTTAGTTCCACTTATGCGAATCCCAATATTTTAAAGCAGTGCAATTACACTCAAAACATCTCATTTATTTGCATTGCTCGTTATTGCAGCTTATTTTAAAATATCTTTAATCAATGAGCAATTGCTCTTTTTATTCTGCAGAGAAATCATATTACGCAGTGAGTTGTCAGAGAACTGGGTAGTATCTAGTCATGTGGCTGAACATAGCTCTTACAACTCTTATTTTCACGTTTTTGTCATATGTGTAAAAACAACAATACATTGTAGTAAGAGATCAATATATTTTATAATTACAGGGGAAATCTGTGCTTTTAAAATCCATGGTCCGGATACACCTTTTGAGGCTGTTGTGCTGAACCGGACATCTGGGGAAGGTCGACTCAGAGCTAAAGGACCTATAGACTGTGAACTACAAAAGGAGTACACATTCATCATCCAGGCGTATGACTGTGGGGCCAGTCCAAGTGGGGCAAACTGGAAGAAGTCACACAAGTGAGTCATTTGTGCTCTGTCAGGGTTAACATTTAATCCATAACTTCATCAAACAATTTAAATCAATCAAAAACATGTGTATATTACCAATGTGTGTTTAGGTGTTGTAGATATAAATCAGATGTACACCTTTAAATGTTGAGTATAGTGAGAAATGTTCATGTTGAAAACATTGTCACAACATGTCTGATTTTTTATCCAGCATGTTGGTGTAAAGAGCAATTATTGCATACAAATTATAGTAGCATATAGCAGCCAATCACATTCATTGTTCATTTTAACTGTGAGTAAACAAAAAACTCAGTGGCTGCTGGGTTACTGAAATGTTCTACTTTGTGCCTTGCAAGATATTTATATTATGTATTCTCAGAAGCACAAATTGAAAATACACCAGGGAATATTTGTTTCGGTGAAGCAAAGACCGTTTAAAATTCATTTTCCATAGTGGTATTTTAAGCATTTGTTAAAGTGGTTGTAAATTCAGAATGTTTTTTTATCTTAATGCATACTATGCATTAAGATAAAAAGCCTTCTGTGTGTAGCAGCCCCCCTCAGCTCCCCCATAATACTTATCTGAACCCCATCTCTGTACAGTGATGTCCACGAGTGCTTCGGCCACCCAGGACGTTCCTTCTGATTAGCTGAGACACAGCAACACCGCCATTGGCTCCAGCTGCTGTCAATTAAAGTCAGTTAGCCAATCAGGAGAGAGAGGAGGTGGGGCCAAACCTGGGCTATGTGTCTGAATGGACTCAGTTAGCTGTGACTCGGCTAAGGTTCCCCCATAGAAAGCTGCTTGGATCACTTTTATTCATATGACAAGTAAGGTAAATATCCCTAATGGAAATAAACATGGCATGTTCTCTTTATTGAGAGATATGGGGTCAAAAAGACCCCAGATCTTTTTTTTACCTTTAAAATAAAAAATAAAAATATTTTGGACTTTAAGAAAAAAAAATCCATCTATCTTCCCAAGAACCGGAAGTGATGTCGGAGGTCTCTCCAGTCCTCCAAAGGGCAATACTGCCCTCACTCAACTTCTTGACTAGCCATCGACCCCATCAAATCGGTTCTGGGCTTACCAATGGCTCCAATAAGTTAGAAAACGACTGGGAAGTGGTGGAGGGCATCTCCCATGTCGCCTATAAAAGGGATTTCACAGCGAATCTGCCACTAGGACCACTTTTATCTGAAAGCTGGCTGCCTAAGGGAAAGAACAATACTGGGGTTATGGCAGCTAGCTGCTGCCATAACAGCAGTATATAACGTCAAATTCATGATGTAAATTCCCAGTTAGGAGGTCGGCAAGTGGTCTGAAAATTCAATTTCCACATGCTGTATTAAAGCAGTAGTCACTCTGCTAATTGGAGAGCTCTAGTTGCGACTCAGCAGGGAGTTCATTGGACCTTCTGCAGACAGACCACTGTTTTCATGCAGAGGGCAAGGGTTCTTCTCTACAGCATTGTGTCCGGAGCACAGGCTTTTCTACTCTATGCTGCTTTCTAAAGAAAACATATAAGACATTAATATATTTTGCTTTGATGCTACTCAAGTATACAGTATTTGATATATATGATTTAAACCTAATATGGTTTGATGAAGACAAGACAGCATCTGAGCATAGCAGATACTGTACATCCCAGATTTTATTATCTCAAAGCCTTTGTAAGAATATACATTCATAGTACATCTGTGTATTCAATCTACTACAACAAAACTGATATTTACAAAGAAAATAGTGTATTTAAAAAAAGGCAAACTGACAGCTCATAGTCAATTCTTTCTGATAGTAAACAAAGCAGCCGGAGATTCCCTTTATCTATACCAACCACCAAGATTTAGTCTCAACCTTATACCCCATACACACAATCGGAATTTCCGTTGGAAAAAGTCAGACTGACCTTTTCCATCGGAAATTCCGACCTTCTGTATGCCCCATCTGATTATTTGCATCGGAAATTCCGATGAATTCCGTCAGAGTTTAGATAGAGAACATGTTCTCTTTTACTCCGATAAAATTCTGTTGAAATTCCGATGTGATTTTGGTCGGACAAAAGGTCCAACCGTGTGTACGGTGCTTTAGGTTGGCCATAGGTGGATCTATTTTTTTATTTCAATTTTGATCAGCCAAAATTGATCAGCCAAAAGGAAATACTTGTTTCCCTCACCAGGTTTGGCCATAGATGCATCAAAATTCTACTTGTCCCTGTTGAGCCAGCCAACACTATATGGCCAGCTTTAAGCTCCTCCATAATTTTTAGGTAGGGCGGTACTGAATAAGATAAGCCAGTGTATTAGCTGTTTGCTAGTTGTTTGTAATAGTTCTCCTAGCCAGCAATGGTTACTTATGAAGGAAAATGTAATTATGATGTCCTAAGAAAAAAAAATCATGCAAAGCCAGGAGCACATGCCTCTGGACGTGGAATGGCTGGGAAAAATCTCTTTACTATAACTGATCCGGGTGATTTGTTTCCGAGAATCTTTTATACATACTGTGTATACTGTATGTACTATGTAAAATAAAGTGGCAATGTTTTTGTCTCCAAGTCATTCATTTCCTCTTTCCACACTTTCTTGTAAGCAGTATATGAAGCTTTCTGGATCAGCTGCAACAAGCTGAGGTTATGGCGATGCGCTCACCATTTTGCATTCATGAGCATAAGGTTATTGCATTCATTAATGCAAAACACTGCATGAAATATGTATAGCTATATTAATGTGCCCAGCAGCCGCTTCCACATCATTTTCATAATTAATCTGGGATGTTCTTATCCTGCCACACTTATATGGCTTTAACCCCAATGTAAAGGGACATTAGACTGAATTTGAGATATTTATTTTTATGTTTATGTGCTTTCCTTCCTTTTCTTGAGATTAAAGCTATTTTTGTATCTGTAATTATACAGGCAGATGAATTGAAAAAATGTAATAACTCAATTTAGTACCAAAAAATGATATTTAAGTATAGTAATGTCAGCACCTGTCCCTAACCATTGCAGATATGTCTGCCCTCTGAGAGGGGCGATATGTTTGGCATCTTCCATAATATCCCATTAATGTAGGCATGTCCTGTTATTCTTTAGGACTGTAGTCAAGGCACTAACTACAATTTGCATATGCGGCCAATTAAGGGAAGAGGGCAGGCATGGGTGGGGAAAGACCAGCAGTGATCCACTGTTTCACAGGGGTATAGGGATTTTAAGAGGGGCTGAACATAATTACTGTATATCATTTAAAAATATAATACACATTTTTGTATAGTTTTGGACTATGCATTTACTTGTTTGCCTGAAATTCTACATTAAGTTCCTACTTTTTGAGTATGCAGCGGTTCTTTTTACACTACATTCCGGTAATTTGCTGAATATTCCATTGCAATTCCCAACTTCACACTGCATCATCTGAAGCTTTGAAGTACGAAGATGTCTTATTCCTTTTCTAAGCTATTACATACAGACCAAAATGATGTGTTTCCAGATGTTACCATGACAAATATTTTAAAAATTAGGTAACAATTATTCTTAAAACTTGGTTAATTACTTGCACACCTTCAGAGTTTCCTTGAGAATCATTGCTACCGGTTTGGCCAAGATTATTTTTTTTATAGGTTATGCATATTTTAGAGCCTACTGAACTACTAGCTTAGACGATTTCTGTCCTCAAAGATAACTTGGCTTATACACACAGGGAATACATCATTCAGTATGCTAATCACATATCTATATTTTACTTTCTCCTGGATGCACCTAGTTTGGCAACATTTTTACTGAATCAAATTTTACTAAAATCACATTTTATTTGAAGTGGCTATTTAAAGGAGAATTAGGGCCAAAGCCATTTTAGCTATACTTTTCCTGCGAATTAAAGGATTGCGCCTCACTCTGCACTCCTGTGATCCGTATTCAGCAGACAGTGGGATATAGGCCATGTTAGCTAATGTCACTCAGCAGCCAGTCTAGGCTCTGGAGAGATCTTGACTTTAATGTTGGGATCCACCCAGATGCCTGACCAGCAGAAGGCTCAGCCTGTCAGCATGCCTCTGTGCCTCTAAGAGCCTGAGCCAGCTGTTCCCACCGTAGCCCCACACTTTACTTCACTGAGCACTGGAGGGGCAGAGCAGAGAGCTGTTGACTGAAAGTCACAGAATTTCTGCTCACGGCAGACAAAGAACTGAGCAATCAGCATTCTTTGATCACTCAGTAATCAGAGTTATGGGTAGCAGGGGACAGATGCAGCATAAGATCAATGCTGTAGCCTTCTAGATGAGTATGTTTTTTTCTTTTCATTATTGAACTTCTCTTTAATTGCATAAAGCCCGTACACACGATCCTAATTCCTGATGGGAAAAGTTAGACAGACTTTTTCCATCGGAAATTCAGACCGTGTGTATGCCCCATCAGAGTAATTCCATCGGAAATTCCGATGAATTCCATCAGAGTTTACATAGAGAACATGTTCTATTTTACTCCAATGGAATTCCATCGGAATTCCGATGTGAATTTGGTCGGACAAAGGTCCGATCGTGTGTACAGGGCAGAGGTGTCCTACAAATGCATACCTAAATTGGCACTTGCTGAAATTAACTCTATGGCGCCCTTCTACTATCCAGTCACTATACAGGTCATTGGTTTATCATATTTGGCTGAATGTCTCATAATATGTTTGCATCATTACATTTTCCATGGAAGCCTTTAACCACTTCACCTCCGGAAGGTTTACCCCCCTTGCAATATGGCACTGCGTTACTGACAATTGTGCGGTCGTGCAACGCTGTACCCAAATCAAAGTTATGTTCTTTTTTCCCACAAGTAGAGCTTTCTTTTGGTGGTATTTTATCACCTCTGTGTTTTAAAATGTTTGCGCTATAAACAATGAACGACGAAAATGTAGGAAAACATCTGTATTGTTTACATTATTCTCTAAAACACATCCAATAAAAAGCTGTAAAAAATTTAATTTCTTCAGTTTAGGTCATCAGTTTAGGCCAATGTGTGTTCTGCTACATGTTTTTGGTAAAAAAAAATCGAAATAAGTGTACATTGGTTTTCAAAAAAGTTATAGCATCTACAAACTATGGGATATTTAATTTTTTATTTTATTTTTTACTAGCAATGGTGGCAATCAGCGACTTATAGCGGGACTATGATATTGCGGTAGACAAATTGGACACCTAGCTGACACTTTTTTTGGGGACCAGTGACATTATTACAGTGATCAGTGCTAAAAATATGCACTGTCACTGTACTAATGACACTGGCAGGGAAGGGGTTGACATCAGGGTTGATCTAAGGATTAACACTGTGCCTAGGTTGTGCTTATTCACTTTGGGGGAGGTGCGTTGACTAGGGGAAGGCAAAGATCCATGTTCCTGCTTTGTAGAAACACAGGTTCAATACGTTCAATTCTGACAGAACGACAATCTGGTTTGTTTACATAGGCATGTTGGCATTCTGCCTGTGTCCTGTGTAATCGTCGTGTGACGGCGGACATCGAGTCTATGGTACTCACCGCTGGGTTCAGTAGCGGCTTGTGCTCAACATTTTTGGGAGGGCGCAACAAACTTAAAAACTTTTGAAAAAAAATATAAAAAAAATAATCAATTGCAGCCACTGTGCCATCAAATGCTGCCATTGTGCCAATTAAACGCTGCCACTGTACCATCAATTGCAGCCACTGTGCCAGCAAATGCTGCCAGTGTGCCCATTAAATGCAGCCATGGTGCCCATCAAATGCTGCCAGTGTGCCCATCAAATGCAGCTAGTGTGCCCATTAAATGCTGCAACTGTGCCCTAATGGGCTCTCAGTGTGCCCATCAAATTTTTTTTTTTCATTGACCAGTGGAAGTAACAGCCACAACCTCTAACAGGTATAGGAAATTTTACTCTTTAGAAAAAATTAAGATTAAGCTCTTTCTACCGCACAGTGCATTGTCCTAAAAGTTTAGTAAAGTGTCAAAACAGAGTGCACAAAAATACAAACCCAGTCTCATCTCTATAACCCCACATTTTTCAAAATATATGGGTACCACATTCATGACGAAACACATGACTACAAACCAAAAGAGCTTGATGAGTTTGAAGTACTTCAGCAGCATAGATTGCAGGTCTTTCCCTTTTTGCATCCCCTTTTTGTTGAAGAGCAAAAGGCAGACTTGTCTGCCCAACTCTCAGCCCTGCTTGCACTCTCCCTCTTTCTTATTCATTACTTTTCACCCTGCACCACAAGATTCTCCATTTGCATCCACTGCAACACAGCAGAGAAAATTGGTAGTCAGGGAAGTCTAACAACCATATTTATATGATATGATTCATGTTGGAACTCCAATTTTATATACGCTCGCCCTGCCTGGATTTGAGTTGAGGGGTTCTGTGCTTTGACATACACTATGGGCCAGATTCACAGAATAGATACGACGGCGTATCTCCTGATACACCGTCGTATCTCTTGTCGTATCTATGCGGCTGATTCATAGAATCAGTTCCGCATAGATAGCCCTAAGATCCGACAGGTGTAATTGACTTACACCGTCGGATCTTAGGATGCAGTACCTCGGCCGCCGCTGGGTGGAGTTTGCGTCGTTTTCCAGCGTCAGGTATGCAAATTAGCAGTTATGGCGATCCACAAAGGTTTTGGCGTTCATTACGTTGGCGCAAGTCTTTTTTTCCCGTCGCAAAGTTAAGTGGGCTATTAACATGGTGTAAAATTACTCCACCATGTTAAAGTATAGCCGTCGTTCCCGCGTCGATTTTGAATTTTTTTTTCGGCGTAAGTACGTTGCGCACGTCGCGATTCACTAACGCGTCAGGGCCGCCGTAATTTCGCGCAAAGCACATCGGGAAAATTGAGAATGGAGCATGCGCAGAACGTCCGGCGCGGGAGAGCGCCTAATTTAAATGGTACACGCCCCATTTCAATTGGGTGGGCTTGCGCCGGACGGGTTTACGTTACACCACCGCAAGTTTACAGGTAAGTGCTTTGTGAATCAGGCACTTACACTGAAAACTTGCAGCGGTGTAACATAAACGGGTTACGTTGCGCCGCCGCAATTGTACCTGAATCTGGCCCAATATTTTTTGTGAAGTTGCCCTTTAAATTTATAAAAAACATTGTAAAGGATAACTTTGCTTCTAGAGAAGTTGTCCTTTTACATTTCGTACCACCCACTCATTGGGATGGATTTACTAATAGACATATGCACACTGAAATATTTCGCTTCGGAATTTCGTTCTCGTCCAGAAAAATAAATGTATTTAGTTACTCCCAAAATTCGTTTTTATTTATTTAGTTTTTCGTTGGAAATTGAATTTGTCCGAAAATCCGAATAAAATAAGACTGAATCTGTCATTGAAGGCTTATGGTGTCTGACTGTCTGTCGAATGTTCAAAGAAGATTCGACGGAGCAGCAAAACTGTACGACGCTGCAATCATACTTTTCCAGTCGAATGTTCCGCCTACAAGCTATTTAAGAATTCTGATGTTGTATGACTAGTAATAATTATATTTATTAACTATTATTACTAGTCAACCAACAATAGAATTTTTCTATAGCCTATGGGCCGAGCATTTGACTGGAAATGTACGATTGTGGCAGTTTAGCTGCTCCATCGAATCTTCTTAGAAATATCAACAGACACCATAAGCCTTCAATGACAGATTCGATGTTTGTATGTTTTTCGATGCTTTGTCGAATTTTCGTCCTACATGTTGCATTGTCAAGTTAGTTCTAGCTATTTTACTGCTCCTCCTCTTTGGTTATAATCAGCCAATAACATTCATCATCATCATTACTTTTATTTTACTTCCACCCAATTCCAGCTGTGATCTTTTCTCTCTATAATGTCGAATCTTTTCTCTCTATAATGTCAAATCTTTTCTCTCTATAATGTCGAATCTTTTCTCTCTATAATGTCGAATCTTTTCTCTCTATTTAAAATAATCTTGGACTAATAGAGTTAAGGTTAGGCACATTCGACCAACAAAAACGGAAATAAAGCATTTGTTTATGTCAGATTTTTCGGTTTTCGTATTATGTGCATTATTTTTCCTTTGTTAAGACGATAACGAAAATACCTCAAATTCGGACGAAAATGCATTCGGACGAAAACGAATGCACATGTCTATTTACTAAAGGCAAATAGGCTGTTGCACTCTGCAAGTGCAGTTGCACTAATTTTCCTTAGTAAATATAATGTGGTGAAGCTTCACTTTGTAAGGAATACCCAATCAGGGGCAAATAAAATAAGAGAAAAAATGTTTGCATATGTTTGGATGATTGAAATCAGCAGAGCTTTACCACATTTACTAGGCTCTGGGGAAAATAAGTGCAACTGCATTTGCCAAGGGCACAGTCTATTTGCCTTTATTACATCAACCCCAGTGTATCCCACATACCTAAACACTTGCCTATATTCCATTCTGGATATCCTTGATATCCTCATTGTTTGAACCTGTTCAGCACCACACAGCCTTAGCAGACAGAAGCCCCAAATGTGCCACAAGCCTCCTGCACTTTTATGCCCAATACATTTTTGTGGTTGAGACCATACACTTCTGGATGCCTTAGGCCAGTGGTTCTCAACATTTCTAGTGCCGTGACCCCTTGATAAAATTTCCCAAGTTGTGGGGACCCCTAACAGTAGAATTTTTGTAGCGTGGGTTTTCAGCGCTTAAGGCCAGACAAGTATTTTGCTCCCCTAGCCCACGGACATTTAGGAACCCCTACGTCCCATACACTCGTACATTATTAAAACCCCTTCTGGTACATTTTAGGATGTACCACTCTCTCTGTTTTCCTTTTTTTCACTTTTATCTCTCTATCTTAATTTCTTGTCCCCCCACCCCTCTCTCTAGTCATCTTTCCTGTTCTTTCTCTTATTCCTTTTCTGCCTTTTTTCTTTGTTCCTCTCAATCTTTTCCTCTTCTTTCCATGTATTCTCTACTTTTATTCCTTCTCTTACTCCTTGGGAGGGGGGGGGGGGAGCTGGCGAGGAGTTCTAATCAGGAGTTCTGATCAGCCAGCTTAGATGCTCTTGATCAGGGGGGGGGGGGGTGCTG
This sequence comes from Rana temporaria, assembly GCF_905171775.1. Taxonomy (NCBI): domain Eukaryota; kingdom Metazoa; phylum Chordata; class Amphibia; order Anura; family Ranidae; genus Rana; species Rana temporaria. The sequence continues at coordinate 132,159,015 of NC_053492.1, read as the reverse complement.
GCAGGGAGTTCTGATCAGTAGGCTTAGATGCTCTTGATCAAAATCCTCTGCTGATCTGAGAACTGTATTGGGAACTTTAAATGGCAACTCTAATCACAGGTAGTGTTACTCAATGTGTCGCCAGCCCTGTGTTGTCTCGCAGCAGTGACACCTTTGCCGAAATCAGGAGATAGGGTCTCCTCCAGCCCTTCCCACTTCACATTTCTCACCAGTCAGCTGACCTCTAGTCTCTAGCCATGCTGTGGACTGAATGGGCGGCCACAGGCTCCAGGGACAGCACTGCTGGATGGCTGTGAAAAGGCTGAGAGTGCTGCAGGCTTCAGGAACAGCCCAGGATTTGGTGACCCCTGGCAAATTGTCATTTGACCCCCAGGTTGAGAACCACTGCCTTAGGCAGTCATGAGTACAGCCCCAGCCAAAGGAACACATTTTGGGAGTGGCACTCACACTGGATAGCCTTGGGGTGTTGCCAGGACTTTTTTTTACAAAGGCTGGACACCTCAATGTAGGGCTGCTTTATAAAAAATCTCTACAGCAGGTTTAAAGATAACTATGTTAAGAGTGGGAAGAATTTTAACCACTTCCTGCCCACGCTATAGCTGAAAGGCAGGCAGCGCACCTTGTGATCTCTGATTCCTTAGGACTCAGCTAATCGCAGATCAGGGTTACGGGTCAATCACAGTGACCTTTTACCACGTGATCAGCTGTGTCCAATGACAGCTGATCATGGAAGTAAACACAAGTTGGTTATCGGCTTTTCTCTCCTTACGCTAACAGAGTGAGGAGTAAAAAAGAGAGCCGATAACTGGCTTGTGTTAAAGGGACATCGGCACTGATAATCAGGGCACTGATTATCAGTGTCCTAATAATCAGTGCAGTCCCAACAGTGCTCATCAGTGTTGCCAATCAGTGCCCATTAGTGCCATCTCATCAGTGATACCTATCAGTGCAGCCACATCAGTTCCTCCTCATCATTGCACACCAGTGCCACCTATCCATGCCCATCAGTGCCATCTATCAGCACTCATCAGTGCCATCTCATCAGTGCCCATCAGTGCAGCCTAGCAGTGCACATCAGTGTAGCCTCATCAGCACACATCAGTGAAGGAGAAAAATTACCTGTTTGCTACATTTTATAGAAAACTATGAGAAATGTTTGTGGGTTTTTTTCTGTCTTTTTTTGTTTTTTTTATCAAAAAATAAAAAAAATCTGTGGTGATTAAATACCAACAAAAGAAAGCTCTATTTGTGTGAAAAAAAAAGATAAAATATAATTTGGGTACAACGTTGCATGACCAGTGTCCAGTGAGCATGCAGTTAAAGGGCAACTTCACTGATTGTTCTTTAAAAGTTTAGAATTTATTCTATTATTAGGCTTTGTTCGGTAAAGCTAGTTTCTTAACTGTATCGAAATACAAAAAAAAAAAAAAGCAAGCAAAATGTAAATGCTTTCACATTTCCATCAGCAACGTGTCTTCATTATAATATAAATATTGTAAAGTCCCTGAACGCCTTTCTCATTTTCTTGAGATTTGTAAACAGTAGGTGTAAACATTTCTCCACTAATAGGGAGAATAGATAGCGTGGCCTGCTGACCCCAGCCTACTATTCTTCATAATTTTCCGCACTGGGAAAATCAAGCCACGGCTGAGTTTTCATATTCAGCTCAAGAAGCCTAGAATTTGGAATAAACTATCATTCAACAAATATAACCAATGCATAAAAAAATAATGTTTTATAAAGGAATTGAATTTCATATTCACTCTTGTATACTACAGGTGCAAATATCCTCTTCTCCTTCACCATTATGCAGTATACTAGGCTTCCGCTTACCATTCTCATTGACATAATTGCCATTCAGCCTGTGTTTTAAACCATGCATTTCTCATCTCACACTGCCTTTGTCCCTTCATCATGAGGCCTCGGTCCCTTCTGAGAGTGAAGAAGAATTACTTTTGTCCATGCTTATTAAAGCCAGCCAGAATTGTGACTGTGTTATTAAATGTAACACTGCACATCACCTTCCCACCAGCAATGCTTTGTAAATGTACCCTTTATAACTGCAAATCCAGCTCTGTGCTAAGATGATCACTTCTCACATACTGTATGTAGAAGTTCTATTATGACCATCCATTAGTGCTTGGTTTATTTCAGGTGTTGCTGTTCTGCCGTATATACTGGTATTAGATGTACCACTAATCACAGGGTTTAAAATAAATAAATAAACACACCTTATAAATGTATTCATCAACCATATTAATGCAATCTATGAATATATACTATTTAGTATCTGTATATTAATATATTTATATATTATTATTATTATTATCGGACACTTTTGACACATTTTTGGGACCAGTGATCAGTGCTATAAAAATGCACTGATTACTGTGTAAATGTTAACACTAGGGGCAATCAAGGGCTTAACTGTGTTCCCTTATGTGTGTTCTAACTGTGGGGGAGGCTCCTTGCAAGATCCGGGTAGCCGAGAAAGGTCTCACTTATATCTTGTGTTTTTAATCTTGTGCAATAAATGTTACTGTTTTAATACTACACTTAGAGAGGCACCCCCCCCCCCTGTTTCTTTTAGATGTTTTGAAGAGTTGCTGGACACACTCTGAGCATGGCTGCCTCTTTTTAAATCACCTCCTTACCGTGGTTCAACTTTATTTTTACCTAAAGACTGACTAATCAAATTATTACAAACTAAGGGCATTGCCTCCTGGAGAGCCAGTTACCAAATTTACCTTCCGTTGACACATTTGGCCCCTTTTGGGGGTAAAAACAGATACTTGCTCCCACTTCTGTGTAAGGGCGCCGCAGCGACCTACGTCATTTATGGTCCCTCCTCCTTCCCCCTGCCGCCTTCTGGGGGACATACAGGTCCCAAAAGACAGCAGGACCAAATAAAAAGTGCTTTAAAAAGAGCGATTCACACATTTGCAGTAGGTCAACAGTTTCCCTTAATAAGATTGCCGTTGCCTGCACCCGAAGCCGATGGGAGAGTCGGCTTCAGGTGCTGACATTGGAAGCTTCCCACGCCTATCGATTAGGAGCATTTAGATGCGTTTTCACGTCGTTTTTTATTGCCTCTAAATGCCCTCCCTTTAATTGCCTGTAAACACCTACAGTATGTGTGCATGGACACATAGGCTAACACTGAGGGGGTTTAGAGGCAGAAAAAAAATGCAAGATGCCTCTAAAAGTGGTGTATAAGACCTTATTATTGACATGGAGCTATAAATGGTTGCCCTTAAAAAAATATTTTAGTATTTCTTTTTCTTGACATATTATGTGCTCAGTTATTAAATTGCCTCTTTTAAATAGAAATTGGCAAATTAGGTGCATTGTCTTCAGTATCTCATACTGCTGATTGCAATGTGTTTCTAATATTACTGTTTGAATAACCATCTTTATGTAAAAGAGAGTCTGTCACTATTTAAACTAAAAGGAAAAAAAGCCATACTTGAAAAACAAGCAATTAACACTGACACTGAAAGTGAGGAAAGATCCAAACCTTTGAATTGTCATCAGAACAGGAATAGAAAGGAAATCTTGCAATGGGGAACTGTCAAAGAGTGGATTTGCCCCACTTTGGAGAGATTCCTCCAATTTCCTGCTGTGTCTAAAGGGAAGAAATTAAAAGGAAATCTCCCCAATGTGACACAGATGGTAAACAAGAAAACTTAAAAGGGGTTTTTAAATATTTCCCTATTTTATACTTTAAACTATTATATAGAGAGCATCATACTAAAAAAAAAGTGTACATATAATATATACTATATGTGTATGTATGTATGTATGTATGTATATATGTATATATATATATATATATATATATATATATATATATATATATATATATATATATACTATATGTGTATGTATATATATATATACTATATGTGTATGTGTATGTGTGTATATATATATATATATATATATATATATATATATATATATATATATATATATATATATATACCGGTATATATACAGTATACATAGAGTCTGTTTTCTCATCTTGAAGAAAAATGTTCTCCTTTTAATATTTGTTTATTAAAAAATGTTAAGCTTTAAGACAGCATTCACACCTGAGCGCAGCATCTTTAAAACAAAAGAGAAGAGCGCCTCTGAGTATACTGCTTTTAATTATAAAACATAAAAATATCCAGCACTTACATCATAGTATTATGGTGCAGTCGTGGGAGCTGGTGTGCGTCTGTAGCTGACAGCCAGCAAGGCATGAGAACTGGGCGGCCGGAGGGAGCCGGGGAGGGACGGCTAAATCCTTGTTGTTATGCCGCTGCTAGACAGTGAGTTCATCAGCTGATGCGTGACGTCAGCTCGGACGGAGGCTGAGGAGGACCACAACGCGTTTCAGAGCATGCGCACGGAAACGACCAGCGCGCTCCTTTTTCAAGTGACACGTCAGCTCGGACGGAGGCTGAGGAGGACCACAACGCGTTTCAGAGCATGCGCACGGAAACGACCAGCGCGCTCCTTTTTCAAGTGTCACTTGAAAAAGGAGCGCGCTGGTCGTTTCCGTGCGCATGCTCTGAAACGCGTTGTGGTCCTCCTCAGCCTCCGTCCGAGCTGACGTCACGCATCAGCTGATGAACTCACTGTCTAGCAGCGGCATAACAACAAGGATTTAGCCGTCCCTCCCCGGCTCCCTCCGGCCGCCCAGTTCTCATGCCTTGCTGGCTGTCAGCTACAGACGCACACCAGCTCCCACGACTGCACCATAATACTATGATGTAAGTGCTGGATATTTTTATGTTTTATAATTAAAAGCAGTATACTCAGAGGCGCTCTTCTCTTTTGTTTTTCTCCTGCATATATTGAGCTGGCTTCGCTCCTGGATAGCAGCCCTGATCTACTGCCTTCACCTACATTGGTTCTTCACTGTCATCAACTATAGCCTTTTCGGCACCCTGCTGGGACTGAACCTTTCATGGACTCTTGAACATTTATACCATATATCTCCAATGTGGTTTGTGATTTTAATCTTAATTTAATTGATCATTTATTTAATCCTATTATTATTTTTATTTTTAATCTTTAACCCTCCGTTGATTGTTTTGTGCAAACACCCTGAGCGCTGTACTCCATCCATTTGAGCGTAGCATCTTTAAGCATTTTTCCAGAATTTCCTTTTAATTTTATCATTGATAATACTTTATTCAATATTTTTGTAAGGTTAGGGGTTAATTATTACTTATTTATGTAGGAGTTCAGAGACAAAACCCGAGGGGGCAGATCCACAAAGATCTGCCCCGGCGCAGCATATCTGAGATACGCTACGCGGCTGTGACTTACTTGTCCTCGGTTCGAATCCTGAAAGAATTTGCGCCGAAAGTCACGGCGGCATTGTCTATCTCTTGAAGCGTAACGGCGTGGAATTCAAATCAGCAATTAGGGGGCGTGTTTCATTTAAATTAAGCATGTCCCCGCACCGAATGAACTGCGCATGCGCCGTCCCTAAATTTCCCGCCGTGCATTGCGCTAAATGACGTCGCAAGGACGTCATTTTTTTTAACATAGACGTGAATTACGTCCATCCCGATTCACGGACGACTTACGCAAAAAAAAAAAAAAATCAATATAAACGCGGGAACGACAGCCATACTTAACATGGCAAGTCTAACTATAGGCCGCAAAACAGCAGCTTTAACTATACGGCGGAAAAATACGACTAGAGACTACGTAAGAGAATGCGACGGCCGCGCGTACGTTCGTAGATCATCGGAAATAGCTAATTTGCATACTCGACGAGGAAAACAACGAGAACTCCACCCAGCGGATGCCGAAGTATTGCATCTAAGATCCGAAGGCGTACGAAGCCATACGGCTGTCGGATCTAACCCAGATGCCGTCGTATCTTGGTTTGAGGATTCAAACCAAAGATACGACGCCGGAAATTTGAAAGTACTCCGGCGTATCGGTAGATATGCCGGCGTACTTCCTTTGTGGATCTGCCCCATAATGTGTAGCATCACACCCAAAGTACTACAAAAAATCCAAAAGAGCGAAGATAATACAGGACTTTAACGGTTGCCACTGAGACGTCTCATCCATCCCCTGTGTGGGGGTTCTTTGGAGCCAGGATTGACTAAAAGCTGAAGCCTTATACATGAGTGATACCCACACACTTACAGTATGTTCATTTTCACATGGGACAATCTGGACATGGAACCACCTGCCCTGTTGGTACGATAGAGCTGATTTTCAATTAAAAAATTTGAAGTCCACCCCACATTTATATGTACAAGTACAGGCTGCACCCGAGGTCGAGTCCTCCACTTTGGCTGTATGGTATTCAATGCATACTCCTCCCAGAGCTGGTTGTGTGCGAACTCTCTCCTCCTTCCCCCTTTCCTCGCTGTGGATCAGACACTCCATGTTTCTCATTCTGGCTGTGTACCTATAGGATTCCCTGAAGAAGCTGTTGGCGAAATGCGTAATCATACATTGGTGTTGGTAGTACATTAATTCTGTTTCTTGGCCCTGCACATTGTATATCCATTCTCCAATCATTCAGTCATTATATCCATGGGCCATCTGAATAGGTTTCTCTGTACAGCTATAGACATATACATAGCTATTTGATACATGGGAGAATATTGTATCTATGCAGAATGCACAACTCTTCATGAGAGGTTTTTATGACATTTTTATGTTTCTGTAATACATTTTGAATCTTATATATTTATGCGTATTCTTTTCCTACTTGGGAATTCAGTGGCAACTGTTAAAGTCCTTTAATACCTTCGCTCTTTTTATTTATTTATGATGATTTTTAGTTATTTGTGTATTTATTTGACATTGATATATTCATATATTATTACTTTTTTATTTTTTACATTTTTTAAATAAATTTGAGCAGAAAATGGTGCAAAAATGTGTGACAGAACGTGCAAAAGCTCCAGAACTTTTTTGAGCTTCAGGCGTTTGGCTTCATGGAACTTGAAGTGGAGATGAGAACCATCTCCTTAGAGAATAATTGATTTTTCTCTATGGAGATGTTTCTTCAAGCTCCAAACGCTTAGGTGTGAATTGGGCCTTACAGCATAACATAAAGGGTTCCTTTGATAATTGTATAGAACCTTAAATCCATTAGTAAAACAGGTTCAATGTTTCAGCAAATAAAAGATGGGAAAAATGAGGGAAGGGACATTGAATTCCACAGCAAAGCTGAATCTCAGTCCATTTTTAGTGGAATGGACTGGGGGAGTTCTGAAGGTAATGGAAGAGCAACCTAAGGAATAAGAAGAGAAAGAGAAGACGAGGGAGGGAAAGGGTAAGGAATAGGACAGTACTGTGGGGTTCTTGTACTCTTATAAAGCATTCATCCATTAACTGCCTGGGCACCTTCTGTATGTTGAATAAAGGTGCTAGAAATTAAAGAGGTGAGTGAATAGGTCTCTTGGGTCAGCAGCATTTGGAAGGTAGGGCTATCACAAAACACTATTCAATGAAGCCACACCTTCATAAACCTAAGGTAGCGTTCATGTAGTTGGGCCATCACTTCCTCCATCTGCATCAGTAAATTCAACTCATCCACCCGTTCTTTTATAGTTGATGGGGATGTTGACTTCTAATGTGGAAATCACTGTTTTGGCAGCAATGAGTAAGAATTGGAGGAGGCCTTTCTTAATCTTAGTTAGGGACCCCAAAATTGTGTATAGGGGATCTATTAGTGGTGTCATATGAGCTATGTTTGAGGTTACTTTCATGTAGACGTCATACACAGTGTCCCAGAAGTGTCATAGTTGTTGGCAATACCCAACAGAAATGGTTTGTAGTTCCAGGGGAAGCAGACATCAGTAGGTGTGGGCAACAGTACCGTCTGGTTAAAATTTTTAAGTTGCATTCTTGGACAGTGCTGGCTATAGACATTGTATTAATAAGCCGGATTTAGATCTTCTGAGAATGTGCAGTTATTTTTTATTTATTTTTACCCATTCTGAAAATTAATAAATCAGTTTTGAATGACCCTTTGCACATTGGGGTTGATTAACTAAATGCATATAGGCTGTTCACTTTGCAAGGGAAGTTACACTTTGCCAAGGAATTTGTCACAGAGCTTACTGAAAGTTTCACTTTGCAAAGAATACCCAATCGCATGCAAAGAAAATTGAAAAAACAGCATATTTGTTTGCATATGCCTTGATGGAAATCAGCAGAGTTTCACCTCATTAACTATGTTCTGGAGCTCTATTCATTAGCATCTGCAGCCTCCCTCAGTCTTTCAGATGTAAACCTAGTTCATATTTTTACATTCTGAATGTATGGTAAGAGAATTTAGCTGAGAACATTCTATGGACAATGATGTGTTCACAATTCTTTGAGTAGTGTTCTATAATATTTTTCATATAGTACAGTGAACAATTTTGTTTGTGATTGATTACCGGTAATGATACCAACAATCTGACAAGATAATGATCATTTACTGTGCTCTACCTGTTTTGTTTTGTGTAATATATTTTTTTTTGTACTGCTTTCTAGGGCTGTGGTTCACATCCAGGTTAATGATGTGAATGAATTTGCTCCTGTTTTTAAAGAAAACACATACAGGGCAACAGTAACTGAGGGAAAAATATATGACAGTATCTTGCAAGTGGAAGCAATAGATGAGGACTGCTCTCCTCAATACAGCCAGATCTGCAACTATGAGATTGTTACAAGTGATGTGCCATTTGCAATTGACAGGAATGGTAAGTGTTTTAAACGTAACTTTACTTTCTCTATTTTCTTCCCATAAACTAAATAGCATTACATAATTTGTATAACTGAGGGTTCTGTTCTAGCCATTTAGTGGACCTACTAAATCAGCAAACCATGAAGTGCGTGGACAAAGACTGTCATTGCTTTCACACTGTTTTTCCTATAAACCTCAACATATGCTTTTAGTTATCCCAAAATTTGACAATTATACTTGCATAGTAAGGACATCCTACCAAAAACTAAAATGTATCACTTGCAAGCTATGTTTTTTTAAAGAGGCTTTCTAAATGTCAAATTACATCTAGAATTCTGCTTAACAAACAACGGTGATCATGTAGTGGAACATGTGAAACTGTATTCAAATAACTAATTAAATTAAACACATGCTATAGTTCAGATATGAAGATCCTTATTATCAACATGGATTAAAGCATCCAGGACTGAAGGCCAGTAGGTCAATTATAAAACGATTCAACTACTGGGGTATTCTAGTTCCCAGTGACTGTTAACCCATGAAGATATATACAAGTGTTTGAAATGAAGCAGTTTAAATGTATTCCAACTTTTCAGTTCTCAGCACCATCTTGTTAGACACATATAATGAGAATAAGACTGGATTCACACCTAAGCATTTTTAGTGCTTTTTGCATTTTTCAGTTATGCACTACAGAATGTGTTCCATAGCAAACCATGTTAAATGGACTGTAGTGCAAATCTGCAAATTGCAAAAAGCACAAAAAATGCATAGGTGTGAATCAGGCCTTACACCATATAATGGTCTATAAGTCTGGCTCTTCCCAATACTCTTTACTTTTACATGGACAAGTAGGCCTGGTTCACACCTATGCATTTTTTAGTGCATTTTTAGTTTTGCAAAAACACACTACAGTCCATTTAACACGCATGATCTCCCATGGGTCACATTCACATCTGTGCATTTCATGGAAAGAGCTAGGGACTTATTTCTGGTTTTTGGTTCCATAGACTTCAATGGATTAAAAAGATGTATTGAAAAATGCACCTGGAATATGCAAACTGTAACCTGCACAGGTGTGAACAAGGCCTTAAAGCCATACCTGTGTCCACAAATGAGCTTGATTAAGGATGAGAAAAGAGAGGAGTTTCCATTTCCTTGAAAATTTTAGTGCAAAGAAATGTTATTAAGAGTGCAATGGGTTTTTAAGTGGCTGCTAAGGAATGTGAAAGCTCCTTTTCAACTAAACTCAACTCGATGGCCCCATATTTGACTTATTAGTGTACACTTTTTACAGAAGAAAAACACAGTCAAAAAGCAAAAGTAAAATAGTGATAAAAGATATAAAAAAGAAAACCCAAACAAATTTCACTTAAGCATTTCGGTAAGAGATAAACTAGGAATAACTAGGCGATTTTGCTTTGTTGAAGGCACAATTGGTAATCTTAAACTTGGTAAGCCTAACTTGATGTGGTTAGTACAGGTTTTGCATTTTAGCCCTTGGTAGCAATGTTTGGCAGATGTTATTTTTATAGGCTATTGCAATGTCAAATGTCTCTCACTGACATTTAAACTTCCTCTGTGATCTGAAAACAAAACAAGCAGTTAAAGATAATGTACAAAATGTGTCACCCTTACCCTAACTGCTGCTTGGAACTAACTTTGAGCAGGTATTTTTGGGGCTCTCTAAAATAAATACAAAGGGGCAGATTCACATAAATTTAGATAGGCGCAGCGTATCAGAGATACGCTACGCCGCTGTAACTTACTTTTTCATTCTTTGAATCCACAAAGAATTTGCGCCGTAAGTTACGGCGACGTAGTGTATCTCTCGGCGCGTAATTCAAATCGGCGGGTAGGGGGCGTGATTCATTTAAATGAAGCGCGTCCCCGCGCCGAATGAACTGCGCATGCTCCGTTTCGAAATTTCCCACCGTGCATTGCGCGAAATGACGTCGTAACAACGTAAGTTTTTTTAACTTAGGCGTGAATTCCGTCCATCCCTATTCACGGACGACTTACGCAAAAAAATAATAATCAAATTTCAACGCGGGAACGACGGCCATACTTAACATGGCAAGTCTATCTATACACCGCAAAATAGCAGCTTTAACTATACGCCGGAAAAAGCCGACTAGAGACGACGTAAGAGAATGCGACGGCCGCACGTACGTTCGTGGATCGTCGGAAAAGGCTAATTTGCATACCCGACGTGGAAAACGACGCAAACTTCACCCAGCGGACGCCGAAGTATTGCATCTACGAAGCCGTACGCCTGTCGGATCGAACCCAGATGCCGTCGTATCTTGGTTTGAGGATTCAAACTAAAGATACAACGCGGGTAATTTGAAAGTACGCCGGCGTATCAGTAGATATGCCGGCGTACTCTCTCTCTGAATCTGGCCCAAAGTATTTATAAAATTGCATGGTGTTGGCTTATTTGTTTTTTTTTACTGATGGAAGAATTGGAGTACCACATGCACAAGAATAGGTGGGGAAGTTTATAGATACCAAAATGTCAAAACATGACATTCCTTTGGCCTCTCGCCTACTTTGTCGTCAATAATAAATAATGTAAACCATTTATGCTAAAATAAATACATATAGCCAGATTCAGGTAGAGTTACGCCGGCCGTCGTATATTTAAGCGTATTCTCAAATTGAGATACGCTTAAATGTTGCTAAGATACGACCGCCTGCGCCATCGTATCTTAGCTGTCTATTTACGATGGCCGCTAGGGGCGTGTACGCTGATTTACGCCTAGAATGCGTAAATCAGCGAGATACGCCTATTCACGAACGTACGCTTGCCCGTCGCAGTAAGGTTACACCGTTTACGTAAGGCGTTTTCAGGCGTAAAGATAAAACAACAAAAAGATGGCGCAACCAATGTTAAGTACGAACGTCGGAACTGTGTCGAATTTTAAAAATGTTACGTCATTTGCGTAAGTCGTCCTTGAATGGGGCTGGCCGTAATTTATGTACACATCGAAAGCAATGAGTCTTTGCGGCGTAATTTGGAGAATGCGCACTGTGTTATGTCCACGGACGGGGCATGCGCCGTTCGTTAAAAACGTCATTTACGTGGGGTCATGCTTTATTTACATAAAACACGCCCACCTCTTTACAATTTAAATTAGGCGCGCTTACGTCGGCACATTTACGCTTACGTAACTTAGGACGCAAGTGCTTTGTGAATACAGCACTTGCCTCTCTAACTTACGGCGGCGTAGCGTATATGAGATACGCTACGCCTGCCTAACGTTAGGCACGTCTACGTGAATCTGGCTAATATACAGTAAAGGTACCAGAAAGGGTCTATGACATGTTTGCAGTGGCAAAACTATAGCTATCACTATAGCTAAACATGCAAAATCAGTGTGCATGCACAGCTAACACAAATTGGGTACTGAAATTTGATCCTAAGCAGTTATTACCTTCATTAATGATTGCTTCATCATCACACTTACATTAAACTGGTATGTCTCACACAGTCTTTCAGAGGATATAAAGTCACAGAGTGTCTCTTCAGCTAAAACCAATAAGGCGAAAAAGTTATGAGGAATTGTACACAGAAGCACAATAATTATATAATAATATTAAATTAAAATAATAAAAACAGGAAAGAAGGATCATAGCTAAGAGAGAGTAGGAGAGAGGGGAGGATGGTAACTCATACTCGGAAACCCAAAAGGGAGAAATCAGACAAGGCCCAAGCAAGGCAATCGGAGTGAGGGAAACTTGTCCATGGTTGCCAAACGTTGAGAAATTTGGCATGCAAATTACTCACAATACTGGACATTTGTTCATGAAGCATCATATCGGTCATACGTGTCTTCACCCCCTAGACTGCTTTGCGTTGGGTCTTCATCCCCTGGAAGCATAGGTCTGCGCACAGGGTGTGCCAGGTGTGCCCAGGCACACCCTAATCACTCCCTGCAGTGCAGATTCCCCCTGCTGCCCGGTGCTCCCTCCCACAGCATGGCTGGCTTGCCTCCTCTCCCATTGGCTACTGCAGTGGGCACACATAGATGATATTTCAGGATGTGTGGGGAAAGGGGTAATGTCATTTACTGGCCCCTTCCCTTTCTGAATGAACACAGTGAGAGATCGGTACCATGTTTTTGAGCTTTCAGGTGCACACCCTAATGCAACAGGCTGTGCACACCTATGCCTGGAAGGCTACGCATTGGGTCTTCCAGGCTTGAGCTATAGTCTGATTGGCCACAAAAAAAAGATATGTGGCCAGCTTCTGCTGTGAAGAGTACAAGTGAGATATTGGACAATGTAATAGGGTTGACTTTGCTCCCTTACGGATTGTTAGATGGAAGAATGTCTGTGTTTTAATATAGGCATACTATATGCTAAAATTAGTTATACCATTATCTTAATTAACACTACCAGGTGTCACCGAGAGAGGTCACTGAAGGGCCCCATCAACGTTCTTCTTTAGGGTCCCATGAATTGTAGTTACAACCCTGCCTGTGTACCCTTATATATTACTGTAATTGATAAAAGCATACATGTAACTAAAAAGTAAGGGCTGTAAAGATAACAGGAAAGAAAAATAAAGTTAAGACTATCGTCCTGCCACAACAGGCATGTAAACAGTCTTTCAGTGCTGTTAAGTAGCAATGCAGGCAATGTGAGATACTGAAGGAAATTTCTCTCAAATGTGAATTGAATTGTCTTTATAATTGAGCGTCTGTCATATAGTGCAGCTGGGGAGCTAAAGATAATATGCTGGCAGGAACCAAATGGAAGGAAAAGCTGGAAATAAGCTTGTCTGTTAGACAACAACACACTTTTGGCGTTCAGTAGTTTGGATATTAGACGAAGGACGTTATGTTGATGAATATGTTTGGGCTCCATATTGAGGGCCTCTGTGCCAACCACATTTTTTCCTGGCTAATACACTTATCGCAGATATGCCAGAGCTCTAACCTTCTACAGAATAAAAAAGGTTTCTCGCCATTTGCATAATGAATGATTTTAAAATTGGACAGAGCGCAACACCCAGAATATAGTATGAAATGCTAATTCTTCAAAGCACTTTGAGGAGGATGGACAAGATTAATGACAATCCAATGCACTTTAAATGGTGTGGAAGAAACTTGGAAATTAGCTCTTTGGATTTTAAACATAATACTTTTACTTAACTTAAAAGAAGTTATTCAGGCACAAAACACAGAGTTGAGCTGCCTTTAATCAAAATTAACATCACTGCACACTTTTCACATCCATCAATTGCATGTGTGTGAAGATAAGATCTTTGGGAAGTTTTGGATTGCTGAGCTGTTACAAGAGGCACTTTTAAATGAGCTAAATATTTCCATTAGTGCTCTTTAGTAGAGTTGAGCGGACACCGAACCCGAACTCCGAACCCCATTGTAGTCAATAGGACACGGACTTTTAGAAAAAAAAATGCGCGGAGGTCCCAGCAAATTCAATAACCAGACCCTTTAGGTCGGGTATGGATATTAAGGGGAACCCCGCCGTAAATTTAAAAAAAAAATGACGTGCGGTTCCCCCTAAATATCCATAACCAGACCCGTTATCCGAGCACGTTGACCTGGCCGGACGCAGAAAAGAGGGGGGGACAGAGTGCGGCCCCCCCCTCTCCTGAACCGCACCAGGCCACATGCCCTCAACATGGGGAGGATGTCCCCATGTTGATGGGGACAAGGGTCTCATCCCCACAACCCTTGCCCGGTGGTTGTGGGGGTATGCGGGCGGGAGGCTTATCAGAATCTGGAAGACCCCTTTAACAAAGGGGACCCCCAGATCCTGCCCCCCCCTGTGTGAAATGGTAATGGGGTACCATTTCACGAAGGAAGTGTAAATTCTTGTAAAAAAAAAACACACACACCGTAGAATAAAGTTCTTTATTAATAAGAAAAAAACTCCAGCGGTGATAATCCACTCGTTCCCGGGGTCTTCCAGATTTTGATAAGCCTCCCGCCCTCATACCCCCACAACCACCGGGCAAGGGTTGTGGGGATGAGACCCTTGTCCCCATCAACATGGGGACATCCTCCCCATGTTGAGGGCATGTGGCCTGGTGCGGTTCAGGAGAGGAGGGGGCCGCACTCTGTCCCCCCTCTTTTCTGCGGCCGGCCAGGTCAACGTGCTCGGATAACGGGTCTGGTTATGGATATTTAGGGGGAACCGCACGTATTTTTTTTAAAAAAATTGCCGGCAGGGTTCCCCTTAATATCCATACCAGACCTGAAGGGTCTGGTTATGGATATTTAGGGGGTACCGCACGTCATTTTTTTTTTAAATTGACGGCGGGGTTCCCCTTAATATCCATACCAGACCTAAAGGGTCTGGTTATTGAATTTGCAGGGACCTCCGCGCATTTTTTTTTCCCCGAACTCCGATCCCGGACCCAAACTTTTTCCAATTATTCGGGTTCGGGTCCGGGTCCGGGAAAACCCCAAAGTCCGTACCGAACCCAAACTTTACAGTTCGGGTTCGCTCAACTCTACTCTTTAGTGTTAATGCTTAGAATACCAGCACCATCACAAATTAACCGCAATTTAATGCTTATTGAAAGAAACAGCTGGCTACAGTTAGGTAGGACTTGTAAACTTCTACATGCTATACATGCTTGACGTTTTTGATCCATTGATCTCTCTATCACAGAAAATAGGAAAACCTTTTGTACTGTGTGATAAAAATGTATTTAAAGGTGCCAACATCCCTTGTCACAAGTCTAAAAAAATACAGGAATGCTGGCTTTTCAGGTGGTACTTCTGTCTTTTCCGTTAAAATTTCTACTATTCCTGTTCCTGTTCCTTAGTCCTACTGTCCACTTTACTCAGCTGTTAGGATACCAGGCTTCTTCTATTCCCTGTGCTCTCCACACAGCATCTTAACATACTATTAATTCCCTCTGATGAGCTGTGCATATCCTGGTGGGTATCAGCAGGTCTCCCCATAGATTGGACATACAGAACTAACCAATTTTTGGGATTTTGTGAGAGGCGAGAGGTATGTAGAGCCAGACACCCACCATCCCCGATACTTTGAAAGAAGAGAAGCATGGGTGGGACTTTAAATGAAGCATACATCCCAGGACATACACAGCTAGAATTGATTATGGCAGTATCCTGTTTCATTGGAACTTAAGACATTAAATAAAGGCATTGCAAATCAACAATTGACAGTCATTACTTTAATTATATATAAAATATGGTAACAGCAATGGTAACACAGCATACCTAGTATATTGGTTAAAAATTGAATAATACATAAAATATAACCATATTAGTAGCAAGGTAAAATAATATGATACGTTCATAATTGACACAATGCAACAGGGCAAGTTCATAGGTGTATCTCCATACTGGATATGTGTAGCCTAGATATGTTGGTACAATACAGTTGATATAGTAATGATTGCTGATAGTGGTGCAGTATATAGACAAGTGAGATAATAAGCTCAAGATAGCATGGTATGACAACATAATTAGTACCCAATAAAATAAAAAACAGTTAATTGGAGTGAGTCTCCATAATAGCTGTAGTCCCAATTGGTAGGTAGAGTCCAATTGGTATTTGGGGTAGTTGGTAAAAAGGTAGCATTAAATGTGCAGTGGGGCATCTATTGGCTCGATGCGTTTCCTGGTCATCAACACTCTTCAGGAGCAAGTATATGATGAATGTCTAAAATGTTAAAAAATAAAATTATGAAACTAAGAAAAACTCCAGACTACTTAACCACCTTCTAGTCTTGCCTGACCATTGCTGGGCTAAAGCTATCCTTCCCACATTTTAAAAGATTATGTATGATTATGTATAAATTGTGTCAGTTTCACACAATCCCAGTGGTGACTAAAAATATACAGTTGTGCTCAAAAGTTTCAGAAACCATGACATTTTGGTATTGATATTGACAATATGACTGATCATATGAAGCCATTTATTATCACATAGTTGTTTGGCTCCCTTTTAAATCACAAAGTTAACCTAAAACACCCAAATGGCCTTGATCAAAAGTTTACTATTCTGAAATGTTTGGCCTTGGTACAGATACACAAGGTGACACACACAGGTTAACATGGCAATTACACGTTAATTTCCCACATCCATGGCCTTTTTAACTGTAATTAATGTAAAATAGTAAAATTTTTGCTAGCTGCCACGTGGATGCACTGAGCATGCTATATACTGAGCCATGGGGAGCTAAAAAAATTGTCAAAATACCTGTGTAACAAGGTAATTCAACTTTATAAAGATGGGAAAGGATATATAATAGATATCAAAAAGCCTTGAATGTGTCAGTCATTACCGTTTAATCATTTATTGTTTGGGATACAAAGACCCATAACCTCAGAAGAAATACAGGCTGCTATGGATACTTGAACAAAAATGAGCTTCATGGTTGAGTTGCCAGGACGAAAAAAAAAGCCTTTACTGTACCAATGCCACAAAAAAACTGGTAATAATATGCCAGACAGCACCTCGACATGCCTCAAAGCTTCTGGCACACTCTAATCTGGAGTGAAGGCTTTGTTCTACTTCTTTATATTTTTCTTTATTAAATAAGGGTCAATGTGTTTTTTGTTTGTGGCATAGTATACAATTGCAATTCCTCTACTATAGCAATATATTAATTTCAGTTTTCTGGGTATTATACATTAAGTGCAACCCTATGTGGTATTTATGTGGCATTTAGAAAATTGGCTATCACTATGTATCTAAACTTTTTATAAATCCCTAAATAGAACCTCAGACTTGATGAAGACAATTCAAAAAATATATCCTTAATTTTTTTGCTCAGTTTGATAAGATTTGATATTTAAAGTCACGTGGCTCAAGAAGATCTGTATGCCTGCTTTGTAAATGCTTTGTAAATTGTCTATAATTAAAAAAAACGTTAGACACGTCCTAGCCTTCATATTGTATTGCCACATGCAGCTGACCCTTTCTCACAATACTATCACGCTATATCTAGATCGCGTCCAGCATTTCCTGTCCCTGCAGGACCCCAGTAAACCGTCAGTATTCTTGAGCCCATGCAGTCAAGTCCCTCCTACACGGCATACAGAAGCACCAACCTGTAGTCAGTGGCAAGCGCCTACCTTTCAAGGATGCCCTCTTTAGGGACATGTCTGAAATCCTTACTCATTCCCCGTTTAGGGCTTTGCCCAGCCTAGTCACACAAATAGCCATCTACCAGGCCTTCTACGGTTCCCTACGACCTAGTGAATTTACAGTCAGTGGCTCCGGCAGTCAGACACTGCTCCAACGCCACCCAACTCACTTTCGAACCACTACACTCTCACAGTCTGCAAACGCAACAAACCAGCCCCGGGGTTGACATCAACCTGTTTCAGACTAACAACGCCTGACGCCTAGTGACAGTGCTCGACCGACTACTGCTCCATCTACCCAGCCAATCTGATGGTAGCTCCTTTCTAAGCCAGCTCCCTGAGTGGCAGCCAGTTTGTCAAGAATGTCAGAATCCTCCTAAGCAACTTGGGCTTCAAACCCCAGTCAGTTCTCTGGACATTCTTTCCGAATTAGAGCAACCTCAGCTGCCTCCCAGCAGGGAGTACCAGACCATGTAATCAAGATACTAGGCCAATGGAAGTCTCCTTGTTTTGCCACATACATCCCAAATCCTCAGAAAGAAATGGCACAAGCCTTTACTAAGCTGGCTCAATAAATACAAGAAATCAATAAAAGCTATTTCCCTATCTGAGTCTTTTGCCCCCTTTTCTTGGCATACTGACCAGACCACCACCTATTTATTTTGTCTTGTCACGTGTTTATGTGATCCACATCTCTCTCGGTCAGAGGGCCACGACCATAAATTAGAAGGTCAATATGGTGGCCTAAGTTGATGGGAGGAGCCCGGAGGGTATTTAAGCCCACTCACACATGCTCTTTGTCGGTTCAGTGTGCGGTAATACACATGACTGGGCCGACTCTTCCTAGCTCACCTTATTTCTGTGAGTCTACGCATTCAATCGCATTCGACACCCTCCCGCCTTTCCCTTTTTCAGGGCACTTCTCAGCATATCCTTCTTCAATTAACTACCCATTACTTACCTTGGGTATGCCCCCTTTTCTTGGCATACTGACCAGACCACCAAGGCACACTTCAGGTCTATTTATGTTGTAAGTCTTGTCGCGTGTTTATGTGATCCACATCTCTCTCGGGCAGAGGGCCACGACCATAAATATATATATATATATATATATATCAACTTTTTCTACCAGCCTTTAGTTTTTTCTGCTAGTTTTTCTAAACTGAATGTGCATAGACAGCTGGCTCACACACACGTTTGGTTAGAGTAGAAGCTTGCTGAAAGGAGAATAGAAATACCATGGTTTACTGACCTGATGTCATTTTGGTTGATCTGATATGGTTCTTGATAATGTTATAATTGTCTGTAACTGGTTCTTTCTAATGAGTTTGCTCATCTTTTCTATGTATAGTACACTGTACTAATGTATATTAATTGTCAATGAGTACAGATGAATCCATTAAAAATACAGCCATCTGGTATAGCAAGATACTGCCACTGTCATATTCAATAAGAAATCCCGAGCATTCTTCAATTTATCTTCTCAGGGGTTGAACTGTAAATATAATCATATTGCCACTCTCTAACAAAAAAGCACAACAACCTCTCATTGACTCAGATAATCTAAAAATCAATCATGGCAGCGTACCTAGAGCATTTGGCATCAGGGGCAGATTCTATATCTGGCAACCCCCACTTTAAAATGTAAAAACACTCCACTGTGCTCCCTGCATATCTCTGTACTCCCCAATACCTCTTTGTCACTACTGTGTATCCCCTCTCCACAACTGCACCTCTGGACCCCTTTACATTATAAAGCCGCTTGCAGCTCTGGACCCTTTTACTACACAGCACCCCCACAGGTTTGGAACCCTGCACATTACACAAACCCACCCCAGCTCCTCTGGACCCCTGCACATTACACATTGCCCCCCAGGCTCAGGACCCTTGCACATTGCCCCCCAGCCTTGGACCCCTGTACATTACACATTGCCCCCCCAGCTTGGGACCCCTGTACATTACACATTGCCCCCCCAGCTCGGGACCCCTGCACATTACAAATTGCCCCCCAGCTCGGGACCCCTGCTTGTGACCTCTGCACATTGATTCCCACCCAGCTCTGGACCCCTGCACATTGACCCCCACCTCCAGCTCTGGACCCCTGCACATTGATTCCCACACAGCTCTGGACCCCTGCACATTGACCCCCAGCTCTGAACCCCTGCACATTGACCCCCACCCAGCTCTGTACCCCTGCACATTGACCCCCCACCCAGCTCTGGACCCCTGCACATTACACAGCCCCACTCCAGCTCTGGACCCCTGCCCATTACACATTCCCCCATCTCCGGACCCCTGCACATTACACATTGCCCCCCCAGCTCGGGACCCCTGCACATCCTCTCTCCAGCTCCACACAACACTGTCTCCCCTGCTGTGCGGTGTAATGTGATAGAGGTGGCCGGTCCTGAGTGTCAGTCACCCGGGTACGGTCTGCACACTGGCACCCCGCACCCGGTTACAGCTCACCTCTCACTCTCCCTGACCTGGATG
Organism: Rana temporaria; assembly: GCF_905171775.1. Taxonomy (NCBI): domain Eukaryota; kingdom Metazoa; phylum Chordata; class Amphibia; order Anura; family Ranidae; genus Rana; species Rana temporaria. The sequence goes on along the minus strand of NC_053492.1, from coordinate 132,138,717 downwards.
TCACAGCGCCGCCGCTGCTGCCTGTAACTGTCGGCCGGCTTTACTCGTGGGGGCGCCGGGCTGACACTCCGCTAATGTGTGGCACCAGTTGTGGAACGCACCCCCGCCCCCCCCCTTGATACTCCTGTGGATGGCTGATTACCTTAAAGGGCTGCCTATTGTCAAAGCTAATCAGGGATGAGTCTTATCCTTCCAGACTATGACCCTCACAATCTCCATATTATTGTGCTTTCAATAGCTAATTTCTAATGGTAGAATGATTACAACCTTGTAACTTGTTTACCCTTTTTGTCTGGCTGTCTGTCTGTAACCATACTACAGCTGCAAGGTAAAATTAAAGGCAGCATACAAAAAAAAAAACACTGTTGAAAAATATGTGACATAACAAGGCAGCCATGCTGGCAGTGCCTTAAAGTATATGAAAGTTGACTGTTTAACTGGAGCACCGGCCTCTACAAATACTGATTATCATAGCTTTTTAGGTTTGCCAATACCAAAAACGATAATTAAAATGATTTTGCTATGGAGATTAGTATTTTTCAATGCACAGCTAACGTTGTATCCAGTAAAAATAAAAATTCCTAAAAATGCCATTGATAGGTTAGGTGCAAAAAAGATTAGGTAATTCTGCTAAGTGTAAATCAGGTTAACGTTACAACATTTTTGAGTAAAAAAAAAATTATTATTTCCCTTCACTTTCTGTACTGGAGACAATGGACATAAAGATCAATAGAGAGGCTGATTCTCCCCTACTAAGAACACAGACAGCAATATAATCCTGACAGTGGTTCTATTTCTAACACATACTATCAAAAACTAAGGAAGAAAAGTGGGGCTTTCATTACACTTCAAAATGAAAGTGGAACTAGACCCGTCTCTAACAATTTTCCAAAACAGTTACATTCAAGACATGCCATTGATGATAACTGTCACAACTGCTTGTGCTCCCAACTGAACTGTCAAGCCATAAAATATCTGGTGTCACAACTGATTACATGTGCAGCACCATGGCAACTGCAGATCAAACTGAGGCTAAAATAGCAACGTCCTTAGCCGTAAAGGATAAGAGGGTTTAGTTCAATTTTAAGTGTAATATATTTAATTTCTGCCATTTTCTCAAGGTCTGCACCAGAGACAGATTAGGATATATTAAAGAAAATAAAAATTGCTCCACTGATACAAAGGAGAGGAGAGGGTTTCACGAGTAAAAAAAAACAACATGTGGCCGGGATAGCATTAATCTTTCTTCAGTGTAAACTGAAGCTCTATCTGTATGGAGAATTAGGATTCTTACTTTCTTATTTGTAACATCATGAAATAACTGCACAAAAAATCACTTTAGAACATGAGTATATTTGCACATCCACAAGTCCATCATCCTCCTTTATCTATTAAAGAATGAAGCCACCACTGCTGATACCTCTAAAAGGAGGCAGTAAATACTCAGTTCTCCAGGTAGTCATGCCATCCAATACCACTCCACCAAAGGTTCTGAAAAACTGACACTTCCAGGAGCGTACCTTAAAGCTGTCACTGGTTCTTCAATCTGACCTCACACCACCACTCTCTCCTACAAGACGTGTGATTAGAGGACAAAAGGAGAAGGGGATTTTCCCTAACTTGGATACAGACCGTAATACAAATATGAAAGGTTCTAACCCCTCACTACTATCCAAAAACTAAGGCATAAAAAAAAAAAAAAAAGAAACTGCAGGGCCAGATATGCCGGAACCTGCCTAACAGACCGGACTTTAGAGGCATAGGCATAGGAGACATACATTTCATAAAATATAATCTTTATTATAGAAAATTCAAAAAAATAAAGGCCATAGTGTCTAAAATGTATCCACAGATAAATGTTGCAAAATATACTTTACTCTGGTACCGGAAGACTCAAAATATGTAAGTATCAAGGCATATACAACATTTATGGTAGCCTAATCTGGTAGCAAAGCCAATAAGGAACAGTCTAGGTGCAGGTATATGGGCACCTGGACCCACAGCCAGCAGCAGGAACCTGCCAGGGTAGAAATGTAAGGGCAGGCTATATGCTTTGCTTAATAGAGATAGGTGCAATATTGGGCCACCATTAATGATCTTGCATACCCTATACAGTGAGGTATAGGCAATGGACCCAGACAAGTCACAACATTCAGTTGAAAAGATATAGAAAGCCCAATTTTATAATAGATAGAATGAACTACAGAATCAGTAGCTATTAGTTGCCCATCAGCCCTGGAGTTATACCAAATGTCCAAGAATGCCCTCCGACACTGTCCACTCAGCTGAGAGGATGGTGTCGGAGGGCATTTGTGGACATTTAATATAATTCCAGGAATGATTTTACAGTGGCACCACGACATTGCAATGTGGCTTCACATATATTTACAAACCCATGCAACTGAGTCCCCTGGTTTTGTCAAAAGCAGATAACTACATTCTTTTTGCTGGAAAACTAGACTGAGTAAGGGGAATATTTTTTATTATTTGCTATCATCACTGGGACATATCCCATGCTAGCGGTATTGGTCGCTGAGACAGGAAATGAGGGAAAATACCCACAGTGGCATAAAAGTTCCCTGTGAAAGCTTGACAGATTTAACTAGCAGTGATTATGTGCTACCCTTGGACACAACCATTTTAACTAAGTGGCAATTATTAATCACTTATTTTTTTAAGCATTTAGGCATGCTAACATGTTTAAAAACCTTGGACTCATCTAGTGTAAAAAAAATAAAGGTCAGTCTTTAGAAAACAATCCAGCCGCTAAAAGCTCCACTTTTACCTAATGTACAAATACATATAAATATTTTAAAACCATGCAGTGATTATCTCTCACAGCACTATATTTTGCTAGATTTAAGTATACTAATAAAGTGGAATTCCAGCTCAAACCTCTTTTATCATTTCAGAGCAGATGAGCAGCAGTTTTATCTATTTATTTTTTATTATACAGTAGTCTGTGTCCTCTTTGAAGGGATGCCCCCCCCCACTTCCTGTCCTGGAGTGTATTTACTACGGAGAGAGAATTTCCCTAATTTGAGGGGAAATTCCAGCAATCACAGTTGTCACTGAAAATGTACTTACATTTCCTATTCCAGTGACAACTTTTGGTAGTGGTGAAAGTGGTAACTAGGACAGAAGATGATAAAACTTTCTATAATGAAACCCTGAAAGGAGTTTTAACCCCATACCCTGCCCAATGTTAGAAAATGGCTTGGGATGAAATTACACTTTAACTGCAGATTTTCAGCCTGACCATGTTAGTTCAAATTGTCATAAGATTTCTATGTTGACTTGAATGAGGGAACTTATGTCCAACATTCAATTTAGCTTATTACAACAAACATGTCTCAGAATAAGAAGTACATCTACAGTCATGGCCGAAAATCTCTGTGAGAAAATCAAGTATTTCTCACAGAAAAGTATTGAAGTAACACATGTTTTGCTATACACATGTTTATTCCCTTTGTGTGTACTGGAACAAAACAAAAAAAAGAAGGAAAAAAGGCAAATTGGACATAATGTCACACAAAACTCCAAAAATGGGCTGGTCAAACTTCTTGGCATTTTTAACTTAATATTTGGTTGCACACCCTTTGGTAAAAATAACTGAAATTAGTCGCTTCCTATAACCATCAATAAGCTTCTTACACCTCTCACCCGGAATTTTGGACCACTCTTCCTGAAAACTGCTCCGGGTCTCTCTTATTGGAAGGGCGCCTTTTCTCAACAGCAATTTTAACATCTCTCCACAGGTGTTCAATGGGATTTAGATCTGGACTCATTGCTGGCCACTTTAGAACTCTCCAGTTAATGCCATCCATTTCTGGGTGTTTTTTAACGTATGTTTGGAGTCATTGTCCTGCTGAAAGACCAAAGATCTTGGACGCAAACCCAGCTTTCTGACACTGGGCTCTACACTGCGACCCAAAATCCTTTGGTAATCCTCAGATTTCGTGATGCCTTGCACACATTCAAGACACCCAGTGCCAGAGGCAACAAAACAACCCCAAAAAAATCATTGAACCTCCACCATATTTCACTGTAGGTACTGTGTTCTTTACTTTGTAGGCCTCATTTCATTTTCGGTAAACAGTAGAATGATGTGCTTTACCAAAATTCTCTATCTTGGTCTCATCTGTCCACAAGATGTTTTCCCAGGAGGATTTTGGCTTACTTAAGTACATTTTGGCAAACTGTAGTCTTGCTTTTTTATGTCTTTGTGTCAGCAGTGGGGTCCTCCTGGGTCTCCTGCCATAGCGTTTAATTTCATTTTTTATTTTTTTTAAACCACTTCAGACTCAACCACAGCAAGAGACTTGCTCATGATTTTATTCATTAATTCCGTCTCTACTTCGGTTTTGCATCATTTGTGGTATTCCGAATGCTAATTTATATATTTATCTTTTACTTAATTATTTTATTAATTATTATTTTACCTATCAAATCTAATTATAATTATAAACTATACCCACCCCCATCCCCTAATGGTTTGTTCCCTCCTTTTTATCTTCTTTCATCATCTATTGTCCATTATTATTTTTTCCAAGTATTGCTCCGATGATTTAAATTCTTTCCACTGTCTCCATCTCTTATTGTATTTATTGAGTTGGCCCTCATCGCAACTACATAGATATTCCATTTTATTATAGTTTTCCACTCTTTCGAACCATTCTTTTATATCTGGTTTTCTTGTACTTAGCCAATTTTTTGGTATCAGTCCTTTTGCGGCATTTATCAATGGTGGAATTAATATTTTCCTGTAACTTATATTTGATTCTTTTGATTCGTGGAACAGACAAGCTTGTATGCTATTAGGTATCTTTTTTCCAGTTATTACTTCCATATATTCCAGGATTTCCTGCCAGTATTCCTTTATCTTTGTACAGTCCCACCATATATGTGTAGTTGTTCCAATGTGCCCACAATTGTCTTTACTAAATTTATGAATCACTTCAGGCGTCCAATGCCATCTCGAAATGCATTTATAGTTCATTTCAATTGTATTCATATCAGTTACAGTGTTATGTACGGATGCTATTATTCTTTCAACTTGTTGATCTTCAAATTTCTTATTTATTTATTTTTCCCATTTCTCTATAAAATATGTTTTTCCTTGTAGCTCTAATTCTGTCAAAATTTGATATACTCTTGATATCACGTGCCTTAGTGGGGTTTGTATAGTACATAGTTTTTTTAATGCTGTTAATTCCTTTCCATCTCTTATAGGTGAGGGTATTGAGTTTAGCAGATGTTTTAATTGCAAAAAGTCCCATTCATTGATGTCCCACCTGTTTTTTTCCTTTATATCTTGGAGTGTTTTTATCTTTCCCTGTTCTGTAATGTCCTTTATTTGTGATGCCCCCATTTTATTTCCCACCCGAGTCCCTTTCCCAGGTGTAAAAAAATTAGGTGAATTAGGTGAATTATAGATCCATTTATTCTGTCTGTAAATTAAATCCCATATTTAAAAAAAAAAAACGTGTTATATATGAAGTGCTGTATTACTTATAATATTTTCCATTTGAACCCATGTTTTTTCTTTCTCTTTATCTTTTTTTCCCCATTCTACCATTCGTGCAATAATCGTGGCCTTGTAATATCTATTTATATCCGGTGCTGCTAATCCTCCTTGTTTTTTTCCTCTTGTTAATGTTGCGAAATTCACCCTTGGCTTTTTATTTTTCCATGTGTTCTGTCAACATTATTTTGATAATCTTAAAAAAACTCTGTGGAATATCTATGGGTAACATCTGGAATTTAAATGTTATTTTTGGGAGGATAGCCATCGTAAAAAAAATGTATCCTTCTTAACCATGAAAGTGATCTTGTTGTATTCTTTTTTAGATCATTTTTTTATCTCATTTAAGAGAGGAATATAGTTAGCAAGGTACAGGCTATCTACTGTAGATGTAAACTTAACTCCCAGATAGGTCAACTATCCTCTCACGCACGTAAATGGATATTGTTTTTGCAACATAAGTTCTTCTTTTTTCTCCACCCCTATATTTAAAATTTCTGTTTTTATAGGATTTATTTTGAAGTTCAAAAGTTCTCCGTACTTTTTGATTTTCTTAACTATATTTGGCAAGGTCACTCTTGGATTAGTTATATACATTAAGATATCATCGGCATATGCCGTTACTTTGTGTTCTTCTTTGCCTATTCTGGTCTCCTCTATATTTTGATTATTTCGCAACGTTGCCAAAAAAGGTTCCTGGGTTAATACATATAGAAATGGCGAGAGCGGGCACCCTTGTCTAGTCCCGTTATGCATTTCAAAGAGCAATGGCATTGTTTCATTTCATTTAAATGTAGACGGAAAGTTTGCGCTGACACTGATGCTCCCTGAACCTGCAGGACAACTTGAATTTCTTTGGAACTTGTTTGGGGCTGCTTATCCACCATCCGGACTATCCTGCGTTGCAACATTTCATCAATTTTTATTTTCCATCCAAGCCCAGAGAGATTAGCTACAGTGCCATGGGTTGCAAACTTCTTGATAATGTTGTGCACTGTGGACAAAGGTAAATCTAGATCTCTGGAGATGGACTTGTAACCTTGAGATTGTTGATATTTTTCCACAATTTTGGTTCTCAAGTCCCCAGACAGTTTTCTTCTCCTCTTTCTGTTGTCCATGCTTAGTGTGGCACACAATGCAAAGACTAAGTGAACTTCTTTCCTTTTTATCTGCTTTCAGGTGTGATTTTTATATTGTCCACACCTGTTAATTGCCCCAGATGAGTTTAAAGGAGCATCACATGCTTAAAAAAATCTTATTTATCCACAATTTTAAAGGGTGCCAAGAATTTTGACCAACCCATTTTTAGAGTTTTGTGTGACATTATGTCCAATTTTCCTCCCTTTTTTTGTTTTGTTCCAATACACACAAAGGGAATAAACATGTGTATAGCAAAACATGTGTTACTGCAATACTTTTCTGTGAGAAATACTTGATTTTCTGGAAAAAATTCTGGGGTGCCAACAATTTCAGCCATGGCATATCTATTTATCTATATATCTATCTATGAATGCTAAATGTTGTACCTTATTTTTTTTTCAAATATTTGCATAATTTATCCCATGGGTTTATCAACTTATGTATTAAAAAGTGTTACAATTTATTAAAAGTTGCTATATACCAGAAAGGTAGAATATTAAAAGCAGATGGAAAACTGATATACTAATTATAGTGTACACTAACTACATACTAATTATACACTGTCAGTTTTGGTTTACTGTGAAGTTGCAAACTAATACATTGTTACAGTCTTGTAGAGCACTATTCACTACTTTATACTTTCACAGCTTGGAAGCATTATTTGGGTGTTATATTAGTATAGTGTATATATGTTCTAAATCATACTTTTTACCACCTCTATCATACTTTGATTCCCACATGACCATGAAATGTACACCACAAACACTACTAAGAAACATGCAGGTACATATAATTCAATAGTATACATGATATCTGTGATTTTGTACAGCTATTTAATGTGAAGAAACTATAAGCTGAATGCCAGATATCATTTTACAAAATCAGCTTCAGGTGGATGAGGGATTGAGGAGAAAAGAGCGCAGTAACCGTTATAAAAAAGACATATACTGTATGTTTTTTTCTTTTTTTCTAATTCTCCTGTAACATTGTTTTATTAACTGAGCAGCACAGTGGCTTAGTGGTTAGTCCTTTTGCAGAACTAGGGACATTAATTTTAATCCTAACGGCAACACTTCCTGCATGTTCTCCCTTTACTTACATGGGTTTCCTCTTGGTTCTTTGGTTTAAACCCACACAAGACAAGCTGGTAGGTTAATTGGCGCATGTCTAAATTGGCCTTAGTATATATACATGTGACATAGGGACCTTAGATTGTAAGCTCCCTTATGGCAGAACAAAATTAACAAAAAACAGGCGCAAACAAGGAAAATCAGGAAGTCTTAATGGAAAAGTAATAATCACCAAACTGAGGCCTCAGCTCCCAAACTCAACAGACCAGATGAGAAAGAATATATAAAGACAAACAGGGAAGCGCTGATCCAAAGGGTATTAAAAACAATAATGGAAATTCCATTTGTAATGAAGTTTCTTTTATTGGCAAGAAGACAAAAAAGAAAATAATGTGTTATAGCTGCCAGAGAATGTGTTGTAGGTCCAGAACAAAGATCAATAGAAAGTTAAAAATACCAATAAAAATGATGATGTTGAAAAAAGCTTGCTTTAGTATTCACAAAACCTACAGTAACTGCAGGAACACTCAGGGGCCAGGAGATGTAGGAAGGAGACTGACCTGTCTCCAATGGTGGAATGAAAACACCAAATGTATGGTGTGCCTAGGGGTGCTCAGGGAGGAAGCTGGAGTGCCAAGGGTGAGGCACTGTCCACCAGCCCCAAGCCTCACTGCACAAAATGCCAGGAGATGGAACAAAGGGGGTCCAATCATGTAGCCTAAATATCCACTTGAGGGAAGCCACAGCATGGGCACCACTGCAGTAAGCCAAGGAGAACAGGAAAGCCTTCAGTAGTTCGACTTCCGGGTATCGGTGGCTGTGGTCACCTGAATGGCCTTGTCAAACCACCATGCAGTGACAGGCTCCAATGGGCTCCAACAGCGTTTCCACAGTCGGAAAGCCAGAAGGGAGATCTATATCCAGAGAAGGATGCTGGGGTCTTAAACAATGCAGGGACTACGTTTCTACCACCTACCCAAGGTGCACAAATCTCAGTCTAACCCCCCCCCCCCCCTGGGAAGGCCCAGTTAAGTTTCTAACCTGTCCCAATATATTGACAGGTTCCAGCTTTGCCGGTATGTAAATGTAGACAAACATGCATATAAATTGCATGTGAAATAAAAGAAAGTAATTTGTATAGTGATTTGCAAAATGACAGCCAGAAGTCATTGTGTGCAATCACTGGCAAGAAATGGACCTGACACAGTGTTTATTAACACCTTTCAGACAAGATAGAAAGATACATAGTAATATTATCTATTTATATCTAATTTGTTTTATTGTCAGAATGCAAATTAAATGGATGAGCTTCATTCCATATATAAGGTCAGTGAAAGAATAAAAAAAAATTGTTTATAGTCAACCATTTGGTTTTACCCTAATCAATTCTAATTAAATTAATTTCCCCCCTTCTTCCCATTTTTATTTTCCTGCTGACTTTGTGTTGTTTATTTCGACACTTCTAGACATTTGCAATGCTTTGTTCCAGAATCATAATTTTAGTGTAGTTTTAAACAGGACAATTTAATCTGTAATTATACTATTTAAAATGGCACTAAGATTACAATTCTGGCACAAAGCATTGCAAATATATTAATAAAAATAACTTACTCCTTCAGTAAAAAAATGTTGCTATATTTTGCCTATGGACTGCACAAAAAAAATAAAAAAATCTCAGTTCATCTAATGTTTTAGATGTGTTTTTCACACATTGGGAAGAGTGCCCACTGAGTTGACAATTATGAGAAAATGATGAATAAAAAGGCAAGACTCGAAATGCTGCGTTCTGTCGCTGCATAGAAATGCCCTGTGCTTGCATAACTGAGTAACATTCACACCCCTCATCCCTGCAAACGTGGACTGCAGAGAAATAGTGTGTCAGACCAGTTTTGTTATTGAGTGTTGATCACTGAATGCAACTCAGGTGTATTTTTGGATTGCACAGTGATATTTAGGAATCCTGCACAAGTTCTGCAAAATAAAAGTGGTCCCAGGACAAATAAAAAGGGTGGCAATGGTCATCAAGTCAAAAAAACTTTGCAACGTTTTTTACACTTTCTCACTTTATATCAACTAGTAATAAATGGTGGGTTTAGATATGCATTAAGAAATATGATTGAATCATATAATGTTAATATATCACAAGGGGTAATGTCGTTTGTTGGATTGAAAAAAAAAATATATATATATATATATTTAAAGATGAATTATGGAATGCAATATGAATATATTTTACAATTGTATGTATATATTATTAGATACATTTTAGTTTGCAGCCTTTCAGACACTTTTGTGCTTGAGCACACTGCTTGAACATAATGACATTCTTTGTAACTTTTTTAAATTGTTGGTAGTGATGGTTTTATTTAAGGTTTATTGGTTCTCTTATAAGCCTTTCTGTGCACTTATATACAAGATTCCTCAGGTTGAACAAGAATAGTAGACCATTTCCCACATTGAAATGTGTAGCAGGTGTCTTGTATTAGTGTTAGTGCTCAATATGGTTTGGAACAAGCATTTGACTAGAAGGCCAATGTCTCTACATCAAGTCTTAATGCAAATTAGTGCTTCCTTATTTCTATCAGACTAATTATATGCAAATTAGTCTCATACATATGCAGCATATATAATGTTCTTGTTGTAACCCTAGGCAGTATTCAGCACCTGAATCACATTTATTTTAACAAGAAATTAACAAACTAAAAAAAAAAAACTGAGCATGTTAATAGGAGTTAAAAACATAACATTGACCTACTTTAATCCAACTCAAGACCTTGCTGACTTTGGAGAAATCATAAATACCAACATAGTTGTACTGATCTTTCACAAAGACCACCCAAAATGTATCCCTGCTAGAATTTCCCAGAAAAAGAAGAAGGTGATTTATTCTGCTTGTACATACTCAGTACTGAAATATCACCTGTGAATAGACAGACTGTTTAAAGCAGGCCATTCATAGGGTCACACAATGCAATTGTCATCACAAATGAATAGCATGTGCCCTCAAGTGTTTTACTGTATAATACTCCTTTTGGCTAAGATCAAGTATAGTATTTGTTCTTTAAATTTTTCTGAGACAGAGTGCTGGTTCCCCTTGTTGTGTGGCCCACTAGTTAGTCATTTCTGATTTAATAGGGGGGGGGTATGGTGGGAGGGATTCTTTTCCTCCCAGGTTGATTCTGGCATAGTACACCAGGCTTGTCCCCAGTTAAAAATAGGACTCTCCCTAAGTGCTAATTCCTTTTTGGTAGGAATGAGGCAGCTTTTGTCTGGCCAGGGGCTAGGAGGTGCAAGTAGCCAGGGGTGCCAGAGACACTGACGATGAAGATTAGGAAAAAGGCTAGCCTGCAGTCCCCTCCAAAATGCCCCTGCTCTGGTTGTGTCTGTCACAATGGTTTTATAGGCATTATATAAACATACAACCTCTGTATTAACCTCTTTGCCACCGCGCCATAGACAAAAGACGTCTACAGCGTGGTCGAGTTGTTCTGGGAGGACGTCCCTGGGACGTCCTCCCAGAATCCTCCTCTCGCACGCCCCCTAGAAGACCCGGCGCATCACAGATCGCGGTAAATTGCCGCTGATAGCGGCTGTTTACCACGTGATCGCTCTGTCAAATGACGGAGCAATCACTTGTAAACAAACCGGCGTCATGTGATGACACCGGTTCCTCCCTCTCCTCTCTGTACCGATCGGTACAGTGTGAGAGGAGAGGGGGGAGAGCGGGAGCAGCAGCAGCAGCTGCTGTGGGCTGGATCTGTGACAAATGCAGTCACAGATCCAGCCATCCATCCCTCCCTGATCAATACTCTGCAATAACACCAATACTCTGCAAAACCCCCCATACTCTGCAATACCCCCCATACTCTGCAATACCCCCAATACTCTGCAATACCCCCAATACTCTGCAATACCCCCCATACTCTGCAATACCACCCATACTCTGCAATACCACCAATACTCTGCATGGGGTGATGCCCACTTACACTTACGCTGGCTTACGCCATCAAAAATTCGTTACGCTGGCGCATCTTGGTGAGTAATGGCTTTCTGAATACACTACATGCCTCTCCGCGCTGCGGCATAAATATGCGCCAATGTATCTGAATCCGGGCCACTATCTCCAAAAATTCCTATTTATTCTGAGTAGTCAATTGTCTGCTTAGTTTGTCTTTTTCTTTATTGTAATACTTTAAGGACTGGAGTATCGTGTCTATTCTGGAAATTGTCCAACTAAATCCATTCAAATATACAACCTCTGTATATTCTTAGACAGAAAGAGAACAATGTTCCACGTTATAATTTATTATTAACATTAGAGTTTGGCTGTTTCAGTAGTTCCAATTTCAAGTATTGCAGACAGTAACAAAAGTATTTTGTAGCCAAGTGGAATGAGGTAGCAGGAAAGGGAAGGGGGAAAGTTGACTTTCGGCCAAAACATTTCTTCTTAGCTTTTGATAGAACGTAGAAGGTTCAGAATGTCTGTCATGTTTTTATTGTTTTTTCTTCATAGAGAGATGTTCTCTTACTTTCTGTCCAAGTGATCATCGAGGTCAGGTTCTTTTTTTTTTTTTTTTAGAGTAAAGAGTAAAAAAAAAAAAATTTATTTTTATTATTTTATATTAGAGACATGACTACTCAAGGTTATATGGTCGTTTTGGAGGAAGGATAGTAGAAGCAAGCTTTGTAATTGAAGTGTGTGACACGATACAGTTAGCAAAACAGCCAATGTTCCTGAGATACTCTGAACCCCTAAATGTCACTGACAATAACCTCCCCCCATGATATCAAAAACCAATTGAAGGAGTGTGTTGTATTGGTTGAATACCCCCCACCCAGAGGCATCTTTTATAATTAGCAAAAAAAAATACAGCCAAAGAGCTGTACTTACAAATAGCCAGAAGCTAGATCGTAAAAACAGAGCATACTGTTTTGTGTGTCAAGCCTTGTCTACAGAGAAAACTTGTAAATACTGTAGGCTTCAATTCGTAGAATAGCAATCGCAGAATGAATTTGGTATAGTATTTCAATGCCTAACGATCTGAAAGATTCTGTTTATTTGCCAGTTCTACTTACATTTTGCTATATGAACAAAGCACAGGTGCTATGTTTTATTAGTATAATTTTAAGGTATCATTACAGAGACTCATTATATGTTCTCCTCAAACTGTTAGTAGTTGAAAACTGGGCCATAGTGCCTGTGGATTGCACTGTTGTGTTTTGCTCTGCAAACCCAAAAGGGACTTGTGCAGAACTGTAAAGATAATCATTTGAGTTAAAAGGCCAACTCCAGAATTTTCTATTTCCCCCACTCCAGGGGTCCCTTTGAGGATCCCACTGGCTGGATTTTATGATATATTATATATGTTATATGGGTTTTCTACCTCCTTGGTCCTGTGCCAGTGGCAAGAGCACACTGGCATAGTGTAGCAATTTGTCCTTATTGTGAAAAAGATATGTAAGTAATGCACTCACAAGTAAAATTCTTACACAGTAAGCATGTAGTCAGAAACAATTACCGTATATACTCGAGTATAAGCCAACCCGAGTATAAGCCGAGGCACCTAATTTTACCACAAAAAACTGGGAAAACATATTGACTTGAGTATAAACCTAGGGTGAGAAATGCAGCAGCTACTAGTACGGTAAATTTCTTTAGTGTTCTAAGCAACCAGCATCCAGTATTAAGCCTGGTCAGACTTATCCCCTATATTCCTCTGCAATATAAGTCTGTATAAGGAGTAGGGATGAGCTGAACACCACCCCGTTCGGTTCGCACCAGAACCTTCGAACGGACCGAACGTTCGCGCAAACATTTAGAACCCCATTGATGTCTATGGGACTCGAGCGTTTGAATTCAAAAGTGCTCATGTTAAAGCCTAATATGCAAGTTATTGTTGTAAAATGTCTTTGAGAACCCGGGTCTTGCCCCAGGGAACATGTATCAATGGAAAAAAAGTTTTAAAAATGGCCGTTTTTTTCAGGAGCAGTGATTTTAATGATGCTTAAATAAAAAAAATAAAAAAATGAAAAATTCCTTTAAATATTGTACCTGCTGGGTGTCTAAAGTATGCCTGTGAAAACGTCTTTGAGAGCCCGGGTCTTGCCCCAGGGAACATGTATCAATGGAAAAAAAGTTTTCAAAACGGTCATTTTTTTCAGGACTCCTGAAAAAACGTCTGTTTTTAAAACGTTTTTTCCATTAATACATTTCCCTTGGGCAAGACCCGGGTTCTCAAAGATGTTTTCACAGGCATACTATAGACACCCAGCAGGTACAATATTTAAAGGAATTTTTCATTTTTTATTTTTTTATTTAAGCATCGTTAAAATCACTGCTCCTGAATCTTTAGGTGCAAACTACAGAGCACATGGCCAGTACACACCAGGTAGCTTTAGGTGCAAACTACAGAGGACACAGGCAATAAACCACGTAAGAATACTGTAGCTAGCACAATCACCTGCCTGCCAGTAAATTAGGAAGAACTGATCTAGCTAAACTATACAGTGTATAAATATATGTACAACACCTGGGATGTATATATATCCTCTACACACTGTAACATTAACTGACTAGCCTGCCTGCCTGCTCTATCTACCTGCAAAAAAATGACACTCTCTCTGTCCTCTCTTAACCACCGCACCACACTACACAAGGCCGACCTGCAGGCAGTCTTTTATAGTGCGGGGCGTGTACTAAACCCCCTGAGCCATAATTGGCCAAAGCCACCCTGGCTTTGGCCAATTATGGCTCTCCGTTTTTTTGCAAGCTGTGATTGGCCAAGCATGCGGGTCATAGTGCATGCTTGGCTAATCATCAGCCAGCGATGCCGCAGTGAATTATGGTCTGTGAAACGAAGCTCATCCCCAATAAGGAGACTTTTGATAAACAGTGGTGGTTGCTCAGTTATTTCAGCACAGAGCACTGCAGTTGATGCGTAAGAAGTGTAATTTGTATTTGAGTCATAAATCCATGCAGAGATACAAAAAATAAACCTAAAATGGGGTGGAGACTATAAAGTATATCTCCAGTCAACTTTCTTAAGTGGATCCTGCAGAAGGGTTAGCATAGAAAGAGTCCTTTCTGGATATGACAGTGACAGAAACAGCCAGGTGTGAGCCACGACTACAACGTTCCAAGCTGCCCCAGGGACCATATCTTTGCGACTAAACCCCTCAGACCTATGTGGATCACCACATCCTAAAGTTCAGGCTTGTCATTCTAGGATAGTGTTCAGTGCTAGCAGCATTAGGGATAGGGAGTAAAGTGCTTTCTCAGAGAACACTTGTGTCATAGAGTGAAGTAAATCCTCTATGTCACCATCAGGTGGCAGAAGACTTAAATCACTTACTGTTCTGGGGCCACTCCGGTGTGTGCAGGTCTGATCGGAGCCGCTCCGGTGTGTGTGGGTGTTTTTCTGTCTCTCCGGGGCTGCTGTGTGCTTTTACTGTGACTGGTATGAGCCGTGGCTATAACAAAATGATGCAGACAAAAAACAATGCAGACGGCTGTTAGACCTCATATTCTGTATAGCATGACGATCCGCCTCCAGAGGTCTAACAGCGGCCTGCGTTGTTAATGAGTCATCGCCATTTTGTTGTAGCCGAGGCTCACACCAGTGGCAGTAAAAGCACACATCGGCCCCGGAGAGACAGAAAAACACCCGCACACACCGGAGCAGCCCCAGAACAGTAAGTGGGGACACTGACTCGAGTCTAAGTCGAAGGGGGCATTTTCAGCCTAAAAAATGGTCTGAAAAACTTGGCTTATACACAAGTATATACGGTAATAACCTGAAACTGCCACTATGAACAACAGTATGAGTGTCCAGCTGGAGTGGAGCTGGTGGCCACAGTGGATGTTCCTAGTTATTGGTTGCCTTTAACTACATGCTTACTGTGCAAGGATTTTACTTGAGTGCATTACTTTTTAGAAGAGTTGCAACTCTATACTAGTGTGCGCTTTTGATGCATGATATTTTCTGGTTTCAGAAGCACTCCTCTCTCTCCTCTCATGATCTACAAGGCAGACATTTTTGATGGTTCATTGATTATTTTAATGATTGCAACCAATATGCCTGTAACTTGAACTAACTCACTTTAGTAGAAAAGCATGTTTCAAAGTCATTTTATATTTTTCTAAGATGTTTTTATTGTGCTATGTGCAGATCAATGTCAATTATGGTCTTTTTTTTTTTACAAATGTAAATATCGCTTCACTGGATTCAGGAATCTGAAGTCAGCAGACCACCACTAAAATTAATTAATTTATTAGGAAAAAATAAATAAAACATTTGAAGAAAGTCCAGTCATGTGAATGGGCTTTCCTCCTGAGTATTTTTGCTAACTTAAAGGGGTTGTAAAGGTCAATTTTTTTCCCCTAAATAGCTTCCTTTACCTTAGTGCAGTCCTCCTTCACTTACCTCATCCTTCGATTTTGCTTTTAAATGTCCTTATTTCTTCTGAGAAATCCTCACTTCCTGTTCTTCTGCCTGTAACTCCTCACAGTAATGCAAGGTTTTCTCCCTGGTGTGGAGAAAGCCTCTTGAGGGGGAGGGGGAGGGGGCGAGCAGGAGTGTCAGGACGCCCACTAACACACAGCTCCTTTCTCTATCTGCAGAGTAGAGAGCATCCTGACCCTCCTGCTCGCCCCCTCCCCCCTCAAGAGGCTTTCTCCACACCAGGGAGAAAGCCTCGCATTACTGTGTTAGGTTACAGACAGAAGAACAGGAAGTGAGGATTTCTCAAAAGAAATAAGGACATTTAAAAGCAAAATCGAAGGATGAGGTAAGTGAAGGAGGACTGCACTAAGGTAATGGAAGCTATTTATGGAAACATTGTTTTACCTTGAGCCCTGGTTCACACTGGGCTGCGGGAGTGAAGCCGTGCGAGTTCAGCTGAACTCACACGATTTCACTCCCGCTGGCAGTCCCGATTTCGGCCGCGATTTAAGAGACATCTGTGCAGGTTTCTGCACAGATGTCTATGTAAATCACGGCCTGAAATCGCAAAAAGTAGTACAGGAACTACTTTTTGAAATCGGTGCAGCGCCGCAGATGCGGCGTCACACCGATTGGGACGGTGTCATTGCCGACAATTGCCGGCGATTTGAGATGCGATTTCACATGTGAAATCGCATCTCAAATCGAAGCAAATCGTACCCAGTGTGAACCTGGGCTTACAACCACTTTAAGTAGAGACAACTCTATAGGACACTGTAGGCTTCACACAGCAACCTGCATTTTATGTGTGAAGGAGTAACCTGGCAGAGTATAGCAGAGAGCAAATAGTGAAATCTACGATCTGTTATAAATCAACTCTTAATTCAAATACGTGGCTGAATCATAATGTCTTCTTATTTTATTCAGGCTATATGAAAAAAAACAAATATTCTAAATTATACAAAAAATATATATTTTATTAACTTTCCTATAATTTTTACTCCCATTATAATGACAAATTACTATGATATTCTCTAGTGACTTTCTGTTGTCAGGAGATATACTGTAGATGACTAAGGATTTTTGTCAGCATTTGGAATTTACTCAAAACCTTGTAAAATGTCTTGGATAAGTAAAATAAAATGTAAAACTGCTGCTCAACTGATTCTCTTGGACTTCTTACCTCTGGAATAAAACATCTTGTAGTTTGCTTTCCCCTGTATTTAGAAGAGAGGTTTGTTCAATTCTGTGTTTCTGCTACAGGCTCAAATCCATGTGATGGGCTTTTTATCCAATGCACAAAATCAAAAGGGAGCCACAGTTAAATAGCTGCTAACTTAAGCCTTTTCATTACAGAATTTTGTGTTTTGTATCTAATTCCCTTTTAAAAATATTCTTAATTACCATGTGCTTCCAAGTAGCACTATAATTATAATGAGGTTCTGAATTTTCCGTAAGGAAAACATTGTGTATTTGCCAGAGTCTTCGAGATAAGGATGGAAACATCTGTGCACTCCTGAGCATATCACTATGGGGAAAGAATTAAAAGCCGATATATGTACCTGCTTCATAGTTTTACAAGGCATGAAATATTTCGAAATGTCCCGCAATCAATGTAAATACAAATCTCAGTTTTGTCTACTATTTGTCTTTTGATTTGGTATCATTCAAAAAGCAATCATTTCAAAAGGATAGTAAAACAACAAAGCAGTCAGTAAGCATCTCTACAAAACATTATGGTTATTTATAAAGGGTTGAATAGTTAACTACTTGCCGACCAGCCGCCATCATTTTACGGCGGCAGGTCGGCTCCCCTGCGCGAGAGCCCGTACAATAATGTCGGCTCTCGCGCAGGCCACTAGGGGCGCCCCCCGCTCTCCCCCGAGTCCCGTGCGCGTGCCCGGTGGGCGCGATCGCTGCCGGGCACATGCGATCGCTCGTTACAGAGCGGGGAACGGGAGCTGTGTGTGTAAACAGTTAAAACACAGTTAAAACACACCCAGGGACATACTTAACCCCTTCCCCGCCCTAGTGTTAACCCCTTCACTGCCAGTGACATTTTTATAGTAATCCAATGCATTTTTATAGCACTGATCGCATTAAAAATGACAATGGTCCCAAAAATGTGTCAAAAGTGTCCGAAGTGTCCGCCATAATGTCGCAGTACCAAAAAAAATTGCTGATCGCCACCATTACTAGTAAAAAAAAATATTAATAAAAATGCCATAAAAATACCCCCTATTTTGTAAACGCTATAACTTTTGCGCAAACCAATCAATAAACGCTTATTGCGATTTTTTTTTTAGAAAAATATGTAGAAGAATACGTATCGGCCTAAACTGAGGAAAAAAAATGTTTTTTTTATATATTTTTGGGGGATATTTATTATAGCAAAAAGTTAAAAGTATAATTTTTTTTCAAAATTGTCGCTCTATTTTTTTTTATAGCATAAAAACTAAAAACCGCAGAGGTGATCAAATACCACCAAAAGAAAGCTCTATTTGTGGGGGGAAAAGGACGCCAATTTTGTTTGAGAGCCACTTTGCACGACCGCGCAATTGTCAGTTAAAGCGACGCAGTGCCGAATCGCAAAAAGTGCTCTGGTCTTTGACCAGCAATATGGTCCGGGGGTTAAGTGGTTAAAGTAATCCAAATGATTATTTCAGGCAGCATAGTGCTCTCTCCTCCCATCCAGTCACTCAACAGTCTTATAGCCTACTTACCTCTAATGCAGTGGTTCTCAACCTGGGGGTCGAATGATGATTTGCCAGGGGTCACCGAATCCTGGGCTGTTCCTGAAGCCCACACCCCTCTCCCAGTATTTTTGCGGCCACCTATCAGAGCTGTGCCTGGAGCCTGTGGCCGCCCAGCTGGGCTGTTTCTAGAGCCCGCGGCCGCCCACTTAGCCTCTTTGCAGGTGCCCATCTAGTTTACGGCATGGCTGGGGGGCAGAGACTAAAGAGCAGCTGACTGGAGAGGAATATGAAGTGGGAGGGGCTGGAGGAGACCCCATCTTCTGATTTAAGCATAGGTGTCACTGCTAGGAGACACAATGAGTAACACTACCTGTGATTAGAGTTGACATTAAATATCCCTACTACAGTTCTCAGATCAGATGATGACCTTGATCAAGAGCACCTGAGTTGGCTGATCAAAACTCCCCCACCACTGGCACTCATACCATAACCCCCCCCCCCCCACCAAGGAGTAAGAGAATACATGAAAGGGAGAGGAAAAGAGGGGGAGGAACAAAGAAAAAGGGAGAGACAAAATAAGAAAGATGGCTAGAGACAGGAATGGGGGGAAAAAACAAGAAATTAGGATAGAGAGAAATAAAAGGGAAAGAAAAGTACAAAGAGAAAGAGTGGTACATCTTAAAATGTACTATAAGGGGTTTTAACATTGTACAAGTGGAAGGGACTCAGGGAGCGCTAAATGTCCGTAAGCTAGGGCCGCAAATTACTTGCCTTGCATTAGGTGCTGACAACCCATGCTACAATTTTTTTTTCTGTTAGGGGTGCCCACAACTTGGGAAATTTTATGAAGGGTTCACGACACTAGAAAGGTTAAAAACCACTGCTCTAATGTAAAGCAGGTAATCTGGAAGGGAGTAGCAGGGTGAGCTGAGCTGAAAAAAAAATACTTAAATGACGTCAGTGATTCTGTTATAATTCTGTTATGAACTTTGATAATGAATTACCCCACAGTGTCTGCAACTACGGAGGGCAGTTAGGCCTTGTTTTACAGCTCATACTGTTTTGCAAGAATATGTAAATATGAGAATTTCAATGTTAGACTATTTTTATGCGGCACTTGGGAGATTTGCAATATACTTCCTGTCTTGAAAACACAAAGGGAAATGATAGCCTCCTCCCTTTCAAAGAAGAGGAAAACTCCATCTTAGACAGTTGCCAGAGGATTGGATGATTTATCCTTACCTTTTGCCCATGGTAACAATGATAACATTATGGATTTCTCCTCCTCTTTCTCATTGACAGTGCTAACCAAGACATATAGAAGGGGGAATTACTCCAGCATGGACTTGACATCTTGTACCACCTGACAATTGTATCCAAAATGAACAAAAACATTTTCCTTTTACATACACTTTACACAGTTTAGGTAGGCTGGAGTAAAAAGGGGTTAGATTTTGATATACTGTAGGCCAAACATTTTATCTTTGGAAAAGCCAAGACCCTGTCCCTGCCAGTTTTGCTGACAGCTTAGTCTGCATGTAAATGTGTAGTAAAATACCAATAATGCATTAGAAAAAAGAACCATGTTAATATTGCATATAAAATACAATAGTTTTGCAAAAGTGGTCCTTAAAGCAGAGGTCCGACGTAAAAAAATAAATAAATAAAAGCCAGCAGCTACAAACACTGTAGCTGACGACTTTTAATGAGAACGCACACCTGTCCTGGTTGCCCACGATGTCGGCTCCCTGAGGCCGATCCATCCCTTGGACCGCGTCCCGGCGCCGCCATTCTCACTAAGGGAAACACTGCTGCTTCACTGCCCATTTCCTACTGCGCATGCGTGAGTCGCAAGGTGCTTTATGAATGGGTGGCTGACTTCTGGTAAACACACTGTTCCCAGAAGTCAGCGCACCCCATTCCCCAGAAGACAACGCAAGAAGGACGAGACCGAGGAGCACCGTGGACAAGGAAGGGGCAGATTAGGAAGATCCATTTCTGCCATTTCTGGTAAGTATAATTTTTTTTGCGCCTTTTTTTTTAAGGGTGGACCTCCACTTTAAACATGGACATGTCTGAATGACAACATACACTAAATTGTCAAAAGTATTGGGACACCCTGCCTTTACACGCACATGCACTTTAATGGCATCCCGGTCTTAGTCCCTAGTGCTCAATATTGAGTTGGCCCACCCTTTGCAGCTATAACAGCTTCAACTCTTCTGGGAAGGTTGTCCACAAGGTTTAGGAGTGTGTCTATGAGAATGTTTGTCCATTTTTCCAGAAGCGCATTTGTGAGGTCAGGCATTGATGTTGGACAAGAAGGCCTGACTCGCAGTTTCTGCTCTAATTCATCCCAAAGGTGTACTATTGGGTTGAGGTCAGTACTCTGTGCAGCCCAGTCAAGTTCCTGCACCCCAAACTCACTCATCCATGTCTTTATGGACCTTGCTTTGACAATATAGTGTATGTCAGCATTTGTTCAAGTATAAAACAAAATGTCACCCAATAGTGTCATTGTATTCCTTTCTTGAAAACTACAGTAGGATAATGAACTTTCTCATCAGCACTTAGCTTGGAGGGTAATATGTGGGAGAATTACTGACTTTAAAAAAATATGCAGATCCAAAAACTCAGAAGTCCTTACTTAAATACTTGGTATGGGTCAGTGATTCTAAATATGTAAGTAAGGGGATCATTACTAAAATAGCACTATCAGCATTATCAGAAGGAGTCAGCAGTAGAAGCTTTCATGTTTACCTATTGACAGATTTACTTTAAAGTGTAAAAACAAACAAAAAAACAAACTTTAAAGCACACCTGTCTGCAGTTTTGCTTTAACCATAGAGACAAATAAGGCAGCTGTCCTGAATCCAGAGGTCCAGATTTCCTAAACCTGTGTTTAGCCCTGGGCTGGCTACCTGGGGTTGCCAGGTTTATAAGGCCGGGATAAATAATGTATTTGATATATTGGTTGTACAGAGTTCAGGTTTAGTATCTACCCCGCCCCAGTCACAGGATTCTGAGAGTAGCTGTTGGAGCTCTTCCATGTAAGTGCAGCAGGTGCTGCATGAAATTGTGTATGCCAAAAACAAAGGTCTGTTAAAGTGAGTAATTTGTGGATATGCTAGACCACCAATGTATGAAATCAATCAAAGCTTTTCCAAACTTTTTGGCAATATGGCATGGAATAGCAGAGAGCGAGAGAGAGAGAGATAGAGATAAACCTATGTGGAAATACAAGTGTCAGCACTTTTGGAAATCATACTGTAGTTCCATGAAACCAGCAACTCTCTTCCTCTCTGTCTTTATATGTGATATGCACTGCAATTTTGCTCTATATCATAGAGCCATTACTTCATCCCTTGATCACATTTTTAGAATAAATCCTTTTTTATGTTGCCTTTTATTTAAGAATTCTCTTGCATCGCATGTTAATATCCTGTTTCCTAACATCAATCAGTGTAAAAAGATTAGCTTTTATTTCAGTACTCAAGACATCCTTATTACTAGATATATGATTGAGATCTTTGAATTTCCTTAATTTTAACGTTTGTGCTATCCGAGTGGAAGTAGCAGACAGTTATAGATCAAAAGTGTGCCAGAGATTGCTCTTTGTGATGTGTTACATTGTACGTTATTAAGTCTGTGCAATTTATCTGACTAGAACACTGTCTAGGTGGTGAATGAATCCATTATTATAACTAAAATTGGCTGCCGAGTTCTTATTCCACGTACACACAACCATTTTTAATGTTCTAGAAAAAACAAAGTTTTTTTCGTCGTGATTCTTGTCGAGCTTGCCTTATTATTATTATACAGGATTTCTATAGCGCCAACAGTTTGCGCAGCGCTTTCTACCTTGCACACGATCATGAAAAAAAATGTTCGAGCAAAGCGCAGTGACGTACAACATGTACGACGGCACTATAAAGGGGAAGTTTCATTTAGATGGCGCCACCCTTTGTGCTGCTTTTGCTGATTTCGTGTTAGTAAGAGTTTGGTGAGAGACAACTTGCACTTTCCAGTCTTTGTGCATTTCAGTCTGTTACAGTGTGACGATTGTGCTATCTCCATTACAATCGATAGTTTTACCAGAACGAGCGCTCCCGTCTCATAACATGCTTCTGAGTATGCACGTTTTTTTCACGTCGTTAAAGCCTACACACGACAAAAAATTAGAGCATGTTCTAAATTTTTAATGCCCATTTTTCACGTCATAAAAAATGCTCTGGAGCCTATACACGATCGTTTTTAATGGCCATTTAAAAAAATGTCGTGTGTACACGGCATTAGAGTTATAAGATGTTATTATAGAGTTGATCATTGCAATGTATAAAATAATAGATGTTACAATTAATGGACACTTATATTTAAAATTATGCTAAACATATTTATCAAATGAATTAACCTGGCAATTATTAATAATTTTATGGAAATTATATTATTATCTTTTTTTTTTAATAAGTTTGTATTGTATAGAAATTGTGAATTACATAGAAATACAGAATTATCAGACATATAATTACAATATAATTGTTAGGAAAACAAATAGCAATAATATTTTATATATATATATATATATATATATATATATATATATATATATATATATATATATATATATATATATATATATAATTTATGTGGAGAAAAACGTTGAACAATAACTGCAAAACAGTACATATTTATAGATTACTACCAATTTTTGTAGGCCCGCTGTGTTTCGAACTTGTTGCATCTCGAAGGGTTGTGGTCTCTGGACCACTAGCGAACCCTATGGAGTATGGTGATTTAAATGGGCCCAGGTATGGCTATTGTGCGTAAGCAGGGATGTAGGGGGAATTTTAACTTGAGGAGTGCGGGGTATCCCGTAAGGGATCATGGGGGGTGAAAAAATGTGGGGAGAGGGGTTGTAGAGAGGGGTAGGAAATTATTTTAGTATGTATTAATAATCTCTTCAAATAGTTTATCCCAATCAGTGTATAATGTTCCAGTGGTGCTTTAATATAATACATATAGGTAGATGGCGCATAACCAGAAGAGCACAGTCAATAATTGAAAAGTAAACGTATCATAAGGTCCATGTCAATAACTTAAAAAATTAATAAATCAATAGTCCAATATAAGTCCAATAGCACTTTAGCGGCAGCAAAATCCTGAAGCAGAAGCGGACTCTGAAAGATATGTATAAACAAAAAGAGAAATGCGCCAAACTAAGTGCAGTAAGTGGGTATTTAATTCAAATAATTTGTACACAATAAGAATGGCTACTCACAAAACCAGTGATAACACAGGCATGTTAAGGAAAAACGGCTGGTCCGGTGTCACAACATGTCATCAACAGTTACAACAGGCTGGTCTCATATCCTGGTCCCCTGGGCGATGGAAATGGAGGTCCAAGGTGTTCAGGAGCCTTTGGGGAACCCCAGAGAGTACAGGAGCCGTGGATGCTGTTTCAAAAGCGGCGTGCGTTCCAGCGTGGATCCGATCTGATGAACCAGCGGAGGCTGAGAAACGCGTCATCCCATTGGCTGCCCGGAGTCCCTACGTCACTTCCGGTCGTACGGCGATACGTTGTGTTCCACGCTGGAACGCACGCCGCTTTTGAAACAGCATCCACGGCTCCTGTACTCTCTGGGGTTCCCCAAAGGCTCCTGAACACATTGGACCTCCATTTCCATCGCCCAGGGGACCAGCATATGAGACCAGCCTGTTGTAACTGTTGATGACATGTTGTGACACCGGACCAGCCGTTTTTCCTTAACATGCCTGTGTTATTACTGGTTTTGTGAGTAGCCATTCTTATTGATATTGGTGGGTGTAATGGCGCTAAAAACACTAGAAAAAAATTAAAAACAATAAATGATCCTCATCACTCGACCCATAAAATAATGGAGAAAGTTTCTTGGTAAATGCTCCAATGAATGTGAAATAAATGTGTCCCACTCTTGGCGAATCCTGGAATACCATCCAGCATCAACAAAAAATGTGGAGGATATTAATAGTGGCAAATAATAACAAATGATAGGTGAACAAACTGTGCCATGCCAATGCACAATGTTGCATCAATACAATCAAATGTGAAATATTTGGGTAACCAAATAAACATCAATATTAATGAAAAAACGGAAATCCAGTATATAAAAACACCAAAAAACAAAGGTCAAATAAAGTGCAGCGTGCAATAATTATAGTGTAACAAATTCCAAAGTGATCCGAAGTAGTTTAAAACAACATGCAAAAATTAAGCATGAAAATAAATCTAATTGTGAAAAAATGTCCAGTGAAATGAATAATGTTACATTAATAACAATGTCTCTAAAATTCACCAATAGAGGTTAAAAATAAAAGCACAGTGATAATGGTAAAGTGTCACAGTGCATATAAGGTGAAGAAAAAAACAATCATAAAAAATGTTCAGTGAAAAAGATAAGTGCTCCAAATCGCAAATCTTTAAAATCCACAGCGTTCAGTGATCAATCCTGGATGTGCATGCAAGCTTAGAACTTCCACCATCAGGATTCCCAGAAGTGTCCAACAAACTAGGTGTTCCAGCCCCTTACCTCAGAGCGGCTTGTATTTAAGCCTATATAGATGTCTCACAGGCAGTCAGCTGTTCATCCAGCTCCACAATCCCACGACCCAGTCACGGATGGTTGCAGTCTCTCAGAGGGAACATAAAGCAAGGGGAGCCTCCATGGTGTAGTAACATCAATGCATTTTATTGAAAAACAAATAGACACTCACATTTCTAGTAGTACAAAGTCGGCGTGTGTAAATCTTTGTGTCTCCCGCTCTGCGGCCGCGAGCGGGTGACGTCACCAGCAGCTCCTCCACGTCCTCACGCGTATCGCAACTGATTCACGTTGCTTACTCATAGGATCCTTGCGATACGCGTGAGGACGTGGAGGAGCTGCTGGTGACGTCACCCGCTCGCGGCCGCAGAGCGGGAGACACAAAGATTTACACACGCCGACTTTGTACTACTAGAAATGTGAGTGTCTATTTGTTTTTCAATAAAATGCATTGATGTTACTACACCATGGAGGCTCCCCTTGCTTTATGTTCCCTCTGAGAGACTGCAACCATCCGTGACTGGGTCGTGGGATTGTGGAGCTGGATGAACAGCTGACTGCCTGTGAGACATCTATATAGGCTTAAATACAAGCCGCTCTGAGGTAAGGGGCTGGAACACCTAGTTTGTTGGACACTTCTGGGAATCCTGATGGTGGAAGTTCTAAGCTTGCATGCACATCCAGGATTGATCACTGAACGCTGTGGATTTTAAAGATTTGCGATTTGGAGCACTTATCTTTTTCACTGAACATTTTTTATGATTGTTTTTTTCTTCACCTTATATGCACTGTGACACTTTACCATTATCACTGTGCTTTTATTTTTAACCTCTATTGGTGAATTTTAGAGACATTGTTATTAATGTAACATTATTCATTTCACTGGACATTTTTTCACAATTAGATTTATTTTCATGCTTAATTTTTGCATGTTGTTTTAAACTACTTCGGATCACTTTGGAATTTGTTACACTATAATTATTGCACGCTGCACTTTATTTGACCTTTGTTTTTTGGTGTTTTTATATACTGGATTTCCGTTTTTTCATTAATATTGATGTTTATTTGGTTACCCAAATATTTCACATTTGATTGTATTGATGCAACATTGTGCATTGGCATGGCACAGTTTGTTCACCTATCATTTGTTATTATTTGCCACTATTAATATCCTCCACATTTTTTGTTGATGCTGGATGGTATTCCAGGATTCGCCAAGAGTGGGACACATTTATTTCACATTCATTGGAGCATTTACCAAGAAACTTTCTCCATTATTTTATGGGTCGAGTGATGAGGATCATTTATTGTTTTTAATTTTTTTCTAGTGTTTTTAGCGCCATTACACCCACCAATATTCATATCTGTCTTGAGTGTGAGAACACTTTTCGTCGTGGCTGCTATTTTATTTTATTTATTTTAATTTTATTTTAGTTCCCTTTGAGTTCAGAATTATTCTTTATTAGGTGGATTTGCGCATTGGTTCCCCCTCTCATTATATTAGCCATTCTTATTGTGTACAAATTATTTGAATTAAATACCCACTTACTGCACTTAGTTTGGCGCATTTCTCTTTTTGTTTATACAGTGGTGCTTTAATGTGTATCAAAACCAAAAATATAACACGTGTTATGGGTATTTTACAGAAATTCTACCCAAAATGCAAAATTAAATGTATCAGTTTGCAGCCACATTGGTTTGCATCTTACTGTGTATGCCCAGGGGACTCAAGGTTTCTGTGCTCAGCAATTAAGTTCCCACCTACATCCATCTGCTTTGGCCACCATGAACAGAACCTCACAGCTAAGTCTTAATTTGTTTTACATTATGGTGCAGGTAGAACCTAAAAGAAAGCAGTGGGTGGTTCTAATAATTGGCACCTAAATGTCTGTTTTGCATGAAAATAAAATGTTAAAACTGAAAAAAACTAAGTGCAAGTAGTACTATGTGGCATTAGTGTTACTTGTAAATAGCAGCAGATCCCTATCTGTGTGCAATCGAACATATTCGCCAGCACACCAAGGATCATCCAATTACGTCCAAAAAAGTTTTATTACAAAAAAATCACATAACAAAAGTGCAACGTTTCGGGGGCCCCCTTCGTCAGGCATATGATGCCTCTCCAATTTATCACTGGTGGGTGAAAAGAGGTTATTCTTCTGGTGTGGGAGCCACTGTAAGACAATGACCTATGGCTATTTATGGGAGGGCACTAGCTCACACATCAAGTAGTACCATCATGAAAGCACCTAAACAAGTAGTACACATAGCATGTGGTCCCTGCATGCTAGTGGCCAACACATTTGTTTCCATTTTTAAATAATACAGTGTGATATGCTGAAAGCTATTTCAAGTTGAATATACTGTATATGACAGAAATTAATGCAGCTCTTTATTCATTGAAGTAGTGCTAAAGGTTTAAAACTTTTTTTTTTCGGGTAACCCCAAGCCAGACTCGGGATCGCCTCCCAGTGTCCACAGGCAGGGAGTTACTTACCTTGTCCCTGGATCCTGCGATTCCTCCCCGCTGTGTGATCGAGCTATGTCCTCGCTCGATTCACACAGTGCACGTGTGCCACCAAGCTCTGTTCCCTGCGACGTTACGACGCACAGGGGCGGAGATCGGCACCAAATTCAAAAAAGTAAATACACACAATACGTACAGTATACTGTAATCTTATAGATTACAGTACTGTATGAAATAAATACACACCCCCTTTGTCCCCAGTGGCCTGTCCAGTGTCCTGCATGTATTTTTATATAATAAAAACTGTTCTTTCTGCCTGGAAACTGGAGATTGTCCACAGCAACCAAAAAGTGTCCCTTTACATCAAAAGTGGTTTTAGACCAGCTAGAAAACAGCGATAATAAATTAGAATCACTTGCAGAATTGAGTAATAGTGATTTGTGGGGAAATTCGTCATCAAACAATAAAAGTAATGACAACGACAATTCTGCAACTCAGCAAATGTCAGTGTTTTTGATTTGATTACATTATTGAATTATTATAAATACATTATTATTTGTTATAATTATTTATAGTTATTTATTATATTATAATTTATGATTTTGTTTTTCAAACTTTATCATAACCAAGATGTCTACTAGACTCTTGTTTGGACAGATTTAAGTGAGTTATTCCTAAGAATTACAGGCCTACAATACAAAACGCCAAATTTCCATGCAAAATAATTGTACCGCTTTCAGCACCTAAAATCTGAAATAATCATACTGCCAGGGAAGTTAATTCATTAAGGTTTAGACATGTGCATGACAAAAAATTTGTTTTGTTTAGTTTTGTTTAGATTTGTTAATCTAGTTATTTTGTTTCATTCAATTCGATTGATTTGTTCAATTCTTATTCGAGATTCATATTCGGGATTCGTATTCGGATTTCGTTTTATATCTTCTTTCGAATTTTCTTCGAATTTATAGATTTTTTTCGATTCACAGTGTTTGAATCAATACATTTCTGAAACGGTCAAATAAAAATGTTATATATTTTTTTTTTATTTGAATGCGGCAAAGTGAACAAACAAAAGAAAAAACTTCATCAAATGATTACAATGACTCTTTAACTCACCCTTGGCTTAACAAAAACTGTATCATTTTGAAATGGTACTAATAACACATTTTTGGATTGATTTACTAAAGGCAAATAGACTGTGCACTTTGCAAAGTGCAGTTGCACGCTGTAAGTGCAGTTGCTCCAGAGCTTAGTAAATGAGCATAAACTCTGCTAACTTCCATCATCCAATCAGGTGCAAGCAAAAATACAGATTTTTTTATTTTCTTTGCATGTGATTGGGTATTCTTTGAAAAGTAAAGCTTTACGTGATTTACTAAGCTCTGGAGCAACTGCACTTGCAGAGGGCAACTTTGCTTTGCAGAGTGCACAGTCTACTTGCCTTTAGTAAATGAACTAACAGTCTCTGATTTCAGAAATATGTTTACAGTTCGAATTTTAAATGGAATTCGATGTAAAATTCTATTAGAATATATAATTGAATTTCGGAAATTCAAACTAATTTCATTTAGTTATTCTGAGCTTTCGGTAAGCTTTATTTATACTAAAATTCAGGTATTCAGATATATCCGAAACTCTGAATAATGAAAAATTTGTCTGAATATTAATTCGGAATGAAGTGAACTGCAGATGTCTATTAAGGTTAAAAAATTCCTGGTACATGTGCTACCCCTTTCTGTCCCCAAACACTTACCTGCTGTCCTTTTTTACTGCTGCCGGCTCCAGGATCGATCAGTATCATTCCCCAGACTTCATTTTTCTATAGAAGACATTAAGCACAGCTGGGTGATAGGCTCCTGCTGCTGTCAGTCAAATTGCTGAGAGGAGGGAGCAGGGACATGACTTACTTACTGGGTGCTGTGTGTCTCTGTACACCCACAGCTCGACTCAGGTCCCAAATGGGAGTGCACATGGATGGGTGTCTCCTTAACACCCGGATGGCAAAACGAAATGCCCACAAACACAGAGGAGGAGACAGCAAGCTTTTAAAAAAAAAAATTTAAAGGACAAGGACTATACATTAAAATAAAAACAAAAACAGAAAAACAAACAAAAAAAACAGGATTTGATAATAAGTACCTGGATTTGACTTGGCATTATCCTCTATCAATTTCTGAGTCTCTGGACAGCAGAGGTATGAAAGGAAGACGCAAAACAAGCAGCCAATGAGATATTCTGTAGTGATTGTGTGCTAACTAGACATGTGCATTTGTTTTCGTTAGAATGCATTTTCGTCTGAAAATCAGTTTTTTTCGTTATCGTTTTAACAAACGATAACGAAAGTGCAAGAGATGAAAACCGAAAGATCCAACATAAAAAATGCTTTATTTTCGTTTTCTTTGCGGTAAAAATTTGATATAGAGAGATTCGACATTATAGGGAAAAGATTCGACATCATAGAGAAAAGATTTGACATTATAGAGAAAAGATTCGACACTATAGAAATAATAGATATAATAGATTCGACATTACAGAGAATAGATTTCGATATATGAGAAAATAGATTCGACATTATAGAGAATAGATTCGACATTATTACTAGTCATACAACATTAGAATTCTTGTAGGCGGAATATTCGAACGGAAATGTACGATTCGACGTAAAGATTCGACGTTCCGTCAAATATTTTTTGACCATTAGACAGAACCAAACAAAGATTCGACGTTCCGGCGAATATTCTTTTGACCATTCGACAGAAACCAAGTATTATTGGATTTTCGGACGAAAGCTATTCCCCAACGAAAAACGAAATAAATCAAAACGATTTTCGGGAGTAACTAAATAAATTTATTTTCCAAACTAAAACGAACAAAAGAAACAAAATATTCCAGTCTGCACATGTCTAGTGCTAACAAGGAGTATGTGGATAGAAATTAGCTCCTCGATCAGCTACTTCTCCTTACTGACCAGTCACAGGCTAAAAAAAAAAAAAAGACATGTGAGAGTAATTTAACTTCAGCCAGGGCTGTGCTGTGTGAATCTCAGCACTAGATGGACAAAAAAAAACCTCTTATAAATATTATTTTTGTGTATTTAGCTGTTTGCCAGGAGTTCATCTATTAAACTCTGTACAGCATTACTTGTATGTGAAGTGTAGCTAACTCGGGAAAAAAGTAAATTTTGTTCAGACTAGTTTTTTCTTGCTAATCATGGTGCATATGATCTTTTTATCTTCAAGGCAACATCAGGAACACAGAGAAGCTGAGCTATGATAAGCAGCACCAGTATGAGATTAAAGTCACGGCATATGACTGCGGCCAGAAGCATGCAGCGGAAGAGGTCATTGTGAAGGTGGATGTAAAGCCAGTGTGCAAGCCTGGGTGGCAAGGTAAGGTGCCTTTCTGGTCCCTTGTCTCAAGCTGTGTACAGACATTTCAGTTTTGTAGAGGCATTCAGCACTGTTTTCCTGAGCCTGAATATCCACTTGTGATTGCTCTTTTCTGAAGCCCCAGGCTCCACTGTTCTCAAAGGCAGATAAGTGCTGATGTTGGTCTATGACCTTAGAGCTTGTTCTGGCTCATGCTGCTCTCTCTCAGTGGGAAATCCCTCTTGTAATGTTGTTGTGCTTCTAACACAAGAAGTAACTCATCCTGATGATGTAAAGGAAAACATCAGGATTTGAAGCACCGTTCCCAATAAAAGAAAAAGTGTAAAAGTAAATTTTAGCAGTGAGTGTTTCTTTTCAATTGATTTTTGATCAAGAGCATACAGAGCAGGTTATTAATTCAAAATCTACATTCTGGTCATCATGTATAAGGTTACAGCATATTTATAGACTAGAGGCAATAACAACATTGAACAGACATAGGGGTTGATTTACTAAAGGCAAATAGACTGTGCACTTTGCAAGGGTGGTTGCTCCAGAGCGTAGTGACCAAGCTGTACTTTGCAAAGAAAACCCAATCATATGCAAGGAAACACAAATATGCATTTTGTTTGCACATGATTGGATGATGGAAGTCAGCGCAGCTTCTGTTCATTTACTAAGTTGTGTAGCAATTGCACTTGCAGAGTGCACTGTCTATTTGCCTTTAGTAAATCAACCTCATAGAGCAAAACAATACAATTGCATTCAGCAATCATTCAGTATAATATATTTTCCAACTTTCAGAGATGGAACACCTATGCCCAATAAGTAAGGAGGCAAAAGGCACACCCCATTACATGGAGAATTAGGACAGAAAAAAAAAAAAACGATTAGTTAAACCCACAGGTGTTTTTTGGCCACTACTTTTTTTGTTATACTGCTTTTGAAAATTACACATGCAAGAGTTTATAAACAATTTTTGTCAGATAAATCGTGCATTTTTATGCAAACATATATATTAGACCAAAGCCAAGGACAAATGAGGAAGAAGAAGGGACAGATGGACTTTGTTCCAAAAGAGGGACAGTTCCTCTAAATCAGGGACAGTTGGAAGCTATGATATATGACCAGATACTGTATTTATTGGTGTATAACACCCACTTTTTTACCCTGAAAATAGAGGGTAAACCGTGCCTGCGTGTTATACGCAGGGGGCTGTGGAAAGTTTGTTCCCTGAAACTTCCCTCTTAAAGTTAGGGTGCGTGTTACACGCCTGTGCGTGTTACACGCCTGTGCGTGTTATATGCCGATAAATGCGGTAATTAAGTTAAATGGTGGCCTGATAGTGGGGGAATGACATGGGGGGAAAAGAAAGGGGTTTTAAGGATATGAGCGCTTGTGGGTGGGGAGTGGAAAATGAAAGCGAAAATGAAGGGGTAGGGTAAAAGATAAGGGTAGGGAAGGGTAGGAAACAGAATGGGAAGAAGATGAGGGAGTGGCATCCATTCATTTATGATGTTTGCGGTTGAGTAATCTTTGAAGGTTCTAGAGTCAAAGGGCCTCAATTTGTGTAGTAGTGAATCTTTTATTAAAAAAAAAAAACACTAGAATTTTGCAAGAGTGTGTTTTTGTAATATATTAATTCAAATGATTAATCATGACATATCCAGAACTACACTTAGAGGCATATTTATATAGAAGTGAATCTAACATTTACTAAATATTCTCTGCAGGTGAATCAAGTACTGTACTGTTATTTAAAACCACTTAACGACAGCCCACTGTATATATACGTCCTATTTTTAAAGCTGAATATCTCGGTAACGGCAGCAGCTGCTGCCAGAACTGGGATATCCACTTTACAGTGGGCTGCCGTGTAAACGATAACGGCGGTCTCCGTGGCGGATTCGCCGCGAGATCGCCGTTATCGGTGGCGGGAGAGGGCCCCCCCCCTTTCGCTTTTCCGCGCCCTCCGCCGCTTACCGGAGCCGTCGGTAGCGGCGGAGGAGATCGGATGTTGCCGTCTGGAGAGTGAGGACTGTAGTGAGGGCAAGATGGCCCCCACCCGTCCTCATAGCTCTGCTGGGCGGAAGTGACGTCAAAACGTCAGTCCCGCCCAGCCTCTTAAAGAGACAATTTTTTTGTTGTCATTTTTTTAAATGACAAATTTTCCTTTTTTTTTTTTTTCTTGCATTGAAGCCTAAATATGAGATCTGAGGTCTTTTTGACCCCAGATCTCATATTTAAGAGGACCTGTCATGCTTTTTTCTATTACAAGGGATGTTTACATTCCTTGTAATAGGAATAAAAGTGATATTTTTTTTTTTTTATTTCAGTGTAAAAAATAATAAAATTAATAAAAATAAATAAGAAAACAAAAAAAATTTTTTTTTAAAGCGCCCCGTCCCGACGAGCTCACGCGCAGAAGCGAACGCATACGCGAGTAGCGCCGCCATATGAAAACGGTATTCAAACCACACAAGTGAGGTATCGCCGCGATCGTTAGAGCGAGAGCAATAATTATAGCCCTAGAGCTACTCTGTAGCTCAAAAAATGCAACCTATAGAATTTTTTAAACCTTGCCTATCAAGATTTTTAAGGGTAAAAGTTTGACGCCATGCCACGAGCGGGCGCAATTTTAAAGCGTGACATGTTGGGTATCATTTTACTCGGCGTAACATTATCTTTCACAATATATAAAAACTTTGGGCCAAATTTATTGTTGTCTTATTTTTTAATTCAAAAAAGTTAATTTTTTCCAAAAAAAGTGCGCTTGTAAGACCGCTGCGAAAATACGGTGTGACAAAAAGTATTGCGATGACCGCCATTTTATTCTCTAGCGTGTTAGAAAAAAATATATATAATTTTTGGGGGTTTTAAGTAATTTTCTAGCAAAAAAATATGTTTTAGTCTTGTAAATCCCGAATCTGTAAAACAGGCTCGGGGCTTAAGTGGTTAAAACACATTGCCTATGGAGTTTCACATCCAGTGAAAGTATAGTTGAAGTCACATTCACTACTTTATAAATAATCCCCTTGTAGCCCAATGTCACTAAAACGTATATACCCAGATAAATCAGATATATGCTGGCGATGTCACACATCTAAAGGCTCATTGCTGCACATTTGGTGGGAATGCCCCAAAAATTTTGGGAAAAAATTATGCAATTATATACTTTAGTTACTGGGGATCCAATATCAAATACGCCACAAATTACTTTGCTTTCAATTTTACCAGGACCCTATAAAAATATCAAAAGGGGTCTCTTGGGTTGGCAGCAGCGATACTGGTTATACCACGACATTGGCGCTGAACACAAATCCCATCAATTAAGGAGTGGGTCAGTGAGATGGATCACATAGAGAAGATGGAATCAATCTTATCACATGAACTAGATACACATGAGGAGCACCTCCGGATTTGGGTCTCCTGGAGGACATACAGAGAAACAATAAGAAATTAGAAAGTCCTTAACCACTTAAGCACCGGACCAATATGCTGCTAAATGCCCAAAGGCGTTTTTACAATTCGGCACTGCGTCGCTTCAACAGACAATTGCCTGCTCGTGCGACGTGGCTCCCAAACAAAATTGGCGTCCTTTTTTCCCCACAAATAGAGCTTTCTTTTAGTGGTATTTGATCACCTCTGCGGTTTTTATTTTTTGCGCTATAAACAAAAATAGAGCGACAATTTTGAAAAAAATTCAATATTTTTTACTTTTTGCTGTAATAAATATCCCCCAAAAACATATATAATTTTTTTTCCTCAGTTTAGGCCGATACGTATTCTTCTACCTATTTTTGGTAAAAAAAATCGCAATAAGCGTTTATCGATTGGTTTGCGCAAAATTTATAGCGTTTACAAAATAGGGGATATTTTTATTGCATTTTTATTAATTATTATTTTTTTACTACTAATGGCGGCAATAAGCGATATTTTTCATGACTGCGACATTATGGCGGACACTTCGGACAATTTTGACACATTTTTGGGACCATTGTCATTTTCACAGCAAAAAATGCATTTAAATTGCATTCTTTATTGTGAAAATGACAGTTGCAGTTTTGGAGTTAACCACAGGGGGCGCTGAACGTGTTAGGCTTCACCTAGTGTGTGTTTACAACAGTAGGGGGGTTTGGCTGTAGGTCTGACGTCATCGATTGTGTCTCCCCTATAAAGGGGATGACACGATCGATGCGCCGCCACAGTGAAGCACGGGGAAGCCGTGTTTACATACGGCTCTCCCCGTTCTTCAGCTCCGGGAAGCGATCGCGACGGAGCGGCTATAAACAAATAGCCGCGCCGTCGTTCCGGATCGCTCCCCGAGGGAATCCGCCCGCCGCACGCAGCGGGGGGGGGGTCCCGATCGGACCCCCCACCCGCGTCTAGGCAGGGACGTATATACAGTGAGGAAAATAAGTATTTGAACACCCTGCTATTTTGCAAGTTCTCCCACTTGGAAATCATGGAGGGGTCTGAAATTGTCATCGTAGGTGCATGTCCACTGTGAGAGACATAATCAAAAAAAAAAATTCTAGAAATCACAATTTATGATTTTTTAACTATTTATTTGTATGATACAGCTGCAAATAAGTATTTGAACACCTGAGAAAATCAATGTTAATATTTGGTACAGTAGCCTTTGTTTGCAATTACAGAGGTCAAACGTTTCTTGTAGTTTTTCACCAGGTTTGCACACACTGGAGGAGGGATTTTGGCCCACTCCTCCACACAGATGTTCTCTAGATCAGTCAGGTTTCTGGGCTGTCGCTGACAAACACAGAGTTTGAGCTCCCTCCAAAGATTCTCTATTGGGTTTAGTTTTGGAGACTGGCTAGGCCATGCCAGAACCTTGATATGCTTCTTACAGAGCCACTCCTTGGTTATCCTGGCTGTGTGCTTCGGGTCATTGTCATGTTGGAAGACCCAGCCTCGACCCATCTTCAAAGCTCTAACTGAGGGAAGGAGGTTGTTGCCCAAAATCTCGCAATACATGGCCCCGGTCATCCTCTCCTTAATACAGTGCAGTCGCCCTGTCCCATGTGCAGAAAAACACCCCCAAAGCATGATGCTACCACCCCCATGCTTCACAGTAGGGATGGTGTTCTTGGGATGGTACTCATCATTCTTCTTCCTCCAAACACGGTTAGTGGAATTATGACCAAAAAGTTCTATTTTGGTCTCATCTGACCACATGACTTTCTCCCATGACTCCTCTGGATCATCCAAATGGTCATTGGCAAACTTAAGACGGGCCTTGACATGTGCTGGTTTAAGCAGGGGAACCTTCCGTGCCATGCATGATTTCAAACCATGACGTCTTAGTGTATTACCAACAGTAACCTTGGAAACGGTGGTCCCAGCTCTTTTCAGGTCATTGACCAGCTCCTCCCGTGTAGTCCTGGGCTGATTTCTCACCTTTCTTAGGATCATTGAGACCCCACGAGGTGAGATTTTGCATGGAGCCCCAGTCCGAGGGAGATTGACAGTCATGTTTAGCTTCTTCCATTTTCTAATGATTGCTCCAACAGTGGACCTTTTTTAACCAAGCTGCTAGGCAATTTCCCCGTAGCCCTTTCCAGCCTTGTGGAGGTGTACAATTTTGTCTCTAGTGTCTTTGGACAGCTCTTTGGTCTTGGCCATGTTAGTAGTTGGATTCTTACTGATTGTATGGGGTGGACAGGTGTCTTTATGCAGCTAATGACCTCAAACAGGTGCATCTAATTTAGGATAATAAATGGAGTGGAGGTGGACATTTTAAAGGCAGACTAACAGGTCTTTGAGGGTCAGAATTCTAGCTAATAGACAGGTGTTCAAATACTTATTTGCAGCTGTATCATACAAATAAATAGTTAAAAAATCATAAATTGTGATTTCTGGAAAAAAAAATTTTGATTATGTCTCTCACAGTGGACATGCACCTACGATGACAATTTCAGACCCCTCCATGATTTCCAAGTGGGAGAACTTGCAAAATAGCAGGGTGTTCAAATACTTATTTTCCTCACTGTATACGTCCTTCTGCCTGTCCGTGCCATTTTGCGGACGTAAATAGTCGTGTGACGGGCGTTAAGGGGTTAAGGAAATAAAACAAAAATTAGATGCGAATGGGGGGCTTTCGCTGTCACCCATTAACCCCCCCTTTTTTTTTTCTTTTTTTTTTTTTCCCCGTATTGTCCTGTCCTGTTTTGTTTTGTTTCTTACTGTTGTTTTATTTGGTTTTGTCATGTTTTGTTTTGTTTTTGCCCTGTAGAGATCCTGTTTTTTATCTATATTGTACAGTTGTTTTTGAATTATATATGGAAATTATATCCAAAATTGACTAGATGAGACGATTGTATTACTTATATATACAGTGTTATATTTAATAAGATTAGAGTGAACTAAATAATCCCCTAAAAGGACAACTCCAGTAAAACTTTTTTTATGCGAATAAAGTGGATAAAAATGATAACTTCAGTTGGATTTTTATTACTGTCTACTTGTCCCCGTGACCATGCAGGGAGTACAAAATATGTTTTACAGCAGGATCACAGATAGGTACAAAAAAAAAAAACTGGCCATAGGTTGTAACCTTTCAATACTCTGCTAAAGAAAAAAGGGATTTATTGCTGTGTTCCCTTTGAAACAACCCTGACCAGATCCTCTCTTGGTGAGTAAGCAAAAGGAAAGCTTTCCAATTGAAAAAGTGATAGCAATAAAACATGTCGATGGCTCTGAACCTATACTATTATATCCAAACACACAGTCACAAAAAAGAAAAAAAAAAATTTTTTGGAATGGAGTTTCAGTTTAAACCTCTTATGAGAGACATATAAATATTGTCATTGTTGACTTGTTTCTAAAAAGTCTAGTTGCCTTACTGTTATACTGGATTCAACATTTTTCAAAGCGTATATAAACTCAAAAAATAAAATACATATCAGCTTACCAATCCTTAGATGTGGTGGCTGCATTCAAATTATTTTTTCAGGCATTTTTCTTTTTTTTACCTGATGATCCTACGTATAACATACTTCCTGTCCCTCTGTGGTTGTGCTCACTCCTCCACTGTATCCATTAAGACAGCCATGGTTGTCAATCCAGCTGCCCTCCTAATTTTAGGACTACAAACATGTCTTCTTCTCTTTATCTACCCTACATGAGGAGGAAGGGAACTAGTAGTTTACAGAAAATGGCTTAGAAGGAAAATAAGGTTGTGTTTTCAGGTTTATTTAAAAAGTGACAAGGACAATGCTTTTCTGGCAAGATAACAGGGAATTTCTGTGCTTGCTGCAAATGTTTGCAAGTAGGTTCTTAAAGTAAAGTATTATTATGTTATAGTAAGTGTTTTGTTTCTAAGTTAATATATGTTGGTTGAATTTGTATATTACAATGTGGGTCAATTGCACTTATGTTGCCCGGTTTTCCCAGGCTTTTTGGGAAGTACCGCCCTATTCCAGGGCAAAGTGGGAATTGCCTCTAGGGCAAGGGTTTGGTTCTGCTCAATGCATAGGAAGGGAATAAGAACTGTTCCAGTATGTAATTGCTACTTCTTCTGAAAAAAAATCTTATGGGAACCCAGTTGGGGCTCCAGGGATATTCCAGTGTCACTGCCAATGGACTAATGAACCCTAAAATACCTTCTCACCTATTTAAGATATGACTACCTCATGGGGCACCAGGAAACTAACCTAATGAGCAACAATATTTTTTTTTTTAGTATGAAAGATATATATGAACAATTGCCTGCACATATGTTATACTTAAACAACTTTTAGTCAAGAACTTTGTTGTTACATAACTTTGCCTGATCTGAAGTCACTCGAGGACAGCCCTAAAGGGATGCATGCATGTTTGGCATATTACAGAACATGGTTAACACCAGGGGACAAGACAGGATGTCCAACATGAAGTGAAGCTATTCAGAGGAGTATATTGCCATTTCCAATGACTACAGTACTAGTGTCAAGTGCATAATCTGCCAGCTGGTCAGGAAGCTTATGATTTGTCATAGGTGATGGAAGGCCCTGGTAGTGAAAGAGCTTGTGCACTTAGGCTCCTTCTCTAGTGACTGGAGCCCCAAAACTTAGTCCAACTCACGGCACAGGACATCTTAGGGACCCAGCCTGAAAATCATGGAAGATGGCCCTGGAGGAAGAGTAAACATGGGCATAACAAAGTTGAGGGTCCTAGGATTCAAGTGAAATATACGAATCAATGTCACTGTGATGAGGTGAAAGATAAATGGGCTAGTGGAGCCTGGTGCAAGCTCCATAGGGCCGTCTAAGAAATGTTGCATAAAAGAGAGAGAAGTGTTTTGAAGTTTAATGAGGAATTGTTTTCTGTGTGGAGAAGTGTTGCTTTTAAGATGGAGGGCTGCCTTAATTGCCACACTTGCATTAAGCAATAGCCCCAGCCCTTCCAATGATGCACCAGCGAGCGATTTCTTACCGCCTCCATATGAGCTCCACCTTCAACTTCTTAAAAAATTAAAATGAATGCAGCCACCACATCCAAGGACCGATAAGCTACAATATATTAGCTTTTTGCTCTTGATTTTAGTTATCCTTTAACCCCTGTATATGGATGGATAAGTACCAAACCTGAACAATACTAAGACTCTGGCTTGGAAAGAGTAACAAATCAACAATGAAGAGTGTTGACATACTTACTCCAGATTAGTGAAGTCAGAGAACCAGCGTGACAACCTGGCAACTAGCATTTTCAGTAGGAAGTCAGTAATTGCAGTAATATTATTTCCCCTGCAACAGGTTTCATGTAAATTGTACCACAAATATTTTTTTGATTCTCTTAATTTTGTTAAGTCTCAGGATTTTTCACCTTAATGCATTCTACGCATTAAGGTGAATAACCTTCTGTGCTGCATCTGCCCCCAAAGCCCCCCTTTTTCTTACCTGAACCTGATCGTTTAAGCGATGAGCACAAGCACAGCAGCTCCAGCCACTGTCTCGGGTCCTCATTGGAGAGATTGAATGCTGTCAATCAAATCCAGCGACATGGGAGCTGGTGGCAGGCTGAGTCCTGCCCTCTTGGGTGCCCCCATGGAATGTGGATGGAACCCCCAAGCACCACCACTGTTGCATGTAAATCTAACTCCCTGATACATTTAATTTAAGCTTTAATTGTCATGATAAAAAAATAATGGATGTGAGGGCCTTTTGGTCTTGATTTTTTTTTTGGGGGGGGGGGCAGCATTTAATTCTTGGGCCCAAGCAGCACAGTGTCTTGGCTGTCAGCCTGTCTTCTGCCATGTAGCTGGAACTCTCTCATCACAGCTCCCTCCTGATTTATATGCACAGGCAAGGGCAAAGCCCAGCAGCAGCCCACCCAGTGAAAAGACCAGGAAATAAGTTAACGCTTTTCCTCCCTGACGGGCAGCAGCTAGCTAGCACTTTCCAAACTACTTACAACTAAGAGAATGTAGCTACATTCCTACATACAATGAGACCGCGGAGACTGGACATAGCCACCCTAAAACAGAAGGTCGGCTCACAGCAGCATAACAAAAATAATAATAATTTAAAGATTTAGAGTAGGCAGAGAGCAATGCAAGGTACTTGTTTGAGTTAAGAATACATACTTCAATAGAATATTTTTTTAAGCAGAATTTGGTGTCACTTTAACAAGGATATACTTAGGCTAAAGAATACATGGCAGATACAGCGAATGATTGGTTGATGATTAGTTTTTATGTGCATTAATAATTTGAAAATCCAAATAAATGTATTATTTTTCACTATTAGGTTCCTAATCCTAATGTTTTAAATAAGATCGAAAGGAATAAAAAATTAATTTGATATAAGTTGTCCTATAAAAAATTACCTTATGAACTAGCAGTCCAAAAAGTTAAACAAATGCAGTTACAATAGTTTAAACTGCATTTTTTGGACTTAACAAGATCCCCTAAAACTCTCACACCTATTTAGTATTTACTGTGCATATTACTGAAGGAAGTGACAGAGACCTATGGAATGACATTGGCATTACAAAGGACACCTTATCCTTCTTGTTCAGATGTCTGATGTCTGTATTTACAACAATGCTTCTTTGTAAGCGCTATTCCTATTCAATCCCTATCCCCTCTGTAAATTACATCCTCACAAGATAATATGTGCGTGGCGAATTTTCATTTTACGGCCAAAAGAATCAACTTAACTGGCTCATCAGTTTCAATTTGAGTTTTCCATATATCGGTGAGTCACGCAGGCTTAACAGGGGCCTGAGCCAAGATAACCAGCACCAGTACAAAAAACACATCATCTAGAAACAAGATGCTTAGGGAGGCAGAATGAGATTTACAATACTGAAAATGTGTTATTTGTTAAAAAGGATTCTCAGAGCAACTTTAGTGGTGCCTATGACAGTGCTGGAAAAACTTGCATCCGCTCTCTTTTTAGAAGGGGTATATGATGTTGTCCACATCCACACTGCCCTGACAGGTTGTCTTATACTTAAGGACCCCAGAACATTCTCCTCTGACCCCAAATCTCCCCATAATATCTACACATTCCTAAGCAATTATTTTCTCCCCCTGTTAATTCGATACATGGGCCTTATGGCTTGTAAATCAAAACAGTGCACGTTAAAGGGGTTGTGATTTTATCTGATGAGAGTCATTTTAAGGTCTAGATAGAATAAGGGGAATACAGAAGCCATGCCAAAAACAGATTGTTGCCTAATTTATCATTCAACACAGCAAATACTGCATTCCATCTAATTAAGCTCTAGAATCTCAAATGAAGAATGAATAGATTGCATGTAATGTGATCCTAAAGCAGCATATTGTGGGGTTCCTCCTTAACCCCAGAAGGACTGCTGAAGGAAACGTCCACTCAGAACATTGGTTCAGAATGCATTGTTGTGCAGTGTGGTACACATCAATCAGTGGTGCAAAACACACCACTTAAAGTGGGGGTTCACCCAAAAAAAAAAAAAATTGCATCTAGCAGATACAGCATATTAAGGACAATAGATTTCGGCAGTTTTTTTTTTTTTTGGTGCATACCTTTATATCCTGATGTTGTCCAGGGCTTCCGGGTTCCAATGACTGCTTGACTGGGCGTTCCTATCCTTCCGTGCAATGATTGATGTCTTGTGAAACAGGTGACCTGTCACACAACGCGCGTCACCAGACGTCGGGAAAGAGCCGAGCTGCGAGTCGGCACTATACGGCGCCTGCGCAGTCAGCTCTTCACGGCGGGCGCAGGCGCCGTATAGTGCCGACTCTTAGCTCGGGTATTTCCGGAAATCTGGTGACGTGCGTTGTGCGACAGGTCACCTGTTTTACAAGCCGTCAATCATCGAACAGAAGGATAGGAACGCCCAGTCCCGCAGTCATCGGAACCCTGAGGCTGGGATAGGAACGCCCAGTCCCGGAGACATCAGAACGCGGAAGCCCTGGACAAAATCAGGATATAAAGGTAAGTGCAGAGAAAAAAAAAACATGCCGAAATTAAATTACCTTACTATGCTGGCTCTAATGTAAAAAAACGTTTTTTGGGTGAACCTCCACTTTAACCCTAGAAGGGCCCTGAAGGAAACATCAAATTTAGGACATTGGCTCATAGTGCATTATTGTGTGCATTATTGTGTGGTGCAAAATACAGAAGGTCTCTTCTCTAGACCCCCCCCCCCCTCCTTGGTTGTCTCCCTACCATATCAAATTATTTTAAAGCGTCATTGGTTAGACATGGAACATACCAAAGATCATGCTTGATGCCTGACTGAACAAAGAGGTAGAGATAACATTTCCAGGCACTAGCTGTCCCACAAATTCACAACTGGTCTAGCAAAGCTGATTCTTTTTGCTGTTCCATCAGTCAAAGGCAGACCCTCAGCAGTCCTGAGTATAATGTGCACACCCCAGAGCAATGAAGAGCAGAGGACGACACTTTTTATGTTCCCCATCCAAACACAATTGAGAATTAAACTTTTGAAGTGCAGGGAAAGCCACATTGCAAGGATCAAATATTGTATTACTCAGATTTAAAGAACTCTAGGAATCATTTTACTTTATTATTGTGGGCCAGCTTAAAGTGATTTCTTTATTTGTCATAACTGTATGGTTGCTGTGGATGCTTCAGTCCACAGTAGTAGCATTTTCCATGAACAGTAAGCACTATGAAGAGTGCTGGGCACTCCCATTCCTCTACCCCTCAGGATTGTCCTTCTTTTTTGTCAAAATATGAGGTGGGTTCTGATTGGCTGAGATGGAAATGCGGGGTGGCCATACAGTTAAGACAGAAACCACTTTATCCAAGCAGGCCCAGAGTAAGTTTTTAAAGTGAAATGATTCCTGGAGTTCTTTAAGGCTTGGATATTATTTGCATCCATATAAATGGCATACATATCATGTAGCAAAACTTACAGTTAACGCATCATTAAAATTAAAATAACTGTTTATAATCAATAAGTTGATTTTTCATGATTATGGTAAACAAAAACAAAAAATTGCCCCTACACTTATGTGGTCAATGTGTGGCAGACATACTAAAAAAAAATATTCTTTAGAAAATGAATTGTAGTAAGACCATGCATGTTGATTCTCCATCAAGCCATGTTAGAAGCTTTTTAAACATTTTATTTGTTTTTCCCGCTGAGAATGAATCAATTTCCTTTTGCAGCAGGAAGCAAAATCACACAAGAACTTGGCATGTGTAACCAGTCATATTAAATGCCTCAATACGCAGCCACATATCCAGTCTTGGGATTTTAGCACTTTATTTGCAGGCCCTCTTTTCTTCAGACTTGTCTTTTTAGAGTTGAAAATATATTTATTAGTATTTTAACAATACAAACAGAAAAAGGAGAAATCAATATAAGATGTTACAATCTGCACAAAGTCACAAATATTGTCGGGGGAAGAGTCAGCCAAATGGCTATCGGCCACAGCGGAACTCTTACCACTAAACATAACAGTATGAGCCTCTACATAACCGTAACTGATAACAATAAGCATGTGCAAACAATAGGGGCTCTTCCGTGTGGCAAAACTGCAACTGTAATCTATGACAGTGAAATAATAAAATCAAAAGAAGGGAAAAGCAAAGCAGAAAAAATGATAAACAGAGCAAAAAGTAAAAAAAAATTTGAGTAAAAAACGAGGGAACAGGAGACAAGAATAGTGAAAGTCAAAGGTGACAACATGCTAGCTAAGGTATCAGAGGAAGAGTAGTGGAGCCAGATGAGCCATAGCTGCTTATAGTTATTGTAGGTAACGTTATCGAGAGCCAACATCTCCTCCATTCTCATAGTGTCATTCATAATGGAGACCCAATGTGATAGGGGAGGAATGGTGGTCGACTTCCAGTAGGAAGGTATAGGCTGCCTTGCTGAGGACATGAAAAAGCGGAGGAGACTCCGCTTCAGACTTGTCTTTTTAAATAAAAGATAAAACTGTCCATATA
Organism: Rana temporaria; assembly: GCF_905171775.1. Taxonomy (NCBI): domain Eukaryota; kingdom Metazoa; phylum Chordata; class Amphibia; order Anura; family Ranidae; genus Rana; species Rana temporaria. The sequence goes on along the minus strand of NC_053492.1, from coordinate 132,094,024 downwards.
AACAGTTAAGCCCCATACACACTATCAGTTTTCCTGACGGTTTTCTCATCAGGTTTACCAAAACCATGTAGTGCAAGGGCCTGCCTGATTGCATACAAATTGAAACTCTTGAGGTTTGACCTCATATTAGATGGTTTTGGTAAACCTGAAGAGAAAACCGTCAGGAAAACTGATAGTGTGTACGGGGCTTAACAGTGAGATTTGCTTGCAGTATTAATGTATTTTTCCTCAAATACTATATATTTCAGAGGAGCATTAGACCTGCTCTTTGGAAATGACAGCATTTTTTTACAAAAAATAAGTACAATAGTTCTTTGCAGTTTTGTAATTAATAGCACAGTTTGAATATCACTTTTCTAGAGAAATATCAGTAGCCTAGAACAGAAAAGTGAGGCACAGGTAATGCCTTGTACACACGACCGGTTTTCACAACGAGAAAACTGCCATTTTTTATATTGGTCGTGAAAACCGGTCTTTTGTATACTCCCTAGCAGTTTTCTCGATGAAAAAACTGCCCACAAAAAAATTTAAACCAGCTCTATTTTTTCTCGTTGTGTTTGCCCTCGGTCTTTTTCTCGTCGCGAAAAACGGTTGTGTGCATGATTTTCCGAGGGGGAAAAAAACGTGCATGCTCAGAATCAAGTAAGCAGCCCAAAAGCAGCCCAAAGGGTGGCGCCATTTGAAAGGAACTTCCCCTTTATAGTCCTGTCGTATGTGTTGTACATCACCGCGCTTTCGTCGGACGTTTTAGCATGAACATGTGTATGCAAGTCATGCTGGAGAGGAATCACGTTGGGAAAAACATTGTGTTTACTTAGGGTTCATTAGGGTTTTACTGAATACCTACTTCTCATCATTACCATATCAAATATACCTAGACTTTATCCAGGATTGTCTGTAGAAGGTCAAACTCCAACTGTTTGGTATGACAATAGTTATTTCCCTATGTTGCCGCTCCAAGATCAGTGACAAAACAAACTTTCAACAAGTGCTAGAAGACCATATGGGCTTTTAGAATCTTGAGCTTCAGCTTGGTACCCACATTGCATTTTAACTAGACAGTATATACAGTAAAAAAGCATTTATCCTGGACTATACTGGTCTCTATTCAGTGACCATATATAACAGATGGCATACATTTAAAAAAGGATAATTTTATAAGATTACAGTATACAGTATATTATGTAGCAAGTAGCAACCCCCTAGGTAGGTGCTAGGTTAGTTAGGTAAGTAATAGTGTTGGTTTTTCACTGTAGGAAATGTGGCTGCATTTATTTGGTAGGCAATAGCAAATTACAGTGAAGCTGTAATCTGCTAGTTAGGTCTGTTCAGTGTGTTCAGCTACTGCCAGTCTGGTCTATAAATGAGAAGCTTCTGGATAGTAGGTGTGAAGCAATGCAGATGGCTGCACGAATATGGATACAGCCCCAGCCTATCCCAGAGAGGCAGGCTCTAATGGCATGCTGGGAGACTGTATTTATTCAGTGTAAAAAAACATACTTGGGGGGTACACCCTAAAAATGCTATACATCTAAGATGGTGCTGCTTTAAGACCAAAGACAGTACAAAACACATGCAAAAATGACATTTATCCTGCAAGGCTAATTAAAAACACCAGAACATATTCAAAAATACGGGGGTTTGGTCACACTATATGGTCATATAGTGCTAAGCCCACTTACTGCGACAAAGTACCCCAAATTAGTGGGTCCTAACCTGTTAATATAATGAAAGAACCTGTGTCTCAACCATGGGAGATAAACTCCTCTATAAAGGAGAACTGAAGGGATTGTGTCACCCAAGTATGTTTTTGTACGTTGTATAGACCCTGACCAGGTCTCTTGGGCTGGAGCACCCCTCCCCCTTGGATTTGATGTGTGGCAGGAGGTGGAGTGGGCGGTCCCAAGCGACTGACTGTATGTATTGCAATTGGCGCACTGCGAGCCTATGTGCAGCCGAGGACACTGGCTACACATTCCTGAGACAGCACAGACCTGTCCATACTCGCCCTCCTCATATGTTTACTCGCCAAATGCGAGTAGGCGAGTGCAAATTTTGAGGGCTGCAGTAGATAAAGCCAAGCTGCTGATTTCCACATTGTTTTGCCACCTTGATTTTTCTTTATACATAACAGAGTATTAACCTCTTTACCACCGGGCTTGTTTTTCAGATTCGGTGTTTACGAGACTAAAACAGTTTTTTTTGCTAGAAAATTACTTAAAACCCCCAAACATTATATATATTTTTTCTAACACCCTAGAGAATAAAATGGCAGTCATTGCAATCTTTTGTCACACCGTATTTGCGCAGCGGTCTTACAAGCGCACCTTTTTTGGAAAAAAATAACTTTTTTGAATTAAAAAATAAGACAACAATAAATTTGGCCCAATTTTTTTACATATTGTGAAAGATAATGTTACGCCGAGTAAAATGATACCCAACATGTCACGCTTAAAAATTGCGCCCGCTCGTGGCATGACGTCAAACTTTTACCCTTAAAAATCTCGATAGGCGACGTTTAAAAAATTCTACAGGTTGCATTTTTTGAGTTACAGAGTAAGTCTAGGGCTAGAATTATTGCTCTCGCTCTAATGATCACGGCGATACCTCACTTGTGTGGTTTGACCACCATTTTCATATGCGGGCGCTACTCACGTATGCATTCGCTTCTGTGCGCGAGCTCGTCGGGACGGGGCGCTTTAAAAACATTTTTTTTTGTTTTCTTATTTATTTTTATTTAGTTAATAATATTTTACACTGAAATAAAAAAAAAATATATCACTTTTATTCCTATTACAAGGAATGTAAACATCCCTTGTAATAGAAAAAAGCATGACAGGTCCTCTTAAATATAAGATCTGGGGTCAAAAAGACCTCAGATATTATATTTAGACTTAAATGCAAAAAAAAAAAAAATTGAAACTGTCATTTTTTCAAATGACAAAAAAAAATGTGGCTTTAAGACGCTGGGCGGGACTGACGTTTTGACGTCACTTCCGCCCAGCAGAGCTATGGGGACGGGTGAAGGAAATTTTTCCTTCACTCGCAACCCCAGTCAGCTGCCGAACAGTCCCGATCGCCTCCGCCGCTACCGACGGCTCCGGTAAGCGGCGGAGGGCACAGGAGAGCAGCGGGAGGGGCCCTCTCCCGCCACCGATAACGGCGATCTTGCGGCGAATCCGCCGCAGAGACCGCCGTTATTGTGTACACCACCGCCCACTGAAAAGATGGATACCTCGGTTTTGGCAGCAGCTGCTGCCGTTACCGAGATATCCATCTTTAAAAACAGGACGTCTTTTGGACATGGGGCGGTGGTCAAGAGGTTAAAGGCCCTGTACACACGATCAGTCCAAACCAATGAAAACGGACTGAAGTTCAGTTTCATCGGTTCACCGATGAAGCAGACTGATGGTCTGATGTGCCTACACACCATCAGTTCAAAAATGATCGAGTCCAACGCGGTGACGTAAAACACAACGACGTGCTGAAAAAAATGAAGTTCAATGCTTCCAAGCATGCATCGACTTGATTCTGAGCATGCCCGGGTTTGGAACCGATGCTTTTGCGTACTAACCATCGGTTTTGACCTATTGGTCAGGCGTCCATCGGTCCAATTTTAAAGCAAGTTCTCTGTTTCTGGACTGAAGGACTACAGACCGATGGGGCGTACACACGGTCGCTTTGGCCTGATAAAACTGAACTTCAGTCCGTTTTCATCGGTTTGGACTGATCGTGTGTACAAGGCCTTAGAGAGCAAATGATACAAACACTGCTAATTTCCCACTTTTGATTACTTAAAAATGTCAGCATGAATGTATAAAGTAGATTTCTACATCGCTCCATCTGCTCTTCACTGTTTTGATCTATCTTGATACAAGTTCATGTTAGCAGTTTTATATTATAAACAAATTCATTTTCAGAGGAAAAATTCTGTGAATGGAGGTGTTTTAAGTGGTTATTATTGAGTACCTGGTACCATCCCCCTCGCTGCTCTCTGCAGACCATTGCATATTTGTGTTCCTTAAGCACCTAGCTTTATTTACTGTCTGATGCTGTCTTATATCAGATAAAGATTTGTTTTATTCATTTCAATATAACATAGGCTTATCTATTAAAATAAAGTTAATGCATTTTTCACGTGACAGCAAAGAAAGGTTTGTGCTTTTCTGCATTTTAAAGAAAAATTAAGAGATTTGAAAAAAGAACAGGAGCTGCCATTGCTGATTTTGTCTGATCTCCTAATACTGACATCACTATCTTATTAACCACTACCAGGTATACAGAATGGGAGTTCAGACTTTGTTTGTGGTCAGTCGCTTGGTAATGAAGCCAGGATGATTGTATCTTTAAGACCTCTTTCACATTGAGGCGTGGAGCCGCGGTGACGGTATAGCCGTGCTATTTGTAGCACGGCTATACCGTTGTATTTACCACGATATTTGGGCGCTAGTGGTGAGGTTTTAACCCCCGCTGGCAGCCGAAAAAGGGTTAATACCGCCCTCGTTGCGGACGGTATTACCGCGCTTTCCCATTGATTTCAATGGGAAGGCGCGGTATAGGAGCGGTGAACACACCGCTCCTATACCGCAGTAAAGATGCGGCTAGCAGGACTTTTGGAGCGCTCCTGCTAGCGCACCGCTTCAGTGTGAAAGCCTTCGGGCTTTCACATTGAACACTACAGGGCAGGTTTTTTCATGCGGTATAGCAGCGCTATTTTTAGCGATGTACCGCATGAAAAACGCCTCAATGTGAAAGGGGCCTAAGGCAGTGACTTTTGACACCTTGAATGATTGTATCTTATATAGCATAAGGTGATATTAAAGGTTCATGTTTTTTTTTTTAAATAACAAACATGTCATATTTACCTCCACTGTGCAGTTCATTTTGCACAGAGTGGCCCCAATCATCCTCTACTGGGGTCCCACGGTGGCTCTCACGGCTCTTCCCTGCATTAGATAACCCCCTCTGGGAAGCTCTCTCCTGAGGGGGTTACCTTGCAGGCACGCTCCTGTGTCCATAGACGCTGAGTGTATGACTCGACCCCACCCCCGGCATCCGAGTCATTGGATTTGATTGACAGCAGCGGGAGCCAATGGCTGCGCTTCTATCAATCTATCCAATAAAGAGCCGGGAAGCCAAATTCGGGGCTTTAGGTAGCTGGTGTTTCATAGCTGCCCATCCCCGACATCGCGGCTGAGTTGTGACAGCTGGTCTCTCTCCCTGCATTGAGTTATATTCCCTGAAAGTTTCACACATAGAGCGGCTCTTGCAAGCCTCGCGATCTACTGCATGTGGAACTTTCCCTCTCCCCTGTCAGTGTCCATGAGTAGCGCCTATCAGTGCCCATCAGTGTCAATCAGTGCTGCTGATCAGTTCTTATCAGTGATGCCAATTTTTGCCCATCATTGCTGCCAATCAGTGTAGCCTATCAATGCCATTCAGTGCTGCATATCAGTGCTGCCTATCAGTGCCCATCTGTGCCATTCTGCACTGCTATCAGTGCTTCCAATCAGTGCCAATCAGTGCCACATATCTGAGATAATCAAGGCCCATCAGTTCCCATAAGTTCTGACTATAAGTGCCCATCAGTGCCACCTAACAGTGCCAATCAGTGCCAACAATCAGTGTTCATCAGTGCTGCCTATCAGTGCCCACTGCCCATCAATGCCATCAGTGTCCACAAGTGCTGCCTATCAATGCCCATCAGTTCCACCTAACAGTGCCAATTAGTGGCAACAATCAGTGCTGATCAGTGCTGCCTATCAATGCTGCTATCAGCTCCCATCAATGCTGCATATCAGTGCCAATCAGTGCTGCCAATCAGGGCAGGCTATCAGTGCCAATCAGTGCAACCTATCAGTGCCAATCAGTGCTGCCTATCGGTGCCAATCAGTGCTGCCAATCAGTGCCATTTATTGCTGCCTAACAGTGCCACCAATCAGTGCCTATCAATGCCCATCAGTGCTGCAAATTAGTACCCATCAGTGCTGCCAATCAGTGCTAACAATCTGTGCTGCCTATCAGTGCAACCTATCACTGTCAATCAGGGGCACTTATTAATGCCCATCAGTGCTGCCAATCAGTGAGCAGGGATGGGGAGATAAACTCAGCAGCCAGGCTTTGGGGTGCACACCCATAGGCTGTGCATGCCTATGTATAAACTATATTACCAAAAGTATTGGGACACCTTAGTCCATAAGACGTCTTAGTCTGTAGGGTTCAATATAGAGTTGGTCCATCTTTTGGCTAATCAAGCTCCTCCACCCCAAACTCGCTCATCCATGTATATATGGACCTTGCTTTGTGCACTGGTGCGCAGTCATGTTGAAACAGGAAGGGGCCATCCCCAAACTGTTTCCATGAAGTTGGAAGCATGAAATTGTCCAAAATGTCTTGGTATGCTGACACCTTAAGAGTTCCATTCATTGGAACTAAGGGGCCAAGTCCAACCCCTTAAAAACAACCCCACACCATAATTCTTCCCTCCACCAAATAATTTGGACCAGTACACAAAGCAAGGTACATAACGACATGGATGAGCGAGTTTGAGGTGGAGGAACTTGACTGGTCTGCACAGAATCCTGACCTCAACCCGATAGAACACATTTAGGATGATTCAGAGTGGAGACTGCAAGCTAGGCCTTCTCATCCAACATTAGTGCCTGACCTCACAAATGCGCTTCTGGAATAATTGTCAAACATTCCCATAGACACACTTCTAAACCTTGTGGACAGCCTTCCCAGAACAGTTGAAGCTGTTATAGCTGCAAAGGGTGGGCCAACTCAATATTGATCCCTACGGACTAAGACTGGGATGCCATTAAAGTTCATGTGCATGTAAAGGCAGACGTCCCAATACTGCTCATGCTAACCCTCCTACAGTACTTCAACACTTTGGGTCACTGAGCAGAAATACATACAGTATATAGATAAGGGCTTATGATGTTTCTATGATTTCCTTGATGTGCATTCTTATTCCAGATCAAATATGTAAACTAATAAAGTCTGTGGGTGAGCACAACAGCCAGGCAATGCACAGGTCTTCATTTGCATGGCCACAGAGGACCCTATACTGTACCATGAAGAGAAGAGTACATTTCTGTGCCTGGAAGTACAGTTTGCATATTGTATCCTGTACAAATCAATGACAGACTGTGGCTGTATACTGATTGAGCACAGTTGAGCACCTACATGCATACATAGACACTGTTTCTGTATGAAAACATCTGTATTACCGGGTGCAAACATTTAGGCTTCTATTCACAGTTTACATCTGTCTGTGACTATTTGAAAGGATACTAACAGCCAGGCAACTTGTATTTTCAGAATACAGTCAGCATGCTGGGAGCTTCCATATTGTTCTTATAGGTTTACTTTAAAATAATGGGAAACATTAGTTTAGTTTAATAAGGAATAACATAAAATCACTGTATAAGCCAGTTTGCAATTTAATATACTGTAATTAAAAATTATATTTCCTTTTTAAATTTGCAGCTAACCAAGGTAAGATTAAAAAACAAACAGCTTCAGGCTGGAACATTAGCATCAGCGCTTCCACAAGTGGCAAGATTTCTGTGGCTCCAAACAAAACCTCTCTGGGTGATGACAGGAAGTGGAGGAGATGTGGCTACATGTTTCAGGGCAGAAAGAAACCATAGAATTGTGTTCTTTTTAAAAATGGCCCAGACTGCAGGAGGGAGAAATTGTACTACAAAGCTCATAAAAGAATAGACATGCTAATAGGAGGAGAGAGCATGGTGACAAATGAACTCCTCTGTATACTGCTTCTAGTTTTAACCAATCAGTTGCAGGCTGGGAAAGGGACAAAATATGTAAGAGATGTTTAAGTGTGATCATAAAAAAACAGGTCCCCTGACTTGCCAGACAGGGTTGTACTGTGTCAATGCTGTGTAAGGCCGGGTTCACACCTATGCGAAATGAATGTGCATTTCCCCGCATTCAATTTGCATAGCAGGAGAATGTGACTGGCTCCCTATGGAGCCGGTTCACATATCTCCGCAGCGGATCTGGTGTGCCGGAAAAATGTGTGCCTTAGGCCCGGTACACACGAGCAAACATGTACGATGAAAGCGGTCCGTCGGACCGTTTTCACCGTACATGCCTGCCAGAGGGCTTCTGTACGATGGTTGTACTAACCATCGTACAGAAGTCCGCGCGTAAACACTACGCGGGGCGTGTCCGCGTCGTCGCCGCGACGATGACGCGGCGATGACGCGGTGTCAGAACCTGTACTCACCGAGACCGAGATGCTGAGGGCGGCTCACCTTTGCGACCCTGTGCAGACCACTCCCTGGAGTTGGGACAGAGGAGGGACGGCACAAGGAGGCACCGGCGCCGGGAGCTGGCAGGAAGACTTGGTGCAGCTGACAGAAGCAGGGCAGGTGCAGAAGACTGGAGACAAGCGTTGGTCAGGCAGGAACTGGTAGGTGAGTCTGGTAGGGTCCACAGGAGATGAGGGCAAATCCGAGTCACAAGCCGAGGGTCAAGGGCAGGAGAGTTTAGAGGGAGTCCATGAGAGCAAGCCAAGGTCAAGGGGCAGGAGACAACAGCAATCCAGGTAACGTTAGCCAAAGGGTCAGAGGTTCCAGGTGAGAGGAGAGTCGTCAGGAATTCCGGGTCAAAACAGGCAGGTACGGCAACAGGTAAACACATAGGAGCTGAAGACAAACCAGCAACCTGTTCAGGGAAGGCTGCTGGTTTAAATAGGAATGTCCGGCCTCTGATTGGCCCCAGGGTTGCCGCATACGTGCACGTGCGCGCTTCCACGCACACGGCGCGCTGCCGTACCGCGCATGCGTGCACGCAAACCACGCACAGGCATGCGCCGAAATGTCATTCTACTGGGCATGTGCGGGAATCTGTCAGAGATGGAGCTAGTACCCTGACAGTTCCCCCCCCCCAAGGGGCGGACTCCGGACGCCCAAACTGGTCATTAACTCCGGGTGTTCCAGGTGAAAGGCCCGAATCAGGCGAGGGGCATGGAGATTCCGGGAAGGCTCCCAAGAGTTATCTTCAGGGGGATATCCCTTCCACTTTATAAGGTATTGCAACTGCCTTCCTCTTTTCCTGCAGCTCAAGATAGCCTCCACCTCAAATTCTTTTTCACCCTCAATCTCCACTGGTGGAGGTGGCAGTTCTTCTCTACCGTTGAAGGGTCAGACACAACGGGCTTAAGCAGAGAGGCGTGAAACACAGGGTGGATCTTGTAGGACCTGGGTAAAGCCAACTCAAAAGCTACTGGGTTGATTTCTCGCCTGATCTCAAATGGCCCGATGAACCTTGGACCAAGCTTCCGAGAGGGAATAGGTAACTTGAGGTTGATGGCGGATAGCCAGACCTTCTCACCCACTTTGAAGACAGGGCAATCCTTCCTCCCCTTGTCATGGAACCTCTTATAGTCCTGCTGAGCTTGCTGCATGCTTTCCTGTAACTTCTGAAAGTTTTGCTGGATGCAGGTCACACGTTCCTGGACCGCTGGCACAGATGTTTCCGGGATGGAGTCCGGCAAAAAGGAAGGGTGGAAACCGAAGTTAGCCCAGAACGGGGTTTGGTTTGTGGAAGAATGTATGGAATTATTGTAAGCGAACTCGGCTGTAGATAACAAGGAGGACCAATCATCTTGGGAGACTGAGCAAAAGCATCGTAGATACTGTTCTAGCGTTTGATTAGTGCGCTCTGTCTGGCCATTACTTTGAGGGTGATAGGCCGAGGACAGACAGATCTTCACTTCCAAAGCTCTGCAAAGTTCCTTCCAAAATTTGGATGTGAATTGAGTACCTCTGTCAGATACTATGCTTTTGGGCACTCCATGGAGCTTGATAATCTCTTTAAAAAAGATTTTGGCTGTGTCTGCCGCGGAGGGCGTACCCACCATGGGCAAAAAATGCGCCATCTTGGACAGACGGTCCACCACGACTAGGATCGTGGTAAACCCGGCTGAAGGAGGCAAATCGACAATAAAGTCCATGGAGATGTCAATCCAGGGGCCGTTCTGGGATAGGAAGGGGTTTCAGCAGCCCCCAGGTCTTCGTGTTTGGCCCCTTACTCCGCTGGCAGCGAATGCAGGAAGAGACATAATCCTTGCAGTCGGACCTCCATTTAGGCCACCAGAAGGAGCGAGAGATCAGTTCGGAAGTTTTACGGGTACCAAAATGGCCAGCCAATTTACGATCATGGAAGGTGCTGAGGATTAACTGTCTTGCCTCTGTTGGAACAAAAATCTTCCCACGAAACCACAGCAAGGTCGTCCTTTTTCTCCAAGGAGGAAACCTCATGATCAGGGCACCGTTGGCATGCGGTCTTTAGAGCAGTCAACAAATCTGTTTGAGGGAGAAGCAAAAAAATTTTGAGGTGACAGGATCGTGCTGGGCTCGGAAGTATCGGGCGTCTCTGGAAACATCCTGGAGAGGGCATCAGCTTTTCCATTTTTTGTGCCAGGACGATAGGTAATATGGAAATTGAAGCGAGCAAAAAAAAGAGCCCCTACATGCTTGTCTGGGCCTAAGGCGTTTTGCAGACCGTAAGTATTCCAGGTTCCTGTGGTCAGTGAAAATGATAATGGGATGCGCTGCCCCCTCCAGCAGGTACCTCCACTCCTCCAGTGCAAATTTTATGGCCAGTAGTTCTCTATCGCCTACGTCGTAATTGCGCTCAGGAGGACTTAGTTTCCGAGAGGCGTAGGCTACTGGGTGAAGAAGCGACTTCGGTCCCTGTCTCTGGGAAAGAATAGCGCCTGTAGCAGATTCCGAGGCGTTCCACTTCTAGAACAAAAGGTAACGTAGAATCCGGATGACAAAGTACAGGTGCCGAGGTAAAGGCCGTTTTGAGTTTGATAAAGGCCTCCTGAGCCTCTTGTGGCCACTGGAAGCGGTGCCCCTGGCGGGTCAACTTGGTGATGGGAGAAACAATTGATGAAAAAACCGATGATGAATCGTCTATAAAAATTGGCGAAGCCAATGAAGCGCTGAACGCCCTTTATGTCTGTTGGAGGTGCCCACTCCTGAATAGCACTGATTTTCTGAGGATCCATGGCTACCCCATGCACAGAAATGATAAATCCTAAAAATTGCACTGATGTCTTTTCGAACTCGCATTTTTCTGATTTGAGATAAAGCCGGTGTTGTCTCAAGATGGTGAGAACCTGCCTGACATGTTGCCGATGTAATTCTTTTGTGGCTGAAAAAGATGAGAATATCGTCCAAGTAGACTACGAGGAAGTCATCTAAAAAATTGTCGAAAAATGTCATTGACTAGATGCTGGAAGGTGGCGGGGCGCATTACAGAGCCCAAAGGGCATGACCAGATACTCGAAGTGCCCGAATCTGGACCTGAATGCAGTCTTCCACTCATCTCCTGCCCTTATTCGGACCAAATTGTAGGCGCCCCGGAGGTCCAATTTAGAAAAAACCTGAGCTGATCGGAACCTTTGAAAGAGCTCGGGGATTAGAGGCAGCGGGTACCGGTCTTGATGGTAATTTTGTTTAACTCCCTATAATCAATGCAGGGTCTAAGCGATCCATCTTTTTTCTCGACAAAGAAGATCCCCGCCCCCGCTGGCGAGGAGGAGGGACGGATGAACTTCTTACTTAAATTTTCTTCAATATAGACCTTGAGGGTCTTCAACTCAGTCTCTGACAAGGGGAATATGCGCCCAAAGGGAATTTCAGATCCGGGCAAGAGGTCACTGGGGCAGTCATATGACCGATGTGGTGGGAGACAATCGGCTTGTTTTTTGTCAAAGACATCCTTGAAGTCTAGGTAGGCTGGAGGAACATGCTGTAGGTCTTCAGGTGGAGTAGCTAGCGTGGAGCAGGCGACTGGAGCGGGTGCGAGACAGTGCTGGGAACAGTAGGTGGAAGGGAAGCTGACTTCTTTCTTGAGCCAATCAATGCAGGGCAGATGAACTTGTAGCCAAGGGAGACCAGAATGATAGGGAACATGGGGGACGGGATCAAGTCCAAACAGAGGAACTCCCGGTGCCCAGAATCTGAGATGGCACAAAGAGGAAGGGTTTCCTGGGTAATCAATCCGGAACGGGGAAGAGAGCCATCAGCCAGATGAACTTGCAGCTGAAAAACCTTGGTACGGCAGGGGATACGCAGCTTTTGGGCCAAGGATGAGTCCAAGAGAGCAGCTGCAGGCCCCGGAATCAATTATCGCCGGCCAGACGTGTTGCCCCTTCCGGGAGCTGTAGGGAAAGAAAGAGGGTAACATAAGTCTGAGGCAAACTGGTAACAGGGAAATTGATAGCAGATGGAGGTTTCGACTTACAAGGCCTTACTGGGCAAGTGCGCAAAAAGTGTCCGGCGGCTCGCAGTACAGACAGAGGTTAGATTGACGCCTCCGGAGTCTTTCTTCTGAGTCAGAGGGGCCCGTACAATACCAAGCTGCATCGGCTCTGGGTCGGGTAATGAGGTGTTTGGTGGAGCTGGGTGAGGCGGAGGTACTGGAGCATATCTTGGTGGAACCCAGTTAGGCCGGTTGGACTGGAACCTCTCCGAACGACGTTCTCGAAGGCGCCTATCCAGCTGAGTGGCGGTTTGGATTAAATCCTCCAGAGAGGAAGGGGGTGCCAACCTTGCAAGCTCATCCTTTAGGTTCTCAGAGAGGCCCTGGCGGTATTGGTACCTGAGGGCCCAACTCATTCCAGCCTGTGTCAGCAGACCACTTTCTAAATTCGGCGGTGTAGTCTTCCACCGGCCGTTTCTCCCTTGATTTAAGCTGTGCAGAGTACCCTCTGCGGTGGCTGCACGTAGGGGGTCGTCGTATATTTCCCATGTGGGTGAAGAAGGTGTCCATAGAGTCAAGTATTGGACTGCATTGTTCCAATAAGGAGTGTGCCCATGCTTGAGGCTCCTCAGAAAGGAGAGAGATTACGAATCCAACCTTAACAGCTTCGGTCGCAAAAGTTCTAGATTGCAAGGCCAGGTAAAGGGAACAGGCATTCTTGAAAGCCCGATATTTCCGGGGCGGTCGCCTGAGAATCGCTCGGGCATGGAGACCCGGGGTTCGGGATTACTCCCATCATGGCAGGGCTTAGCAGGAGCTTGGGCAGCAGAAGGTCCGGGTGAAGAGGCTAGGGCAGCAGTGGATGGAACCTGGGGAACGGCCAGTTGTTGGAGGCGGCCATCAATCTGGAGGTAGCCTTCCTGAAGCTTCTGGACTGCCTCTGTTAAGGCGGAGACCTGTTGGCACAGCGTCTCAAAGGGTGAGCGCGCCCTGTCGGTCTCAGACATCTGGCTGGTTTGTACTGTCAGAACCTGTACTCACCGAGACCGAGATGCTGAGGGCGGCTCACCTTTGCGACCCTGTGCAGACCACTCCCTGGAGTTGGGACAGAGGAGGGACGGCACAAGGAGGCACCGGCGCCGGGAGCTGGCAGGATGACTTGGTGCAGCTGACAGAAGCAGGGCAGGTGCAGAAGACTGGAGACAAGCGTTGGTCAGGCAGGAACTGGTAGGTGAGTCTGGTAGGGTCCACAGGAGATGAGGGCAAATCCGAGTCACAAGCCGAGGGTCAAGGGCAGGAGAGTTTAGAGGGAGTCCATGAGAGCAAGCCAAGGTCAAGGGGCAGGAGACAACAGCAATCCAGGTAACGTTAGCCAAAGGGTCAGAGGTTCCAGGTGAGAGGAGAGTCGTCAGGAATTCCGGGTCAAAACAGGCAGGTACGGAAACAGGTAAACACATAGGAGCTGAAGACAAACCAGCAACCTGTTCAGGGAAGGCTGCTGGTTTAAATAGGAATGTCCGGCCTCTGATTGGCCCCAGGGTTGCCGCATACGTGCACGTGCGCGCTTCACGCACACGGCGCGCTGCCGTACCGCGCATGCGTGCGCGCAAACCACGCACAGGCATGCGCCGAAATGTCATTCTACTGGGCATGTGCGGGAATCTGTCAGAGATGGAGCTAGTACCCTGACACGCGGCGTTGTGGGCGGGCCTGCCATTTAAAGGCTTCCACGCATGCGTCGAAGTCATTCGACGCATGCGAGGGACAGCGGGCGCTCAGACATGTATGGTAGGTCTGTACTGACGACCGTACATGTCCGAGCGGGCAGGATTCCAGCGGACGGTTTTAAAACACGTCCAGGAATATTTGTCTGCTGGGAAAAGGCCCGGCGGGCAAATGTTTGCTGGAATTCGGCCCGCTCGCGCCTACACACGACCGAACATGTATGCTGAAACTGGCCCGCGGACCAGTTTCAGCATACATGTTTGGTCGTGTGTACGGGGCCTAAATGTGTTTTTGGTTCGATTTCAGCCCAAAATTTGGGCTGAAATCGGACCTGAACAGGTGAACCAGCGCGAACTGGACCCCTGCTGTGTGCCGCTTGCGGCGGCGGTGTGAACCTGGCCTAAATCTCCAAAATAGATATATAGAAATAAAGATCATTTGGCACATAAACAAGCTCCCAGAGTCTGGGATATCAAACATAGAGGATACATCAGGATACCTGTGATCTAAGAGCATATTGCCGATCTTTGCTTGCAAATATCAAAGAAGCAGGAATATTATCGTCTATGAAATACGTTATAAAACTAAAAAAACAAAACAATTATATTAGCATTTTTCTGTATTTTTCCTAAAGTGATATTTAACCCCCAGTTTATAAGCACTTTCAGCAGCTGATTTGTTAATGTAATGAGTATGCAGCCTATTTGAATCCTTGCCTATGTTCCAATTTAAGTTAAATCAGGTTAGAGAGTCTCCAAACAAGACATTCAGATGAGATAGTAGATCCCAAATCGATAAAAAGGAAAAAGGGTGCTGTTTATTCTGTTACACTGCAGTGGAGAAACACAATACACAGTTCTCAATAAAGCAGTAAAGTAAACGTGTTTCTGAGGTTACATCTGCAGGTTATACAATTTTAATAAGTATGAAAATAAGGAGACTAAAAACAGAAAAGTGCATTACAAATTCTTAAAGTGATAGTCTCTATTTATATATACTAAGAACACACTATGCCATAGCCTAGGGTGACAAGGCACCCCCTTGCACCTCTTTCCTCCTGGAATTTCAGGGAAGCAGTATTGAAAGAGCAAGGACCAGCAGCATTGAAAGTTGTAAACTGCAATGCTGGTTTAAGAATTCTAATAAATAGTTTACAGGGGAATGTTTGTTTTATTGTGCACAATGTGTTAAACTAAAAATGCTGAGGGTTTAATATTTAAGTACTAGTCATATTAAATAAATAAATGTTTCTGAATTCAAGTTTCTGCACAGTGCTGCATTTCTTTTTACCTTTCTAAAAAAACAAAAACAAAAAATCAGTATGTTTTAACCTTAACTTTGCTCCAATCAGTTTGGCATTGCTTTCCACATTTGATCACTGGTGCGGTTGGTGATTTATTTTTGAATGTGTTCCTGTTTTAATATGCTGCTGGTTTGGAAGCATTTAGTCAGGCTAATTATTTTATCATTATCAACAATGAGTGTAGGAAGGTTTTAGAGTTAGCTGCCGAGAGTATGAAATTGAATTGACATGGGAAGGACTGTGGAGCGATAAAACCAGGACACCGAATTTATATCACAAGAACAATTGCATAAATCAATTCACGTCACACCTTAAGAAAATTGAGTTTTCTCCATACATGACTGCATATGTCTTGCAGCTTTAGATTAAGCTACAGAAAAGTGTCAGAATATTGGAATCCTATAGGATGAATAAATTTAGCAGGCTTAGATGGCATACAGGTCACATGACTGCACCATTCTGTGATATCTGTGAAGGACAAGACATGCCCAGAAGAGCTTGCAATTAATTTCTTTGTGAATTGGCATGTCATCACATTCTGTTGGATATAAAGAAATTTAATTTAGTGCCTTTGCTTGAAACCATTATTCAGGATTTTAGAAATTGTGAGAAGAGTTTCATGTACGCTTCACAATGTAATCAATTGAAGTTAGATTGGTGTTCTGTGTGTGGACTGTTAAGTTACATATCCCTGAAAAAGGTTTACATCATTCACTAAGCCTATGGATCTAAAAGGAAACTTGTACTGAGCAAGCAGGAAGGCTGCCATTGCTGTCCATGGATTTTGTTGGTTATTCAGTGATTTCAGAACTCTGCCCTGGAACAAGTATGAGTTCTGACTTCTTGATCTGCTTGCTTTTTCCAGGTCAGTGACTGCAAAGGTATTGATGCCAGAGACAGCCAGAGAACTAGCATTTTAGGAGGTTAACAATGTCTTCCTCTGTATTTATTATCATACAGGTTTCCTTTAAAAGGGAATGACTGCTGTATAATAACCACTAACTACTTTTAAAATCTTTAGTTTTTCTGTTCTGCCAGTCCTAACATAACAACATGGCTTTGCCCTCAAGCCAATGGCAATAACCTCTATGTGTGCAAAGTGTACCAGGCAAATGCAGGGCCGATCCTAGGGTCACAGACACCTGAGTGCAGAAATATTTCTGGCGTCCCGCGTGGGCATGGTCATCTTACTAACTCCTCCCTTTTACACATGTTTCTATGGCTACGACTCAAACACAGAGATGCTTCCCTAAGAAGTCTTCATTAGTGTCCCCCTCAGAGTCCCCCCCCAGCAGTGTCCCCCATCAGAGCCCCCACAGAAGGTGTCCCCTCATCAGAGCCTCCAGCAGGTGTTCCCAATCAGTTCCCCCCCAGCAATTGCCCCCCATCAGAGCCCCCCCACAGCAGGTGTCCCCATCAGAGCCCCCCACATCAGGTGTCCCCATAGATGAGTACTTGTCCAATAGATCCCTGTAGCTCGGGCGTGCTGGAAGCAAAAGAACATTACAGGGGGCGGGGCATACATGGCATCTTTGGTCACTTGGAGGTTGACACTCGGAGAGCATTTCTGGGAGTGCACGGGATGATTGGCAGCAGCTCCGGCCAACCCAGAAGCCTCTCATCACACCGCCTATGGGAGAAGAGCCAACACATGCAGAGGGGGTGGGGCAGACAGGAGACTGCTCCATGCACACCGGACAGAATTAATTAGTGGAGCCTAGTGCCGGAACGTGTTCCGGTAATAGGCTCCACTGTGGTACCCAGCCCTGATTCCGGGGACAGCGGGAGGTATGCGCTCTTGTCAGTTGCCAGCGGAGAGAGCAAACTAGATGGGGAACTGCAGCACCCGGTATATGCGCTCTGCTCTGGACACAGACAAGGAGGAGGGAGGGGAGCACTTTGGAGCTTCGGCGCCCCACCTCTGAGGCGCCTGGGTGCAGAGACCCCGTGCACCCTGCCTAGGATCGGCCCTGGGCAAATGAGCACAACAGGGTAATATGACACACTGTGCTCTTTCACACTGTACAACATGATCTGTGGTGGGGCATCAAGATTTCAATTAAATAATGTCCATTCTATAGGTGGGGGCTGCAGCTGCACCTATCTTTTGCAGTGGCGGTGACAAAGTGGAATAAGGGTGCTTGGGCAATCTATAGCACTGCCAAAATCTCTTACAGCACACTCATCTTCTAGATATCTGCCAGGGTTTCCAAACCCCAGCACATTAACTGTGTGGTGCAGCATTTACCTGCAGAAGAGAGACAGTGTGTGGCTGCAGCCTCCTTTCCTTAAAGAAGTATAGCCTGAGCTAGTTTTACTGGGCTTCCCCTATGGGTCACAGAAGTGCAATTCGTTTTGCACTCCTGTGACTCATTTTCAGCAGAGAGTGGGCTGAAGTCCGCTCTCTGCTGACATCACAGGAATCAGTCCAGGCACTGCATCATCATGACAATGAAGTCTGGATCTGCCAGGTGCCTGGACTGATGCCTGTCTCAGCCTCTCAGCAAGCCTGCCTAGAGCCTGAGATGGGCGCTCCACAGCCCAGCACTCCAGTGAGTGTGGGGGGGGGCATAGTGGAGAGATGCTGATTTACAGGCAGCATCTCTCTGCTCGGGGACTTAAGAGAACCAAGCCATCAGCGGTGTTCAATGGCTCGGTTCTCAAAGTAGAGGTGGTGGGGGACCACCTGGGTAAGTATGATGGGCAAAAAAACAAAACTTTACTTCTCTTCTAAGTCCTCAGCCAATAAGGTGCTTTTACTCACCCTAGCAAAGCCCATGTCTTAGTTTCCTCCCACAACTGAGTAAGCTAGCCCAGGAGAAGTCCAGGGCACCCCCATGCCCACCACTGCTGGTATCTCTAACATGCAGGAGGAGGTAATCTTGACAAAAATGTGGCTGCTACTGGCTGTCATACAGTGCTTTTGCCTTTGATCAATTAAATCCCTGGTCCCCACCAAATAGGTTATGGCATCAGAGGTTATGTGTGGGCACATCTTTACATTCCTGATCCTAGTCACAGCTTGTCTTTCCATGGGTGACCCCCTCCCTCCATTGATCTCTTCAGCTCACTTCCCCTACTGTTTCTCCCTTTCCTCTTTGCTCTTCCAACTGTTCTTTGCCCTCCTCTGCTCTCTCCCCTCCATCTCTCTTCTTTGCTTTCTCTTCCCCTTCTGCTGTCTTCCCTCTGCACTCTCTTCCACCCATTCTCTCTCCCTTCTTCTCTTTCTCCCCTCTGCCCTCCCACTCTATCTCACCCCTCCACTCTATCTCCCCCCTCTGCCACCCATCTGCTCTGTCCTCCTCTGCCCCCCTGTTCTCTCTCCCCCAATTTCCTTCCCCTCTGCTCCCTCTTTCTTTCTGTTCTGTTTTCCTTCCCCTGCCCCTACCTGCCCTTGCTCCTGCTGCCCCTCCACCTTCTGCTTCCCCTATCGATCCTCCCCTTCCCACTCTGCTCTCTCCCCTAGCTCTCCACCCCCTCTGCTCTCTCTCCCCCCTGACCTCTATCCTCCTCTGCTTTGTCCACCTCCTCTGCTCTTTTTGTCCCTACTCCTCTACTATCTCTCGCCCTGCTCTGTTGTCTCACCACCTTTCTCTTTGCTCACTTTCCTACCTCCTGCTCTCTCTCTCCTACCTTCTCCTCTCTCTTATTGTGGCAGGTGTGGTTATTGTGCTTGTATTTATTGTTGTGCTTTGGATTATTGCTTGCTCTGCCACTTGCTGAGGGTTATTACTCAATGTTATCATTGATGACCTTGACACTTTCTGGGGGTAATGAATGATCGCCCTGACACTTGCTGTAAAGAGTAGATTTTTTTTCAAAGAATATCTGCTAGCAGTAGCTCTCCATTATACATAAAATTAGAAGGAGAGGCTGCGGAAGCACTGATACCTGATACTATGGATTAGGGGGGTGCTTATTTACCACAACCTGTTCCCCAAATGCCAAAGCTATTTTTTTTCTTTGATTAAATATTATTAATATTATACAGTTTTTTTTATAGTGCCAACAGTTTGTGTAGCGCTTAACAAAATAAAGGCAGACATTGCATTTACATTACAATTTGGTACAAGAGGAATCAGAGGGCCCTGCTCATTAGAGCTTACAATCTAAAAAGGGAGGCTCAATTGATACAAAGGTAATAGCTGTGGGGGATGAGCTGATGGAGGATGTAAAACAGTGTTAATTAGAAGCAGGATAGGCTTCTTTAAAGAGAAGCGTTTTCAAGGATCGTCTAAATTTGGATAGATTAGGGGACAGTTGGACAGATTGGGGTAGGGAGTTCCAAAGGATGGGAGAAGCTCTGGAGAAATCCTGGAGGCGAGCATGGGAGGAGGTGACAAGGCAGCTAGAGAGCAGGAGGTCTTAGGAGGACCGAAGAGAGTGGCTTGGTTGGTATTTTGGGACTAGGTTAGTGATGTAGCTGGGCGCTGTGGATGGCTTTGTAAATTATTGTTAGTACTTCAAACTTTATTCGTTGGGTAAGTGGGAGCCAGTGGAGGGATTGGCAGAGAGGGGTGGAGGACACTGAATGGTTGGTAAGTTGGATGAGTCTTGAAGCGGCATTCATGATGGACTGAAGGGGGGATAGTCTATGTAAAGGTAATCCAATGAGGAGGGAGTTGCAGTAGTCGAGGCTAAGGATGAACAGAGAGTGAATTAAAAGCTTGGTGGTGTCATTAGTTAAAAAGGGGCGTATTATGGAAATGTTGCGGAGGCTAGGGTGGCATGATTTAGACAGGGATTGGATGTGGGCCTGAAAGGACAGTTCAGAGTCTAAGGTTACCCCTAGCCAGTGTTGCTCATCTTACTTTAAAAAAGTAATTGGTTACAGTTACAAATTACTTCTCCGAAAAAGTAATTGAGTTAGTGACTCAGTTACTACATTGAAAAAGTAAATAGTTACTCAGCAAAGTAACTGTGACTTTTTTTATATTCTACAATGCAATTACGTACACTGGCTACAATTGATTGGCACACTAGCAGGAATTGATGGGGCAAACTGGCAACAATTGATGGTTACAGTGGCTGTGTTTGATGGCACAGTGGCTGCGTTTGATGGGCACAGTGGCTGCGTGTGGTGGGCACAGTGGCTGCATTTGATGGGAACAGTGGTGACAATTGATATCACAGTGGCTGTGTTTGATGGGCGACAATTGATGTTGGCACAGTGGCTGCGTGTGTTGGCACAGTGGCTGCGTGTGTTGGCACAGTGGCTGCGTGTGTTGGCACAGTGGCTGCATGTGATGGCACAGTGGCTGCGTTGATGGGCACAGTGGCTGCGTTTGGTGGCACAGTGAGGCTGCAATTAATGTTTTTTTTTTTAGTCAGAAGGCAAGCGTGGCTCAAAATAACACAAAAACATTTTTTTAAACTGCCATTTTTTATTAAAAAAATGATGGTCACATCAGTCCGCCTCCCCCCATCCAACCCCCCCTCCCCCCTCCCCAATACAGTCATTTAAATGATTTGCTTATTATTTGCTTTCTTTTAACTGTCTGTTCTGTACTGTTGCAGTAGGCACTGTAGGCAGGCTCGGCTCCTCGTGACTTGTCCTGACTCCTTGCACACAGCACACAGCTCCCTGCGCAGTACGAGACTAGTGAGTCCTCCCTGAGCCCTCTCTCAACTCGCCTCCGGCGTGACGTCACGCGGCGCACGCCGCTGCCACTGGAATCCACCAACTGATCCTCCATAGGGGGGGCCCGGGGGGGGGGAGCGAGAAACACAAAAGAGGAAAGGGACTGAGCCAGTCGACACACAGTTTGTAAAGTGCCACTGCCGCTGCCCGCGCTGTCTATGACACTGCCCCCCAACATCTGGTCTGGCGGCCTAGGCTGATTGCGCCCCCCTCCTGTACTAAATGGTCCCGCCCCTGCCTTGTACCGGCCCTGCTGCTTCCATCTAGTGGCGGTAGATTTAATTGCGGCAACGCCGCCCAAGTAATGGGAACGGCGTTACCATGAGGGGAAGAGTAATCAGTTAGATTACTCGTTACCCTAAAAAATAACTGCGTTAAGTAACGGCATTTACTTTAACGCAGTTACTGACAACACTGCCCCTAGCACCCTGGCATGTGGGGACGGACTGATAGATGTGCCATTATCTTGATAGAGAAGTCAGGGGAAGGGGCACGTGGGGGAGGAAATATTAAGAGCTCAGTTTTAGATAGATTCAGTTTGAGGAAGTGGTTTAACATCCAGGCTGATATCTCTGTTAGTAAATCAGTGATGTGTGTGGAGATTGATGGGGTGAGCTGAGGGGCAGAGAGATAGATTTGGGTGTCGTCAGCATATAAATGGTAGTGAAAGCCATTGGAGGCTATCAGCTGACCCAGGGAGGATGTGTAGATCGAGAATAGCAGAGGTCCAAGGACAGAACCTTGAGGGACCCCAACGGTAAGAGGAGATGGAGAGGAGGAAGTTTAGTTGTAAGTAACACTGAAGGTGCGGTGAGATAGATAAGATTCAAACCAACGAAGAGTGCAGCCATGGAGACAATATGAAATGGTTCAAAACTATGATCAGTTTTTCCTGTCCAGTGGGCTTAACTCTTCAAAGGTAAATCTCCACTTGGCCTTTTGTCAGTGGAAAGAGTATTTTCTTTGAAAAATGTCCTGGTGACAACTCAAAACTTTGGATTTTCAATTACTTTCAGTGTTGATGATTGTGGCCACCAGGAGAAGTAGGAAGAGTTAATCTGCTTAGCTGGGACACAGACAGTAATAAAAACCTGGCAGGTGTTATAGCCCCTCAACACTCTTTCCAAAACAAAACAGCAAATAAGTTTGAGCTTTAGTTTCACTTTAATATCTTTCCTACTAGCAGTGGAACAATAAAGACTGTTGATTCACTTTTTTCTAGAAAGACCCAAAGTTACAGGAATTAATTTGAAAGCATTGACAGGGAATCATTTTATTTCCCCACCATAAAGCATACATTAAAAACTGCTACATGTGTTTTACCTTCTTCTGGATCATCACTATTATAGGTAAAAATATTTTGAACTAAAAAAAAAATGAATAATAATATACATCACATTCAGAATTGTGGGTGGTGTTTCTCCAACGTATGTCATAATTTATCCACTTAGCAAACAGAACCTTCTCTATTCAAGTCTTCATTGCCTACAGGGCAGCAGCTGTAGATGTCAACCAATATCCAAGACAATGCGCTATTTAAATCCAATTTATATATGAACATGCAGGCAGTAATTTTTTGCTAACCTTTCTATGAGGTGTAACAAGGAACAAAATATTCCACATAAGCTATGAGTGATTCATTATAATGTCAAGTGAAAAGTTAAAATTTCCTAATGTAGGGATGGCTTGCTTATTTATATGAGGATATTGTCCTGCATTCTAATATGCTCATCTTGTCCAAAATGTGTTCTACATCTCATTTAGCACATCAATATTGTCTAGACTGAATGATTTTACAGTACAGAAAAAAGTTCCAAAGTGTATATTAATTTTTGCTCCGGCATATTTGATAAATTCCCAGCCACCTTGGAGTGGTGAAAGCAGGGGATGACGTGATTCTGCCTTAGACTGTCAGTTTGACTATAGTCTCCCAACCAGCCTCTTTCTTTCCATATTATACTTTCACTGTCTGTGAAATAAACACATCTGTTTTGAAAGACAAAATGAATGGCATATTGGAAAGTTATGTCAAAAGTATTACCTGAAAGTGTTTGTAAAGGGAAAAAAAACATGTTATACTTACCTGCTCTGTGCAATGGTTTTGCACAGAGCAGCCTTGATCCTCCACCAGTCCTATGCCAGTACTTTTTGTCCCTCTTACTTTCCAAGTGTCCCCATATCAAGCAGCTTGATTACTCCAGAGCCAACTCTGGGTCCATAAGACACAGAGATCTTGGCTCAGCCCTGTCCCCCAGTTCCTCCTCACTGGCTGTGATTGACAGTAGTGGGAGCCAATGGCTTCTGCTGCTTCATCTCAGTGAATGAGGAATGAGGAGGGATGGACTTGAGAGAGCCACTTCTCTTATGCACATCGCTGGATCAAGATCGGGCTTAGCCAAATATTAGGGGAAGCTGCACACTGCCAATGTTTTACCTTTATGCATAGAATTCATGAAGATAAAAAAACCTTAAGCCTTTAGAACCACTTTAATTATTATTTATTACAGTTATTTATATAGTGCCAACAATTTTACACGGCACTGTAAATACTGTACTTTCATGTCAGTCCCTGTCCTCAAGGAGCTTACAGTCTAATAGTTATCATATGAAATGAAACATGCATACTAGGGCCAATTTAAACATGTAGACAGGAACCAATTACCTACCAGCATGTCTTTGGCGTGTGGGAGAAAACCACATGGACATGTAAACTCTATGCAGCTAGTGTTCTGGCTGGGATAGCATTTACCGAGTTGCATTTAGGATTAATGGTCAGTGCACAGGTGGACCTATAGGTTTTTGATGCTGTGAAATCTATACATTGTATTATTCACTACAAGCTAAAAGAGGCATGCCAATTGCATATATATTTATTCTTCTATGGGATTAGTGGTTAGGTTTTCTGTATTATCAGTGCCCTCAATATCACCTTCATGTCAGATGCCAATTTGTGTTTTTGGGTTTAGATAAACTTTAAATTACAGTAAAGCTGTTAATAATCACCTAATTACTTCTGGCTAATTATGGTAATAGATGGCATCTTGGAGTATGTTCATCTAGGCAGGACTTTTACTTTTAAAAATAAAAATGTAGGGCCAGATCCACAAAAACCTGGCAAAACTTAAAAAATCCCATTTAAGTTACACTGCCTTAAAATTTCTACCTAAGTGCCCGATCCACAAAGCACTTATCTAGAAATTTCAGGCCGTGTAACTAAAATTCCGCCGGCGCAAGGCATTCCTATTCAAATGGGGCGAGTCCCATTTAAATGAGGCACGCTCCCGCGCCGGCCGTACTGCGCATGCGCGAAGTTACTTTACGCCGAGTTTTGTGGATCGCGCCGGCTTAAAAAAGTTGCGTCGGGAAAAAAAAAAATTGACAGCGTCGCTCGGCATGCATTCCTGAGGGAGAACTCCATGCCAATTTTCAAAGAAAAAACCGGCATGGGTTCACCCCCCAGGAGCATACCAGGCCCTTAGGTCTGGTATGGGTTGTAAGGAGACCCCCCTACGCCGAAAAATCGACGTAGGGGGTCCCCCTACAATCCATACCAGACCCGTATCCAAAGCACGCTACCCGGCCGGTCAGGAAAGGGAGTGGGGACGAGCGAGCGCCCCCCCTCCTGAGCCGTGCCAGGCCGCATGCCCTCAACATGGGGGGGTTGGGTGCTCTGGGGCAGGGGGCGCACTGCGGGCCCCCCCACCCCAGAGCACCCTGTCCCCATGTTGATGAGGACAGGACCTCTTCCCGACAACCCTCGCCGTTGGTTGTCGGGGTCTGCGGGCGGGGGCTTATCGGAATCTGGGAGTCCCCTCAAATAAGGGGGCCCCCAGATACCAGCCCCCCACCCTAAGTGAATGGATATGGGGTACATCGTACCCCTACCCATTCACCTGGAGGCAAAAATTAAAAGTTAGTAAACACAAGGGTTTTTAAAATAATTTATTATTCTGCTCCGGAGGCCCCCCCTGTCTTCTTTATTAGCTCTATTACCAGGGGGGGGCTTCTTCTTCCACTCTCCGGGGGTCTTCTTCCACTCTCCGGGGGGGGTTTCTTCTTCCGCTCTCCGGGGGGGCTTCTCCGCTCTCCGGGGGTCTTCTTCTATCTTCGCCGCTCTCCGTTGTTGACTCGGCGAACCCCGGTTCTTCTGCAGCTGTCCGGTGCCTTCTTCTTCAGCGCTGGCTGCCTGCTATCTTTGTGTGTTAGCTCAATTACGAGCAGGCAGCCATCGCGGTCTTCTGTGACGTCAGGTTCTTCTCTTCTGTTCTTCTCCCCTCTTCCGATGTTGACTCGTCGCATCTTGTCACTGTAATGATGGAAGCGCGCCTTGCATCCCATTTATATAGGCATCACCGTGGGTACCTACCGGAGCATGATGGGACTTATATTGTGGACTTATATTGAAACTCAATGGCATCATCTTCCATCTTCCATCTTCCATTATAGTCATTCTTTGGTATAAAATGCATCAACACATTGATCAAACATGAATTTTAAAGACATTCTCAATTCAGAAGAAAATGTATTCTGCCTCAGTATAAATCTTTTCCCAAACAATTACAGTTACCACCTTGAGAAACATTTGCATTGCACAGTGAATGGAATTTCTTTCCTATTTGTTATTTTGTGACTTGTCCCAGCTGCTTGTCTTTGAGATAGGTGATTAGAGTTGGGTGATAGTTTTTTTTTTGTTTTTTTGTAGATGGTTTGAGTTGGGCAATAAACTCATGTCTACGTCTACCAAACATAACCATCCACATTCCCATTTCTCTTTTCACATAAAGGCAAACAGCTGATGGAAACATTAATGCTTGTGTCTGCACCACTTGATCCTTACGTGCGAGAATAAATGACATGTGCCTTCTAGTCTCATGGTCCTTTGTGGGTTATGGGACGTATTAGTGAATGAAAGTTACTGCCAAGGATAGTTGTGCAATAATTTTAAGATCCAGTTTGCTGGATGCAAGAAAACTTTGCCATTACATGGAACTTTTTTTTAAATGGTGTATACTATATAAAATGACTGGATCTAGGGTGAGTGACAGATTCAAACCATATGAATGATAAATATGAAGCCATATGAATGATTAATGATTTTCACTGACTTCTTTGTGTGTGTCGTGAAGACCTCTTTGCAGAATTAGAACCATACTGTTAAGTACAAACTTGGCATTTGACTCCATACATTCCCATTACATTTGCAAATTAGTTTTGATTACAATATAAAAAAATGAAACAACCTTAGGGAAACTAATCAACCTTCAGAAATTGCAAGAGGGGAAAAAATGAAATATATACACCCTATGGCTGATGGGTGACTCAATAAATGAGCTCTAATAAGATTAGCTAGGGTCTCCCCAGGGAAAGCACAAACTAATTTCACCTCCCACGCTCAGTCAGCATCGGAGCTAGATGTAGACTAAAAGCAATTAGCAAATGTAATATAAAATCACTGGGATTTACTTTCAAAGTAGCTGTTCAGATGTTTTACATTGTGTTGAGAAATTAATTTAAATTCAGAATAAGGTGGAGCTATTGGAGAAGCATCTTCATGTGTTAGAAAACAAGAAAAACTTCTAGGTGCAGTTATTCCTGGTAAGATAAGGAACTTTGTCAGTTACTTTAAATTGATCAAGCCAAATAGTCAAATGCTATGGACAATGCCCCCCTGGCCTGATCCTGGACCTAATGTTGCTCTTTCTGAATTGAAGAATTTTACCTCGGAATTTGGGCACCTCCTGATTACATCATTAACGAGCATCATCTTCTCTGTTCAGTGAGCTGGATCTGACTTGGGAAGCAAAGATGCTAAACCTGGAAGTACCCGAGTGATCTTGTTTACCAGCAGGACACATGTGGATGGTAAATTCACAGATTTGTAATATGTAGCAAAGTTTCTGTAATGTTCCCTCAGGCCTTCACCACTATGTCCACAATTTAGAATTTATATTATATTTATTATAACAGATAGCAGGGTTGCCAATTGTCAGTAAATTTAAAGTCAGTTTGTTAAAATCTGTGATTTTTACAGCTGTCAGTAATTGTCTGTAACAGAAATTTTATGTCAGTATAAATCAGTCCCTTTTTTCAGACAGGTTAGTGTTGGCTCGGCAAGTGTAAGAAAGAACCCCTTGGCAACTTGATGCAGCACCAGCAGCCACTTACTCAGGCAGAGTTTGGAGCCAGTTTAGGTTATTTATAAATAGAAGCAGGCTGGAACCAGCAGCAGAAGGAACAGACAGCCAAATTTGCTGATCCTTCCATTTGCAGTGTGATCTCAACTGTGCTTTGCCTCTCTGCATAGATACGGTAGGTAGTTTGAACTCAGTGCTTGCCTGGCAGCAAAAGCTCCTAAAGCCTTTGCCCACGGCCCCACTTGCCCAGCAGCTACACTACACTCTCCTCCTGCGTAACCAGTTCTTTACCTTGTACTGTCAAGAAGAGGGATTTGGACTGGGAGTAGAGCACTGTACTGGGGGAGGGGGCAATTTGGGTGAAAGGGGGCCCCCCTGTACTCTACACTCTGTACTACACTCTGCACCCCTGAACCCTGCAGTCTGTATGCAGTGCACCCCTGAACTCTGAACTCTGTATGTAGCGCACACTTGAACCCTGCACTCTGTACATAGTGCACACGTGAACCCTTCACTCTCTACTTAATGCACACTCCTGGTATTTAATGCCCCCCTAGGACCCTACCACTCCTGAATGTGTTTTTTCTTCAACCGAATGGGAATTTTGCATTGAAATACTATGTTATAACTGCAAACCAAGCATTTGGGTTTTGTGGGCTGCTGTACAGCCCCATTGAGCAAGTTTGGCAGGCAATGCCCTCTGTGAAACTTGACATGTTGAGTTAAAATTGCCACACTATGAAACTAAGCATAGAGGCCATGGCAACTCAAGCAGCTGCTCTGTTCATTTAGAGATAGGTGGTCAGAAGCAATTCTGTTTAATCATCCTTTTTTTAGGCCTTTTCCACTATAAGATGCAATCTGGTCATGCCCATTGCTCTTTTTGGCATGCATAACAGAACTTGTTTTTCAACTGTATCCTCCCAGGGTGGCTGATAATTTGTCATGCTGTGTTGATTTTTTAAATGTGAAAACAGACTGGCCCGGATTCACATACATCTTACGCCGAGGTATCTGTTGATACGCCGCATAAGTTGTAGGATGCGCCGTCGTATCTCTGTGTCGTATTCTCGAAACCAGATACGCCTGAATTTGGGCTTGATCCGACCGACGTAAGTCTCCTTACGCTGTTGTATCTTGGGTGCATATTTACGCTGGCCGCTAGGGGCGCTTCCGTAGATTTACGTGTCGAAAATGTAAATGAGCTAGATATGTTAATTCACGAACGTACTTGCGCCCGTCGCAGTAAGCTACGCCGTTTACGTAAGGCGTACGTCCGGCGTAAGTTTACCCCTCATAAAGCAGGGGTAAGTCACGTTAAGGTATGGACATCGGAAACGTTGGAACAGCCGTCGTATTTTACGTTGTTTACGTAAGTCGTACGTGAATAGGGCTGGGCGTAGGTTATGTTCACGTTGCATGAATGGACCCGGCGTATCTTAGGGAGTAAATTCAACGTGATTCTGAGCATGCGCGCATGCGCCGTTCATTCAGCCATGCATTTACATGGGGTCACGCTTCATTATAATAGAACACGCCCACTAACAGCCTACTTTGAATTAGGTGGGCTTACGCCGGCCATTTTACGTTACACCGGCGTAAGAAAGGGAGCAAGTGCTTTGTGAATACAGTACGAGCCACTCTAGGTTACGTCGGCGTAGCGCATATCAGATGCGCTACGCCGCTCCAAAGAAACGACAATTTTTCTGAATCCCTGCCACTGTGTTTATACTGTTTAAATATTGATTGTTTTAGTTTCTAATAGGAGTTCTTAATTTTGTCAGTAAAAAATGTGCTCTGTCAGTAAATGTTTCATGTTATGTCAGTAAAAAATGTGGCGGGAGGTTGGCAACCCTGATGGGTAGGAGCGATATTGCTGTAATTGCCACAGGTATGAAGCACAGGCATATAGAGCTTTCTTTACATACCTGCAGAAGCCTCTTTTGCCCCGTACACACGACCGGTTTTCCCGTTGGAAAAAGTCAGATGAGAGGCTTTTGGTTGGAAATTCCGACCGTGTGTATGCTCCATCAGATTTTTCCAATGGAAAAACTGCTGGAAAAAGATAGAGAGCAGGTTCCCTATTCCCAGGAAAAAATCAGATCGGAATTTCCTATCGTGTGTACAAATTCCAACGTGCAAAATTCCAACACATGCTCGAAAACAAATCGACGCATGCTCAGAAGCGTAGAACTTAATTTTCTCAGCTCAATGTAGTCTTTTACGTCATCTCGTTCTTGGCAGTCGAAAATTCACCAAACTTTTGTGTGACCGTGTGTATGCAAGGCAGGCATGAGCGGAATTCCATCGGAAAAAAATCCAACTTTTTTCCGATGGGAATTCTGCTCGTGTGTACAGAGCATTAGTCTGCACTAAGCACCATACATTCTATTTGGCCCCTATCTATAATGGCCAGGCTTACTTTTCTGATTGGCCAAAGATTCACCCATGGCAGGTTTGGGAGACTGCTCCAGGTTGCAGTACTGGTAGATTTCATACATGCAGCAATGTGTATCCTTTCTATCCCTGCAAATTAAGGGAATTCCTTGGCGATCACCAGAACTAGTGGTCCCATTGGAAGATTTCCCCTCTATACTTTTCTGGGAACAACTCTAAAATATAGCATTTTCTTTACTTTCATTTACATTTTTCTTTTTCTTTTACTTTCAATGATAATGGTAAACAGGACAAATAGAGAGGGTGAATCTCCTTAACCTCCCTAGCGGTATTCCTGGGTGTGGCTCGGGGTTAAATTTCAGTACCATTAGCGACAACCCCGAGCCACACTCGGAATTGCATCTCAGGATCCTGGTGCAGGTTACTTACCTTGTCCCCAGAATTCTGCGATGTCCCCCTGCTGTGTCTGTGGGCTGTCTCATCCACCCGATGCCTCTGTGTGCCAGGCTCTGTTCCCTGCGAGCGTCGCAATGCACTGGGGGGGGGGGACATTAAAAAATTACAAGATTTATAATACATACAGTACACTGTAATATTACAGATTACATTACTGTATGAAATCATTTCATATTAGTGTTTTGTCCGGTGCCCTGCATGCACTTTTATATTATAAATACTGTTCTTTCTGCCTGGAAACTTGGATTGTCCATAGCAACCAAAAAGTGTCCCTTTATGTCAAAAGTGGTTTGAGACCAGCTAGAAAACAGTGATAGTAAATTAGAACACGTGCAAAATTGAGCAATAATGAATAGTGGGGAAATTCATTTTATTATAATAATTATTATATTATTATTTTTTATAATTATTTATAGTTATATATTATATTATAATTTATGATTTTGAGTTTACAACTTTATAATACCGGGAATGTCTGCTAGACTCTTGTTTTGACTGATTTATGTTTTATGTTTGTTTGTGTTATTACTAAGAATTACAGGCCTAAAATATAAAATGCCAAATTTCTACGCAAAACAATTGTACTGCTTTGAGACGCAAAAATCTGACATAATCATACTGCCAGGATGGCTACCAGGGGCACAGACAGTAATAAAAACTGACAGGTGTTCTAATCCATCTCTACTCTGTCTAAAACAAAACAAAAAAAGTTTTGCCTTTAGTTATGCTTTTATGGAAACAAACTTAACATAAAGGCAGGAAAAAAACTTTAATACATACTATCCACAGTATATGGCATTCCACGCTCAGGAAAGAATGAATCAACACTGAAGCAGACAGAATTTGGAGAAGCTCTGCATAACAACCAATCAGCTTCTATTTTCAGTGTGTTCTGTTAAGTTTTAGAAATAAAAGGCAGAAGCTGATTAGTTGCCATGCACAGCTGCTCAAGATTCTATCTACTCCAGTTTTGGTAAATCCCCCTCTCAGCATGTTAATGGTTGTAGCAGTTCTATTATGCAGCCTTTTGCTTTCAGTAGCCTTACTCCTTTATTGTGAAAATAATACTAAAACTTGTTTTTGGCAGCGATCCCCTTGCATAGCTAACAACAGTCACCAAGAGAAATAACATGTTCTATCATATAGCAAAGTTGTCATTAAAATGTTATAGTTTATGTATATTTTAATTCCCTCCCTGGTCATTTTCAATTGTGAGGATTATGGGATTGGTGAGTTATCGGCCAGCTATATAAGATTATGTGCCACACCAGGCATCGCATTTTACATACCGTTACTCTAGCACTTAACTGTTATAAATAAATAACACTAAAATGCAGTTAAAATCATTTATCTGCATCCTCCATAATTTAGAAACTGTGACAAAAAAGTTGCTTTTACTTTCTGTAAGTCAGGAGAGACTTAATATGCACAGTGTGAGGGGAATAAGAGAATGGGAGATATGAAGGAAACCTTTAAAAAAACATCAAGGGGATAAATACAATTCAGAAGCACAGTATTTTTAATATGAAGCCAGGATCATGAACACGGGGACATGCATTTAAGCTAGCAGGAGAAAAGTTCAAAACTAATCTTAGAAAGTATTATTTTAGTGAAAGGGAAGTTGATGCTTGGAATAAACTACCAGCAAAGGTAGTAAGTCAGTCAACGGTAAGTGGATTCAAACATACTTGGAACAAACATACAGGAAATCTAGAGTTAACATTGTTGTAAACCCTTTCATTTACCCAGTGAAGTGAACAGCCTTCAGTGATACACAGAGATTAAACAAATCCTCCTACATAAGTTTTACATGTTTATCTGTTGTTCTTTCTTCCCTTCAAATGGGCAGAATTGTGTTAAAATCTTTCTTTATCTGTCGGGAGAGAGAGGAGGGGGCAAAGAGCTGCAGTTACAGTGTTTGAAAGCTGATTGGAAAGCTGATTGGAGGAGAGAAACAACACTTAGAGCTTTTAAGAGAGATAAGTAAACACTACAGATATACAGTATGCACTTTTTTGACTGAGATTTACAACCACTTTGACAAAAAAAAAAAAAAAACATGTAGACATTACGAAAAAATGGGGCAGACTCAATGGACCACTTGATCTTTGTTTCTATGTTTCCAAAGCCTCGTACACACGATTATTTTTCCCGATGGGAAAACTGTGAGGAGAGCTTTTGGCCGGGAATTCTGGCCGTGTGTATGCTCCTCGCAGTTTTCCCGATGGGAAAACTGGCCAAAAACCGCCGGACAAAAAAATAGAACCAGTTCTCTTTTTTCCCACCGGGAAATGCGGAGGACTTTTGCCCGGCAGTTTTTGGCAGTTTTCCTATGGGAAAAACTGCGATGGAGCATACACACGGCTGGGATTCCCGACCAAAGCTCCATTGCAGTTTTCCTGTCAGGGAAAACCGCTCGGGGTATAGGGGAAAGACTGACCGAGCAGGTTCTCGGCTTTCCCCTTGGGATTCCCGACGGAAATCCTGTACGTGTGTATGAGGCATAAGTCTTTCGGTGTATGTTGGATTGACCTAACCATGGGCACTATTGTAGTAGTATATAATCTCTTTGGCACTTAACACATTTAATAAATTTTTGGATTATTTCTTCTACTTTAGATTGGGAGAAAAGGATTGAATACAACATTGGTTCTGGAAGTGTTGCACTATTTCCGAATATCCATTTGGAGACCTGTGATGGACCAGTATCCTCAGTACGAACTAGTGTTGAACTGCAGGCCAATCATGTTGGAAAAGGCTGTGATCGTAAATCATACTCAGATACATCCTTGCAAAAATTGTGTGGTAAGTCTAGATTCATATTATACTGTCATACTGGGAGTTATAATTCCTATTTACATTAAAGATTCTAACTTACAAAGCAGCTCTTTGTGGATGAATGTAAGTCTGTATATGCTGGAGGAGATTAATCACTGCTGGATGGAGTTGCTTTGTGTAATTGATATTTTTGTGTCTGAAGCTTACAAAAGAATATGTGTTTCTACCACATTCTATACATCATTTAATTGTGTATGTGGCCTGGAATTTTAAAGCACCTGCCCACAAGGAACCAGTAGCATAACTGCTCCTCGGTAAACTTCTCATGTCTGTCAAATCCATGTCTGCAAATATTTAATACAATATATTGAATCTGCATTACAAATATATTATACCTAGCAGCTTTTCTGTAGTTCCTTGTCACAAATTTAGGGAGGAATACCCCAGAAAAGGTCTGGTCTTTGGTCAAATAAAATAATTAGAAGTTGCAACTGTCTAAACTTTCTCATCTGCAATACTTTATATTATAGGAAGGAGTGGAGGCTAGGTATAAGTCGTCATATATCTGTCACTTCAGGTTCAGCTAAAGTTACATCCACACATCTAATAGACTTGTGATACAGTTTTTTAAGGCATTTTTCTAGGCAGAGCTCCTTTTGTGTCTGTAGGTGAAGGTCACTATGGGATGGATTTACTAAAGGCAAATAGACTGTGGAGTGCAGTTGCACACATTTTCCCCAGAACTTAGTGAATGTGGTGAAGCTCTGCTTTCAGTGAATGGGGTGAAGCTCTGCTGATTATCATCATCCAATCACGTGCAAGTTAAAATTATTTTTTGTTTATTATCCTTGCAACTGATTGGGTATTCCTCACAAAGTGAAGTTTCACCTTATTCACTCTGGGAAAAATAAGTGTAACTTTACTTGCAAAGTGCACAATCTATTTCCCTTTTACTAATTCAACCCCTATGCTGTATTCTAGAGATCTCTAATCAATAGCTGCATTAAGTCAGAAACTTAAAATTATAGATCTTAATTTTCTTTTTGATCTGCATGCAGTGGCGGAACTACCGCCATAGCGACCCACGCAGTCGCTATGGGGCCCGCAGCCGAGTGGGGCCCGCCGATGGGGAGGCAGATCGGTGCGCTGTGACAGTTACAGAACCGATGCTGTGTATCTCTCCCTCCTGTCGGCAATATTTCTGTCACAGCGCACCGATCTGCCTCCCTGTTCTAGCCACATGTGATCCTCTATGTCCTATAGGTGCCTGGTCTCCCCCCAGCGCTGCCTGTTTTCCTCTCCCTAAAAGCTGGGGGATTCGTCAGGACACTGTGAGAGTGGGGGAGAGCTTGCCTGTCTTAATGCACAGGCACTTCTGTGAACTGCCCAGGGGTCCTAGGTGCATGGGGGGCTTTTGAAGTTTCCTCCCAGCAGGTTCGGGCAGCAGTGGTAACAAGTCTCCTCACGTTGGCTCTCTTCTGCTACAGTGTACAGGTCAGTTCTGTTATCTGGCTGTGTCTGCAATGCTCTCCCTCCCTGGCATCTTCCTCCCCTCCTCAGCCACTATCTGGCCGTCCTGCTCCCTGTCGTCCTCACACAGATCCATTCATCTTTGCCTGTCACACTGCTCCTCTCAGATGCTTGTTATCTCTCCCCCCTCCCTTCCCTGACTTTTCCCCTGCAGACACTTTACCTTCACACATGTGTGTGTCCCAGGATCTACAAACATTACAAATGTCTGGAACCCCCCCCCCACCTTGCACACCCCCAACACTTTCTTTACTAGGCAATGGAGATCACTCCCTCTCCCCTTCCTGCCAGACAGCCCATTTACTTTTTATACTATGGCAATTTATTACCAGCTTAGAGTATGCCCCATGCCCATCTCTGATTATCCCTCTCCAGTCTCCTTGACAGCGATCTATCTGCCCCCCCCCTACCAGCACAAATCCTCCTCCTTTTTAATCCCTATACAGATGGATTTTCTCTAATAATTCTATACACCCACCCCCACTTTTACCCCCCCCCCCTTTTTCTCCCCTACCCCATGGTTCTCATTCCCACCACATTTTTTTTTAGGGCTTAAGGAAGGACCCCGAGGTGGAGCATCTTACTACTGCTGCTTGTGTGGGTGAGATGTGTACTGTGTACTGCGCCAATCCCTGCTGACCCTCTTCTCCTATTCATCCCATGTGATTGGCGCAGTACATATCCCACCCGCACAAGCAGCAGTAGTAAGATGCTCCACCTCGGGATCCTTCTTTAACCCCTGCAAAGCACCAGAAGAGAGCCAGAAACTCTGATGGGGAAGGAAGAGGGGAATTGTCTTTCCTGTTGTATATTTAGCCCAGTTCCCCTGTAAGTTTATAAGTTTTTTTTGTGCTTGTGTATGTTAAAAATGATTTTTGTGGTGTATTGTTAGCAAAAATATTTGTTTTGATATTTTTTTAGGGGGGCCCTGTCAGGTAGTCTGTACGGGGCCCCGTGATTTCTAACAGCAGCCCTGGGCGCTGCGGCAACACAGGGGTGAAAAAATCCTCTCTACTGTCACTTGTCAATACAGAAGCGCTGCTGTATTTACAAGTGACAGCGCTCTCCTCCCGACAGCCGTTTAGAACCCTCTCTGCTCTACAAAACACATTGTCTATCTA
This sequence comes from Rana temporaria, assembly GCF_905171775.1. NCBI lineage: Eukaryota > Metazoa > Chordata > Amphibia > Anura > Ranidae > Rana > Rana temporaria. The sequence goes on along the minus strand of NC_053492.1, from coordinate 132,058,690 downwards.
TCTCTATGTGAAAGCAGAGAGGGGAGGGGGGAAGGGGTGGGGGGGGTGTACACAGACAGGAGCTGCTCCACTAGGGTGACCACATTTCCAAACTACCATTCAGGGACACCCCCCCTCCCAAAAATCAGGTGGGATTTATGATTTCTCTAATCACAAGAAGGGGGCGGGGACTGTGCTCCTCCAGGCATTCCCGCCAGGGCAAGTACTCAGTGAGTAAAGCGGTGATGTGACGGCCTTTTTTGGGGTCATAAGATTGGCCGGGGGGTGGCTGTGTCAGTTTCATTCCGGGACACTGTATTGTCCTGGAATGAAGGTGCCCGGGACAGACCTGCAAAATGTGGGACTGTCCCGGGCAATCCGGGACACGTGGTCACCCTATGCTCCACGGACATGCAGTGAGTTACAGCTTCTCTTCTGCAGCCCATCTCTGATGTTAGTTGGGTGACCGGAATGCTCACTACTGAAAGGGGGAAGAAGGGGGGTTGATGCCAGAGGAATGTGTATTGATGGAGGGTGGGCTCCAAACTAATCTGGGGAGAGGAGAGCTCTGTACTTGGGAAGGAGGGTACTTGCATGTGCACAGATCACCCCTAAATCCTGCACACCGTACACAGATCACCCTTAAATTCCCCCATACACAGCTCACCCCTCAATCCTTATACATTTTATATGTAGGTCCACCCGTATGATTTTTCCGTGCGCTTTCAGGGTTGGGGGACTTTTAGTTTTTTTTTGGGCGGGGGGGGGCGTCATTGAAGGACCCGGCCTTGGGGCGGCAAAGGAAGTAAATCCGGGGGGGGGCCCCATACAACATTTTGCTATGGGGCCCTGTGATTTCTAGTTATGCCCCTGTCTGCATGGGATCTGCGTGGGAAATTAGTATGTTACCAAAGATGCTTCCTCCTTCCATAGTTATGTTTTCTGAAGACTAGGACAGAGGATGTTGAAAATCGCAGCCACAATAACAGTATGCCCTATTCAAATTAAAAGGTCCCACACAAAATAACTTGATCTCCATACCAAATTGCACAAACGGTCTTATTGTCCTTATATTAGTTGATGTTTAAACTATTATGGGGGTATCAGAGAAAATTAAAACCTTTTCAAAGAAACATGTATCAAATTGATGCCCTATGTTATTGGATTGTGAAATATAGAAACATAATTTTCATTATATGTAACTCTTTCATTGAACTTTGTAGTGGACCCAAATGATAGCCCCAGCATTGGGCTAGAATCCACTGCATTTAAAATTTACTCATTAAACCTATTGAGGACAAATTCCCATGCCTTTGGCAAAAGAAAGCATAAACTTTATATCTGAAATTACCAGACCTTTTTTTGTTCTCTAATTATACTATGGCCATGAATAGATTTTTTTTTTAAATATCAGAATTCATTTGATAATACCATCAGTATTATATACTTATTACAATATCTATATAGCTATATTAGGATCACTTATTGCATTATCTGCCTGTCTTTTTTTCATTTCGTATAACTGAAATCCCAGGCAGCCATCTTGTGGAGTCACTGCAATGAAGCATGCACTTGTGTATGTAAACTGCAGCTTCAGCTAATTGAACAACAGATTTTTGTTTCATCAAAAAGTCAAGATGTAAAAAAAAAAATTGAATTCTTGCTAGTTAAAAAACACAGTTTAAATATGCAATATTTCATCAACATAAAAAAAAGGAACAATTTTATTGTTCTTCACTATAATAAATGATTAAATAGGTACAAAACTGTGACACTCTCACACTGCACCAAGCTTTTCAACAAGCAAAGTGCTAGCAGACTGAGCGGATTCATTACTCGGGTTTGTTAACTCCACAGTTAATAAGTTACACACGCAAACAATAGCTACCATCACATGTTTTAGTGGAACCACACACACTTTTCATCGCATTTGCAGTAACAATTCTAACCTTTTAGGAATGTCACTGTTATGCAGACAGGAATAGGTTGCTTGTCAAAGAGGCAAGGACAGAATTCACTTAACAATGTTTAAATATAATTGTAATGAAGTAAAAGGAAAAAAGGGGGCAAGAAAATATTTCTAGAAAAATATATTACCAAATAAACAATTAACAACAGAAACTAAATGGGATTCAATGTGAAAAAGTACATAACAAACTTGGTCTGGTCTTTGGCTCCAGTAGAATCCAGTCCAACATCCAGTCTGATGTGATAAGGTCTGGTGTGATAAGCTCTCATAAATGACTCTTAGCAATCTGGCACGATGTTGGTAAAATGAGAGCTGTAAAGTGGAAAATGCAGCCATCTTTTCAGATCCCCGAGGATGGCATTTAAAGAAATAACATAACTAATCAAAGGATCCGAGGAGTGTGCTGATGGGTGTTGAAGTGTTGTATGATACATGAGCTGCCACTCCATCAGTGCCAGTTTATTTAACTGTACCAAATTTTTCCAGATAGCCTTGTTTTCCAGTCCAACAACCAATGTGTTATTGAATATAATGAAATCACAATTTGATAGACATCAAAGATGATATTGATTTTATGCCCATTATCCTAAGGTTTGTAATGTGCCCAATCTGCCAGCTGTACATTATGGCATAGGCCATTGTCTGATAACACACTAAGTATTACTTTCTTATACATTTGGGTAAATGCTTATTACTGTAATTTTATCATATCAGAATAGATTTTGAGACGTGTTGTATGAAAAGTGCAGTTTCAGGTCAAGTAAAACCAGATTCACATGATTTAGCAATTTATAACCAGACGATAGCCTTTTTAGGAGTCCTAGAGGTTTTAAAAATTGGCAATTTTTACAACTGCTGGTAACAAGGCTTGGATTAAGAAACATCCTGTTAATGGATAGTGTTGAGGCAGAATACGCCATATTCGATTTCGCGATATATCACGAATATATAGCCGAATATTCGAGAAAATATTCGCTAAATTCGAATATTCGTGATATTTTATCGAAATTAAATTTTTGCGAAATTTCGCTATTGCGAATGCGAAATAATTGCGAAATTTCGACAACAGCGGAAGGAGCACTCTGATTGGCTCAGAATATTCGTGATATTTTGCACTCTGATTGCTCAGAATATTCGTGATATTGTATCGAAATTTCGCAAAATGCGAATGTGATATGATGGCGAAATTTCGGAAGGAGCACTCTGATTGGCTCAGAATATTCGTGATATTATACAATACAAAATAATTGCAAAATTTCGACAAATGCGGAAGGAGCACTCTGATTGGCTCAGAATATTCGTGATATTTTACAATACAAAATAATTGCGAATATTCGGCAAATGCGGAAGGAGCACTCTGATTGGCTCAGAATATTCGTGATTATTTTACAATATGAAAATAAAAAGGTGTTTTGCATTGGTGGTGATTCTTTACTCTATCCATCTGTCAACAGCCGTTTGTCAATCAAACACCTTGAAGATTGAAGACGTTCAGCTGCATGCTTTGGACTTTTTTTCACTTCACATATCAAAGACATTTTTATGAAAGATTATTTTTCTATTATTGGGACTATATTTCTTTATATTTTGTTTCACTGTGTATTTCACAAGTTATTTGCGCTTGCTTATTTTATAATTTGCCCACATGTCTTGTCACTAGACATATTTTTTATTCTTGTAGAGCGACTCCATTTTCTGTCTTGTATTAATTTATGTTGTATAACATTTTTGAGTTGCTGCTGTATTCTCCCCTTTTTTTAAGGTATGCGCAATTTTTTCCTTCTTACAAAAAAAAATAATATCAACATACAAATATTCATAACAGAAACATACACAAAGCCCCCCCCCCCCCCTTTTGCATCAGAGACAATCAGAGTTCTCCTACCACAGTTATCGAAAATTCGGAATAATTTTCGCATTCGCATTAGCGAAATTTCGCAATTTTTTTTTCTCTAATCATACCAGCAATGCTTTTAGACGTCGATAGGATGTGATCTGTTTTAAAAATAAAATTGAAAAAATGCGAATATTCGGAATAGCGAATATTCACTGCGAAATTCGAAATATATCGCGAATACTCGAATATGCCATATTCGAGCCGAATATTCGCAATACGAATATTCGTGAGCAACACTATTAATGGACTTTATGGCCTCGGATTAGCCATTCATGTCTGGCTTTTTGACAGCTGTGCCGATTTATTGCGTAAACAGGAAAAACGAACAAACATGATTGACTATCGCTGTACCAGAGATGAATTTGTACACAAAATATTACTGAATATTTTTGTTAACAAAGGTTAAAAAATGATTACATAAAATCAATAGATTATATTTGAATGTGATAGAATTTAACAATCTCTAGGGCATTTAGGCCATATAGGCCCCCTTTTGCCCGACCATTTTTGTTGTGTTGTGTTGGTAGGAGTCAGGGGAATCCTGGGCCAAATCCTCAAAAGGGATACGCAGGCGGAACTGCTGTTCAGCCTGCGTATCCTGTGCCTATCTTTGAACTGATCCTCAGAAATCAGTTTTCCAAAGATAGGCAGAAGATCCGACATCTGTAAGAGACTTACACTGTCGGATCTTAGGATGCAGTACCGCATCCGCCGCTGGGGGCATTTCGAGTCGAAATGCCGATTTGCGTATATGCAAATGAGGACTTAGGCAGATCCACAAAGCTTTTTAGCTTTGTGTTTTCTGCGAAAGTTACGTTTTGCATGCGTAAAATTAGGGATGCTTTTACAAGGTGTTACTAGTTTACACCTTGTAAAAACATACCTTTTTTTCGATCGCCGCGTTTTTTTTTAAATTTCAAATTTTATTTTTTCGCCGCGTAACTTTTTTTTTTCCCGACGCAACTTTATTGTCCCGTCGCAATACACAAAGCCTGACGTAACGTAATTTCCGCGCGCTGCCCGTCGGGAAAAATGACGTCACACCGCATGCGCAGAACGTCCGGCGTGGGAGCGCGCCTCATTAAATTGTCATCGCCCCCTGGATGAGAAGACCGCCTTGCGACGGAGGCACTTAAGTTACACACTCGAAAATTTCTAGGTAAGTGCTTTGTGGATCGGGCACTTAGGTAGAAATTTTCCGCCAGTGTAACTTAACTGCTAAAAGTTAAGTTAGGCAGTTTTTTTGAGGATTTGCCCCCCTGTCTATTACCAGGTTTCATGTCCCTTTATTTGTTAAACTTAATGTCAAAGTGGCCCTTATTAAACTACTTTGTCATTTTTTGCCCACTGTGGCACTTGCAATTTGCCTCGGTAGACAAAGGGGACCAGAATGGAAAGTATGGCCCCAGTGGGACCTGAGCCGAATCTTTTTGCACTTGCGCACAGTTTCAGTTTCATTTTTGGACCGGGAGCTGACTCGACGCATGCGCAATGGTTTTGGGCAGCTGGCAGAGTCACGGACCACCCCCTTTGCCCTCTCTCTATTGTGGTGACTATTCTTAATCAGCACACCTGCATTCTAATTAAGTAGGATGCCATGTTTGGCTCCAAAACTGGGAAGGTTTACTAAGTGGTGCCATGCCTGCTGTTGGGAGATCCTGGTAAGCATTTGTGAGACAAAAAATATAAAAGGAAATTGTTATACTCTCTCTTGCTCACTCATATTTTACTATATATATTTTATAGATCTCTTTTGAATCGAGTGTCAAGGCATTTTTTTGAGGGCTCGCAGTGGTCATCTGGCTTAGGCGTGACTGGATCTGTGGAGGCCAGTTCTGCTGTGTGATTGGAGGGATATAATATGTTGAGCCAGATTTTCCAATTGGATAAAGATTCAATCATATAAACCAACTAATGATTGTTGTCTTATTTTTATGCTTACGTAGAATAAATAGGATAAAATAATTGAGCCTTTGTGACTTTCTAAAAATCTGAGCATGATGATAATACGACAACCTCATCTGCAGATATTGCCCAAATCGTCCCCTCCGCTCCTCCCAGGACCTCCTGCTCTCTAGCTCCCTTGTTACCTTCTCCCATGTTGGCTGCTCCAGAGCCTCTCCCATCCTCTGGAACTCCCTGCCCTGGTGTGTCCGATCAGCCCCTACCATGTCCACCTTTTGGAGAGCCAAAAGGGAAGCCTATCCCACATCCACCTAACCACTGTCCCCGAGCCACCCCCATCAAATCATTCTCTGCAGGGATTACCCTTTGTACCACCACCCCCTCCCTTTATAATGTGAGCTCTACAAGCAGGGCCCTTCTGTACCTTCTGTATTGAACGGTACTGTAAATGTGCTGTCCCCCTATACATTTTAAAGCGCTGCGTAAACTGTGGGTGCTATATAAATCGTGTATAATATAATGATTGAACATATATTTTGATTATGCTTTCAATGATGGATTTAGTCTTTAAAGTTAGTGGTTAGGCAAAAAATATAGTTACTGAAACATTATTTTACTGACCTGACCTGGCTTTTACATAAGCCAATTTTTTTTAAAAAAAATTGCCAAGACTACCAGGTTGCCAGCCCAGCCCAGACCTGTCTGCCTGCAGTCACCCAGCTGACAGACAAATGTTTGTTCATGGACAGACAAACTGTGAATTCTATTAACTTTGGTTACTAGTTATCTGTTTTGTATTTATTTCCCAGCTGGTTGTGATTTTATTTTTTAGGTAAATTCATATCACTGTTTGCTGATAAGACTGGACATGTTCTTTGTTTGAATTTATCAGAACAGACAGGATTTCCATTTAAATTACATTCTACTTCAATTATAGTTTTATTTGCCAAGGAATGTGTGAAAACTAGATTGGAGCAGACAGGTTTCCTGTAAAAGGTGGCCTATAATGTCATAAATATCTGAACACTTTCCAACAAGGACATAATTGAGACTCAAAGAGACAACTTTCTGATGACTCAAGACAGACCATGGTTTACCAATAAGCTCCTTCTGTCCCATTATATCATCCTTTTATAATTTTGCTTAAAGGAAATTTATCATGAAACGGTTAGCAGGCTGCTAATGCTGACAGTCCCTCTAAAACATGTCAGTTGCCTGGCTGTCATGCTGATGTTTTAGCTTCCATGGCCTGAACCTACAATAAAGATAAGAAATATGACTTTTCTATGATTGCATTTTTTATACTTTTTCTGAGTTTGGAATTCAGAAGTTTAAAACCAGACATCAGGCAGCAAGCATTCTCAAAAGGAGGCCAGCAATGGCAACCCCTCTTCCTACACACACTTACACAAACACATGCACACACAAGCTTCTCCCATGACAGGTGTACATTGATATGCATACAGTTTGTGCACTGGTAGGTGTCATTATCTTCAGACATTTGCACATTATAATAAATAAACCACAATAGTGCCACCTGCTGGTAGCTAATCATTTGTGGCATTGTTCAGTTGCTGTTCTAGAAGAACAAACCCCTTTAGAATCTACTTTGGTGTTTGTATGGGTAGTTTATTCATGATGTAAAATAGTTCTTCCTTGCAGAGAGGTCGACCCCACACTGCAATGGGTAACTGTTCATTTAGTCTAGTTTAGCAAGATTTACCTGATTTTACACTACTCCAGCCATTGGTGTTCCCCTATGCTCCATCAGTGGACTGCTCCTCAGTGTCCCACCTCCAGTGTAGAGCTGGAAGATTTTAGAGGACCTTTGACTGCAGGAGGAGTGCAGGATAAAAGAGGCTGCAGGGACCAATACAGATACAGTAAGCCCATGAGAGTGAAATATTAAATAAGTAAAAATGCTGTACCCAGTCCCCTTAAGCATCAATTAGCAGTTGCATTGTGAACTTAGCCCCACTACAACACATCACTATTTAACCACTTACCCCCCGGACCATATTGCTGCCCAAAGACCAGAGTACTTTTTGCGATTCGGGACTGCGTCGCTTTAACAGACAATTGCGCGGTTGTGCGACGTGGCTCCCAAACAAAATTGGCGTCCTTTTTTTCCCACAAATAGAGCTTTCTTTTGGTGGTATTTGATCACCTCTGTGGTTTTTATTTTTTATATAAACAAAAAATAGAGCGACAATTTGAAAAAAATGAATATTTTTTACTTTTTGCCATAATAAATATCCCCAAAAATATATAAAAAAACCATATTTTTTCCTCAGTTTAGGCCGATACGTATTCTTCTACCTATTTTTCGTTAAAAAAATCGCGATAAGCGTTTATTGATTGGTTTGCGCAAAAGTTATAGCGTTTACAAAATAGGGGGTATTTTTATGTCATTTTTATTATATTTTTTTTACTAGTAATGGCGGCGATCAGCGTTTTTTTTTTCCAGTATTGCGACATTATGGCGGACACTTCGGACACTTTTGACACATTTTTGGGACCATTGGCATTTTTATAGCGATCAGTGCTATAAAAATGCATTGGATTACTATAAAAATGCCACTGGCAGTGAAGGGGTTAACACTAGGGGGCGGGGAAGGGGTTAAGTATGCCTGGGTGTGTTCTTACTGTGGGGGGGGGTGGCCTCACTAGGGGAAACACTGATCCTCGGTTCATACATTGTATGAACCGAAGATCAGCATTTCCCCTGCTGACAGGACCGGGAGCTGTGTGCCCCGCCGGGCACACGCACGGGAGTCGGGGGCGAGCGGGGGGCGCGCGCGCGCCCCTAGTGGCGGCTGAAAGAGCCGACGTAGAATGACGTGCTCTCGCCCAGGAGAGCCAGCTTGCCGACGTAGAACTGCGGTGCGCGGTCGGCAAGCAGTTAATTTCCTGGAGTTCAGCTTCAAAAGTTTCAGGTTTCTTATGACTTATGGCTTCGCTAACAAATATGTCTATAGGGAATCCTATTTAAACTGTATGTAACTACATAGAGTATACAGTGCTTATGATTTCCTGCCCGGCACAAAAATGTGTGCTGCTCAGCCAATTAATGGAAACCTGTATGCCATTGCCATCAATGAATACAGGGCTTCCTCTGATTGGCTGAGGTGAAGAGGCAGGTTCATGTCATGTTCTCCACCTCAGCCAGTCAGAGGAAGTCTTAAGGGATGAATTGGTATGATAGTAACTACACATTACCCTTGTTGATCCCTATGGGTATGTCCAGGTCCCTAACCTCTACAGATGCAGCTCAGTGTTTTTACAATGAGGTACTGTATATCTGAGAGATTGGGAGAAATTAGCTGCAGCTTTGTAGAAAGAGCTGCTTTACTATTACATTTCAGATCTCAGCACACAATACTTGATATATTAAAGTGGTTGTAAAGTCAGAAGGTTTGTTATCTTAATGCATTCTATTAGGGTTGTCCCGATACCGATACTAGTATCGGTATCGGGACCGATTCCGATTATTTGCGGGAGTACTCGTACTCCCGCAAATACCCCCGATACCAATATAGAATACTCCCCCCCTCCCCCCCCGCCACCGCCGTGATGCCGCATCCCGCCGCCATTCGCCACATCACCGCTGCCGCCGACTGTGTAATACGCCGGGAACATTACAGCTTTGAATAGCTGTAATGATTCGCACCGCGCATAGACACTCCCCCTCGCTCGGGTGAACTGTCCAATCCCGAGCGAGGGGGAGTGTCTATACGCAGTGCGGCGCCAATCATTACAGTGATTCAAAGTTGTAATGTTCCCGGCGTATTACACAGTCAGCGGCAGCGGGGATGCGGGTAAGCGGGACATGGCTGCATGGGGGGAGACGCTGAATGGGGGGAGACGCTGGATGGGGGGAGACGCTGATGGGGGGAGACAATGGCTGCATGGGGGGAGACGCTGGATGGGGGGAGACAATGGCTGGATGGGGGGAGACAATGGCTGCATGGGGGGTGACAATGGCTGGATGGGGGGTGACAATGGCTGCAGGGGGGGAGAAAATGGCTGCATGGGGGGAAGACAATGGCTGCATGGGGGTGACAATGGCTGGATGGGGGAGACAAATGGCTGCATGGGGGGTGACAATGGCTGCATGGGGGGTGACAATGGCTGCATGGGGGGTGACAATGGCTGGATGGGGGGTGACAATGGCTACATGGGGGGAGACAATGGCTGCATGGGGGAGAGACAATGGCTGGATGGGGGGATACATTGCTGCATGGGGGGAGACAATGGCTGGATGGGGGGATACATGGCTGCATGGGGGGAGACAATGGCTGGATGGGGGATACATGGCTGCATGGGGGGGTGACAATGGCTGCATGGGGGGTGACAATGGCTGCATGGGGGTGACAATGGCTGCATGGGGGGTGACAATGGCTGCATGGGGGGGTGACAATGGCTGGATGGGGGGGAGACAATGGCTGGATGGGGGGAGACAATGGCTGGGTGGGGGGATACATGGCTGCATCTGTGGGGGGACATCGCTGCATTTGGGGACACATTTTAAAAAAAGTATCGGTATTCGGTATCGGCGACTACTTGAAAAAAAGTATCGGTACTTGTACTCAGTCCTAAAAAAGTGGTATCGGGACAACCCTACATTCTATGCATTAAGATAACAAACCTTCTGTGTGCAGCAGCCCCCTTTAGCCCTCCTAATACCTACCTAAGCCCATCTCAATCCAGCGATGTTGCAGGAGTGTCTCGGCTGTCCGGGACTCTTCCTCCTCATTGGCTGAAACAGCAGCATTGCGCCATTGGCTCCTGCTGCTGTCAATCAAAGTCAATGAGCCAATGAGGAGAGAGGGGGCAGGGCTGAATGAACACACAGAGCAGCGTCTCAGCTTGGGTGACCCCATAGCAAGCTGCCTGCTGTGGGGGCACTTGACAGGGGGAGGGAGGAGCCAGAAGTGCTGGTGAGGGACCCGAGAAGAGGAGGATCCAGGCTGTTCTGTGCAAAACCACTGCAACAGATCAGGTAAGTATAACACGTTTGTTATTTTTAAAGAAAAAACGTTACTATCACTTTACTCAGGCTTTTTATGTTTTGTTCTTCATTCCCCTGACATTTAATCATTATTCCAAAACAATATATAGGACAGTAAAATATCTGCTTATTGGTAAAATACAGACTATATGGTTGAATGCATGGGTACTATTATACTAATACCCAACCTTTCCTAAGTCATTGTTGTTTACAGTATACATTGCCATGTGCCTTACAGTCAAGAGAGAAGAGGACAGTAAAATCCCAGGAGAAACACAGCCAGGAGGAGATGCAAAGTTTAGCACGGACCAGCTTATAATTGATAGGAATGGTGCCCTTCAATGTGTTCAAGTAAATAGGGCAATGCAGTCTGTTTATGATGAGTAAGTGTATGTTGGCAATTTGTTTGAGGCACAGATGTTTTAATATATTAAAGGTCATCTTTATTTTATTTTATTTTAAACTGAGGATATATTGTTATATTTTTTGACTATTTTAGAGTATTATTGTAAATCCTGTTTATCCATGCGCTAAACAACAGCAACATTCAAGACGTTTTGTTGCATATTTCACAGTACAAGGCCACCCTGTAAATCCTATGTGTATATAATAGAGTATATAGTTATATGTATGGCAGGTTCATGTACAGCTGCATAAGGTAAACTATTCATGTAGAACAACTCTGAAGTTGCAGCATTGCTTCACAATTGATATCTGTGTTTGCTATATCTCCTGCAGATGTCAGGTCTGGGCTATGGCTAAGTCTAAATTGAAGGCAAAACTCTGGTTTAAGGCATTTTTCATATGGAGCTGGTACAATATAGGGTGCATAAGGTGCACCTTTGCGTTTGGCCAATGGTAAAATAATGTTAGGAAAAGTAAACTAAAAAAGTGGAAATAATGTATCTTCTACTAAGGTTTTTAAATATCGTAATGGGTCAAATTAAAAAACCTGACCTTCTTGTTTGAAAAAATATGAATTTAAGAGAGCATTATCATTTTTTCTCCTGGAAAGCTAAAGTTATGATTAGACTTAACTTCAGCCAGGAAAATTAATAGCTACAAAATGACAAGCCCCATAAAGGCATCATGAGTCAAACTCCAACAAGATAAGGGAAAAAAGTTCTTTCATATTCTTATTATCAATTGGAACTACACCATAGATGCTATTCCATAAAGTTTTAAATGTATACACTACTGATATGCAGTATACCAAAATATATTGTCAAAATGAGCTAACTAAGCATGACAGCTGTCACAGATAATTAGAACTCTGCAATGATCTGGAGCAATGAAATGTGTGAGTCTATGAGATGAAGCAAAATAATTTCAAACATAAAATGTTTGGCTACAACTGCAGGTTTACTCAGGGGGCCTCGTGGTGGTACTACTGTGAGGAAAAATAATTGAGCTAATCAAAGTTCAAATAAAAATGTATATTTATAACAACAGACATATTTAATAAAAATGATTAATTAACATTTTAAAAACTCTGATTGCTAGAGACCAGATATGAATAAGAAAGCACATTAGCTTTCTATTTTATTTTCCCAGTAATATAATAAGGGATTTCCCCCGGGTCTGGATGTTTCACAAATCAGGGGAATCGTGAGTTGCTTTCCTAGACCAGTGAGTTTTTCTTTATTCCTGCTTCAACCTAAGCATAACTATGGAAAGGCATGGATATAAGTGTGAAGCTCATCCTAGCTTTACTCTCAGGGTGCCTAAGACATAAGAGGAGAAAAGACTTGATCAGGTGTATAGGTATGTAAATAGGTGACTATTGTGCTGGCAGTTCCCAGCTAATTTAAAGAAGAAGTAAACCATGATGGGGTTTTCTTCCTTTCTTCTTCTCTACAAAGTAAAAGCATAATGTGCTACTTACCTGCAAATGAAGCCAGCGCCATTTCTGCTGCAGGCCGCATCTATCTTCACCCATCTTCCTTCTGTGGCCGTGGAGCCGTGTGACCTCACTCCCGCATATGTGCACGGGAACCGACGGCCATGACACATGCTCCGAAAAAACGTCACGAGTGACCGTTCCTTCAGAGTGCATGCTCCAATGATGTCATTGGCGCAGTATAAATTAAATATCTCCTAAATGGTGCATGTTAGGAGATATTTACAGTACCTATAGGTAAGCCTTATTCTAGGCTTACCTATAGGTACAAACATTACAGGGAGGTTTATAACAGGGTAGAAAACCTTTACCAGAGACTATTTTTCCATAACTGCCAGGCCAGCTCCAATCTCCATTATCCGCTCTACCCAGTGGTGTATTTTGTTTTTTTTTTGCTGCCCTAGGCAAGACTAAAATTGGGGACCCCATCTAAATTTGTCCCACCCAAGCCGCGGTATATCGTTCTTGTCTCAGGGTCTGATGAGGAAGCTGCATCCATTCACAGTGTTCAACAGCTGTGGCTTTCTCAAAAGGCCCTGCGACATGATTCCTTTAAGTGCCACATATGTGGTCAATGGAGCAGAGGATGGGGTCAGCAGGGCAGAGGATGAGGTGGCACTGGCGGGCACTGAAGAGGAGGCACTGATGAAGCTGCACTGATATGCAGCACTAATGGGCCCTAACAGGCAGCACTGAGGGGCACTGATAGGTGGCACTGAAGAGCACTAATAGGTGGCAATGTAGGACACTGATAGGCAGAACTAAAGGACACTAATAGGCAGCACTAATGGGACCTGATAGGCAGCACTGATGGGCACTGATAGGTGGCACTGATGGGCACTGATAAGAAGAACTGATAAGCATTATTGGGGCTGCACTGATGGGCACTGTTGGTGCTGCACTGATAAGGACACTCTTGATCAGTGCCCTGATTATCAGTGTAGCTATCCCCTTTTACACTGGCCAGTTACTGACACTCTCCTCACACTGTGACAGCTTGAGGAAAGGAATTCCACTAACCAAAAAATGTATTTGCATTATGATCAGCTGTGATTGGACACAGCAGATCAAATGGTAATAAGCTGCTGTTATTGGCACTTTACCCTGATCCCAAATTGTGCTGGGTATGCGCCACAGTGGGTGTGATTCTGGGAGGGCGTCGATAAATGCCCTCCCAGAACTGGACAACTGTGCTGTAGCCAACATTCAGCTATAGCACGGTCACCTGGGGGGCAGTACCACCCCCCTGAAAAATTTGGCCCAAGGAAAATGCCTTGTTTGCATTGTGGCAGATACTATACGCCCTGGCTCTACCCCTACCTTCTACATGTACATTTTTTAAAGCTCAGCCAAGTATTTAAAGCACTTTACAGATTAAGTGGCTTGAGGGTGTTCGAGTTGAACCTGCATAACCAATCACTTTCTAATTCTATGGACTGCCTTTGGAGAATTATATACATGAGATGAAAATGGTTGGATTAAGAGATGCTCTGAATGGGTAGTTTCAAACCCTTATGGCTAAAAAAAATAGGATCAGATACATTTTTCTACTTTGGTCCTGTTTACTCTGCAATAACTATGTAATTACTTAAAGCAGTTGTAAACCCTGTTAAACCACTTTTACCTACAGGTAAGCCTATAATAAGACTTACCTGTAGCCTTGAATATCTCCTAAACTTGCACAGTTTAGGAGATATGTACTGTATCGGCATGTGCCGACATCATTGATACATGCACACCGAAAAAACGGACTGCTCGAGCTGTTTCTTTAGTAGCCATGCCATAACTTGGGGAGACATGTCGTCAGTCACAACGGTGTGCGGGGACCGCTGCAACAGCTTTGATCTAAGGTAAACATTTCAGAATGAGCTAGTAGTTTATTTAACTGCTGTTGTATGCAGATCTGACCTACATATGAATGAAAAAGTAGATACAATGTAGCAATACACTGTTGCACTTTTTTACTCAATAGTCTGTAAGTGTCACTTTAAACAGGAATGGTTGCATCATGACTCCTCCTATGTACTGCATAGCAATTCTCAGTTGTCATTTTGAGAGCTAGTAATTGCTGATAATAGTGGCTGAGGAGCAGTGGCTTGAGGAGAGCGACTGAACATAGAAGGTGCATCTTTTTTAAGTTTTTTTACAGTATAGGGTATCTCTTATGCTTAAGGTCCTCCGACTTATTTAAAAAAAAAAATGATCTACAGTTTCCTGTGGTAAGTTAGCATTGGGATGCTTCAAGCATATTGTCTGCATTACCAAAATGAGAGCAGTTGTGTGACCAAAGCTAAAGTGATTGTAAAGGAAAAATGGAATTGCACACAGCAGCCCCAAGCCTCCTCTTCTCGGGCCCCCTGCCGGTGCTCCTGCTCTCTGTTCAGTGCCTCTACAGGAAGCAGCTTCCTGTGGGGGCATCCATGCATGCTCGTGCCCCACTGCTGCGTCCATTGACACAGACAGCAACACTCGGAGCGCCCCTTGCTCTCTCATCACTGGCTTTAATTGACAGCACTTTAAGCCAATGAATCCAGGTGACTGAGCAAAGCCAGTGAGATATGGAAGTGAGGGGAGGGAAAAGCTGCATATATTATTATTTTTTTAGGTACTTGTATAGCGCTGTCAATTTACACATCGCTTTACATATACAATGTACATTCACATCAGTCCCTACCCTCAAGGAGCTTACAATCTAAGGTCCCTAACTCACATTCATATACTAGGGCCAATTTAGGCAGAAGCCAATTAACATACCAGCATGTCTTTGGAGTGTGGGAGGAAACCGGAGTACCTGGAGGAATCCCATGCAGGCAGAGGGAGAACATGCAAACTCCAGGCAGGTAGTGTTGTGGTCGGGATTCGAACCAGCAACCCTTTTTACTGCTAGGCGAGAGTGCTACTCACTACACCACTGTGCTGCATCGAGTGATGGCTCGGCTAAGTGTAGGGGGGGCATGGGTGGAGAGGGGCAACATTCGATGCCTAAACATTTGTTTCCCTTAATTCAAGGAATGCATTAGGCCTTGTACTCACGACCGGATCTGTGCGCTGAAAACTGTCTGCCGGACAGTTTCCGGCGTACAAGGCTGATTTTTGTTTGGTTCCGCTGGCTTGTACACACCAGCGGACCAAATTACCGTCGTACCGGAACGCGTGCACGTAAACTACGTACGACGTCACTATAAAGGGGAAGACCAAACTTAATGGCGCCGCCCTCTGTTCCTCTTTTGCTAGTTACGGGTTTGCTCGTGTTAGTGAAGGTTTGGTTAGAGCTGATTCGCGCTTCTCGGTCTCCAGGCTTTGACAGCGTGTATTCACGGGTTCAGTGCGTGTGCTTGCGGTAACGTAGTTGTCATTCGGCTATAGGCTAGCAGGTTGTTTCTGCTTTAGCAGTTGCATCCTGTGCGCTCGTATCTGTTTGTCACGCGTTTGTCGCAGGTAGTGCTGGATTTGCGAGTGCTTTCTGTTTGAGTGTGTTCTTGACTGACCAGCCGGCCGGTTTGAAGCCATGATGGAGCAGCAGCGTCAATTTTCGCGAGTTGGTGCTGTTTATGGGATGGCTGCTGGATATGTTCATTATTCCAGTACTTTGGCCAGAAACAGGGGGCGGAGGCGTTTCTGGACCAAGAATTGGTTGCGCCAGCGTGACCAGTTCTCACATATGCCTCTGCTTAGGGAACTCCAGGAGAATAATCCTAATGACTTTAGGAATTTTCTCCGCATGACGGACCCCGTATTCAACAGTCTGCTGGAACTTCTGTCCCCCTATATCACGAGGCAGGACACTGTGATGCGCCAAGCCATCACGGCCGAGCAGAGGCTTATTGCCACGTTGCGGTACCTGGCGACTGGGAGGAGCCTGCAGGACCTCAAGTTCTCAACAGGCATCTCTCCGCAGGCGCTTGGGGTCATCATACCGGACACGTGTGCTGCCATCATCAAAGTTCTGCATGAGGAGTATATTAAGGTAAGTTTCCTGGCTGTAATAATGTGGCCAACTAACTTTATTTTTAATTTCCCAGATATGCTGTGTGTTTAACTAACGTTCCCTTTTCTCCCTATGCATGTTGATATAAGCTTTACATGTTTTATTCTTGACCTACCTGCATATTTGTCCCTTACCCAATATTAACCTGTCCAGCATGCTATCCTAGGGACAAACCCACCTTGCCATTTTTTAAAACAGGACTTTTTGGTTTTTGTGTCCCCCCCCCCCTTCAAACTTTTATTGTCCCCATCAGAGGGCTGTGGAGTCTCTTAATGAAGTGGCCCTATATATTTCATTTCCCAAATTCTCCATGCACATTTTTCCAATGCAATTTTAATACTGTGAAGTGTCACAAGGATGCTTGTAGGATGTTTTTGTTCCAAAGTACTAAATCTCTTTTTTTGTTTGTCCCCACAGCTACCCTCCACACCACAGGAATGGCAGTCTGTGGCTTCCCAATTTGCCCAGCGGTGGGATTTTCCAAACTGCGGTGGAGCAATAGATGGGAAACACGTCCGCATTGTGCCCCCACCCCACTCGGGGTCCTACTATTATAATTACAAGGGTTATCATAGTATTGTGTTGATGGCGGTGGTGTCGGCACAGTATGAGTTTCTATATGTGGACGTGGGGAAGAATGGCCGGATGTCTGATGGGGGAGTGTTCGCACGGACTGATTTCTATGATCGTCTCCAAGCTGGTGGTCTGGCATTGCCACCAGATGAAGAGAATGTGGAAGGACTTCCGTTTGTGTTCCTAGCGGACGAGGCTTTCGGGCTTGGTCCTCACCTCATGCGGCCTTTTCCCCAGAGGACCCTCACCTCAGAGAGGAGTGTGTTTAATTTTCGGTTGGCCAGGGCTCGGAGGGTAGTCGAGAATGCCTTTGGGATACTCACCAACCGGTTCCGCCTGTTCAGGACATCGATACATCTGGCGGAATATAAATTGGACACCGTTGTATTTGCCTGCTGCATTTTGCACAACTTTTTACGCAGGCACTCCCAGACGTACCTACCCGACATCGGTTCTGAGGCAAGACTACCCTCAGATCCCCTTCCCGGGCTGGACACTGGTCGCGCTGGCTTGGCCCCCCAATCAGCTCGTGAGGTACGCGACAAATATGTTGAGTACTTCATGGGTCGGGGGGCCATTGCTAAGCCAGATCATATTTCTTTCTAATTCGGCCCCCAAAGAAAGGAATATTCTCACAAATAATAAATAATTAGACCATTGGACTTTATACAGTTGTTTGTCATTAATGCTTTTTCTCTTTTTATCTGTCTTCCTGGTTCTCTAACTAACTTCTTCAATTTTACTGCATAATTGATTTCTCCACTTTTAGTAAATAACCACATTTTGCACAGTATTCACTCATCTACAAACAGGGTATTGAGTCTAGAAATAAGAAGCAACTCCATTTTAAAATTTGGAGGTCAATTTTTTTAATTTTTGCTTGTTCATGACCCCAAAAATTATTTTATATTTTTTTCATTACTCCCTGCTTTTGTACTTAGGAGTCTACAAAAATGTATTATATTTTTTTTTTCAGGTAATTCAACAAAAAATATTATGAAGATTATACATTTTTTAACAAGTTCACAGTTTTGTTTATCAAATATAGTTCGATTTATTGTTTACACATATATATATATATATATATATATAGAATATTTTTGGTGGGGTGTTTACCGCCTTAGTATTTTTTATTCTCGGCATATTTTTTAGGCACAAAAACCAATATTTTTTAAAAAAAAAAATTTCTTTTTTTTTTTTTTTTTTGGTGTGTTTTTAAATACGAATATTTGTTGTGGAGATTTAGGAGTCAAATCTCGACTTCACTAAATTCAGTGATTAGAGAGATTTATAATTCTATATATATATCTTTATAATTTTTTTTCGGTGTTTATTCTTTATGGTCTAAACTTTATAGTATCCAAAAATGTACAACATGGTCAAAAAGTAAAAAAATACAATTATAAAAATATAAAAACTCACAACAGCAGTCAGTCATGGTGTGCTTTCACACTGGAACACGCCAAAATTTGAAGATACACACATTCAGTGCAAACTCGCCAAATGTCATTGGTTCACCAGACAAATGGCCACATGTGCTATCTGACATCATGGGTGATCAATGTCTGTGTTTTGTGGGAGCAAACCCTTCCTCTCAACTACTTGAGGATGGAGGAGGGGGTTGGACCCACAAAGCACAGACACTAGATATTCTGTGATGGCAGATAGCACATGTTGGCACACTGTGTGTGTATCTTCAAATTTTGGCGTATTCATTATTAAAACAGTAAAAATGTTTGTGGGGGCGGGGGATGGGCGGGGGGTGTTTCAGTCTTTGACACGGCCCATCATGTCAATAATATTTTTAAAATTAGATTCGATGACCATCATTCTTTGCCGCATATTGTCCATTTCCGTGCTGCATTCCAAAAGGACATTTGTTACATTCTGTTCCATGACAACCATCCTTTCACGCATATTGTGCATTTCAGTGCTGCACTCCATTACCTGCTGAATAATTATAGCAGCACTTGCACGTGAAAATATTGACACACCATCCTCCTCCCCTAAAAAAAAAAAAAATGGTCATTTCCAAAATTATTTTTCGATGAGGCCTATCTACATATGTTTTTTTTAATCAAGCTAGGGTGACACTGACCTGATGGGCTTCTCCTTTCCACCTCTTCGACATCTTCTATCACTCCTCCTTCTTCCACCACCTCCCCATCATCTTCTATCACTCCTCCTTCTTCCACCACTTCCCCATCATCTTCGACTCCTCCTTCATCCATCAATCCACCTTCTTTCAATTCGCCAAATTGTTCTTCCGCCACTTGCCCTTCATCTGCTATAAATTCTAAGTCCAAAATTACTTCTTCCTCCTCTCTTCCTTCCTCCTTTCTTCCTTCCTCCTCTCCTTCCACATCCTCTTCTCCTTCCACATCCTCTTCTCCTTCCACATCCTCTTCTCCTTCCACATCCTCTTCTCCTTCCACATCCTCTTCTCCTTCCACATCCTCCTCCTCCTCCACATGTTGAGATGGAAGATTTTGGCCTTGTCTGGCCCTCTCTGCCTCCTCCAAATGCTGGCGACTTCTTTCCCCTTAAATAAAAAAAAAAATGTAGACTCATCAGCACACAGATATTGGAGAGCATAAATCGCACACATTGCTTAGAAGATGCTTTCATTTAGTTACTTTTATCTTTCACCAAACCTACATTTTGGAATTACTTCTATGGCAAGCTCTGATCCTGCCCCTTTTTAGCAAAGTGACACACATGGATGTCCCCCCTAAACAGTATTTCTGGGAGACCCTACCAAAACCCATTTTTGATTTGGGGAGACACAGGTGCTCTGCATTGCAGATGTGAAAACATCTGCTTTATTACCACTGTTTTTAGAATGAATCCTGTTTGCCTTTCCCATTCTCCTAATTTTATTTTTTAGAACTAGCTTTTACACAATGTTTACAAACAAAGTTTTTGGCCAGTGAGCCATGTCCAGGTGTGTTGTTCCTGGAATAACCGAGCCTTTCTGAGAAACTATGTGATGTTAAGTGGTTTACTAAGAACACTATTTGTAAATATGTAGTTATTTATGTCCTAAAAAATAAATGACAACATGTCTTTAAAATTACAAGCAGGCCAAGGAGGCAGATGGTGAAATATACATGGCAACACATTATTGCAGACAATCAACCACCCCCCCCCCCAACCCCAATATATATTTACTTACTTTTACGCAGAATTTTAAGTATTTTCTTCATCTGATGTGGCTCCCTCAATTTTAAGTCTGACCAGCGTTTCCTCAGCTGTTCCTTGGACCTGGTGATCCTAAACATCCTCTGCATTCTCCTCGCCACCTTGTCAATAATATGTGCCTTTCGGCGGTTAGGGGTCTTGTATGGCCCTAATTCACCATCATAGTCCTTCTTTCGCATGATGTAAACTAACTCCACCATTTCCTGGAACCGCATATTAGTGGCTTTGTATCTTCTTGGCCTTGATCGGGACGTCCCTGCCTCTGTCCCTTCACTTGTGGCATGAGAGCATCGTGCCCGCTCGTGTGACATCGCCATCTTTCCTTTCCCACAGAGATTATGGGCGTGGAAAAGATGAATTGTTACGCCATGGGCGGAGAAGAGGGCGGTGTTTAATACATACGCGGAGTGTAGAGAATGCAAACAACGTGTTTACGTAGGTTACGCGGAGAATCTTCGAGCGCATCCAGAACATACACAGTTAACGCCATATTTCCTAAACTCATTGATTAGGGGCCTAGCAAAGGTGACGAGGGCGGGGTTTAATAAATACGCGGAGTGTTTAAAAGGTGCACGCCGTGATTACACATCTTACGCGGTAATTAGGCGAGCGTGAGAAACGAGGAGCGAGAGACAGGAAGGTAAGGAAATTAAAAATGGGATCAGCAGAGGCCTGGAAAATGTAGACACATGGGATGGGGGTTTGGGCTGTTGGTTGCACCCTTTTTAAGCTATTCTGTCTATGGGGTACCACAATGTTATTTTGGTATCCAAATGCTTTTGGACAACTCACAAAATAGAGATGTGAACAATGCTGTACCTCATTGACAAGTTTTTGAATGGTGTATTCAGATCAGGCAAAGTATTGTTCAAGTGTTGGTTGTACAGAGGTCATTAGGAAGTGTCTTTTATGTCATCCATTGTCAGGGGCATGAGATTTACACATGAAAGAGTGCCTAGATGAATACTGTCATTTGTAAGCATTGTTTATTTTTCTATATTAAAAATATTTACTGCAATGTTAACAATGGCTCTGCATCTAGCAAATCAATGTTTGGTACAACCAATGCGGCCGAGCTGCCAATCATTGTTTAAACAAGAGAGACTGTGTTTGTAATTAGATATAGGTAATAAATTTGAAGACACATATTATATCAAGGTCAACGCTGATCCTTTTGAATATTTATTTTTCTTTGGTTTATGTTTTGCGAATCTAGACTCAAAAAGAAATATCATTTTTCAAAAAGTGAAATGGACCTCCTACAAACAAAGGAAGCTATAGAGGCCTTACTCCAAAAATATCAGGACACGCCCATCCTGTGGAATTCCAAGCACTCTTTATATTGTAATAAAGATGTACGAGCGGCAGCACTAGAAGAGCTAGCAAACTATATGCAAACATGGGTGCCAGGATGCACTGCCAACATGGTGAAGGATAAACTTGCCAACCTGAGAAGCACATACAGGAGAGCATACAAAGCTAATAAAAGCAAAAAATCGGGAGCAGCAGCAACACAAGCAAAGGAACCCAAACTGTGGTATTACAAACAGATGGCTTTTTTGCGGGACGAAATGGAAGGCAGGAAAACGATGTCGAGTCTTTCTTCCAACCTTTCCTCCATGCTACCTTCCAGCGAACATTCCCCAGATGACCACAGCCCTGCAGAGTCGGAGGAAGAGGGCCTGGCTGACAGAGATGCAGATCTGCCACCCTTCGATGAGGAGGTATAGTAGTTTCCTCTATATTTCTGGCGTAAATAATTCTTGGTGGATTAATGATTTGATATTGTAAAAGAAAAGCCAAGCTGGGAAAAAAGCAAAAAAAAAGGTGTACAGACAAATAGGTGTCAGGGATGACAACTGCAGGGGTCAGAAGTAGAGTGTATTCAAGTAATAATGAACAGAAAATACTAAACGAAAAACATGAAAATGAGTGTGGTTTTATTTAGCGAAATTGTAAAAAATGTCCTTTTTTTTCCACACAGGAAGAAGAGATCAGCCAGGAGGTGGCAGATCCTCAGGTGTCTGTCAGCCAGGAGGAGGCCGGGGTCAGTGGCAGCAAGGAGGAGGCCGGGGTCAGTGGCAGCCAGGAGGAGGCTGGGCCCAGTGGCCTGCAGCAGGTCCCCCCGGCCAGGAGAACCACCACCAGCCAGTCTTCTCCCCCCCAGGTGAGGCCATCAGGCCGAAGGAGGCAGTTGAGGCCTGTGGAGGAGGCAAGCCTCCGCATGATACAGGAGGCAAGCGCCATCATGAGGGCCCCCCTCAACCCCACAGAGGCCTTCAGTGCCTCATTGGCCCACGATTTGAATGAAGGGGAGGAGGACCAGAGAAGACTGGCAAAGGCCCTGATGAACCAGGTCCTTTGGTGGATGCAGAAGGGCCTGCTGACCCCAGACACTGGGCTATGTGACCCGGCCCGGCTTGCGGAACACCATCCTCCTGCTGCCACATCGACCCCACCTGCAAGAGCCCGTGTTAGATCCGCTGGAAGGCTGCCTGGAGGGAAGGCTGGAAAGAGGAGGAAACGTTGATTCTCTGCCTTCCATTTCCTTCCACATAAAGGACATATTGTTTGGACTACCACAGTTTGGGTTCCTTTGTTTCTGTGCTGCTGCTTCATATTTTTGGGTTTGGCTCCTGAGACTTGGAAGTTTATCCTTCACCATGTTGGAAATGCAAGTTTGCATATAGTTTGCTATCTATTCTAGTGCTGCCGTTCTGTTTATTTTTTGTGATGACATTTGCCTAAATAAAAGGCTTTTTTACTTTCATTTGAAAACATGTCTATTGTTTGTTAGTTATACTGTGGGGATTATTAGGCAGCAAACCTTTAATAAATATACAATGGGTCATTTACAAAGGACACACTCCTTGGGGGGGGGGGGGGACATTTGGTGTGCCAACATGGTTTAATATTCTCAAATGAAACACAAAAAAAAAAAAAAAAAATTACAAAAGAAAAAAACATGTTAAAAAAAATTAAACTAAATGGTGACATAACTAGAAACAACAAAAAACAAAAAAAGATGCACATTCCTTTACAAAAATGACTACTATAAATTATGGAGGACCACCAACCAAAACACACGTCTGGCATAGAAAACATTATTAAAGGATTACATCACAAGCAAGAAATGTGACATTTCAGTATGGGACAACTCTATTGAAATTGCATCAGCAAGAGAACGGGGTTATTCTAGCAAGAGAAGAATTAATAAAACGAGGCAAGAAACTGTGGTTTAGTGCGCCTTTTTAAGACATTGTTCTCTTGCTAGAATAAAAGGTTTCTAATGACGAATGTGCCATATCCCAAACAAACGCGAGTTTTACCTGAACGAGCGCTCCCGTCTCCTCATTTGGACTGAGCATGCGCGGGGTTTTTGTACGCTGCTTTTGTGTACAGACGACCGAACATGTCTGACGGACACGATTCCAGCAGACTGTTTTAAAGCAAGACCAGGAAACAGTTGTTCGTTGGAAAACGGTCTGGCCGACGAATGTTTGCTGGAATCCTGTCCGTTACTGCCTACACACGAACGAACATGTCCGCTGAAACTGGTCCGCGGACCAGTTTCAGCAGACATGTTTGGTCGTGAGTATGGGGCCTTAAGGTTAAACATGTTTAGTCTTTAGGTCCACTTTAAAGATATGCCACTGTGAGATCTGGTCATTCTTTAACCTGCCTGGCGGTCTTCCCGAGACTGACTCGGGGTTAGATTTTCCTGCTACGATCGGAAACCCCGAGTCAGTCTCGGGCTTGCCTCGCTAGATCCACAGGCACTTTTTACTTACCTTGTGCCTGGATCCAGCGATGCCACCGCGCTGTGTGAGCGAGCGGGACCTCGCTCGATTCACATAGTGCCTCCGTGTGACGCCGATCTCCGTTCCCTGCGACGTTACGACGCACGGGGACGGAGAACGGCGCCAAATTCAAAAACGTAAACAAACACTATACATACAGTATACTGTAATCTTATAGATTACAGTACTGCATGTAAAAAAAACACCCCCCCCCCTGTCCCTAGTGGTCTGTCCTGTGTCATGCATGTCATTTTATATAATAAAAACGTTTCTTTCTCCCTGCAAACTGTAGATTGTCCATAGCAACCAAAAGTGTCCCTTTATGTCAAAAATAGTTTTAGATCAGCTAAAAAACAGCGATAATAAATTATAATCACTTGCAGAATTGTGCGATAGCGATTTGTGGGGAAATTTGTCATAAAAAATAAATAATGACAGCAACAATTCTGCAACTGAGCAAATTTCAGTGATTTTAATTTGATTACATTATTGAATAATTTTTATTACAATTATATTATTATTTGTTATAATTATTTATAATTATTGATTATATTATAATTTATAATTTTGTTTTTAAAAAAATGTCATACCCGGGATGCCTATTAGAAGCTTGTTTGGTCAGATTTAAGTGAGTTATTTCTAAAAATTACAGACCTACAATATAAAACGCCAAATTACCTTGCAAATAATGGTACTGCTTTCAGCATGTTTTTTCGGAAAGAATCATACCGCCAGGGAGGTTAATAACTATTGCAGGTTTACAATGGGTATTAACAGATAATAGGATGTGTGAATGATCTAAGTGACATTAAAAATACATAAAGCTCCATAATATTCTTACAAAGTTAAAGAATCATAGTCAATCCAATTGTGTATAATATATAGAAAATACTAATATACTGTATATATAGGAGATTATAGGGGGCAAAAAATGGTGACTTTTAAGTGCCTAAAAGTAGTAGTAGACCTTTAGTAATACTATATCCAAAAAATATACACATTTTATTTATACAAGGTTATAATAGAGTCTCATAAATACATATTATATGCACACTGTAGACATATAGTATAACCGCTTTGTGCATCAGTGCATACCATGATGTATATGGATCGAAACATTTCACACAGATGAGGGGCTTCCTTAGGATGCACTTTTCAGTATTGATAGGTCTAATGTCTCAAGATGTAGCCATACAGTGTCATACATTGATTGTGCAAGATGCCCTAATAGTCCATGGAATGATCCATGGAAAGAAAAAAGTTGCCTAAACACACAAATCATCACATGGACTTAACTGGTGAATAGTGTGAAACAATATATTGGATTCCAAACAGTATTAATAGGATCAGCCAAGTAAAAGACAGTGGGTAAGTGCTATGTGAATGAAGATCAACAATCTCGGACCAGGAGAAAGCCAAAACAAACGATCATTGGTACTTCAATAGTTATAGCCAAAGTGTACCCTCAGCATGATAGCGAGTCACATGTGCGGTGTAAAATGGTGGCACCATGCTAACAGACAAGGCAGAGAATTTGACTAGCACCCATTGATAGACATATACTGTAATGATTGTAAACTGTGATGGAAACAAAATGCCAGACATGGATAGATATTGACAGTGATAGATGATCTGAAAATGACAGACACTGACAGACAAACTTCTAGACCCCCCCATCTTAGACTTATGTGAGTGATAATTACCACAACAGTGGGCTGGGCTTTAAGGCATAATGTCACAGTATGAGAGATGTTGGACTGTGTTCACACAGTATAAATAGCACATATAGATGAGAAAGTGTACCAATCACACAGATTTCCATAGGTAGCATCAGAGCTACTTCTTAAATGAAGTACTGTATATTACACAGAGGCAATATATGGTATACAGTTATTTTTGAAAAAGTTTATCAATGGCTTGATTTTTACTTCTTGATACCCTTGCTGACATTATACAAGCATATACATTATAATATAAGTTACATTCTGTAACAACAAGTAGGTCACATAGGGTAAAAATTAGGTGTTGTAGGATCAAAATATATGCATCTTGGTTCGTTTGTGTTTGCTTCATTTGGTGCTTACCTCAGTAAAATACATCACAGTAAAATGTGATATAACTGTTATGCCCTGTACACACGATCGGTTCGTCTGATGAAAACGGTCTGATGGAATTTTTCATCAGATATCCCATGAAGCTGACTTTCATCAGTCTTGCCTACACACCATCGGTTAAAAATCCGATCGTGTCCAATGCGGTGACGTAAAACACAACTATGTGCTAAGAAAAATTAAGTTCAATGCTTCCGAGCATGCGTCGACTTGATTCTGAGCATGCATGGATTTTTAACCGATGGATTTCCCCACAGACGATCGTTTTTTTTTTAACCATAAGAAAAG
This sequence comes from Rana temporaria, assembly GCF_905171775.1. Lineage (NCBI taxonomy): Eukaryota > Metazoa > Chordata > Amphibia > Anura > Ranidae > Rana > Rana temporaria. Next base: position 132,032,068 of record NC_053492.1, on the reverse strand, counting down.
TTTAAAACAGGCTCTATTTTTTTTCACCGATGGGGAAAAAAGATGGGGCCCACACATGGTCGGTTCGTCCGATGAAAATGGTCCATCGATCCGTTTTCATCAGACGAACCGATCGTGTGTACAGGGCATTACTTTCTTCCAGCATTAGCAAATTTGTTAGAAAAATCTGAAATTACAATCATCTGACATGGATTTGCAGACCCCACAAGCACCCCCTTTACCAAATAATAACAAAACCACCTGAAATAGAAAGATCAATTAAATTAAAGACAACTATCTTGGAAAATATTAGATAGAGGCCCTTTATTGGGGTTTCTTTAATCATTATAACCATAAACAAACCAATAAGTATTTTGAAAGTGATTGTAAATGTATTTTTTAATAACAAACATGTTATACTTACCTGCTCTGTGCATTGGTTTTACACAAAGCAGCCCAGATCCTTCTCTTCTCTGGTCCTCCATCATTGCTCATGGCTCCTCTTCTCAGTGTGTTACCATAGAAAGTCGCTTCCTATTGTGGCTCTCTTGCTGGCTCAATTCTGAGCTGTTCTGTATGCATTTATACACACAGACAACAAGGCTCTACCCCCTGCTTCCGTGTCACTGGATTTGATTGGCAGCAGTAGGAGCCAATGGCTCCTGCTGTTGGCTCGCTGTCCTGTGAGGAGAAAGCTGCTCTTGGGTACAGCACTGGATCAAGACTAGGGTCAGGTAAATATAAGGGGGAAGGGAGGTTGTTGGGATGCTGCACATAGGTTTTTTAACTTGATGTATAGAATGTATTAAAAGGAAAAAAATATTCTACCCTTATAAACACTTTTATAAAGATAAAAAAAGCAATACATGCTTTGAAATAAATATCAAACACCAATGCTCAGTCACTAAGACTCAACCTGAATTTAACAGTCCATTAAAGTCTTTAACCACGCTGTCCACCCACAATAGTGTGCGACAATACCCCCAAAAGGATAGCCACAACAAAGGGAAGGAAGAGTGGGACAGCTTGTCTTGAATGAAGGTCTAACTGCTGACAAACATCTCAGGGAGAAGATATTTAAAGGTAAGTGTAAAGTCTATAGCCAATCAAAGGGTGAAAAGCAACTAATTGATCTGCCTAGTAACAGTTGATAGCTGAAATCCTGCCTGGATGCAGCAAAGGGGGTACCAGAAACAGGCAAAAGGAGAGCCAAGAAACTGTCCAGTACAAAGAACCTATAAATAATCAAAACAAACCTTAAATCATTTTAAAAAGAGGTGCTTAGGGGTTTGCAATCCCATGGGGCCATTGCGTAATTCTTGTTGCCCTGACAATCTCTTGATCCTATTGATATCTTGGTTATTATGCATGGTCTAAACTGGTTTACTAAGTTCTCCATTTCATATTTAGGAGCCTCATCTGGTGTTATTGACCTGCTCCCAACACCCAGTGCTGCCACCAACTGGACAGCTGGTCTACCTATGGACACAAGTGGAATGATCTTCAAGTTTGATGGCAAGCAAGGAGTGAAGATTCCAGATGCCATTGTTCCCAAGAATCTAACTGATCAGTTTACTATCACCATGTGGATGAAGCACGGTCCTAGCCCAGGGTTAAGAGCAGAGAAGGAGACAATACTATGCAATTCTGACAAGACAGGTAACTGAGAAGTGTATTCATATAATGCACGTGTGGTTATGAAACCCTTTCTGCTGCAAACTAAATGGGAAATATGTATCCATTCATGAATTACATTAATGGGCACTGAATGATGAGCTATGGTTAAAGGTAAAACTATAATTGCCCATATATATATACACACACGTCAAAACAGACATAAAACAACAGTTTACAAATGTTGCATAGTAGGTCCAACCTATGTGTGTGATTATATGTCAGTATTACATTGTATATCCCTGTATGTTGTGGTTGTTCAGGTGCTTATCCAATAGTTTTTTGAAACTTTCAATGCTCCCTGCTGAGACCACCGCTTGTGGAAGGGAATGTCACATTCTTGCCGCTCTTATGCCGCGTACACACGATCAGTTTTCTCGTCTGGAAAACTGTGATGTTTTCTCTTGGACAAGAAAACCGGCCGTGTTTAGGCTCTCCAGCAGTTTCCCCAACGAGAAAACCGCAGAGAATCACGATGGGAAAATTTAGAACATGTTCTAAATTTCCTTGATGTGAATCACTGCGTTTTTTTTCTCGGCAGTTTTCCCAAAGGGAAACACTGCTAGGGAGCCTACACACGGCTGGTTTTATCGACCAAGAGAAAATCTGTCGGGAAAACCGGCCATGTGTACACAGGGAAAAGGGACCAAGCCGATCCTCGGTTTTCCCGACGGGTTTCTCGCGGTGTTTTCACTGCCGAGAAACCCGATCCTGTGTATGCGGCATTACAGTAAAGAACCCTCTAAGTGGTTTAAGGTTAAACCTCTTTTCTTCTCATTTTAATGAGTGGCCATGAGTCTTGTTAAACTCCCTTCTGCGAAAAAGTTTTATCCCTATTGTGGGGTTCTCCAGTACGGTATTTGTAAATTGAAATCATATCCCCTCTCAAGCGTCTCTTCCCCAGAGAGAATAAGTTCAGTGCTCACAACCTTTCCCCATAACTAATATATTCCATTTCCATTACATCCTTCCTGAGAACTGGTGGCGAGAACTAGACAGCATACTCTAGGTGTAGCCAGACCAGAGTCTTATAGCACAGGATAATTATTGTTTTATCTCTGGAGTTAATCCCCTTTTTAATGCATTGCATGCCATTGCTGAGCTTATCATCTACTAGGATCCCCGGGTCATTTTCCATCCTAGATTCCACCAGAGGTTCTCCCCCCAGTGTATAGATTGCATTCATATTTTTGCCACCAAATTTTTCTACATTAAACCTCATTTGCCATGTAGTTGCCCACCCCATTAATTTGTTCAGATCAAGGTTTCTGCAAGGTTTCCACATCCTGCAGAGAAGTTATTGCCCTGCTTAGCAAATACAGGCATTGCACTATTTACCCCATCCTCCAGGTCGTTTATGAACAAATTAAATAGGATTGGTCACAGCACAGAACCCTGGGGGACCCCACTACTCACCCCTGACCATTTTGAATACTCCCCATTTATTATCACCCTCTGAACTCGCTCTTGTAGCCAGTTTTCAATCCATGTACTCACCCTATGGTTCATGCCAACGGATCTTATTTTGTACAGTAAACATTTATGGGGAACTGTGTCAAATGCTTTTGCAAAATCCAGATACACCACGTCTATGGGCCTTCCTTTATCTATATTGCAACTCACTGTGTCCTCATAGAAGGTTCATAGACCGATTCTTCATGAATCCATGCTGATCAGGACCATCTTAATAGCATTATGGGCCCCTGGGCAAAGTGATGCTACGGGGTCCCTACAAGGTTGCCCCAATTTACTCACCTACTCTCAAGAATGAAAGTTAAATATTTCTAATTTACAGTGTCATGCTGGTAGATGTAGTCCCCCTGTCATGCTGGTAGTTTTAGTCCCCCTGTCATGCTGGTAGTTGTAGTCCCCCTGTCATGCTGGTAGTTGTAGTCCCCCTGTCATTTTGGTAGTTGTAGTCCCCCTGTCTTGCTGGTAGTTGTAGTCCCCCTGTTATGCTGGTAGTTGTAGTCCCCTTGTCATGTCAGTAGTTGTAGTCCCCCTGTTATGCCGGTTGTTGTAGTCCCCATGGTAATTGTAGTCCCCCTGTCATGTCGGTAGTTGTAGTCCCCATGTCATGCTGATAGTTGTAGTCCCCATGGTAGTTGTAGTCCCCCTCTCATGTTGGTAGTTGTAGTCCCCCTTTCATGCTGGTAGTTGTAGTCCCCCTGTTATGCTGGTTGTTGTAGTCCCCCTGTCATGCTGGTAGTTGTAGTTCCCCTGGTAGTTGTAGTCCCCCTGTCATGCTTGTAGTTGTAGCCCCCCTGTCATGCTGGTAGTCCCCCTGTCATGCTGGTAGTTGTAGTCCCCATGTCATGTTGGTTGTTGTAGTCCCCCTGTCATGCTGGTAGTTGTAGTCCCCCTGGCATGTCGGTAGTTGTAGTCCCCCTGTCATGCTGGTAGTTGTAGTCCCCCTGTCATGTCGGTAGTTGTAGTCCCCCTGTTATGCTGGTTGTTGTAGTCCCCCTGGTAGTTATGGTAGTTGTAGTCCCCCTGGCATGTCAGCAGTTGTAGTCACCCTGTCATGCTGGTAGTTGTAGTCCCCCTGTCATGTCGGTAGTTGTAGTCCCCCTGTTATGCTGGTTGTCGTAGTCCCCCTGGTAGTTATGGTAGTTGTAGTCCCCCTGTCATGTCGGTAGTTGTAGTCCCCCTGTCATGCTGGTAGTTGTAGTCCCCCTGTCATGCTGGTAATTGTAGTCCCCCTGGTGGTTGTAGTCCCCCTGTCATGCTGGTAGTTGTAGTCCCCCTGGTAGTTGTAGTCCCCCTGTCATGCTGGTAGTTGTAGTCCCCCTGGTAGTTGTAGTCCCCCTGTCATGCTGGTAGTTGCAGCCACTCACCCTCTGCAGATCTCTCTCGATCTCCTGACTTTAGTGATGATGTTCCCCCTCACAGCATACTCCACCGCTGCCAGCACCTGGGGTTCAGAGACTGCAGAGGGAGGATCTGGCTCTGCACCACGGGGGGCCTACAGACCATCGCCAAACTACTCTTGGCCCTCCTGGGGGCCCCGATGTCCATCATCTTCATCCCGCTGAGCAGCACCGAGATCACCGGACCCCGCGTGTCACCAGGTGACCACTGCTCTGTGGTGGGTGGAGTCAGGACAACAGGCAGGTTTCCGCTCTGTGATTCGGTGAATGGAGGAGGAGATGCAGGATTCCCCTCTGTGGTGGGAGGGGTCAGGGAGAGGCAGGGTGGTGCTCTGTGGTGGGCGGAGTCAAGAGGATGGCAGGGTGCTGCTCTAATGGTCGGAGAAGGGAGGAGGAGCAGGGTTCCCCTCTGTGGTGGGCTGGGTCAAGGAGGCACTCTGTGTGTAGGGAGACAGTTTGCCTGACGAAGGGGGCAGGACACCTGATTGGCCCGCCCATCCCCGACATCAGAGGCAGAATTTGACAGCTACACTGTCTCATTGAAGCCGGCCATACCGCAGCAGGCTTTCCCAGTACAAATTTCTGTGTCCCTCTAGAGCACCAACTGACAGTCTGACACTCCCCCAGCTAGTGCTATTCGTCTGGCACTGATGGGGCCCCCTGTGAACGTGGGGCCCCCGGGCTGTACCCAGGGGTGCCCGCTCAGTAAGACGGCCCTGATGCTGATTACTGCTAATGATACTGTTCTCATTACTAATATCTTGTATACAGTCCCTTCCCATCCCCTCCAAGAGCTTGCATACTCTTTATGTTAGGCTAACTGGTCTGTAATTCCCAGAGATATATTTTGGGCCCTTTTTAAATATTAATAATAATATTAAATATGTATGTATATATATATATATATATATATATATATATATATATATATATATATATATATATATATATATATATATATATATATATATATATATATATATATATATATATATATATATATATATATATATATATATATATATATATAATATATATATATAGTAAAACCTTGGTTTGAGAGTAACTTGGTTTGAGAGCGTTTTGCAAGACAAGCAAAATGTTTTAATACATTTTGCCTTGATATATAATCTTGAGTAGCGTCATGTCACAACTGAGTATAAAAAAGAAGAGAGGAGCCTCTAAGTGTAGCAATATGGTTACATTTAATGAAGGTACAACATTTTGCAACTTATTGCTACACTTAGAGGTGCCTCTCTTCTCTTTTATACCCTGAAAAAAAATGCTTTTATATACAAGTGCTTTGGATTACAAGCATGTTTCTGGAACTAATTATGCTCGCAAACCAAGTTTTTACTGTAATTATTTTTTTAATTTATGTATTTTTTAAATTTTGTTTTATGTCTGTTTTGCCATTTGTCTTATCTCTATACAATATCTGTATAAATATGTTTTTAATAAATGACACAAGTTTCCCAGAACACTATAGCTTAGATAAAAATACAGGACAACCTATCTGCGTTTTGTAGCTTACTTTGCTTATAAAAACCATAGGCTCCATGTGTAATAAGGAATAAGCCATTGCATTGATGACTCATTTACATACAACAAAGGGACCTCTTCTGCCACAGCTAAAATGGATACCATGCTACTGATAGAAAACTAGGGCTAGAGCTCCACCTACTGGCTGGATTAAAAAATATGTATGAATATATATATATATATATATATATATATATATATATATATATATATATATATATATATATTGTAGTTTTACGGTGCTACTTGTTGTAGAATGAATATTTATACTCAACATGACTCACAAAAACAAAATAAAGTATTTTTTTGGGGCTAGAGACACACTATAATTTTAAATTCAGGAGGGTAGTTAACAGCAGGAACTGAATGTGTTTGATTGGAAAAGACTATAATCTAAAATATAAATTTTATTTTAAATTGCTTAGTTGCATAAGATCAATCCATAAGGGCAAATAAGTTTCAAGTCTTGCAAACTAGGTGAATGCAAGATGTTGTTTAACCCTAGTTTTCCCATATTTTTTTTTTATACTAGAAAGCCTGTATAATTTATCTTTGAATATGTTAATATGGAGGGGGATTAAGACTAATTCTAAAACTATTGCATCTGGAGAGACCTAACTTTTTATTGATAGGCCACGTTTGTTTTACTTTTTACGTTTAAGTTCACTTTGAGTTGTTAGAAGTCAACATTTGTGCTCTGTAATGCAATTGCTTGCCACACTTCCTTGTTGCTGGTTCTTTTTCTGTGCTATTTTATTCATATGCCTTACTACTTGTTTTTAATGTTGTGCTATTTAGTTTTATACTATTGGCCAATTTGATATTGTTTTATATAATTGTCCTATTGCAGTGATGGGTCTATACACAATAAGTAAATAACAAGTAAAAGTGGACCTGGCTAGCACCAGTTCCCAAAATGCTTGGTCTGAAATTAGGATTTAACTCCGTAAAATTGATTGATATTGGATTGTTTGTAATTGTATTACTCTGTAAAAAAAAAAAATATATAAAAATATATTTGTTGAGTATCTGTGTGTACTTCTCTTGTAGAAATGAATCGTCATCACTATGCATTGTACATACACAACTGCCGTCTTGTTTTCCTGTTACGCCGTGATTTTGACCAAGCTGACACATTCAGACCTGCAGAGTTTCATTGGAAATTAGATCAGGTAGGAGATTTTTCTTTCTCTACTCTGTGGAATTTGAAAATATATTTTTTTTTTCAGTTTGCAGGCCTAGTGTGAACAAATGAATATAACTGTGTCCCCTACAGCTTTGTACAACCTCTGTTAACAGAGAGGTCAGTTTCTGAGCCTTTCCAGAAAGAACATTGACAAGTGGTCCTTTTAAAAGGTGCAGGCAAACCACAAAGACTGTATTTAGTGTTTGTTCTGCTGTGCTTAATGATTGTATTGCCACATGTTATTGACTGCAGTTTACTGATCAATATACCGTTATTTATGGCAGCTCTAATTTATAATATGTTCTTTAACTAGAAAACACACCAAAATGTCTCTACCTCAGTTAGAATGGCAACATTGTATTGACTATGTTTTTCAGTGTCTTTGGGCATTTCTCAATCTATATTTGTTATTCTGATGGCATGCAGTATACAGTATGCTCATTATTTTGTCATTGATGTATTGCAGGTAGTTCTGGTTTGTACGTCTGTGTAATCTTGTTGTTTTTACTTACTAAGTCTAATAGCGCGTTTATGTTTTGTCAAATGTTCACTATGGCAGTCATAACAAACCATCAAATACTGATAAATCATTAAGATTAATAACTAGACCTGATGTAATAATAACTAGACCTGATATATAATTAGTAATGTAAAGCCATAATGAAAACAGAATTCTTTAGAAATCACTGTCACAAAATGTTGTGGATGAGATACTAATGGTGAGAATACATATCCTGTTCCTTCTGTGGGATGCATTTTTATAAAATAATAAATATTATGCTAATACATGTTAATTTTTTGCATTATAAGGTTTCTACAGACATTGGCTAAGGTGATCATGACATAACTGCATTCAAGATAGTTATGTGAGGGCTGCCAAAGATGGGCAAGTCCTATGATTCCTAAAGTAGGATTATGGTTGGTCCTATCCCTTTTAATATTCAGTTAATGAGATGCATGAAAAAAAGACATGCACATTTTAGCAGTGCATGCATTATTTTGGAGAGGATTATAGGCTGGGCTGGTGCTACCACTAGGCAAACTAGGAAGCTGCCTAGGGCGCACTGCTGCTCCGGGTGCACGGAGCATGATGGGACTGTGACGTCATAAGAGGCCTATATAAATCGGTGCGAGCCGCGCACACGGCATTACAGCGGGAGGAAGCAACGCGTCAACATCAAAGAAGAGAAGAAGAAGGCAGAAGGCGACAGAATCCCGGGCACCCCCACGCTGAAGACGTCGAAGGAAGAAGCCCGGGAGGGGGGCCGCTGTAAAAGAGCTTAAGAAGAAAGCACCCCCCACGGCGGAAGAGAACCAGATGGCAGTGAAGACCGACACCCCCCGCCAAAGACGTCAAAGAAGAAGGTCCCCCCTTGTAAAAGAGCTAAAGAAGAGAGGGGCGCTCGCTGGAATGTGCTTTTTCTATTCCAGCGAGTGTGAGATGTCGGCACCCTGTCGCCGAGAATCAGCGCGATGCCGTCGTGCTGGAAACACATTCTCGGCAACAGGTACTGTAGATTATAGGTTGGGGTGTTTTCTTTACAAAATTGGGTAATTTTTGGGGCGTTTCCATTGTCCTGGTGCTCCGGGGCCTTCAAAAATGTAAGAGGTAGTCAGAAAATTAGATGTGTAATTTATACTCCATAATGCCTGATGGTGCTTCCTGCATGTTGGGCCTCTGTATGTGGCCACGCTGTATAAAAGTCTCACACATGTGGTATTGCCATACTCAGGAGGAGTAGCAGAATGTATTTTGGGGTTTAATTTGTGGTATGCATATGCTGTGTGTGAGAAATACCCTGTAACAATTTTGTGGGGGGGGGGAGAAAATAGATTTGATTTTACAAAGAATTGTGTGAAAAAATTACAACTTTAAAAAAACTCACCATGCCTCTTACTAAATACATTGGAATGTCTACTTTCCAAAAAGGGGTCAATTGGGGGGTATTTGTGTTGTCCTGGCTTGTTAGGGTCTCAAGAAAAGGCCGTCAGTACATCAGGTGTTTTTTCAGAGATTGGCACCATAGCTTGTGAACTTTTACAAAGACCAAATAATATACACAAATTTGGGCTATTTTTTACCAAAGATATGTAACAGTATAAATTATGTATACATTATAACTAAAATTTATGAAGTAAAAATACTAATTTGCAAAATGTAATAACAGAAACAAAGGAACATGTATGTATGTATGTTCCATCTTTTTTCATTTATAGCGCAAAAAACCCTGCAGTGATTAAACACCACCAAAAGAAAGCCCTATTTGTGTGAAAAAAAGGCCAAAAATGTCATATGGGTACAATGTTGCATGACTGAGTAATTGTCATTCAAAATGTGAGAGCACCGAAAGCTGAAAATTGGTCTGGTTATGAAAGGGGTTTAAGTGCCCAGTGGTCAAGTGGTTAAATTTGTTTAATTCGTTTTCGGAATTAATTTACTTTTGTAATCGATGCGTAAAGTTTTCAAATTGATTTGAAAAGTTTTCAAATCCAATTGGAAAAGTTTTCGAATTGGAAATTTTTTCGAATTGGAATAGTTTTCGAATTGGAAACGTTTTCAAATTGGAATAGTTTTTGAATTGGATTTTTTTTTCCGAATTTAAATAGTTTTCAAATTTCCAAAAAAAATAAAATAGAATAGAAAATAAAGGAATAGAATAGAAAAACAATTATAAATTGTATTTTCTATTCTATTCCTTTATTTTCTATTCTATTTTATTCTCTTTGGAAATTGCAAAACTATTTGAATTCGAAAACTATTCCAATTTGAAAATTTTTAAAATTTGAATTTGAAAACGATTTGAATTTGAAAATGATTTGAATTTGAAAACGATTTGAATTAGAAAACGTTTCAAATTCTAATTTGAAAACGATTCAAATTCTAATTTGAAAACGCACCAAATTTGAAAACGAAACAAATTCGAATTTGAAAACGATTCAAATTCGAATTTGAAAACGATTCTAATTCAAATTTGAAAACGATTTAAATTTGAATTTGAAAATGATTCAAATTCGCATTTGAAAATGATTCAAATTCGAATTTGAAAATGATTCAAATTCGAATTTGAAAATGATTCAAATTCAAATTTTGTCCAAATTTTCTTTTTTGCTATTTGGAATTAGCTATTCTACTTCAGAAATTTGGATACATCCCAATTTCTGAATAACGGAAATTTGTCCAAATTTTAATTCAAAACACAAACGAACCACACATGCCTAACCCTTACTTACCAGTCAGCAAGACTAGAAGTTAGAGTAAACATTTATAATGGAGCCCTGGATAGCAGCAAAAATCCTGCCAGGGGTTCTGACTCTTTCCACACTGCCCAAATAAAAAATTGTCTGCTCATACAGTTTATGTAGGTTTATTTATAAATGTTTTCACTAAATATTTATACAACTTTCCCCAGGATTTGAATCCAATTCGAAAATGTGTGATACTAAGGTGAAAATGGTGTGAATCTTCCGTTAAAGCATTTATAAAAACATGCTTAGGTGTTAAGGGTTCAGGCAAGGAGAAAGTTGAGTATACAATTTTTTTTTGTTTGTCTGCAAAACTTTAAATTTCAAACTAGTTTTTTTCGTGTTAAAAAACAATAACATTGAGCTGTCAGTGTTGATACCAAAATGCCATCTGTGAGCTAACAAGTGAAATGTCACCTGATAATGACGGTGATGAGAATTTGTATGGTTCTGCCTGTGCTGTCTAGGACCTGTATGTCATCTTATAAAATCTACTTGCGATAATCAAGGTCATGTGGAGGCTAGACCATACACCGTAATATAAAATGCATTTGTTTCTCAGCCACAAAATGTGAACTGTTTGGACATGTAGTTTGCTGGTCCTGACAAATGTGAAGCCACTATTTCCAGAACCCATTCTCTTGATGTTTCTATTCCTGAGGCAGAATAAGTATCTTACGAAGGGCATGAGCTGAATTCATTACAGATAAGCAATGCAGGTCCCTAATGCGTTACAAGTACAGCTTTAACCAGTTCAGCGAGTGCAGGAATCCTTAACACTGTGCTCTGTACCTTGCTGCAGGGTTCTTCATCATTCAAGTGGTTAAGATTATACACAGGGAATTCTAAAGTACCAAATTTACCTAAGCAGCTGGCGAGATAAATGATAAATGAGTCATGTTAATCCTACCAGAGAGAATTATTCCAAGTCAATTCCACTGTATCCAGCAGGGTCTAAGTCCATTAGCTTTCTATCCCTTAAAGTCTTTTCTGACATAGTTTATTTGCTAAGCCTCTACCACTCTGATCCCATTTCTGCCCACCTCAGTGGCAATCAGTTCTTACAAATCAGGACGTTTGCTGCAGGGCTGAACTGAATGTCAGGCTCATCCACGTGTGCTTAATGCAATGATCCGCCATGTGTGCAGTGCCCAACATACTAGCTTTAGAATAGCTGATATGTTATCGCTTACCTGTTAAGTTGTTGCTAGCAAAGTTCTGAAGACAGAACAGAAAGTGATGCTTTATGCTAGATGGTCAGCATCATCCTACTTTATTTAGATCATTGTGATAATCACAAATCCTAAAGCATAAGTAAAGGCAAACTACAATGTATTTACCTAAGCATCTGTGCTCAGTGTAAAAAAACGAAAGCACTACAGCAACCCAAAATGTTTGGGGGGGGGGGGGCACTACAAACTTAAACATTCTGAAAAAAAAACATCAATTGCAGCCTCACTGTGCACATCAAACCTTGTCACTGTGTCCATCAATTGCAGCCAATGTGCCCAATAAATGGCAACACTGTGCCCATCAATTGCAGCCACTGTGCCCAATAAATGCTGCCACTGTGCCCATCAATTGCAGCCACTGTGCCCATCAAATGCTGCTACTGTGCCCATCACATGCTGCTACTGTGCCCATCAAAGGCTGCTACTGTGTCATCAACTGCTGCCACTATACCATCAAATGCAGCCACTGTGCTCACCAAATGCTACCACTATGCCCATCAAATGTTGCCGCTGTGCCATCAAATGCAGTTACTGTGCCATCACATGCTCCCACTGAATGCAGCCACTGTGCCCACCAAATACTGCCACTGTGACAATCAAATGCTGCCACTGTGCCCATCATACACTGCCACTGTGACCATCAAATGCTGCTACTGTGCCATCGAATGCCACCACTGTGACCCCCCTGTCCGCTCACCATTTGCCCGGGACTTACCCTGTCTCGGTTAGGCAGCGAGCGATGTCCTCCATGCATCTCATTCCTGATAGGCGCCCAGTCAGTGCCTGTCATTTCAGTCAATCAGGTGATGGGTAACAGACCCAAGCACCTGATTGGCGGAGAGGAAGTTCCGTGTTAGGAAAATTAATATTCATTTGCTTTTCTTACACACCTAGGTGGACTTCGAGCACCAAGCATGGCGCTCGCAGGTCACCTTTTTTGACACCTTTTCAAAAACATATATAAAAGTAAGTGTTACCATATACCATACAAAGTAAATAAAGTGCACAGGTGCGTGAATGGAAATAAATACATAACTAAAATCCAACTAAATATTTATATTCCACAAATCATCCCAAAATTGGTGCTGTGAAATGTATTATCACTTCAGTGCATCTCCACGTGCTAAATCACCTCTACATGTGCAAACTCCCTACCTAAAATGACAGACCTCTATGCTAGGAGGTCAATACAGCATAAATTGAATAAACCCATGATCTTTGCAGCAACAGCCTGAAATATGCATCTGGTTACTTCACGTCACTAGATGGCTCCAACACAATTTTAAAAAAAAATCTAGAGTAACTCAGTGTTTGAAATTAGTACAGATATGATAGATGTCAAAAACTTTAGGGCCCCACCTGACCTATGCCTCACAGTAACAGAGACAAATGTAAATTCATGTAAAGCATGGCAGGGCATGTACTGCAGCATGGTATGTTGTGGTGCAATCAAGTTTTAATAGTACACAAGTCTGTGTTATGGGGCATGTCTGGCTCAGTGGTAGATGTATTTTGGGAAAATTCGTGGCAGTCCAAACTGTGTTTTATAGGCTTTTATAGGAAAAATAAAGTCCACAGACACAGTTGCCAAAGCAGGGGTTTTTCACCAGCAAATAGTCACCAAGAAATGCCAATCTACCTGGCTCCCATGTCAGTAGCACCACTGCTCCTGCCACTAGTCCTTCAGACCCAGCTCTCTGTCTCTCCCAGCTCACTCAGTCTTTGGTTACAGCCCCTGCTGTACTGGCCCACCCCTGGCCTCTAGATAGGGTTCTGTCACAACACCCCAAGTATGAGAGAGGTTAAAGTCGTTTAGGATATTCCCTATCTGAACACAAGGCAGCTACCGACACTCCAGTCAGGCGAACAAGACCCATAAGAATAATTTTCCCCTATTAACGAGATGAAGCTCTGTCTTGAGATTCAAGCAGGACTGACAATCTTTATTGAAATGACTACAAGTTTTATACACAGTCAAAAGAGGAGATTCATCCTTATTCTGCTCATATTACTCTGAAAATACACCTGTGACCAGACCTAATTAACATGAGCTAATTAACTAATCACTTTAAGCAGCCTGGTTGTCTCCTAAACTACAATACACATTATCACAGGACTCCTTCATACAATACAGGATCAATTAGCATAAGCAGCCATGAAAAGATCCTTAGAATTTAGCCTGGACTCAGCTACACCACAACAGACAAACAGGTGGCTGGAGTCGACGACATCAGCACCTTCTAACAGCATGAACCAGTCAGTCTTTACATATCCTGGAATGCCTATATTAGGAGTTACTTCCTGTACATAGACCTCACAGCACTCAGGGGATAACTTCTTCATATTTCTTGAGAGATGTTGTCAATGAATATTAGTGTCCCATTTTAAGTAATCCAAGATATATTTTATCTGTCACCCTGTGCTCCTAACGGGTTATTTAGACATAAGAGGTGCATGGGGAGCTGAAGCAAGGGTATCTCATACTTTCTAAGAGATTCTGGGTTCCACGGGCCCTCCCGTTACAGGTTCTCCCAGCATCCCCAGCTCTCTCACTCTTCTAAGATTTGATAATTGCTTCAGATCTCTCAGTCCTGCTGACTCACACAACTGTCCCAACTCTTCCAGTCTTGGGAATAGGGAATCTCTCCCACATGAGGTGCTGTCTCCAGAGCGGTTAATTTATCCTGTCTGGAGCACACACATATCTCCATGCAAAAGCTTTGTCTCAAAAGGGGAGCTTTGAGCTATGATCAGACCTGGCTTAGAACTAATCCATGCACATGTGCACTCAAATGGCCTGCGGGTCTCCAGCATGACCTGGATACACAATTGAAGACACTCAAAACACTTTGGAACTTTTAAGCTCCAGGCCCGATCTGGGGTTACAAAACCCAGAGAATACTGACAAGCATGTATAGACCAGTTTATGTGTTGCTTGCTATGCGTGTTGGTGGTGTGTTGGCAGCTCATTCATATTAAAGGATAAGTTATTAAAGGAATTTATCCTTAAAGGATAAGTTCGCCTTTGGGAGCATGTTACATGTGTTGCACCTGTTTTTAGGGTAGAACATGTAACATGTTCCTACTGTTGCAGCGTCTCCCTGATCCACTGCCTGTAGTGAGAGTAATCCGGGGACCTTCTCCCCAATATCATTGTCACAATTTGAAGAAAAAAAAGGTGTCCGAGAGGGGCTCCACTCTCTTAGGTGCATCATTCATTCAGAGTTCTGCGAATCGGAAAACTACACGTACCAACAGCCTTTGCAGCTGTCTGTCTGTTAGTGTGTATCTGCTGCTCATATGAGGTATGAGCAGACAGTTTACACATACAGTCTGCAAGAGCCCTGCATTGCACCCAAAATCTACTGACTGTGGGAGCAATGCTTTCCAGGCTCCTAATGAAAAAAAATATATATATTTTTTGCCTGCAAAAAGATGTGCATTTTTTTTTTAATCCGAGCCACCCCCATCAGACCATTCCCTGCAGCTATTACCTTTTGCACCACCTCCCCCTCCCTTTTAGAATGTAACCTCCCCAAGCAGAGCCCTCCTGTCCCTTCTGTATTGAACTGTATTGTAATTGTACCATAGGCGTGCGCACAGGGTGTGCCAGGTGTGCCTGGGCACACCCTAATCTCCCAGTGCAGCACAGATGCCCCCTACTGCCTTGGCTCCCCCTGCAGCGCTTCTGGCTTCCTTCCTTTCCTCCTTATTGGCTGCTGCTGCGGGCACACACAGGGGGATGTTTTAGAATGAGAGGGGGAAGGGGACGGTAAATATAGAATTTACTGGCCCCTTCCCTTTCTGAATGAACACAGTGAAATGGGTGGTACCATGTGTTTGAGCTTCGCAATGCACACCCTAATGCAATAGGCTGTGCACACCTATGAATTGTACTGCCCCCCCTCTACATTGTAGAGCTGCAAACTGTTGGCGCTAAATAAATCCTGTATAATAATAAATAATAATAATAATTATCCTTTAACGCAATGCATCTAAATGTGTGACAAAACATGTTAATGTGCATTGGTTAACACAATTAAGCACAACAGATGGGTCTAAATGTGACTTAAAGAATGGGACTCACTCGTTGCCTGACTGACCCCATTTAAGGGGGAAGTGTGGGCAGAGGAAATTGAGAGGAGTTTGAAGACTTATTAAAGTTCAAGAAACTGTTCCTGTTGTTGGTCTGTACAGTTAAATGGATAGCTGTGATTATGTGTAAAGCAGAAACATACTCATTCCAGTAGCGAAATTCCTGTATTCGTTTTTAGTACAAAAACAAATTACATGCTACAAGACACAGAACAATACAGGCACAAGCTATAGCAATGATGTTATCTAAAAATGCTCTAATACTGAATATTTCTGTTTAGGAACAGGACACTATATTTTTCTTTGTGCCTAACCATAAAGAATATAAATGAGATATTTGAGAATATAGAACCAGTCATGTCTAGTGCTTTATTACACTAAATCACTATTTACTAAACTATTACAGTAATTACTAACTGCTACTGTAGTAAAAAGTGGGTCAAGAATTTAACAGTGCATGCACACTATTGTACACAATAGCTAAATTGTAGAGATCACATTGAGTGCTATCCCAAATAGAAATCCCAAAGAGTCCTAAGCTGTGACTATTACTGCTCATTACTAGGGTGTTCTTGAATAACTATGCATTTTTTGTGCTGATTGCGAAAGCTTTTGATGCAAGACTTTTTGTGCAAAGAACCAGACAACTACTATGTATACTCAATGTGTAAGTCTGTAGAACATTTTTTCAATCTCTGAGAAATTAGAAAAGGGTTTGAACCCCTGTTAGATTTTATTTTACTATTATAGTGTTTAATGTCATGTTATTCACTTGTGTCATAGTGACAACAGTTTCACTAAACAGGAAGATCCAGGAATCTGCAACAAGGGAACAAAAAAATAATGTGGTCTCCAACCTTCTCCTATGTTAAAAAGACTGAATTCCTGTTTGGTGGAACCATTGTCACAGAACAGAAAATCGCATCCCTTAAGGGGGTTTTGGATAGCAGTAAGCACTCAACGAGGGGTTTAATTCTTCCCCACTTCCCAATCTAAATCTAAAAAAACGAAAAAAAAAAAAAGGGGTTTGGGCTGTATATGCACTTTAGAGGAGATTCATACTGTATGACCTCTTAATCATCCCAAGACCTCTGAGACATATACTGCATATACAATCACAATCCATTCAGCATACTGTATATTTTTGGCTGTACCTCTTTTTATTCTTTTAGCTATTGATTTTAACTGGCAAAAATGTCTTGCATTCCACAGATTACTTTTAATGAATGTTTTAGTGCATCAGAGAATATTCCGCCTTTAAATAATAAGTAGGCTTTAATATCTTCTCATTTACTCTGACACACAAGATTGCATTTAGTTATTCCATAATGATGTATCATATCCCATTAATTCTTTTCCAACATCCAAGTGATCTTTGGTGCTTCTTTGCGAGCAGACCAATTAATCTCGAGGCATAGCGAGACATCCCAAAAATGCTGTCACATTTCACTAAATAAGTTATGGCATTGTTAGCAGTCATGATGAATTATTAGATAATAGAGACGACACTGTAATCGTTTCTGGAGTTAAATTTAGTGTTAAAATATTCTACTGTATACCCTTAGATTCTGCTAAAATGCTTGCATAATAAATCTTATCTTATTACATTTATAATGATCCCACTGAGTTCAAGAAGCATATCACTGTTACATAAAGCAGGATAATGTGTATATACTGAGTAACAAGTCTTTAATATGAAGACAAGGCTATTGAAAGTGGTGTTTTGTCATTTTATTGTGCAATTGCTTTGGGTTATATAGGTTTTTAATAAGTTAGTGTTCTGAGTGAAAACACTGTTCAAGTGTATTTGAAGCATGAAATGTGTATTTATTTTATTATTTTAGACAATATACTTTGTATGTGAATTGTTACTTACGCATGATATGTACCCCATATAACCACTGTTCCAGAAAGATTGGACAATTGTTTTTCTCTGTTCAAAGTGTTTATGTATAGCACAAAAACCTATTTAGAATTCTTGTAAAAGCTGTTCACATTCTCTTGTGTCTCTTGGAACCTTTTACATTGCAAAGTTGCATGCTTACAAGTGCAAGTATTTACATTTGTATTTAAGGCAAAGTCTTTAAAAAACAAGAGGCAGGGCATTGGAATTTTTTTTCAACCCTACCTTCCAACGGGAGCCACTTACTTAATATTTGAGTGAAGTTCTATAAAGAAATAAAGTTTAGTACTAGATTGGATAAATGCTAGCAGAGTGGTCTATTGGCAATGTTAAAAGAGAACCAGTTAACAGTTACACTTTGTCTTGTAATACTTATAGAGGTTTACTTCATAATTAATTTAGGGCAATGCCATTGGGTGGAGCTTCCTTACAGTTAGCATAAGGGTATGGTTGGTGGTTCAAAATGCCGCCTCAAGCAGTTCATGTTATATTGCTCTGGTCTCTTCAAATTATATTTTTTGTTGCAGCAGTATTAACCACTGAGGATTACTAGGCTTTTGTTATGGATGTTTTTAGGGCCTAAAAAAATGTCTGAAAGTATATATTCTATATAATGCTATTTTACATTGAATGGGTTGCTTTACAAGGTAAGGGTTTACATATACTTTTAACCTTCCTGGCGATATGATTCTTTCAGATTTTTGGTCGAAGCGGTACAATTGTTTTGCATGGAAATTTGGCGTTTTATATTATAGGCCTGTAATTCTTAGGAATAACTCACTTAAATCTGTCCAAACAAGAGTCTAGTAGACATCCCGGGTATGATAATGTTTGAAACACAAAATCATAAATTAAAATATAATAAATAACTATAAATAATTATAACAAATAATAATATAATAATAATACAAATTATTACTTTCAGTGTTTGTTGACAAATTTCCCCACAAATCACTATCGCTCAATTCTGCAAGAGATTATAATTTATTATCGCTGTGTTCTAACTGGTCTAAAACCACTTTTGACATACTGGGACATTTTTTGGTTGCTATGGACAATCTACAGTTTCCAGGCAGAAAGAACAAACTTTATAATATAAAAGTGAATGCAGGTCATTGGTCAGACCACTAGGGACAAAGGGGGTGTGTATTTATTTTATACAATATTGTAATCTGTAAGATTACAGTATAATGTATGTGTACTGTGTTTTTATATTTTTGAATTTGGCACCGTTCTCCGCCCCCGTGCATCGCAAACGTTGCAGGAAACGGAGCTCGGTGGCACACAGGCACTGTGTGAATCAAGGGAGGAGACAGCTCGATCACACAGCAGGGAGACATCACTGTGATACGATCCCGAGTACTGGATTTCCACCCCAAGCTAGACTTGGGATTACCGCCAGGGAGGTTAAGTACTCCATTATGTATTCTCATGGTCCAGGTATTCTTTGTGCTTTTTGCTCAGCTCACCTGTTTAGCTTTGGCATCAAGAGTCAGAAATCAGATAAAGACTGACAGTGTCTGTCCTGACAACTGCCTTAACTCCCATATTAGCTTTTAAGTGTACAACCTTTTTCCAGTCAAGACACCCTTTAACATTATAGACAATCTTAATGCACCCTTTGAAACTATGGACAGTCTTGAGGCACCCCATTCTAAAATGTAAAACACTATTCTTTTTTTTCAGACTCAACCAGAGCAAGAGACTTGCTCATGATTTCATTTATTCATAAATATTGTCTCTTCTTCGGTTTCGCATCATTTGTGGTTATCTACATACTATTTTACATATTTGTTGTTTACTTCATCTCCCCCCCCCCCCCCCCACTATTCTAATAGTTTTACAAAGTGCAGCAACATCCACACGTTTTATTGATTCATTCTTCCAAAGCAAATACACTTTTGCACACTGGTTCTGACTGGTAGTCCAATGTTTTTATTCTCCCTCAATTTCTCTCCAATATGACCCCATTGCAGAGAAAGAGGGACGCAGGAGGTTCAAACAAGGACGCTGTGGAGGGGCCAGGCATCCTCCTTATCAACTGATGATATTATTGGTTGTTAGGATGCCAGTATCTAGAGCAGTTTTTCTTAAACAGGGTTCCACACACGATCCCCAGGGGGTTCTGCCATGATTTGAATTTGCAATAATTATTTAAGGGGTTCCCTGAGATCTCAGATCTTTGCCAGGGGTTCCTCGAAGGTAAACAGGTTGAGAAACACTGGTCTAGAGAGTCATAATGGTGCTTAATGAAAATATGTGTAACTAAAAGGCAGGCTTGGTCCGCCTGCTGGCTTGTATAACATTTTTTATAAATGTTTAGGCATTTTGCCAATGCACCCCCAAATAAACCTCAAGGCACCCTGGTTAAAAAAAGTCTGCTCTAAACAATGAAGTCTGCTACTTGAACATGGAAGTTCAGGCATGAGCACAGGAAATTGAAAGGAAAGGCAATGTTAGGCCCCTGACTCTCAAGTTTGAAGATGGCCATGCAATGCTAGTGCTAACTGATTTCTCTATCTACAGTTCCACACTATAAAGCATGGATGGTTAAATCTCCTGCTGTGGCTATTCGATTTCGACAGCCAGCCCCACTGGTTTTCAAAATACCTGCCTGGCTCCTTAAATATTTTAGTCGAGGGATGTTGGACCAGAGGTGGCCAACAGTGTAATCCTTTTGATTAATAGTCATACATCGTATTGCCAGTTTTAGACTATCTGACTAGTTCACTAAGCTATTGTGTAATGTCATGCAATTTTTTTTTTACTAAGCAGGGGGGTTCTATATAAACTATACTCATACACATGGGGAAGTGGTATCTGGGAGGCCCTTTATCATTAAAATGGGCATTCTGTTAAGCTCTCTGCAGATCCCCAAAACCACTGGGTAAGATTTGTGAGGATGAGGCTCTGTCCACATCAACAAGCACCCCCCCCCCCGGGAAAGAATTCCTATCCTATGTTGAGGGAATGTGGCCTGGTATGGGGGGCATTCCTGGCCAGCTCAAATTAGGGATCTGGTATGGGTTGTTAGGGGAGTCCCCTTTAAAATCTGTGCCAAACCTGAAGAGTCTGGTCTGGATTTCTTGAGTACCTCAGACATTAAATTAAATTGTAAGGTAATTGTAAATTAATTTGTGAAGTACCCTCTTAAAATGCATACCAGACTCAAAGGGTCTGATAAATGGGGTGCTCCTTGCAATTTTTTTTTTTCATTCTTGGTGTGACGTTTACATCATGACAGACCCTTGAAGGGGTTTGCGTGCTGTTTTTTTTTTAAACAAAGCCAGCAATGACAGCTGTTAAAGCCTATTTCTGGCAATTATAAAACGTTTTTCCTTTGTAAATGTCAGTGCTAAAAAAAAATTCACTGCTCCAGACTATATAGAATAGTTAAAAAAAATGTTATTGCATTGATACCTGTTCCCCAGGGCATTGCCCACCTCCTTGCGTATTAGCCCAAAAAAGCTGTTATTTTTAATTTTACAGATGTGTCTGTTTATTTCTAAGGGGTTAAGATTCGGCATCCAAACTTCTTTGAAGTTTGGCGAACCCCTGCCGAACCAAACCCAAGGCAGTTTGGCTTATCACTAGAGGCTTGGCTGATTGCAGAGCTATACGTCTGACTCTGTTGGGGGTTTATTGGACCTCTGCAATGAGAAAAATGCTTCTCCACTGGGAAAGAGGCCCTCTCTGCAACTGCTGGCAGAGGACATGCTTTTCCACTCAGACTGTGACTGCTTTAGAATGAAAACTATCTGTATAACAATGAACACCTTTTGTTTTATTACAGCTGGAATGTAATCAGCTGATTTAGACGCAAGGTTCAATTGGGCTTTAAAATATTTAGGATCAGCTTTCCTTCAGGACACTCAAAGCCTGGGCAGCTCCGGTATCCAAAAATTGACCATTGAAAAGGCTAGTCCTGTCACATTCAACGTCCTGGATCTCAATACTTGGCAGACTCTGCGATGGACAGTCATAAACAAAGCACAATGGATGGAAAGGGGCAAGGACGTAATTTTGTTCATAGATAAACGTTGACATATACATATCAGAGTATCTCGAGTTTCTGTGGTCCCAAAAAGCTTAGTTTGGAGGTGCTTGCTGTCACATACATAGAAATTTGGAAAAGTTTGGCTTACTTCAGTTTAACCTAAGACTAATTGCTTTGGCATATTTAATAATGTCAGAATAACTACAGAATCTCTTTTTTAAGATTAAGTGATTCTTAGGCCGCGTACACACGATCGGTTAAACCGATGAAAACAGTCTGATGGACCGTTTTAATCGGTCCAAACCGATTGTGTGTGGGCGCCATTGTTTTTTTTTTAACCGAAGGTTAAATAACCTAACTTGCTTTAAAATTTAACCGATGGATTGCTAACCGATAGGTCAAAACTGATCGTTAGTATGCAAAAGCATCGGTTAAAAACCCGTGCATGCTCACAATCAAGTCGACGCATGCTTGGAAGCATTAAACTTCGTTTTTTTCAGCACGTTGTTGTGTTTTACGTCATCGCGTTCTGACACGATCGGTTATTTAACCAATGGTGTGTAGGCGCCACGGACCATCAGTCAGCTTCATCGGTTAACCTAGGACAACTGTCCTTCAGACCGTTTTCATCGGATGGACTGATCGTGTGTATGAGGCTTTACAGTAGTATCCTCCTCTGCATGTCCAATTTCTTGCTTTTTGGGCACCAGCTGTCATTAATTTGCACAGTTTGACCCTTCTGAGGTGTCAGGAGCTGCTATTTAGAAGACAGCTTAGCACTTTAATTGTAAAACTGATCAACCTTCTACCAGTTTGCATTACACTTTTATCCTGTATAGGCTGACTATAGGAAAAACATCTGTAGATAAGCAGGTCATGTGATGAAAATGATCAGGTAAGAGATTAACCATGAAAACGCTGCTAAACTAATTAGGTGACTTTCAGCAGTTTGAATCCTTAGAGACTGCCCGATTTCTGTTCTTTTATTTAATCTACTGTCATTCTGCTTTGATAGTCATGCACCCAAGAGATTTCAGCTCGTTCTGATAATAAATTAGCCATGTTCTCAGATGTGGCGATGATGTGACAGATGTGGCTGGGCAAACCTTGATTCTCTAAGGGCATGCATCCTGCTACCTGATAAAAGATTCCACAAATAGGAATCTCTCTATGTCCTTTATAGTATTTCTTTATATACGTGTGTATGTTTTTTAGTGAATGAAAAGCACCATAGTTATGGTACACTTATATTTTTAGAAATGTGTACATTGTCTTTGCACTGTAAAACATATTGATGAAATCTAACTGGGAGTTGTATCATAGATGAATACATTATCTGAAGGAATGAATACATATCTTAGCAATTTCAGTGCACTAGAATTCTCATTTGTGTACATCAAGGGACACCTATTGGTATTGTGTGAAAACATCTCTTGAGATAGCAGGTGAACCAGTACTTTCCCAAGCGCATTAGCACCTGGGAAAAACAATGAGAACGAGCTGTAGTAAAAGTCAGATTTAAAGTTGAACTTGACACTTAATACAAAGCTGATATTCAAATATATAAACTGTCTGAAAAGGTTTATGTGCTATAGGTATCCTTTCCAGACAGCACAGACAGGTCCTACACCTCCAAGCACCTTCAGTTAAGCCACTGAGGGTCAGTTTGTTAGAAAAAATGAAGTCTCTAGTGCAGCCACTGACAACAACAACGTATATTCAGCATCTTTAATACTATATTAGACTGTCCGAAACTACAATAATGCTACTCAAGATTGTCCGGGACAGCTGAAATGCTATAGGAGACAGAGTTAGAGGACATGACGTAAGAGACTTTTGGTTACATGGAAATTTTACACAAAAGGGTAAGATGGACATGATGTGGAAACCAGACAGAAACCACACAGCCAGTTCATCAATACATTTTGGTCCAGAGCCTGACAATTCTGAAATTATACAATGAGGAAGAGGAGGAGGAGAAGCATCAGGACACTGGCAAGAGCATCACTCATCTCCTTTGATGGTAGGCGCACAACAGTAATGTCTAATGTGGTAGAGGCGGTTTGGCTCTTTCCCAGTCCGAGTGTTGTTGCGCATTAAAGGAGGTTAAGATCAAGAAAATGTTCATACTTGTGATAGCTCTATTTGAAAAAAAAATGGGTTTATTGATTATTATTATACATTTTTTTGTTTTATATATATATATATATATATATATATATATATATATATATATATATATATAACAAATTAGTTTTTACCCAAGCGCCTGATGATGGAGATGGGTTTCAATGCATGCTGGTACCAGGTCCCATACCCCAGGTTCACCTTACTCTAATGTTAATGTGTTTAGTGTGTAAAGACTAACCTGTACGAGCAGGAGATAATGGAATCAGAAGCTTATCAGGAGTACTGGTGGAGACAAAAATGAGCAATAAACCAAGAAACATACCATGGGTCAAGGAAGGCAGTAGAAAAGTGAATTCAAGGTTGAAAGTGGAGGTCAGTACACAGGAAGTTGGCCCAAGGAGGAAACAGGCATGAAGTGGAGTTGTTTGAGGAAATTCTAAAGCAAACAAAAAATGTTGCTCAAGCCCCAGAGGTTGGGATTGAGTTCCTTTAAATAGGCATGGCTCATTTAGGAGATGCATGTCGATGGTGTCATCAGGTGCAATAATGGGAGAGAAATCCTGAAACCTTGTGGACCGAAGGGGCAAAAGAAGACTGGCAGTGCAGGAATGAGGTA
This sequence comes from Rana temporaria, assembly GCF_905171775.1. Lineage (NCBI taxonomy): Eukaryota > Metazoa > Chordata > Amphibia > Anura > Ranidae > Rana > Rana temporaria. The sequence goes on along the minus strand of NC_053492.1, from coordinate 132,007,601 downwards.
GGTAAATGACACAGTTCTGCTTATCTCTTCCAGTAAATTTTAGCTATTTCCTGTGCACATTCACTTACTCCAGAATGGCTGCATATCATTGACCTGGATAAAATCCTACTGCATTCATATGTGTACTGTATGTCTGACCCCGGTGCCTACTGATTATTGCCAAACTCACAAATGTATCAAAACTATGTAATATGGCAAATGATGGTCTTACAATGCCTAATTGGCAGTATTAATACATGCTGTATGTAAAATGATTATCCAATAATGTATAGTATAGTCATAACATACAGTAATCTCAGTAAATAATAAGCAGGATGAAGTTTAATTTTTACATTTGCTATACTGTAAATGGGCATATGTAGAAGAAGTGCTCTGCTTTTGGCCACAAAAAATGTGAAATTACATTACAGTAGGTTTATACATATTGTAGTGATGAAAATATTGACAAGAGACAGCACATTTGTCACCTGCAAATACTTCACAGGTGCATAGACCTAATGAAGAATGCGCTTTGATGCAGAGTTTAACATGCTGTATCCTGGCAGCCAGTCATACCATCTCTTCTGTATATATAAACAGATGATACAGTACCAGATTGGCATCTGTATGGAACTGTGTGTAATGGAAAATACTGCGCGGTCACAGTAAGTGTGATGAACAAAGAATAAGTATCAAATGAGTAATACAAAAACGAAAACAAAAAGTGGTGTGCAACAGCTGCCGCAACTAAATATGCTAGATACATACACTAAACAGTTTACAAAAAATTTAAGCTGTGCTGCGTTGCACTGTGACAACTCTATTATTGGTCCAACCAAAGAATTAGTTAAATGTGAAAAGAGATTGAACAAACACTATATAACAGTCAATAGTGGATTAATACGTGACTGTGTTAATACAGTGTATAGCACCAATAAGTGCCAATATGTGTTAATGGACAAGAACTCTCATGTTGTGCAAACAAGAGCAAATAATGTATAGTGTTCACATATACCAAAATATGTAAGTGTTCCAATAAACTAAAAATGTATAAGTGACACTGAAATGGTTAACAATAGGCAAGATCACTCATGTCATAAAATAAATAAATATTGTATGATATTCCAATCAACTTAAAACATAGAGTCCATAAATGTTGAGTATCCGTGACTTCAAAATAAATAAACACCCAGGAAGAAAGTGCAAAGAGAAATAAATGAGTGCCTCCACCTCTTATTTCAAATCTCCTTACCGACTCCTGTGGATCTCTTGTTACAGTGATCGCATTCACTTTTTGGCTATTAACCCTGCCCTGGGTCTCTCACTGGTCTCTCTCAGGTTACTCTCCTGTTCCTTCCACATATGGGCTTCTTAATAGGTCTCCCCAATGCAGATTACCCATGTGGAAATAAAAGGTACCATAGTGTAGTATTATCCAAAATTTTATAATAAAATAAAGGCATGCACTCACATGAGGTAGAATATAAATGTGCATTGTATAAATCACTATCCGCGCATCCTTCCGGGTAGTAGCGTGGTCTAGTTGATCTGTAAATAAAACCCACAAGTTTTGTTCATCTTTCTTCCTACAAATGAGAATTATTGCTTCCCACTTCCACAAAGATTTACTTTTTTAACAGAAGGAATATTTATTCAAGAAAATCAGATGGTTACATGCTTATATCAGTCAAATAATACAGACAGGGCCACAAGGCTCCAAACATTGTTTACAAATAGTGCAATGAGAACCACCTACAGTAGAAAAAAAAATCATGGTAGCCTATCCAGATAAGAGAGGAAAGCAAAAAAGAGAAGAGGAGAAGAGGGGGGGAGAGGGAGGGGGGGAGGAGAGGGGGGAGGAGAGGGGGGGCCACATCCCATTCAGCGAGCCAAATGGAGTGACCACACCTCAGATTTGCTGCGTGTGTCCATGGTGCCGCCCAGACATGGCATCAGTACCAAAAAACCGAAGCGTGAGGGCCCACTAACCCAAACCATATACCCAGGGGGGGGGTAGGGGAATCCCAGGACCACCCCAGAGGGAGAAAAAAAAAAAAAAAAAAAAAAAAAAAAAAAAAAAAGGGGGGGGGGAGAATGGGGCACGCAACTACTTCCAAGCACATTACACCGTCAGTCGTCTGGCCGCCACCCAGGCCCCCCAGACCTTGTCAAACTTCTTGGGGCAGTTACGCCCCATGTACGTTAGCTTATACATGGGGAGGGTGTCATTCACCAGTTTCCGCCAGGCAGATAAACCAGGCGGGTCAGCCACCTTCCATTGAAGTAGGATCGCCTTACGAGCATAAAAGGCTGTGTAGAAAATAAAAAGCTTTTTGTGTGTGGAGGTAGGGAGGTTATCTGTAATACCCAGCAATAGTATCAAGGGGTTCAACCCAACAGCCACGCCACCAATCGACTCAATCTCCGCCGCCACCAGCCGCCAGAACTCCTGGACCCTTGGGCAGAGCCAGACCATGTGGATAAAATTCCCCACGTCCTGGTTGCACCTAGGGCATTTATCCTCAGAGGTATGGTAAATAGCCGCCAGCCTCTGAGGCGTATAGTAGACCCTATGAATAAATTTCAACTGAATGAAACGCTCCTTCGCCGACACCATGAGGGGAATGTACTGCTGCAATCCCTCCGACCAGTCCTCCGATGTGAGGGCCGGCAGGTCCCGCTGCCAGGCCGAAAAGGCCCGTGAGGCCCCGGCCCCCCCAGCACCGGTCAACCTAAGATAAATAGAAGAAAGTACCCTGTCCACCATACGTGAAGTAAGGAGCCTCTCCACCGAGTGGGGCTCCACCTTGATAGGGTCCGGGAACTGCGCTCGGATCGCATGCCGAAGCTGAAGAAATCTGAAGAACATCCAGGGGGGAAGTTCAAACCTAGTTTTTAACACGCCAAAAGAGAGCAAACGACCCTCCGGCATGACGTCTCTCAGGGTTTTAATGTTATATCTCGCCCACAGCTGCGGATCCGGCACAGTCCCCAGATGTGACAAGGATGGGTTGCCCCACAGAGGGACATGGGGGGAGAAAGATCCGGGCTCAGCCAGAAGCCTCGAGACCTGCCTCCACACCACCACCGTAGCCCTCATTGATGCAGTAATCTGGGCGCTAGCCCTAACTCCTCGGTAGACCAAATTACTCAATCCAGCATAAGACCCCATAATCGCTGCTTCAAGGGTAACTGACGGGTTGTTATGATCCTGAGCAAACCACCATCTGACAGACACCAAGACAGCCGCCCAGTAGTATTTCCTAAAGTTCGGAAGGGCTAAGCCGCCCTCCGACAAGGGGAGCTGAAGTATGGGCCTACCCACCCTCGGGACCGAGGCCTGCCAAACAAACGTACCCACCGCCTGATCTAATCTGTCAAAGAATGTCTTAGGGATAACCACCGGCGTGTGTCTAAAAACGTATAGAAACTTGGGGAGGAAGGACATTTTAACCAGGTTAACCCTGCCAACAGGTGTGAGAGGCAGGGTCTTCCAGGCCGCGCACCTATGGAGAAACTTCTGGAGAACAGGGTTCACATTGGTCTCGATGTATTCAGACAGGTGTCTGCGAACCACGATGCCCAGATATTTGAAGCTGTCGACCCACTGGAGCGGAGCCGGCAGATCCGCAGGAGGGGGCGTCCAAGTCAGAGGAAAAAGGACCGACTTGTCCCAATTGATCCGAATACCTGAAAACCTGCCAAACGTATTAATGAGTGAGAGCGCAGCGGAAAGGGAGCTGTGTGAGTCATTAAGGTAGAGAAGAGTGTCGTCTGCATACATAGATACCCTCTCGACAACAGAGCAGACCGTAATACCAGCGACCTCAGTAGCAGAGCGGAGCATTATAGCCAGTGGCTCAATGGCAAGGGCGAATAGGACCGGAGAGAGGGGGCACCCCTGTCTTGTACCTCGGTGGAGTGGGAAGGATGCAGAGAGGGAGCCATTTGTCCGAACCCTCGCTGTCGGGTTGGCGTACAACATCCTAAGCCAGGAAATGAACTGCGGACCTAGGCCAAATCTATGTAGAACCTCCCACAGGTATTCCCACTCCACCGAGTCAAAGGCCTTCTCGGCGTCAAGGGAGGCAATTACCTCTTCTCCCCCCCTCTCGGCCACACGATCAATAACCGTGAACAGCCTTCGTAAATTTATGTCCGTCCCTTTGCCTGGCATAAATCCAGTCTGATCCCCATTTATCAAAGAGAGTATCACTGCACTAAGCCGATTCGCCAATACCTTAGTGAATATTTTTGCATCAACGTTCAATAACGAGATCGGTCTGTACGATGAGCAGAGTGCAGGGTCCTTCCCCGGTTTGGGAATCACCACGACAACCGCCCGCTGCATGGAGGGGGGCAACGAGTGTCTCCGGAGGGAGGTCAGCAGGGCCCCCCGATATCGCGCTCCCAGGGAGGCACAGTGGGTCTTAAAGAATTCGGCCGGCAGGCCGTCATCTCCAGGGGTCTTCCCCGCCTGCAAGGAGGCAATCGCCGCCTGGACCTCTTTCAGAGTGATCGGAGCGTCCAGCGACGCGCGAGCTCCCTCCGAAAGAGCAGGAAAGACCAGGCCATCTAAGAAGGAGTGTAGTTCATCAGGTGAATAATCGACTCTAGACGAATACAGCCCCTCATAGTAGGCAGCAAAGCAAGCGTTTATCTCACTTGGGTCAGATATCATGTCCCCTGACACAGTCCGGATACTGGCAATAGGAACGGAATTGGTCGGGTCCCTAGAAATCCACGCCAGCAGCCGTCCCGTCTTTTCTCCCTGTTCAAACACTCTCTGAGACTGATGCAGGAGCTGCTTCCTAGCCGCCGTCAGTCTAAGGAGTTGAGCCTCCCGCACCGCCACCTGGAGATCCACCCTTCGCTGCTCCCCACCATCCTCCACGTACTGCGCCTCCAATGATCGAGCCCTGTCCTCCGCCTGGGCAAGTGAGGCCCGGGAGGAAGCGCGAACAGATTGAATAAGGGATTGGTATTTATTCCTAACTAAGAGTTTGAACCCCTCCCAGCGCTCCGGAGACTCGGCTCCCGGGGCGTCGGAAGACCAATAGTCGGCTATGCTGGATTCCATTTCAGGTTCTATCCTATCATCGGACACCCAGTACCTCGAGAGGCGCCAAAGGCCGCCACCCGGGGCCGGACCCGTATGCAATCGGAGTAGGATAGGGGCATGGTCTGAGATCCCCCTCGGGAGTACAGAGATCTCTTGCACTTTAGCTAAGACAGGGTTACTGGCATACATGAGGTCGATTCGCGACATGGCTGTATGAGTGGCTGAGCTACACGTGAAGCTTTTAATCCCTGGATTCCTCCACCTCCAGATATCCGTAAGGCCAACGGCCTCTGCCCACCGGGAGAGCGGGGAGTCAACCGCCGAGCCAGAGGACATCCTATCCACCATCGGGCAGGGCACCATATTAAAATCCCCAGCTAAGAGGACCGCAGCGGCAGAATAGGACGCCACTAGCTGAACAATCTTATTTAGGAGACCGATATTAGCAGGGGGGGGGTTGTACAGGCCCACCAGAACCAGCGGCATACCAGCCATCACGGCGTGCACCACCACATAGTTACCCTCCGGGTCCAGATGCAGGTCAAGCAGCGTAAACGTAAGGGACTTGCGAATAAGTATGCTAACCCCCCTGGCCCTACTAGAGTGGGTGGCATGATAGTAGTGCCCCACCCAGGGCTTACGGAGGCTGAGGATCCTGCCACCCACTAGATGCGTCTCTTGTAGAATACAAACGTCCGGGGAATAGTGCTGAAGAAATTTAAAAACCAACGCCCGCTTAATTTTGGAGTTCAGCCCCCGGACGTTCCAAGAAATTACAGATAAGGAGGCCATAGAAAAGCAGCAAAAAAATAATATAATGAAAAGTAAAACGGGACAGGGAGGCAGCAGAGACCCGCATCCGGAACCCCGGGCACAGCCACCATGACAGGCAATGTTTGTGGACCACCTCCCCCACCCCCCAAACGGACAGGCATATATCTGGGACTAAGCACAATATCTATTCCTTCAAACCATAGTAAAACAAAGAGAAAGAAAAGAAAAACCAAAAGAAAACTTAGAAAATTAACATCCCCAACTCCCCCCCACCCTGTACATTCAACAGAACCAGAATGTACCTGGATCCCCCCAACACAGGTGGTTATACACCACATAGGGTCGTGAACATCAGTCAAGCAGGCAAGTGCAGTCCGAGCACTAGGTGCACAGGCAAACAGCAGAGATGCCGCCAACGGAGCGGGACTCAGAGAAAAAAGGGCAATCTCCTGGCGTAGCCAGGGGCACTATTCTTAACTGGTTTCTTATCGCATCTAGCAACACGTGGTCAGGATTCACGACAGTCAGATGCAGACATGCGTCACAGAGGCAAAGTTCACCCCAGCACTCCCACCGGGTGATCCAAGTAGCTTAGTATCAAAATCAGGCCCGAACAGAGAAAACATAAAATCATATATAACATCCTCCCGTGTCCTTTCCGGATCATGCAGCCGGTCACCACCCCCCTCCCCCCAGAATGGGCCTCGGGGCCCACGGTCCCCAATGCATACACGGCATAACAGAAGCATGTGTCCATCGTGATCAGTTCATAGGGGAAAGGGCAGGCAAGTCGGCCCCATCAGAGTCCTCCCCAAGTTAGGGACAGCAAGAGTCACGCAGGGGAGTCATAGCAGGGGGGGAAAACAGGCCAGGCCACAACAGGGGGCACTCACCAGTCTCAGAGCCCAGGGAGGAGTGCATGAGAACACCAGGCGGAAAGTTCCCATCCTAGAGGGCATGATCCGGGGCAAACCTGGGAGAGAACAGCCAAAAGAGGGTACTACTCACACGATCACCAGTACAGTCGGCTCAGCCGCGGGGCAAGGTATCAATCCATCTGGCCGCCTCCTCAGGTACAGTGAAGAACCGAACGGTCTCGCCATCCACTACCCGCAGGCGGGCCGGGAACATCATGCTATACTTCATGTTCCGGGCACGGAGAGACTGCTTCACCGAATCAAATGATTTCCGCCTTTTCTGCGTATCCACCGCAAAATCCGGGAAGAACATAATCTTGGTGGCCTCAAACCGGACCGCCTCGATCTTCCGTGCCTCCCGCAGAACCAGGTCCCGATCCCGAAAGTTCAGCAGTTTGAATATGAAGGTGCGTGGGGGGGCACCCGGGGGACCGCGGGCAGCCGGCATTCTGTGAGCTCTCTCCACGACGAAGTGCGCGGAGAATGCGGCCTGGGGGAACAGCCCACGAAGGAGCCGCTCGGTGAAGGCTGGCGCGTCCGATCCCTCCGACCCCTCCGGGAGACCGACAATCCGCAAATTATTGCGCCGGTTCCGGTTCTCGGCGTCCTCGGACTTGGTTTCCAGGTGTTTAAGCCTAATCTGCACCGTGTGGAGCGTGGCAGTATGGTCATGCAGCTCATCTTCAGCGTCCCCCAAACGGCGCTCCGTCTCTGCCACGCGGCCTCTGATCTTATCCTGGTCCCGCCGCATCAAACCCATCTCAGCCTGTAGGGAGTCAATTTTTGCTGTGAGTGCTGCTTGGCAGCCATTGATGGCTTGCATCAGGGCGGAAAAGTTTGCGTCTGCTGTGAGAGCCGGGCCAGCTTCAGCGGTCTGCGTCGCCATATTGGAGGTCTTCTCCACGTGTGCGGCCCCAGCCGAGGGGGGTAGAGGCGATCGGCTATTCGCGGCCGCCCGGGACCCGAACTTTTGCTTCTTTCGGGTCTGGACCATCAGCCAACACCAGTAGGCAGGGTGAGGGGTGCCCACGCCAGATCAGAATAGGCAATCAGGATGATATCCCCTCCGTTTCAGCAGAGCTCCGCTCCTACACGTCCAGCTCGGTTGCCATCTTGGCCACGCCCCCCCACAAAGATTTACTAATTCTAATACAAATACAGGGCCAGATTCACAGAAAAAGTACGCCGGAGTATCTGCTGATACTCCGGCGTACTTTCAAATTTGCCGCGTCGTATCTTGATTTGGAATCCTCAAACCAAGATACGACGGCTTTTGGCTTCGTACGCCTTCGGATCGTAAGTGTAATTCTCCGGTGGCCGCTGGGTGGAGTTTGCGTCGTTTTCCAGCATTGGGTATGCAAATTAGCTGATTACGGCGATCCACGAAGGTACGCGCGTTCGTCGCATTCTCTTTCGTTGTCGCAAGTCGGTTTTTCCCGTCGCAAACTTAGGCCTGCTATTTCATGGCTTAGATTTAGAACAACCATGTTAAAGTATGGCCGTCGTTCCCGCGTCGAATTTTAATATTTTTTTTTGCGTAAGACGTCCGGGAATACGAAAGTACGTTACGCACGTCGCCGTTCAAAAAACACGTTGGGGCGCCGTAATTTCGCGCAAATCACGGCGGGAAATTTCCAAACGGAGCATGTGCAGAACGTTCGGCGTGGGAACGCGCCTAATTTAAATGGTACACGCCCCATTTGAATTAGGCGGGCTTGCGCCGGACGGCTTTACGTTACACCGCCGTAAGTTTACACGCAAGTGCTTGGTGAATCAGGCACTTGCGCTGAAAACTTGCGGCGGTGTAACGTAAAGACGATACGTTACGCAGCCGCAGATCTCTGTGAATCTGGCCCCTAGTTTGTCTGTCGCTCCTGACACCCCTTATGGGTGCATACTGTGTCATGAGGCGACTGGCGTGGGGGATAGAATTAAGTGCCCTTAGGGGGTTATTTACAAAAGGCAAATCTACTTTGCACTGAAAGTGCGATTGGAAGTGCAGTCGCAGTAGATCTAAAAAGAAGCTCTGAAATAAGGGGAAACTCTGCTGATTTTATCATCCAAAGTGGATTTGCCTTTCGTAAATAACCCCCTTAGTGTTGTTACCTGGCCCAGCAACTCGGAAATGACAGTGGTTTCCAGAATTGGGGAAGAGTCCTATGATGAACATCAAAACTGAGGATACAACAAACAGGTCCATTCAGGAAGTCTCTAGTCCAGCAATAAGTATGTCCAGCAATAGCCTGTTAACTCCTGAGGTTGTGATACTGGTATAGGCTCAAAATAACAACAGTTCGAGATTAAAGATTAAATTTTTGCAATCTTCAACTTTATAATAAAAGTGTAGAGGGGGGAAAGAAAGTAGTAGGGAGAGAAAGAATGAAGAAGAGGTGCCAGGTTTCGGGGAGATCACCTTGCTTATATTGTTTTGATGCCAGGGATGATATTTTTTATCTAATCAGTGCTTGATCACAGAATTTGCAAACATTGAGCTTAGCATAGCTTCTCCTAAAATACTACTCTTGTTCTGTAAAGCTGAATGAGAGGTCTGTAGGTGCACCAAATTTGTAGTTAGAAATAGTAATAAAGGTGTTGATTTATTAATGGTAAATCGTTTGTTCACTTCAAATCACTTCAATTCTTCATTAGACCCCTTTCACACTGGATACGCCTGTAGCGGAGCATTAAAATCGTGGTAAAACACCGCTATTTTACCGCGATTTTACCACGATTTACTGCGATTTTACCACTCCGCTATAGGCGTATCCAGTGTGAAAGGGGTCTAATGAAGAAACATCAGTGGCACATTTTATAAGTGGTCAGAAACTTGTAAATAACTCATGAAAGAATAAAGTTAAGTTAAAACCAAGCACACCATTGTTTTTCATGTGAAATTCCCAATAAGTTTGATGTGTCACATGACCCTCTTCCTATTGAAAAAACAAAATTTGGATTCAAAATGGCCAACTTCAAAATGGCCGCAATGGTCACCACCCATCTTGAAAAGTTTCCCCCCTCACATATACTAATGTGCCACAAACAGGAAGTTAATATCACCAACCATTCCCATTTTATTAAGGTGTATCCATATAAATGGCCCACACTGTATATTGGTTTGTACAATATACCTTTAAAAGGTTTAGTCATATCTGCAAAAGATACCGTTTGAGTCTTCCAGAATTCTTCTGAGCTGATAACTACTTGTAATATCTAATAACCAAGGAGCATAGTAGATTAGCACTTCCACCTGACAGCATTAGGATCATTGGTTGGAATTCCAACCATGGCAATACCTGCCTGTAGTTTGCATGTTTTCCTTGTACCTGCGTGGGTTTCCCACACTCCAAAGACATGCTGGTAGGTTAATTGGCTCCTGACTAAATTGGCCCTAGTATGTGTATGTATAAATGAGTTAGGGCCTTAAATTGTAAGATTCTTGAGTACAGGGACTGATGTGAATATACATTATATATGAAAAACACTGCATAAATTGACAGCGCTATATAAGTACCTGAAATAAATAAATATTAGCTGTCAATGTTCTCACCTATCTCTGTGGTCTACAAAACAAGTCTGTATTGATATTTTTGTACCATGCAGGGCTAATTCTTTTTTGCACCCTCTTTTTTTCTCCTGCAGTTGCAGGTTATTTGTCTTAGTAAGCAAAAATTAGAAATAACTAATAATTAGATAATAAGTACCTCTACCTCAGCGCTCATGGGAATATTTGTAATGGTAAAAAGCTGCTACTATAAAATTAGTATTAAATCAGAATATGTGTAAATAAAAATAAAAATAATTATTTAAACATTAATAGTGCTAAAAAGAAGTTTAAAATAAAAGCCCAGTCCGAGAAAAACATAGGATCCTTTGAGTGAATATTCCCAAACACTGCTTTTCTGATAAATCCCCAAAGGAAACTCACTTACCAGATGTAAGCCAATTCAGATCTTATCTTTAAATCTCAGGTGTAATCCGACTGGTGTGTTTCTCATCTGATGATCCTGGATTGTTGGATGGGTGTTCCGTGGCTGTTGTAAGGGCATCAAAATACTTCCATCGATATGAAGCTCGTTATAAACATAGAAAGGTGCACATAGCACATAATAGCACATAATTATTAAAAGTAATTCATATAGATGTACACTTACAATGTATCCACTTTAGTTAAAACATAAATAATCTCCTTGGTATGTTGTTCCAAACAGAGGTGTTCCCGGGTATGCAGAGCAGATGATCCGATGGCGTGGCTGCGTGGTCATGCCTGATGCGTTTCGTCATTGCTTCTGTCAGAGGGTGTCAGAGGGAGGTTATTTGTCTTATAAATTTCCTAATAAAAACGATTGAAATGCAACAACAATTCTGTATTAGCGTGACCATGATACTGTAAAGCAAAGAACATTGTCACCCTAGGGCAGAAAGTTTGTTACTAATTTATATCACCAGGTTAAAATTAATAAACAAAATCTTGAAAAAATAACTAATGAAGCCATCATGTGTAAGGCTTGGTAAGCTGTAGCATATCATATTTTTGTTCTGTGGTTTTGATATGCTTTAATCTCATGGTTTTACCTACAAAATTATCATAAAGGCTTCATTGGATACCACATACCAAAAAGTTAGTTGCACAGTGGCATTTAGCTTGTCCATCAGATGGGTGACCAATCCCTTAAAAGACTAATAGGCACGGTGAAGCTGTTGGTAGTTGAAGCCAAACTGGACTGTATAAAATCAGGTTTAAAATCAATGTTACATGCTTGGGACTGTCTCTATCAGTAATATAGCCATATTTCATCATTACAGACCCAGAAATCAAAACCCATTCAAATGATTTGTTGATATACATGCTATGTATAATTAAAGCTTTGTCCTTGATACTTTACCAAGCCACAGTCTTTCATAGATAATAAATGCTTCTGTTCCTGGTTATTGCTTGCATTATTCAAACACTTCTCTGGTCGCTGAGCATAAGCATGTAACAATGGGGTTTATTTATTTAAAGCATATGTTAAGGAAAATAATTTTTAGTAAGGATGGAGTGGGGAAGGATTAGATCCTCTGTATTGAGGTCTGTGTTCTCAATGGGGAGATACATCCTCTATATTTGTCCTATGTTCACTGTCACCAGGAGAGAGAATACAAAAGTACAAGAAGTTAAAAGGAAATCATTCCTTGGTAAGACTTGTTACTATGAGATGGTCTAAGAATGACATTTCCCTTACCAGGCATACCCCTGTATTTTAGGAAGATTTCCTCTCATTTATTTTCCATTTCTGGGACTGAGTGTGAATGAATACCTCCAGAAAGACAAACAAAAAAAATAAAAATAATCTTTGCCTACTGCTTTATCAAAAACGAAAAAAAAAAAAAAGTTTTGCTTTTTACATTCACAAGTTATATTTTTTGGGGGGACAAACAAATGCAATATTAGATACTGAGGGGTGCAACTATTCTCCATAAGCTATATGCTTGGTCTAGGATAAACTGAGTTTAAATTGAATTTAAATTGAATTAACATTTTTAAATTGAGCCAACGTCCAAAGATAGGTAACAGCACATGCTTCGGGCAACAGTTGTTTCTGACATAGCCTAACCACACAGGCTTTTTCTCCGGAACACATTTCTCATCAAAATTTCCACAAATTCAGATTTAACATTTAAATATTTTATCAATAAGAGCCCATATACAGTAGTTTATCATTACTGGGAAATTGTTAAGTTACAATTTTTCCTCTAAAGGCACCTTATAGAAACTCATTATCTGTCAGTAGCTAGAAATATTTGAAAAGAGGAAGATCTTGTGTGATCATTTTTTGCGATTAGACTTTTAAATACAAAAGGCACAACAATTTGTATTATGACATGCATGTGATAAAAAAATTTGGGGTCAATTTAAAATTAAGATTGGACATTACTATCTACTTCTGCTGGACACTGGAGTCTTTATTTCACAGTGTGCTTGCATTTTACCAATAATTCATAAAATTCAATAATTCATCCAACTATCCTTAGTGGCGTGCAGTTTTAAAAATATATTCTTTACAAATGAAAGTGTACCTAAACTTGTTTTTCAGTTTTGGATTCTCTGTTTAAGGCTCGGTTCACACTAGTTCAAATTGGATGCAGGTTTCTCTGCATCCAGTTCGCATTACAGGAGCCGGTTCACACATGTCTGTAGCGGCTGCAAGGCGGATTGCACGGGGGTCCTGTGTGTCTTTGGCTCAGTTTCAGGTAAAAATTTCGGGCCTGATTTGTCCCTGAAATGGAGAACAAGGATGCACCAGACCACTGCCGTGAGCTGCATGCGAAGGCAGTGTGAACCCAGCCTTAAGGTTTGAACTCTCTCAGGTTTTTATTGCTGTTTGTGTCTCCACAGGGTAGATTCTCTCTTTCTATCTGTCCTGGTGACCACCTTCCCAGCACTAAAAGTGAAGCAAAATCCAAAATGTTAAGTTGTCACCAAACAATGGAATAGAATCATTTACCTGACATTGTGGAGATTTTTCCACCTTCTGTTGTTTTTACAGGAAATAAAGAAACATCTCTCGAATGGGACACATATGGTACAAAAATATTCCCTACTCTACCCTACCTAAAATTGATAAACAGTACAATTAGAAATACTGTATTTATTGGCGTATAACCTGTGTGTTATACGCAGGGGCTGCGGAGAGTTTTTTTCCTGAAACTTCCCTCTTAAAGTTAGGGTGCGTGTTACACGCCTGTGCACGTTATACGCCGATAAATACGGTAAATCTTGAGGAGACAACGAGAAGGAGCAAACATCTAGCAATTCTGTTGTGTTTTGCACATAACAGATACACATTCACAGAAACGCTATAGATGCGTGTGTTGGTTTTTGAAGGAAGAGGGAAGCTGAAATCTGGGGAGTTTTTCTCTGTTAAGGATATCTCTGGATATGTTTGAATCTGTCTGAAGATGCCTTTTTTTTGTCTGATAAAAATGTTGTTTCAGGGCAATATTGTTTCCAGTAAAGCTCAAAGGTCAGTTTAGCATATTTGCAGTGCATTATTACTTGCATGTGAACTTGTGTTATATCACGTTAACTTGCGTCACATTAAGGCAACTCATTCATTTTGAATGGGTTGTCAGCACACTACAACTGACTTACATATGTGCCTTTACTTGTATTTCTCCAACACACCAATGTGCCTTTGGGTGCCAGTCAAAATTAATGGCACTCCAACACATCACATTGACATGTAACAATGTATAGCAGTAAAACATGGATTAACCACCTCAGCTCCAGAAGATTTACCTCCCTTCATGACCAAGCCACTTTTTGCAATTATTTTAACTGACAATTGTGTGGTCGTGGGACACTGTACCCCAACAAAAAACTGTTTCCCGCATATAGAGCTTTCTTTTGGTGTTATTTGATCACCTCTGTGTTTTTTTTCTCTATGTTTTACTTTCTGCTCTAAAACACACCCAATAAAAAATGTTAACAATCAAATTTCTTCATCAATTTAGACCAATATGTATCCTGCTACATATTTTTGGTAAGAAATCCCAATAAGCGTATATTGATTGGTTTGCACAAAAGTTATGTCTGCAAACTATAGGATATGTTTATTAAATTGTTATTTATTTTATTTTTTTACTAGTAATGGCAGCAATCAATGACTTATAGCAGAACTGCGATATTTTGCAGTGGACAAATCGTACACTAACTGACACTTTTTTGGGAACCAGTGACACTAATACAGTGATCAGTGCTAAAAAATATGCACTGTCTCTGTACTAATGACACTGGCTGGGATGGGGTTAACATCAGGGGCAATCAAAGGGTTAAATGTGTGCCTAGCTAGTGATTTTGTGTACTGTGGGAGATGCTTTTACTAGGGGAAGGCATGGATCCATGTCCCTGCTTTGCAAGAACACAGGATCTATGGTTTTCCTACTGCCAGAATGGCAATCAGCCTTGTTTACATAGGCAGAATGATGTTCTGCCTGTGTACTGAATGATTGGAGGGTGACTACAAACATCAAGTTGACTGTACCTACCAATAATCACAGAGGGAGCGTGCCGCAGGTGGCACACACTCGTTCCCGATACTCAGAAGTGCAGAATCACATATGTATACGTGATCCTGTGCACAGCGGCCACCCTGTAGCAACAAAACTGATATAGGGCGGTTGTGAATTTAAGGAGAGGAGGGAAAAACTTTTATTGCTTTGCAAAGGTGGGTTAATTAACCTAAGATGTGGTAAACCTGCTTCTCATTCTTTATGTAGTTATGACACAATGCACTTGATTTTGTGAGTGCTGAGCAGTTGTTTGGGTACACATGAAGATCTGCTGAGTTCAGTTACAGTCAGTTTTGTAGACCTGTGAAGTATAAAAAGATTGAGTGGCAGTTGTGATAAACACTTTGCACATGAACTTGAGTTACGCTTACACAAGGAATACACTAAGGCCTTGTACACACGACCAGACATGTCCGATGAAAACGGTCCGCGGCGATGTGCGCGAACCAGGAAGTTCAATGCTTCCACGCATGCGTCGAATCACTTCGACGCATGCAGGGGATTTCGGTCCGATGGTTAGGTGTACTAACCATCGGACATGTCCGATGGACAGGTTTCCACCAGACAAGTTTCTTAGCATGCTAAGAAACTTTTGTCTGCTGGAAACCTGTCCGCTTGGCCGGAAAACTGTCCGCTAGGCCCTACACACGGTCGGACATGTCCGCGGAAACTGGTCCGCGGACCAGTTTCAGCAGACATGTTCGGTCGTGTGTACGAGGCCTAAGGCCTCGTACACATGACCGAGGAACTCGTCGTAAATGAAACATTTCCTCGACGAGTTCCTTGTTAGGCTTGTCGAGAATCTTGACAAGCTTTCTTTGCGTACACACTGTCAAGACAAAATCTCGTTGTTCTCAAACGCGGTGACATACAACAAGTACGACAGCACTATAAAGGGGAAGTTTGATTCCACTGGCACCACCCTTGGGGCTGCTTTTGCTAATCTCATGTTACTGCGTGTTAAGTAAAAGTTTGGTGAGAGACGATTTGCGCTTTTCAGTCTGTTCCAGCGTGACGAATGTGCTATCTCCATTCCAAACCCTACTTTTCCCGAAGACACGCTCCCATCTCACACTTTATTCTGAGCATGTGCGGGTTTCTAAGCATACACATGAACGTGTTTCTCGTTGAGACTCCCGACGAGGAGTTTTTTTCTCGTCAAGTTCCACGACAGTTTTCTCGATGAAAAACATACACACGACCGTTTTCCTCGGCAAAAAAGCTCTGCCACCAAGTTTCTTGATGGATTCTGTCGAGGAAAACAGTCGTGTGTACGAGGCCTCACAGATAGCTTAACTGCTTGTTCACTTTCTTTACCCTGCAATTTAATCAGTTTGCTAAATGCTCAACTTCTGCAGCTTTGTTATAGAATTTTGTTATAGAATATTAAAGCCTGAACAGGAACACAATGGTTTTTCGATTCCAAGGTGGCTTAAGATTGGTTCATTAGCAGATAGCTGATTACAAATAGAGGGTCAGTACGCAGAAATATAATGCAGATAAGGCATTCTAAATGTACCCACATATCGAAAGGCTTAATTGAAAGGGAATTATCACAATGTTTTTCTGCATCACATTTTAGCGATAGTACATTGGAATAATTAGGTGTTATTGGAGCCCTGAGATAAGGGATTGTGTTGCTACAAAAGAAGGCGTCGGTGCTAATAGACTTTGAAGTAGCAGTGGAACGTGTACCATTATAGCTTAGTATTAACAAATAGCTTTCAAATGGTGTTTTCATTCTGTTCCAAAGCATTATTATTTTATAATTAAAATGTTTTAATCTAACATCCCACCCACCAGCTGCATCTTATAAAGGATAAAATCAGTTTATGATTTTGTGATTTGATGTTTGACCTATAATTTTTGTGTGATATGCTAAACAATGTTTTCTGTGATTGGTTGTTATTGCACAGCAGGGTGGCTAGCTAGTTAGCAGTCCAGCTTTCAGTTCTAGGGCTCTGGGTTCAATAGTAGTTTATAGTAAAGTGACTCTATCAGCATGGTACTTTCTCATTGAGTGCAGCGCTAATATTAACTCTCTATATAAACATCTAACATACTAATACATAGCCTGGTGAAACAGTACCAACAAACACTGTAGTGAAACACAATAAAGTGGTATAGTGCTTGACATGTACCGTAATCACTCCATTCAAAGCACCATAGTGCAGTCAGTGCATGCAAATATTGTTTTTATTATCACAAACAATCTAATATAATTCCTTGCTTTCAATATCCACGACTTCAATCTCCACCCATGTATCCACTCCATACAATCAGTTGTGACACTTTGTGCAGTATACTCTTACCTTTTGGGTCAGACCTGGTCTCATTGCACTTTCCCCTTCATGGGTTAAATGTACTTTATTTCTGGATTACTGTTATTTTCTACACCTATGTACTCAAAGGAAAATATTAAACAGATCCATAGCACTTTCTGTAACAAGTACTTTATTAAAAACAATTATTCAAACACTGACTGGTCCCTTTTGAGAGTCATTATCTAGGTGACGCATGTGCATCTCCACAGAGTTTTGGTCGAGGCATTGGTACTGATTGAGAACAGTAATGGATTATTTCTGTATTTGTTTTATGAGCTGTTATTGGAGAAATCTATTTACATGCAATGACCAGTGTGGACCCTGACCCCAGATGAAGTCTAAGTAGATGAAACATGTTGGATTAAGTCATATCCAGGCCATTGCATGCTACATATCCTTTGTAACCATACCCGTTGGATGTATTGATAAGCGCTGTAACTTCAAACTGGATGTAAGTGTTCTTTAATTTTAAATACAAATTAATTACGGTTTTATGTGGAGATTTTTTTGTTTTTATGGATGTTTGGATCGTATGATGCAACCAAGAGAATGGTGACCCTGCCATAGCGTTAAGGTGTGAGACCATTGGAGATGCCCCATGGATCATCCCCCGGAGATATATGCTTATGTCAGCTCATTTAAATCAGTTCCGCTGGTATCCGCGGTTTCCGGTAAGCGCATTCACCCTCCTTTGGTGGTGGATAACCACATTTTGCATTTTGCATATGGATATTTGTGGCTGATATTCACAATTATTATAATAACATTGGCATTGAAAATGTGTACTTTTTTCACCAGTCAATTGAACTATAACAGTTCTATATATTTCTATATGCCTTTGCACTTTCTAAATAATGTACTAAATGTATTGCAGTATTCTTTGCAATAGAACTCACATTATGGAGCAGCCGCACACATGCACTGACGGATTAAGTCTATTTTCTTATAGTCAGGTACAAATGCCGCTGTTGCTATGTCCTGAAGCATGTGATCAACTCCTCCTACATACACGATGATGTCATTCTGACTCTGTCCTATGTCACATGGACTTCCTCAGGGGCTCAGAATCAAGTGACATGAGCACTGCATTTACCTGTGTACAATTACTATATATTTTGTTCTACTCTATAGCTTGCCTTGCTCTTACTTTTAGCAACCCCCAGATAATTAACCATGTAGCTACCAGATTTCAAAATTAAAAAGTGACTTAATAGCTTAATTCACCTCATATTTTCCTAAAATATTCCTCTATGTTACCAACTTCACTAAATTAATATATAAATCAATTAAATAATACTAACATAGAAAAGTACTAAATGCACCTTCATGCTCTATCACTATTATTGATAATCAATTATTTCTACTGCCGAGTGATCTGGGCGTCATATACACATTAGTGCAAAATAATTATAAGTAATATTCACCACCACACATGCAATGTAAAATGCAGCAATGAAGAATTAGTATATTGCCCACACAACTCTTGACTATAAATATATTACAAATCACTAATATGACAATTTAAATACATTTTAAAATGAAGGTGCCTTTTTTGCTTACATTTTGTGGTTACCATCCCTCCATTGTCTGTGCTGTGGAGAATAATGGCAATCCAGTGTAGAGCCTGAGAGGTGCATTTAAATCATGAAGGGGAAGAAAGCACAATAAGACCAATCCGATTTGAGAGTCTACTTCAGATGTTGGAATACACAAAGTGGCATAACTGATTACATGAAGTGGATACACTGGTGAGAATTGCCATAGTGGAGACTGAAAGCATGACAGAAGAATAAATCAAATTGTACTGTGTGTTATAATGAGGATTACATTTTAAATGCACTGACTGCGCTATTTCACTTTGGATGGAGTGAATATTTGCTTACATCTCAAATACTATAGCACTTTACAGGCATACCCTACTTTTAAGTACACAATGGGGGCTACTTACTATCGCTGGAGAGTGCAAAATCAGGCTCACTTCTGCATAGAAACCAATGAGCTTCTAACCCCAGCTTATTCAATTAAGCCTGGTAATAAAACCTGGAAGCTTATTGGTTTCTATGCAGAAGTGAGCCTGATTTTTCACTCTCCAGCGATAATAAATAAACCCCATTGTGTACTTAAAAGTGGGGTATGCCTGTACTCTGTTGTACTACAGTGTATGTTGGTATTTTAATAGCACATTAGCACTTTATCAATTTGCGTACCGCCCCATAGCAGATTTACTGCTATAGGGTGGCCACACTGTGCAGAATCACATATATAAATGTGATTCTGCTCGTTCTTGTGAAGGGCACGCCGTTTCTGCTGTGATTTGTCACAGCAGAAGCCAATCAATGGATGTCTCCTGGCACCCTCTCTTTGTCGAGGAGAGACACAGGATGGAGCTCTGCATATGTAAACAATGCAAAGCTCTGTCCTGATGGGGCAAGTGATGGGTTTTCTTTCCCTACTTAGAAGGAAATAAAATCCATCACATCTCTAAGAAAAAATAGCACACACAAACTCTGGCTAGGCAGGCATTGAACCACTTGATTGCCCTAGATATTTAACTCCCAGCCAGTGTCTTTCGTATAGCGATAGTGTATATTTTTAACATGGTCCATGTCTATATATGGGTTTCTCAGTCCCTTGCCAGACCCACTCCTAGGAATTGGTTGAGGGCCCATAAATATTCAAGGCAGCCCATCCTAGCCTCCACTTACTATTTTCTAGAATGTCCTCCAACATTCTAGACACAGAGGGGCACCAGAGAGCTGCCAGAATGAGTCATCCAGTCCAGAACTTTAGTAATCCTGACCCAATTACAGATCCACCAGTTAACACGAGTCACAGTATACAGTAGTTTGCCTACTCTCACTACTAGTAGCACACACTAGCGGGTGCTACAGTTATATAACCAAACACACATTTTGGCCTCAGCCTCATCGTGAAGCAGTGTACTATCATGTCAAAGTATTTCCCAAAAATAAGTGTCCCAGATCAATCATAGGCTTGGAAAAGTAAAATGGACAGCTTGCAGGTGAGTTGAGTTTATTTTAATGAAGGCTGGATTCACATATGCTTTTACAGGTGTTATTAATGTGAATTTTCATACACTGTCGCTGTCAACAATATGCCCATTGTGTCATTGCATCAAAAACAGACAACAGCAAATTTTTGCAGTCATTGCATGCTGCACAATAAACTAGAACCATTCAAATTTTTTAATTTGTGACAAATAATTGCCATTATATTTTTACTGCTTCGGTTGATAAGCTCTTGCAAAAATCTTGTGATCGTTTTAAACAAATGACTAGCTTTACAGCAAAATTCACAATGCTGAAAAAATACTGAGTCTTTGAAGCAAGTAAAATGTTGCGAATGTATATAAGCCCTCATTCAAAATATAACCCTTGTTCTCTTTCAACAACCATTTGCTTTTGATTGCAAACAATCCCTTCATGTCACAAACATTCTTACAGAGATACATCAGAAAACAGTGACACTCGAGAGGCATCAGGGTCACTTAATCTTCCCATTCACTTTCCAAAGCACTGCAGACCCCTCCAGCATTGTCTAGTAATGATATAATGTAACTGTTTGGTATTCATCAGACTCATTCTGTAAGTAGATTACTATGTGCTTTAAACTACCAATTTCAAAGCCTCTCAATCATGGCCAAGCCAATACAGATTAGAAGGTAAGAGCCATGGTGACTGTTCAGGCAGTGCAATGTGCTTGTAATATTTGCACACAAATTCAGTGTTCATCTAACAATCAAGCAAGAGTCTTATAGCTTGATAACTTATGTTTTTATTTTTTTCACTATGGACTATAGCACACTATATGAAAACATGAATAGCATGCATTGACATGAATTTACAGCTGATAGAGGTCATAAATTAACAACACATAATAAACATGTTATACTGATTTTGCACAGAGCAGCCCCACACCGCTTCTTCTAGGGTCCCCTGCTGTTTTTCCTGGTGCCTCCTCTCCTCTGAGTGCCCCCATAGAAAGCCACTTCTTATGGGGGCACTCATGCAGTCTGCATCCCAAAACGGGCTGCAATCCCTTGCCTGGCTACATTCCTACCCCTCCTCACTGGATTTAATTGACAGCAGCAAGAGCCAATGGCTCCTGCTACTGCTTCCATGTCCATGTCTGCTCTCAGGCATAGCGCTGGCACTGGATCAAGCTTAGCTTCAGGTAAGTATTTGGGGTGGGGACTAGGGGAGAGCTGATCATAGAAGGTTTTTTACCTTAATGCAGAGAATTAATTAAGGTACAAACCTTGCGCCTTTACAAGCACTTTAGCCACTTGCCGACCTGCTCACGCCGATAAACGTCGGCAGAATGGCACAGCTGGGAAGATTAACGTATATATACGTTGCCCTTTAAGAGCGGCATTGTGGACACGCGCGCATGCCACAAGCTCTGTGACTCCGACCTGCGATCGTGTCACGGTGAGGAAGAAGGGGAAATGCTTATGTAAACAAGCATTTCCCCAGTCTTCCTAGTGATAGGACAGTGTACACAGCTTCCTGGATTTATAAGCTGTGATCACTGTAGTGTCACAAACAGCCCATCCCCCTACAGTTAGAACACGTCCCTAGTCACACTTAACCCCT
Organism: Rana temporaria; assembly: GCF_905171775.1. Classification (NCBI taxonomy): domain Eukaryota; kingdom Metazoa; phylum Chordata; class Amphibia; order Anura; family Ranidae; genus Rana; species Rana temporaria. The sequence goes on along the minus strand of NC_053492.1, from coordinate 131,985,877 downwards.
TCAGCGCCAACTAGTGATTAACCCCTTCACTGCCAGTGTCATTTTCACAGTAATCAGTGCATTTCTATAGCACTGATCGCTGTAAAAATGACAATGGTTCCAAAAATGTGTCAAAAGTGTCCGATGTGTCCGCCATAAAGTCGCAGTCACGATTAAAATTTCAGATCGCCGCCATTACTAGTAAAAAAAAATAATAATAATGCCATAATTCTATCCCCTATTTTGTAGACACTATAACTTTTGCGCAAACCAATCAATAAATACCAAATATTTCTAGAAGAATACATATCGGCCTAAACTGAGGGAAAAAAATGTTTTTTTTTATATATTTTTGGGGGATATTTATTATAGCAAAAAGTTAAAAATATAGCTTTTTTTTCAAAATTGTCGCTCTATTTTGGTTTTTAAAGCAAAAAATAAAAACCGCAGATGTGATATCACCAAAAGAAAGCTCTATTTGTGGGAAAAAAAGGATGTCAGTTTTGTTTGGGAGCCACATGGCATTACCGCGCAATGGTCAGTTAAAGCGACGCAGTGCCGAATCTCAAAAAGTGCTCTGGTCTTTGGCCAGTGAAATGGTCCGTGACAGAAGTGGTTAAAGAATGCCAAGACTCCTTGTTTTTACTGTACCAGAAAGCATGGTGGTTTTACAGTATAACTCCAGACAAACCACTGCATACACATTTAAATACATATATGTAAACTGTTTAACTTACCAAAGATTTGCATACCCTTTTTTTACTTTTCAGCCAGAATGATGACACCACTAGCTAGTATGGCAGCTTTTCAGTTTTATATGCCTACCTGTAGGGTAGGGGGTGACATACTTACTCCATGTTCCCTTCCTCATTGGGTGCCAAATGTGGGTCACATAGGAGGCTTACCCTGGGGTAACTTTACTTGTGCCAGTTACTTACATACACTCCTTTAGTAACTTCACACCAGGCAAGGACAAAGTTTCTAAGCTTTACTGGAAACTCTCAGCATAATAATTCCAAAACAAAGTGCACAGTCTTTCCCTAATGTCACTAGTCCCTATCTCAGGCTTGTGGCTGCCCCAGCGTACCTGCACAGGAGAGTTTGTGACTGGTTAAATCCATTCTTGGCAGTATCCAGCATCTCGTGTTTATGAGGGTGGACTGCAGGTCCCAGCAATCCCCCTACATGTGGAAGGTTTCTAGAAGCAGATGAGGCTCTTTCTGGCAGCTGCAGCAGTTCTGTGAAGTGGCTAGAGATTGCATTCTGTGGCTTGTCTGTGTCTCTTCCCATGCAGACTACGAAGTCTGTCTGGGCAGAGCCCTCCCCTTTTATTAACAGCAAAGGGAGAGAGGCACAAAATGTGGGAAAGTAGGTTAACCCTTTCCCTCCCAGCTGACACAGCAGCTTTCTCACTAACCAGCATTTTAACCTGCTTATAAGCTTATTGGGTGATCTAACAGCAAGACTCTTTGGCCAGGTCTTCTTTGTGTTCTCACTTCATCCTGTAAGCTGCCAAAGTACCTAACGCTACAGAGCTTGAAAATATGTTAGATTTATACCATTACACAAAGCCTGGTTGATTCTCAATGCCCTGATTTCTGTTGTGCAGAATATTGTGGGGAAATAGTATAAAGATATATTTTAGGCAGTTATACTAACAGTATTTTACAATATATTTTATTTTTTTTGTAATGAAAGCATATCTGAATTGTATATTACCCATCACCTAGGTGTGTCTAAATGTGCCTTCTTGGCCAATCTCCATAGGGTAAACTCAAATGCTCTTCTGACATGAATTTCCTTGGTTATTTAGTAAGTTGGCTTGTAGGACCTATCAAACATAGTTCCACATCATATTCAGCCAGGTAGACCCTCTAACTTCACGGCTATTGATCTGAAAACTCAAATCTCAAAGCCTTATGCCCTGTACACATGATCGGTTCATCCGATGAAAACGGTCTGATGGATTTTTTCATTAGATATCCAATAAAGCTGACTTTCATCAGTCGTGCCTACACACCATCGGTTAAAAAAAAGAACGTTTCAGAACGTGGTGACGTAAAACACAATGACCTGCTGAGAAAAATTAAGTTCAATGCTTCTGAGCATGCGTCGACTTGATTCTGAGCATGCATGGATTTTTAACCCATGGACGTGCCCACAGACAATTTGTTTTTTTATCAGTTAGTTAACCATCAGATAATTTTAAAACAAGTTCCTAGTTTTTTAACCGATGGATAAATAACCGATGGGGCCCACACACGATCGGTTCGTCTGATGAAAACGGTCCATCAGACTGTTTTCATCAGACAAACCGATCATATGTACGCGCATTAGTGTACATGCCTAGCATTAAACACAAAAGGCAATTATCTCACTGCCAGTCTATAAAGACAATTGAGAAGCATGTACCTTTTATTTTATTGTTCCTTACTCTGTGCCCTTTATAAACAGAGGTTTGATATTTTTAGTACATTTATACAATTATTGTTTTACAAATAATTATTTAAATTATGAGGGATTCCCATAGCACTAAAGGTTATCAAAGGTTTAGCTTGCCTACAGCAAGCTTTATCTTATTGAAGCTTTGTACTGTGCAGTATTATAAGGGATTCTCTTTGAGTCCCTGGGATAAACCATCATTTCTTTGTGGAAATTGCATCTTAAGCTGCATAAAATTGTATATAGACTTCCCACAATAGACTGCTAAGTAGACTCTTGAGAAGGAAGCTAAAACCCCATACACAATATTGTGCAAAAAATACTGCTTTCAAAGTGATCATATGATAATCTGATTGATAGTACACAGCTTTCATCTGAAATGTTCCACAAAAGCGAACGCAATTTTTTTTCTCGTACGATACCAGATTGTACAATTTTTATTTAATTAGTAAAGTTTCGACCCAGCATACACCAGTCAGTAAAGACACAAGGGGGTGGTGCCACCAGGTGACATCACCAGGGTGCCCTGCCCCTTAACTATTTAAGAACTGTCAGATGGAGGAGCTGGCAGTTGGCTTTTGTCGTGGCAGAGCCTTTTTTTCAGGTCAGGCAGTGCAGCAGGCGTCATGATTGATGATGGATCTACATTGGGGGACATTGTTTTCTTATTTTTTAATAAAGGACTTGTCTCCTGTTTTTTTTTTACACTACACATTTTTGGGGGGTGAATGGGTAGGGATACAATGTACCCCATACTTATTCACATGGGGGTGGGCTCTGGGGTCCCCCTTAAAGTTGCAGATAAGCCCCTTGCCCTCAGACCCCACAACCACAGCCCAGGGTTATGGGGAAGAGGCACTTGTCCCCAACATGGGGACAAGGTGCTTTGCGATAGGGGGCAGAGCCCTCCTGCCCCAAAGCACCCCTCCATGTTGTCTAGTATGGTTCAGGAGGGGGGCGCTCACTCACTCCCCCTTTCCTGGCCTGCCAGGCTGCATGCTCGGATAAGGGTCTAGTATGGATTTTGGGGGGGGACCCACACTGTTTTTTTTTATTAATTTAGGCATGGAGTTCCTCTTAAAGTCCACACCAGACTCAAAGGGCCTGGAAAGGATCGATTTTCTTTGGGGGGGGATCAATTTAAATGTATTCTTTTTTTATATGTGTGAATTTTGCTGCACCAGATTTTGCATACAGTACAGATGCACCACTTTGCAGGCAGACTAAGGCCGCGTACACACGGTCATTCCAAACCGATGAGAATGGTCCGACGGGCCATTTGCATTGGTTCACCGCTAAGTGGCCTGATGGTCTGATGTGCGTACACACCATCGTTCCAAAAACTGATCGGGTCAGAACGTGGTGACGTCAAACACACGATGTGCTGAATAAAACAAAGTTCAATGCTTCCAAGCATGCGTCGACTTGATTCTGAGCATGCGTGGGTTTGGACCGATCGGGCAGCGGGCCATCGGTTCGATTTTGAAGCATGTCTTAAAATTTTGGACCGAAGGACAACAGACCAATGGGCTATACACATGGTTTGGACCGATGAAACTGAACCTCGGTCCATTCTCATCGGTTTTGTCCGACCGTGTGTACGCGGCCTAAGGGGACCCCTTATCATTTTTATTTTTCCACTTGAAACATCATTGAAATCACTGCTCCTGTAAAAACGATATTAAAAAAGAATTGCATTGCTACATGTACACCAGGACGGTACCATGGCCCCCATTACCCATGTTATGGCCAATATCTTGCATGTAAGCCTTTAAATTCGGACTTTTGATTTTCCAAGTTCGGGTCCCACAGACTTTACTAGCGTTCGTGGTTTGGGTCCAGACTTTTTACATATTCAGGAGTTCTGGTGTGAACTGAACCAAGGGGTGTTTAGCCCATCACTAGTACCCACTGTGTGTTATAGTATACCAGTAATTACTCTGAGTATCTGTACAACTTTGTAGGTTTGGATTTTGAGGATTTTTCTTTAAATATATCATGATAAATGATTCATACTCTAAATGCTATTAGTGTAAGGTTATTAGTGGTGTACCCCACAACATATGTATACATGATATAGGGTATGGCAGGGCTCAAAATTTCAAGTCCTGAGCCACTAGCCAGGCCTCAAGAGTTACTCGCCACCAGTTGCCCCACCTAATTCATACACTGCCCTGTGCCTAATTGCACCCGTAAACACGCCCTCGTAGATTATCTCATGGAATGACAAAATTAAATATTACCAACAACAACTTTAACAAAATGGGACAGGGCACTGGGGGCAGACCAGAGGGACAGGGCACTAGAACTGGGTCTCTTCCCCATTCTCTTGCTGTCTCCTCTGCAACTCCCATCCATCCTCTCTCTCTCTCTCTCTCTCTCTCTCTCCCATTCATCTCATCATCAGGAGCATGTGTGTGCGGCTCCACGCTTGCATGTCCCCACTTCCCCCTTTTATTCAGGCAGGCAGAGAGGAGAGGAGCTGCGGCACAGCGGGAGGGAGTACAATCCAGCGCTGAGATCCACACAACTGCACAGCCATTGACACCATAGCACAGCGCAAACTGACAGCGCACAGCACACATTGAGACCAGTCTGTTCACAGTGCTCAGGCTAAACTTACATAGAGCACAAGGAGAAGAAAACTGCACAAACTAGAAGGCTGCCGCTCTCATGTCAGGGCAACTTTCAGTGAGTGCTGCACCGGAGTGGTAATTTTTGCAATCCTCCACCTCACTCATTACTTTCTGCTCTCCAGCTACATTGGTCGGGGCCCGGGGGAGGGGTCAGGCTCAGAGAGGTCATACTGTTAGGTCCCATGGCTTAATGAGAATTGTAAGGAGAGCACCTGTGTACTGCTCTGCCTGTGCGCGGCTCAACAGACTACTTTTCCCGAGCATGCACCTTTCCTCTTCGGCCGCCAAACTCATCGGGACACTAAGTGTAGGCACAGATTGGAGGGAGATTGGTCATGCAGCCCTGTCATCACTCTCCCCCAGCTTAAATCCACTCGCCAAATGCTAGTAGGCATGGGGGGTATGGGATTGAATGTACCATTTCAGTACTTGCAAATGACACCAACCAACCAATGCAGTGGCATTACTTGCTTACAGGATGTCTCCAACTTACAAGCCAACTTCAATGCACTGCCTAACTGGACAGCTACAGTTTGGGGCATATGAGGTTTAAATGTTGATAAATGTTGATAAATGTAAGGTTATCTAGAGAGAAAGAGTTATAATTTTGCCCCTGTACAAATCATTAGTAAAACCTCATCTGGAATATGAAGTTCAGTTTTAGGCACCAGTTCACAAAAAGGATATTGGGGAACTGGAGAAAGTGCAGAGAAGGGCAACCAAACTGATAAGAGGCATGGAGGAGCTCAGCTATGACCTATGAGGAAAGATTAGAGGAACTACATTTATTCTCTCTTGAGAAGAGGCATTTGAGCGAAGATATGATCAATATATACAAATTCATTAATGGTCCATATAGTGACATTGTTGAGTTATTTACGTTCAGGCCATTACAGAGGACAAGGTGGCACTCTTTCCTTCTGGAGGAAAAGAGATTTAAAGCGGTGTTATGCTGGGTTCACATATGTGCGAATTGAATGAGGATTTCCCAGTATCCTATTTGTATGACATGAGAGTTTGCCCAACTCGCAATGAAGCTGGTTCACATAGGTCCAGGGTGGCCGTGGTTCAAATTCCAAAACGATCCTGTGCATTTTTGGGTCCTGTTCAGGTGCAAATTCAGGCAAAACTTCACACCTGATTCCAGTGGCAGCCCTTTCATCAGGGGCGCCTCCCCTAATCCATGTGTCCGGCCCCTAATCTATATGCAGGGTGCCGTACGCATTGATTCCAATTGTTTTTTTTTTTAGAAGCACATGATTAGAGCCGAAGGCTTAACGGGAAAGTACATACTGTTTACAAAAATATATACCATTCCTTTAAAAAACGGCACATGGTATCTATTAAGATTTATAAAAGACCAATGTATTTACCTTAACCCAAATCTCATCACTAGTGACTAGACATGTAGTTACTGAGGATAGCTAAGTGTTGCAGTGAGAAATAATTACCTTTCTTAGTGTGGCATCTGCTGTTTTTGTTATTTTTATTTACATATTTATGTAGACATGGAGCTTTTTACAGATTAAAAAAAAATAACATTCTTTGTATTATCTTCCTTCTATTTTGCATGCAGAGACCACACGATCTGATTTCATTTTCATCTTACCAAGATGGCTTTAAACAATATAACATACGTGTCTATCTTTGATTTGGTTCCCAATGTAGTCTGACATTTGGAGTATTTACAGAAACTGAACATGTGGCTGCAGGGGAAACACGACAATGACAATGACCCCAGCCTGTGCAGATTTGCATAACTAATACCAGGCTGATTTTTCCTCAAAAGCCTGAATGAATGTTTTTTTTTTTTTTAAATGCAGCCAAATGAATTCATCAACTCACTAGAGAGAAATGTATTTCTTGAAACATTCCATGAAAGCTCCACTAGTGAGGCACTCTGCTCACACACACTAGCTACATCCCAATCATACTAAGCAAGAATCATAGGTATGATTAGTAAAAAAACTGGCATAGGTGATGGGTGTTACTTCCTCTTATTTTCTCTGCAAAGTAAAAGCATGATGGGCTAGTATGCATTGCATACACAGTCCAGCAATTAACCACTTAAGACCCGGACCAAAATGCAGCTAAAGGACCTTGCCCCTTTTTGCGATTCGGCACTGCGTCGTTTTAACTGACAAATTGCGCGGTCGTGCGACGTGGCTCCCAAACAAAATTGGTGTCCTTTTTTTCCCACAAATAGAGCTTTCTTTTGGTGGTATTTGATCACCTCTGCGGTTTTTATTTTTTGCGCTATAAACAAAAATAGAGCGACAATTTTGAAAAAAATGCAATCAATATTTTTTACTTTTTGCTATAATAAATATCCCCCAAAAATATATAAAAAAAAATAAAAAATTCCCTCAGTTTAGGCCGATACGTATTCTTCTACCTATTTTTGGTAAAAAAAATCGCAATAAGCGTTTATCGGTTGGTTTGCGCAAAATCTATAGCGTTTACAAAATAGGGGATAGTCTTATTGCATTTTTATAAAAAAAAATGTTTTACTACTAATGGCGGCGATCAGTGATTTTTTTCGTGACTGCGACATAATAGCGGACACTTCGGGACACTTTTGACACATTTTTGGGACCATTGTCATTTTCACAGCAAAAAATGCATTGTTTATTGTGAAAATGACAGTTGCAGTTTGGGAGTTAACCAAAAGGGGGTGCTGATGGGGTTATGTGTTCCCTGAAGTGTGTTTACAACTGTAGGGGGGTGTGGCTGTAGGTGTGACGTCATCAATTGTGTCCCCCTATAAAAGCGATGACACGATCGATGCAGCCGCCACAGTGAAGAACGGGGAAGCCGTGTTTACACACGGCTCTCCTCGTTCTCCAGCTCTGGGGACCGATCGCGGGACTCCAGCGGCGATCGGGTCCGCGGGTCCCGCGGTCCCGGTCACGGAGCTTCGGACCGGGTCACGGGAGTGCACCGCGGGCGCGCGCCCGCCACCCACGACTGGGTACTAGTACAGGACGTACCTGTACGTACATGTGCCCAGCTGTGCCATTCTGCCGACGCATATGTGCAGGAGGCGGTCCTTAAGTGGTTAAGTACTCATGCACATGTGTATAAAAAAAAATAAGATTTTACAAGCATAAAGCATATTTTTTTATATGAACTGAGAGCCCTGGAAAATGTCAGTCAATGACTGCAAGTTCCTACAAGATACTTATGTGAGGACTTCAGTATTTGGGAACATATGAATGGAGTTCTACCCTGTAAAGTGAGACAGATTGTGAAGAATTTCTTACATTTGAAGCTAAATATTACTAACTTTACCCATATTGCCTTAAAAGATAATTTCTCTGGTGAGTGCGCATTGCATGGGGGCGATAACTGGTGAAGGCTGGTGATCAATGTTTGAACATATATTGCATGGAGTGTTATCCCCTTGGGTGAAATTTATCAGAATTGTAACAATATTACACCATACAAGTTTTTTCTTTTCTCCCGACATACCTGGAGTTTCAATAATAAGGATAAAGGAGAGGACACATCAACTCCATATGATTGGCATTATCAATGCATGTTTGCTGCATTTAATTATGTAGCAACTAATTCCGGTAAGCCTTCAACCCTTTTATTGATTGGCTATTTTTGCAATTACTAAACTGGATCAGTGGACTTTTTTGGAATAGAAGCACTATTTCTACTTTTATTTTTATTTTCACTTTTGAGATTTTTATATATCACAGTGCTGCACATTTTGTATGTTCATTATAGATTAATATTCTGGCCTGTAGAATGAGTTTCTGCTCATCGCCATACGCCTGTACATGCACATAATTACCCGCCAAAATAAGCAATTTTTCTGATTGATTTTTCTGCCATCTCCAGGAAGAAAGCTAAAGTGTACAGTACATATGAGTTTTATAATACGCCAGTGTGCATGAGGCCTAAAGCTCAATGTTCTCATCTCACCTACCCAATAGCTGGGTAGGTGTAATGGGAACAAGCACTTATCAAACATTGAAAAGTATTATAAGCTATGCAAATTTCTTCCAGATCTATTGACTAGAATAGATTATGCAACACATATACTGTATGGGCCAGATTCACAGTCAGCTTACGCCGACGTATCTGTTGATACGCCGCGTAAGTTATGTGATGCGCCGTAGTATCTATGCGCCGTATTCAGGGAACAAGATATGCCTGAATTTTGCCAAGATACGACTGACATAAGTCTCCTACGCCGTCGTATCTTGGGTGCATATTTACAATGGCCGCTAGGGGCGCTTATGTTGATTTACGCGTTGAATATGTAAATGAGCTAGATACAACGATTCACGAACGTACTTGCGCCCGTCGCAGAAAGCTACGCTGTTTACGTAAGGCGTACCTCCGGCGTAAAGTTACCCCTGCTATATGAAGCGCAGCCAATGCTTACGCTGGCCCATTTATGCTACGCAATTTATGCTACGCCGACGTAACTTAGGGAGCAAGTGCTTTGTGAATACTGTATTTGCCTCTCTATGTTACGTTGGTGTAGCGCATATGAGATGCGCTACGCCCGCACAGAGTTATGCCGATCTCTGTGAATCTGGCCCTATATGTACAAGAACTTACATATTTGTAAGAACAGGTGAGTGAAACAAGGTTCTCTGCCCAGAATAAGCCCTATAAATTGTATCCTTTCTCTTGATCTACACAATTTTTTAAATCTATGACGACTGTTTGTATGATTGAATTATTAATATACAATATCCTAATTTGTAGCACCTTGTGACTTCAGTAAGAATAATAACGATATTGCTGCTTTAACTTCATGTATACTTTGCGTCTGTTGCAGCATTGGACTTTGTCGAGCCCTGATGATAATATATAACCGTGCTTCCCTAGCACATAAAAATTATAACATATACATATATTGTATGTTATTAGCTTAGACACTGTATATTTACATTTATAAGGTTACATAAATACTGTAGAAAGTATGTGTTCTTTACTTAACGCACTTAATTTCAACTCCGGAACTAATAGTTATGTATTAACAGCTATTTTGATCATCATCTGGCTACAATGAGTAAGTCACTGCTACAGTGCTAAGTCAATTATCGGCTAATTGGATTTTTTTTTCAAGACCCTTTGTAATCCAAGACTTCTGCATTTTAAATACTGTAAAAATAAGAAAAAATAATCTCCTCAGAACATTTTATGTTTGGTTGAAAGGATGCGTAATCAGAAACAGAATGTTCTTAGTCCATATGTACATTTATTTTGACTTTAATTGAAATCCTTTTAACAAAAAAAAAAACATATGAAAGCAATGTCTTCACTGGCAACATTATGAATAGAACAGTAGCTCTACATTCATGGACGTAAAAGGGAACTTTTCATAAACCCTTTTCCCTCAGCTGCATTAAATCCAACAATAGTGTGGGTAGCAAAGCGAGCTGAGAGCAAAAATGTGGCTGCATTAGAGATTTCCAACTTATATTTATTTAAGCCCATAATATGAATTGTTTGCCAAGGCCATCAGTAGATAAACAGAACTGAGATTGTGAATAGAGCCTAACTATGTGGATGTCAAAAGCTTTTGCAAATATGACGGTACACTTATGTTGTTTTGGTATACATAATTCAAACAATGGTTGCTATGTCGTCATTCAGAGCAACAGAGGCAGTTAAAAAGACACAATTAGTTAGCTTGGGCTCAAACAAAAAAGGTTTTGGCACCCTTCTTGCAAATCAGGGGTAAGCAACCTTGACCTCCAGCTGTGGTGAAACTACAAGTCCTATGAGACATTGCAAGACCCTCACAATCACAGGCATGACTCCTAGAGGCAGAGGCATGATGGGATTTGTAGTTTCACCAAAGCTGGAGTGCCCAGGTTGCCTACCCCTGGTGTAGCTTCTACTAACCATCTAAATATACAGATATAGCACATATACAGCACTGTGCAAACGTTTTAGGCATGTGTGAAGAAATGCGTAAAGTAAAAATGTTTTCCAAAATCTACATTTTAATTGTTTGGTTTTGTCAGTTTACAAAATGCAAAGTGAAAAAATGTTTTGGGCTTCAAACCAACTTAAATTACAGTATTAAACTTGTACACTTGCACAAAGTCAGGGAATTTTTAGGGTTAGAGTCACATGTATGACTAATAGAGTTGAGCGGACACCTGGATGTTCGGGTTCGGGTCCGAACCCGAACTTTAAAAAAAAAGTCCGGGTTCGGGAACCCGAACTCCGAACCCCATTGTAGTCAATGGGACACGGACTTTTAGAAAAAAAAATGCGCGGAGGTCCCCGCAAATTCAATAACCAGACCCTTTAGGTCTGGTATGGATATTAAGGGGAACCCCGCCGTCAATAAAAAAAAAATGATGTGCGGTTCCCCCTAAATATTCATAACCAGACCCTTCAGGTCTGGTATGGATATTCAGGGGAACCCCGCCATCAATTTAAAACAAAAATGACGTGCGGTTCCCCCTAAATATCCATAACCGTTATGCTAGCACGTTGACCTGGCCTGCTGCAGAAAAGAGGGGGGGACAGAGTGCGGCCCCCCCCCTCTCCTGAACCGCACCAGGCCACATGCCCTCAACATGAGGAGGATGTCCCCATGTTGATGGGGACAAGTGTCTCATCCCCACAACCCTTGCCCGGTGGTTGTGGGGGTATGCGGGCGGGAGGTTTATCAGAATCTGGAAGACCCCTTTAACAAAGGGGACACCCAGATCCTGACCCCCCCCTGTGTGAAATGGTAATGGGGTACACTGTACCCCTACCATTTCACAAAGGAAGTGTAAAGTATTGCAAAAAAACACACTGACACCATAGAATAAAGTCCTTTATTAAAAAAAAAAAAAAAAAACTCCAGCGGTGAGAAATCCACTCGTTTCCGGCTTCCTGCGTTGTCCTGATCCTGTGATGGCTGCGGGTGATCTCCAGCGATGAGAATATCCTGCGTCGGGTAATCTCCACTCCAGCGCTGAGAAGATCCATCCATCCAGCGCAGCAGCATCCCCGACCTCCTCTCACTGCTGGACACAGCCCAGCGAATGACGCGCTGCAGCTGTGACATTACTTTATAAAGGAGGCAGAGTCACCCGTCACGTGACCCTGCACCCTCTGACGTACCCTCTGCTACGTCACTGGGTAAGCCCAGGGTCTTTTTTACATACAACACGCCCACATCTTACACATTTGAATTAGGCGGGCTTACGCCGGCCCAGTTACACTATGCCGCCGTAAGTTCTTTGTGAATACAGGACCTGCTGCTCTAACTTACGGCGGCGTAGTGTATCTGAGATACGATACGCCCGCCGAAATCTATGTGAATCTAGACCATAGTGTTCAACACATGCACATCCTATTGTACTCATGCTCCACTCCAAGATGAAAAAATTAGCCTCTTACCAGAAAATAAGACCTTATTAGGTTTTGACCTCACTATATTGAGCACACCCCTCACTATAGGTATGGAAAGTATCTCCCAACGAGAAGGCCCAATTAATCACTTGTACACGCTCTCCAGAACCCCTTTGCAAAATGTCACTTTACCATATATATTCCCACAAGGTCATATGGGACGTGGTGTATAAAAAAAAGGAAAGAAAAGCTCATTGCTCAACGTCCGTTTGTAACAGTAATTTATTAATAAGGCATCTACTTACATAGCTGGTTAAAAACAGGCATTCCGTACAAAATAGCGTCCGGTGCCTGGTGGGCACACTGACATCACCACTACTTCCTCTGCCGCAAGTACGTTCCTTCGTGAGAGACATTGTCACCGGGGCAACGGGAGACACCCATCTCCTGTTCAGAGAAGTCTAGCTAGAAGTGGTCCTCATGGAAGAATTACAGCCAAAAAGCCATACCTCTGATGTGAAAACAAGGCTAGGAGACTCAGATAGGCATGAAAAAATAGGAACGGAGTTGCAGAAAAATGGCATTAGGTGCTCTGCACTGATGACTCAAAATCTAAAATATTTGGTTGTAGTAGGAGGAAGTTTGCTGACTGGAGAATAATACATTAATGAGTGTCTGTAGGCAACAGTGAAGCATGGTGTAAATTCCTTGCAAGTTTGGGGCTGCATTTCTGCAAATGGAGCTGGAGTTTTAGTCATTGTTATTATTTTACAGGATTTGTATAGCGCCATCAGTTTGTGCAGCACTTTACAACATGAGGGCAGATAGTACAGTTACAATACAATTCAAAACAGGAGGAATCAGATTGACCTGCTCATTTAGAGCTTACAATCTAAGAGGGATGGTCAAGAGATAAAAAGGCAATAACTGTGGGGGATGAGCTGATGGAAAATATGAAAGTAGAGTTGTTTGGTAGGGGCAGGATAGGCCTCTTTAAAGGTATTGAATAAAAGTGAACAGAGTAGGTGATAATGATGGCCTCAATGCTGAGAAATGCAGGCAGATACTTTTCATTTTGTTTGGTTTAGTAACACTTTAAGAACTTTTTTTCGCTCCATAAGACTCACCTGACCATAAGACGCACCTAGGCTTTAGAGGAGGAAAACAAGAAAAAATATATTCTGAGGAGGTTACTACAAATTACCATTTACCATTCAGTTGCTTGAGGTTACAACACATTACTGCTTGCTGATTGGTTTCTAGAGGTTACTACAGATTGCCACTCAGTTGCTAGTGGTTACTGCACACTAATTTCCTGCAATTCAGTGTCCCCCTCTGCAAGATGTACGTAGCATTACCAGGTCTGGTCACCTGGTCACGCTACGTACGTCATTTCAGGCCCTGCTGTTTGTTGGTTCCTGTGAGGTGGAACACACGCCACAGACAGAGTATGGTGGGAGGCGGTGGGAGCACGGCAGATCTCCAGATTACCGATTAGAGCCAGCAGCCATGTGAGTAGCCATTTGTCTAAGTTTTATCTTTGCTAATTTTTTAATAAACAAAATTACGCTATGGATGTTTTCTACTGTTATTTCATATCCGGTCGAGACCTTTAAGGAGGAAGTCGCCTAATATCTCCATTTTAGCCTATGTGAGCAGGTGTTATCCTGCATAAGCTCTCATTGACTCTCTTTTTGAGTAAAGGAGTCAATGTGCTCTGGTAAGCAGATTACTTATCCAGTCATTTTGGGTGTTTATTCAAGTTTGGTGAAGGATCACTTCTCTATCAGTATATTACAGCAAGCACAGAATGGACGTTTGGTGTTTTATGGACTTTGATTTATTATCATAATATTTTTTTTGTGCTTACGATTGGGACTGAATATTATTTGCACTAATTGATATTTCACAATATTTTTTAATCATATGTTGTTTGATAATGTTTTGTGCACATTTGTTTATTTGATAAGGATTAGTGACTTCAGAAGTGCAGTCCTATGATTTTCATTGTTATTTTTATTAATTATAAGCGCCCCTATCTTTTACCCATATCACTAGGAGCATTCACTCTTTGAGGGGAGGAGCTTATTTTATTTACTACTAATATATATTTATTCACTTGGCGCAGAGTTTTCACCCTTTAGAACCTATACACTGGTAGTTTTAATTTGTATTATTTACTATTCCCAAGCATTAAAAAAATCATATTCACCCCCAGGCAAGAGGGCTGGTATCCCTGTGGCAAGAAGGCCACAAGTGGGCAAGCTCTGGCTACGCTTTATACCAGCTCTCAACTTACAACTCTGAACTGTGAAGTTGCTTTTTCCCCTGGTCAAAAAACCCATCTAGTGTTTGCAGGTACTAATATTTTCACAACCAGTATTTCCCCAAATTCTAAATTCAAGCATCAGGGATTTATGTGCAAACTATCTTCCTGCTATGAGGATTAGTAACTTGCTATGATTACCCTTAATGGACTGATTAGGGGTTTGCATTTAACTGGGGACTTTGGCCAGTTCACCAGAGGCAGAAGTAGCAATAGGACTCCTAAAGTTGCATATAAATATCCTCTATCATCATATTTTCCAACATCACAAGAAAAGAAAAAAGGGACATACTGGACATAAAAAAAACTAGGAATGTGCAGCATGCTTTGACAAAAAAAGAGGGTGTGGTTACATTGTGCTGCATAATGGGTGTGGCTTAAAGAGACATATTTAACTACTTCAATATCAGGCACTTTCACACCCTTCCTGCCCAGGCCAATTTTCAGCTCTCAGCGCTCTCACATTTTGAATGACAATTATGCAACTCTGTACCCAAATGACATTTTTATAATTTTTACGAAACGGATAGAGGGGCAGATTCACGATCATCGGCACATATTTGCGTCGGGTGTAGCGTATCTAAGATACACTAGGCCGCCGTTACTTACTATTTTTTTTCGAATCCTCAAAGAATTCGCGCCGTAAGTTACGACGGCGTAGTGTATCTTTGGCGGCGTAAGGGCACGGAATTCAAATGGATGTGATGGGGGCGTGTTTTATGT
The DNA here is from genome assembly GCF_905171775.1 of Rana temporaria. Classification (NCBI taxonomy): domain Eukaryota; kingdom Metazoa; phylum Chordata; class Amphibia; order Anura; family Ranidae; genus Rana; species Rana temporaria. The sequence goes on along the minus strand of NC_053492.1, from coordinate 131,970,445 downwards.
AAATACGTTGTGACCCATCGTAAACAACGGGTTTTTTTAACGGCACATGCGCCGTCTGTGGGGGTATCCCAGTGCGCATGCTCAAAATTAAACCGGAACAAGCCAATGTTTACGCAGTGACGTCATTCTACACAAATACCTATTCGCGAATGACTTACGCAAACGACGTAAACAATTCAAAAGGCGACGCGGGAACGACGGCCATACTTAACATTGAGTAAGCCTCATAATAGCAGGGGTAACTATACGCGGGAAAAAGCCGAACGCAAACAACGTAAAAAAATGCGCCGCCCGGACGTACGTTCATGGATCGCCGTAACAAGCTAATTTGCATACTCGACGCGGAATTAGATAGAAACGCCACCTAGCGGCCGCCAAAATAATGCACCTCAGATCCGATGGCGTACTAAGACGTACGCCTGTCGGATCGATCGCAGATGCAGTCGTATCTTATTTTGAGGATACAAAACAAAGATCCGACGCGGGAAATTTGAAATTATGCGGCGTATAAATAGATACGCCGGCGTAATTCTTTTGTGGATCTGGCCCATAGTCTTCTTTTGGTGGAATTAAATTACCCATAAATGTTTTTTTTTGTTGTTTTTTTTTATATATAACAGAAAACCGATCCACATGGACCCCACATACATGGCAACCGTGATGGCATTGGTACATTAAGAAGGTACATTAAACAGGAAGGTATATGCGTTCATATCAGACAACATTTGCAAAATCCGGTCTGGTTTTTCCATGTTCGGGATGCACTAAGGCAATACATCCTGGCCCAGTGTGCCCGGTTCCCCTTCTTTTATAACATATATAATAGCAACAAAAATTAGTAGTAGTCAAGGAATTATACAGTGTCCCAGAATGTAGGGGCGAGAAAAGCAAGAATAAGAAGAATAAGAGAAGGAAGAAAGAGAGAAAAAAAAAGGGGGGTCGGGGTTGGGGAATAAAAAATTGAAAAAAAAGGGGGAGGTGAGGGGGGTGACTCACAGACACGGGTTCCATCCCCCACCCTGCCAGTAAGGATATTAGTTTCAGAGTGCATGGCCAGACTCAGGGTACTATTGAAGAAGGGAGCACAACGTCTCATGTTACTGGACTTTCTCCCCTGAGGGCCTGTCCCTCCGCCGAATACCTGAAGACATTCCATAATTGCCATGTATTGGAATATACTTCTTGCCTATCTTGGTTTGTCATGATTAGGTCTTCCATCTTATTGATGTTGTCGACCTTTTTGAACCATTGGAGAACGGTCGGCGGGTGTGGAGATTTCCAGTGTAATGGAATGCAGGCCTTGGCTGCATTTAATAAGTGGCGCACAACAGATTTCTTATAAATCTGGGCAGGAGTGTCATTGGCGTGTAAGGCCTAGTACACACGAGAGGATTTATCCGCGGATACGGTCCACCGGAGGATTTCCACGGATTTTGATCCGATGGAGTGTACTCACCATCGGATAGAAATCCGCACCAAAATCCCATCGCGATGATGTGTCGTGCCGTCACCGCGATGATGACGCGGGGACGTGCGCGACGTGCGCGACGCTGTCATATAAGGAATTCCACGCATGCGTCTAATCATTACGACCCTTGCGGGGGATCCATTCGGACGGATTGATCCGGTGAGTCTGTACAGACCAGCGGATCAATCCTTTGGGATGGATTCAAGCGGATAGATTTTAAAGCATGTCTTCAAATTTTTATCCGCTTGAAATCCATCCCAGGGGATAAAAATCCGCGGAAACAGATCCGCTGGATTGTACACAACAGGGGATCTATCCGCTGGAGCCAGTCCATGGATGAATTCCAGCGGATGGATCCTCTCGTGTGTACGGGGCCTCAGAGAAAAAATTCCAGGTCATCCGGAACCACCCAATCTGTGAATTTCTGAACTAGTCAGCAGATCTCCTCCCAGTATTCCCGGAGTTGGGGGCAGGACCAGAAAATGTGCAGAAGTGTGCCTTTTTCCTTTTGACAACGCCAGCAAAGATCTGACATGGTAGTAAATATTTTTTTTTAATAGAGCTGGGGTTCAGTACCAGTGTGTGAGTAGCTTGTAATTTATTTCCTGAATCTTTGTGCACAGGGAAGATTTGTGCGTGAATTTGAGTATGTGTTGCTTCTTGTGTGCCGTGAAGGTGCAATTTAGTTCCCTTCCCACCTAGTGAGACTTGGGAGCTCCAATTCCCCTGGTGGAGTGATAAGCATGTTGTATGTCAGGGAGAGTGTGTGTGGCAGCGCCTCAGTCCCCGTACAGAGTTCCTCCAAGCACGTGAGGGTCTGATTGGTAGTCGTGAAGGGTGGAAGACTGGTAAGAAAGTGGTTAAGCTGAAGGGCCCTCATGAAATCCAGCCGAAACTGGCCACCCGGGTCTAACAGCTCCGCAACTGTCTTCCACCGATCCGCGGAGCCAAAGTGGGAGGCCTGGAACAGCCCCGTTTCACGCAAGTCACAAAATATCCTGTCTTTTATGCCCGGTTTGAAATGGGTCGTAAAGTTAAATTACGGGAAAAAAGGGATGACTGGGTTATCAGCTGTGCACTGATTTTGACAGTGGTCACCCATAAATTTTTATCAGTGTCCAGTGTAAATGTCCCCTGTCACAGAAAAGCCAGTTCTTGGCTTTCCTATCCTCAGACACTGACAGCACTGAGGAAAGGAAATGCAGATAACTGGCATTTGTTTACATGTGATCGACTGTGATTGGACACAGCTCATCCCATGGTAAAGAACTCATGCCATTCGCTCTATACCCTGATCAGTGATCCGCTGTGTTCAAGAACCACAGATCAACGTGCATACGCGCAAGAGTGGGAGGACAGCATATGACATCCGTCCTGAACCAGACGGTCCCACCCAATCGCTGTTTTACTATACGGCAGGTGGGTACACAAATACCACTGTCTTTGTACCCATAAAATGTTACTCAATTACTGTTTCAGTGACATGTATAAGAATAATGTCTTAGAAAAAAAACTATGGGCAGAGGCTACAACTTTGTCTGAGCCTACCCTAAAGAAGAACTTCATTAAAATAGAACAACTTGGCAACAACTGTTGAGGCAATAAACACTTTGGTCAAGGCTATGCAATATACAGCAGTCAGCACTACTGTCATGCACAACACAAAACAGAGGAGTGCTGTCAGCATAATTTAAGGTAAAACATAATATATAGAGTGAAGCATTCTGTGCTATCTAAAACTTCAAACCCATATATCAAAAAATCAAATGATGAATTGTGTCAAATTAAAATGCTGACACAATCAAGTGTGTATGTGTATCATTCAAATAAAGACATCACTAACCATGTGCCTTCCGCAATATATACAGGATGTATACATTGTGGTTTGCAGGTGGTTTACCGGGGTTATGGCTAAAGCTATCAGCCATAACCCCAGTGTTGTTTTTTTCAGTCGGCAAATTGCTTTCTCAAGAAATCGGTTCGAACAGCTAATTATCCACTGGATAGCCTTCAGAAGTAGAGGGAGGGGGAGTCTATGTCTCTCAGGTTTAGGGCAGAAGTAAACAATTCCATTTTTTTTTGTTTTATTTTTTTTTAGCAAAAGGTCAACATTTTTTTATTTTTTGATCTTTTGCTTTTAAAGGTAGAGGTGAGATTCAAGGTCTTATTGACACCAGATCCCTCCATAAAGAGGACATGTTGTACCTTATTTCTATTACAAGGGATGTTTACATTACTTGTAATAGGAATAAAAGTGATAAAAACTAGAACAATTGAAGGGACTGTGTAAAAATAACAAATAAAATAATTAAGTAAAAAAAAATATTTGAAACACCCCCATCCCTCTGTGCTTGCTCACAGAAGTGAACACATATGTAAGTAAGCATATGTAAACAGTGTTCACACCACACATATGAGGTATCGCTGCAAACTTTAGAGCAAGAGCAAATACTAACACTAGACCTCCTCTGTAACTCTAAACTGGTACCCTGTAAAAAAAACTGAAAGCATCGCCTATGGAGATTTTTAAGTATCGTAGTTTGTCGCCATTCCATGAGCGTGCACAATTTTAAAGCATGACATGTTAAATATCTATTTACTCAGTGTAACATCATCTTTCATATTTTACAAAAAAAAATATATATATATATATATATATATATATATATATATATATATATATATATATATTATGTTTTGTTTTTTTAAATTCATTAAAGTGTATTTTTTTTTAAATGCGCAACTACTTGTAACATAAAATATTGCAAACATCGCCATTTGTTTTATCTTGGGCAGTGTTTCTCAACTCCAGTCCTCAAGGCGCCCCAACAGGTGATGTTTTCAGTATTTCCATTTTATTGCACAGGTGATTTGATCAGTTTCACTGCCTTCTAAGTAATTTTTGGTTCTAAGCAAATTTCGAGCAAGAAATGCTGATTTAAACTTGTAAACAAAAAGTAAACAAAAAGAAAAGGCTTGGTCGGCAAGTGGCTAATATAATAAATAACATGTGGTAACAAATCAGGGCACCATACAAATATAAGTGCAATTTAACTTTTTAATAAAGTGATTTTATTACAGTGAGCACTATAGATCTAGTGAAGATGGCTACTCCTGACTTTTGCTCACAGTTCCTCCTGGTGCCTGACTAATATACAAGATTGACCTGTGTAATTCATGGTGTTGAGCATTTGCCCTTTGGGGGTCTATAAGGCTTTTTCTGGTGGTCACACTCTTATCATAATTGAAAAGTGAAATCATTGCATATTCCCGATTTTTCACTTTTTGGGACTTTGTTATGATTTTTTACCATATGATATGTATTGTATTTGTGATGTCTTTATTTGAATGATACATAACCACACTTGGTTGTGTCTGAAATGTAATTATCATATTTGTTGCCATATTTCATTATATGTTTTCTTATATACGGATTTGAAGTTTTTCTCATATTGTTTTTTTTATTTATCCACAGTTTTGTCTTCTTATGGGTTATTGAGCAATTTTATTATTATACACATATAGAGTGAAATGGTCATGTGTCATAGTGACCATTATACTAATGGTCAAGAGAGGATAAATATCTTGAGTGTGTAGTCAACATGGGGAAAAATGCCTGACATCGGTACTAGGAAAATAATGTTCAGCCTTAGTGGGAAAATGTCTTGGGTGTATATTCATCATGAGGCAAAATGTCTGACGTTGGTACTAGGAAAAAATGTTCAGCCTTAAGCCCTGTACACACGATCGGATATCTGATGGAATCTAATCCGATGGATTTTTTCATTGGATAGCCGATGAAGCTGACTTTCATCAGTCTTGCCTACACACCATCGGTCAAAAATCCGACCATGTCAAAACGCAGTGACGTAAAACACTACGACGTGCTGAGAAAAATTAAGTTCAATGCTTCCGAGCATGCGTTGACTTGATTCTGAGCATGCATGGATTTTTGACCGATGGACTTCCACACAGATGATCGTTTTTTTTCTATAGGTTTTTTATCCATAGGAAAAATTTAAAACATGTTCTATTTTATTCAACGATGGAAAACAAACCGATGGGGCCCACACACCATCGGTTTGACCGATGAAAAAAGTCTATCGGGCTGTTTTCATCGGACAAACCGATCGTGTGTACAGGGCTTTAGTGGTCAGTGGACAGCGAAAATGCCCTACATCTGTGTAAGTGGGAGGCAACATTTCCCTGGCACTAGTGATCAGTGCTGCTGTTGATAGCTAGAGGTAAGGAGAATGTCTTGTTTTCAGTACTAAAAAACAATTGATGTTCTTTTTGGAGGAAAGGGTGGCACATTGGTTCTGAGGGATAATAAAGATGAAAATTGGTTCTTAGTGCGGATCAAGAAGGGCAGTGGTGTTCAGTGGGAGTAGCAGGGGGCATTAGTCCTCATTGTAGGGGTCAAGGGAAGGCACTGACACTCATTTGATGAATTGGTGCTCAATGGTGAGATGGAGTTGCATTGGTTCTCAGTGGGTCAAGATGGAGCCTTGATGCTCAGTGGGGGGCTCAATACCAACTGTGGCTGATTATTATTGACCTCACTATCTGACATTGCATGTTGTAACTTAGTGTTGAGTGGGGCCAGTAGATAATTTTAGCATGTCTGCACTGACAGAACTTAGGATCTCAGTGAGGCAGCCCTGCTTACAGCCCACCATTACTGTTTGCTCAACCTCTCAGTGTGTAAATGCCAATAGCATGACTGCTCTCCACTACAGACTTCCCTATCCACTGCTGGCTTGCTTCAACTTCTTCTGTTGAAGCCAAGACCATGCAGGGCAGATACAACTCAACCCAGTGCCATAAGCGAAATTCAGATGCTGTGGTTAAAGAAAAGGGCAGTGGGATATTTATTGGGTAAAACAAGACAAACTCAAGGTCTGCTGAACCCCCAGATTTAAGTGAAAATGTGGGCTAATCCTACATAATCTGAGATTGCAAAATTATTTCTATTAAAACTGGTATAGACGTCAGATACATCATTTTGCCCATATACAAATTATAAGTTATCCCTCATCTGGAAAATGCAGTTCAGTTGTGGATGCCAGTTCATAAAAAGGATATTGAAGAACTGTATAAACTCAGTTATGTGAATAGATTGGCCAAACTGAATTTATTCTCTCTTGAGAAGGAGGGATATGATCAGCATGCATAAATATACATAAACGGTCCATATAGTGAATTTGGTGTTGAGTTATTCACTTTTAGGTCATTAGAGAGTACAAAGGGGTACTCTTTACAGTGAAGAGATTTAACCTCCATATATGGAAAGGTTTATGAACAGTAAGAGCTGTGAAAATGTGAAATGGACTCTCTTAAAGCCGAGTTCCGCCCGTTTTTTGTTTTATAAAATTACCCCCATGACAGTCACCACTCGTGGTTTACAAATTGGAAATCCTCAGAAGTGTCCCCTTTGTGTTTTTTTGTGCAGCATTGTTTATTGTTTAATTAATCTCCCACATCCTGACTGTGGGCATCTGAAGCCCACTGGGACTTTCCTCTAGTATTAGGTGAATGCTGGCAAACCAGCATGCAACTCCTGATCTTGTGCATGTGCAATGGCAAGGAAGCTCACCCCAATGTATGTTGGCCAGGTTTCCATAGACCAAATTTTAAATGGTGCCTATCTCCTCCTAGCATTGCATTATTTTTGGTTGTGAAATAATGTGATGCTAGCAGCGGGGGGGGGGGGGGTTGAACCAATGCAAACCTGGAAATGATGTACCATGGCACTGCAACGTTGGATGGAAGTGCAGCCTTTGGACACCAAAAAAGGTAAGACATGAAAAGAGAAACAAGGATCCGAAAATGTATGGAGGTGCGGCCATCTATCATTGCAGCCATAGTTGTCAAATAGGCTGGACCTCCGCTTTAAAGCGGAGTTCCAACCACATTTATGATTTATTTTTTTAAATCCATCTGTCACTATCATATTATAGTAATGTTACATTCGTTAGGCTGATAACTAGCGCCGCTTTTGTTAGTATTTTATTAAAAAACGTACCTTATATTTGCCCTGTTCGGGCATTCTTATCTTGCTTGTGGGCAAGTGAAGGCCACAAGCAAAAAAACGTACGGGTTTATGGGGCTACTGAATAACCAGCATGCACTGCTCGTTTTCGCGCATGTGCAGTAAGCACACATCGCATCAATGAGAGCACTCGGCGCTGCCCACTGACTCCTGGGAAAGAATGACACACATCTCCCAGGAGCCCTAGCGAGCACAGGCGCCCCGGGAAGTGATGTAAATCACAACGGAGCTGAAGAGGCAAAATACAGGAGACCCCATAACAACAGTGAAGAAGGGGTGAGTAAATAAATAAATAAATGTCCAATTATTGTTGCTGAAGGATTATAATGTATATTTCTGTAAAGTACATTTTATGGGTGGAACTCGGCTTTAAGAACTTTTTCTGGCCAGCTCAGTAGATTGTTTTAAAAAAGAGCTGGATGCATTTCTAAATGCACACAATTTAACTGGATAGATACTAATAATGCCTGGGATAGTTGATTGAGAGAATATCCGATAGGGGGATCAGAAAGGATTTTTTTTCCTGCTGGAGCAAATTGGGTCATGCTTTACTCTTGTGTTTTGCCTTCTTATGGGTCAACTGTGGGTATAAGATTGTGCACATTGAGATTTTCTATTTATTTGTGAGTTTTTTTCTTTTGGTTGAACTAGATAGACTTGTGTCTTTTTCTGACTAATTACTGTATGTAACTATAAGACTGCTTGGAGGTATGCATTGTCTTCACCAGTATTTGAGCACATTGAATGTAGATGTGGCTAGTACCTGTCAGCATTAGGCTGTTTTTTTTTTAAATGGGGTGTATTGTTGAGCCTTTTGTGAAGAACTCTTCTGGTGCATAGATGTATAGTATATAGGTTGGTATCAGTGTGCCCCATATGTTTACAGACCATGTAGGATGTGCTGTAGAATGTTTGGAAGGCAAACATTCATTGATATTAAATGCAAAGAGTAGAATGAGCAGCACATTTATGAAGTGGAGCGGATGACGGTGTCACTTGCAACTAACGCATGTCAGAGAGTTGTTTGGTAAGTGAAGTATTCAAGAAGATTGTACAGTGTGGTTAACAGGCAATTCGAAAAAATAGTTAGGACAAGTGGTAGATTTGGGTGTCACGTGTACAAAAGATATAGCTTACTGCAAGTCCCTAAAACCTTGCTTGTCTATAAAATAACCAATCTATGCCAACTCTGCCCCAATAAAGCTTGGACATGCATGACAATGAGATTGAGATAGCCAGACAAGTGGCACTTTTATTGGATTTTTTTAACAGTTTATATTTTAAATATTTTCAGATTTAACCTCCCTGGCGGTATGATTCTTTCAGAAAAAACATGCTGAAAGCGGTACCATTATTTGCAAGGAAATTTGGCGTTTTATATTGTAGGTCTGTAATTTTTAGAAATAACTCACTTAAATCTGACCAAACAAGATTCTAATAGGCATCCCGGGTATGACATTTTTTTAAAAACAAAATTATAAATTATAATATAATGAATGAATGAATGACTTGTATAGCGCAACGCATGCGAACTGAATCGCCTCAGTATCTGCTTGGCTGGTGCGGTCATTTTTACCCCGTAGGATCATGACACGCTAGGGACACACAGTCATACACACATATATACATATATACTGGGCCAATTTGGACAAGATCCAATTTACCTACCAGCATGTCTTTGGAGTGTGGGAGGAAACCGGAGTACCCGGAGGAAACCCACACAGGCACAGGGAGAACATGCAAACTCCAGGCAGATGGTGTCGTGGTTGGGATTCGAACCAGCGAACCTTTTGCTGCTAGGCGAAAGTGCTACTCACTGCACCACTGTGCAATTATAAATAATTATAACAAATAATAATATAATTATAATAAAAATTATTCAATAATGTAATCAAATCAAAATCACTGAAATTTGCTCAGTTGCAGAATTGTCGCTGTCATTATTTTTTTTTTTTTATGACGAATTTCCCCGCAAATCGCTATCGCACAATTCTGCAAGTGATTATAATTTATTATCGCTGTTTTTTAGCTGATCTAAAACTATTTTTGACATAAAGGGACACTTTTGGTTGCTATGGACAATCTACAGTTTGCAGGGAGAAAGAAACGTTTTTATTATATAAAATGACATGCATGACACAGGACAGACCACTAGGGACAAGGGGGATGTGTTTTTTTTACATACAGTACTGTAATCTATAAGATTACAGTATACTGTATGTAATGTGTTTGTTTACTTTTTTGAATTTGGCGCCGTTCTCCGTCCCCGTGCGTCGTAACGTCGCAGGGAACGGAGATCGGCGTCACACAGAGGCACTGTGTGAATCGAGCGAGGTCCCGCTCGCTCAAACAGCGCGGTGGCATCGCTGGATCCAGGGACAAGGTAAGTAAACAGTGCCTGTGGATCTAGCGAGGCAAGCCCGAGTCTGACTCGGGGTTACCGCTCGCAGCAGGAAAATCTAACCCCGAGTCAGACTCGTGAATACCGCCAGGCAGGTTAATTTAAAAATATGATACAAATTAACACAAAATAAAAATAAATATTCTAAACATTTTTCATTCTACTACATTTTTCATTAAGTATCAGGGGATTCTATATCTTGTACCAGTACAGTACATTACAATCGTAACTTTTCTGTTTGTGGAATGACTTTATCACAGTTTCTACACCAATAATCAGAATATTTAAGTAGCGCTGTATACTGATGTTCTGAAGGACTCCATGACATTGTCCTAGGTGATGACAGGAGGAAGGTATTGGCCTATCTTTTGGAAAGCATGTGTGATTGATTTTTGTTTGGGTATTGAATAGCCTCAAGGAATTGTGTTAAACAATACTCTTTATAGAATAATGTAATCTAAACTGCTCACCATCTCTTAAGCCAAAAATATACCTTATAATCCCTATGGTCTAAAACAAAACACATTCTACAGTGGGGAGAATAGTTTTTTATTTTTATTTAGCTGGTAATGAAATTAACTCCTTCTCTTTAATGAATTACAGGGACACAAAGACATATTATACTGGATATAATTAACATTAATGTGTGGTATAAATCATAAAGGTGCATTAGAAGAGAGGAGGCAGAGACTAGAAACAGCAAACTTTCTCACAGAATCAAGAGCTTTATTGAAACATTATTATGCCTAGTTTGCATTTTCAACCTTCTGGTTTTAGGTCTAAGTAAAGAAGAGTAATTTGTATTCATAACAATTACAATTAATTGTATTGTTGATGTATTTTTTTCACATGGCTATAATCATCTAACTATATTACATCAGTTATATATCATCGGCTATGTGTGTGTGTATAATATTTATAAATGAGAACCAGTAAACTTAAAATAAAACATTACATTAAAGCAAATATATTTTATCAAAGCTTGGCATAGTAACAGGTTTGCATTACACAAAGCCCCATAGATGGCTTTACTTACCTTTTTCTGTGCTCTGTTTTCTGTTATCTAAATCTACCACCCAGATCTACTGGATGTAATGGGAGTCACTTTGGGTGGGGGAGGGGCTTATGGAACCCAGCATATCTTAGAGAGCTCTGGAAACCTATTTTCCAGCTCCCCCAGTGCCCCTTATGTGTAAGTAACCCTGTGTCTGATAGGGGCACAGTGTGAACAAGAACCCCAGTCAGGTCTGTCCTAACCAGACTCGCCGTACAACCACACCGGACTCAGCATTTCTTTTTACCCCTGTTATCCTGGGTTCTTAATTTGTGGTTTGTGTTGAAAGAATGAAGGGGCTCTTTCACTTGGGACAGTAATATTTCTGAACAATCTCCCTCAAGCAATAATTCCACCTTTTAGACTTCTAAAATATTGTAGGATTATCTCAGACCATTGCCAGATAGTTTGAGGTGGAGTTGATGTGTTAATTGTTAAGTGGCTGTATCCCATTGTTCCATTGTCTCTGTCTGCCTTGGGAGCAACCTATTATAGTATGGATATGTGTATGTGGATTAGCTGCTAGAAGGGAGGGGGGATTTCTCCAGCAGCCCTTCCTAAAGGCTGTCTGTGTGTCTCTTGTTACGGAATGTAGTTTTACCCACCTCCAAGTCCTTTTGCAAAGAAGATTGCCCCTGAGTGTATATCTCTTTGTGCCTGTTTGAATAAACAGTTTTTTTTACCACCCTACACTGATGTCTCGACAAGTGACTGGGTGGGCTAGGGGATCTTGGATCATGCTGATACCGGGCAGGGAAAGCTTATACAGCAGACATACTCCTCTTGAGTACGAGGTCCTTTACATTGGCGGCAGCAGTGGGATAGTGCTTCCTTTCTGTGCGTCCAAACCACAACCAGGATCCAAGGCCCGGATAGGAGAAGAAGAGAGGTACAGATACCAGCTGCCATGGAAAAGGATTTTGAAAGGAGGTTGCAAGAGATGCGGATGCAGCACAGGAGACCAGTGTCAATGCAGGTCCTGATGGGTTGGTATGATTCTGCCTGCTGGGAACTCTGGAAGAAGGCACTAGACCGCAAGCAGCCCCGCCAGGAAAAAAATCTCTGCTCCATCCACGTAAGCTACTGGACGTAAAGAAGCACTAAGATTGCACAAGCACTTTGAAATTTGCTGTGAATGTCTCAAGCTCTTACTAGAAAAAGGATACTGACTGATTAAATCTGTTAAAAAAACTGTTGTCTTTGTAAGATGATTAAGGCTTTTTTTGAAAGAAATTCAAACATACTGGGTTGTTGCTGCTGTATGTAAGCTGATAAATCATGTAAATGTAAGCTAAATTATTACACATGAAATTTATGTGATGCCACAGTACAGTGCCACTGATGCTGACCCTGAAAATCATAATTTTCTATAAAACAAAAAACAGATTTAAAGCGAAGATCCACACAAAAAGTGAACCTCCGCTTTTTGAAAACCTTTCCCCCCTCCGGTGTCACATTTGACACCTTTCAGGGGGAGGGGGTGCAGACACCCACTTCTGGGAATAGCCCCTTCCCATCCCACTACAACTACAATTCCCTTCATGCCTAGTCATGTCTGCCAATGTCAGAGTTTTACAATGCCTTATGGGATGTATAGTTTCACAATAGCTAGAGGGCTGTAGTTTGAAGATCCCTGGCCTAGAAAGTAGTCATTACTGTTTTCTAAAATTTGGCTCCCATTGATTTCAACTGAGTTCTGGTTCAATATCTGAACTTCAGTAACGTTTGCTAAACATACCCTGAGCAAAACCTAGGTACATTTGGCTCATCAATATTTAGGAACTTTATGTGTCACTTTTTTGGTAGTGTTTAATATATATATATATATATATATATATATATATATATATATATACAGCATGGCAGTACTAAATTAGAAATTCTTTGGCAGGTTAAATAGTACAACGCGTATGTTTTTCAAACATATATTTAGCTGTTTGTATGTCATTTTGCTTTGAGTAAGGCTGCTGTTTGTTTTGTTTGTTGTGAGATTTTTTTTATGCCACTCTCTTTCTATTTTTTTACAATTTATAGATTATGCTGACAATTCTACTAAAAGCGCTTGTCATAAAATCATATTTGTGTTAGTGTTTTTATATGCAGTTATGCATATTTTCTTTTCTATTCAAAACAGAGCCACACTGTTTATGAAATCCACAGGGGTGATAATTATTCACATATCTGTCATTCATGGCCTTTTGATAACTAATTGAATTAATAGCTAGTCTAATGGGCCTGGCATATACATAAAACAATTACTGTACAGTGTGCTGTATGTGTTGACATTATAAAAAAATAAACAGTTTCGCTGATATTTATACTACAGCTCTACAAACATTATGAGATTTTTTTTTTTTGCATATGAATTTGATAGGGATTCCATTAATTACAAATATTTATACAGGCCTAATTTATTATAATTTTCTAATTTCCAAGGAGGCAATCCTGTTAAGCAAAAAAATACACAGCGGCATACATTTTACAATAATTTTTGGGGACACTTATCATACATAATTCTATTTAGGAGTTCTATACAAAGTAAACAAAATAAGAGAAACACAAAAGGATATTACAATTTGTACAGCTTAATTGTGATTAAGATACTGAAATTTAAACTACAGTTTTTATGTACTGTATATTTTTTTTGTAAGTCTACCCTTCACATGTAGTACGAAACAAGGCCTAGATAGGGATTGACACCCCCCCATGCTGGAGCATGGCGGCAGAGCTTTGGGACATTAGAGTGGTACAGCTATAGGCTTATAGAACAACTATATTAGTGAAAAAGTTGAAGCTCTGTCCACATTGAATACCTAAAAATATGCTAGGAATGTACAAAAGAGATGGAACTGGACGACTGAAATGAACACAGCTTTACCTCCCAAAGATTGAGCTCCTATTCAAGTCTTAACTTTTTTACTAAGCCCAGTGAACATTGCATTTTTTTAAATGAAAGTTAAGTACATGTCAGCAGAGAGAGTGGACCCCCCCCCCCTATAACCCTGTCAAAAATACACACCCCCAACTACAGAGATCTCACACTGTAGAGTCTAAGAAACTGTAGATGCTATTAGGTGATCTAAATAGCTAGCTACTATAACATCCTGTAGCCACTTTCAGTAGACAGATATTTTAAGAGGTGCCAAGACGAGAATCTAATATAAAATGTCTGATTCGTTATTCATCTGGTTAGTAAGGAAAAATGGGAACATATCCAAGGCTATATTTGCAAGTACAAGACTGTGTCTGAAATTATGCAGTGGCCGAAAGAGAAATATGTATAAATGAGCAGAAAACTAAACTGATACTCTTTATATGTCTGACTAAAAAAGACTTGATATGCAAGGTTTAAACAGGTATTATACAAGAAAATGGCATCATGAGAGAATGATATTGAGAATTTGAAATATATATTTCTAAATTGGGTGCATTACTTTTTAAATGCAGAATTTGGGGGTATCATGATTTTGTCAACACATGGCTAAATTTGTTCTGTAATTCTAATTAATGGGGCCTTTTGGAGTTTAGTTTATTTGTGATTCACTGGTGAAATTCAACACAAGAAAGATTCAATGGGATTTTCCCAGCATATTTCGTTACATATATCACATTCGGTAGGTGAATCCTGTTGGTTTAAACCTTGAATCTTGATAGTACAGTAGCATCTTTGGTTGAATCATTGTGGGACTACTTTCAGATAATTATGTTAAATAACAGCAAATATTTTTATTTGCCTGCATGCTTTTCAAAGTGATGAAAATGTATTTATACACCCCATCCCCAGTTCTCTGATCTAGCCAGCCAGACCCTTCAGCATTAGATGGGTGCTTTCAAGGGGATTCAGTTCTGCCCAGTGTAGAGCTACACCCGAGGAGAAGGTTCTTGTCTTTATGGACCTTGCTTTGTGCACTGGTGTGCAGTCCTGTTGGAACAGGAAGGGGCTATCCCCAAACTGTTCCCACAAAGTTGGCCAAAATGTCTTGGTATGCTGATGTCTTAGGAGTTCCCTTCACTGGAACTAGGGGGCCAAGCCCAATCCCTGAAAAACAACCCCACACCATAATCTCCCCTTCACCAAATGATTTGAACCAGCAATGCCTGCTGCTCCCTTGCTATGTTATACCTACATGCTGGTCTTGCAAAGGTTGTTTAGTACAGTGGTCAGTGATAAATAAGAAAAAAAACACTTTCCCATTAAAAATAAGCAAAACACTTTCCCATTAAAGAACAGATGCTGGGCAAATCTCGTTTGATGCAATTTTCGACGGATGAATCTTGTTGATGGGTAAGTGGGTAAACACCACTGTGGTAAATGGAAAGAAAATGTTGAAAATTTTGGAAAACACGGTGAATACTAGGTAATATTCTTGTAGAAATATACCTAATATTCTTTTTTCTATTTCTTTATCTTTTAGAAAGACTCAGGAAAATTTAAATGTGAATAATAATAATAATAATAATATGTATTTATGTTTTGGATCATTATTTCTATAAATGATTTATAATCACGTATGTAATGTCTGATTACATATTCAGGTCCTGCTTCCTCTACTGAACATGGCATGTTTGAATTAATAAAATAAACCCTGTGCAGACTGCAATGGTGCCTGTATAGTTCTGACTGTGACATCACAATGTTGAGCAGGGGAAAGTACCAAATGAACACCAGTGTTGGGGGACTTTTTTATTACTCAGACTGATACCAATGTGTCAATGAATACTCCTACTGACCACCAACATAAGGGAATTTTTTACTCCTACTAACCACCATTGTAGGTACACTTTACACTCCCTCTGATCACCGATGTATTTAAACTTTTTACTGTATCTGACGCCCGTGTGGGAGCATTTTTTACTCCAACTGCTGGGATGTTCACCCACCAAGCACCCCACAATGCACTGTGCACTGAACAGTTCATTCTAGGGTCCTGATTGGCTGATCAGGTGCAAGGCTTTGCCCAATCAGGCCAAATAACACTGCCAGAGCCCTGATTGGACAAAGGCATAATGACATTGCCCAATCATGGCTCAATGCTCATAGTCCCACCCACACTATAAAAGATTCCTTCCCACAGAAACCTTTTACAGTGTGTTGTTGGAGATAGATATGTTAGGGCTGAGTGATATCTAGTTAGTGTTTTTGTGACTAAATGCAGAGTGTCAGAGTGTGATTAGTGTCAGAGTGTAGTGTGATTATAGGGTATTGTCAGTGTAGTGTGTCAGTGTAGTGTGTTAGTATAGTGTCAGTGTAGTGTGAGTATAGTGTAGTGTCAGTGTAGTACATTTAGTGCTGTATACAGTGCTGTATACACACTTGTTTTCCCCTGCACCCTTTTTTTGTCAGTCACAGGTTCTCTTACTGCCGGTTCCCCATTTTTTTACTAATATTTTTTTTTCAGTTTTTCAATTTGTATCAGCGGTAGTCCCCAATTGTACACAGTTTATAGTGCACCGAACAGCACTTTTTTTTTAGTTACTGCATCCTTTTTATTATTATTAATTATTATTGTTGTTGTTCCCCTGCCCCTTTTTTTAACTTGTCAACTGGAGTTTGTCTGGTGTTCCTCCTTTTTTATTAATTTATACATATATTTTTACTTTTTCAATTTGTGTCAGTGCCAGTCCCCAATTGTACACCAAGCACCACTTTTCCTTTTTTGTTCCAAGACATTTGTTTGGCGTTGACCACAGGATTTGGTGAGAGGGCATTTTGCCCATCTGCAGGGAACAAAGACACTGCACCATAGAAGGCGTATGAACACTGTATACAGACATCGTTGCTGGTAGTACGACAGGGTTAGGGGATAAGGCTGTACATTTCTGGGACACTGTATACAGACATCATTGATCTCTCACCTTGCTCAGGAGGATCCTGCCTGTTTCAATTCTGGGCCAGTTGTGTTGTTTGGGCTTGCTATCCAGGAGTTTAACGAACGTGGCTAGACGAAGACACCAAATCCTAACTTTTCTTCAAAAGGACTGAAGCTACTAGTGCCAAATGGATCCGTACACACATATTCAGGGCTCTGTTTATGCAGTGGGTGTGTGGGACAGTTTATCTAGAAAGTTAAGCCATTACTTGTTGACTTGATTAAGTGTTTAAAGTGGGGCATGTGGTGTCAGGGGACAATAGAGAGAGGCCTGACAGAAATGGAGTCATTCCTATGCTCTCCTCCTGCCTGGACTCGTAGAGCCAACCTAAGTAAAGGTAACCTATCTAAGTGTCATATTGTGATTTATTTACCATTTAAGTTTTCCTCTGCTCTTGGGGACATTCTCAGGTTTGGAATCCCCTGAAAGCAGCTTGGATATAGGAGTGAGAGCTATATTCCTCTTAAATCTCAGTCATTGCTCTCTAATTTATTACCTGAATATATATTGTTATTGTCTTTTATTCTTACATAGAAATATTTTTTACTTTCAAAGATTTTTTTTGTTCAAAACAAGAATACATGAAATACACTATTTCCAGCGACACATTATAAGAGCCAATATGATTACAAGTAAGTTCAGCGCTTGAGGTAAGGTAAGGCCGATAGCTCAGGGTCAGCTTCGTATTCTCTGCGTGACACTCATGCTTTTTGGAATCTGTAGCCGGATATTGGCTGTAGCTCTCCCGCACCCCTGATGGGTTCATACTGTGTCTGGAGGACCACCCCCAAATAACCAGAGGAATACAATCACCATGGTTAAGCATTGTTCAGATTCACGCCTCGAGGGAAGGGCCCTTTTTCCAATAGCCCTAGAGGTGCTTAATCCAAAGGGTCACTTTGGTTGTTGTAGTGGGCCATAGTGTAGAAGATAAGGGAGGGGAGATAGGGAATAGAAGAAGAGAGGGAGAAGAGCCAATCAACAGGAGGTGAGGTGAAGGTGAAGTGAAGATAAATAATTGTTATGTCTGTACCCTAGGAATGAGAGAGATGCCCATTTGTAGGACCCAAGGTTCCCAGATCAATTTAAACTGAGCTGTTGAATCTAAGATGCTGGTGAACTTCTCCTGGAACATAATCCACAATATTTTACGTTTGGCAGCCAAGAATGAGACCCTGGATTGTTTCCATGCTTTGGCTATTGTCAGTTTGGCACATAGTAAGTCTAAGTGGATCAATTTGCTGTTGGTTTTGGAAGTCTTGCGGAGGTTCGGGTTGAGGAGGGCAATGGCTGGATTTTTTGGGACCTGGAAGTTTCTCACATTTCGGATCAAGACAAACATCCTGTTCCAGAATGACAGTATTCTGGGACAATCCAACCAAATGTGGGCCATTAAACCTATAAGTTGACAACCTCTGAAGCACTGAGGGTTTGCTGTGGGGTACATGGTAGCCAATATGGCAGGGGTGAGGTACCATAATGGCCAGCAGAATCCCCAGCCAGGCACCTTGGAGAAAACATACACATACATACCAACCCCAGCTGTTCAAATCAAATTGCAGTCCGTGACTGTCAGCTTTAAATGGATGGGTATGGAGATACCAGAAAATCAGCTTGATTATCAAGACTCCCTTTGTGTAAACCAGGCTGGGTGAGCAGACTGGTGGTCCATGTGTCTCTGCTATATGACTGTCATTATATCAATATCAGCCTTCTGAGGTTTTCTGTCCTCAGCTGCTCACACTCTGGGACTGTGCTTCAATTTATCTTTACCTTGGTCCTTGCTTTTGCTTTTGCTTCAGCCTTATAATGCCTGGTATCTAGACAAAATAGTGGCACAAATAAGACAGAAGTTTCATGTCCATAGCTACAATCCATCAATATCCCTGTTTATTCCCCAGCTGGGGGACTTGTTCAACCCATATTGCTGGCTGAGCTTTTTGTCTATGGTGCCATCCATTGGATTTGGAAAATACCTACCAGATACCATTTGTTTGGTAACCTTTCAGAGGATATAATGCAGGCATGCACTTTATGTGACATAGTTGTTTTTTTAGTTTAGACAATGTTGTCTTGTTTTAAAAAAAAAAAAAATTTGGTGTTGGTGATGGGTGGCTGATGTCTGCAACATAATAAGACACTGCACCAGATATGCATATAATAACGGTGAAGTGTTTACTTGATAGTGAGTAGCTGACCTTCTCTCTTTTTGTATATATGTAGTGCCTGACTGCATACAAATTGAAAGTGTTTAGGTTTGACCTCATATTATATGATTTTGGTAAATCTAAAGGAAAATTAGACTTTATAAAAAGAAAAAAATGTGCTCCATTCACCCCTGAGCAATCTGCAGCAACATCTGCAGCCACTCGTTTTTCTAAACTTTTTTTTTTTTTTACTTGGGCATTTTTGGAGCAACACCATTCATTTGAATGGGCCCCCCTCCGCAAAAAAAAACGCTCAAATAGAAGCTCATGTGCTAAATCTTGGCACAGAGCCAGGAGAATTTGCAGTCACGATTTACCGCGTTTGAGGTGCCATTAAGAAATAATGGTATCACAAACGCACTCCGCGTTTTGTCACGATAATAGAAATGCAGGCAGAATTCCAATTCACCGTTGATCCAGATCGACTAGGTGTGAATGGAGCCTTACAGTTTCATAAAGAAAAGAAAGCTGCAAGTTAAGTAGGAAACACCAACAAAACCTCTTATGGGAGGCTTCTTGGGTTTTACTTATTCTATATAACATAAAACTAACAATAAGGTAAATAAGCAAGACTTTCTGACTTTGGCACAATTGTAATGTTTCCTGGATAGCTTTAGCAGTTCACTGATTGATCTTACCTGTGAAACCACCAAGAGTAATGGGGGACAAGTTCTAAAGCCAGCTGCTAGAGCTCAGCTGTTACCTTCACAGCAGACTCTACTGTTTGATCTTAACATGGACACTGAGTAGAAAATGCTAATGCCCCAAGCTATAGATCAAAGTGAAATTCCAAAGCTTTTTCTTATCTGCTCTCTATAATATAAAGTCTCTTGTTTTCGCTTGGCTGCATTTTTTGTATTGAATACATCTGTATTAATATCTACAAAACAGCTTGTTTTAAATTAAAAGTCAAAAAGAAAAACATTCCCTTTGTTGTGAATAATCCAAATTACTTTACTTAAATTAAAAATCAGCAAGAATATATGCAGTCTTGCATACTTTTTAAGGTTTGTATTTTGTATTATTTGTAGGTTGCACTAGGGGGGGGGGGGGAATTAGGACATGGGACTAAATATTTTTTTATAAAAATAAAGAAAATGCCTCCTAATAATGAATAGTTGACAACCCATACATAATAAAGTGAGAGAGATTATTAGCCAAATTCTAATACCAAGTATATAACTGTATGCTCTTAACAATGAAGTAAAAAGCAAAGCATATATACATTTTTACATTTATCAAGGAAGGTTTAAACTCATGCTTTTTTGCCAGTGGTTTCCCTTCCCTCCCTGTCACCTGGACATAACAGGAAGTGAATAAATCAGAATTGTCCGACTTCCCACTTAAATTTTACGTTCCACTGTAAAATGTTGGTGACAATGGTCACTGGGAAAATTAGAACGTGCAAGTGTTCCCAAGAGAGGACAGAGAGATACAATGGTCTACATTGGCACTAATTATAGATTCATAATCAGAAAAAGCCAGCATGTCATAATGCAAAAGCTGTGTGTTTATTGTAGCCCCATAAAACAATATTTTTGATATACAAAGATATCAAGGTGGCATGACATAGAGATTGATTTATTAAAACTGGATAGTGCAAATTCTGGTGCAGCTGTGCATGGTTGCCAATCGGCTTTTAACTTTCTGCTTTTTCAATTAAGCTTTGACAAAAAAAAAAAAAATTGGAAGCTGATTGGTTTTTATACAGATCAGCACCAGATTATGCACTCTCCAATTCTAGTACATCAATCCTTCAGTAACAACTGCTGTATGTGCATTACAGATATATACATAGCTGATAATGATCAACACGGACCACCCGGGGTTGCCAACTTTTAGTACATTTACAAACAGTTTGTAAAATCCATAATTTTTGCATCTGTCCATAAATGTCCATTATGGACGTGTAGTCTGTATGTCCGTAATGGACATTTATGGACAGATGCAAAAATTACGGATTTTACAAACTGTTTGTAAATTTCCTGACGGTTGGCAACCCTGGGACCACCTGGGACTATACCACCTGTCCATTGCCAAAAAATATATTCGTTTTAGTTTTAGTTTTCTTAAAAAAAAAATATTTTTCATTTTTAGGGTCATTCGTTGATCGCAATTCATAAATTAGAGAATTCGTAAATTTGTAAATCCATAAATTCGTAAATTACTCAAATTCATGGTTATACATCATGTACCCAAAATAGAAGGGGTGGTAAAAGTGAATTGACATTACAGGAACAGGGAGTCTACTGGACTGAATGATTAAACACATTGCGACCTCTGAGATTTTATTCTGACTTTGATCTGCATTCATTACTATGAATAGAGACATGGTAGTATACAGTTGTGCTCATAAGTTTACATACCCTCGCAGAATTTATGATTTCTTGGCCATTTTTCAGAGAATATAAATTATAACACAAAAACATTTCTTTCACTCATGTTTAGTGTTTGGCTGAAGCCATGTTTTATCAATCAACTGTGTTTACTCTTTTTAAATCATAATGGCAACAGAAACTATCAAAATGACCCTGATCAAAAGTTTACATACTCCAGTTCTTAATACCATGTATTGCCCCCTTATGAGCACAACTGTATATCTGATCATATAAAGACCCCTAAGAACAATTTCGTGAACCTCATTTTGGGTCATAACGCACACACTGTGCACACCTCTTCTGAAACAGTGTTCAATGCTTCTTCTATATAGTGAAGCAGTAAAAATGTAAAAAAAAAAAAAAAATGATACCACTGGCAGGATGAAATTGATTGAGCTGGAAACATGTGTTCTGTTACAATGTGACCTTGGAGAAAGGAGGTTAAGGCTTGCATTCAACTTTTTCAAGACCATACTTTAAAAATCATTTATAAAGCTATTATAACATTCACCCACTCCACAGTACATTTTCAATGCCTTGTAAGTGAGATTGGAATAAGTCAGTAAAACCCATAATTGCAGTATCTGCATAACTACCTCCAGCATCCACTTGTTCAATATGTTCTCTTCATGCTAAGTATATTTGAATGTATATTTTTTGCTGACTGGCTTTCAGTCATTAGGCTTTTGACGTTTTTAAAGTAGTGACCTGTGCAAGAAGTGGCATGGCTTTTGGAACATTAAATAATACACCAGCCAGCAGTACATACTTGAAGGACAATAAAATGTAATGCTCCCTGTTGGTGTGACCGGAACATTATAATATAGCATTAGGACAAGGACCTTTTACTTTATTCTCCACTTTAATGTGTTTTTTTTTTCATTTAATATAATAACAATAATGTATATACATAACACAAAAGAAAAGATTGATGAAATAATTAAGCTGCTAGACCTTATGGCACCTGATTTCTCTGCCGCACGTCATTGTACTATGTATGATTTATATAATATATGTTCATACTTCTTTTCAAAACCTGGCAGTTTTCTAGCATTGTGTTATAAAGGCAACATAATAAGAACATTTTTGCTAGCTACAGGAACATTTTGTTTTACCCTCTTTTTGCCAAACAATACAAGGTCAGCCTGAGTGATGCAATTGAAAAAAGGTGTGTATTTGGACTGCTTTAAACAGATTGCCTAATTATTTGACCAACCTCTGGTATTAGGTGAACAAATTCATGAGTGCTTAACCACTTCAGTCTCGGAAGGTTTTACCCACTTCCTGACCAGGTCATTTTTTATGATACGGCGATGCGTTGCTTTAACTGACAATTGTGCGGTCATGCGACGCTGTACCAAAATAAAACTGATGTTTTTTTCCCACAAATAGAGCTTTCTTTTGGTGGTATTTGGTCACCTCTGTGGCTTAATTTTTTTGCGCTATAAACAAAAAAAAGCAGCAATTTTTAATAAAAAACAATACTCCTTACTTTCTGCTAATAAACATTCCCCATATTAAAAATAAATAAAAAATAAAATTGAATTTCTTCATTCAGTTTAGGTCAATATGTATTCTGTTACATATTTTTGGTAAAAAATCCCAATAAGCATTTATTAATTTGTTTGCACAAACGTTATCTCATTTACAAACTATGGGTTCGATTTATGGCATTTTTATTTATTTTATTTTCTAAAGTATGATTTTTAGTGGGACTGTGACATTGTGGCGGACAAATCTGACCCTTAGGCCCCGTACACACGGTCGGACAAAACCGATGAGAATGGTTCGACGGACCGTTTTCATTGGTTCACCTCTGAAGTGGCCGTACGGCCTGATGTGTGTACACACCATCAGTTCAAAATCCGATCAGGTCAGAACGTGGTGACTTAAAACACACGACGTGCTGAATAAAATGAAGTTCAATGCTTCCAAGCATGCGTCGACTTGATTTTGAGCATGCGCGGGTTTTGAACCGATGCTTTTCTGTACTAACCATCGGTTTGGTCCGATGGGGCAGTGGTCCATCGGTTCGGTTTTGAAGCATGTTTTAAAATTTTGGACCGAAGGAAAACAGACCGATAGCCTATACACACGGTCGGTTTGGTCCGATGAAAATGAACTTCGGTTCATTCTCATCGGACCAAACCGACCGTGTGTACGGGGCCTAAGTGACACTTTTTTGGGACCAGTGACACAAATACAGTGATCAGTGCTAAAAAAAATGCACTGATCTATGTATAAATGACACTGGCAGGGGTTAACACTAGGGGCAATCAAGGGGTTAAAGCGGAGTTCCACCAATTTAAAAGTCAGAAGCTACAAAAAGTGTAGCTGCTGACTTTTAATAATCGGACACTCACCTGTCTCACAGTCCAGCGATCCGTGCAAACGAAGCCCCCCTCGCCCCCTCTGTGGCACATGACTACTGTGGGTGCCTTAAAAGAGGGTATCCGCCCCCCCCAAGAAAAATTACATGCCAAATGTGGCATGTCAGGGAGTCACTGTCACTTAAAGCGGAAGTTCCATTTTTAAAAATGATGTGCTTCATTAAAAAAGCTTCCAAATAGTTTGCAGTTTATACCAAAAAGCATAAAGAATAAAGGTGCAAGTGTTGAGGGCTCTTCACCCTTTTAGCCTGGGTTCACACTGCTGTGGGATTAAAATTGTGTGAGTTCAGCTGAACTCACACAATTTCATTCCTGCATGTCATTTCGACTTTGGAGGCAATTTTAGAGATGAAATCGCACCCAAAGTCCCAAAAGTAGTACAGAAACTACTTTTGGGAATCGGTGCGGCGTTACACCAATTCGGACGGTACCATTGCTGGCAATAGCTGCCAATTTGGCATGCAATTTGACATGTCAAATTGCATGCCAAATCGCATCAAGACATAAACTCCACCATCACACAGGTGCTCCACTACCAGCTAAAGTGCTCGCTCACCTTGCAAGTGGATCTTTAATCACTTAAGACCCGGACCTTTATGCAGGTAAAGGACCTTGCCAGTTTTTGCGATTCGGCACTGCGTCGCTTTAACTGACAATTGAGCGGTCGTGCGATGTGGCTCCCAAACAAAATTGGCGTCCTTTTCTTCCCAGAAATAGAGCTTTCTTTTGGTGGTATTTGATCACCTCTGCGGTTTTAATTTTTTGCACTATAAACAAAAATAGAGCGACAATTTTGAAAAAAAACAACAATATTTTTTACTTTTTGCTATAATAAATATCCCCCTCAGTTTAGGCCAATACGTATTCTTCTACCTATTTTTGGTAAAAAAAAATCGCAATAAGCGTTTATCGATTGGTTTGCGCAAAATGTATAGCGTTTACAAAAAAGGAGATAGTTTTATTGCATTTTTATAATTTTTTTTACTACTAATGGCAGCAATCAGCAATTTTTTTCATGACTGCGACATTATGGCGGACACATCGGACAATTTTGACACATTTTTGGGACCATTGTCATTTTCACAGCAAAAAATGCTATAAAAATGCATTGTTTACTGTGAAAATGCCAATTGCAGTTTGGGAGCTCCCCGTTCTTCAGCTCCAGGGACCGATCACGGGACTCCGGTGGCGATCGGGTTCACGGGTCCCGCTTCCACGGTCACAGAGCTTTGGACCGGCTGGGCACTTAAAGAGGACGTACAGATATGTGCTTGTGCCCAGCCGTGCCATTCTGCCGACAGATATCTGCAGGAGGCGGTCCTTAAGTGGTTAAATTAATGCAGATCAATCTGACTTTTTAGGACAACAATCCTTTTATAGTATGACAATCATCTGGTCTCATCCACAAAGTATGGCTCCTAGATGTATGTGCCGACCTCAGCTGACTGTATCTCCATACACTCCACCGTACATATATAAAGAAAATGTCTGCATATAGTGTAGTATGTTCTAACAATCACATATTACTCCAGAGGTAAATTACTCACATTTTATTAATGTATAAAAAGCATTTAAAAAGTGCCAGCACGGAGCTCCCAAGTAAGGTTCCACTAACACTGGGTTCGGGACTAACGTCACCTGGCTCCGCATCTACGCGTAACGCCACTAACTCACGTGGCTTTGTCTGGATATCGTCATCACTACTCTTTTGTAATGTTAAATGAGTAATATACGTTTTTACCATGTGTATTGATTGTATTGACTATATTTATATAATCTATTATGTATCCTGGCAATTCTTGCTCTTGGAATGCTCTGAATAGCTTTCAAAGGCTCACTTGAAGGTAGGGATGAGCCGAACACCCCCCAGTTCTGTTTGCAGCAGAACATGAGAACATGCAAAAAATGTATTCGAACACGCAAACACCGTTAAAGCCTATGGGTGTAACAGGTGCTCCGCACACCTGTTTCCTTTACTATAGACTGGCGCTTTCAGCACCGTAATGTGTTCCATGCTGGAACGCATATGGCGCTCGTGCGATGACGTCATCGCCCGACGCTCCAGCGTGGAACGCGGAAGTGCGCCATACACAGCGCCCTGTTTAAATTACTGCAATGCACTCTAGCTGATCTCCTGCCTATAAAGGCATTCAATGGAGATACAGCTGGTGTTCTATAATTGTGAGCCATAGCCTCTCAGGTCTAGCCTGTCAGCTCAACCATGCTGCTGCCTTTGCTCACTTTGCCGGAACACCGCTCCAGGAAACAACTACTACTTTGCTGCTAAGACTTCCTACAACAACTGCATTGCTGGGAACTACCTTCATGCCATGAACATCTTGCACCATGGACATTCCATCTCCTGCATAGATATCTACAAACGGATAAGTAGTCATTCCTTCACTTGTAGTTCTATAGGAAGATCTAATGCTAATGTTTCATCTATAACAATTGTAGTATTACAAATACTGTGTGGATATTACTATATCTTCTGGGAGATACTAATGTGCTCATGCTTATTGCAAATGAGTACTTTAAAGGCACAGCTACCTCTAAAGCATTATAGCAATAATTACCTCATGTATGCTACTCTAATTACTACTTGCTATAATTGCCTCTCATATGTGTGCATTGCTACATCTATAACTACAGCTCATGTCTGCAATTATATTTACCTGAGCTATACTGCCTCTCATATGCAATAGTATTATATCTACAATATTCACCTCAAGTATGCTACTATAATTACCTGAGCTATATTGCCTCTCATACGCAAGTACTATTACTCAACAAAAGTACCTGTCATATGCAAGTACAGTAGGTGTTTGTGATATTGTGCTTTTAGCACGACAGCGTCGCGCTGATTCTCGGCGACAGGGTGCCGAGATCTCGCCGGCATCTCACACTCACTGGAATAGTGACAGCACATCCCAGCAAGCGCGTCATAGAAGCGACGGGAGATCCGACTTGGATTCCCGCCAATTCTACACGTGTGCGGCGTGTTATGAATCCTGAGGGGGAAGTCCCCGCCGGATTTTAAATAAAAATCCGGCATGGGTCCCCCCCTCAGGAGCATACCGGACCCTTAGGTCTGTTATGGGTTGTAAGGAGAGCCCCCCTACGCCGAAAAAAACGGCGTAGGGGGTCCCCCTACAATCCATACCAGACCCGTATCCAAAGCACGCTACCCGGCCAGCCAGGAAGGGAGTGGGGACGAGCGAGCGCCCCCCCCCCTCCTGAGCCGTACCAGGCTGCATGCCCTCAACATGGGGGGGTTGGGTGCTCTGGGGCAGGGGGGCGCACTGCGGCCCCCCCACCTCAGAGCACCCTGTCCCCATGTTGATGAGGACAGGGCCCCTTCCCGACAACCCTGGCCGTTGGTTGTCGGGGTATGCGGGCGGGAGGCTTATCGGAATCTGGGAGCCCCCTTTAATAAGGGGGCCCCCAGATACCGGCCTCCACACCCTAAGTGAATGAGTATGGGGTACATCGTACCCCTACCCATTCACCTGCAAGAAAAGTGGTAAAAACACAAATAAACCACACAGTGTATTAAAATATTTTATTTTTCTGCTCCGGAGGCCGCCCCCTGTCTTCTTTATTAGCTCTTTTACCAGGGGGGGCTTCTTCTTTGACGTCTTCGGGTGGGTGGGGGCCGCCGTCTGGTTCTCTTCCACCGCCGGGGGGGGTGGCTTTTAAAAAAGCCCCCACCCCCCCGGCGGGTTAACTCCGGCGTCTTCGGCGGGGCTCTTCTTCTTCCGCTATCCCGACGGGTCTTCTCAACTCTCCGGGGTTCTCCTTCTGTCTTCGCCGCTCTCCGTTGTTGACTCGTCGCACCCCGGTTCTTCGTCTCGCTGTCCGGTCCCTTCTTCCGTGCTGTACGTCTTCTTCTGTGCTGTGAGTTCTTCTTCCGCGCTGTGACGTCATGTTCTTCACTTCTCTTCTTCTCCCCATGTTGACTCGCCGGTCCTCCTCGCTGAAATGACGGATGCGCGCCTTGCATCGGACCTATATAGGCCTCACAATCCCATCATGCTCTGGTACCTACCCATGTGATACCTACCCACGTGGGTAGGTATCACATGGGTAGGTACAGAGCATGATGGGACTGCGAGGCCTATATAGGTCCGATGCAAGGCGCGCATCCGTCATTTCAGCGAGGAGGACCGGCGTGTCAACATCGGGAGAAGGAGAGAAGTGAAGAACATGACGTCACAGCGCGGAAGAAGAACTCACAGCACAGAAGAAGACGTACAGCACGGAAGAAGGGACCGGACAGCGAGACGAAGAACCGGGGTGCGACGAGTCAACAACGGAGAGCGGCGAAGACAGAAGGAGAACCCCGGAGAGTTGAGAAGACCCATCGGGATAGCGGAAGAAGAAGAGCCCCGCCGAAGACGCCGGAGGAAACCCGCCGGGGGGGTGGGGGCTTTTTTAAAAGCCACCCCCCCCGGCGGTGGAAGAGAACCAGACGGCGGCCCCCACCCACCCGAAGACGTCAAAGAAGAAGCCCCCCCTGGTAAAAGAGCTAATAAAGAAGACAGGGGGCGGCCTCCGGAGCAGAAAAATAAAATATTTTAATACACTGTGTGGTTTATTTGTGTTTTTACCACTTTTCTTGTAGGTGAATGGGTAGGGGTACGATGTACCCCATACTCATTCACTTAGGGTGGGGGGCCGGTATCTGGGGGCCCCCTTATTAAAGGGGGCTCCCAGATTCCGATAAGCCTCCCGCCCGCATACCCCGACAACCAACGGCCAGGGTTGTCGGGAAGGGGCCCTGTCCTCATCAACATGGGGACAGGGTGCTCTGAGGTGGGGGGGCCGCAGTGCGCCCCCCTGCCCCAGAGCACCCAACCCCCCCATGTTGAGGGCATGCAGCCTGGTACGGCTCAGGAGGGGGGGGGGGCGCTCGCTCGTCCCCACTCCCTTCCTGGCTGGCCGGGTAGCGTGCTTTGGATACGGGTCTGGTATGGATTGTAGGGGGACCCCCTACGCCGTTTTTTTCGGCGTAGGGGGGCTCTCCTTACAACCCATAACAGAACTAAGGGCCCGGTATGCTCCTGAGGGGGGGGACCCATGCCGGATTTTTATTTAAAATCCGGCGGGGACTTCCCCCTCAGGATTCATAACAAACGCCGCACACGTGTAGAATTGGCGGGAATCCAAGTCGGATCTCCCGTCGCTTCTATGACGGCTCTGTCTCCATCGCGGCAAGCCAGCTCGGCGCTGGCTCCCGCGATGGGGCTCGTAGGTGCTCAATCTCGCTGAGAAAGAGAGCGAGATTGACACAAAATCGGCTTCACCTACTGTAACAGTTGTCACTACAACTTCTATTACTACGAGCCCGACATAAGTACAAATCCTCATAGGCCTTGACCTAATTGTTTGAGCATGTTCGCTCTAACTTTTCTATGCTAGGGGTTGATGCTATTCCATAGCATCTCCCCTAGTGGCCTTAATACATCTATACATGCCAAGGTGATATGATGTAGAGAACCCCCAAACTCCTGTTACGAGGAGAGACGCCTGGGGTCCCTTTCTGATAATCACCTGCATGTAGTGGTGTATTGGGATATTGTCCTTGAACTAATTTTAAACGCTAAGCTCTGGTTGCATGCTGTAATGCGTCCATGCTTAGTAGCTCAACGCCTTTCTTTATGTGACACAGAGATGATGTATAGATCCCCCAAACTCCTGTTACGAGGAGTGACGCCTGGGGCCTAATACTGAGTTGTCGCATACAGAATTGCATTGAAGTCCTTGCTAACCGCAGTTGTGGTTCACTCCAATCACCAGTGCTGTTACAATGGGACACAAACATAATTTTAAAGGTTTATATGCAAGCTATTGTCATAAAAAGTGTTTGGGAACCTGGGTCCTGCCCCAGTGGCCATGTATCAATGCAAAAAAAGTTTTAAAAACTGCAATTTTTTGGAAGCAGTGATTTTAATAATGCTTAAAGTGAAACACTAAAGTGAAATATTCCTTTCATTTTCGTACCTGGGGGTGTCTATAGTATGCCTGTAAAGTAGCGCATGTTTCCCATGTTTATAACAGTCCCTGCACAAAATGACATTTCTAAAGGAAAAAAAGTAATTTAAAACTACTTGCGGCTATAATGAATTGTCAGGTCCCGGCAGTAAAGATAAAAGTAATTGAAAAAAAAAATGAACCAAAATAAAAAATAAAATGCACGGGGGTCCCCCCAAATTCCATATCAGGCCCTTCAGGTCTGGTATGGATATTAAGGGGAACCCTGCGCCAATTTATTTTTTTACATGGCAAAGGTGTCCCCCTAAAAATCCATACCAGACCCTTTAGGTCTGGTATGAATTTTAAGGGGAACCCTGCCAAAAAAATGGCGTGGGGTTCCCCCCAAAAATCCATACCAGACCCTTATCCGAGCACGCAACCTGGCAGGCTGCAGGCAAAGAGGGGGACAAGATAGCACCCTCCTCCTGAATTTACCAGGCCACATGCCCTCAATGGGGTGGCCCGCCATCAGCTATAAAAGAGATGTCATGACGGGAGAGCATCAATTCGCGGGAGCCTCTCATGGAGGCAGGATCGAGTCTGCTTTTTTTCTCCGTATCGCTCGAGAATGGACTACATAGTTGGAATTTTTTTTTCTTTTTTTTTCTTTTTAATAAAGGACTTGTCCCAAGCTGTCTACTGTGGTTTTTAACATTTTTGACACTTTTTTTTGTGAAATGGTAGGGGTACAATGTACCCCATTACCAATTCCCATGGGGGGCTGGGATCTGTGTTTCCCATTCCGATAAGCCCCCCTGCCCGCAGACCCCCACAACCACCGGGCAAGGGTTTTGTGGATGAGGCCCTTGTCCCCATCAACATGTCCCCATGTTGAGGGCATGTGGCCTGGTACGGTTTAGGAGCGCTCTCTCGTCTCCCCCTCCTTTCTTGCGGCCTGCCAGGTTGCGTGCTCGAATAAGAGTCTGGTATGGATTTTTGGGGGGAACCCCGCGACATTTTTTTGTTTTATCATTTCTACTCCATTTTACTCACTCCTAAACACATCGCAGGTGAATTCAGTGTAAACTTGGAGATATTTTTGCTCCAATATTTGAGATTACTATCTATTTTTTTAGTGTTTTTGATATATACTTTTTTGAGTCTGTTATCCACCCAGACCCCCGTGGTCACTTTAGTGGGAGGTAGCGCCACCACCCCCAACTTATATCTTCAAGACCCACATTAAATGATCGTCAAGCTGCAATATATTACCGTTTTGGTTTTGGATTTAATACTGCTTTAACTGTGCTTACTTTGTATCACATATCAATTTATTGTACTAGCTCTTTGTCACAGATTTTTATAGAGTGCCCAAGTACAGAACCAGTAATTAATTAATTGTTTCTGATTTTATTGTCTAGTGCAGGACTTCAGCAGTTATGCTTAGGGTGTTTATTTAATAGGAAGAACATGGACAATAGGTAATATATAAAAACATTACCTACATTTTAAGACACTTACCACTGGATTCCAATGAGCCCTCCCTGAATATACCGTACTTTAAAGAAACTCCCCACCCCTTAAGGATTTTGTATACTTCTTTTTCCTCTTCTAATTAAAAAGTACCAGTCTATCTAGCATGTGAGATAAGTGGTTGAGATAATACAATTGTAATACAAGATAAACCATAGTGGAATGCTACCAAAGTCTGATGCCGCGTACACACGATCATTTTTTGGCATTAAAAAAAACAATGTTTTTCGGCATGTAGAAAAAATGCAGTTTTTCCAACTTCATCATTAAAACACTGTTGCCCACACAACATAGTTTTTAAAAAAATGCTCTAGCAATGCGCGGTAACGTACAACACGTACGACGGCACTATAAAGGGGAAGTTCCATGAGGAGGATGCCACCCTTGGGGCTGCTTTAGCTGATTCCGTGTTAGTAAAAGACGATTCGCGCTTTTCTGTCTGTTACAGCGTGATGAATATGCTTGCTCCATTATGAACGGTAGTTTTACCAGAACGAGCGCTCCCATCTCATAACTTGCTTCTGAGCATTCGCAGGTTTTTAATGTCGTTTTAGCCCACACACGATCATTTTTTTTGTCGTTTTTCAGAAGCCGAAAAATGATGTGAAGCCCACACACGATCATTTTAAATGACATTTTTTTAAAATGACGTTTTTTTCATGCCGAAAAATGACCGTGTGTACGCAGCATTACACTGCAAGCAGAAGATCAACATTTATGAACAAAAATTAATTGTAGGATTAGGAGGTCAAACTGTGGCTTCCCTTTTCCCAGTCAAAGCTGCAATCACATGTCCTCTGTTCTTACCCTGCTGTTTTTTTAATACTTTTTCAAATGCTTTTTTTAAAATATACTGTAAGTATGCCCTGCCGATTACAACTGCTATTGTACTATGTAACTATATTGCAGAATATTCCAAACTACTGGTGTCTTTTTCCGGGACAAATAAGTATTGACTCGCAAAAGGAGTCTAAAAGCAGATAATAAAGACAATAATAAAGCCTAGACCTACAAACTGTAAACAGCCACCCAGACAATGGCTAAAACTACATTCAAGAGATTTTCAATATATTCAAAAGTAGTAACAGATTCGGACATTTGCCTTTAGCAAAGATAATAAAAACAAATCTTGTATCACAAGGGTTCCATTTTACGTTACTGTACACACAGTCATAATATAATATATATATAGTGTCTTGCGAAAGTATTCGGCCCCCTTGAACTTTGGGACCTTTTGCCACATTTTAGGCTTCAAACATAAAGATATAAAACTGTAATTTTTTTTGAAGAATCAACAACAAGTGGGACACAATCATGAAGTGGAACAAACTTTATTGGATATTTCAAACTTTTTTAACAAATAAAAAACTGAAAAATTGGGCGTGCAAAATTATTCAGCCCCTTTACTTTCAGTGCAGCAATCTCTCCAGAAGTTCAGTGAGGATATCTGAATGATCCAATGTTGACCTAAATGACTAATGATGATAAATAGAATCCACCTGTGTGTAATCAAGTCTCCGTATAAATGCACCTGCACTGTGATTGTCTCAGAGGTCCGTTTAAAGCGCAGAGAGCATCATGAAGAACAAGGAACACACCAGGCAGGTCTGAGATACTGTTGTGGAGAAGTTTAAAGCCGGATTTGGATATAAAAAGATTTCCCAAGCTTTAAACATCCCAAGGAGCACTGTGCAAGCGATAATAAAATGGAAGGAGTATCAGACCACTGCAAATCTACGAAGACCTGGCCGTCCCTCTAAACTTTCAGCTCATACAAGGAGAAGACTGATCAGAGATGCAGCCAAGAGGCCCATGATCACTCTGGATGAACTGCAGAGATCTACAGCTGAGGTGGGAGACTCTGTCCATAGGACAACAATCAGTCGTATACTGCACAAATCTGGCCTTTATGGAAGAGTGGCAAGAAGAAAGACATTTCTTAAAGATATCCATAACAATTGTCGTTTAAAGTTTGCCACAAGCCACCTGGGAGACACACCAAACATGTGGAAGAAGGTGCTCTGGTCAGATGAAACCAAAATCAAACTTTTTGGCAACAATGCAAAACGTTATGTTTGGCGTAAAAGCAACACAGCTCATCACCCTGAACACACCATCCCCACTGTCAAACATGGTGGTGGCAGCATCATGGTTTGGGCCTGCTTTTCTTCAGCAGGGACAGGGAAGATGGTTAAAATGTATGGGAAGATGGATGGAGCCAAATACAGGACCATTCTGGAAGAAAACCTGATGGAGTCTGCAAAAGACCTGAGACTGGGATGGAGACTTGTCTTCGAACAAGACAATGGAATAGTTCACAAATAAACATATCAAGGTGTTAGAATGGACAAGTCAAAGTCCAGACCTGAATCCAATCGAGAATCTGTGGAAAGAACTGAAAACTGCTGTTCACAAACACTCTCCATCCAACCTCACTGAGCTCGAGCTGTTTTGCAAGGAGGAATGGGCAAAAATTTCAGTCTCTCGATGTGCAAAACTGATAGAGACATACCCCAAGCGACTTACAGCTGTAATCGCAGCAAAAGGTGGCGCTACAAAGTATTAACTTAAGGGGGCTGAATAATTTTGCTCGCCCAATTTTTCAGTTTTTTATTTGTTAAAAAAGTTTGAAATATACAATAAATTTCGTTCCACTTCATGATTGTGTCCCACTTGTTGTTGATTTTTCAAAAAAAATTACAGTTTTATATCTTTATGTTTGAAGCCTGAAATGTGGCAAAAGTTTGCAAAGTTCAAGGGGGCCAAATACTTTTGCAAGGCACTGTATATGTATATATGTGTGTGTGTGTTTTCATAGGTTTGGACTGCTTTGTTGCATTTTTTGGGGTCTCTTTGGCTTGAAGTCCAAAATCAAAAAAATCACATACAGTAGTTTAACTATTTAGGCCAAGAGAACTTCAATTCTGAGTGTTATAACTTGTGGGTTATTCTATAATAAATCTTGACATGTAAACTCTCAGAAAAATATTGTTTAACATTATAGAGATCACTGTGTAAAGATAGCTTTGACTTACTCTGTATTGTCAACCAGAATTCTCCAATATCACAGAAGGTTTTGATCGCCTCTTATATGAGCAAAGATATATTTGAACTAGTACTAGCCTGACTTGAATTCATTATGAATTATATCATTATTTTCTACTTTGTTTTTTGATCATTCCGCAGAGAAGAAGAAATAGTCCCCTGACACTCCTATTATCCAGGCAATGGATTTTAATCCTCTGTATTAACATAATGTATGGAGCAGTGGGGAACAAATCTATGCATTTTGAGATTTCATAAGATTCTTTGTAGAGCTTGTTAAATGTGCACATAAACATTCTTGCTCTCTAAAACTTGCATCACAGTTTTTAAGCTTGCTTTTTTTATCCAGCTGCCTTTAATGAACTCTTAGACCAAGGCATATCAAAACTTGCTAAAGTTTAGTATTTTTAAATCACAATTTGCATTGCTTTAAACTAATGAGAGCTAATTAACATCTGCAGAAATTAGGTCCTCTAATTATAACTCCTCAGCAGGAGTTCTCAATGCAATCACTCAGTGCAAGTTGCCATTTTGGATGCATATGACATGTCAGCAGAAACATGCAAATAAACTGAAATCAAATTAGGAGTGTGCTGTATGTTAATCAAGAGTGCAAGTTCTTTCTGTATTTGATTGTTAGATAGATATAATAAACCAGCAGGCTATGAAAAAAAACTTTTAAAACTGCAGTTGTACTATCCAATTAGGGTCCATTCATACCTCCCTCCAGATTATCAGTGAGCGCGATTACCTAATTTGCCTCCAATGGGGTTTACAGCGGAATTCACAATTTACAAATTATGAAATGAATTTGACAAACTCATGGCTAATTGAACCTGGAGACTTGGATTCACTCACCCCTACTAAATATTTCTAATTAACTAGTGAACAAAGGTGGTGTTATTTATTTATTTATTTTTTAAATGTGTTAAACCAGAAAAAAAATGGTATATATAGCACCTTACCAGTCCTTAGATGTGGTGGCTGCATTGATTTTCTTTATTGTCCCCTATAATAATACATATACTGTCCGTGGGTGGCTATGTTCACTCATTCCATCTATGCAGAGAGCCATGGTTATCACCCAGGTTGGGCTTCAAACATGTCTGCCTTTTTCATCTCTATTTTATGGATAGAAAGTGTGATATTGGGGGTGATTACTCAGTGGTAGATTAATTTTTTTTGAGACTATGCCAGTTGAGAACTATGGTTCAGGACTTGCCAGCCCACTGTTATTAAACAAAACAAAGGTAAAGAAAAGTTCTTAATTTCAGGATTTCCCATGTAGGAGTTTGTTTCACACAGCTAAGCAGGTAACAAAAATTCTGAACCACCTGGTTTCCTCTTCAGCAGCACCACTGTTCTTTTCCCTGATTCACCAGACTGTCTTACTAAACTCTGTTGGCTCTCTGGGCTCTCCTGGCTTATTCTGCATGGAGTTATAGTACCCTGCTGTACAGGTCACTCCCTGGCCTCTCAATAGGGGATCTCCTGACACCCCGGGCTCTCTCACTCTTCTTAGACTTACAGATTCCCTCAGTCTAATGGACTCGCCTAGCCACCTCATATCTCCCAGTCCTCCTGACTAACTTTGTCTTTGTCTAACTTTGTTGTCTCTACTCTCTCATGCCGGTGGGTAAGGAATAGCTTCTCCAACATGGAGTGCTATCCTCTGAGTAGGACATCTCTTCTAATGGTAATACACCTGTCTCCTGGATAGAGCACACATCTGTCTACTGATGGGAGCCCTGCACTGGTGATATCTTTGTTTATAGCGAGTGTGCACACCTGCACACTCATACAACCTGCAGACTTTCAATAAGACTCAGATACAGGTTTGAAGACTTTGTGCCACCCAAGACTCTTTGAAGCCTTCGGACCTCAGACCCTTGATCCAGGATTACAAAAACCCAGAACAAAATGAATACCCAGTTTTTGCTGCTCAGCACAGACACTCTGGAGCTCCTCACTCACTGCATTTGTGAGTATCCTGTGTCATTTTTGCCTCATTTTACACAGTGAAGGGGGCCAGCACTGTGACAGTAGTTTACAGAAGAAAGAAGTGTTTCTGTTGAACTCACAGGCAGTGGCAAGCATATTGTATTTCTGTTAATATCAACAGGTATTTTCTGAACATTTGTGTGCTGAAAATGTTCTTAGCCTAGAAAAAGGAAAATTAATGCAGTTGCCATATCTAAGAACTGATAAGGGGCAATATACATTTTTGTTTTTGAGTTTTGACCCCTGTTTATGAACGGGTAATGGGGTTCAGTACCAGACCTAAGCAATACTAGCTTTAGCAAGGTTTTTCGCTGAGAAAAAATGATATACTCTTAACACTTACCTTTTTTTTAATTAGACATTTTTACCACCCATAAAAAAATGTCAGATGTTGAAGTGGAAGTAAACCCTTTTTTGATTTTGTACCTACAGGTAAGTCTATAATAAGGCTTACCTGTAGGTACAGTGAAAATCTCCTAAACCTTTTAGGAGATATTAACACTGGATGCAGCCGGTTACATCACCGGTGCATGCGCTTTAAAGGGTCGTAATACCCATACCATCCCATCAGAGCTCCGTGCCCCACTCCTGCATGAATGCGTGGGAGTGCCATCATCACGGTGCAGCCAATCAGATGGCCAGAGGCTGCGAACCCAGTAGAAAACCGGGTGAGGATGGAAGCACCTTCAGCGGTGACAGTGTGCCGCTGGAGGGCTTCGTTCTAAGGTAAGTATTTTATAATCTAAGATGAATGAACTGTGCTCAGTGAGCAAAATAATAACATAAATAGTATCACACAGCTGCACTCAAAAGCTAATAAATTCAACATTTTGGTGAAGAGTGTTTAAAAACGTAGTTGCGCTATGCGACCAATTCATAAACAAGAAAAACATGGGTTGGTAAAATAAAAGAATCTGAGAAAAAATAGTGTATTAAATTCACAGATGTGCTCAAAATGTATACAGTCTAAAATGCAACTGTGTATTACTTGAAAATACACAGTTGTGGTGTGTGAAAAGTTTATAAACAAAAAATACATACATTGTATAAATAAATGTGAAGTGGGACAATGCATCTAATGCACAGACATATTCAAATAATGTCTAGTCCAATGTGCACAAAGGATGTTATCCAGACGTGTTGACTATATCTGAATGTGATCCGTGAGCCCACCACCTAGGTACATCCAGCAGCTTACCAGAAGTGCCAAACCCAAATTATAGGAGGTCTGGCATGGCACAGTGATAAATCAATGGATCATCCAATCAGGGGGGTGCCAACAGTAATCCACATCAGGTTAGGAACATGGAATACCCCTCTTGCTGGTCTGTGTGACTCGATCAAGGATAGATAGACTTCCAATTGCGTAATATCATTTAAAATCTATTGTTTGAAAGACAAAAAACTACTTACAAATTGAATCTATTGTTGACATGCATTAAATCCAAACAAAAACACCACTGGTTCCTGCTCCAGCTGAGCGAGGATAACATCAGCATATGTTCCACCTTAGCCCGCTGTACGTTCCGTCTAAACAAACATTGTCAAGGGGATTAGCATCAATCCCTAGCATACTATGCCATTGTCTTACAGAGTTAAAAAAATGTGGTTGGCTACTGCTTTAATAGTGCACAAGCTAAGATTTTGAAACTTTGTTTACGACTGACAACTTTCTTTCTGTGGCAAATCAAATGTTAGTTAAAAATCGGTATACTTACATGCTGTTATGTTGTGCTATTGAGTGCTATAAGACTACAAAACTTACTAAGCGGATCGCTCACACCTATACACACCTCACAGTGTGGGTATAAGACAATTAGACAGTATATCCACGGTATGTTCACAATGAGCACTTCAGCGTGAGGACAGATTGACCCCCCCTGTTGTCATATGGAGATAAATGTAAGAGAAAGGGGTTCTAATATCAAGATTGCCAAGGAGTGAAGCAGCATAAAACAGATCTCCGAAGAGAGGGACAAAAGCACATATGGACAATTGGTTGTTTTTATCCCCCAGGTGAGGCACATCGAAAGAGGGGAATAACACTAAGGCCCCTTTCACACTGAAGAGTTTTTAGCACCTAAATAGCGCCTGAAAAACTCCTGCCCCAGCATTCTCAATGTGGCAGCCTGAGGGCTTTCACACTGAGGTGATGCACTGGCGGGAGAGAAAAACATCTCCTGCAAGCAGCATCTTTGGAGCGGTGAGAGGAGCGGTATGTATACCACTCCCTTACTGCTCCTTCCCATTGAAAACAATGGGACATCAAGGTAATACTGCCGGCAATGTGCCTCTGCAGAGGCGCATTGCGGGTGTTATTAACCCTTTTTCGGCTTCTAGCGGGGGTTAATACAACAGCGCTAGCGGGCGAATTCCGACGCAATTCCGACGGTATAGCGCCGCTATTTTTAGCAACGCTATACCGCCATCGCACGTCCTGCCCCAGTGTGAAAGGGGCCCTATGCATATGGATGATTGGAGAACATATTGGTGAACACTAATTAAGGAAACAGCCATTTGGAAATGTGAACAAAAGCCTGTTTTTTTTAATGAAAGATTGAGTACATGCAAGCAAATTCATACCAAAGGACACTTTATGGACTGATGCATTGTTAATTTTGTTTTTGTTTTGTTAATGTTATATATGGTTTGATATGATATGCTGAGTTTGAAAATTGCTATGTAAACTTTTTTAAAGAGATATTAGCACATTAGCATTTGTGAGCACAGCACCACTTTTGAATATAAGAAGCTAATTTTAGGGCATCCTAGTGTGTTGTGTTAATGGCTGTGTGTAAATATATGCTTTTTCACACAAATGAATCAAATAAATTGGCTGGAAATGCACCAAACCTTACAAAAATCTTTGACACAGTGCACCACAACTCGCAGTAGTGCAATACCATACATTGTGGTGCATTGTAATGCATGTGCATTGATGCTGCATTGCCTTTGTTCATATAGGTAGCATACATAATGAATGGCCCTGCATCCTACTAATGCATATAAAGTATGTTGTTATAACGTGTCCGTTTCTGCACTGCACGTAATTGCAAAGGTGTTTTTTGGACCAAGCAGATGATAATAGTGCTTAAAATCTCACATTTCACTTTCTTTTCTGCACTACAAGAAATAGCAACCGTGTCTAATTGGCTGGTTTGGCTAAACTCTCCATGTTCCATTTCTCATCTTTTTATACATGAGTGTAAGGCCCCATACACACGATAGAATTTATCCGCAGATACGGTTCAGCGGACCGTATCCGCGGATAAATCCTCTCTAAGATTTCAGAGGATTTCAATGCGATGGCGTGTACACACCATCGCATTGAAATCCGCGCTGAAATCCTCTGCCGATGACGTGTCGCGCCGTCGCCGCTATTATGACGCGGCGACGGGCGCGACGCTGTCATATAAGGAATTCCACGCATGCGTCTATTCATTACGGCGCGTGCGGGGAATCCCTTTGGACGGATGGATCCGGTAAGTCTGTACAGACGAGCGGATCCATCCGTTGGAATGGATTCCAGCAGATAGATATTCTGTGCATGTCGACAAATATTTATCTGCTGGAAATCCATTCCAGGGGAGATTTATCTGCGGATAAATATCCGTTGGCGTGTACACACCATAGGATCTATCCGCAGAAACCCATTTGATGGGATTTATCTGCGGATAGATTCTATGGTGTGTATGGGGCCTCAGTGTTCTTTTCAATAAGCAGTTGTTTCATAGATTATTTTTCTGCTTTAGGAGTGACAGATGATGAATTAGCTGACACTATGTTCTGAATTACGAAGATACGGTCAGCTAAAAAATATCTCCTAGGCCACAAGGTTGCTCCACATTATTTTGTATTTCAACAAAGTTTTCGATTTTGCCAATCTATTTACTTTCAATTTTCAACAGACTATTTCACCTTCAGAGAAAGCTTTTCCTCCTTTCTCTGCTATGGATTAAAGGTCAGCTCATATTGCAGCATTTTCCCGTGCTGCTCCATGGCCACAATGCTTGTGATAATAGATATATATGTTTGAAATGGAAAGTGATTACATCCATTTGATGGGCAATCTGGTAAAAAAAATTAGTAGTATGGAAAAATTTTACCTGGCCAAGGACAAAATGTCACATTTAGTGCATTGCTAAAACAGCTTTGATTATGAAGCATAATCAAGGCATGTACGTACAAATGGCTTCATGCTCAGGTAATAGAGTTTCAGCAGTTTTGGAAAGGTACAATTAACTGAGCAAAATGTCATTTGGAGAGGTGATGACCCTAAAAATAAATGTGATTGCTGAGATCTTTTACCAGTGAATTACTGCAGATTCTGATGAACATCTTGACAAAAGGACAGAAAATTATGGCACACTTATTTTATTTTTTCCTCCAGCGGCAATTTCTGTTCTCGGTATAATGTAGTGATTGTGAGTGACTACATCTGGGTTTATGCTGTGAGAATTTTGATTGACTTGTTGGAAAAACACTGGTGCTGTATACAATAGGGAGATATTTATTTCACAGACTATAGCTGTACTGTATCTCCACTACTATTTCACAAAGAGTGGAGACGAGCAAAAGACCACAGCTTGAAAAACAGAAAACATTATTTATTCATAAAGTAGATTTAAACCACATCTGAATGACAGATCTGTGCAATCATGAACAATTGCCATTTTTTCCATAAAATACAATTTTCACCATTTCTTATCATTTTATGTATCTCTTTGGTGATCTACCCCAGCCTCTTTCAACCACTTTTTGTATACTTGCATTCACTCCAGACCCACTTCCCGATAATGCCAATACTGGGCCATGACCTTGAAATGTGTGTCAGCATGGCTGCTTGTAGTCTCCACCAGGGGCACATATGACAGGGTGACAACCCAGGAGTATGTTTGTGTCACAGTTGCCTCCCCATTATAGGAAATGCCTGAATAAGAGCATTTAGAACAGGATTAGTAGGTATTATTTTTTGGTAAACAGTGTTTATTTGGTTTTAGGTGTAAAAATGAATAAAAAGCGTGATAAAAGTAATTTTGACCAAATTGCAATAAATCTGTATAAAACAGCATGTGAGCTGGGTGATTATTCAAGACTACAATTGCATAAATTAAACAGATGGCTTGATGTAGGCATTTATGTCACAACAACAAATAACCTTGTTATAACAAAAAATAAACCTGAACTTTACTGCAACTCCACCAAGTATGAAGGTATTTTGCTTTATGTTGTTGGCATAACAAGGAAATGTCAGAAGCGAGGAAATTTATATGATGGTAGGGCAGTGATGGCGAACCTTGGCACCCCAGATGTTTTGGAACTACATTTCCCATGATGCTCATGCACTCTGCAGTGTAGTTGAGTATCACAGGTAATGTAGTTCCAAAACATCTGGGGTGCCAAGTTTCGCCATCACTGTGGTAGGGCATCTGTACTAGCAAGATAACATGTTTTTCTTAATAATAGTTAGAAATAGTGAAAATGTGGGTCATTGTAAACCTTTTGGCCCACTCTTCTTCTAAGAAATCCTGTCCCAGGCCCTTTCCCACTCCACTGTAAATGATAACTTCCTCGGGTAGGCCTTCTCTCTATTGAATGTATATAAGAGGGACAGA
The DNA here is from genome assembly GCF_905171775.1 of Rana temporaria. Lineage (NCBI taxonomy): Eukaryota > Metazoa > Chordata > Amphibia > Anura > Ranidae > Rana > Rana temporaria. The sequence goes on along the minus strand of NC_053492.1, from coordinate 131,928,454 downwards.
GAATAGATAACTCCTACAAACGCAATCTGTGCAAACTGTATTAAAGAGAGGAAGAGGAATACTCTAGGTTTCAGCGTTGAGGAGAATGCTCTAAATTCTAAAGAACATTGACTCTCCCAGTCATGTTGGTTGAAGCCAGCAGCACATACAGTGGATAAATCTGAAAAAAGTGGTCTGTTGGGTCATGACGTTTTAAATTTAATAGGTTCCACAGGTCTGCTGGTATCTATGTGCCTAAATAGGTATTTGAATGAATGAATGAATGAATGACTTGTATAACGCATGCAAACTGAATCGCCTCTGGGCGCTTTTTCCAGCCAGTATCTGCTTGGCTGGTGCGGTCATTTTTACCCCGTAGGATCATGACATGCTAGGGACACACATATATACATATATACTGGGCCAATTTGGACGAGGTCCAATTTTCCTATCAGCATGTCTTTGGAGTGTGGGAGGAAACCGGAGTACCCGGAGGAAACCCACGCAGACACAGGGAGAACATGCAAACTCCAGGCAGATGGTGTCGTGGTTGGGATTCAAACCAGCGAACCTTTTGCTGCTAGGCGAAAGTGCTACTCACTGCACCACTGTTGCCTTTTGAAGGAGTATACATGTAATAAACTGTGGTCATTCATACATGACATCAATTGGGACCAAATCCTTAAAACATTGAACATGGAAGAAAAGTGGGAATTATTTAGGAGCATATTAAACAAAGATATCTCACAGTGAATCCCGATAGACAATACATATAGAAGAGTAATTTAAAACCTGGATGACTAAACCATATTGTAAAAAGCCTCATTAAAGAGAATAAGCAATATAAAGGTGACAGGTCACCGTCAGCATTCCAACACTACAAGGAATGCCATAAGAAGTGTAATAACACAATTATGGCGGACAAAAAAGATTACGAGACACATAGCGGAGGAGAGTTAAACACTTTTTTTAGCTATATTAACAATAAAAAGGCAAGACCAGAGCACATTGCCCACATACAAGACGAGGATGGGAGGTGGGTGACACAGAGAAGGCAACTGTACTAAATGCCTTCTTTGCTTCATTTTCTACACAGTAAAAGGAGGGGTATACCAACCGCTACAGTACTGTTAGGGACACATCATAGGGCATACTCTCGTGGCTAACAGAGGCAGAAGTCAAGGAAAGACTAGATAAACTTAATACAAATAAATCACCAGGACCAGATGGCTTTCACCTGAGAGTCCTCGGGGAACTCAGTCAGGTTAGAGCCAGACCATTGTTCCTAATCTTTGCAGACAGCATACTGACAGAAATTGTACCAGAAATTGTACCAGCTGATTGGAGAAAAGCGAATGTGGTACCAATATTCAAAAAAGGACAGCTACAGGACGGTCATCTTGAAATCAGTCATAGGTATATTATTGGTGGGGATGATAAGTCACTATATCCATAGATTTCATGAAGAAAAACTATCATTAGTAGTTATCAGCATGGGTTTACGAAAGGTCATTCCTGACAGACCAATCTGTTAACATTGTACGAGGAAGTGAGCTGCCATCTAGACAGGGGAAGGTCTGTGGATTTAGTATACCTGGATTTTGCAAAAGCATATTATGGGGCACTGGATAAAGTCTACAGTATATAAGTCCTTAATTTACAATCTGAGGTCTGCAGTCATTGACCATAGGGTTTGTTCTTAGGTAAAAAACTGGTTACAGGGGCAGGCAAACCGTGGGGATAAATAACGTGTACCCAGACTGGTCTGGGATAGTAAGTGGTGTACCCCAAGGTTCTGTCTTGGGACCAATTCTATTCAATTTAATAATAAATGATATAGAGGGTGGTATAAATAGCTCAATAGCCCAGAAGCGATTCAGTTCGCATGCGCCGCGCTTTATACGTTTTTTCATTCATTCATTCATTCAATATCAGTTTTTGAGGATGACACAAAATTAAGCAGGGCAATAACTAAACGTCAGGATATGGAAGTTTTACGGAAAGACCAGAACAAAATAATGGAGTGGTAAATGGTAAATGAGGTTTAATGTGGAGAAATTTAAAGTAATGCACTTGGGGCAAAAAAAATTATAAAATGCAAAATACTCCCTAGGGGGAAAACCTCTGGGGAATCAAGGATGGAAAAAGTTCTGGGGTTCTAGTAGATGAAAAGTTGAACAATAACATGCAATGTCAAGCTGCAGCTACCAAAGCCGGCAGAATACTAGCATGCATAAAAAAGGGATATACTCCAGAGATACAATGATAATGCTATCACTTTATAAAACTCTGGTTAGGCCACAGCTGGAGTATTCTGTCCAGTTCTAGTCACCAGTCCTCAGAAAGGATGTGCTGGAACTGGAGAGAGTCCACAGAAGGGCAACAAAACTAATAAGGGGACTGGAGGACCTCAATTATGAGGAATGACTGCAAGCACTAAATTTATTCTCACAGGAAAAACAATTCTTGAGAGGAAATATGATATGACCTCAATGTGATCCCAGCATAGGAGAAAAACTATTCAGTCTCAAGGAATGTAAGAGGACACAGGGCCACACAATGAGATTAGAGGAGAAGCAGTTTAACCTTAAAATGGTTGTAAACCCTAATAAAATAACAAAAAAAAACACAATTGGTGGTGGCAGCAGGGAGTATGGATATTTTTAAGAGACTCTTGGATGTGCATCTTAAAGAACACAGCATACAGGGATATGGGAAATAATTTTAGACACTGACACATGTGCACCTACACAGGTTGAACTGGGTGGACTATTGTCTTTATTCAACCTTACCTACTATGTAACTATGTTTTATTTGACTCAAAGTAGAAGGATAAAGAGATATTTTATAAAGATTTGATTTAGATTTGTTTGTTTTGAAATTATGCATGGCTTAAAATTTAGTAAGTTATGGTATTTTAAAATATTACGAACTGAGGTTAATGGAGAGGATATGAATAGGTGTAGTTCATCTGCATAGAGTGAGAGTTTGTGGTGGTGGGAACTCTTCTCTTAGATGGGAGATAGAGATAAATTAGTCCCATAGAATTCTATAGGCAACTACTGTGCAGGCATGGCCAAGGAGACAGAACATGGGGCACTGGATGTCTACAAACACAAAATGCTATTGGTGTTGTTTCTCTGTATGTATGCATCTGCAGAGGGTAAGGGTGAGGGTGGGATCTGTTAGGTCAAAGATGAGGGCAAAAATAATAACTTCACCTTATCTGAAAGTACACCAAGGGCCAAATCCACAAAGATCGTGCCTAACGTAAATTTTTCCATTTAAGTTACACTGCCTTAAAATTTCTACCTAAGTGCCCGATCCACAAAGCACTTACCTAGAAATGTTGGGCTGTGTAACTTAAATTCCGCCGTCGCAAGGCGTTCCTCTTCAAATGGGGGCGATTCCCATTTAAATGAGGCGCGCTCCCGCGCCGGCCGTACTGCGCATGCTTGTGACGTCATTTTCCCGACGTGCATAGTGCGAAATTACGTTACGCCAAGCTTTGTGGATTGCGACGGGTCAATAAAGTTGCGTCGGGAAAAAAAAAAATACGGCGGAAATTTTTTTTTTAAAAATTAAAAAAAAATCGCTGGACAGAAAGGTCTGCTTTTACATGGTGTACTAACTTTACACCTTGTAAAAGCAGCCCTAATTTTGCGTATGCAAACTAAAACTTACGGAGAAAAAACGAAGCTGAAAAGCTTTGTGGATCTCCGTAAGTGCTAATTTGCATACCCGAGGCGGCATTTCGACACGAAATGCCCCCAGCGGCGGATGCGGTACTGCATCCTAAGATCCGGCAGTGTAAGTCCCTTACACATGCCGGATCTTCTCCCTAACTATGGAAAACTGATTCTGTGGATCAGTTCCATAGTTAGGAACAGGGATACGACGGAGTAACAGCAGTTACGCGGTCGTATCCCTTTTGTGGATTTGGCCCCAAGTTTCTAATTTTGTTTGAGAAATATGTTTTTTATTTTCTGTGCTACTGCTACAATTTTTTTCGCAAAGATTTTGATAGCAATAACATTGGTCTTTGGTGTCTGAAATGTGGATGAACATGTATTAACTTGTAGCAGCTAGTCAGACTTCCTTTATACAACTTCTTACAACTTATCTGAAACAGGTTTGAATTTGATTACTGTTGAGAATTAGGGATGAGCTTCGAGTTTGAGTCAAACTCATATTTGACTTGAACATTGCCTGTTCGCCTGTTCGGCGAACAACGAACAATTTGGGGTGTTTGTGGCAAATTCGAAAAAGCCTCGGAACACCCTGTTAAAGTCTATAAGAGAAATCTAAAGTGCTAATTTTAAAGGCTAATATGCAAGTTATTGTCCTAAAAAGTGTTTGGGGACCTGGGTCCTGCCCCAGGGGACGTGTATCAATGCAAAAAAAAAGTTTTAAAAAGGCAGTTTTTTCGGGAGCAGTGAATTTAATAATGCTTAAAGTGACACAATAAAAGTTAAATATTCCTTTAAATTTCGTACCTAGGGGGGGTGTAAAGTATGCATGTGAAATAGCGCATGTTTCCCGTACTTAGAACTGTCATTTCTGAAGGAAAAAAGTCATTTAAAACCGGACTCGCGGCTATAATTAATTGTCGGCTCCAGGCAATTCAGAGAGAATTCATTCATAAAAAAAAAAAAGCGTGGGGGTCCCCCCAAATTCAATGACCAGGCCCTTCAGGTCTGGTATGGATATTAAGGGGAACCCCACCGACAATTAAAAAAAAAAGATGTAGGGTTCCCCCAAATATCCATTCCAGACCCTTCAGGTCTGGTGTGGATTTTAAGGGGAACTCCACCCCAAATTTAAAAAAAATGGCGTGGAGTTCCCCCAAAAATCCAGCACCCCCCTCTCCTGAACCGTACCAGGCCACATGCCCTCAACATGGGGAGGATGTCCCATGTTGATGGGGACAAGGGCCTTATCCCCACAACCCTTGCCCGGTGGTTGTGGGGGTCTGCGGGCGGGGGGCTTATCAGAATCTGGAAGACCCCTTTAACCACTTAAGGACCGCCTCCTGCACATAAACGTCGGCAGAATGGCACGGCTGGGCACAAGCACGTACAGGTAGGTCCTCTTTAAGTGCCCATCCATGGCAACACAAAATGAGGTCACACTTAACCTCTTCAGCGCCCCCTTGTGGTTAACTCCCAAACTGCAATTGTCATTTTCACAGTAAACAATGCATTTTTAAAATGACAATGGTCCCAAAAATGTGTCAAAATTGTCCGATGTGTCCGCCATAATGTTGCAGTCACGAAATTCGCAGCCATTAGTAGTAAAAAAATAATAATAATAAAAATGCAATAAAACTATCCCCTATTTTGTAAACGCTATAAATTTTGCGCAAACCAATCGATAAACGCTTATTGCGATTTTTTTTACCAAAAATAGGTCAAAGAATATGTATCGGCCTAAACTGAGAAAAAAAATGTTTCTATATATTTTTGAGGGATATTTATTATAGCAAAAAGTAAAAAATATTGAATTTTTCTCAAAATTGTCGCTCTATTTTTGTTTATAGCGCAAAAAATAAAAACCGCAGAGGTGATCAAATACCACCAAAAGAAAGCTCTTTGTGGGAAAAGTAGGACGCCAATTTTGTTTGGGAGCCACATCGCATGACCGTGCAATTGTCAGTTAAAGCGACGCAGTGCCGAATTGCAAAAACTGGCCAGGTCCTTTAGCTGCCTAAAGGTCCGGGTCTTAAGTGGTTAACAAAGGGGACCCCCAGATCCTGCCCCCCCCTATGTGAATTGGTAATGGGGTACATTATACCCCTACCATTTCACGAAGGAAGTGTAAATAGTTGTAAAAAAACACACACCGTGGAAAAAGTCCTTTATTAAAAAAAAAAAAAAAAATCCAGCAGTGTTAATCCACTCTGTCTAGGCTCCCCACTCCAACGTTGTTGGTATCCAGTGACGGGTGATCTCCTCTCCGTTCCAGCGATGAGAAGATCGTCTGGGATCCAGAGCGCAGCCTCGCCGTCCGCCTGTGTCCACCGGAGACAGCCCAGCGAATGACACTGCTGAAGCTGTGAAATTTCTTTTATTGGTGAGGCAAGGCCACCCATCACGTGACCCCGTCCCCCTCTGACACACCCTCTGCTACGTCACTGGGGAAGCCCAGGCTTCCCCCTTGCGTCAGAGGGGGCAGGGTCACATGACGGGTGGCCGTGCCTTACCAATATAAGAAAAAGTTGGAGCAGGGAGCCGGGACTGAGAGTGGATTACCACCGCTGGATTTTTTTCTTTTTAATAAAGGACTTTTTTCCACGGTGTGTGTGTTTTTTTACAACTATTTACACTTGGTACCCCATTACCAATTCACATAGGGGGGGCCAGGATCTGGGGGTCCCCTTTGTTAAAGGGGTCTTCCAGATTCTGATAAGCCCCCCGCCCGCAAACCCCCACAACCACCGGCCAGGGTTGTGGGGATGAGGCCCTTGTTTCCATCAAAATGTGGACATCCCCCCAATGTTGAGGGCATGTGGCCTGGTATGGTTTAGGAGAGGGGGGGCGCTCTCTGTCCCCCCCTTTTTTCTGCGGCCGGCCAGGTTACATGCTCGGATAAGGGGTCTGGTGTGGATTTTTGGGGGGACTCTAAGCCATTTTTTTTTAATTTGGGGTGGAGTTCCCCTTAAAATCCACACCAGACCTGAAGGGTCTGGAATGGATATTTGGGGGAACCCCACATCATTTTTTTTTAAATTGACGGCAGGGTTCCCCTTAATATCCATACCCGATCTGAAGGGCCTGGTAATTGAATTTGGGGGGACCCCCATGCTTTTTTTTATGAATGAATTCTCTCTGAATTGCCGGGAGCCGACAATTAGTTATAGCGGGGAGTCCGATTTAAATGACTTTTTTCTTTCAGAAATTACACTTGTGCAGAGACAGTTCTAAGTACGGGAAACATGCGCTATTTCACATGCATACTTTACACCCCCCTAGGTACGAAAATTTAAAGGAATATTTCACTTTTATTGTTGCACTTTAAGCATTATTAAAATCACTGCTCCCGAAAAAATGGACGTTTTTAAAAAAAAATTGGCATTGATACATGTCCCTTGTTGCAGGACCCAGGTCCCCAAACACTTTTTAGGACAATAACTTGCATATTAGCCTTTAAAATTAGCACTTTAGATTTCAAACGTTCGAGTCCCATAGACTTTAACGGGGTTCTAAAGTTCACACGAACGTTTGGTGTGTTCGCAGGTTCTGGTGCGAACCGAACAGGGGGGTTTTCGGCTCATCCATATTGAGGAATACAGACACTTGCTAATGAAAACATTTTGATAAATAGGGCCCAGTAATAGGTCCCATTTAAGATGTACTTTTGACATTTTGTGTTCTCTTTCTTTCTCCTCTCTTTTTTTTTCATGGTTCACAAATATCACCACTTTACTAGTAATGTTTTCTTAAGTAAACTTTGTAGTTGGTTCTTTTTATTCAAGGTAGGTTAAGAAATATAATGTAGTAAGAATATATTAATGTTTTTCAAGTTAGCAGCAAAATGTGTATATATGATTAATGACAAAATTAGTTCAATAACATTTGTATAGATTCAGGAATCAGGTGTTATCAAAGAGAATGCTCAGGTTTAGTTGGGGCTTATTAACATGTTTGCATTTAAAAATTAAAGGTTATCATTACATGCTGCCAAAGTTTACAGCAGTTTTTAAAGCTTTGCAGAATGCACAGCAGGGTGAAACGTTGGCTGCAAAGCTGCAGGCCCACATATTATTCCTGGCATTTGTTTAGATGTGTTGTAATGTGTTGCATTTTGAAAGAAATGTATTAACTCAAACATCAAAATGCAAACATATTTCAAAACAAAACCCTGGTGTGAACAGGTCTTATTCAATTAAAATGGGTTTTCTCTTTTATGTGCATTTTGCCTTCACTGAAAAATGTAGCAACCGCATGACAATGTGATTGCATCCTAATGCTAAGAAACAGTTTACCTTAGAGGAAAATGGTCACCTTAGAGGAAAATGCATGGAAGGTTCTTAGGTGTGTATTGACCATTCAAAAAAAAGACATTTTTTTAGATAAAAAATACTAAATTAAAGCTTTCATATTTTATTCAAAATACTTAACATATCTGAATGTAAACAGCACTGAACCTTTTGTTCTGGATATCTATGGTGGCACAAGTGATCTATGATTAGTTTTAATAACTGTAATTTACGCTTGAAATGGTTTCCCTCCTCTGTGATATTAGCTGCCCCAATCAATTTGTCTGTTTGGTTATTATTAATTGGAAATGGGTTTTATCCATTTACAGAGCATATATTATTAATGGACTCAATAACTGAAGTGATTTCCTATTCTTGAACTGCCTAGCTGAGAGCTGATAATATGTCTAATTATATTTACATATGCACTATGTTATAACTTTTTGGTATTTCCTATTTTCCATCCAACCATTAGTTATAATAATACAAAGAGCATGAAGTTGTTTCTGTCACTTTCTAGTAGCATTTTGTAAAGTTCCTGCACAGAAAATGTAACTGTACATGCCTATTTTCTAATTAGATGTCTTAAAGTTGAACTCTAAGCAAATGGCTTATAGACAAGGTCATATACATATATATGAACTGTCTTACTGTCAAAGGTTTATAGTTTTGCTCAGGCAGTTTATTGACTCATGTAACCCTGTGAGACATAGTAAGTGACCTCACTTTCCCACTGCAGTGAGTTAAGTAGTTCAGCTTAGTTTCTGCCCACCTCTAGTCTTTTGTTTGGACACTGAAGAAACCACAATCAGATCACCATTCTTATTTTTTCCACTCCTATGAACAAGTTCCCAGTGTTACAGAAACACTGTGCAATGAAACACAGCCTAATTGGCTTCAAGCAAACCTGTCTGTGGAGCAACAAAATCACAGAACTCCCTAAATTAAAAAATAAATAATCTTTTTTCTAGGGCAGTGGTTCTCAACCTGGGGGTCGGGTCCCCCTCGGGGGTCAAATGATGATTTGCCAGGGGTCACTGAATCCTGGAATGTTCCTGAAGCCCACACCACTCTTCCAACATTTTTTCCGCCCGCTGCTGCCACTCAGCCTCTTCACAGCCACCCATTTAGTTCCCGACATGGGTGGGGGGCAGAGACTAGAGGTCAGCTGACTGGTGAGGAATATGAAGTTGGAGGGGCTGGAGGAGACCCCACCTCCTGATTTTGGCAAAGATGTTACTGCTGTGAGACACCACAAAGCTGGAGACACAGAGTGTAACACTACCTGTGATTAGCCATTAAAAGTCCCCACTACAGTTCTCAGATCAGCAGATGACCTTGATCAAGAGCAATTAAATTGGCCGATCAGAACTGTCCCCAGCATTGCCACTTATCCCAACTACTGTTAGGGGTCCCCACAACTGGGGAAATTTTATCAAGGGGTCACAGCACTAGAAGGTTGAGAACCACTGTTCTAGGGGGAAGGGGTAGATAGCTATTTTGGAGTGCTACAGGTGTTGCTGGTATCTGACATCTTTGGTCATTTGCTGCATGTCAAGCTACCTCCCACCAGCTTCTACATCATGATTGTGCCCTATAACAATGTGGTGGCTGGTAGGAATGACCACAGAGTTTTTTACTTGAACAACCGTGTCACTTGAAAATGCTATTCATGCTAATTGTATGCTAACAAGCTAATATTAGGTCAGATGCAGTTACTTTTATTAGCAGTATTCAAACTAGATTTTTAGTCACTTCAATTACCGGGCCCTTTTACCCAGACACCGGGCACCTGGGCACTTTCTGCCCAGGTCAATTTTCAGCTTTCAGCGCTGTCGCACTTTGAATGACAATTGCATGCAATGGTCATGCAACACTGTGACCAAATACAATGTTTATCATTTTGTTCACACAACTACAACTTTCTTTAGATGGTATATAATCACCACTGTTTTAATTTTTTTTGCTAAATAAACTGAAAAGACTGAACATTTTGGAAAAAAGTGTGTTTTTCTTTTTTTCTGTTATAACATCTTGCAAATAAATAATTGATCTTCATAGATGTTGGCCAAAATGTATTCTGCTACATGTCTTTGGTGAAAATAACCTAAATCAGTGTACATTATTTAGTTTGTAGGAAAGTTATAGAGTCCACAAACTATGGTATATATTTATGAAAATGATATCTTGATGTACTGATGGCCTTTCTCAAAATGTCAGGACTGTACAAATATCCCCCAAATGACCCATGTTTGGAAAGTAGACAGTCCAAGGTATTTGGTAAGACGCATGGCAATTATTTTTAAGTTGTCATTTTTTTGTCATAATTTTTTGGAAAATAAAGAAAAACAAATCACAATTTTTTTTTTTTTTACATTCTGTCACCAGTACAGTATAGCATCATAATGTAACTGGTGTGACGGTGATAAGGAACATTGACTGGTGACAGTATGAAATACGAAAAAATAATTTAAATGTTTTAATTTTAATTTAATTTTTTCATTACTTTTTTTTTACATTTTTTTTAACACACTGTGACCAGAGCATTATAAATGTTACCATAGTAACGTTGTACTAGTCTAGGGAAGTGATTAGTATTTCTTTCCTTTTTTACACATTATGATTGTTTGTAGCAGTGAATTGTATTGCTATATGCAAGCATTTTACTGAATGCAGCTGATTCATTCAGTTTGTTTGGTTGTGATTTGGTTGTGATTAGCTGCAATTGGCCAGAGCTAATCACATGGTACAAATGGGCTGTGATTAGCTCTGCCTGTGCCATGTAATTGTATTGACCAATCACAATTATTCACAATGGATGGCATGAAATGAAGCCATCCATTGTTTTCAACTGTCATGGAATCTGTGATTGGTCACAGTGGTCATATGGTACTGGCAGTGAGGCGGTACACTGAGCAGTGATTGGCTGGTGACAGATTGTGATGCTGATCAGATTGGGGCCCTTCTCATATGATGTCCACTCAGAAGGTGTAAAGTTTTGCACGGCCATCTACTATAGACCAGACGGGAAAGTGTTAAAGAATCCATAACAGTATTAAGTGACCTTGCAGTGTCTGCTTGTAGGCCTGTATTATTTAAAAGAGATTGTCTTCTGGTAGTATACATTTTGTACCATTTAGGTTTAAATAGTTCATCTAGTTAATAAAACTGGAAAAAAAAGAGTTGCCAATGGCTTTGGGTAAAGTTAGAAACACAGGGGTAGATTCAGGTAGCAATTATGACTGTGTATCCATAGATACGCAGCGTAATTGCTAAGTAGCGCTGGCGTATCGACTTTCTGTATTTAGAAAGCTCGATACGCCGACTGTAGCCTAAGGGGTAGATTCAGGTGGCAATTACGCCTGCGTATCCATAGATACGCAGCGTAATTGCTAAGTAGCGCCGGCGTATCGACTTTCTGTATTCAGAAAGCTTGATACGCCGACTGTAGCCTAAGATATGACTGGCATAAGGCTCTTATGCCGTCGTATCTTGCTGCATTCTTACGTTGGCCGATAGGTGGCGTTCCCATAGTGGTCAGCGTAGAGTATGCAAATTGCATACTCACGCCGATTCACAAATGTACGCGCGCCCGGCGTACGAGTTTTACGTCGTTTGCGTTCGTCAATTTCTGCGTAAGGCTGCTCCTGCTATTAGGAGGCGCAGCCAATGGTAAGTATACACGTCGTTCCCGCGTCGCGATTTTCGAAATTTACGTAGTTTGCGTAAGTGAATCGTGAATGGCGCTGGACGCCATTTACGCTCACGTCGAAGCAAATGACGTCCTTGCGACATCATTTACCACAATGCACGTCAGGAAATTTTCCCGAAGGAGCATGCGCAGTACGTTCGGCGCGTGAACACGCCTAATTTAAATAATCCACGCCCCCTACGGGATCATTTAAATTACGAGCTTACGCCGGCCACTTTTACGAAACGCCCCCGCAAATTACGGAGCAAATGCTTCGTGAATGAAGCGTAGCTCAAGTAATTTACGGAGGCGTAGCGTAGAAACGGTATGCTGTGCATGCGTAGTAGTGCACGCCCTACCTGAATCTACCCCTAAGATATGACTGGCATAAGGCTCTTATGCCGTCGTATCTTAGGCTGCATTCTTATGATGGCCGCTAGGTGGCGTTCCCATAGTGGTCAGCGTAGAGTATGCAAATTGCATACTCACGCCGATTTACAAACGTACGCGCGCCCGGCGTTCGAGTTTTATGTCATTTGTGTTCGTCGATTTCTGCATAAGGTTGCTCCTGCTATTAGGAGGCGCAGCCAATGGTAAGTATACACGTCGTTCCCGCATCGCGATTTTCGAAATTTACGTTGTTTGCGTAAGTGAATCGTGAATGGCGCTGGACGCCATTTACGTTCACATCGAAGCAAATGACGTCCTTGTGACATCATTTACTGCAATGCACGTCGGGAAATTTTCCCGACGGAGCATGCGCAGTACGTTCGGCGCGGGAACACGCCTAATTTAAATGATCCACGCCCCCTACGGGATCATTTAAATTACGTGCGCTTACGCCGGCCACTTTTATGAAACGCCCCCGCAAATTACGGAGCAAATGCTTCGTGAATGAATCGTAGATCAAGTAATTTACAGAGGCGTAGCGTAAAAACGGTATGCTGCGCATCCGTAGTAGTGCACGCCCTACATGAATCTACCCCTAAGATATGACTGGCATAAGGCTCTTATGCCGTCGTATCTTAGGCTGCATTCTTACGATGGCCGCTAGGTGGCGTTCCCGTAGTGGTCAGCATAGAGTATGCAAATTGCATACTCACGCCGATTTACAAACGTACGCGCGCCCGGCGTTCGAGTTTTACGTCGTTTGCGTTCGTCGATTTCTGCGTAAGGTTGCTCCTGCTATTAGGAGGAGCAGCCAATGGTAAGTATACACGTCGTTCCCGCATCGCGATTTTCGAAATTTACGTTGTTTGCGTAAGTGAATCGTGAATGGCGCTGGACGCCATTTACGTTCACGTCGAAGCAAATGACGTCCTTGTGACATCATTTACTGCAATGCACGTCGGGAAATTTTCCCGACGGAGCATGCGCAGTACGTTCGGTGCGGGAACACGCCTAATTTAAATGATCCACGCCCCCTACGGGATCATTTAAATTACGCACGCTTACGCCGGCCACTTTTACGAAACGCCCCCGCAAATTACGGAGCAAATGCTTCGTGAATGAAGCGTAGATCAAGTAATTTACAGAGGCGTAGCGTAAAAACGGTAGGCTGCACATCCGTAGTAGTGCGCGTCCTTGCCTGAATCTACCCCACAATTACTGTGGGCACCTCAAGTTTACAAATCCTTAACTAGCAAAGTGTCTGACTAATTAACGTTTTGACAGCTTGACAAATGTAATTCTTTATGTGAGTTTCATTGGTTGCTATTGTTTTAAAAAGTTCTTCCCTCATACACTTGGACCGCAAGATTTTCAAAGTGAAGATAAAGTGACCAATTGGATTGCTTGTTTCATTTTCATAGAGAAAAAAAACACATTTGATTAGTAACAACCATGGGAGGACTCAAGCCTTGTACACACGCTCAGTTCACTCGGCAAGAGCCAGCAAGAAAACTGCTGGCAGAGCTTTCTTGCCGAGTATACCATGCGTGTGTATGAGGCTTTCAGGTTTCTCGTCTTTGACGCATGCGCTGTAGCTTCCTAGGCATAGGTAGGGTGAAGCAAGATGACCGTGACGGCATTGAATGTGACAAGCGCATGCTAGTTGTACGCGATGACGTCACTGCGTTCTTGCCAGTCAAAAGAACCGCGGTTCTTTTAAATGGAGTGTCTGTATACTAGGGCAGCAAGAGATTCTTGCCAAGAATCTCGTCAGGAAAAACAGCGTTTTTTTCCTGACGAGATTCTGGCCCGTGTGTACAGGGCTTCAGAATTTTAAGCCTGTAAAACAAATACAACAAACTTGCAGGCTACGGGCTAAAGAAAGTGTATGCAAAGTTCTGTTTCAAGATTTGTATTAGAAGTTTTCATAAGAAAGGCACAGACCATAACAGGCACAGTGGCATTGGTCAAACAGGAAAGCAAGTAATGCCCCGTTCACACGATCGGAAATTCCGACAGCAAAAGTCCGATGTGAGCCATTGAATGGAAATTCTGACCGTGTGTATGCTCCATCGGAGCATAGGGTAGTTCAGATTATTTCCCACCGGGTTCTCGAGGGGATCCACATCAAGAGATGTAAAATCAGGAGTATAATGGAGTCAGTTGCATAAGTTGGTACCAAGTTGGTTCCAAGATAAATGGCCAATGGATGACCACAATTCTACTCTACGTCCCACAACAGTTTAGGAGGCCACCGTGGGAGTAAATTTAATCCCCAGACATGCTAGAGAATTAGGTTGCCAAGAAAAACTATAATGATGTTTTAGGCTCCGTAGAGCATCCTCATGCATATTAATGTTAAGAGCTTATGATTTCGCCCAATTAACCTCCAAGCCCGAGATGGTCCGGAAGCAAGCTAATCGATCCACGAGGCCTTGTATTATGAGAATAGTGCTCCAATTTTACTTCCACATTTGCAGAAATATTTAAACGCCTTTCAGGGGGGTTGCCCACATGAAACAGACTCAAATAAAGCCTTTATTAGTCTTATACACAAGTACAATAAGGACCCCAGTGACATGACTAATTATAGACTGATTTATTTGACCTAAACGTGATGTTAGTTGGCTGCTGCACAGCCAGACTCCACATCACTGCAGGGGGCACTTATCACAAGTGGAAAGTCTAAGTAAGTTACCATCATGATTTTCATTATATCATGCTTATGATACTCCACGGAATTAGAACTTTTGCTTAACTATTTGTTTTTTTTTTGTTTGTCCTTACTTTTGGATATATATATCATCTTGTTAGTATTGCCTTCCTCCTTTTTGCATTACTAACAGCCCCTTTATTAGATTTAATCAATATATATGATTTATTACAGCATACTGTCCCCCAACAACTATACTCATGCTGCATCACATTTTGGGGTAGATCCTCGTACAATGGTGCATTAATGCGCCGGGCGTAGCGTATCTAAGATACACTACGCCGCTGTAACTTACTTTTTGTTTGTTAAGGGCGCGGAATTCAAATGGAAGTGATGGGGGCGTGTTTTATGTTAATACGTCGTGACCCGACGTAAACAACATTTTTTTTTAATTGCGCATGCGCCGTCCGTGCGGGTATCCCAGTGCGCATGTTCGAAATTTAACAGGAACAAGCCAATGCTTACAACAGCGATGTCATTCTACGCAAATCCCTATTCACGAACGACTTACGCAAACGACGTAAAAAATTCAAAATTGTACGCGGGAACGACGGCCATACTTAACATTGAGTACGCCTCATAACAACAGCTTTAACTATACGCCGGAAAAAGCCGAACGCAAACGATGGAAAAAAATGCGCCGGGCCGACGTACGCTCGTGGATCGCCGTAACTAGCTAATTTACGGATTTTGACGGGAACGCCACCTAGCGGCCGCCGAAAATTTGCATCTAAGATCCAACGGCGTACTAAGACGTACGCCTGTCAGATCGAACCCAGATGCCGTCGTATCTTGTTTTGTGGATACAAAACAAAGATACGACGCAGGAAATTGAAAATTACGCCGGCGTAATCCTTTTGTGGATCTACCGCTTTATGTTTAGGGATTCCAGTGACATCACGCCGATCCTCGTGGACTCCACTGCTTTTTGCGACCCCTGCTCCCCATTTTCATATTATTTCCACCTCCCCCCCACAAACATTGTTGTGCTGTTAAAATTTAGCATCAGTCCACCTAAAGTATTTTTCCACCATAGTCGTTAGACACAGATTGATTTCTGTGCAGAAAGAATCTGTTTTGCTCTGTAAATCAAGAGGAGGATTAGCCTTATGTTCTTTGAGCAAGGTTGTCAAGTCAGCTTCTTTTTTGGCAGATGAGAGCTTCTGAATTCCTTTTATTCCTAGAAACCAGCTGGATGAGGATGCCTCTGACCAAAGCCTTTTGAGCTGTTCAATTTGTTTGAGGGGAAGTATGTGATTGATCGCTATGCATAAAAAATGCCTTTAAGTCTAGGTTCACATCTATGTGGCTGTGCTTCATGCGTTTTTCAGGCACGTTTTGAAGTGCATTTTGCATTTTTATTATTTGTTTTTGCATGCAGTTTTCATGCATTTTGTGTGTTCTGTTTTTTTTCCCTTAAACCCACTGTTAACACATGTATATACCTGGTTGCTAAGCAGGGAGTCGGGAATCTGACCGCTGTGTCCTTAACAAATGATGAGTCATCAGCTGTCAGCAGGGTTCCCCCGCTGACAGCTAAATGTAAATAAAATTGCCAGCAAAAAAACACAAAAAAAATGGCAGTCCATTTAGACCCGAAGGGGGACCACCAAACCCTTATCCGAGCAAGCAGCCAGCAGGTCAGGAAAGGGAGGGGAAGAGCGAGCGCCCCCCTGAACCATACCATGCTGCGTTCCCTCAACATAGGAGGGATGGGTGCTAAAGCTCCTTGCCCTCATGTTGATGGGGAAAAGGGGCTCTTCCCGACAACCCTGGCCGGTTGTTGTCAGGGTCTGCGGGTTGGGGGCTTATCTGAATCTGGAAGCCCCCGTTTAAGATCCCACCCCTTATACAAATGGAGTACATCGTACCCATACCCATTCACCTAAAAAAACAGTGAAATGTAAAAAAAAGCCGGTTTTTGAGAAGTCCTTTTTTTAAAAATAGCTCTGAGCTGTCTTCTCCCACCGCCTTCTCTACCTCTGCCATTTTTTCCCAGCCGCCACCTCTCAAGGGTGCCATCTTCTCCCTCTGCCGTCTCCTCCCAGTGCTGTCTTATCCCCAATCTGTCTTCTTGTTCTATCTTCTCTTGTTGCTGTCTTCTTCCTCGTAGCCGGTTACCTGCTAAAAAAAAATCTTCTTCTGTGTCTTTCTTCCTCTGTTGTGTTGTCAACCGCTGTCTGGCATCTCTTATATAGCCATGGGGTATGGCCATTCGATGACATCACCCGGAGAGTCTGCCCCTTGTTACGTTAAAGTAAAAACTGCAAAACACATAAAAAATTGCATCATAAACACAACACTTGCGTTTCTGGTGCGATTCCATTAAAGTCTATTACCCGCAAAATGCGTGAAAAAGTCCCTGACCCTTTTCAAAAATGCACCGGCCACAAAACGCATAGATGTGAACTTGTACCATAGGAAACCATGTTAAATGAACTGTAGTGTGTTTCTGAAAACTGCAAAACGCACTAAAAATGCATAGGTGTGAACTTAGGGTAAATGTAATTCAATATCAAAGCATACAGCGGAATTACTCAATAGGGATTTGGTTAATCTTTATGAAGGATATTAAGCACACGTAAAGCAGAGGCTGCCACAATGACTGGGGAGTGGTCAGACCAGGGAATCTCCAACATTTTGGAAGCGAGAAACAGGGTACATGAGAGTAAGGCCTTGTACACACGAGCAGACATGTCCGATGAAAACGGTCTGTGGACCGTTTTCATCGGACATGTCTGCTGGGAGCTTTTGGTCTGATGTGTGTACACACCATCAGACCAAAATCCCCGCGGACAGAGAACGCGGTGACGTAGAAGACACCAACGTTCTCTAACACGGGAGTTCAATGCTTCCACGCATGCGTCGAATAAATTTGACGCATGCGCGGGATTTCGGTCCGCTGGTTAGACGTACTAACCAGCGGACATGTCCGACGGACAGGTTTCCAGCGGACAAGTTTCTTAGCATGCTAAGAAACTTTTGTCCACTGGAAACCTGTCCGCTAGGCCGGAAAACTGTCCGCTAGGCCCTACACACGGTCGGACATGTCCGCGGAAACTGGTCCGCGAACCAGTTTCAGTGGACATGTTCAGTCGTGAGTACGAGGCCTAATGGGTAAAATCATTCTTAGAGAGGTTAAACTCCCTCCACATGTCCACATTCGATTGAATAAAATTGGTGAAGCAACTGAACAAATTTGTGCCTATTTTTGAAGGGCATATTTTCTGGGAGCCCAGGGGCCTAGACTTATGCAGAACAGAATCCAAAGCTATGTTGGAATCTCCACCCAAAAATATGGATTCAACAAAATGCGGTGATAGAGTCTGAAATTGGGACTGAAAAATTTACAGCTGATCAGCATTAGGGGCATAAAGATTACTCCAGCTCCATCAATTTCCCCCACCAGCAAGAGATATCTCCTGTTAGTGTCATTAACCTCCCTGGCGGTATGATTATTTCAGAAAAAGGGTGCTGAAAGCAGTACCATTATTTGCAAGGAAATTTGGCGTTTTATACTGTAGGCCTGTAATTCTTAGGAATAACTCACTTAAATCTGACCAAACAAGAGTCTAGTAGGCATCCCGGGTATGAATTATTTTTAAAAACAAAATTATAAATTATAATATAATAAATAATTATAAAAAATTATAAAAAATAATAATATAATTATAATAAAAATTATTCAATAATGTAATCAACTAAAAATCACTGAAATTTGCTCAGTTGCAGAATTATCGCTGTCATTGCTTTTATTTTTTTATGACGAATTTTCCCACAAATCGCTATCGCACAATTCTGCAAGTGATTATAATTTATTATCGCTGTTTTCTAGCTGCTCTAAAACCATTTTTTACATAAAGGGACACTTTTGGTTGCTATGGACAATCTACAGTTTGCAGGCAGAAAGAACAGTTTTTATTATATAAAAGTACATGTAGGGCACTGGGCAGACCACTAGGGACAAGGGGGGTGTGTGTTTTTTTTACATACAGTACTGTAATCTATAAGATTACAGTATACTGTATGTATTGTGTTTCTTTACCTTTTTGAATTTGGTGCAGTTCTCCGCTCCCGTGCGTCGTAACGACGCAGGGAATGGAGATCTGGCGGCACACAGAGGCACTGTATGAATCGAGCGAGGTCCCGCTCGCTCACACAGTGCGGTGGCATCGCTGGATCCAGGGACAAGGTAAGTAAACCAAGCCTGTGGATTCAGCAAGGCGAGCCCGAGTCTGACTCGGGGGGTTACCGTTTGTAGCCCAAAAATCTCACCCCGAGTCAGACTCTGGAATACCGCCAGGGGGGTTAACCGCTTGCCGCCCGCCGCATGCAGATATACGTCTGCAGCATGGCACGGGCAGGCAAATAGACATCCCCATTAAGAAGCGGTTGTTGCAGGCACGCACGGCTGCTGCGATCTCCGTGAGTGCGCCTGCGGATCCTGCAGACTCGATCGCCGTGGGCATACCCACGATCGTATCACAGAGAGATAGAACGGGGAGATGTTAGTGTAAACACAACATCTCCCCATTCTGCCTAGTGACACTGGCACTGATCGTGTTCCCTGTCATCTGGAACACGATCAGTGACGTGTCACAGCAAGCCACACTCCCTATAGTAAGAATCACTCCTTAGGGAACACTTAACCCCTACAGCGCCACCTAGTGGTTAACCCCTTCACTGCCAGTGTCATTTTCACAGTAACCAGTGCATTTTTTATAGCACTGTTCGCTGTAAAAATGACAATGGTCCCAAAAATGTGTCAAATGTGTCCGATGTGTCGGCCATAAAGTCGCAGTCATGATCGGAGATCGCCACCATTACTAGTAAAAAAAAATATTAATAAAAATGCTATAAAACTATTACCTATTTTGTAGACACTTTTACTTTTGCACAATTTTTTTTACCAAAAATATGTAGAAGAATATGTATAGGCCTAAACTGAGGAAAAAAAGTGTTTTTTTTATATCTTTTTGGGGGATATTTATTATCGCAAAAGGTAAAAAATATTATTATTTTTTTCAAAATGATCGCTCTATTTTTGTTTATAGCGCAAAAAATAAAAACCGCAGAGGTGATAAAATACCACCAAAAGAAATCTCTATTTGTGGGGAAAAAAAACGTCAATTTTGTTTGGGAGCCACGTCGCACGACTGCGCAATTGTCAGTTAAAGCGACGCAGTGCCGAATCGCAAAAAGTGGCCCGGTCATTTAGCAACAAAATGGTCTGGGGCTTAAGTGGTTTATGTATAAAAGAAAATAATGTGCTTGGTGTGTAAATATGCTTAACATTAAATTAATCAGATGGACAGCAGCACTCACAATATTGTACACAGCAACATCCAAAAATAAATATAAAAACGTGTTGCGGTGTCATATAAAATATATATAAATAAAACACCAGAACACCAAAAGTCCATTTAGTGATAAAATGTGCAAAGTCCTTCAATTCAGTGCAACACCCAGTGTTTAGACTAGTAAGACAAGATTCAAGGTCTGTAATCGCATCTGTGAGTTTTATTAAACCTTACATTAGGTATGAGTCATCTCAGCTCTTCCAACTTTCTCGTGGAAACCATTGTTGAAAACAAGCCAAGGGTAGTGCTCTCAGAGTGTCCATAGAAGTCAGTCAGACCAATGTTCAAATGAGAAAAGGAGAAAAGGAAAAACTCTTTGCTCAACTTCAAAATAAAAGCAAGGAATTTATTAAAAGTCTACTTACAACAGATCAGTGTAAAATGGGCATTGGAAATTTAACATTCGTCTTGTGCCCTCATGAGCGTCCCAACGTCACCGCTATTTCCTGTCCAGCCTAGGTAGGGCATAATAGTGGTGATGTTGAGATGCTTGTGAAGGCGACAAGGGAGCAGTGGATTCTAGCCAGTTGGACGTGGTGAGGAGCAATGAGGTGACGTAGAAGGCGTGGTTGAAATCAGGCCCAGTTGATGTAGCAATAATTCACCTTAAGAGAAAGTGAAGAAAGAGTGGGTTTTGCCACAGTAAGTAAACTGCAGGCAAAATAAAAACTGCCAAAAATGCTTAATCCCCTTATTCTGCAGGGGCTGTAGAAGAGGTTTGAATGTGTGGTATTTTTGGACCATGGCTGAAGATAGGTCGGTCGAAGATCTGGATGTCATGACCTCCCATTTGGCTTTTTGTATGATCTGTTCTTTGATCCCGTAGACGTTTTACATATTCTGGCCTGGTTTGTTCTGGTTTGTCTACGCGACACAGTCATATAGTTAAGCTTCTCCAACGTAAAAATGCATATAAAAGCTAAGAAGAAGGCCTTCAAAAAAAAAGGCTGAGGAATCATCATCAGCATTCCATATTTGCAAAAAATGCAACAAGAAATGTAAGGGTGCAATCAGGGCGGCTAAGATGATACACAAAGTGCGCATAGGGAAGGAGAGTAAAAAAAATCTCAAGAGGTACATAAATAGTAAGAAAGGGTGGTCAGATCATATTAGTCCCATAAAGAATGATGAAGGGAATCTGATTACTAAGGATACAGAGATGGCGAATGTATTAAATGTATTATTCGCCTCAGTCTTCACGAGGGAATCAGGGGGCTTCAGTAACCAAAACTGCAATGTTTATCCTCATGACATGTCAAAGGGGTCACCTCATGGCTAACAGAGGACAGAATTAGAAATATACTTTAAAAATATAACATTAATAAGTCGCTGGGACCAGATGGATTACACCCAAGGGTCCTTAAGGAACTCAGTCAAGTAATTGCCAGACTATTTTTCCTAATTTTTACGAACAGTCTACTGACTGGAATAGTACCAGCTGATTGGAGAAAAGCCAATGTAGCACCAATATTTAAAAAAGGGTCATGATACATCCCTGGGAATTATAGACCAGTTAGCCTAATGTCAATTGTAGGCAAGCTCATGGAGGGAATGATAAGGGAATATATACAAGATTTTAGTAATGACAGCGGTATCATTAGCAGTAATCAGTATGGATTCATGAAGAATCGTTCCTGAAAAACCAATATATTAACCTTCTATGAGGAGGTGAGCTGCTATCTAGATAAAGGAAGGCCTGTAGGCATGGTGTATCTGGATTTTGCAAAAGCATTTGATACAGTTCCCCATAAATGTTTACTGTACAAAGTAAGGTCTGTTGGCATGAACCATGGGGTGAGTACATTGATTGAAAACTGGCTACAGGGGTGAGTTCAGAGGGTAGTGATAAATGGAGAGTACTGGGAATGGTCTGGAGTGGAAAGTGGAGTCCCCCAGGGTTCTGTCTTGGGACCAATCCTATTTAATTTATTCATAAACGACCTGGAGGATGGGATAAAGAGCTCAATCTATGTATTTGCGGAAAATACTAAGCTAAGCAGGGCAATAACTTCTCAACTTCTTCAAAAACTTTGCAAGAAGATCTGAACAAATGAATGGGGTGGGCAACTACATGGCAAATGAGGTTTAATGTAGAAACATTTCAAATCTGGCTTTCTACAGACCTTGCTCCAACAGGGCAGAAAACCTCACCAGAAAAATTGCCCCTTCACAGGAATGGGGCAGTAAATGGTGAAAAATCTGCTCACCAGATCTAGAGGGGGAGAGTTCTGGCTGTACAACCTTGTGGGCTCCTGTGGTGTGAGTGTTGAGCTGGAAAGAGGCCATGTTATCAGCAGCCGTCTCTGGGATTTGATCCTTCAGCTGCTTTAAGGAAGGAGCTGTGGGCTTCCGCTTTAAGATGGGGGAGCTCATAGGAGGTAGAGGTGGCGGTGGGTGCCGATGACCTGTGTGCAGCTGTGATCAGCTGGAAACAGCCTTTGTGTGATGGAGTGAATGGCTCAAGCAGCTGCAGGCATGTGACCCCCATGCAAAGTTTACCATAGGAATTTTGGCCATGGTGTACGATGATCTTTTGGTTTAAATGTATATATGCTAAAACAGAGGGATTACGAAGGATACATTGTAAACTAATAAGTACTTTTTGAGCTGAAAAAGATGACTGTTGCTCTTTGAAAATAATATGCTCTCACCTAAGGAAAATAACAAATACAATGCAATCCGTACAAATAATTCTGGTCATTCAGCTTCCTTTAACAAATGAGCACCACATATTTAATTTGCATTCCTCTAGCACTCATCATTAATCCACATGAGAACAATACAAATATGATGTCAGGTTCTGTGATCACAAAACTAAACAGTGAGCCATTGGCTATAAAACACCCAGTAGCTGTCATTTACCATGAGTTCCACATAGGAGTAACAGCCCAACAATTTATTAATTGCCCAGGGGGTAAATGTCATTTGCCCTCCAGCCCCATCACCCCCTGGCAATAACTCTGTTTTTTTTTATTTGTTTGTTTTTTGGGGTGTTTTTCTACATTTTTTTTGTAACTCTACCCACCTGTCTCTATAATATGGCTAGTCTTTACATGTTGAGTACATTTTATATGAAACATTTGGGGACAATATGCTGTGTATAAGACATATCATTGCCATCTTGACTTATTGATGTTTATTTGTGGCTGCTGTTATCCCACAACTATATATAAAAAAAAATCAGAAAAATACTTTGACCAAAGGATTTCATTGTCTGCATTTGAACTCCTTTAGTTATCCTGTAACTTTCAGATGAAAGTGAGCCCTATAATCTGAATGAAGATACATAGGCCGTACAAACGATATAAACAACAATGGAGGGACATTTTTCATTTAAAGTGAAAATGACCTTAAGGAGCATTGTGGTAGGCATGAGCACTTAAGTCAGCCATAGATGGTACGATATTTTTTCCTGCAACCTGTGGTTGTAGGGAAAAAAAATCTCAACTCAGCCAGTGTTTATGGGGGGAATGGCTCCCGTGGACCTACAGTATTGTGTTCCTTCTGAATCGTCTATGGATCTCTTTACATTTTCAGGTGTGTTAAATATGTAATCCCTCTACCGTGTGCTTTCTTCTCCTGGCTCCTTCAAAACCACAGGATTTACAAGTCAGTGGACTTAGCCACAGCATACAGGGTTTAGCTGAATTTCTTCCCTGTACTGACGGGCACCTTAAAGGTGCTAATTCCATAGCTGTCATCGCTGTCACCGGTCACTGAATTAGAACATACATGCAGATCAGGAATTCTGACTTTAAATTTTTATTTTACTGGCTTTCATCCTTGTTCTGTGTAAGTGACTATAAGGGGTTGATTTACCAAATTTGAGAGTGAAAAATCTGGTGCAGCTGTGCATGGTAGCCAATCTGCTTCTAACTTCAGCTTGTTAAATTAAGCTTTGACAAAAAAAAAAATGGTTTCTATGTGCACCAGATTTTTAACTCTTTTAGTAAATCAACCCTAAGTGACTAAGTCAATGACTAAGTGAAATAATTGAAGTCATGGAATGTCAGGCAACTATCATTTTCAGAAGAAGGCCAGCAAGGGTAGCCTTCCTTTTTATTTTAGTATAGTTTTCAGAATCTCAGTGTTTTCTTTTTACCTTGCAAACGAGAGGAAAATGGTGTCAATAGAAATAATATATTCCTTTCTCCTGGTTAGTGGTGTTCATAATGGCTTCATTTTTTATCCTTAAAATGTACCCCAGTGTGTGTAATTTAGTTTATAACAATATTTTGTAGGGGGCTCCTTATGTCTCAATACTTACAATGTTCATTATAAAATCTGTAAGATGAAATAAAATAGTGTACCTAACTATATACTGTAAGTAAAAACCTTACTAACTCACTAACTGTAAAGCCAGTGTGTTATTACCAGTTCAATACTTTTAGTCATATTTCCTATATTATTATATTATATTATTATTATGTTTTTTCTCCTCCAGATTTGTGATAAAGAATGGCATTACTATGTCATCAACATAGACTTCCCTCTGGTAACATTGTACATGGATGGATCAACATATGAGCCATATCTGGTGACCAATGACTGGCCAATTCACCCATCCCACATTGCAATGCAGCTGACTGTGGGTGCTTGCTGGCAAGGTAAGTCTGCTACTTGTATTTTATTCAGCAAATAAAAAAGTTTAGAACTTAAGTTTAATCTGCCTATAATTTGTCTTCCTGCCCCCATCAACGAATTAATGATTTAAATAAAAAAAATCCATTTTCATCACATACTGTATTTTATACCAGCGAGGCATGCTTTTCTATGCAATGCAGGCAGCCCACAGCTTGTGGGAGGACCAGCAGGGTGCTGTAAAAAACCAGCAGGGTGATTCCTGAAAACAGGAGAGTGCAAAATCTGGTGCAGCTGTGTATGGTAGCCAATCGGCTTCTAACTTAAGCTTGTTCCTGAAAACATCACAGCTCCTCAGCACTCCACTCAAGAGCTCTCAACCCTGATTTAGACACTGGACTGTCTCATGGGAGAAGGTATGCAAATATAAACATTCCTTGATGAGTGGGTGTCAGTCTGGAGTAGTAGATGTTCATGGGAAGACTTTTTAAAGACTTTATAAATTAAGATGAAAGGGTCAGCCCATTTTATAAGATATTACATTCTGTGTCACCTCCATTGTTTTTTCTTCTTTGTCAAGCCACTATGTTTTCAGCCACTATAGGTATTTAGATGAATTGGCTTTATTTGAGCCAACGATTTGCACCACCAGAGTATGTTTGTGAAGTAATTTCTCCAATACAATACATTTACCTAAGAAATAAGACCATATTTTATGTTATTATGTTTTTCCTGCTTTCCCTCCTGACATCTGCCTAAATACTGTAGATGCCTGTGCACTATACCTAAAATTTAAGTGTACCAGTAATGTTTTAAAGTGAACAAGTTTTGTATGTTAAAAACACAACATTATTATTAAAATTGTTCTGTCTGTGAGATTCTGAACCTGGGCCCTGCTCTGCATTGAGAGCCAGTGACTTTCCAAATCTCCCAGATGTTCAAGACCTTGGCTGCAGCTTGCGTCGGGTGTTCCTAAACTACACACACAACAATTTGGACAAAACTAAATGCATGCATTTAGATACAAATGTTACTTTGTCATTTAAAAATCAGTACAGCCGTGCTATAGATAATCCCAGAAGATTGGAAAATACTAACAGATTCACTCACTTTTGCTTCCTTTTTTCTCTCTCATTTTTATCACCCATTGCAGTCATTCATACTGTATCTCCATTACAATTCAGCAGATCTACTGAAATCATTTTAAACATATACTTATTTTAACAAATGTATATGGCCTAAATTAAAATTTTGACAAAGGTACCTTGAAGGTTGTGTTGCAGCCGGGATTATGAGAGAGCTATAAACGTGTTTTAATGGTTTCCCAGGAGTATCAGTGTGACTAGATTTGTTTGTAGCACAATATAAATATGTCTCATTAAAATGTATAGCCTACCTGGATCCATCCAGACACGCTATGTTATGACCAAGCTGCAGCTTAGCTGTTGTTTAGGAAACAGGCCAAGATGACTGTCAGTTCTGATAATGTAAAGGGTAGTTTTGCATTGGGTTGTAAATATTTTATAGACTAGATGTTAAGATGAAGAAGACAATATAACCAGTTACAGAATGTTATGGCTTAATTTTCAATTTGTAGGTCCCAGCATGATTTGGTAGTACTTTGAGTTTGAACCTGGAAGGGGAATATTAAGGATTTCATAGTTCCAGCTGTCCTGAGCCATGCACGAGCCTGAGCAGATGAAAAATGCATGCCCACAAATTAATGCTTTCAGTGCTGTGAATTATAGAATAATACAAGCAAAATGTATTAAATAATGTACGCTTAACTGTTCATTATGAAACAAAGTCTAAAAGATTGCGGTATGTATGTTCTTGCAATGATTTAACATTTCACAGTTTCACTTTAAGCCTCTCCCTGGATATGGTAATTCACAGAGATTTTGAATGGGCTGTAAAGCTCTCACAGAGATAAAACATTTCTTTCACTATTGAAAGTATGGGCAAAATGCTTTCTAAAAGCTGCTTCAATGATGCACTTGTGATAAAGTGTAATAGATGTTCTAGTACATGGCTTACCATCATCAGCACCACAGAGTGTTGCTTTTTAGCAAGCTCCTAAAGCCTAACTCTAGTCAAAACCTATATAGATTCTTCCTGGGGTAGAGGTATTTCTTCGCATACCCTTTTCTAAAGGGAGGAAATCACTAACAAATTGATTTATGGTAAATCTAGTAGGCAATCAGAGAAACTGGAAAGGGTGAAATAAAATTGAAAAATCTATCAAATTGTATGACACCCATTACCTTAGTTTCTTGCCCTGTTATATCAGAGATAGGAAGTGAGGAGAGATCTACCCTTTACCTCCTCTGCTAGTCAGTACTCACAATTTTCACTAAAGCAACTGTTTCTGGCCACACTTACATGATCACCTCTGCCAACCAAACCACGGTTATCCCTGCTTCTGTGCTCAGTCAACAATGAAGAGTGCTATGCTTATGCGTGTATTTTGCTCATACTGAAGAAAACTGTATCAGGCCACAAGTGAACCATGCCCAGGATCACCTGCTGCAAGTGGTCTTGAGCATGGTATGCTTTACAATTTCCAGGAATGGTTTTGATCACTCATACTACACGAATGAACCGGAGAAGGGGGGTGAACCGTGTCCAGGGTGAGTGCACCCTTAATCGGACATGTGTATGTGCCTCAGTAAGACAAGTATTAGCTAATGGTTCACAAGCATTCTAGAGCTTATCTACATTGGATTTTATTTTTATTTTAGTAGATTGCTTTGTCCAAAATTAAAAGAAAAGTATGGGCATACAAAAAAACAAACATTATTACTCTCCTACAGTAGGTGAATGCAGCATCGATCCGCTGGCTCTGAAGTGAGAACTAAATGATTAAACACCACTTATCACTCAGCCCTCCCCTTTCATTCTGAGCAGAGAGCCCTCAGTCATCGGCTCTCTGCTCTACCCTTACAGCTCTAACTGGAGAACTAGACTGTAGAGGGGGCAGGATGGGCTGACCCAGGGTGAGCCAGGAGCAAGTCCAGGCATCTGAGTGGATCTTGACCATGTGGTTGGGATCTTTCCAGAGCCTGGACCGACTGACATCAGCCAACAGCAGACTTTAGTGCATTGTTCACTAAAAACGTGTCACAGGATTGTAGAACAAACTGCACTCCTGTGACCTACAGAAGAAGTATACCCAAAATAGCTTTGGCCATACCTTTCCTTTAAGGAAATGTTCAGGTTACATCTGTGCTCTATGTCACACTTTTTTTGTTTATTCATCCACCCACGGTCAATAGCTAATTTTACACAATATAATTAGACAATCCCCACAGATAAAACATGCTCATCCTTGAAAGGTATATTGTGTTTTAGCACCCACTACAGACATTTATGGCAGTAAAAACATCATTACCACTTACAATGGAAAGGCAATACAAGATCAATCACACAATATTTTAAAGCCTACTGATCACACAACATTAGAGACTCACACTAATAAAGCCCATCTCTGGGCCTGACACATTCCCCAGAGGTCCCCCTTTGCTGTTGTCACCCCTGAGGCCCCCTCCCTGGATCCTGAGAGGTCCCTACTACTTGGCAGCCAAACGGAAGTGTCCACATCATGCAATGAACACCTTAATAAACCTGCTGAAGGACCCCCTGTCCTATACACAGAAAAGAGAGATGCCTTAGGACTGGGATGTGCTTTGACTGTGGATTTGGATGAGTAAAGGGCCATTTTAGGTAGTTTCTTGCATTACGCCAGTGATTAGTTAGAGTTAGGGGCTAGAATGGGTCCAGGTAAGAGCAGCCTAATTTCTTGGCAGGGATTAAGGATGTCCTCACTGTGAAGTGAATAGGGATGAGGTTCAGATTTACCACAACCATGGGTTCATGGCAAATTTTTAGGCTCGCTGCCTAAAATAAGGAACAACCTATAATGCAGTGAATTGCCTTTGCTTCTGGTCAGCTGGGTCACAAGATTTAATAATCTAAAATAATAGATTACCCAGCTTACTCATTATAAATGTTGGCTCACATCAGCCATATCGTCATTGTTTTTTGGAGCCTTTAGGTAGCGCTGACAATTGTGTGTAGAGAGAGAGATTTTTTTTGCATTGGTAAAATCCCTGCAGTGCATGACTTTCCATGCCTTTTGTTTGATAATGACTTAATTATTTGCTTTAGAAATAGCTGGATTTGAAGAACAAGATTCAATAGGGTTTGTTGTAAAGGTAATGAAGCAAGATTTGTGAAACTGTTTGAAAATTGAACCCAAGCAGATCTGCTCACTCCTATAAGGCAATTAAGAATCTCCTAAATGCAATTCAGGAATGGTTTAGTTGGGGGTTCTCAACAGTGACCAGGTCCAAAAGTAAGGTAATATGCTATGCTACCTGCTATTCTACAAGGTAGTGTGTCTTCCACTTCTCAAAGTAGAAAATTACAAAAGAGCCTGAAGAGGCATGCATGTCTAAAGATTTTTACTTGGTAATACTGATCTCTCGAATTTGCTCTGTTGCTCTTTGTTAGAGATTCTTAACGGGAGGATGAAGGGGGCAAGTCACTTCCAGAGCTCACATTAAAGAGAGGTTCTATCTTCATAAGTGTTTCACTGTACCACTGGCAGCCTTTCTAATCAGATGTGTTTAGTACCATTATAAACACCTTATATCTTTGCAAAGCCATTGCAAGTTTCTTTGATTTTAGTTATAAAAATAAAACATGCAATGTGTGTGGTTTTCAAAGGCTGCATGTTGTTTTCAAAGTTTAGAAAGTCCCCCATCCATACACAGTTATAAAAACCGTACTTTGTTATTGTTCACTTCACCATGGTTTTGTTTTAAAAAAAAATGGCACCTTCTTCCCTTTGCCTGTTTGAGCACTGCAAAACTATGAAGTATTCAAATGCCAATGCCTACTTATTTTTGTTCTAAATTACTGTATTTATATTTTTGTAGCTAAAGAGCAGTGGTGACATTGGATTTAAACCCTTGTTTGCTTTGGAATGTATACAGGTTGTAGAGCAACACAAAATTGTAAGCTATCTTTAGGAAGCCTGCTGAATAGAACCCCAACTCTATGAAAATAAATGGTCCCTTTATGTGGGGCCTTTAAACATGATATTATTATGTGCCAATAATGAAGAATTTACAACAACACATTTCTTTGAAAACTATCACATTAAAGAGGAAAATTGATATGGTGTGTGAAAAGGCACGTAAAACAGATCTCTTTGGTTTCTACCTGGTGCTTGGGCTTGGAACACTGACCATTCCTGAGTAGAAAACACGCAAAGTTCCCAAATTACCTGTAAATGGACAGGGCATGTTCAAGGGGAAGCTATAGAGAGGATAAGAACTGTTCTTTGTGGCATATGAGCAAATTATGAGGGACAATAAATACATAAGAAGGCTGCCAAGAATAGCAATATGAAATTCTGTGGTGATATGGACCATAGTGCAGAAGTAGAGAAAATGCACAGAGAGATCCAGGTCACAAGGTTCAGCCAGATTTATTTAAGTTAAAGATGTAAAAAAAAAATGGTTTACTTTACGGCAACTCTAACAGGGTTCCAAACCCACATCATTGAGGGTAGATGTAGATTAACTTTCCACATCCATACTGGTCAACCTGATTTCTTTAAGAATAAATTGTAAATTACCTGGATGACATTGAATCTT
Source organism: Rana temporaria (assembly GCF_905171775.1). NCBI lineage: Eukaryota > Metazoa > Chordata > Amphibia > Anura > Ranidae > Rana > Rana temporaria. The sequence goes on along the minus strand of NC_053492.1, from coordinate 131,898,099 downwards.
GAGTAAACTAAGTACATTTGCAGACTATTAGTTGTAATTTTCTTATTCCATGCTTAGGGATATTTACCCTTGGTACAATAGGACAACCAGGTGAGGACCTCTTCTTTTTTTTGTGCAGTTTTGGGAAAGTGTAAAAAGCAGTCGTATTGGGGTTGATTTACTAAAACTGGAGCGTGCAAAATCTGGTGCAGCTCTGCATAGAAACCATCCAGCTTCCAGTTTTTTTTTGCTCAAAGCTTAATTAAACAAGTTGAAGTTAGAAGCTGATTGGCTCACGGGGACTAGCGACCGGAGATGACGTGGTGCACGTGAAGCACGCACGTCGGAGGGAGGAGCGGCCCACGATACGGATCTGACCCGGAGGAGGATGGAGGGACCTAGACCCGGCGGCGCTCCAGAGGCAGCGATCGCGCTGCAGCGAGGGATCTCACCGCGGGGCTAGCTCCCCCATTGCGGAAAAAGACCAGCATCCGCCGCCTTCCGATGGCCCCGCACTCTCCGGCCCCCCCTCGTGCCGCTCTGGGAGTCAGCTGTTAAGGTACAGGACGAATTGAACAGAAGGAGGCTCCCACTTGCGGCGCTCCTGCCTGCCTCCCACCCCCCCCTACTGTTTGGTGGTGAGCCCAGGACATCCCATTAGATCAGGTAATATGGACCCTTTTTTATTTTCTTCCTCTCTCCATAAGACTACACCATGGTAACCTTTGGAGCATGGATCAATGCACTGACAGCAGGGGACAGGTAATGATAAGTTGCATCTCCTATGGCAAACGGCCACTCTGCATGTGTGTAAATTAACTGTATTCTTAGAGACCCTGCATTGGTAAAGCATAAATCAGAGGAAGAAATCAATGATAAGGACGATTTGAGGAACCGCTTATGCCCTATAAAGATTATAGGGATCTTTGCAGGGTCGCTATAGCTTCCTGGCGTTTTCCTTGTTTTTTTTCTCTTTCCCCCTCAAAGCTATTCACATGTGAACTCAAGTATCCAAAGCGCATGGGTCTATACTTTAAACACTGTGGATATTGATGCAGGTTAGAGTGTGGAAGCATATTGACATTTCAGAGACACTATCTCTCCCTGCAAACCATAATTAATTTGGTGAGGAGTGACGCCCCGGAGTATGGGTCCGAGTCAGGGAATTCCATACAAATTGCATTAACTCTAAATAATAAGGCTGGCTATCAACCCAAAAAAAAAAAAAGGAGAAATACACGGATACCAAAAGTAATTGGGTTAGTTTCTTAAAAGACTTTCGCTCCCACCCTTATAAAGGGCAGCTAAATTACGGGGAGGCTGAACGGAAACCTCAGCAGAAAAATCCACGAAGTTTTACTCCCCAGGTTTAACCTGGCTCATAGGACAGGTTTATTATACCGGCCCAAGGTATCAAAAATCTGAGAAGCGGAGCGCAACCCCAGGGGGATTGCGTCTAATACGCCCCACTATACTCAGGAGGAGCACTAACCCCCCAAAAAAAAAAACAACAAAAAAAAAAGAGGGGAAGAAGGGGACACAAACTTAACCCCCCTCCCCCTTTTTGGGAGGACGGCGGCTCAAAAACCACTAGGTGTTTCTAAGTGGAGAATCCCTAAAGAAAAAGTCCCCAATCGGACAGGGGTGCAACACTTCCTAAAATAGAGAGAGGCTGATCCGCCTCCCCCAGGTATATCTTAGGGTATCGGGTTAATCCCCGGAACCCCTAAAAAACTTTCGGAAATGTCAGGTGGTAACTTCTGATTAGGGGGAGGAAAAAAAAAAAAGGGAGAAGAAAAACCTTCAACCTCTCCCCCCCTTTTAGGAAATCACGCCATAGCGAGATACAAAAATTGTGCGGTTTCGGCAAAAAAAAAAAAAAAAAAAAAGGGGGGGTGTTAGGCCCCTCATTTAATGCTCAAACTGGGGAAGCGCATCAGAGCGACAAAAAAACACAAAATGAACAGATCAACAAGGGGGGCTGCTTCGAAAGCCCCAAAGGATATTCCCTCTCCAACTACGATTAGACACTACATGACCCCGGGCACAAAGAGCCCAGGCACGATTAAAAAAACAGAAAAAACGGGGGTAAACAAAAAGGGAGGAGTGGGGGCAGCAAATCTGACATCTGATACTTTAACAGAACTGGATCAGGTAGCTAGCCAAGTAGAAGAACAGAGCTCGGACTCTCACATCCCAACCACGGGAGAAATGGCGGCAATGTTAATGAGATTGGAGAACGTTATAAAAGAGGAAATCAGTACATTAAGAACGGACTTATTCCACATGCTGGAACGGGTAGAGGAAGCGGAGAAAAAAATAGAAAAGCAGGACCAGGATTTAAATGAACTGAGGACTCAGCACCTGACTATGAAACAAAATCAGAGATGGCTGCAATATCGTCTCGAAGATCAAGAGAACCGCAATAGAAGGCAAAATTTAAGATTACGATCTGTAAAGGAGGAGAAGGGCGAAGACCTGAGGAAAATCCTCGAAGATTTGTTCCTCCCCCTCCTCGATAATGGCTCGGAGGGCCCTCTTAGAATAGAACGGGTCCATCGTGTGGGGAAGACGAGGGAGGGAGGAGGGAATTGGCATAGGGACATAATTGTGAGGTTCAGACATTTTGAAGATAAAGAGACAATTTGGTTAAAACTGAGAAGAAAACCTCCCTTATCTTACGACGGCAGGGAGATTCAGATCTTCACGGATCTGGCCTGGGAAACCCTAGCCAGAAGAAGACACCTAAAACCCCTCCTGGAACAGATGCGTCAACTCAATATAAGCTACCAATGGGGCTTTCCGGCCTGTTTGATAGGCCATAAAGAGGGAGTGTCAGCGAAATTAATATTTCCCGAAGAACTCTCAGGGTTCTGCCGTAAACTGGACATGCCGGTCATAGAAATACCAGGATGGGTGGAATAGCGGTCAGATAACAGCCCGCCCTTTGGGGCGGTTGCGGGTGGGGCGGCCGGACAGGATGGGGAGAGGGAGGGAGGAAGGGCTGGGGGGCGATTAGAGAAGGGCATAAGGAGGGCAGATCCGTAACTCCTCCCATATAAGAACTAGTCCTGTGAGAACAGGAGGGAGGGGCGTGGGGTGTAACACCTCATCCACAAGAACCGATGGGTAGGGGATACCAAAGATCCCTACGGTTCAGGGGTGAAGATCTGGCTTGGGTAGGGGTGGGTGAGGGGGGAGGGGGAGGGGGGTGGGAAGGGTATCATGGCTCCCAGGAATCTTCCGGAAAAGTCCCGTGCATTTAAGGAGGCGACTTGGTTATCGGAAATGACAGAAGTAAAATTTTTATCCTATAACGTAAAGGGATTAAACTCAGTAGGTAAAAGATTAAAGGTCCTAGCAGAGATTGAACAACTTAGAGCTGATGTAGTGTTTATTCAAGAAACGCACTTGACCATGGAAGCTAATATCAAGCTCTACTCCCCGGCGTACCCTACTTGGGTTTACGGCGATTCCATCTCAAAACGCGCAAGGGGAGTAGCGATTGGGTTTACAAGAGGGTTTGGGTTTACCTTGGAGGCAAGGATGACTGACCCAGAAGGGAGATTCCTGTTCCTTAAAATAAGGATTGAAAATATTATTTACACCTTAGCCAACATTTATGCCCCTAACGTGCATCCAACCCAATATTTAAATAAAATTCTGGGAAAATTGAACAACTTTGCCGAGGGATTTATAATCCTGATGGGCGATTTAAATTTTGTTTTAAATCCAACGGAAGATCGCACGTTCTGTGGGAGGGAGACAAAAAATGTGCATCTACAGAGAATTAAACATAAGCTCCAGGAATGCCAACTAGTGGATGTCTGGCGGACTAAACATCCAAATGAGCATGATTACACATTTTTCTCCCCCCCCCACGGAACGTACTCCAGGATCGACTACATCCTAGCGGACCACAGGTTGATCGACGCTATTATTGAGACAGAAATTGGAATTATGACTGTATCGGACCATGCCCCGGTCTCGATGAAAATTATACTAGCTGTACAAAGGAGACAGCGGCCGACGTGGCGCCTGGATGATAGCCTGATCCACGATGAGGGAGGGGGAAGCAGGGTAGAGGCAGAATTAAAACAATTTTTCCTCACAAATGACACAGAGGGGATTACCAGTGCAACCCTGTGGGAGACGCACAAAGCTTTTATCAGAGGGATCCTAATTGCAGAGGGCGCAAAAAAAAAAAAAGAGAGAAAAAGTAATGCTTCCACCCTGAGGAAAGAGATAGAGACGCTAGAACGGGAACACAAAGTGCTGAGAGCAAAAGTGACTTATCATAACTTAATTTTAAAAAGAGACGCACTCAAGGAGATCTTGGAACAAGAAGCAAGGTACAAATTAAACTGCATTTCCAAAGAGAGGTATATATGGGGAAACAAACCAAGCAAACTTCTAGCTAAAATGGCCCAAAAAAAGAAAGCCAGGAACTATATTGAGAAAATTAAAGGTAAAGACGGGAAACTGGTTTATGCAACCTCCGAAATCGCGGATACATTCAAAAAATACTACGAGGACTTATACACAATAAAACACACAGGTTGGCAGGTAGGGGAAAGGGAGGAGGAGACCCGAGAGTTTCTCGATAACGCAGGACTTTCTAGATTGGAGGAGATGGAAAGCTTGACCATGGATCGACCCATAACTGAGGAAGAAATAAAAAGGGCCATAAATTCCACCACTGGTGGAAAGAGTCCGGGGCCAGATGGGTTTTCCACCTTTTATTATAAAAGATTTAGTAACATCCTGATACCGAGACTCTGTAAATATTTCAATGGATTGGGGTCGGAATTTGAAACTAGTAGCGGGGCCATAGCGGCTGTGGTGGCAATAATCTTGAAGGAAGGCAAGGATAGCTCTCTATGCTCGGGATACAGACCTATCTCTCTGTTAAATACAGACATCAAACTTTTCGCGAAAATTCTGGCGTGCCGCCTGAAAGGGGTCATGCATTTATTGGTGCACCCCGACCAGGTAGGCTTTGTGCCCAATAGAGAGGGTAAAGACAACAGCCTAAGGGCAATTCTTCTGCTTCAGACCATAAGGCAGAACGAGCCCCCAGGTCTATTCCTGTCAGTCGATGCTGAAAAAGCATTCGACAGGGTAGACTGGGGGCTCATGATGGAAACTCTCACCGTCATGGGAATAGGAAACAGGATGTCCCGCTGGATCAAAACACTATATCACCACCCCACCGCGCAAATAAAAATCAATGGCACACTATCGGAACCCTTCGAGATGAAAAACGGGACGAGACAGGGGTGCCCATTGTCGCCCCTCCTCTTTATTCTATCCCTTGAGCCGCTGCTGGCCACTATTCGTAATGACCCAGACATCAACGGAGTGAGAGTAGAGGGGGAAGAACACAAACTATCGGCTTTTGCCGATGACATCTTATTTTACGTAACTAACCCAGTCAAATCTATCCCCAAGCTTTCTAGAGTCATGCAACAATATGGCGCTATCTCCAACTTTAAAATTAACGTAACCAAATCTGAGATCCTGAACATTAATTTAAATAAAAGAGAGGTATATTCAGTTAAGGAAGTATGCGCGTTCCCATGGACTAAAGAACTTAAGTACCTAGGAATAAAACTTGCCAATACAACACAGAAGATGTATAAAATAAACTATATTCCTTTATTAAATGAGATCAAGAATGAATTAAAAAGAACGATCAATAAACCTATATCATGGATAGGACGCATAAACATGTTGAAGATGGTGGTAGTTCCTAAAATTCTCTATAAATTCTTATTAGTCCCAATTGCTCTTCCCCAGCAATATCTGAGAATTCTTAACACTTTATTATTAAATTACGTTTGGAAAAATAAAAAGCATAGAATATCCCTCTCCATAATAAAACAGGGCAAGCCACTCGGCGGTCTGGCAGCCCCGGATATCAAAAGTTACTACAAGGCGGCGGTCTTATCGCGTGCGGTAGAGTGGGCTAGGGACAGGACAGATAAAAGGTGGGTGCAAATTGAGAAAGCGTTAACTAATAAATATTTGAATAATATTATTTGGATCCCTGCACAACACAGAGCACTAGATCACAAAACACATGACATAACACGGGACACTTTAAGAATGTGGGATAGGATGCAGGCACAATTAGAAGGGAAATTTAACTCCCCTTTAATGAATCTAAAAGAAAACCCTTATTTCCCACCTGGGGAAAAAAAAATAGGAGGGAACTGGATAAGGAGAGACACAGTGCACTTGGGGGATATTATTAAAAACGGTGAGATAATGACCTACGAAGATTTGAAAGCCAAAACGGACTTTTGGAATCTTGATAGGTGGCATTACTACCAGTTGATCCACTTTGTACGGCACCTCCCCCGCCCATTACGGACGGAGGCGGAGCTGACTTCACTCGAGAAAATTTGTAAATCTAAGAATTCTAAGGGCACAATCACTAAACTGTACGGGTTATTGGTTAAGATAGGAACACGGGATGAAGCACCTTTTATAGATAAATGGGAAAGAGAGTTAGGGATCACGAGGGGGATAAATACTGTTCAGAGGATTATGAAATTAACCCACTCATCGGCAATAGATATACGTACAGCTGAAGCAAATTATAAGTGCCTCTCAGGATGGTATATCACCCCGGACAAAGCAAATAAATTTAAAGCAGGTCAGTCCGCAGACTGCTGGAGGGGCTGCCAGGAAAGAGGTACGATGGCACATCTATGGTGGTTATGCCCCAAGATCCAAACATATTGGGACATAATATTGAGACAAATAAAGATTATCACGGGAGAGGAGATCAAGAAAGACCCATGGGTCGTCCTCTTTCATGGCAGTCAAGAGGGCGTAAAAAAATACAAGCAGTCCCTAATCCCCCACCTCCTAAATGCAGCCAAGAGACTTATACCTAAGAAGTGGCAGGAGACGGAAAGCCCACATATTTGGAGTTGGATAGACGCAGTGGAGGAAACGTATAGATTAGAAGAACTTAAGGATAGTTATTTGGAGAGGAACAGTGAACATAGGGAGAAATGGGGTAAATGGAAGGAATACAAAAAAACATGGAGTTATGCAGAGAGAGTAAGGGTCTGATCGACGTTAGATATATGCAATGGATATCGCAAAAATCCCTATCCCCTGTCATTCTAAAGTGAGACTTATATACCTCCGTCCCCTTCCGGCTTTCTTTTACTCTTAGTATACCTCTTCTCTTCCTTTTCCCTAGTTATCTCTAGCCGAACAGCTGACGCCAAGTCTCTTTCGAAGCCTTCTTCTTCTTCTTACCACTTCTTTTTTTTTTTTATATCTTTTACCAGGGACAAACGGGAGATCCCTGGGAGCCATGAGGGGAGGGAGGGTGGGTGTTAATCAATTAAATAAAAAAAAAAAAAAAAAAAAATATATATAGATAAGTGTATATGTAGGTATGTGTATGTGTATGTATATGTATGTATATATATATATATGTATATATATATATATATGAGTGTCTTTCTTGTTCGAGACTAATTTAGTCGCGACCAGACAATACGGTGCGCTGGGGGAAAAACAGCTGGGTCGTGATCTGGTCGCCCCTATAGAGGGTCGGCATTTATACTGCATGTACACAGATATATACATTTAAGGAATACTTAAAAAGAGAAAGACAGCATACAGGAAAGATACCACTCATGATGCAAACTCAAATAGAGACGAAAGAAGCAACAAATCATGAGCGAGTCTCTAGAATTTGGTAAAAAGCTGAGGTGGAAAAAAAAAAAAAAAAAAAAAAAAAAAGAAGCTGATTGGCTACCACACACAACTGCAACCGATTTTGCACTCGCCAGCTTTAGTAAATGAACCCCATTATATTTATCCACTTTAAATATATGTATTCTTTTCCATGGAAAGACCGTCAGTATATCAACATTTTCATTTTCTGTTAAAAGTTTTAACAATTTCCAGGAATGGATTGCCTGGAAGTATTTTATAGGAGGCACAATTGCCTTAAAATGTGAAATACATAATGATCCTTGGTTTACAGTACTACATTTCCCAATTTGTACTGGGTTTTTTAACCATTACATTCTATTGTTTTCAATTCTTCAATTGTTTTTCTTTCTATTTTCAACATATTACCCCTAGCAGTTGATGACTAGTGTTCCAGATTATGTTGGATGAATTTAAAGAAAACATATTATTCATTTTTAATTGTGGGTTACTTTAAAGTATTAATAATTAATAAATATCCATTTTGTATACTGATTTTTATTTGCTCATTTTCCCATTTCTCTTTGTGTTTTCTATAAACTAGATACTATGGCAATGAACCACACCAAAATCTGTGGAAATTGGATCATAGCCCAAAAGTCCTTAATGCATTATGAATCAGTAAGAAAAATAGTTAGTGTGGAGGCCTACCAAGAAGATGAGAGCTAGACCATCAGAGAAACTTTGAGATCTTTGAAGGACTATTTATACCTATCCACTATGGTACATTGGGGTAATACAATGCACCAGAACCGTTTGGTGTAATATAACCCCAACAAGCCTATAGCTTATTAAGTGATACAAGAGTAGTGCAGATTCTACCTTTCCCTTCTGCATCCTAATATTGGCAGATTGTTGATCACCAAGATATAAATATTTCGTACAGAAATTGCACATTTTGGGCCAAATTCCCAAAAACCTAGCCTAACTTAACTTTCAGCAGTTAAGTTACACAGGCGTTAAATTTCTACCTAAGTGCCCGATCTTCAAAGTACTTACCTAGAAATTACACGCCGTGTAACTTAAGTGCCTCCGTCGCAAGGCGGTCCTCCTCTCCGGGGGGCGATTACAATTTAAATGAGGCGCGCTCCCGCGCCGGCCGTACTGCGCATGCGTGTGACGTAATTTTCCCGACGTGCAGCGCGCGAACGTAATTTACGCCGGGCTTTGTGGATTGCGACGGGACAATAAAGTTGCGACGGGTGAAAAAAAAAATACGCGCCGGGAAAAAAAATTCAAATTTAAAAAAAAAACGCGGCGATCGAAAAAAAGGTCTGGTTTTACATGGTGGACTAAATTTCCACATTGTAAAACCAGCCCTAATTTTGCGCAAGCAAATCGGAACTTACGCAGAAACCACAATGCTTAAAAGCTTTGTGGATCTGCTTAAGTCCTCATTTGCATACGCAAAGCGGCATTTCAATGAGAAATGCCCCCAGCGGCGGATGCGGTACTGCATCCTTAGATCTGACAGTGTAAGTGTCTTACACATGTCAGATCTTCTGCCTAACTTTGGAAAAATCCTTTTGAGGATCGTTTCCAAAGTTAGGCACAGAGATACGCAGGCTGAACAGCAGTTCCGCCTGCGTATCTCTTTTGAAGATTTGGCCCCATAATCCAAGGGTTGGTACTGGTAATAGTTTTAAAAATAAAAATAAAATCACTTGGATGTAAGATCAAGACCTACCAAGCAATTAATTCCTCATAAACATAAGCTGCCTATAAAGTCATGATTTCTGATATTTACTCAGTATAACTTTTACATAACACCTTGTAAATTGTAATATGAATGCATTAAAGCTAGAAAAAGCTTACTCAGTATAACTTTTATATAACATCCCGTAAATTGTGATATGAATGTATTTAAAGTTATAAAAAGCTTGTAAAGTATTAAAAACATGAACAATTCAGGAAAAGAATGCCATTCTTTGTATTAGTTATGTTGTAAGATGAAGGTCATGGTATGCCGAGGTGACATTGTTCTGCAAAAAAACTGTGTTAATGTTTTTGCTTCCAGCTACACTGAATGGATCTAAATTATAACTAGATTTAGTGGCCCCTTAGGGCCAGATTATATGATGCCAAGACAGCGTCTATCATGCTTTATTACCATGGAATCGAAGACTGGAGAAAGAGGTTTTATTAGGGATGTTAGGACAGGGCTGTTTCTTTTTACAACTGTCTGAACAGATACTCAGTATTTATTGTTACACTTTGTTATGGAAGTGCTGGAATATATCCACAGTTACCGTATAATGAATGATCCATATTTATTACAGAATGGAACAGGCCAATCTACAGGTGCTTTTAATTTGAGCCAACTCAAAGCTGTATAAAGCACACAGAAAGTTGTCAGGAAAAAAAGTTTGATTTATAAAAGCTGGAATTACTAGAAAATAATGGTGCTGACAGTATGTTGGCTGTCAATGCCAAGAAACACAGTATTGGTTATTTTTGGCTTGGAGGTTTTTGAAGCTAAACATTTTTGAAGCTAAAAATTGTAAAAAAAAAAGGTGTACTCCCATAACTGTAGATCGCCAACCTTAACCGGCCACCTCACAATTAACCATTCTCCTACCTGATTACTAGACTTTAACCTAACTATCAGTACCAAGATAAGGACATACAGTCCCCACGGTAAAGATTCCAAGCCACCACTCACCCAACCCCACCCCCTCTGGTTTATCGCTTATGAATCTATGTCTATTCAAAACAAAAGAAAAATATTGAATCATAAAAAAAAAAAGATAAACTAAGTCAAAACAGAATTCAATCACAGCTACCTCCCTTCCCCCACACCTCGGCCCTGAGTGTATACATTTATTACATGAGCAGAGTAGTATATGTGTACATGTTTATGAAAGCAGTTCCTACATTACATTTGTAGTACAACCAGGATGAACTTGTATCATGTGTATTCATATATAACACAGGGGGCTTTGACATACACTAGGGTCTTTGGTGGGGGAAGAGGCAACTGTGGGAGAGGGAGTCTCTGGAGGTGCTTGGGGTCTTTACAGGGGCACTGCAGGGGCTGGGGGCACTGTGAGACACTGTTGAAGGTTGGGAGCACTATGGGGAGCTGGAGACTGCAGCAGGGTGGGGGTGCAGGGGTTCTGAAACTGTCTAGAAGGTTGCCAGTGGGCTGGGGAGGGACAGTTGGAGTTGAATGCAGCAGGTATTTAATTTTCCCCTTCCCCAACTGAATTCAGACCTACTATCAGGTCAGGCACTGAGGTTTGTACCTCAGGTGATTACTAGGGAGAAGTCCCCCTTCCCCTATGAAAACACTAACACTGTGTCTGGGGTAGCTGCCCCATTTAACATTTGTTTAAAAATAAACTCTACAGATCACCTTGACTTTTCTAAAAATGCCAAACATTTAAATTCACATTGCTTCCCCTTAAGCATGCAGATAAAGGCAGCACTTATGTTTCTATACAGATTCCCTTGGACATATTTGTTTTCTAATTCATGTGATTAACTTGCTGCTTTTATCAGAAACCTTTCTTCTACCTCAACACTGGAACTGATCAGACTGTAGCTTGCCGACCCTTTAAATTAGCATTCAGGAAGTATGACATAATTAGTATGAGTATGACAAGGAAGACTTTGCTATTGGGTTTTCTAAAGGCTTTGCATTGTATTTTACTAACTTAGAGATCAGATTTGCTCATCGTATATAAGAAGTAGAAAAGAAAATCTGCATTCGACACAATGTAGAACTCAAAGGCTATTTAGAATACGTGTTTTCAACAGTTTGATTTGAATGAATCCCAACTAACCATTGTACTAAAGTATCAACTTCTGGAAAGCAATATTCCTAACATTCCAGTTCTACTTTTTTATATTAAAGGCATTTAAGGTCACCATTCTATAGCTAGAATTGTGTTAGCAGCTATGAAAACAGAATGCACAAACGGGAGCATTAGCAACAGGAATTATTTAAAGTAATTAATTCCCACATTCCTGGTGCCTTAGTTAATGAAGGTTCAAAAGCAGTCATCCATCCTGCTATTGTTTTTATTTTTAACAACAGCTCCTACCAAGGACATTTTAACAATTACAAAATTCAGTTTAAGAGAATTGCATAAGATAAATTAAGTTGCAGAAGAACATTATGCATAAATCCACTTTTCAGTACATGGAACACTTTTAGACTTTTCATTGAGATGATATATAATAGGCTTTCTTAATTAAACCTAGAGATTTGTTTTATACTGAAATGGGATTGTAACAATAAGACCTAATGTTTCCCAAAAGCTGCATTGCATTAAAGTGATAGGATAGCCATAGACATTAGATGATTGTTTCCCAACCCTGACAATTTTGGCACGATCAAGTGACATTTTTGATGTTTGTTGTTGACATCAACTTCTGGTAGACACCCTTGCCTGAAAGATCTTCCTAGTAAATACCCTTGTCTGATATTTTGGTGAAAAGGGGGGAACGGGTATGTTACCTGGATTGGAACTTTGTCTATCGCTACTCCAAGACTGAAAGGCATTTTGAGAGTGTTTACTTTTCAAACACAAGACTATTTGAAGGTTATGAATGTGTTTGCCTTATACAGTAGTTCACAGCAGAATGAATGATGCAGTGTCAGCTACTATAGGCAGTAGCCACATACAATTGGCATCCAATTAGCTTCTGGTTTTAAATTATTTGTTGGATCAATGTTACATATGATTTAGGCATTTTATTAAACTACTTCAAACTCATTTAGTGCATTTTTTTTATTTTTTATTTAGGATTAGACAGTGTTTTTAATTTTTAAGGAAGTAGATAAAGTTCAACAAAAACCAAACTTGACATGTTAATGTTTGGGTGAATGCAGGTGCTTTAAATCACACTACAGCTTATTTTGCCTATTTGAAGACTGCATTGATAAGATTTGTTTGTGTCTCCCCCTCTCACAAGACCCAAGACTAAAATGAAGGTGACACTCTCTCTCAGCTCAAGTCCTTGGGTATTTCTTTATTCTGCATTATGGAGAATCCATTGGGAAGGTGTAACACTGTCATTTGGCTGAACTCAAATTCACATTTTGCAGTCTTACAATGCAATCATACAGCTATAAAATATGTATTCACACCCACTGAATCAAGCAACATATGTATGCTATTAATAGAATATCTGTGACATATTGCTAAGATCTATCTATCTTTTAAATATATATTTTTTTTATATATGGAAAAAATATCAGCGTATGCACATATGGTTTATGCTACAGAGGAGCATTAGACATTTAGAAGTAAAGCTATAATGCCTTTAAAGGATATTCATTGGTAAATCATTAAAGAAAATGCTTCAAACCACTGTAATTTTGTTGTTGTTATATTATTGGGGAGATTTCAGTACACTTCTGTTCCATAGACACAACAGGAAGAGAGAGTACATCTTTGAAAACAAAGGTACTATCTTCCCTTAGTCAGTTATCACCAGTAAATAATGTGTCCTTATTGGATGTTTCCCCCTGACCTCCTGTTTCTTTGACAATTGTAAAATTGGGGATTTCCAACCCTCCTCTGTCCCAGAAATAATGTTTGCCAAAAACAGTAGAGAAGGTGAATCTCTCCATCAGGGACACAGACGGCAATAAAAACCTGGTTCTAACTCTTCCATAACAAATCCAAAACTATGTAACCAGCAGGTGCTACTAAAGTGCCCATTGGTTGTCTGACAGCTGTCATCTCACAGAAATAGGAAGGGATGTTTCATCCATTCCTCTCCCTTTGCTGTTCCCCGACGCCCAATCTCCTACACATTACAAGCACAACATGGATCTTTACCACAGCTGAGCGGCCTGTTATGCAGCCCAATCAGCTCCTTTCCCAGCAATAACAGATTATTTGAGTGTAACTTGCTGAATTAGCACATGTGCAGTATAAAGAATTTGGGATAGAGGGTCACTTACTACTAATCTTTGAACACTGTGTCACTTCTGATTTCTAAACTCTGCATCACTCACTACTGACCACTGAACTCTACGTCACTTACTCTTGACCCCTGAACTTTCTCACACTTACTCCTGACCTCTGAACTCTGCCTTACTTACTGCTGACCTGTAAACTCTGCATCACCTACAACTGGCCACTGAAATCTGTGTCAATGAAGCCCTGCACTTTGCTTCCCTTTAAGCCATAGCACAATAAAAGCATCCAGTGGCATAGCTAGCACATCTGGCACCTGTGGCTGGACATTTTTTTGCACTCACCCAAAGAAAAATTGTATGTGGCAATATAGCGGCGCCATGCAAACACTTTGGGTGTGGTCAGATTGCATCAACAGTGGGAGGAGCTTAAATTGTCATATGCTTTAATAGCTGTACAACAAGAGAGTATGTAGCAGACAGTACAAACCTCAGTGCATACATTTTAATTAAATACAATTGTTCTATTGCATATCCTTTATTACACACAGCTAACCTTAAAGTGATATTAAAGTCTTGTTTTTTTTGGAGATGACGGAGTGAGCAAGTGACGTGTGTGGGCGGGCTCTGCTGCGGCTGTTGCTGCCCATATGAGCTACTAGCCTCTCTCTCCCCCACTGACAGCTCCCCCTCTTCAGCCCCGGATCTAGCAGCTTACGAGGCTACAACGAGCAGCGGTGAACGTCCGGTCAGTGTGGACAGCAGAGCTGAGCTAAAGGAGAGCGGTAGTAAGACTCCAGCTGGCGTCCTTTCTAGTCTCTCTGAGATAAGGCATACTCGCACACCTGCATACCTCCGGATGTGATCCCTCAGACTTGCGGTGCATGGCACAGCACTGAATCCTGCTATTAGAACTGAATTCCAGCATCTCTGGCACCCCGGATATGTGGCTCCCCCCCTCCTTGCTGGCTCTCCTGAACTCTTTTGAATATTATTCCAGCTGATATATGTGGGGAGGAAAGAAGGAAAGAAGGAAGACAGCAAAAAAGTAGGATTTGGATTTGTTACTTGCTTACTTTAATATATATTTTTATGCCAATTCCTTACTGAATAAGCATCAGGAGAATGGGGATGTTGCTGGAGTGAAAAATAGAATAAGAACATTTATGCGGGGAAGCTGCGTTAAGTCACAAATTCCCCTAAGAAGGAGGAGATTTTGTTAAAAGGAGGCGGGGGAAGAGAAAAACATAGACTATACTCCTTAATAAAATTCCTATTAAAATCAGGAAGCTGAGTGGAGCCTGAATGGCTCCCAGCAAAACTAGGGGTAAAACACAGACGGTTACCCCTTGCTCCTCCCCCTTATCAAAGACAGCAAAAGGAGCAGCAAAAACATTAGCAAAGTCGCCTTTAATTGAAAAATCTCAAGTCATTGGAAAACCAGTGGAAACTCTGAATACAATGGAAAAAGAAGTAGAGCAACCCTCCTTTGTTAAAGATATCATGGAAGCAATTAAAAAAAGCAGTGAGGCTCTTACATTAAAAAATAGATGCCTTAGCAGTGGACGTTAATATAATGAGACACGAGTTTGATAAAGTACAGCAAAGAACTGCAGCAATAGAAACCCGGGTCTTAAAAATAGAAGAAAAACAAAAAATGGACAAAGGAGAATGGCATACAATGAAAAAATAAATTAAGACACTCCAAGAAAGGGCAATTGACACAGAAAGTCGATTAAGAAGAAACAACGTGCGGATTTTAGGACTACTGGAGGGAGCAGAAGGGGATAATCCTGGAGAGTTTTCAGAAAAATTATTAACGGACATTTTGGGCCTGATTGACGTCTGTTGAATATCTTCCTATGGCGCATAAAGCGTGTCACCAGTTTTCCGTAAATAGCCGACCTGCGAGTTGGCTCTATATGGCGCCTGCGCAGTCAGCTCTACATGGCGGGCGCAGGCGCCGTATAGCGCCAACTCACATGTCAGCTATTTACGGAAAACTGGTGACGCGCTTTATGTGTCATGGGAAGATTTTCACCAGACGTCAATCAGCTAAGCTTTCATAGGAATGCCCAGTCCCGCGGGAATCAGAACCCGGAAGCCTGGGCGAAATAAACAATTAAACGGTATGTACAGAGAAAAAAAGAAAAATACTAGCATACTTTACATGTCGTTAGTATGCTGGATGTAATGTTAGAAGTTTTTTTTAGGGTGAACCTCCACTTTTTTTTTGGGGGGGGGGGGCTTTTTTTTTTTTGGATGGGAGGTTCCATTTGAGATAATAACACTGGTATAATTACTGTATGTGGAATATGGCACTATAAATGACACGTGGAAATATATCGTTTGAGGATGTAGGATGATTCATAAAGAAAGGTGGCGGTGGAGTTTTTTTTTTTTTTGGGGATGAGACACAGAGTATAATGAGAGAATAATGGTTGTATGTGCGATAAGACACTATGGAATGGCACGTGGTAAAATACTATATGGAGTAAGGGGAAGAGGGTAGCAGATGGGTAAATATGATGAGTGGGGCTGAGGGGGGGGGATGTGGGAAGTGGGATGCGTGGGGTGTTTTTTTTATTTTATTATTATTACTAGGAGGACCCCAAATAAATTATTGAATTAATAGATGGTGAGGGAAAGGGAGGAAGAGAAGAGGGAAAAGGAGAAAAGGGTTATATGGAAACTTATCTGTTAGTAGTTAACTGGGGAAGCTAGAGATTGTAGGAAAAAGGGAGTAAAATGATTAAGATAGGATGTACATAAGATATATAGCAACAAGCCCGCTACACAATGGAATGGAAGAGGGGTTGTGTGACCTATTTGTAGTTTTTGGGATTAGGGTGGGGTAGGATGAATACTGGGTATGGGATAGATACCATGGTCAGTAAAAAAGGGGATAGAAGAAGTCCTCCTCCACTCCCATCCAGGAATGGATAGGTGTGTATACAAGAGATGGGAGTGGAGAGGAACAGGGTAGGAGGGGTGGAGGGAGATGAAGTGAATGTGAGGGGGAAGTATATATGGGTTTTTCAATGGTGTGGTTTAAATACCCTATGGATTCTCCCCAATAAAATTGACAAGCATAGGATATGGTGGAAGGATATATTCCTTCCAGACTGTAGATATAATGTTGGATAAAAAAAAGAATTGCTATTCAGTACTATCCTGGAATGTTCGGGGACTAAATTCAAAATACAAACGAGCACTTATGTTCCAATATATAAGAAAATATTCCCCCCAATTGATTATACTACAGGAGACACATTTAATGGGAAAAAATTATTAACGCTGAAAAAAGCTTGGATACAAAAAACATATCATTCCACATATTCCTCTTATGCAAGAGGGGTACCGGTCTTGGTAAATAAATCCTTCCCTGGAGAAATAGAAAATACCTCTATAGATATAAATGGAAAATATGTTATTATGTTTTATAAGATTGGACAACAGAGGTATATTACAGTGGCAGTATACAGTATATTCCACCTCTGTTTTCAGTGGGGGTATTGAGTGAAATAATGGAAAAAATCATTCAATATCTTCCAGTGAAGCTATTATTTATTGGAGACTTTTTAACGTGGTTTTATCACTGGAGTTTGACAGGCCAAGACCCCCCAAACGACATTCAGCAGATTTGTATAACTGGGCACAGGAGATGGGGGTAACAGAGATTTGGAGATGGAGGAACCCTGGAAAAATATTGTATTCTTGTTTTTCCACCTCATATAAAACAGCGTCTAGAATAGACTTAGCATTTGCGGACGCTACAATGTTAGCAGACATCGTGGAAGCCACATATCTTCCGAGTGGTCTTTCAGATCACGCTCCCCTATTTCTGTCTATACGCATCCCTACTTTGAGAAATGCATCCCTGTGGAGATTAACTCCGCAATGAGTGGTACATCCGGAAATAGATGAGAAAATGACATCAATAATAACGGAATATTGGGAGAACAATGCGTAAACATCCTCGGTGGACATTGTTTGGGATGCGTTTAAAGCATATATACGAGGACAGTATATATCAAATATTTCTGTGGTTAATAAAAGACAAATGGCTAGGATACAGGAACTGCAGTTTCAGATAGAGTATCAGAAGGAAAAATATGGGCAAGATCCTAATTGTATTAACTTTGACCTAATGATGGCCGCACAAAGAGATTTACATCTACATGTGGAGGAAATAACAAAATTAGAGTTGTATAGAAATAGACAGAATATATTTGAGCAGGGAGACAAAGGTGGGAGATTTTTGGCTAGACTAGCACAACAAGAATATCAAGCCATAACCATATCAGAAATAGAGACCTTAAATGGACAGAGAGTAAAAGAACCCAAAGAAATATTGGAGTCTTTTAGAGAGTATTATAGTTTGTTATATGCCTTCTCTCTCCCCTCCGACTTCCACCTGGAGGATATGACGGATATCTTGGACCGGGTAGCTCTCGGGTGGTTGTCGGACGGAGAAAGAAGGGTATTGGTTGGCCCTATTACAACTGAGGAGATTATGGAGGTTATACGTACATTTCCGGGAGAAAAGACACCGGGTCCAGATGGAACTATGCGCATCATATAGGCCAATAGCATTATTAAATATTGATCTTAAAATACTGATTAAGTTATTAAAATTAAGACTACAACCCTTGTTGAGAAATATTATAGATGCAGATCAGACAGGATTTATGTCACAGAGAACAACAGATGTTAACATACGTAGGCTCTATACAAATATACATAGCCATCATATTCAAGAGGGATCCAGGACGGTGGCCTCGTTGGATACAGAGAAGGCCTTCGATACAACCGAATGGCCTTTTCTGTGGGAAATACTTAGAAGGATGGGGATTCCATTAGTATTTATTTAAGTGGATCCAAACAATATATGGGAGACACATGTCAGCTGTTAAATTGGGAGGAAAATTATTGTTTCCTTTTCAGTTGCACAGAGGTACGAGGCAGGGCTGCCCCTTTTCTCCAGCACTATTTGCAATAGCGATAGAACCACTGGCAGAGGCCCTGAGGCCAAATATTCAGGGACTGCATGTGGGGGGGCTGGATGAGAGAGTAGCCCTATACGCAGATGATATGCTGCAGGACCATCTTTAAATGGAGCTTTAGAATTACTAATACTTTTTCACTTTTCACAGGGCTTAAAGTGAATTGGGGTAAATCCCTATTGTTTCCTATTGATCAGGGAGCACAGGACACAGCAGCCCCAAATTTACCAATAAATTGGGTGAAGGAATTTAAATATCTTGGAATAATTATATCTAGACAGGTGAAGGATTTCAGAGTTATGAATCTGGATCCAGTGGTACAAGAGTTAGGAAAAACATTAAAGATATTGGAAACACTGCCCTTATTATTGGGATGAATACATTTAGTAAAGATGAAGATCTTGTCCAAATTTTTGTACATATTCAGAAACTCGCCACAATGGCTGCCAAAAACTTTTTTACACAGTTACATGGAATGCTCTCCACATTCATATGGGCAAATAAACCAGCCAGAATCAAATTAAGCACACCGGAAGTACAGGGTGGGTTGGCCTTTCCAGACTTTCTATAGGTACTATGTAGCTACACAGCTGGTGACGGTAGGGAGATAGTTGAACCCCGATGGGTTTGACTCTGCTACCATGTTGGAAGCAGAAGTGGTCCAATCAGTGGAGGCACTGCAGGGACTGCTGTATAGGGGGGATAAAAAGAGACGAGATCTAACCTCTTCAATGATAACAACAGTTAAGATATGGAAAGCTGCTATAAGAAAAGAAGGATATTCCAATACAAATTAATCCCCAAATACCCTAATGTGGAGAAACCCGGAGTTACCACATTTGGATTCTATTTAAGATCCAGGGACATGGACTAAGTATGGAATAAAAAGAATGTCACAAGTACTACAGGGGGAAAAGTTCAATACATATGAAGAATTGAGGCAGTTATGGAAGTTTCCTGAGAGTTATGCTTTTAGATATATGTAACTTATTCACGCTTTGTTTGCCCAATTCCCGGGAGGAACTCCACAATTAATGGAATTGGGTTTGGAACAAATGGTAAAAACTGGGAAAAAAAGAGATTTTTAATACAGCTTACCTGTAAAATCTTTTTCTTGGAGTACATCACGGGACACAGAGCGGCATTCATTACTATATGGGTTATATGGAGTACCTTCAGGTGTAGACACTGGCAATCTCAAACAGGAAATGCCCCTCCCTATATAACCCCCTCCCATAGGAGGAGGACCTCCGTTTTGTAGCAAGCAGTATGCCTCCCAAAATGGTCCTCAAAAAAGAGGGGTGGGAGCTCTGTGTCCCGTGATGTACTCCAAGAAAAAGATTTTACAGGTAAGCTGTATTAAAAATCTCTTTTTCTTTATCGTACATCACGGGACACAGAGCGGCATTCATTACTATATGGGATGTCCCAAAGCAATGCTTACAATGAGGGGAGGGAGAACATCTCCAAGACAAAAGGATTTAATTTAGAGATATACTCAAATCATAATAAATCCAACTTAGTTGAGAAAAATAAAATTTTTAAATTTAACTCAAACAAGAGGAGCCCCCGGAATCCGAGGGTCTCAAACTGCAGCCTGCAGCACTGCCTGCCCGAAGGCAGTATCAGTATTCCTTCTTACGTCCAACTTGTAGAATTTTGTAAACGTGTGGACAGAAGACCAGGTTGCCGCCTTGCAAACTTGAGCCATAGAGATCTGGTGGTGTGCTGCCCAGGAGGCGCCCATGGCTCTAGTAGAATGAGCCTTTAATGATACTGGAGGAGGCAACCCTTTCAAGCCGTAGGCCTGAGTGATTAATTGCTTAATCCACCTAGAAATGGTGGACTTTGCAGCTGCCTGCCCCTTCTTGGGCCCATCCGGTAGAATGAACAGCACATCTGTCTTCCGGATCTTTGTAGCTTTAAGATAGGCCTTCATGGCCCTGACAATATCCAAGGTATGCAGCAACCCTTCCTTTCTGGAAGTAGGTTTAGGGAAGAAGGATGGTAATACCAAATCCTGGTTCAAATGAAAACTGGATATGACCTTCGGAAGGAAGGAAGGATGAGGGCGGAGAACGACCCTGTCCTTATGAAAAACAAGATATGGTTCCTTACAGGATAAGGCTGCCAGCTCCGAAACTCTTCTTGCGGAAACTATGGCAACCAAAAATACTAACTTCCTTGTCAGTAGAACCAAAGGAATATCAGCCAACGGCTCAAACGGTTGTTTCTGTAAACTTGACAGAACAAGATTTAAATTCCACGGACAAAGCGGGGATTTAACTGGAGGTCTAATACGTAAGACCCCTTGAAGGAAGGTCTTAACCAGCGAGTGGGTGGCCAGCGGCCGCTGAAACCACACTGACAGAGCAGAATCTGTCCTTTGATTGTGCTTAATGCCAATCCTTTATCCACTCCTAGCTGGAGAAAACTTAATACTCTATCGATGGTAAATTTGCGAGAAAGCCATCGCTTGGACTCACACCAGCCTACATAGGCCTTCCAGACCCTGTAATAAATCACCCTAGAGACCGGTTTCCTGGCTCTGATTAGGGTAGAGATTACTTTCTGAGACAGACCTCTACCCCTGAGAATCAGGGATTCAGCTTCCAGGCCGTCAAATTTAGATGCCGTAAGGCAGGGTGGAGGATCGGACCTTGCGATAGCAGGTCTGGCCGTAGAGGAAGAGTCCACGGGTCTCCCACTACCATCCTTAAGATTAGTGAGTACCATGCTCTTCTGGGACATGCTGGAGCTACCAGGATGACTGGTATGTGCTCCACCCGGATCCTGCGCAGCAGGCGGGGTAGTAACTGGAGCGGGGGAAACGCATAAAGAAGTTTGAACTGATGCCAAGGGCAAACCAACGCATCGGTTCCGCAGGCCATCGGATCCCTTGAGCGGGACATGAACCTGTCTAGCTTCTTGTTGAGTCTCGATGCCATGATATCCACGTCCGGCACTCCCCATCTTTGGCAGAGTGCTTGAAAGACTTGTGGATGCAGAGACCATTCCCCCGGCCATAGAGTCTGGCGGCTTAAGAAGTCCGCCTGAAAGTTGTCCACTCCTGGAATGAATATTGCCGATATGCAGGGCACATGAGCCTCTGCCCATAGGAGAATCAAGCTCACCTCTCTTTGAGCGGCTTGACTCCTGGTTCCCCCTTGGTGATTTATGTATGCCACGGCCGTGGCATTGTCTGATTGAATTCTCACCGGGAACCCCTGCAATTTTGACGTCCAAGCCCTGAGGGCTAGTCGAGCAGCTCTGAGCTCCAAGATGTTGATGGGCAACTGCTTCTCTGGCTTTGCCCAAGTACCTTGGCGAGTGCAACCATCCAAAATTGCTCCCCAGCCCGTCAGGCTGGCGTCTGTGGTCACTATCTTCCAAGCCACTGGGCTGAAAGACTTCCCCTTCAGTAGATTCTGGGGGTCTAACCACCAACACAGACTTTGTCGGACTCTTGATGAGAGCGGCAACGGGATATCCAAGGCCTGTGGCCTTCTGCTCCATGCTGACAGGATGGCTGCCTGTAGGATGCGAGTGTGGCTCTGGGCGTATGGTACCGCCTCGAATGTGGCCACCATCTTGCCTAGTAACCTCATACATAGGCGAATAGTCGGTTCTTTCTTGCTTAGAACCAGTAGGATTAATTCCTTGATGGCTTTTACCTTCCTCAGAGGTAGGAACACTCCTTGTTGTTCTGTGTCTAATCTCATGCCGAGATATTCCAACTGCCTTGTGGGCTGGAAAGCTGACTTTTCTCGATTTAGGACCCAGCCGAACCTCTCGAGGTATTGGACCGTGAGGGCCACTGCTCGCTCCAAGCCGGGAGACGAGTGATCTATGACTAGGAGGTCGTCCAGGTATGCTAGGATCGTGACCCCTTGGATCCTTAGTTTGGCTAGGATTGGAGCTAGGACCTTCGTGAACACCCGGGGGGCCGTAGCCAACCCGAAGGGAAGCGCCACGAATTGGAAGTGACGCGAAGCCACCATGAAGCGTAGATATCTTTGATGTGGCTGATAAATTGGAACATGAAGGTAGGCATCCTTTATGTCTATGGACGCCATGAAGTCGTCCTTCTGGAGTGTGGCAGCTGCTGACCGCACGGATTCCATCCGAAATGAGCGGATCTTTAGATATGCATTTACCATCTTTAGGTCCAAAATTGGCCTGACATCTCCATTGGATTTTGGGATGATGAATAGGTTGGAGTAGAAACCCAGCCCCTGTTCCAGGACTGGTACCTCTACTATTACTTCCTGGGAAAGTAGATGATCTAATGCCGATCTTAATGCGGCTCCCTTTTCCGGATCGTTTGGAATCCTCGACTTCTGGAAATGAGGAGGAGGAAACCTTAGGAAATCTAATTTGTAGCCTGTGGCCACGGAAGACCGTACCCACTCGTCGGGAATGCTGGCTTCCCAAATCTCTGAAAAGAGTCGCAGCCTTCCCCCCACCTTCGTGGGTGGGGGCGCCCCTTCATAAGGTTGGCTTGGGGGCTGGTTTTGCTGGTTTGCGAAACCACTGCCTTTTGCCTCTAACAGCCTGTCCTTGTGATCTGCTGTTGAAGCCGAAGTTTGCTTTTGCAGGAGGCCGTAGATACTGCTTGGCATTAGAGGGCCCCTGCCCAGGGGAATACTGTTGTTTAAACGCAGGTCCCTGAACCTTCTTCCTGTCTTCTCCGAAGAGTCGTCCTCCATGGAAGGGGAACCCTACCAGGAGCTTCTTGCATGGGGGCTCAGCCTCCCAGCTTTTCAACCATAAGAGTCTTCTCATATGGATAAGGGATAACGATAAACGTGACGCTTGCTGGATAGAATCCTTGATTGCGTCTACCGTAAAACATATGGCCTTAGGGACATCCGAAAATTTTTCTGCCTGCTGGGCCGGAATAAGTTTAAGCATCTGCTTAAATTGATCCGATAATGCTTGAGCGACCCCAATCGCAGCCACAGCTGGCTGTACTACTGCCCCTGCAGTAGTGAAGGAGTTCTTAAGTAGTGCTTCCAAGCGCTTATCAACTGGATCCTTGAACACCTGTATGTTTTCTACAGGGCATGTTAACGATCTGTTAATACATGAGATGGCTGCGTCCACTGCAGGAGTAGCCCATCTTTTGGAAAATTTTTCTTCCATAGGATATAGGACAGAGAACCTTTTAGGTGGTAAGAAGATCTTATCTGGCTTGTTCCAATCTTGGAACAAAACTCCCTCTAGTAGAGGGTGGATCGGAAACACAGCATTGCTTTGAGGCGCCCTCAGTGAGCCCAAAGCTGAAACCGTCGATACCTGGAGATCTGGTACTGGCAAGTTGAATGCCCTATGGACCAAGTCCGACAATCCTTGAATCCACCAGCTCTCCCTCAGGGAGACTGCCCCAGACTCCTCTGTATCCGGATCTTCGATCCCTGAACCTACTTGGTCCTTGTCCAAGAGGTCGTCCAATTCCCCTGAGGAAAGGACCTCCTCTTCTGAGGGTCCGCGCTCGGGCGACGGAGATCTATTCCGCTTACTGCCCCGCATAGCTGCGGCTATCATTTTTTCCCATGCTTTTCTGCATCTCTTTTAAAGAGGTGAGTAATACCTCCTCCGTGACCATCTTAGGGTTGGACTGACCCGCGTCAGCTCCAGCCCCAGATCCCGATGGCCCCAAGGCTCCCTGTAGGGAAAGCAGCGGCATATGTCTGAGACCTCAGACTCTCTGGGGGAATCCCCACCTCTTGTACCCTCTGACCCGGATGCCATGGTACAATACCGAGGTACACCTGCTACCTATTGGTATTTGGAACTATAAAAGTTAATTGCCCAAACACCTGTTTGGGGGATAAAAAATGCTTCCTCTCCCCTAGATGACTTTTTTTTTTTTTTTTTTTTTCATTTTTGTTTCAAATCCAGGAAAGAAAAAACATTCTGTCCCCCTGAGTAGTATTGCAAAGAAAAACTATGAGATGGAAAAGAAACAGCCTATTTCTAGGCTTGAAAAACAGTCCTCTGAAGACTGCAATATCCTTTCTGGCCACTGTGTGTCCTCGGCGCCCCGTGCTGCCGCTCTGGTCTTTCTCCTCAGTTCCAAAGTATTGAATGGAACAAACAAGAAAGGGCCGCCCCTTCCTTTAAGCCACTGACCCGCCCTTCCCCCCCAGCAATCTCAAACAGGAAATGCCCCTCCCGACAGGGGGAGGGGGGGGATTTTGGGAGGAAGGGACCTCTCTGTTCCAGCAAACTGCAGCCTGCAGCCTGGAACCATGAGGAGGTCAGCGTTTTGCCTGCTTGCAGGCTCTGAGGAGGAAGACTGAATGGAGCATCGCCTGGAGGCCTGCAGGTAAGCAAAGCTCTCTGACACACACATATATTTTTATATAACACAGGCCCCACTCAATGCTTTTCCAACACTACAAGGGAGGTCACATCTTATGGGGAATAATACATAGAGAGCCATCCTATCTTTATGATATGTGACTAGTTTGCCAGATGCAGTGCATAACTTTAGGCATGTCCCCTGTGACCCCCCAGAAAAAAACCTGCTAAGAACCAAGTTCCGCAAGTTTTCCCCTCACTTACCTGCTCCATGCCGCAGGACTTTGCCAAGCAAGAGGCCCAATCTTCCCCCATCTCCGTGGGGATGTCTAGACCTTCAGGCCCTGGGTTCCTATGAAGGATCCACTGTCCTGGGCCCATATAGCACCCTGGCAACAGAAAACTTTAGGTACCCAAAGGTTTCTAAGTTCTGGGCCCAGGGTCCAGCTCTCTAAAAAGAAAAGCATTATGGGCTATACCCCAAGGGTTTGGGGTCCGGTTACTGACCACTTTAGCGCTGAGGCTTTTTGGACAGAACCGGTAGCTCACCTAATCCCAAGGATGCGGAGGCAAGCTAAACCATGACTAACACCTAAGACACTGGCGTAAAAACTGAGGTCCTCCTCCTATGGGAGGGGGTTATATAGGGAGGGGCATTTCCTGTTTGAGATTGCCAGTGTCTACACCTGAAGGTACTCCATATAACCCATATAGTAATGAATGCCGCTCTGTGTCCCGTGATGTACGATAAAGAAAATAAATTTTAACTATATACACATATTTAATAAAGACTACGAGCTAGATTCACAGAACACTTACGCTGGCGTATCTACAGATACGCAGCGTAAGTGAACAAATGCGCCGTCGTATCTATGCGCCCTATTCTCTTAACTAGATACGCCTGAATTTAGCCTCCATCCGACCGACGTAAGTCTCTTACGCCGTCGAATCTTGGGCGCATATTTATGCTGGCCGCAAGGGGCGCTTCCATTGATTTATGCGCCGAATATGTAAATTACCTAGATACGCCTATTCACGAACATACTTGCGCCCGTCGCTGTAAACTACACCATTTACGTAAGGCGTACGTCCGTCGTAAAGTTATGCCTGCTATAGGTGGCGCAACCCATGCAAAGGTATGGACGTCGGAACAGCTGTCAAATTTTACGTCGTTTACGTAAGTCGTATGAAAATGGGGCTGTGCGTAGGCTACGTTCACGTCGAAAGCATTAAGCCGACATAGCCTAGGGAGTATATGCAATGTGATTCTGAGCATGCGTGTGCATGCGCCGTTCGTACGGCGCTTCATTTACATGGGGTCACGATTCATTTCAATACAACACGCCCACTACCAGCCTACTTTGAATTATACGGGCTTACGCCGACCATATTACGCTACGCCGTGGCAACGTACGGGGGCGAGTGCTTTGTGAATACTGCTCTGGGCTCTGTGTGCGCCGTCGGCGTAGCATATATTCGATACGCTACGCCGGCAAAACTATGCGCCAAGCTACCTGAATCTAGCTCTACATCTCCAGACATAAGTAAAGTAAGCAAAAATTGGAGAAGAGACTTTCCAAATTTGGTGGAGGAGGATTGGGAGGAAGTATGGAGGTTTCCATTTCAGATCTTGGTATCACTTCGAGATAAATTAATACAATTTAAAATAATACATAGAAGCCATTATACACCATACAAGTTATATAAGATTAAATATAACCCCCAATATACTCCCAACATATCATGTCATGTGATATCTGTGGCCACTGGCCAGCTTATTAGTTTTCAGAGTGCATACGACATCATATAAGTTGTATTTCTATACTAGGTGCATTGCAGGTGTTTAAAATTAGTCTTAATTTATTATTTTTTTCATTGTGGCATTAAATCATCTATGTTATGTTTTGGTTGTATACATTATTGTATGTTAATCCCTTCCTGCAGTTTCATATTAATCATTATGTCTTGCTGTTAAATTATGTTCACAGTGATTTAAACAATAGCTGTAACTCTCACTGCATTTGAAAAAGCACTTCAGTGACATCAGCAACTCACATTAGCAAGGACCCAATGGAACTGGAAAGTTACCCCTCAGAAAACCTTTAACCAGGACAATTTAAAGTGTATGATCTCTAAGTAAAGAACACAATACATATTTTGTAACATAGATATGCATTTCAGTACCATGGACAGGAACTAAAGTGCAGCTAGCTGATTGCTTCAAACGCAAAAGAATATAAAAGAATTATGAAAGTATATGATAATAGTGACATTAATATACAATATTAGATTTCCGGTCTTTCTGATGCCCTGGCTTCTGGATTTTCTGAGTTACTGACCAGAAACAAGCATTGCTCAATAAAAATGTTTTGTTGTAGGCTTCTGACACCAGTCAATGTTGTATGTGTAGCAAATTTACCGGTATAGGTTTGATGTGGGTAAGGTCAGGACTTTTTAAGCAAGAGCAATGTAATATATGTCTGTGACACATACCATAGCCCTAGCATTGCACAAACTCACAGCATTTAGAAAACCTTAGCTCAAGATAGAAGTATCCATGCTACAATAAGGTATAAAATAAATGGGAGGGGGGGTGACATCCTGACCTCCTTTTTTGAAAATGCTGCTGATATTTTTGACTCTTTTTCTGAAAATCCTAATTTCCTGGCTGTAATGCAGTTATGCATACAGTGCCTTGAAAAAGTATTCATAGCCCATGACATTTTCCAGATTTTGTCATGTTACAACCAAAAACGTAATTGGATTTTATGTGATAGATCAACACATAGTGGCACATAATTATGAAGTGAAAGGAAAATGCTAAATGGCTGTCAAAATGTTTACAAATAAATATGTTAAAAGTGTTGCTGGCATTTGTTTATAGCCCCCCTGAGTCAATACTTTGTAGAACCACCTTTCGCTGCAATTATAAAATTAAATTAAAATTGCACATCTAGATCTAGTGACATTTTTGCTTATTCTTCTTTGCAAAATAGCTCAAGCTCTGTCAGATTGGATGAACAGCAATTTTAAAGTCCTGCCACAGATTCTCAATTGGATTTAGGCCTGGACTTTGACTGGGCCATTCTAACCATTCCATTGTGGCACTGGCAGTATGTTTAGGATCATTGTCCTGCTGGAAGGTAAACCTTTGCCCCAAGTCTCAAGTCTTTTGCAGACTCTAACAGGTTTTATTCTAAGATTGCCCTGTATTTGACTCTACCTTCCCATCTACCTTCCCATCAACTCTGGCCAGCTTCCCTGTATCTGCTAAAGAAAAGCATACACATAACATGATGCTGCCACCACCATGTTTCACGGTGAAGATCGTGTGTTCAGGGTGATGTGCAGTGTTAGTTTTGTGCCACACATAGCTTTTGCTTTTAGGCCAAAAAGTTAAATGTTGGTCTCATCTGACCAGAGCACCTTCATCCACATATTTGCTGTGTCCCCCACAAGGCTTCTCACAAACTGCAAACGGGACTTCTTATGGCTTTCTTTCAACAATGGCTTTCCAATTGCCACTCTTCAGATTCTCCCACCTGAGCTGTGGATCTCTGCAGTTGCTCCACAGCTGCCATGGGCCTCTTGGTTGCTTCTCTGATTAATGCTCTCCTTGCCCAGCCTGTCAATTTAGGTGGACGGCCATGTCTTGGTAGGTTTGAAGTTGTTCCATACTCTTTCCATTTTCGGATGATGGATTGAACTGATGCTCCATGAGATGTTCAAAGCTTGGGATTTGTTTTTTTATAACCTAACTCTGCTTTAAAAGTATCCACAAGTTTATCCCTGACCTGTCTGGTATGTTCTTTGGCCTTTGTGATGCTGTTGGTTCACTAAGGTTCTCTAGCAAACCTATGAGGGCTTCACAGAACTGCTGTATTTATACTGAGATTAAATTACACACAGGTGGACTCTATTTACTAATTAGATGACTTCTGTAGGCAATTGGTTCCAATAGATTTTATTTAGGCGTACAAGAGTAAAGGGGGCTGAATACAAATGCACGCTACACTTTTCAGATATTTATTTGTAAAAAATAAATAAAACCATGTATTATTTTCCTTCTACTTCTATCACATACAATCCCAATACAATATATTTACATGTTTGCTTGTAACATGATAAAATGTGGACAATTTTAAGTATGAATACCTTTTCAAGGCACTGTAAGTATTT
Organism: Rana temporaria; assembly: GCF_905171775.1. Classification (NCBI taxonomy): domain Eukaryota; kingdom Metazoa; phylum Chordata; class Amphibia; order Anura; family Ranidae; genus Rana; species Rana temporaria. The sequence goes on along the minus strand of NC_053492.1, from coordinate 131,869,014 downwards.
CTGTATCCATGGTCTGGAACAAATATGCAGATCAGCAAAGCTCTTTAAGAACATACTTGTTCAGGGTCACAGAGTATTGTAGCCAAGGCTCAGAAGCTATTGATTCCTTTTGTCTTTATCTGACAGGTTTGTTTTGTGTTTAGTCACCAAAAGCAAATTAAAGGTCAATTATGTACGATATCAGTGGCCCTATTTTTCTGAAATAAACCTGTATGTTGTAATTGCACTGAAAATGTATCTATTTGTGTTTCTAAATATTTATCAACTCTTCTTTTTTTTCACACCTGTACAAGATCTTAATAGGAACCTGTCAAGATAGAATTAAAATAGTGACCATTGCTGACATGATTTTAAAGGGGCATGCTCTGGGGCAAACTCTAATGCCTCGTGCACACGACTGGGTTTCCCAACAGCGAGGAAAGCTTTTGGGCCGGAATCCCGGCCGTGTTTATGCTCCTCGCAGTTTTTCAGACGGGAAAACTGCCCAAAAAACCGCTGGACAAAAAAAGAGAACCTGCTCTCTTTTTTCCTGCCGGTATTCCCGGCGGACTTTTTACCAGCACGTTTTGGCAGTTTTCCTATGGGAAAAACTGCGATGGATCATACACACGGTCGGGATTCCCGACCAAAGCTCTCATCAGAATTTTCCAGACGGGAAAACATCTCGTGTGTACTCGGTTTTCCCCCGGGATTTCCGACAGATCTTTTCCCATCAAGAATCCTGGTCTTGTGTACGAGGTATAAGCTGAAAGTAAGGTCTAGGGAGTCTTTTTAAGGCAATCCTACCGAGCTACATAACACTTTGTTTGTCACTCAGGTCAAGGATTAAATTAAGGGCTTTAGGCAATAGTCAAGCGGAGTGGCTGACCATTCAATTTTCTGGTGGGGGGGGGGTAGCTTTGATAGGATGGATCAAACAGTTAAAAGGAAGACTGATTTGGAACAAAGAGATGTTAATATTTAAATTCAGGGCTGTGACGGTTCACCAATATACTCACTTAATAGAAGAGTACTATGAATGGATTTGTTTACTAATGCAAATAATTTCAAATGCACTGAAGCTGGTATGGCAGTGGAATGTTAAAAAACTTTATGCACTTCATAAAGCCTTCTCCCAGACAGGGGACACAATGATATCACACAGCCATTGTAATTCATGGGGAGTGCCTGGCATAATCTCCAAGATACTGCTATAGCACAGAGCATTTTTTTAAACTACTTGCTTAGTGCAGTTAGCTTCAAATTGCAATTCTTGTCTATCTTTTTAAGTTTCCGTTTTGAAAATGTATGGGTAGTTTAAAATAGTATAAAAAAGTAAATAAATATTTTACATATTTACATACCGTAGTTGGTAAGTTTGAATAAATACACCAGTTTATCCAGTTCGACCTGAGTGTGTGTCACTATTTTCTATATCCCTGTCCATTGTGATCATTAAGAAACATATCTAAAACATTTTTCTTATTTATCTACACTCCCTGCTGACAGCACCAACTGTGGAAAGGGGTTCCACATCCTTACCGCTCTAACAGTAAAAAAAACCCTTGCACAGTTTGAGGCTGTTCTCGTCTAACTTCATTTTGTGGCTGTGTATCTTTTAGAGACCTAAGATTAAATAGTTACCTGACAATGCTGCAGTCACCATTCAAAGATATGTATAAACTGTACACATCCCCTCTTAAGCATCTCTTCTCCTGGGAGAATACTCTTAATGTTTGTAGTCATTCTCATAACTGAGGTCCCCCAGCCCCCAATTAGCTTTGCTGCCCTTCTTTAGACTCTTGACAGTTTAAGCTCATTCTTCCTGAGGATTGGTAACCAGAACTTGATAACATACTTAAGATGTGGCTGTACTAGAGTTTTGTAAAGTGGTAGAATTATAATTTTATCTCTTGAGCAAATACCTTTTTAATGCATGCTAATAGTCTGATGACCTTGCTTGCTGCAGCATGGGATTACATGTCGTGGAAATAGGATGTCCTCTCACTCTGACTCCTGCTGGTTGTCTTGTGAGTTGAGGAAGGGGGATGTTGATCTGTGCCTTTGTCAGGGGACGAGTAGAAGGTATCTGTACTGGTAGTTTCTGTATTGTTGAGGAAAGGGGTGTTGTATGTATTGAGGAAGGGGGCATACTACACTGAATGGTCTGTACTGGTGGAGGGGGGGTTTTAAACTGAGAAATCTGTTCTGGGAAGTGGGGATTGTCTGTGTTGAGGGGTCTGCACTGCGGGGAAGAAAAATGTTTTCTATTTCTGAGGGCAAGTGTGCTGGGGTGGGTGAATTGGGATGTCTGTACTGAGAGATCTCTACTGGGGAGGAGGGGGTGTTGTCTGTATTGACGGGTCTGTCTTGGGGGTGTTCTTTGCTTGGGTGTCCATACTGAGGTACTGGGCTGGGAGAGGGGATTTAGGAAAGGAGTCTGAGCTGAGTTGCTCTGCCTGTGCTGGGGAGAAGTTTGTATTGGGGGGTTTGTGCTGTGGGGGTCTATCTGTACTGAGGTGTCTGTGCTGTGGGCTAGGGGAGGGTCAATGGTCAGTCTGTTCTGGGGAGTTCATCTGGAGTAGGTCTGTGGTCAGACTGTGCAGAGGGGGTCTTTGCTGGGATGTTGGTCTGTGCTGGGGGTGAGGGGTGTCTGCATTAAGGGGTTTGTGCTGGGGGACATCTGTACTGAGGGGTCTGTGTTGGAGATGTTGGTCTGTGCTGGGAGCAGAGTCTATACGTAGGGGGTCTGTGTTGGGGGGGGGTTGATTAGGAAGAGAATCTCTACTGAAGGGTTTGTTTTGGGGGAACTGCACTGAAGGGGGAGGCTGGGAGGGGGTATTTAGGGAAGCCTTGTATTGTGGGTGAGGGAATATTTGTACTGTGGAGAAAATGGGCTGGGAGTGGGTTATTTGACTTGAGAATATTTTGTTGCACTTTGTAAAGTGACATGTTGTTTATGTACTTCTATACTCCTTGCACTATAGACACTAATTTGTCAAAACTGGAGAAGACAGAATTTGAAGCAGCTGTGCATGACAAACGCAATCAGCTTCTATATTTAACTTTTAATGCTTAACTGGAAGCAAGCTAAAGATAGAGATGGTTGGTTGTCATACACAGCTGCCCCAGATTTGATCTGCGCCCGTTCTGATAAATTTCTTCCAAAACTGTGTTTTACATTTCATACTCCTGCATATAATAACATATATTACATTCTTTGTTAAGGTCAGCCATGTGCAGAAAAGTATATCAAAGGGTTTTATTTAATTCAAATGAGTGTGCCGAGGTTTGTACTTGTGTGTTACACTTTTGAGGTTCATTATGGTCCAATATGACCAATCTGTCATTAAAGTGGAATTTTACCCATAACAACTTGATAAATATAATGTTCTTTAGCAAAAAATTATACGTTCCGTATTAATAATTATGGTACCACAATTAATGTGTGCAGTAAATTGCCCCCAGCATTGTTCCTGTTTTTTTTTTCATGTTGGAGGCTGCAATCTTGCTGAAACCCAAAGCCCCTGAACAGCGATAAATCTTTAGGCTGTCACCAGATAGGCCTCTACAAATTTTGCACAGTGCCTAAAAATAGAGAGCAACTGAGAATGTGCAGAGCAGGGTGAGACGGTGTATTACTGGATTTTAAAAACAATATAGGCACTTCCTTTTAATCTTTTACATAGCTATACCTGCAGAAGGGGCCCAGCCTGAAGTGATCTAGCAGGACTTAATTTTCTGACTAAAGTTACACTTTAAAGCATATTTTGTGGGTAAAAGGACTGTGGCATATACAGTATGTGTTACGTATAGGGGGATTCATTTAAGCTTCTCTGGTAGCACAATTTGACAACACTCACACTTTGGCATGCTTTATTTGTTTAGAATTGTTTTTGGGGGGGTGCAAAATAAAATCAATGTTCCCAGGTGCCATATGTACTCGGTATGTAGTGTGTAACTTGCATGCATAATCTTAGCTTTCAAGATCATTACTTTAAATGTTTCAATATACTGTACCTAATGAACCTAACCTGCCATAAAGCTGCTCACTCCTCTTTTCTAAATACGCTCTCTTGTAAAGTATCATCATATATTAAAAGAGATACATCTTTTTTAGGGCACAATGTACTAATTTTAATGTATGATATGAGCATGCATCTATAACAATGTAACAAATGATGGATGGGATTTTTCCTGCCATCGTTGTAAATCTCTGAACAATAAAGTTTTCCACAGGCCACATCTGTGTCAGGAAACTTGGAAATGTTACTAGTGGCTGGGCACACAGATGGACTACAAGGTTAATTTACAATTGCCTGGTCTAGTAATTAACTGCTACAATAATCATATATATGCAGCTGTGCATTATTTTCACCAGCTACATAGATCAGCTCTGGATGTTTCTCATAAAATGGATTGACTGTCTGCTTGTCATTACACTCAGCAGATTGCCAAATGATCAAAGTTTGAGCTGTTGAAATATTTATAGCAAGTGGAGCTTTATCTATTACAGAAGCTGAATTTGTAAATTTCGTGATAAACAGAAACATGTAGATAATCCTCAGTACACTGTTATCATATCATGTTGACAATGATTGTACAAATTAAACAGATACTGTAATTTTCCCATATTCATAGCTTTGTGAACATGATGTCTTCTGTTCTTCATGACAAAGTACCTGTAATTCTTAAACAAATACTCGCTAAAGACTGGCAGTTGTTTACATTAAAGTCGTTTAGAAATGTAAATCCCTAAAATCGAGCGCAGGTGCTACGCGTTGAACTGTGAGCCATAAAAGATTAGGAAATTACAGCTTTTAGAAGATCTCATTATTTCAAGCGCTTCCAGTCGCCTATGACAGTGTTGCTATATCGAGTCAATGGGGCCAGATTAATTACTGTCATGTTATATTAGTACAAGCTCTAGGTGACACTGCTTTTTATGTGTAGGCCACACAAACAACACAATGGGGTTTATTTACGAAAGGAAAATCCACTCTGCACTACAAGTGCAAACTACAAGTGCAAAGTGCACTTGAAATTGTACTGAAAGTGCACTTGGAAGTGCAGTCGCTGTAGATCTGAGGGGTAGATCTGAAATGAGGGGAAGCTCTGCTGATTTCATCATCCAATCATGTGCAAGGTAAAAATGCTCTTTTTTACTTTCCTTGCATGTCCCTCTCGGGTCTACAGTGAATGCACTTCCAAGTGCAATTTCAAGTGCACTTTGCACTTGTAGTTTGCACTTGTAGTGCAAAGTGTATTTTCCTTTCGTAAATAACCCCCAATATATAGCATGTTCACACAGAAAGTGCATATTCAGTAGGGTGATGCAAAAAAAAATCATGGTGTATGAAATGCATGGGCCGATAATAATGAATCATATTTAAGTGTACTGTTGTGAGATCAGTTAAAGGAACTCTGAACCTCTGACAGCACCTAAACAGAATCCATCGCTTTGCTCAAGTTAGGCTAATAACAGAGCTAATGACCTTCTCCCCCCCATATCACAGTGTTCATGCTAGGTGATTGGCTGCTTAGGTCCAAGCACAGCATCCTGTGAGGAAGAAAAGTCTGCCATATGCTCACCCACTCCCACAAATAAATTAAATAGTGGGAGAGTGGTGAAGCTGAGTATAAGTGAGTGAGGGGCTCTGATGCTTAGCCAATGCTAATCCAAAGCATTGCTTCACTACCTTTCACCATTGTAAAAAAAACAACCAGGAGATGGTCATCTATTTCTGGACCTCTTTTTATAAACATCACTTCAGAAATAACACTTGGGAAGCCAGTGACTTCATTAAAGAGGAAATAAACCCTGATGGGTTTTACTTCCTCTCCCCCCCCCTCCGTAAAAGTAAAAGCATAATGGGCTAGTATGCATCGCAACTTACCTGCAAACAAAGCCCATGATGTCCGCGATGTTTCCACTGGTGGTCGCATCCATCTTCACCCCTCTTCCTTCTGGGGCCGTGGACTCCGGCTCTGTGACTGGCCAGAGTCGCGTGATGTCACTCCCACCAGTCACTGCATGAGCCCCTTAGAAACGGCACTTCTTTCTTCAGTGCGCATTTGCCGTTGACGTCCGCGCAAGCGTATATAGTAAATATCTCCTAAACCGTGTAGGTTTAGGAGATATTTCCAGTACATACAGGTAAGCCTTATTATAGGTTTACCTGTAGGTAAAGTAGTGTAACTACTTTACAACCACTTTTATGGCTGTGAATTGAGCCTTCATCTGATTGCTCGGTTTAACCGCTTGCTGACCAGCAGGTAGGCTCATTCCCGCAAACCGTTGTAGCTGTACGTCGGTCTCTTTAAGCGGGATAGCGGGCACAGCGAGGGTTGCAATGACCGCTGGCCACGAGCGATCACAGTCACGAGAGGCAGAATAGGGTCGTGTGTGTAATTACACACAGCCCTGGTCTGTTCTGTTAGGAGAGACAGATCGTGAGTTCCTACAAGCTGGGAACCACGATCTGTCATCTCCTATAGTGAGTCCCCTTCCCCACAGTTATAACACACATTAGGGAACACAGTTAACCCCTTGATTGCCCCTAGTGTTAATCCCTTCCCTGCCAGTGACATTTACACAGTAATCAGTACATTTTTATAGCACTAATCGTATAAATGACAATGGTCCCAAAAATGTTTCAAAAGTGTCCCATATAATGTTGCAGTACCATGTGAGATATCACCGTGATTGTTAGAGTGAGAGCAATAATTCTAGGCCTCCTCTGTAACTCAAAACATGCAACCTGTCAAATTTTTTAAATGTCGCCTATGGAGATCTTTAAGGGTAAAAGTTTGTCGCCATCATATGTCATCATTGTGAGTAGTGGAAGCCCACTAACAACAGCAATATACACCAGCAGATGATGTCAAAACAGTCAACATTTGGAATATATCCAGTATTAAGACCCATTGCAGAGCCTGAAAAAGTTGCACGGTGCTCCCCAATGACATGCTAGCATTGCTTGCTGGATTAAACTCTATACTTTTGTAAATAAGCTTGTTCTTTAGATTTTTATCTAGGTAATACTGTCTTTTCTTAATTTGCAGGGGGTGAAATCACGAAACCCAAATTTACCCAGTATTTTCGTGGCAGTATAGCTGGACTCACTCTATGCCCTGGCAAAGTAGAGAGCCAAACAGTTATTTCCTGCTGGCAGGCCTGCAGAGAAGGACTGGACATCACTTCTCTGGAAAACATAGGACAAGGTGTTAAGGTAAGATAAACCTTTAGAAGTGATAAAAAATAGTTGCTTCAAAGGCTTATAACAGAATTTCAGTCACCTGAACTCATTGGGGAAAGACATCTTGTAAACTAAACTGACAAAGGGCTATTAATTCAAAATGTAATGTTTTTTTTAACTGAATGTGCTTAGGCCCTAATATTGCTTTGTGCAAAATACAAACCTCCTGAGACTCATTCTGTAAAGACAATATGGTAATGTATACCAAAAATAAGCCTGCATTATAAAATATTTTTTTGGCCACTGTGTTGGTACTATTTGCAAATGAAAATTATTAGGGCGATGAGCTCTACTACTCACTAGAGCCCAAAACACAACTTTTATTTAATTCATTAATACATATCTTTATTTTATTTACTTGTTTAACTATTAATCTTTATTGAAGAATTTTAACAGTAATAAGACAAACAGTTGAGTCACTGTAACAGTCAGGTAATATCACAAAAGAGGATACAAAGAAAGCTTATATTTAGGTTGAAAGACACAACCATGTGACTCATTTACTAATAGAGAGAGAGAGCATTAAGACCCATTAAAGTAAAATTCTATTTCACAAATCCTCTCATGGATTTTTATGGAGTATCAACTCATATATTAGGTACAAGTGTGACTATAATACCTATAGAGAGACTACAATTGAGATCTGATTTTTGTGGACTTGCTTATTGGATTAAATGTCCATAAGCAGCGAGCACGCTATAGAGCACTCTTTAAGCTTACACGTGTGTGAGTATTTTTTAAATATGAGGGGGAAAGCCTTTTAAGGACCTATGCAATTTGTACTGAAACTTCTAAAATGTATTCTTGAACATAATTATTCCTGTTTAATGGAAACATTTGCAGGCAATTAGAAGGTTTACAGGCAATTAGCAGGTACGACAATGGGCACTGCATGTGCATCTACCTACGCCAACTTTTTTTTTAGGCTGGTGGAAGGACAGTTGTATTTGTCAAGAATATGCTTCAGTATACCTCGAACATATTTCTGTGGATGAAGTTCATAGATGATATATTCATTCTTTGGAATGGAACCAGAGAAACCTTCCAGCCGTTTGTGGCACATCTCAATGAGAATGGTATATTCTTTACTAGTGTGATAGATTGGGGCACAACCTACTTCCTAGACCTTAACACCTTTAGAGAGGACTATGGTGTAATTCAAACAGCAATCTATCTGAAACCCACCCAAACCCACATCCACAAATAGCCTTTTGCATTGGAAAAAAACATCACAATGCGGATGTCTTTTCAATAGATTTACACAAAGTGAATATCCTAGCAGGGATCTATTGAAATCATTTGATAGAGTGATTGTTAGTACAGAAAATAACCAAGGAAGACAAGTTTCTTAGTAACTTATAAGCGGGCTAAGAACCTAATGGATGTTTGAACAAAATTCCTATAGTGACACGTAATCCAACCTGGCTGCCAGAAAAACATAAGGGATGACATTGCTGTGGTCATTCCAAGGCCTGCACATTTAAACCAACTATTGAGGAATTTCTGGACCCTACAATGGGGGAAAATGTGACAATTTGATTAATTTACTATTGTACTATTTACTACTTTACTATTGTAGTTCTGATGGAATATTTTATATTGCCAGCTGTTCATGTCCTCTGCTATATAGTGTATAGGTAAGACCACCCCTAGGTCCAGCAGTGGGTCTTAGAACATGGTATTGCTGGGATTTTGAAAAAAGAAAGACCCATAGCAAGGCATATTTGGTCCAAACATTATGGAAAATCTGAATGCCTCAAATTTTGTGTAGTGCAAGATGTAAACATGGGCCCAAGAAAAGGAGATCTAGACAAAAAGTTATTAACAGCAGAGGCAAAATGGATCTTTAAATTGGGCTCAAGGGTACCTTATGAAGGTTTTACCTATTTGCCATTTGTACACGATTAATATCCTCAAAGATTTCCTTTGAGATTGGTATGACATGGCTGGACATAGCTCAAATTCGTCCACCTGTTGTTATTAAATAAATAAATCAGCCATTAAAGGGTATGAAGAATGTTTCACACAAAGGTGACAGTCTCCTCAGTAAGATAATATGTAAAATGCAGGATAAACATTGGTATTGGTTCTCAAAAGTTGCAAGTGCAAAAGCAACAATAAGTTAGTATAATGAACACAAGGTAGCCTACATAAGTGCCATTCTCAGCTGCAGAGGTGCGCAGTTTGGATGATATCATTGTGCACATGGCACAATGATGTTTGGAATGGCGTGATAATGTGTTCAGCAAAGCGGCATGATGAGCATTGCCCATCCTGTTATTAGAATTGATTTTGATATTTCTGTATGAGGCCGGCTGTTGGCAAATGTCATAGGGCTGCTCCAGTTTCTGGATTTATCCTAACAATAATGTTGAGATTCACCCAAATTCCTGACCAGTAGCTACCTCAGCTTCTCAGTGTGCACAGAGTCTGAGCTAGCCACTTTCGCCCCCTTCACAGCCCGGCATTCTAGTGAGCGCTGAGGGGCAGTACAGAGAGCTAGTGACTGACAGTCACTGCTTTATGCTCAGTGAGGACCAAGAACTAAGCAATCAGCGGTCATGCAATTGCTCAGTTCTCAATCTTAGAGGTGGCAGGGGACAGCTGCAGCGTCGGTCCTATGCTGCAGTCACATAGGTTAGTATGCATGCTTGTTTTTTTGGTATCCTGCACTTCTCCTTTAACAGAGGAAGTGAGAATCAGGTTAGAACGTGGCCACGGTTTAGCAGTTAAGCTTATAAAAACTTTTACAAAGGCATACTTATGTACCTTCTAACTTCAGAGAGGCCAGCAGGACTTCAGAATAAACATACTTACTATATAAGAACTCTGCTTGAAGCTATTGAATCTTTAAAATCTTTTATCACAGCTCTCTTATCTCATTAATCATATGGAACAGGTTTGGGGTATTTGCGTTAGTTAGATCAAGCTGACTTTTATACTTTTCACATACAAAAATAAATCTTTGATATGGAAATATGAGTACAGACACCAAGGTGCTACATAGTTACAAGAGCTAAAGTGGAGCTGTTATCTCAATGTGCCAAACTCAAGATACATAGATATATGACTCCATTCATTCCTTTTTTGCCTGAAGTGTAGACTTTTTAGCCACTTCTGTTCTAAGTAAAAGCAGGGGTAACTCAATTACAGACTAAGTTATGGCTGTCTGGTACCTGTACATTATTAATAGATAATGGACAATTAAACCAGGGATTCAAGAAGCTAATTTAAATAGTCCATGCATTAGCTACATGGTTTTTGTAGGAATGTCAAGTCAGAGTTAACTTCTTCTCCACTGTTCTCTGCATGTTTTCTCATATGGTTTTAGGAAGACAGAATAGTTTACTTTTTTTCCCCAGATAGGGAGGGGAGAATTATCTAAAAAGGAAGGGGACAGTACTGAAATGCGAAATGCTAATTTTTCTTTCACAACTGTTTACAATTCAATGTGATTTTCCACTCTGAGCTAATTATATTTTGTGGGAAAATATTCAAAGTAGAATATGTGTACAGCCATGGCAAAAGTTTTGAGAAAGACACAAATATTAATTTTCACACAGTCTGCTGCATCAGTGTTTTTAGATCTTTTTGTCAGACGTTACTATGGTATACTGAAGGTATACTTGCAAGCATTTCATAAATGTCAAAGGCTTTTATTGACAAATTACATTAAGTTTATGCAAAGAGTCAATATTTTCAGTTGTTGACCCTTTCAACTTGACCCACATCCTAACTAATGCAGCCCATTCTTGCATATTTAGAGTATGTCAGAATATGAAAGTTTTTTTGTTGTTAAAAAAGGCTCTTGAGGGTTGACCACAAGTTCTCAATTGGATTAAGGTCTGGAGAGTTTCCTGGCCATGAACCCAACATTTTGATGTTTTATTCTCCAAGCTCTATCGTGCTGAAAAGGGAACTGTTCGTCACCAAACTGTTCTTGGATGGTTGGGAGACATTGCTCTCGGAGGATGTTTTTGTACATTCTTTATTCATGGCTGCGTTTTTAGGCAAAACTGTGAGTGAGCCCATCCCCTTGGCCGAGAAGCAACCCCACACATGAGTGATCCCAGGATGCTTTACTGTTGGCATGACACATGACTGATGGTTGCACTCACCTTTTCTTCTCTGGACAAGGTTTTTTCTGGATGCCCCAAACAATCAGAAAGAGGATTCATCAAAGAAAATGCCTTTACCCCGGTCCTTAGAAGTCCTATCCCTGTACCTTTTGCAGAATATCAGTCTGTCCCTGATGTTTTTTCCTGGTTAGAAGTGGCTTTTTTTGCTGCACTTCCTCACACCAGGCCATCCTCTAAAAGTTTTTGCCTCACTGTAAATGCAGATGCACTCACACCTGCCTGCTGCCATTCCTTAACAAACCATGCACTGGTGCCCCGATCTCACAGCTGAATCAAGTGTAGGAGACGTCCTAGCACCTGCTGGTCTTTCTTGGGGGCGCCCTGAAGCCTTCTTAACAAATTCAGTGGAAATGTTTTTTATATGATTAAGTTAATTTCATGGCAAAGAGGACTTTTGCAATTAATTGTAATTCATCTGATCACTCTTCATAACATTCCAGAGTATATGCAAATTGCCATCATAAACACAAAGTCAGTAGACTTTGTGAAAATTAATATTTGTGTCATTCTCAAAACGTTTGGCCACAGCTGTACATTTTTACACTATGCACATAGGTATTGAAAATATAATTCTACACCTTTAAAAACAAATATATTTCACAGTTTCTATTTCATGTGCTGTTCATATTTCTCCATGTTGAAAAGTCATTAACATGCTTGGAATCTAAATATTGTCATACAGCTCAGTGAAACGACAATATAAAAACCGTTCTAGAATGTATTGACCTTATTTTTCCATGTCAATGCACTTAATAATTAACAAATATCATAATTGTTATGAATTTCCCAGTTTTTATCTGTTCAGTTTGGACTAAGACAATTTCCTTGTCTTCTCTTAGTACCATTTCAAACCCTTCTCAGTCCGTACTGATAATGGAAGGTGAAATATTGACAGCATCAACCAAGCTCTTCGGAAAGTTTCATATATCAACTCACGGCAGTTTCCGAAACACTGGAAAAAGACGACTGAGGGTGTCATCTAAAGTCCAGTAAGTGGCAACATAAAACACAAATAGCAGCTTTCAGAAGAAATGTGTGATTGTAGACACTGTCTGGTTTACAATGTTATGGGGTAATTGTCTCAGGTTTGCTAAGCCTTTGCCCCTAGCATTGCTTCTGTTTCCTCTTGCTGGAGTCTGCCAGTTTGCTAAATCCCAGAGCCCCTGAGTAGCAGTAAATCTTTAGGTTATCAGCAGATTGGTCTCTATTGGCTCTGTTTTTTTGGCACAGTGCAGAGAATAGAGAACCACGTGACCAACTGTGTCCAATCACATCTGGTCACAAATGCCAATCCCAGTTACTGGGTTCTCCTCCTCACACACTGATCCAGTGTGAGGAAGAGATTGCGGTAACAGAGAGTTACCATTTACAGTAGTACAACACAGTCTTCAGATTGCTCACAAAATAAAGAGGACCTGTCTATAAACCCATCAGAGTACCCGTCTCTAAACCCCTCAGAGTACCCGAGTACCTGTCCCAAGCCCATCAGAGTACCCCGAGTACCTGTCTCCAGCAAGCCCTTCACTGTAACCGAGTACCTGTCTCCAAGCCCATCACTGTAACCGAGTACCTGTCTCCAGCCCATCAGAGTACCCAAGTACTGTCTCCTCCGCCCATCAGAGTAATCGAGTACCTGTCTCCAGCCCATCAGAGTAACCGAGTACCTGTCTCCAGCCCATCAGATTAACCAAGTACCTATCACCAGCCCATCAGAGTACCTGAGTACCTTTCTGCAGCCCATCAGAGTACCCAAGTACCTGTCTCAGCCCATCAGAGTGATCGAGTACCTGTCTCCAGCTCATCAGAGTAACCGAGTACCTGTCTCCAGCCCATCAGATTAACCGAGTACCTGTCACCAGCCCATCAGAGTACCTGAGTACCTTTCTGCAGCCCATCAGAGTACCCAAGTACATGTCTCGTGGGTACTTGCATGTTGGACCTCTCTATGTGGCCAAGCTGTGTAAAAGCCTCACACAGGAGTAGCAGCATGTGTTTTGGGGTGCAATTTTTGATATGTACATGCTATGTGTTAAAGATATCTTAAAAAATTACAACTTTGTGTAAAAAATACCTTTTAATCTTCTTTCCATATTTTTTTTAAATCTCACACATGTGGTATCACCATACTCAGAACAAGTAGCAGAATGTGTTTTGGGGTGTCATTGCAAGTATGCCTATACCATGTGTGAAAAATAACTTGTTAATATCACAATTTTGTGTAAAAACAAAACTGAATTTCCTAATTTTCCTAAAAATTGTGGGGGAAAAATTTCAACTTCAAAAAACTTGCCTCTCACTAAAAACCTTGGACTGTCTACTTCCAAAAGACAGGTAATTTGGGGGGTATTTGTACTGTCCTAACATCAGGGCCTCAAGAAATGAGATAGGCTGTCAGTACATCAGGTGTGATCAATTTTCAGTGATTGGTACTATACCTTGTAGATTCTACACAGACTAAATAATATCCGGTAATTTGTGTTGTTTTTACCAAGGATATGTAGCAGTATACATTTTGACCCAAAGTTATGAACAAAATTTACTTATTTGCAAAATGTTATAATAGAAACAAAAAAAAACGTGTTTGTTTTTTAAAAACTTTCGCTTTTTTATTCACTTATATCGGGAAAAAAAATCAGTGGTGATTAAATAACACCAAAAGCTCTATTTGTGTAAAAAAAATGATAAAAATGTTTGGGTACAGTTTTGCATGACTGAGTAACTGTCATTCAAAGCGTACGAGCACTGAAAGCCTGAAATTGGTCTGGGCAGGAAGGGATGAAAGTGCCCTGTATTGAAGTGGTTAAAATAAATAAATAAATGCACATCTTTTTTGCAGGTAAAAAAAATGTGCATGAGCCTGCAAAGTATCAAAGCGGTCAGCAGATAGCGGGTGAAATGCAAGGCTCTTGCAGATAGTGTATGTAAGATGTTTGCTGCTACCTCATACGAGCAGGCAGTTACACACTGACAAGGAAGACTCAAGGAACTACCTAGAGTGCTTAACACCCCGCTGGTAGTTCATTGAGAACTACAAGACAACAACCACAAAGGTACATTCATGGAATGAATGACGCGGCTTAGTGGGCTGCATTTTTTTTATATTGTGACAGCGAGTGGGTTGGGGAAGATCCCCCACTCGCTGTCAAAACGAGCATGGGGGGTGGATCTGTAACATGTTACCCTAAATATGGGTGTAACATGTAACCTGTTACAAATGGCAAACTTTTATTTTAATGTATTTTAATGTATTGCTGTCAAAATATCTGTGTATACATTTATGCCAACTCAGCTAGTACTTATACTGAATCTATTATAAATACTGTACCAAGGTCTGGTTTGACTTGGGATACTACAAAGAGCAATGGTTGCATGTTAAAATGTCAGCAGGAAAGAAGAGTGGAGAAGGTTTGCATGATGCAGATACTATGATAGCTTCCAACTGCCCAAATAGCAAAGACGGGTGTGAGAGAGCTGATGCAAACCGTTTTGACAGTAGAAACAAGCAGGCTGTTTCCTCAATGTTTTATAAGTTTTGAGGATTATCTTGACCATGATAACTTTGTGGACTTGTAGGCTTGCTCTTCTTTGCACTTCCAGCAGAGATATGCCAACTGCAATGATGATGTGAATTTTGGACTAATTGGATCAATTGAGCCAGTGGATGTTTACCAATATTTTAACATTACTATAGCCCTAGTGATTTATCAATTATATTTTTTGCAAAATTAAAATTAAGTGATGAGTGAATTATGAAATACTTGTGAGAACACTTTTGAACAGACATTTCCTACAATGTTAGCACATTTCTGCAAGGGATTAAGGATTGTTTGCATACTCCTACAGAAATTTAATTCTACTTTCATTGTACATGCTGTGACATGGGTTTAGTATCATGGCAAAAAAAAAATCTGTCATCAAATTTGAGGATAGAGCTACTGTGCTACATTCAAGTGCTCACTAAGATATCTTCCATGGTTTCAGTTAACATGACTTGAAGACATGTAGAAAAAATGCATTTTACATACCGTAAGATGCTAAAGAGGGATATCTCATAAGGGAGCTTTCAACCGAATTTTGAAAGCTTTGACATGAACATATTTTAAATATATTACTTTTATTCAAGCTCATTCTCATTTGTGCACTGAAATAAATGAGGTTAGCTCTGACTTATGTGCAGAATATTGGTCCTTGGTGTGCCTGTAAATCTACCAGTGTGTCTGAAGCCAAATTAGTTTCATGAGCTGGAGCAGCCATTTTTAAGTCCCAAGTTTACCTTGACTGAAATGTTGCTGCATGACCTGAAATCTCTAAAGAGGATTAAACAAAATACTTTGAAGTCAATGTACAGGATTGATTAACGTGTAGTAGATATGTGATTGAAGTAACAGATTTTTGATTGAAGTAACAGATATTTGATTGAAGTAGCATCAACTGAAGTTTTGCTTCTGATTCAAAATCTAAGAGCTTATTTTAATGAATTGATATATTTATTTAATGAAAGGGAAGTAAATGTGAATGTATTAGACCAGGGTTATTGACAGCAACAAGTCTCAATAGGAGTTTAAAGTCTGTTTCTGTCTACCCAAAGTCAAACAAAATGGTTCTAATTCAACTACATGTGTATGCTGATAGGCAAAAAATGTCCCAGTTAAGCCCCCTGTATGGCCAAATGGTTAAAGATCCATATAGCTGAATTCTAGACAAACCAACAAAAAAGATCTGTAAAGGTACATTTTTTTGGCAATGAAAGTGACTGAACATGTACTGTAAACTACCACTGCATAATGCAGTTATATTATATAACTTTATATATATCAAGTTTATAATTATATATACAGTATATAATCATTAGCATATGTTGGTTTTCACTAGGGTTGTCCCGATACCACTTTTTTGAGACCGAGTACAAGTACCAATACTTTTTTTCCAAGTACTCGCCGATACCGAATACCGATACTTTATTTAATGTCATGTGACAGTGGCGGTGTTTTTTTTTTATATTTTTTTTTTATAATTTTTTCTTTTTACAATTCTTTTATTTACAGTGATTTTTTTTGTTTTTTATTTACATTTTATTTTTATTTTATTTTTTTTAAATATTTATTGCAATATTTTTTTTATCAGCCATGTTGGGGGGTCTTTGGTGAGATATCAGGGGTCTTAAAAGACCCCTGACATCTCCCCTTTAAGACAGAGAAAGGGACTAAGGACACAGATTCCCCAGTCCCTTTCTCTGCAGCCTCAGCTGAAATGAATGTAGGGAAGCTCCTCTCCATTCATAAACTGAAGCATCGTAAACACAGGTTACGATGCTCAGTTATGTGAATGGACAGAGTCAGTGATCACTGACTCTGTCCATTCGGGAAAGGTAGGAGCCGGATTTAGCAGCTCCTACTTCCGCTCTCCATCCTCACAAATTGAGGGGGAGAGGTGGCACGAACGGGGGGGAGAGAAGAGCGGCACGGACGGGGGGGAGGAATAGCGGCACTGACAGGGGGAGAGAAGAGCGGCACGGAGCACGGGGGAAGGAAAGACTGCACAGAGCACGGGGGGAGGAAAGACTGCACAGAGCACGGGAGGGGGGGAAAGACTGCACGGAGCACAGGGGGAGGAAAGACTGCACGGAGCACGGGAGGGGAGGAAAGACTGCACAGAGCACGGGGGAGGAAAGACTGCACGGAGCATGGAGGAGAAGACTTGCAACTCCCCTGCCTGCCCAGGTATCGGCTGAGGCATCGGAGCATTTCCCCCGAGTACAAGTACTCGGGGAAATGCTCGGTATCGGTACCGATACTAGTATTGGGACATCCCTAGTTTTCACTGCTGTTTATTTTACATTGTGACTTTGGGGTTGATTTACTAAAACCAGAGAGTGCAAAATCTGCTGCAGCTTCCAATCAGCTTCTTACTTCAGCTTGTACAATTAAGCTTTAACAGAAAAAAAAATGAAAGCTAATTTCCATACTCACTATATTAACAAATGTGTTGGGACATCTGCCTTTACACACACATGAAAATTATGGGCATCCCAGTCTTAGTCTGTAGGGTTCAATATTGAGTTGGCCCACCCTTTGCAGCTATAACAACTTCAACTCTTCTGGGAAGACTGTCCACAATGTTTAGGAGTGTGTCTATGGAAATGTTTAACCATTCTTCCAGAAGCACATTTGTGAGGTCAGGCACTGATGTTGGACAAGAAGGCCTGACTTTTAGCCTCCACTCTAATTGATCCCGAAGGTGTTCTATGGGTTGTGCAGGCCAGTCAAGTTCCTCCACCCCAAACTCACTCATCCATGTCTTTATGGACCTTGCTTTGTGAACTGATGCACAGTCATCATGGAACAGAAAGGAGCCATCCCCAAACTGTTCCCACACATTTTGGAGCATGAAATTGTCCAAAATGTCTTAGTATGCTGACACCTTAAGAGTTCCCTTCACTGGAACATAGGGGCCAAGCTCAACCCCTGAAAAACAACCCCACACCATAATCCACTCTCCACCAAATAATTTGGACCAGTGCACAAAGCAAGGTCCATAAAGACATTGATGAGCGAGTTTGGGGTAAAGGAACTTGACTGGCCTGCACAGAGTTCTGACCTCAACCAGATAGAACACCTTCGGGATGAATAAGAGTGGAGACTGTGAGCCAGGCCTCCTCATCCACATCAGTGCCTGACCTCACAAATGCGCTTCTGAAGGAATGGTCAAACATTCCCATAGACACACTCCTAAACCCTGTAGACAGGGTGGGCCAACTCAATATTGAACCCTAGGGACTAAGACTGGGATGCCTTTAAAATTCATGTGTGTGTAAAGGCAGGTGTCTCTTGGTGATATAATGTATATCTGTGATAATGGTAACCCAACAAATGTAGGTAAAGACCAGTCTACAAGGTTCAGAAGATTGACTTTGCTTTAATATTTTAAAAGTTTGCTAATATGAGCATTTTTGTTTTAGGTCCCATGTTCTCAGGTTTATACAGTTTAAATATTAAACACTTATAATAAGGCTCCAACAGCACTCACATGCATCTCATGGTCTAATTGTGCTTGATTGACTTTTTAACAAGATATCTCTATCACTGTAAACTGGTTATTGTAGATATATATTATTGCAAAGAACCATATGTTGGTGGTGATAACAATTAAATGGAGAGCCATCTAATTAACTTGCAGTAAGCTTTCTGCTGAAATATTAATTAAATGCCCGTTAGCTATTTATATATTGATTCAGCTAAAGATTAACCCTGGCAGAAATCGTCTTTGAACTAACCAAGCCAGAAACTGACATATACAGAGTGGCCAGACATCAGTGTGGTTTTAGAGAGATAATTGCGGGTAATGATAACATTTTATGACTTGGTTTTGTTTGAATACAGTTCAAAAGCAGACACTGACAACTTGTGTCATTAAAGTATGTTTAGTAAAAAATTTAAATATTTCAGTTTGCCAGTCATAACATGTGGTGGTGCCATTCATTTTTTTTACAGTCATGTTTTTTCTTTATTTTCACCTGTACAGTGTTTGTTCACTTTACTGTATCTATAAATGAGTAACATTGTCACCCTAGAACAAAAAGTGAGGGCTAATAAATAATAATTCTCCTTCCCTTATTTCTATAACATGGGAAGAAGGTGTTCTGTAGTTCACATAGGTGTTCTGGGCAGGGCTGATGACACTGATTCAGATGTAATTGCAGCACAAGCAGTTACATGCTCACTTGATTTTTAGTGGGATCCGTGGATGTTTTTGCTTTTATAAAACTGACAAAATGATTTCAATGGTATGTTGCACAGATCAAAAGGGACTGAAATAGCCAAGTTCATTATTAGGGTTTACATACAATTCAAAGCTGAACTCCAGGAATTCAGCAACTTTCCAAAATGTCCTGGATTACTCGGGGTTAAGTGCAATGAGGTGCACATCATCTCATTGGCTTAGAATTAAATGTGAATAACCCCTGCACTTACCAAATCAATGAAAGGTTAAATAAAAATGTGTGACTGAATAAATAAAACACAGTGCTAACTTCCACTAAATATCACAATTGGGGTTATTTACGAATGGAAACTCCACTTTGCACTACAAGCGCAAACTACAAATGCAAAGTGCACTTGAAATTGCACTGAAAGTGCACTTGGAAGTGCAGCCGCTGTAAATCTGAGGGGTAGATCTGAAATGAGGGGAAGCTCTGCTGTTTTTATTATCCAATAATGTGCAAGCTAAAATGCTGTTTTTTATTCTCCTTGCATGCCCCCCTCGGATCTACAGCGACTGCACTAGAAGTGCAAAGTGAACTTGAAATTGCACTTAAAGTGCACTTGGAAGTGCAAAGTGGATTTGCCTTTAGTAATTACCCCCCCCCCCTAGTGAATATATATATATAAAGCATAAATAGTACTTAAACAAATGACTGACCATAACATTGTCCATAATTATCAAAAGTTAATAAAGCAGTTCTGTGAAAATGCACCAGCTAACTTCTTTAACAACCTCAGCTCTGGAAGGTTTGATGGTTTGCGCAAACGTTATAGCGTCTACAAACTATGAGATCGATTTATGTATTTTTAGTGGGACTGCGACAGTGCTGCAGACAAATCTGACACTAAGTGACACTTTTTGGGGACCAGTGACACCAATACAGTGATCGGTGCTAAAAGAAATGCATTGTCACTGCACTAATGACACTGGTAGGGAAGAGGTTAAAGTGGAGGTTCACCCGAAAAGTTAATTTTTAACATTAGATTGATGCTCATTTTGTCAAGGGGAATCGGGTAGTTTTTTTAAAATCGAAGCAGTACTTACCGTTTTAGAGAGCAATCTTCTCCGCCACTTCCGGGTATGGGCTGCGGGTCTGGGCATTCCTATTTGATTGACAGGCTTCCGACAGGCTTCCGACGGTCGCATACATCGCGTCACGATTTTCCGAAAGTAGCCGAACGTCGGTGCGCAGGCGCCGTACAGAGCCGCACCAACGTTCGGCTTCTTTCGGCTACTCGTGACGCGATGTATGCGACCTATGGGAGCCTGTCGGAAGCCTGTCAATTAAATAGGAACGCCCAGTCCCGAAGACCATACCCGGAAGCGGTGGAGAAGATCGCTCTCTAAAACAGTAAGTACTGCTTCGATTTTAAAAAAACTACCCGATTCCCCTTGACAAAATGAGCATCAATCTAATGTTAAAAAAAAAATTTGGGTGAATTCCTGCTTTAACATCAGGGGCGATCAAAGAGTTAACTTCTTTCCCTGGGAGTGTTTTCTTACTATGTGGGGGATGGTTTCACTGAAGAAAGACAGAGATCTGTGTTCATGTTTAGCAGAAACACAAGATCTCTGTCTTTCTTACTAGCAGAACGGCGGGTTTCTGGTGGTTATCAGGTTTACTGGACCAGCTGATTGGCTCCCGCTGTGCCCAATCATGTGCACTCCAGAGCCGATGAAAAGAATACAGGTATGTGATTTTGCACTTAAGGTCTGCCTGCAGTATATGTACATGCATACGTGCAGTGGTTAATTTATTTTCTCCACGTGACCTTTGTGCATGTCTGCACCTTTTTCCCCTTCACCATTGTGCTCATATTCATCTATCCTCAATTGGTAGACCAACATAATATGTAAGGTCCATAAGCACGTATAATGCTCCCAGAGGGTGTCTCTCAGATCTCCTGGTGGTTCCTGTAGATGTTATACCAAGTGCCTTACTTTTTAAACGTCAATCTCCCATTAAGATAACAATTGGTCCCTTTAAGATTACCTCATATGAAAACTGGCATTCTGGCTGCAGATTATCCCTCTGCTGGCCGGGATTTTTTTTTCTTGAGTTAAGGAAACTGCTATCAACCACTCTTTGCTGAAGTCTGCTCGTGGAGAAGGTACTATGATAGAAAAGTCCACGTACAGTGCGAGGCAACACTTCCCTAGACCATCAAAACACAAAAGCTGTTTACCGTTTACCCCATGGGACTTTAACAGAGTGATGCTCATTAGCAAGTACAACATGGTTATATAAAAAGTACAAATTTTATTAGGATAACAAAAAACAAAAAATACACATGAAATTCACATTTCCACATACATTGTACATTCTGAATGCCAGCATAATTTGTAGATCATTGTTAAATACTTGTTAATGATCACCACCAAGTCCCAAGTGCAGTGATTTTTGGGAATGAGTGCTGTTCAGGTTTGAATATATGGTGGCTCCTCTTTCTTCCTCAGACCATCCACTCTCATAGAAAGCATCAATGTGACTGCAACATGACCGTCACATACCCGCACTGCTGAGGGCATGGCTGGAGCAGCACTGGCTGAGGTAAAATGTATGCACATATTCATACACTGGGTCTGTGAGCAGTGTTCCCTCCTTTCTCTGTTGATGCTTCTACACCCCTGAATGGGAAAATAACCTGCTCTCTTCCCTGCAACTGGCGGGGAGATCTTTGTCTCAGCTTAAAGCGGCACTAAAAGTCATACCTGGATCGATCACTGTTGGATATAAATTACTGTAAAGAGATAAATCCATGAGTTTGCATGCACCTCTTTGGACGTAACCCATAATAAGTCAGATGCTAGAGAGTAACTGTGTTCCTGGAATTCAGCTTTAAAGATTGAACTATGTGCAGGGCTCAAAATTTTTTAAGTCCTGAGCTACTAGCCAGGCCTTAAGAGTCACTCGCCACCAGTTTCCCCACCCTGCCCCACCCCTAATTCCACCACTAAACACGCCCCCGTAAATGATCTTGTGAAATGATACGGTTAAATGTTTTTTTGCAGTATTACGTTTTAAAAATAAATATTAACAACAACTTTAACAATATTAACATAAAGCATTAGACTACAGAGTTCCCCTTTACATCACAGTCCACAAAGTTGTCTGTTACATCAGAGTCTACAGCATTCCCCTCCCAACATTATGGTCTGGACTCTGCAGCGTTTCCCTTTGCAGAGTTTCCACTTACATCAGAGTCTGCTCTCTGCAGTATTGCCCTTCACATAAGAGTTCCCCTTTATGTCAGGGTCTGCAGAGTTCCCCCTTATGCCCAAATTCTTTCCAGTCTACCGGGCATCAGAGGGGCAGGAGACTGTCCAGAGCGTGACTGAAGATTCACTTTAAAAGAGATTGTACAGTGTATGGCCATCTTACAGAAGATTGTACAATCTGATTGTACAGTGTATGGCAATCTTACAGGAGATTGTACAAATACATTGTACAATGTGATTGTAAAATCTCCTGTAAGATGGCCATACATTGTACAATCTGATTGTCATAGGTGTGCGCAGCCTTTGGCATTAGAGTGTGCACCCCAAAGCTCAAACACACTCTACTCATCACTCACAATGTTCATTTAGAAAGGGAAGGGGCCAGTAAATGGCATATTTACTGGCCCCTTCCCCCACTCAGCCTAAAACATCCACAGTAACAACCGGTGGGAGAGGAGGGAAGCTGGCAGTGCTGTGGGGGGGAAGGAGGGAGAGCCAGGTCAGTAGGGGGATCTGTTCTGCACAGGATGATAAGGGTGTGCCTAGGCACACCTGGCACACCCTGTGCGCACGCCTATGCTGATTGTATAATCTCCTGTAAGAGGGCCATCCACTGTATAATCTGACTGTACAGTGGATGGCCATCTTACAGGAGATTGTACAATCTGATTGTACAGTTTATGGTCATCTGCAATCAGATTGGACAGTGTAAGACCATCTGCTCTCTTTCCTTCTGTCAGCATGCAGCCTGGCATTGCTCTGCAGATGTGGAACTACAAGTCCCAGCACTCTGCAGGCAGGTAGGGGATAGAAGCACAGCTCCTGTACACTCAGATTGGACTTTAGTAGTGATCTACAATCCCCACCATACCTTTGCACTGCTACGCACTCATGGCCGTCTGGGACTTGCATTCCTCCTTCTCCCCGGCTGGTTTTACCCTTTGGTGGGGATAGCTGTATCACCTCCACCCGGCCTCTGCTCCCCGCCTCTTCTTTACTTGGCCTCTTTCGGGCACACCGTCCAGGGCTCCGAGGAGGCAGCCGGAACTCATGCGATACCTCCTCCGCACTCTGGCTGCCGTGTCCCGGGACCGTCCCAGCTACCGCTGCGGCAGCCTGTGATTCCCTTTGCAGAGTTTCCACTTACATCAGAGTCTGCTCTCTGCAGTATTGCCCTTCACATAAGAGTTCCCCTTTATGTCAGGGTCTGCAGAGTTCCCCCTTATGCCCAAATTCTTTCCAGTCTACCGGGCATCAGAGGGGCAGGAGACTGTCCAGAGCGTGACTGAAGATTCACTTTAAAAGAGATTGTACAGTGTATGGCCATCTTACAGAAGATTGTACAATCTGATTGTACAGTGTATGGCAATCTTACAGGAGATTGTACAAATACATTGTACAATGTGATTGTAAAATCTCCTGTAAGATGGCCATACATTGTACAATCTGATTGTCATAGGTGTGCGCAGCCTTTGGCATTAGGGTGTGCACCCCAAAGCTCAAACACACTCTACTCATCACTCACAATGTTCATTTAGAAAGGGAAGGGGCCAGTAAATGGCATATTTACTGGCCCCTTCCCCCACTCAGCCTAAAACATCCACAGTAACAACCGGTGGGAGAGGAGGGAAGCTGGCAGTGCTGTGGGGGGAAGGAGGGAGAGCCAGGTCAGTAGGGGGATCTGTTCTGCACAGGGTGATAAGGGTGTGCCTAGGCACACCTGGCACACCCTGTGCGCACGCCTATGCTGATTGTATAATCTCCTGTAAGAGGGCCATCCACTGTATAATCTGACTGTACAGTGGATGGCCATCTTACAGGAGATTGTACAATCTGATTGTACAGTTTATGGTCATCTGCAATCAGATTGGACAGTGTAAGACGATCTGCTCTCTTTCCTTCTGTCAGCATGCAGCCTGGCATTGCTCTGCAGATGTGGAACTACAAGTCCCAGCACTCTGCAGGCAGGTAGGGGATAGAAGCACAGCTCCTGTACACTCAGATTGGACTTTAGTAGTGATCTACAATCCCCACCATACCTTTGCACTGCTACGCACTCATGGCCGTCTGGGACTTGCATTCCTCCTTCTCCCCGGCTGGTTTTACCCTTTGGTGGGGATAGCTGTATCACCTCCACCCGGCCTCTGCTCCCCGCCTCTTCTTTACTTGGCCTCTTTCGGGCACACCGTCCAGGGCTCCGAGGAGGCAGCCGGAACTCATGCGATACCTCCTCCGCACTCTGGCTGCCGTGTCCCGGGACCGTCCCAGCTACCGCTGCGGCAACCTGTGATTCATAAAAGGCGCCGCCTCGGCCGTGATGTCACCGACTGTACGCCGATCTGTCTGCCCCTTGTCTGAGTCTGGGCTGGCCTCAGAACTGAGCTTGCACAGTTATAAAGCCTGCCATGGCCATATTTTGTATAGGCAGCAGCCATCTGTAAAAACGGACAGGTGGAGAGGGGCAGTCCGAGGCGGAGAGGGGCGTTTCTGGGTGGCAGTTCTAGGCACAATCCTACTGGCCTATGGGAGGTGGAGAGGGGCGGTCCCGGGCGGCACTGGTGTCCAATCTGCTGCTAGCCTGTGAAGGGATGGCGCGGCAGCTGTAAAGTTGAATACTGGCCGCATTGTGTGTGTCTGAGCGGCGTGGGATACTCGCACTGCACGTAAATCCCCTCGCCAAACGCGAGGAGGCGAGCACAAATTTTGAGCCCCGACTATGTGACCTTTGCTCTTATATATGCTTTTATTTTTATCCATTCAAAAAATATAATTACATTGACTAATTTATTAGAATATAACAAAAGAAGGTATGATAATCCGATGGTTTTCTACCACTGCTTTATAAGCCACTGTTATGCCGCGTACACACGATAATTTTTCGGGTTGTAAAAAACGAAGTTTTTTAAAAATGTAATTTAAAATGATCGTGTGTGGGCTTCATAGCATTTTCCGTGTTCTGAAAAATGGCCCCAAATTTTTTCGAACATTCTCTATTTTTTCACAATGTTTTAAACAATGTCGTTTTTCGGGTTGTAAAGAATGATCGTGTGTGGGCTTTAACGACGTGAAAAACCCGCGCATGCTCAGAAGCAAGTTATGAGACGGGAGCGCTCGTTCTGGTAAAACTACCATTCGTAATGGAGTAAGCACATTCATCACGCTGTAACAGACAGAAAAGCGCAAATCTAACACAAAATCAGCTAAAGCATCCCAAAGGGTGGCGCCATCCGCATGGAACTTCCCCTTTATAGTGCCATTGTACGTGTTGTACGTCACCGCGCTTTGCTAGAGCATTTTTTTTAACGATCGTGTGTAGGCAAGGCCGTTTTAATGATGAAGTTGAAAAAAACGTTGTTTTTTCTAGAGCCTGAAAAACAACGTTTTTTACAACCCGAAAAATTATCGTGTGTACGCGGCATCAGTTTTTAGCTCTTGCAGGGAATGCTTAACAGGTGC
The DNA here is from genome assembly GCF_905171775.1 of Rana temporaria. Taxonomy (NCBI): domain Eukaryota; kingdom Metazoa; phylum Chordata; class Amphibia; order Anura; family Ranidae; genus Rana; species Rana temporaria. The sequence continues at coordinate 131,843,201 of NC_053492.1, read as the reverse complement.
TCTCTGATTCCCCTGTTATAGCTATATTATAACATGATAGTCAAGCAGATGTTTCCTAATCAATATCATTTCATTAAAACATTTAACAAAATTAATAAAGGTTATTTCATAATTTTTTTATTTTTTATGAATGGAGCTCATTGTCTCTTGTTTCATGTATTTGACTCACACTGACAAAGATCAGTGGCTTTTGTGCTAACTTTTATTTAACCTGGGCTTGTGTGAATCTGATTTAGAAGTAGAAGTCACTAGTGATGATGACAGGAAAATCATTTAATTGCTGTGTTCTCCCAGATAATAGATGTGATACGTATGCCTTGGTTGTAATTTCTGGAAACGGATAATATATGCAATTTCTTGTCTTTAAATGAGCCCACATATTGGATGATTACAAAGCCTAGTTAAGGAGTTTTAGACATCATCTATTATAATAACTCTGGGTATGGGTGGAATAAATGTGTTACTGCGCATTAATATCTAAACAAATATTGGATTCCTTTATGAGAAAATGTTCATCTAGCATTCTAGCTCTACATGTTCTCTGGATGCGAGTTCAGTGATTCACACGTTCAGCTCATATTCAGTTATTTCAGATGTCATTATATGTGTGTGGTCAGATCCAGTAAACATTTCACCCCTTGGTTGCCAAGTATTGCGGATGTATTGCTATACACATTGTATATCTGATTATTGCACTTCATTAATAAATAAACTCAACTAAGAAGATTGTAAGATTTGTAAGCCCAGTTAATAAATACTGGAAGTGTTTGTCTTGTACTAAATTTCTCATTTATACTTTGAAATATTCTATTTAACTTCCCAGAATATGCCGTGTGCACCCTAATCACTCCACGTGACACTGATTCCCTCTGCTGCCCAATCTATCCCATGGCCCCCCATTGCCCCCTCAGGATGGAGAGCAGGGAAAGGGGAGGTAAATATGTAATTATGCTTCAGTTTATGAATGAACAGGAAGACGCTCAGCACAGAGTACTTCACATTCATTCACTGTACAGTGCAGCTGAGGCTGCAGAGTAAGGGACTGGGACATTTCTGTGGTCAGTCCATTTCTCTGTCCCTGAAGTGAGACATCAGGGGTCTGTTTTGAACCCTGATATTTCACCACGCCGCCACTAGTAAAACAATTGTAAAAAAATAGTAAATTGTGAGCAGTAAATACATTTAAACAATAATAATAATAATAATAATACAATTACTGGCACTGTACACTGCCCAATCTTTGCCCTATTGGCACTGTGCACTGCTTTACTGACACTGCCCTCTACCCTAATGTAAATGTATTTTATTGGGATTCTATGTGATCGACCAACACAAAGTGGCACATAATTGTGAAGTGGAAAATTATAAATGTTTTTAAAAATGTTTTACAAATAAATATGTGAAAAGTGTGGCGTGCATTTTTAGGAGTCAATACATTGTAGAACCACCTTTCACTGCAATTACAGCTGCAAGTCTTTTTGGGGATGCCTCTACCAGATTTGCACATCTAGAGAGAGATTTTTTTTTTTGCCTAGTCTTCTTTGCAAAATAGCTCAAGCTCTGTCAGATTGGATAGAGAGTGTCTGTAAACAGCAATTTTCAAGTCTTGCCACATATTCTCAATTGGATTTAGGTCTCGACTTTGACTGGGCCATTCTAACACTTGAATATGCTTTGATCTAAACCATGCCATTGTGGCTCTGGATGTATGTTTAGGGTCGTTGTCCTGCTGGAAGGTGAACCTCTGCCACAGTCTCAAGTCTTTTGCAGACTCTAAGGCCCCGTACACACGACAGAGTTTCTCGGCAGAATTCACCGAGAAACTCGGTCAAAACCCGGATTCTGCCGAGAAACTCTGTCGTCTGTACAGTTTTGGCTCGATGGAGCCGCCGAGGAGCTTGACGAGAAAATAGAGAACATGTTCTCTATTTTCTCGTTGTTCTATGGGAGAAGGCGGCCCGCCGAGCTCCTCGGCGGCTTCATCCCAAAACTCGACGAGGAACTCGACGTGCTTTGCACGTCGAGTTCCTCGGCCGTGTGTACGGGGCCTAAGGCCACGTACACACGATAGGATCGCCAGAGGACAACGGTCTGAAGGACCGTTTTCATCAGTCCAAACCGATCGTGTGTACTGTAGGCCCCATAGGTTATTTAACCTTTGGTCAAAAAAATGAGAACTTGCTTTAAAATTTAACCAATGGACGCCTAACCGTTAGGTCAAAACCGATCGTTAGTATGCAGAATCAACTCGAAGCATGCTTGGAAGCATTGAACTTCGTTTTTTCTGCACGTCGTTGTGTTTTATGTCACCGCGTTCTGACATGATCGTTTTTTTAACTGATGGTGTGTACGCACGACGGACCATCAGTCAGCCTCATAGGTTAACCTAAGACAACGGTCCTTCAGACCATTGTCCTCTGGCTATCCTACCGTGTATACGAGGCCTTACAGATTTTCTTCTAAGATTGCCCTTTATTTGGCTCCATCCATCTTTCCATCAACTCTGACCAGCCTCCTTGTCCCTGCTGAAGAAAAGCATCCACACAACATGATTCTGTCACCACCATGTTTCACGATGAGGATAGCGTTTTGCTTTTAGGCCAAAAAGTAAAATTTTGGCCTCATCTGACCAGAGCACCTTCTTCCACATGTTTTCTGTGTCCTCCACATGGCTTCTCGCAAACTGCAAATAGGACTTCTTATGGAGTTCTTTCAACAATGGCTTTCTTTTTCCACTCTTCCATAAAGGTCAGATTTGTGGAGTGCATGACTAACTGTCCTGTGGACAGATTCTCCCACCTGAGCTGTGGATCTCTGCAGCTCCGCCAGCATTACCAAGGGCCTCTTGGCTGCTTCTCTGATAAATGCTCTCTTTGCTCGGCCTGTCAGTTTAGGTGGACGGCCATGTCTTGGTAGGTTTGCAGTTATGCATTACGCTTTACATTTTTAAATGATGGATTGAATGGTGCTCTGCTTTAAACTTCTCCACAACCTTATCCCTGACCTGTCTGGTGTGTTCCTTGACCTTCATGATGCTGTTTGTTCACTAAGGTTCTCTAACAAACTTCTGAGGGCTTTACAGAACAGCTGCATTTATACTGAGATTAAATTACACACAGGTGGACTCTATTTGCTTATTAGGTGACTTCTGCAATTGGTTCCACTAGATTTTAGTTAGGGATATCAGAATAAAGGGGGCTGAATACAAATGCACACCACACTTTTCACATATTTATTTATAAAAAATTTGGAAAACCATTTATCATTTTCTTTCCACTTCACAATTATGTGCTGCATTGTGTGAGTCTATCACATAAACAAAACAATAAAATACATTTATGTTTTTGGTTGTAACATGACAAAATGTGGACAATTTCAAGGGGTATGAATAATTTTTCAAGGCACTGTATATATATACAGGCATACCCCACTTGTAAGTATGCAATGGGGTTTATTTACTATTGCTGGAGAGTGCAAAATCAGGCTCACTTCTGCATAGAAACTAATGAGCTTCCAGTTTTTATTACCAGGCTTAATTTAACAAGCCGGGGTTAGAAGCTCATTGGTTTCTATGCAGATGTGAGCCTAATTTTGCACTCTCCAGCGATAGTAAATAAACCCCATTGTGTACTTAAAAGTGGGATATGCCTGTGTATATATATATATATATATATATATATATATATATACACACATTTGTATTTGAGCTTTGGGATGCAAACCTTAATGCAATTCTCTTAAGCCTCGTACACACGACTGGTTTTCTCGGCAAAAAACAGCAAGAAAACTGCTTCTTGTCGAGAATACCGTTTGTGTGTACGAGGTATTCAGGTTTCTCATCAGGAAATCTGGACAGAATCTCGACGAGAAAAAAAGAGAACCTGCTCTCTTTTTTCTCGTCGAGATTCTTGTCGGCCTGTTTCCCGACGAGAAACCCGAGAGTGTGTATACTTACCTGTCGCCGTGGAACCCCACGCATGCTCGAAATGACTTTGACGCATGCGTGGTAGTTTCCACGGCATAGGTAGGGTGAAGCAAGATGGCGCCACACCATCAAATGTGACAAGCGCATGCTCACCGTACGCGATGACGTCACTGCGTTCTTTCCTTTCAAGAGAACCGCGGTTCTTTTGAAAGGTCAGTGTGTACACTCGGGCAGCAAGAGATTCTTGCCAAGAATCTCATCAGGTGAAAACTGTTTTTCTTCCTGACAAGATTCTTGCCCGTGTGTTCAGGGCCTTTGATATTTGTTATAGGAAGATTTACCTTTACCTCCTGTTCGGATGACAACTGTAAATATTTTGGATTTCCTATCACTTTCCTTCTTAAGGCCCCATACACACGAGAGGATTTATCCGCGGATACGGTCCAGCGGACCGTATCCGCGGATAAATCCTCTCGAGGATTTGCGCGGATTTCCATGCGATGGAGTGTACTCACCATCGAATCGAAATCCGCGCCGAAATCCTCTGGCGATGACGTGTCACGCCGTCGCCGCGATTATGACGCGGCGACAAGCGCGACGCTGTCATATAAGGAATTCCACGCATGCGTCAAATCATTACGACGCATGCGGGGGATCCCTTCGGACGGATGGATCCGGTGAGTCTGTACAGACCAGCGGATCCATCCGTTGGGATGGATTCCAGCGGATAGATTTGATAGCATGTCATCAAATATTTATCCGCTGGAAATCCATCCCAGGGGATAAATATCCGCGGAAACAGATCCGCTGGAGTGTACACACCATAGGATCTATCCGCTGAAACCCATTCGCTGGGATTTTTCAGCGGATGGATTCTATCGTGTGTATGGGGCCATAGTGTCATTGACAGATTCTGGTTAAAAATATGTTTTAACCAACTTCAGTACCAGGTACTTTAACTCCCTTACTGCCTAGGTCAATTTTCAGCGCTGTCACAAGTTGAATGGCAATTACGCAGTCATGCAACACTGTACCCATATGAAAATGTTATAATTTTTTTCACACACATAAAACTATTCTTTGGTGGTATTTAATTACTACTGGGGTTTTTATTTACTGGTAAATAAATGAAACAATGACCTAAAATGTATAAATATGTTTTTCTTTGTTTCTTAAATAACATTTTGCAAATAAATAATCTTTCTTCATAAATTTAGGCCAAATGTATTCTGCTACAATTCTTTGGTGAAAATTGCCCCATTTTTTCTTATTTAATCTGTAGGAAAGATACAATCTATGGTATATATCTAAAAATTGATCAGTCCTGATGTGTTGACCGCCTATCTAATTTCTTGAGGCCCAAAAATGTCAGGACAGTACAAATATCCCCCAAGTGACCCTTTTTGGAAAGTAGACAGACCAAGGTATTTAGTAAGAGGCATGGCAAAAAATTATAGGTTGTAAGCCCCCCGCCCGTCACGTGACCCCACCCCCTCTGACGCACCCTCTGCTACGTCACTGGGTAAGCCCAGTCTTCCCCCTTGCTGGGCTTCCCCAGTGACGTAGCAAAGGGTGCGTCAGAGGGTGCGGGGTCACGTGACGGGTGGCCCCTCTATATAAGAAATGTCACAGCTTCAGCCGCGTCATTCACTGGGCTGTGTCCAGCGCAGAGAGAAGGTCGGCGTGGCTGCGCTCTGGATGGATGGATCTTCTCATCGCTGGACCGGAGATCACCGACCGTTGCTGGATAAAGACAACGTTGGAGCAGGAAGCCGGGACCGAGAGTGGAATACCACCGCTGGATTTATTTATTTATTTTTATTAATAAATGACTTTTTTCTACGGTGTGTGTGTGTTTTTTCAAACTATTTACACTTCCTTCGTGAAATGGTAGGGGTACAATGAACCCCATTACCAATTCACATAGGGGGGGCAGGATCTAGGGGTCCCCTTTGTTAAAGGGGTTGTCCAGATTCTGATAAGCCCCCCGCCCGCAGACCCCCACAACCACCGGGCAAGGGTTGTGGGGATGAGGCCCTTGTCCCCATCAACATGGGGATATCCTCCCTATGTTGAGGGTATGTGGCCTGGTACGGTTCAGGAGAGTGGGGGCCGTACTCTGTTCCCCTCTCTTTTCTGCGGCTGACCAGGTTAACGTGCTCGGATAAGGGATCTGGTGTGAATTTTTGGGGGAACTCCACGCCATTTTTTTTTACATTTGGGGTGGAGTTCTCCTTAAAATCCACACCAGACCTGAAGGGTCTGGAATGGATATTTGGGGGAACCCCACATCATTTTTTTTTAAATTGATGGTGTGGTTCCCCTTAATATCCATTCCAGACCTGAAGGGCCTGGTAATGAAATTTGGGGGGACCCCTACGCTATATTTTTTTTTTTTTTATGAATGAATTCTCTCTGAATTGCCAGAGCCGACAATTCATTATACCAGCAAGTCCGGTTTTAAAAGACTTTTTTCCTTCAGAAATGACACTTTGTGCAGGGACAGTTATATGTACTTGAAACATGCACTATTTCACATGCTAACTTTACACCCCCCTAGGTACGAAATTTAAAGTAATATTTCACTTGTTAGCATTATTAAATTCACTGCTCCCGAAAAAACTGACATTTTTAAAACTTTTTTTTGCATTGATACATGTCCCCTGGGACAGAACCCAGGTCCCCAAACACTTTTTAGGACAATCACTTGCATATTAGCCTTTAAAATTAGCACTTTAGATTTCAAATGTTCGAGTCCCATAGACTTAAACGGGGTTCTAAATTTCACACAAACATTTGGTGTGTTCGCAAGTTCTGGTGCGAACCGAACAGGGGGGTGTTCGGCTCATCCCTATTGCAAACCCTCCAAAAGTAAACCTAAAAACAGAAAAAAAAATTGTTCTAATTTTAATAGTGCTAAGCTAGTTATGAGTTGAGTGATTTATTGAGTTCTGTCTGTAATAATGACTATGCCTTCCAGATGCTTTGGAGAAGATATCTGTATCACCATTCCAGACATCGAAGCATATGTTGTGGTTCTCCAGGCTAATGAACCCAAGATTACAGTCAATGGAATGGATCACTTTGCTCGTCCAGCTTCAGAATTTGAGAATGCAAACGGTGTGATTTTGCTTCCAGACATCAGAATCATCAGCACAGTCACTAAGATGGAAAAACGTCTGGATAAGAAGTCTGGCAAAAGTAAGTTTGTTCCACTTGACTCATTCTGCTTCTTCTGAGGAACACAGATTGTGCAAGTCTGATACAAGCTAGTTGAAATCCATACTATTAGTTAGACACTGAGATTGCTGAACTTTATTGCATGATGAACTGTTTTTTTTTCTACAGTGTGATAGCCTGGAACCCAATCCCTAATGTTCCAAAACCAGTAAGATTTCCCTTAAAATTCATACCAGACCCAAAGGGGCCTAGTATGGATTGGGGGTTGATCCTCAAAGTGTTTTTTTTTTTTAATAAAAAAAATTCTTAAAACTGATGAGATGTGTGATTCAGATGTGGTCCCATAGAAGGCAATGAGCCTAGAATTCTTATCTGACCCTTTTCATAATTCGCAGGAAATTCACACTGCCAATGGACTGAAGTTATAACCCTCCCTGACTCAGTCCCCCCAAAAAAAAGGTTTTGTCCTTAGTTCTACTGTGCTAGTTCTTAGTGCTGCTCCTTAATAAATATTCACTTCAAAGGTCAGGAAGTAGTAACAAATGTTCCAAATATTTAAATACAATATTAAAGAAAGAGAATGTTTTGGGCAGTTGTTAAATAGAGATGGATGGCAGCAATGTTTTTATTGTTGGTCTTTTTGCTATAATATATAATTTCATCCCTGATTTACCCATTTTTAAAACATTAAAGTTGTCTTTTAGGCACTCACACAGCCAATCATCTGATTGTGTTTGGTCTTAGTGATTGGCTGATAGGCCTGGGCATTATCATAGAGGAACAAGTGACATGCTCCCCCACACCTGCAAATGCTTAGTACTGTCCCAGGCTGTATAGAAGCTTTGAGGGAGCACAGGTAAAGTGAGTCCTTTGAGAGTTCAGGGTGCTCTTTACAGGGACACTGTTGCTTTAATGGTGCCCCTTTAAGCAATAAAGCCTGGCCTACTTAGGCTGTTATTAGGCAATGATGTTGTATCATCACACTGATGAGGTTTTCCCTGTGCTCTTGTTTCCTATAAGCATGTTCAGGACTGTGCAAAGCAGCTTTGATTGACTCAGAGTTTTGAACTTCCTTCTTCCAGTCTTAGTGCTGTTGTTCAGATGTTAATTTTTTTTTTTTTTTTTGGAATAAACAATTCTTCAATAGTATTCTTTTTTTCATCTCTGTTTGGAGTTAAGCTTTAAACTGTGATTATTCACAGAGGCATTGCTAACCCTGGTTACAGCACTATGTTTGCCTCACTGCTAACCAATATGGAATTAATATCATGCATGCATGCTGTGAATAAATTACAATTCATTTACATTTACAATTTTGTCTCAGTCTATTAGCACAGTGTAGAAATGTAGGTGAAAACATGCCTCACATGACACTGTACAATCACATTCACAAAGTGCATATATCATTTACTGACAGCACATCAGAGTGCTGCTTCAAATTAGGAAATCACTGTTTACTTCTTTTGATATGTTTAAAATATTCTGCGATCCTTCAAGCGATGATGATGTATTGTGTTATTCATATGACAGTGGTATGTGTCTAGATTCAGCAGCATCAGCATATCTTAAAAAAAGTTTCAGCTAAATCTTTTTCTTATTGAGGACAATTTCCTTCACTTCCAGTCTAGATGACTGGATTCCTTCTAATCCTTCCCTACACTATTCAAGATGAAAATAGACATGTTGGGTATGCTTTAATACACTACTACATCATATAATAATAATAATAATAATAATAATAATAATAATAACAATAATAATAACAATAAATTGGACACCATAGCTTAACAAAATGCCCATGTGTGAGCAGCCTGCCAGTGAATCTTAAAGTGTTAGTAAACTCACAACAGGAAAATCAGTCTCTATATGCAGTAAAGTATGATTGTTATACTCACTGTGTCACCTAAGGGGTTAATCCTTTGCATTGTGTACAAAGGATGTTTGATCCTGTCTATCTGATCCTCCCCTTTTTACAGTTCCTAATCCATCTCCTGATAGAACAGAGCCCTAGGAGGCACTCTGCACATGATCATTTTGGTGTGTATTGCTGGGGAGTTTTTGTTTGGGGGGGGGGGATGCATGTGATCAGCACAGTTTTTTTAGATTCTGCCAGTAGGTTTTGTAAATAAGTATTTTTTCTCCTTATCTGATGTGCGCTGATGAGGTGGCACATATGGGCATGATGAGGTGGCATTTATGGGCACTGATGAGGAGGCACTAATATGCCATACTTATGAGCACTGATAGGTGACACTGATATGTGGCACTAATGAGCGCTGATGGGCATTGATTGGCAGCACTTATTGGTGGCACTGGTGGGCACTAATAGGTGGCACTGATAGGCAGCACTGTTGGACACTGATAGGTGGCACGGGTAGGCGGCACTAATAGGCATTGTTGGATGGCACTGATGGGCATTGATGGGCAGCACTGATGGGCATTGATTGGCAGCACTGATAGTTGGCACTGATGGGTGCTGAAAGCCAGCACTGACTGGCATCACTAATGGGCATTTATTGGTGAAACTGGTGGGCACTGATTACTGGCACTAGTGGGCACTGATTACTGGCACTTTTGGTGCTTTATTGTAATCAGGGCACTGATGATCAGTGCCCTGATTACATTGCTTGCTGTCCCTCTGTCAGTGTGAGATGATGAGAGCTGATTGCCATCACTTCTGTGTTTACATGTGACCGGCTGTGACTGAACACAGCAGAGCACATGGTTAAAGAGCCGGGTCAGTGTCTCTTTACAGAGATCTGGACCACGCAACACATTCTGGTGCGCCGTTATATGACGTCCACCCAGAACCAGAGCCACAACGTCTCTCGGTCATTTGACGGTGGGTGGGTGGCAAGTGGTTAATGTATTTCTAAAGCAGCCACAGCTGAGCAGAAAATGTGTCAGACTCAATGGACTACTGAGTCTTTTTTTGCTTCCTGCTGAACATGTTGGACCTGTGCAGGACCCATAGAGAGAAAGGATCCTGCTTTGTAGCATGCTGGCAGGGCACAAGAGACTCTATCCTGTGCCTCCTACAAAGCAGTACTTTTTGCCTGTCCCCATGTTATTTTTTGCGTCCCGAGTTGGCAAAAAGGGTGAAAGGGGAGTGCTTGAAGATAAGTGTGGGCTCCTTAACATTCCTGCTATTCAATATACCTGTTACTTTTCTTGGTTTGGGCAAAGTACAATTTTAAGATGGAAGATTATGGACAAGAGAATAGTTCACAATAGTGCGTCACAGGTACAGTTTTTCTGAAACTTTTGTTTATATTGGACAAATGGCAGATGGGTCATAGGGTGCAGGGACTCGTAGAGCAGTTGATCTTCTATTATTCTTTTATTATTAGTATTATTATTATTACAATATACAATAAACTTTAATGTAGCCTTTCTCAAGGTTCCTCCAAAAGGTAGCCAGGGGTTCATTGAGCAGTAAAAAATGGATCTTCCACCTATACTGACCCTCAATGCATGGGGGCAATTGTTCACTAGCCAGCAAGAGATCACTTGTATGTTATCCTCTAATATAAGAGGAAACCACAGTTTTAACTGTCTGCCTTTTCTTCCTGATATTATTTATTGAGTTCCAACATTATTGTTGAAAATAATGGCAGGAGAAAAAGGCAGACAGTTAAAATGGTGGTATCCCCTTATATTAGTGGACAATATACTGTACAAGTCAAATACTCTAGGACACCACATTCCTTACTATTTTACTTCAATGTTCTACATTTGATCACACTATGTTATTTGAGCTATAAGTATAATATTTTTTAGCCAGGGTTTGTAAAGACCTGAAAATTATTTATTAGGGTCTCTTGTTGGTAAAAACTTTGAGAAAGACTCTCTTAATATAAGATATCTTAAAGGATAAGTCCACCCAAAAGCAATATGTTAGTTGTGGTTGGAGTCAGCTTCTGGCTATTTATTTGTCTTGGATGCTCCAATAGTAAGATTTCCCTGCCATATTTACCAACTTTAATGCTGGCCATACACGGGTCTTATCTAAGAATTTTTGTTCGTATTTCGCACCATTAGTGGACTGCTGTTGGGAATTTTTTGAAAAAAACAAACCATTTTCTAATCAATGATGGGAGAATCGTGTGAGAAATGTAATCGAAAAAGAAATGCGCATGTGCAAAAATTCCCAGAAAGAAAAGAAGATTCCCAGACACAAAAAGCACACATTTTCAGATTTTCGAAAGTGAGTTATTTAAAAATTCGACCCATGTATGGCCAGCATAACTGGGGATTTTGGGTGTTCCCATCCACCTTAGCATGTTTCAGCATCCTATTTAGCATTTCTATTCTCAAAAGCATGAACCTAATTAAGAATCCAATAGGAAGAATGACCATAGAAAGTGTGCTCAACTGTGAAAGCACAGATTTATGTCACTAGACATAAGAAAATGTTATAACTTTCCAGCATCAACTAATACTACTGTATTAATTTGGTTGAGCCAGTCTTTTAAAAGATACTGTAACCAATGAAAAACGGTTATATCAATCATAGCTCTGTATAATTTTCTTATCAGCTTAAAGCGGAACTCCACCCTAAAGTGGAACTCCCGCTGATCGGAACCCTCCCCCCTCCGGTGTCACATTTGACACCTTATAGGGGGGAAGGGGTGCAGATAAATGTCTAAAGACAGGTATTTGCACCCACTTCCGGCCACAGTCTACGGGCAGACTGCGTGCAGGATGTCACCTGCCGTCCTCCCCCCGTTGTGCTCTGGGAACACTCGGCTCCCAGAGCACAGCGGGAGCCAATCAGCAGGCGCAGCGCAACTCGCGCATGCGCCGTAGGGAACCGGGCAGTGAAGCCGGAGCGCTTCACTTCCTGGTTCCCTCACCGAGGATGGTGGGGGGGCAGCAGAGTGAAAAGCGATTGCTCGTCCTCTGCTGCGGACGGTGCTGGACTCCAGGACAAGTAAGTGTGCCAATATTAAAAGTCAGCAGCTCCAGTATTTGTAGCTGCTGACTTTTAATATATTTTTTTTCAGCGGACATCCTCTTTAATATTGTTTTGTATATTTTGTACGGCAAGCATTGAAATTTTATCCTAATTGTATTTTTGTGTGTTCTTGTCCCCAGGTGCAGGTGCAGTGGTAATGGAGGAAACTCTACATCATTTGGATTTCTGTGATGTCTTGGTTATGGGAGATGAGCTTAACACCAAACAGGAATGTCTGGAGCTGGATCGCAGTATACTGCAAGGGAAACATCTTGATGCCACCAATTCAACCAAGGGCTATTCAATCTATGGTATGTAAAGAATGATATGAAACATATAATAATTACAGAAAACCTGCAAAGCAAGACCTTCTTATGTGCAGTCTCCTAGTAGCCATCATGGTTGGTTCTATAAGAGTTTCCTTTAAATTTATTTCATTCATAATTAGGAAATATAAAGCGTCATAAATGAGCAACACTTACAGGTACTGTAAAGTAATAAAAAAATAAAAATAAACATGATACACTTATGGAATTGCACAGTTGATCCCGATCCTTCTATTCTTGGGACCCCCAAGTTCCAGGTTCCTCCTCCTCTGTGTGCCACCACAGGAAGCAGCTTCCTATTGTGATACACCAAGACTCATCCCTGCTCTTATTCCCTCATTATCAGAATTTGCTCACAGCAGCGGGAGCCAATGGCCCCCAGTTATTCAGCAAAGCCTGTAAGGACGGGGGAGGGCCCTACAAATGGGCACAGCACTGGTTCAAGTGAGGGTTCAGGTAAATATAAGGGGGGGGTGTGGAGACAATACAGTTATCTAAACAATTTTTAAAGTAAAACAATATTTAGGCTTCAGAACCATTGTAACATATTTATTTGTATTTATGTTTTATAAGGCTGTTTGTAAGTTTGTTTTACAGTGTTTATTTCATCAATCATGACTTTATTATTCCTAAATTTTTCAGGTGTAGACACAATGAAAAACTATGAAGAGGCCCTGCAGCAAATCCGCTATCGGCACTGGGATTCTGCTGCTATCTTTGGCCGAAAGTTCAAAGTCAAATGCTCTGAATTAAATGGACGTTATACAAGTAATGAATTTAATCTTGAGGTAATGTATATCTATTGGTAATAGGTAATATTTGAAAACATAGAAATTAATACAAATATAATATAATATAAATCACCTTATAATGCAAATCATAGCTAAGAAAGATCATATACTGTTAAAAATTTGGTATGAATGTAACCTTTAGGCAGCACATTTGTAAATGTACACAAGACAGGAACACATACACATAAAAAGTCTGATATGAATTTTAAGAGGAACCCCATGCCAAAATGAGAAAAAAATGGTGTGGTGCCCCCCAAAACCAATACCAGTCCCCGAGCATGCAGCTTGGCAGGTCAGGAAACCATACCAGGCCACATGCCCTCAACCTATTTACACCTATGTAAATGGGTATGATGCAGCCGGGTTCCCTGCTTATATAAGAGCTGTCAAAGTGCAGGGGATGACGTGATTGACTCAGTCGGGCGACGTGATTGACGGTGGATTTACATTGAGGGACACTTTTTTTGTGGGTCTGGGGTGGGCTTCCAGATTCCGATAAGCCCCCCACCCGCAGACCCTGACAGCCACAGCCCAGGGTTGTCAGGAAGAGGCCTTGTCCCCATCAACACAGGGACCCAAAGCACCCACCCCCCATGTTGAGGGCATGTGGCCTGGTATAAAAAATTAATCAATACATTGTGCTAAATGCTAAATATTAATAAATAAATAGATGACATAACATTGTATGACAACATTGTAGTCACATTAATAACAATGCCAAGCGAGGGATAGTTGGTGCTCATGCTCAGAAGTAACAAAATCTGTGCTTCTTGGTGCTCAGACAGGGTGCCCCCACATGGATGTAAACTCACCCCTCAGTATGAACCAACTATCTCTAGTATGGTCAGATAAGCGTGTGGGGACTGGGAGACCCCTGAATGCTGAGGGTTCCTGGAGTGATTATACTTCATGCAAGTACATATGAAAGGAGGGACTTCATTGTGCAATACCGTTTAAAAATATTTATTTAAAAGCAAAATAGTTGAACTCATGTTTAAGGGTGCCTGTGGCCTGGCACCCGATGTGAATGGCAGGTGATTTTTTGGGGAAATCGGCCCATAAACAATGGTGGGCCGCTGTTGTGGTTCTTGCTCGAATCCCGTGAGCAAATTGGAGGCCGAATTGCTTGCGATGATGCGATCAAGCCTCATGTGGCCTGGTATGGTTCAGGAGGGCTTGCCCTCCCCCCCTTTCCCTGACCTGTCAGGCTGCATGCTCGAATAAGGATCTGGTATGGACTGGGGGGGGACCCCACACCATATTTTCTTTATGTTTTAATAGCTGGGTGCTGGTAATTGTAACCGCGTGTAATTTTAAATGGGATTTTTTCCTTTAGAAATGTCAGTTTTGCTGTAGCATGTTCTGTATATGCTACAAATGTGCCACTTTACAGGCACATTAAGGGGGCATTGTTGCACTTTAAGCATCATTAAAATCACTGCTAGTGAAAAAAGGATTGTTTAAAAAAATATATATATTCATATGTCCCCCAGGGCAGTACTCAGACCCCCATACCCCTTTTATGGCCAATTACTTGCATATAAGCCTTCAAAATGGGCACTTCTGATTTTTCCTGTTTGACTCCCATAGACTTCAATGGGGTTCGCTGTTTGGGTTAGAACATTTCCCCTGTTCGGATCTATACTCTTTTGTAGTCAGTACCCTAATTTATAAAATGTTTATTTATCTTCTGCTAGCCTCTGGTCTTCACTAAGGTGCAGATTCTAGTAGTGCCTGACTTTATTAAGACTCCTAATAGAGGGTATAGATTTGTCTGTTGGACAACTCAAAGGCTGCAGCCTGTGGGATTGCCTTGCTGGTGACAGTTGACAGACAGGACCAGGTGGCAAACCTAATTCTAAAGGCAGATTAACAATCAAATATATATATCCACCACCTTTAGATTTCTACTTGGCTACATTAGATCTGATTCATTCACAGGGATGGCCAGAGTTTCACATTATGGCAGTATGGGTTAGTGCTATCTGTCCTTGTGGTTCTGGGCATAGTGGAAAGAACTGGACAAAAGCCACATACACACAGATTTGGCCAGCTAATGATTGCATCATCAATCACTTCAGAATAATAAACAAGTTGTTAAAGCGTAGGTATACCCAAATCTTTTTTTGGCAGGATTAAAACCACTGGCAGGTTTTCATTGCAGTCATTGCCCACTAGGAAATTTCACTCCCCTGTTTGTTCTGGTGACCAAGGCCACCGAAACATAAAGTGATGGATAATTCAAAATGTTACAGTTGTCACCAGAGCAAGAATATGGGTGAAATCTTATACCGCAGACATCTGATGACATCTTTCTATAAATGAAATTGTGCTTACTTTGAACAGTTTTCCTAGCACTTCTTGTTGTGTCTCCAGGCCAGAAGTCAAACACAAACAACCCCAATAGGACAGAGACAGAAAAAAATTTATAGTTTTTTAACCCTTCCTTACTTTCTCCAAAATGAAATAAAAGTTTTTTGGGCATCCATACACTTTTTATATATTTTGCAGGACAATCATACAGAAACAATACGCTGTTTATCAGTAGAGAGGATCTAAAATTAGCAGATAATCAATTTTTTTATGGCACTATAGCAGTCAAAAAAATCAAATCTGCAGTATGACCTTAACATTATTTGGAAAGATGCTCTTAGCTAGGAAACAAACACTACTTTCATATGCACTGGCATTGTAAGTAAAAGAAAGAAAAAGAAAACGAAATCCTAACTGACTGGAAAACATATTGGATGTATTACATATTCTCGAAACCCTAAAAAGGCCAGTATATATACATATAACAGAAATGATGTCATATATGCGTGAAACATAACATTTTAACAGTATTCCAAATTCAGTAAATAATATTGGTATTTTTTTTCTTATGTAGGTTAATATTTTGCATAATTCTAATTACATGGAGCATGTAAACCACATGGTGGTTCAGCCGCAGTTCATGCCATCTCTTCAGCTTCCAAACACTGAAGTGTTGGGACATGAAAGTCGAGGTATGTAAATTCCATTTCTGCTTGTTGTGAATTCATCTGATTGCAGAGTCTGTTTAGATTAATATAAAGCGTTATCCCACAATGATGTGGCATTAACAATATTTTAAATAACAGAGTGGCATGGTCTGGCTCTGGTCTAAGATGACCACAAAGTCTTGGAGCTCCTGCATAGTGGGGTCCTGTAATGGCTACCGGGGGCTTTCTATAATTATCACAATGGGGAAAATTAGCAGAAGTATGTCAGCAACTCAGGCATCTCAAGATTTGTGTATTTAACTTTGTAGAAATATTCTGGTGCTGGTCAGGACACAGCACCCATGGCCTTCCAAGACACAGCACATGTGGCCTCCCAGACACCAACTACATATTCACTGAGCAGTGATTCAGACCACACTGTGGGAGAAGGTGATATAACCTACACTCTGTCTGCCAAGCTGCCTAGTTCACCACGTTCTGACACAATAGTTTTTTTAATTGATGGTGTGTACTCACAACGGACCATCAGTCAGCTTCATAGGTTAACCTAGGACAACGGTCCTTCAGACCGTTGTCCTCTGGCTATCCTATCGTGTACAAGACCTTAGAGTGGCCACTGGACTCCACAATAGATTTCAAAAGAGTACACAGGGTCTTGAGGCCCCAAAGCCATACATGATACAGATCCACCAAGGCATGTGATCTGCTGTTTGGAAACTTCTCTTTAAAGGAGACTACCCTCCACAAAGTGAGAGAGAGGGGCTGGGTTCTCTTCAATGGCTCTGAAATTAAACTATTCCAACACCCATAGAAGATTACACTCCAACACAGGTGTGAGTTGCGTCCCCTGCTGGAACGTTTCTGCTCAAAACATATTCCATGCTATTGGAGGCTTTCCTTCTGTCTAGCAGCAACCCTAAGAGGCTGCACATTCCTGCTATACACACCAGAAGATCTACAGTCTGTTGAACTCCCGGAGTGGTACAGCTTTTTCTAACTCTAGAATTCCTGGGTTTAAAATACCAAAAACTATACTCCTAGAGCCCCACAACAGTGATTTTGGCTTAAAAAGTCCAATTCCTTATCTCCCTCTGGGCGACCTCATCGTTGGGATGCAGAACCCTGGAGTCCAGGTCCATCACCAGCACATTGCAGGGAAAGACTGGATTTTTGAGCCTTTGGAGGTTTTCAGATAGGTTGGTTACTAGCTTAAATTACTGCTCTGTTGGCCCTTGGGATATTTTGTATTCTGCTAGGAATTCCCATATAGATGAGTGTTGAGGTCCTAATTCTAGTTTCACGATTATGAGGTTACTTGTTTACACTGCTAACTTCTGTGGACCCTCCCCTTCATTTTTCGCTTACATTTTTTATTCACTACCCTGATACATGAACGCTTCTCCTTTGGGATTCCGATGTTCTACCTCTATGCATGGAACCCAAATGTAATGTCTAGGCCATCTGCTTACTTATCATTTCAATTATAGTTTGAGTTTAACCAGCTCATTCCCAGCTTTGTTTAAAAAATGGATGTCTCATCAACAGGTGTACAGTAGGGATGAGCCGAACACCCCCCGTTCGGTTGGCACCAGAAGCTGAGAGCAGATCAAAAGTTAGTGTGAACTTTAGAACCCCATTAAAGTCTATGGGACTCAAATGGGGACTCGGGTCCTGCCCCAGGGAACATGTATCAATGCAAAAAACAGCATTTTTTTCAGGAGCATTATTTTTAATAATGCTTAAAGTGAAACAATAAAGTGAAATATTCCTTTAAATTTCGTACCTGGGGGGTGTACAGTATGCCTGTGAAGTAGCGCTTGTTTCCCAAGCTTAGAACTGTCCCTGCACAAAGTGTAATTTCTAAAGGTCAGGTATGGATATTAAGGGGAACCCTGTGTCAAATTAAAAAAAAATGACGTGGGGTTCCCCCCAAATATCCATACCAGACCCTTCAGGTCTGGTATGGATTTTAAGGGGAAATCCACCCCAAATTTCAAAAAGAAATGGCGTGGAGTTCCCCCAAAAATCCATACCAGACACTTTATCCGAGCACGCAACCTGGCAGGCCGCAGGAAGAGGGGGGACGAGAGAGAGCCCCCCCTCCTTAACCGTACCAGGCCACATGCCCTCAACATTGGGAGGATGCTTTGGGGGTCCATGACCCCTCAAAGCACCATGTCCCCATGTTGATGGGGACAAGGGCCTTATCCCCACAACCCTTGCCCGGTGGTTCTGGGGGTCTGCGGGCGGGGGGCTTATCAAAGGGGACCCCCAGATCCCGCCCCCCTATGTGAATTGGTAATGGGGTAACAAAGAAAGTGTAACAAATTGTAAAAAAAAACACAGACACCTTTGGGAAAGTCCTTTATTAAAAATAAAAAAATAAAAATAAAAAAAAGATTCCAGCGTTGGTAATCCACTCTCGGTCTCCGCTCCAATGCTGTTGGTATCCTGCGATGGGTGATCTCCTCTCCGGGGTCCAGGGATGAGAATATCTCCTCTTCATTCAGGTCCAGGATCCAGCGATGAGATGTCTGCAGCGCATCACCTGTCTCCACCGAGGACACCCCGGGAATGACGCGGCTTCAGCCAGTGACAGCAATTATGTAGGTGAATGTGTGACCCCGTCCCCCTCTGATGCAAAGGAAAACCCAGGCTTTCCCAGTGACGTGACGGGTGACCCACCCCCCTCTGATGCAATGGCAAACCTGGGGTCTTCCAGATTCCGATAAGCCCCCCGCCCGCAGACCCCCACAACCACCGGGCAAGGGTTGTGGGGATGAGGCACGTGTCCCCATCAACATGGGGACATGGTGCTTTGAGGGGTCACAGACCCCCAAAGCATCCTCCCAATGTTGAGGGAATGTGGCCTGGTATGGTTCAGGAGTGGGTGAGTGAGTGAGTGAAAAATTTATATAGCGCTACACATGCGAACTGAATCGCCTCTGGGCGCTTGTTTGACCACTTCTACCTTGAGCTCAGAAGAGGTGGGTTTTGATCTTTCTCCTAAAGGCCAAGTGGTTCCCCTCCAACCGAATGGAGGTTGGCAAAGTGTTCCAAAGTCGAGGGCCTTGGACAGCAAATCTTCTTTCTCCTTTGGACTTGTATCTGGTTTTGGGGATTTGGAGTAAATTTTGGTTGGAGGATCGCAGAGCGCGATTGGGGTTGTAGGCTTTTATTTTGTCGCATAGGTATTGGGGGGCATTACCCCAAATACATTTATGCGTTAGACAGAGTGCTTTGAAAGTGATTCTGTCTTTCACTGGTAGCCAGTGAAGGCTTCTCAGTGATGGGGAGATTGATTCCCATGTTTTTTTTCCAGTCACCAGACGCGCGGCCGTGTTCTGAATGACCTGCAGGCGCGTGATTTGGTAATTTGGGAGTCAGAGATAGAGGGCATTTGCATAGTCCAGCCTGGAGTTAACAATTGTTCCCACCACGACTGCTATGTCTTCCTTAGGAATAAATGGGATTAGTCTGCGTAATAAGCATAGCAGATGGTGTGATCCGCTGACTACTGACCCTATTTGTGCATCCCTTGTCATGTAGGTGTCAAAGAAGACCCCGAGACTTTTGACTTTGGTGCTAGGGGTGATGATTTTTCCTAGAATGGGCGGAGGTGTCCAGGTTGTTGCCAGTTGATTCTTCCGATTGGCGTGAAACAGGAGAAGTTCTGTTTTTGAGCCGTTGAGTTTAAGATAACTCTTTGTTATCCAGTTCTCTATCAAAGAGAGACATTTCTCTAGATTGAGATGGTGATCCTTTTTGTTGCAAATGCGAAAATACAATTGTGTGTCATCCGCATAGGAATGGTAGAGCAGCTTTTGGCTGCTGATAATTTCAAAAAGAGGGCGAAGATAGATATTAAACAGCACCGGCGACAGAGGTGATCCTTGAGGGACTCCGCATGACACCGTGCGTTTTTCAGAAGTGAATGGTGCCAGTTTCACTACTTGTGATCGGTTTTCCAAAAAGGAGGAGAACCAGGGTAAGTCACATTCCGCGATCTTGGCTACTTCAGCTAGCCGAATTAGCAATAGTTTGTGGTCAACCGTATCAAAAGCTGCGCTAAGGTCCAACAGTACTAGAAGACAAGGTTCTCCTTCGTCTGCGGCCTCAAGAGCATCATCCCATATTTTGAACAATGCTGTTTCCGTCCCGTACCCTGGACGGAAACCCAATTGATAAGGATCGAGCAAATTATGGGTGTCTAAATGATGTTGCAGCTGTTGCACCACCACTTTCTCCATTACCTTGGAGAAAACGTTCAGGCCTGTTATGGGACGACGATGTTCAGGGTCTTTGGGGTCAAGGGTGGGTTTCTTTAAGATGGGTTTGGTTATCCCTTGTTTCAACAGGGAGGGCACTATGCCTTCCCTGAATGACTGGTTAATCAGCTGCTTGATGGGTGGTGCCAAAATATCGGCACATTCCTTCAGCAGTTTGGTGAGGATAATATCGTTAGGCGCTGTGCTATTTCGCAGAGTGCCGATGATATTTTTAGTGGCATCCAGGGAGACGGGTTTTTGAGTAAACATTGTTACTTGGGCCTGATTCTTGTGGTGATTGGGCTGGGGACTGCTGAGGGGGTTGAGGGGGATACTGTTTTGCAGAATGCTTACGTGGATCCTTTCAATTTTGTTCACGAAATGGTCCGATAATTCATTGCAAAATTCTTGGGTATCAGAATTGGGGGCTTCAAGACAGGCTGGGTTCATGGACTGACTAACCAACTTGAAGAGTTTGCGAGGACGGTTTAGGGCATTGGTGATGATCTTGGAGAAATGATTTTTTTGGGCTAGGAAAATTTATTTGTGGTATTTCTTTGTTGTTTCATTGTAGATGGCGCGGTTTTTGTCTGTGGTCCTTCTTTTCCAAGCTGCTTCCGCTCTTCTATGTTCTTGCTTAAGGGACAATAGCTGGTCGTTAAACCAACTGGAGTTGTATTTACGGATACAGGTTTTACGTTTAGTCGGCTGACTGCAGTAGAGCTGTGTTTATGGCATCCAGGGTTTCAGTGGCTGATTTATGTGAAGGGATCGTTTTTATTTTATTTCCTAGTATTGTTTTGAAGAGCTCCGAATGGAGCTTTTTCTGAGATCTGGTCCAGTGCATTGTCACTGGTTTCGGCGTTTTTGTTAAAGGGGTATTTTTGGTAATCATATTTTGGACTCATTTTCCAGAATTTTTACTTCCAGATTTTGTCTGAAAATAAGATCGAGGGTGTGCCCAGAAGCATGTGTGGGCCCACATACTAGTTGCTGCAGACCTAGTCCTTCCAAGTGGTCAATGCAGGCGACGGCCACCGGATCCTGTGAGGAGTTGGCCCAAAGGTTGAGATCCCCAAGCAGCAAAAAATGTTTGCTGTTTAGTGTATAAGTGGACAGAAATGATGTCAAAGATGTGAGAAACTGCGATTTTGGACCCGGTGGTCTATAGCAGAGAAGGATATGGATGGTCTCCTGTGGATTTGTTTGAAGTTGTAGGGAGAGAGATTCCATGAATGGAAGTGTGTTTTGAAGGACTGGTTTAGTGATCGAGAGGGAACTCCTATGGATCACTGCCAGGCCTCCTCCTCTTTGTCCTATTCTGTTTTCTGTTATTATGCGATAGTTCTCAGGAACCAGTTCGTCAAGAATGGTGTTACAGTCAGCTGTGAGCCAGCTTTCGGTAATAAAGAGACAGTCTAAATCGTATTGTAGGATGAGATCATGAATTTCTATTTGGTGTCTTACTGCTGATCTTGTATTGACCAGAGCGCATGATATGGGCTTTGGTTTGGCTAGGCAGGTGTAGTGTTTGACTGTCGATCGTCGATTGATTCTCCACAGTCGTTCAGTCCTTAAGACTTTTTTGGTGTTGGCCGTCAATTTTGAGGCCAATGTCTTTAGTCCCCAAATAGTTGCTGGCGAGTACCTCAGTTTTGTCATAGTCACTGACGCACTGGGGGCAGAATACCTATAAGGGGGGGGGGGCTTTGCAGTAGTGCTGGGAGTGATGATTCACAGAATCCCAGCTCCCTGATTTTTGATCCAGAGGAAGGCGAAAAAAACCCTGTCCAAGCTAAGCCAATGTGCACTCTCTCGCCCCCACTCTTTTCCCACGGCCTGCCAGGTTGCGTGCTCGGATAAAGGATCTGGTATGGATTTTTGGGGGAACTCCATGCCATTTTTTTTATTTGGGGTGGAGTTCCCCTTAAAATCCATACCAGACCTGAAGGGTCTGGTATGGATATGTGGGGGGAACACCATGTAATTTTTTTTTTTATTTGGGGTGGAGTTCCCCTTAATATCCATACCAGACCTGAAGGGCCTGGTAATTGAATTTGGGGGGGACCCCCGCGCATTTTTATTTATTTTTCTCAATGACTTTTAATGCCTTTTCTCTGTATTGCCGGGAGCCGACAATTCATTATAGCCGCGAGTGGTTTTAAATGACTTTTTTTTTCTTCAGAAATTACACTTTGTACAGGGACAGTTCTAAGCATGGGAAACAAGCGCTGCTTTACAGGCATACTTTACACACCCCTAGGTACGAAATTTAAAGGAATATTTCACTTGTATTGTTTCCCTTTTAGCATTATTAAAATCACTGCTCTCAAAAAAATGGCCGTTTTAAAAACTTTTTGTTGCATTGATACATGTCCCCTGGGGCAGGACCCAGGTCCCCAAACACTTTTTATGACAATAACTTGCATATAAGCCTTTAACCACTTAAGCCCCGGACCTTTAGGCAGCTAAAAGCCCAGGCCAGGTTTTGCGATTCGGCACTGCGTCGCTTTAACATACAAATGTGCTGTCGTGCGATGTGGCTCCCAAACAAAATTGACTTCCTTTTTTCCCCACAAATAGAGCGTTCTTTTGGTGGTATTTGATCACCTCTGCTGTATGTATTCTTCTACCTATTTTTGGTAAAAAAAAATCGAAATAAGCGTTTATCGATTGGTTTGCGCAAAATTTATAGCGTTTACAAATAGGGGATAGTTTTATTGCATTTTTATTATTTATTTTTACTGCTAATGGCGGCGATCAGCGTTTTTTTTCATGACTGCGACATTATGGCGGACACTTCGGACAATTTTGACACATTTTTGGGACTATTGTCATTTTCACAGCAAAAAATGCATTTAAATTGCATTGTTTATTGTGAAAATGACAGTTGCAGTTTGGGAGTTAACCACAGGGGGCGCTGAAGGAGTTATGTCTCACCTAGTGTGTGTTTACAACTGTAGGGGGGTGTGGCTGTAGGTCTGACATCATCGATCGTGTCTCCCTATAAAAGGGATCACACGATCGATGCAGCCGCCACAGAGAAGCACGGGGAAGCCGTGTTTACATACGGCTCTCCCCGTTCTTCAGCTCCGGGGAGCGTTTGCGAGGGGGCGGCTAGAAACGAATAACCACACCCTCATCCCGGATCGCTCCCCGACGATTTCCGACCGCCGCATGTACCGGGGGGGTCCCGATCGGACCCCTGACCCGCGGAAAGGCAGGGACGTACATGTACGCCCATCTGTCTGTACGTGCCATTCTGTGGACGTACATATACATGTGGTGGTCGTTAAGCGGTTAAAATTAGCACTTTAGATTTCTCCCATAGACTTTTACAGGGTGTTTCGCGGCTTTTCGAATTTGCAGCGAACACCCCAAATGGTTCGCTGTTCAGCGAACAGGCAATGTTCGAGTCGAACATGAGTTTGACTCGAACTCAAAGCTCATCCCTAGTGTACAGTATTCTGACTCCTAAGCCTATGTGCAGATAAATACTGCCATGAGCAACATACTACAGACATACACTCCCACTGACAGATATGTGGG
Organism: Rana temporaria; assembly: GCF_905171775.1. NCBI lineage: Eukaryota > Metazoa > Chordata > Amphibia > Anura > Ranidae > Rana > Rana temporaria. Next base: position 131,819,224 of record NC_053492.1, on the reverse strand, counting down.
ACTTGCAATTTCAAGTAACCTTTGTAAATGAGATCCTGATGCCTTGTACACACGATGCCATGTTTTCGCAACTGTCCTGTGTATGCTCCATAGAAGTTTTCCTGACAGGAAAACCACCAGGAATCCAGCTGGGGAATCTATGGGGAAAGCCTGAGGTGGAGCATACACATGGCCGGGTTTCCTGATCAAAGCTCTCATGGCAGTTTTCCTGCCAGGAAAACCAGCCGTGTGTAGAGGGAAAAAAGCTACGGAGCAGGTTCTCGGTTTTCCTGGCGGACTTTTTACTGCCGGGAAAACTGATTGTGTGTACAAGGCATTACAGTATTTTAACTGATTATGTCAGGAGGATTCCCTTTTCCAAATGATGCTTAGGGCCTTATGTTTGTGTTGGGGGGGATGTTCAATTATATATTTTAATGTGTGTCTGTTAAAATTGTATTTGTTGGTATCCCTAATTGGATATCCACCGTTTATTGAAAAAGCCAAGGGGTTGGAAATCTGAGGTTTTATAGGGGACATGGGTTAAATCCATCTGGGAGAGGCATCTATCCCTAACTTGCTATTAACCTGGTTTGGAAATAAACCTAAGTATGCTTTTTGAAGGTGGATTTTAACATTATTTTCGCTCATCCTCTGTTTGGTAAAGATCTTGGGCCAGATTCAGAAAGGACTTACGACGACGTATCTCAAGATACACCGTCGTAAGTCCAAATGTGCGCCGTCGTATCTATACGCGTATTCTTGAAACTAGATATGCCTGAAATTTGCCAAGATACACCGACGTAAGTCTCCTACGCCCTCGTATCTTGGGTGCATATTTACTTTGGCCGCAAGGGGCGCTTCCGTAAATGTACGCGTTGAATATGCAAATGACCTAGATACGCAGATTCACGAACGTACTTGCGTCCAACGGATTTAGCTATGCCGTTTACGTAAGGCTTACGTCCGGCGTAAAGTTACCCCTGCTATATGAGGCGCAGGTAATGCAAAGTATGGACGTCGGAACAAGCGTATATTTTTACGTTGTTTACGTAAGTCGTACGTGAATGGGGCTGGGCGTAAGTTACGTTCACGTCATTGACATTGAGCCGTCGTATCTTAGGGCGTAAATTCGATGTGATTCTGAGCATGCGCGCGCATGCGCCGTTCGTTTGGCGCTTAATTTACCTGGGGTCACGATTCATTTCAATACAACACGCCCACTACCAGTCTACTTTGAATTAGGCGGGCTTACGCCGGCCCATTTACGATATGCCGCCGTAACTTAGGGAGCAAGTGCTTTGTGAATACTGTACTTGCCTCTTTATGTTAGGTCGGCGTAGCGCATATGAGATGCGCTATGCCCGCACAGAGATACGCCAATCTCTGTGAATCTGGCCCCTTGTATTTGGAAACATTGCCTGGTTGGACCCTCTCCTAGGTGGATTCTCCCCCCTTTGTCTGGACCCCTAGACCTGGCAGAATTTAAAATGGTCTAATGCCACGTACACACGGTCGGAGATTCCGACAAGAAACCTGTGGATTTTTTTCCGACTGAATTTTGTCTCAAACTTGTGTTGCATACACACGGTCACACCAAATTCCGACCATCAAGAATGCGGTGACGTACAACACTATGACGAGTCGAGAAAAATTAAGTTCAATGCTTCCGAGCATGCGTCGAGTTGATTCCTAGCATGCGTAGGATTTTTCTCCGTCGGAATTGCATACAGACGACTGGAATTTCCGACAAGAACTTTTCCCGTCGGAAAATTTGAGAACTAGCTCCCAAATTTTTCTTGGCAGAAATTCCGACAGAAAAATTCAGTTGGAGCCTACACACGGTCGGAATTTCCGACTAAAAGCTCACATCTGACTTTTCTTGTCAAAATTTCCGATCATGTGTATACGGCATTAGGCAACTACTGGTCTACTTTGTCAGGTATACAAGATTTGCCTTTAGTAAATCAACACTCTTACCTTTTTTTTACCCTTATTTTTCCCTTAAACATCTCTTGCTTATCCACCTTTACTCCCCCAACCCCCCTGTTTTTTCTGTTAATATTTTCTTGGGTCTCTCCCACCCTATCCTGCCTGTCTCCCACATGCATCTGTTCTCCCCTTCTCTCTTCGGCCTTCAAAGCTTTGCCCAATCAGGGCACAGTGTAAGCTGGTTGTTAAGGAGCGGGGCTGGAAAGCTGACCGCCGGGTCCTTAACAACCGAGCTGTCAATGGGTTTTCCCGCTGACAGCTGTATGAAAAAAAAGGTGCCTGTTAAATAATAAAGAAGAAAACAGCGTGCGCCCCCCCATCCCCAGTCCATGCCAGGCCCTCCAGGTCTGGTATGGATTTGGAGGGATAACCCTCTCCAAAGTTAAAAAAAGAATGGCATGAGGTCCTACCCAAAATCAATACCCAATCCTTATCCGGGCATGCAGCCTGGCTGGTCAGGAATGGGGGGGAGACAAGCGAGATCCCCACTTATGAACCATACCAGGCCACATGCCCTCAACATGGGGAGGTGGGTGCTTGGGGCGGGGGGCTCATGTTGATGAGGCAAGGGCCACATTCCCACAACCACGGCTGGTGGTTGTGGGGTCTGCGGGCAGAAACCCCAATATCCTGCCCCCCTTATGTGAATGCGTTTCGGGTACGTAGTACCCCTACCCATTCACCAAAAAGTGTACAAAAAAAGACACGTTTTTGACAAGTTTTTTTATAAAAAAATAGTGTCCCTCGATGTAAATCCATCGTCAATCACGCTGCCCGCCGACCTTCCTTCTGGCACAGCTTCCTGCTGAATGCCTCCTCTGTGCTTTGAAAGTTTTTAAATAGGTAAGAGGAAGGGCTACCTGGCAATGTCACCTGGTGGCTCCACCCCTTGTGACATCACAGGCCCAGTATGCACCAGTCCACGATGTCAGAAGGGGCAGTGCCACCTGGTGATGTAGCCAGGTGACCCCACTCCTTACCTATTTAAAAAAATGTTTGCATTTAATACTACATTGCCCCCATACCCATTTTATAGGCCAATTACTTGCATATAAGCCTTCAAAATGGGCACTTTTGATTTTTACTTTTTGGCTCTCATAGGCTTCAATGGGGTTTGCCATTTAGGTTAGAACATTTCCCCTGTTTGGGAGCACTGCTGCGAACCCAACAGGGGGGGGGGGTGTTTGGAGCATGTCTACTGCTGGATTCACAAAATGACTGTTGCTTATCTTAGTTATGGCAGCTAGTTGGACATTTAATGTCAAATGAAGGCTGACTGAGAAGATCAACTGCAAGCAGTTGTGAGCTGGCTTTACTCTGGACAGTGGGGGATGTGGGGGACCAAGTGGGGGATGATGTATTGAGAGAGTATTGAGAAAGCAGGTAACCTTTCCCCTCCTTCCTCTCGCCCCACCCACTCTTTTCCCCCACCACCAAATATCCCAATTTATCTCCAAATTTTCCCACTCCAACATAAGCAAGTTCGTTCATAATGTACCTATACTCATGGTATATCTGCAGGTTCAGTAATTTGGCTGCTGTCTGAGTAAAGCATCCACTATCTTTCTGGTTCTTCTGTTTTGCGTTACAATAATTTCGATTGAAAGTTTTAAGGATAAGTTAGACGTTTAAGATTATATATAAGTTCTTCTGATTTAAATTGATTTGCAGACAGTTTTGTGTGCATTATCCATTTCAAATTCATGTGGGCTTACCCATTTCTGTCCAATGAACAGCTCATGAATTGTAATATTGTATTCTATTTTTCTGAATAAAACATTTATGAAACAAAACAAAACAAAAAATAACAACATTTTATAAGCTATACTGTATCATTTCAATGCTTGAGCAATGGGAATTCTAAATGCAACAGCTGGCTGTTAAATACAGATGGAAAAAAGAAAGTTCTGAGACTATTATCAGTTCTAAATGTAGATAAAGAAAGGCTTATCCCTGTTACTTAGCAAACAAAGCATGGCATGTACCATCCTACAGGTGGCAGATGGCACAAGATGATCTGCTTTAATAGACTGGCATTATACTCATTATTGAGGGAACACATAAAATCCAATTCTTTATAAAATGAAAATGGAGTAGATGAGGTCCTCTTGTTTCTTGTTTCCCCTTCTATACCAGACTTTATCTAATATCTTATGTGTTAGTTGTTATATAGTTTATATTTCAGTTCCTTTGTCTCTGCCTAGTTGGGGAAACTCCATAACGTACAAAGATTTCCAAAAATGTATTTATTTATTTCTCCTGAGGCCTCGGTTTATGTACACTATGCCATGTATTTGTACGTGATGTTTCTTTTCTTATTTGTTGTTCATTTTTTTTATCCTTTTCACTGTATTGTATAAAACTTCAATATAAAGTTTGAAAGAGAAAATGCAAATAATATTTCATTGCACTTACTAAATTGTGTTCTATCTGACCTTTTACTTGCTATTTAAAGTGTAGGTAATGTTTTCTTATGTCAAGGAAACAGGGGCATTATACTAATACTATAGCTCTATTGTGAATATCAAACACAGTGATGTTCCTCTAGCAAACACACCAAATGCTGCTTGCTCAACTGCTGTTGATTGGTGAATGAATTTGATGGTGTTTCTACTCACGTTGGCCAGTAGACTTCTATCTTCCATTGGAACATATAAAATGAAGGCTTTATGTTCATTTAAAACTTTTAATTCAATATACTACTAGAATATTACCAAGAATACCTCACCTTAAAGTTGAATTCCAGTAATTTAGTGACTGTCTAAGGTCTGCTGGATTACTATGGGTTAAGCCCACTTAGATCATGTCAGGAGTGAAACCATATAATTGCCACCACATCCCAAATAGGCAATCAATACGGTTAAACCCAGATGAGACCTTAAAAGTTCCTTAATAGCCTTTTCCTTGGTTAATCCAGAGTTAACAGTATGGGTTAAGTCCAACAAGGTGCATGCCACCTGCTGGACTTATCTCTTTTGTACAACTCACTGTTTTACTGAGCATTTGGAGTGCAGCTATCATTATACTCCTGGTGCTTTGTCAGGAGAGACGTTGCTATATCATACAGCAGCACCTCTGCCCACCCCTATACTTTTTAATTAATTTACAGAAGCCTTTGTATTTTGTGCATGGGTTCACATAATATTCTAATTAGGCAGGAGGACTCCACAACTCTGCGGCTTCAAGAGCATCAGAAGTATAGTAATAACGGTACTTCCAGCGATTAGTAAAAATAAAAAGTGTAAATTAAAGGGATACGTTAACAAGGTGGCATGAACCACATTGACTTAAACCCTAATAATCCAGCATTTTATAGTTCAGCTTTACAGTGGGTGACCGCGATATTGTGTCAATCTCGCTCCCTTTCTCGGCGAGATTGACCACCTACGAGCCCCATCGTGGGAGCCAGCGCCGAGCCGGCTTGCCGCGATGGAGAAAAAGCCGTCATAGAAGCGACAGGGATCCAACTTGGATTCCCGCCAATTCTAGCCACGGCGTTTGGTATGAATCCTGAGGGGGAACTCTACGCCAAATTTTAAATAAAAAAACGGTGTGGGTTCCCCCCCAGGAGCATACCAGGCCCTTAGGTCTGGTATGGGTTGTAAGGAGAACCCCCCAACGCCGAAAAACCGGCGTGGGGGTCCCCCCACAATCCATACCAGACCCGTATCCAAAGCACGTTGCCCGGCCGGTCAGGAAAGGAGTGGGAACGAGCAAGGGCCCCCCTCCTGAGCCGTACCAGGCCACATGCCCTCAACATGGGGGGGTTGGGATGCGGCCCACCCCAGAGAACCCTGTCCCCATGTTGATAAGGACAGGGCCTCTTCCCGACAACCCTGGCCGTTGGTTGTCGGGGTCTGCAGGCAGGGGGATTATCGGAATCTGGGAGCCCCCCTACATCGTACCCCTACCCATTCACCTGGAGGCAAAGTGTAAAAGAAAATAAACACACGACACAGGGTTTTTAAAGTAATTTATTAGTCAGCTCTGGGGGCCCCCCTCTCTTCTTTAGCTCTTTTACCAGGGGGGCCCTTCTTCTGCGAGGGGGTGTGTGTGTTGGTCTTCACCACCGTCTGGTTCTCTTCCGCTCTCCGGGGGTCTTCTCTGCTCTCCGGGGGTCTTCTCCACTCTCCGGGGGTCTTCTTCCATCTTCTCCGCTGTCATCTCGGCGCTCCCCAGTTCTTCTCCTGCTCGCTCTCCGGTGCCTTCTTCTTCAGGGCTGGCCGCCGCTATCTTCGTGTTAGCTCAATTACTGTGACGTCTTCTGCCTTCTTCTCTTCTTCCGATGTTGACACAACACTTCTTCCCACTGTTATGCCGGGTGCGCGGTTCACAATGATTCATATAGGCCTCTTATGATGTCACAGTCCCATCATGCTCCGGTACCTACCCACGTGGTACCCCATATTCATTCCCCTAGGGTGGGGGCCGGTATCTGGGATTCCGATAAGCCCCCCGCCTGCAGACCCCGACAACCAACGGCCAGGGTTGTCGGGAAGAGGCCCTGTCCTTATCAACATGTGGACAGAGTGCTCTGGGGTGGGGGGCCACAGTGTGCCCCCCTGCCCCAGAGCACCCAACCCCCCCCATGTTGAGGGCATGCGGTCTGGTACGGCTCAGGAGGGGGGGCGCTCGCTCGTCCCCACTCCTTTCCTGACCGGCCGGGCAGCGTGCTTTCGATACGGGTCTTGTATGGATTGTGGGGGGACCCCCACGCCGTTTTTTTGGCGTAAGGGGGTTCTCCTTACAACCCAGACCTAAGAGCCTGGTATGCCCCTGGGGGGGGGAAACCCATGCCGAGTTTTTATTTAAAATTTGGCGTTGAATTCCCCCTCAGGATTCATACCAAACGCCACGGCTAGAATTGGCGGGAATCCAAGTCGGATCTCCCGTCGCTTCTATGATGCGCTCGCTGGAATGTGGTTTGTCTATTCCAGCGAGTGCGCAATGTCGGCACCCTGACGCCGAGAATCAGCGCGATGCTGTCGTGCTGGAAACACATTCGCGACAACAGGTAAAGTAATTTATTTTAACTGTTCTTAAACTTAAACTGTTTGGTGGGTGTCTAGAAGTAGAGAAATTCTCAGTGATTAACATCACTTTTTAAGAAAGAACTTTAAAAACTGGAGAGATCCCAGACCTTGGAATATTTATTCAAATCGGCCAACACTCACTACTGTTCATACAAATGAACATCAAGATGTGTGCTTAAAATGTGTGTAGATCATTTCTGAAGTCAAAGACCTGTCTATAATACCATTGTTTTCTTCAAAGAATAACTCCACTTTCCTTAAAAAAAATGCTACACAAGCCATTTTGTATTTTAAGAATTTTCTTAAAATTTTAATTAGACATCAATGTAATTTTCAAAAATAATTTGGTACAATATGGCAACCTGAAGGTGCCCCGTACAGTTGTAGTGTATGGAACCCCCTAGAAATGTAATATTCTGCTTGTGTGACTGACTCACTGATTTTCTGCACTAAGCTACAATTAACATTTGGCATCCCCTGCAATAAATTTAAGAACTTCTAAAAGTATATTGACATAGACTTTCATTGTTTTAATGAGGAAAGCTGCAATCAGGTGGTTGTAATAAATACAGACCCTCCCATTTAGGAATCAGTCTGTAAAAAGTTTTGTGTTGTCAATGAAAGAGAAGTTACACTTTAAAATGAACTTGTGCTTCATCTTAAAGAATAAATAAATGTGTTGCCTAAGAGATGACAACACAACAACTATCTTAAAAACCTTTTTTTGTGACGCTCTCTGATTTAAAGCCAAAGTATGATCAAAAGCTAACTAAGCTTAAACTTACTCCTACCCCATTCTAAGCCCTATGCTAACTATCCTGTAAAGGAAAGATGTGTACACTTACCTAATCAAGGGGGGTATGGTCTGGTCACATGATCAGGTCCCAGAGCAAGCTTACATAGTTACATAGTTAGTCTGGTTAAAAAAAGACAATCTAGTTCAACCAATAGAAGGAAAAAAATATATGCAGTATCTCACAAAAGTGAGTGCACCACTCACATTTTAGTAAATATATTATTATATATTTTCATGTGACAACACTGAAGAAATAACACTTTGCTACAATGTAAAGTAGTGTACAGCTTGTATAACAGTGTACATTTGCTGTCCCCTCAAAATAACCCAACACTCTTAACCACTTGCTTACTGGGCACATATACCCCCTTCCTGCCCAGGCGAAATTTCAGCTTTCAGCACTGCGTCGCTTTAAATTAAAACTGCGCGGTCGTGCAACGTGCCTCCCAAACAAAATTTACGTCCTTTTTTTCCCACAAGTAGAGCTTTCTTTTGGTGGTATTCGATCACCTCTGCGGTTTTTATTTTTTGCGCTATAAGCAAAAAAAGGGCAACAGATTTGAAAAAAAACCACAATATTTTTTACCTTTTTGCTGTAATAAATATCCCATTTAAAAAAAAAAAACTATTTTTTTTCTCAGTTTAGGCCGATACGTATTCTACATATTTTTGGTAAAAAAAAAATCGCAATAAGCGTATAGTGATTGGTTTGCGCAAAAGTTATAGTGGCTACAAAATAGGGGAGAGAATTCTGAATTTTTTTTTTTTACTAGTAATACGGCGATCTGCAAATTTTGGCAGGACTGCGATATTGCGGCGGACACATCGGACACTTTTGACACATTTTTGGGACCATTCACATTAATACAGCGAAAAGTGCTATAAAAATGCATTGACTGTATAAATGTGACTGGCAGGGAAGGGGTTAACACTAGGGGGGCGAGGAAGGGGTTAAATGTGTATCCTGGGAGTGATTCTTACTGTGGGGAGGGGGACTGACTGGTGGAGGTGAGATGCTGTGTCCCTATGTACAAGGGACACAGCATCTGTTTCCTCTCCCTGACAGAACGTGGAGCTGTACACACAGAGCTCCACGTACCTGCTCTGTTATTGCCAATCGTGGGTACCTGGCGGACATCGCGGCCGCCAGGCACGTGCATCGGCATCTCGGGGACGCGCCAAGATGTCCATTTTTTAGATCGTGAAAAATGCTCTGGAGCCCACACACAATCGTTTTTAATGACATAAAAGAAAAACGTCATTTTTTAGAACCCGAATAACGGTCGTGTGTGGCATAAGTCTTGATCTGAATCTCCAGTCCTGTTGGTATTAATACTATAGCTTTTGTACTTTGGTGCATAAGGTCGGTAAATAAATGATTTATTATGATGGCAATGGCAAAACTTAGACCTCAGCTTTTAGTAAAAAAAAAAAAAAGATATTTTAACTTTTAATTATCGAGGAATTATATTATTGTATTGCTTTCTTAGTGTTTACAATTTAAATGTGTAAGAAATGCTAATATGTCAAATTATTGTTTAGTCTCCCCAGGTGCTACAACAATTGTCCTTGTGGCTTGTATCAGTATTTTGGTGATTATTGTTGTACTGGGAATCTTCAGATTGCGAGCAGTTCACCAACAGGACTTTGCAGAAAAAGAGACAACAAAAGACACTGAAATGGACTGGGATGAAACTGCTTTAACCATCACAGTTAATCCAATGGAGGTATATGTTGTTGCCTTGTTAATTGGGTCGATATGTGTTTCAGTTTCTATTACTATTATTACTACAGTGTTTTCTCTTTCTCTTGAAAATGTGCCTGGTAAAGTAGAACTATAGGCAAAATCACATATATGCTGCGGCCTCTAAATAGCATTAGCACTTTAGCCCCCCCATAAAATACATTTACATTGCCTGTTAATCCTGTTAGTAGAACAATTGATTTTACACTTCCTTTAAAGTGGAGCAAAATGTACTTCCTCTGTAACATTCTGGGTGACTCACCAGCATCGGAATATTCTGTCCAGGTGTTGGTCTTTAGGAATTTCCATTGGTTGACGCAGAATGACACCAGACATCCTGACACACGGGAACTGTAGTTTAAACTGAGCTGCACATGTTCTGTTTAGTTTAAATGGTACTTAAGACTGTGAGTTAACAGGTAGGTTTATTTGATGCAGAAGAGACATTGCATGAGAATAGTCTGCCTACTGCCATTCTTTTGTTAACTGCCTTCATTTCCACTTTAAGAGAGTGACTATTCTGGCTGTTCAGCAATGAATTTGCTGCAACATTGCCACCCCATAGAGTTAGAATAGGATAGATAGATAGATAGATAGATAGATAGATAGATAGATAGATAGATAGATAGATAGATAGATAGATAGATAGATAGATAGATAGATAGATAGATAGATAGATAGATAGATAGATAGATAGATAGATAGATAGATAGATAGATAGACCTCTTTTTAGTAAGTGACAAACAAATAAAAGCATAAATCCAACACCTTTTAGGCAGTTAAAGTTTTCTTTTGGGAAAAAAAATATAAATAAAAGTCATTATTCAGCCCTTGTATTTATCATTTTGCTGAACAGCTTGGTCTGAATGTAGAGAAAAGTACAAACAGAAGCATGAAATTAAAAGAAAATCATTCATATTTTGAAAAATTCTTTGTTTAATAAAGTTTTATATTATGCATTATGTATAAAAACATTGCATTGATACATAACAAAATACACATACAAGGTTGTGATATGGTAAACAAAAAAAAGGCATATTAGCTTGAAGAATTAATGACATTTTTTATATGTTACAACAAAGAGTACTTACAGTTTAAGAAAAACATTGTATGGTTTTCATTATGCCAGTACATGGTTGAGACATGATATATGTCTCAAAGTATCTTATAAACAAGGCATAACGATAGAAGATTATTCCACTGATATAACAGGAGTAGAAATACCATCTAAGGATAAGGGTATGGAAGGAAGGAAAGAAAGGGAAGGAAGGAAAGGAAGGAAAGGAAAGGAAAGGAAAGAAAGGAAGCAAAGGAAGGAAAGGAAAGAAAGGAAAGGAAGAAAAGGAAGGGTATTGGTAAAAAGAGGGAGAGGAGTTGGATAGTCACAAGAGTCCATGAACATAATTTTCTATTAAAAACTGTTAGGTTGGTATTTACTTGGCAGTCAGAAATTTCCACATTATGAATCTCATTTATGCATTTATAGAAGTCTAATGTTGATGCCAGCGTAATTTGACACCATTTCAATCTATCAGATACCTGGCTATGGTTAGGATATTGGGGGTTATTTACAAAAAGGCAAATCCACATTGCACTACAAGTGCAAATTGCACTTGAAAGCACACTAGGAAGTGAAGTTACTGTAGATGGGGTAGCTGAGGGGGACATGCAAGGAAAATAAAAAACAGCATTTTAGCTTGCACATGATTGGATGATAAAATCAGCTGAGCTTCCCCTCATTTCAGACCTACCCCTCAGATTTACAGCAACTGCACTTCCAAGTGCAATTTCAAGTGCACTTTGCACTTGTAGTTTGCATGTGCAGTGCAAAGTGGATTTGCCTTTCGTAAATAACCGGAATTGTGTAGTGTGTAGGATATGGTGTAGACAATTTTAGGTTTGTCATGGTCGGTATTGGTAAGTCTAGTAAAAAGTAAGCTGGGTCTAAAAAAATGGTTGAATGAGTAGTAATTTAAGGGCATTTTTTTTTGGGGTATTTTGCCAAATGGGTCATATTTTAGAGCATTCCCGGTATATATGATATAGGTTAGCTATGGAGTTGTTGCATCTCCGGTTCTCATTATATAGGGTGCAAATGGAAGTTTGTTCACATTGTTTGATATGTCTTCCTATTCTTCATACTCTAGTTTTCAAGTTTTTGAGTAAAGTTTCTCATTTGAGCAGTATCTAGTTCATCTTGTATGTTATATCTCGACAGCGAAACAGGGAGTTGTCCAGCCACAGGCGGACAAGTGGTATTTTGTTTTACAATAAGACCATATGTTTCTGGTATGAATCATGAAAGTTGGGAAATGTGAGTCTAATATTGGGAGTGGGAGCTAAATTAGTGAGTCGAAGTGTGGACCTTAAGGTCAGATGGTGTAGATGGGTGACTAAAAAACATTTTGTGATATCTGGAAAATTTACACTCCCCTGAGATTTCTAAGCAAGGAGTACTTGTCTAGCTACTCTGCCTAGTGTTTTTCCACGTGAAGTTAAGTGGAGCTTGTTGTAACATTTAAGATCTCTAAGGGGAATTTAAATGGGTAGGATGGGAATTTAAATGGGTAGGATTTTCTAGTGGTAGACTACATTTTTATTATAGAGAACAGTCATTTTGTACAAACAAAAATCATAAACACTGGGCTAAAATGCTCTAAAAGGTGAATCCAAATTGAGACAGCCGCACTCACTATTGCCTGACCAATAATAAGCGTATGAAATAAAACTGTGTTGTACTGTCTCTTTAGATCACAATCATGATCTTCAAAATGTCCCAAAATAAAATAAAAGAGAATATTCCTTAGTGTAATACTGCCAATAGTTCTTTATTAAAATGAAGAAATTGGTTCTCAAAACTGTAAACAATGTTACAGCATGATCTCTAGAATGCTCCACTTCCCACTGTGGGTGTGATGACATCATGCTCCTTCCTTTGCCCGGCATTCGTTTTGTCTCAGAGGATGTCTTCCTGGGGCATCAGAGTGATTAGTGATGTGAGACAGAGCAGTGTATTGCTCCAGTGACCTATCTAGAGGTCTGTTTTAAGCACTGTGAGACCTATTAAATGCAGGGGTCTATTGGCTCTAATATGCGGTTTGGATATGTACAGTAGTTACATAGTTACATAGTTAGTCAGGTTGAAAAAAGACACAAGTCCATCCAGTTCAACCACAAAAAAATAAACAAACAAAACAAAACACAATACAATCCCATACACCCAACTCCATACCCACAGTTGATCCAGAGGAAGGCAAAAAACCCCAGCAGAGCATGATCCAATTTGCTACAGCAGGGGAAAAAATTTCCTCCTGATCCCCCGAGAGGCAATCGGATTTACCCTGGATCAACTTTACCTACAAATTTTGGTACTCAGTTATTTTATGAACATTTGGGAAAGAATCCAGACCTTTCTTAAAGCAATCTACTGAGCTGGCCAGAACCACCTCTGGAGGGAGTCTGTTCCACATTTTCACAGCTCTTACTGTGAAAAAACCTTTCCGTATTTGGAGGTGAAATCTCCTTTCCTCTAGACTTAAAGAGTGCCCCCTTGTCCTCAGTAGGTGGAAGAAAAACTTTTTTTTTTTACATAGACAAACTATATTATTATCATTGTTGCTAAGCACTAATTCCCTATAACAAGAGTGTGCAGTAGTTTGATTAATTGTGTCATGATATCACATTGTGATTTAAAGAGACAGTGCAACACAGTTTTGTTTCAACAGAGCCATTTTAACTATCAATGTTAATTATAAACTCTTCCATTTTTATAACACATTTTTAGGTTCCCAAAGCAATGGAGAATATTAGGTCCATTATATGTTGGATACTTAAAGTGTGAGATATAGTCCCAAGTATTTTATTTTATCTGTTTCCAGTTGTAATTGAATGTGGATTGCAAAGCAGATAGTTTGTGCTATGGTATGTTCATAAGTAGTGCTTCGGTTTTGATTAAATTAAGTTTAAAGCCTGGTATAAGAGAAAAGGTTGAAAGAAATTTCTATGTTTATATGAATATGATTACTGTTTATATATAGGTATTACCCAAATATAGTTACCATAATATATTTTTTTTCTTCTTTTAAGCACTGATAAATCAACATATGATATATCAACACTATATAAAAGTGCAATTAAATGATAATGAAAACAATAAAAAAAAATATTATTCATGCAATTCTATCATTCTTAAGCTTTTTTCTATTAACCTCTTTTCTTTCATTCAAATGACATAACTGGCAAATGAAATTTAGATAATGTGATTCTTTTCTCAGGGGTGATTGTTTATGCATATAGCAGTCTGAGTTCATTCTGTGTTTGCTCTCTGTAGAAATATGAGACAAATGTGGCAGGCGAGGGTGAAAGTGAAGAGGAAGAAGAGTTAGAAGATGAAGACGATGATGAGGAGGAGGAAGAAGAAAGCACAAGTGGTGGCGACTCTGAGGAGAGCGATGAGGAGGATGTGGACAACCAGGCAAATTTAAAGCAGCACAGCGCGACACGAAGAGGGCACATGGAATGGAATCAGTTAACACTTACGTACTAATACTTTCTTCTTCCTATTCTTCCTTTTGTAAACACAAATATTATTTATTTCAGAGGCAAATTATTTAAAGTGGACCTGTCATCTACACATGCTGGAGGCCACCATTTTGTAAGCTGAACATATTTTCAGCCTATCAATTCACTAGGAACTAGTGATATCACTAAGGGCCGATGCATCATAGTGGCAGCCTCCATTGTATGACTGCATGTAGGTGACAGGTTAGCTCTAAAAACCCTGGATTCAGTGACAGGATTATGAACTACTTATGGGATGTCGTCCATTTCCTACAACAACCTAAACAAAACAATGGGTTTACCATACGCTAAAGTTTTGTAATGAATGAAGGGATGTTGTATAAGTCTAGCTGTTGCTATAACATCAACTCTGGGATGTTATAGGTGAAAGTGGTATATAATAATTTTCACACAGCTGACTTTGTGTTTGCCATCACTGTCAACCCATTTGCCCTAGATGAAGATGTATTGCATATCATTAAAACATGTTGGAGAAAATGAAAATGTTTAAAAGAAACTCCTCACAAAAAAATACATAGGAGGTTAATGCTGACCCCCTTTTCTTAAAATTGACTTTAATACTTTCAGTTTTTAATGAAGAAAAAATATTAAGCAGCACTCCAAATAATACAACAAATAAAAACGTCAATTTTTTTTACTTGAAATTTTTTATCTAGAAAAAGATGTGGATAAAGATTCTCTGTTTTGCTTGTGTAGCTTGTTCTTCATACTTGTTCTATGTATTTGACATGTATGTATTGAAGCAGGTTGCAAAATAGCAAGTCAACAATTTTTTTTAGATGGGAGTCATTAATGAAAGCCCCATATTTCTGTCATAAAAAGGTTTATATTGTGTTTTGGGCTTGTAAGTCATATGAGCAGATCCTTGCCCTGGCAAAACATTAAAAAGGGTAAATAGTATTTGCATAAAGAATTGTGATACTTGCTTTTTTCCTTTCTCTCCACTTACTGGCTTAACGGCTCAGTGTAGTGTATAAGGGTTATACTGTAAAGGTCCTTACATATCAGCACTGATGTTACCTGACACAAATACAAGGGGGGGGAGTAGTTAATGTCAGGTCAGTAAGTTTCAATATAACCCCAGTTGTAAACCTTCAGCTATGCCATGATAAGTGATATGCAGGCCTCCATGTGGTTTTCCCGGGTGGCACTAGTGTTATCTGATGCACATGCAAGGGATCTAGTCATGGTAATCTCATCAAGGCTCAGTACACTATGGCCCCAATATAAACCTCCAGCTATGCCATAATAGTAAATCAGTGGACCTTTTTTTGTTATTCCTATGGTTTTGAAATGCATGGCACTGGCATTATCTGATGCACATGCAAGGGGTTATTATCAAGTCAGCAAGACTCAGTATGACCCAAGCTGCAACCCCCAGCTCTGCCATAAAAGGAAATGGGGGGGGGGGGGGCTTTATGTTTTATTCCTGGGATATTAAATGTTGTCAAAAGTGGAAAAAACATTGGTGAAAAACAAGGGATATAAAGCAAGCAGGATTCATTAGAGAATATCAAACTTCTAAAATTTGCAACCTAATGATAATTCTGAGACACTCTGGCCTTTCGAGGAAATCCCAGTTGTTAAACATCCCATATGTATATTTTTGGATAAAGGTGACAGATCTTTGTAGAGCCACCAGAATATCCCATATAGATCGATTCAAATGACATTTCAGGAACCCAGAGTAGTGAATTTCTGCTATGACTGCCTTTCACGGAAATTTAAGAGCATAAATGGGATTGAAGTATAGGGCAACACAGAAATGTCAAACCTACTCTAAATGATGAATGTCCAAGTCGCAAGACCTGTAAGTCCTATGTATCTGATTCGAGTCATACCAGCGTGTTATCACCAGCAAAGCTAAATAAAAACAATTATTTAAGACATAAATATCCTATTTTTTCTAAAAACTGTTATATATATGGATAATTTTAAAATAGCTAAAACAGAGATCTTGCTAAATGATACTGTCCTTGGGATACCAATGCAAATTCCTCAGAGCATTTGGGTTGATGTACTGTATGATGGTAAAACTTAATGGAATCTTTTCTGTCTGCCCAAGCTGACTTGTAAAGAGGAACATTCTCCTCCATTATGTGGGAGTGGACTGAGTACTGAAAATGTGCAAACCACCAGCATGCCAAAGTGTACTGATTAAAAATATGCCTGATCTACATGCAAGAAAATAGGAATAAAAACCATGTCCTGTCAGTCAATCCTCTCAAATTTTTGTCAATGCTATTTTTTCATACAGGAGAGATTTTGGTTATGAAATTGTACCTAAATAGTCTTAGTTATCCCCTTGGCTTCAAATGTGGCTCCAGTTTGAGGTGGGACCATTTGGGAGTTTTAAGCCCTACTTGAATATCAGTTTCTTGGGAAGGATTGTTAAGAATTTTTGCAAACTCTGTTTATGCATTTCAGCATGTAGAATTGTTAACAAGTTCTAGTTTTAGTAAAAATTCTCAATGTCTGTCTACTTATGTCTGCTAAGCTGGTGAAAGGGACCATCTGGTGCCATTTACAGATTGTGTGGAAAAGTCAGATGAATTATTGCTGTTTATTTTTGTTTAGCAAAGCTAGTATTCCCTTGCCAGCATCGGCTAAAGAAATTACAATAATATAGTATATTATATCTTTAAAGAACTGTCTCTAAAGAACTTTAGAAAAATGTTATATTAACTGGTCAGCTGTACCTACGGTTAATGCACACACATACTTTATACAGTTTGTGCAAACAAAAAAAGATGTACACAATACAAGGTGCCCATAAAACCATATGTTTTTATCCAAAAGAAAATTTAACGAAAAGGTGGATATGTTATCCTTAGAAGGCTTATCATCTGATAAGGCAAATTTGAAAAATAACACATTTGATTGCTATGGATAATTATCTTTCATAAACCATGTCATGTGAAGCAGGCCTAAAAATATAAATCCTGCGGATTTTATGATCTTATATAAAACATCCAAGATCTCATACTTTAGTCACATTTATTTATTACCGGAACTATCAATTGTCCTTAGATTAAATAAATCTGTTATGGTATGACCGGCTTAAGAAACTTAAAAGAAAACATTATGAACTATTTATAATATCACTAACCAATTATTTTGTAACTTTGCCATTATGTTTTGCATATATATTTTCTAACACTAATATATATAAGTAGACAATTCTGTACAATAATAAACTTACTGAACAACACATTTATTTACAAAGGCATTCTGAGTCTCTTAATAAAACAAAAAATCTTAACTATGCATTCACTTAAATTTTGACATAATTCACCTTGTTTATTATTTCTCTAAAAGCAAAGCTTTTGCTCACATAAATGTTAATTGTCATTCATCCCAAAGAGTAGATACCTCTAGATGTCTGCATGCCAGCATTTCTTTTCTGTAGAGCACCGGGGTACCTATGAAACCTGGGCTAAGTTGTAATGCAGAAAACAATCAGATTCTGTGATCTCTGGTTCTGCCCCATACCCTCCTGCCCTACTGTTAGCCCACTAACTAATAGTAACAGGACTTAAGGCTACTGGCTCTGCAGGAAAGCAAATATGTCATTGATACCATGCTCTCTATTTTAGCAATTGTCAGTTTCTATTTTTTGCACATTAAACAAAAACTATTCTAGGCTGCCTTGTAGTTACCAATTGTATTTAGAGTTTTATTCTCCAAATGCAATTTTCAGTCTTAGTTTTTAATCTGATTATTGAGTTTGGGAGAGCTTAGAGCAACTTTTACATATAAACAGCCAGCAGCAACTGGTCTTATGCAAAAATCTGATTATTCAGTGCTTAAAATCAGGTTCACACTGCTTTGAAGTAATGTGCGTTACATGCATTGGTGATCTCAGATGCCATTCGTTTTAAATGGAACTCAACGAATTAAGGCAGCATGCCACTACTGCAGTGCACTGCAATGCACTAGTGTGCACTGCATTCTGTTCCTATATACAAGTCAGGTGCTGTTTTGGGTGTGTTTAGATGCATTGACAGCCCACTCAAAATAAACCTTAATGCAAAACATGGTAACACACAACTCAAGCATAAACATGCATGCATAACCATGCTGGACAAGTGTGAGCCCGGACTTCATTATTATAAGGGTGGCAACTTATGTATGAAAGAATTACAGTATATTTGCACTTTCTATCTGAATTCACTGTCTAATCACATGTACACTGTCTTCAAACTACCAATAGTACATAACAAGTTAAAACACAGAGTAATACAGAGCTTTGTTTTTCAATGTTGGTATGACTATTAGAAGGGACAAGACAATGTGTGAGGTCAGTCAGCATCTGGTAGACCTAATGTGATTTTCACATGACCTTTTCCTCTCCAACTGAAACTTTAAGGTCAAAATTAAACTAAAAACGGGTAAACAGAAATATTTCATATAGAAACCTGCACAGATAAAATATGTAAGGCTGAACATTCTGTTTATTGCATAAGGGCTCGTTCACACCGAAACATGGTGCAGGAAATCTGTGATCTCTGCTTATTTCCTGAACAGTATTCCAATTGCACTGGGTGTGTGATCTGCTGTGGGTGTCAATAGATTTCTAATGACACCCCAAATGCAGATTGCCTGCACTGGATTGCATTGAACCATGCAATCTGGTTGCAGTATGTTTTTAAACGTGGTGCATGTACTACTTTGGTGCGATCCAGTGCAATTTCGGCCTATTCAAATGAATGAGTTACACTGCACTGAATCACATATGAATTACACAGCCCTGAGTGGTTTTCTTTAAGACAAAATATAAATGGGCCTGTAAAAGAACTTTGACATAGAATGCTGACATTTTTTTTATATTATTGATATATTCTTGTTACTTTTTTGCTAGTATCTGTGGCCAATGTTCAAAATGAGCTCCCACCTCATTTGTGGTTGTAGTAGAGTCCAAGTTTTGAACTTAAACTGTATGCACTGTCCAGTACAACCTTAATAAACTACAAAAGCTGACATGCAACGGTATCTTTACAAAACAATAGATTTACAGACAAATCGTTTTTCAAGCAATATATATTTATCATTTTTATTTATCATTTTGTGTGTGTGTGTGTGTGTTAGCTGGAGTTCTGTTCTAAGCAATTATGTCTCACTTCTATGTAAAATAGCAGTTTTTCTACCATGAAGAGCAGCTACAAAATGTACCAAAATGTTATATTAAATTTGGCAAAGCAATTGTAATTTTGCAAAATAAATTTTTTGATGATTGAAGGAAATATGTGTATTGCTGCCAAATATTGTTTAGTGCATTAAATGCAAATGTATTTTCCACCAGTTTTCAAAATAACCAATCACAACTAGGTTAAGCAAGAATTTGCATATTTAGTCATTATATATATATTTTTTCCAGAACATTTTTATTTAAAAATCAAGGACAGATAAATTCATACAGGTGAACAGCATGTACAACATACAGACATAAAACAAAAGGAATTGTAAGGCATACATGTTTCACAATCAGATTTGTGTACCAGAAGAATACTGCAAATGTATAAAAAGGAATCATGGGGTTTCAAGGGAGTAAACTCCATTTATCGCACATGTAACATATCAAACCATAACTTTATGTGCATAAAGAAAAAGATAACCCTGTTATATCTGGTACAGTAATCATATTGGTAGCCCGACTTTCAGAACGAAAGTGGAGAAAAGCGAGAAAAGCAGAAGAGAAAGGAAGAGAGAGAGTGAAGAAGAAGAAAAAAAAGGGGGGTGGGGGAGAGGGGAGAAGGGAAGGAAGGGGGGGGAGTAAGGAAAGGAAATGGAGAATAACAGAAAAAGGGAAGGAGGAAAAATGAGGCAGGGAAGGCCTGCTGAGTATAGAATCAAAACGGTATATCCTACTGTCTCCACCCCCACCCCCATCCAGAGCCCCTTAATCAAGCAAACGCATAATTGTTATGTGGTCCACGCGTCAATGTGACGTCTAAGCGCACGCTGATTGAAAATATTCAGTTGTTTTAAAATGAGACCAGCATGCCCAAGTTTCCGTAAACCTTTGTATCCGTTCCTGGGAAATATGAATAAGTTCCTCCATTTCTTCTATTTTATAGACATGTGCACTGCCAAAAAAATTCGTTTTTTTCGTTATTTTATTTTTTCGTAAATTTGTAAATTCGGGAAATTCGAAAAAAAAATTGTTCCCGTTTTTGTTTCATTCGTTTTTTTTATTTTTTCGGAAATTCGTAAATTTTGAAAAAAAATTTTTTTTTCGTTTTTTTGCTTTTTTCGTAAATTCGTAAATTCGGGAAATTTTCGGATTTCCGAAAAAGCAAAAAAACGAAAAAAACGAATGAAACGAAAAAAACGAATGAAACGAAAAAAAAAAATAATTTTCGGAAAAATTTATAATTTTTTCAATTTTCGTAATTTCGAAATTTTGTATTTTCGAAATTTCGAAATTTCGTATTTTCGTAATTTCGTATTTCGAATTTTTCAGTTTTCTAATTTTCTAATTTTTCAGTTTTCTAATTTTTCAATTTTTCAATTTCCAATTTTCCAATTTTCGAAATTTCGAATGTTTTAATTTTCGAAATTTCGATTTTCGAATTTTTCAATTTTCGAAATTTCGATTTTTGACATTTCGAATTTTTCAATTTTCGAAATTTTGTATTTCGAATTTCAGTTTTCGAATTTTCGAATTTTTCAGTTTTCGAATTTTTCAATTTTTGAATTTCGAATTTTTCAATTTTCGAAATTTCGAAATTTCGAATTTTTCTATTTTCGTAATTTCGTATTTCGAATTTTTCAGTTTTTCGAATTTTCTAATTCTCGAATTTTGAAAAATTCGAAAATTGAAAAATTCGAAAATTCGAAACTTGAAAAATTCGAAAATTCGAAATTGGAAAAACTCGAAAATTGAAAAATTCTGAAATTTGAAAATTGAAAAATTCGAAAATTGAAAAAATCAAAAATTCGAAAATTGAAAAATTCGAAAATTCGAAAATTGAAAAATTGAAAAATTGAAAAATTGAAAAATTGAAAAATTGAAAAATTGAAAAATTGAAAAATTCGAAAATTCGAAAAATTCAAAAATTCGAAAATTGAAAAATTCGAAACTAGAAAAATTCACGAATTTCCAAATTTTCGTAAAAAAACGAATTAGAAACAGAACGAATTGCACATGTCTACTTAGCAAACCATTCTCTGACAGATGGCTGGGTGATAGACCGCCAGTGTATCGGGACACACAGTCTTGCCACATTCACCATGTGCATAGCCAGGGATTTAAAGTAATTTCTCCTAGATAATGTCGTATGATGTAACAAATATTGTGCTGGGGTATATATTAAAGAGTATGTGGTGACATGTGAAATAATGTCATGTACCTTCTTCCAGAAAGGCTGGATGGACTCACAGTCCCACCAAATGTGGAGCATAGTGCCTTCAGTTTTGCCACATCTCCAGCACGTGTTAGGTATAAATGGTGAGCATTTGTGTAGCAGTGAGGGAGTTCTGTACCACCCTGTTTAAATTTTATAACAGTTTTCCTGAATTGCTACATTCATGGAACCCTTGTGTGCGTATTCATGTATAGTTTCCCAATCCTCCCTGGACAGGGAGACCTGAAGCTCCCTATCCCATGCGGAGCCCGCAGGGTCCTTGGTGATATCAGTCTCGCCCACTAGCATCATATAGATGAGGGATACTAAATGCCTTTGTGGCATTTTTCTTGTGCAAAGGGATTCAAAAGGCATAAGCTGTCTCGTCCATGTCGATTGTTGTGTGTGTGTGAATAGAATATTTCGTATCTGCCTAAACGTCCAAAAGGGGAAAGATTTGGTCAATGAAGTATTTACCAGGAGATCATGGGTACAGAGATTACCTTTCAGAAAGAAATGGTGTGCTCTCATGTCTTTATGTGGCCAATCATTTTTCAAGAATGAGCTTACATTACCCGGTGGGAAGTCAGGATTGCCTTTTAACGTGGTCAGAGGCCCTGGAACTGAGGAAAGAGCCACAGTTTTACTCGCACGTGTGAAGGCCATCAAGGATGGATAAATAAGAGGGTGTGTCAAAGACTCTTTTGGCCAGTGCTTTGGTGAGATCCAGGGAATATTATGAGTAGGAAATTGCGTAAAGCAACTTTCTATATATACCCATAATTTACGGTCATCGTGAATGTTCCAGTCCACTATTCTGGTGAGATGGAAAGCCAGGTACTATTTGTAGAGGTCAGGTAAGCCTATTCCCCCTTTAGCCTTAGCACGAGTCAATCGAGTATACTTGATTCGCGGAGGAGAATTTTTCCAAATAAATGTCGAACAGGCCTGCCTATATTTAGAGAAAAAGGTTGGTGGGAGATGTATTGGAATTGTCTGCATCAAGTAAAGAAAGTGTGGGAGAACAGACATTTTGAGCCAAGCCGCCCGGCCAAACCAGGAGACATTCAGGCCTGCCCAATCCCTCAGATCTGACCTAGTTTTGTTTAAAATCACCTGAAAATTATGTTTGTATAACTCTGACAGTTTGGCCATGATCTGGATGCCTAAGTATGTAATCGCATCCCTCTTCCATTGGAATGGGAAGGAGTCTCTACATTGATCAGCATATTGTGGAGGCAGGGGAAACATTCAGAGCAAGAGATTTTGAGTAATTAACTTTAAAATTGGACAGGGTACCAAAATATTCTATGTCTTTTAGGAGGTTTGGCAGAGTAACAAAATGAGACCTCAATGACAGCAAAATATCATCCGCGTAAGCGGCTACCTTAAATTCCCTGTCCCCTAACTGAAGTCCCTTGATGTCATCATTTGCTCTCAATTTGTTTAGGAAAGGTTCTAAAGGTGAGGACATAAATCAGAGGAGATAAGGGGCATCCCTGACAGGTGCCGTTGCCAATGGAGAGGGCGTCCGACAGATGGCCATTTACCCACACACGTGCAACTGGGTTGGAATACAGCGCAGGAATATAGGACAACATGTGGGACCGAAGGCATATCTTTTCCAGGACCTCGCGCATGTAGTCCCAAGCCTATCTATTAATTTCTGCACTGTTTCCTGTTGTTTGCGCTTGGCCTCCGCTGCTAGAGCTATGAGTTCCCCCCTGATCACGCACTTGTGAGCTTCCCAAAGAGCAATTGGGGAGATACCAGGCATATAATTTTCTGCAAAATAGTGTTGAATTCGCAATTGTAGCCTAGTGACATTGTCAGGGTCTTTCAGTAAAGAGGGATTTAGTCTCCAGATCTTATTTCCTCTTACTGATTCAGGGAAGGTCAGAGTGCACGAAATCGGGTGGTGGTCCGATAGGAACATTGGTTCTATCGTTGCCTGCGTGAGATAAGTCAGGTCCCTTTGGAAAACAAAGACGTAATCTATTCTAGAGTATTTCTGAAACGGGCTGGAATAAAACGTGTAGTCTCTCTCTGTGGGGAATAACGTGCGCCATGTATCATGCAAAGTCAGGTCTTGGAGTTGCAGTTTAATCTGACGCAGGGCCCTATATGGCAAAGTAGAAGTACCTGAAGAGGTGTCTATGTCAGGGTTCAATGGAACATTGAAGTCTCCACCTAAAATGAGAACTCCTTCTTTAAAGGTAGGCAGCAAATTACATACCTTTCTCAGGAAAGCAACCTGATGTTCATTAGGGCAATAAATATTGGCCAACGTCACAGGTCTAGACGCATATTGACCCTTGATGAACAGGAACCTACCCTCCTGATCTATAAGAGAATCTTTCAAACTAAATTGGACATGTTTGGATATCAAAATGGATACTCCCTTAGTTTTTGCAGAGGCATTAGTAGAGTGAAGTGCTGTCTGATACAAACGGTTAGAAAGTTTAGGAACTGAATCTGATCTAAAGTGGGTCTCTTGGAGGAAGAAAAACTGAGCTTTATGCTTGGAGAGCGCGGACAACCTTTTTTTAGGGATATTTAACCCTTTCACATTAAGCGATACACATTTCAACGCAAGGGGCGTTTGTTTACTAGGGGTCTTCTGCATGGTCCACTGAGGTAACTAGCGGAAATAATCTGTCAAATCAGCGAGCGAGAAGTAGAGGAGTTTTCAAGCCCCTGTAGAGGATCGGGCAAGGGGGAACAGAGGCGTGCTGGGCACCCCAGATCAGGAGGGATGAGGAGCAGGGGAGGCAAGAGGGCAAAGGGAGGGAGAGACAACAAAACAAAAAAAAACAAAGGAGAGAGAGAGAAAGAGAAAAGAAAGAGCAAGAAATTACCAGAGGTGAAAATAGGAATTCTATAACACCTATGAAAATGAGGGAGACAACAGCCAGTAGGTTAGCTAGTACAGTAGGAATACTGCAGCTCTGGGGTCGTAAGCGTGGGTGAGACCATCATAGTCCCACTAGACCGAGGACTTTCATGAGCTAAAATTCTACGGATAAATCCGGGGAATCTAAACTTTAGGATAACTGGGCGAAGAACCGCTATTCAATACAAGATCATACAAACAATAAAAACAGTAAGTTACAAAAGCATTATCCCAACCATAGAGTGAAGTACCCCCAACTTGAATTTAAGGCATAAGGAACATTTAAAAAAAAAAAAAAAACACACCCACCCTTTGACATCAGGGCATGTTAGCAAGATACCTTAATTGCAGTGAGTCTAAAAGCCCAATGTTGTCAAAGGTAAGAGGTGTGGTGCCAAACTCTGCTCAAGGACATCAAGGACATCAAGGCCCAGAGAGATTCCAGGCAACAATGTACTGACGACCCCCAATAGGGTGTCAGAAATGTGGAGGGGAGGGTATAGACAGCATCAGCTTCATATGCCCTCCTCCCTCCTGTGCTAGATAGACATGAAATATATTTTATACTTCCGAGGTGTATCTGTCATAAATTTACAAAAGGCCTAACAAATGCAGCATTAGTAGGATGTGGGTGTGCAGTAGTGCACCCTAATTAGACTTAATTGACATTCTGTACGTACATTTTGGTGACTTCATACTAAGGCTGTGTCTTAATATTCCCAAACCACCTTGGTACACAAGCCCCTCTGGATAAAGATAGCAGCAGCTCCACGTCCCCTCCTCCCTCCTGTGCTAGATAGACATGAAATACATTTTATACTTCCAAGGAGCATCTGTCATAAATTAACCAAAGGCCCAACAAATGCAGCATTAGAAGGATGCGGTTGGGCAGTAGTGCACCCTAATCAGACTTAATTGACATTCTGTAAGTAAACCTTGGTGATATCCTACTAAGGCCGTGTCTTAATATTCCCAGCATAGACATAGACAAATAATAAAAAGTATGGTATACGGACATAACTAGCATATGCAAGGTGAGTCCTTAAAGTTCACATCTTCAGGGTATGCAAAAAAGGAAAAGGGTGCGGGAAAACATCACTGGATGCAGCAAGCACCTCAATGCGGGGGAAGCAGCAAAAGGTGTCCAAGTGAGGACTCGTGGGGCATATGGAAGAGTTTTCAAATTTCACCTTACTGGAATCGTCCAGGTAGTTGAACCGTTGAGCAGTGGGGTCAATGATCATATCACAAAACCTCATGAAGATGCAGAGAATAACAGGTTGGAGGATAAAACAACTGCAAATAGCAGATACAACCAAAAAAACTTCAGTAAACAGACTTGCAGTTCACTTTGCCGGTTTAGGAATCCGATTGATCCCTACGCGGGGTTCCAACAATTTCAGGGCTCCGGTGGTTCAGGGCCCTATGTGCAGCACAGGGTTCAGGCGAAATGGGATCCAATCGGCGACATCTTGAGCAATGTCTTTGAGCCTTTGGCGATGGAGCTGCTGAAACTGGACACCAGGGTTCACTTGGGAAATAGAAAGCATACCAATCCGGTAAATCAATTAAAGGCAGATCAAGTTGGTCGCAAAAAGATTGCAGATCTTCTGGAGTGCGTAATAGTGCTGTGGCAGACAGGGCAAAGGGGAACTTCCACCTATATTGGATATTACGGGAGCGGAGGGCTTCCAGCAGTGGGCGCAATGCACGCCTGTTGTGCAGAGTGATTTGAGATAAGTCCTGAAAGAGCTTAATTTCAGCACCATTATACACAATGCGCCCTCTATCTCTTGCTTTTTTGAGGATTTCCTCTTTAAGTGGAAAGTTCACCACACAGCCAACAATATCTCTCGGGGGCTCTGAATCTCTAGGCGGGGTTCTCAATGCACGATGCGCCCTTTCCATTTCAATAGGGGAGTCAGCGGGCGGCCTAGAAGATCATTAAAGATAGCACAGACAGGTATGGCCGGCGGTTCAATCCCCTCAGGGACCCCTCTCACCCGTATGTTGTGCCTGTGACTGCGATTATCAGGGTCCTCCACATGGCGGTGTAACTCTAAAAGATGTGGAAGCTGCATATCATAAGTGCGTTGCACTTGCTTAATGGCCGCTGTATGTAGCTGTGAGGCCTGTTCAATATTGTCCATGCGGTGAGCTATCGCCTGCATCTCTGATTTAAGATCAGATATAGTGGCTGCCAGAGAGCTCTTAATGTCCATGGCCAAAATTTGCAGTTCAGGGAGGCTTACCGGTGGGAAGGGGCTCCCAGTGTCTGTATCCCTGCTGTCAGCCTGCATTTCTGATCCGCTGCTCGGCGAGTGTGGAGCTGAGGCCTGTGAGGCCTGTGAGGATTGCGAAGCCGCGGACTTTCCTGAGGTCCGTGACCGGAAGATGTCCAGGATGTTGTGGCTGGGTTGTATATCCAGCTCCTTCTCCGTGCGGGGGGTAGAGGCACTCCTGTTGGACTTCCCCATCGTTGGAAAGGCAGCAGTTAAGCCAGGGAAGGTGTGGATTTGTCCTCGGTCAGCGGGAGAGCTCCGTCTATGCTGCCATTATGGGTCCCGTCCAGGCCACGCCCTATTTAGTCATAATATTATTCGTGTGTAGCCTTACTTATGAAAAATTTATATTTGGCCCCTATTTAGACTTTCTGATCCTAACTAGTTGTGTAAATTCCTCTTAACTACAGAGCTGTGTTATTTCAAAAAAAATTGGCCTCTCTGGGGGCTGGGGGCACTGGGTGAAGTCAGACGGTTGACAGCAGAGACTTCAGTAAATTAGCATCCACCATGTGTAATGGGATGTTCTAGATTCTCTTCAATGACACTACAATCCACTGTTATATTAAATCACTGCACCCTGTGGGGAAGTGCTCCCTTATACATGTGCCGCATTGTGAGGTGACCTATGCTGAAGAAATCTGCAGGGACTTATGAGGGACCATGTCAACAAACTGCTGCATCTCTCTCCTAGGAGATGTAGTATTATAGAAAGTATAGATGCTAGAAGAATTATGCAAAAAGTGGGTAGGGCATAAGACTTGTCTAGAAGTTTAGATCAAACTAGAAAGATTGTAAAGATCATAGAAAAATCTGCATCACTGCCAAATCCTTTATTTCTTCTACAATAAACTTCCAGACTGAGCAATGCACAAAGTTTATTGAAAAATAAATAAAGGATTTGGCAGCAATGTAGCTTTTTCTATTATCGGCTTGTGTGTTTGGGGTTAGGATGAGTCCATCAATAGTCACCGCACCCATGGTGTTAAAGTCATACGTCCACTTCTAGTGGCACTGTTTGTCACTACTACTATTTTTATTTATTACAGGTATTTATATAATGCCAACAACAGTGCTTTACTTATTGTGCATTCACATCAATCTCTGCCCTCAGGGAGCTAACAATCTACAACCCCAATCTCACATGCATCTATACACATTTTGGACAGAAGGCAATTAACCTACCAGTATATCTTTAGAGTTTGGGAGGCAACCAGAGTACCCGGAGGAAACTCATGAAAGCACATGCAGGCTATGCAAACTTCATGCAAGCAGCATCCTGGCTGGGATTTTAACTGAGGACCCTAGTGATGCAAGGCATAAGCGCTTGCGCGTTGCCATAGTACACAGACAAATGCATATTTATCATGTAATACCGCAAAGCATGTTAACACATGGTTCATTTTGCATTTCCTTATAGTGCCATACAATTATAAAAGCACTACAATGCACACAGTAACTGCTAATGTGCCTGCGCTACAGTGTACTATAAATGCCATGCTGTATTCTGGTGACTTCAGCAAGTTATTTTTTTTGTACATTTATGTTCTCTTTCAGTCAAATCAAAATGGATGACCTGTTTTAATGCAGGGTGCCTCAGTGTTTGTGAATAAATGCATGCACTAGTGGAAATATAAAAGCTAATGATCAATATACTTTTTTTTAGAAAGGAGAACTATAGTTCATTTTAAGTTAACACTTGAGTATAGGTCCATTTCGGTCACCAAATTTGGTTATCAAAGAAATATGAGGCATTAATAAATGGGACTTAGTGAGTAGGCTGGTTCCTGGGCCATGTGTTATTCAACCTATGGCAACTTGTTTTATTTATTAATATTAATTAGCTATTTTCCTTCTAGAATCACAAAGTATATATAGAGGCCTATTTATAGAGTTTTACAAACGGTGGCATGGCAGATTATAAAAAAAGGAAGCCATTCAGTGAAACCAACATAAGAGGGCACCACATACAAATGTTTTCTTGATTATAAAAGTAACGACAGGAATACGCCTCATGTTAAGCATGGTTTTTAGTTTTAAAGATGTAAAAATGCAGACAGTTGGCATGTTGTTTTTCTTATTTTACTTTACATTTTTTTTTTTTTTTTTTTGCAACTTTTACTTTTTTTAACATGAATAAATCAATGACAAAGTGAGCAGAGTGAAAAAGCTAAAATCAATTATTTTGCAGATTTCTATAAAAATACACTGTGGTAACTAGTATAAGCTGGCAATAAAAAAAATGTCTAGATTTCTGTACAACCATTGCTTTACATTTAACTATACCGTACCTGCTATCCTTATTTGATTTCCTAATTGACTTTAGTAGTGAAATGTAGCCACTAGGGGGAACATTAGCTCAGTATAACAGTATGTGCCTGTTTAAGTCTACAGTCTGTAATTAGGCATAAATAGAGAACAGAAGTTATATAGAAAGAATATTTTTAGAATTAGTGAATTATTATATTTATGAGAGAAAAAATGATAGATTATCATTATAGATTCTCAGGTTTAAACACACATTTATTTGAGAAATTATGTTTACCTCAGCTGCAGAAAACTGACTTTAGCATGTACATAAATATGAAGAACCCTTAAGGATTGTGCAGTGTTGTTTAAGATATATATATATATATATATATATATATATATATATATATATATATATATATATATATATATATATTAAGAAAAAGGGAAATATATCCATATTTGGAATTGTTTTAGAATACCTAGTCACAGTCACATTTTGGAAAGGATGCTTGTTGGGGAGGGAAGATAAAACAATAGATGCATGAGAGGCTATTTAGATGACAACAACAGAGGAGCACATACATAGAAACTGTTGTATCTGCCAAAAGATTTGTAAAGTAATACACCTACTATTGTGCTCCATCTACCCCTGTTGCCAGACATTGTAGTGGATTAGCTTAAAGGAATAATAAACCCTCAGCATTTTTTAGCTTAACACATTGAGTACAATAAAACAAACATTTCAAAATTTCTCTTTTCCTTTCAGTGCTGCTTCCCTAAAATTCCAGTAGATAGTGCAGTCTCCAACCAGTCGGTTTGCTTGGAGAAGGGAGGGTTAAAGTGATACTAAAGTTTTGATTTTTTTTTTTTTTTAAACAAACATGTCATACTTACCTCCACTGTGCAGTTTGTTTTGCACAGAGTGGCCCTAGGATGCATTAAGGTGAAAAAATGGAAGGTTTACAACCCCTTTAAGAGGAAGAAAGAGCTGGGAAGTGCCTTGCTGTCCTAGGCTTTTGGACTGGGCTATAACAAAATAATAATTACAGTACTGATCCAATAATATAAATTAATCTGAAAATCCATGCACAATAAATCATTATTTGATCACAATATTTATGTAAAGTCCTCCAAACAATAAAATGGAGTCACCGCTCCAGGTGGATCTTTAGCAGACAATTGGAGGAACCTCCCAGGAGTCCAAGGTGCTGGCAATGCACTAGGCAAACATGGAAAACATGGAAATCGATGGACAGCCGCACTCCGGATAAACTTGAGAAAGTTGCCTTTATTGATAAAAGTAAGACATGTACATCCAAAGATACAGTCACATAAGGGGACAGCCAATGCGTTTCGCACACAGTTAGTGTGCCATGACTAAGCACTAACTGTGTGCGAAACGCGTCGGCTGACCCCTTATGTGACTGTATCTTTGGATGTACATGTCTTACTTTTATCAATAAAGACAACTTTCTCTAGTTTATCCGGAGTGCGGCTGTCCATCGATTTCCATGTTTTCCATGTCCTCCAAACAATACATGAAAATATTTTTAATGAAAATTTATTTCAAATGAAATAAGTGCAAATAAAACAATCCAACAGTGTAATCACTAAAAAGTTGCCATCACCAATATTACTCTTCTAAGTGTAGAAAACATTTTGATCCAAAGTGACCACCACTAATAAAGGAAAACACACAATCCAGAAGTGCATGCCTATCTCACTACAAGATTTGGGAAAACACAGCTTGTATTAATTCCAAATATCTTCCAAACAGGTGTAGTCCACTTTAAGGCTTTTGTCCTCTCCCCATACAGTGGTTTAATTTCATAGCCAGATTTCATAGCCAGCTGTGTGTTTCTCTTGATGGAACTCTAGTCCCTGCATACAAGGGTGGCTCCATAGGATGTTGAGAAAAGAGCCACCCTGAAACAGGAATCCTGGGACAGTGGTCATGGTACCAGCTTAAAGCGGGGTTACAGGCATCATTTTTTTTCTTTTTTTTTTGCAAGCAAAAATTAATCACATTAAATAGTCCCTAAAACAGATTACAAGCTCCACAGTCATTCCAGAAATCATTGCAAACACTTGCCTTATATTCTCCAGCTCATGTTGTGACCGTATCCATCATATGTGTGGGCATGTGAAGCCCAGGTCCTTTTTCTTCCTGGTGTTCAGGGAGAGGTGCATGCTGGGCGATTTTTAGGCACAGTAATGCCCAGAGACTAGCAGTATGAAACCCAAAAGCAAACAGTTATTATATTGCAGCTTACCAAATCTGTGGTATGTGTGATTTCTAAATTAATTTTCTTTTTTAGGCTTTCTTTCTTCTATTTTCATCTAGCGATCTGGACAATAAGGCCCCTTTCACACGGGGCAGATCAATAATGATCCGCCCCGTGCACCTCCGCTTGCTCAGCGGGGATCGCTGCGTTGATTCCCGCTGAGCCAGCGGATTACAAGGCAGTCCCCACACACTTTTCTCCGCTCTCCCCTATGGGGAGATCGGATAAACACGGACTGTCTGTCCATGTTCATCCGATCCGCCAGACGGAAGGAAAAGTAGGTTTTTCCCCTGTCACACTTTGGTGGATCGGAGTGGGTCGGATGTCAGCGGGCATGTCACCGCTGACATCCGTGGCTCCATAGAGGAGCACGGAGCGCCCGTGCAGGTCCGCAAAAAAAAATGACAGGCGGACCTGAACGGGCCGCCCGTGTGAAAGAGCCCTTAGTCTGTTTTTGAAAAGCACAAGCAGCTCTCCAGGAGAATGTAAAAGTCTACATGGATGAGACAAACCACTTAACACTGGCAGAGGTATTTAATATGATCAGCTTTTATTTATTCATGTAAAACTTTTATCCCAAAAGGAAACAAAAAAACAGTTTGCTGTAATTGTCTATAAAGTGGGAACTGGTATTTGGCTTCAATTTTTTAGTGTATTTTATTCTGCTAATACATTTAACACTCCCCCCCCCCCCCAGACTGACAATGCTTCTGTCTGATGTGCCTCCTGTGTTCCTTCATCCAGAGTGGGTCACTTTAATACAGGAGGAATGTTATTGGCCTGTTTACCATGTTAAAACGGGGGGGGGGGGGGCTAAAAAAAGAAAACGGATGCAGCCATCACATCTAATGATTGGTAAGCTGCAATATATAAATTTTTGTTTTGTGGGTTTAATATTGTTTTAACCTGGAAAGCGCTTTAAAAACTGAGAATTTAATATCACTTTAAGGAGAGTGATCACATTTCAATCCTGTCCTTCTACAGATTATATGCCGGATTCTATGCGGGTGCCCGTCCTGCTGCTTATTGTGTAGGCAGTCATTACCATGGTGACACACCACCCTTAACCTCCTCCGCCCCTCGCTCCTTCCCCTCCATCACTGTACACTTTTCAAACTCATAAAGACAGATTTCAGTTAATGCAGAACTTTACCCATAAACAGTTTGGTAACAAATAATGAAAGAATATACATTCCACATCAATAATTATGCTACAAAAATTATTGAGTGCTGTAAATTGATTCCAGCCTTGCTTTCTTCTTGCTGGAAGCCACCATTTGTTGAAGCCCAGAGCAGTTTCTTCCTCTTTGGAAACCCTTCCACCCGTCCTTGGTCTCAGAAACAATATATCACTTTCTTCACATAAAATATGTACATTTCTAGCCTTGATTGTATGTCTTGGTTGAGCTAGAGAGGAAGGTTGCAGAAGCTTTACATTGCTAAAGGTCACAGGCTACAAAGAAAGGAGAGAATATCAAAGATATAAGATAAGCCACTATCTTTATAAGATGTATGCCGTGTACACACCCTCACAATTTCTGACAACAAATGTTTGATGGGAGCTTGTTGTCGGAAATTCCGACCGTGTGTAGGCTCCATCGGACATTTTCTGTCGGAATATCCGACAACAAAAATTTGAGAGCTGGTTCTCAAATTTTCCGACAACAAAATCTGTTCTTGTAAATTTTGATCATGTGTGGACAATTCCAACACACAAAATTCCATGCATGCTCTGAATCAAGTACGAGACGGAAGCAAAACTAGCGATAGTAATGGAGATAGCACATTCCTCATGCTGTAATGGACTGAAAAGCACAAAGCTGAAAAGTACAAATCATCTCTCACCAAACTTCCACCAAGGCCCTGTACACACGATCAGACAAAATCGATGAAAACGGACTGAAGTTCAGTTTCATCGGTCCAAACCGACCGTGTGTGGGCCCCATCGGTCAGTTATCCTTCGGTCCAAAAATTTAAAACTTGCTTTAACCTCCCTGGCGGTATGATTCTGTCTGAAAAAACATGCTGAAAGTGGTACAATTATTTGCAAGGAAATTTGGTGTTTTATACTGTAGGCCTGTGATTTTTAGGAAAAACTCACTTAAATCTGACCAAACAAGAATCTAATAGGCATCTCGGGTATGACATTTTTTTAAAAACAAAATTTTAAATTATAATATAATAAATAATTATAAATAATTATAGCAAGTAATAATATAATTAAAATAAAAATTATTCAATAATGTAATCAACTCAAAATCACTGAAATTTGCTCAGTTGCAGAATTGTTGCTGTCATTATTTTTTTTTTTTTATGACGAATTTCCCCGCAAATCGCTATCGCACTATTCTGCAAGTGATTATAATTTATTATCGCTGTTTTCTAGCTGATCTAAAACCATTTTTGACATAAAAAGACACTTTTGGTTGCTATGGACAATCTACAGTTTTCAGGCAGAAAAAAAAGGTTTTTATTATATAAAATGACATGCAGGGCACTGGGCAGACCACTAGGGACAAGGGGTGTGTGTTTTTTTACATACAGTACTGTAATCTATAAGATTACAGTATACTGTATGTAAAGTGTTTGTTTACTTTTTTTAATTTGGCGCTGATCTCCGCTCCCGTGCGTCGTAACGTTGCAGGGAACGGAGATCGGCGGCACAGGAGGACGCTGTGTGAATCAAGCGAGGTCCCGCTCGCTCACACAGCGTGGTGACATCGCTGGATCCAGGAGAAGGTAAGCCAGCGCACGCTGCAGGCTCTGCATGTCTACCCCGAGCGTGACTCGGGGTTACCGATTTTGGTAGAAAAAATCAACCCCGAGTCACGCTCGGGGATACCGCCAGGGGGGTTAAAATTCAACCGATGGACGCCTAACTGATAGGTCAAAACCGATGGTTGGTACGCAAAAGCATCGGTTCAAAACCCGCGCATGCTCAGAATCAAGTCGACGCATGCTTGGAAGCATTGAACTTCATTTTCCTCTGCACGTCGTTGTGTTTTACATCACCGCGTTGGACTCGATCGTTTTTTTAACTGATGGTGTGTAGGTACATCAGACCATCAGTCTGCTTAATCGGTTAACCGATGAAAACAATCCTTTGGACCGTTCTCATCGGATGGACCGACCGTGTGTACGCGGCCTTACACAACTGGTATTGAACTTCCCTTTGATAGGGCCATTGTACAGGACCGCGTTCTTGGCGTTTGGAATTTATGACAACATTTGTGCGACCGTGTGTATGCAAGACAATTTTAAGCCAACATCCGTCGGAAAAAAAATATCACAGTTTTGTTGTCGGAATGTCTGATTGTCTGTAGGCGGCATAACTCTTTTGTGTCTCCCTGACAGCAGAGGTTGTCCTGTTATCTTCCTGTTGTTTATTACTACAGTACCTCCCTAATCTGTGTTCCCTCCACACAGTCTGTGTCATTCCTTTTGCTTTCTTCTCCCTTCTGCAACAATAAATCTTAAAGCTGTCAGCTGACCGGGCTCTGATATTATGATATCATAACAGCACTTTTTTTTTAAATAGCTATACCTGCAAAAGGGGCCAACCTGAAGTTATCTATCAATACTTATTTATTTCTGACTAAAGTTCCACTTTAAATACACTGCCTACAGTTATAATAATTTAGAAAATGTTGTAGGAATACAAAAGTAAATTAAAGCTGGTATTAATACAGTGCTTGCCCAAGTATGCTTTTAATTCTTGTGTGTGTGTGTGTGTGTGTGTATATAAAGTAAAAAATAAAATAAAACATATCCTACTCTAACATGGTTTGACAGGTTGGAGAAAAGATAAGTTAACGTAAATCATGGAAGTTACAGGTTAATTGTTGGGGCAATCTGTCAATGCATTGGGGCAATTGGGTATTGGGGCAATGCAGCAACAGATAGCTCATTAGGTCACTTATGGTAAGCTGCTGATAGCTGACCTCAGTGAGGCTGCAGTTGGTTACCTAGCTGTATATATAAGCTGTTAATAGCAAAGTATGATTTCTTGTCAGTTGTATGTGTCTATAAAGTGAACCTATAAATATATATAAATTTGTTAAATGCTTATATAAAATATTTATTTTACAAGTACAGTATTCTGATCTCCTTGTTATTCGAGTCTATTTAACAACAGAGGCTGTTATCTGAGCCCCCGAAAAGTTACCAGTCTTGATTAGAAATAACCATCTACTGCCTGCAAATGGTAAATATAATTATGAATATGCAGGATTTCAGATAATAACATTTAAACATCATTTACAGTGTTACAATTTTGTAGTCATGCACATAATAAATCTAAAATTAACCACTTCTGCCCAGGACCATATTGCTGGTCAATGACCGGGCCACTTTTTGTGATTCAGCACTGCGTCGCTTTAACTGACAATTGCGCGGTCGTACGTGGTGGCTCCCAAAATTGGCGTCCTTTTTTCCCCACAAATAGAGCTTTCTTTTGGTGGTATTTGATCACCTCTGCGCTTTTTTTTTTGTTTCCTCAGTTTAGGGCGATACGTATTCTTCTACATATTTTTCATAAAAAAATTGCAATAAGCGTTTATTGATTGGTTTGCCCAAAAGTTATAGCGTCTACAAAATATGGGATAGTTTTATGGCATTTTTATTAATATTTTTTTTTACTAGTAATGGTGGCGATCAGCTATTTTTACCGGTACTGCAACCTTATGGCAGACACTTTGGACACTTTTGACACATTTTTGGGACCATTGCCATTTTTATAGCGATCAGTGCTATAAAAATGCATTGATTACTATAAAAATGCCACTGGCAGTGAAGGAGTTAACACTAGGGCGCGAGGAAGGGGTTAATTATGTTCCCTGTGTGTGTTCTAACTGAAGGGGGGTGGGACTGGCTAGGGGAAATGACTGATCGCTGTTTATACATTGTATGAACAGACGATCCGTCATTTCTCCCTCTGACAGGACCGGGAGCTGTGTATTTACACACACAGCTCCCAGGTTCTCGTTCTGTAACTAGCGATCGCGGGTGCCTGGCGGTGATCGCGCCTGCAGGGCATGTGCGTCGGGAACCAGGGGAAAGCGGGAGCCGCCGCGCCCCTATTGGATAAAATGCGAGATGACGTATAGCTACGTGATCTCGCGCAGCCGAGCCGACCTGCCGACGTATAACTGCGGCGTCTGATCGGCTAGTGGTTGAAATATATAAAAAAAGTTCTAGATTATTTCTAGCTCTTTCACTTTTAATATTATTTGAAAAAAAAACGGTATGCAGTAGCCACCATTAACCAATGTAAGCTAAGCTTTTAGCAAAGCATAGATCCATGGAAAGTTCTGGAGACCTGGACCTTTATCTGTGCTTTTCCTCTGGATACCCCAGTTGACACAATACAGTAGAAGTGGAAAAATTATCTTCTGATCATTACAGTTCTAGTATGTGGTGACTGATGGGAACCTGTAAATTGCTGCACGGCGTACTGCGGAAAATTTAAAAATAACAGCAAATGATCACATTAGCAAAAAAATATTTGTACTTAGTTGTTGTGTGTGCCTCTTTGCCTGTAATTAAGTTCTGTTTGTTTCAGATGTGTTTTATTTTATCATGCACAGCTTAAGTGCGCATTCTGCATACCCTTTAGGTGCTGCTAAAGATGTCTGCCTAGAAAAGATCAATGTAGTGAAACGCAAACATCAGTTACAGTTCCATTTGGCCTGCAGGGACCCACACATCTTTCTACTTAGTAAAACAAAAAATTCAATGTTTGCTTTGAAGCTCTCATTAATTTGAAATAACCCGAAGCAGCAACACCTAGACATAAGTCACTTTCCTGTGGCCGGCTATGCCAGCTTACACTATGTAAGATGCATTTTTGGCAAATATTGGCAGAACACATTTATAACAATCCACAGCTTGTACTGACAATAAATTTATATGGAGCTAGTTGTGTGGATCGATATAAAGCAGAAATGATTTAATTTGTTGAAGGTCATGACAAAAAAAAGTCAAGAAACCCAGGGCCGTCTTCATAGCATCATGGGCCCCTGGGCAAAGTAATGCTCTGGGGCCCATACAATGGAGACAGTGCAGGTAAATATAAATCAAGTAGGTAGGATGTAGGGGACATCTAGGGTGTAGAGGGTTATAGTGCTGGGGGAAGCCCGGGCTCAAGGATTAGCTGCTTTGGGGAAAGGGCAGGGGCCCCCCATGCAGCTGGGGCCCCTGGGCAATGCCCAGGTGTGCCCTCTTATTAAGACAGCCCTTAAGAAACCTAGTTATGTAGGCAATAATCATTGAATTTTAAAAACAACTTTGCCTTCAAACAATAAACTATGCTTGTTTTAAAGAGAAAACATGCAGCTTACATATGTTTTAAAGGCCAAATCTTCCCATGAATGATATCTCTATTTGTGGTTAACCCCTAGGCACTGACCACATGCAAATATGTGGCACGGAGTGGCTGCATATTTGAATGCATGGCGCTGTTATAGCTGTGCCAAAAGCGTGTGCCCTGGGTGCTCCCGTCACTGTGACCGGCAACTCATGAAAAACTCCAGATCGCTTCTTACAATCAGGAGTTTTCCAATTATGTGACCACCAATCACGGCAGTCACTTGGTCACAAGCCCTGATCCGCCTCCTGGAACACTAAACCCCTTAAAGGGCTGACAGGAGGTGGTGCCAAGGGGTTTATCGTCCAGTATATTTTTTTAATCCATCTTGAACTCTATTTGGGAGCTTCCAGAGCTTTTTTTTAACTAAACTTGACCTTTATTGTATTACTTCAGCCTGCCAGATTGCCTCCTCTACAGTAATAATCTTGGGCATATTTGCACTAAGATCAACCCACATGTGCACGCCTAACAGGAAGCTGTCATTCCTCTGCTACCAAGGCATTCTCATGTATACATGCCCCTTGTGTATATGTGGCTGAAAGGTGGGGAATGCCCCAGCCATAGATGATTGGCCCATACAGGTGACAGCTTCCTAGTGGACTCGCAGACATGGGTTTGGATTCTACTCACACCTGAGCTAATTATTACCTCTCTGTTCCACTGCTTGACATCGTCTAGATCAGTGGTCATCAACCCCGTCCTGCAGGGCCCACTAACAGGCCAGGTTTGCAAGATAACTGAAATACATCACAGCTGATATCATTTGCTCCTCAGTGATTGCAGTATTCTAGACTGCATCTCCTCAAGGTAATACATAAAACCTGGCCTGTAAGTGGGCCCTGCAGGACAGGGTTGATGACCACTGGTCTAGATAACAGGGTTACCAGTTTTGATGCATATATGTGTCAGTTTAGCAGTGTGCAGTGTTGGAAAAAGGCTAAACTAGGCCCTAAACAATATCATTGTATTTGTGGCTCCCTGTATCATAGTAATACCTTATTTTTGCTGGCAATATTTGTAACCAGAGCAGTTCTAGTGATAAACTGTCATAATATGAGCTAGGAAACAAGGAGAAGCTGGAATGCGATAAATGTCTTCAGGCTCGGCACAGAGATTTTATAGTATTGCATGCAGAAAGTCACAAGAATGATGCATTTTATGTGTAGGGGTAGTCGTTGATAATGCGGTTGTAACATACAGTATACGAGGTCAGTTCCTTTATAGTCATATTCCAATTCATATCTTACTGTAACAGTGCTGCGTATATATATATATATATAACCACCACCTGGTGACAGACTCTTCAGGAAAGACCACCAATATGCCAATTTGCATTATGTGAACCTGCAGGTTTAAGGCAAAGCAGAAGGGAATGGAAGATTGCTATAGATGCCAGCCTGAAATTAAATGATAGTGATCAGCTGAGAGAATTCATCATGATCAAACAGCTTTCATCTGTCCCATTGGGCCCTACAGCACATTCAGTCTTTTGCCAATCGATTCATAACAGCCAGATCAGTCAAACATTTGTGATGTCTTTAGGCACTTTAAAAGAAAACCCCACCTTTCCTGCAATGTTTTATGTTTCATCCATACTCAGGGGGTAACATTTACAGGATTAAAGGGTTCTTCTTCCAACAGCATCCTGTCAAATTTAAAATCTGTGTGGCTGTACATGGCTCTGCTTGCACAGCCACAATGTTCATTCATAGGAAGTTGAGAATAAAAAAAACTACAAGTCCCTTCTGCAATTGTTGCGCAAAGTACTGTGGTTCTCAGCGGAGCACAAGTGTGCTGACATCACTGCAGTTGTAGTCCATTGATACTTTTTTCAGCGCCATAGTTAAAGGTCTATACCTTAGTATGGAATTCTCCTTTAAACCCACACTTCATTAAAGTAAAGGTACAAACACTGCCATGGTGAATTGCTAAAATGCCTTGCTCATTTACTGTAAAAATGCTTATTAACAATGCTAGCAGCTCTGGTCCCATCAGGCATCAGTCTGGGGAACTAGCTTTGGATGAAAATGTTTGCAAAAGCCACAAGAGATGATATTTATGATAAATTATGTGATATGTAATGAGCTTCTGTAGACTGAACTGCTCTGTGTAATAGAAACCATACTGCATCCTAAAATAATGTTCCATTTAGTTCATGTTATTAGCATGTTGTTTTAGTTTCAGTCCTTCATTGCCAAGTCCTGGTCGATCCCTTGGATCTATGGTTGCTCAGCCCTGGGCACATACAAAATAAGACTTCTACGAGATATGGAGCTGATGTTTGTACAGTATATGTTATGAGTTTGAGGAATATGTAGGCATTTCCAAAAACTTTACATTTTCAACAACCAATATTTTTTAATTTCTGCCTTTAGGCAACAATGCAAAGGTCATTTAAGCACAATGCCATGAAAATCAATACCCTTTATATAAGAAACATAAGCAGCGGTGTCAGTGCCACTTCACGATGAGCTGTTCTCTGATTGTGTTCCATGCTCAGGAAAATAACGATAAATTATATCAAACTCCAAAAAGTACTGGTACTATTTTACTAAAATGACTCTGACAATAGCTTTTACATCGATTATGGCCCATTACTCTGTGTTCAAGTAGTAAGTGTCTGAGTTTTATTGCAACAGAAGCCACGCTTGTTGAAATGCAAACTCCAAAGACCCGATTCATTAAGCAATTACTTACGGCACATGTCTCAGTCACAAAGACTCTTAAGTGCAATTGCGTGCGCAATTATTACACAGGATCTTACCATACAAAAAGATAATTCTTCATTATTAGGGTCCAATTAATGTTCATTTATTTATTATCTGCCACCATAAAACTTATCAGCAAAGAATTCTTTTTGTGTGGATTGGACTAATGCACAATCCAAAATGCTCCAAAGCGATTTCTCTGTCTGTGAGGTGCAATAAATCACCAATATGGTATGTAATGTAGCATAAAATGAAACCTTACCTACCAACCTCCTGGACGTGAGAAGATTGTAGAAAACTGGAAAAAAAAATGAAGAATCTGAGCTTTCAAAAAAAGTTATTTGGATTTTGGAATAAAAAAGACACAGGTAAACAAGTAGTATTTTTTTTTATTTATTATTAGTATTATAAATGGTTATTTGCTGTAGAATTGTTACTACATACAGTTTTGCAATCTATAATAAACATTCTGGAAATTGTCCTCACACACTGATAATTATTTGATATATTCAAGTCGTATTTCAGTGAAGCACTAGAGAATTTCATTGTGTTATCAGCAGGAGTCTATCTTTTGTATTTTAGCCTAATAGTATATACTGGGTAATGCACAGTCGTTGGCTGCAAATTAACAATTCCTTATATAAATGACTAGATATTTGATCAGTAACTATCACAATAACATATTGTTTGTGGGCATATTAGTATTTATAACATACTAAGTTAGAGTACGAATACTAGTTAGAGGTAGAATATATGAAACATTTAGGATTATTTTTTTAACATTGACATACACGAGTAAATGTGTACTGATTTAACTGTAGAAAATGAGTATAAGGAAGTGTAACTGTTATGACATCAAACAAGTACAACAATTTAGATTCGGTCCTTGAACAAGGCTGCAGGAAAGCAATAAGAGAGACACATCAGGTTCAGGAATTGAAGTTTTGCTGACTTCCATCACCAATTGCGCTAGCATTAATGTTTTTTTTATTATTATTATTTTCGTTGCATGTGACTGGGTACTCTTTGCAAAGTGAAACTTCACCACATTCACTGAGCTCTGGGGCAAATCCCCTTGCAAAGTGAACAGCTTGTTTGCCTTAGTAAATCAATCCCAATATGTTTATGCTAGAGCCCTAACGATGAAGCCAAGATAAAAAATTTCCTTCATTAAAACTTGTAGACTATACTAATACAACATAAACCATGAGACATGGTCTATGCTCTGTCATTAATCCCTTGAGCACTAATGTTAAAATTTAAGTACTAATACCTTGTGTTCTTAACTGTAACAGCACAATTTCAGCCCTGACTTGATGTTCCAATAGAACATTTTGGCAAGAAATGGGCTATTTGTGATTAAGGTAATAATATCATTGTTCTTGCCACTTTGTATCACCATTACAACACCACATTTCCTGCAATTGTGACCTACTGTATAGAATAGCCCTGCTCTTGGTAGAGTGGAACTATGCAAAAAGCAGTGCCAAATCTATTTGTTGCAATATATATACAGTATATTTTTAACTAAATGAAGAGTTTAGGAGACATGACAAGTTATACACAAGACACCCTATTTTTTATATTATTACCTGCAGGCTGGTACAGGCAGTCCCTGAATTACAAACAAGATAAGGTCTGTAGGTTTGTTCTTAAGTTGAATTTGTATGTAAGCTGGAACAGGTACATTTTTTAAGTGTAACTCCAGCAAAAAAAAATAATGGTTATGTTTTTTTTTGTAGCATAGGGAAGGGTTAACACCCCTGTAACATTTGTTTTGCTGTATGTGCCCCTGTTCAAAAGATTTCACTTTCTGTTCCTGTGATAATTGGATTTAAAAAATGTTGGGCTGTTGTGGAAACTAAGATTGGTGATAAAGCTTCAATGGAAACACCTCTTTTCCATGATAACTCTTATGCCGTGTACATACGATCAGAATTTCCGACAACAAATGTTCGATGGGAGCTTTTTGTCGGAAATTCCGACCGTGTGTAGGCTCCATCGGACATTTGCTGTCGGAATTTCCAACAACAAAACAGCTGGTTCTCAAATTTTCCAACAACAAGAGCCACACTGCCTATTGAACTTAATTTTTCTCGGCTCGTTGTACGTGTTGTACGTCATCGCGTTCTTGACGTTCGGAATTTCCAACAACATTTGTGTGACCGTGTGTGTGCAAGACAAGTTTAAGCCAACATCCGTCGGAAACAAAACCCATGGTTTTGTTATCGGAAGATCCAATCGTCTGTACGCAGAATTACAGAAGTGAATTTCCCTTCCTAGGGGTATATTTCCTCTCACTTCCTGTTTTCTCCGTCCGTTTGTAAGTAGGAGTAGTTTGGATGTTTGTAACTCAGGGACTGCCTGTATTCATGTCTACCTGCACCTCTCCCTTTTTGTCTGGTAGAATAAAAAGTTTTATATTGGAAACTTTTTTTCTTTTTGAAGACAATTAAAGGTGGAACCGGAAAAACACAAATTTTGGTAAAGCAGATGCACAAACTCCTTCAAAGTTTTATTTTTTGTCAAAGGACGGCTTTATTTGTTTAAAAGTTATTAGAAAACAGAAGTATCACTGTAACAAGCCAAAGGATGAACATATTTCTCTTGTGTTCTAACTCCATAAGGCATGCTACATCATTTTTAATTCAATGTATCTTTTATATAAGTATAAAAAAAAACTTGGGATCCTGAAAGTGCAAGATATCGCCTTCAGCAGGACTGTGCCATCACACATCCAGAGTAGGAGTGTCATGGCTGAGAACACTCTTCTTAATGCCAATAAGCTCTGGTCATGCCTATCTCCTATCCAGACAATGTCAATGACAGCATAGCTGTGTTCACATGCTCTAGGGAAAAAATTGGCAGGAGTGATGCATGGTGGCTCCTTCCTTCCATTCTCCTTGCTGTGGAAATGAAGACAGTGCTGTAGCTGCTTTGATTACATCACAGCCATCCAAATGGCCAAGGGGAGCTGAAGATAAACAATAAAATATTCCAGTATAGTCGTGCTGTTTCATTTAAAAAGTAATAGTCTCCAAATACACTGACACATCATTGTTAAAGCAATTCTACCTCCTTTTTGCACATTGTCATCATACTCTTATAAGGATTTGTACAGAATAAATGTTAAAGATGTATATCTGTTACCCATAAACAGCTGCATTAAGGCACTGAAAATTTCGTTTTGAGATTCATAAGCAAATGCTAAAATATGTAAAATCACAGCTGTGGGATAATATTGTGATGAAACTAGGTGCTCAGCATTTTTCTCCTGCTTAATAATTAATCAGTAGAAGCATGGGGTTATTGCTGTGTTAATGAATGCATTTCAGCTGGGTCTAACTTGCCATAGGCTTATACATTTGTTACCCAACTTCCAGCAGACTAGGACAGGAGGAAAGCAGCTGTGACAAATTGTCTTTGTGTGGTATCTGCCTATGAGGTGGATGTTCTAGGCAGCTGATAAGCAGAGATAGGCGCTTCCAGGCTGCAGATAACTTGAAGCGTAATTAAAC
Source organism: Rana temporaria (assembly GCF_905171775.1). Lineage (NCBI taxonomy): Eukaryota > Metazoa > Chordata > Amphibia > Anura > Ranidae > Rana > Rana temporaria. The sequence continues at coordinate 131,775,447 of NC_053492.1, read as the reverse complement.
AAAATTCCCCTGGTTATTATTTACTTGAGTAGAAAAACAAACCTACTTTATTCAGCCACATCAAGGAGAAATAACTAACTGATATTAATACAAAGGACAGACAATACAATTAGAATGCAATGAGATGAAAATATTACATTTTAGCGACTAATTAATCTGGTTATGACCTTGCTGAAAATGTTGTGCATGACACCAAGCAAGCATCATACATAGAAAAGGCTCAGCTGTACCTAAACCATACTACCGAGCCGACTACAAGTAACATGTGAGTCCAGTAGTTGTCAATTGTACTGAGATGAACCATGTGAATTGTTTGCCAGTCAGAAGGTCATTTAGCAGATTATAAGAGTGACACAGATTCATTCTAAAGGTGGACATAAACATTAAGGCCGGGTTCACACTGCCGCCACAAGCGGCGCACAGCAGGGGTCCGGTGCGTGCTGGTTCACTGGTTGAGGTCCGATTTTAGCCCGAATTTTGGGCTGAAATCGAATCTAAAATGCACCAAAAAAGGCACGCACACCGCACCGGACCGGCTGCGGAGATATGTAAACCGGCTCCATAGGGAGCCAGTCACATTCTCCTGCTATGCGAATTGAATGCGGGGAAACGCACATTCAATTTGCATAGGTGTGAACCCGGCCTAAAGTGGTTGTAAAGGCAGAAGGTATTTTATCTGAATGCATTCATGACCCCTGCTTTATCAGGACTGTATGATATAAATAAGATTTATAGTAAGGTGACCAGATTTTTAAAATGAAATCCGGGGATATATTTTTTTCTACTAGTAATGGCGGCAATCAGCGACTCTCTGCCCATCACCACCGCTGCCAACCTCACAGCCTGTCAAGTCTTACTCTTTGGGTCCCGGCTACTACTGGGTGGGGAGTGGAGAAAGATCACTCCACAAGGGAAGGCAAGGAGATAAGCAGGCAGGCGAATGGCCGGGAATGAGCCAAGAACATGCGAGCGGAGCTGGATGGGCATTCACCCGAAACTGAAAAATATTCCCTCCGCTCTGACCAGCACATGATCATCAGAAAGGGTCACAGATAATGGAAATAAATAGAGCCCCCCTAAGCTAGTAGGAGCAGCAGAGCAGGGGTGTGTAATTCAGAATTTTTTTTTAATTCTGCACTGACTGTCATTGAAATTGCCCCAGCCCCCATTCAAATCCAATCTGGGGACAAAACCGGGGACAGACTTGGTCCGGGTGCAGTGTCCTCAATCCGGGGACTGTCCCCTGAAACCAGGGATGTCTGGTCACCCTAATTTATAGTTGAAAACAAATGTTAATGAAGTTATCTATAAAAAAAAAAAAAAATGTAAGTTACATGACAACAATCCACAGAGGACAATACTAGCTTACATGAAAAAAATCAACGCTATCTTAGGAGGATAAACAAATAGACATCAGGGGTGTGTATCTAAGTATGCCGCCTGTGGGAAGTACCTGGGTCCATAAGACACCAAAGTAGATACTATAAAAAATAAAGATAAATGTAAACATATGTTATATATAGTTAAAATAAGATCAGTAGCAGTAAACAGTAAAGAGGTTAATCTTACCCCCATACAGTTGTCCGACAACAGAGGGTGAGCATACAATGTATGATTCCAGTAAAGGGAAGGAAACTTCTATATGGAAAATCCTCAAGATTAGAAAAATCCTCAAATAGATTCCTAAAAATTAGGCCATACAAGGGGGAAAAAAATTAAGTCGCCACAAATCAATATAAAATATTATTATGCAAGAAATAAGGGTATTTTCCTCACAAATTCAGTACCATTTACCTCTCCAACAAAATGTGTGTCTTACCACAGAAGTATGTCTCCACAAAAATGGCATTACAAACTAGGCTAAATATTTGGGGTTTAAATATGGTGACCAAGCATTCCGAGCACCTTCCCCCACACTGAGGGCGGGTACCAAGATTGAGTGCATAAGTCCTTGGAGTAGTGGTGGGCCTCTCCTCCTCATCTGCCAGTCTCCAGGGAGTAGCAAAATGGTTCATGTGGTGGATATATGCAATAGTGGATATGCGTATATTGTTTTATTAACATTTGTTTTCAACTATAAATCTTTTGTAATATCACATGCTCCTGATGAAGTGAGGGATCCCATGAAACGCATTGACCTACGACCTATTCAACTTGTGACATCAGTGGGATTTGCCCATATAATTTTACCTCACAGAGTTCTACCCATATATATTGTTTTACTTTCATGTTGGTCATTTGACTTTTTAGGAATAAATATTTATATAAAAGTCAGATTTTATTATATAATACTGTGTTGGTGTGGCTCTCAGAGGCATATTTAAAGTTCCATTTGTGGTTTAGATTAATGCAGTTTGTTATATATACGGGATGATGCCTTTGAGAATCTAATAAGTGATTCATGGAGGTACTTCCACCTTTTCTAGGAACATTTATCTTTCTAAACATGAGGAAAGGTTCAAAAGGAATAATGAAAGGTAATGTTTTTGTCCAAAAATTGCTTAAAGGGTCACTAAAGGAAAACATTTTTTTTTGCTGAAATGACTGTTTACAGGGTATAGAGACATAAAAGTTAACTGATTTCTTTTAAAAATAATTACAAATAGATAAAAATCAATCCTATAATGTGCCTGCGGGTTAGTTTCACTTGTAAACTGGTTTTATGTTCCTGTGAACTAGAGAGACACACAGAACAAAAACAAACAAATCCAGGGCAGTGTTTTGTTTTAAAATGAATCTGATTGGTTCTGTTAAGTTTTAGACACACAGTAATGACAGCTTAGACCACCGTGAAAAGCTCCCAGTATTGTGGTTATAAGGAGCCAGACAAGCAGGAAGTGTGGAGATCACAGCAGAATTACATCAACTTCAAAGCAAAAACAAACAATGAGGACATGAAACCAGTACTGCAGTAAGGTAAAGGAAGCTATTTAGCTAAAAAAAAATTCCTTTAGTGATCCTTTAAAGTGTATGTCTGAGTAGATTAAAAAATTAAAAACATATGCAGCTCATCACAGCTACATGCACATTCTATCATTTTGCAGGCCTTGCAAGTACCTGTTGATCTGCCAAAATTCACTCAGTTCCTAAGTCCTGTTGGGAGCTGGCAATAAAGAGCATTGGCCATTTTTCTTTTGATAAACTTTAAAAAACTTTTGATAAATGAATCAAACCCGAGCCAAACTGCCCTGGACTTGGTATGGCAGATGTTCGGCATACTTCAAAACATTTCTGTCTGAAACCAAACCCCATTCAAATCACTGGGAGCTGAACCTGTCAAATAAAATTGCCCATTTTCTGGTCTAATAAGGAAGGGGTGTAAAAAATAGCATGGGAGTGGGGGCGTCACTGCCATGGAGAACATGCACCAATGCAAAAAAAAAAAGACCACCCCTTCTGAACCATACCAGGTCACTCACATGCCCTCAGCATGTGGGGTGGTACCTTGTCGGGGGACCCCCTGGCAAAGTTCTATACCCCATGTTGATGAGGACAAGGACCTCTTCACCACAAACCTTGCTCCGTGGGAATAAGAGTCTGCGGGTGAGGACTCTTCAAAATCTGCATGCCCACCAATAAAGGGTCAGTCAGATACTGCCCCTCCATGTGAATGAGTAGTGGTAACCATATAAATAAATATAGCCAAACATTTGACAAGTCCTTTGATTAAAAAACAAAAAAAGAAAATCCCCCCAAAAAACTTTTTTTTGTTGTAAAGCCATCATCAATCAGATCATCCATTGATACAAATCTACATCAATCATGATGCTAAAAGACTGTAAACCCGATGACAGAATATTGTTTGTCCGGATGCCTAAACAACCAAAGTGTGGTCTGAACTTGCATTCGGAATAAACCTTGAGCTCATCCCTACCAATTTATCCATAGTCTAAGAAAAGTCCCTGAAATTCTTTACATGATCATCAGATATTTTTTGCACTTATCGAGCAGGTATATTAAAATATTTTTAATGATACAAACAGTAGCTAGTAGAAGAAGTTTGTTGTTCGGGTTTACCATCAAGGCTGTAGGGAGCCTTGTGATTTTGTATTAATAGAAAATTCATAAATTGCCAACATGTAGTTTACACAATAGACAAAATATTAGCAGTGCACTAATATTTCAAGGTCATGTAAACATCACTTGTAGAACAAAATATGCCCATCTTTAAAATGCTCATGCTCTGCTACTGACACTGGCTCAACATATTGATTCTGTATGTGCTTATAAAAAAAAAAAACGCTCTGAACTTTTGCAATTTAGCACACACAGCCCAACTGTTAAAAATAGTGCTGGAATGGGTTGCATGTGTCACTAAAGAAACTTGACCAATATATTAACCTGACAAGTAATTGTTCTATTCATTCTCAATCGTATAAGCATCAAATTAGTTCATAGCCAAGTTTTACTGTAGGAAATTCTCCAAAAATAAATGTAAAACATCTCTTGAATACTGTTTCCCGAAAAAAAAACTCCTCTCACTGACAACTGTGGAAAAACTTAAAATTTCCTTTCATTTATCACCATAATTGTAAATTTATTTGCATCCTGCTCTTTGTAGATGACATCCAAACAACTGCCTAACAATATACAATATTTTCTTCTAAGTGCCCACCTACCATTGACATTATAAGGAGAAATGCTCTTGCCTCTGCATCCTCCATTGTACAGTCTTGAGAATAAATCAGGAAGAGTTTAGGCTCCCTTCTTGTTATAACCATATTGAGAAAATGGCTGGTAAGACATTTGAGAGGGGATTCTCACTGCAGGGTTTCTTAAACAATGTAATAGGACATACAGGGGTTATTTACTAAAGGCGAATCGACTTTGCACTACAAGTGCAAAGTGCACTTGAAATTGCACTGAGAGTGCACTTGGAAGTGCAGTCACTGTAGATCCGAGGGGGACATGAAAGGAAAATAAAAGACATCATTTTAGCTTGCCCATGATTGGATGATAAAATCAGCAGAGTTTCCCCTCATTTCAGATCTACCCCTCAGATTTACAGCGACTTCACTTCCAAGTGCACTTTCAGTGAAATTTTAAGTGTAGTTTGCACTTTTAGTCCAAAGTGGATTTGCCTTACGTAAATAACCCCCAATGTGTTTCTAACTGGTCTCTCAGGCAACGCAATGGGGGTTATTTACGAAAGACAAATCCACTTTGCACTACAAGGGCAAACTACGAGTGCAAAGTGCACTTGAAATTGCACTGAACGTGCATTTGGAATGCAGTTGCTGAAGATCCGAGGGGGACATGCAAGGACAATAAAAAAACGCATTTTAGCTTGCACATGATTGGATGAAAAAATCAGCAGAGCTTCACCTCATTTCAGATCTACCCCTCAGATTTACAGTGAATACACTTCCAAGTCCACTTTCAGTGCAATTTCAAGTGCACTTTTCACTTGTAGTTTGCACTTGTAGTGCAGAGTGGATTTGTCTTTCGTAAATAACCCCCAATTTGTTATTAAAAAATTTGTATACTATTGGTTGAGAGGCTTTTGAGCACACCATTAGAGACATTGGGGGTAATTTACGAAAGGCAAATCCACTTTGCACTACAAGTTCAAAGTGCACTTGAAATTGTACTGAAAGTGCACTTGGAAGTGCAGTCGCTGTAAATCTGAGGGGTAGATCTGAAATGAGGGGAATCTCTGATGATTTTATCATCCAATCATGTGCAAACTAAAGTGCTGTTTTTTATTTTCCTTGCATGCCCCCCTCGGATCTACAGCGACTGCACTTCCAAGTGCACTTTCAGTGCAATTCCAAGTGCACTTTGCATTTGTAGCTTGTAGTGCAAAGTGGATTTGCCTTTAGTAAATAACCCTCATAGTGTACCTCTGTGTGAGAGGTGCAGTACATTTTAGATGATGTGTTTTATTAGCATTTTACACAATCATTTGGAGGTTAGAAATTCCTAAACAATTGTTTCTGCGTTTCTATAAGAGGAACAATGCTCAGTAGGATTTCCATTTTATTTTTGAGATTCATTCACACTTATGCAATATTCTATCTCTTTTTTGGCCCCATAGGTTTCAATGCTCAAAGCACGTGTTTTTTTTATGTTTTCATTCCACAAAGCCAGTCTTATCTTCATTGTAACCAACTTTCCTTTTGCATAAACAAAAACATATATGCCTGAAAACACGTAAGAGAAAAAAGTGTAAAAAAACTTCCTGGAAGGAGCTGATCCTGAAGAGAGAACCTAGTGTTTTTAGCAGGAAATTGAATCAGACTTTTATTAAAATAACAAGATTTAAAAAAAGGCTTAGCATTTGATGTTAACAGAAGTTCTACATATAACTGCATAGCTTCTTTGAATTAGAAATATGGGGAAGCTTAGTTACACATATAGCCTAGTAGGTAGCCTAGTAAGAGTCTTTGGAACACAGTTCATATATTAAATTAAACAACTAAGCATTCTGTGCACTGTCATGTCTTTAGTTTTTAATATTGTTTGATAATTGATTTAGGCTTAATTCAAAAATTATTTTAGACCTATAGAGAACATATAACTGTATACTAACAGAACTGAAATTGTGTGTTAACTGCTACAATGTCTTATATGTTTTTTTTATGATGTGTTAAGCCATGTTTAGTTCCATGTTTTTGTACCATGTTATAAGTTGTAAAGATTCTGACAGTTTCCACAATAATTTGAGAACTAGATTCTTACAATAACTATTCAAGATGGACCTGCTATGGCAAGCCTGGGCTTTTCAATGTATAAAAAGGCACCTTTTGTGGTATGATGACAATTTCTGTGGACTGGCCAATAAATATGATTTTAGAATTTCACAGAAAAACATTTGTTTTGTTTATTGAGTGTCTTGTATGTATTTTACAAATATGGTGGTTTTCTATATAAACAGACCTGCTATATTTTTAAAAAGATGAAAATGTGTAACCCTCACAGTATACAGGGATAAAAAAACGTATGTTTATGTGTAGTATATATATATATATATATATATATATATATATATATATATATATTTGACTATCCAGGTAATGTTAACCCCAAACCCATTCTTTACAGGCAAACTTTATATTAGCGGTCCTCACTGAGCAAGAGACCCAGCTCAAAAAGATAAAACAGACCAAACTGAGGATAGAGTGGGGGTAATACTCAAAAAGGTTTGACTGAGAAAATCATAACATTCAAAAGGTTGGGTTTAACATGTTAAGTCAGTCTTAAGATGACAAGAGTGGCAAGGCCCTTTATGTTTCAATGTCTCAAAAAGGACCTTTTATTAAAATTGTCTATGAGGCTCAATTCACAAAGGTTAACACAGGGATAGGGAACTTTATTTTTGTTCATGTGTCTGTAATTTTCCAATCTCATATGATCACTTTTTGAATATAAATCTTGAAAACCATGTGTTAGCTGTGTGAATTACGCCTAGTAGCTTTATAGTCAGTTTCCATGGAAATGCATTGGTCATTTACTGAAACAAAAAGCAGGCTTATAAGACCCATACCAAAACACAAGGGGGGTGCTAAAAAAATCGGGAGAAAAGGGTTGAGAGAGAAATGGTAGCGTGCTTAACATTTTAAACACATAATGCATGTAGCCCCCACCACAGGGGACGGCAGTTGGAACCTCAGTATTGAGGACACTGGTATCCAATACTCCCAGAAGTGTTGAATGTTGGAAAGTTTGACAGAGGTTGCAGCAATTAAAACAAAGGAAATGTAGGAGACAGGGCTATCAAAGAAATAAGAATAATACTTTTTATTTTGCATTGATTTTTTTGGGAAACAATAGGGTAACATCAATAATTTCCTTCACATCCAACATGTTTTTTTGTAAACAGTTTTTTATTGAAAATATGCAATGTAAACAGAGATAAGTGCACATTCCAAAATCAGTATGACAATATCAGAAGAGGCATAAAAACAGGTCCCATTAGTCATGTGAAATGCACAGAATAAAAAAATCAAATAGTAAAGGGGACATAACCAGATATATTTGACTGAATACACTGTTTGTAAACCAATACAAAAGAGGGCCTAACAACCTAGAAAAAAACAAAACATAGAAAGAAAAGAAGCAGAGCAAGCAGGGAAAGCCTACTACAATGAACCATACGGGTATACTGTACCTCTAGAAGCGCAATACGATAGGTATAGTCCATTCACCTGAGTGAGAAAGAGGTTAAGTAAGAAAGGAAATGATCTATGATACATTTGCCCCTAGACACAACAATACAATGAGTTATCAAATAAACAAAAGAAACCATCATATCTTTAAACAGGGTCAGAGATTAAGGATAACATGGAGTCGCTTGGTATCCTGCATATCAAACCAAGGGCTCAAAATGTTTGTTGTAGAACTTTTTGGGACATCCTTTGCTTTATACATTAATTTATACAATGGTAGGTTTTGGTTAATGAGTTTTTTCCATAATCCACGACTGTCTTCTTTGGATAGTAAAACAGAAGATGAATAAATTGTTTTGTACATCCAACATGTTAAGTGTGAGGGATAAGATGTCATAATTAAAGTTGCATTTCAGGTATAGCTATTTTTCCATGGTTACATTGGTTCAATGTAAAATAGGGAACCAATGAAATTAGACCATTGTCACTATGAGTGTGCCATACAAGGAAGATTTCAATAGAGGATGGAAATGACTTTGGTAGACACTCCTACTACAGTGATTGTTGCCAGCTTCCAGGTCCTATACCCACTGGCTCCCCTTCTGCTTAGAAAACACACACTCAAATCTTCTCAATAAATGCAAGTTTCCTCTGATTGAATGAGGTAGAGATTGCATTGTGACCTCCCTGTTTCTCCACTTCATCCAATCAGAGAATGCTTTGCTTTCACTAAAAGAATGCAAAGTGTTCTGTAATTGGTGTCTGTATCAAGTGAGAAAGCTTTTGTGTTCACTAATCAGAAGGGCCGCCACTTGGCATGGGACCCAGAAGTCAGCAGAAATTACTGTAGTAGTGGTGACTACTAAAGTGATTTCCATTTTCCACTGGGATTTTAAAGGTATGACATGTGCACACTTGCGCTGGTGATGAGTAAATGATGATTATACATTAATTTCTTGTATTTCTGCATTAGACAATATCCATGTAAATTATACTCAGTGTTGAGTTATCCAAATATATATTATCCAGATGATTGCATTACACAATCTAAAATGTGTGAGAGAGGCCGGTCACCCAACCTGAATGTCTGTGCTGATCTGACAGGCAGAGAATTTGGATATTTCTTTCATTTTTGCTGAATAAACCCAGCTAGTTCTACATAGTGCTCCATTAAAATCTCAACAGTCCAAAGAAATGTATTTTTGGGATGTTAATGTTGGGTGATAGAGAAATGATGGGAAGCTGTCATGTATGGGTACCATTATCTCTAAATATTATGTTGCCGCCAGCGTTTAGCACATGTTCAGAAAGTATAAAGCAGACTATAAAAAGCCTTACACTAAGGTGACAAGAGTTATATCTTCAATACACCTAATGAGCACTGCTTTATGTCTGTTCTAACTAAAAAAAAAATGACACGTAGCTCCCTTTTATCTCAAAATTGCCCATTTACATGAATTGCTTTATTCCCCAGCCTCCCTCAATTTAACAGATAGCAGGTATAGTTATACCAAACAATGGGCTTAACGCCTTTCTGACTCTGTTTTCCTTATCTTTGAGTTTTGCCCTTAAGAATAGTTTTATAGCCAGGTTACAGACTTTCCTTGAATTATAAGATGCACAACACAATATATTATGTAATAATAGCATAGTGTATCAGAGTAAGTGCACAGCATGCTCCGCTTATAATGGATAAGGTTATAAAATTCACATCCTAGTTCTCATTTGGTAAAACAGCTACATTTATTTAGGTTAGCTGGGAAAGTGAGTTGTACAGTTGGATACCCTTGGCCCAGCATTGACTTTATATGTTAAATAATGAGCTGAAAAAAACATGATGCCTGCAACAAATAGGACAGGAACTGCATAACTGACTTTTGAGAAGAGTGTTGAAATGTACTTCATATTACTTTCACTTACTGGGAAATATCCTGTCTCTTCATACTACAGCATCTACAGTAGCCATTAATCAAACACATTTTTTACTACCTCAAATATGCTATTAATTAAGACAACTATAACTAACAGATAGCTTGCCAGCTAACGTTGTTTGCTCTCTTTATCAAACAAGAGTTTCTAGCAGCAGATACAATTAACCAATCATTTCCATTTTTAAGGAGAAAAGAGAAGAAACTGTTGACTGTACATGTACCACATTGGCACAGTCAAACAGAAGTCTAGGGCATTTCTGCTGTTCTCGGTAAGAATTGTCTGTCTGTGGATACCCTTAAATGATATCCAAACTAAAGAACAAAAAAGTAATATATTTTTCAGCTTACAATTACTTATATGTGGTAGCTACATTATTTACATTTTTTCTAAGCTAAGAAAAATTTCAAGATGTAGATAAAATATCTTAAATCAATAACTGATGCACAAACTAAAAAAATAATCCTCAAAATGTTTCAGATTGGCAGCCAACATTAAAGAAATGTGTCCCCACAAAAAATAGGTGAATAATAGGTATATGTGGCACTAACTCAATAGCTAAGTGTAAAAAAAAATCATAAAGTAGAAAAGTGCATAATTGGCATAATTCTCAAAGTATTAAAAATATATATTCAACTCCATAAATCCACAAATCCAAAATTCATAGAAGTGTAGAAAAGTGCATATGAACATGAATATAACGAAATCTTCAATGTTAACAAGACGTGCAATAAGTTAGGCCGCGTACACACGTTCGGTCCATCCGATGAGAATGGTCTGATGGACCGTCTTCATCGGTTAACCGATGGAGCTGACTGATGGTCAGTCGTGCCTACACATCATCGGTTAAAAAAACAATTGTGTCAGAACGCGGTGATGTAAAACACAACAACATGCTGAAAACAACGAAGTTCAATGCTTCCAAGCATGCATCGACTTGATTCTGAGCATGCGTGGATTTTTAACTGATGGTCGTTTCTACTAACGATCGTTTTTTTTTTCTATCGGTTAGGTATCCATCGGTTAAATTTAAAACAAGATTGCTTTTTTTAACCTATGGATAATTAACCGATGGGGCCCACACACGATCGGTTTGGTCCGATGAAAACGGTCCATCAGACCGTTCTCATTGGTTTGACCGATCGCGTGTACGCGGCATAAGAAGTTCAGTAATATAGTGCAGAAAAAGGCATCAATCTCCTCCACCATCTATAATCCATAACAAGTGTGCCCCAGCCTCTCACCTCAGATAAAGACCTCAATGGGTCTAATGATGCTTCAGGTAAGTTTAAATCACAAGGGTCCTCTCCAATTAACAATATTTTCCTTAGAATAACAAACACTGCTGAGGAATGCAGTAATGGCAGGGGATATGGAAAATCAGTGATTTTCCTCTGTTATACACGTCCTTCTTAAACTTCTCTACTCTCCTCCATTTACAACTCATAGAAGAGAAAGGAGATCGCCATAGTGTAGAAATGCAATAAATAGCATTTATTTGACAGCAGCAACTTACATTTAAAATTGGATTAAACAGCATCGATCTAATCAAGGAGTTCCGGTCTCAGCCACGACCGGAAGTAAAACGTCACCCCGCTGCTGCTGTGTCACAGATCACATGACTTTCTCAAGGACTGGAGTCAGGTAGATGTAGCCGGAATGAAATACACTTCCTATTGTGTGGCAACCAGATAGCAGCCATTCAAAACTTCAACCAAATAAATACTAATCATGGCAATACTCTAGATCAGGGGTCTCAAACTGGCGGCCCTCCAGCTGTTACGGAACTACAAGTCCCATCATGCCTCTGCCTGTGGGAGTCATGCTTGTAACTGTCAGCCTTGCAATGCCTCATGGGACTTGTAGTTTTGCAACAGCTGAAGGGCTGCCAGTTTGAGACCACTGCTCTAGATGGAAGACAACTAATACATAGTTCCAAACATCGATACATATCCAAGAAAAAAGAATTAAAATACATAACATAGACTACAATAGGCCAGTTCACCTACAGCTACACCTAATGGTGACTAATTAGAAAAGGATATATATCATTGATGATCTTAAATAATACTTGTATTTATTGAATTACTACACTATGGAGATCTCCTTTGAGTTGTAAATGGAGGAGAGTGGAGAATTTTAAAGGCTCATACACACAATCTGACTTTTTGACAACAACGGTCTGAAGGACTTGTTTGATCAGACAATCCGACTGTGTGTATGCTCCATCGGACAATTGTTTTCGCTTTTTTATTGGACAAATGTTTGCTGTGAATGCTCTCAAACTTTTCGGCAACAAATGTCCTACGTCGGCTAATCTGATCGTGTGTACAAGTCCATCAGACTAAAATCCAAAGTACAAACATGCATGCTCAGAACCAATGTTAACCATAAGACCATATCAGCAGAAGTTGCCCAAAGGGTGGCGCTAAAGAGCTAAAAAAACACATAGTAAGTCTATTATGTCACTACGTTTGTGTTTGTTGGCTGAAAATGTTCTGCCGTGTATATGCAGAACAAGTTCACGGCCAACGCCCATTCGGAACAAAATCCATGGAAAAGTCAGATGGAAGTCCGATCATGTGCATAAGGCTTAGGAAGGACGTATGTAACACAGTGAGAAAACTGATTATTTATATCCCCTGCCATTACCGCTTTCCTCAGCAGTGTTTGTTATTCCAAGGATAGGATTATGAATTGGAGAGCGCCCTTGTGATTTTAACTTACCTGAAGCATCATTTGACCCATTGGGGTCTTTATCTGAGGTGAGAGACTGGGGCACACTTGTGGTGGATTACGGAGAATGTGACTACACATTAAGATTTGATGCCTTTTCCTGCACTGGATTAGTGCACTTTTTACTTATTGCACGTCTTGACATTGAAGACTTTGTTATATATTAATCTGCACATGCACTTTTCTAGACTTATATGAATTTTGGATTATTGGATTTATGGACTTGAATATATATTTTTAACACTTTGATAATTATGCTAATTATGCACTCAGGGATGCCATCAGGGGGGTAAAGGCAATACACCTGTAAGGGGCCCGAGTGTCCCATGGGGCCCGATCGCACCCCCATACATCAGCTTAATGGATTGAACTGTTAGAACGTCAGGCAGCCGCCTGCAATAGTAAACACAAGCCGCCGCCTGTTTCCTCCTCCCCGTGCCCCCCCCCCACGTCAGGCATATGCCTGCCACGCGGCGCCCACAATAGTAAACCCAAGCCACCGCCTGTTTACTCCTCCCTGTGCCCCGAGGGGGGCACGGGAACAGTAAAAAATGCGGCAGGTTGTGTTTAATATTGTGGGCGCCGCACGGCCGGTGGCTGCCTGACGTGCTAACAGTTCAATTAATTCAGCTGATTATGGGGTGCGAGCGGGCCCCTTGGGATGCTCGGGCCCCTCCTCCTTCCGAAAGTGATCCTGCACTTGCTCTTCTTCCTCCACTGCTGAGGCCGAGCCTGCTGATGCTGCTGCTAGGTTACTAGTATGTTGAGTGATTGGGTGGGGCGGGACTCAGGGAGAGAATGTGGTAGCTCTTGTCAGTGGTGGGAATGGACCCAGCCCTCTCAGGTGCATGTATTGCAGATGGGAGACAGAGCAGCATGGAGGGTAAGTCACCCATGTTTTGCTGTGCTGTAGATTGGAGTGGACATGTGAAAATGGATGAGGATGATTTTGGGTGGGGATGAGAGTTACATTGTGGAGAGCCTCTTCACAATGCAACTCATCCCCACTCATCACTCCCATCCCCACCCAAAATCATCCTCATCCATTTTTCACAATGTAACTCTCAGTGGCGGCCCATCTGTTATGGGCACCGCCCCCCCATCCAATGCATCCGGCCCCTAATCTACATGCAGGGCGCCAGACGCATTGATTACAATGGGGGATTTTGAAGCACATGATTGCCAGAGGCCCTAATTGGCTTCAAAATAGGGTGGGCTCAGGACACAGAGCACTGCGCCCGAAGCCCACCCAGTTGTGTGAGAATAGCGAACCATTTGCCGATTGGCTGAAAGGAGAGGCGATCCCATTGGCTGAGGAGTTGGAGATGCATGGCCGAGGACCAAGAGACTGCCCCCAAGCCACCAAGTCCAATACACAGGCCCTTCCATGCAGCGTGCTGTCAGCTCCTCCTGTAGCTGCAGAAGAGAGGAGCACATGCCAGTTGCCCCTGTGACACCTCGGACACCTCTTCAATCCACACAACATCAATCCCCACCTGCCGCTGACCTCATATGGCATCCCTGGGCACAAAGCTTGCAACACAGGGTAGGAGAGCCAGCGACCGGGTGGGGGGCGGTGACCGGTGGGTGGTGGCGTGCAGTAGCAATGGGGGGCAGGTCTGACTCCCACCTATAGAGCACCACCTGCCACTGAACTCCATCATCCATCCCTCTCCTGGAGAGGGGTGCAGATAATTCTGCGTGGGTATGGGGATACCTTGGTATAAGAGTATTAAAAGAAAAGTGGGTGCCCCGAAGGACTCGTGGGATGGCCAGTGAGCAGATTCGGTGGGGACAGGCCCTGGGGAATGGTGGCAGTCAAGTCAAGGGGGCCCAGGCCTAAAGTGGTGTAAGGGGGCCCTAAATGTTCTGATGGCTGTCCTGTACGCACTTGTGTATTTTTTGAATATTTGTTTTACACTTAGCTATTGAGTTAGTGCCACATACTGTATATATATTATTCACCTATATAAAATAGCTGTTTATCTTGTTACAAATGCAGTGCCCTTGTAGGTTTTTGTGATTTAAACTCAAAGCACACGTTTTTGTGTCTTCCAAACCATCTTCTGTAAACTACCAAATCCCATGACTCCCAAAGTGTTGGTAGTCTAAATCAAGAGGGCAGCCTGGGTAACAATCATGGCTCTCGCCACAGATCCAGGGGAGTGAGTATGTTTAGCCACCCAAGGACAGAAAGTGTTTTATTCCTAGGACTACAAAGTGTATAGTCTATAAAGGCCAGTCTAAAGCATGCATGTTTAACTCCTGGAGGAGAGAGAGCAGAAATACATCTTAAAGTGGTTGTAAAGCTTCGTTTTTTTCATACTTACCTCCACTGTGAAGCTTGTTTTGCACAGAGTGGCCCTGATCCTCGACTTCTGTGATCCCTCGGTGGCTCTCATGGCTCCTCCACACCCCCCAATGGATTCGCTGCTATCAATCTATCCAATTAATAGCCCTGCCGGGTGACGTTCCAGGGTTCAGGTAAGTAAAATGGGGGGGCTTGGGGGGCCGATGACTGCCAGAAGTGTTTTCACCTTAATGCATAGGATGCATTAAGGTGGAAAAACATAATGGTTTACAACCCCTTTAAGCCCCAGCTTGGCATAGGGGAATAACTCTGGGATTGGGAAAACAGTTGATTAATTCTTCATTAGGAGGGGTCAGCCAGGGAATACCTAACAGGTTACAAAGGACATACACACTATTTATTCACCAACTCTAACCAGTTTAATCATTTTATACCTGTGTTAAACTTTACACATATTTAATATAATAACTTATTAGTCTTTGTACCCCTCTATATACCCCTCTATATTCTCCATTCTCTTGTGCACAAAACTGTTCAAGAATGCTTAAAATGACATCTGTGCTGACTGCCATATACCAGGTTAGGAGTTGGACCCTTTGTGTCTCTTGTAGATGTTGTGGGTTTACGTAAGGACATGAAAACCATTACCTGCAACCTCTTATAGAGCATTGATCTTGTGTAATAGACTCTCCAATGGAGCAAACCCCAGATGATGGCTGACAGCAATCCTATACCAAAGCCAAAGCTCCAAATTGTCAGGCAGATGAGGAGTCAGTGACAGGCCAGGAAGCACTGGACACAAGATGCAGGAATACCAGAAGAAGGAACAAGGTAAAATATACAGCATAAACACCAGGGAAAAGGAATGCTAGGAACCTATCATTTAAGCTATTTTTCAGAAGCTGTGCACTTCCTTAGATGGCATTAGGAAAATTGTCCACAGAGGTACCTGTGAAGGTCCAAGTGAGTAGTTTTATCCTAAACCACTAGATGGTGTGGCATTTGTCTGTGGAACCATGAAGAGTTGTATTAACTTATAGCGACATTAAAGCTTCCTATTTTTTTTTTATTAAAATAACAAACATGGTAAATGTACCGCCTCTGTGCAATGCTATTTCACAGATCCTTTTCTTCTGGGGTCCCCCACAGGCTCCTCCTCTTCGGCAAGTGCCCCATGGAAAGACCCGTACTTGCTCGCTCACAAGCTATTGACACAGGGGCGTAACTAGAAATCACAGGGCCCCATAGCAAAATGTTGTATGGGGCCCCCCCATCCAAAAAAAATGAACTAATGCCATTGAACAACACATTACTACACTCATGTGGCACAGTACCCAAGCAACAGTTTATATTAATTTTCAACAGCAAAACAAAAATTTAAATAACCATATAATAAATAAAATTCAAAGTATTGTGTGCACTACTTTTACTCTTTTATACTCACGATTTGTAAAGGGCAAACAAGGCTTAACAAGATGACAACCTTGTAAGGGAAGGAAAAAAATTGGGTCTTACATTCTAATCTATGCACTTTAACTTGGCATTAAAATCTTCATTTTTGAGTTTACACCTACTTGATTTAGACCTCGATGCTTAACGTGCATATTTTCAACATGTCTTTAAAAATAACCAAAGGAAAAGAAGCCATGGTTTCAACATCCAACAGCCATAAACAAGACAAATGTAAGGCAACAGAACATTAGAAAAAGTCAACCTGAAAAAGAGTGAATCTTGATCTAAAATATGTAGATAAGATGATGATAAATTAACAATATCTTACTACATTTCTTTTATTTGATTTTATCCATTTCTCTCCAAAGCTGGTTGAAACTGAAAAATACAGTATAGGGAAAGACCCTTACTTCTCAATTACATAGTTAACAAAAAAAAAACACAGGTACAGGTTACATTCCGAACATTATAGTTTAAGTAAAGTCAAATTTTTTTTTTCAAGTTTTGCAATTTAAGTTTTATTATCCTTAGGGAAGGATACAGACTTCAGTTAGGTTTGTACTTCAATCCAGGCTCCATTCAAATAATTTCCCCTCACTTCCTGTCTGTAAAAAAGTTTTCAGCAGGGCAGAAAGTGATGTTAAATCTCTCTAAAGAAGCCTCAGATGTCAGTAACAGGGGTTTGAACCCCTCGATCCAAAAACAAGTGGGAAAATTGGCTCGACATATACTTTAATTGCCAAATGCATCATGAAAAAATATATATCTCAAATTAATATGTATCCAGCAGCATATAGCAACACACATCTCTATTTATCTAAATTACATCCCTTATTGATTTGTTGTTAGTAAGCCTTATAAAGAAAGTTCATAATTCTTGCTGGGACACCCAGGGCCAGGCCAGGCATATAACACCAGATGACAGTCTCCCAGTCCCACTCCTACCTCCTGTCCAGACTCCAGAGCCTCCTCATGTGCTGTGTACAATGTCCCTTCACAGGCGTGCTCGAGCGGTCTGCCCCGCCCACTCTGCGCTCCCTACTGTATGCGGCTGCGTGTGTCGGGACACGGCCGGATGCCGAACGAGGTGTCGCTGGTGTGCACTGTCATAAATCCATTGGAACGCATCGCAGATGCGTTTGGAATGCATCGCCCATGCGCAGTTGGCCGCCACAGGACTTCTGCAGCATTCTGTGATGGGGAGCGGAGTATGACAGGCTCTCAATGTCCCTTCACAGGCGCGGTCTGCCCCGCCCACTCTGCGCTCCGCCTCCTACTGTATGCGGCTGCGTGTCGGACTCGGGACACGGCCGGGCTCGCGGGGCTGGGAGCCGGCTTACATTCTTCATCCTCACCGGGCCCCACTCGGCTGCGGGCCCCATAGCGCCCGCATGGGTCGCTATGGTGGTAGTTCCGCCACTGTATTGACACAAAGCGTGCGGCTCGCCCCCCCTCCCCCGCCCCGCTCACTTGACACAGCATTTAGTTAACAGCAGTGGAAGCCAATGGTTCCCGCTGCTATCAATCTGCCCAGGGAGTAGAAAAAAGCAGCAAGAGTCATGCCTCTTGTGCACATCGCTGGATCATATAGGACTCAGGTGAGTATAAGGGGGACTAGCAGGGATTTTGCAGCACAGAAAGATTTTTCACCTTAATGCATAGATGCATTAACCCCCCTGGCGGTATTCCAGAGTCTGACTCAGGGTTACATTTTCTTGCTGCGATCGGTAACCCCGAGTCAGACTCGGGCTCGCCTCGCTGAATCCACAGGCATGGTTTACTCACCTTGTCCCTGGATCCAGCGATGCCACTGCGCTGTGTGAGCGAGCTGGTGCTCGCTCGATCACACAGTGCCTCTGTGTGCCGCCGATCTCCATTCCCTGCGACGTTACGACGCTCAGGGGGCGGAGAATGGGGAAAAATTCAAAAACTTAAACAAACACATTACATGCAGTATACTGTAATCTTATAGATTACAGTACTGTATGTAAAAAATACACACCCCCCTTGTCCCTAGTGGTCTGCCCAGTGCCCTACATGTACTTTTATATAATAAAAACTGTTCTTTCTGCCTGCAAACTGTAGATTGTCCATAGCAACCAAAAGTGTCCCTTTATGTCAAAAATGGTTTTAGAGCAGCTAGAAAACAGCGATAATAAATTATAATCACTTGCAGAATTGTGCAATAGCAATTTGTGGGGAAATTCGTCATAAAAAAATAAAAGTAATGACAGCGACAATTCTGCAACTGAGCAAACTTCAGTGATTTTGAGTTGATTACATTATTGAATAATTTTTATTATAATTATATTATTATTTATAATTATTTATAATTATTTATAATTATTTATTATATTATAATTTATAATTTTGTTTTTTAAAAAATGTCATACCCGGGATGCCTACTACACTCTTGTTTGGTCAGATTTAAGTGAGTTATTCCTAAGAATTACAGGCCTACAATATAAAACGCCAAATTTCCTTGCAAATAATGGTACCGCTTTCAGCACCTAAAATCTGAAATAATCATACCGCTGGGGAGGTTAAGGTGAAAAACCTCAATGCCGCGTACACAAAAAATGCAATTTTTTTAAATGATCATAAAAAAACGATTGTGTGAAGGCTCCAGAGCATTTTCTCAACGTGAAAAATGGCCATTAAAAATTTAGAACATGCTCTAAATTTTCTCGTCGTTTTTCATGTTGTCGTTTTTCAATTCGTGAAAAATGGCCGTGTGTAGGCTTTAACTATGTGAAAAAAAAACACGCATGCTCAAAAGCAAGTTATGAGACAGGAGCACTTGTTCTTGTAAAACTAGCATTTGCAATGGAGATAGCACATTCGTCACGCTGTAACAGACTGAAAAGCACGAAGATTGAAAAGTGTGATTCGTCTCTCACCAAACTTTTACTAACACAAAATAAGCCCAAAGGGTGGCGCCATCTGAATGGAACTTCCCCTTTATAGTGACGTAAAAAAAGTTGCCGTATTTATCGGGGTATTGCTCGCTCCGGAGTATAGTGCGCACCCCTAATTTTGACCCGTTTTTCCTGTAAAAAAACATTTTATTACATTTTACTACTTACAGTTTTGGTGTCTTGCCCGGCGTCCATCGGTGGCCTCATCCGGTCCGGCGTCCGTCTGCGGCCTCGGTGGTGTCCTCCCGGCTTCTCCCACGCTGTCTTCATGTCGAATCCCTGCTTCCCGCACTCAGTTTGAAGCCCCTGCCGACGTAAACCGAGCGCAGTACACTTGGGTATATTCGGCCAGGCTCGGCTTCTCACGCATAAACGTCACAGAGCGTGACTACGAGTGAAGCCGAGCCTGGACGAATGTACCCGAGTGTACTGCGCTCGGTATATGTCGGCGCAGGCATTCAAACACGGTGCGGGAAGCGGGTATCGGCATATAGCGCGCACCCACGGTTTTCCCCTGATTTTCAGGGCAAAAAGGTGCACGATATACACCGATAAATACAGTAGTTTTTTCTAGGACATTAAAAATGGCTTTAGAATCACTTTAAATTACTTGATTGCACATGCATGCTACTGTATGTAGAGAACTCAAGATTAAAACCTGTGAGGAGGAATAGCTCAGGAATAGAAAGTTCCAGGAGAGGTTGCCAGACCTGAGTGAGTTACACTGACTTTCTTATGAAAATGCTACTTTTATAGCAGTAATTCTGATACCCCCACTTCCACACATTCTGAAATGAGAACACTTGATTATCATGGCTGCCAGGCAAATTGCAAATTGCATTTTCAGGAGAGGATAGCAAAGGCAGCCTTTAGGATTCTTTTAAGCTTTAACTAAATTAATGGGAGGAGCTATGCTGTTCTATCCTAAATACTGCAAATAGCAGGGGGCAGTAGAATATTGATTTTAGTTTCTTCTCTAAAAGTCAAGATAATATAAACTAATTAGCAGGGGAAAACCTTTAGCCAATCCAATAACAAACAGCAGAGATGTGTACAGGGTTACAGAATTAAAGCCAATATGTACTGTATGCCCAGAGAATTTACTTCATCATGCCATGACATTTGAATAATGATCTTGGAAATTTATGACATAGCATTTAATGTATATCCATTTTTAATGCATACTTCTAATGAATACTTTATGTACATAATAGTTTAAAGGAACCTCTATGAGACCAAGCCCCAGGCAAAGTCATACGCAACCCATGCAAGGTGCAGTATATTTGAACAAAGATTTGCTTATATAAAAGGGCAACTTGTAGCTACCAAGAAATCATTATGCTTATGAAATAGCTATACACAATGTTGAAGTGTATCTTATCTTTTGTATGCTTCGTAAAACATTTCTGAAGTTCAGCAAGGGATTTCATATACTGCAGAAAAGTCTATAGATCTGAGTCTGAAAATAGACATGCTGAACATGAATTTGGAGAAAATAATGAGCCAGTGACTCACCTAACTGTAGTTTATAATCATTGTCAAAGAGAAAAGTGGAAGTTAGCCTTGAGAACCTGTTTGGTAAAACGAGGGCAATAGTTGATTCTTGAACATATACTATTGCAAAAACAAGATACCCCAGCTGATCAAGCATATGGCATAACTGTTATTTGATAGTAAGAAAGGGAATATTAATATAGTGCTGTACAGTGTATTTTCGTTTAGTCCAAGTGCTTCATAACTAATGAATTAGTGTCAGACTGTCTCTAAAGCTGCAATTTAAAATACCAGTTTCAATATTTTTGTGAACTGTATTTTAATATATTCTTGAAGATTCCTTTAACTAACTGTTGAGGACTTTTATTTTATACAAGTACATAATATACAGTAATTTCTTTGTTGCACCCCTACACCAGTGATGGCGAACCTTGGCACCCCAGATGTTTTGGAACTACATTTCCCATGATGCTCATGCACAAAATATCTGGGGTGGCAAGGTTCGCCATCACTGCCCTACACTATCCTATTTTATTCTATTTATCCTATTATATCACTATAATAAGATAAATAGAACCACACACAACAGAACCATAAAACAGCATCAAACAGCAACATAAATAATTATTTTGGTTATCAATGAGTTTGGCATGCACTTGAGATAAGCAAAGCATTTAACTTTGTCTCTACTGCTAGTTCATGATATTTCGACTCAACTAGTTCACCTTTAGATCCATTCAATAAGTGCATCATCCAACCATTCATAGGAAGCCTGCATCCCATCTCTTACGTTGTATACTGTGTGTGGTGTCTCAAAGGGGATATCCCCTCATCTATTGGTTTCCTTTTTTTCCTTTAGACCACTTTTATTTCTCTGATGCAGAAACTTGGTGCTGTGGAAGCTTGAAGTTAAGCATGCATGTGTGTTTATCACATGTTAAGTGTCCAACTTTTTGAAAAGCATGAAATATGTTGTCAGTACACCCATGAGTCTGTCATACACTGCAATGTTTCCTTAAATGCATGATAGCATATATTAGCTAATCTATGTTTTCATGCAATAATAGAAGCTTTGCACTTTATCACAAGCTTTTAGGGGTGCTGATGAAATATCTTATCTATCTTCTGTACCGTGACCAGGTGGAAGTCATCAGAGTAACCTGTTAACTACAGGGTTATTTCCAGTACTTTTTTAAAGGTGCGTGCAGAATACAAATACAGCAAAGACAAAACTTTAAACTTGTCTAAAACAATGCTCTGGAATATTTATTATATTTGTAACTGTAAAATGATGTGAGCTTTTCTGTCAACATGATGAGAATGACAAGAAACACTTTGACAGTACAACAGCATTTTCTCTGGCATTGTACACTTTTCTAATCCATCTACTTGATGAAAGACACATTTGAACTAAGGATCCCTTTCCTTAGTTCACAACATATGAAATGGTACCAAGTTTTTTGATTTTGTTATACAAGGGATCTTCTGTGCTCAACACAATTGATGATTGCCTCCTGTAGGAAGTTGAAATGGTATTTCTTGGGTCAGATGGGGATGCTAAGGATGATGGGAGAACCACTATACAGCAAACACACACACCAGAAACATGGTATAAACCATAATCATAATTACCAATGAGAATCTTTTTGCCTCAAGAAAAGCAGCCCTATTCACTGTGAACTCTGTGCAGATCGATTTGTTAATCCCAAACAATCTCTCATTTCAGATGTGCGGTTGCTGTGTAGTAAATGCAGCTATTATAGAGGGATTGCACAAACATTCACTATCTGCACAGTGCATTTACATTTTTCAAGCCAGCTTCCAATTGATTACTTTCCCAAGCATTAGCCTTGCCCAGGGGAGTTGCTTATAAAAAAGATGTCGCAACAAAGGAAACTTCTTTGTAGTAATAAAGAACAAGGAAGTAAACACTTTAATAAAGTAAAACTAAAGGCAAAGTTTTTTTTTTTTTTATCTTGGTGAAGTAAGGAAGCATTACAACCCCTATCAGTTGTTTTGTCATCTATGTTCCATTAGGTATATTTTCCTTCACTCACTGTCCCATAGCCAAAAGAGGATTTGGCAACCAAAAATGTTTTGTTTTCTTTAACTTTTAATCCTGATGATAATGGGGAAAAAAAAGAAAAAATAGACAGAGCAAATCTCCCTAGATCCCACTCGACACTGTGCCCTATTTTTTTTTTTTTACGTTTTGCCTTTACATGTGTACTGATGTGTTCTAAATAACTCTTTTAGCCTTGACACCTATTGTTGCTCTATAGACATGGAAAATGCATGTTTTTTTTGCATGTATACTAGTCTGTCACAGAAAGATAGAGTAGCGGACCCCCAGAAGGACTGCTGGCTAAAGATGGTCAAAAGCACAGTCACTGCAAACACAACATCACCGATGATGATGATAACCAGAGTTCTCCCTTTGCTAGTTCAGTGGTTGCCAGCACACTCAGTATAGTTCAGGTACACTGACACAAAGAGCAGTCTATGGATGTCTTTTTTTATTTTTATTTTATTGCTTGGAGAGGATGCAGGGTAGTATGGGATACTCCAGGACCACCAACAGAAACCACAAACTTTGGGAACAGTTCATCTGCTCAACACAGAGTACAATCTTCCCATGAGAGACTAGAAGAGGCCAAAGGTATGTACTCCTCAGGAGGGGAACTACTTGAACCAGGTTCATAAAATGGTTCTCCCATGAGACCTAGAGGAGACAATTGTAGGAACCTCTCAAGACAGGAACTACTTAGCCCAAAATTTGCATAAAGTCTTTTTATGAAACTAAAGGGAACTGGTTGGTATGTACCTCTCAGGAGAGGAACTACATGACCCAGTAATCCCAATAGTACACAGCCACCAGGATCGTGCATTAAAACATTACTCACAAGGCTAGGGGAGCAGCTGTGCCCATTCAACTTCTTCCTGATAAAAAATACACACAATAGAAAAACTAGCAGGTGCGCTGATCAACTGTTTAATATAGCCCTCCAGATGGCTCTTGGTGATAATATGACAAGTCAAAGGTGCTGCTGCTCTCTATGGATCCTCTGGGTGGCAGGAACACATCTAGACAAAACACAAAATAAGAGAACGCAAAGCCGCTCTAGTGTAATTCGGCTTTAATATGGTAAAGTTAAAAACACTACAATGGTCAAACTCACATTGTGTATGGATAGATACAGCATAAGGATTCCACTGTGGCCACACCCCTATAACCACCTCAAGATCCCGACAGGGGAAGGGGAAGCAGTGGACTTTCAACCTAGCTGCCGGATCCGGCAGCACATCCAAGGCTATCCACCACCACCCTCAACATACAGATCCTAATGCACATTCGCCCGGTCCAGCAGGCGCTACTCTTTGAGGACACACAATCCCAAATGAGCAGGATACAGGGTGGAAGAGAGTGAGCACGTCACAACGCATGACAACGCATTTTGGAGGCATGGCCTCCATCCTCGGGTCAACTTCTTTCTGATGCCTGCTAGTGAAGCTATGTGAATTAGAGCATTAGGTGAAATCTCAGGGTGTCAGAGAAACTTTTTGGTGTAGACCCCCCTGGGTCTGCCACAACTAGGTCGTCAAAAAGGGTAGCCCCCCCCACTCTGACAGGTTGAATCCCTTGAGCAGGAAGACTACTGTTTTAAAGCTCAGACTATTTATGTGCTTATCAGCCACTTTATGGGTACATCTCTGGAATTGGCTGCAACACAATACATATTAATGCTGCCCATTTACCTTGCTCCACTCCTATGTTACAGAACTTTCCAGAAGGCAGGGGAGAACAATCAAACCTGCAGTCTGTAAAATCAAGAACAGCCAAAATAAATCAACAACTTCTCCAATGATTGCAGAAGAGCCTAACCCTAGGAGAACTAAACATACCCATCATCTTAGAAACCTATTTAGGAGGGTGCCACTGCAGTCTTTCTTCCTATTTTGACAAATGAATGCACTAATAAATTGGACTTTTGGCGATACAGGTAGTTAATGTAAAAGATCTATAAATATTTATTTTGTAAAAAAATGCATAAATATAAACTTGCATATGGAAAAAAATGTTACTGCGCTGATCTAATCAGAAAGTGCAATTTCATAAAGTGCTATTAAGCTCTGAACTAAATTAGTGCACAAACAACCATAGATAAAGTGATATATCAAGTACAACGACATAATTGATATACTATATCAGGGATAAGCAATTAGCGGACCTCCAGCTGTTGTCAAACTACAAGTCCCATCATGCTTCTGCCTCTGGGTGTCATGCTTGATGCTGTCAGAGTCTCGCTATGCCTCATGGGACTTGTAGTTTGGCAACATCTGGAGGTCCGCCAATTGCTTATCCCTGTACTATATGAATAAACATACGTGAGTCTATCACGCTATACCAAAAAATAATAAATATATAAATAAATAAATGGATGTTATAAACAATGTGCAATAAATGAAAAAACAGCAGTTAGTTGTCAACATGGAATATCAAGGGACAAAATCACTGTACGTTGTGCTCCTGTGGTGGAAATATTACCTCTAATAGTGCTCCTTATGTGAAATAAGTACCAGAAAAAATATATATATTATAAATTTCAAAGTCCCATAAATAACTAGCAAATGTGCAAACAACACTAAAAAAGTTCAATAGTGGAACAGCAAACAATTTTGTAATTGAGCGATGGATTCCAATGTGGTAAGTAGGGAGGGGTTCAATGCTGGTAGTGCTTATTGCACAAAGTGAATAATTAAAGGTGCAGCTGTCTCTTCCACCCGACAAACATGCGCCACCATCACCAACGGCTAAACTGAACACTCACCAGAGCCCAAATAGTAAAGGCCACAAATTGGTTTCTTTTCTTTTTTTTTATTTCAATAATTTTTATTACATTTTTCATTAGAAAGTAGTATATGCATTACAGAACGAAGAAGTAGACATATACAGAAGATTTAGATGAGTACAGTATCACAAATCATTGGAACGATAGGTATCAGTACACATTAACACATTCTGCGGTGTATCATGTTCGTATTCTTTTGCAGTGTCATGTGTCCCAGAATTGGGTGGAGACCCTGGGAGGCTTTCCTAGGGTAAGTAGCCATAGCTAGCCCCTTGCGATCCCTCTCTATGGTCGCGGTGGCCAGCTCCATATATAGGAAGTATGGTTCGTACCCCCACTCTCACCCCCCAAGTCTCCCCCGCTGTGGCAGATTTTTGAGTGGTATGACTGTGATAAAAGATATGCTTGTATTCATAAATTCAAGGAGATCAAAGGAAGAGTAAGCATAGAACAAAAAGATAAAGAGAAGAGAAAAGTAAAGAATGAAATATCAGAGTAGTGTATCAAAAACAGGACAGAAAGGTTGTTGTCCATTAACATTGACACTACCAACAGTGTTATACGCCCTAGCTGACCATGACCCACTTTTGTTTCATATTATTGTTATAGTGCATTCCAACTACCTATTTGCTGCTGTGTCTAATGTGCCATGGAGCCCATAAGTTGTTGATCTTTTCATACTTTCCCAAAGCCGAAGCATGGAGGATTTCGTAGGTGCTGTGAGTGTGCACCATGTTTATAATTTCCTCCATTGTGGGGGGATTTATATTCTTCCAATGTCTAAGAATTACTAGGCGGGTGGCTAATAGAATGTGTGAAACTACCATTGTCTGGGATTTAGGGATTGCGTCAATGCCCATGGATAGTATAGCCATGGCAGGATGAAGTGGTGGGAAGGAGTCCGAGACCCCAGCCAGAACGCCCTCTACCTGTGACCATAGTGCCCTGATGTTCGGGCATTCCCACATTATGTGGAAAAGTGTACCCCTCTCTCCACACTGCCTCCAGCAATTTGCATTGGCGTTTGGAAACATCTTGGCCAAGCGATGGGGGGTGAGGTACCAACGAAGTAGCAGTTTCTGGTGCATCTCAAGGAGATTGGTACTCCTGGTGGAGGCCGTCAGAATCCTTATGGATTTTGCCCAGGATTGAACTGAGTAACTTACCCCAAAGTCTCGCTCCCAAGCTATAATATTATGTTCTTTGACTAATGTGTCTTTCTCCTGTAGGCCCTTGTATAAGATAGATATGCCCTTGGGCTTAGTGGACGGATGAAGAAAGAACTTTGTCATCTGGGCTGGAAGGTGGGTAAAAATCTGAGGAGATTTTTTGAGCATTTGGGAAATCTGGATGTACCTGTATCTTTCACTAGCTGGAAGGCCGAACCTCTGTTGCAGAGCTTCAAAGGACAACATGTTAGGGCCCTCTATTGTATCTTCTAGGTGAGTTATACCTTTGTCCTTCCAAGGAGTGAGATTGATGTCCGGGATTAGGTTATGAATGGCTGTTATGGGGAATTTAAACGAGTCTGTGGGACCAGTCCATCTGTAAGCTGTACGTAAATGGGCCCAAGCTCTCAGTGATGCTAAAATCGGAGGGGCATATCTTTTGTCTAAGGATTTAGTAAGATGAGCTGAGAGTAAAAACTCACTGAGGCTTCCCCTTGGAATCTGTCTCTGTTCTAGGTCTTTCCACTGTACTTCAGAGTCGGGATTGAACCAGTGAGCTAGTTGAGCCAGAATAGACGCAAAGTAGTAGTCCTGTAGGTGGACATGACCTACTCCCCCCGCTGATCTACTCTTAATTATCCTACCAAAAGCGCACCTAGCTCTCTTGCCCTGCCACAGATAGTTGTTTAAGATGGCTTGTATAGATTTAAAATAGATATTGGGCAGGGGGATAGGGAGGGTTCTAAATATATACAAAATTTGAGGTAAGACAACCATCTTGAAGGCTGCCAACCTTCCCAACCACGACAACTCAGATATAGCTAGATTTTGAGGGAGTTCAAAAGGGGAGTATAATTAGCAGGCACTAAATCCTCAGGGTTAGAGGTAAGTTTTATCCCCAGGTATATTATACCCTCATCTTGCCACACATAAGGGAATTTACTTTGTAAGGCCTCTTTCAGCTCCTCGCCAACACCCATATTCAGCACGTGGGATTTCGCCTCATTCACTTTGTAGTATGATATGGAAGAGAAGGACTGAAGTGTGTCTTGGACTGCTGTCAAGGATTCCTCTACTTTAGATAAAATTAAGATGATGTTGTCAGCAAACAGGCTTATGACATGCTTTTTTGGGCCCACTATTATACCAGAAATTTGAGGGTGCGTCCTTATTTGGGCGGCCAGGGGTTCCATCATTAAATTGAAAATAAGTGGAGATAGGGGACACCCCTGGCGTGTGCCGTTTGATATCTGAAATGGTGTTGAAAGTGTACCAGCTACATAAACCTGAGCCGATGGGCTTGTGTATAGCGCCATAATGGCCGAGAACATCCATCCCCTAAAGCCAAACTTTCGTAGGACCTCTGCCAGAAATCCCCAGTGGATCCTATCGAACGCCTTCTCTGCGTCCAAAGATAGGAGCAGAGAAGGCGTTCCCCTACGTTTAGCGATATGCATCAGGTTGACTAGGCGTCTGGTAGCATCCGCTGTCTGTCTGCCCCTAGTGAACCCTGTCTGGTCAATATCCACGATTCCCGGCAGTATAGTCATCAATCTGGTAGCTAAGAGCTTGGCATATATCTTAACATCATTATTTAAAAGTGAAATCGGCCTAAAGTTCTGTGGGACGTCCGGGGACTTCCCTGGCTTCGGGAGAGCTATAATTGTTGCCTTGAGCATCTCTTGGGGGAATGAGGAAGACACAGCAGCAGAACCGAACACCCCTACCAGGTGCGGACATAGAATGTCCCTAAATGCCCTGTAATATTCCCCAGTGTACCCATCCGGGCCTGGCGATTTATTGAGTGGAAGAGAGTTAATGATTCCTTTTACCTCTAATTCAGTGATGGGTGTGTTAAGATGTTCGAGTTGGACTTGTGTTAATTGCGGAAGGTCAATTTTTTCTAGGAAGGCCTTTATTGCGCCCTCCGTGGGTTGCGGAACTGTTTGATCTTCTTTAAGATTGTACAGCGAACTGTAGTACTGGCTGAAAGAATCAGCTATCGCTTGTGGGTGGGTTTGTTTAATTGAGGTATGGGGTTGAAGTATGTGGGATATCTGGGATTTAATTCTATGTCCTTTCAGTTTATAGGCCAAAAGTTTCCCAGCTTTGTTACCACTCGTGTAGTAGGAGAGTTTTAGTCTCCTTGAGGCCCTCTCAAAGTCCTCAAGGAACTTAATTCTGAGCTCAGTGCGTAGGTGGGAAATTTGGTTCGCTAGGGAATGAGATGGGTGTTCCATATTTTGTCTGTCTAATGCGTCTATTTGGGAGATAAGTTGCTCGGTCTGCTGCCGCCTTTCCCTCTTCAGTCTCGCCCCCTGTTGTATCATAATACCTCTTATAAACGCCTTGTGGGCATTCCATAATACGAACGGATCCTCTACCGTCCCCTGATTCAGATCAAAAAATTCCTCTAGCTTTTTTTCAATGCACGACCTGGACGGACCCTCCCTCAGCAGGCCAGGGTTGGCTCTCCACAAATAGGTGGGACTATGAGAAGAAGAATCCTCTACAGTCAATCCTACCGAGGCATGGTCCGACCACGTGATGCTACCGATCTTGGCTTTTTTACATTTGAAAAGTAGTGATCTGTCTACGAGAAACATATCAATTCTGCTATAAGATCTATGTGCAGTAGAATAAAAGGTAAAATCTCTCTCGTTTGCATTCAGACAACGCCATACATCATACATCTCATGAGTTTGTATAGAAGCCCTCAGAGAAGGCGGGATCCTCTTAGGAGAGGAGGTCATGTCCACCGAGGGGTCGGACGTTATATTAAAGTCCCCGCACACCACCAACAAACCCTTCTGTATCGCTCTCACTT
Source organism: Rana temporaria (assembly GCF_905171775.1). NCBI lineage: Eukaryota > Metazoa > Chordata > Amphibia > Anura > Ranidae > Rana > Rana temporaria. Next base: position 131,745,653 of record NC_053492.1, on the reverse strand, counting down.
TTTTCATAACTCTATGAAAAAATCTAGTTTGCCGAATATTTGGGGCATACACATTTGCCACTGTATACATGGTGGAGTTGATTTCACATACCAAAATAAGGTAGCGGCCCTGTGGATCAGAAATCATGTCGTGGAGGTGAAAAGCTACAGAGTCCCTCACCGCCACCATCACCCCTCTCTTTTTAACTGTAGCATTCGCCATGTACAAGTGAGGGAAGTTAGGGTGTGCTCATTTAGGGTGTGAGTGGAGGGCAAAGTGCGTCTCCTGGATACACAAAATATCACACCTATTCTGCAGAGCGTCCTTCCAGAGAGATCGTCTCTTGGCTGGGTGGTTAAGACCCTTAGTGTTTAGGGTAAGAAAGTTCACCGCCATGGGGGTAGATACAAGGAGTGCTTAAAAGTGTAGATATGTAATAGAGCACTTACGTAGCAAGGAGTCCGAGTCCCCAGGGCGGTGTGCCTGGATGAAGGATCTGGTTGTGGTGGAGGCGAAGGCAGATCGGTGCTTGATCTCTGGAATGCGATGAGCATCTTGGTGGGCCTGGTCAGCAAGGCATAAAAAAAAATCTAAACAAGGAAAACATAACAAAACAGTAAAGGCCAAAGGCCAAAGTGAAAAAAAAGCAGAGGGTGTGACTCACGGTCACTCAGAAGGTAAGTAGGGGGTATAAAGTTATTGGAGCTGGGAGAGATGGAAAAATAAACAGCAACAAAAAAAAAACATCTCTCCAGCGGAACTGTCTAATGGTCTGGCTTAATCCAGGCTAATTATGAGAGCGAGCATTCCTGCGGTCTACTGTACGCCATTCTTGATCTTGGTCTCCTTTGCCGGTACGCTGACGTGGAGGCTGTTGCAAATCCGGAACTATGCCCCAGGCCTGGAGCATGGTCAATCCTTTCTCGAGGGAGTCCATCACGTATTCCCTGTCATCTTTGGTTACAATCAGTTTCGTCGGGAAGCCCCACTTGTATGTCTGTTTATGATTTCTGAGGGCCTTTGTGACCGTAGCAAGGTTTCTGCGCTTTTGCAGTGTGTGCTGTGATAGGTCTGCATAGAATTGGAGGTTAGCATACTGTGTTGGTATCCCTTCTGCTTGGCGCGAGGCTGCCATAAGCTTCTCCTTGGTGTGGTAGAAGTGAAGCCTGAGGATCACATCCCTCGGGATGTTATCCGACAGATAGGAAGGTTTAGGGAGTCTGTGAATCCTGTCTACTGTGAAGTCTAGTTCAGACATGTCAGGCAATGCATCTGTGAACAGTTGAGCTACATAGTGGCGCAGATCTTGTTGTCTCACAGACTCAGGGATCCCCCTTATTTTTAAATTGTTCCTCCTTGATCTGTCCTCCATTTCTGCTATTTTGGCCTTTAGTGACTCTATATTGTCCTCATTATTTTCATTAGCATCTACCAGGGCATTAATGGTGGAGGCATATTCTCCCATCTTGGTCTCCACATGAGTGACCCTGTCAGCCACATGTCGCAGGTCAGAGCTGAATTTATGTACACATGAGACCATATCAGAGTGGAGGGAGCTTCTGAGGGACACTAGCATTTCCTTCAGCACAGTATCTAATACTGGCTTGTTGTTAGTGGGGAATAAGTCTATGGAGTCAGGCAGCTCCCTAGTGTCATCTCCCGATTCCATCATGGCTGGCATCCGCTGCATCCAGTCTGAATCTTGCCTTTTCCGGGCTTCCCGAGGACGGGGTGGCAGGTGGGGAGTTCAGATGTCTTGGAGGGCTGCTTCGTTTAGCAGATTTCCCCGATCTGGACGAGGCCTGTGAATCCCTGGGGAGCGGTGTGGAGGACGCGTCGGCGCCATCTTGTTTAGGCCCCACTGAGAAGAATTCAGTGAGCTTAAGGGGACGATTCCCCTCCGTCTTCCGTCTCACCATGGCTAAGGTGGCTTCCTCGGCTCTCTGGGAGGTAGAACGCCGCTATAGGGTGTTGAAAACCCCGCTGGATAAGCTGCTTTAGGCCGCTTTAGGTCCGCTGGATCCGGAGCTCTGTTACAGCGCGGCCATTCCGGTCTCCGGCTAGCTCCGCCCCCTCAAATTGGTTTCTTTTGGTTTCTTTTCTGACCGACACTGGGTATATCCTCCTCTCCCTCTTTCAAGAATTTCCTTATTGCCTTTTTTGCGCTGGTGACACTTATAGCACTTGATAAATAGAAACTTGTATACATAATTTCGTGAGACAGTATCAGCATATGGTATCAGTGCATTTAACACAAAGTAAGAGACAGGTTTATACTTATACAGATACATTCATGGCATAAAAGCACATAGCGTCAAAAAGGTATAGAACTCTTAGTGTTTGAAGCTGAATCCAATATGCATAGTATTAGATCTTGCTTTTACTCTCGGCATGTTTCGCGTACAGGACGCTTCAACAGGAGCATGAAGGTCTAATAACAGACATACATAACATAAACAGAGAAACATCAAAAGATGTCAATTAGTCAAACCAGTTTATACATAAAACATATAAAAAGCACAAATAAAAGGTTAAAAAGCAGCTAACATGTTGCTACCCATGCAATAAACGGACCAACCCATACATCAAGTGCATAAAAATCCAGGTCAGACACCCAACAGATCAATGACCAGTCACATAAGAGGTATACATGATGGTCAAAAACAAGGTTAGATAATCGTTCATACGGGTAAAGCCTTGTCTACAGAGACACCCATATTGGGCATCCAAACAGAGAAACCATGCAAAGGCGTTAAAACAGAACAAAAATAGATGATTAATTATTAAACTCACGGATCAATTGAATCTCAAAGAGTCGATCCAACCACTGATTGTGGGGGTAAGGAATGTACAACACTTTTAACCTAACCAGCCTCCTGGGCATGTGGTAGGTACTCTAAAAGGATGCAGAGAAAGAGAGGACAATACCTAAGTAACATAAAAAAAAATACGAAGGTAGGACTATAGCACAAACTGTTGGTAAACAGTGTATATGAATGGGCATAAGAGCCCTAACCGGGATCCCACTGGCAGACCTTAGACTGGAGAAGACTCCAAATAGCAGATTCTTCCTATTTCTTCCTTAGATCCTAATTTTTACTAAACACTAAGCTAAGTGCCAACTTTATTTTTAGTACTGAAGTCCCACTGTCAGCACACTCATTGGTCTTTTTACTGTATTCCACCTCCACACACTGTACTTCTCAAATTCCATTTTAGCCCCTTAGTACACATAACTATTTTCCTATGTTTTCTGTAAGAGAAGTGACTGAAGACTCATGCAGACATTTTTCAAATGCACCTCCTGCAGTCATACCCTCCACACTACTCTCCTGCACATACTGCCCACTGTCATACCTTCCACATTCCTCTCCTGTACAGACTGGTCTCTGACATACTTTCCACATTACTCTCCTGCATATACTGCCTAGTGTCATATATACTAAGCTGCTTTACTGTACATGCTGCCTGCTGTCCTACCCTCTGCCCTCCTCTTTTGTGCATACTGTCCACTTCCCTACCTTCTGCACTCCTCTCATGGGAATTCTGTCTGCTTTTCTACCTTCCACACTCCTTGTAAATGTATTTTATTGGGATTTTATGTGATTGACCAATACAAAGTGACACATAATTGTGAAGTGGAAGGAAAATGATAAATAGTTTTCAAAATGTTGTACAAATAAATATTTAAAATGTGTGGCGTGCATTTGTATTCAGCCCCCCTGAGTCAATACTTTGTATAACCACCTTTCGCAGCAATTATAGCTGCAGGTATTTTTGGGGATGTCTCTACCAGCTTTGCACATCTAGAGAGTGAAAATGTTGCTCATTCTTCTTTGCAAAATAGCTCAAGCTCTGTCAGATTGGATGGAGAGCATCTGTGAACAGCAATTTTCAAGTCTGGCCACAGATTTTCATGCTCTGCTGGCTGCTGCACAAAACATTCCGCTCGGTTTACACCAGTGTTAATTTTAGCTGAAAATTTCTATTTAATCTTAGTCTTATGCCGCGTACACATGACCATTTTTAAATTGGTCATTAAAAACGATCGTGTGTAGGCTCCAGAGCATTTTTCTTAACGTAAAAAATGGGCATTAAAAATTTAGAACATGCTCTTCGGTTGTGTAGTAGGCTTTAACAACGGGAAAAAAATGTGCATGCTCAGAAGCAGGTTATGAGAAGTAGAATTTGCATAATCAGCCCAAAGGGTGTCACCAATCGAATAGAACTTCCCCTTTATAGTGCCGTCGTATGTGCTGTACGTCACAGCGCTTTGCGCGAGCATTTTTTTTTCACGATCGTGGCAGGCTTGACAAGAATCACATTGAGAAAAACGTTGTTTTTTCCATGACATTAAAAACGGTTGTGTGTACGCGGCATAAGTCTTAGGACTAAAATGCCATTTTAGTTTTAGTCCCATTTTAGTCTTCTGCAGTTGTTTTAGTTTTATTCATATTTAGTCAACTAAAATGTACTGGAGATTTTAGTCGACTAAAATGTCCTACAATTAAGTCGACTAAAATCTCCAGTACATTTTAGTTGACTAAAACTCATTTTATTCATCTAAAATCTAATGGGTGTAGTTAAATTGTAATGCAATATTTAAAGCGGAGGTTCATCCAAATAACATCTATATAAGACCAACTTCTTTATACTTCTAAGGCCTTGTACACACGGCCAGACATGTCCGATGAAAACGGTCCACGGCCCGTTTTCATCGGACATGTCTGCTGGGAGGTTTTGGTCTGATGTGTGTACACACCATCAGACCAAAATCCCAGCGGACAGAGAACGCGGTGACGTATACGACACCGACGTTCTCTGACGCGGAAGTTCAATGCTCATACTGACCATCAGACATGTCCGACGGACATGGTTCCAGCGGACAAGTTTCTTAGCATGCTAAGAAACTTTTGTCTGCTGGAAACCTGGTCCGGTCCGGTAGGCCCTACACACGGTCGGACATGTCCGCGGAAACTGGTCCGTGGACCAGTTTCAGCAGACATGTTCGGTCGTGTGTACGAGGCCTAACATGTACAGTATGCACTTTTTTTTAGGCTGTAATCGTGTGAAACAAAAAATCGAACATGCTGCATTTTTTAACGTCGTTTTAAACAATGTCGTTTTTCGGTTGTAAAAAATGATCGTGTGTGGGCTAAAACGAAGTTTTACACCCGCGCATGCTCAGAAGCAAGTTATGACGGGAGCGCTCGTTCTGGTAAAACTACCGTTCATAATGGAGTAAGCACATTCATCACGCTGTAACAGACAGAAAAGCGCAAATCGTCTTTTACTAACAAGGAATCAGCTAAAGCAGCCCAAAGGCGAATAGAACTTCTCCTTTACGTCACCTCGCTTTGTTCATAATTTTTTTTAAAACGCTGATGTGTGGGCAACATCATTTTTAATGATGAAGTTGAAAAAATGTCGTTTATTGGACATGCTGAAAAACAACGTTTTTTTTTCATGCCGAAAACGATCGTGTGTACGCAGCATTAGTCTTTTGACTAAAATGGCATTTTGATTTTAGTCCCATTTTAGTCTTTTGACTAAAATGCCATTTTAGTTTCAGTCGTATTTTAGTCATTGCAATTTTTTTCGTTTTAGTTGTATTTTAGGCGACTAAAATGGTATTAAGTTTGTCGACTAAAATGTTTTAGTTGGTTTTAGTCCACAAAATTAACACTGATTTACACTAATCCCGGTGGTGTGTGTGTGGGGGAGGGGTGTCAGCCCACAGCCAGCAGTAGTGAAGAGAGGAGAGGCGGCACAGGCACCTGCAGCCTGCTCTGTCTTAGGCCTCGTACACACGATAGTATAGCCAGAGGACAACGGTCTGAAGGACCGTTTTCATCGGTCAAAACCGATCATGTGTGGGCCCCATAGGTTATTTAACCTTCGGTTAAAAAATAGGAACTTGCTTTAAAATTGAACTGATGGACGCCTAACCGATAGGTCAAAACCGATCGTTAGTATGCAAAAGCATCGGTTAAAAACCTGCGCATGCTCAGCATCAAGTCGGCGCATGCTTGGAAGCATTGGACTTCGTTTTTTTCAGCACGTCGTTGTGTTTTACGTCACCGCGATCTGGCACGATCGGTTATTTAACCTATGGTCCTTCAGACCGTTGTCCTCTGGCTATCCTATCGTGTGTACAAGGCCTAACATAGCCAGCATCACAGAGGCGGGTGGGGAGTGAGCAGGTGGAACAAACAGCCAGCGGCACTCGACTACACTGACAACAAATATGCAGATCAGAAAAAACATAGAAAAGTCCTTTAATGCCAACCTATTAGGGGGTCACTGTTTTATAAAGTATTGAAGCTTCTAAATCAGTATCTTTTTTTGTGGCAGGTTTAATTTAAGACATGGACTTTCACGCTGACATATAAAAGTGAGTACTCTGTAGTGAATCTGTAAAGCTGCCTGTACCATACAGCAAATATCCTGCACAATTTTATATTGGAATGAGTTATCTAGTTTAAAATCATTGGGAGTCCAGAGACATCCTTGTGTGCAATATACTGTGTTTTATTTCATGTTTATGGACAACATGCTGCTGACATTAGCTCCTCTCCAGAGGGAGCATTAATTCACTACACTCTCTTTGTTTGCTGGGTACTTAGAACAAGCCGATCACATTGATTTATGAAAATATATTAGGTTACCGTGAAGATGTTTTCAGTCAAGATCTCTGTTTGTTGACCTGTTTTAAGCACACAAAGAGGGGTGTACACTTACAGTAGTAGTTCACATTAAAAGGTCCAATAAAAGGACTTTAACCACCAAAGCGGTGGTTCACCCTGTTTAATAACATCCTCTCTATGCAAATGCGCTGCAAATACAATGACTAAACGATTTTTTTTTTTGAGTCCTCCTTACCCGTTTCCAGGTCGTATTTACGACCTGTCAATCAAAATCCCCCGCGGGGAATGGGCGTGTAAGTCCATTCTCCCCCCGTCCTGTCACTCGAATTGTGGCACTCCTCCGTCGACGCGCTGTACTCTAATCGCGCGACATCTCGGCACAACGGGGCGTGAACTTCTTACACCGGCCGTTGTTATGGCAACCATGCAGTGTTGACGGCGACGCTCGCCGTCAACACTGCACATGCGCGGGATCGAGCGGTGAATGCTGGGAGGCCAGCATTCGCCCTCTCCCAGAAGAAGACCCTGTCGGCTTCAGTATGCCCACAGGTAAGATGGAAACGTCCATCGCCTCGGGATCAAATCTGGGCCATCATATCTTAGAATCAGTTACGCATAGATATCCATTAGATCCGACAGGCGTAAGGCTCTTACGCTGTCGGATCTTAAATGCATTTTTTTTTGCCGCTAGGTGTCGCCTCCGCCTCCGTCCCAGTCGAGTATGCAAATTAGCTAGATACGTGAATTCCCGAACATACGCGCGGTCAACGCAGTGAAGTTACGATGTTTACGTTAGGTTTGCGCGGCGTAAAGTTGCCCCTGCTATACGAGAGGCAACCAATGTTAAGTATGCCCGTCGTTCCCGTGTCTAAATTTAAAAATGTTATGGCATTTTTATTAATAATTTATTTTTTACTAGTGATGGCAGCGATCGTGACTGCAACATTATGGCGGACACATCAGACACTTTTGACACATTTTTGGGACCATTGTCATTTTTACAGCGATCGGTGCTATAAAAATGCACTGATACTGTGAAAATGACACTGTCAGTGAAGGTGTTAACCACTAGGTGGCGCTGTATGAGTTAAGTGTGGCCTAGTGTGTGATTCTTACTGTAGGGTGGCCTGGCATGACACGTCACTAATCGTCATTCCTTATGGCAGGGAACAGACGATCACTGCCACTGCCACTGCCACTAGGAAGATCGGAGAAAGGTTTGTTTAAACTTACAGTACCTCTCCCCGTTCTTCAGCTCTGTGATCTGATCACGGGACACCGGCGGCGATCGGGTCCTTGGTTCCGCGGGCCTGGTCACAGAGCCAAGGACCGGGTCGCGAGCGCGCCACCGGGTCGCGAGCGCGCCACCGGCCGCTCTGCCAACGTATATCTTCATGTGGCGTTCCTTAAGCGGTTAATATTTGGGAAAACGTAGACTGATATTTGTGAATTTACCTCATTGTATACCCTGACTAACATTACTGCAGCGCCTTTTCATCCCTATGCAATGTATTGCCTTAAAGCGGAGGTTCATCCTCTATATGAACATGACCTTATTCAGACGTGCTCCATATTTACTAAGACCTTCCACTATCCGCACTTTCTAAAATTATTGATTCAGATGTTAATAGCAGCCACTTCCTGCTATCCCTTCCGCGGGAGTGGGGGTGTCTCCCTTCTCCACAGCGGCCCAGTGTTTCATGGGACAGCATCGCAGTGTCTCCTGGGAGCAGAGTGTGACACTTCCCTCGAGACAATTCCTAACACAACCCGACGAGATATTGCGAGATTTTACTCGTCACATGACTAGGGACATCAGCATTCACCGTATCCTGGAAGTATTTGCTTGTGGGCTTCAGAGTGCCCACAAGCAAGATGGAACCATCCAGGAAAGATTTTTATAAATTATTGTTTTCCGCCGAATGTCCATGCGGATGGCTAGAAATATCAGACATGTGAGTACAAACATAAATATATTAAAAGCGGCAGATGCACATGAAAAAAAAAAAAAAGATTTCCTGCGGAACCCCCGCTTTAACTTGGCCTGTATTATATGCAAAACCTCAATAAATATGTTTACTGGCAAAAAAAGGAACGTGTCTTTAAATTAAAGTTTTGTTATGCTACTGTAAAGTAATACATAGTTGTCAAGTGTGCAAGATCTTTCAAGGACAGTCCTGGTATTTGAGACTTTGTCCTGCAGTGTCCATGTCTCACAGGACCCAGGGCACTCTGAACTGGTACAGAGTGGCAGCAAGGTGCCAGATGCTGGAACGATCTCCACCTGACAAACTACACATTGTAGTATATGTATATAGTCCAGATCCAATGAAGTATCCAATGCAATAATATACACTCTATTGTAACCTATATAGCTATTGCATCTATATATTCATTGTATGTCCCTTTATTAACTAATATACCAGAGTATGTAGGCCTAATGATATAATGCTAGCTATGAAGACAGACACATTTGCTTATAAACAAGTTACATTTATTTCCTTTAAAAATAGGAATCTCATATACTGTACTAACAACAGATATCAATACAGTCTTTAACAATAGTATATAACAATATTGTTAATAATGAAAGATACGTATCCCCTCCTCTAGGTAAGCCTTGCTGGCTGAGCTCCAGCTGGAGAAGGAGTAGGTCTCAGGCTTCCATGAGGCCTTAAGGCCCTGTACACACGATCAGTCCAAACTGATGAAAACGGACTGAAGTTCAGTTTCATCGGTTCACCGATGAAGCATACTGATGGTCTGATGTGCCTACACACCATCAGTTCAAAAACCAATCGAGTCCAACGTGGTGACGTAAAACACAACGACGCGCTGAAAAAAAAAAAAGGAAAATGCTTCCAAGCATGCGTCGACTTGATTCTGAGCATGCCCGGGTTTGGAACCGATGCTTTTGCGTACTAACCATCAGTTTTGACCTGTCGGTCAGGTGTCCATCGGTCCAATTTTTAAGCAAGTTCTCTGTTTTTGGACTGAAGGACAACAGACCGATGTGGCATACACACTGTCGGTTTGGACCGATGAAACTGAACTTCAGTCCGTTTTAATCGGTTTGGACTGATCGTGTGTACGAGGCATAAGTGAGCCATGTGGCTTCAGCATAGGTCTTCAGAAAAAGAGAGAGCGCTCTCTGTTACAAACCCTTTTTTTACAAAACTCAGTCATTCATACTCCCCCCATTGCCAACCCCTTTGCCTTCTGGACCAATCATTTCACAGGCCAATCTTCCTCGGTAGATTGTATTACTGACTGTCCTGCCATACTTGGCCCATGGGGTCAGTTTCCATGCGCCCTGGGCCGTATTTTTCATCAACTTCTTTGATACTTGCTTGTAGCATTGACAAAAATGAGCCAGGCCCCTCTGCTATGCAGATTCTCCCTTGGGCCAAATTCCTCTGTATCATTAAAACCATGGGATTGCAAGTCTCGGCTTGTTGTAAATAGTGTTGCTCACGAATATTCGCATTGCTATATATGCTATATATGTTGGTAACTATGGCAATGACAAATGAAAATAAATTACATTAATTTAGCCAATACATTAATCATATTAAAGTAGATGCACACCCAATGTAATACCATGTAGTTTTCTAAATATGGCATATTCGAATATTCACGAATAACTCGAATTTCGCGGCCAATATTCGCTATTCCGAATATTCATATTTTTTCAATTTTATTTTTAAAACAGATCACATCCTAGTGATCTCCATCGACGTCTAAAAGCATTGCTGGTATGATTAGAGACCCTGGGCCGAGTAGCTAAGCTGAGGCGATCCTTTTATGTTGCCGAATATTCGCAATCGCGAATATTCGATTTCCGAATATTTGCGAATACTTTCTCCGCCCTTCTTTTGCATCAGAGCCAATCAGAGTTCTCCTACCACAGTTGTCATAGGAGAGAGTGGAGTGTTTCTGTGCGTTTTTCCAGTGTATCACATCTTCAAAGAATTTTCCATCTTTTGTCCCGTGTCATCATCATTTGCATTTCACCTCTTTAATGAGAATAATAACTGTTTAACATAAAGACATTTAAGAGATGTCAACGTAAACGGTTTACTTGTATTTTCCAAATCTATGGTTATTCAATATTTATTAAACTAATCAATATACAAATTGATCAAAGTAAACCCTCAAATCTATATAATAATGTATTTATTTTATTAATACCTTGTTAGTTGCAGGGTCCATTACGTAAAACCACACTTTTTCCAAAGGGCAGGTGAAATTGAATGTTTCAAAATTTCGCAATCAATTTCGCATTCGCATTAGCGAAATTTCGCAATCAGTTTCGCATTCGCATTAGCGAAATTTCGCAAAATTTTTTTTTTATAAAATATCACGAATATTCTAATTTATCGAATATTTCACGAATATTCGGCTATATATTCGTGATATATCGCGAAATCGAATATGGCGTATTCCGCTCAACACTAGTTGTAAAAACAGATGTGTAGAAACTTCAGAAATATCATATTAACTCATGTTGTTTTCCAGCACCCAACATGCTAAGGAGTAGGGCAGTAGTGTGTGCATGAGGTAATGAGGTACCACTACCACCAATTAAAGGGATAAGAGGATAAATGATCTGTGCCACAGATGACAGGTGAAAGGGATGGGGGATTCATTTCAGCTGCCGATGACCTCTAATTAAAGTGGGTTTAATTATCACTGACACTACCCACAAAAAAAAGTGAAAGTCAATTACTTCTGCCACTGACCACTAATAAAAGGGGGCATTATTTTACTGCCACTGGTCACCAGTACTGAGGGGTGGTTAATTATCACTGTCACTGACCAATTAAGGGGAGTCTTTAATTATACTGCCACTGACCACCAAGGCTGGGGTGTATTATTGCTTCTATTTACACCAATGTTGGGGGTACCACTATTTCCACTAACACCAGTGATGAGGCTTATTTTTCATCCACGTTTCCTTGGTGTACCCCCAAGGCCCTTTTGTTTCTGAAATATAGCACACAAAGGGGGAAAGGTGCCAATCTACAAACCACACACAGTGCAGAAAACACCTTATTGACCAAGCCTATCTGTTGACCAATCCTACCAGTAGTCAGCATGCACTTTACTATGTGTGCTGCATTTCTGTTCTCATTCTCTTCAAGGTGTCTTTCCTAATTATTCTCATTATATATGTTGGTAACTATGGCAATGACAAATGAAAATAAATTACATTAATTTAGCCAATACATTAATCATATTAAAGTAGATGCACACCCAATGTAATACCATGTAGTTTGCTAAAGCTCTGTGCATCATACATAATTGCAAACAAGGTGTTAGAATACTTAAAGTGCTTGTGAACTCCATTCATGAAATTTGACCTAGGCACATATATCTGTATCTCTCTCCAAAGATCTAAGTGCTGTGTCTTTCTGCTGCTCCATGCCTCTGTAAAAAAAGCAGAGTGACTTCTGACAAGTTCTCTGACACACGAAATAACAGCAGCTGAAAATGTGTGTCGCCAAACTCAGAATTAATAACGAACTCTCAAAAAAGATTGTCCTGGAGAGGGGGACGAGACTGGGGTGACCCCTTGTCACCCCTGCTCTTCGCCCTGGTGATTGAACCTTTGGCTATTGCCATAAGGTCAAGCACAGAGATAACCGGATTTCAGAGGAAGAGGACGGGAGAGGAAAGAATCGCATTATACGCTGATGATATCCTCCTCTTCCTGGGAGATACTGAACAATCATTGGTAAAATCAATGAGTATAGTAGAGGAATTCGGTAGCTTTACAGGCCTAGAGATAAACTGGGAGAAATCTGAGCTACTACCGGTAGATCCAATTGGAGAAGCGGTAGTATCAGGGTTGCCGCAACTGGTGGTAGTGGACACATTGAGATATCTGGGGATATTGGTGACGAAAGACCCTAACCAATATATAAATAAAAATCTAATACCATTACTGGCCAAATTCAAACAAAAAATTAACATCTGGAAACGGTTTCCCCTGTCCGTGGCTGGTAGATGTAGCCTAATTAAAATGATTTGGCAGCCACAACTGTTGTACATAATGCATAATTCTCCAGTTTGGATTTGCAGAAAATGGTTTAATAAAATTTAAACCCTCTTCAGAGAGTTAATATGGAAAGGGGGACAAGCCAGGATTCAAATTTGTACATTGCAGCTCTCGGTAATGGAAGGAGGCCTTGCAATTCCTCATCCTGAGAGTTATTATCTATCGGCACAATTACAACATCTAACGGGATGTGATATCCCGGGAGGGGGCACACCCAATGGGAGAATAATGCTGAATGGAGCAGTACATAACACAGTTATTGAAGTATTAGAGGCAGATACCTTTAGCTATAGGAACCCAATAACAAAAATGGTAATCAAACTATGGAAAATAGTTAAAAAAGTGATGGGATACACTGGGCTTACTGAATACACCCCCCTGTGGAATAATAGCAACATGCAGGAAATCCTCCGGATAGCAAAGGTTGGGGAATAGGAAATAAATGGTATTAAAAGGCTGAAACAACTGTATAAAGGTGACAGATATAGGAAATTCCTGGATTTGAGAGAGGAATTTAATATATTGCAACACTCATTCTTTACTTACCTCCAGGTAGGACATGCCCTTGAAGCTCAATTTAGGACACAAACCCCAGAATAGAAGAAAATGCCGCTCTTCCAAAATTTACTTAAGGCAGGCCCAACTAAGGGCCTCATATCCAAAATATATGGACAAATAAGCAAAAAGGTCAACACAGGGTCTAATCTCCTTAAATTAGGAGAGAGATGGGAAGAGGATATAGGGGAAATAACACAGGAGCAGTAGAGGAGAATCCTAGAGATGGGACCGAAGGTTTCAGTTGGGATGGGAGACTTTCTGCGGGGGTGAAACTGAAACCTTCGGTCCCATCTCTAGGATTCTCCTCTACTGCTCCTGTGTTATTTCCCCTATATCCTCTTCCCATCTCTCTCTTAATTTAATAAATAGAGCTTATTATACACCCAAGCGTCTGTTCAAGTACGGAAGAAGATTAGACGATAAATGTCCTAGATGTCAGGGGTCTGGAGACCTTATACACATGGTGTGACGTTGTCCAAAGTTGTTTCGGTACTGGGAGGATGTGCTTAACACCCTGAGGGATACATTCGGAACATCTGTGGAAATGGAGGCCACACTATGTGTACTGGGGGGGAACGGGAAGAGAATCACAGTTGTAATTTTAAGATGCTTGTTTCAAGTCAGGAGAATGGATCAGGGTAATAAATGAGACGATCTGCAAAGAAAGAGCAGTCTACATAAAAAGGAGTAATCTTAAGGAATTTGAGATGATGTGGAAGGCATGGCTGGAAAAAAGGGGTGTTCCTCCCTAGAGGGTAAGAGGTACAGTAAAATAGAACATGGTTAAGTCATGGTTGTCTTAGTTGCTTGATTAAGCTGGAGAGGGGAGACAATCGGCGAGTGAATTGACTTATGAAACCAAGGGTAAAGAGATTAATGGAGTAGTATATGGGGAGGAATAGAGGGGAGGGAGAAATGAGAAATGGTATATTTATAATACTGGAATTAGGCATAACAACACAGAGACTCCCTGGCCCGGTTGTTTCCTTTCCGTTAGATGTTTTTCCTTTTCTCTTTATTGAGTATGATATACAAGGTGCCCTTACTTTTTGTATATTTACTAGGTGTATGATGTATATAAGGAAAAAATGTTCTTCCCTTTTTAATGAATTGTTAATATTTGAATGAGAAAAAAGAATAAAGAATGAATAATAAAAAAAAAATATGTGTCGGGGAGGGAGCTTAGAGGTAGATAAGCAAAGAGCTTGTCTATTCAGATAACAGCTCTGCATGTTCCTTCCTTCCTCTGCCTATGTGGAGTGGAGTTGTGTGCCTTTCCTCACAGTGTAAGCTCAGACTCCACACCCACTGCTAAATGAGGAAGAACGATTCTGAGAAGATCTGCACTTACCAATGAGTGTAGAAAGAAAAAGACAGCAGATATACAAGTAAAACTTATTTAGGGAGATTTGTTTCATCACTCTGTATCATCTGAGGCTGTTCACTTCACTGGGTTTAGGAGAGGGTTTACAACCACTTTAAGGAAACTGAAACCAAACTTTGTATAATTAATATAAGATGTATTAATAATAAAGAAAACCACCATGCAACACCAGCAAACCGAATAGAAGGCAAAAGTGAAAATATATGTGAACATTGAACTACTGTAAGTGACAGAATCCCTAACCAGCAACCTAACTATAATAACATATAAAACAAAGGGGAGAACACAGATCAGCAGGGTAGGACAAGAGATGCAAGGAACAACAAGGGAGATAGCTCAGGAAGGGAACCAGGACTGGGATCTGAAACAAGGGCAGCTGATAAGATAGCAGGGTACAGGATGTAGATGCGGGAACAGGATTACAATAGGAATCAGAATCAAGACCAGGGGCAGAGTATCAGTAAATAGATATATGGCACAGATGCAAAACACTGAAGTGGAGAGGGAGGTTAGTGCGGTTGAATAGCCAGAAGACATTATTATTTGAATACTAATTACAGTAAAACCTTGGATTGCGAGTAACACGTTTTACAAAAGTTTCGCAATACGAGCTATCTAAAAAAAAAATCCTGACACTCGGAGATGCTTGGAGACACTTGGTTCCTGAGTGTTTCCGATCATCTTTGAGTGCCTCTGAGTATCTCCGAATGTCTCCCACACCCGGCACCTCTGGCCACATGCAATACTGCATACACCGGTGCCCCCGCACCTCTGGCTACATACAGTACATATACCAGCAGTCACTGTGGAATGAAATATCTGAGTTTCCATTAATTCTTATAGGGAAAATCGCTTTGATATAAAAGTGCCTTGGATCACAAGCATGCTTGTGGAACAAATTATGCTCGTAATCCAAGGTACTACTGTACTGGGATTATCTGTTACTGGTAAACACCTGCTGATGGATACTGGAACTACACCCTTCACTTCTCAAAGCCACACATTGCCACCAGCAGGTGATCCAGGTCCTGACACAAGGGAAGAGAGGGATTAGGGCACAGGATAGCCAAATAACCATACACATTTTGTTTGCATGAGAAACAGAGGATCATTAAAGGAGAAGTCCAGCCTGAGCTTTTTAAGCTGGGCTTTTCCTATGGGTCACAGGAGTTTTGCACTCCTGTGACCTGTTTTCAGCAGAGAGTAGTCTGAAGTCTGCTCTCCGCTGACGTCACCAAGATCAGTCCAGGCACCGCATCAACCTGACTTTGGAAATCTGGTCATCAGCTCTCCAGTCATCAGCTCTCCACTCGGGGGGGGGGGGTGAGAGAACCGAGCCATCAACGGTGTTCAGTGGCTTGGTTCTCAGTGCAGAGATGCTGGGGGACAGCTACAGCATAGGTCTAATGCTGTATCCACCTAGGTAAGTATTAATATCCCCCAAAAAACATACTTCTCTTTTAAGCCAGAACAGCTTTCTGTATTCTCTGACAGTAATGCAGTAGCAGCACACAAACATCCTGGATGAGCCACTAGACTTCCTGTGATGTTTAAGCTTGTACCCAGCTTCCTGCAGCTGAAAGTCAACCCTGCTATTCCTATTCATGTTTCAATCTCACTCTTCCCAGAAAATCCTCTGGCGAAACTCCTTCACCAATTTACATGTACTGGATCTACAACTTAATCCACCAGGGAATACCCCTCACTTAGTAGGCTGTCCTTTCTTCAAACACATGGCCTGGGAGGTTAAAAGTAGAGGCACACCCGACACCCCCCAACCCGGCCATATCAGGAGAGTTTCCAGAAGGCTTCCTCAATTATTTATATCCTTCCACATCACACATCGATCACAATAGTTCTATGAGTGATTGGCCAGGGAGATATGCACTACTGGTCAAACGTTTTATTGCAAAAAAAAAATGATTGCAAGTCCAGTAGATCACCTGAAATTGTATGTAGCGCCCTGCTCCCAATGACTGAGGCGCTGTTATAAATTTAGGGGGCATCTGAGCCAATAGTTGGGCTCAGACTTTACTAATTCCATTGAAATTAGCCTCTGTTCTGGCTATGGTTGTGCCTGATAGAAGTTTTCCCCTGTTGCCTGTAGGTGGCGATACCACCTCAGGCCCATGTTGGAACTCAAGCAAACCATGGTGTGTTAAGTGACCCTTCTTGGCAGCAGCCCAGTGGGAGTGGTGCCCCGCTGTGCATGCTGGGAAGGGGTACTTAAGGGGCAGACACCATTTTTCGGGGTCCTTCCCCTCGTGGCTCTCCTGGCGCGAGGCACGTGTGTGTGTGTGTGTGTGTGATTCCAGCCCCGGGACCATGTTGGTCCGAGGCTGTATCTCTGTCAAATAGGCTAAGCTATGCTGGCTGAGGACTATGATTCTAAAGGGATCCTGAGCTGTCCATCCAAGTGGGGAAGCTGCTTAACGAAGGGAACCGGGGGAGGACCTTGCCCTGGAGGAGACAAAGCAAGGCAAGCCGAATGTTCGGGAAAGGCCTGGTGACCTCATTAACTAAAGGGATCCAATACACAATTTGTCTTACGGTCTGCAGGATCAGCTTAAAGCAAAGTTCCACCTAAAAATGGAACTTCCGCTTAATCCACTGCTTCCCCCCTTACATGCCACATTTGGGGGAGGGGGGGGTCAGGAGGAGTGGGACTTCCTGTCCCACTTCCGCCGAGGGGCTGATAAGGCGAATAGCTTAATCACCTTATTGCAGCCCCTCCCTGTAGGCGAGCGCCTGTCCAATCGGACAGCGCCACGCCGCTCGCGCATGCGCAGTGCCGCTCGTGCATGCGCAGTGGGTGCCCGGCCATGAAGCCGAAAGCTGTCACTGCCGGGTGCCCACACTAGGAATGAAGACGCCGGCCGGCGGGGGGGGGGGGGCGAGGAGCGGAGCCCCGGCCGGCGGGTCGCTGGAACCGTGGAGCAGGTAAGTGTCTGTTTATTAAAAGCCAGCAGCTACACTTTTTGTAGCTGCTGACTTTTAATAAACGTAAAAAAAGGCTGGAACACCCCTTTAAAGGCTCTTTTGCTGTAAGACAGGAAGTTCAGGACTAAAATTCTGTGGCAGAAGATTCCCTGACTATCCATCTTGTGCTCTCTGACGGTCTGGTGGCATGCATCATTCCAGCTGCTAGACCCATGTGAAAGGGGTCTATCCGGGTGAGCAATACCCACTCAGGAGTGAGTGGTGAATACTGGAACTTAGATATTTTTTGTGCATTCTGTACCGCGTACCTGAACCTTCCCTTCTCTCTATATTCTCTACTTCCTTCACAATTTTTATGCAGCAAAAATAAAACCTAACAGTTGAAGGTTTTACATCTTGTGTGAACATTGCAATTTCTACAGACTTTCTTCCCTGGACAACAAACTTAGAGGTAACGTGCAAAACCCAAATCTAAACCAGCAGCTCCTACGGGGGTAGTGCTACAGGTAAGAGATAGATGAAAGAAAACATTTTAGGGTAACAAAAACTGAAAAACAACATACATTTTAGATTTGTACAAAAATGCCCTTTCAGAAAAGAAGTATTGGGTTAACAACTCACAGTTCTTCTGCAGCAAATTAAGGCAAGCCTTGAAGGTTAATGCTAACAATTCCAAGAGGCATTCCAATGTTTGTAGATTACTTACAAGCTCTCTGTCTATATAAAAGCAGTGTTGAAACAGACCCTACACCCCTATAAGCAATATTTGAACAGCATTGTACTGCAGGAAGTAGTATATTGCTCTCAAAATGGTGAGAGAAAAGCAATTAACAAAGTGAGATGGACAGACCATTAACAATTCTTAAAAGTGTAGCACAGTTTCCTACACCATCAAAAGACACTTGGAAACTTGAGGAAACTCTGTCCCAGGAGGAGGTCTGGCAGACCCAAAGTCACAACAGAATCAGAAGACAAGTTTCAGCTTCAAGCACAGCTTAACACTGATATAAGTAAGCAAGTCTGAGTTTCAATTGTGAAGAGAAAACTTTATGCTGCAGGTTTGACAGGTTGAGTGGCTGTGAGAAAGCAATTGCTAAGATGGCAAAAGAAGAAATAGGCTTGTCTGGGCCATGAAGCACCACCATTGGACTACTGAGGGCTTGAGATCTTCAATTTATCATACAGGATTTTTGTTTGATGTTGATTGGTGAGTAACACAAAGAGGTTTATTTGCTAAAGCTAGAGAGTGCAAAATTAGTCACGTTTCTGCAAATGTAGCGCATTTGATAGAATGTGGGAAATATAGCAATATATAAATAACCACATGTATAAATTGGATAATATACATATGCTCTGGTCCAATGCTTCGTTTGTCACATACTGTTACCTTACCTTTTTTTTTGTGGCATTGCTTTCTTTATTATTTCTGTACTTTGTGAAAATTTCAATAAAAACCTCTATATTGAAAAAATAAATAAAA
This sequence comes from Rana temporaria, assembly GCF_905171775.1. Lineage (NCBI taxonomy): Eukaryota > Metazoa > Chordata > Amphibia > Anura > Ranidae > Rana > Rana temporaria. Next base: position 131,726,603 of record NC_053492.1, on the reverse strand, counting down.
ATAAGCTCCGAGTACAATCCTCCCATGAGAGACCAGGGGTCAGATGTATGAACCCATCAGGAGAGGAACAACATGGCCCAAGTTTGGAATATGGATCTCCCACAAGAGACATGGAGACCTCAGGAGGGGAGCTACCTGGCCAAGCTATCTTAATGGTACACAGTCACCAGGATATTGTTGTAGAGTAGTACTCCCAAAGCCAGGGGAGCAGATGTGCCCATTCAGCTTCTTCCAGGTGCCTTCCATTGATGCTCATTGGACTTGATCCTTAGTTGAAGTCTCAGAAAATTTCAAGTGTAGGCCCCCCGGCTCTGCCACAGCTAGAAATACATTTGTGGTTATAAAGCTCACAGACTATGTAAGTGCATCTCACCTCCCCAGGGATTAACTGCAGCATCATAAATATTCATGCTTACCATTTGCCTTGGTCCACTCCCTATGTTCAAGAACTTTCCAGACGGTAGGGGAAATCAAACAAACCTGCACTCCATGAAAACCAGAACAGCCAAAATCACTGCTCCACAGATAACAGAGGAGTCAAAAAGGACGAAATTGCATAACAACCCAGCAACCTAACTAATGAATATTATTTTCTCTTGTAATATACATCTGTAGTCCAGTCTTAGCCTAAAAACAATCGATTGTCCATTAACCTGGAAATAGAAGGAAAAAAGTATTTCAGGAAATTATTTGTGGAATCTGATTCTGTTTGTTGTGTTATTCCCCAGGAGCAAACTTCCAAAATGGAAAATAAGCTAGGATAAGTATGCATATCAGAATAGTCAGATAAAAGTCAGAAGTCCTGATCTGCATATTTTTTTCAGATCAGTGACTTAATAAATTGAGGTTAGAGGACCAACATAGCAGCCAAGCAACAGGAATTTTAATAATGAAAGGTCAACAATGATATCCTCCATTTTTTTCTTATGTCCACTTTCTTTTTACAAGTAGAAGTACACCAAACCATTTAGAAGCACTTCTGAGAGCATACTTACCATTACTCAGAAACTGTGTTCTGCTCCTTGTCAATACTGACTGCAGGAAAGAAAATGCTTATTCAGTGTGTTCCTATGAAGACTAAACCACTCTTAAGCCCTTTTAACATTTTATTGGAAAAAAATAAATAATTACAGTGTGCCCTGGCAGACGCTACATTGTTCATAGTGGGATCTATGGGGATGAGTGCATTGTTTACTGCGTGCTGCTCTATTTCGTTGTAAGTGCAATTTTTCCCATAAACATACAATAAATACAAAAAGGAAGACAATTACTGCCCTTGGGGGAAATGTTTATACCAATGAAATGATTAGCACTGTTCAATGACATAAATCACTTTGCACCGCCATTGAAAATGTGACCTAATGTAATAGCTGCATCAATGCTACATAAAGGTAAAAGAAAGAATTGCAGCTAAACCTGATGTTGTTAAAAAATGATTATTCTCTATAGGATAAGGAAAACACACATAAAATGATTTTTAGAATTTTATAACAGCTAAAAAGACAAGGAAAAAAAAGTTAATAGCCCATTTTGCTAAAGTGACTTTTATTGCTAAATGGATTAGTACAAAAAAGTATTTTATGTTATAAAAGTGGCTAGATTTGCACTACTGCCTCTAGGAACAAATTCCTATCTTAAAGGGGTTGTAAAGGAAACATGTTTTTCCCTAAATAGCTTCCTTTACCTTAGTGCAGTCCTCCTTCACTTACCTCATCCTTCGATTTTGCTTTTAAATGTCCTTATTTCTTCTGAGAAATCCTCACTTCCTGTTCTTCTGTCTGTAACTCCACACAGTAATGCAAGGCTTTCTCCCTGGTGTGAAGAAAGCCTCTTGAGGGGGGAGGGGGCAAGCAGGCAAGTCAGGACACTCTCTACTTTGCAGATAGAGAAAGGAGCTGTGTGTTAGTGGGCGTCCCGACACTCCTGCGTGCCCCCTCCCCCTCAAGAGGCTTTCTTCACACCAGGGAGAAAGTGTTGCATTACTGTGTGTAGTTACATACAGAAGAACAGGAAGTGAGGATTTCTCAGAAGAAATAAGGACATTTAAAAGCAAAATTGTAGGATGAGGTAAGTGAAGGAGGACTGCACTAAGGTAAAGGAAGCTATTTAGGGAAATACATGTTTACCTTTACAACCCCTTTAACCACTTCCCTACCGGCCCATAGTAAAATGACGTCCACAAAGAACTTCTGCCGTTCAGAGTGGACGTCATATGACGTCCTGGGCTTTCCGGGTGGATATCTGAATGATGCCTGCAGCTAAGAGGCATCATTCAGATATCCTTCTAAACTGCCGGCGATTCTGCACAACGTAAGAACGATCATAGCGGCGGTTCCGCCGCTAGATCGTTCTTACAGGCGGCGGGAGGGGACATCCCCCCCCTCCCGCCGCCATCCGGTGCTTCTCCGGGCTCTCCCGTGCCATCGGGGGCCCGGAGAACGAATCGTCCGGCGCTCGCAGGAAGCATAGAGATGACTGGTGACCAGATGGTCACCAGTCATCTCTATGACCGTCGGAGGACCCGGGCGCGATGTGATGACGTCACGCCCGGGTCCCGTAAGTAAACAAAGCCGCGATTGCGGCTGCTAAGCAACCACAAGCATGAGATCGGTGAATTTTTTTTCACCGATTTCATGCTTTCCAGCCTGGAGGAGAGATGTGGGGTCTTACTGACCCCGCATCTCTCCATAAAGAGTACCTGTCACACACATTCCTATTACAAGGGATGTTTACATTCCTTGTAATAGGAATAAAAGTGATAAAAAAAAAAAAAAAATAAAAAAAAAAGTGTAAAAAAGAAATAAATATATATAAAAAAAAAAAGAAATAAAAATTTATTTTTTTAACGCCCCTGTCCCCGGTAGCTTGCGCGCAGAAGCGAACGCACACGCAAGTCCCGCCGACATATGTAAACGCCGTTTAAACCACATATGTGAGGTATCGCCGCGTGCGTTAGAGTGCCAGCAACAATTCTAGCACTAGATCTCCTCTGTAAATCTAAACTGGTAACCTGTAAAAAATTTCAAATCGTTGCCTATGGAGATTTTTAAGTACCGAAGTTTGGCGCCATTCCATGAGTGTGCGCAATTTTAAAGCGTGACATGTTAGGTATCTATTTACTCGGTGTAACATCATATTTCATATTTTACAAAAAAATTGGGCTAACTTTACTGTTTTTAAATTTTTTTAATTCATGAAACAATTTTTTTCCCAAAAAAAGGCGTTTGAAAAATTATTGCGCAAATACCGTGCAAGATAAAAGGTTTCAATGACCGTCGTTTTATTCCCTAGGGTGTCTGCTAAAAAAAACATATATAATGTTTGGGGGTTCTGCGTAATTTTCTAGCAAAAAAATTATGATTTGTACATGTAGGAGAGAAGTGCCAGAATAGGCCCGGTATGGATGGGTGTATAACTGCCCGGTATGGAAGAGGTTAAGTGCTCTCACATTTATTAGGTACAGTGCATTTAAACATAATGGGTGTTCTTTACGAAAGGCAAATCCACTCTGCACTACAGTACAAGTGCACTGCAAGTGCACTTGGAAGTGCAGCCGCTGTAAATATGAGGGGTAGATCTGAAATGAGGGGAAGCTCAGCTGATTTTATCATCCTATCATGTGCAAGCTAAAATTATGTTTTTTTTTTCCTTGCATGTCTCCCTCGGATCTACAGCGACTGCACTTCCAAGTGCACTTGCAGTACAGTGTTTTTTCCTTTAGTAAATAACCCCCAATATGTTATTTTTTTTGTTTGTCCTGCTATGATGCAGAAGAGTAATGCCGCGTACACACGATCATTTTTCGGCATGAAAAAAAAGGGAACATTTATTATCAATACTTACCGTAATTTTCCTTTCCTGATGGACTCCATGGCAGCCTACGTGTGGGTTAATCCCGCCTCCTCTCCAATGCTATAGGACCCCATACCCATAAAAGTCAGCTCACCTATCAGTACTGTGTTCCGTAACTAGCCGACTCTTGGACCCCTTATTAACCTTTAGGGTGGGAACTCCGTCTGCCATGGAGTCCATCAGGAAAGGAAAATTACGGTAAGTATTGATAATAAATTTTCCCTTTTCCTGACTGACTCCATGGCAGCCTACGTGTGGGAAATAACTAGCCAAACCACACGGGTGGGTATGATGAACAGAAGAAAAAAAAATTCAATTCGACCCGTCAACCAACAGGATTTACAAATACAAAATCACAGAAGATAGCGAAGCAGGCTCACTACAAAAGTGACATAAGGTCTTAATGGAGGCCATAGGGCCGTTTCACAGATAACATCTGGAGCAATGTGCTGGACTGCTGCCCATTAAACCACCATACTCCTGGTGGAAAGTGCCTTCACTGGCTCCGGAGGAGCCAAGCCCTCGACTCTACAAGCTTGTTGGATGGACTGAACGATTCAGGCCGCAATAATTCTTGACAGAGGCTCAGCCTCCCTAAATACCTAATTCATGCCCATTTCCTTAGAGCTCATGAGAATGAAAAACAGACTTAAAGCGCACCCAAACCGGACAGGGGTGCAGAACTGACCCTCGAGGAAAAAAGAATCCAGCCTGAGAGGATGAGGCACCTGATCCCAAAAGCTGAGCTAGCTCAGGAGGGAAAATAAAATCAAAGCTTGTGCGGCCAATAAGGAGCTACTACCATCACTTAGATCGCTTCCGCATGAGGTCTTTTTAGGAACGTGAGGATGAATGCGAGTGGTCAGAAGGCGTATGCCCTCCTGGAACCCAATCGATTTGTCAGGACATCCATACCGGAGGCCTTAACTGCACGGCCCTGAGTGAAATCCCTCTTAAGCTTGAAGTTGCCAGTGAAGAGAATAGATCCACTTCGGAATTGACTTCCCAGGAACAGGATCCACTTGAATGTCTGCACATGAATAGACCACTTGTTGGTGTTTAACCGAATACGCGTCAGGAAGTCCGCTTGGACAATCTGGGCTCCGGGGATGCAAGCCGCTGAAATGCTGGACAGGTTCTTCTGGTCCCAAGACAGAATGGGCTTGACTTCCCTCCGAGTGCTCCCTCAAATTCTTCATATAGGAGATCGCCGTGGTGTCGACCATTCTTAATGAAACTGACTCCCCCTTATGGAGATGGGAGAAGGACTGAAGGGCACCCTAAGCTGCCTGAGGCTCCAGAACGATCTAGCCCAGGATGAGAAGAAGCATAGCCAATTTGTCTTGGAGCAGGATCCAATCTGCAGAGGGCTCTCAAACCCGAACTGCTGGTATAAGTCGTGACCATGACCCATGAGATGGGGCAATTACGCCGGTTTAGAACTGAAGCCACCAGAAGAGGTTGTCCCTCATCCTCGATACGTTAAATAGGTTGACTGTTGCCCCTTGGTTTCCGTTTCTGTTGACAACCTAGCTGGAAAGAAGGGCGTACGTCTGCAGGGACCACTTGACCATAGGGATCGTGGAGCCCATTGGGCCGATAATCTTTGATACCATGAGGTCTTCAGCCATGAAGAGAAATTAAATTCTCCTCTGGAAAAAACAAGATCTTCCCTACTGGGAGAGGGATGGTGCCTTCCACTATAGAAATAACAAAGCTGGGCTCCAAAGTACAGCGGGCGCTGGACTAGTTCTGGGTGGCTCTTTCACTGATCTAGGAGCCATCCACAGCTGGCCAAGGTGGAGACTACCTTCTCCCTGTGAACCAGCAGCTACCCTTTGTCTTGGGACAGCAACAGGAGGTTGAAGTAGTGAAAGGACGTACGTTCTGATGAGAGCCACTATGGCCAGATGAATTCTAGAGAAGACTTGGGTGGGGTTGACAGCCCAAAAGGAAGGAAGATGAAATGTAGATGTTATCGTAGGTAAGTATTTTAAGTCGATTAAGAAAAGCCAGACGGAGTCTACATTTGACCCTTCATACTACATACTGTATACTTGTTTAGGTAAGCTAAGACTGTCACTGGTCGCCATAAACCTTTTCTCTTGTGCTACGAGAGAGGGGGGGGGTATACCCCCATGGGAATTTCCATCCCTTGGGACATGTACCGCTGCTCCCTGCGACTTCAACGATTTAAGTCCACACAGATGTGCCAGAAGTTCCAGCCAGGCCTTTAAGGGTGAGCTTCTCCCGAGCGTTCAGAACCTTCCATACTAGAAACTCTTCCGATCAAACAGACGCCTAACCTTGGGGAAGACGTAACTATAAGGCCCACTAGCCGTGACCGAGGCTTGAGTATGGAGACATATGTTCTCTGTCCAGGTTTCCAAAGCCTTAACCATAGCTGTTAGCACCAGGTCAGGTCAACAGCCATCCCATAGATTTTTTTGGGTCTTGGCTTATTCTTCTCTCCAGCCCGTCCTGAAGGACGCAGGATCTTCTAAAAGAATGGTAACCCATTTAGCCAACCGTATTAATGCTGCAACTATGGGGGGAATGTTCCCAGAGACTTCACTTCTTCTGTCATGAAGGGGTATTCTCTGGAATTTTTTTTTTGATGAAGCAGTTTTCATGTCCACCATAGTCCACTCCGATGATATCCTTTAACTCCGTAAGGAGCAAAAGAAGAGAGAAAAAGCGTTCTTCCCCCAGAATCTTAAAGAACCTTTTCGCTTAGCCGGGGGTGGAAGGGTCCACCCACCTAAGGGTCTCCTTAACCATCCTGACTAGTGGGGGAGCCAAAGAGCCATCAAAGCCGCTGACACTTTACATCACCTTCCAGCTCGCTGACCGAAGAATCTGGAGAAGCAGCAAAGGGCTGTAAGGATCAAATCCTTTGGGCCGCATCAGCCAAGGAGCCATGTAGAATGGTGGACTGGCTTCATAGTTTCCAGTCTCTATTTCCCTCAACCGCCTGGGCATCACATTGGTCACATAAGGACTTGCCCTCCGGGACTCGTGTCCCATATCCCCAGCAGGCTCTGCGTTCAGAGCGGCTGTCACGGCAGTGGGTAAGGTGAATGGAGGAGGAATGGAGCGTCTCCTCTAGTTGGAGGAGGAAAGCAACGTCTCCTCTAGTTGGAGGAGGAATGCAACGTCTCCTCTAGTTAGAGGAGGAATGCAACGTCTCCTCTAGTTGGAGGAGGAATGCAACGTCTCCTCTAGTTGGAGGAGGATTGCAACGTCTCCTCTAGTTGGAGGAGGAATGCAACGTCTCCTCTAGTTGGAGGAGGAATGCAACGTCTCCTCTAGTTGGAGGAGGATTGCAACGTCTCCTCTAGTTGGAGGAGGAATGCAACGTCTCCTCTAGTTGGAGGAGGAATGCAACGTCTCCTATAGTTGGAGGAGGAATGCCACGTCTCCTCTAGTTGGAGGAGGAATGCCACGTCTTCTTCCAGTTGCAGGAGGAATGCTACGTCTCCTTCCAGTTGCAGGAGGAATGCTGCGTCTCCTAGATGTAGGAGGAATGCTGCATCTCCTAGATGTAGGAGGAATGCAACCTCTCCTAGTTGCAGGAGGAATGCGACCTCTCCTAGTTGCAGGAGGAATGCGACCTCTCCTAGTTGCAGGAGGAATGCGACCTCTCCTCTCGTCGGAGGAGGAATGTGACCTCTTCTCTCATTGGAGGAGGAATGCAATGTCTCCTCTCATTGGAGGAGGCATGCAATGTCTCCTCTAGTTGCAGGAGGAATGAAACATCTCCTCTAGTTGCAGGAGGAATGAAACGTCTCCTCTAGTTGCAGGAGGAATGCGACTTCTCCAGTTGCAGGAGGAATGCGACTTCTCCAGTTGCAGGAGGAATGCGACTTCTCCAGTTGCAGGAGGAATGCGACTTCACCTCCAGTTGCAGGAGGAATGCGACTTCACCTCCAGTTGCAGGAGGAATGCGACTTCTCCAGTTGCAGGAGGAATGCGACTTCACCTCCAGTTGCAGGAGGAATGCGACTTCACCTCCAGTTGCAGGAGGAATGCGACTTCTCTTCTGTCTAGACGGCGAATCTCGTCTAGATCTAGACAGTAAATGGAGAAAGTTGTGGTCTGGCAAGGTCTCAGACATCCTGGACCACAAATTGCTGGTCCGATCTTTTGAAAGAGCTGCAAAAGAAAGATTGGGGGGTGGGGACACCAAACGCAATCTCCAACCCTTGAGAATGCAGCCTCAGCCCCCTCCCCTTGCCTGCACCTACCCAGTGCACAAGGGCTGGCTGCAAAAAGGCAGTGACCTGTCCATAGCCTCTGGACAGGACGTCAGCAAAAAATACATACAGTCTGCGGATGACCCATAAATGCTACCCCAACCAGGGAAGCCAACCAGAAGAAAAAACATCTATTTATTATTATTTTTTGTTTTTATATTATCAAAAATATACATATACTTTTTTTTAACATATAGTGCATCCTGGTGCAGACTCAGCTTGGGGGAAGCCACCGCTCACTGTCTGAGAAAAATTGACCCACGTGGGTACCTACCGGAGCATGATGGGACGGTGAGGCCTATATAAATCGGATGCAAGGCGCGCTTCCATCATTGCAGCGAGAAGAGGCGTCGGGTCAACATCGGAAGAAGGGAGAAGAAGAGAAGAGAAGAAGATGACGTCACAGAAGACCGTGCTGGCTGCCTGCTAGTAATTGAGCTAACACACGAAGATAGCAGGCAGCCAGCGCTGAAGGAGAAGGCACCGGACAGCTGGAGAAGAACCGGGGTGCGCCGAGTCAACAGCGGAGAGCGGCGAAGATAGAAGAAGACCCCCGGAGAGCGGAGAAGACCCCCCCGCAGAGCGGAAGAAGAAGCCCCCCTGGAGAGCGGAGAAGACCCCCCCGGAGAGCGGAAGAAGAAGCCCCCCCTGGTATTAGAGCTAAAGAAGACAGGGGGGGCCTCCGGAGCAGACTAATAAATGATTTTAAAAACCCTTGTGTCGTGTGTTTAATAACTATCACTTTGCCTCCAGGTGAATGGGTAGGGGTACGATGTACCCCATATCCATTCACTTAGGGTGGGGGGCCGGTATCTGGGGGCCCCCTTATTTGAGGGGACTCCCAGATTCCGATAAGCCCCCGCCCGCAGACCCCGACAACCAACGGCCAGGGTTGTCGGGAAGAGGTCCTGTCCTCATCAACATGGGGACAGGGTGCTCTGGGGTGGGGGGGGTAGGGGGCCCGCAGTGCGCCCCCCTGCCCCAGAGCACCCAACCCCCCCATGTTGAGGGCATGCGGCCTGGTAGGGCTCAGGAGGGGGGGCGCTCGCTCGTCCCCACTCCCATTCCTGGCCGGCCAGGTAGCGTGCTTTGGATACGGGTCTGGTATGGATTGTAGGGGGACCCCCTACGTCGATTTTTCTGCGTAGGGGGGGTCTCCTTACAACCCATACCAGACCTAAGGGCCTGGTATGCTCCTGGGGGGGGAACCCATGCCGTTTTTTTCTTTGAAAATTGGCATGGAGTTCTCCCTCAGGAATGCATGCCGAGCGACGCTGTCAATTCGGCGTAACGTAACTTTGCGCATGCGCAGTACGGCCGGCGCGGGGGCGCGCCTCATTTAAATGGGAATCGCCCCCTGATGAAGAGGAACGCCTTACGCCGGCCAGATTTAAGTTACACAGCCTGAAATTTCTAGGTAAGTGCTTTGTGGATCGGGCACTTAGGTAGAAATTTTAAGGCAGTGTAACTTAAAAGGGATTTTTTAAGTTGCGCCGGCTTTTTGTGGATATGCCCCTAAATGTGCATTAATGCAAGTTTTTTTCATTAGTGAGCCAATAAATGAATTCCAGAAAGTGTTAACCCCTTCCCTGCCAGTCACATCGATGCATTTTTATAGCAGGGATCGCTGTATAAATATGAATGGTCCCAAAAATGTGTCAAAAGTGTCCGATGCGTCCGCCGCAATATCACAGTCATGATAAAAATCCCTGATCGCCACCATTACTAGTAAAAAATAAATAAATAATAAAAATGCTATAAATATATCCCCTATTTTGTAGACCGTATAACTTTTACGCAAACCAATCAATATACGCTTATTGCGATTTTTTTTACCAAAAATATGTAGAAGAATATGTATCGGCCTAAACTGAGGATTTTTTTTTTTTTTAATGGATATTTATTATAGCAAAAAGTAAAAAATATTGTGTTTTTTTTTTTTCAAACTTGTCCCTCTTCTTTTGTTTACAGCAGAAGAAAAAAAAACTCAGAGGTAATCAAATACCACCAAAAGAAATCTCTATTTGTGGGGGAAAAAAGATAAACTTTTCATTTGGGTACAGTGTTGCATGACCGTGCAATTGTCATTCAAAGTATGACAGCGCTGAAAGCTGTAAATTGGTCTGGGCAGGAAGGGGTTGAAAGTGCCCTGTAGGCAAGTGGTTAAAGCCCAGAGCAACAGGTAGTTTTAAATGTTGCAATGTAATTGGTTAACCCCCCTGGCGGTATTCCCGAGTCTGACTCGGGGTTAGATTATCATGCTGCGATCGGTAACCCCGAGTCAGACTCGGGCTCGCCTCGCTGGATCCACAGGGAGTGTTTACTTACCTTGTCCCTGGATCCAGCGATGCCACCGAGCTGTGTGAGCGAGCGGGACCTCGCTCGATTCACACAGCGTCCTCCTGTGCCGCCGATCTCCGTTCCCTGCGACGTTACGACGCACGGGAGCGGAGAACGGCGCCAAATTCAAAAACATAAACAAACACAATACATACAGAATACTGTAATCTTATAGATTACAGTACTGTATGTAAAAAATACACACCCCCTTTGTCCCTAGTGGTCTGCCCAGTGCCCTACATGTTCTTTTATATAATAAAAACTTTTCTTTCTGCCTGCAAACTGTAGATTGTCCATAGCAACCAAAAGTGTCTTTTTATGTCAAAAATGGTTTTAGAGCAGCTAGAAAACAGCGATAATAAATTATAATCACTTGCAGAATTGTGCGATAGCGATTTGTGGGGAAATTCGTCATAAAAAAATAAAAATAATGACAGCAACAATTCTGCAACTGAGCAAATTTCAGTGATTTTGAGTTGATTACATTATTGAATAATTTTTATTATAATTATATTATTATTTGTTATAATTATTTATAATTATTTATTATATTATAATTTATAATTTTGTTTTTTAAAAAATGTCATACCCGGGATGCCTATTAGTCTCTTGTTTGGTCAGATTTAAGTGAGTTATTCCTAAAAATTACAGGCCTACAGTACAAATCACCAAATTTCCTTGCAAATAATGGTACCGCTTTCAGCACCTTTTTCTGAAAGAATCATACCGCCAGGGAGGTTAATGAGGTCACATGGTCACAACTGTCAGGGCACGAGCTAACAGAAGTTATATAAATTTAAAAGATCTGCGTCACAGTTTTCAGTCGGCGCTCAACAGGAGAAGAAGAAGAAGCCCCCCCCCCCCCCCCTTGTCGCAGTCCTTTTTGTGTGGCATCCGTCCCTTTCTGTAAATGAAAAGGGACAGTTTTTTGGTTAAAATTGTTATAACTCAAGCTGTAATGGTTGAGTTATCATTTATGTATTTAATATGTGTGTAAATGATATAATAATTTTTGGTTTGGTGTGAAAGTATTTGGTAATAAAACATCAAATGTGTGTGTTATGAAATTGGATTAAAATATAATAATTTATTGCCAATAATAAAGGTCTGCGGCCAATTTCAATCCAATTTCAATCTAATGTTTTTTATTATCATTAATTATATTATAGAAGGGTATTATATGGATTAAATACTGTCTACGATCCCATAGTGATGCAGTGTAATGTTGCTTATTTATTGTCCATTGAGCACTCATGTCACACCCCTCATGGCCTCAATATTGAGGTCGATGTGAACTGTTTTATTGATAATTCATAAATCATTCTGTGATTCATTTTTTTATCTAATTTGATGCTAGTATGGTCTCTCCTTATGCATTTTTAATATCAACGTTAGATGTGTAATCATTATAGTTATGCATTCACATTGATACTATATAACGTTGCTAATATTCACAATATTTGTGATATTTAGTGTTCATAATATTTTTAATCAACAGAGGTGGCTTGAATTGGTTATAATGATATTCTGCCTGTAAAAAACTGTTAACTCAAGATGGGTTCCACTCAGGCGCACATCCAAGTTTTTGAAAAGCCCCCTTTTTTTTTCCTTCCAAGTCCCTGGTTATGATCATTCATTCCAGCATTCGTATGGGTTAATTTATAGCCGTAAGCGATGGTTATATATGGTGTTGTGTATTCACTCCACTTCCAGCAACATTGCGGCTGTTGGTATTATCCCTGCATTTTGTGCCAGTTAATATTGTGCACTGTTCTGTTTACAGTACCTGTCACCGAGAATGTGTTTTTAGCACAACAGCATTGCGCTGATTCTCGGCGACAGGGTGCCGACATCTCGCACTCGCTGGAATAGTAAAAGCACATTCCAGCGAGCGCGTCATAGAAGCGACGGGGATCCGACTTGGATTCCCGCCAATTCTACACGTGGGCGGCGTTTGGTGTGAATCCTGAGGGGGAACTCCCCGCCGGATTTTAAATAAAAATCCGGCATGGGTTCCCCCCTCAGGAGCATACCGGGCCCTTAGGTCTGGTATGGGTTGTAAGGAGACCCCCCCCTATAAAAGTGCCCCCCCCGGCGGGCTTCCTCCGACGTCTTCGGCGGGGGGGTGAGTGCCGCTCTTCTTCGCCGCCGTCTGGTTCTCTTCCACCGCCGGGGGGGTCGCTTTTATAAAATCGCCCACCCCCCGGGGGGCTTCCTCCGACGTCTTCGGCGGGGGGTGGTGTGCTTCTGTCTTCTTCTTGCTTCTTCTTGCTTCTTCTTCTGTCGCCTTCTGCTGTCTTCGTTTCTTCTTTCCTTTAGGTGTTAACACGTCGCTTCCTCCTGCTCACACCGACTTATATAGGCCACCTACGACGTCACAGTCCCATCATGCTCCGGTACCTACCCACGTGATACCTACCCATGTGGGTAGGTACCGGAGCATGATGGTACTGTGAGGCCTATATAAGTCGGATGCAAGCCGCGCACCTGTCATTGCAGCGAGAAGAAGGTCAGGTCAACATCGGAAGAAGAGAAGTGAAGAAGATGACGTCACAGAAGAGCGTGCTGGCCACCTGCTAGTAACTGAGCTAACACACGAAGATAGCGGCGGCCAGCGCTGAAGGAGAAGGCACCGGACATCGGGAGAAGAACCGGGGTGCGCCGAGTCAACAGCGGAGAGCGCCGGAGAGCGGAGAAGACCCCCGAGAACGGAGAAGACCCCCCGGAGAGCAGAAGACCCCCCCGGAGAGCGGAAGAAGAAGCCCCCCCCTGCTAAAAGAGCTAAAGAAGACAGGGGGACCTCCGGAGCAGACTAATAAATTATTTTAAAAACCCTGTGTCGTGTTTTTATTAACTTTAACACTTTGCCTCCAGGTGAATGGGTAGGGGTACGATGTACCCCATATCCATTCACTTAGAGTGGGGGGCCAGTATCTGGGGGGCCCCTTATTTGAGGGGGCTCCCAGATTCCGATAAGCCCCCCGCCCGCAGACCCCGACAACCAATGGCCAGGGTTGTTGGGAAGAGGCCCTGTCCTTATCAACATGGGGACAGGGTGCTCTGGGGTGGGGGGGGCGCAGTGCGCCCCCCTGCCCCAGAGCACTCAACCCCCCCATGTTGAGGGCATGCAGCCTGGTACGACTCAGGAGGGGGGGCGCTCGCTCGTCCCCACTCCTTTCCTGGCCGGCCGGGTAGCGTGCTTTGGATACGGGTCTGGTATGGATTGTAGGGGGACCCCCTACAATGGTTTTTCGGCGTAGGGGGGGTCTCCATACAACCCATACCAGACCTAAGGACCTGGTATGCTCCTGGGGGGGAACCCATGTCGGTTTGTTATTTAAAAATTGGCGTGGATTCTCCCTCTCAGGAATGCATACCAAAAGTCGGATCTCCCATCGCTTCTATGACGGCTTTGTCTCCATCGCGGCCAGCTCGGCGATGGCTCCCGCGATGGGGCTCGTAGGTGGTCAATCTCGCCGAGAAAGGGAGCGAGATTGATACAATATCGCGGTCACCCACTGTATATTGGTTGCTGTTAGTTCGGCACTGAGTAATGGTAACATTAGTATATAATTTTTGTCTGTTTTGCTTGCCCTTACTCCGCATGGAGATAGTGCATATGTTCCTATTAAAGTTGTCTGGCTTTTTCAGAAGTCAAGATGGCGGATGTGCGGCTGCTCTGGATCCATCTCGAGGCCAGCCCCTTATGCGGTGACTCGGAGCATCTCCTCATCCCGTGATCAAGTCCCTTTTGTGACGAAACGTCGGGAGGCGGCGCTCTGACGTCACCGCATTTACGTGTGAGGACCCGGAAGACACGGGCACGCGCTCCTACAGGCCGGCTGTTATTTTATGCTGTTTTATTACGAGATTGCTGTAAGTGTACAATCAGTTTTATCAATTAAAATCCCAAACGTTTTTACACTATGAGTTCTCCCTGATTCCTTTGCATATTCCGGAGTATCTTTACCTGGTGACCATTGGGATATTGATTAATCACCTATGCTGATTATACTGGATGGAGGCTTGAATACATTCCAGCTGTAGATAGTGGATGTCTTTACATTTATGCTGTTTTTGATCTTGTTGAGATCATAGACTCTGGTAAGGGTCAGTGTTACTTGTTGGTGGAGGTCTTCTGTTCGACATCAATCACAATGCATGTAGATTTGTTTCACACTTGGGACTCACTATTTCCTGTTGTGCCTATTAACGAACTGTGTTTATTTTTCACTTTTTTTTCAATTATTATACTTTTGTGTTTAGTCTGGACAGTCTTTACACGCTGAATAGATATTTCCTTTAGTATTGTGTCCACGTCACATAGTGGGCAATAAGCAATTTTTTTTTTGTATTATTTAGCGCGACTCCTTTCTTTTTTATCTGTATGTTTGATGTTGTATGACATTTTTGAGACGCAGCTTCCTTTTTATTTTCACATATGGTATGCGCAATATTTTTTCCTGTTTTAGTCATGTCAAACAATGGTATACAGTATTTTGCTGTTTGCCTTGAGCTAAACATAGGAATACATCATATCCCTTGTGTTACAATGGCACAATTAGCCATTAACCAGTTCCCGACCCCCGCATGTACATATACGTCCACAATATGGCACGTACAGGCACATGGGCGTACATGTACGTCCTCGCCTATTAGCGGGTGGGGGGTCCGATCGGGACCCCCCCCGCTACATGCGGAGGTCGGGTCCGCTCGGGGAGCGATCCGGGACCACGGCGCGGCTATTTGTTTATAGCCGCTCCGTCGCGATCGCTCCCCGGAGCTGAAGAACGGGGAGAGCCGTGTGTAAACACGGCTTCCCCGTGCTTCACTGTATCGGCGCATCGATCGCGTCATTCCCTTTATAGGGAAGACACGATCGATGACGTCATTCCTACAGCCACACCCCCCAACAGTTGTAAACACATACTAGGTGCACCCTAACTCCTACAGCGCCACCTGTAGTTAACTCCCAAACTGCAACTGTCATTTTCACAATAAAGAATGCAATTTAAATGCATTTTTTGCTGTGAAAATGACAATGGTCCCAAAAATGTGTCAAAATTGTCCGAAGTGTCCGCCATAATGTCACAGTCACGAAAAAAATCGCTGATCGCCGCCATTAGTAGTAAAAAAAAAAATAATAATAAAAATGCAATAAAACTATCCCCTATTTTGTAAACGCTATAAATTTTGCGCAAACCAATCGATAAACGCTTATTGCGATTTTTTTTACTAAAAATAGGTAGAAGAATACGTATCGGCCTAAACTGAGGAAAAAAAATGTTTTTATATATGTTTTTGGGGGATATTTATTACAGCAAAAAGTAAAAAATATTGAATTTTTTTCAAAATTGTCGCTCTATTTTTGTTTATAGCGCAAAAAATAAAAACCGCAGAGGTGATCAAATACCACCAAAAGAAAGCTCTATTTGTGGGGAAAAAAGGACGCCAATTTTGTTTGGGAGCCACGTCGCACGACCGCGCAATTGTCTGTTAAAGCGACACAGTCCCAAACTGTAAAAACCCCTTGGGTCTTTAGGCAGCAATATGGTCCGGGGCTTAAGTGGTTAAGCTTTACCATAGCCATTGTTGGCTGCGTATACAAATACTTTATGTGTTTTTTCATCATTTCATATGTTAAAAACCTTTGAAAAGCTGAATATTTGAACATAATGTGCAAAAGGGCGAATTGTATTTTCTATACTCTGGGTTATAAAAATCTGCAGTGTCATCTGTTGAGATTTTTTGATGCTAAAAAGCTTCTCAGTGCCACCTACCAAAGAAGAAATCTTAAATGAGTCAAATAAAATAAAGGTTTCTGCAAAAATATCATTCTACAAATGCAATTTCCAGTAGCTGATGTGCTTCTATCCAATATCTATTTGGACATCAAACATAAATCTCATTCTATTGTGCTGAGCATGTCAGAAGCAGAATAGTAACATCTAGCACGACTCTGCTGAAGTTCACAATAGCAGCCCAGACATTGTATAATGCCACCTGACAGAATGTACTGTATCTCTATTGAGAAGATTTGAAAACAGAGAAAAAGCATGTGCACTGTGCAGTTTCTTGTACTCTCTAAGCAGTTATTTGGCAATATTTATTTATCTGTAAAGCAGGAAACTGAAAAAAAACTGTCATATATGTATCTAACAATAACCAATAGAAGAATATTCCAGATAATACAGAAATGCACAATACATGCCATATACATACTAAGCAGTTATTTTCAGTGTACAGGTCTGTGTGGGGTACCCCCTTAAAAAAAAAAAAAACATTTAGGGCAACGGTCTGGTATGGATTTTTTCTGCACAGCCTCTGTGGATTTTGTGGTGCACCACAACAACCAATAGCTGTGTGCCCACCAATATCCTGGCAACCAATGACATCATCAGTTGCTAGGCCACAGGTGGATGGCCCACATAGCATCCTCAGTAGCTAGAATGCAGGCAGCTGCCAGCACCCTAACAATCAAGATGTGGGAAGTCATTAACTACTTCAGCCCCAGACCATTTGGCTGCCCAAAGATCAGAGCACTTTTAGAAATTTGGCACTGCGTCACTTTAACTGACAATTGCGCGGTCCCAAACAAAATTTACGTCCTTTTTTCCCCACAAATAGAGCTTTATTTTGGTGGTATTTGATCACCTCTGCGTTTTTTATTTTTTGCACTATAAACAAAAATATAGTAACAATTTTGATAAAAAAGCTATATTTTCTACTTTTTGCTATAATAAATATCCCCCAATAATATATTAAAAAAAATAATCTTTTCCTCAGTTTAGGCCGATACATATTCTTCTACATATTTTTTGGTGAAAAAAATATCGCAATAAGCGTTTATCAATTGGTTTGAACAAAAGTTATAGCATCTACAAAATAGGGGATAGTTTTATGGCATTTTTATTAATATTTTGTTTTACTAGTAATGGCGGCGATCAGCGATTTTTATTGGGACTGCGACATTACAGCGGACACATTGGACACGTTTGGCACTATTTTGGGACCATTCACATTTATACAGCGATCAGTGCTATAAAAATGCACTGATGGCTGTGTAAATGTGACTGGCAGTGAAGGGGTTAACCACTAGGGGGCTAGGAAGGGGTTAAGTGTGTCCTAGGGAGTGATTCTAACTGTTAGGGGGTGTGGCTTACTGTGACATGTCACTGATTTCTGCTCCCGTTGAGAGGCAGTAGACGATCAGTGTCAGTGTCATTAGGCAGAACGGGGAGATGCTTGTTTACACTGGCATCCCTCATTCTGCAGCTCTGTGACACACGCTCGCAGGACACTGGCGGACATTGAGTCTGCGGGTCCCGCGGGCACCATCACGGAGCTCACTGCAGGGGCGCGTCCGTGCCCACATGGCGGCAAATTTAAAGTGACGTATATTTACGTCGATTTGCTTGTCTGTGCCATTCTGCCAACGTAAATGTTCATGGCCCGGTCCTTAAGTGGTTAAATTATTGGCAGTAGTGATACCACCACTAAATGAATTGCTTCTGGCTGTAGAAACACTGCAGTCATTGTGAAGGCAAACTGGCTATTTATTTCACCTGTTCAGGAAATTGCAAACATGCAAAGTTCAGGTCAAACTTTACATGGCTGTGAGCAAAAAAATGCAACAAAGGATAGATAAAAAATCTTAAAAAACAAGGAATTATGATTGTTTATGTTTTAAATGCCATTAATTTAAAGCAAGGCAAGATTTTTTTTTATTATTAATATAACACACATGTTATTCTCACCTGCTTGGTGCAAGGGTGGCTGCCCCACCGTATTTATCGGGGTTTTGTGCGCACCCGCGTATAGCGTGCACCCCCAACCTGGAAGGGAAATTTCAGAAAAAAAAATACTTACAGTTTGAATGCCCCTCGTCGGTGTCTTGCCCGGCGTCCATCGGCGGCCTTGTCTGGTCCGACGTCCATCTGCGGCCTCGGTGGTGTCCTCCCGCGCTGTCTCTGAGTCGAATCCCTGCTGCCGCCGCCAACATATACCGAGCACAGTACACTCGGGCACGCTCGGCCACGCTCGGCTTCTAGGAGGCGTCACAGAGCGTGACCGCGAGCAAAGCCGAGCCTGACCGAATGTACCCGAGTGTACTGCGCTCGGTATATGTCGGCGGCGCAATTCAAACTCAGCGCGGGAAGCGGGTATCGGCATATATCGCGCACCTACGATTTTCCCATTATTTTAAGGGGGAAAAAGTGCGCGGTATACGCCGATAAATACAGTAGCTGTGTTTCACTAAGATCTTTATAAAGGACACTGAAAAACGACTTTTGGACTATGTCTATGGATTGAGCATTTGTGTGCACAATTTTGGGCCAGATCCACAAAGATCTGCCTATCTTTAGGCAGGCGTAGCGTATCTAAGATAACACTACGCCGCCGTAACTTAGAGCGTAGTTTCCGTATCCTGAAAGAATTTGCGCCGTAAGTTACGGCAGTGTAGTGTAACTGTGTCGGCGTAAGGGTGCGAAATTCAAATGGATAAGATGTGGGCGTGTTTTATGGTAATTCATCTTGACCCCACGTAAATGACGTTTTTTTTAACGGCATGCGCCGTCCGTGGGGGTATCCCAGTGCGCATGCTCGAAATCACGCCGCAAATAATCAATGCTTTCGACGTGAACGTAATTTACGCAAAGCCCTATACGCAAACGACGTAAACGACGGAAAATTTGACGCTGTCCCGACGTCCATACTTAACATTGCGTACGCCTCATAGAACCAGGGGTAACGTTACGCCGAAAAAAACCTTACGTAAACGACGTAAAAAAATCTAGCTAATTTGCATACTCTACGTGGAAATCAACGGAAGCGCCACCTAGCGGCCAGCATAAATATGCACCTAAGATCCGACGGCGTACTAAGACATACGTCAGTCGGATCTAGCCCACATTCAGGTGTATCTTGTTTTGTGAATACAAAGCAAAGATACGCCGGCGCATCGTAGAACTTACACGGTGTATCAATAGATACACCACCGTAAGTTCTTTGTGGATCTGGGCCTTTATGTTTAACCACTTGCTTACTGGGCACTTAAACCCCCCTCCTGCTGGGACAATTTTTCAGCTTTCAACGCTGTTGCACATTGAATGACAATTGCGCGGTCATGCAACACTGTGCCCAAATGTAATTTTTATAATTTTTTTCACACAAATAGAGCTTTCTACCAACGTGAGGAGAAAAAATAGCTAATAACTGGCTCTGTATACATCAAATGATCAGCTGTCATTGGCTGACAGCTTATCACGTGGTAAGGGGTCGGGCGGGAGGACATCATATGACGGCCTCCCGGCAAAGTAGGTCCACGCTGTAGCCATCATTTGGCTATAGCACGGACAGGAAGTGGTTAAAGGTGTTGACATATGATGGATTTTTCAGCAAACTTTACAAACTTGTAGAGGAGAACTGGGGCTACATGCGTGCCAAGTTTCGGGTCCAGGGGACCTACGACTGCCCAAAACCAGGTCCCCAAAGCTACCGGAGAAATTACCGTTTAACATGGGAGTCTATGGAAGGGGTGCCTGACTTTGAAAAATCGGTGCTCCCCGGCCGTAGGTCCCCCAGACAGCAAACATTGCACACTTGTAGAGGAAAAGGGACTATATGTGTGCCAAGTCAGCCCGTATCCGGTCCCCAAAGTCCGGGAGATTAGGTGCCAAATGGTGACTCGAGAATAAGCCGAGGGGGGCATTTTCAGCACATAAAAAATATCGGCTTATACTCAAGTATATACGGTAGTTGTTTCTTTACAGGCAGGTGAAATTAAATTCACCCACTAGTTAATGAAAATTAGAACAGATACAATATAGTTAGCATGGAATTATTGCCCAGGAAACCCAGATTCCTCCTTTCAGCTGTAAAATTCGATTTGGTAACTTTTTTTTATAAATCTGCCCAACTCAGAATGCTTTCAGTCTACATTTGCACTTAGCAAGGTCACACAAAATACAGTACACTGCAAAGGGTTCCAAATTAGAAGTGTCAAAGCCAAGGAACAAATGAGCTATTTTTCATGGAAGCCATTTAAAAATCAACACACATTATTAATTTTAAACAGTACTTATCATGCTGCTTTCTGCCACTAAGCAACTTGTGTTTTCTATTATTCTTAACTAAAGTCTCCGTCAAGAATAACAAGGCATTTATGCTAGCTTAATTTTTCTCAATGAACCGGCCAAGATCTTTAAGACATTTCCCATTATTCACATAGGGATTTTTAGGAACCTCAGTGGAAATTTGAATTAAGCAGCCACCTGACTTACATAGAACAAATTGCTAGCATCTGTTAATTAAAGTGTTTTAAAAGAAAATAGGCTTTTCGCAGAGAAGTAAACAACACAGAAAACTAGCTAGATTAGGAGGGAAAAAAGCAAAAGTTTATTTATTGCATGTCAATTTGCTTAAGGAAAAAAAATACAAAGCACTTGTAGATAATTTTCCTACAGTGGCATTTTCCACTTATAGGCCTAGCTTTCACCTGCAATCCACACAGTTATAGAACACTGTCATGGAGTTAAAACAGGCATTGAGGTGAGATAAAGCCTCCTCACCACCTGTCAAATTCTGTACTTTGTATTGTTCCTCAGAGGGCAATGCAAGTGTTATCAGGGCTTTAGGAAATGAAGAATAGTGCCTTCCAGGGATATCTGCCCCCTGATCCCTGCATATAGTGACATAGCTGGATAAAGTCCATCTTGTTCAACCAATAGAAACATAGTGGGAACATAGTGGAGCATAGTGGGAACATAGTGGGAACATAGTGGAGCATAGTGGGAACATAGTGGGAACATAGTGGAGCATAGTGGGAACATAGTGGGAACATAGTGGAGCATAGTGGGAACATAGTGGGAACATAGTGGAGCATAGTGGGAACATAGGGCCAAATCCACAGCCCCGCAGCGCAACGTAACTTAAGTGATTTAAGTTACAGTGTCGCAAATTTCCTAAGTTAGGTATCGATCACAACACACTTACCTGGAAATTTGCGGCGGTTTTAACTCAAATCCGTCCGGCGCAAGGCGTGCCGAATCTAATGGGGTGAGTCCCATTTAAATTAGGCGCGCTCCCGCGCCGGACGTACTGCGCATGCTCCGTCGGGTAACTTACCCGACGTGCATTGCACTAACTGACGTCGCTTCAACGTCATTTGCTTAGACGTTAACGTAAATGGCGTCCAGCGCCATTCACGAACGTCTTACGCAAACGACGTAGAGTTTAAAATTTCGACGCGGGAACGACGGCCATACTTAATAGGGCTTAGTCAAATAGGACTCAGCCCTATTTTTACGCGGCGTAACTCGACGTAAACGACGTAGATTTAGCGCGACGGGCCCGTCGGAACGTTCGTGGATCGCCGTAAGTGTTCATTTGCATATTCTAGGCCGGCCGCAATGGCCTCGCCACCTAGCGGCCGGCCTAGAATTGCATCCTTAAGATCCGACAGTGTAATTCAATTACACATGTCGGATCTTCTGCCTATCTATGGTAAACTGATTCTGTGGATCAGTTCCATAGATAGAAACAGGGATACGACGGCGTATCAGTAGATACGCTGGCGTATCCCTTTTGTGGATTACCCCCTTAGTGGGACCATAGTGCGAACATAGTGGAGCATAGTGGGAACATAGTGGGAACATAGTGGAGCATAGTGGGAACATAGTGAAGCATCGTGGGAACATAGTGGAGCATAGTGGGAACATAGTGGAGCATAGTGGGAACATAGTGGGAACATAGTGGAGCATAGTGGGAACATAGTGGGAACATAGTGGAGCATAGTGGAACTGGTTGGGCCAACTGTGAATGTTCTTATGCTTCCCAGTCCTTTACTAAGTAGTAAAAGTGATACTTACGTAGATCAGGGAGTGCAATCCCTCCCTTGTTCTTGGGTAAGTTCTAACTAGCAAGTTTTAATCTTGGAGGTTTACCTCTCCAAATAAACGAGGAACATGCTTGACGAAAGGAGACAAAAAAGGCTAGAGGGAGTTTAATAGGAATCGTTTGCATGACATAAAGAAAGCGGGGTAAGATTGTCATCTTAATCAATGAGGCTCTTCCAAAACCATGAGACATTTAAAGAGCTCCATCTCTTGAGCTCATCATTTGATTCTTTTAGGATTGGGGAGTAGTTCAATTTGAATAGGTCTGATAGGTATTTGGTAATTTCTATTCCCAAGTAGGTAATAGATTCCTCCGCCCAAGTGAAGGGATTAATTTTTAAGTTAGATATTGCTTGGAATTGCTCTAAGTCTTGAATTAGATTGGGTAAGGATATATGAGGATCTGATAGAAAAAGGAGCATATTGTCCGCGAATGCGGCTACCTTATACAGTACATTTTTTTTGTTTATATGGCTTCCCTTAATATCTGGATTTTCTCTGATTTTATTTAATAAAGGTTCTAGTGTGAGTACGTACAATAAGGGGGAAAGGGACATCCCTGTCTCATTCCATTTCGTAATTTGAATCTAGTGAAATTAAAAAGTACCATTTAAAACTATTTTTTTTAAAGAAGACAATATGTATCTGACATCATAACATGGTGAAGGGGCATATATTCACTTGCTTTTTAATACATAGATTTTAAAATGCTAGCATACTGACCAAGACTTGCCTTGATTAATTATTGCCCCCAAATACTTTGCATGTTGCCACTCTGCACTAAGATGTTAGGTTGAGAGAGGATTTGATTTGTGTGGTATTCTGGGTAGCAAGTAAGAAGACAGAACACATTACAGAAACAAGCCTACAGAAGTGATATGAGATTTATCACATTAGCCTCCCATTGCATTTTTTTTAACCACTTGCTTACTGGGCAGGCGAAATTTCAGCTTACGGCACTGCATTGCTTTATCTGACAATTGCGCGATCGTGCGACGTGGCTCCCAAACAAAATTGACGTCCTTTTTTCTTCACAAATATAGCTTTCTTTTGGTGGTATTTAATATACTCTGCAGTTTTTATTTTTTGTGCTATAAACAAAAAAAATAGCGACAATTTTGAAAAGAAACAGAATTTTTTTACTTGTTGCTATAATAAATATCCGATTTAAAAAAAATATATATATAGTGACTGGTTTGCACAAAACAAAATAGGGGATATAATTATGATTTTTTAATTTTTGTTTACTAGTAATGGCGGCGATCTGCGATTTTCATTGGGACTGCGACATTATGGCGGACACATCGGACACTTTTGACACATTTTTGGGACCATTCACATTTATGCAGCGATCAGTGCTATAATTATGCACTGATTACTGTATAAATGTGACTGGCAGGGAAGGGGTTAACACTAGGGGGCGAGGAAGGGGTTAAATGTGTTCCCTACTAGTGATTCTAACTGTGGGGGAAGGGGACTGACTGGGGGAGGTGACCGATCTCTGTCCCTATGTAGAAGGGACACAGCATCAGTCTCCTCTCCCTGACAGGATGTGGATCTCTGTGTTTACACACAGAGATCCACGGTCCTGCTCAGTCACTTGGCAATCAGCGTTCATTGCGACCGCCGGGCATGCACATCGGGTTCCCAGTAACGCGGCATGTGCACGCCGGCGGTGGTGCGTGTGCGCCCCCTAGTGGCTCTGCAAGACGAGGACATCATATGATGTCCTCTCAGAGAGCTATAGTGCCCCTGTCAATTGACAACGGCCGGTAGTAAGGAGGTTAAGCAGCTTTCCAAACGTATTCCCAATTTACTCCCAGAAAACAGTTTTCATGCAAACCTATCTCTTCAAGTACACACATGGTAACATAGAAAGAAGGAAAGAGTGGTAAACTCCATCTTGTACTTACAGGTAAGCCTATAATAAGTCTAACCTGTAGGTACAGTGAATATTAATATTTCCTAAACATGCACCGTTTAGAAGATATTTACATGTGTAGCAGCTGGTGACGTTACTGGCTCATGCGCACTGCACTCAATAAATGGCATACCATCCTTTGAGATTGCTGTTACGCAGCTTTAAACTCCCCTAGGGCATGTGTGGGAGTGACGAAATCTCAGCTAAGCCATTTATATGGCCGGAGCCCATGAACCCAGAAAGAAGTCCGGGTGTAGATGGAATCCCTGTCAGAGGTGGCAGCGCACCGCTGAAGGGATCAGTTTTTTAGGTTAGTCTGTCATAATGTGAACATTATGACATGAGATTGCATGGGAACCAAATTGTTTTTTTTTCCCACCAAGGTTTACTACCACTTTAAATAAAATGACTTAAAACATGAACTAACACATAATTGTTAGGAAAAGGGAGGGAGAACGTGAGTTTTCCTGAATTTCCTACCCACTTTTTTTGCACTATTAAGATCAACTGCAAAATTAAAGATCAACTTTCACAATTCAGCCAAGACAACTGCAAGAATAAGTAAGAAAATAGAATCAGGCTACTGTGTATCAGAGTATATAGGACATGTCAGATCATATATGTGATATACTTTGTCTTAGTTGTATTGCAGTAAATATGCTTCTACTGATCAAACTTGCCGAGTTGCCAATATATTTCATTACCAAAGAATAAGAAATTGTTTCTTACAGTACCTGTAATATTGTTTCAAGATAAATATAAACCTAAATCTAGAACTAGTAGAAGAATATTGCAGACTAGGCAGTGGCCCAGTACCCAGGAGCATAATTAAAAACAAATAATGCTTAGACACACCAGTAATAGTAAATATATACAATGCATGCACAAAAACAGAAATTGTAATCTGATATTTTATTGTAGTCGCATAGTCATGCTTTTGTGTTATATGTTGTATGATACTACAGATATTTGCACCATATAACTGGGCAGTGCTATAGAAAATCTTTATTGGAATGGTGGGAATAACGCCCAGTCTACATGGACTGAAGCTCTTATACCAGCCATTAATACACATTACACTTCATTAGGCAGGGATTTCAGATAGATGTTTTCTATGGAGCCGCCAGTTTATTGCACAGCTGAAGGACAAACTGAACAGCAATTTATAATCCTGCAACTGACAGGCGCACGGAAAGTGCAGGCCTCTGTGCGCATAGTGCCATATATCTGTCGGAACGTGAGCCTATCATTGCTGGATGATTTCTCAGACTAATACATCAATTGCAAATTTCATCTCACATTATGAATTAAATATTCAGGCAGGTACCAGCCATACTTTAATCTAGAGAGCCGAGGAGAAGGATAATCTGAGTATTGCCAACTGCAATAAAATAATACCTCAATGTTCTATTAGTATGTATAGATATTTATTCCAATAAAATGCAATAAAATACATCAGAATACAAAGATATAACAGAAAACCTTCAATATCCTGGAGTTAATTTCTGTTTCCCAGCAATCATTTATCAAATGGAAATATCTATGCAACCAAGTTTCATGTAGGTCTAATGAGAACACATTTGGATCATCCCTATGGCATTTGTCATATTTACTGAACACTATCAACACGTGGTAGCTTTGCTGTGTTAAATCCTCAAAAAGAAGTAAATGCTTTAAGCATTTATGAAAAATGAGCAGCACATTTGCAACCCCAAACAGCCTCTCAGCACTTCCAGGAACAGCTGAGTATGTTCTTGAGCTCTTGAATGCCCTTCATTTGCTGTCTTCTGCTCCCTTTTTAGAACATGTCCATTGCAGTGCATCTGATTGATTCTCAGATGTCCCGCCATCTCCCAGTTTTACTGTACTGGTAATTGCAAGAGGTTCAAACTAAGCCAAACTTACTGTAGTTAAATTTAAAAATATGTTTATTTTTTTTTATGAATACTGTGATGTTAATGAGAACTGGGCACTAGTGTTGAGCAGAATACGCCATATTCGATTTCGCGTTATATCTCGAATATATAGTCGAATATTCGAGATATATTCGCTAAATTCGAATATTCGTGATATTTTATCGAAATGAAATGATTGCGAATTTTCGCTATTGCGAATGCGAAAATAATTGCGAATTTTCGATAACTGCGGTAGGAGCACTCTGATTGGCTCAGAATATTCGTGATATTTTACAATACAAAATAATTGCGAATATTCGGCAAATGCGGAAGGAGCACTCTGATTGGCTCAGAATATTCTTGATATTTTACAATACAAAATAATTGCGAATATTCGGCAAATGCGGAAGGAGCACTCTGATTGGCTCAGAATATTCTTGATATTTTACAATACAAAATAATTGCGAATATTTGGCAAATGCGGAAGGAGCACTCTGATTGGCTCAGAATATTCTTGATATTTTACAATACAAAATAATTGCAAATATTCGGCAAATGCGGAAGGAGCACTCTGATTGGCTCAGAATATTCTTGATATTTTACAATAGAAAATAAAAAGTGTTTTGCATTGGTGGTGATTCTTTACTCTATCCATCTGTCACAGCCGTTTGTCAATCAAACACCTTGAAGATTGAACACATTCATGCTGCATGCTTTGGACTTTTTTTCACTTCACATATCAAAGACATTTTTATGAAAGATTATTTTTCTATTATTGGGACTATATTTCTTTATATATTTGTTTCACTGTGTATTTCACAAGTTATTTGCGCTTGCTTATTTTATAATTTGCCCACATGTCTTGTCACTAGACATATTTTTTATTCTTGTAGAGCGACTCCATTTTCTGTCTTGTATTAATTTATGTTGTATAACATTTTTGAGTTGCTGCTGTATTCTCCCCTTTTTTTACGGTATGCGCAATTTTTTCCTTCTTACAAAAAAAAATAATATCAAACATACAAATATTCATAACAGAAACATACACAAAGCCCCCCCCTTTTGCATCAGAGACAATCAGAGTTCTCCTACCACAGTTATCGAAAATTCGCAATCATTTTCGCATTCGCAATTTTTTTTTTTTATATTCGGCAACATAAAAGGATCGCCTCAGCTTAGCTACTCGGCCCAGGGTCTCTAATCATACCAGCAATGCTTTTAGACGTCGATAGGATGTGATCTGTTTTAAAAATAAAATTGAAAAAATGTGAATATTCGGAATTGCGAATATTCGGAATTGCGAATATTCATTGCGAAATTCGAAATATATCGCGAATACTCGAATATGCCATATTCGAGCCGAATATTCGCAATACGAATATTCGTGAGCAACACTACTGGGCACCTGAAAAATTGTGTGCGAGAACACAGGGCAGCCTTGCTGTAGGAAATGCATGAGTCAGCAATGGATTTTTTTAAGCAGCAATTACCACCCTTTCAGGACATGGCTATAATCTCATTTAACTTGAGTAAACATTTCTCTATAGCCTCGTACATAAGGCCAGTTTTCCCATTGGGAAAACTGCGAGGAGAGCTTTTGGTTGGGAATCCCGGCCATGTGTATGCTCCTCGCAGTTTTTCAGACAGGAAAACTGCCCACTGACCCCCCGCTGACGAAGTCCAACCAGGACGTAACGCTGCATACAGGAAGAGAAGCTTATGCACAGACGTCACCCGCTGCCATCTCTCCGCTGGATTGATATATTCAGCTTCCACGCTTGTTTGATATTTTTGTTTTATCCCTGTGCTACCATCAGCATATACCTTTTTCATATGTCCCCTTCCTTTTATTCAAATAAACATACGGAGGCCATTTAGATTGTTTCCTTTATTTTTTTTGGTCATGCATTCCAATGCGATTTCACCCAGCAACTTTTAGTGGAGATCACGGACACTGCAGGTCAGCCCTGGATTTGCTGCTCACCTGTTTGGAGCACTCCTGCTGCATGGATGATTTGGTATTATCCCTTGTTGGATACATGCTCACATGACCATCTCCCACAGAGAGGTCCATCTTTTCTGGTAAGCACATTGTGTGTGTGGTGGAGGATTCTGTTGTCACGCTCACCAGCAGAGGATTTAAACTCACCTTTTTCATGAGGGACTTTATCCTTACCTTGGTCTTACTATTGGGACTTTATATATATATATATATATATATATATATATATATATATGTTGCGATTTGCAGTTTAACTAGTAACTGATTTATTAATGAAACCCAGTGGTATAGTGGGTCCCATGAGCTGAAAAATCTTGGTGTGGGGTAAGGTCGAGAGTGTCATTGTTATGTATCAGTGACAGTGTGATGTGTGTATGACCAGCCTTTTGCCATATGTTGGTGAACTAGGCCGGGGTCTTACACTGCATTCGTCACAAATATATAATATATAATTGCGTTGATTGATTTTTTTTAAATATCTGTTTAAAGTTCATTGTAACGGGAGTCACTTTCGGGCACAGATTGAGCCAGGAAATAATGGACATATGTTGGATTTCTTTAACCTGGGTCTGTAATCCACAATATATTCAAGAATGTCTGGAAGAACTATTTACAGGTTGTTGATTCTGAACCCAACAGGTCAATTGAAAGAGTGATTCATTCAATGTGGGGACACATACTGTAGGGGCTAATGTCGTCTGCTACTGTGATGTAAATTAACCTTAGTATGGCTCCCAAGAACCTTTCATGGTGTTATGCTAATTGACACTGTATTGTGTGAATTTCTATTGATGATAGATGTGTGTTGTGAAGTTAGCACAGTCTAAAGGTCTTGGGTTCAGAATGGAATATCATAAACGGCGTTAACCCCTGTCCCATTTGGGGTTCCTTTACATTCATGTTTAAATTAGATGTTTACATCCTTAAGGCTGGGTTCACATCATTGTGAATTGGATGCAGATTCCCCACATCCAATTCACTAAAGCAAGAGATCTTAACTAGCCCTCTATGCAGCCTGTTCACATATATCTGCAGGAGCAGGGCAGGAGAGATGATCACTGGAAGTCAACAGCTCTCCGCTCAGGGAGGTGAGCGAACCGAGCCATCAGCGGTGTTCAGTGGCTCGGATCTCAGTGCAGAGACGCTGGGGGACAGCTGCAGCATCGTTCTGACGCTGCATGCACCTAGGTAAGTATGATTATCTAAAAATAAAAATAAAAACACACTTTTCTTTTAAGGTTAGTTAATTAAACCCCTAATCTTTTTACATGGACATTGTTATTTAAAAGCAAATTCAAAGATTGTGCTAGTTGCTATAGAGTACTGCTACTAGCCGATTTGTTCTCATTAAAGCAGAACTACACTGTATCTGAGCACCACAAATCAAAGATGCTATTTAATTCATTTTTTATATTTAAATCAAACTCAACTACACATGATTCTCTATGCTTTGAAAACCACACCTTAGCATTTCTTACAGTGGCCATCTTAAGTTAGGGCAGATGGTTAAAGTGTTACTAAAACCTGGACACTGCATTCACTATATCTGGTCTCCCACAGTACACAAAACATGGAAAAACAATAGTTTTAGTAAATATAAACTGCTAAATATATTTTCATACCAGCAGTACGAGCAGCCTTGTGACTTCTATCAGTGTCTGGTTAAAGGTTGTAGGAGGAGTTTTCATGTGCAGCTTGTCCCCTGCTCTGTTCTATTAGGAGATGGTTTGGGGACTGCGGAAGAAGGGGGAGCAGAGGATACAGGTTCAGGTACAATCGTTTTTATTGAGAAAAAGAAAAATAACAAAGAAAGCACATAGTAAACACAAATAATCACATATAAAGAGCATCAAATGAGACAAAATACACAGTGAGCTCACATGAAAAAAGAAGGAAAGAAATGAAAAAAAAAATCCAATCTAGGAGAAATAATCTCCAAACAATCCAGTTTTCAAGTACTTATATAGCAATGAGATAAACTAACCTCCTCCACCACAAGGCAGAGAGTCAAGATCAAATGGACCACAGGGCGAGGGGGACCACCCCCAGGCACCCCATGGGAACACACTGTGCCCATAAAGGGGATGAGCCCCCCCAACCCCCCCAACCCCGAGCCAGACACCATAAGAACAGGAAAACAGTATTCATATCTAGGTACATTCTAGGGTACTGCCAAAAGTAGTTCACACTGACAAACGAATTAACAAGAATGACAGAAGGATCTCCACACGGACCAATATGATTCAAATTTAGAAGTATTGCCATCTCTATTCGCCAAACATTTTTCATATTAAGCAATCACATTTACCTTAGATATAACCTCCCTTTAACTTGGAGAAACTGAAGATTTCCATCCAAACATAATTGCAGACCGAGCTGCCATCAGAATAATAGTAGTTACAGGCCTAGTAGTGGGAGGAAGGTCAGACACATTGATGCTTAGAACTGCCTGCTCAACATTCGGTTTAACAGAAAATCCTGTCAATTTAGATATTAACCCAAAAATTCTTCAACAGATTACAAGACCATACCATGTAGGTCAGGGTACCTACCTGACCACAACCTCTCCAACATAGGTTTAAATTATCTTTTGAAAATGTTGCTACTATGTAGGGAGTAAAATACCATCTCTGCATAAGCTTTTGGGCCAATTCCTCAAAGTTTGAACATCGCCTAAGTTGGAGGTGATATTTGATTGCTGTTTTCCATTGGAGTTCCAAGAACTCTTTTCCCAACTCTTTCTCCGATTTTATAAGTGGGGTGTATTTGGTAAATATATCCTTAGCGTTCAGCGAATTATAAATCAATGTTATACCTTCCAGTGAGGGGTTACTGGACTGAATGAACTTCCAGACCTTTTCTATTAATAGTACATGAGTAGTCTTATTATGCTGAAAAAAGAGGCTGAGAGTATGTAAGAAACTCTGCGTCCGGGATTTGATATTTAATCTGTATATCTGTAAAAGACAGTAGTTTATCATTGAAACGGGAGGGCCCGTGGGACCCAGAAGCGCTTAGAAAGTATGAGATACTCCTGTTTCAGCTTCACCAATGCCTCTTATGTGTAGATCACCCTGTGTCTCTAATAGGGGCACAGGGTGAATGAGAACCCCACTATGGTCTGGGCTAGTCACATTTAATGCGGTATAGATATTGTATATATTGTATATATATTGTGTGTTGGCTGGTGTGTACTATTAAGCTTGCTGTGGTAATTAAGTCTGCTACTGTGATGTAAATGAAGCTCGGATGGCTTCTGAAAGACCTTTCATTGTGTTATGCTAATCGACACTGTATTGTGTGAATTTCTATTGATGATAAATGTGGATTGTGAGTTAGCACAGTCTAAAGGTCAGATGCCTGACTTGTCAGCTGTAGTTAATTAGCTCATGTAGATTATCTCGGAGTC
Source organism: Rana temporaria (assembly GCF_905171775.1). Lineage (NCBI taxonomy): Eukaryota > Metazoa > Chordata > Amphibia > Anura > Ranidae > Rana > Rana temporaria. Next base: position 131,695,031 of record NC_053492.1, on the reverse strand, counting down.
AGAATGCCTGTCTACTAAAATATGTGTATTGAGGGGGCCTCATTAGTAACCATAGTAGGATGTTGTGGGTGGAGTGTGTTATTGTCCATTTGATTACTGCAAGTATTCTTTTTGGTGTATATAAGAGCCTGCCTTCTCAATAAAGATTGTCTATTCCTGTTGAACCAGAGAACAGAGCTGTGTCTCGTTTCTGGGGGGGAAATCAGTATGGGTCGTTTTACCGGATTGTGGAGTGTCGATAAGTTGTCTTGGGTTCGGAATGGAATATCTTAAATGGCGTTAACCCCTGTCCCATTTGGGGTTCCGTTACAATCATCTCTGACTATATCAACTAAATTCAGAATTCCTTTATTTACCCATACGTCCACCCGCAGATTAGGAATCTTCCACCAAAGGGATTCAAGAGGGATGGGGACCCTAGTGGTAGGGTATAACTCAGTACCTTTTGAATAAATACCAGTCCAAGCCTGGACTGCTGCCTGTATGGTAGGGTAATCTGCCAATCCCTCTATTTTTGGTAATTTACCAGCCATTAGAAAAGAAAGTGGGGATTTATTATTCAACCACTGAAGTTCTATTTGACACCAAGGCCTTATAGCGGGACTCTGGAACCAGGAATTAAGTTGGTCTATAACCACTGCAGTGTAATAGTGTTTCAGTACCGGTATTCCCATGCTGCCTTCCGATTTGTGTCTGTTTTGTATAATAGGAGAACATCTAGCTCTCTTTCCTGCCCAAACAAAATTCAACAGCTGGTTCTGCAAAGCAGTAAAGAAAGAGGCAGGCAAGGGAATAGGTAAAGCCCTAAAGTAATAGAACAATTTTGGTAACAACAACATTTTGTATGCCGCTATTCTCCCCGACCAGGTCAGATAAAACCTCCGTAACCTAGAAATTTCCTGCTGAAGGGAGATAATTAGAGGAGGAAAGTTGGAGTGGTACAATGTCGAGGTGGGGGAAGATAATTGAATTCCTAAATAGGTGATGGGGCCACTAGTCCAAGGATATGGAAGAGAAGTTTCAGTGCTCAAATTTATAGCTATTCCTAAGATGTTGGACTTGGAAGCATTAACTTTGTAGAACAGGGGTGTCAAACTCAAATTCATCGGGGGCCACATTAGCAGTATGGTTGCCCTCAAAGGGCCGGTTGTATCTGTAGGACTAGGTGTCCACTATTTATTTATCATAAATAATTGTCACTGCATTTTTTTATTACTGGTTTTATGGGGTGCAGGGTTAAGGAGTTTGATGCTAATGGAGCGCAGGTTTAAGGAGTTTGCTGCATATGGAGTGCAGGGTTCAGGAGTTTGCTGCTTTTGGAGTGCAGGGTTCAGGTGTTTGCTCCATAAGGAGTGCAGGGTTCAGGAGTGAAGGGTTCAGGAGTGTGCTGCATATGGAGTGCAGGGTTCAGGAGTTTGCTGCATATGGAGTGCAGGGTTCAGGAGTATGCTATGGACTGTGAGCAATATCTGACCACCCTGGGATGGGATAGGGTAGGATGGGATGGGGTAAGATGAGATGGGGTGGGGTGGAGTGGGGTAGGATGGGATGGGGTAGGATGGGATGAGATGGGGTCGGGATGGGGTGGATGGGGTGGGGAAGGATGGGATGAGATGGGATGGGGTTTGGTGTGTGTGGAAGTCTTGCATATCTCATTGGGTGAGGGATAGAGAGAAGGGGAGTGAGTGAGAGAGAAGGGGAAAGTGAGAGAGACAGGGAGTGGGAGAGAGAGAAGGGGAGTGGGAGAGAGAAAGAAGGAGAGGGGTGAGAGAGAGAAAGAGGGTGGTTGAGAGAGAGAGAGAGAGAGAGAGACAGAGGTGGTGGACGAGAGAGAGAGGGGGTGGATGAGAGAGAGAGAGTGAAAGGGAGAAAGAGAGTGGGTGAGAGAAAGAGGGTGGTGATGAGAGAGAGCAAGGGGGGATGGGAGACAGAGAGAGAGAGAGATGGGAGAGAGGGGGATGGATGAGGGAGAGACAGGGGGATGGATGAGGGAGAGAGAGGTGGAATGGATGAGGGAGAGAGAGACAGAGAGAGGGGGTGGATGAGAGAGAGAGAGGGGGGATGAGTGAGGGAGAGAGAGGGGGGATGGCTGAGGGAGAGAGAGGGAGATGGATGAGGGAGAGAGAGGGGGTGGGTGAGGGAGAGAGGGGTGGATGAGAGAGAGAGAGAGATAGATGGGGGATGGATGAGAGAGAGGGGGATGGATAAGAGAGCGGGAGGGGGATGGAGGGGAGAGAGAGAGAGAGAGAGGGATGGATGAGAGAGAGAGAGAGGGATGGATGAGAGAGAGAGAGTGGATGAGAGAGGGGGATGGGAGAGAGGGGGGTGGGAGAGGGGGGTAAATGAGAGAGAGGGGGATGGATGAGAGAGAGAGGGGGGATGGATGAGAGAGAGAGGGGGATGGATGAGAGAGAGATAGGGTGGATGAGAGAGAGGGGGGATGGATTAGAGAGAGGGTGGATGAGAGAGAGAGAAGGGGATGGATAAGAGAGAGCGGGGGATGGATAAGAGAGAGAGGGGGAGGATGAGAGAGAGAGAGAGAGATGGATACGAGAGAGAGGGGGTGAGTGAAATTGACCCCCCTAGCCTGGCATGCAGTCCTTCCTGTCCCAGCCCCTGTCTGTGGTGGGTGGGTGTGTGCGATGCACCTACCTCCCGCCCATCCTCATCCCCTGGGCACTCGGCCAGATGCCAGCCGGTCTTCTCTTTTGGTTCCAAGGCAGTGAGTCGGGCCGCTCGGGCGGGAGGAGGAGGAGCCTGCCTGGGCCCTGGAGGAGGACAGACCGTCGGAGATGTCGCGGCCTGGGCCTGAAATTCACTGCAGTGCAGGGCAGGCAGCGGGAGGTCGGGACAGACCGGGTCCGGCTGAGCAGCGGAGATCACTCACTGGGCTGCTGCTTGGCAGTGGGGTGTAGCCGTGGAGGAGGTCGGAGGGCTCGGTCTGCGGCGCGGTAGGTGACCTGTCTGACAATGCTGAGCTGCTCTCTCTGCTGCAAGAACCGCGGCTGGAGGAGGAGGAGGAGAGGAGGTGGGGGTAGAGTCGGAGTCTCAGAGAGAGCGGGGCACGGTGACGTCACTGGTTGCTACACGCCAAGCGGGGTGGCCCTAGCAACCAGTGATTTAGAATTATTTAATTACAGCGCAGTGAGTGTGGCAGGCATTCCGAGATTGAAGGCTCCCGGGACACGGGACAAAAATTTAAATCACGGGACAATCCCGGGCAAACCGGGACACGTGGTCAACCTAGGTGGCGACCTGCCTGGCGTTGCGCAGGCCACATGGCAAGGTCTGGCGGGCCGGATTCGGCCCACGGGCCTTGTGTTTGCCACCCCTGTTGTAGAATGATACTCTTTTTTTTTTATAAATCTCTTTATTAAATTTTTTCTTTTTCATATCCAGATATATCTTTCACATTTCACATTCACAACCATACAAATCGTTTCATTACAATTACATACATTATATTTATACATTGCATACATTTGACCTCTTTCTTAACCCTTTCTTCCATTCGTGTAGTTCCATCCCATTTCCATACCCCCCTACCCTGAAGCCGTCGTTACGTTCTCTATCCAGTTTGTCCATACCTTTCCATATTTCTCCCCATTTCCTCTATTACATTATGTCTCCTTATATAGTGACAGATTGTTATTTACTAAATTTTTCCACTGCACCAACGAGGGAGCTTGCACCCTCTTCCAATTTAACACTATTGCCTTTCTTGAATAGAAGAGCAACAGGCCTACCTGTGTTCTTCTTCTGTTTTCCTCTACTAATCCCAATAGGCAGATCTCTGCCTCCAGGTCAAGCTGAACTGATGTTACTTTGTCAATTACTCTCACCTCTCTCCAAAATAACACTATCTTTGGACAGGACCAAAAGATATGAATAAAGTTTCCTGGGATACCTGCACATCTCCAATTTGATGTAAATATTTTGAACAATTTATACAGTGTGTAGTAACTTCTGTGTGTTATCTTAAATTGAATTAATTTGTCTCGAAGTGAGACTAATATCTGGAATTGAAGTTTATATATCTCCCCCCAGTTTTCTACTGATAATTTTGGGACATCTCTTTATTCATATCTGATGGTTCCGTCTTTACAAGATAAGTATATATAGTTGAAATCATCCCCTTTTCCCTTTTCTTTCTCACCATTTGTTCTAAACCTGTTTCTATTAACTGTGGAATACCCTCAGGGAACTCAGCTGACATATGCAGTTGGTACACGCCCAGCTTCCCTGTCCATTCTGAAGAAAATTTTCCCACAACATGATGCTGTCACCACCATGTTTCTCGGTGGGGGTGGTGTGTTCAGGGTGATGTGCAGTGTTAGTTTGACACCACACATAGCATTTTGCTTTTAGGTTCAAAAAGTTCAGTTTTGGTCTCATCTGACCAGAGCACCTTCTTCCACATGTCTGCCGTGTCCCCCACATGGCTTTTCACAATTCACACACTGGACTTATAGGGTTTCTTTCAACAATGGCTTTCTTCTTGCCCAGATTTGTGGAGTGCACAACCAATAGTTGTCCTGTGAACAGATTCTCCAACCTGAGCTGTGGATCTCTGCCGCTCCTCCAGAGTTACCATGGGCCATTAGGTTCTTCTCTGATTAATGCTCTCCTTCCCCAGCCTGTCAGTTTAGGCGGACGGTCATGTCTTGGTAGGTTTGCTGTTGTGCTATACTTTCATTTTCAGATGATGGATTGAACACTACTCCTAGAGATGGTTAGATATATATATTATTTTATAACCTAGCCCTGCTTTAACTTTTGCCACAACTTTATGTCTGACCTGTCTGGGGTGTTCCTTGGTCTTCATGACGCTGTTTGCTCACTAAGGTTCTCCAACAAACCACTGAGGACTTCACAGAACAGCTTTATTTATACTGAGATTAAATTGCACACATGTAGACTCTATTTACCAATTAGCTGACTTCTAAAGACAATTGGTACCACTGGATTTTAGTTAGGGATATCAGAGTAAAAGGGGCGTTTTTGATTGTAACATGACAAAATGTGGAAAATTGTTTTTTAATGTTTAAGAAGAATGCATATCAGGAAAGCCAGAGAAGTTCTTATCCACATTTCCATCCATATCAGTGATTTAAAGTATTGGAGAAAGAGGATCAGCATGACATCTGGGAAATTAACATTTTCAGAACTCAGACAGCTTTCGTGTTTCTCTCATGGCAGGTTTCCTTTATAGGCTAATAGTAAGCAGTGCAATCACACTGCATTCAATTATAATTGCTTCCGCCTTAGTCTCCCATTTTTTTGATGACATTTTGCCAATAACACTCATTAACCAATCTGCCAAACAATCATAATGTAATGGCAATTAAAATTAATATTTATTTTGAATGGAATGTTTTATTACAACGTTATAAAGACTGCAATCATGATAATAAATTGTAGCTTTCTGAAATATAAACTATGATATGATAGTTCAGTACAATTGCTTCTTACTCTGCTCACCATTCCTTTAACACTTTTATAGGGATTCTTAGGGCCAGATTCACATACATTTGCGGCCGTGTAACGTAACCCTTTTTTACGTTACACCGCCGCAAGTTTCCAGTTCTAGTGCCCGATCCACAAAGCACTTACCTGGAAACTTGCGGCGGTGTATCGTAAATACGTCCGGCGCAAGGCGGGCCAAATCAAATGGGCGTGTGCCATTTAAATTAGGCGTGCTCCCGCGCCGGACCTACTGCGCATGCTCCGTTTCGCAATTCCCGTCGTGCTTTGCGCGCAGTGACGTCTTTTTTTCGAACGGCGACGTGCGTAGCGTAATTCCGTATTCCCGGACGGCTTACGCAAATGACGTTCATTTTTAAATTTAGACGCGGGAACGATGGCCATACTTTATACAGCAATACGATTGCTGTGTAAAGTTAAGCCACCAAAAACGACGACTAACTTTGCGACGGGAAACTAGAGTAGCGGCGACGTAGCGAACGCGAAAATCCGTCGTGGATCGCCGTAACTCCTAATTTGCATACCCGACGCTGGTTTACGACGCAAACTCCCCCCAGCGGCGGCCGCGGTACTGCATCCTAAGATCCGACAGTGTAAAACAATTACACCTGTCGGATCTTATGGATATCTATGCGTAACTGATTCTATGAATCAGTCGTATCTCTTTTGTGAATCTGGCCCATTATTCCTGACTAGGGGACCCTACACCAACCTTTTGTTTTCCCATTACTATGTCAAGAATATTGTCAGTGACTTTTGCCTGGATAGCCAGCACCTTACAGTGACGATGCAAGAACACAAAGCTCTTAAAGAGGAGTGAGCTGCTGGTGTAATTCCATCAAATATGATGTTAATAATATTAAATACTAAATCTACTTTTAGGGGCATAAGCCCCTACTTTTAAATCAGAACGCCAAACAAATATTAGAAAAATCAATGTTATTTTGTATTATTTATAAAAAATACGTATTTTTAAATGTAACTAGTATAACTACCTGAATTTGACTTAGTTTGAACCCCTTGAACCTGTACAGTAGAACAGGAGAGGGAGGGGTAGCTGTGAGCCAGTGAGATGTGCTGCGTTGTACATGTTTTGGCAAGGGACATGCTGACAGGAGGCAGCAGAAGAGTGAGTTTATGAGTCTGCTGCTACTGTTTCTCTGTCATGTCACAGACTGAGGGTAGAGAGGTGATGATCAAGCTATACTGGCATTGCTATCAAGCAGAAAAGTACCTGGAATGGAAAAGCAGAAACACCTGTTGTAGAGGATGCCTGAAACTGAACCTGTATCTTATTACAAAGTTTAGGGAAAAGCAGTAAGCCAATTATAAATTATTTCTAGGGGCATTCTGTTTATCGCTGATTGCTACCAGACTAACATATTGCAGTGAGGCAACATAATGGAAGCTGATGGAAGTGATAAAAGATTAGTTGGAGGCGTGATAAGCATTATAAGCTTTCCTGAAGAGATGCATTTTCAGGGATCGCCTAAAGGCAACTAGAGTAGGAGATAGCTGAACAGATTGCAGTAGAGAGTTCCAGAGGATAGGAGAGGCTCTGGAGAAGTCCTGGAGACGAGCAATGGAGGAGGAGATAAGGGAGCTTGAAAGCAGGAGGTCTTGAGGGTAGCGGAGAGGATAGTTTGTGTGATATTTGGATGTATGTGCTATTATTAATCTTTTCCCATATAAATTTAGTAGTATTTCCATACTGATGTGCATCTATATACTTATGGTTAATCCTCTATGCTGGCTGCAGCAGTAAATCTGCTCCCAACTACTTTGATTAAATTACTGATTCATTTCCTAGGAAGCAAATTGCCTCTGTTCACAGAAGCCCTGTCCTGGGTGGAGGCACTGCCAACTTTATTATCAACCTTCTCTTTTACTTAGCAAAGGTTCTGCTTCCTTTATTTAACTACAGTTTTTGCAGAATATTCTGGTTGGGAAAGAACATTTTTCATAACCCCCCCCCCACCCCCCAAAAAAAGGGCTACAACAGTGTATATTTAGACATGGTAAGAGCAGTCAGCATTGAAAAGAATGGTAAGGCTACTTTCACACTGAGGCAGTTTTCAGGTGTTTAACCACTTCAGCCCCGGACCATTTTGTAGCTAAAGGACCAGGCCACTTTTTGCGATTTGGCACTGCGTCGCTTTAACTGACAATTGCACGTCGTATGACGTGGCTCCCAAACAAAATTGGCGTCCTTTTTTTCCCACAAATAGAGCTTTCTTTTGGTGGCATTTGATCACCTCTGCAGTTTTTATTTTTTGCGCTCCCAAAGGACCTGTTTAACAAAAAAAAGGGCTACAACAGTGTATATTTAGACATGGTAAGAGCAGTCAGCATTGAAAAGAATGGTAAGGCTACTTTCACACTGAGGCAGTTTTCAGGTGTTTAACCACTTCAGCCCCGGACCATTTTGTAGCTAAAGGACCAGGCCACTTTTTGCGATTTGGCACTGCGTCGCTTTAACTGACAATTGCACGTCGTATGACGTGGCTCCCAAACAAAATTGGCGTCCTTTTTTTCCCACAAATAGAGCTTTCTTTTGGTGGCATTTGATCACCTCTGCAGTTTTTATTTTTTGCGCTATAAACAAAAATAGACCAACAATTTTGAAAACAATTCAATATTTTCTACTTTTTGCTATAATAAATATCCCCCAAAAATATATAAAACATTTTTTTTCCTCAGTTTAGGCCGATACGTATTCTTCTACATATTTTTGTAAAAAAAAAACAAAAAAAAAAAAAACACAATAAGCGTTTATTGATTGGTTTGCGCAAACTTAAAGTGTATACAAAATAGGGGATAGTTTTATAGCATTTTTAGTAATATTTATTTTTTTACTAGTAATGGCGGCGATCAGCGATTTTTAGCATGACTACGACATTATGGCGGACACATCGGACACTTTTGACACATTTTTGGGACCATTGTCATTTTTACAGCGATCAGTGCTTTAAAAATGCACTGATTACTGTAAAAATGCCACTGGCAGTGAAGGGGTTAACCACTAGGTGGCGCTGTCGGGGTCAGGTGTGCCCTAGTGATTGATTCTTATTTAGGGGGCGTGGCCTGGAGTGACACGTCACTGATCGCGTGTGACCCACTGCTGGGATCTTAAAGGGGATGTACCTGTATGCCCTTTTGCCCAGCCATGCCATTCTGCCGACGTACATCGGCGTGCGGCAGTCCTTAAGAGGTTAAGCATCTGAAAACTACCTCTCATGCCTCCTCAGTGTGAAAGCCTGATACAGTGCTCCTACACCGCCCCTGCCCATTGGAATGAATAGGCAGCGCTTCGAAAGTGCCTGAAAAGCACTTCGAAAGTGCCGCAACACAGGTGTTTTTGCCCCTTTCTTTGGTCGCTAGCGGGGATTAAAAGCGCCCCACTAGCGGCCAAAAAGCGCTGGCTAAACAGCAGTAAAGCGCTGCTAAAACTAGCGGTGCTTTACCGCTAATGGACCCGCCACCCCAGTATGAAAGTAATCTAAATCACTCCAAAATAAGGGAAAAACCCAAACAATTAAAACTACTGTAGCACTGAAACACTGCAAACTCCTCAAATAAGTATTCCCCTTTTAACTGGGGTAATGTGAAAACCACCAAATTCTGCATTTACCCTCACAGTGAAAAGGAGCTTTCTAGCTCTAGAAGTAACAGAATATCAATACTTGACAGAACCAAAAACCTGACAGAGTTTCTAACTCTTCTCTATTTTTTATCTAAAATAAAAAGGTTTGGCTTGAGTTTTCCTTTATGTCAAAGTTTATTTGAGCTACTACTTGTTGGGTACCCAGGTACTTTGATCATTGCGCCAAATAGGGGTATATTTGTGTACACATTCAGCAATCAGAAACAATCATTGCAGAAAGAAATTCAGCATGTTGGAAAAATATTGTGATTGCTAGCTGCTCGTTCCTTTTTTTATGGAGAAAAAGGAATAAAGCTTTCATGACGACATGACAAATGCTCCATTAGCTCCAGAACTGAAAAGTTGATAGGTCATGGCGGGTCTCAGCCATGTGCAACTCATTAGTGGATGGGCAGATGTGTTTTTATCTGTCATCAATCTGTGACGTATAGCCCTGCATTGCTGTCCTTAGAGGGTTAATAATGTTTTACCTTTGCGGTTACGTGATTGTGTCCACTCTTCATAAAAAATCCAATACAAGGTGGGATGTGCAGTATCTAAAACCACCTTGTTCACTAGGACAAAACAAAGTATTTATATAAAGGGAAACCATAATCTTCTGGTCAAACAAGATAGCAGAAGGGAGACTTTATTAATACAAAGCCTCATTAAACATAAATAGCGGCCTTGTTTGTTCGTGTCTGTTGTCCATAATGTGCGAGATGTTTTCAGAGCAAGATCACAAAGATGCAAAGTCATCAGGCTTGCTTTTTACTAGTGTGAATGGTAATTACTGCAAACAGTACAGTAGCTTTAAAATGTATAATCAGTCAGATGATGGGCTACGTTAACGTCTCCTCTCCAAATGCTGGCTTAATGTTTCATATCGTGTTTTAAAAAAAAAAAAAAAATGGTGGATCATAATTTTGAATGTAATTTAGAATGTATTAAACATTATACTTTTATTAAAAGACAAAAGGCAAACTGATATTTCTAGGACTGCTCTGGAAAATCTAACAATAATTTAGGTCTGAAGCAGAAGTAAAACTGATTTCTTCCCCTATTAGGCTGGATTTATAGCACATTCGTACTAGATAGAAAAAGGGAAACATTCATGGGTTTTAGTTGATGTAATGGAAATTTTCTGAATATTTACAAGTTTGTTAACTGATCTGTTTTCTAATTTCCCACTAGAGCTTTTATACAAAATAGCATTACTTTAAAGGAGTTTTAGGCTTTATAAAAAGAAGCCCAGCACTGTCTTATGTAATTAAACATTATGTGCCATTTCATAGCTTAAAAAGAGGCGGTGTTGTCTTTTAACAGTCTCATTCAACTGTGTGTGAAATCCAGTGTTCTGCTCTTCAATCCCACTCGCAACACTCGACACTAACTCACAAGGTTATGCAGGCTATTCACACAATAGCAGTATGCCAGCATTGGAAGGAACCACACCAGTGGCGCCCCCCCCCCCCTCCAAGTCAGTAAAAAAAAATAATAATAATAAAAAATATTTAAACATGTCTCTTTAATAATAAAAACAAATCTAAAAAAGGTCCTTATGTGCACTGTGTCCCGGCGCCGGGCACAGTGCAGGATGGGTAGCGCCACAGCCACAGCTTCAGCTTCCGGCGCGATGGACAGTATTGCAGGTGCACACAGTAAAGAGCTTATTTCAGTTCCCCACTAGGAGTACAGGAACAGGAAGTGACGTCGCCTTGGAACTCATCTCTGTCTCCGTATCAGGTAAAGAACAGGTAAAGAACAGAACCCTGTACACTGCTGAGTAATTATGTTGTAGAGATAGCAGCATCCAAACAACCCCCCATTGAAGCGGCCGTCATCCCCACAGTTGAAGCTGATCAACATTTATTTAAATATCAAGGGGAAAAAGCTCCCCCGGCCTCCCCCTGCTAATATATTTTTTTTCTTTTCAATGTTCCCCGCAAATTGCGAGCGAGCACCCCCCCGCTTATTATCTTTGCAATGTTCCCCGAAAATTGCGGCCATGAGCAACCACCCCCTCCCGCTCATTAACTTTTTTTTTCTTTTCACTGTTTCCTGCAAATTGCCGGCGCGAGCACCCCCCTCTTATTGTCTTTTTTTTTTCAATGTTCCCCGAAAATTGCGGCCGCGAGCACCACCCCCTCAATATCCAACTGTTACTGGTAAAGTTTACAGATAAGGTTAAAATATAGAGCAAACTGTGGCTCTCTCTCTCGGGCAGAGCAAACCTGATTAAAATGGTATTAATGCCACAATTATTATACCATCTCCATAACTCCCCGGTAGTAGTTCATTTTTTTTTCTTTACAATGTTCCCCAAATTCCCAATTCCTGTCACGAGCATCCCCCCCCCCCATTAACTTTTTTTTTTTCTTTTCAGTGTTCCCTGAAAATTGTGCCCACGAGCACCCAAAACCCCCCAGCCCCAGCATATTAACTATTTATCTTTTATATTTAAACTACCTGGTCATCTAAATTTTCTGGTAGTCTCAGTCAGTATGTACGCAGTCTCTGGTAATCTCATGCAGTATGTCTGCAGTCTCTGGTAATCTCATGCAGTATGTCCGCAGTATCTGGTAATCTTGTGCAGTATTTATGCAGTCTCTGGTAATCTAATGGAGTATGTCCGCAGTATCTGGTAATCTTGTGCAGTAGGTCCGCAGTCTCTGGTAATCTCATGCAGTATGTCCGCAGTCTCTGGTAATCTCGTGCAGTATGTCCGCAGCATCTGGTAATCTCGTGCAGTATGTCCGCAGTCTCTGGTAATTTTGTGTAGTATGTCCGCAATCTCTGGTAATCTCGTGCAGTATGTCCGCAGTCTCTGGTAATCTCATGCAGTGTGTCCACAGTCTCTGGTAATCTCATGCCCATTTAGAGTCCTTCATTACTAACAGTGTATTTTTTTAGTTTGCGCTGATCTGTAAGGCTGCGCTATATACCATGATTTGTGATGCTGGGGCTATATACTCTGTGCTGTGATGCTGAGCTGTATACTCCTATCACTATGAGTGGAAGCAAGTGGAATACAGGGGACAGAGTGGGTGGATTCTAGAAGGGGGGTGGCTTATGAGAAGTGGGACCAAACGTGGAGGGGCAGGGTCACCCTCCCCATCCTAAAACTTCACCAGCCACCACTGTATCACACAGTAGCCTCAAGGGTACTACCTGCTGACTGCAAGTAGTACCATTATAATGTATATTCATATACAATAACTGAAAAGATTATATTTAGCCCTGTGCATGATTGACCTTTTGCTGACATAATGCATATGTGCAGTGACGGGAAGAGTGGGCTTTACTGTCAATCTGCCATACATATGCATCTACAATGGCCTGCAGCATTGTGCTATGAATGTTCTCACTGTGTGCTCCAAGCACACTGACTAAGCTGTCACTGACAGCTCTCAGTCACAGCTTTTAAACGGGAGCCAGTGGGAATAGCTCCCAATATGTGATTGTTGCCAGAGCCAAAAATAGCGGTACCATTGTAAAAAGCTGTGTGAAGTGGTTAACAATAATAAAAATAAAACTATATTACCCTTTAGGAAATGTGAGAAGATGATCTTTATCTATTCATTCTAATGTCGTAAACCACCTCTTTAGCAAACAAAGAAAACAAAGGTAGCAGAACCTTCTTTGATCCTAAAAACTCCATATCCAACAACTACTTCTTCAACAAGCAAGCTACAACGATATCCAGTAGACATGTGTGTTCCCGTTCGTAACAATAGATTTTCGTACTAATTTGTTAGTATTCGTACATTCGGAACATACATTCGGCTCAATTCGAACATCCGAAAAGCTGAAAGAACCAAAATACGAAAATTATGGAATTACGAAAAAGCAAAATAACAAACAAGCGAAAATACGAACGTACGTTCGGACAATATTACTAAAATACGACACACCGAAACAGCAAAAGAACGAAAATTACATATTAGCCGTATTTGAAATCATTTGTCTGTTCTTATTTTCATTTGTATGTTCTTATTTTCATCTGTGTGTTTTATAAACCCGTTTCTTTATCTGTTAGTAAATATGTGTACTCGTATCGTTCTTTCGAATGGGCACTGGGCAGTGTAGTTAGTGAGTGATGTATCTTACTTAATATCTTAGCAAATCAGCTTATCTCTTTTGTGCTGAGTCACATTGGACAGTGTAAAGCCTCGTACACACAATCTGACTTCAAACAAACTTTTCTGTGTATTTTTGTCCGAAGGGAGTTGGCCAGACTTTTGAAACCGAAAAAGTTTGTCTGATGGAGCGTACACACGGTTGGATTTTTGGGAAAACGCTCATTTTGAAGTTTGTTGGCAAAAAGTCAGACGTGTGTACGGGGCTTAAGAGAAAGTGTATCTTAATATGGATTAGCCGCGTGTTGCGATGTATTTACGAAAGTACAAAATTACGAATCCATTAAACGAAAATTATTATCTAACAAAATTACGAATTTCGAATCAATGAAAATAAATTAGACAGAATTATGAATCATTCAGTATAAATGAAAATAAAACTGTTACCAAAATATGAATGGGTCAGAATAGGAAAACTTGCGTCTTACGAAAATACGAACGGGTCCGAATAGGAAAACTTGCGTCTTACGAAATTATGAATCTTTACGAATCTACGGAACGAGACGAAACGGAACAAAAACAAAACATTTTTTTGTTGTGCACATGTCTAATATCCTGCAGACTGTGATGAAAAAACAATAAAATACAGAAAATAAACCAATAGTTTATACAATAAATAAAATAGGTTTGATACAATTGCAAAGTGCCCCCATTCATAATACATATCAGAAAACCATTTTGCCAACTGGTTGGGACTTTGATGGCTTTGATGACTTTGATGAAAAGTTTAAAATGTAACAAGTTTATTGTACATACATTAAAAACCACACCCACAAGTGTAGCAACATTAAAGTGGTTGTAAACCCTTGAAGAAAAAAAAACACCTGCAAGACAAAGCCATAATGAGCTAGTATGACTAGCATACTAGCTCATTATGCATTACTTACCTTAGAATCAAAGCCCCCGAAGCCGTCCTCGTCTCCCCCTCCGGCCGCAGACATCTCTTCACAGATACTCGGAAGGTTACTTCCGGGGTATCGCCCTTCTGGCGCTGTGATTGGCCTAAGCGGTGATGACGCCACTCCCGCGCATGCCTGGGAGCCGTCAAATACGGCATTGCTGTTTTTATGAATGGGGTTTTTACTGCGCTTCAGTATACCTATTGGCAAATATCTCCTAAAGCGTGTAGGTTTAGGAGATATTGCAAACACCTACAGATAAGTCTTAATCTAGGCTTACCTGTAGGTGTAACTTCTGGGTGGGGGTTTACAACCACTTTAAAAATACAGTGTAATATTGGGATCATAATATATCCTCACAACATACAACCAAAAGGACAAATGTTAGTTTCAATTCTGTCACGTACCTTGTGACGAGTAGAGTTGGGTGAAAAGTTCAGCCCGAGCATGTGTTCGGGCTGAACATTGACTAATCACCTGTTTGGGGAACACCTGAATTTGCATTGCGTGCTGCACACTACATTCTGCTCCCTGATTGAAAAAGGCTTTGCCCAATCAGGGCCCAGTAAAAGTCGGTTGTTAAGGAGGGGGGCTGGGAAGCTGGCCATGTCATCCTTAGCAACCGATGAGTAATCAGCTGTCAATGAGCTTCTCCGCTGGCATCTAAATAAAAAAACAAAAACATTTGACAGTAAAAAAAATGTAAAAAGAAAAAACGGTGTGGGGTACCACTCAAAGGGGAACCCCACACCAACATTTTAAAAATATGGCTTGGGTTTTTCACCCCAAAATCCATACCAGAAAGTTATTGGAGCATGCAGCCTAGCAGTTCAAAAAAGGGGGGGTGGCAAGGAAGCCCCCCGTCTGAATCATACCAGGACACGTGCCCTGTTTTTGGTTCACCCACCATGGAGGTGGTTTTACTCCATATACATAATCGATCTTCGTTCCTGAAATTTGCACTTTTTGGACCACCTTTTCTTTAGTGCACTATTCAGTATATTTTTAATTATTATAATATAGATTATATTTTGTTTGAATAAACATCACTTTTTTAAATGGAATAAAAGGACAGGCAGTCCTAAAGTGAGAGGCAGACGTTCTGCATGTTTTACATCATTCACAGATTTACATTTGTAAGACTGTCAAGCAAACAAAGGCAAGAATGGCAATGAAAACTTTGTACTAACTACTTACAGCAAGAATGTAGTCGTAGACCTCAACATCACCTTAAAGGGGTTGTGAAGATTTTTTTTTCCCTAAATAGCCTCCTTTACCTTAGTGTAGTCCTCCTTCACTTACCTCATCCTTGGATTTTGCTTTTAAATGTCCTTATTTCTTCTGAGAAATCCTCACTCCTGTTCTTCTGTCTGTAACTACACACAGAAATGCAAGGCTTTCTCCCTGGTGTGGAGAAATTGAGATGTCATCCTCAGTTATAAACATTCAATACAAATAAAGTACATTGATCCATATCCAGGTAGTCAGAGCTAACCAAAGTAACACTTTATCTTACAGACACTATGAAGTGTACCAACCATTGTTCTTCCACTTTTGAAAACCCTTACATCCTCAATCATAAACAGCATAATACAGGAGATACTCTCCAACCTATCACAGGAGCACTCTTTTCATAAGTAAATCAGTTGAAGTTAGACCCAGTGGCCCAGATTCAGGTAGATTTGCCCTTTAGTTACACCTGTGAAGAGCAGCTGATTTGCTCTGCGCTGGGGCAAATTGGAAAGATTGCCACCTGATTCAGGATTCCTTTTGTCTGCTAATTTGCTCCTTTGTAAGGCAAAAATCAGGGCGTAAGGCAGCGCAAGTGAAAGTGGGTGTGCCCTATGCAAATGATCTTTTTTCCACTCAGCAGTGGTTTGCGCCTATTTTCAGGGCAAATTTTGCCCACCTGCTTGCACTGAGCAAATAAATAGGGGCAGACCTGTGCAGGTCCTGTGCAAAATTACATCCTGCTTGTTCCACCCCCCCCCCCCGAGCAAGGAAATTGTGCCCTTTTTTCTGAGATGGCACCTCCTGATAAGAAAAAAAAAGAAAAGCAAATTTTGTCTCCGCTGAGATGGATATACTGCTTGCGGCACTGACGCGCCATACTGCCGTTCTTTTTGGTTTAGAGCGGAAGAATACCACCGTAGCCCAAAGGAGGGCAATATATGAGGCTATTACATTGGACATAAATGCCCTGGGCATTGAGGAGAGGTCCTGGGAGGACATCCAAAAAAAATTTACTGACATGCGTAGTCGAGTCAGGGACAAAATTGTCCTAATCAGAAAGCATAGCAGGGGCACGGGAGGAGGACCAGCCTGCTCTTTACGATTAAATCCAGAGGAGGAGGTTATCGCACAGAGTTTAGTGCTGGAGCAGGTGGAGGGACTCCCAGGCTATGACTCCACTGTTGGGGACTTGGGGACTGGTAAGTTTTTTTTTCTCATATTTGCTGTGTATCATGGGAGGGGGTAGAAGGGAACATATGAGGGGGTAGAAGGGAAGATGTAAAAAGTTTTTATTTCTCATATTTGCTGTGTATCATGGGAGGGGGTAGAAGGGAACATATGAGGGGGTAGAAGGGAAGATGTAAAAAGTTTTTATTTCTCATATTTTCTGTGTATCATGGGAGGGGGTAGAAGGGAACATGTGATAAGTGTGTTGCTCCAGCAACATATTTTTTTTGTGTCATCCACAGATGATGATGATGAGGCTGGGCCATCGTCGGCTGTAGGGCGACCCACGCCATCCCCAGAACATCATGGGGTCCAGTCAGGCCCCCTGCAGATACTGGGCATGTTGGTGGAGGAGGATATCGCCCATAGTCCATCTAGGGAGGAGGAAGTGGTGGAGGAGTCCATTATCCTCAACCTGGATGAATCTGTGTACCTCCAGGAGGAGCCCACCATCACTGACCTCCCCACCACCCCCCGACCATAACATCATCCCCCTCCAGGGCAAGCCCCTCCAGTGTCCCCCCTCCAGTGTCCCTCCCTCCAGTGTGGCCCACTCCCCTTCTTCTCCCTCAGTTCGTGCCCCAGCCTCTCCTCCAAGGAAGGCTCTATGTAAAACGAGGGGTGTACCCTCCAGCCTCCGTGAAGGCCTGCAGGAGGAGCAGGCCCGGCAGACCCGCCATATAGGGGACATGGTGGGAGACTTGAGGCAGGTGGCGGACAGCCTGGCATCCTCCTCCTCCTCTCTGCAGCAGGCCCTCACCCTGCATGCTGACCGGGGGATACGAGATACTGAGAGCTTGGAGGAAGTCAGTGCCAACTGTGGAGCCATGGTCACCTGCATGGTCGAGCAGCAGGGCGCCATCGCTTTGCTAACAGCGGAGGTGAGCAGGTTGGCAGGTGCGGTGGAGGCCAACACTGCTGCTGTGCGGGAGGAGGGGAGATTAACCCGGCGGCAGCAGAGGACCAATACCACCCGGCAGCTGCGGATGTTGGCCCAAACCAACAGCGTGCTCATCCGCCTGGCCAACGCCATGGAGGGCATGCAGGCACCACCTGCCAGGAGTGAGGAAGTAGGGGTTGATGCTCCTCCCCCCTCCATCCCCACCCCATGCTCCATCCCCACCACAGGCTCTATCCTCAGCCCAGGCTCCATCCCCACCACAGGCTCAACCACGCAGACTGAGGAGCCAGAGCCGGGGCACCCTTGGCACAAGGATGTCCAAAAAAAAAAAAAATGTCCTTTTATTTTTTACCTATCCCTTGCTGCTCATATAATGAGCTTTTTCTATTTATTTTGATTATGCTTATATATTTTTTTTTGGGGATATGTTTTTTTGCTCAGATTAGGAGCTTTTCTATATTTAGTTTATGCTCAAAGTTTTTTTTTTTTTTTTTTGTAGTCCCTACACACGGTGAGGAGTGCTGTAGTTGCTCTCCAGCTGACCTGTGGCCATCTGTTGCTAACTTGCCCCTGCTTTTATAAAGTGCAAATTTGCCCCGGCCAAACAGCTTGCGCGCTTTGGGCGCAAAATGCGCCTCACACGCGCAAGTTTATGAATCAGTGGCAGTTCCTCATTTGCATATTTGCTGAGGGAAAACCATAAGAGCGCAAGTTACTCCCTGAGCAAAATTGCCCCTTAATTGCGCCAGGGCAGAGAAACTGCCTCCGTGCAAAAATGCCACATTTCAGGCTTAGCTTGCTTTCTGGGTCACCCGCAAATTTGCCTGGGCGCAAATCCGTACTTGCACGGCGCAAATCGCACTTGCTCCCGCGCAAGTCGTACCTGAATCTGGGCCAGTGTATTTAACCAGCTTCCCCGTATCTTCTTGAATTAAAAGTGACTACCTTTGGGCTGGTATATACGTTTTTCAAATCTTAACAATGCCCACCTGTTCTAGCAACATTTTAGCTGTGGGGGGATCCTGAGAGATCCATTGCATATGTATGAGCCTACGGGCCTGAAATAGCGCCCTCGCCGCTGCCTCCTTCAAGTGTTTATCTGGAATGACACTGTCAAGCATGCCCAAAACACATTGTTTAGGTTCCATCGGAATTGAGACCTGCATGGTAGTTTTAATCATTGCCACTACTGACCCCCAATAACTTTGGAGCTTCGGACATCTCCTCATGAGGTGGATTAAATCACCCACGCCCCTCTCACATCTACCACAAAGAGAAGTTGGACATAGCCCCATGTGGTGGAGCTTAAGTGAGGTGTGGTGTGTCCGCAATAGGATGTAAAGCTGGGACATTCGCTGTGATACATTCAATGAGCTTATCCAAACATTTTCTAGGGTCTCCTCCCACAGTTCCCCCGGTATCTCTCCGACATCCATTACCCATCTACCATCTATCACAGGCCGAGCTAGGATATGTGTCCAGGTACATTCCCAGTAGGGAGGCATAGCAACTGGAAATAAAGCCTTTGGGGGAAGAGGCCGGCCTGCTGCAAAAAGACGAACAAGTGCAAGATTATCCATCCACCTATGGGCTTAAATAGCATGTTTCAGCTGCATATAATAAAATAACATATTCTGCGAAATTCTGAATTTAGACTGTAGAAAAAGGGAGAAAACAATCACTAGGTGGATGAACATATTCCCCATGATGTGCTAGGTGACGTAATCATGTTTTGTGTGTATATATACTGTATACACAAATGTTTTAACCTTGTTTTTCTTTGTAAAACCATTAAAGATTTTATAATGCTGTGCTAACGTAATAGGTTTGAAAAATAATTGTGCCTCCAATCCCTCCGGCAATGAAGGAGCCCCACTAAACTGCAGCATTATGGCTAGTGTCGAGTTACCCGGCATCTGCGACAGCCCCCCTGTCATTTGTTGGAGCTGGGCGGCCAAATAGTTTACCCATGGGTTTGGAAGTACCAACCCCCATTCATCTTTGTTTTTTTGTAACTGCTCCAGTTTAACCCTGGCCCCCTTTTCCAGAGCAGGGACCGAAAAATAGAGTTGACTGTCTGAAATAATTTCAGGGGAACTACTACCGGGGAGTTATGGAGATGGTATAATAATTGTGGCATTAATACCATTTTAATCAGGTTTGCTCTGCCCAAAAGAGAGAGCCACAGTTTGCTCTATATTTTAACCTTACCTGTAAACTTTACTAGTAACGGTTGGATATTGAGGGGGTGGTTCTCACGGCCGCAATTTTCGGGGAACATTGAAAAAAAAAGACAATAAGAGGGGGGTGCTCGCGCCGGCAATTTGCAGGAAACAGTGAAAAGAAAAAAAAAGTTAATAAGCGGGAGAGGGGTGGCTGCTCGTGGCTGAAATTTTCGGGGAACATTGAAAAGATAATAAGCGGGGGGGTGCTTGCTCGCAATTTGCAGGGAACATTGAAAAGAAAAAAATGTATTAGCGGGGGGGGAAGGCCGGGTGAGCTTTTTCGCCTGATATTTAAATAAATGTTGATCAGCTTCAGCTGTGGGGATGACGGCTGCTTCAATGGGGGGTTGTTTGAACGCTGCTGTCTCTACAACATAATTACTCAGCAGTGTGCAGGGTTCTGTTCTTTACCTGATACGGAGACAGCGATGAGTTCCACTAAGCCGACGTCACTTCCTGTTCCTGTACTCCTAGTGGGGAACTGAAATAAGCTCTTTACTGTGTGCACCTGCAATACTGTCCATAGCGCCGGAAGCTGAAGCTGTGGCTGTAGCGCCCCCCAGAGAGCCACAGTTTGCTCTATATTTTAACCTTATCTGTAAACTTTACCAGTAACGGTTGGATATTCAGATAGCAGAAGTCCAGTTGTTTGGGGAGATATAACTACTCCTAGGTATTTAAATGACTATGGGGACTGGACAGTAAGTGTCTAATTGTGAGTGTACTCCGTGATCCATGGGCAGAAGCGGAGATTGGGACCAACTGATTGCGAGGCCAGAAAATCTACTGATATCTGTTATAATGGACATCACTGTACGTAAGGATATATCCAGATCCCCCAACAAGGGAAGCATATCTTCTGCATAAAGCAGAATCTTCACTTGTATGGTGCCATATCTGAACCCCACTATACTTTCAAGGGCCCTAATATGTGCTGCTAGTGGCTCTATTGCCAGAGCAAATAGCAGTGGTGAAAGAGGGCATCCCTGCCTGGTGCCCCTCCATAAATGAAAGCTATCATAAACTGAGCCACCCTCCCTAATGGATGCTTGCGGTTGATACATCAGGCCGATCCACGATACGAAAATGGCACAAATCCAAACTTTTCTATGATAGCACAGAGGTACCCCCACTCAATGCTGTCAAATGACTTTTTGGCATCGAATGACAACAGAAACCTGGCTAGAAGCTGATTTTTAATAACCTGGGTGGAGGGTGTACGATGTTTTGGGTGCACAATGTTGCAACATTTTCTTTTTTAAATGATACAGTGAAGAGCTATGAAAAAAGGTGGTTCTTAAATGGACTGTAAGCAACGACAGCCTGATATATTTAGAGACAAAAAGTACAGGCAAGTGTTTTACTATAAAAAAATAAAATAAAATGAAGAGACCGCAGATAACACAACAGTGTAAAAATGGCCAGCAGCAGGACAATTTAAAGTAGCAAGGCTGGGCCCAATTTACTGGAGACAAAAAGCATAAGCTGGGGCTTGACTACAAGCCATGTATAAAAAATAAATACAATTATTTAGAATTCCAATAAAATAATGATAAATATTTCTTCTTTTTTATTAAAAGAATCACAGTCAAAGACAGTGGCCCAGATTCAGGTACGACTTGCGCGGGAGCAAGTGTGATTTGCGCCGCGCAAGTACGGATTTGCTCCCAGGCAAATTTGCGGGTGACCCAGAAAGCAAGCTAAGCCTGAAATGTGCCATTTTTGCACGGAGGCAGTTTCTCTGCCCCGGCGCAATTAAGGGGCAATTTTGCTCAGGGAGCAACTTGCGCTCTCATGGTTTTCCCTCAGCAAATATGCAAATGAGGAACTGCCACTGATTCATAAACTTGCGCGTGTGAGGAGCATTTTGCTCCCAAAGCGCGCAAGCTGTTTGGCCGGGGCAAATTTGCACTTTATAAAAGCAGGGGCAAGTTAGCAACAGATGGCCACAGGTCAGCTGGAGAGCAACTACAGCAGCACCAAGACGGACGAGCTGAACAAGCAGAGCACCCACACTTTCTGGATCTCACATCTGTGTGCCAACATGCCAGGGGCAGCTACAAAATAAAAAAAAACTCATAATCTGAGCATCAATAAAAAAAAAAAAAAAATCTGAGCATAACCAAAAAACAAGCTCATAATCTGGGCCACCAAAAAAAAAAAATGGTCATAAATTATTTTTTTCTTTTGGACATCCTTGGCCCAAGGGTGCCCCGGCTCTGGCTCCTCAGACGCCGTGGTGGAGCATGGGGTGGGGATGGAGGGGGGGGAGCATCAACCCCTACTTCATCTCTCCTGGCAGGTGGTGCCTGAAAGCCCTCCATGGCGTTGGCCAGGCGGTTGAGGACGGTGTCGGTCTGTCCCAACATCCTTATCTGCCATGTGGTGGTGATCCTCTACTGCCGTCGGGTAAGTCTCCCCTCCTCCCGCACAGCAGCAGTGTTGGCCTCCACCGCACCTGCCAACCTGCTCACCTCCGAAGTTAATAATGCAGTGGCATCCTGCTGTTCAACCAGACAGGTCACAATGGCTGCGCAGTTGCCACTAACATCCTCCAGGGTCTCATTCTGTCGGTCCCCCCGGTCAGCATGGTGGGTGAGGCCTGCTGGACAGAGGAGGAGGAGGATGCCAGGCTGTCCGCCACCCGCCTCAGGTCTCCCACCATCTCCCCTATATGGTGGGTCTGCCGGGCCTGCTCCTCCTGCAGACCCTCACAGAGGCTGGAGGGTACACCCCTAGTTTTAGAAAGAGCCTTCCTTGGAGGAGAGGCTGGGGCACGAACTGTGGGAGCAGAAGGGGAGGGGGTCACACAGGAGGGAGTGACACTGGAGGGGGGGACACTGGAAGGAGGGACACTGGAGGGAGGGACACTGGAGGGGCTTGCCCTGGAGGGGGATGATGTTATGGTCAGGGGGGTGGTGGGTCGGTCAGGGATGGTGGGATCCTCCTGGAGGGACACTGCTTCCTCCAGATTGAGGATAACGGCCTCCTCCACCACTTCCTCCTCCCTAGATGGACTCTGGCCAATATCCTCCTCCACCAACATGCCCAGGATCTGCAGAGGGCCTGACTGCACCCCATGATGTTCTGGGGATGGCGTGGGTCGCCCTACAGCCGACGACGGCCCAGCCTCATCATCAACATCTGTGGATGACACAAAACAAAAATGTTGCTGGAGCAACACACTTATCATATGTTCCCTTCTACCCCCTCCCATGATACACAGCAGATATGAGAAACAAAAACTTGTTACATGTTCCCTTCTACCCCCTCATATGTTCACTTCTACCCCCTCCCATGATACACAGCAGATATGAGAAACAAAAACTTGTTACATGTTCCCTTCTACCCCCTCATATGTTCACTTCTACCCCCTCCCATGATACACAGCAGATATGAGAAACAAAAAACTTACCAGTCCCCAAGTCCCCAACAGTGGAGTCATAGCCTGGCAGTCCCTCCACCTGCTCCAGCGCTAGACTCTGAGAGATGACCTCCTCCTCCGGATTGAGTCGCACAGAACAGGCTGGTCCTCCTCCGGTGCCCCTGCTGTGCTTTTTAATGAGGACAATTTTGTCCCGGACGCGACGCCGCATGTCCGTGAACTTTTTCTGGATGTCCATCCAAGTCCGGTCCTCAAAGCCCAGGGCATTGATGTCTAAGGTTATCGCCTCAAATATTGCCCTCCTTTGGGCTACGGTAGTATTTTGGCGTTCAGCGCCATACAGAACAGCAGTATGGCGCTTCAGTGCCTCCAACATGATCTCCATCTCCGCTGCCACAAAATTAGCCTTCCTCTTTTTTTTTTGGGCCGGGAGGTGCCATCTCGCAGCAAAGGGCAAAATTACCTTGCTCAGGGGGGGGTGGAAAAAGCAGGATGTAATTTTGCACAGGACCTTCGCAGGTCTGCCCCTATTTATTTGCTCAGTGCAAGCAGGTGGGCAAAATTTGCCCTGAAAATAGGCGCAAACCACTGCTGAGTGGAAAAAAGATCATTTGCATAGGGCACACCCACTTTCACTTGTGCTGCCCTACGCCCTGATTTTTGCCTTACAAAGGAGCAAGTTAGCAGACAAAAGGAATCCTGAATCAGGTGGCAATCTTTCCAATTTGCCCCAGCGCATAGCAAATCAGCTGCTCTTCACAGGTGCAACTAAAGGGCAAATCTACCTGAATCTGGGCCTGTGTATATAGACCAAAATGTAACCATCGAATTTCAGCACCATATAAATGTTATACACCATTTTACAGGCCAAAACATTTTACAAAAGATATCTGCTTCTTTTGGACCAATGTGAAAAGTATTACAGTGCCTTGAAAACGTATTCATAACCCTTGAAATGTTCCACATTTTGTCATGTTACAATCAAAAACTTAAATGTATTTTATTGGGATTTTATGATAGATAGACCAACACAAAGTGGCACATAATTGTGAAGTGGAAGGAAAATGATAAATGATAAAAGTGTGGCGTGCATTTGTATATAGCCCCCTTTACTTTGATACCCCCCCAACTAAAATAGTGGAACTAATTGCCTTCAGAAGTCACCTAATTAGTAAATAGAGTCCACCTATGTGTAATTTAATCTCGGTATAAATACAGCTGCTCTTTGAAGCCCTCAAAGATTTGTTAGTGAACAAACAGCATCATGAAGGCCAAGGAACACAAAAGACAGGTCAGGGATAAAGTTGTGGAGAAGTTTAAAGCAGGGTTAGGTTATAAAACAAAGTACCCCAAGCTTTGAACATCTCACGGAGCACTGTTAAATCCATCATCCGAAAATGGAAAGAGTATGGTACAACTGCAAACTCACCAAGACATGGCCGTCGACCAAAACTGACAAGCCGGGCAAGGAGATCATTTATCAGAGAAGCAGCCAAGAGAGGCCCATGGTAACTCTCGAGGAGCTGCAGAGATCCACAGCTGAGGTGGGAGAATCTATCCATAGGACAACAATTAGCTGTGCACTCCACAAATCTGGCCTTTATGGAAGAGTGGTGAGAAGAAAGCAATTGTTGAAAGAAAGCTATATGCATTTGCAGTTTGTGAGAAGCCATGTGGAGGACACAACAAACATGTGGAAGAAGGTGCTCTGGTCAGATGAGACCAAAATTTACATTTTTGGCCTAAAGGCAAAACACTGTGTGTGGCGGAAAATTAACACTGCACATCACCGTGAACACACCATTCTCACCATGGAACATGGTGGTGGCAGCATCATGTTGTGGGGATGCTTTTTTTTCACCAGGGACAAAGAAGCTGGTCAGAGTTGATTGGGAGATGGAAGGAGCCAAATACAGGGCAATCTTAGAAGAAAACCTGTGCTTTTGATACAACCAATGGTACCGTATTTAACCAGAATGCTGGATAATGACCCTTTGATTACCATCTCTCTTTCTGAACCATCTATGAGCTGTATTCCTCCTGTTTTAAGCTTCATGCCACTCCCAGAAAAGAGGTATGTGGTCAGCCACCACCTCATACTTTTGATCTACTGCAGGTCTGTTATGCTAATCATCCAAGTGAACAAGTATGTACTAACTAATGAATACAATACAGGTTACTCCCTTTCTATAATTTTACTAATATAGCCATGTGACAGAAGTTGCATGCTCTTAGGGCCATATACTTAGGCTTTTACATTTCTACATTAGTAGACCTAAAAACTGAATTTTGCAAAAGATAAACCCAAAGAAAAGAAGTACAAAGGGAAGGATAGTGTAGAATTTATTAATAAAATAAACACGCTCATGAAAATAAGATAACAGGCGGAATGACCATGAAGAATTAGGGGAATCTGCAGCTCTACGGGCTGAGTCCACACCTGTTGAGCAGCTTCTGAGAGGTAGCACTGGATATTCAAAGGAACCAATATAAAGAATCCAGTGCAGAGCACATCCGCTGGTACCAGCCCCTGGAATTGATTTCAGAAAAAGCTGGAGTATCTTTCAGGAGAATCTCCCTTTCATCACACTGCCTGATGAGCTACCTCAATAGCAGAAACATGGGGCCAGTGCAAGAGTACCATGATGTACATAACAACAAAACCTGGAGAATGCCCAGGGAAAAACCAAGCCTCCTTACCGACCAGCCTGCAGAACAACCAATTAACCTGTCTAACAGTATGCGTTAAAAACAGGGGTTTTGTCCACACGGATTTGCAAACGCATGTGTGAGCCACAGAACCGCACCAAAGCACCCTGTAATCTGTGGTCCTTACACTAAACAATGAGCGTCCCCACAGTGGAGGCACATGCATTCTAATGGATAGATAGGGGCAGGTGGACTGAAGGGGAACCATCCCTCCTTAAAGGTCCAGGAGCACACCAAACATCCAGCATATAGCACAATGGCTGCAAAGGTGTTGGTGCACTGCTGGACCAATATAAGCAGCACAGGTGAAACATAAACGTGTCCACCACCCCCATCTATAGCTGGCAATCGCAGTAAGTGGCATTGGAAGGCTAAAGCAGATAACAACAAAACCTGGGGAATGCCCAGGGAAAAACCAAGCCTCCCTACCGACCAGCCTGCAGAACAACCAATTAACCTGTCTAACAGTATGCATTAAAAACAGGGGTTTTGTCCACACGCATTTACAAACGCATGTGTGAGCCACAGAGCCGTGCCAAGGCACCCTGTAATCTGTGGTCCTAACACTAAACAATGAGCGTCCCCACAGTGGAGGCACATGCATACCATGATGTACAGTATGTATTAAGGAGACTACAAATATGCACTATATAGTTTGCCCATTTGTGTTGATGTGTGATTGTATACTGTATGGACACTTGAAAAGTGCTTAAAAAATTATAATTAAAATAAAAAAAATTGTATGGTCAATGTATTAAGAAAGTTATCACATCTATCTACATGCATGGACAGATTTCACTGACAAAGCAATCAGATTGCTTAGGAAGATTTTTATTTTAATTTTTAATAATAAACCCATTGTATGATTATATATTGTGTATTTATGGATGTCAACATAATAAATGTCTAATCTGGTGAATTAAAAAAAACATAATCTGCCAAAGATAAAAACATTATGATAAAAACATTTATTATGATAATAAACAAGTGACCAGTGGTAATAACTCATAAAGTGCATGAAAAAAAACGTAATTTACCTTCCCTACTGTCCTCCTCAACACTTTACATACAATTATAAGTCTAATGTCGCGTACACATGATCGGAAATTCCGACAAGAAAAGTCTGATGTGAGCTTTTGGTCAGTGTGTAGGCTACATCTGAATTTTTCTATCTGAATTTCCGCCAAGAAAAATTTGAGAGCTGGTTCTCAAATTTTCCGACAAGAAAAGTTCTTGGAGATAATTCCGATCGTCTGTTTGCAATTCCGATGCGCAAAAAAACACACATAACACTCATGCTCGGAATCAAGTAGATGCATGCTCGGAAGCATTGAACGAAATTTTTATTGACTTGTCGTAGTGTTGTACGTCACACGGTCTTGGCGGTCAGAATTTGGTGCGACAGTGTGTATGCAACACAAGTTTGAGCCAAAATTTTGTTGGAAAAAAATCCATGGTTTATTGTCAGACTTTCCGATCGTGTGTACGTGGCATTAGGTTTCTTCATTACTATATTGTACCAAAAGAAAAAAATAAATTACACCTTTTAATCTTTAATCACAAAATAACATGAATTTTTCCTGCTACTAATGTACTGCTAGACAGATCCAAAGACAAACACACCACATTACAGATAGATGGATAGCTAGATAGACAGCTAGATAGACAAGACTTACAAACCTTGATTTACCTTCAAGCTACAGCTTACTAGTTGTGATTTACAAGCTCACTTAAGTAAATTTATGCCCCCTATAGCCTATAAACTTTGTGAAATATTTATTGGCTGTATTGGATAAAAATGTAGACAAAATAGACATAGGATGATATACTATTGGGTGGCTTTTGCTTCCATGCATATCAAACAAAAAAAAAGGTCAGACAGCAGCTTACTAAAAAGAAAAAAATGAGATGAGATTTTCAAAATTGAAACTGACACTGTTTATTTAGAAAAAGCGATAATGCTTGCAGTATTTTAGCGTACATATTTTTTCTTTATGCAGCACTACAAAAATGGGTAAAAATTATAAAGGTTTATGTAAATGGAAAAAGGTGAGGATAGAGTTCATAAAATCGAATTAATGCTGAAGAGTATGTATTGCCAATATATATATATATATATATATATATATATATATATATATATATATATATATATATATATATATTTATTTAAGATTTGGAAAGAGTGGGTAATTTTTGCTGTCTGTGTCCTTTCACTTTCTGGATTGGAGATGCCACAGGAAATTAGAGAACATCTCCTCAAAGTGAGGGGATTTCCAATATTATACAGTTGTTATCAGATCATTTGGCCTCATTGGAAAATGTTCCCTCCCCTTGTGACAACTCTATAATGTAGAATTTTAATTTATTTCCTGTTTTGGTGACAATGGTCACAGAATGCACAAATCTCCTCAGCGGGGGACAGAAACAGCAATAAAAATTTGGCAAGTTCTAACCTTTCTCTACTCTATCCTCAAAAAAAAAAAAGTTTTATCCTTACAAACAATTTTAACTAAGAATTAATATAGCGTTATGTAGGTACTACTATTTATTTTTCAATTTCAAGTTTGCTGAAACTGTTATTATTTGAAGTGTTGCAATAATAAAATCCAATGAAGCCAGTAAGGGTACTGAGTAAGGATGGATCATCAGATTGAATAGTTAGCATTGAGCTGGGTTCACGCCAGTGCAAATTGGATTCCAATTCACATAGCAGGAGATTGTGACTGGCTCTCTATGGAGCCCATTCACATATCTCCACAGTGGCTCCAGTACAAATTGCACAGTAGCCCTGTGCATCTTTTGGTCCATTTCAGGTCCGAATTCAGTCCAAAATTTGGGCTGAAATCGGACCTGAAACAGTAAACGGAGACACACCGGACTCCGGCTGTGAGCCGCTGCGTTCTCCGGTGTGAAGCCAGCTTCAGAGACAAATCAGACCATCATAAATCACATTACAACAGTCCATTTACAGCATATTTGACAGAACACAAGCCCTGTGTCATTGGCAGGATATCTTTTGAAACAATCCCGCTAATAGCCATTGTAAAATTGTCATAAAATCATGAGATTGAACAGTCAGCATAAGGCATAAAGCAGGTCCTTATAAATCACATTGCAACATTCCAGTTACAGAATATTAGATGGGACACACTGTCTTTAAATTCATTAGCAGGATATCTCTTAAAGCAATTCTGTAAAATGTTCTGTCATAAAAACTGTAGCATAACTCCTAACAGTCTGTTTCCTAGTTAACATGGCTGCCATAAAGTCATTTATAAGTACTTGCAATGTTTATTAGAGCTTAAGGTAACAATACAATCAATATGCATTAAGAGATAATATCCTATATGTAGTCTAATAAGGCATCATCACAGCTCTCTATTTATCCAGTAAGCAGTGAAAAAATGGGGATATAGTGATGCAAATATCCAAAGATGCAAATATCCAAACCAGTTTTTAATAAGGTGTATAATACCATAGTAAATTTCTCAGTACAGAAATATAGATGTATATATAGTCAAGTATATCACAGTCATACTGGTGGTTTAATAAGAAGACCACAGTTCCCATTTGAGTTCATACATACTGTATATATGAATTGTATCCATTATAGTGTGGAGAACTCTCTTCATCAATGGTTTTGCTTCCATTCTCTGTAGCACCTGAGGCTACAGAGAATGCTCTAAATTGGGAATGCCAATTTAGAGCTATCATCCACTGTAAAGCACTAAAAAGAGTATGAGCTAGTTTTTGACTAGGGGGTAGCACTTCTGCTAAGGTGGTGAAAAGCAAGCACATCAACAGTAAAGCCATTTAGAAGCAATACACATTTAAATCTTGCTCTACTTGAAACCGCCTTTTTTCATGCAACGCATTTCCCAATTTCACCCAATTTTGCCATTTCTGAGAATCCCATAGAGTCAATGAATAAGGTAAAATCATTGTGATTTGGGGTAGTCACATTTGTTTTTAAGGTATTTTAAAGAAGGCTATACGGTGCAAATTTCTTTCCCGAACCATGGGTGTTGACAGGGGAATACCTCCTGCTGAGTCATTGTTTTTTCCCAGTGGGGGCTGGGGGAAGCAGTCCCTGCTGGCAGAAAACAAATTTTGCTAGCAGGTTTACCAGCCACTAGAAAAAATTGCATGCAAGATCCAGCATGCTGGTTGTCATGATCAGGCATCAGGCTTGAAGACCAGTTGCTATAGCAGTTGCAGGACTACCATGGACCAGCAGGATAGGTACATAGGCAGTCACCCTAACAGATGACACAAGCTCACCTGAGGTGCAGAGTCTAAGTACTAACTGGTGTTCACCAGAGCTCTTGATGGTGGAGATGGATTTAGCTGTGTGTTAGTACCAGGTCATGGTCCTCTGGTTTGTCCCACAAGGGTGTGAGCAAGCCGGGGTTCAGTAGCGGATGAGCAGATAAGGATCAAGCAGAAGAGGGGTCAGTTAACAAGCCAAAAGGTCAGTAATGAGTAGTTGCAGGTTGGGATCAGACAGTATAGTAGTCAAGGAACAAGCCAAGGGTTTATCACGAGTGGTAGCAAATACAGACCACAGCAGGGAAGACAGGAGAAAGGCACTGACTGAGAAGGCACAATAACTTGGCAAAGAGGAAGTGCAGAGACAAGGCTTATATAGGAAGTTCATGGGAGGAGCAAGGAGTTCAAGATTCAACAGCAATCAAGACACAAGGCAGGGTTGTCCAATGAATCAGATGGTCCAATAGATCAGGCAGGGCACGGACCAGCATCCCAGATAGCTCAGTGGGAAAAGTCAATGCCGGACACAGAAGAGGTCCCGGGTTCTAGCCCAGGTCCTCACACAGATTGTACCCACATTGATTGATCGATCAACTTGGTATGTTTAGCCTGTGGCCGGAATCTGAATTGACATCATGATGTTGCTCTGGTCCTCCTAGGGCATAGAGATAAGCGAAGGCCATCTTTCCTTTGCTCATCATCTGTATGCCTAGCCCGCATTTGATGGGTTTCCGGGCTCACTTATCAGTAAGGTAAGCCTGGGAAGCTTCTAAAAGTGATCCTGGGGTGAATCCACCGCAGAGATCACTTTTATCTAAAAGTCTGTCTCCTGAGGGAAGAGATAATACTGGGTTTATGCCATCTAGCTGCAGCCAGCCTGATATTTATCATCAAATAAATTATGTATTTTCCTAGTTAGGTGGTGTCTTACGTACCTGGTTACCAGAGTCTAGATGCAGGAGGGCCTCTCTTACGGCTCTGGCTCGCGAGCTGCTGAAGTGGGAACAGCGGACTCGGAGCACAGCGGGGTTGGTGTGCCGGGGTAGCGAAGAGTAGATGCAGGCAGACGAGTCCCTCTGACGTGGAGGTGCTGAAGACACTGAAGCAGAGGATGTGGTCAGCGACCCTAACTGGAACTGAGGTTACAGCTGCACAAGCTGATGAGGTAAGCAGGTTAGTATGTAACTGGAAACAGCAGGGTCAGGCAAGCCAGGTCACAACGTGTAATCATATGAACAAATGTGGTAGGCTGAAGCGTAATCGTGGTGCAGGCAGGTGGGTCTTGCAGCGGTGGATCAATCAGAAGGGTAGTCAACAGAAGCCGGGTCAAGGGTTGGAGAGGTACAGGTGGTCAGCAAGCCGGGTCAAAAGGTTCAATCAGAAGTTCAAGCAGATTATCAGATCTCAGATACAAGTTCACTCACAAACTGCAGATCAGGCAGCAATGTGCTGGACACAGCAGTGGGGTTTTAAAGTGGATTTGGCGCCAAACGTGCACACGCACGCTCCCGCTTACTGTGCACACGTGCGCCCGTTGAGCATGCGCACGCCCATTGTGCACGAGCGCGGGACACGCGACGGCGCGCAAACACAGAGGAACACTGCTGTTTTCCCTGAATGGTGGATGGACAGGATCGGAAGGTGAGCCCCTGACAGGTGGTTCTTCTGCCCGTAGAGCAAGCAGCTTGCTGTGAGGGCACCCAAGCAAACTCGTTAACTCTTGCTCCATTCACACACAGATCTGCAATTTACCCTGTCTCCTATCTCTCCTCATTTAATATAGGTTGGCAATGTTTTTGAAAACTAGGCAATAACAGTATACAAGTTCCATTTATCAACAAAAAAAAAGAATAAAGGGGGCGTGGCCTGGCACCGGAGTGAGATGGCAGCCTAGTGTGAGAGCTCCGCTGTCCAGACCCTCAGACTTGCTTACAATTAGCTGATTCCCTCGGTTCTCAACTACCACAATGGCGGGCAGGAACCAGGCACCGACCCGCTCGCAGATGGATCCCTCCACGCAGCTCAGCAAGACCATTCCGGCGATGTTCCGCACAGTGCCGCCGGACGCGCAGGCCGCATCTCAAGCCGCGGACTTGAGTTTGGAGCTGACCCCGTCCTCCGCTACCGCCGCCTCGGGCCTGACACAAGGTATGGCTCCCCCACATACACCACGCCCGCTATGTATGGCAGACTTGCAGCAGGTAGCCCTGGACATTAAAAATGCCATGTTTGCAGCGATGGCTGACCTGAAAGGGGAGATCAGATCAATCGCAACACGAGTGGAGCACGTGGAGTCAGCCGCCATGACACATGGAGCAGCCATACAACAAGTACAGAGGGCCTCCAACTCCCATGCTCAACACCTCATGGACATGCATAGACACCTTGAGGACCTAGACAATAGGGGTCGCAGGCGGAACCTACGTGTCCGGGGTCTCCCGGAGTCGGTGGAGGGACCCCAACGTGTACAACAAGCGGTTTGGGCCATTTTCAACACTTTACTGGGTAGGCCACCTGATGCCCCTGTAGAGATGGAGAGGTGTCACAGGGCGCTTAGACCCAAAGGCAGAGACACAGACCCACCC
Organism: Rana temporaria; assembly: GCF_905171775.1. Lineage (NCBI taxonomy): Eukaryota > Metazoa > Chordata > Amphibia > Anura > Ranidae > Rana > Rana temporaria. Next base: position 131,662,329 of record NC_053492.1, on the reverse strand, counting down.
AGGGATGTAGTATGTTGTTTGGTGAACTTTGTTCAAAAGGAGGACATACTACGCCTAGCACGCAACCAGGCTAACTTGGAATACGAAGGGGCTCGCATACAATTGTATCAAGATTTGTCGGCTATTACATTGCAACATAGGAGAGACCTGCGCCCCTTATTGCAACTGTTACGTGACAGGCACATTCTATATAAATGGAAGTTTCCATTCTGCCTTCAAGCCACAGCTGGAAACAGAACAGCCTCGCTGAGAACACCCGCAGACTTACAACAGTTTTGTGATACACTAGGCATCCCGGTAGCCAACGTTCCTGATTGGTACAGTACGTTCTTCCAACCTGAACCATGGATTCCCACCAGGATGGATGACACCCCGAGATCACAGAGGAGCAGGCAAAGATGACGCAGACCTTCTGATGCTTCTCCACCTAGAGTCCGAGGAGACATGGAGACTGAGGAGAGCCCCCGGGCGTCGCCATCCTCCGTACGGCGACGGACGGAGAACTAGGAACGCCTTGCGGACTATGGTAAGCTGACTTCTTCCACCTGCCATATACTAGCCCCCCCCCCCTGTGCACACTGGGGCCTTACTGCACTGACTGAACACATGGTCACCCCAGCTCTGTTTCACATTGAACTCCAGTCTACTCCTGATCTTCTTGCCTTGATGGTATGGCCTGGGTTGCCGCCTATGCGGGCGGGCGGAACTTTTGGGGAACGAGTGATGGACTTACCCCGAGCTCTGGGGCACAGACTGGTTGCAGGAATGACTTTTCCCCCTTCTTCATGTACAATATAGCCCAGTAACAGGGAGGTAAGCTAACACCTTCCGTACTCTTGGTCCCCTCTTGCTGCAATGTGGTGCTATTTGGGTGCTTGAAACAAAAGCTTCCTGGAGGCATATTGTGTGACTGTTTTCTCCCCCAGCACCGCCGTTGTGTCAACATGAAGAACGTCTTCACACCTAGATAACCACCGCACGCCTTCATCACTAGCGCATAGGCCAACTTGGGTACATAATTGTACATAGCTGCCATACTGCAGTATTGAATAGCTTATATGGGAGTTCTCTGGGTTCCCCTCCCCCACCCTTACCTTATCCCCCCTTCCTCTACGTCTCCCTGATACTTCCCACCCTTCCCCTTCCTATATTCCTTCCCCCCTCCTTTTCCCCCTCCCATTTCACCCTTCCCCTTTTTTCCCACCCCCCTTATATAGTGACCGTGTCCTGCCTATGCTAATGGGGCCTTCATGTTTTTGCTTATGGTATATGGGGGATAAAGGGGGAGGCTGAAGGGATCAGTCTGTTGATATTGTATTTGAATATTTGTGTTTTTATGGTTGCTGAGGGGTACACCCGCTGTGACCGCTTGGGCTCCGCCTGGGTGGAGCTGGGGGGTCCCGGGGGGGGGGGTCCCTGAAAGGTAACTATGTATTAGCAGAATGTACAGTTATATAAGGTCCTCTGGGGCCACTTAGACATGAACGTACTAATGGGGACCCATATCTGCGGCAACGCCCCTATGGGGGCTGAATGTAGAAGCTGGTACAAAATGAGGTTGTTTATAATGTTTTGTTAGACAATTGATTTATAGTGCACTGCTGTTATGTGTGCTGTCCACTTTATGCGAGTCCGAGAAACCGGTTAGGCCTCCTCAGTGGGAAGCATTTTGGAAATGGAACTTGCATTCGAGAATTCCATACAGTGGCTACTTTCTTAGGGGTTGGGTCGACACGCAATCCAGTGTCAGGCAACACATGTTGACTTCAGGTGTTTTTTCCAGATTGCTTTGGAAAACAGGAAAACTTAAACTTAACCGTTCCTCCTAGGATGGGTTTAGCGGGCCACATAGGTAAATGGGGGGGGGGAGTTATGGGGAACCCATCACTCTTAGAGGTGGGTGTTCTCATGATCCAACCCCCCTACCTTGGCAGTAGCAGGAGGGTCTCTTAGGTCAGGCACGACTTTACTGGGGTCTGGGAGGTCTGGACGGTGGGACTGTTCGGACAGTTCGGGTACAGGTTCACTTCCCCACCTCAAGTGGGGCTGGATCCCTCTTGTTCCTTTCCGGTATAGGATCGGGGTCTTTCTTTTTTGGGATTACCCTTTACTTTTTATAGGTAGCTCAGCAGGCCTTAGACTACCTCCGGTTTGTTCCCCCTTTTTTTTCTCTCTCTGCCCCACGATAGGGGTCTCTTTCTGTCTCTTTTTCTTTCTTCTTCTGTCCGTCTCTCTATAACTGCTTCTTTCCTCTGAGTGGACACCCTAGTGCTCTGTACTTATCATATTTCACATAAGACACAGATAATCTCTGTCTCCCTCCATTTTTGGGGAGTGCCGCCCATTTCTTTTTTCTCTTCTAATTTTTCTTCTCTATCCACCCTCCCTCTCTCTCTCCCCTCCCCCTTTTTTTTTTTTTTTTTTGTCTCTCTCCTCTTCCCCCACTTACCTACTACCCTCTCCGTCTACCACCTTGAAAAGTAGGTGTTAAATTCTCTACCTAACGCTCATGGCTTCCATAACGCAGTCTTCAGCTCCTCTATCGCTCAAGGTTCTCTGGGTAAATGCCAGGGGCCTGAACATTCCCGAGAAGCGTTCAAGCTTTCTCGCAGAAGCACATAGACAGAAGGCGCATATCGTCTTTTTTCAAGAGACGCATTTCAAATCAAACAGTATACAGCGTCTTACCAACAAGCGATACTCTGAGGTCTTCCATGCGACCTGTGCTGAGTCTAAAACGAAGGGGGTAGCAATTCTGTTCGCAAAATCTCTTGCATTCCGTCTTACTGACCAGATGGCTGACCCGGAGGGCAGATTCATCTTTCTTAAAGGGCTTTGGAAAGATAAACTGATGACCTTTGCTAACATATACTGCCCTAATTCCAAACAGGTGGCTTTTCTGAAGGATACGCTTACGAAACTTACCGCTTTCAGATCGGGTCTTCTGATTCTCGGAGGGGATTTTAACATGGCTCTAGATCCGACTCTCGATACATCTACAGGCCACTCATCCCTCCCCTTCTCAGCATTGAGGCAAGCGAAAATAGGACTGGCCTCTTTGGCCCTTCACGATACGTGGCGCACCTTGAATCCCAAGGGAAGGGATTACACGTTTTTCTCGTCCCCTCACCAACGATATTCGAGGTTGGACTATATTTTTCTTTCCCAAAAAGATCTTGCGTACCTACACGATGCGACAATCAAAACTTCAGTATTATCAGATCATCATCCGGTGACCTTAACCCTACGATTCCCGCAGAGGGAGCCCTTCACGAAGGTCTGGCGGCTTGACGCCTCCTTACTTACAGATATTGCAGACGTAGCCACTCTTAAACAGGCATTTGGAGAATACTTCCTACATAATGATACACCTGATGTGTCGCCCATGACCCAATGGGAAGCACATAAGTGTGTTGTGAGAGGTCATCTACTATCCATAGCAGCGAGGAGGAAAAGAGAATATATGGCTCTTATCCAGGAGCTTACTGATAAAATAGCTAGACTAGAGGCGCAACACAAGGGCTCCAAGGCCGTGGAGGTAGCGGTGGAACTAGCGGAGACTAGATCACGCTTACAAGAAGAACTGTACAAAAAGGCACGCAAACGTATGATGCTATCACAAAAACTGTTCTATGAGCATGGAAACAAACCGGGTAGACTATTAGCGAGGTTCATGCAGAAACGTGTGCTTGCCTCCACTATTCATCACGTGAGAGATAAGCTAGGTAAGATCCATACTAAGACAGAAGACATTGCTCGTCAATTTCGGGAGTACTACAGCACGTTGTATAATATTGGAACAAAGGAGAAAGGGGTGGGCCCAGCAGATACTAGGGAATTCCTGATCAAAGACTTTTTAAGTAAATATTGTCCTCGGGCATTGTCCATAGAAGATCAGCAAACCTTAGAATCACCGTTGACCTCTGAAGAATGGGTAGAAGCCCTGAAGGCCACCAAACCGGGCAAGAGCCCAGGCCCAGATGGCCTAACGGCACAATATTATAAATGCTTTTCTGAACTTTTAATGCCGGGCTTCCTCAAAGCCTTCAATTCTTTGGCGAGCTCCCCACCTAATTCTAACACCTTGTTGGAAGCCTATATTGCAGTAATACCGAAAGAGGGCAAGGATCCCTCGGACGTGGCGAACTATAGGCCGATTTCGCTCCTAAACGTCGACGTAAAAATCTTCTCAAAAATCTTAGCGACGCGGTTGGCCTTTTATGTTCCAGCGTGGGTAGGTCTTGACCAGGTGGGTTTTGTCCCTGGCAGGGAGGCCAGGGACAACACCATCAAGGCCATTAATTTACATCACTGGCTTACTTCCACAAAAACTGAGGGGTTCTTTCTGTCACTGGATGCGGAGAAGGCCTTTGACAGGGTGGCCTGGGACTATATGCACTTGGCCCTGGAATCACTTGGTCTTGGGACCAGACTGAGGGCCCTTATTGGAGCGCTCTACACAACCCCACGAGCCAGGGTCCGAGTCAATGGCCACCTGTCGGAGGCCTTCTCCATCCACAACGGCACCAGACAGGGGTGCCCCCTCTCTCCTATACTGTATATCCTCACACTGGAACCCTTACTTCGCTGTATTCGGGCCCATCCCGATATAACAGGAATTAAAATTCGCCAAAAGGAATACAAACTAGCGGCCTTTGCCGATGATATTTTGCTTTTCCTGTCCTCCCCCCTGATAGCCTTACCTAATCTACTAGAAGTGTTTAAACATTTTCGATACATCTCGCACCTGAAAATTAATTATTCCAAATCGTTTGCGCTAAATGTCTCTCTGCCTCCATCGCTAGTGCTCCGCTGCCAGGAGAATTTCCCTTTCCGCTGGAAATCTGACGATATAACTTATCTGGGCATTCGGCTCCCAGGTAAACTTTCTGACCTGTATGAGAAGAACTTTTTGCCTGAACTGAAGGCTATACAACAGGATATGTTACAATGGGAGTCACCTGTGATCTCCTGGTTTGGGCGAGCTGCTATCTTGAAAATGACGATACTTCCCTGCATGCTCTATAAACTACAGACGATCCCGATTGCACTCCCGCCTTCCTTCTTCGCAACTTACAAAAGAATATGCAGGAAGTTTCTGTGGGGATCTAAAACACCCAGAATTAGCTGGGCGAAGTTAGTATTGCCCAAAGTAGAGGGGGGTATTGGTCTCCCGGATTTGCAACGATACTATTGGGCTACACACCTAACACGTGTAGTGGATTGGCGAATACACACACGCTGTAAGGACTGGGTACGTTTGGAAACTCAGATCACGGGAGCCCAACTCGAGAAAACACCTTGGATCTCCAAGAGGCATTGGACGCCTGACGTCCTGTCTCATCCAATGGTTGGAGCAACCTTATCGGCGTTCACGAAAGCTTGTGATAAGTTTTAAGTATCAAAAACAGAATGTAGACTGACCCCTCTTAGGGGTAACCCAGATTTTGTCCCGGGACGAGATGATGGCTACCTGGTGGCCGAATGGCCACATACTGATATGCTGGCCAAACATTTCTTTTCAGGAGATAGGTTCCTTTCTCTGAAAGACCTTGAAAAGATGTCCCTAACGAAGAAATTTCCTATGTTTGCGTATCTCCAACTGAGACACTTTCTAGATGATCCAAGGACCAGGGGTGGTTTTACAACACCACCCACGGTACTTGAGTCATTGTGCGCTAGTAAGTCACCTCAGAGACATATCATTTCGATGCTGTACGCCTCCTTGTACAAAGCGCCCTTTGTGTCTGTGCAGGTGGAACAAGCCTCCTGGGAAACCCGGCTGGGCAGAACAATTGAGATGAAGGAATGGGAGAAGATCAACTGGTTTATCTTTAAAGGCTCAATAAGTGTGAGCATTCAGGAAAATGGATATAAGATTAGGACGCAGTGGTACAGGACACCGGATGTTGTACACAAGTTTGCCCCAGCCGTAACAGATAGGTGCTGGAGGTGTGGACAGGCCTTAGGTACCTTCATCCACATTTGGTGGGAATGTTCCCTGATTCAGCCGTATTGGCAAAAAGTGCATGAAGTGACGACAGCAGTCTCTACGCTTCCCCTGGAGTTTTCACCAGCACAATACCTTCTTCATCTCTCAAAAATTGCCCAAAAGCGATATCGCAACTCAGTAGCAATACATATGGTAAACGCAGCCAGGCTGTGTGTTCCTGTGCACTGGAGAGCCACGACACCTCCCACTATCAAGGAATGGATGGCACGCATTGACCGCATCGCATCGATGGAGGAGCTGATAAGCACTGCACACGATAGAATTTCTGACTTCACTTCCATCTGGACTGTGTGGTTCGATTTCCGCGACTCAACAGAGTACCAAGCCCTTAATTGAGATCCTGAAGGACATGTTCAACTGACGACTGATGTGTGACATAGCTAACATGTGGAGCTTCCGCTGTACGGTAGACGGCGGGGGTGGTGGGCCTCCCCACTTACCTCCTAAAGAGTTTTTGGTCCGGTGATATGCTCCCCCTCCCCTCCCCTGTGATGAGTCCACTTCCATCCCTCCCCCCCCCCCCTTTTTATTTTTTTATTTTTTTTTCTCTCTCTCTATTCCTCTCTTCTATCTTCTTTCTTTCTTTTCTTCTCGCCTTCTCCCTTCTTCCCTCCCTCTTCTCTCTTATTTTTTCGCTCTTCTCTTTTGCCTGTATACTGAGGTTGGACATTGGGATCGAACGGGGTGACCTCGAGTCGATCCCCACACCCATCCCACCTATACCGAGAGGATCCACGTAGTGAATAAGGGACGTAAAACAAGTAGACAAGGGTTATGGGTTAGCTGTTGTCCTTAGGAGGACATAGAGGCCTACTGAATAGCTGCAAGTAGAAATATTGCCTCTAGATCGATTTACTACGCACTTCCCCTACGAAGTATATGTGAATGAGGTAATTCACATGGAATATGTCAATGTTTTAGGATACTTGTCCCACTTGCTTAATTTGTACCGTTCCCCCCTCATGTGAACATGTTACTTTGAATCCTCTTGTGAGGACATGTTATGTTTGTTGATGTAAAGGTTGTATATGCAACATTGTCCATACCTTTTTACTCTTAATAAAATCTTTATGGAAAAAAAAAAAAAAAAAGAATAAAAACCCAAATACAAAAGAAGCTTAGATGTGGTGGCTGCATTTGTTTTAATTTTTCAGATCCATTTGTTTTGATCTGGTAATCTTGAAATCTTGTAATCTGGTAATCCATAATTTTGGTCCTAGGCTAACAACCCTTACTATATTTATGGAACAGCAGAATTTGTCAGCCTAGGGCAAACTATAGAACACCTCCTCATCTCCAGAACATAGGGAGATGTGTTCTGTAGGATCAACAGGATTTTTTGGAATTATCCAGCAAATATAGCAAATGCTTTTAATGGTATGGTATATTTACCAGACAAAAAGGAACCAAATATGGGAATTTCACTGTAATGCCGCATTCACATGATCGGAATTTCCGATGAAAAAGGTCAGATGGACTTTTTTCATTGGAAATTCCGATCATGTGTGGGCTCATCTGACTTTTTTCCATCGGTGTTTAAAAATAGAACATGTTTTATTATTTTTTTCCGATGGAAAAAATATGATAGGAAATTCCTAATGTCTGTGTGCAACTCTGATGGAGAAAAAAACCCACACATGCTCAGAATCAAGTCGACGCATGTTCGGAAGCATTGAACTTAATTTTTCTCGACTCATCGTAGTGTTTTACATCACAGCGTTTTGGACGGTCGGAATTTGGTCTGACAGTGTGTATGCAAGACAGCTTGAACGGAATTCCGACAAAAAATTCCATCGGAAATTCAGATTGTGTGTATGGGGCATTAGAGTTTACATACACTTTAAAGGATGCTGACATAGCTGGAAAGCTGAAAGTCTTGAGGGTTACTTAGCAACACTTATCAAGTTGCCAATAATATAAAACATTTGAACTGAATATTTTATTGAAGTGTACATCAGGGAGAAAGTGAAAAACGACTGATAGAACTGATGGTCAGCAGTGGCTGTGCATCTCCCTGTCAGTTTAGGAAAGCTTACCATATTCAGTAGCCATTATCAAGTTATGATTATTTTCTAGCAGTCAGCTGAGAAATTGTCCTTTTCTTATATGGATGTTGGATTATATTATGCACATAGCAAAAGACAAATGGTAACAGGAGAGCAATAATCTGATCTGGACAAAACCTCCTGTTCTTTAGTTGTCAAGGACGTACATGTCCCAGAAACTTCGCTATATAAAAGGGACTTGTAAAAGTGACTCTTTCAAATTAATAAAATATCAAAAACCATGCCAACATCTTTAAAACCAAAATCAGGACAAAGGAATACTAAGCTGACTTTTTTGGTTTGTGTAATATATTCAATTACAAAACTAAGACTAGAGAGCTTTATCCTCACAGCTATACTTTGTTGCCTATGCCACATAATATAATAAATGTGAGCAGTGTTAATAATTGTATAGTTATTTAGTTGTAAAATGCTGTTCGTCTTCACTAGAGTATAACATGATTAATATGTTTTTGGGAGCGTAAATTGCAAGCTGTTTGTTAGTGAAGTTGTTAAGTTTTTGCACATAATTAATGTTTATTAGTCAATTTTGTTAAATTAAAAAGTGAGGCCTGAGAACATAGGATACCTTTTAGGGAGTCCAATTCTCAGGCCTCGTACACACGAAAATCTTGTCGTAAAAGAAACGTTGTTTTCATCTACGAGGTTCTTATCAGGCTTGTCGAGAATCTTGTCAAGCTTTCTTTGCATACACACTGTCAACACAAAACCTTGTTGTCCTCAAACGCGGTGACGTACAACACGTACGACGGCACTATAAAGGGGAAGTTCGATTTTTGCTAATCTCATGTTACCGCGTGTTAAGTAAATGTTTGTGAGAGACGATTCGTGCTTTTCAGTCTGTTACAGCGTGACAAATGTGCTATTTCCATTACGAACGCTACTTTTACCAAAGGTGCGCTCCCGTCTCAAACTTTATTCTGAGCATGCACGGGTTTCTAAGCATACACATGAATGTGTTTCTCGTCGTAAACCAGCCCGACGAGAAACACAACAAGGAAATTGAGACTCCCGACGAGAAAAAAGAGAGCATGTTCTCTTTTTTTCTCGTCGAGATCCACGACAATTTTCTCGACAAAAAACATACACACGACCGTTTTTCTCGGCAAAAATGCTCTGCCAGCATTTTTCTTGATGGATTTTGCAGAGGAAAATGGTCGTGTGTACGAGGCCTCACCCAATTGCCAGTAGATCCCTTATTTTCCCACTAACTGTCACAAGTCAAGCTGTCCAGCAAAAGGGGCAGTTACATTACTTGCAGAAAAATAAGCACAATGACGCAAAAAAAAAATCCCCAAGGTAAATAAGTCCAATTAGGGAGAGTCACTTGTATGATGGCTGCAGCTCTTCCAGCAGAGCTTTGGATGATCTGTGTGCACTACAAAAAAAAGCAAAAAAAAGGGGTGCCACCATCTAAGTGTATCAGTTTATTAAAAACAGTTTAAAATGGTTAAACATTCACTCACAAGAGTAGAAGAAAGACAGGCTCATCGTTAGTCTTTAGTCACCAGCAGGCCTTGATGGAAAGCAGACAAAATGCTGGCAGATGGAACCAGGAAGCAATTGTGTTGTGCGGGAGACATCCAGCTGATGAGGGATGCAAGGCTTGAATAATGTCCATCAGAGAGAGCCGTAATCATGCTGAAACGCAAGTCAGCAGCGGGGCTATAATCGAAAGTGATGCCGGACATGATGACATCGGTAGGATGTGGGACGGTAACATGTTTCAGAAGCTCTACAATGCTTCTTTGTCAAACCATCTACATTATCAGTTACATTACTAGTCCCTGTCTCAACTGCTAAATGGTCAGAACAGTTGTCAATTACCCAGAAGAGGGCATTGACTTCAGCAGATTGGATAAAAACACAGGGAGACAACCAGGGCCGTCTTTAATATGGTTTGGGCCCAGGGCAAACATTTTTTTTGGGCCCCCCTCCAGCTTATTTTGGGCCTGGCTGGTTCACATGTATGTTTTGGCGGTCCTCATTTGTGCAGGTACAGCAGCCCATTGATTTGAATGGGCCGCCATGCCTTTGTTTCCTGCAGAAAAAAGGTGCATTCAGCATTTTAAAAATACAGTTGCCTTGAAATCCATTCTGCTTTTGCACCATGCTACTTACCTGCAGTTCTTGCACACACAAACGCACTGTGTTTTTAAAAGCGCGACCTAAACGTCTAAAAATGCAGCAAGTTTGACAGTGTGGGAACTGCAGATAAGTCACAGCAGACAGCAGAATGGACAGACAGTGCTGTATTTCAGTGCTTGATGGGCATAGACGTGCCGTGTGCGCAGCCTATTACATGAGGCATGCGATTTTCTTTGCAGGAAATGCAGGCATGGCGGCCCATTCAAATGAATGGGCTGCTGTACCTGCGCAAATGTGGGCCGCCAAAACACATACATGTGAACCAGTCAGGCCCAAAATAAGCCCATCAAGCAGTTAAATACAGACAGTAATGTCATGTGCTCTGAGGCTTTACTCAGCCTGGACTGCAGGTCTGGTCTGTGATTTAAAGAGTTCCTCTATTTTACACATGGCATGGCATGGGGTCCCATGGTGCTAAAGCAGAATGGACAGACGGTGCTGTGACCCCATGCCATGTGTAAAATAGAGGAACTTTTTAAAACACTGACCAGACCTGCAGTGAATCATCAAATATTATAAAGACTTTGGGCACACTCTACAGAAAACTTCAATTTACAATATAGATTAGCAAACAGTGACAGTGACATACCTTGAGGAGCAAGGACATGAAGAAGTCAGCCTCGGGAAGAGCAAACTGGGGATGTTATAAAATCACATTCTAATTCACTTTTTTATACAAGCCGCACCCAGTGGCAGGAAGGGAGAAGTGCACGTCTAAAGGGAAGCCAGGGGTGCTGTACATGTTAAAACACTGGGAAGGGAAGCAGTACTGTCACTGGCTGCGTGCCGCTGATGATTTTCAGCCTGATTTGTGGGCAGCACAGGGGCTTAACGGGAGGCAGGGTCGCCATCAGGAATTATGGGGCCACTTACACAGCTTCAGGCATGGGCCCCCTGGAGCAGAGAACCGGGATGGGGGGTGCTGCCGCCTGAAATTGAGAAGCAGGGGGGGCTGCCGCGAATTTAGAAGCGGGGGGCCCTTTACAAAAAAAGAAATAAAGAAAAATATATATAAAAAAGGGGTGTAGCCATCCGGGGCCCTGGGGACCTCTGGGCCCTTTAATAAAAAGAAATAAAAAATATATATAAAACATATATTTTAAAAAGGGGGTTGCCATCTGGGGCCCTGGGGACCTCTGGGCCCTTTAATATTTTTTTTTTAATAAAAATAAATTACAAAAAAAGGGGGTTGCCATCCTGGACCTCTGGGCTCTTTAATAAAAAATATATATAAAGAAACATTTATAAAAAAAAGGGGGGTTGCCATCCAGGGCCCTGGGGACCTCTGGGCCCTTAAATAAAAAAAAATAAAAAATATATATAAATAAAAATAAAAAAATAAACATTTATAAAAAAGATAAAGGGTGTTTGCCACATGGGACCCTGGGGACCTCTGAGCCCTTTAATAATAAAATATATATATATATATATATATATATATATATATATATATATAAAGAAATAAAATATATAAAAAAAATGTTTTTTATAAAAAAAAAAAGGGGGGTTGCCATCCGGGGCCCTGGGGACCTCTGAGCCCTTTAATATATATATATATATATATATATAAAGAAATAAAATATATAAAAAAAATGTTTTTTATAAAAAAAAAGGGGGGTTGCCATCCGGGGCCCCGGGGACCTCTGGGTCCTATAATAAATATATATATATATAAAAAGATTTTTTTTTATAAAAAAAGGGGGGTTGTCATCCGGGGCCCTGGGGAACTATGGGCCCCTGGGGACCCCCAGACCTCTAAAAAAAAAATTGGCCCTTTAATAAAAAATAAAAATATATTAAATTGTCCCTTTAATAAAAATATATAATTTATTTTTTTTTTATAATAAAAAAAAAAGGGGGGGTTGCCATCTGGGGCCCTGGGGTCCTCCGGGCCCCTGGGGGCTTCCGGACCCCTAAAAAAAAAAAAAAAAAAAAAATTTTTTTTTTTTTTTTTTTTTTCAAAGGGGGTTGCTTTGGGCCCCCAACAGTGACAGGGCCCAGGGCACCTGCCCCATTTGCCCTGCGGTAAAGACGGCCCTGGAGACAACAGTTGTGCAGAACTAGGACTTGATGGTCATCATAATAAAAAATGCTTCTGTAAGAGCAGAAACATGCAGAATTGTGTATCTTTGAAATATTTATTTACCGCAATATAAAACAACGTGTACAGCTATATTTGAAAAACAAAGCCCCTGTCAGTACCTTTCGGAGGATTTCCCTTTCCACTTCCAGCCTGGAGACACAAAAACTGAAAAAATATTGCTTTAAAGTGAGTGGAATTTTATCCTTAGACAAATTTCACTACAAAAGCTCTCACCATTGGCAGATTTTCCTTCATCTGTTCCTCTGGTGACCATTCTAAAATGATGGACATGGTCACCGGAATAATTAGAGAGCAAATAGAGAACAGGTCCACAGATCACAATAAAAACTTGACAGGGTTCTAATTCTTCCCTACGTTATCCAAAACCTAAAAATTATTTTGCCATATATACTTTATACATACAAGCTCTTTAATAACTTGGTAAGCATTCAAAGTAAAAAAAGTAAGCAAACAATGACATAAAAGTTCTAGGAAATGTATTTTGTATACCACCTCGGAAGGATTGTTGGAGCATCCCAAAATTCCAATACAAGTAACCACTTTCTGAGCTAGAGCACAGATATGATTCCATTACATCCTCTTTATAGATGTAAAGGTCTCTCAGAAAGTGGTTCAGACATCATATATTGGTAAAGCTTTGCCAAAAAAGAAAAAGGGCACATGAAAACAATTAACCACAGGGGGGTGGGGGACATTGCTTTCCTCGGATTATTATCTAGACCAGATATGCAAGCATTGGATGCTGATCGGGATGCTTAGCTGTTTAAAAGGTATGTCTTTGGTGCTGGTGACAGGAGGTAACGTTTTTGATGTTAGAAAAAAGTTAGGGTGAAATAGAAAGTGAAAATAGAGGCAAATATTCAGCTGGAACTGCAAGGCCAAAATATTGTAGGTGCTTTGTGGATCATAGTTTCATGGCAAAGAGGTATTTACAAACATTTATGAATAATGTAAAGCAGTGTTTCTCAATACCAGTCCTCAAGGTGCCCCAACAGTTCATGTTTTCAGGATAGTAATTACTAAGGCAGTGAAAGTGATCAAATCACCTATGCAAAATAATGGGAAGCCTAAAAACATGACCTGTTTGGGTGCCTTGAGGACTGGAGTTGAGAAACACTGATGTAAAGGGTGAGGGGTCTGAATGTTTTCATAACTGTTTGCATTACTGTTTAACTATCCTATACATTGCCATGAAATGTTCCACATTTTGTCATGTTACAACCAAAAATGTGTATGTATTGTATTGGCCTTTTATGTAAAAGACCAACACAAAGGGAAACATAATTGTGAAGTGAACGGAAAATGATAAATGTTTTTCAATTATTTTTACAAATAAATATGTGAAAAGCATGGTGTGCATTTATATTCAGCCCCCAATACTTTGTAGAACCACCTTTTGCTGCAATTACAGCTGCAAGTCTTTTTGGGGATGTCTCTACCAGCTTTGCACATTCAGAGAGTGACATTTTTGCAAAATTACAAAATAGTTCAAGCTCAAGTTTGTATGAAGAGCATCTGTGAACAGCAGTTTTCAAGTCTTGTCACAGATTCTCAGTGGATTTAGGTCTTGGCTTTAACTGGGCCATTCCAACACATAAATATTCTTTGATCTAAATCATTCCATTGTAGCTCTGGCTGTATGTTTAGGGTCATTGTTCTTCTGAAAGGTGAACCTCTGCCCCAGTCTCAAGTCTTTTGCAGACTCTAACATGTCTTCTTCTAAGATTTCCCTGTATTTGACTCCATCCATCTTTCCATCAACTCTGACCAGCTTCCCTGTCCCTGCTGAAGAAAATCATTCCCACAACATGATGCTGCCACCACCATGTTTCACGGTGGGGATGGTGTGTTTGGTGTGATGTGCAGTGTTAGTTTTCTGACACACGTAGAGTTTTGCTCTTAGGGCAAAAAAGATGGTCTCATCTGACCAGAGCACCTTCTTTCACATGTTTTCTGTGCCCCCCAAATGGCTTCTCGCAAACTGAAAACAGGACTTCTTATGGCTTTTTTTCAACAATGGCTTTCTTCTTGTCACTCTTCCATAACTGCCATAAAGGCCAGATTTGTGGCATGCACAACTAATAGTTGTCCTGTCGACAGATTCTCCCACCTGAGCTGTGGATCTCTGCAGCTCCTCCAGAGTTACCATGGGCCTGTCAGTTTAGGTGAACCGTCATGTTTTGGTAGGTTTGCAGTTGTGTATGGCACAACTGCAAACCTACCAAAACATGATGGTCCACCTACTTCCATTTTCGGATGATGGATTGAACAGTGCTCCATGAGATGTTCTAAGCTTGGGATTTTTTTTATAGCCTAACTCTGCTTTAAGCTTCTCCACAACTTTATCCCTGACCTTTCTGATGTGCTCTTTGGCCTTCATGATGATGTTTGTTCACTAAGGTTATCTAACAAGGGCTTCACAAAACAGCTGCATTTATACTGATGTTAAATTACACAAAGGTGGACCCTATTTACCAATTATCTGACTTCTAAAGGCCATTGGTTCCACTTGAGTTTAATTAGGGGTATCGGAGAAAAGGGGCCGAGTACAAATGCAAGCCACACTTTTCAGATATTTATTTGTAAATCATTTTGAAAACTATTTATTATTTTCTTTCCACTTTACAATTATGGGCCACTTTGTGTTGGTCTATCACATAAAATCCCAATAAAATACATTTAAGTTTTTGGTTGTAACATGGCAAAATGTGAAAAATGTCATGGTGAATAAATACTTTTTTCAAGGCACTGTAAATATGGTGGTTTTGCTGTTAGGAACATTTCCCCACACCCCATTTAAAAACAAACTTGCATGCTGCACAAACAACAACATGTGCATGTTTTAGAAATACATTGTTTTATTAAAATATTGGAAGTCAAAATATTCCATAGTCTATTACTTAAAATACCTTTTGCATAATTAAGGCTGGGTTCACACACGTATGGTGTGAATTGAATCTCAGTTTTCACAGCTAATTGACCAAGTAGTTGTTCAGTGTTTCAGGTCAGTTTTTGATTAGGATCAGGTCAGGATTGCATCAGGATCAGGTCAGGTTTATATCAGGATCTGGTCAGAATTTTATACTGTTAAAACTTAATGCTATGGGCAATTCAGAAGCATTTCCATAGAATTCAATGGCCCTGAATTCGCACCTGAGCTGGATCGTATTGCTCAGAAAACTAACAGGACTCTTTTTAAATTCACATTGAATCCGAACTCAAGTTGCACTGGACATATGTGAAAAGGCTCAATAGAAAGCTAATTTCTCTTACATGTCATGCTATTTGAATGCGGTTCAAAATGCATCCAATTCGCAGATGTGTGAACCTAGCCTTAAGGTTTAACACTTGATTGTAGATTACATTCATTGTTGCCTATGACTGCATAATTGATGCTAAAACTCTCTGAAATTAAAGTTGCAAAACATTTCAAACATGGGCAGGTTTTGTGACAGGCCCAAACATTTGACAATATGCGGCCAATTATATCATCAGTAATGTCATAATCATTTTCTTATAGACCTTTTTTAAGGCCCACATGGTGCCATAAGATTAGCCTCTTAATGACGTTTTCACAAGAAAAAAAAAAAAAAGCATCCACATTTTAATTATGAAAACCCAAACAATATTATCTGTGATAAAATAATCAAACACAACTGGAAACAAAGCTATAAACATACACAAATGTCCACAATCAATCATTTTGTCACTTAGAACTGATAAGAAAGGTAAACAACAGACAAATGAAATTATAAGCAGCCCTTGACCAATGATAATGAATGGATAATTCTGGGATGATATAAAACACATAATGTCACAATGATCAATCTAGACACTAGGGACCAACAGAACTGGAGGCATAAATAAATAACATAATTATTACCTTGTATCAATGACGAAGGTATAAAGGGCTCAATAAAGGGCTAGACTAGGATAAATCAGTATGATCAGTCCTGTGCTGCTGTTGTACAAACAGCACCAGTAAAGGTGTAACTGTAACCTTATGTCAATAATGTGAATATAGAGGGCAGATTAACCAACCGTTTAACACTGTAATAAATCAAAGTAATTATTCCTGAGAAATCTTGTCTGGTCAATTCTAATGAAAGAGAAGAATAATACAAAGATTAATTTCCTGTTATATGTCTCCTATAAACACTGGCTCACTAATGGCTTATGTAATTATTACCAAATAGATAGGAATTGTGCAGAATATTACAGCTGCCAGCCTTAAAAAAAAACAAAAAACAAACATATTCTTATAGCTGTGATAATGTTTTGTCATGTAAATTTGCAAAAATTACTTTGGAATGTTCTGTGTTTACCTTTTTAATTGGACCCTGGCTGCTGATATAATAGAATAATTAAAAAGTTATTACAGTTGCTATAATAATGATCTGATAAAACATCATCTATTTAGGCTTTTTCGAAGTACACGTCTGCTACTACTAAAATGTCACTTTTTTTTGCTAAATAAACACTCAGGGAAGCAAATAATAATTAGCAAAAATAGGGAAGCAATAGGACCTTTCTAATTTGCTGAAAGACTGAAACCTGTAGTGATGTAGGCAAACCTCAAAGCACAGCAGTGGACGTCTGCATCTGACACTCCCAAAAGTGTGGCATTTAGAATGTATTTTTTCATTATTATTATTATTATTATTATTATTATTATTATTATTATTATCATACAGGATTTATATAGCGCCAACAGTTAGGCCCCATACACACGATAGAATCCATCCGCAGATAAATCTCAGCAAATGGGTTTCTGCGGATAGATCCTATGGTGTGTACACGCCAGCGGATCTGTTTCCGCGGAGAAATCTCCTCTGGGATGGATTCCAGCAGATCGGATATTTGCTGACATGCACAACAAATCCATCTGCTGGAATCCATCCTGACGGATGGATCCGCTCATCTGTACAGACTCACCGGATCCATCCGTCCAAAGGGATTCCCCGCACGCGTCGTAATGATTTGACGCATGCGTGGAATTCCTTATATGACAGCGTCGCGCCCGTCGCCGCGTCATAATTGCGGCGACAGCGCGACACGTCATCGCCAGAGGATTTCCGCGCGGATTTCAATGCGATGGTGTGTACACTCCATCGCATAGAAATCTGCGGAAATCTTTGAGAGGATTTATCCGTGGAAACGGTCCGCTGGACCGTATCCGCGGATAAATTCTCTCGTGTGTATGGGGCCTTAGTGTTGTCTCCTACAGAGATAGATTTGTATGTTGTCAGCATAAAGGTGGTACTGGAAGTTTATTAACAGACCAGGGGAGGAGGTGTAAATGGAGAAGAGAAGGGGTCAGAGGACAGAACCTTGAGGTACCACTACAGAAAGAGGAAGTGGAGAGGAGTTATAGGTCACACTGAATGAGTGCTGTGATAGGTAAGAAGAGAGCAAGGACAGAGTAGAGTCTTGAAGTCCAAGAGAGTTATGCCGCGTACACACGATTATTTTTCGGGTTGTAAAAAATTATGTTTTTTTTTAATGTCATTAACCACTTCAGCCCCGGACCATATTGCTGGTCAAAGACCAGGCTCCTTTTTGCGATTCGGCACTGCGTCGCTTTAACTGACAATTGCGCGGTCGTGCGACGTGGCTCCCAAACAAAATTGGCGTCCTTTTTTTCTCACAAATAGAGCTTTCTTTTGGTGGTATTTAATCACCTCTGCGGTTTTTATTTTTTGCGCTATAAACAAAAATAGAGTGACAATTTTGAAAAAAATAAGAATATTTTTTACTTTTTGCTGTAATGAATATCCCCAAAAATATATAAAAAAACATTTTTTTCCTCAGTTAAGGCTGATACGTATTCTTCTACATATTCTTCGTAAAAAAAATCACATTAAGCATTTATTGATTTGTTTGCGCAAAAGTTATAGTGTTTACAAAATAGGGGATAGTTTTATGGCATTTTTATTAATATTTTTTTTTTACTAGTAATGCCGGCGATCAGCGATTTTTTTCGGTACTGTGACATTATGGCGGACACTTTGGACACTTTTGACACATTTTTGGGACCATTGTCATTTTTATAGTGATCAGTGCTATAAAAATGCATTGATTACAATAAAATAGCCACTGGCAGGGAAGGGGTTAACACTAGGGGGCGAGGAAGGGGTTAAGTATGTTCCCTGGGTGTGTTCAAACTGAAGGGGGGTGGACTGACTGGGGGAAATGACTGATCGCTGTTCATACATTGTATGAACAGAATATCAGGCATTTCTCCCCTGACAGGACCGGGAGCTGTGTGTTTACACACACATCTCCCGGTTTTCGCTCTGTAACGAGCGATCGCGGGTGCCCGGCAGCGATCGCGCGCCAGGCACGCGCGCCGGGATCAGGGATGAGCGGGGGGCGCGCCGCCGGGCACGCACGCCGGGATCAGGGATGAGCGGGGGGCGCCCCTACTGGCTGATGGGAGAGATGATGTGTAGCTACGTGATCTCGCCCAGCAGAGCCGACCTGCCGCCGTATAACTGTGGCAGCTGGTCGGCAAGCAGTTAAAAATGATCGTGTGTGGGCTCCAGAGCATTTTTCGGGTTCTGAAAAACGGGCAAAAATTTTTTCGAACATGCTCTATTTTTTAACAATGTTTTTAACATTGTAATTTTTCAGGTTGTAAAAAATTGTTGTGTGTGGGCTTTAACGACGTGAAAAATTAGTGCATGCTCAAAAGCAAGTTATGAAACGTGAGCGCTCGTTCTGGTAAAACTACCATTCGTAATGGAGTAAGCACATTCATCACGCTGTAACTAACACAAAATCAGCTAAAGTAGCCCAAAGGGTGGCGTCATCCGAATGGAACTTCCCTTTCATAGTGCCATTGTATGTGTTGTACGTCACCGCGCTTTGCTAGAGCATTTTTCACGATCGTGTGTAGGCCGTTTTAATGATCAAGTTGAATTTTTTTTTTTTAACCTGAGAAATGATCGTGTGTACGTGCCATTGCATTTTTTGAGGAGGAGGGGGTTGTCAACAGTATCAAAGGCTGCAGAGAGGTTGAGTATTATGAATATGGATTATTAGTGAGTTTCAGTAGGGCAGTTTGAGTAGCAAGCGAAAACTGTAAGGGGTCAAGAAGGTTGTTGACAATGAGGTATCAGCTGAGAAGGTTGTAGACTAAAGGGGTTATGTACAAAAGGCAAATCCACTTTGCACTACAAGTGCAAACTACAAGTGCAAAGTGCACTTGGAAGTGCAGTCGCTGTAGATCCGAGGGGGACAAGGAAAATAAAAAACAGCATTTTAGCTTGCACATGATTGGATGATAAAATCAGCAGAGCTTCACCCAATTTCAGATCTACCCCTCAGATTTACAGCGACTGCACTTCCAAGTGCACTTTCAGTCCAATTTCAAGTGCACTTTATACTTGTAGTTTGCATTTGTAGTGCAAAGTGCATTTGCCTTTAGTAAATAACCCCCTAAGTGTTCTAAAAGTTTTGACGCAAACAGGAGCAAGGAGATGGATCTTAAAGCGGAGGTTCTGCGGGAATGTGTTTTTTTTTTTAGATCGTTCTTGCGCTGTTACCTTAGACAATCTGGTACCCTCGTGTGCTAATCTTCTAGCCGCGAGCATCGTCTTTGTCCCGGAAAGGATATGTTATAAAAATGATAGATGGACGTTTCCATCTTCATTGTGGGCACTCTGAAGCCCAACAGGATTTTATTCCTGGATATGGTGAATGCTGATGTCCCAGCATTCACCGCTCTATCCCCCGCATGCACAGTGTTGACTTAGAGTCGGCTAGAAGAGTCATGTGACGTGCAGAAATCACGCGAGAGTTTGTGTGCTGGGTTCTAGAGAATCATCTCCTGGGCAGCGTCTCGCTGTGCTCCCAGGAATCATTGCGGCGATCGCAGCCGAAGCGACACGCCCACTCCCGCGGGACTCAAACCAGGAAGTCCCTGGTGAAGATGACTGAAATAAGGTATGGAAGCTTTTTTAATGATTTTGGACAGCGAACTGTTAAAACATCCAGTCAGCCCTTGTGTTTAACGCTGACTTGCAAAATAGGGTGAACCTCCACTTTAAGTTGTTCAGGCTGGTGGGGTCCAGTGAGGGCTTTTCAAGTATGGGGGTTATCAGGGGATGTTTTAGAGTGGAGGGTAGTGGGAAGTGCCAATAGAGAGGGATAGATTGAAGATGTGAGTGAGGGAGCTTACGATAGAAGAAAAGGGTGACCGTAGTAGATGTGAGGGAACAGGATACAGGGGACAGGTGGTAAGGCAGGCTTCTGAGAAAACTTTAGAGACTTCTTTGGTAGTAGCAAGGTCAAAAGAGGAGAGTTTTGAGAGCTGATTTGTACAGGGTATGTTATGTGGGTTAGATGCAGTGGAGATGTCCCCACAAATTGCATTTATTTTTATTTTTTTGAAGTGATTGGCAATATCGTGAACAGCAAGCGAGTTACAGGGTGGAGATGTCTTCCCTTTCAACTCAATGGAGTTTAGTGACATGGGCAGTAAGACAGGTAAAAAATTGCAGTTTGTTTTGTTTAAATTCGCTGGTGCAATTGTCTTCAAAACTGTTCATCTCTGCACAGTAAGCATTTTTGGGAATAGCAATTCTTAGGGAAAGGACAAAGTGGTGATGATTTACTAAAAGCAAATATGCTGTTTACTTTGCAAGGAAAGTTGCACCTTGCAAGGTAATTGTCCCCAGAGCTTATTGAATGCAGTGACGTTTCACATTGCAAAAAATACCTTATCATGTCCAAGGAAAATAAAAAAGAACAGTATTTTTTCTTGCACACAATTGGACGATGGAAGCCAGCAGGGTTTCACCTCATCCACTAATGTCTGGGGAAAATTTCATTGCAAAGTAAGCTTTTTGCCTTTAGTAAATCAACCCCATAATCTCTAGAATGACAGTTGAGGTTTCTCAGACCTTTGCTGCACTTGATAGTATATACGATTTTGTATCTATCAAAAGAAAAACAGTGCTAAAGAATATTGTTAATGGAAGGAGACCATTCAAGAGACTATTTTATTATGTCCTGCTTAGATTTTCAAAGACTACCTGGAAATGTCAAAAATGCTGTGAACAGATGGAATAGACTTTTTTTGGGAAAAGGGATTCAGTGTTAGGCCTACAGAAACCGAAACCCTTTATCTCACGACCAAAATGTCGTCACAACTGTGACGCATCTTGTAGATGAGGGAATTTAAAATAGTGAGGCAGCACAGTAGCCTCAGAGCCTGTTTGTCTTGAAATCGCTGAAAGACTAATGAACATTAAATTGTTTCAGAAAATGCAACATAAGAATACTAGAACATCTGTTAATAATCTATAAATGAAAAGAAGTTTGATCATGCATCAAGACATATGTAGTAAACACAGCAGTGTCTTAGCAGACGTGTTTGCATTCTAGGATGACCAAGTCAAATCCCAACCTGAAGTGCCTCAAAATGTTATGGTTTAGTATAAAGAAGAACATTTAGAGACAAGAAATATACCGAAACTGAAATAATTCTGTAGAGACGAATATGTGAAATACCCTGAAAAGACTGATGGAGTCAGCAGCTACAGAAACAAGTTAAGGTTGAGGATGCTGAAAAAGGGCTCTTTACCAGTGGCTTATTGTAAGGGTTCTTACTTATTTCCCCATCTAACCTTGAATATATAAACCATTCTTAACCACTTACGACCCGGACCATTATGCAGGTTAAGGACCTTGCCCCTTTTTGCAATTCCGTACTGCGTCGCTTTAACTGACAATTGCGTGGTCGTGCAACGTGGCTCCCAAACAAAATTGCGTCCTTTTTTTCCCACAAATAGAGCTTTCTTTTGGTGGTATTTTATCACCTCTGCGGTTTTTATTTTGTGCGCTATAAACAAAAATAGAGCGTCAATTTTTAAAAAAAATCTATATTTTTAACCTTTTGCTATAATTAATATCCTCAGTTTAGGCCGATACATATTCTTTTTTTTTTTTGGTAAAAAAATCGCAACAAGCGTTTATTGATTGGTTTGCGCAAAAGTTATAGCGTTTACAAAATAGGGGATAGTTTTATGGCATTTTTATTAATATTTTTTACTAGTAAAGGCTGCCATCAGCGATTTTTTTTGTGACTGCGACATTATGGCGGACACATCGGACACTTTTGACACATTTTTGGGACCATTGTCAGCTTTTGGGGAGTGGAGAGATGAGTGGAGGGGGGTGTGTGCAGAGGTGGGGGATGAGGAAGAGTGGTGCAGAGGTCGGAGCTAAGGAGTGTTGGTAGTGAGATGTTAACAGCTTGCGAAAGAGAACTTAACCCATAGGGCACCCCTAAAACTGCACTATGTACATAGCATACCCATAAACCCTGTACTCAGTTTGTAATACACCCCAAAACTCTGCACTATGTATACAGAGTGCCCCTGATACAGATTCAACCAGCCCTTTGAGGGCAACCATAATGCTGACGTGCCTCACAATGACATTTTGTTTGACACCCCTGTCCTAGAGCTTTGTTTGTCCAATATATTCTAGGAGATGTTCCAGCACCTGCGACAGTAACAATCAAGAACAAAATTCACACTTAACTTTTTCTTCTCTGAAGAATCAGAAAAAGCACATTTGTTGGCAAAATATTGTCTAACAAAAGCCTCAAGCAAGGAACGCTAAGAATTTAATGGTAACAAACATAAAGCCCAAGTGAATATCATTAGTAAAAAAATGTGCTTGTCTGGTACTGTAATTTAAGAGATTGAAGAAATTATTATTTCAATATTATCTGCAACCTCCCTCCGGTACAGTTTTACCGCAGTATGTCATGCCAAGTGTGTTAGACGTCTTTTTTAAAAGTGCCTAAAAGGAAGATGCTAAGGTAGCAACCCAAATCTTTCCTTGCTCTTCAGAGATGCGCTAGAACAACAGCAGCTGACATGCCGATTCCTAAGGGCAACACAGATATATCAGACAATCTTCAACACAAAATGTATTAAATAATGAGCATAATTAAAATGTCAGCTGCCAGTAAAATAATACAGTACCAGCAAAGCACAGCCTATGTTGTATGATCCATATCAATGTTTTTACACTGCTTTATTAAATTAAGAGTTCACTTTAATTTTAAATAAATATATTTGCTGCCTTTTCCGCTCGGGTCCTAGAGGAAGAAGGCCAGACACACCAAGAAGGTTGGCATCGTGGGTAAATATAGGACCCGTTACGTTGCTTCCCTAAGGAAGATGGTCAAGAAAATTGAAATCAGCCAACACGCCAAGTACACCTGCTCCTTCTGTGGCAAGTTCAAAATGAAGAAGAAAGCTGTAGGAATCTTAGCCAGAGGAGCCTGGACCTACAATGCCATCTTGGCCGTCACAGTGACATCCGCCATCAGAAGACTGAAGGAATTGAAAGACCAATAGATCGTCCATCATTCTGAAGTTCTGATCCTTGTCTGTTTTTTTTTCTGGACTGTTCTTTAATAAAGGATGTATTGTAAAATGAAAAAAAAAAAAAAAACATATATTTGCTATTTGCTAAAAAAAACTATTTTTTTATGTTTTGAACAGGATAGGGAAGAATTAGAACTCTTGTGAGACTTAACTACCTTTGGAGGCCCTCTTTAAGAGATTCCTTCCTTTAAACCAGGGGTCCTCAAACTACGGCCCTCCAGATGTTCAGGAACTACAATTCCCATCATGCCTAGTCATGTCTGTGAATGTCAGAGTCTCACAATGCCTCATGGGAGGTGTAGTTCCGCAACAGCTGGAGGCCCGTAGTTTGAAGATCCCTGCTTTAAACGGTTGTCCCCAAGACAGGAAGTGAGAGGAAATCTCTGTAACAGCAAAACTAATCTATCTATAGGAAATTTAAAGCAGAACTAAAGTCTCCATACTTACCTGTCCAAAGGTGCTGTGCCAGCATATTGTTCTGAGTGCCAATTTTTCTGGCCTTTCATTGGTCTGCTGGGAGGTCTGTCATCCCGACACCCAGAGACTAGCCCGGCACTGTAAGTTAAGCTGTTCATGCATAGCTCAGTTTACAGTTCCGGAGGAGACAGCGAGCAGCCTGTCTGATGATACTTTTCTTTTTCTTTTTTTTTTCTCATTCAAGTTGTACTTCAACCAAATTGAAATGGCTTTTTATTATAAATAAGAACAGTGAAAGGAATCTGTGTTTATGTAGAATTTGGGATCAGTTTCTTCAGTGAATTCAGCAGATCATAGAATTATGTGTTCTGGAAATGGCCACGGTCATTGTATTTGTGCAGCTCTGCATCTAGGTTATCAGCCACTTGTTGCAGCTCACTCCATGGCAGGAATGGATCATCTGTGAAACCAAACTGAATTATATGGCAACAGTTGGCTTTTATCTTCTCCCACTGTCAGGGACGATTAAAGTATTCACTCTCACGTTCATTATTATCTCCCAAATCAGAGGTGTAAGCCGACACAAGAAGGATGTTTTTAAGCAAACCTCATGGCTGCAGCTGCTCCAAAACTGTGTCCAATAATTATTGTACTTTTGCTGCACTGTAGTTCTGATTCCATGAACGGAAGCCATATTGATTCTCTTGTTGTAAATGGATCAGGCACGTTTTGAAGCAAGCAATTGAAATTTGGAATCTGGATTATACCTTTGTATTACAAGCTCCATCACACAATAATTTTGGCTAATGCTGAGTAAGCGATTGCAGGCAACATTATATCTGTTTTACTTTTTCGTATGTTTACATTTCTTAAATGTGCAAAAATGAGAGATGGTTGATTTTTTTCTGAACTATAAAAAACTGTAATCACTACAACCCCTACAAAATTTTAAGGAAATAACTTTTACAACTTGCAAGTTTTAAAATATAACTTAAGGCCACTTTTTATTTTTGGATAGAGTAGGGAAGAAAATGAAAAAAAAAATCCCACATTTTGGGTTGTCCCCAAAAAAGTAATAGAAAGGAATTCATCCAATGGGGAAACTCGTTATTGTGACCCTGATGACAACTAGGAATTCCCTTATTATGGAGGTATTTCTTCCCCTTAATGTTACACAGATGGGGAAACAAAAAACAGTAACACTGTGTAATGTTACTGTATTGCAGAACAGTTTTTTTGCCATAAGATGGCAGTGTCCAACAATCACAAAACTCATACATACATGCTGGGACTTGCATGCTGTAAGCAGGATTCTTTCATTCAGATTAGTTGAAGCTGAACTACACTGCCCATGAGAACTGGCAAAGGGGCAGGGTCATTTAAAATGGGAAAAGCCCAGGAACACGGGGGGAGATGGAAGAGACTGTGTTGAAGGCCAGAAGTGGAGGAGGAAGAGCTGAGTGGATCCACATGGGCCGAGCTTGGAAGGCACAAAAGCCACCAGAGAGCTGATCATCCCAAAGAGGCAGGTAGCGGAACCTGTGGGCAGATTGATCGGTTCATTTTCATCCCATAGGAGGGTAAAGGAACACACAGAGGATCACCACTTCACCCTGCTGCGCTGTAGAACTCAGTGAGAGGTTTCCTAACCCATACAATGCTGCCATTGAACTCAAGCCTGTTATTTTCAATCAGTTGCTAACGTTAAAAACACTTTACACTATAGGCCTCTACCTGCAGGATACCAGAATTCAGCTGGACCCCGTCGCCGACGCCTGCATTGACCATCTGGAAGGATTAGGTCTGCAGCAACTAATACAAGGCCCCACTCACGCCTCAGGTCATACGCTCGATCTCATTTTCAAACAAGATTTGGAAATAGACATCCAGGAAAATGAGCCGCAACCATGGACCGATCACCATGCCATTAAATTCACAATCACCAAAAACGCCAGCCCAAATAAAAAGGACAAACCGGTGACAACTCACTGGACTAGACATCAGAAGAAGCTCCACTCGGAACTCTTCAAAACAACACTAGGGAACAAAATAAAAACAATCCAACAAAAACAAACAGCCACAGAAACACTTGACGCCATCAACAAGGCGCTACTACAGTCAGCAGACTTAGTAGCACCGAAACGCAAAACTTGCATCCGGAAAAACAACTCCAGCTGGTTTAATGACCAGCTGACGTTGCTAAAGCAAGAGCGTAGAAGAGCAGAAGCTGCCTGGAAAAGGTGCTCTTCAGATAAAAACCACACCATATACAAGATAATAACAAAGAAATATCACAAAGAAATCTTTATGGCCAAAAAAAATCATTTCTCCAACATCATGGCAAATGCCCTAAACCGCCCCCGCAAACTCTTCAAGCTGGTCACTCAGACTATGAATCCTGCTTGTTTAGAGGCCCCCAATTCCGATTCACAAGAATTATTGGATTATTTCATTAATAAAATTGAAAAAATCTGTGAAAATTATTCAGCAAAATGGAACCATTACCAACTCCCCCCCAAAATCACAAACCCAATACCCACATAAATCCGCCGCAATCACCAAAATTCACTCTAAAACCCATTTCCATCAATGCCACTAAAAACATCATCGGGACTCTGCGCAACAGCACAGCATCCAATGACATCATCCCCACTAAACTGCTGAAAGAATGTGTCGATATACTGGCACCAGCCATCACGCAGCTCATAAACCAATCATTCAAGGAGGGCATGGTGCCCTCCTTGCTGAAACAAGGTACAATAAAACCACTTCTAAAAAAACCTACCCTCGACCCCAAAGACCCAAACAACCGGAGGCCCATAACAGGTCTAAATGTTTTTTCCAAGGTAATGGAGAAAGAAGTTGTACAACAGCTACAACTGCATTTAGACACCCATAAATTACTCGACTCATTTCAATCAGGCTTCCGTCCGGG
The DNA here is from genome assembly GCF_905171775.1 of Rana temporaria. NCBI lineage: Eukaryota > Metazoa > Chordata > Amphibia > Anura > Ranidae > Rana > Rana temporaria. Next base: position 131,635,238 of record NC_053492.1, on the reverse strand, counting down.
TCACGGAACAGAAACGGCACTGCTCAAAATATTAGATGACATTCTAGAGGCTGCAGACAAAGGAGAATCTCATCTCCTGACACTGCTGGACCTAAGAGCGGCTTTTGACACTGTAGACCACGGACTACTACTGGCTAGGCTAGCTGAAATAGGAGAGTCGCGGAAGGTGTTTTACCCTGGTTCTCCTCCTTCTTGGAAAACCGTTCACAAATCGTGAAACTGGGGTCTTTCTCTTCTGAAAAACGTACGGTATCATGCGGAGTCCCTCAGGGATCTCCCCTGTCGCCCGTATTGTTCAATATCTATCTCCGCCCTCTCTTTGAAATCATCAGTAACCAAAAGCTACTTTACCACTTCTTTGCAGACGATACACAATTGTATTTTCGTATCTGCAACAAAAAGGATCATTCTCTTGGACTAGAGAAATCCCTCACTCTAATAGATAACTGGATGACAAACAGTTATCCTAAACTCAACGGTTCGAAAACACAACTTCTCCTGTTCCACGCTAACCGGAAAAGTCACCCCGCGTCAACCTGGACTCCCCCGCCCATTCTCGGTAAAACTATCACCCCCCAAAGTCAAAAGTCTCGGGGTCATTTTTGACACCTACATGACAATGGATGCACAAATAGGGTCAGTAGTCAGCGGATCGCACCATATGCTGCGCCTACTACGCAGACTCATCCCCTTTATCCCGAAAGAGGACATTGCAGTCGTGGTGGGAACAATCATCAATTCCAGACTTGACTACGCAAATGCTCTCTATCTAGGACTCCCCAAATACCAAATCACCTGTATGCAAGTCGTTCAAAATACGGCCGCTCGATTAGTGACCGGCAAAAAACCTTGGGAATCAATCTCACCTTTACTGAGATCCCTTCATTGGTTGCCAGTAAAAGACAGAATCACTTTCAAGGCACTCTGCCTAATGCATAAGTGTATTCAAGGCAACGCCCCCCAATATCTATGCGAAAAAATAAAAGCCCATAACCCCAATCGCATTCTGCGATCCACCAATCAAAACCTTGTCCAGATACCCAAAGCCAGATACAAGTCCAAAGGAGATCGAAGATTTGCAGCCCAGGGACCTCGGCTGTGGAATGCTCTACCAACCACTATCCGACTGGAGTCGGACCACTTGGCCTTCAGGAGAAGGATTAAAACCCATCTCGTTTGAGGTCAAGGGGCTTCCTTACCCATGAAATGGATACAGCGCCCAGAGGCAATTCAGTTTGCATGTGTTGCACTCTACAAGTTTCTTACTCACTCACTCTCTCACTCACTCACTTACTCAGCCCTTTGCATATCTGCTAGGCAGGAAATCTATACACCCCACTTCAGACTTGACCTATCAAGGAAGTGTTGGGTTTCCATTTAAAAGGACATACAACCTTCAACCAAAATAATGTTTTTCTTCTTTTTCCTTCCAAGGGAATCTCTGTTAACATCTGATATTCTTTAAGTGACTCTTCACCTTAATCTAACATCATTAACCACTGCAATACTGGGCACTTTCACCCCCTTTATGCCCAGGTAATTTCATGCAACACTGTACCCATATGACATTTTTATCATTTGTTTTAAGGCAGAGCTTTCTTTTGTGGGTATTTATTCACCACTGGGGGTTTTTTTTTGCTTAACAAATGAAAAAGGGAGAAATAAAATAAAAAAAGTTTGTTATAAAATTAGTATTTTTTTTCTTCATAGATTTGCTCTAATGAGTCTGCACTGGTGAGCAATTAAAGACTGCACTGATGGGCACTGTTGAGGCAGTACTGATGAGCATTGACAGGCACTGAAGAGGTGGCACTGATGGGAACTGATGAGGCTGCACTGATGGGCATTGATGAGGCTGCACTGATGGGCACTGATGAAGCTGCACTGATAAGGCTGCACTGATGGCCATGGATAAGGCAGCACTAATGGGTACTGATGAGGCTGCACTCATGAGAATTGATAGGAGGCACCAGAAATGGTGGCATGATGTCAGCATGTAGACCCAACCCAATGCATTTGGTGTGCACACATGTCCTCAGGGGGTAAGCCCAAATGCGTTTGGTGGGGCCTTCAAGCTGACATCACAATGCTGTTTCCAGTTTGATGGCCATCTTAGTAAGTCTGGCAGATTGTTTGTTTTTATATTGAATGCTTCATGTATGCTGCAGCTTTTTTATGGAATTGTTATGTAATTTGATGCAATAAACACTACACTTTATACAGCTTCTGCGGCATTGGTGAGCTCATTTATTGCAGTGTCCAATTGGTACTGTGTCACTCTAGGGTGGACACCATGGAGACCTGAATGCCCAGCTAACATCTGGAGTATTATGACAGACATACAGATAATGTGCCTCTGGTGAGTGCATATATGGTGGCGAAGTCAAAGGATTGTTGATTCTCTTTATGTGGTGGATATCAAAGATTGTTTACATGCTTTATCATAAATTGCTGATAAGTGCATAAAGACAGTGGGCCAGATTCAGGAACATTAGCGGATCTTTGGTCCGGCGCAGTGCATCTTTTTTACACTGCGCCGGAGCAGCGCAGAGAGGCATGCTAGTGATTCAGGAAACTTTTTTCCTGTCTCTTGCCCCGGCGTGGCGGATTTTACACGGCGTAAGACGGCGTAGCGCGGCGTAAGGCTGGGTAGAATAAAATGGGTGGCTCCCTATGCTAATGAAGCGTGGAGCGTGGCGCAGGGGTCACGCCGGGGCGCATCTTAGACCGCACATGCTCAGTGACATCCAGGGGTAAATGCCCCAATCTGCACATGCTCAGAACTGCGCCCCGGCGTGATCCCTGAGCTCCGCCGACCCACTACCAAAGCCCAGTCCATGAATCAGCCCAGACTTCCGCCCTGCAGGTGCAAATGTACTGAAGCTTTTTTTTTCCAAGCTAGGTGGTTTGCATTGTGGTGGGGCAGTTATGGCTGATGAGGAATCCTCAGGTGGGCGGATGACCAATTTCAGCCCAGAGGAGAGGGCTGTAATTATTGAGGGCCTCTCCCAACATGGGGACCGCCTCTATGTGTTGTCCAGCAAGTGTTGTTGCTCAGGTCATTTGTAACGCTGCTGCTTTAGCTGCTCTCCAGCTGACCTCTGCAAGTTTGGTGTAAAGTTACCCCTGCTTTATAAAGGGTAACTTTCCGCTGCAAACCAGAGTTACACGCACCGGGAGTAGCCTGCGCCGGCAATTCGTAATTTGCTGAATCGGACCAACTCCCTCATTTGCATATTTAAAATAGAAAAACCAGGGCCGCGCTAGTTCAGACCAGCGTAAATGGGCGCCCACGCCGCACCGGCGTGGAAAGGTCCAAACGAAAAAAAAAAATCTACGTTACGGCGTAATATTGTTTGCTGAATACGGCGCGGAGATACGCCGGCGCAAATTGGCATTTACGCCACGCATCTCAGTCTACACCGGCGGAAATTGTTCCTGAATCTACCCCAGTGTTTTTTTTAGCACTTTCTTTTCTGGAGATTTCTTATTGGAGAGGACTAATAAATACATTTTTCCACAGACACTTCATTGTTGTAATATTGCACATATGCCTTGTACTTATATTGAAAATGTTTACTATTTACTTATTCCATATTCTAAGTGCTGCACTTTATTTTGTTTAAGTTTCTCTATCTAACTCAAACACTCTTGCTCATCCCAGTGATGTATGAAATTATACACTGCTATAAAGACCTATTTTTACTAATTGCTTATTTTATAAAATGCTAAGCAGCAGGTAAACCCCATCTACAACTGTTTGTGACAGTATAGGTATATAACATTTTGGGTGCAATGACTCTTTAAAGCACAGAAAACAAAATTATTTTGGTCGGTGTTTGAGCATTTTCTAAACTAGGTCAGGTATACAAGTCATTTAAAGGAAATATTAAAAGGCTGGGAACAATTGTACCAGAACATTAAAACAAACAACTGTTGTTAAGGCATTTTTCTGTTTCAAAATGTTTCCCTTTTTTCACTAACAAAAGCCATCTCAAAGGAAAATATAGAGCACATATTCAGATTGCTTTGTGTTTGTTGCATTTAAAAGTAACTCTGTTTCCAAAACATTTAGAAAAGCTTTTAGATAACATTTTTTTTTTCTGTGAAATATCAAAATGATTTAGCTTTCTATTTCCAAAACGTATCTCTGATAATGATAGTGAGGCCTTTTATTCTGTCTGTCTTTTTTTGTAGTTACCGTACATGATTTTAAATGCGTTTGGTGGCACAAGATTGTTGCTGCCATTTTTTTTTTCATTTTATACTAAGTCTTTCAGATTAGACCCATTTTGCTGGCAATATGAAAGGTAAATCGTGAAATCAACTGTATTCAGTGAAAACATTTGGTGTACATTTTTGATAAACTGTATTTTGGAATATATATTTTGATACTACGGTTAGTATGCGGGCAACTGATAATGGCTTGGTTCGGGCTTAGGGTTAAAGGGGTTGTAAAGTCACGCTCGGGGTAGCTGTGCAGAGCCTGCAGCGGCGTTCATTACCTTCTCCTGGGGATGATCTCCCATTGCTGTGATCGCCAGCGAGATCACCGCCGCTCCGTCCATCGGTCTGCTGACTTCCTGGTTCCGTTCCCTGCAGCAGCAATGGTGCACGGGAGCGGAACTGGGTGGGAAATTCAAATGTGAACACAAACACATAAAAGGAGGTGATACATTGTAATCTGAGAGGATTACACTGTATCGCCTTACAATCTGACACAGTGGGGCAGATCCTCAAATAAATTATGTGGCGTATCTGTTGATACGCCGCGTAATTTCAAATTTTGCGCGTCGTATCTTTGTTTTGGTATCCCCAAAACAACATACGACGGCATCTGTGTTAGATCCGACAGGCGTACGTCTTCATACACTGTCGGGTCTTAGATACAATTTTTTGGCTTCCGCTAGGTGGCGTTCCCGTCGTAATCCGCGTCGAGTATGCAAATTAGCTATTTCCGACGATCCACAAACGTACGACCGGCCGTCGCATTTTTTTACGTCGTTTCCGTTCGGCTTTTTCCGGCGTATAGTTAAAGCTGCTATATGGTGGCGTACTCAATGTTAAGTATGGCCGTCGTTCCCGCGTGTAATTTTGAATTTTTTTTGGGTAAGTCGTCCGTGAATGGGGCTGGCCGCCATTTACGTTCACGTTGAAAATAATGACGTCCTTGCGACGTCATTTGGAGCAATGCACCCTGGGAGTTTTTACGGACGTCGCATGCGCAGTTCGTTCAGTGCGGGGACACGCTTCATTTAAATGAAACACGCCCCCTACCTGCCCAATTTGAATTCCGCCGCGAGAGATACACTACTCCGCCGTAACTTACGGTGCAAATTTGTTGAGTAAGTTACAGCGGCGTAGCGTATCTTACATATGCACCGGGCGCAGCGTATGTATGTGGATCTGCCCCAATGCCTTTACAGTGCCCCTTGCCTGTCATTTTTTTCCCATAAAAAAATCTTTTGAAAATGGCATCAAAAAAGCGCCACTTTCCTACAAAGGCGCTTTTGGATCAGTTGAGTGGCAGCGACACGGAGGTGCTCGCAGAACAGAGCAATAGTGAGTCGTGGGGAGATGTGTCATCTGACTCTGACACTCACACTGATCCGGAAAGTGATAATGGCGATGATCCTGCACCTGACCTAAGCGGTGTGCGCACTTGATGCCCTATAGACATCGATACGGACCAGGTAGCGCCCCCGAGATTCCGATTCACTGGATCACCTGGGATGAAGGTAGATGTTGAGAGTGAAAACCCTCTGGCATATCTGCAATTATTTCTCACTGAGGAGGTAATTTTAAAAATTGTCACAGAGACCAATCGCTACAAAGAGCAGCAACCCGCTACGCTGCATGGCAGGTTTTCCAGAACCAGAAAATGGGAACCGGTGACTAAAGAGGACATCTGGCAGTTTCTCGGACTCATCATTCCTCAGGGGGTGGTGGGGAAACCGCTCCAGAAATGGTACTGGACCACAAATAGGTTACTGGCCACTCCATTTTTTGGCACAGTGATGTCCGAATACCGTTTTTCGCTCATCATGAAGTATTTACACTTCACTAACAATGAAGAATTTGATAAGGCCACGCATCCTGCGCCCAAACTAAAAAAATCTAGGAGGTATGCCAAATGATTGTGACCAGTTTCCAGCAGGCCTATGTGCCAGAAAGGGACGTCAGTGTGGATGAAAGTCTGATGGCCTACAAGGGACGCCTAAGCTGGATACAGTTTATTGCATCCAAAAGAGCGCGGTTTGGAATCAAATTCTACATGCTCTGTGAGTCATCCACCGGATACATCTGGAATTCGGTCATTTACACTGGTAAAGGCACAAAGTTCAGCCCCAGGTACAGCCGCTATGGGATGGCCACATCATCTGTCCTTACACTGCTGGAGCCATTGCTGAACCTGGGATATTGTGTGACAACGGACAATTTCTACACGTCTCCGGAACTGTATGAGGTTTTGCTCCAAAACAAAACTGATGTGTATGGTACAGTTAGGCCTAACCAATGTGACATGCCATCTATGTTTGGCAAGAAAAAACTAAAAACCGGAGAAATGGTTGCCTTTCAGAAGGGTAAGATGATGGCAATGCGATGGTGAGACAAGGACGTGTGTCTCATGAGTACCGTGCACAGCACCTCCACTGCCATGGTCCATACAAAACATGGGAAAGATGTACTGAAGCCACAAGTCGTGATCGACTATAACAACACAATGGGAGGTGTCGACAGAGCCGATCAGGCAATGACATTTTACCCAGCTATGCGCAAACAGCAAAAAAAATATTATAAGAAGATTTTCAGGCATCTTTTGGAACAATGCCTTTGGAATTCTTATATCCTTTATAGAGCAAAGAGTGGCATACCTCTTGTTCATTCTGACTTTATCTGGAAGGTGGCTAAGCAGATATTTGTCAACCACCAGACGCCATCAGTAGCTGCGAACAGACCCGGACAACGTGCTGTTGACGTTGTCAACCCAGAACGCCTGACAGGTCGTCATTTTATGGACTACATAGCGCCAACCGCAAGAAAGGCAGCACCTACCAGGATGTGCGTGGTTTGCTGTTCAAAGAGAGATGGCAATGGAAAGAAAGTCAGAAAAGAAACAAGGTTCCATTGTCCTGATTGCGACGTCGGACTTTGTCCAGTTCCATGCTTCAAAATGTTTCACACTCAGGATGTTTATTGAATTTCTTTGTTTGACAAATTTCATTATTTTTCATTACATTATTTAATAAAAATTAAATTATTTATTAGATTATAATTCATGAGTTTGTGTTTCAAATTTATCACATCTGGGATGTCTACTAGAGTCTTGTTTGGTCAGGTTTAAGTAAGTAATTACTAAGAATTGCAGGCCTACAATACATATCACCAAATTTCCATGCAAAAAATTGTACCGCTTTTGGTACAAAATTCCAGACATAATCATACCGCCAGGGAGGTTAAAGTGACCCTATAACATGACAATACAACTGTAACAATCAGACTGTAAGAGAATGTTAGCAATACTTGCAATACTATGGCCACCACACATATCCAACTTTTTCGGTGTATTGGATGTTCCTTCACCTGGTGTTTTACTAGCACTTTACAACAGAATACAATGGTGATGTTGTGGCTGGCAGGTGAAGCAGCATTGTGTTAAATCAGGTATTGATTGTCCAGAAACAAGGCAAATGTTGATTATTTACACATCCAACCATGTCCTTGGAAAATCAACATCTGTCTTGACATGGTAATTGGATTAAGATGATTGTGTCTATAAATGCTGGCGTATATTCCTGATACTCATTAGAACTGAAGAAACTGGTAAGTGGTGAAAAGTCTTCTATATAACTGAACAAGTCTAGATAAATGTGACTAACTACTACTAACTATATTAACATGGTCAACCTTATATGAGATTTTATTGACTGGGTGTATAACTACTTCATTGTAATTTCAACAGTAATCTTTTTACATTTTCTATTTTAACAAAAAGAATGCTTTGTAATTCTGCAATAAAAGTCTCAGCCCGGGCACTTTCTGTTATTGGGTTGACATTAAGCTGGTATAGGGTTGATATTAGTAATTATTTTCAGTGATAGTATTAGTAATTTCATTAAAATTGAATGGAGGTTTTTTCATTATTTATATCCAATTTAATGACCATGTAAACTGGTATTTATGTTTATACAGCTATTAATGTAGTATGCAGAGTCAAAACATGTAGGTTTTCAACGCATGTAATTATAATGTTGCACTTCTGGATGGCTGTTTAGACTGTTCATTTATACTTGCCTTTATGTTCAGTGTACAAAATATGCATTCAATTACAGTGTCAGTCTGAACTCATATTCATGGAATTGTCATTGTCGCTTGATGGGACTGAGAACACACAAAATGTAGAGCTACACATCTTTCTTCTTTTGCCTAACACATTATGCTAATAAAATGTATTAAGAGGTATTACTTTGAAAATGGAAGTATCCGGGGCCATATTTCTTAAATGCAAAGGAAAGGAGCAATAATTGGATAATGTTAAATAGCATGGCCACAGGGAAAAATTTAAAAATGATTTGCTCGGACAGAAAGCACAGAACAGTCAAATAACATGATATCTAATTTAACCCTGAAAATCATTTTTCTGATGGGTGATGTAAAACTTCAGAGAAAAGTGTCAGGTCTTTCTAGAACACGAAACACTTAATTTCTGGTAAGTATAATAGACATATGTGACATGGAGCCTGAGCATAAATACAGAGGTTGGGACCAAATCAATATTCACTGGCAATCTATCACACCTTTGCCCTAGCTTGTAAAATAGATCAAATACATCAGCAATATTATGAAGGGGAGGAATGACTACACATTTTGACCTACTTTTTAAAGCATAGTGTTGCAATGTATTATGTTTATAGATAAAGAAGATTCCAAATGCACTTTAGAGAGGTTTTTATGTTTAAACTCATGGTATACTGTACTTCGATATTAAACTCCAGGAGTCAATAGACGGTACCCCACAAATACCTCTTAGGCCATCTGCTGTGGTTATAGAACAATGGTGAGGTGTAGGATCTGAGAGAGAGTGGGATCAAGTTGGTATTTTTATAATAAAGTGCCTAAAGTTTTAGAACTTTCTGTGGGGCAGATCCACATACATCTGCGTGGATGCAGCATATGTGAGATACGCTACACCGCTGTAACTTACTTTGCTATTCTTTGAATCCTGAAAGAATTTGCGCCGTAAGTTACGGCAGCGTAGGGTATCTCTCGCGGCGTAAGGGTGCGGAATTCAAATGCGGTGAGTAGGGGGCGTGTTTCATTTAAATGAAGAGCGTCCCCGCGCCGAACGAACTGCGCATGCCCTCTCCGTCAAAACTTCCAGGGTGCATTGCTGTTTTCAGCGTGAACGTAAATGGCGTCCAGTCCCATTCACGGACGACTTACGCAAACTACGTCAAATTTTCAAAATTATACGCGGGAAAGACGGCCATACTTAACATTGAGTACGACACCAGATAGCAGCTTTAACTATACGCCGGAAAAAGCCAAACGGAAACGACGTAAAAGAATGCGACGGCCTCTCGTACATTCTTGGATCGTTGCAAATAGCTAATTTGCATACTCAACATGGATTACGACGGGAACGCCACCTAGTGGACGTCGAAAAATTGCATCCAAGATCCGAAGGCGTACGAAGACGTACGCCTGTCGGATCTAACCCAGATGTCGTCGTATCTTGTTTTGAGGATTCAAAACAAAGATACGACGCAGGAATTTTGAAATTACGCCGGCGTATCACTAGATACGCCGGCGTACTTTCTTTATGGATCTACCCCTGTGTGTTTAAGCAGTTAGGTACACATATAGAGTATACAGGTAGGCAGGTAGAGTTTAACGCTGCCCCAGCCTGGGAAGGTTAATGTTAATTGTGTTTCCCATTTTTTTATTCTTGCTGGGGTTTCCTGGGTCTGACCCCGAGGTTCTGTGTATTATAAATGGGACAGGGGTCCAGACCCAGGCACGCATGAAAGGTTATTGAAAGCCTGTGGTTTCTGCTGGTACTGTTTCCAGATTTCATCCTGTTGACCTACTAAATATGCCAAGTCTGGAGTAACAATTAATGCCCATCTGACCTCAGGACCCTGCTACAACCTGGAGGAGCTGCCGGGACTTGCAGCCCACCCCGAGGATGTCAATCCTAGATACTACCATCATGGACTCTGCCAAAAATGTACTCTTTCTAAGCACATTGGGGTATAAACACAATAGTATAATAGTTAATATAGTGTAAGGATACTAGTTGTTACCAAGGGTTACAAAGGTTTTTATTAGCTGTCTGACGTAGCATGTACATGTGACAGGTGTTATAGCCTATGGCAGGAGAAGTTGTTGTCGGCACACTCTCCATGCACAGATCGATAGCCCATTGTAACGGGAGCAGATCAATACCACAGAGGTCCCCAGCCTGTACATAGTAAGGTGCATGCATGGAGTCAGTGCTAGATGCATGATATGGCTCTGTACTGTTACTGAGAGAGATGTACTGGTGATATGCTGGACAGGCGGAGAAGGCAAGGGCTCTGCGTGTTCTCCTAAATGCATAAGGTGATGGACAGTGGTGATGTACAGTGACATCAAGAGAGTTTATTAGGGACTAGTCATCTGTTCCAGTAAAGGTACCCTATGTGTATGTGACTTGTATTAAGTGCCTAGTGTAGCCCAGTAGAACCCACCCGGGGTAGGTCTCGCATGGTTCCCAATAAAGAAGGCAACATAGAGGAATGGACTACAACCACCCCATTACCCATCTTTACTATATGCAGACAACTGTAGGTACATGCTATCATCTCTTGAGGGTAATTTAATATATGATATTGGAAGTGAGTTGGAAAAAAAAATGGAAGTTCTAGACTTCCCTTATGCCAATGATCAAAATTATTCTATGTTGGGATATTTTTGGTGCAATGCCATATTTTTTATTTTACCAAAAATGTTTGTATTATATTGCCTCTGTGTATTGAAATGCATTAAAATGTATTTATGAGTTAGTGTGTAAAATTGCGCTTGAAAAACTGCTGCGCAAATACTGCATGACATAAAAATTTGCAAAACCCACCATTGTATTCTATAGGGCCTCTGTTACAAAAATATTTAATGTTGGGGGTTCTAAGTAATTTTCTAGCAAAAATACAGATTTTTATTTGTAAATAAAAAGTGGCTGAATAAGCTCTGGTCTTAAAGCGGGGGTTGACCCTAAAAAAAATTCTAACATTACATTGAGCCGAGTTGTGAGAATGACATTATGCTGACCTTTTTTACTCCCTTGCCGTACATACCGTTTTATCTATATTTTCACCACGGCTTCCGGGTATGTAATCCTGCTGGACTGGGCATTCCTATTCACATGCTAATTGATTGACATGCTTCCCACCGGCGCATACAGCGTGTCACGTTTTAGGGTGAACCCCCGCTTTAAGTAGCTAAAGGTGCTCCTTAAATGTTGCACCTCTCTATGTGGCTAGGCTGTGAAAAAGTCTCATGCCTTGTACACACGACCGGTTTTCACGATGAGAAAACTGCCATTTTTTATATTGGTCGTGAAAAACGGTCGTGTGTATGCTCCCTAGCAATTTTCTTGACGAAAAAAAATGCCCATAATTTTTTTTTAAACCAGCTCTGTTTTTTTCTCATCGTGTTTCCCGCCAGTCTTTTTCTCGGCGTGAAAAACGGTCGCGTGTATGCTTTTCCGAGGGGAAAATACGCGCATGCTCAGAATAAAGTATGAGACGGGAGCGCTCGTTCTGGTAAAACTAGCGTTTGGAATGGAAATATCACATACGTAACGCTGTAACAGACTGAAAAGCGCAAATCGTCTCTCACCAAACTTTTACTAACACAAGGATCAGCAAAAGCAGCCCAAAGGGTGGCACCATTTGAAAGGATCTTCCCCTTTATAGTCCCGTCGTACGTGTTGTACGTCACCACGCTTTGGTCAGACTTTTTTTGCATGAACGTGTGTATGCAAGTCAGGCTGGAGAGGAACCATGTCGGGAAAAACTTTGTTTTTTGTGGAATATTTGTACTGTATTGCCATGTTAGGGCCTCAAGAAATGAGATGGGCTGTCAGCCCATCAGGTGTAATCAATTTTCAATGATTGGCATCGTCACTTGTAGATTCAATAACTTTCACAAAGACCAAATAATATACACTGATTTGGGTTATTTTTTACCAAAGAAATGTAGCAGTATACATTTTGGTTAAAATATATGAAGAAAAATTACTAATTTGCAAAATGTTATAACAGAAACTAAGAAAAAATATTTGTTTTACGATTTATTTTACCCTTTTTTCATTTGTAGCGCAAAAAATCAAAAACCCAGTGGTGATTAAATACCACCAAAAGAAAGCTCTATTTGTGTGAAAAATTATAAACATTTAAAGGGTTTGTAAAGGTTTATTTATTTTTTTAAATAACAAACATGTCATACTTACCTCCACTGTGCAGCTCATTTTGCACAGAGTGGCCCCGATCCTCGTCTTCTGGGGTCCATCGGCATCTGTCTTGGCTCCTCCCCACGATAGCTAACCCCCCTCTGGGAAGTGCTCTCCCAAGGGGGTTAGCTTGCGGGTGCACTCCTGTGATACATTGATTTGATTGATAGCAGCGGGAGCCAACGGCTGCTATCAATCATCCCATGAAAAGCCGATTAGAGCCGAGAAGCGCGGGCCGAGAAGCCAGCACATTCACGATGCAGGACTTTTGAGGGCTCAGGTAAGTAAATGGGGGGCTGGGGGGGTCTGTAAGCATTGGATGTTTCTTCACCTTAATGCATAGGATGTATTAAGGTGAAAAAACGTGAAGCTTTACAACCCCTTTAATTTGAGTACAGTGTTGCATGACTGAGTAATTTTCATTGAAAGCGGAAAGCAATGAAAGCTGACAATTATCAGGAAGGGGGTGAACGTGTCCAGTATTGAGGTGGTTAAAGGATTTTTATTTCAATTGCACCATTCAGGACTTTAAGCACTTGCCGCCCAGCCTATATCAGAATGACGGCGGCAAAGTGGTTGTGTTATCCTAAGCGGACGTCATATGACATGATCAGGATGACACAGCTGGCGCACACCCCGGGGGCGTGCAGCACGGCGATCAGTCTGACACACTGTCCAATCATAGTATTAAGCCTTTCACAGATGCTTCTTACCACGTAATCAGCTGTGACCAATCATCGCGTGAACCAGGAAGTGCCGGTAAATGTCTTTCCTTGGTCCACTCTGACAGGAAGAGCCAATTGGCGGCTCTCCCTGTCAGATGGGGGGTCTGTGCTGATAATTAGCACATTAAATATCAGCACAGCCCCCATCAAAAGGTGCCCTTCAGCTGCCAACACCTACCAGCCTGTCCCCATCAGTGCCCACAACAGTGCCAACCAGTGCCCAAAAAAGTGCCAATCTGTGCCCATCAGAATTGACTGTCAGTGCCCCATCAAAGTGCTAATCAGGGCCACTCAGTAATACCTGTCAGTAGCTCCTCATAAGTGCTGCCTATCCAGTGCCACCTATCAGTGCCCATCATTCACCATTAGTGCCGCCTATCATACCCATCAGTGCCGCTTATCAGTGCCATCAGTGTTAGTGCCGCCAGTGCTGCCTATCAGTGCCCATAATTTTTTTTTAATTGTCTGTCTTTTTTAATTTATAGCATAAAAATTTAAAACCACAGAGGTGATCAAATATCTCCAAAAGAAAGCTGTATTTGTGGGGAAAAAAATATAAAAATGTTGTTTGAGTACAGTGTTACATGACCGTGCAATTGTCATTCAAATTGTGACGGCGATGAAAGCTAAAAAGTGTCCTGGGTAGGAAGGGGGGAAGGTGCCTTGTATTGAAGTGGTTAAATACAGAATCATCAATTTCCATTGCCACTCCTCTCTGCCAATCCCTCCATTGGCTTCTGATTGCCCAGCAAATTCAAATTTCAAAATACCAACAACAACAAACAAAGCCATTCACAACTCTGCCCTAAACTACGTCACCAATCTTGTCTCAATATATCACCCAAACCATTCTATTTTCTCTTTCCAAGACCCCCTTCTCCCTAGCTCGAACTCCTCCTCCCATGTTAATCTTCAGGACTTTTCCTGAGTCTCTCTTATGCTCTGGAACACTTTACCTCAATCTGTTTGGCTATCTCCTACTCAGGGAAACCTATCCCACCTCCACCTAACAACTGAACTTTGAGTTCTTCCATCAGCTCATCCCTGAGGCCCCGTACACACCATAGAATCCATCCGCAGATAAATCCCAGCAAATGGGTTTCAGCGGATAGATCCTATGGTGTGTACACGCCAGCGGATCTGTTTCCGCGGATATATCTCCCCTGGGATGGATTCCAGCAGATCGAATATTCGCTGACATGCAGAACATATCCATCTGCTGGAGTCCATCCCAACGGATGGATCCGCTGGTCTGTATAGACTCACCGGATCCATCCGTCCGAAGGGATCCCCCGCATGCGTCGCAATGATTATATGACGCATTCCTTATATGACAGTGTCGCGCACGTCGCCGCGTCATAATCGGCGACGTGCGCGACGCTGTCATATAAGGAATTCCACGCATGCGTCTAATCATTGCGACGCATGCGGGGGATCCCTTCGGACGGACGGATGGATTTCGGCGCGGATTTCAATGCGATGGTATGTACACTCCATCGCATGAAAATCCGCCAAAATCCTCGAGAGGATTTATCCGCGGAAACAGTCCGCTGGACCGTATTCGCGGATAAATTCTATCGTGTGTATGGGGCCTCACAGTTATTACCCTTTGTACTATTTGCCTCTCCCATTAGATTGTAAGCTATTATTAACCCTCTTGTATTTTATTTTATTGTATTGTAACTGTACTGTCTCCGTTTATATTGTAAAGCTTTGCAAAAACAGTACAAAAATAATGATAATAATACCATTTTACAAAAATTATTATAAAACATAAATGGAATGATTATTGTTCCCACCAATAGTACTACAGCTGGTATATATCACTAATTTACCATTGAACCCCGAAGAGTTATCTGATCTCCTCCACAAATTTAAAGTTTCACCTTCTTGACATGGTCGTAAAAGATCAATTTTTTTTTAATAGACTCCACAATAGACTCCACAACCTCCCTTCAAAAGGCTCACCAGATTTTGACTCTCTTTAGCTTCCTTTCTTATTGCAAAGTAAACTTTTCTAAGTCCTTGATACCAGATTTAGGAGTAGATCAATCAACCAAACTCCTTCTGCAAGAATCCATCACATACGAGTGGAAGGACAGCAGTGTTCCCTACTTAGGTATCACTTAAGCCTCTAAAATTGATATGCTGGGTGATCTAAACTACAAACCACTTATAGAAGAATTGTCTAAGGATGTTACACAGCTATCCACATCCGATTTGTACTGGTGTGGTAGACTAGCGTCCTTCAAGATAATCATACTATCACATATCTGATATCTTTTCAGAAGCCTGCCCATCCTTTTACCCTCTAAATACCTATGATCCTTTAAGTGGTTGTAAACCTCTAAAATGAAATATGAACAAAGCATATCCTTCTATACTGTAGTGTGTACTTGTCTCAATTCAGGGAACTTAAGCCCTGTACACACGGCCGGGATTCTCATCAGGAAAAAACATTGTTTTTCCTGATGAGATTCATGGCAAAATTTTCTTGTCAGCCGAGTGTACAGACCTACGATTCAAAAGAACCGCCGTCCTTTTGAATGGTACGAACACAGTGACGTCATCAAATACGACGAGCATGAGCTTGTTACATTCGATGCCATCGCCGCCATTTTGCTTCACCCTACCTATGCCTTGGAAGCTACCGCGCATGTGTCAAAGTCATTTCGAGCATGCGCGGGTTTCCATGGAGGCAAGTAAGTATACAGAAGCTCGGGTTTCTCAGCAGGAAAACACTGCCGAGAATCATGACGAGAAAATAGAGAGAAGGTTCTCTATTTTTCTCATCTAGATTCTGGACAGTTTTTTCAACAAGAAACCTCACAACCTCATACACACGCACAGTTTACTTGGCAAGAAAGCTCTGCCAGCAGTTTTCTTGCCAAGAAAACCGTGCGTGCGTACGAGGCTTAAGTGTTATTTCAGTCAGCTGCCTTGTTCCTTTGCTATCTGCATGAGTAACTTCTGAAAAGTTTTCCTGACATAAAATGGTAAGAAAGGTGACAGAGGAGGGAGCTACAGCACATAGCCTGTGATTAACAGCCTTCACTTTGTTTTTGTGTGCTGTGTGAGGGGCGGTGTGTCCCTTCTCCAATGTCAGCTCTCTTCACTAAGATCTTTCAAGTGTAATTTTAGCTTCCTGCCTCCTGCTTTATGACATTTCTGCACTTTGACATAGGTTCAACTTATATAGGAGAATTTGTTTCATCTCTGTGTTTAACTTGAGGCTAGTCACTTCACTGGGTATATGGGAGGGTTTACAACCACTATAAATGTACTATTTAAATGCTTCCTTTGGCAGGGAAGAAAGCCAGATAGGGACCCCTCCCAACTGGCTAAACACAGAAAATATGGTGGGATGGGTTGTATTGACGTGTCCAATTATTTTCTCTATGTTCATCTGGAGTAACTTATACATTGGTTCCAACCAGCCTCTGACATACTACTGCTAAACATTGAACAGTCAGTAACTCAAGGGAACTATCTGTATGTGTGTCTGCTGATTGATCGTTGGCATTCTCTGCCTGTGAACTCCCTTCCACCCTCGATGCAATCGTCTCTTATAGCTTGGAGATATGTACACTCTGCTACTTGATATTATTCTAAACTTATCTCAATTCCATTGCTTTTGCCTGTGTTATAAACCTTTATTGCTGCTCTCTCTCTCAAGTCATGGCATCAACATGGCATCTCTGAAGTCAACGACTTATACATGCGAGCCACCCTCAAAATCAATGTGGACCTTGCTGTTGAATTTGGCCAAATACTGACTTTTTCAAAAACATTAGTCACTCACTCCATACGGTAATTCCTGGACACAGCAATGCACGTTCATGCCACTGCTTGGCATTATTACATTTTAGTTAAGCCAGTCAGAAGAGGTATTTCCCTATTCTATAATATCCTGAACAAAAGTGAGTACACCCCTAAGTGAATATGTCTAAATTTGAGTCTAAAGTGTCAATATTTTGTGTTGCCACCATTATTTTCCAGCACTGCCTTAACCCTCTTGGGTATGGAGTTCCCCAGAGCTTCACAGGTTGCCATTGGAGTCCTCTTCCACTCCTCCATGATGACATCACTGGGCTGATGGATGTTAGAGACCTTGCACTCCTCCGCCTTCTGTTTGAGGATACCCCACAAATGCTCAAAAGGAGGTCTGGAGACATGCTTGGCCAGTCCATCACCTTTACCCCCAGCTTCTTTAGCAAGGCAGTGGTCGTCTTGGAGATGTGTTTGGAGTGGTTATAATGTTGGAATACTACCCTGCAGCCCAGTCTCTGAAGGAAGGGGATCATGCTCTGCTTCAGTATGTCACAGTACGTGTTGGCATTCATGGTTCCCGCAATTAACTATAGCTCCCCAGTGCAGCCCCGGGTTATGACACTCACACCACCTTGCTTGACTGTAGGCAGGACACACTTGTCTTTGTACTCCTCACCTGGTTGTCACAACACAAGCTTGGCACCATCTGAACCAAGTAAGTTTATATTGGTCTCTTCAGACCACAGGACATGTTTCCAGTAATCCATGTCCTTAGTCTGCTTGTCTTCAGCAAACTGTTTGCAGGCTTTCTTGTGCATCATTTTTAGAAGAGGCTTTCTTCTGGGACGACAGCCATGCTGACAAATTTAATGCAGTGTGCGGCATATGGTCTGAGAACTGACAAGCTGATCCCCCACCCCTTGAACCTCTGCAGCAATTCTGGCAGCACTCATATGTCCATTTCCCAAAGACAACCTCTGGATATGACACTGAGCATGTGCACTCAACTTCTTTGGTCGACTATGGTGAGGCCTGTTCTGAGTGGAACCTGTCCTGTTAAACCACTGTATGGTCTTGGCCACCATGCTGCTGCTCAGTTTTAGGGTCTTGGCAATCTTATTATAGACTAGGCCAACTTTATGTAGAGCAACAATTCTTTTTTTCAGATCCTCAGGGAGTTTTTTGCCATGAGGTGCCATGTTGAACATCCAGTGACCAGTATGAGAGATTGAGAGTGATGACACCAAATTTAACACACCTGCTCCCCATTCACACCTGAGACCTTGTAACACTAATGAGTCACACCACACCAAGAGGAAAAAATGGCTAATTGGGCCCAATTTGGGCATTTTCACTTAAGGGTGTACTCAATTTTGTTGCCAGCGGTTTAGACTTTAATGATTGTGTGTTTAGTTATTTTGAGGGGACAGCAAACTTGCACTATTATACCAACTGTGCACTCACTACTTTACATTGTAGCAAAGTATCTTTTCTTCAGTGTTGTCACATGAAAAGATAAAATATTTACAAACATTTGAGCGGTGTACTTACTTTTGTGAGATACTGTATACACAGGAAGAGAAAATAAAGAAATCTGCAGCACACAGTTTGCGAACTTAATAAAATGATACTTCCAAAAGTAATTTCCTGCTTGTTTAATTGGCTTACTGATTTTCCCAGAAGTCTGCACTAAGATACAAGTCAGATTCTGGGCATCCTGTTCAACAAAAAAGTCAGTTATGGTGAGATATTCCCAAAGAGAAATCATTTATTAAGGGATTCAAACCCAGCAATTTTGCTCATTAGATCCCTGCAAGTGCAGCAGCTGATTGATAATTATAAAGTCACTCCAATTTGTATCCACTTTTCTCATGGACACAGGCAAACACACAGCTGTTTTTTAAAACCCTTGCAATATGCATAGATCACTCAGAGGGGAATATGTTTCTTCCCAACAAAAGTGGATTTACTCTATAAACAATAAGTTCACCTTTGGAATATGTTACACATTCCATACATATTTGGGGTGGAACATGTAACATGTTCCAGCTGCCAGCCCCCCCCCCCTAAAAACAGAGCGGCCATGTGGGGTTTTGCCTGCACAGGTTGCCCATCCTTAGTACATTATGGACAGGCAGTTAGCAAGTAGTTGAATTGTTATAAAATACATAGAAATAATTGTAAAAAAGTTCAAATCAATTGTCTCCCTGTGAATGTAAACACACATGTAGGGATCACACATGTATATAAACAGCAATTGTGCCAACACATGTGAGGTATTTCCGGGAATGTTGGAGTTGATTTAGATAATGACGGGTCACAGCGTTAAGCTGGACCTACATGGGCGAGCTCAAAGGGGAACAAGACAGTTCTCCCTGCTGTGTCTCCATTGCAGGTCTCGAGCGCCGTGGGCAGCAACAGCCGCGGATTGGCTGAGCCGCCGCCGAGCCTCCCGCGCTGCGAGGCTATATTAAGGACCAAGAGCGGCGGGGATTTCAGTCAGCTTCCAGTCAGCGAAGCAGCACCCACCCTCCCGCCCCCTTTTTTCTGATTAAAGTCATGATGTTGTCCTAATAGGGGAGTAGTCGTCCAGCTTTGCTGGATGGACACCAGTTAATTAACCTGTTAATACATATCTTAGCCAAGATGGCTTATTTATTTATTTATTTATTTATTTATTTATTAATAATTTTGTAACCCCCCGTTATGGATAACACCGTGGCCGATTTATACCATTAATAAATGAGTGTTGGATTATATTTGTGTTGTGTTTTATTTAATTACCTTTGTGCTAGCCCATGCAGTTTTACACAATTTTAGAGGCGCAAGTCATTTTGAGGCTTGACATGTTTGGTATCTATTAGGTATCTATTTACTTGACACTATCCCATATTTTTAATTTTGGTAAGAAATGGGTATTACATTGTGTGTGTGTACTAAAATTCATTGAGACCTCGTACACACGCTCGGGATTTCCAACAGGAAAAAGTCAGTCGGGAATCCCAATGGGAAAAAAAGAGAGCTGGTTCTCTTTTTTTGCCAGCGGATTTTTGAAGTTTTCCCGTCAGAAAAACTGTGAGGGAGCATACACACAGCCGGGATTCCCGGACAAAAGTTCTACTCGCAGTTTTCCCGTCGGAAAACCTGGTCGTGTGTACGAGGAATTATCAGTGTATTTTTCCTAAAAACATGCATTTGATATACAGTTGCGCAAATATCATGTGACATATACAATTTAAACTGTTATCATTTCATTCTACAGGACCTTTACTTTTAGAAAATATATAAATGTCTAAGGCTTAAAGTAATTTTCCAACAAAAATACAGACTTTAACATGTGTGTGAAAAATTTAAAAAATGCCCCGGGGTTAACCACTTAAAGCGGGAGTTCTGCGGGAAAATGTTTTTTTTAGCGACGTTTTTGTAAAGCTGATGGTACAATGAAAATTGTACTCACCAGTCTCCTAGTCGTAGCCGCTACCAGGACTATTTCCCCCAAAAGTAGATTTTATAAAAATTGATGATGGACATTGCCATCTTAACTGCTGGCACCGTGAATCCCTCCTGTATTATCTTCCGGGATGCGGTGTCTACTGAGAATCCCAGGAGATGCGCTGTGTTTGAAATCCCGCGATATCTCACGGGTCACGTGACTAGTCACATCGGGGAGTGTCCTTTTCAGGACGCTGCTGGCTGTTGTCCTAGCAACTATGCAGTGTGATGGCGAGCCGCGCCGTCAACACTGCATAGTTGCTAGGACAACGGCCGGCAGCATCCTGAAAAGGACACTCCCCGCTGTGACTAGTCAGACTAGTCACGTGACCCGCGGGATTTCAAACACAGCGCGTCTCCTGGGATTCTCAGGACTCACTCCCAGGAGACATAGCGCTGATCGGGGATTTTTCAAAACCACGCCCACTCCCACGGGGAAAAGTGAGTGACAGCTCACAAAAGGCCATCCTTCCAAGGTAAGGAGGCCTATTAAAAAAAAAAATGGATAGATACAGTACTATGGCTGCTGGTTTTAAACAGCAAAACTTGACAATTAGGGTGAACCTCCGCTTTAAGCCCCGGACCATTATGCAGGTAAAGGACCTGGCCCCTTTTTGCGATTCAGCACTGCGTCACTTTAACTGACAATTGTGCGGTCGTGCGACGAGGCTCCCAAACAAAATTGGCGTCCTTTTTTCCCACAAATAGAGCTTTCTTTTGGTGGTATTCTGTTTCCAATGCCTGGGTATTAACATTTTAGCAGCATTTAATAAGTGTGGTATCACACTTTTCTTATAACTAATCATAGATCCCGGTGTCCCATGAAATAGAAAGTGTATAGGTGATAGTTCCATAGGTTGATTGGTCATCTTTTTTACCCATGGAGCTATTTCTTCCCAGAATGGTCTGATCTTTCTACAAGTCCACCAAATATGGAGGAATGTTCCCTTTTCTTTGCATCCCCTCCAGCAGTTTCCGTCTGCTGTGGGGTATATTTGGGCTAATCGAGCTGGTGTCTGGTACCATCTGACCATGAATTTGTATGACATTTCTTGGATTTTAGAGCTTATAGATGTTCTGTATGTTGATTCTATAAATTTTTTCATTTGTACTGATGTAAATGTATAATTTAGCTCTTTTTACCATTCCCTAATAAAATAAGGAATCGTGTTTTTTTGTTCACTCAGAACCAATTTATACATTTGTGATAATAAATGATTAGGCTTCGATATTTTCACGCACATATTCTCAAATGTTGTAAGCGATCTTGCTGTCCTTACTTTTGGTTTTAATTTATTAAAAAAGTTTGTCATTTGATAGTATCTCCATTTAGCCATTCTCATATTCCCCTGGGATGATATTAATTCTACTAGAGGCAATAAAGTTCCTTGCGGTGCGTATCTTGAGCACCTAGTATTCCCATTAGATCCCCATATGCCCATTGCCCCATTTTCTTCCCCTGGTGGGAACCATGGGTATCCTTCTAATGGAGCCATTGGGGATGTGGGTGGTGCATATTTCCCATCTTTATTTAATCTGTCCCATATTGCTAGTGTATTCCGGGTCAACGGAGATGTCCATTTAGAGAGCCCCCTCTCTTTATTCGGTATCCATGGTGCTCCCTTTAAATCTCTTCCTGCCATAATTTTTTCGGCTTGAACCAATCTTTTATTTGAGGAATCATGGCACCAATTGAGTATACGTACCAGCGACATTGCTTTGTAGTACATAACTATATCTGGTAGTCCAATTCCCCCTTCCTGTTTATTTCTACGTAGCATATCATGAGCTATTCTAGATTTTCCGTCTTTCCATATGAAAGATATAAATGCTTTACGTATTTGTTTAAAGAAAACTTGTGGGATCGACATTGGTACTGTGTATAGAAGATAAATTATTCTGGGTATAATATTCATTTTTATTACGTTGACCCTCCCGAACCATGTCAGGGGGTGGCCTTTCCATCTCTGGAGGTCTTTTATTATCTCTACCATTAGTGTTCCATAATTACGCTCATACAAGAGTTTTGTATTCGCTGTAATATGTATTCCTAAATAGTGTAATGATTCTTCTTCCCAGATGAACGGGAGGTTTTTCTTCAGGGATGTGGCCATTACAGCCGATACATTGCTTGATAGTACCATAGATTTATCGAAATTTATTTTAAAGTTAGACAGTTCTCCATATTTCTGTACCTCCATCATCAGTGCAGGTATGGACTCGTGAGGTTTAGAAAGATAAAACAGTAGGTCATCTGCATATGCAGAGACCTTGTGTGTTTCTGCACCAATGTCGACCCCAGCTATTCGCTTATTTTCCCTTACTTTACACAGGAAGGGTTCTAGCACTATTGCAAATAATAATGGGGAGAGGGGATACCCCTGCCTAGTGCCATTCCGTATATCAAAATTTTCCGAAAGGGTCCCGTTTACCTTGACCCTAGCTCTAGGATTAGCATATAGTGCTAATATCCATCCCATCATCCGCTCCCCGAGACCTATTCCTTTTAATACTTCTGTCATGAACCTCCAGTTTACTCTATCAAATGCCTTTTCGGCGTCCATTGATAGTACTACTGTTGGTTTCTTATCTGGCCGATTCTGTATCCAGTGGAGTACATGGAGGGCCCTGATGGTATTATCTTTAGTTTCTCGGCCCTTCATGAAGCCCGTCTGGTCGATATGGACTAATTGCGTCATATGATCTTCTAGTCTTATAGCTAGTATTTTTGCTAGTAGCTTGATATCTGAGTTCAAGAGGGAAATAGGTCTGTAGTTTGCACAGAATTGTGGGTCTTTCCCTGCTTTTGGTATTACCGTCACATGTGCCACTAGGGCTTCTAGAAGCAGAGGGTTACTATCTGTTATTTTATTGAAATAATTACATAAGGGCGTTACCAGGATCTTACTATACTTCTTATAATATGCGTTGGTTAGACCATCTGGTCCTGGACTTTTCCCATTTGGTAGATTTTTTATTACCTTGTTTATTTCCTCCATGGTTATCGGTCCTTCTAATTTTTTTATAATCTTTGAGGGCAGGGTTGGTAATTTAGAGTCTTTAATATATTTCTCTATCTCCTCCTTCTCCCTCCTACCTTCCCCTCTTAATGGGGTTGTTTGTATATTATATAATTCCGTATAAAAGCGATTCTTTGATTGGAATTAAACATGTTGGCCCAGGCACTATTTTTCCATATAATACTTGCTGATTTTAATATGTAGAATTTTGTGTTCTTCCTTATACTCTAACCCTGCGTATAAATTACAAACCCTGCTGTTTTTGTTTTTCTGATATGATCAAAACACATGACTCAGGGGAAAATTTGGAGCCTAACCTGTAAATTACCAGCCCACGGAGTCTCATGTTTACAGCTGCTTGGAAAGACTTCTATTTAGTTTAGGCACAGATATGGAACAACAACAGACAAATTGAATAAATTGTGAGCAGATCCTGGTTTTACACGGTACTATCACTTGCATTCAACAAGTATAAATAAGACAGAATGAATGAGTGTAAACATATCTTCATATCTTTTATATTCATAACCACTATACAGCCACAGTATTAAAAAATGAAAATGTAATATCTTCTCATACAGAATGATGATACAGAAAAAAATTAACTCAATATATGAAATGCAGCATGAATATATGAAATACACGGAAAAAGTACATCCCTTTTAGCTCGCTCCCAGGCTTCCTCTGGTCCTTGATTTAAGTTGACACATCAATAAGCTCTGCCCATATAAAAAATGGTCATTAAAGTCTTTTGCTTAGTGAATTCCTTCTGAATGATGTATTAATTATTATGTAAAGTACCTGCACTATTGTTATGCCCTGTACACACGATCGGTTTATCCGATGAAAACGGACCGATGGATTTTTTCATCAGATATCCGATGAATCTGACTTTCATCAGTCTTGCCTACACACCATCAGTTAAAAAAACTTTCGTGTCAGAACGCGGTGACATAAAACACTACAACGTGCTGAGAAAAATGAAGTTCAATGCTTCCGAGCATGCGTTGACTTGATTCTGAGCATGCGTGGATTTTTAACCGATGGATTTGCCCACAGACGATCGTTTTTATCTATCGGTTTTTTAACCATCGGATAATTTTAAAACAGGTTCTAAGTTTTTTCACTGATGGGAAAAAAACGATGGGGCCCACACACGATCGGTATGTCCAATGAAAACGGTCGTGTGTACGCGGCATTACTCAACAAATTTGAGAATTGCTTGTCATGTGGGAGGTTTTCATTGTTCAACAAAATAAATCCCCTTTAAATCAACCCTTTCTATTTACAATGTTTACAGTAAATGTTACCATATATAAACTATTGGATGTAAACTCAATTTTTTTTTTTTATGTCACAATGTACAGTATAATATTTCCTATCATCTGTGCCCAGTCTTGCCACACAGAGTTAATCCAGCTCTGAGCAATCCTCTTTTATTGTTCTGTGAAATAAAACGGACTTACAGAGAAAAACCTTTTTGCCCCCTTGCTGTGAATGACAGGTTATTTACATATCTCATGCAATAGACTTTATTTTTCAATTGCCACCCCCACTCTTTTTCTGAAGTCATGTGGTTATTTTTCTGGATTTTGACTGGATGTTAGTGATCATAGCAGAATTTAGTGTGAGGCCCCGTACACACGACCGAGTTTCTCGGCAGAATTCAGCCAGAAACTCGATCGGAGCTGGATTCTGCCGAGAAACTCGGTCGTCTGTACACTTTTCACCGAGGAAGCCGACGAGGAACTCGTCGGGCCAAATAGAGAACATGTTCTCTATTTCCTCGTTGGCGGCTTCAACACAGAACTCGACGAGGAACTCGATGTGTTTGGCACGTCGAGATCCTCGGACGTGTGTACGGGGCCTCAGGAATACACAGGAAAAAATGCATGTTGACAAAGGGAATGTAGAGGAGGGTGGGGAGTCTACTGACATCACGACTCCACCCACAGAGCTCCAGATAACAGATCCACCCACAGAATCTGCAGTTTTTCAGTTCTTATAACAGACAGAGGGGAAACATTTGACAGGTAAGGATACATGCAGGAGGCATGTATATCCTTATAGATCAGCACTATGGCAGTAGTTTAGAAAGGATGAGAGTGGGTTTACATCCACTTTAAAGTGATACTAAAGTCTGTTTTGTATAAAAATAACAGACATGTTATACTTACCTACCCTGCGTAGTGGGTCCCTGTTCCGTGCTTCTGGTTCCTCCCTCCTTTTGCGTTCCCCCACAGCAAGCAGCTTGCAATGGTGGTACCCGAGCTGTGTTCATTCAGACATGGAGGCATGGGTCGGCCCCTCCCTTTTTATCTCCTGATTGGCTGACCAACTTTGATTGACAGCAGTGGGAGCTGGCGGGAGCCAATGAGGAGGGGAGTCCCGGGCAGCTAAGACACTTGTACAACATCACTGGATCTAGATGGGGCTCAAGTAAGGGGTTCATTATGGATAGAGTATGGAAAGTTTTACTGCAATCTGGAGCTCTATTAGAGAGAGAATTCACCTCTTGGTGAGAGCAGTTTACTAGACAGAAATGAGGGGAAATCTCTAGTAGCAAATCAGACAGAAATAAAGAAAAACACTCTTTCTAGCAGAGTAGGAGAAATCTATAACCCCTTTCAGATTTTCTGTTTGTGTACCTGTTGCTGATTTTCTGTATGTAGCGCTACCCCTTCAGGAGCCGCTGGTTAGATATGGGACGGCATGTTATGTTACCTCTGTGATGTGTCTAGGGATGATGATGATAAGGATGATGCAATAACAGAATGTCCAAACAGCAGGGTGTCGTTTTCTGTCTGTCTGTGCTTTTATTTCTCGCCCAACATGGCAAACAGTTAATTTGAGATAGATAGAAATAGGTTGGTGAAAGGAGAATTTGCAGATTCAGGCCCAAGGATAACGGAAGCAGTCCTGCCTCCAATGGGACCTTAACTCGCCATTCCAGCCGGAGTGGGTAAAGTGTACCTGGACAGGCCTCTCACACCGACCTGGCAGCCAGAGTATCACTCAGAACTTTTGAGAAGGAACAAGTCTCTGCCACTGACTTGGCTCTAATGGAATTAGAATTTGGAGTGGAACCTCTGCCACAGGCCCTCTACTCAGGAACGTAGATAATAGAGCGAATCCTTTCAGTGAAAATAATTTGCCTGAATCTCCCTCAGGTAGACTTCTTGATTTTGGGGTCATCGACTGACAAGTTGCAGCATACAACTTCTCAGTGTCCGGTCACCCAGATCCCCGATAGATTGTCTAAGCCCTATTGGATCACCTGCCTCCAGGCTCACCTCAGACCGACTCCCCACCGAACAGCACAACTCGCTTGGGATCTCCTTCATAGAATGTGGGGACCCAGTAAGTCACGTGACTTATGAGGGCCCAGAGTCCGGAACTCCACGTATCAGGTGCACCCCGGCCTGGTAGGCCATCTCGTCGGGGCCCATGATTGTGTGCATACCCTAAAGGTGGGTGCCGCACCTGAAACCAGGAACGGGGGAAGAACAACACAAAATGGCGTCTGCCCAAGAAATACCCTCCCCCAGCATGCCCCGCGAGGGAAACACTCCTCTGATTGGCTGCTGGGGAAAGGCGCCTTTGCCTGACCTCCTCTGGCGCCACCTGCTACCCAAAGATGGAAATGTATCTTTGGAACACAGAATGGAACCACAGGACAGCCCAGCCTGGCAGAAACCCAATTTAACCAAATCAACATGAATGAGAGCAAAGTAACTCTCTCATTCCCCTCTAGATTTAACATAGCACCTGTACTGAAAGTACACAGGTGCTACATGTATTTTTCTATATTATATTTCTATTATTAATGGTACAGAAAATGAACAAAAATAACAGCATTGCAAAACAAACTAAACAAACTTAGTTCTGCAAAGTAATAAGAATGTACATTCTCCAACAAGAAAAGCATATCTTTCTATGAAAGATGTATTTTTGTTGTAAGCATAAGGGTTTATTCAAGTTTAGGTCCAATTCTTTAATGCCTGTTTTTATCAGAATAAAATACATGTATTTTTCCCTTTCATTGTTGCTTCAATTCATGTGAATTGCTTGGAAGTTGGTACAATACAATTTCTTTGTTTCTTCTAGTACACAGTGCACATGGAAGCTTTGAAATATCACCTTATGGTGCTTGTGATTATATTTTACAAAGTGTTTGGCTTGGTTTCACTACGGTAAAAAAAAATCTAATTAAAATTTTTAGAATTCAAAGTGAATGAACCAGCCATAGACAGTTTATCTGCTAACGTTGTAGTTAGAACACACAAAGGGTAATTTACGGACAGGAAAAGTTGTCAACATTAAGTTGTTGACGCAGAGAAGGCATTATCTATCCATATCCAGCCATGCTAGCAGCCAACTCTACTCCATTTCTCTTTATTCTTTTTACCTTCTCCTTCTGAGCAGAACACACATCTAAAACACTTCCATCACAAAACTGTTTATGTATTTCACAAAGCAAAGGCTATTTACCCAAGAGCCCTTCCTGACATAAAAGGTGCAGGAGGAGCTTGCAAGTGGAGTGTGAGTTACAGATATTTAAAAGAGTAGGCAGTTAAGTACTTTGGATGGCTGTATTAATATTTTTCTTTGAAAGATAGCCGAGTCCTTTGTTAGAGGTCACTGAGCTGCTAATTTAAGCTTCACACATGACTAAACTCATTCAAAAGATGCTTATAAAATTTAGCACAGCTAACCTGTTGTAGAATTACAGTGTATCCTATAGCTTTATAAGAGCTGAAAACACATTGCTTATTTTTCAGAATGTTCTTAATCATACCTCTAATGTTTATACTAACAGATGGAAAACATATAGTTTACTAAACATATTTGTTTTAAGTATTAATGCAGGGGTGTCCAAACTTTTTTCAAAGAGGGCCAGATTTGATGAAGTGAACATGCGTGAGGGCCGACCATTTTGCCTGACATTTTTTGAACCATTAAAATTCAGTCTAATGCCTTGTACACACAATCGGAATTTCCGATGAAAAAAGTCATTGGATATTCCGACCATGTGTGGGCCCCATCGGACTTCTTTCCTTCATAGTTTAGAAATAGAACGTGTTTTATTTTTTTCCGATGGAAATTCCAAACGTCTGTGTGGAACTCCGACGGAGAAAAAAACACGCATGCTCAGAATCAAGTCGATGCATGCTCGGAAGCTCATTTTTCTCGGCTCGTCGTAGTGTTTTACGTCACAGCATTTTGGACGGGCGGAATTTGGTCTGACAGTGTGTATGCAAGACAGCTTCCGTTAAAACAGCCTCACCATTGCCATGAGCGCAGCCTTACCATTGCCATGAATGCAGCCACACATGTGCCATGAATGCAGCCTTACCATTGCCATGAATTCAGCCTCTGAATGCAAGCTCACCATTGCCATCAGTGCAGCCTGATCGATGCCCATCTGTAGCCTCGAAGGGAACAGGGAGGGGGCGGGACGAGCGCTGACAGATTACATACAGGAGAATCTCCTGTTTACACTGCGGCATCTGTAATTGGAAGTCCTGTCTCCTGACAGTCGTCCAATGGCAGCCCAAGAGACAGGACTTCCGATTACAGATGCCGCAGAGTAAACAGGAGATTCTCCTTTATGTAATCAGGCAGCGCCGATAAATACAGTATATATCTTTTGTGGCCCTGGGGGCCACTATATATATATATATATATATATATATATATATATATAGTCATGGCCAAAATTGTTTGCACCCCAAAAATGTTTCAAGAAAATCAAGTATTTCTCACAGAAAAGTATTGCAGTAACACATGTTTTTCTATACACATGTTTATTCCGATATGTGTGTATTGGAACAAAACAAAAAAAGGGAGGATAAAAAGCAAATTAGACAAAATGTCACACAAAACTCCAAAAATGGGCTGGTCAAAATTTTTGGCACCCATAACCTAATATTTGGTTGCACACCCTTTGGAAAAAATAACTGAAATAAGTCGCTTCTTATAACCATCAATAAGCTTCTTACACCTCTCACCCAGAATTTTGGATCACTCTTCCCTTGCAAACTGCTCCGGGTCTCTCTTATTGGAAGGGCGCCTTTTCCCAACAGCAATTTTAAGATCTCTCCACAGGTGTTCAATGTGATTTAGATCTGGACTCATTGCTGGCCACTTTAGAACTCTCCAGCGCTTTGTTACCTGGGTGCTTTTTGACATATGTTTGGGGTCATTGTCCTGCTGGAAGACCCAAGATCTCAGACACAAACCCAGCTTTCTGAAACTGGGCTTTACACTGCGACCCAAAATCCTTTGGTAATCCTCAGATTTCATGATGCCTTGCACACATTCAAGGCACCCAGTGCCAGAGGCAGCAAAACAACCCCAAAATATCATTGAACTTCCATCATATTTCACTGTAGGTACTGTGTTCTTTTCTTTGTAGGCCTCATTTCATTTTCGGTAAACAGTAGAATGATGTGCTGTACCAAAAATCTGTATCTTGGTCTCATCTGTCCACAAGATGTTTTCCCAGAAGGATTTTGGCTTACTCAAGTACATTTTGGCAAGCTGTAGTCTTGCTTTTTTATGTCTCTATGTCAGCAGTGGGGTCCTCCTGGGTTTCCTGCCATAGCGTTTCATTTAATTTAAATGTCGACGGATAATTTGCACTGACACTGATGCTCCCTGAGCCTGAAGGACAACTTGAATTTCTTTGGAACTTGTTTGGTGCTGCTTATCCACCATCCGGACTATCCTGCGTTGCAACCTTTCATCAATTTTTCTCTTCCGTCCACGCCCAGAGAGATTAGCTACAGTGCCATGGGTTGCGAACTTCTTGATAATGTTGCACACTGTGGACAAAAGCAAATCTAGATCTCTGAAGATGGACTTGTACCCTTGAGATTGTTGATATTTTTCCACAATTTTGGTTCTCAAGTCCTCAGACAGTTCTCTTCTCCTCTCTCTGTTGTCCATGCTTAGTGTGGTACTCACAGACACACAATGCAAAGACTAAGTGAACTTCTCTCCTTTTTATCTGCTTTCAGGTATGATTTTTATATTTCCCACACCTGTTACTTGCTTCAAGTGAGTTTAAAGGAGCATCACATGCTTGAAACAATCTTATTTATCCACAATTTTGAAAGGGTGGCAATAATTTTGACCAGACCATTTTTGGAGTTTTGTCTGACATTATGTCCAATTTTCTTTTTTTCTACCGTTTTTTGTTTTGTTCCAATACACACAAAGGGAATAAACATGTGTATAGCAAAACGTGTTACTGCAATACTTTTCTATGAGAAATACTTGATTTTCTGGAAAATTTCTGGGGTGCCAACAATTTTGGTCATGACTGTATATATTCAAATTACCAGGGGGGGGCACATTAAACCTGAATAATATAAATTAAAAAATATATATATATATATATATATATATATATATATATATATATATATATATATATATATATCTTTACACTATCTGGTATCTGTCTTTATTGAGCAAGGTACAAGTTGTTGCCAATTTCGGCCCTTGGGCCAGACTTTGGACATGCCTGCTCTAATGCCTCCACTTTTTGGCAAAAACTTGTACCTTGCTCGATAAAGACCACAGAAGTCAGATAGTATAAAAATTAAAAAAAATAGAAAAAATAAAATACTTTTACTATAATTATTGACATAGATTGTTAAATTTTGATAAAATTAGTTATGTTCAGCAGCATACTGCATTTACACAATAATAGTTATGTTCAGTTCAGGGGCGGTGCTACCACTAGGCGAACTACTCACTCATCACTTTAATAGTTATTTGGTATTGTTATGTATTCACATCAGTATGTTACATGTACTCCGGCAGGTTCCCTGTCCAACCGTAGTATCATTAGAAGCGCAGCGCCGCACTGGAGGATATGTCCCGAGTCTTCCGACGAAACGGAAGAAAACACATCCCCTGCCGCTGCGCGTCTCTATGACCTGAGATCAGTGACCTGACTGTGTCTCTGGTCTCTTCCAGTACTGCCAGCTCTCTACCCATACATCATTCAGTGATTGAGAACCACGGCTCGTATCCCGAGTCTAGTCATGTGACCCCTGAGCCCGCCTCCCTGTGACCGTCATTTGTAGAGGCCAGCTCTCCCTCTCGGTGTTCTGTCGCCTGTCCTGTGTCAGCACTCACGTGCAGACATGTAATAACCGATCGGAGAAGTCAGTGCCTGGTGAGTGGTGACAGCTGAAGGAATTGAGATAGGGTTTGTGCTCGATGGAGTCATCGGATGCAGTCTGCAGAGCAGAGCCCCAGTGAGTGACTGTGAACTTGTATTACTGTATAGTGGGTATAGACTGATCTGTACTCATAAAGACAAAAAATGTAGGGGTGGTGGCGCAGTCTGTGCACTTCCTGTTATGAGCAGGGAAAAGGGTTAACTAATAATAGCAACCATAAAGTGATCCTAACCGCTAGTAGCGGAGGTCTTAAATTGAAATTATGTGAATAAAAATGTGTGAAAAGAAAACAAATTGTTAAGTGTCCACTAGAAGGCAATGTGTACCATACCGTGAAGTGTAAATAATAAACAAAATGTGGGTCCAAAATACACACTGTATAGGAGTATGTGACAACTCTCCAACAGCAATGTTTCTTTCTCTTTGATCTGTACTCAGACTCCTCACATGTGTGATGTCATGATCGTACCAAGCACATTGCCTGAATGTAAGGGTCCCTCTCCTCCTTTCACCCCCTCCATCTCCCCCTTTCCCCCTCCTTCTCCTCCTTCCCCCCCTCCTTCTCCTCCTTCCCCCCTCCCTCTCCTCCTTCCCCCCCATCTCCCTCCTCCTCACCTCCTTCTTCCCCCTCTCCCCCTCCTTCTCCCCCTCTCTCTCCTCCTCCCTTTCCTCCTCTCCTTCTTACCCCCTCTCCCCTCCTCACTCCCACTCCCCTCCTCACTCCCTCCTTTCCTCCTCCCCCTCTCCTCCCTCCCCCTCCCCCTCTCCTCCCTCCCTTTCTCTCCTCCTCACCTACCCCATCTCCCCCTCCTCAACACCCCCTCCTTCCCCCTCCCCTTTCATTCCCCCTCCTTCTCCCCCCTTTTCTTCCCCCTCCTTCTCCCCCCTTTTCTTCCCCCTTCTTCTCCCCCCTTCCTTCCCCCTCCCTCTTCTTCTCCTCCCCCATCCCTCTTCTCCTCTCCCCCCTCCCCTCCCCTCCTTGCCCCTCCTCCCCCATCCCTCTTCTCCTCTCCCCCCTCCCCTCCCCTCCTTGCCCCTCCTCCCCCTCATCCTTCTCCCCCCTCTTCCCCATCTCCTCCCCCTCCTGGGGTTGGGGGTGGAGCCAGGTTGCTGCAAAACGAGGTTTCGACTAGGGTGTCAAAAATCCTTGCACCAGCCTTGGTTATGTTCAGCAGCATATTGCATTTGAGCAAGTACACAGGCATTTTGCCCTTCTTTGTGACTAGGAGGAGAGAAAACGTCTCTTCATCAAAGATGAATGCATCGCTAATATGACCGAGTCTAAAAAAACATTTATATGCAGTTTACAATAAATGGTTCTGTAATATTATGTTGTACTGTAGGACAGTGGGTATTGATACATAGCTGGTATATGGGCATACAGAAATGACTTGCAGCTGCTCAGTATTCTATAATGTGGAATAAACTTCTTACTTTGGAGACTTGTGTTGGAAGCGAGAAAAGCAGATGCTTTTTAGGTTAAAGAAGGACTAAAGTATCTCTTTTTTTAAAGCTAACACCCTGAAATTTAAAGTGTAGTGCATCTCCTGGAGGAGCCAATGATATTTTTAGGTCCTTAGGGCCAGATTCACAAAAGGGATACGACGGCATATCTGCTGATACGCCGTCGTATCCCTGTTTCTATCTATGCGACTGATTCATAGAATCAGTTACGCATAGATATCCCTAAGATCCGACAGGTGTAATAGTTTTACACTTTCGGATCTTAGGATGCAGTACCGCGGCCGCCGATGGGGGGATTTTGCGTCGTAAACCAGCGTCGGGTATGCAAATTAGCAGTTACGGCGATCCACGAAACTTTTTCCCGTCGTTATGTCGCCGCAAGTGTTAGTTTGCCGTCGCAAAGATAGGGCATCTTTTACAAAGTGTAAACTTACTACACCATGTAAAAGTATACCCGTCTTTCCCGCGTCGCTTTTGAATTTTTTAAAAAAAAAAAATTCCCGGCGCAAGTCTTTTTTTCACGTCGCGATTCACAAAACGTCAGCATGTCGTAATTTTGCGCAAAGCACGTCGGGAAATTTGCGTCGTGAGCATGCGCAGTACGTCTGGCGCGGGAGCGCGCCTAATTTAAATGCTACCCGCCCCATTTGAATTGGCCCGCCTTGCGCCGGACGGATTTAGGATACACCGCCGCAAATTTCCAGGTAAGTGCTTTGTGGATCGGGCACTTAGACAGAAAATTTGCGGCGGTGTAACCTAATTCGGTTACGTTGCGCTGCGCCCGGGCTACGTGAATCTGGCCCTTAGTTTATAGGCAGATATGTGCTTACTCTTCCAGCTAGTGGTGTCTCTTCCCTGTATAATTAGTGGTAGACACTGTTTGCAACATGGATGTCCACGGCATCCTTGTATTGTCCTTTCTTGTATTAAGAGTATGTGTTCCAGAGAGGAAGATATGCTTTTGCCCCTGTAAAATCATTGGAAGACCTCATTTGGAATATGCAGTTCAGTTTTTGTACAGTAACAGTATATATTCAAGTAATCAACTATAGAGCAATAACTGAGATTTAGGAGCAATATAGCTCTCAATCCTATATTCAAACTGCTCTCAGGGTATTTCAAACCTGAGAATTCCCCCAAGAGCAGAGGTACACTAAAATGGTAAATAAAGCACACTATGACACTTTAAATTGGATTGGCTACCTTTACTCAGGTTGGCTCTATGAGTCCAGGCAGGAGGAGAGCAAAAGAATGACCCTCTTTGTGTCAGACCTCTCTCTCATGTCCCCTGATACCACAGGCCCAACTTTAAACACTTTATTCAAATCAACATGCAATGGCTTAACCTCCTAGGTAAGCTGTCCCACACACCCACTGCATATACAGAGAGCCCTGAATATGTGTGCGGATCCGTATGGCACTAGTAGCTTCAGTCTTTTTGATAATATTTGGTGTCTTCAGCTAGCCACTTTTGTTGTTTTGTTGGTGAGACTTAAGCCTCGTACACACGATCAGTCCATCCGATGAGAACGGTCTGATGGACAGTTGTCATAGGTTAACCGATGAAGCTGACTGATGGTCCGTCGTGCCTACACACCATCGGTTAAAAAACTGATCGTGACAGAACGTGGTGACGTAAAACACAACGACGTGCTGAAAAAAACGAAGTTCAATGCTTCCAAGCATGCGTCAACTTGATTCTGAGCATGCGTGGATTTTTAACCGATGGTCGTGCCTACTAGCGATCGTTTTTTTCCCATCGGTTAGGAATCCATAGGTTAAATTTAAAGCAAGTTGGCTTTTTTTTAACCTATGGTTAAATAACCTATGGGGCCCACACACGATCATTTGGACCGATGAAAATGGTCCATCAGACCGTTGTCCTCTGCTTAACCTATCGTGTGTACGAGGCCTTAAACTCCTAGATAGCAGGACCAAACAACACAACTGGCCCAGAATACTAAGTGAAGCAGGCAGGCTCTTT
Organism: Rana temporaria; assembly: GCF_905171775.1. Taxonomy (NCBI): domain Eukaryota; kingdom Metazoa; phylum Chordata; class Amphibia; order Anura; family Ranidae; genus Rana; species Rana temporaria. The sequence continues at coordinate 131,600,091 of NC_053492.1, read as the reverse complement.
TTCAGCAAGGTGAAAGGACAATGATGTCTTTATACAGTGTCCCCAGAAATGGATGGCCTTATCCTTTATCCATGTGGCACTACAAGTGTTAGCATAATGACTACCAGCAATGATGTAAGCCCCCTCCCCCAATCTAGGGTGACCACATTTCCAAACTACCATTCAGGGACACCCTCCCTTCTCAAAAATCAGCTTGTGCTGTAACAAATCACAGCACAGTGATTGGACACAAGAGGTGGTATTTATGATTTCTCTAATCACAAGCAGGGACAGGATTGTGCTCCTCCAGGCATTCCCGGCCAGGACAAGTACTGTCAGTGAGTAAAGCGGAGATGTGGTGGCCTTTTTTGTGGGTATCAGATTGGCCAGGGGGGGTGGCTGTGTCAGTTTCATTCCGGGACATTGTATTGTCCTGAATGAATGTGCCCGGGACAGACCTGCAAAATGTGGGACTGTCCCAGGCAATCCTGGACACTTGGTCACCCTACCCCAATCCTGCAGTCATGCCCAAATGAAATATCCTGGAACAGCAGGCTTCCCTGGCGACTCGACTGGTCACCTCAAACTGGAACGATTCACCCTTAATGCAGATGCACCTGGATGTACACCTGGGATCCCCCTCTTTCAGGCTGGATGTCCCAACTGGCAGCAGAGGCCTGAATTGCATGGTGAAATCACCTGAGAAACAGCATCTCTGCCTCAGGTTTGATCTCTTCCTCTGCCTCGTGCCAACTGGATTCTCCTCCTGGAATCAAAATAGAGTCTCTCCTTTCCTTCCAGCAGAGCATGCTGGGATTTGTAGTCCTGCCGTTTAAAAAGTCAACGAGACTGTTCTGTGCTGAGACTTCATATTCCTCAGTAGTATTTCTCAGCTGCTACTGCTTATTAAAGTCTCATTCATTGGCTCCTGCAACTGTGCCTTTAATTGGCTCTCTTCCTCCTGCCAACAGGAACACAGGGGAGAATGCAGAGTGAGCAGATGCCTGTGTTAACATGCAGTCAGTGAAGAGAAAAGGGAGGGTGGAATCCCCCTCTCTCAGAAACTGACTGTGAAAGGCTTGTGTAATCACGACGGGCAGCTTTGCGAAGTCGCTGGAGAAACAAAACACCCGCTACATATAAACAAATGTATGTTGGCTCATAATATATCAGAATTCATAATGCTTCAATTAATATTATTGGTGTACTGTCATATTGTCATATTTTTTTGTTCCACGCCTGAAATGGTATAAATACATGGCAGTCTTGGCAGCGATCTTAGAACGGGTGGTAATTTATTAATGGCATGCCCACATTTTTAGCAAGCTAGTTTGTAAAAAAATTAAGGCTGGGATTTATAGAGTTCAATTAAAAAATACTCAGACATGCAAACTCACTCAGGTCCTTAAGGACTATTTACAGTGTCTTTGTACACCCAATGGCAAGATATTTAGTACTGTCCTCTTATAAGGCTACTAATGAACTGTTTCAGCCCTGGACCATTTCGCTGGCAAAATACCAGGCCACTTTTTGCGATTCAGCACTGTGTCACTTTAACTGACAAGTGATGCCCTTTCTTCCCCACAAATAAAGCTTTCTTTTGGTGGTATTTGATCACCTCTGCGGTATATTTTTTACTTTTTGCTATAGTAAATATCCCCAAAAATTATATTAAAAACGTTTTTTTCCTCAGTTTAGGTCGATACGTATTTTTCTACATATTTTTGGTAAAAAAAATCACAATAAGCGTTTATTGATTGGTTTGCGCAAAAGTTATAGCGTCTACAAAATAGGGGGTCGTTTTATGGCATTTTTATTAATATTTTTTTTTATTAGTAATGGCGGCAATCAGCAATTTTTATTGTGACTTATGGCGGACACATTGGACACATCGGACACTTTTGACACCATTTTGGGACCATTGTAATTTTTACAGTAATCAGTACCCGCTGGGCAGCAATTTTAAAGGGACGTAACGGTATGTCCATTTGCCTGCCATGTTGTCGACGTACATCTGCTGCGTGCGGTGGTCGTCAAGTGGGTAAACTAATCGTGCCTATTTCATCTTTCAGAGAAAAATAAAGGAAAGACCCCCCTCCCACTTATACCCTCCTTTTTTGCCACTGTGTTGATCTTTCTACCCTTTAACTCTAGGTACAGTATGTGGGAGCATGAGACCAATACCCATGATGCAGTGCTTAGCCCCATTTGACATGTGCAACAGTCCATCCTAGTGATTTTTTGGGGTAATCTGGGAACCATTTTTGCTCTGTGGCGGCTGAAATTTGATTGATTAGTACTTCCTTCAGTACTTTCACATCAATCTTTGTGTGTATTGTTTTTCAATTTCCAGATAACAGGTAATGTGTAGTAATATTTCATGGTCTTTTACCTATTCATCAGCAACATGTCTCTGGGCAGTTTTCCCAAACCTTGCAGTCATGTACTCAAAATACTTTCTATTTCTACCTTTTTCTTTCTTCATTATATTTAGCTTTAACATATAATTATGCTTTTGACTACAGTATAATTAGTAGAAACATCAGGCTTTTCATTATCTCTGCCCTATATTTGTTATCCACCTGGATAATTATGTGATGCCCATAGCCTGACAGTAGAAAAGATCACTGAGGTCAACCAAAGAAACTGGGCACTGTAAGATTCCATCAGTAAAATAATTTGTTCAATTGCAGTTAGAATGTAAAAGATTATACATACAGTGTGTGTGTGTGTGTGTGTATGTATATATATATATATATATATATACACTGAACATTTGCTCACGTTCTTTTTTAACGTGTACAATGAGAATGTGAATATCCCTAACCTTTTGAATGCCCCTGAATTTTCAAATCAGACTGACAATACCTGCTGAAATAAGAAAAAAGTGCTATAGTATTAAACTACATTTATGTAATTCTGTAAAAAAAAAATCATATCAGCAAAATCTTTCAACCTAAGTAAATCTCTTTTGTAGAAAAAAATGTAATAGGAAAACTCCAATACGTTTTACTTTGTTTACCTCTTTCTGGGATGTAAATTTAAAAGTATATATTTCTTTGCAATTTTTTTATTCATTTTTCAAGGGGGAAAAAAGGTCAGTTCCACCCTTGCAGGGGTTTACTGATTGCACAAAAACAAGGTATACATTACTAACAACTACACTGCACAAAAAAAAATCATTTTTTGAAGCATCCCCTATTAGCATAAGTGTCCTTGTATAGTGGTAAGCTAGCGTTCAGTAATTGGTGCCATAGCAGGGGCTAAGTCCTTGACAAGGCCCAACATGCAGATTTTCAGGGAAGGGACTAAGGCAGGACTAAGTATATCTGTATATCCTGATGATGCCTGCCCTACAGGATCTACAGGCTTAAAGGGGTCGCAAAGGTTTGTTTTTTATTTTCTAAATATGTTCCTTTAAGCTAGTGCATTGTTGGTTCACTTACCTTTTCCTTCGATTTCCCTTTTAAATGTTTTTTTTCTTTGTCTGAATTTCTCAGTTCCTGTTCCTCCTCAGTAAGCTGTTCTGGCTGACTAACCCCCAGCCAGGACAGCTCGGATGACGGGGGCAAGTTTACTGAGGAGAAATTTAGACAAAGAAAAAACATGTAGAAGGAAATTGAAGGAAAAGGTAAGTGAATCAACAATGCACTAATTTAAAGGAACCTATTTAGAAAATAAAAAACAAACCTTTGCGACCCCTTTAAGCCTGTAGATCCTGTAGGGCAGGCATCATCAGGATATACAGTTTGTATTGTGGGGTTTGAGAACTCCATAAAAAAGAAGAGAATAATTGATTAAGCGAGTGAAGAAAGGGGCGCAACCTAGAAGAGACAGCAACAAATTTCCCCATGCCTTTAGTTTAGCATTCACATCTTGCAACATTGGAACCTAATTAAGTGACGTAATCAGTATCATAATGTGAAATTAGGTATTTGAACCTATCTACCCACTTCAATGGAAGGTCTGAGGAAGTATTGCAATCGGCCAATATTAAGTTCTCCTCCGGGGAAGTATAAAGTACCTCCATAGCTATAGCAAAAAAGTTTGGGGGGAAAGGGCAGCCCTACCAAGTGCCTATAAACAATGGTAATGATGCAGAGAAACTACCTTCAAACCTTATTGATGCGTGACTGTATATGGTACGTAACCATTAGATAAAGCGGAGCGGGAACCTCATTCTTCTCAAAACCTCCCAGAATTATAATCATTCTACTGTGTCAAAAGCCTTCTCAATGTATAAGGAGGCAACTACTCTATTACCCATATTAGCGTGTTGAGCATGAATATTAGCGAATAATTTACAGACATTTATATCAGTAGACTTGTGAGCATGAAACCCATTTAGTCCAGGTCTATCAAAGTATGAACAACCTGACCAAGTCTACTGTTAAATAAAGTTATGATCTTGATGTCACAGTTTAAAAGGGCAACAGGCCTATAGGAGGTACATAGTTTAGGATTGTTGTGGCTTTTGTGAATTGGATAACTTGTGCTTCCCCCATAGAACTAGGAAGAGAGTCTCTCGCCAGGCATTGAATAGATAAAGATGCCAATTTAGAGGCTAAAATTTTCCAGTGTGCCTTATAAAAAAGTTTAAAGGTATATTTTTTCATTATTTTTTCTTCATTGCATCCTTTTTTACGCATGTATTTATAAAAACTGCTTTGCCATGTCTTTGATTTTATGAGTATGTGCAGTAGGCTTGAATGCTTTATAGGGTAACTCCTCATTTGTGGGGAAAAACATATCACAAATAATAATAATAATAATAATAATAATAATATAGCAATTGCAACACAAGCCATATTGTAATTAAATGTTATTAAATATAACCCTTCCTTTTCCTTGTCATAATTGAAAAGAAAGAGAAAAGTAGATTGTTGACTGTCAGTCTGATTAAAAACAAGGTGATTAACAAAACAGTAAAGAAAAAGTACATTTTATTGGGTTTGGAGAACAATTGGAATGGGTCACGAAAAAGGAGTAAGAGAATAGAAGAAGTAAAGAAAAGGGAAAAAATACCATGGGAATAAAGGGTAAATTTGATAGAGGTAGTGCGGTTTCAACCAAATGAAGGGTGAAGAAAGGGTGGTGAAAGGGTAAATGAAGTATTATTACCATGGCAATAGTAAAGTGTCATCAAAGTCAGGAGGTAAACAATGTTTAAACAAGGTAACCAAAGTTTTTCAAATTTGCACATCCGATCACTCTCAATTGCTTCCATTTTAGCATGAACAAGGGCTCTATTGGCCTCCGTTCCCAGTTGAAGGCATTTTTGGGGAGCATTATTTCCTAACGCCATCATGCTCGTAACATTTAGCCTTTAGGTTTGATTCTTGGCTGATTTACAGAGGAACTTTTTTTACCGTTGTCTTTTCTTTTTATATTATTATTGTTGTGGACACCTGTTGTAGAATTTTATATTTTTGGTTGCTGTGACTCTTGATTGTGTTTTTTTTAACCACTTCAATACCCGCCCATTGTCATTTGACGTCCACAGATGGGATCTCCCATCCTGGGTGGACGTCAAATGACGTCCTGGGCTTTGCGGGTGGATATCTGAATGATGCCTGTAGCTAGAGGCATCATCCAGATATCCTTTTGTTCTGCCGGCGATTCTGCGCAGCATAAGAACGATCATAGCTGCGGTTCTGCCGCTTGATCGTTCTTACAGGCGGCGGGAGGGGACATCCCCCCCTCCCGCCACCGTCCGGTGCTCGCAGGAAGCATAGAGATGACCGGTGACCAGATGGTCACCAGTCATCTCTATGACCGTCGGAGGACCCGGGCGCGATGTGATGACGTCACGCCCGGGTCCCTGTAAGTAAACAAAGCCGCGATTGCGGCTGTAAGCCACATTATTCATGAGATCAGTGAATTTTTTTTCAACGATCTCATGGTTTCCAGCCTGGAGGAGAAATGTGGGGTCTTATTGACCCCGCATCTCTCCATAAAGAGTACCTGTCACACACATTTCCTATTACAAGGGATGTTTACATTCCTTGTAATAGGAATAAAAGTAAAAAAAAAAAAAAAAAATTAGAAAAGAAGTGTAAAAAAAGAAAAAAATAAGTAAAAAAATAAATAAAAGAATAAAAAATTAAATTAAAACGCCCCTGTCCCCGGTAGCTTGCGCGCAGTAGCGAACGCACACGTAAGTCCCGCCGACATATGTGAACGCCGTTGAAACCACATATGTGAGGTATCGCCGTGTGCGTTAGCGTGCCAGCAACAAATCTAGAACTAGATCTCCTCTGTAAATCTAAACTGGTAACCTGTAAAAAAAAATTAAAGCGTTGCCTATGGAGATTTTTAAGTACCGAAGTTTGGCGCCATTCCATGAGTATGCGCAATTTTAAAGTGTGACATGTTAGGTATCTATTTACTCGGTGTAACATAATCTTTCACATTATACAAAAAAATTGGGCTAACTTTACTGTTTTGTTATTTTTTTAATTCATGAAACAATTTTTTTCAAAAAAAGGGCATTTGAAAAATTATTGCGTGAATACCGTGCAAGATAAAACGTTGCAATGACCGTCGTTTTATTCCCTAGGGTGTCTGCTAAAAAAACATATATAATATTTGGGGGTTCTGCGTAATTTTCTAGCAAAAGAATAATGATTTTTACATGTAGGAGAGAAGTGCCAGAATAGGCCCGGTAATGAGGTGTGTATAAAAGCCCTGTATTGAAGTGGTTAAATAAACCTCCAATTGTTTTACATACTTCACTATGAAGACTCTATTGTCTTTTTCCTGCTGAGGTACCATTCTCAGATCTAGTGCCTGGTAAAGCCAAATAGATTCTGCCTGTTTTTCCTGTGTGATCTGGTCTGAAGAACAGCTGAAGGTGATATCTTCATTCAACAAGACGGAAGCATCCCTCCCTGATCGAGGTGGTCTGTTACCGTGTCCGGCAGGCTGATGCACACGCTCCACAGATCTCTATAACCTGAGATCTTCTCAGTCCGGTAAGCGGCAGTAATATCACACTCTTTTTGGCTGAAAATAGGATCAAGGCTTTTTCTAGATATTCCATTGAATATTGCAGTGATTATTGGACTAATCCCTAGAAGTGTCCTATTGCTAACAATTTCCTCATCTCCATGTTTGGAACTTTATGTTTTTGTTTTCTCACACAGTGATTATTTAACACACAGTTACTTTGGAAACATTTGTTTTTATTCACTGGTTTATTTGTGTATTTTTTCAATGCACAATCATTATTGAGTTGGTTATTTCACATAAGAATTTTTTAATGAATTTTTATAGATTTTTTGGTTGTGTGCTTGTTTATAATTTAAATGTTATTAAATATAACCCTTCCTTGTCAAATTTGTTTATTGTTTTGAATAAAATAAAGGAGAAAAATCTGAATTTTACAAATATTGTGGTACATATTCAAAGGGTAACAAACTAATTACTTCAATTGGAAAGAGACAAATAAAACATTCAATTGCAATATTGCACGATAAAAGCATCAAATAGACTGTCAAAGTCAAATGTAAAAATGTCATATAATTGAAAAGCAAGAGAAAAGTAGATTGTTGACTGTCAGTCTGATTAAAAACAAGGTGATTAACAAAACAGTAAAGCAAAAGTACATTTTAATGGGATTGGAGAACAATTGGAATGGGTCACGAAAAAGGAGTAAGAGAATAGAAGAAGTAAAGAAAAAGGAAAAAATACAGCGGGAATAAAGGGTAGATTTGATAGAGGTAGTGCGGTTTTAACCAAATGAAGGGTGAAGAAAGGGTGATGAAAGGGTAAATGAAGTATTATTACCATGGCAATAATAAAGTGTCATCAAAGTCAGGAGGTAAACAATGTTTAAGCCAAGGTAACCAAAGTTTTTCAAATTTGCACATCCGATCACTCTCAATTGCTTCCATTTTAGCATGAACAAGGGCTCTATTGGTTCTGTGAATGGTTTCAGGTATAATCAGATTTTCCATGCCTTAGCTATGGCTTGTTTTGCGGTTGTTAAGAGCTGTAAAAGAAGGCAAAATGTATTCAGTGTAATTCCGTCTGGTTTTAGATTCAAAAGAGCTATAGCAAGATTAGGTTGTATGGAAGTTTCAAACACTTTAGAAGCTAAATCAAAAACTGCCTTCCAAAATTCCACCATATATGGAGTTGGGTGCCAGGATCTAAACAGCCACAAAAACAAGCAAGGGGTAATCGGGAGCATATTTCGCTATCCTAGCAGGAACTAAATACCAACGAGAAAGTAACTTCTAATTTATTTCCAAAGAGACAATATTAGAGGAAGCAAATTTAGTGACTAACCATATACTGTACCATTTAGTGTCATCAAATGAGCGGTTTAAATTTTGTTCCCATTTAGAAACATAGGGAAAGGGGCTAGTATAAAAACTAGCTAGAATTTGTTTATAAAGTGAATTGAAACAAGTCCTCTGATATGTGGGACATAATTACATACAGTATATGCTCAAAATGCAACATCTGGGAAAACAGAGTGCCTGATTGTAGGTATGGTTGGAATTTTTTTTGTAAAATCTGTAAATAACTGAATAATTCAGATTGGGGAAGTCCATAGGTTTCAAATAGAGTAGGAAAGGAGTGTTAAGAAAATACGGATACAAATTTATATAATCTAAACAGATTAGCTGCACTCCACACATTAAAGTAATTAGGGGAAATCCAGGTAGGGTAAAAGGCAGGGTTTTCAATAAAATAAATAAATGGTATATGGGTCGATTGAAGGTAGAGAGGGCTTTTGAATCTATCCCAGATGGATAAAGAATGTTTTGTGATAAGATTGCGGATAGAGGTACGATCAACTGGATATAACCATAACATATTGGCTACTAAGATAGGGTCACAGTCAACAGACTCAATTGCTATCCATAGCGGAACTTCCTTTACTGCATGTATTCACATTATAATTGTGCAAGGTGAGCTGCATGATAATAAGCGGACATTTTGGGGAAACCTAAGCTCCCATGTTGTTGTGAACACAAACAGTGGATTTAGAGGTATGGTATTTAGCTTTGCCCCATGGTTATTTTAGCAGTAAGTTGTATTCCTAGGCATGGGAGTTGATGTGGTGTCCATGCAAAGGGGAGCCAGTTTTTCGCAAGTTGAAGTTCAGCAGGAGATAGGGAGATGTTGAGTGCAGTGGATTTTTGGTAACTAACTATCAGATCTGAAATTTATGAAAAATAGTCAAAGGTAGAAAGGAGATTAGGTGCTGTGACATGGGGAGAGGTATTTCCGTGCCCAGGGCGAGGATGCCAAAATGCGCCCCCCCCCCCTCTCGCAGAGCAGGTGTGGAGCTAGAAGCAACATTTGCAGCATAAAAAAATATATGTGATGGTTGCGAAGTGCACCATTATTCCTATTTAAATTTGTGATTGGTCATCATCACAATGATCACAAAGTACACCAATTTTCTTTGCTTTAATGGGGTTCGGGGCCAATAATGAGTACCTTGGCTGCCGGAGGGTGATTTCTGAAGATTATAAATGATGCTCTAGAACGAACTAAACCTGATCTTGGTCCTGCTCAAAAACCTCTTTCGTTGTATGGGCAGCGCTGATCATTGTATTCTGACAGTGGAGGAGTCCTGCTGTCAGAGTACAAAAGCACAGAAGGGGGATTCCTCCATCCATCTTGTTTGAGTGAAGGCAGGAATCTGTTCAGCCTGCTGAAAAAAAAAAGTGTACTAGGGTTGTACTGATACTGCTATCGCTGCTGATACTAAGCATTTGCACAAGTACTTGTACTCATGCAAATGCTCCGATACCTCAAACCAGTATTTTGCAGCAATCAGCAAATAGGACCTATCCAATATTTTTCTATTAACAAGCTGAAAGAGTAACTCCACCTTTCTTAAGAAAAACAATTCCTTTGGGTGATCTATGTACATTGCAAGGATTTACCTTTTGTCTGTTTGTCTGTGTCCATGTGCAAAATGAAAGTGAATGGGAGGGACTTTTTCATTATTAATCAGCTGTTGCCCTTGCATGGCTCTAATGAGGAAAGTGGCAGGCAAAGCCCAGAGGCGATTTAGTTCGCATGTGCTGCGCTATATAAGTTATTCATTCATTCATTCATTCATTCATTCATTCAAAGCGCCACTGCATCGGCGCTTTACTGCCGCTTCGGCGGCACTTCCAGTTGATTTCAATGGGCAGGGGCGCTTTTTAGCAGGGCTCCTACTGCGCCTGAAAGATGCTGCTTGCAGGTCTTTTTTGAGTGTCCTGTCAGTGCACCACGTCAGTGTGAAAGCCCTTTTCAGGCACTATTTTTAGTGCTATAGCACCTGTCAGGGTCGGTACTAGGCAGGGGCGGGGCGGGCAGCTGCCCCGGGCGGAAGGATTTAGTGCAGGATGAGGGCGCAGTTTGCCGGGTACAATCATGTTCAGAACAGGCTGCCGAATGTAACACAGTAGACAGAGAGTGGCTTTCTCCCTGAGATATTTATTAAAGCAAAAAGTTAAAAATATAGTTTTTTTTAATCAAAATTGTCGCTCTATTTTTGTTTATAGCGCAAAAAATAAAAACCGCAAAGGTGATCAAGTACCACCAAAAGAAAGCTCTATTGGTGGGAAAAAAGGGATGTACATTTTGTTTGTGTGCAACATCCCACTACCACGCAATTGTCAGTTAAAGCGGCACAGTGCCGAATCGTAAAAAATTGGGCAGCCAAATCCTCTGGGGCTGAAGTGGTTAAACGAAAACACTGAAAAAAAATAAGAATGATTATTTAACCACTTAAGGACCTTGGCTCTTGGCACCACCAGGAGGGGAGGCTTACCAGAGATATTGAACCCTGATAAGCATACGCCTAGAGGGTCAATATAGACTGTAGAATTAATGCTAGAAATATTGCTCTCGCTCTAAAGATCGCTGTGATACCTCACTTGTGTGGTTTGAACACCGTTTTCATATGCGGGCGCTACTCACGTATGCGTTCGCTTCTGCGCGTGAGCTCGTCGGGATGTTTTGACGTCACTTTCGCCCTGCTATGCTATGGGGATGGGTGGGGGCCATCTTGCCCTCACTCGCATCCACAGCAAGCAGGAGAGAGGACCTGATCGCCTCCGCCACTGCCGACGGCTCCGGTAAGCTCCGGTAAGCGGCGGAGGGCACAGGAGAGCGGCGGGAGGGCCCTCTCCCGCCGCCGATAATGGTGATCTCACGGCGAATCCACCGCGGAGACCACCATTATCGTTTACAAGACCGCTCAAAGAAAAGATGGATAGCTGCTGCGGTTACCGAGATATCCATCTTTAATACATGAGCGGGTCCTTAAGTGGTAAATCTATACTACCACGTCTCTATTCATAGTAATGGGTGCAGATCGAAGTCAGAATAAAGTGCCAGAGGTCGCAATGTGTTTAAGCATTCAGTTCAGTAGACTTGCTGTTCCTTTAATGCCAATTCACTTTTATTTTTGGTACATGATGTATAACCATGAATTTGAGTTAGGAAATTGAGTGGGAACATTCCACAAAATGCTGTACATTTTGTAGGTGGTTATGTAAGTTTTTCCCTAATTGAATATTACTGTCTAGGACTGAAATCGAGTGCTTAGACACAAACGCACCATCTATGAACAGACCTGCAGCCCCAGAGTCGATTAGAACCTGTATCTCGATGGATGACTCAGACCAAGAAAGGTTTTTTACACTTTCTTTGTGAAATGGTAGGGGTACAATGTACCTGTCACGTACCTGGTTATGGAGCTCAACGTGCAGGGAGCGGACTCTCATAAGCCTCCGACTCAGGACCTCCTGGTAGAATAGACAGAGGGTCAAGAGTCCGGAGGGGCACAAGTGCCTGATGGTAAAGCTGGGTAGCGGTCCGGAAGCGATAGCAGGCAGGTGTATGCTGGTCCAGGAGAAGCACCAAGCAGCAGGCAGAGGCGGTGGTATGGCACTAGCAGGTACAGGAATCAGGCAGGTGAGCAAGCTGGACGGAACACCGGTAAGTGGTTCAGGAATCAGGGTAAGTCCAGAGAGTAGTCGAAAGTCCAAGCCGGGTCGGTAACACAGGCGGGCAGAGACAGAGCCAGGGGTTAAGCAGGAGCCGTAGTCAGGTAAAGCCGGGGTCATAGGCAGGTTGCAGGCAAGGAAGGTCACGGGAAGCCGGGTCAGGTAAACAGGAGATCAACAGGTAACAGGTGCAGATTCTTAGGTAAACGCTGTAGACTGGTCAGCAAGATGGAGAGGCATCAGGCAGTTTAAATAGCGTTTCTTGGCGCCAAACACCATCACCGCGCGCGCTCCCACTGCGCACGCCACGCGCACCAGGCACATTGATGCGCGCATGCGCGCGCAAACGCGCCAACCAACGCGCATGCGTCGGGGCAAAACAGAACGTCTTTCGTGACAGTACCCCATTACCAATTCACATGGGGGGGCTGGGATCTGGGGGTCCCTTTTGTTAAAGGGCTCTTCCAGATTCCCATAAGCCCCCCGCCCGCAGACCCCCACAACCACCAGGCAAGGGAGCCGACAATTCATTATAGCCGCGAGTGGTTTTAAATTACTTTTTTTCCTTCAGAAATTACATTTTGTACAGGGACAGTTCTAAGCATGGGAAACAAGCGCTACTTCACAGGCATACTATACACAAACCCCCCAGGTACGAAATTTAAAGGAATATTTCACTTTTATTGTTTCACTTTAAGCATTATTAAAATCACTGCTCCCAAAAAAACTGAAATTTTTTAAACTTTTTTGCATTGATACATTTCCCCTGGGGGAGGACACGGGTCCCCAAACACTTTTTAGGACAATAACTTGCATATTAGCCTTTAAAATTAGCACTTTAGATTTCACACGTTCGAGTCCCATAGACTTTAACAAGTTCACACAAACTTTTGGTCTGTTCGCAGTTTCTAGAGCGAACCGAACGGGGGGGGTGTTCGGCTCATCCCTACTCAGGGGGTTTGTGTAAAGACAGGTGTGTGATGCTGTCTGGAGACCGAGGTGCTCTATTTGAGACTGCACTCCATGTTGGAGTAGTTCATCAGAGTGAGAGAGCTGAGGTAGCTATGCAAGTCTTGGAGACCAAGAGAAGATTGAGAAGGTGAGTCCATGGGACTGAGGGAACCTGAGTCTCAGTGGAGTGAGAGAGTCCAAAGTGTCAGAAGAACCCCTATCTAGAGGCCAGGAGTGGGCCCATGCAGCAAGGGACTGAAGAACAAGTGGTCTGGCAGACCAGAGACAAGAACAGTGAGGAGGCTGAGAGGACAGCCAAGTGGCTTGGCATTTTTTAGTTGACCATTTGCTTTGTGAAGCTGAAACCCGTGCATAGACAAATTTATGTGAACTTTTCTTTTTGCTTGCTTAAATAAAAGTGGGCTGCCAAGCCTTTAAAACACAGTTCGGACTCGCATGAACTTCACTAAAACACATCTACCACTGAGCTAATCATCCCCCATAGCACAATGTATAGTACGTGCTAACCCCTAAAAATATTTTAACTCAGGTGAATAACTGTAAAGATTCCTACAAAATGCCAGATTGGGAAATTCTGAAGGCTTTACACTCTGCTAACATCGGACCTTCCATACCCAAATAAACCTAACTACATTAATTATAACTATTTATTACAAGTAAGTTAGCAGCACTTACCTCCTTCCTGCTCAATTTCCCCAGTTTGAAGACTTTTCCCACCCCCCAAGTTGCAAACCTGTCCTGCTATGTAAAAAAAATATCAGTGGTCAGCTTTTTACTTTTTCTTTTCCAGCTCACCAATTACAGTACATTAGCTTATCATTGCACACATCATAATACTTTAAATGTATCTGAAAAAAGCCAGGAATTCTTTAAGTTCTGGTCTAGTGCACTAGAGATAATGCTTAGCAATTAAAAAAAATATGAAAGAAACAGGAAAAGCAGTGAAAACAAACAGAAAAATATAATATACAGAATAGATGACAGAAATATTAGCAAAATAAATGGGATTAAGAATTAAGAAGTACTTTAGAGAATTGCTATTCTTTGATTCTGTAATATAACAGATCAAAATGCATGGCCCTCAGAATGATTCTCATCGTGCTTGCATAATTTCGTAAATTGAGAGCATTCTGGTTGCAGAAATTATATCTTCAGTCAAAGTGTATGAGGAGTGGCCAAGGGGGTGTAGGAGTGTTTCTTGGTAGTCAGAAAACCCTTCATCCGCTACAGTTCCCCTAACTATACCAATATTTCCTTATGATGATATACTACAATCTAATAATCCATATTTTCTTTCCAGCATAAAATTGCATTTAGAAGAATTAATGTGCCCCATTAGCCCTCCGTACCTCACAAAATAGGGGTGTATCTTTGTAATCAGTATTCTTGTTATTAATGTAGCTACATCATCCCAAAATGTATGAATTATGGTTAAATTGTGGGGTCTACAGTTAACAAACTCAGACAAGAACGCGGATTGTTGTGAACTATATACAATGGACATTCTGACATTCTGACCTCTGCTAATGGATCTTATGATAGTCCATTAAAAGTTGTCTGTTTTTCTAGGCTATGCCTTAATGGTATTTACAAAGCCAATTGATGTTTTGCCTACCATATACCTATTAATGACATCCAATCAACCATTTACAAAATACCAGACCAAGGAATGTTTGAAAACATCTTTTGGACAGCCATCAACCAGCTCTGCCAAATGGAAATTAAAACCTCCAAGTACAAAGGCTTAATTAATAGCCTTTTTGAGCCTTAGAGACCCTCTGCTCTACTTAGTTATGTCATTGGGATTTCTTCTGCTAACAAAGTCTAAAGCCGCGTATACACGATCGGTTCCTCCGATGAAAACGGTCTGATGGAGCGTTTTCATCAGATGAACCGATCGTGTGTGGGCCCCATTGTTTTTTTTATCCAAAACTAGGAACGTGTTAAAAATCAACGCGTGCTCAGAATCAAATCGACGCATGCTCATAAGCATTGAACTTCATTTTTCTCAGCACGTCGTTGTGTTTTATGTCACCGCGTTCTGACACGATCGTTTTTTCAACTGATCGTTTGTAGGCACGACTGATGAAAAGTCAGCTTCATCGATTATCTGATGAAAAAATCCATGAGAGCGTTTTCATCGGATGAACCGATCGTGTGTACAGGGCATAATGGATTTTATTATAGCCTGCTTGGGTCTAAAGTTGAACTATTTAATCAAATAATTTGATTGCTGCATTATTATTTTAAGAATGAGACCATATTCTCACTCAGCTGTCCTACAACCTCATTGGGCCAGATTCAGATAGAGATACGACGGCGTATCTCCTGATACGCCGTCGTATCTCTGAGTTCCGTCCGTCGTATCTATGCGACTGATTCATAGAATCAGTTACGCATAGATCTCCCTAAGATCCGCCAGGTGTAAGTGACTTACACCGTCGGATCTTAGGCTGCAATCTCACGCTGGCCGCTAGGTGGCGCCTCCGTTTGTATACGCGACGAATATGCAAATGAGGAGTTACGCCGATTCAGAAACGAACGACCGCCCGGCGCTTTTTTTTTTACGTCGTTTGCGTTCGGCTTTTTCCAGTGTATAGTTACCCCTGCTATATGCGGCGTATCCTATGTTAAGTATGGCCGTCGTTCCCGGGTCGAATTTTGAATTTTTTACGTTGTTTGCGTAAGTCGGTCGCGAATACGGATGGACGTAATTTACGTTCACGTCGAAACCAATGACGTCCTAGCGACGTCATTTGGAGCAATGCACGCTGATAAATTTAGGGGACACGCCCCCTAGCCGCGGAATTTGAATTCCGCCGGGGGATTTACGATACGTCGCCGCAACTTTAGAGGCAAGTGCTTTCTGAATACAGCACTTGCCTCAAAAACTTGCGCCGGCGGATTGTAAATAAGATAGGTTACGCGGATCTAAAGATCCGCTAACCTATCTGAATCTAGCCCATTGTCTTCACAGGGTCAACTGTGAGGCCCTGGCTATGTCACTAGTGCCTCACTATACCAGGAAGTGGAAATCAAATCAGTGTAAGTAAACATTTAAAATGGTAATAAACTCATAGGAAAAAACGTATTATATTGAAGCTTACAATTCATTAAATGTAGTGGTAGCTTCAGTTTTCTTTTCTTTGGTTTATTTTCCTCTGTTTCCACTTGGTTATCTAGCCAGCAACACACCTCCTGTATTAGTGAGGCACAACTCTGTATGAATGAGCTCAGGAGACCAAGAAGACAGCAGAGTTGTCAGTCTGGGGGGGGGGGTTAATGTATTAGCAGATCTAGATACACTAGCAAATTGAATCCAGTCATCCCCAGTGGGATGACGGTTTTGCATAAATAAATAAAAGTTGATATTTTTAATCACCCCTGCCAGTGTTAAGTGGTTTGTCTCATCCATGAAACTGCTGGAAAGATTTGGTTTTTGAAGACTTGATGGCTGGATCATCATATGAAAATAGAAAAGATAAAACCTAAAAAAGGAAACCTATACAGCCATCACATCTAAGAATTGTTAAGCTGCAAAATAATAAATGTTTGCTTTTGGGTTTAATATTGCTTTAAAGCTTCATTTTCTATATGACTTAAAGGGGTTGTAAAGGTTTTTTTTTTTTTTTTTTTTCTAAATAGGTTACTTTAGGCTAGTGCATTGTTGGGTCACTTACCTTTTCCTTCAAATTCCCTTCTAAACGTTTTTTTTCTTTATCTGAATTTCTCACTTCCTGTTTCTCCTCAGTGAGGTGTTCAGTAAGCTGTTCTAAATGACTTTCCACCACTCGGATGATGGTGGAAAGTTTACTGAGGAGGAATAGGAAGTGAGAAATTCAAACAAAGAAAAAAAACATTTAGAAGGGAAATTGAAGGAAAAGGTACGTAAACCAACAATGCACTAGCTTAAAGGAACCTATTTAGAAAATAAAAAACAAACCTTTACAACCCCTTTAAAGAGTGTTTATAGATCAGCATGCATTGCTGCATGGCCCTGGGATTTTAACTTTGTCAGGAAATGTCTGCTTTAAACTGAGCTCCAGTCTTACCTTCAGTCTTGTACAGTCCTAAAGGCTCCCCCCCTTCTTCTCACCTTCTTTTAAAGTGTGTATTAGATGCCACAACAAGTCAAACAAAGCCTGCCTTATTTCCTGGCTCAAGGACATACACAATCATTTATCCCTTACCTCCTTGGAAGCCACAGCAAGTCATACAGTGCCATCCTTATTTCCTGGCTGATGGACATTCTGAATTATTTAGCCCTTTCCTCCTTAGCCTTATTTTTCCTGACCCTCTCTCTGGATTTCAGTTCTTTAAATCATGGAGGCTCAGCATTACATATGGACTTTGCCTAAGGTGATCTTCAAGAAAATGCAGTCTATGTAGCATCATCCACCCCTCCCACTGACACTCATCCATAATTTTTGCATTAGGCTAAGGGATTTTGGCTAGGTGATGTGGCAAGTGGACAATCCACAACTTGTGGCAGGTGATGTGGCAAGTTGACGTGGCAGGTGACGTGGCCAGTGGACAATCCACAACTTGTGGCAGATGATGTGGCAGGTGACGTGGCCAGGTGACGTGGCCAAGTAACGTGGCCAGTGGAAAATCCACAACTTGTGGCAGGTGACATGGCCAGGTGACGTGGCAGGTGACGTGGCCAGGTCATTTGGCAAGTGGACAATCCACAACTTGTGGCAGGTGATGTGGCCAGGTGACATGGGCAGGCGACATGTCCTGGTGACGTGGCAAGTGGACAAATCACAACTTATGGCAGGTGATGTGGCAAGTAATGTGGCCAGGTGATGTGGCAAGTGAACAATCCCTAAATTGTGGCAGTTGACGTGGCCAGTGGACAATCCACAACTTGTGGCCAGGTGATGTGCCAGGTGACGTGAACAGGAGGGTTGAGCGAACCCGAACTGTTGGGTTTTTGGTACCCGGACCCAAACCCGAACAATTTGCTGTAAGTTCGGGTTTGGGTTCGGTGTTCGGCAATGTAATGGCGTGCTGCAGGGCAGCCAATCACCATTTGTTTTAATTGTGTGACCTAGAAGCCATCACAGCCATGCCTACTAATGGCATGGCTGTGATTGGCCAGTGCAGCATGTGACCCAGCCTCTATATAAGCTAGAGGCACATAGCACAGCTCGTCACTCTGCTTTAGTTAGGGTAGGGAAAGGCTGCTGCTGCTGCTGCTTGTAGGGAGAGAAATATATAGGAGTCAGACTGTCCTGCTTCAAAAATCAAATTACACCAGCACTGCATATGTTCCTGTGAGATACTCTGCATTAGATACTTTAGGGAAAGGTTCCTGATTTTGCTTATAGGGACAGAAAGTTCTGTCAGTTCTGCTTCAGAAATCAAATTACACCAGCACTGCATATGTTACTGTGAGATACACCCTTTACATACTTTTCTTCTATTGTGCTATTCAAAAAACATCCATTTAGGGCAAAAAAAAAAAAATTGCAGTGTTTCCTCCAGTGTTCGCAGTTTTTCCTCCATATCTGTACGTGTGAGATAAACACTTTAGCTAGTGTTCTTCTATTGTGCTATTCAAAAAACATCCATTTAGGGCAAAAAAAATGCGCAGTGTTTCCTCCAGTGTTTGCAGTTTTTCCTCCATATCTGTACATGTGAGATAAACACTTTAGCTAGTGTTCTTCTATTGTGCTGTTCAAAAAACATCCATTTAGGGCAAACAAAAATAAAAAATTGCAGTGTTTCCTCCAGTGTTTGCAGTTTTTCCTCCATATCTGTACGTGTGAGATAAACACTTTAGCTAGTGTTCTTCTATTGTTCTATAAAAAAAACACCCATTTAGGGCAAAAAAATATATTTTGCAGTGTTTCCTCCAGTGCTTGCAGTGTTTTTTTTATTTTTATTTTTTTAATGTTATTTTAAGTTTCCCTATCCACATTTATTTGCAAAGTACTTGCCATGCTCTTACCAACAGTTTGCTGCCATTTGCATACTGAAAAGTTCGGGTCCCCATTGACTTCAATGGGGTTTGGGTTCGGGGTCAAGTTCGGGTCAAGTTCGGGTCCTGAACCCGGACTTTTTTCCGAAGTTCGGCCGAACCCGTAGAACCCAAAAATCTAGGTGTCTGCTCAACTCTAGTGAACAAGTGATGTGGCAGGTGACGTGGCCAGGTGACATGGCCAGGTGACGTGGCAAGTGGACAATCCGCAACTTGTGGCAGGTGACGTGGAAGTGGACAATCCACAACTTGTGGCAGGTGACGTGGCCAGGTGACATTGCCAGGTGATGTGGCCAGCGGACAATCCACAACTTGTGGCAGGTGACATGGCCAGGTGACGTGGCAGGTGACGTGGCCAGGTGACATGGCTAGGTGACATGGCAAGTGGACAATCCACAACTTGTGGCAGGTGACATTGCTAGGTGATGTGGCAGGTGACGTGGCCAGGTGATGTGGTCAGTTAACAATCCACAACTTGTGGCAGGTGACATTGCTAGGTGATGTGGCAGGTGACGTGGCCAGGTGATGTGGTCAGTTAACAATCCACAACTTGTGGCCAGGTGACATGCCAGGAGATGTGAATAGGTGACGTGGCACGTGACGTGGCCAGGTGAAGTGGCAAGTGGACAATCCGCAACTTGTGGCAGGTGACATGGCAAGTGGACAATCCACAACTTGTGGCAGGTGACGTGGCCAGGTGATGTGGCAAGTGGACAATCCACAACTTGTGGCAGGTGTCGTGGTCAGGTGACGTGGCAAGTGGACAATCCACAACTTGTTGCAGGTGACGTGGCCAGGTGATTTGGCAAGTGGATAATCCACAACTTGTGGCAGGTGACGTGGCCAGGTGATGTGGCAAGTGGACAATCCACAACTTGTGGCAGGTGTCGTGGTCAGGTGACGTGGCAAATTGGACAATCCACAACTTGTTGCAGGTGACGTGGCCAGTTGACGTGGCAGGTGACGTGGCCAGTGGACAATCCACAACTTGTGGCAGGTGATGTGGCCAGGTGACGTGGCCAGGTGACATGGCAAGTGGACAATCCACAACTTGTGGCCAGGTGACATGGCAGGTGACGTGGCCAGGTGACGTGGACAGTGGACAATCCACAACTTGTGGCAGGTGGCGTGGCAGGTGATGTGGCAAGTGGACAATTCACAACTTGTGGCAGGTGATGTGGCAAGTGACACTCTAAATACAAGTATACTGCTGCTCTTTCAGTTGCTACTCACTCTGGTCTCACAAAAAGGCTGAAATGGTTAAATAATACTGTTTTTTGAGCTTAGGGAGGGTCTTATGATGTTTCTTAACTAAATGCTTATAAACGCAAACGCGGTAAAATGCGGTAAAAATGCCGCGAAATTCGTGGCCAAACAGGCGTTTTTAAACGCCGGTTTTAGCCTTAAGGCTGCATTCACACCTAAGCGTTTTGTAGCCTGAAGCTATAAAACACTAGAGGGGAATCGGGTTGATTTGGGCGTTTTTGAACATTTGTATTCCCATAGAAACGAATGGAAACTCTCGATTCAAGCATCTAGCGCGACAGCTAGCGTTTCTACCGGCGTTTTGTCGCTTTAATCCGTTCTGTGAAATAGAACATTCACAAAGGAAGAAGATAAAAAAAATCTACAAACATATCAACAAATGATGAAAAAGATGATCATTTTTCCTATTGGCTAAAATAAAAAACAACGAAGAACAAAAACGTCGGACAACGCTGTATGCAAACGCTCGAATACGTGTGAATACGCGTGACATAACGTGCGACAAAACGCCCCAAAAAACGACCGAAGACGCTACGTTTAGTTGTGAATGCGGCCTTAAAAACGTGTGTTTATTAGAGTTTGCACCGGCGTCTCGTGTGCATGGGGCCTAACCAGTACATAGAAATCTCTGTGGCAATTTTCACAGAGCACTGTACACACAAAAAAACAATACAAAATGAAGTACATAGCCACATAAAGTGTAGCTGAGGTTATATGACATCATTAGGGGAATGGGGTACTACGCGCCAATATGCTAAACTATCTGATAAGCTGCTACCCAAAATAATCAAGTGATTATGCAATTGTGTGTAGGTGAATGAGTGCGCTAAAGTAATAATAATAATAACAATATTTGTGCAAATAATACAAATACTATAACATCTTTAGAGAAATAAATATATGTGATTAAAGCCAAAAAAGTCCAGAAACACTAAAATACTGTGAGTGATAGTGTTGGTATAACAAACGTAAGTCCGCAGTAAAGAAGTCCAGTGAAAACATAAATGGCTGGAAAAATGCTTCCCATGTGTGATTCTTAGTTGAAAGTATTAATGTGCTTCCAATCAAGGTTGTGATCCACCTTCACCATAACGTTATCAAACACCCAATGTGAATGAATAGGCAGGCTCCTTACCAGATGGAGTTGCCCCCAGTTTTGATACCAAAAGGGAGGACAAATAAAGCTTTTAACAGGATCACCTGTGTATGGATTGGATGCATCCTGACAGCAGTGATGATCGCAATCAATGATTTTCGGATGTATGCATGTAAAATAAATTGTGGCAAAACATAGTGTAACTCGTTTTAATAGATCGTTAAAATATGTACAAAGGGAGCCAAGTGGCCGCTTACTTTAGAAGTGCCTTGAACCCGGCACTGAGGCTTAGTGATGTAGGGTCAGCTATGAGGGATCCTGAGCGCTGTGAGCTGAATGCTCTATGGATCTCCGGAGCGTGCGTTCCACGGCCGCGGCGATGTGGAGCCAGCGATGCAGGAAGTGACAGGTACTGGTGCGTACGATTGCGTGGTTGGGTGCCGCCCCGACGTACGTTTCGTGATGATTGTCTCCTGAAGACGATCATCACGAAATGTACGTCGGGGCGGCACCCAACCACGCAATCGTACGCACCAGTACCTGTCACTTCCTGCATCGCTGGCTCCACATCGCCGCAGCCGTGGAACGCACGCTCCGGAGATCCATAGAGCATTCAGCTCACAGCGCTCAGGATCCCTCATAGCTGACCCTACATCACTAAGCCTCAGTGCCGGGTTCAAGGCACTTCTAAAGTAAGTGGCCACTTGGCTCCCTTTGTACATATTTTAACGATCTATTAAAACGAGTTACACTATGTTTTGCCACAATTTATTTTACATGCATACATCCGAAAATCATTGATTGCGATCATCACTGCTGTCAGGACGCATCCAATCCATACACAGGTGATCCTGTTAAAAGCTTTATTTGTCCTCCCTTTTGGTATCAAAACTGGGGGCAACTCCATCTGGTAAGGAGCCTGCCTATTCATTCACATTGGGTGTTTGATAACGTTATGGTGAAGGTGGATCACAACCTTGATTGGAAGCACATTAATACTTTCAACTAAGAATCACACATGGGAAGCATTTTTCCAGCCATTTATGTTTTCACTGGACTTCTTTACTGCGGACTTACGTTTGTTATACCAACACTATCACTCACAGTATTTTAGTGTTTCTGGACTTTTTTGGCTTTAATCACATATATTTATTTCTCTAAAGATGTTATAGTATTTGTATTATTTGCACAAATATTGTTATTATTATTATTACTTTAGCGCACTCATTCACCTACACACATATGACATCATTACCAGGTACATTGCAATTGGACATTCTCTATACTGCAGTAAAACATTTAGTTCCAAAAGCAAGTCATTGTATAACTTGAACAGAGCAAATATAGCATGTACTTTGCATAATAACAGGCTAAACGTTTGTTTCCACCTTCATTCTTCTAAAGGCATCATTTACTGACAGCATTTTTAATATTCATGTGCTGATCAGAGTAGCTGTCCTGAGAACATTCTGTGCAAACTGCTGCATGCAATGACTGCTATAAAAGATCACATGTAAGTAAATGTCAAAAGCACTGCAACTGAAAGAATTCTAGTCTGAAATTAGTTTGAAGAAAACATTGCCTGAGAAATGCAGGGAAAAAGTCTGGCATTTAACTTCCTCAAGTGTAGAATGGCAAAATCGTTATGAGTGGGGTTCTGCTTCTCTGGGCCAAGAAACAATCAAAGTTCCAAGACATGAAAAAATACATCACAAGGAGTCTTGTCATGTCTTAGCACTCTTCTATCATCAATGGATTCTATCTATAAAAGACTTTTACTCTTTGAAGATAAAGGTTTCTGACTGAAATGTCCCTATTTGGCTATATGTCCCAAAATGTTATTTTACAATATCTCAAGTTTTTAATCTTGCTTGCTGCATACAAGAAACATATGCCTTTTTCTCGTTCTATGTTTTTTTTATTTTTTTTTTATATATAGTTCACACTTTTTGAAGACCTAAGCAACAGCAACAATTACTTCCATCCATTTAACAAGTTTGTAAAGGTACCGTATATTACAGTAATTTTCCATATCCAAGTTAGGAAAGTTGGTATAAGAAGCCTTTTATTTGCTATTGCCTCACAAAGTATAAAAGATTGTGCCCATAATATTAAAAGCTCATAAAAAAAAATAGATTTTGTAGATACTTTTTTTTTTTTTTTTTACAGGAAGCAAGGATTTTCTCTTTTTCTCATTAAAATTGAAAATGTGGTCAGTGTTTGATGCCCATAGACATTTTTTGGGCTGAAAAAAAAAATGTCTCTGGGTTAAGGTAAATTACCAATATCTAATGATTCTTCGGGGAACATCAATCAAATAGTTTAAAAATGCGTTCCAATAACTGTTGTTCCCCATTGAAAGATTTTCCTCCACCCAATTACATGGTCAAGAACAGACACTCTTGCTTACAGTATATTTTTAGTTTAACCTATGTATATAAAGCACATATATGCATTCATGACTGCGGTAATAAGCTCAGTTAGACTTATAGATATTTAAAAATATTATTTTTTAAGACAAGAAAAAAATATATATTTTTTTTATAAATGAAGTGACAGTTTTGTTTTTTGTGCTATTATTATGATATTCATATAGCATGAATCTATCCATTGCAACTGCAGCCGTCCCCTATTCATGCGCCTGGCCCCTTTCTTGTCACTGGGCGCATGAATTACAGCAGCCAGTTTTTTTTTTAAAACACCTGATTAGAGCCATAGGCTCTAATAGGCTTCAAAATAGGGTGAGCTTGGGATGCTGAGGATGCATCCAGAGCCCACCCAGGCGTGTTGCAACAGTGAATGAATATTCGCTGTTGTAACACTGATCCTCCATTGTGGATTGTCCGTCTGATACCCGTCACCCGGTTGGCTATTGGGCACCTAGGAGGAGGGGAGGAGACGCACAGCAGAAGTGAGGAGGAGAAGAGCCACCCGGTCCCTGCCGATGCCTGGATACCCGATCCTGCCGCTCCATGGATGCCGATCCTTGCTGCCTAGGGGTAAGTGTCGGTGGATCATCCGGCAGACAGTTGGGGGGGTGATTGGGGTGGTTGAGGTTTTTAGTTGCAAACAAACCACCAGCCACCACTGTCACAGAGGATTACCCTATAGCACCCTTATGTCAGGATTTAGCAGCAGGTTGAAGTCTCTATTGTCCAAAAAGTGACAGTTATTTCCAGTTGAGTTGTTGTTCCCACTGGTAATAATGATGTGGAGTTTGTTTTACTTCCACTGACACCAATTATGGGATTTATTTTATTTCACTGACCAGAATGATGAGTGTTATTTAGATTTAGATTTATATATGGGGAGAGGATCAGCTGCAGGGAGACCACAAGCAATACTTGTGATTAGTCTTTGTTTTTCAGTGTGCCTTTTTTGAAGAACTTACTGGTAAGTGGCCATCATTAGCCAAACAATGCAAACACAAAAACGTGAATATGCCCTAGGTGACACCATGCAATGCTTGGCAGAAGTTTACCGTCCAATATATTTTAAAAAATTGGCTTCATTATACGATGACACCTTTTTTATCACTGATGATTTCTTTGCATCAATAACCGAGATGATAACCTATTCAGAATTTAAAAAGGTCAAAGCGTCTGTAAAAATAATAAATGATTACACATTCAAATCCTTAAAATTAGAACACATGTCATGTAAATGGCACATTCTACCTGAAATGCATGTTAAAAAATATTGTGCTGCATACATCAGTGTGGTCATAATAAAGACATAATGCCCTTTCTGAAACTTAAATCTGACACCTGTTCAAGAATAATAAAACAAATTATAAGTTGGCAGAAGACACATTTACATACTTAAATACAAATGTGTCCTCGCACAAAATTAATAATCAATCACGCTAAAAATGAAAGGTGTGTCAGGTGTGAAGAGTGCAATAGTGAAATAAATAAATAAATCATTTATCAGTGATGACGTGCCAATGCACAAATAAATCAAGTCTATCAATGATAGCATGGATAATCTGTGAAAAAGAAGAGGAGAAAAGAGATCGTGCTGTGCAGTAATAATAATAATAAAATGTATAAATGAAACGTCCACAAATCTTGAATCTTTAAGTGATAGCTTGGTCTCCAGAGCAGCTAGTCTCTCAGAACTCTCACCTAATGTAAACATATGATAAGCATCAAGGGCAATCAGAGTACACTTCACCTCCGTATAAAAGCAGTTTCCAAACCTCCACTGGTACCTCTTAGGCTCAATACAGGCTAATAGGAATCCTCCAGCAGTTACATAGCTATATCCGTTCTCCTCAGGAAGCCTCTATTAAACTCCAATACGGGGGATAGAGAAGAGAAGAAAGAGAGCCTCCAATGGTGTAGTATGTATGGGTAATGACAAGCTCTTTTATTAAAATAAGTGGATGTACTCTTACATTTAAAATAATAGTAAACGAGTGAATAAATAAATGAACAGCAGTGTTCTCATCGCCTCCTCGCGTCACTCCTGGTGTATGTCTGCCCACGGCTAATCCCTCCATACGCGTTACGACACAATCACGTGTCTTCATCTGGAGACTCATTTATACATTTTATTATTATTACTGCACAGCAAGATCTCTTTTCTCCTCTTCTTTTTTTGATTATTAATTTTGCGCAAGAACACATAAATGTACATACTTGCTGTGGGCTAGCCATGAATGAAGCATTATGGATAATGTGTGCATAATGTGCAAAAATGCTGAACTGAAATCTGGGCAAACTCTTTACTGAAATATAGGCAAACAGTAATGTCTGCTAGACCCCAAACACAGTAGGGGTCATGTAATAGGATACTATAGTTCTATGAGAATAAATGTACCCCCAGATTTAAAAAAAAAGAAGCCTGTTTGCAGGTTTATGGCTGGAATCTGGGAATGCTCTGTTCATTTCAGTCCAGAGAGAGGTTGCATTACAAATGTCTATGATGACATACACTAGTATACACACTAGTACTGTTCATCTGCAAATCCTTCCCTCGGAATAGTGCAGGCTAAATTATAACTGATTGAGTAGGAATTCAGTGTAAGCATTTGATAAAAATTGCAGAGCTTACCTTCAGTGAAAATGGTCAGCAGATTAAGAAATCTATACATATTGCGAAGTCTCCTGTAAAAGTCAAGCTTGGCCCCAGGCTCAATTTTTTTTTTTATCTTAGCAATTGGTTCTTTAATGTGACGGGTGGTCTAACCTGATTAACAGGAAAGTTTGGGAGGCAAAAAAGTTGAGAAGTAGTAATAACTTCAGGTTCTATTTTCCTGAATTGCTAGGTTTTTACTAAAAGTATAGTCTCATGCTATGCTTTGTATGATTGACTAGGTTTGTGACAGGTTTACTGTATTTTATTGCATATTTCAGAAGTATATTATTTGACTGGGTAACCTAATCTTCTAAGACACATTTCCCCCACATCCATGATGCACATACTGATCGGCTCTGATGCTTTTGGGTAATTATGGTTGCTGTGAAATCGGGGAATAGCTCAGTAACCTTGTTTTGCATTTACATAATATATCATTCAACATATTCCCCAAACTACTCTCTAATCCTTTATCTCATTTGCACTAATTTATATCTGTGGCCCTTTTAAATTAAGTGGCTAAAATAAGTCTTGGAAACTCATTACACAAAACAACCAAACTAGATGAGTTAATTAAAAGGCAATATCCCATTAGTTGAACTACAGCATGCTGTCTCTTTTCTCTAACCTGTAATAAACAAGTAGCTGGAGTTATGGCTAAGGGTCTAGGGAGAAATAAATTGGTTGCTGATATGTGTGCAGAGCGTGTTTTTGCATCATAAAAGCTTTTTGCTTGTTTCATATAAAAGATTAAGGTACAAATACAGAGCACTGTATATTAACAAGAATGCAAAGGTTAGACAATAAAAATAAAAATTGTTTTAATGGTTAAAATGATCAAGCTGTGTGGTGGGTTTAGCTTATTCAAGGAGTCAGTTAGATTGCAGTATATGTACTAAGAATTAATGTATTTTTTTTTTTTTTGGTTTCCTTTGTGTAGCTACTGAAAAGTTTCTTCACTGGGGCTTTTACAACCCTCCAAAATTACAAAACTATAATACTATGCCAATCCAGAAGTTTATCAGGCTAAAGCAATGTGAAGAATTTTCCCCTTAACACAGCAGTTTAAAACTGAACACCAGCTAAAGATATAATAAATAACCCAATAATAGTAAAAATAAAAAACACATAAAAGTACTAATTTTATACCACTAGATGTCTTCAGTCTCCTGTTGAGAGATGGCTATCCACTTTGGCCTCGTACACACGATAGGTTAACCAGAGGACAACGGTCTGAAGGACCGTTTTCATCGGTCCAAACAGATCGTGTGTAGGCCCCATACGTTATTTAACCTTAGGTTAAAAAAATGGCAACTTGCTTTAAAATTTAACCGATGGATTCCTAACCGATAGGTCAAAACCGATCGCACAACCATCGGTTAAAAATCCACGCATGCTCAGAATCAAGTCGACGCATGCTTGGAAGCATTAAACTTTTTTCAGCACGTCGTTGTGTTTTACGTCACCGCGTTCTGACACGATCGTTTTTTTAACTGATCTTGTGTACGCACGACGGACCATCAGTCAGCTTCATAGGTTAACCTAGGACAACGGTCCTTCAGACTGTTGTCCTCTGGTTAACCTATCGTGTGTACGAGGCCTTCCACTGAACCCAGTCTGTAATGTACCACACTCGAGGGTAGTGTTATCTCTCAGCTTTGGCCGTAGTATTACTGCACTGAGCAGTGCTCATACATTACGGGAGTAATGTTAAGGACCACCTACTCCTGCCACCAAAGGAGAAGAGGAAAGACCAGTAACATAATTGGGCTGCCCAAATGACTCTTGTGAAAAAAGTGAAATTAATATATGTAAAAATATGTATAAATAGGGTATTTTTTCCTTCCTTTTTTTCCTAAGAAGAATGTTAAAGTGTGATACCCAGTGTGAAGAGTAGGTGAAATATACCCATCTACCAGTACTCCATGTATCATTATGAGCAAGCTGGTCCAATAAAACATGCATCAGCCCAATTTTTTACTTTCCATTTTTATTTTAAAAGCAAGCATAAGCAAAAAGTAAAAATAAGGTGCAGGGTTCTCCCTTAACCACTTAAGACCCGGACCAAAATGCAGTTTAACGACCAGGCCCCTTTTTGCAAATCAGGACTGCGTCGCTTTAACTGACAATTGCGTGGTCGTGCGACGTGGCTCCCAAACAAAATTGGCATCCTTTTTTCCCCCACAAATAGAGATTTCTTTTGGTGGTATTTGATCACCTCTGTGGTTTTTATTTTTTGCGCTATAAACAAAAATAGAGCATCAATTTTTAAAAAAATGCAATATTTTTTACTTTTTGCTATAATAAATATCCCCCAAAATTATATAAAAAAAAACATATTTTTTTCCTCAGTTTATGCCGATATGTATTCTTCTACCTATTTTTTGGTAAGGTAAAAAAAATTGCAATAAGCGTTTATCAATTGGTTTGCGCAAAATTTATAGCGTTTACAAAATAGGGGATAGTTTTATTGCATTTTTATAAAAAAAATGTTTTTACTACTAATGGCGGTGATCAGCGATTTTTTTCATGACTGCGACATTATGGCGGATACTTCGGCCAATTTTGACCCGTTTTTGGGACCATTGTAATTTTCACAGCAAAAAATGCAGGGCCAAATTCTCAAAAACTCTGCGTAACTTAAATTTCAGCAGTTAAGTTACACTGACTTAAAATTTCTACCTAAGTACCTGATCGTCAAAGCACTTAGGTAGAAATTACACGCAGTGTAACTTAAGTGCCGCCGTCGTAAGGCGGTCCTCCTCTCCTGGGGGCGTTTAAAATTTAAATGAGGCGCGCTCCCGCGCCGGCCGTACTGCGCATGCGTGTGACGTAATTTTCCCGACGTGCAGCGCGCGAACGTAATTAACGCCGGTCGGCTTTGAGAATTTCGACGGGACACTAAAGTTGCGACGGGTGAAAAAAAAAGACGCGCCGGGAAAACAAATAATTATAAAAAAAAATGACAGCGTCGCTCAGCATGCATTCCTGAGAGGGTGAACTCCATGCCAATTTTCAAATAAAAAACCGGCATGGGTTCCCCCCCCAGGAGCATACCAGGCCCTTAGGTCTGGTATGGGTTGTAAGGAGACCCCCCCACGCCGAAAAATTGACGTAGGGGGTCCCCCTACAATCCATACCAGACCCGTATCCAAAGCACGCTACCCGGCCGGCCAGGAATGGGAGTGGGGACGAGCGAGCGTCCCCCCCCTCCTGAGCCGTGCCAGGCCGCATGCCCTCAACATGGGGGGGTTGGGTGCTCTGGGGCAGGGGGGCGCACTGCGGGCCCCCCCACCCCAGAGCACCCTGTCCCCATGTTGATGAGGACAGGACCTCTTCCCGACAACCCTTGCCATTGGTTGTCGGGGTCTGCGGGCGGAGGCTTATCGGAATCTGGGAGTCCCCTCAAATAAGGGGGCCCCCAGATACCGGCCCCCCACCCTAAGTGAATGGATATGGGGTACATCGTACCCCTATCCATTCACCTGGAGGCAAAAAGTAAAATGTAGTAAACACACAACACAAGGCTTTTTAAAATATTTTATTATTCTGCTCCGGATGCCCCCCCTGTCTTCGTTATTAGCTCAATTACCAGGGGGGGCTTCTTCTTCCGCTCTCCGGGGGTCTTCTCCGCTCTCCGGGGGTCTTCTCCGCTCTCCGGGGGGGCTTCTCCGGACTCCGGGGGGCTTCTTCCATCTTCTCCCCTCTTCCGCTCTTGACTCGGCGAACCCCGGTTCTTCTGCAGCTCTCCGGTGCCTTCTTCTTCAGCGCTGGCTGCCTGCTATGTTTGTGTGTTAGCTCGATTTCAAACAGGCAGCCGGCGCGGTCTTCTGTGGCGTCAGGGTCTTCTGGTCTTCTGTTCTTCCGATGTTGCCTCGTCGCCGGTTGTCGCTGTAATGATGGAAGCGCGCCTTGCATCCCATTTATATAGGCATCACCATCCCATCATGCTCCGGTAGGTACCCACGTGGTGGGTGCCTACCCACGTGCACCCACCACGTGGGTACCTACCGGAGCATGATGGGACGGCGATGCCTATATAAATGGGATGCAAGGCGCGCTTCCATCATTACAGCGACAACCGGCGACGAGGCAACATCGGAAGAACAGAAGACCAGAAGACCCTGACGCCACAGAAGACCGCGCCGGCTGCCTGTTTGAAATCGAGCTAACACACAAACATAGCAGGCAGCCAGCGCTGAAGAAGAAGGCACCGGAGAGCTGCAGAAGAACCGGGGTTCGCCGAGTCAAGAGCGGAAGAGGGGAGAAGATGGAAGAAGCCCCCCGGAGTCCGGAGAAGCCCCCCCGGAGAGCGGAGAAGACCCCCGGAGAGCGGAGAAGACCCCCGGAGAGCGGAAGAAGAAGCCCCCCCTGGTAATTGAGCTAATAACGAAGACAGGGGGGGCATCTGGAGCAGAATAATAAAATATTTTAAAAAGCCTTGTGTTGTGTGTTTACTACATTTTACTTTTTGCCTACAGGTGAATGGATAGGGGTACGATGTACCCCATATCCATTCACTTAGGGTGGGGGGCCGGTATCTGGGGGCCCCCTTATTTGAGGGGACTCCCAGATTCCGATAAGCCTCCGCCCGCAGACCCCGACAACCAATGGCAAGGGTTGTCGGGAAGAGGTCCTGTCCTCATCAACATGGGGACAGGGTGCTCTGGGGTGGGGGGGCCCGCAGTGCGCCCCCCTGCCCCAGAGCACCCAACCCCCCCATGTTGAGGGCATGCGGCCTGGCACGGCTCAGGAGGGGGGGGGGGACGCTCGCTCGTCCCCACTCCCATTCCTGGCCGGCCGGGTAGCGTGCTTTGGATACGGGTCTGGTATGGATTGTAGGGGGACCCCCTACGTCGATTTTTCGGCGTGGGGGGGTCTCCTTACAACCCATACCAGACCTAAGGGCCTGGTATGCTCCTGGGGGGGAACCCATGCCGGTTTTGAATTTAAAAATTGCCGTGGAGTTCTCCCTCAGGAATGCATACCAAATGCCGTCGCTGAAATGGGCCTTTACAAGGTTTGGCTAACTTTCCACATTGTAAACCCAGCCCTAATTTTGCGCCGGCAAATTCGGAACTTAGGCAGAAATCAAAGTGCTGAAATGCTTTGAAAATCTACTTAAGTCCTCATTTGCATACGCAAAGCTGGATTTCAATGAGAAATGCCCCCAGTGGCGGATGCGGTACTGCATCCTAAAATCTGACCGTGTAAGTGTCTTACACATGCCGGATTTTCTGCCTAACTTTGGAAAAAGCCTTTTGAGAATCGTTTCCAAAGTTAGGCACAGAGATACGCAGGCTGAACAGCAGTTAAGTCTGCGTATCTCTTTTGAGAATTTGGCCCGCATTGTTTATTGTGAAAATGAGTTAACCACAGGGGCGCTGAAGGGGTTATGTGTGACCTGAAGTGTGTTTACAACTGTAGGGGGGTGTGGCTGTAGGTGTGACATCATCGATTTTGTCCCCCTATAAAAGGGATGACACGATCGATGCTGCCGCCACAGTGAAGAACGGAGAAGCCGTGTTTACACATGGCTCTCCCCGTTCTTCAGCTCCAGGGACCGATCGCAGGACTCCAGCGGCGATCGGGTCCGCGAGTCCCACGGTCCCGGAGCTTCGGACCAGGTCGCGGGAGCGCGCCGTGGGCGCGTGCCCGCAACCCATGGCTGGGTACTAGAACAGGACATACCTGTACGTGGATGTGCCCAGCCGTGCCATTCTGCCGACGTATATGTGCAGGAGGCGGTCCTTAAGTGGTTAATATGTGTACCAGACCTTCATCCAAGATTAGGGTCTGATAGGAAAATAAAATAGAAAGCTCCAGCATGGATAACAAAATGTGTGAGATTTGTTCTTAATATTTACACCAGAGCCTAATCCAAGCATGCAGTCTGGATGGTCAGGAAAGGGGGGTCAGCAATCATGATTCCCTTCCCTCCTGAACCCCACTTGGCCATATGCCCTTGACATGGGGAGGGTAGAACAAGAGTCCCTTCCCCACAACCTTGGCCTGATCTACAGACAGTGGCCTATTGGAATCTGAAAGTCCCCTACATGAATAGGTAAGCAGCTACGCCCTCTGCTCATGATGGCCACGCTTGACAAAATAATCCTCCCACAGTTCCACTGATCCACACTCGCCACTTCTCTCGCCACATGTTAAACAATGCTGCAGTGTCATCAGAATGGTCAGTGGAACTGTGGTGGATTATGTTTTGGGGGGTCACTGCAAAAAGTGGGAGGACTTTTTTCCACATGCAGTGTATATTTTTGCGTGTGGAGCTGTGCAAAAAATGCAGACATGCTGCATAATTTAACACAACTCTGCTCTACATATGACACCACTGTTTTGGTTTGACTGGGACACATAGAAAACCACAGTTTTATTTAAGCCTTGTGGAGATCTACTTTTTTAAGTTAAGAAATATGCAGGTCTCTGCACATTGTGTGAATAAGCCTAAAGTGCTTACTTTACAGCATATAACATTGATAAGCAGTTTGTGGGATCCCCTACAGGCAAAAAGAGTCCAAACACAAACATTCTATGCACTTGGTTTAGCTACTTATTAATATTTGGGGTTATTCATCAAAAGTACCAGCTCAAGTATAAAAGTCTTTTCAAATTTTAGACATATTATTTTATACAGTATATTACTTGTTTGTAATGTAAACATGAACAGTTTGATGTGATTGAGCTATTTTGTTAGCTAACATGAGTGATTGTGGGAGGATTTATGAATCCAGCATGAAATTCTCAAATGTTGGAACAGCGTGACGGAACCGCAATGAAGTCTATGGGAGCCTAATCTTGTAATTGTGTTTTAAAGGTTAATCTGCCAGCTCTTGGTAAATAAAAAGGCATGGGTAGATGGACCCTGCCATGGGGGACATGTATCAATGCAAATTTTTTTTAAAAAAAAATTCAGTTTAGCAGGGAACGTTTTTTTTTTCAATGCGGCTTGGAAGACAACAATGAAAACATATAACTCCAATTGCTATAAACATGAAATGATGCACATATACAGTAGGATGTACCCTGACAAAATTGGCTTTAACCGCTTAATGACCAGGTCACGTACATATACGTCGACACAATGCCTCCTGTGGGCAGATCGACGTATATATATATATATATATACGTCCCATTTAAGATGTGGCATTGCGGGCGGATGCCATAAAACTATTCTCTATTTTGTAGACGTTATAACTTTTGTGCAAACCAATCAATAAACGCTTATTGCGATGTTTTTACCAAAACTATGTAGAAGAATACATATCAGCCTAAACTCAGGAAAAAAAACACAGAGGTGATCAAATACCACCAAAAGAAAGCTCTATTTGTGGGAAAAAAAGGACATAAATTTTGTTTGGGAGCCATGTCGCATGACCGCGCAATTGTCAGTTAAAGCGACGCAGTGCCGAATCGCAAAAAGTGACCTGGTCTTTGGCCAGCCAAATGGTCCTGGGCTTAAGTGGTTAAAGGGTAACTCCACTTTCGTGGGAAAAGAAATGGCAAATAAAGAAAAAATAATATAGTGTATACAATTACAACACACGTGATATTGTAATTGAATGTGACCTTTCCTTTTCAATCTGAAGCCGCTGAAATTTTCTGTAAATCCAGTGCAATAGGGCTAACTGCAGTGGTTCTGTACACAGAGTGTGTACTGACTACGCCCAGAAACATAGTTTCCTGCTTGTGTGATTGGCTCACCAATTTTCCCAGAAGTCTGCCTAAGATACAAGTCAGATTTCAGGTATCCCCAGCAACAAAAACGTAATTTTTGGTGAGATACTCCCAATAGGAACACGTCTAAAGAGATACAGGACCAGCATATTTTCTCATTAGTGCTTTGCAGGTGCACGTCTGAGAGATAATTATGAAACCACTCCCATTAGACCCACTGAGCACAGAGGCACATGCGATCGGCGGTGACAGCAGGGACGTGGAGCTCTGTGTGTAAACACAGAGCTCCACGTCCTGTCAGGGAGAGAGGAAACCGATCTGTGTCCCTTGTACATAGGGACACAGCATCGGTCACCTCCCCCAGTCAGT
The DNA here is from genome assembly GCF_905171775.1 of Rana temporaria. Taxonomy (NCBI): domain Eukaryota; kingdom Metazoa; phylum Chordata; class Amphibia; order Anura; family Ranidae; genus Rana; species Rana temporaria. The sequence goes on along the minus strand of NC_053492.1, from coordinate 131,565,686 downwards.
CCCCTCCCCCCACACAGTTAGAACACACCCAGGATACACATTTAACCCCTTCCTCACCCCCTAGTGTTAACCCCTTCACTGCCAGTCACATTTATACAGTAATTAGTGCATTTTTATAGTACTGATCGCTGTATAAATGTGAATGGTCCCAAAATTGTGTCAAAAGTGTCCGATACGTCCGCCGCAATATCGCAGGCCTGACAAAAAAATCGCAGATCGCCGCCATTACTAGTAAAAAAAAAGAAAATCATAAATCTATCCCCTATTTTGCAGGTGCTATAACTTTTGTGCAAACCAATCAATATACGCTTATTGCGATTTTTTTTAACAAAAATATGTAGAAGAATATGTATTGGCCTAAACCGAGGGAAATTTTTAATTTTTTTTTTAAATTGGGATATTATTATAACAAAAAGTAAAAAAACATTGTGTTTTTTTTCCAAATTTTCTGTCTTTTTATGTTTATAGCGCAAAAAATAAAAATCGTAGAGATGATCAAATACCACCAAAAGAAAAAAAATGATAAAAATATAATTTAGGTACAGTGTTGTATGACCGCGCAATTGTCATTCAAAATATGTCAGCGCTGAAAGCTAAAAATTGGTCTGGGCACGAAGGGGGTTTAAGTGCCCAGTAATGAAGTGGTTAAGAGACATAAAAAGGGGAGGAAAATAACAATATATATATAATTTCATAGCTTATTTAAAAAATAGTTCACACCCCATCCTTTATCCAATCCAACCTCATGTCTGATGTTATATTTGCTTAAATAGTCAAATACACCAATCAGTCATGACTTTGTGACCATCCACTCAGTGTTGAGTAAGTTACCCCTTTTATTGTCCCGCAAAACAGCATTTTTTGCTGCCAAAATGGCTTTCACCTGTTGAGACATTGATGCTACTACCTTTTGAAGGTATGCTGTGCTACCAGGTACCAAGCCATCAGTAGCAGATCATTTAAGTCCTGTAAGTTGTGAGGTGAGGCCTCCATGGATCAGACTTGTTTTTCCAATAAATTCCACAGATTCCCAATTTAAAAACACTAGTTTTTTTGGGAGCAGTGAATTTAATAATGCTCAGAGTGAAACAATAAACGTGAAATATTCCTTTAAATTTCGTACCTAGGGGGGTGTAAAGTAAGCATGTGAAAAAGCGCATGTTTCCCGTATATAGAACTGTCTCTGCACAAAGTGTCATTTCTGAAAGAAAAAAAGTAATTTAAAACCGGACTCGCAGCAATAATGAATTGTTGGCTCCTGGCAATTCAGAGAGAATTCATTCATAAAAAAAAAAAAAAAAAAGCATGGGGGTCCACTTAAATTCAATTACCAGGCCCTTCAAGTCTGGTATGGATATTAAGGGGAACCCCGCCGTCAATTTAAAAAAAAAATGACATGGGGTTCCCCTCAAATATCCATTCCAGACCCTTCAGGTCTGGTGTGGATTTTAAGGGGAACTCCATCCCAAAAATTCTTTAAAAATGGCGTGGAGTGCCCCCAAAAATCCACACCAGACCCCTTAATCCAAGCACGTTAACCTGGCCGGCCGCAGAAAAGAGGGGGGGACAGAGTGCGGCCCCCCTCTCCTGAACCATACCAGGCTACATGCCCTCAACATGGGGAGGATGTCCCCATGTTGATGGGGACAAGGGCCTCAAACCCACAACCCTGGCCGGTGGTTGTGGGGGTCTGCAGGCGGGGGGCTTATCAGAATCTGGAAGACCCGCTTAACAAAGGGGACCCCCAGATCCTGCCCCCCCTCTGTGAATTGGTAATGGGGTACATTGTACCCCTACCATTTCACAAAGGAAGTGTAAATAGTTGTAAAAAACACACACACACACACACTGTAGAAAAAAGTCCTTTATTGATAAAAAAATAAAAAATAAATCCAGCAGTGGTAAACCACTCAGTCCCGGCTCCCTGCTCCAACGTTGTCGGTATCCAGCGACGGGTGATCTCCTCTCTGATCCAGCGATGAGAAGTTCATCCGGGATCCAGAGCGCAGCATCGCCCGCTTTCCTCTCTCCACCGGACACAGCCCGGCGAATGACGTGGCTGAAGCTGTGACATTTCTTTTATTGGTGAGGCGGGGCGTCAGAGGGGGACAGGGTCACATGACAGGTGATGCTTTTTTTTATTTTTATGAATGAATTCTCTCTGAATTGCCTGGAGCCGACAATTCATTATAGCCGCGAGTCCGGTTTTAAATGACTTTTTTTTTCCAGAAATGACACTTTATGCAGAGACAGTTCTAAGTACGGGAAACATGCACTTTTTTAACATGCTTTCTTTATACCCCCCTAGGTACGAAATTTAAAGGAATATTTCACTTTTATTGTTTCACTCTAAGCATTATTAAATTCATTGCTCCCGAAAAAACTTCAGTTTTTAAAACTTTTTTTTGCATTGATACATGTCCCCTGGGGCAGGACCCAGGTCCCCAAACACTTTTTAGGACAATAACTTGCATATTAGCCTTTAAAATTAGCACTTTAGATTTCTCACATAGACTTTAACAGGGTGTTCCGCGGCTTTTCGAATTTGCCACGAACACCCCAAATTGGCAATGTTCGAGTCGAACATGAGTTTGACTCGAACTTGAAGCTCATCCCTAATCCCCAGCCCCCTGCTCAACAGGGTTACCAACCAACCCCACCAAATTTCTTTTTATTGACAAAACAGGGAAAATACTAAAGGAGGCTTGGGCTGCCTCCAGGCTCACCTGCCCCTCATCTATCCATTTAATGCATGTGCTTCCATTGTGGAGGCGCTTATAAATTCAGTAGATTTAGGACTGCAAGCTATACACAGGGTGCCATGAAGAGGCCTTGCAGCTTATGCATGCATTTGCAAATGCATGTTAACTAAACCGCTGTTTTTAACGCAGACTGTTGGACAGTTTAATTTGGTTGGTTGGTCACAGTTTAGGACTGCACACTACTGCACACAGTAATCATTCCTGTTTCATTTCTTAGTGAAGAAAACATTAACAAAATAACTTTTACACTTGTACAGTAAGTGTCTGAATATTATTTAAGGTGAATTGAACTCACTATTGTTCTAAAGAAAAAAATAATAAATTGCAGGAATTTCATGTTATTACAATTCCTCCCTTTCTTTATGAAGGCTTGTTTTCGCTATTTTCAGAGCTCAGTTTTTTACCATCCTGCTGGCCAAATGCCAGAGTTAAAAGACAGGAGCATCTTTAAGATAGTGAACACAGCAATGTTAACCTCCTGCCCCCTTTCCCAAACACACTCACTCTTGTCTTCAGTCCTCAACATCAATAAATACAAATCAATTGATTACCCCAGATGAAGCGAAGATCTCATGGTTTTCTCAGGTCTCTGCAGCCTTTACCTCCCTCAGAAATAAAGCGCATATTACTGGTTAATCAGTGATCCTGTTATCACTGTGTTGTCCTGTGTAGTCCACTGCAGCCTTCCCTCGTGGAAGGAAATCAGAAACTGCTCTCTAACAAAAACTCAGTGAGGAAAGAATGCACTATTTCAGGCAGGAGGCACAGCAGGATTTTAACTTCATGTGAGTTATACAACTGCATTACAGTTAGGGATGAGCTTTGGGATGGAACAGAAATTACATTCGGTCTCAACTTTGCCTGTTGTTTGATGAATGTGCAAATTAAATAGGATGCTCGCCCTCCCACCCACCAAACCTCTAAAGCCCCGTACACACGATCGGACCTTTGTCTGACCAAACTCACATCGGAATTCTGACGGAATTTCATATGAGTAAAATAGAACATGTTCTCTATCTAAACTCCGATGGAATTCATCGGAATTTCCGATGGAGTTACTCCGATGGGGCATATACACGTCTGACTTTTTCCATCGGAAATCCCGATCGTGTGTACGGGGCATTACTGTACGTAACATTTAGCACTAATAATGCTGCTAAATGTGATGGCTTCCTGCTCAGTCTGGTTGTCAGGGAGCTGGCAGCCACCGGCTTCCTAGCCACTAGTGAGGTATCCCTGCCCGACCAATCAGCTGACAGCTGAATGTAACGCATAGGGAGGGGACGGTTTCTTAAATCACTTACCAATTATTACCATGACCATATTTCATTTAAAAATAACATACATACATAACTGATCTGTACAGTGGTTTTGCACAGAGCAACCCAGATCCTCTTCTTCTTGAGTCCTTCGCCGGCTCTCCTGGCCCCTCCCTCCTTTTGAGTTCCCCCACAGCAAGAAGCTTGTTATGGGGCACCCGAGACAAGCTGCTGCTCTGTTTGTCCATTTAGAAACAGCCGTGGCTCGGCCTCGGCCACTTTCTCCTCAGTGGCTCACTAACTTTTATTGACAGCAGCAGGAGCCAATGGCACTCCACTGCTGTCTCAGCCAATGAGGAGGGAGAGTCCCAGACAGTCGAGTCTCTCGTGCAACATCCCTGGGTCAAGATGGGGCTCAGGTAAATATTAGGGGGGCTGCAGCAGAAAGAGGATTTTTTGCATAGACTGCATTAAGATAAAAAAATAATTCTGACTTTAGAACCACTTTAATGGCCCAACCATATTTGGTCAATGACATCCGCTAACCCTATGAGACTCCATGCTGTGGTGGTTTTTTTTTGTTTTTGTTTTTTTTTATGCATGGTTTTCCCTTAAATTTCATAATGGGTTCTCATCAAAGATAAGGTTTCTGCTATGAATTTTGTGGTCGACCCCACTTTTCTTTTTTTTGCTTTTTATATGCAAGATCCCCCCTAAATACATACTAAGGCCCTAAAGGACTTTTATGTATGTTTGGGGGGGGGGGGATGCCAGTTTTACAAAGAAAACTTGGCTTACAGAGAATTTTCATTTACTGGTGATTAAACTGCATGTACTAACAATTAAAATTATGTTTTTCTGTAGTACTTTGCATACATTGTTATACAAGTTTGTAACTTCATAGGCTGGCATCTTTTTTACAGTAACTGGTCACTTTTAACATTATTAAATCACTGCTCCTTGACATTTTTTTTTACGTTTTTAAAAGTTTTTTTAAGTTTTTTGCAGTACAGGCCATACATTTGTTTGATAATTCCTTGCCTATTAGCCTTGAAAATAGTCAAAAATTATTTTAAAAATGAAATTTCCATACATTTTAATGGGGTTCAGATTAACATTCAGAGCTTGTGAGCTATATGGCAAACATCCCACACACCAAACCTAGATACGTTCCACTAATCCCTAATTTCAGTCAGTGCCAAGACAAGATCTTTAGGCACCCAAGATGAAAATGTATCCCCCCCCCATCTTCCCCAAGAACTACTTCAGCACCATAGATCACAGTCCTTGCTGTGTTTGCTTCCCCCTCCTGCTGTCTCTAATGCCTACCCCTTGCTGACTGGCTATCTCTAATACCTACCCTTGGCCCAGCCTTCCTTACATTTATATTTTGGGTTGATCCCCTGGTCTTCCTGGAGCTTAAGTAAATCTTCCAGCTATTGGTTTTCTGTGCTATCTCAATACCCTGGCAAGTGGGAAGGCTCTGCTGTTTATTTGACTGGTTTGATAGAAATTACCCAAGAGACTGACAGACATAAAAGGCCAATAGGATGGCAAAAAGACATACTTTGGTGTCACAGCGCAAATCATTATGTCCATGAGTACTGGGGGACACTTTACTTTGTGCTATGTTAAGCCTTTAGTCTGACCACTGTGAGGGGAAATTGCCTGGAACTTTGGCAACCCATTCTTCGCTAGGGTTACCACCTGTCCAGGATTCACGCTGACAGTTCAGGTTTGGAATCATGTGTCCGGGTTTTAGACAGCCTGAAACCCATACATATTATTTAGACTGGACAATGGCTTCCCAGCAGGGTTTCTGGTTGCAGTTGTCTAAGCTGAGAGTATCTGGTACACTCTTTTACACTGTCGATCTGCACCTATTCTCCTCACCCCTACCCCTCTGTGTCTGCCCACACTCCAATCCTAGGTGCTGTGCCTGTGAAAAGGAAAGTTGGGGCTGGAAATTTTAAGTCCAGCAGCCTCAGATACATCTGGGTTAGAGGTGCTTACCGCCAAGGGGTGAGTGAGCTCAACATGCATCCCTGTCTGTGACTAAAGTCTCCCTCCTTCTCTCTCCTGCCACTGAGTAAGTACACTAAGGCAAATCAGAGCACTCCTTACATCAGATGTCCACTTTACACCAGAGGCCACAGTGTTTCCCCTTACATCAGATTCCTCTCCGTACATCAGAGTTCTCAGTGTTCCCCCTTAAATCAGGGTTCCCAGAGCATCCCTTATGTTAGAGACCCCAGAGTTCTCCCTTACATCAGAGTCTGCAGAGTCCCCCCTTATAGTGAAAGGGAACTCTGCGACTTCAGATGTAAAAGGGGAACTCTGTGGATTCAGATGTAAAAGGGGAACTCTGTGGACTCTGATGTAAAGGGGGACTATTGTTATTAACTTCATATAATTAGAAATGGTATTTAATAGCAAAATATATGTATAGTTTTTTACTATAATTAAAATTGCTGTGGGCCGATAAAATGTTCGGGTTTCACCTCCTCTAACCCATCTTGCAAGGTTCTTTTACATACTTACCTGATGCAAGCAGAGGGGTGTTAATCCAGATCAGCAGATGCTCCCTCACGGGCCAGTTCCTGATGATTCCCTTACAATGATGACCCTGAGGGAACCCCACACTGGACAACCAATAGTAAGTGTCCATGAAAGTCCACAGTAAGTAAAAAGAACATTTTTTTTTTTTTTACTACAGCAATCAGTTTAAAGGATTGGGTGTTGTATTAAATTTATCGCAGAGATGTTTTTTTTTTTTTTTTTTCCTTGTCAAGAATATCTTTAATAAATGCAAGAATAAATTGTACATGAAGCATACATTCGTTACAGTAATCAGGTGGTTATTATAACATAAGATTGACTAACAGTATCATCTTTCTTAAACAACAATAAACGGGAATATTTTAGCCATGTTCTGTGTACTATCGCAGGAAGAGTTTAAGTAGTTAACATAGCCAAATATGTAATTACAACTTGTCCTAGTGGCTAGTGGATAATATATCAAAGATAATACGTCCTTATTTAATGTAACCTTACTACCTATCAACTTTACATTTCTAAAATGTGCTACCTTTTCAAAGTTAACGGTAGATACACGAGGGTACTACCTTATGCAGTATCAGATCAGGAAAAGGAAGAAGGGAAGAAAAGGAAGGAAAATGGGGGGGGGGTCAGGTAAGGAAGTCTGCAGGGATGGGCTAGGATCCGTCGTCAAAGCATGAAATGCAGAGATGTTTTTAACATAACTTTTAGGATAACTTTTTTCGCTTAACAAAAATCAACTTTAACAGGCATGATGCTAGTTCTTACTGAACAGTCATAATGTGTGTGATTATGTGAAGGTGACGTGCATCACTCACCACTGCTGATCTCCCTTATAAGCTATTCCCTAGGTTGACATCTAGGTGTAGATGTGGATGAGGGCTTTGCCATCTTTGTACAAATCCTTCCAGGTCATTTATGCAGCATTCTGTTTACTAATTGGTGCATTTATCTTCTTTTTTTTTCTCAGTCAAAGGTTTTTATTGAACAACATTAAAAGAGCATACAAAAAATTAGTGCATTTATCTAATGGTAATACGATAACCACATTTTCAGACATATATTTGTTTTTACGCAAGAGTCACCAGTCACGCTTACAAATGGTCTTATGTGCCAAATGTACCAAAGTATATCTGGAGCATTTGTCATACTTCCTATGTTCTGTGTTCAGAATAACATACATTTGAATACATTATATCATGTATATGTAAAGAATAGATATACGTCTGTAAATGTGGTCATAGTGCTCACCACACAACAAACACATTTACTGCATGGTAAACAAAGCAGCACATAAACATCTACAAATAGACAAGAGTTAAAGAAAACCAACAGCCAACCAACTTAAAAAATAGCAGCTCCTGTTAAGAATTAATGGCATGTCTAAAATATTTACATGGAAAAGGGAAAGCAAGTATTTTGTGTGCTTTTGAAACGCATGCACTCGAAGATAATTTGTTATAAAACTAAAGCAATTTATTTAAATTGCTGGAAAATTGCATTTTAGCTTAAAAGCTGCTTTTCATAAATTCAATTTGCATGCATTGTCTCTGAATATTAGAATTTTTATCCATGGAGAACAGCTGTATTAAATATATTACAAACTGCCAGATCACTGTTAATATTATGGCCCATGTATTCTTCATTGTTAATGGAATGTCTTTGAGTTAATCAGTGGTTGGTGCGTGGTGACAAAAGGTAACCAAGTAATAGTTCTGTGCTGCATGAAAATATATTGTTTTAGAATACAACTTAACAGCCTGCCAGCTCTCATGCTCTTTTTAAGTGTACATAGTTGTTAAGGTGATAATCTTTTGGATTTCAGTTTTGAAAAGTACTAAACTGCTCAGGTTATTAATGCTGAATTTAAAATACAGCTACAAAATCAGGTATATTGTCATTTTTATAACATAAACCTTATAAATAAACTATACACAGTAACAGAAATTTGATACCTAGATACATAAATTAACTTCTTATGTTTGCCTCATGCATAATTTCCAAGTTAAGGAATGACCTTCTTCTGACAATGAATGGTTTTCTGTTGCTGCAGTAATATCTGAAACTTGATCAAGCATTCCTCGAATACAGCCTTCTCTAAGCAGCTCTATATGAACAAATGGGAACATGATATCGATAAGACACTGGAAGTGAAGGATTGTCGTAAGCTGGCACAATATACATCTAAAACACGTAGTAACACCTCACTGATCAAAGCAAACTATAAAGTATTTCTAGGGTAGAACATGGTGCCAGTGAGAGTGGCATCTTGTGTCCCAGGGTCTCCTCGCTGTTTTTTAGAGGCTGTTGCCCAGAGGGCATGATGTTCCACACCTGGTGGACCTGCCCAAAAGTAAGGAGATTTTGGATCCGCACCTATAATTTTATCTACTTGCTTACTCAGGTGAACCTCATCAAGTCACCATTACAGGCACTGCTGTGGTGTCCGGTGGAGGGGACTCTGGGATGCAACAAAAGTTTTATAACATTTATTTTTTTGGGAGCTAAAATTGCCATTGCAGGTCGTGGAAATCCCCTATGATCCTGTTCAATCTAGTAAAGTCTAAATTGTCTTGGATCATTGTAAATGAATGTCTTTTGGCAGTCTTAAATTATAAAATTGCCTTTTTTTTATAAAATCTGGGACCCATGGAATAAATATCTCTCATGTGCCTCCTACTGTAGGAAGTTTACACTACTACCTTTCTTGACAGTATAGAGTACACGTCATTTGTTGCTCTGTTTTCCTACTCTTTTTCTTATCTACCTTCCTTGCCCTTTTTTTTCACTAAGGCCATTTGGCCATGTGCAGTATTACATGGTACATTATTTGTCCATTTCTATACCCAGGGAATGTACTGCAGGCGAAGGATGACAGGGACACTGTTTGTGCCGATTGGCCCCCCATTCACAGGGCCCTTGTGGAGTGGTTGATTATTCTTCTGAACATCATAGCATCATCCCCATTTTTCCCCCTTGGTATATGCTATTGGTGGGAGAGATGAAACATGACTGGGCTTGAAAGGGTATATCCTCATTGTGTATCAGTCTGATTTCTCATGATAAGGATAAAAGATCATATTGACAATATGTTATTTATTCATGTTAAGAATTTTTGTATTCTTATATACAACTAATGTACACTATTTGCAGTCAATGTACCTGCTGAGTTTTACATTTTTACCGAAAACTTTTAATAAAAACTATTGGAAAAGAACAAGCATTCCTCCATTCATCTTATCTTATGATAAAAATCCGATTGTTGCGTATTACCTACATGTACACTTAACCTCCCTGGCGGTATGATTATTTCAGAAAAAAGGTGCTGAAAGCGGTACCATTATTTGCAAGGAAATTTAGCGTTTTATACTGTAGGCCTGTATTTCTTAGGAATAACTCACTTAAATCTGACCAAACAGGAGTCTAGTAGGCATCCCGGGTATGAATTTTTTTTAAAAACAAAATTATAAATTATAATATAATAAATAATTATAAATAATTATAACAAATAATAATATAATTATAATAAAAAATATTCAATAATGTAATCAACTCAAAATCATTGAAATTTGTTCAGTTGCAGAATTGTCGCTGTCATTACTTTTATTTTTTTATGAAGAATTTCCACACAAATCGCTATCGCACAATTCTGCAAGTGATTATAATTTATTATCGCTGTTTTCTAGCTGCTCTAAAACCATTTTTTTACATAAAGGGACACTTTTGGTTGCTATGGACAATCTACAGTTTGCAGGCAGAAAGAACAGTTTTTATTATATAAAAGTACATGTAGGACACTGGGCAGACCACTAGGGACAAGGGGGGTGTGTATTTTGTACATACAGTACTGTAATCTATAAGATTACAGTATACTGTATGTAAGGTGTTTGTTTACCTTTTTGAATTTGGCGCCGTTCTCCGCTCCTGTGCGTCATAACGTCGCAGGGAACGGAGATCGGCGGCACACAGAGGCACTGTGTGAATCGAGCGAGGTCCCGTTCGCTCACACAGCGCAGTGGCATCGCTGGATCCAGGGACAAGGTAAGTAATCCAAGCCTGTGGATTCTGCGAGGCGAGCCTGAGTCTGACTCAGGGTTACTGATCGCAGCACAAAAAAGTAACCCAGAGTCAGACTCGGGAATACCGCCAGGGGGGTTAATACACATTGTTTTGGGTATGGCTATTTCTGCATTTTGACTATGCGATTTGCATCACGCTGTGGTAGCAATTATGTGATTTTGTCTTATTAGGCATATATCCTTTTTTGCTTTTGACAGTGTTTTATCTTTTGTACTGTGACCTGGTTTCCACACTCGCCCAGGAAATTGCCCCCTGGGGCCTGAGATATCCTTTTGTTTGTGTCAGTCCTGCGCCGGTAAGCTTCATATGTCCATTCTATTTTGGGATACATCTATAGTGTTGAATTTTACGATAGATATTAAGGATTTAGGTTGCTTGATTTTTGGATTGGTTCACCTCAGCGGTAGACAGAGTTGGGTTCCAGGTGTATCCAAAATATTTGCAACTATTACTATGTATATTTTTGAAGTTTACATTTGCATATGTTAGACTTTACCGTACCATGACCGTCCAAAGTTGCCTCAAATTTGTTAATTTTTTTCTTGATTCCTCAAGTGAAGTCAGAGCTACTTATTCTGGGTTCATGAGTGAGAAAGCATTGAAGCACGCACTTTGACCACGCGGTCTCTAAAAAAGAGAGGCGAAGGACTAACGGGGCTGGTTGAGCGGGCTAGGTCCTCTTACTCCCTTGAAGGGAGTCCCTCTGCCCCGTTGTGCTTCAAAGCGGAGCAGGTAGGGTGGGCTGTGTGGGAGGACTCACACACCCGCCATTGCCATTGCCACCCGGGGCATGGAGAAAGGTGGCAGATTGCCTCTGGGGGAGTCCTGCCTACTCCCAACTCCTGCAGTCCGGCTCCTCTCTCGAGTACACGCACAAAAATACACTTTAAAAAAAAAAAAAGCATTGAAGCCTTTGAATCACCAAGACAGCCAGAGAACTGGCATATTCAGAAGGAAGTCAGCATTGGCAATTTACATGCTTCTCTCATGAGAATATGGTAAGGATTTTTCACTCTAGTGATTTTTTTTTCTCAATAATTTTAAATCAGCCAAGAAGATGGCAACTGTGTACATATAATCTTTGTACTTTCATTATTTTTTTATAATTTTTTACCGGGCTGGTACAGTGATCAGTCACTGGCTGTGTTCGGCCGATACAGCAACCGGGCTGGTACAGTGATCAGTCACTGGCTGTGTTCGGCCGATACAGCAAATGTTTTAAAAAAAGTAAAGTAAGGATCTGATTTCTTATTTGAAATCTTACTTGAAGTCATTGTAATGTTCTTCTGGACTTCACCCTCAGAGTCCTGAATGATACCATGATGTGTGAATTTCACCTTTAGCTGTTGAGTTCTGTAAACAACAGGCTTTTCCAGCAGGAGGAATGAGAATACAACGTGTTGAAAAAATGATAATTACCGTATTTATCGGCGTATAACACGCACAGGTGTATAACACGCACCCTAACTTTAAGAGGGAAGAATCAGGAAAAAACTTACCACAGCCCCCTGCGTATAACACGCAGGCACAATTTACCCTCTATTTTCAGGGTAAAAAGAGTGAGTGTTATACGCCAATAAATACAGTAATAATATTATTGTGCAATAATTCATATTTACATAAGTACAATATGATATGAAATTACTTTTATATGATGTGATATTGATTTGATTGATATGATTTCATATTTACTTACATGCAAATGTCCAAATTGGTCTCAGGTGTGAATGAGGAGCAGGTCACTGGAAGTTCAACATGACACCTCATGGCAAAAACTTTCTGAGGATCTAAAAAAAAAAATTGTTGCTCTACATAAAGATGGCCTAGGCTATAAGAAGCTTGCCACGACCCTAAAACTGAGCTGCAACACGGTGGCCAAAACCATACAGCAGTTTAATAGGACAGGATCCACTTAGAACAGGCCTTGCCATGGTCGACCAAAGAAGTTGAGTGCACATGCTCATATCCAGAGGTTGTCTTTAGGAAATAGATGTATGAGTGCTGCCAGCATTGCTGAAGAGGTCGAAAGAAATGGGGGGTCAGCCTGTCAGTGCTCAGACAATATGTCGCAAATTGGTCTGCATGGCTGTCGTCCCAGAAGGAAGCCTCTTCTAAAGATGATGCACAAGGAAGACTACAAACAGTTTGCTGAAGACAAGTAGACTAAGGACATGGATTACTGGAACTACTGATGAGACCAAGATAAACTTATTTGGTTCAGATGGTGTCAAGCGTGTGTGGTGGAAACTGGGTGAGGAGTACAATGACAGATGGTGGAGGAGCGCAAGGTCTCTAACATCCACCAGCTCTGTGATGTCATCATGGAGGAGTGGAAGAGGACACCAGTGGCAACCTGTGAAGCTCTGGTTAACTCCATGCCCAAGAGTGTTAAGGTAGCGTTGGAAAATAATGGTGCCCAATTTTATATATATATACAGTATATATATATATATATATATATATATATATATATATATATATATATATATATATATATATATATATATATATATATAGTCTCAAGTCCTCAATATAGCATGTCTTTACATTTTTTAATTTTAGGGAACACCTCAAAGACCAAGAAGTGAAATCTTATATGGACCACTGAAGTTTTCACTAACACATTGTACAAGTTCTTAAAGTTAGCATTGCTCCATAATGCTCCAGAATAGTGTTACTTGTAGGTGATTGGCATGCTAGACAAAGAAAGTGCAGAATCTTCATGAAAAGGTAAATGCTATGATCAATCACTGTCTAAAACATCTCTTAGGCAAAGCTAAAGTTTGAAAAAGTTTCTTTTAAAATAAATATCTACAGCTGGTAAAATATAAAGACAATTTTGCTGAGTGATATTGCATATTTGTTTTCTAAACCATTTACAAGAGAATTCAAGTCAAGGTTAAAATCTCCACTGAATGTATGTATTTGATTATGTACAGTATGCTAAGTAATTATTTGTTATGTACAGTAGAAGCATAAAAGCTTATATGAAAGGTTAAGAAAAGCTTAAAAGAGATGCACATGTGACTCCTACAGAACATCTAAATTACATGTATTTGTGTTATAGCTGTAAACACTAAAGAAAGTGAAAACTGGTGTTCTGACAATAGACATCACTTGGCTTTCAGGTTTTTCTAGAATATACTAGACATTAACCACTCCAATACAAGGCACTTTCACCCCCTTCCTGCCCAGGCCAACTTTCAGCTTTCAGGTTTCAGCGCTGTCGCACGTTAAATGACAAATGCGTGGTCATGCAACACTGTACCCAATCTACATTTTTTTTTAAATTCACACAAATAGAGCTTCCTTTTGGTGACATTAATTCACCATCGGGGTTTTTTTTTTTGCTAAACAAATGAAAAAAGACAAGTCTTGAAAAAATAACCCTTTTTCTTAATTTCTGTTTTTGCAAATAAGTAATATTTCTTCTTTACTAATGTGTGCTGATGGCCAAATAGGCTGCATTGATGGGCACTTATAGGCTGCATTGATTAGCACTGATTAGGGTGCATTGGTGGACACTAATGAGGGTGAACTGATGGGCACTGATGAGTCTGCACTGATGGGAACTGATATGCTGCACTGATGGGCACAGATGAGCAATGATGAGGCTACACTGAAAAGGTGGCACTGATATGCTGCACTGATGGGTACTGATATGCTGCACTGATGGACACTGATCTGTTGCACTGATGGACGCTGATATGCTGCACTGATGTGGCTGCCCTGATCATCAGGGCACTGATGATCAGTGCCCTGATTATCAGTGTAAATGTCCCCTGTAACTGGAAAGCCAGTTATTGGCTTTCCTTTCCCCAGACACTGACAGCGCTGAGGAAAGGAAATTCAGATCAGCATTTCTTTACATGTGATCGGCTGTGATTGGACCCAGCTGACCACATGGTAAAGAGTCTACCTCATGGGCTCTTTAAAGTGGGGGTTCACCCTAAAAAAAATTCTAACATTGCATTCAGCTCACTACCGACATTGACAGTATGCAGAGCTTTTTTTTCTTTGGTGTACATACCTCGTATAGCTATTTTCTTAGCCGGCTTCTGGGTAGTGAATCCCGCGGGAGTGGGCGTTCCTATGCAGCAGTTAGTGACCCCCCGTCGCATAAGAAGCGTCATGAGTTGCCAAAAGAAGCCGAATGTCGAGTCGGCGCTATACGGCGCCTGCGCACCGACATTCGGCTTCTTTCGGCAACTCGTGACTCTCCTTATGCGAAGGGTAGGGGAGTTTTTGTCATCACGTCAATCACTAACTGCTGCATAGGAACGCCAACTCCTGCGGGATTCACTAACCGGAAGTTGGCTAAGAAAATAGCTATACGAGGTATGTACAGCAAAAAGAATTTTTTTTTTAGGGTGAACCCCCGCTTTAACCTAATAGAAAAACGTATATATGGTGTATCACCACAGGATGGCGCTGTGGATACACAAGTAACTGTGTGCCAATGTCCTAGTTATATTGCGCGCGTCAGCGCTTCTTCAGGAGCTTGAGAATCTAACGTATATAAAAACAAACAATGAGTTTGATATTCATTAAAACAAAACAATATACTTATCATATATAAAGAGTAATTTGCATGCCAAATGTCCAAAAACATTCATAGAAATGTCTCAATTGCATAGCAACCCCCCGGGGCATATAAAGCATTATGATCCTATTAAATATGTAAATCCAACACAAGATTGGAAATTACTTACAGTGCTGAGGTAGTGATTATTTCAAGATATGCAGGTGAATCTTATAGTACCAAAGACTAATGGTCCCGTGGATATCCAGATATCTCAATAATAGATGAAAAAGATATATATATGTATATATATATATATATATATATATATATATATATATATATATATATATATATATATATGTGTGTATGTGTCTATTAGAGGGAATAAAATATATCCCAATATATGACATATTAAGTTTTCACCCCAAGTCCACATATCAATACACTTGGACCAATAGTTATTTTGTATACTCCATAACTCCATAAAATAACTTACAAATAACTCTGCATAAACAATCCCATCAGTACTGTAGCTGACTAGTACATTCTCAATGTAGATTTTAAGGCCTTTGCTAAGACAGGATGAAGGAGGTGGTTGGTGGAGTCATTGGAAATTGGCAGGTGTGTGCTATCACAGTTCCATGTGTTAAGAAAGTTGGGCTTTCCTGTAAGTTTTGTGGATATGGTGAAATGTTTGTATGCTGAGGTAAGCAGTAAGGTTTTGGTCAATGTTTTTCTAGGAGAATCCTTTGAAGTAAGATCGGGGGTAAGGCAGAGATCTCATCTGTCTCCACTGGTATTCAGCTGTATTATGGAACCCCTATTACAAAACATACAACAAGACAAAGCTTTTGAATGTTTTTTTTCCCAAGTGGAAAGGGGGAAAGGTTGAAATCATTATGTTACATGGACGATGCAGTGTTTTTGTGTTAATCTCAGAGGGACCTGGCAAGAGTGGAACTACAGCTACAGTTGTTTGGAAGTATGGCCGGGATGCGGGTTAACTGGGATAAAAGTGCTTTTTGTATGCTTAGTGGACTACATGTTTTTTCAACAACCAGGATTAAGATAGTGTATACGATTGACATACTGGGGATTTATTTTGAAAGGAACCTACAAAATAAGGTTAATGCGGAGAAATGTTTTGGAAAATTATCCAAAAAGCTGGATCTATGGAGGTTTCCGGAGGTTAACATTGTCAGGAAAGACTTTAATTGTCAAATAAGTTTGTCTTGACCTGCTGCTTTGTTTTTGTTTTTTTCTTCAACAAGAAATGGGTACAGAAATTTACCAGACTTTATTTCTTTTCTCTGGGGATCCAAAATGGAGAGAGTAGCGAGAGCTGCGGTGGTGAAGGAGGAGAGGTTTGGAGGACAGAATTTTCCAAATGTGGAGACCTTTTTATGGATGCACTCCTGGCTATTACATTATAAAGTTTTTACAGGTGGAGTAAGGGCTTTATGCAATATTTGATGGAATGGCTTGTGGTGGGGTGGGGGTGGGATTTGACAAGACCGGTGGCCTTAGTGCCCCCTTCCTATTATACCAAATTAAAGAAGTGGTATGATGAGTATGGCCTGAATGATTTAGGTGAGGGTGCAATGAATAAAGCCCTTTTGGTTAAATGGTTAAGGAAGGAGGAGTTGGTTACAAACATTGCCGACTTAAAGACAAAACAAACAGTGTGCTGGAGGAGTTTAAAGACATAAGGGGTGACTAACAAGCCCTAAAATAAATTGTTTGGATGTTTTTTCATCAGTGTTTTTTTTTTTAAAGCAAGAGAATTGGTAGGGAGTGAGAGGTGTGTAAGGGAAGGATGTGGTTGTATGGATACTGTAAGACATGTGGATTCAACATGTGGACTTTTTTGGATGCCACTTTGTGAAAAATGTATGGGGTAGGTTGGTGGGTTTTGTGAAAATTGTTTTGGAAGTAAAGGACATCACACCTGAGTTATGCCCTTATGGTTTGGTCGGTGGTGGATCTGATGTGTGGAGGAGGGGTGGATTTTGTCTGCAATTGTGAAAGAAGTGGTTTGGGAGGCATGATGCGGTTACAGGAAAGGACGTTTTTGGTGTCTGAAAAAGAATGTAAAAACTGTGTGTTAAGCAAGTTGTACTGTGTTTTGGTATATGACAGGAAAGTGTTGGGAATGGAGGAGGCAGATAGTTTTTGGAATTTTGGGAGATGGGGGTTGAGATGAGGTGGTTGTACTGAGAGGTTGTACTGACTCTAAGCAATCAAAAGTAGCGGAGGAGAGGGGCTCCAGCACATTTGTGTGTCAAGATGGAGGATGGAGTTCACCTGCTGGTGGCACTGTGGTTCTCTCGGCTGATATTGCAGTTCCAGTATCCACCAGCAGGTGTCACCCAGGCTCCAGCTGCCAGGTGGATATTTATGGCTGCTCCTCCCTTTCCCCAGCACGTGACTAGCCTCTTGATTGCCCCCCTGCTACCAGAGCATTGTGCCTCCTGTATCCCGGTCCATCTTGCACCCTGCTCTTGTACCCAGTCGTGATTCTCTTCCTTGCTCCTCTCCACCGCCACTTTTGATTCCTTAGGCCTCGTACACACGACCGAAAATCTCGTCAGGAAATACTCATCGTTTTCCCTGATGAGATTCTTGGCAAGAAACTCTTGCCGCCCGAGTGTACAGACTTTCGTTTCAAAAGAACCGCGGTTCTCTTGAAAGGAAAGAACACAGTGTCGTCATCGCGTACGACGAGCATGCGCTCGTCAAATTCAATGCCGTTGCCGCCATCTTGCTTCACCCTACCTATGCCTTGGAAGCTACCGCGCATGCGTCAAATTCATTTCGAGCATGCGCGGGTTTCCACGGCGAAAGGTAAGTATACACACTCTCGGGTTTCTCATCGGGAAACAGGCCGACAAGAATCTCGACGAGAAAAAAGAGAGCAGATTCTCTTTTTTTCTCGTCGAGATTCTGGCCAAATTTCCTGATGAGAAACCTGAATGCCTCGTACACACGAATGGTAATCTCGGCAAGAAGCAGTTTTCTTGCTGGTTTTTGCCGAGAAAACAGGTCATGTGTACAAGGCTTTAGAGTCAGTACAACCTCTCAGTACAAACACCTCACCTCAACCTCTATCTCCCAAAATTCCAAAAACTATCTGCCTCCTCCACTCCCAACACTTTCCTGTCATATACCAAAACACAGTACAACTTGCTTAACACCCAGTTTTTACATTATTTTTCAGACACCAAAAAACATCCTTTCTTGTAACCGCATCATGCCTCCCAAACCACTTATTTCACAATTGCAGACAAAATCCACCCCCTCCTCCTCACCTGTTAATTTTGTCCCTTATATTATAGATATTGTATATAGATAGTAGTTAGGTTCATTTGCTATTGTGGGGTTTGTTTATGTTCAGTGTTTGCTGATGTGTATTTGTGTGTTTCACTAATAATAAATATCACTTTAGGCTCTATGCACACTGAAGCTGATAAACTGTAGTTTATTGGCGTTTTGGCTTTTTTTTTTTAAAGCCCATAAACTGCACTCTATGTTAGCATATGTGTCTATGCACACATGGACGTTTTTTAGTGTTAATGAGCAGTGGCGTTTATGGGCTTTTTTCTGAATTTGCGTTCAAAGTGCCGGTTTTCCCACGGGAAAAAAAGATAAAAAACACTGATAAACGCTAATAAACGCTCAAAAACGCAGATCGACAGCTTTTTTTTGCGTTTTTTATCCATTGAAAAAAAAAATGAATAAGCGTTATACTGAAAAACGCTAATAAATGCTATTGCAAAAATGCTAAAAAACGTTGAAAGGCTCCCTGCAAAGCTACTGGTGTTTTTTATAGCTTTTTTTTTTGCTTCCAGTGTGCATGGAGCCTTAAGGATATATATGTTGTTTGTTTGGTCTAATTTTCTGGGTGTAGCTAAGTGTCTCATCTCCTTGACGCTAATTCCTGACACCGTGATTGACAGCCTCGGCTGTGCATGTTTTTCTAGGTGTAGATGGGGAGTGTGTCCATTCTCTCCACTCAGGTCTCGGATTACACTTGGCTCTCTTCTCTGAGATGTGCAGTGTGTGATGTCAGATTCCTGTCTCCTGACTCTGGAAGCTCAAAAACTTGTGTAAATTCTGAAATTTACATTGATGTAGAGGAGAGAGGGTTGCAAATAAACAGGTAGAAATTATGTAGGGCACGATTTCATTTAATCTCTGTGTATCACCTGATGCTAGTCAATTCAGTGGGTATATGTAAGGGCGTACAACATCTTTAAATTAAGGAATCACATATTTTGTTCCCACCTTAATGCAGAGAATGCATTAAGATAAAACCTTATGCCTTTACAACCACTGTAATCACCAATCTAGACAGTTATACTTTTGTACATTGTACATGGCCAGCACACTATATACTTCCCATGAAATACATGTATTATTTATTTTTTGATTAGCTGGTGCAGTGTGCAAAGTCAGCTTCAGTGAAAAACAATCCAAGCCTGATTTCCTTTAGTTTTATTATTATTTAGGTTGGTTGTTAGAATTTAATGATAGTAAGCAATATGT
Source organism: Rana temporaria (assembly GCF_905171775.1). Taxonomy (NCBI): domain Eukaryota; kingdom Metazoa; phylum Chordata; class Amphibia; order Anura; family Ranidae; genus Rana; species Rana temporaria. The sequence goes on along the minus strand of NC_053492.1, from coordinate 131,545,956 downwards.
TTTCAGCAGCTTTATTAGATGGTTAAGTTTTCTGTTCCCAGATTCAATCTATCTTTGAATTTACCACTGCTTGTTGCCAAGACTGTGGTGAGATGTCTAAAACAAGCAGAGATCAAACACATTTACCTACTGCTGAATTTGACGATTTTAGAACATTATGCACACCACTTAATTTCATGTTTTACTCTGTTGCAAGAAGACTAACATATCATAATTTAAAAAATCTATTTGTATACATTTCTGCAGGCAGGTTGTTTGTGAAAATGTAACCACTTGACATGCCAAACCTTTATAATGCAGAACCTATTGGTTCCCCACACAACCTAGTGCTCCAAGCTACATTTGCTAAGCTTTCCATGAGACAAAATATATATTTTTGCTAAACACCTTGGGCCAAATTCTCAAAAGAGATACGCAGGCGGAACTGCTGTTCAGCCTGCTTATCTCTGTGCCTAACTTTGGAAACGATCCTCAAAAGGCTTTTTCCAAAGTTAGGCAGAAGATCTGACATGTGTAAGACACTTACACGGTCAGATCTTAGGATGCAGTACCGCATCCGCCGCTGGGGGCATTTCTCATTGAAATGCCGCTTTGAGTATGCAAATGAGGACTTAAGCAGATCCACAACGCTTTTCAGCATTGTGATTTCTGCGTAAGTTCCGATTTGCTTGCGCAAAACTAGGGCTGGTTTTACAATGTGGAAAGTTAGTCACACCATGTAAAAGCCCATTCAAGCGACGGCATTTGGTATGCATTCCCGAGGGAGAACTCCACGGCAATTTGTAAAATCAAAACCGGCATGGGTTCCCCCCCCAGGAGCATACCAGGCCCTTAGGTCTGGTATGGGTTGTAAGGAGACCCCCCCTATGCCGAAAATTCGACGCAGGGGGTCCCCCTACAATCAATACCAGACCCGTATCCAAAGCACGCTACCCGGCCGGTCAGGAAAGGGAGTGGGGACGAGCGAGCGCCCCCCCCTCCTGAGCCGTGCCAGGCCGCATGCCCTAAACATGGGGGGGTTGGGTGCTCTGGGGCAGGGGGGCGCACTGCGGGCCCCCCCCCACCCCAGAGCACCCTGTCCCCATGTTGATGAGGACAGGACCTCTTCCCGACAACCCTTGCCGTTGGTTGTCGGGGTCTGCGGGCGGGGGCTTATTGGAATCTGGGAGTCCCCTCAAATAAGGGGGCCCCCAGATACCGGCCCCCCACCCTAAGTGAATGGATATGGGGTACATCGTACCCCTACCCATTCACCTGGAGGCAAAAAGTAAAAGTTATTAAACACACAACACAAGGGTTTTTAAAATAATTTATTATTCTGCTCCGGAGGCCCCCCCTGTCTTCTTTATTAGCTCTAATACCAGGGGGGCTTCTTCTTCCACTCTCCGGGGGTCTTCTCCGCTCTCCAGGGGGGGTTTCTTCTTCCGCTCTCTGGGGGGGGGTCTTCTCCGCTCTCCGGGGTCTTCTCCACTCTCCGGGGGTCTTCTTCTATCATCGCCGCTCTCCACTGTTGACTCGGCGCACCCCGGCGGTACCCACGTGGTGGGTGCCTAGGTGCCTACCCAATTGCACCCACCATGTGGGTACCTGCCGGAGCATGATGGGACGGTGATGCCTATATAAATGGGATGCAAGGCGCGCTTCCATCATTGCAGTGACAAGAGGCGACGTGTCAACATCGGAAGAGGGGAGAAGAACAGAAGAGAAGAACATGACGTCACAGAAGACCGCGTTGGCTGCCTGTTAGTAATTGAGCTAACACACGAAGATAGCAGGCAGCCAGCGCTGAAGAAGGATTGGATGGGGGGATCGGGTAACAAACCCAGGGACTTTAAACGGTGTCAATTAAAGAATATATCAGAGAATAATGATGTAGATAAAAATATAATTTATTCGATGATACAAAATTTCATAGAATTAAGACATGACATTGTTGATCCTTGTGATCATGTGGCGGCTCGAATGAACCAAGCAACGCCCAGACCTGTTACAGATTGCCCGACATGTTTCGCTACAAGCTTCATCAGGAGCATATATACAGGGAAGGCTACAAGGGATAAGCAGAGAACAACATCATCAAAATTTGTATAGATAATTGGCATGTCGATAGTATTGTACTAGCAGACAATAAGCAAATTTAAACAATAAATAATCATTAACAATAGAAAAGGAACAAAATTAATTGAATGATGTCAAGTATTCATGAATATTACAGAGATCACAGAAACCATAATAAAGCAGGGTGATCATGAGCAGACTTACCACGCAGAGATCAAAGATCATCAAAGGTCATGTAATGAAAACTAAGCATAAACAGCCATAGTTTGAAAACCAAATTAAACCTGTAGGTACAGAGCCCCACTGGAACCATTCCATACACAAGCCGTCACAGAGATGCTGCAGTATAAAAAAGAGGGAATAGATGAAATTAAATATATATAGGGTAAATTGTATAGATCCCTAAAATTCCAGACAGATACATGCCTGCACAGATTAAATAAAAATCAATGCAAAGAACACTAAACTTGCCAGATGTGGCAAGAAGTAGAAAGAAAAAATATATCCTAAAAAATATATATATATATATACCTAATGAGGTTGGTAGGGTCCAGTGAATAAAGCTGGCATCAGCGTATGGATAAATCCAGCACCTAAATGGTTAAGCAACCATTGGTCAAAGGGTGGGACAAAATCCCCAATGTTGAAGACTGGTGAAAAACAAAAAAATATGGGTATAATGATAGGTAATATGTATTAAAATAAAAGGGAACAGCTGAAAAAATTGTTAATTGTTGGTGTGGTGAACAGTTCAAGATAGTAGCACACCACTTACCTCTTCACTGCTGACAGGTTAGCTAAAAAGCACGGATAGATCTGAAGACCAAGCAGTCTAGTGACCCTGACAAGGCAGAGCCATTGAATGGATCATGAGTGTGAATCTCTTTATATACCTCCCACAGAGGCGTTTGATGACGCCGCTGGGGGTGGGCTGAAGTGATGGGCAGTGATAGGTGCTGGACTTCAAGGGGGGAGGACAGGGGGGAAGACAGTTGAAATCCCCTGTCATGGATCGCCAGCAACGGCGAAGCATATCACACGCGCGCACGTCAGTGACGGGTGGATGACGTCACAGGGCGGCGCTGAGAGTGAGCGCCATCTTAGATCAGGGATGGAGACCTGGCAAAGCGGATGACGAGCTAGAGTGGGTCACTGGCAGTCAGTCCGTCGTCACCAAACGGTGAACGGCGGCGAAAAGAAGTGAACACACTAGTGAGTGAGCGCGGCATGGTGAGGGAGGGCCAGAATGGAAGTGGCCGGGCCACACCAAGGATGTCCCCATCGGAGGCAGATGGGTGGAGCCAAACGATAGTGAGCAGCACCGACAAGCGATGCCCATATGGGATCACATAAATAGCAGGGACCGGACCTATATCCCCACATTATAACGTGCGCCCCTATTGCCCATACAGCACAGAGACAGCAGCATAATGAAACAAGGAGACCAGTGGAGGCAAATACAAATACAGGCATGGCAAAAGCATATATAGATATATAGAAGGAAATCTAAAACAAGATTAGAGAATAAATAACAAGCCAATACAATGATTGTAGTTAATGGGAGAGCTACGGAGAAAATGTCAATAAAGATTAAGAAATGTATAAATGTATTACTCCATAACACAAAAAGGGGGGGAGGGGTTTGATCTTGATCAAAGAGTGCTGGTAAATCTGCTCTGTAGATACATGTAGACATTAAATGATACATTGGATATGAAAATGACTGATTTAACAATAGACAACTTTCAATATAGGGGAAAAGACAGAGAAATAAAAAAATAAGAAAATATAGCAAAACCAAGATTAAACAATAAATGGAATATCTGTTTTTAGAGGAAGGGTTTGAAACTGAACCCCTCATTCAAGCCGGGTGGCTTGAGAGCCGCTAATTGGTGGATCCATTTAGCTTCTTTTTGCAGAAGTATCTTATCATAATCCCCTCCTCGATCTCCTGGGGGGACATACTCGAGTGCAAAAAAATGCATGCACGTACTATCGAAGTTATGGAACAATCCCATATGTCTGCTGATGGGAGTTTCCATCTTTTTCTTTCGCACCAGGGCAACATGATCCCTGATGCGGTGGAAAAAGGGCCTCTTCGTCTTGCCGACATAAAATGCACGACAAGAACATTGCATGATATAAACAACACCTATTGATTGGCAGTTGGCCGCAAAATAGGGTTTGTATTTATGTCCATTCGGAAGTACACATGTAGCCGATGCAAATATATATCTGCAAAATGCACACTTGTGGCATGGGCGTGTACCTAGCAGACTTGCAGGGATGGATGTACGACTGGAGTGATGACTCCTGACCAGCTTATCACGGAGCGAACTGGACCTGCGAAAGGTAATTTGAGGGTGAGAATCTAGATGTTTGGACACTAATTCATCACCCATGAGCAGGTACCAGTGTCTTTGAAGGATGGTCCTTATTTGTTGGTGATGTCCAGAGAAGCGGGTAATTATTCTGGTACCCGGATTTGGTTTGGCTACTTTCGGGTCATGAAGTAAAGAACCTCTGGTTTTGGTCTTTACTCTGGCAAATGCCCTTTTTAGACACTTGTTACTATAGCCTCTATCGCGGAAACGTTTTTGTAGTGAATTAGCCTCTTGGATAAAGTCCTCATCAGAGCTACAATTCCTCCTAAGTCTGAGGTATTGTCCATAGGGGATGCTGGATTTGAGAGGTTCAGGATGGGAGCTGGATGCATGAAGCAAAGCATTCCCTGCCGTGGGTTTCCTAAATAAAGAAGTACCTATAGTACCGTCTGGTTGAATGAAAATATGGACATCAAGAAAGGAAATTCTTGTCTGACTGGTTTCAAAAGTAAATTTAAGGTTGAAATCATTGGTCTTGAGGCTATCGAGGAAGGTGATAAGATCAAGATGGGGTCCAGTCCAGATGAACATAATGTCGTCGATGAAACGACGCCAAAATGGGATATGTTCCAAATGGTGCTGGATCCCATCTTGATGAAAGAGGTTGCGCTCCCACCCCCCCAGGTACAGGTTTGCATAAGAGGGGGCACACTTAGTCCCCATAGCAACCCCCTGCACCTGGAGGTAGTGGGAGCAACCAAAGAGAAAGATGTTGTTGGTGAGGATGAACCTCAAAAGATCCAAAATAAATTGATTGTAGTGAGGCCTAGACTCACTGCAATCAGATAGGAAGCCCTCGACAACTCCCACCCCATAAGTATGGGGGATAGAGTTGTATAGGGCTTCAACGTCCAACGATATCAGCCAAGACCCCTCGGGCACGGCAATGCCATCGAGGGATCTGAGCAAGTCGCTGGTGTCTTGTAGGTATGAAGATAAACCTTCAACGTGTGGTCTGAGGTAGTCATCGACCATCTCGCTGGCTTTTTCAGTGAGAGACCCATTACCGGACACAATGGGGCGTCCAGGGGGTGGGGATACATTTTTGTGGATCTTGGGCAAGGCATACATGGTTGGAGTGCGTGGGCAAGTGACGTTGAGGAATTCCCAGGTTTTTTTTGTAATAAGTCCAGTGTGATAGGCAGAACCTATTAATCTTTGATATAGAGAGGTAGTGAGGTTCAGATGGTCTAATGAGACCTTTCTGTACCATTGTTTGTTGTTAAGTATGTTAAATACCATGCATTCATATTGGGTGACATCCATTACTACAAGGTTTCCGCCCTTGTCGGAGGGCTTGATTATAATTTCCGAACATTGCTGTAGAGAGGCAAGAGCCGCTTTCTGGGTAGATGTCAAATTGGTTTGGGATGGGTTAACCCATTTAGTTTCTGTTATTTCCTTAGTCACTTGACTGGTGAAGGCCCATACATTGGGGTTCCCCTGAAGGGTGGGGAACATTCGTGATCTCGGTTTGTACTCCCTTTGAGCCGATGTAGTGGGAATGATATTAGGTCTAAGGCCAGTAGATGGTGATACAGATGGATCAGAGTTAGACTCCAAGAGTTCAGCTGCGGATAGATCATCGTCATTGATATGGCCTTCTTCCCAGAGTTCCATTAACTCCTCAACTGCCTTAATGTCAGCAATAGACATGTTTTGCCATAGAGGGTTGTCAAAGTTGGTAGTGTGAATGGCAGGTTTAGGTTTGTCGAATAAAATTTTTAACATCAACTTTCTGGAGAAGAGGTTGATGTCTTTAATAAGTTCGAATGCGTCAATGTTTTGAGTTGGACAAAAAGATAGGCCAAGTTCAAGAACTGAAATTTGGTCCTTAGACAGTTGAACAGACGAAAGATTGATTATTTGGAAACCGTCCTGGGTGTTGGTGGAATTGTTGGATTTTTGTTGGTCCACCTTCTGGAATCTGGAACTGGCTGGCTGAAAGTTTGTGTCGGACAAAAATCCCCCTGTAAAGTATCAGAGCCTATATCATTCATCAGTGATGTAGGTACTCCCAATGGGGCAACAAAGTCAATGGTATTCGAAGTGGCTACGGTATGATTATCCACAAGTGCATTTTTAGCTAGTGTAGCACGTGTATTCATCTGACTTTTGGGAAACGCCCCCCGTTTGGAGGTATTGGTGGAGGCTGAACCCCTACCAGCTTTAGATTGGAACATCCCATGAATCTTAGGGCCTGTAGTTACACCTGCCATCTGGATGGCCGGAGTGGAAGGCATAGATGAATCAGAATCCGTACAATCGGTGGTAGAGTCACGTGGATTGGACTGATTAGAGTTGGTATTTCTGTTTTTATTTTTATTGGCCATGCTTGGTCGTTTGCGGCCTTTGTTGGTCGCTGCCCAATTGTAGGCTTGGCCATTATCAAAGGCCAACTTATCACGGATGAATTTTTTGTCTTTGTTTTTTAATAAGGTGGATACATAGGCCTCCAAATCCTTATTCAAAGCAAGTTCTTTGGTAGGGAAAATTTCATCAGCAATGACGAGGCTATTGTCTTTGTATAGATCCTCAATTTCTAGATCTAGGGTGGCCAAATCGGATGAATACTGATCACATAGGAGAGTCATCATTTTGGCCGAACATTTCTGAAGATTTAATTCCCATTCAAGCTTGAATTCTGAGCTGACATTAAAAATAGTGGGAAAGATCTGGATCCTAAGACCCCACGGGGTGATCTTATCCTCAATGTATTTCATAAAATACCATCTATTCCAGAATAGACGTGTTTTACGTTCTAGCATTCGTTGGAGTCTAGCAAAGAATCCTTCAGTGGATAGACCCCCACTTGCTTGACTTTGAATTTTTTGGAATTTGTTCATTAACCCTTCGAAAGCATTACCACAATAATCGGCCATGGGTACAAGGGATGTAGGCCCTCAAAGCCCAAAAATATAAAACTTGATCAAAAACCACTGGATGAAACAAGAGAAAAAGGAGAGAAGGAAGGGGAGAGAGAGACAAAATAGAAATAAGCCTAAAATATGTAAATTACAGTCATCATATATATACGTATGATAGGATTTGATAATTCACTATGCCTACTAAGAGTGATGGGTGGATACCACCCTAAGAGAAACAATTAAATTAATGAGGCATAGGGAAACAAATCAGAGGACACCACATCCCATAGAAAATGAAAAAGGATTGGATGGGGGGATCGGGTAACAAACCCAGGGACTTTAAACGGTGTCAATTAAAGAATATATCAGAGAATAATGATGTAGATAAAAATATAATTTATTCGATGATACAAAATTTCATAGAATTAAGACATGACATTGTTGATCCTTGTGATCATGTGGCGGCTCGAATGAACCAAGCAACGCCCAGACCTGTTACAGATTGCCCGACATGTTTCGCTACAAGCTTCATCAGGAGCATATATACAGGGAAGGCTACAAGGGATAAGCAGAGAACAACATCATCAAAATTTGTATAGATAATTGGCATGTCGATAGTATTGTACTAGCAGACAATAAGCAAATTTAAACAATAAATAATCATTAACAATAGAAAAGGAACAAAATTATTGCTGACATTAAGGCAGTTGAGGAGTTAATGGAACTCTGGGAAGAAGGCCATATCAATGACGATGATCTATCCGCAGCTGAACTCTTGGAGTCTAACTCTGATCCATCTGTATCACCATCTACTGGCCTTAGACCTAATATCATTCCCACTACATCGGCTCAAAGGGAGTACAAACCGAGATCACGAATGTTCCCCACCCTTCAGGGGAACCCCAATGTATGGGCCTTCACCAGTCAAGTGACTAAGGAAATAACAGAAACTAAATGGGTTAACCCATCCCAAACCAATTTGACATCTACCCAGAAAGCGGCTCTTGCCTCTCTACAGCAATGTTCGGAAATTATAATCAAGCCCTCCGACAAGGGCGGAAACCTTGTAGTAATGGATGTCACCCAATATGAATGCATGGTATTTAACATACTTAACAACAAACAATGGTACAGAAAGGTCTCATTAGACCATCTGAACCTCACTACCTCTCTATATCAAAGATTAATAGGTTCTGCCTATCACACTGGACTTATTACAAAAAAAACCTGGGAATTCCTCAACGTCACTTGCCCACGCACTCCAACCATGTATGCCTTGCCCAAGATCCACAAAAATGTATCCCCACCCCCTGGACGCCCCATTGTGTCCGGTAATGGGTCTCTCACTGAAAAAGCCAGCGAGATGGTCGATGACTACCTCAGACCACACGTTGAAGGTTTATCTTCATACCTACAAGACACCAGCGACTTGCTCAGATCCCTCGATGGCATTGCCGTGCCCGAGGGGTCTTGGCTGATATCGTTGGACGTTGAAGCCCTATACAACTCTATCCCCCATACTTATGGGGTGGGAGTTGTCGAGGGCTTCCTATCTGATTGCAGTGAGTCTAGGCCTCACTACAATCAATTTATTTTGGATCTTTTGAGGTTCATCCTCACCAACAACATCTTTCTCTTTGGTTGCTCCCACTACCTCCAGGTGCAGGGGGTTGCTATGGGGACTAAGTGTGCCCCCTCTTATGCAAACCTGTACCTGGGGGGGTGGGAGCGCAACCTCTTTCATCAAGATGGGATCCAGCACCATTTGGAACATATCCCATTTTGGCGTCGTTTCATCGACGACATTATGTTCATCTGGACTGGACCCCATCTTGATCTTATCACCTTCCTCGATAGCCTCAAGACCAATGATTTCAACCTTAAATTTACTTTTGAAACCAGTCAGACAAGAATTTCCTTTCTTGATGTCCATATTTTCATTCAACCAGACGGTACTATAGGTACTTCTTTATTTAGGAAACCCACGGCAGGGAATGCTTTGCTTCATGCATCCAGCTCCCATCCTGAACCTCTCAAATCCAGCATCCCCTATGGACAATACCTCAGACTTAGGAGGAATTGTAGCTCTGATGAGGACTTTATCCAAGAGGCTAATTCACTACAAAAACGTTTCCGCGATAGAGGCTATAGTAACAAGTGTCTAAAAAGGGCATTTGCCAGAGTAAAGACCAAAACCAGAGGTTCTTTACTTCATGACCCGAAAGTAGCCAAACCAAATCCGGGTACCAGAATAATTACCCGCTTCTCTGGACATCACCAACAAATAAGGACCATCCTTCAAAGACACTGGTACCTGCTCATGGGTGATGAATTAGTGTCCAAACATCTAGATTCTCACCCTCAAATTACCTTTCGCAGGTCCAGTTCGCTCCGTGATAAGCTGGTCAGGAGTCATCACTCCAGTCGTACATCCATCCCTGCAAGTCTGCTAGGTACACGCCCATGCCACAAGTGTGCATTTTGCAGATATATATTTGCATCGGCTACATGTGTACTTCCGAATGGACATAAATACAAACCCTATTTTGCGGCCAACTGCCAATCAATAGGTGTTGTTTATATCATGCAATGTTCTTGTCGTGCATTTTATGTCGGCAAGACGAAGAGGCCCTTTTTCCACCGCATCAGGGATCATGTTGCCCTGGTGCGAAAGAAAAAGATGGAAACTCCCATCAGCAGACATATGGGATTGTTCCATAACTTCGATAGTACGTGCATGCATTTTTTTGCACTCGAGTATGTCCCCCCAGGAGATCGAGGAGGGGATTATGATAAGATACTTCTGCAAAAAGAAGCTAAATGGATCCACCAATTAGCGGCTCTCAAGCCACCCGGCTTGAATGAGGGGTTCAGTTTCAAACCCTTCCTCTAAAAACAGATATTCCATTTATTGTTTAATCTTGGTTTTGCTATATTTTCTTATTTTTTTATTTCTCTGTCTTTTCCCCTATATTGAAAGTTGTCTATTGTTAAATCAGTCATTTTCATATCCAATGTATCATTTAATGTCTACATGTATCTACAGAGCAGATTTACCAGCACTCTTTGATCAAGATCAAACCCCTCCCCCCCTTTTTGTGTTATGGAGTAATACATTTATACATTTCTTAATCTTTATTGACATTTTCTCCGTAGCTCTCCCATTAACTACAATCATTGTATTGGCTTGTTATTTATTCTCTAATCTTGTTTTAGATTTCCTTCTATATATCTATATATGCTTTTGCCATGCCTGTATTTGTATTTGCCTCCACTGGTCTCCTTGTTTCATTATGCTGCTGTCTCTGTGCTGTATGGGCAATAGGGGCGCATGTTATAATGTGGGGATATAGGTCCGGTCCCTGCTATTTATGTGATCCCATATGGGCATCGCTTGTCGGTGCTGCTCACTATCGTTTGGCTCCACCCATCTGCCTCCGATGGGGACATCCTTGGTGTGGCCCGGCCACTTCCATTCTGGCCCTCCCTCACCATGCCGCGCTCACTCACTAGTGTGTTCACTTCTTTTCGCCGCCGTTCACCGTTTGGTGACGACGGACTGACTGCCAGTGACCCACTCTAGCTCGTCATCCGCTTTGCCAGGTCTCCATCCCTGATCTAAGATGGCGCTCACTCTCAGCGCCGCCCTGTGACGTCATCCACCCGTCACTGACGTGCGCGCGTGTGATATGCTTCGCCGTTGCTGGCGATCCATGACAGGGGATTTCAACTGTCTTCCCCCCTGTCCTCCCCCCTTGAAGTCCAGCACCTATCACTGCCCATCACTTCAGCCCACCCCCAGCGGCGTCATCAAACGCCTCTGTGGGAGGTATATAAAGAGATTCACACTCATGATCCATTCAATGGCTCTGCCTTGTCAGGGTCACTAGACTGCTTGGTCTTCAGATCTATCCGTGCTTTTTAGCTAACCTGTCAGCAGTGAAGAGGTAAGTGGTGTGCTACTATCTTGAACTGTTCACCACACCAACAATTAACAATTTTTTCAGCTGTTCCCTTTTATTTTAATACATATTACCTATCATTATACCCATATTTTTTTGTTTTTCACCAGTCTTCAACATTGGGGATTTTGTCCCACCCTTTGACCAATGGTTGCTTAACCATTTAGGTGCTGGATTTATCCATACGCTGATGCCAGCTTTATTCACTGGACCCTACCAACCTCATTAGGTATATATATATATATATTTTTTAGGATATATTTTTTCTTTCTACTTCTTGCCACATCTGGCAAGTTTAGTGTTCTTTGCATTGATTTTTATTTAATCTGTGCAGGCATGTATCTGTCTGGAATTTTAGGGATCTATACAATTTACCCTATATATATTTAATTTCATCTATTCCCTCTTTTTTATACTGCAGCATCTCTGTGACGGCTTGTGTATGGAATGGTTCCAGTGGGGCTCTGTACCTACAGGTTTAATTTGGTTTTCAAACTATGGCTGTTTATGCTTAGTTTTCATTACATGACCTTTGATGATCTTTGATCTCTGCGTGGTAAGTCTGCTCATGATCACCCTGCTTTATTATGGTTTCTGTGATCTCTGTAATATTCATGAATACTTGACATCATTCAATTAATTTTGTTCCTTTTCTATTGTTAATGATTATTTATTGTTTAAATTTGCTTATTGTCTGCTAGTACAATACTATCGACATGCCAATTATCTATACAAATTTTGATGATGTTGTTCTCTGCTTATCCCTTGTAGCCTTCCCTGTATATATGCTCCTGATGAAGCTTGTAGCGAAACATGTCGGGCAATCTGTAACAGGTCTGGGCGTTGCTTGGTTCATTCGAGCCGCCACATGATCACAAGGATCAACAATGTCATGTCTTAATTCTATGAAATTTTGTATCATCGAATAAATTATATTTTTATCTACATCATTATTCTCTGATATATTCTTTAATTGACACCGTTTAAAGTCCCTGGGTTTGTTACCCGATCCCCCCATCCAATCCTTTTTCATTTTCTATGGGATGTGGTGTCCTCTGATTTGTTTCCCTATGCCTCATTAATTTAATTGTTTCTCTTAGGGTGGTATCCACCCATCACTCTTAGTAGGCATAGTGAATTATCAAATCCTATCATACGTATATATATGATGACTGTAATTTACATATTTTAAGCTTATTTCTATTTTGTCTCTCTCTCCCCTTCCTTCTCTCCTTTTTCTCTTGTTTCATCCAGTGGTTTTTGATCAAGTTTTATATTTTTGGGCTTTGAGGGCCTACATCCCTTGTACCCATGGCCGATTATTGTGGTAATGCTTTCGAAGGGTTAATGAACAAATTCCAAAAAATTCAAAGTCAAGCAAGTGGGGGTCTATCCACTGAAGGATTCTTTGCTAGACTCCAACGAATGCTAGAACGTAAAACACGTCTATTCTGGAATAGATGGTATTTTATGAAATACATTGAGGATAAGATCACCCCGTGGGGTCTTAGGATCCAGATCTTTCCCACTATTTTTAATGTCAGCTCAGAATTCAAGCTTGAATGGGAATTAAATCTTCAGAAATGTTCGGCCAAAATGATGACTCTCCTATGTGATCAGTATTCATCCGATTTGGCCACCCTAGATCTAGAAATTGAGGATCTATACAAAGACAATAGCCTCGTCATTGCTGATGAAATTTTCCCTACCAAAGAACTTGCTTTGAATAAGGATTTGGAGGCCTATGTATCCACCTTATTAAAAAACAAAGACAAAAAATTCATCCGTGATAAGTTGGCCTTTGATAATGGCCAAGCCTACAATTGGGCAGCGACCAACAAAGGCCGCAAACGACCAAGCATGGCCAATAAAAATAAAAACAGAAATACCAACTCTAATCAGTCCAATCCACGTGACTCTACCACCGATTGTACGGATTCTGATTCATCTATGCCTTCCACTCCGGCCATCCAGATGGCAGGTGTAACTACAGGCCCTAAGATTCATGGGATGTTCCAATCTAAAGCTGGTAGGGGTTCAGCCTCCACCAATACCTCCAAACGGGGGGCGTTTCCCAAAAGTCAGATGAATACACGTGCTACACTAGCTAAAAATGCACTTGTGGATAATCATACCGTAGCCACTTCGAATACCATTGACTTTGTTGCCCCATTGGGAGTACCTACATCACTGATGAATGATATAGGCTCTGATACTTTACAGGGGGATTTTTGTCCGACACAAACTTTCAGCCAGCCAGTTCCAGATTCCAGAAGGTGGACCAACAAAAATCCAACAATTCCACCAACACCCAGGACGGTTTCCAAATAATCAATCTTTCGTCTGTTCAACTGTCTAAGGACCAAATTTCAGTTCTTGAACTTGGCCTATCTTTTTGTCCAACTCAAAACATTGACGCATTCGAACTTATTAAAGACATCAACCTCTTCTCCAGAAAGTTGATGTTAAAAATTTTATTCGACAAACCTAAACCTGCCATTCACACTACCAACTTTGACAACCCTCTATGGCAAAACATGTCTATTGCTGACATTAAGGCAGTTGAGGAGTTAATGGAACTCTGGGAAGAAGGCCATATCAATGACGATGATCTATCCGCAGCTGAACTCTTGGAGTCTAACTCTGATCCATCTGTATCACCATCTACTGGCCTTAGACCTAATATCATTCCCACTACATCGGCTCAAAGGGAGTACAAACCGAGATCACGAATGTTCCCCACCCTTCAGGGGAACCCCAATGTATGGGCCTTCACCAGTCAAGTGACTAAGGAAATAACAGAAACTAAATGGGTTAACCCATCCCAAACCAATTTGACATCTACCCAGAAAGCGGCTCTTGCCTCTCTACAGCAATGTTCGGAAATTATAATCAAGCCCTCCGACAAGGGCGGAAACCTTGTAGTAATGGATGTCACCCAATATGAATGCATGGTATTTAACATACTTAACAACAAACAATGGTACAGAAAGGTCTCATTAGACCATCTGAACCTCACTACCTCTCTATATCAAAGATTAATAGGTTCTGCCTATCACACTGGACTTATTACAAAAAAAACCTGGGAATTCCTCAACGTCACTTGCCCACGCACTCCAACCATGTATGCCTTGCCCAAGATCCACAAAAATGTATCCCCACCCCCTGGACGCCCCATTGTGTCCGGTAATGGGTCTCTCACTGAAAAAGCCAGCGAGATGGTCGATGACTACCTCAGACCACACGTTGAAGGTTTATCTTCATACCTACAAGACACCAGCGACTTGCTCAGATCCCTCGATGGCATTGCCGTGCCCGAGGGGTCTTGGCTGATATCGTTGGACGTTGAAGCCCTATACAACTCTATCCCCCATACTTATGGGGTGGGAGTTGTCGAGGGCTTCCTATCTGATTGCAGTGAGTCTAGGCCTCACTACAATCAATTTATTTTGGATCTTTTGAGGTTCATCCTCACCAACAACATCTTTCTCTTTGGTTGCTCCCACTACCTCCAGGTGCAGGGGGTTGCTATGGGGACTAAGTGTGCCCCCTCTTATGCAAACCTGTACCTGGGGGGGTGGGAGCGCAACCTCTTTCATCAAGATGGGATCCAGCACCATTTGGAACATATCCCATTTTGGCGTCGTTTCATCGACGACATTATGTTCATCTGGACTGGACCCCATCTTGATCTTATCACCTTCCTCGATAGCCTCAAGACCAATGATTTCAACCTTAAATTTACTTTTGAAACCAGTCAGACAAGAATTTCCTTTCTTGATGTCCATATTTTCATTCAACCAGACGGTACTATAGGTACTTCTTTATTTAGGAAACCCACGGCAGGGAATGCTTTGCTTCATGCATCCAGCTCCCATCCTGAACCTCTCAAATCCAGCATCCCCTATGGACAATACCTCAGACTTAGGAGGAATTGTAGCTCTGATGAGGACTTTATCCAAGAGGCTAATTCACTACAAAAACGTTTCCGCGATAGAGGCTATAGTAACAAGTGTCTAAAAAGGGCATTTGCCAGAGTAAAGACCAAAACCAGAGGTTCTTTACTTCATGACCCGAAAGTAGCCAAACCAAATCCGGGTACCAGAATAATTACCCGCTTCTCTGGACATCACCAACAAATAAGGACCATCCTTCAAAGACACTGGTACCTGCTCATGGGTGATGAATTAGTGTCCAAACATCTAGATTCTCACCCTCAAATTACCTTTCGCAGGTCCAGTTCGCTCCGTGATAAGCTGGTCAGGAGTCATCACTCCAGTCGTACATCCATCCCTGCAAGTCTGCTAGGTACACGCCCATGCCACAAGTGTGCATTTTGCAGATATATATTTGCATCGGCTACATGTGTACTTCCGAATGGACATAAATACAAACCCTATTTTGCGGCCAACTGCCAATCAATAGGTGTTGTTTATATCATGCAATGTTCTTGTCGTGCATTTTATGTCGGCAAGACGAAGAGGCCCTTTTTCCACCGCATCAGGGATCATGTTGCCCTGGTGCGAAAGAAAAAGATGGAAACTCCCATCAGCAGACATATGGGATTGTTCCATAACTTCGATAGTACGTGCATGCATTTTTTTGCACTCGAGTATGTCCCCCCAGGAGATCGAGGAGGGGATTATGATAAGATACTTCTGCAAAAAGAAGCTAAATGGATCCACCAATTAGCGGCTCTCAAGCCACCCGGCTTGAATGAGGGGTTCAGTTTCAAACCCTTCCTCTAAAAACAGATATTCCATTTATTGTTTAATCTTGGTTTTGCTATATTTTCTTATTTTTTTATTTCTCTGTCTTTTCCCCTATATTGAAAGTTGTCTATTGTTAAATCAGTCATTTTCATATCCAATGTATCATTTAATGTCTACATGTATCTACAGAGCAGATTTACCAGCACTCTTTGATCAAGATCAAACCCCTCCCCCCCTTTTTGTGTTATGGAGTAATACATTTATACATTTCTTAATCTTTATTGACATTTTCTCCGTAGCTCTCCCATTAACTACAATCATTGTATTGGCTTGTTATTTATTCTCTAATCTTGTTTTAGATTTCCTTCTATATATCTATATATGCTTTTGCCATGCCTGTATTTGTATTTGCCTCCACTGGTCTCCTTGTTTCATTATGCTGCTGTCTCTGTGCTGTATTGGCAATAGGGGCGCACGTTATAATGTGGGGATATAGGTCCGGTCCCTGCTATTTATGTGATCCCATATGGGCATCGCTTGTCGGTGCTGCTCACTATCGTTTGGCTCCACCCATCTGCCTCCGATGGGGACATCCTTGGTGTGGCCCGGCCACTTCCATTCTGGCCCTCCCTCACCATGCCGCGCTCACTCACTAGTGTGTTCACTTCTTTTCACCGCCGTTCACCGTTTGGTGACGACGGACTGACTGCCAGTGACCCACTCTAGCTCGTCATCCGCTTTGCCAGGTCTCCATCCCTGATCTAAGATGGCGCTCACTCTCAGCGCCGCCCTGTGACGTCATCCACCCGTCACTGACGTGCGCGCGTGTGATATGCTTCGCCGTTGCTGGCGATCCATGACAGGGGATTTCAACTGTCTTCCCCCCTGTCCTCCCCCCTTGAAGTCCAGCACCTATCACTGCCCATCACTTCAGCCCACCCCCAGCGGCGTCATCAAACGCCTCTGTGGGAGGTATATAAAGAGATTCACACTCATGATCCATTCAATGGCTCTGCCTTGTCAGGGTCACTAGACTGCTTGGTCTTCAGATCTATCCGTGCCTTTTAGCTAACCTGTCAGCAGTGAAGAGGTAAGTGGTGTGCTACTATCTTGAACTGTTCACCACACCAACAATTAACAATTTTTTCAGCTGTTCCCTTTTATTTTAATACATATTACCTATCATTATACCCATATTTTTTTGTTTTTCACCAGTCTTCAACATTGGGGATTTTGTCCCACCCTTTGACCAATGGTTGCTTAACCATTTAGGTGCTGGATTTATCCATACGCTGATGCCAGCTTTATTCACTGGACCCTACCAACCTCATTAGGTATATATATATATATATTTTTTAGGATATATTTTTTCTTTCTACTTCTTGCCACATCTGGCAAGTTTAGTGTTCTTTGCATTGATTTTTATTTAATCTGTGCAGGCATGTATCTGTCTGGAATTTTAGGGATCTATACAATTTACCCTATATATATTTAATTTCATCTATTCCCTCTTTTTTATACTGCAGCATCTCTGTGACGGCTTGTGTATGGAATGGTTCCAGTGGGGCTCTGTACCTACAGGTTTAATTTGGTTTTCAAACTATGGCTGTTTATGCTTAGTTTTCATTACATGACCTTTGATGATCTTTGATCTCTGCGTGGTAAGTCTGCTCATGATCACCCTGCTTTATTATGGTTTCTGTGATCTCTGTAATATTCATGAATACTTGACATCATTCAATTAATTTTGTTCCTTTTCTATTGTTAATGATTATTTATTGTTTAAATTTGCTTATTGTCTGCTAGTACAATACTATCGACATGCCAATTATCTATACAAATTTTGATGATGTTGTTCTCTGCTTATCCCTTGTAGCCTTCCCTGTATATATGCTCCTGATGAAGCTTGTAGCGAAACATGTCGGGCAATCTGTAACAGGTCTGGGCGTTGCTTGGTTCATTCGAGCCGCCACATGATCACAAGGATCAACAATGTCATGTCTTAATTCTATGAAATTTTGTATCATCGAATAAATTATATTTTTATCTACATCATTATTCTCTGATATATTCTTTAATTGACACCGTTTAAAGTCCCTGGGTTTGTTACCCGATCCCCCCATCCAATCCTTTTTCATTTTCTATGGGATGTGGTGTCCTCTGATTTGTTTCCCTATGCCTCATTAATTTAATTGCAGCGCTGAAGAAGAATTACTGAAGTATCACATTAGGTGTATCAGACTATTTGCCAGGTTGGCACCGTTCTCTCCACCTAAAGGGACTTACACATGTTTATGATTTGTGTTTAACATTTATTAATGTTTTATGTGTTTTATTTTATTACACACAATATGGTATTTTGATATTCACTATATCATTTAAGCGCTACACTTATGTACCCTTTTAATATGGAAAGGTGGACAAGCTAGAATAGGGTTGCAAACTTTGCAGCTGCCAATAAGGGAGGGGGGAATGGCAGTACCACATCCACGTTGCTATTTTCTGGCAGCCCAACTGCAGCATCTTGGAGTAAAAACAGAATCAGGAGGAGATATAAACAGAGGTTTACTGATTCAAGGGGCCCCTCATAAAACAATTGTAGAGGTGTTGGAGGCTAACTCATTTATTAACATAACCCCTATGGTTAAGATGGCCACCAAAGTATGGAAAGCAGTAATGTCAGCGGGAGGACAGGTAGGAGTGACAGAAAATGCACCATTGTGCAACAACAGGAACCTCTGGGAGTTGGAGACAGTGGGAGAAATCAAAGAGTGGGCAGTAAAGGGGATAGTTAAATTGGCTCAGTTATATGAGGGAAGAACCTAAAAAACGTTCGCTACTTTGAGAGAGGAATACGAAATCCCTAATCATACGTTCTATAGGTATCTCCAAATCAGGCATGCGTTAAATGCTCAGTTTGATAGAGCGGGACCAAACTGGATCAAGACCCGAGTTTCCCAAAAACTAAGCGAGGGGAGAGAGAAGAAAGGGTTTATTTCTGAGATTTACCCATACATATGTGAGGGGAACATTGAGGGACCAGGACAGCTTAAAAGTAGAAAGAAATGGGAGGAAGATCTGGGAACCTTAACGGATGACCAATGGAGGAAGGTGCTGGAGAGAGGGCATATGGCCACAGTTTCACCCACCCAGAAGGTATCATTCCTAAAGATGATACATAGGATGTACTATACTTCAAAAAGATTATTTAAATTTGGGTGGAGAGCAGATGCAGGATGTCCCAGGTGTCAGGATAAGGGGGATTTAATACACATGTTATGGAGGTGCCCAAAATTGTTCGGGTACTGGCTAGGGATCATCAATATTATAAATATGACATATGGGACTAAGCTGGAGATGGACACTAGAACGTGTATAGTGGGCCTTTGGGAGGAGAGATGTGGGCTGGCTAGCACTACAAAAGCAGTATTAAGGTGCCTCTTTCAGGCAAGAAAACTAATTGCTCAAAGATGGCAAGCAGTGAACCCCCCAACAATTAGTGAGTGGACTAATGCAGTGACAGAAACACTATGGAAAGAGAAAGTAGTATATACTAAGAGAAGAAATATCAAGGAATTCGACAAAATATGGAAACCTTGGTTGATTAAAATGGGATACACTGGGTGAAATGATAACTTATTAAACTAGAGAGCAAGGGTGGGAGGTAGGGTAAATAAATTAACATGTAAAATTGAAAAGGTTATGGCATACGGGGAATGAGAAATGTTTTGTAAAAGGATTATTATGAATGTAACCTGTTTTTTTTTTTATGATGAAAAAACTCAATAAAGAGAATTGAATATGAAAAGGTTTGACAAACAAAAAAGAAAAAAAAACTTGGGATTCTGTGCAGAGCTGTACCAGATTTTGCACTCTCCAGTTTTAGTAAATTAACAGCACAGTATTTCTAATAGATCAAAGGGTGTTTTTCTATACTTGCAGCATTTTAAAGGGATGAAACATGAGGATTTTAACCCAATACATGTGCATGTTTTGTCGAAATGCACTGCATAGGTTTTTTGAGTGCTTTTTTTTGTTTTCTTTTTTCTTGCCCTGATATACACATTAACCTCCCTGGCGGTAAACCCGAGCGTGACTCGGGGTTGATTTTTTATGCTAGGATCGGTAACCCCGAGTCACGCTCGGGGTGGACGTGCAGAGTGTGCAGCGGTGCGGCTTACCTTCTCGCTGGATCCACAGGCAAGTTACTCACCTTGTCCCTGGATCCAGCGATGCCACGCCGCTGTGTGAGCGAGCGGGTCCTCCTCGCTCGATTCACACAGCGTCCTCCTGTGCCGCCGATCTCCGTTCCCTGCGACGTTACGACGCACGGGAGCGGAGAACGGCGCCAAATTCAAAAAAGTAAACAAACACTTTACATACAGTATACTGTAATCTTATAGATTACAGTACTGTATGTAAAAAATACACACCCCCCTTGTCCCTAGTGGTCTGCCCAGTGTCCTGCATGTTCTTTTATAAAAATAAAAAATGTCATTTCTGCCTAAAAACTGTAGATTGTCCAAAAGTGTCCCTTTATGTCAAAAATGGTTTTAGATCAGCTAGAAAACAGCGATAATAAATTATAATCACTTGCAGAAATGTGCGATAGCGATTTGTGGGGAAATTCGTCATAAAAAAAAAAAATAATGACAGCGACAATTCTGCAACTGAGCAAATTTCTGTGATTTTGAGTTGATTACATTATTGAATAATTTTTATTTTTTATTATATTATTACTTGCTATAATTATTTATAATTATTTATTATATTATAATTTAAAATTTTGTTTTTAAAAACATGTCATACCCGGGATGCCTATTAGATTCTTGTTTGGTCAGATTTAAGTGAGTTATTCCTAAAAATTACAGGCCTACAGTATAAAACACCAAATTTCCTTGCAAATAATTGTACCGCTTTCAGCATGTTTTTTCTGACAGAATCATACCGCCAGGGAGGTTAAATGGCTGTTTTTAAGTTTAAAATGTATTTTTGTGAGGAAATGTTAGGAAAGAACAGGATTTGGGCAATACATGTTGCACATTTTGTAGCCTTCTTCATACATTACAATCTCTCATATTTAGTATAAGTACTGTCTGGGCTATTTGCAGCTATTTAACATTCATTACCGACTAGCAATATCATAACCATGTAGTGAACAATGGGGGATACGATTGTTAAACTGCTCCCATAGGAAAAATCTGTTCCAATAGTACAATAATAATGCATGATATAATATTAGCCACAATCCCATTCTTATTAAATCATAAAAATGTCAAACAAGCTAAAATTGTATGTAAAAAATAAAGCTACGGTATAAAATCTCTCCAACATAAATAAATATTTATTGTTGATAAAAAAGAAAATTGGGTAATTTTTTCTAGTACATTATAGTATTGTATAATCCTAACAAGTAGTAATATCTCCATTTTATGAGATTGGTAAATGTATTCATACTGTGCAAATGATTATATTTTACATACTGTACCGAACATACGCAAACCTAATCAAGACAGAAGCTGTTTAACCTGCTGATCAACATGCACCTAATGTAAAGCACAACATAATTATGCTAATTATTTTGAAAGTTTCCCTGGAAAGCCTTCAAACAAGTTAGAAAATGTATAATATTAATGCAAACTACTCCAAAAGCTCAGATTGTAAAACTACATTATTGCCATGATTATTTTCTCTCAAAAAACATCAACAATTCAGTGCTGCTAAAATCTATGCTGTTGGAATACTGAATATTTGCTATACTGAAAGCTCAGTAGAGTTGCATATTACACTAGAAAGAGCCAAAAAATGTTTTCATCATGTCTTTTTTAATCATCTTATAAAGTATGTAAGTTTTTCTAGCATGTTTACTTGGTGACGGTTTACACTGTAAACTATTTGAAGAGTGAAATTATAAATATTACAAAATAAGTAATCCAAGGACCAGCCATAGATTTGTTGTGCTCTGCACTTTTTTAGTTTCCAGTTTAATGAGATCATACATATAAGCCACTGAACATACGCACCTACTGTATGTTTAGCTTTAGGAATTCTGGGCCAGATTCACAGAAGAGATATGACGGCGTTTCTCTGAAACACCGTCGTATCTCTCAGAGTATCTATGCGACTGATTCATAGAATCAGTTACGCATAGATAGCCCTTAGATCCGACAGGTGTAATTGACTTACACCGTCGGATCTTAGGATGCAGTACCTCGGCCGCCGCTGGGTGGAGTTTGCGTCGTATTCCAGCATTGGGTATGCAAATTAGCAGTTACAGCGATCCACAAAGGTTTTTCCCGTCGTTACGTCGGCGCAAGTCTTAGTTTCCCGTCGCAAAATTAGGGGTACTTTAACATGGTGTAAAATTACTCCACCATGTTAAAGTATGCCCGTCGTTCCCACGTCGCTTTTGAATTTTTTGTTTTTCCCGGCGTAAGTACGTTACGCACGTCGTGATTCACAAACACATCGCGCCGCTGTAATTTCGCGCAAAGCACGCCGGGAAAAATGCGAACGGAGCATGCACAGTACGTCCGGCGCGGGAGCGCGCCTAATTTAAATGGTACCCGCCCCATTTGAATTGGGCGGGCTTGCGCCGGACGTGTTTACGATACACCACCACAAGTTTACAGGTAAGTGCTTTGTGGATCGGGCACTAACACTGAAAACTTGCGGCGGTGTAACGTAAACGGGTTACGTTACACAGCCGCAATTCTATGTGAATCTGGCCCTCTGTCTGTAAAGCATTTCTAATGGTTTAGGAAGGCAATGCTTTCAATTTATTTAGGCTCTTCTCCATTGTAACATTTTTTTTTTTAACCTCCCTGGCTGTATGATTTTTTTAGAAAAAAGGTGCTGAAAGCGGTACCATTATTTGCAAGGAAATTTGGTGTTTTATACTGTAGGCCTGTAATTCTTAGGAATAACTCACTTAAATCTGACCAAACAAGAGTCTAGTAGGCATCCCAGATATGAATTTTTTTTAAAAACAAAATTATAAATTATAATATAATAAATAATTATAAATAATTATAACAAATAATAATATAATTATAATAAAAATTATTCAATAATGTAATCAACTCAAAATCACTGAAATTTGCTCAGTTGCAGAATTGTCGCTGTCATTACTTTTATTTTTTTTATGACGAATTTCCCCACAAATCACTATCGCAGAATTCTGCAAGTGATTATAATTTATTATCGCTGTTTTCTAGCTGCCCTAAAACCATTTTTGACATAAAGGGACACTTTTGGTTGCTATGGACAATCTACAGTTTGCAGGCAGAAAGAACAGTTTTTATTATATAAAAGAACATGTAGGGCACTGGGTAGACCACTAGGGACAAGGGGGGGTGTATTTTGTACATACATTACTGTAATCTATAAGATTACAGTATACTGTATGTATTGTGTTTGTTTACCTTTTTGAATTTGGCGCTGTTCTCCGCTCCCGTGCGTCATAACATCGCAGGGAACGGAGATCGGCGGCACACAGAGGCACTGTGTGAATCAAGCGAGGTTCCGCTCGCTCACACAACGCGGTGGCATCGCTGGATCCAGGGACAAGGTAAGTAAACCATGCCTGTGGATTCAGCGAGGCGAGCCCGAGTCTGACTCGGGGTTACCGATCGTAGCCCAAAAATCTCACCCCGAGTCAGACTCGGGAATACCGCCAGGGGGGTTAATTACACATGAAACACAATACTCAAATAATGTGTTAAGATCCAGGGAATGTTCATTTGCATTGTATGATTGTTATATCATCCTAACGGAAATCTTTGCTGAGAAAAATATCATGGGTGCCAATGCTAACCTCCTTCCAAAGGAAAGTCTAAAGACTTACAAAATTAACATTGACTTAGGCCGCGTACACACGACCAGTCCATCCGATGAGAATGGTCCGACGAACCGTTTTCATCGGTTCACCGCTGAAACAGACTGATGGTCTGATGTGCGTTCAAAAACCGATCGGGTCAGAACGCGGTGACATAAAACACACGACGTGCTGAAAAAACGAAGTTCAATGCTTCAAAGCATGCGTCGACTTGATTCTGAGCATGCGTGGGTTTTGAACCGATGCTTTTGTGTACTATCCATCGGTTTTGACCGATGGTCAGCCGTCCATCGGTTCGATTTTAAAGCAAGTTCTCTAATTTTTGTCCGAAGGACAACAGACCGATACGCGGCCTTACTATAAACAACACTGAGGGTTGGGAGTCTAGGGCTTTGGGCATCTGTTCATTTTTTTATTACTATAATCCACCACTGCCAAAAATCTGCATCAGTATTGTAACAGCAAAACTATGCCAGTGAACATAGCATTCATTTTTAAATCATTTGCTGCTACTTCATTCCTCACATTAGCACCCTATTATTCTGTATTATTTTGTAGATGCATTAACCAAGATTGGCAGTGTTAATAATGTAATATCCTTCAAACGCAAATTGGTGTAATACATATGTGATAAAAATATTATGTATTTTCAGAGATGATGTGTATTCACCCATTTGCCCTGGAGCAGGAGATAGTGATGGGTGCACGTCTAGTTTGGTTACAACAATGTTGGTGAGACCACTCCAATGGTATTATATGCACTAATACATGATAACTTGTCCTGATGTTACTGTGCATTCACTGTTTTGCTTGTTTTTGCATTCTGTTGTAGGGTTTCCCAATTTTTTTTTCCACGTGTCCATCCATTACTACAAAAGCCTAACCATGGAAGCAGAAGCTGAGACTCCTGATCCTATGCCACTATATGTTTTTTAATTTTTTTATAAAAAATAACCTTCAGTAAAACACCAAGCTGCAAGTTATTTTAAATAAAATAAATTGTGGGTTTAAAGTAGCCTTATTCCTCGTACACACGACCGGTTTTCCCGATGGGAAAACTGTCATGTTTTCTTTTTGTCTGGAAAACCGGGCATGTGTATGCTCCCTAACAGTTTTTCCGACAAAAAAATGAATTTTTTTTAGAACATGTTCTATTTTTTTCCGTCGCAAATCGCAGCGGTTTTTACCGCAGTTTTCCTATGGGGAAACACTGCTGTGAGGCATACACACGGCCGGTTTTCCCGACCAAAGCTCTCAGGCAGTTTTCCTGTTGGGAAAACCAGCCATGTGTACACGGGGAAAAGTGACCAAGCCGGTTCTAGGCTTTCCCCTCGGGTTTGCCGGCGGTCTTTTGACCACTGAGAAACCCGATTGTGTGTATAAGGCATAACAGTAATTATTATATGATATTAAAAGCTACTTAAACCCTGCCAGAGTTTTAAAAAAGCCTGATAAACACATACAAATAAAAATAGTTCCCAGTTAATATCAAGATAGTATATAGGTAAACAAAATGGATATGAAATATAATATGTAGAAGTAAAAATAAAATAAGATTATCATAGAATTAAAAACATAAAAAAGAACACTCCACCTCCCCCCCTTCAATCGCCCCAGTCGGTTGGATTATCTAAAGCCTCTTACACACGATCGGATATCTGATGGAATCTAGTCCAATGGATTTTTTCGTCAGATATCCGATGAAGCTGACTTTCATCAGTCTTGCCTACACACCATCAGTCAAAAATCCGACCGTGCCAAAACGCGGTGACGTAAAACACTACGACATGCTGAAAAAAATGAAGTTCAATGCTTCCAAGCATGCGTCGACTGTATTCTGAGCATGCGTGGATATTTGACCGATGAACAGACGATCGTTTTTTTCTATTGTTTTTTTATCCATAGGACAAATTTAAAACATGTTCTATTTTTTTTTCACCAATGGAAAACAAACCGATGGGGCCCACACACGTTCGGTTTGTCCGATGAAAACAGTCCATCAGCCTGTTTTCATCTGACAAACCAATCGTGTGTACAGGGCTTTAGAGATATATTCTCACATATCAGGGCAGGATTTTTCACCTACAACCAATTTATGCAGAACAAATTATTAAATTGCAATAATCATTAGAGTATTAGAATTAAAATTCAATCATAGTTAGTAATGTATAAAGAGAGGAATTTAATAAAACATGAATAAAAATTAATGATAACTGAAAATGATGGGCAAAATCAACACATAGAAAGCTGACAGGTTCAGAGGCGCTCACACCACACTATGCACCTCCAAATTTTCGTTCAAGCTATTGGGCGACATCGGCCCAGTTTGTATATCCAAAAGATTTCCGTTTTGCACAGCAAGAAAAAACTCTCATTAGCAGTCAGGGACCTCTGGAATATACATTCAATAGCCAAAAAGCTACGAGGTCTGGCGTCATTTTTATGACAGGTATCAAAATGTCGCAGAGCACTGTGCTTATCTAAGCCCTCCTTAAAAAACCTGCAATGTTTGCCTATCCTCCTATGTAATGTTTATTTTGTACGCCGCACATATAAGAGGTTGCAAGGATTCAAAAGAGCCCATACCCTGAAGAATATAATTGCACCTAGTAGATGAAAATGTTCCAGAGACAGTATGAGTATGGATATTTGCTCTTATTTTGATAGTAGAATGATTAGGGATGATAGGGAATGATTCAAAACTTTTAATACAAGGGTGTGTGTAAGGTTCAAGAGGGAAGTTTTTCTTATATGAAGCTAAGATCAAGAACACAATGACATGACCTCAGCTCAGTAGAAGGGAAGTTAAAAAATAACCTTAGAAAGTAATATTTTGCCAAAAAGCATAGTCAATTAACAGTAAGCAAATTTGAACATGCTCGGGGCAAACATTGATCTATACACAGACAGCAAGGTTAAAAAAAGGGGCAGATTTAATGGACCATTTTTTATTTTTCTGCCTTTTCTCTTTTATGTTTCCAAAATAATAGCTTGTGAACACTAATAAGAAAATTATTTACTGCACATTTTTTCTTATAAATCGCATCACATACTGAATATATCCTACAGCTAAACTTTGCTACCATGTCACAGAAAACATTAGTAAATACAAAAGTAGAACAAATAGGCCTATCATGAGTGTGGTTAATAAAACAAAGGAAACGTAAAGACACTGCTAATAAATTTACCATTTTTTGTCCCACTATATATTATTTCTAGAACAAAGCTGTTATTTTAGTAATGTTATTATCTAATGTTATCTTGATTTGTCACCAGAGATTGTACTTCTAAACTTTAATCTGAACAATTTAAAAATGAAAAATACTATCTACATACATTTCTCATTGCAGCTGCAAAATTGGTTATACCTAGATGCTAGTACTGTATAAAAGAATACTCCTATGTATGCTAAAAATATCTGAATGGATTGTCAAAATTAACAATGTCTAATCCAGTAAAAAAAATGTAATTCTTATTGCAATTTACTTCATGATCAAAATAACTATCAAACACAATTACAACATATGTACTAAAATGTCTTATTGGAACATTCAGTTGACCTTTACCCCCCCTGTTATTTCTTTGTTCATATGGAGTTCATGTTATCAAATGTATGTTGCCTTCTATCTTCTCTGTTTAGAAACAGTCAGTGCTGTATATTCATACTGATTTTTTCTTACTGAATAAAATATTAAAGGAGTTGTAAATGCAGATTTTTTTTAATCTTAATGCATTCACTGCATTAAGATTAAAAGCCTCCTGTGTGTAGCAGCCTCCCCAGCACCCCCTAATACTTACCTGAGCCCCATCTCTGTCCATCAATGTCCACAAGTCCCTCAGCTGTCTGGGACTCTCCCTCCTGATTAGCTGAGACATAGCAGTGGCACCATTGACGCCCGGATTTATCAATAAAAATCAGTTAGCCAATCAGGAGAGAGAGGGGCAGGGCCAAACAGCAGCTCTGTGTCTAAATGAACACACAGAGCTGCAGCTCGGCTCAGGTGCTCCCATAGCAAGCTGCTTGCTGTGGGGGCACTCGACAGTAGGAAGGGGCCAGGAGCAGAAGAGGATCCAGGCTGCCTGTGCAAAACCACTGTTATTTTTATTTTTTAAAACAAGACTTTACAATACTTTTAAGTATTAAAAATAAAGAAAAACTGTGACAAAAGTTACATTTTCCACATATCTACTTAGACTATAAAATTTTCATCTGAAAGGTATCTTTTCAAAACACCCCAGCCCCCTAATTACCCACAAAGGTAACAACATCACTTTGACCATGTAGACACACTCACTGCTAATCTGTCTTCTAAAGCAAGCAGGCATATTCTTGCATGGTATATTTAATCTATATCATTAGTACTTACATTGTATTAACTAAAATGTTGGAGTAAAAAGCTGAAGTCAGTAATTAGTGGGTACTTTTAATGTTTATCATCATGGAGGCAACTAGGTTATATGTCAAACAAATTAGTGAGAGCAATCCAGCAGGAGTCAATAATCAGTATAATCAGTTGGCTAAAGCAAGCAGACATGTTCTTGTTCATAATAGTTACTCTGTATCGCTATTACTGATATTTTATTTACATTGTATATCAGCTACCCGGATATAACTATGCAAGTTCATTTATTATTAGATGTCATGAATATGTTGGCATTTACTAGTTCTTATATTTCTCAACACATCTCATTTTTCTTCTTACCTCAAACTTGACCAGTGACATTTATGGACAAAGCAGGACAGGGACAATGATTGTAGATATAGCTGTTTTAAAGCATATCAAGGTTTGAGCCATTAATACCAAGAAAATTATCCTAAAAGGTCAAATGGTAACTGTCAAATCAAAAGGAAATACAAGCTTATTTTTATATGGTTTATGATAATATAATACCCACAGGGAGGAAAAGTAACAGAAAAAAAAGATCCTTTTAAACATACCTGTTTTTGTCCTGTCAGTAACTACTTTTTTTATGTTGACAACAAAGCGTCATAGAGCTTTTAATGGAAGAACATGCAGTGGCTAGCAAGAGAGAGCTAGAGTTCTCAAAATGATTCTTACACAAAAAGATCTTTCTGTAGAACAACAACTTCCAAATCTGAGCCCTGGTTCACACTGGGCTGCGGGAGTGAAGCCGTGCGAGTTCAGCTGAACTCGCACGATTTCACTCCCGCTGGCAGTCCCGATTTCGGCCGCGATTTAAGAGACATCTGTGCAGGTTTCTGCACAGATGTCTATGTAAATCGCGGCCCGAAATCGCAAAAAGAAGTACAAGAACTACTTTTTGAAATCGGTGCAGCGCCGCAGATGCGGCGTCGCACCGATTAGGACGGCGCCATTGCCGACAATTGGCGGCATTTGAGATGCGATTTCACATGTGAAATCGCATCTCAAATCGAATGAAATCGCACCCAGTGTGAACCTGGGCTGAAGCACATTTTTATGAAGCTCTTCATTTTTATTTGCCCTGAATGCATGGTTGCTCCACCTAAACAGGAACATGGAAGAGTACACATTTAATTATAATTGTACTGTATATATTACATGTTATCTTGATGCAATGTTACATTTTGCGCAAACTTTTTATGATTTAGGATTTCATATACAGATTTGTACACTGAATCCCCCATGCGCTAGGTAATGTGATGAGCACTGTTGCCGAATTACAGGATTAAATATAATTAAAAGATAAGGGTGTCCGTTTATGAAGCAGTGAAATCTATTCACTGCTTCTTTCTCCGGCATTCACGGTGAAGATTTTTCTCCTCTGTGTGCCAGTTTATGAAGCGGAGAAGATCGCTTCACCCTTGGAGGAGTGAAGTGATCTTCCAACGCTTCAAACACTGGAGAACGGACCAGAAATTCACAGAAATACGGAGATGTCAGTTTATTGAGCAGTGATAAATTATCACCGCTCAGTTCACTGAAAGACACGTGGTTCATGTAATTAAAATAACGAGTTCCCCTGCATAATATATATATTTAAACACACACACACACATTGTATATACACACACATTATATATATGTACATGTATACATTATATATTTATGTATATTTATGTATACACATAAAAAGTACAAGGGGACATGGTTACAGTGTTGGGGGGTCTGAACGAGGTAGAAGGAAGTTAAAAATCTTCCTCCTTCCTCCTCAGAACCCCCGGGATTCCCTCTTCACTCCCTGCTTCACCACCTCTGAGATGGTGAATCGGGGCATGTGAATTCTGACTCAGATCACCAGTGAAGAGCTCAGATCACAGCTTCATAAACTGGCCGTTTCTGTGTCAGTCTATGAGACTTCACTGTGTGTAGAGATAATCTGCAGGAGAACAAGTTCAAACACTTCTCCCCCTGATTATCACTGTTTCATAAACTGTTTATGGGCTGTGATCACTGGTGATCCTTGGGATCACCGCTCTTCACTGCTTCATAAAAGGACACCAAGACATGGAAAGCTTGATTTTTTTATGAAATACAGTAAATAGACTTATAAGTTAATATATATATATGTGTTTGCTATAGTTCTCTAAACAAACAGTTCTTAATTTATCATACTTAAGCAAAAAACATGTCACCTGGAGACCAGAGGTTGGAGCTGGAGCAGGGGAGAGCACAGCTAGCACCTCTTCCTGACTCTCTTGTCCTTTACAGCACTGAATTACAGGTCTGGCCGCTATATGACTGGTAAATATACACTATTGTCACAATTCAGAGCTGGAGGGAATTCCCAGGGGAACAGATACTTGGTAATAAAAAGTATCAGCAAGACTGTCCAGCTGAAATCTGGAGAGTTTCTGGGTATGTGCACTGGCCCAATTTCTCTCCACTTTTAGGGTTTCTTGAACTAAGTATTCATATGTGCTTGACTGTTTGGTCGAATGCAGTGAAAATCATCTCTGAACAGCAAGTCTCGCTGTTCTTTGTGGTTGAGTCTGATGTGGAAAAAAAAATAAAAAAATAAAAAATAAACTAAAGCAAGTCATATTCATATTATTTACATTGTACATTACAGCTGGGCACAGTTTGATTATTTTGTGTAACGGAATAGAGCAAGAAGTATTCTGACTGTCATATATTTTTGGTCTCTTCAAAACAACCTTTAACATTCTATTTACATCATGTTGTGAAAACATGACAAGCAATGGTACAGTAGGTGCACGCGATATTGTGTCAATCTCGCTCCCTTTCTCGGCGAGATTGAGCACCTACGAGCCCCATCGCGGGAGGCAGCGCCGAGCTGGCTTGCCGCGATGGAGAGAAAGCCGTCATAGAAGCGACGGGAGATCCGACTTGGATTCCCGCCAATTCTACACGTGTGCGGCGTTTGTTATGAATCCTGAGGGGGAAGTCCCCGCCGGATTTTAAATAAAAATTCGGCATAGGTTCCCCCCTCAGGAGCATACCGGGCCCTTAGGTCTGTTATGGGTTGTAAGGAGAGCCCCCCTACGCCGAAAAAACGGCGTAGGGGGTCCCCCTACAATCCATACCAGACCCGTATCCAAAGCACGCTACCCGGCCGGTCAGGAAAGAAGTGGGGACGAGCGAGCGCCCCCCCCTCCTGAGCCGTACCAGGCTGCATGCCCTCAACATGGGGGGGTTGGGTGCTCTGGGGCAGGGGGGCGCACTGCGGGGCCCCCCCACCCCAGAGCACCCTGTCCCCATGTTGATGAGGACAGGGCCCCTTCCCGACAACCCTGGCCGTTGGTTGTCGGGGTATGCGGGCGGGAGGCTTATCGGAATCTGGGAGCCCCCTTTAATAAGGGGGCCCCCAGATACCGGCCATACCGGCCCCCCACCCTAAGTGAATGGATATGGGGTACATCGTACCACTACCCATTCACCTGGAAGAAAAGTGGTAAAAACACAAATAAAAAACACAGGGTATTAAAATATTTTATTAGTCTGCTCCGGAGGCTCCCCCTGTCTTCTTTAGCTCTTTTACCAGGGGGAGCTTCTTCTTCCGATTTCCAGGGGTCTTCTCCTGCTCTCCGGGGTCTTCACCGCTCTTCTGTGACGTCTTCTCCGCTCCGGGGGGTCTTCTTCTATGTTCGCCGCTCTCCGCTCTTGACTCGGCGCACCCCGGTTCTTCCTCCCGCTATCCGGTGCCTTCTCCTTCTTCCGCTGTTCTGTGACGTCTTCTCCTCTTCTTCCGCTGTTCTGTGACGACTTCTACTTCTCCCTTCAGGCCGCTGTGCTGTGACGTCTTCTCTTCTTCTCTTCTCCCGATGCTGACACGTCGCCTCTTATCGCTGCAATGACTTGTGCACGGCTTGCGTCGGACTTATATGGGCCTCACAGTCCCATCATACTCCGGTAGGTACCACGTGGGTAGGTATCACATGGGTAGGTACCAGAGCATGATGGGACTGTGAGGCCTATATAAATCCGATGCAAGCCACGCACCCGTCATTGCAGCGAGAAGAGGCGACGTGTCAGCATCGGGAGAAGAGAAGAAGAGAAGACGTCACAGCACAGCGGCCTGAAGGGAGAAGTAGAAGTCATCACAGAACAGCGGAAGAAGAGGAGAAGACGTCACAGAACAGCGGAAGAAGAGGAGAAGACGTCACAGAACAGCGGAAGAAGGAGAAGGCACCGGATAGCGGGAGGAAGAACCAGGGTGCGCCGAGTCAAGAGCGGAGAGCGGCGAACATAGAAGAAGACCCCCCGGAGCGGAGAAGACGTCACAGAAGAGCGGTGAAGACCCCGGAGAGCAGGAGAAGCCCCACGGAAATCGGAAGAAGAAGCTCCCCCTGGTAAAAGAGCTAAAGAAGACAGGGGGAGCCTCCGGAGCAGACTAAAAAAAAAATTAAAATACCCTGTGTTTTTTATTTGTGTTTTTACCACTTTTCCTCCAGGTGAATGGGTAGGGGTACGATGTACCCCATATCCATTCACTTAGGGTGGGGGGCCGGTATCTGGGGGCCCCCTTATTAAAGGGGGCTCCCAGATTCCGATAAGCCTCCCGCCCGCATACCCCGACAACCAACGGCCAGGGTTGTCGGGAAGGGGCCCTGTCCTCATCAACATGGGGACAGGGTGCTCTGGGGTGGGGGGGCCCCGCAGTGTGCCCCCCTGCCCCAGAGCACCCAACCCCCCCATGTTGAGGGCATGCAGCCTGGTACGGCTCAGGAGGGGGGGGGCGCTCGCTCGTCCCCACTCCTTTCCTGACCGGCCGGGTAGCGTGCTTTGGATACGGGTCTGGTATGGATTGTAGGGGGACCACCTACGCCGTTTTTTCAGCGTAGGGGGGCTCTCCTTACAACCCATAACAGACCTAAGGGCCCGGTATGCTCCTGAAGGGGGAACCCATGCCGAATTTTTATTTAAAATCCGGCGGGGACTTCCCCCTCAGGATTCATAACAAACGCCGCACACGTGTAGAATTGGCGGGAATCCAAGTCGGATCTCCCGTCGCTTCTATGACGCGCACGTTGGAATGTGCTGTCACTATTCCAGTGAGTGCGAGATGTCGGCGAGATCTCGGCACCATGTCGCCGAGAATCAGCGCGATGCTGTCGTGCTAAAAACACAATATCACAAACACCTACTGTAGCTATTGTTTCTAAAGGGCCTGCATGATCAGAGGTGGGAACCCTCTGACTTCTATCTAGAGCAGTGATATGCAATTAGCGGACCTCCAGCTGTTGCAAAACTACAAGTCCCATCATGCCCCTGCCTCTGGGTGTCATGCTTGTGGCTGTCAGAGTCTTGCTATGCCTCATGGGATTTGTAGTTCTGAAACAGCTGGAGGTCCGCTAATTGCATATCCCTGATCTAGAGTTTCTAGCTTTTCACCAGATTTACTGGATCTCCAGCTCTGAGCAATAAACTCTGGACAATGTATTGGTTTACTGGAGTTGTGTTAAAAACCTATGACTGGTCTTCACAGCAAGGAGCATTGGAAAGACATGTCAACAAACACACAGAATAACCAAGCTCAACTTGCCAACCAATCAGCAACCAACCAACCAACCGAATTCACCTGTCTAACGTTAAAAACAGTGTGTTAAAAACAGGGGTTTAGTTGCATGCATTTACAAATACATGCGTAAGCTGCAGGCCCCCTCAAGGCTCCCTGTGTACTGCAGTCCTAACTCTAAAATTTAGAGATCCTTTAATGATTGATGCGGTTTCACTGGATTAGAGCAAGGCCAATGTGGTGCCTATATTTATAAAGGGATCAAAATTCTTTCCAACTTACTGCAGACTGGTTAGCTTAACTTCTAAAGTCAGGAAGGTAGTTTAATAAAAGACCACATAGAAGTGCTTTTTGCTAGAAAACAATATTTTAAGCAACAGACAGCATGGCTTCATAAATGACCAAAGCTGTAAAACAATTATGATTTATTTTTATGAAGAAGTAAGCATAACTGTAGACAATGAGTGGCTGTGTATTTAGTATACTTTGATGTTGCTAAAGCATTTGATGTAGTTCTGCACATATGGCTAATTTGTAAGTTAGTCTACAAGCTTTGAAATTCAGTTTGTGGGGGCATGGCTACCGTGCGCGGCTGTATGGACGTGTGATTCCACAGCTCCGCTCCAGGCAAGGGAACCGCCAGAGATAGAGGCATCATCATCGCCCGTAACCCCCTCAGTCTTCCGCATAAAGGTCCCAGGACACCCGCGGAATGACTCACAAAAGGAAAAAGCCGATGGCGCCGAGGAAATTAGAGAAATTCTACCAGCCGAAAGGACACGGCCTGGTCCAAGATGGCGCCGGAGCAGGAGATGTCTCCCCTTCCTCCTACTGTGGCTCGCGGTCTGCAGCATCCAGCCCAGGAGAGCAGTCGGGCTCGACACAGCGCTCCCCAGCAGCATCAACCCCTCTCTTCAGGAGCCCCGCAAAATCTAACCCCCGTCTGGAGGAGGACACCAGGAGGGTGAGCTCTGGGCAGGATTCCATGGAGGACACGAGGGAGCTAGTGGACCTGTTTACTGCATTCCCCACATCAGGTAAGGCAGTATCGGATACCACTCTAAAGGACATGCTGGTCTCGCTGCGCAGCTCCATGCATGCTGACATGATGCACTGTATGCGCAACTTTAAATCTGAGATAGGAGAACTGGGGAATCGGGTGACACATGTTGAGGAGAAAATGGGAGAATTTGCAGCTTCCCACAACACCCTGATTGACGCTCACTCCGATCATTCAGAGGAACTGGCTTGGCTTAGGGCAAAGGTAGCTGACCTTGAGGACAGGTCAAGGAGGAACAATGTCAAGATTAGGGGGGTGCCTGAGACTGTGCTCCCGGCGCAACTTTACCAGTATGCCTGCGACTTATTACAGCAGATCCTCCCCTCTGTTCCTGTGTCAGAATTGCAAATAGATCGCATACACGGGCTCCCTAAGCCGGCCCATCTCCCAGACAATGTACCCCGAGATGTCCTAATGCGTGTGCACTTTTATCAAGTTAAGGAGCAGCTCATGATGACATTTCGTAAGACGCAACAACTTCCAGAGCAATTTTTGCATATTCAACTCTTTGCGGACTTGTCACAATTCACAATGCAAAAACTTAAGTCTCCCGGTGACCAAGGCCTTGCGTAACCATAATATCCCTTACCGCTCACTGTCACACATGATGGGAAGAACTCGGTGGTGACAGATATAGAGGATGGCCTTGCATTGCTCCGTTCTCTGGATATTCTTCCGGACCAGACACCTGCAGGCCCCTCGCCTCCTGCGAAACTCAAAGCTCAATATGAATGGCAAACAGTGTCGAAAAAGAAAAGCGGTAAAAAGCAAGTTCAAACATACTTTCAACAACCAAGGTTCCGCTGTGACCTGGTGTACTATGTACCCAGTTTTTGTTTACCCCTTCAGTTATGGGCAGAGGTTCTGCCCTCAGGTTCTTGCTTGGACAAGTTTTTTTTTTACTACATTACCTGTTTTTCTACAGTTTTTTTTAATTTTGTTTTTATTCTCCTATCTACTTCCTTTCCCCATTACCGGTCTGCCCTGCGATGGTGTCATCCTCTCTACACAAGTCTGGATTGGTTCGTCTCACACCTCCCTGCTCGTCATCGACAGCAAAAAGCTGGACGACTCTTTACCGTTAAAAGTAAGGTACTGTTATCATCTGCACCTACACTGTGCCCATGGCGCTTAAAATAGTTTATTTTAATGTAAATGCCTCAACCACCCGGCTAAAAGGGCCTCGGTCTGGAGAAAGGTGCTCAAACTCCAGGCTGACGTTCTCTGCATTCAGGAGATGCACTTTCTGGCTGTTGAGCCCCCACGCTTTCAACACAGAAACTTTCCGCATGTTTTCTTGGCTTCAGCTTCTACTAAACAAAAAGGCGTATTGATTGCTGTCAGAGACACTGTTGCCTTCAATATGATGGAAGTCCATGCCGATCATGAAGGGCGGTATCTTATTCTGCTTGGTGAACTCAACAACAAACCCTTTACTATTGTTAACTTGTATGCTCCGAACTCCCACCAATTTCGTTTTTTAAAGACACTTTACTGTAAAATTGCCGCCCTTCAGCGTGGGTCCCTGGTAATTTGTGGGGATCACAATCTGACAGTGGATCATTCTTTGGACTTCTCTTCCAGGGTGAAACGTCCCCCTCCCCAGCTTTAACAATTTCTCCACTCTGAAGACATTTTTGCTGTTTGGAGGTGTCAGCATGCTAATGAGCGTGATTATACCTTTCACTCTGCTAGACACAACTCTTACTCGAGAATTTATCTAATTTTGGTTGATAAAATGCTCTTGCAGGCAGTGCCCTCCTCCACCATCCATGACATCTCATGGTCTGATCATGCTCCTGTCTCAATTACGGTGGTGGAGGGGCACACTCCCAGTCCTGCCTATGTGTGGCAGGCTAACTCTCGAGTTCTTCAGATGCCCTCCAATGTGGCTATATTATCTGACAGTTTATCTAAATTCTTTTCAGAAAATACGGGCTCAGTTTCAAACCCCACAATGCTATGGTGTGCCCATAAGGCATTTATTAGAGGTATCATTTTGCAAATATGTGCAAGGGAGAAGAGGCAGAGGACACAGAAAGTAGACCACCTTCTTAATGACATCAAAACCCTAGAGGCCCAAAATAAACTCAGAGCAACTGCACAATTGGCACAACAACTTTGCCAACGTCGCTCTGATCTCAGACTCCTACTTATTGACCGTTATGATAAACATCTCCACAATTTGAAATTAGCCCATTACTTCTCAGGTAATCGAGCCGGCAGATTCCTGGCCCAGAGGCTTAAAGCCGCAAGGGTTAAATCTAAAATCCAATTTTTACTTCATCGTCTAATAATCATAAAATTATCAATCCCAAGGAAAATAGCAAATTCCTTCGCGGAGTATTACTCCTCTTTATATAACCTCAATACTGACCCTAATACACCCCAGCCCTCAGAAGACGGAATTCAGGCTTTTTTCGACAAAATTAATCTCCCCTCCCTCTCACAAGCACAACTCCAATCTTTAAATGCACCCATTGAGGAGTCTGAGATTAGAAAGATCATTAAGACACTTCCACTGAGCAAATCTCTGAGCCCTGGTGATTTGCCAAATGATTACTATAGAGCTCTTCACAGTAACCTGATGCCTGCTTTACAGGCAGTATTTGCTAATGCAATGTCCTCTGCCTCGTTTCCCTCTGAGATGCTTAAAGCGTATGTGGTCACGATTCCTAAACCAGGGAAGGATCCCATCACTCCAGCTAATTTCAGGCCAATCTCTTTACTCAATACCGATGTTAAGTTATATGCAAAGATTCTAGCACATAGACTTCTGCCTGTCCTCCCTACTCTTATCAGATCTGACCAGTCTGGCTTTACCCTGGGGAGGCAGGCTATGGATGCTACCAGGGGGGTAATTGGAGTTGCGCAATATGCCAGGTCTTGTCGGACGCCTTCTCTGCTGTTATCTTTGGATGCGGAGAAGGCGTTCGACAGGATACATTGGGGCTATGAAGAATATCTTACAGAGATTTGGCTTTGTGGGGCCTATCCTCTCAGCCATATTTGCTTTATACTCATCTCCCTGCGCCCAAGTTTACACATCCAATTTGCTATCAGACACCTTTGCGATCTTTAATGGTACAAGACAGGGGTGCCCCTTGTCCCCCTCTATTTTTAATCTCCTGATAGAACCCCTGGCGGATAGGATCAGGTCCCATCCAGGTATCACGGGTTTCCCCATCCAAGGTAGATCTCATACTATCAATCTATCCGCAGATGACATTATTCTTTTCTTATCTTCCCCTTCTGTTTCTCTTCTACATGCCCATGACACCTTAACAGCATTCAGTAACATCTCCTATTACAAGGTAAATTTCTCTAAGTCAATTATTCTTGACCTTGGCATTTCACCTTCAATAAAAGCCCAACTTCAGACCTCTATTTCCTACTTGGGAATTAAGGTAATGGCGGATCTGCAACATTTAGCGGATGCCAATTACGTGCCATTGATCGACAAACTAGCTAAGGAGACTAAAATATTCTCCAATACAGAACTGTCCTGGACGTCTGGCCACATTTAAAATGATGATCCTTCCGCAAATACTTTATATTTTTAGAACACTCCCTATTCCCATACCCAACTCACACCTTAAAGCACTAAACGCTTTCCTTTCTAAATTTGTCTGGAAATCAAAGAGACCGCGATGCTCCAGGGTTTTGCTTGTTAAGCATAGAGCGGCGGGAGGGATGGGCCTTGTAGATGTTCAGGACTATTTTCGTGCGTCGATTCTAACACAACTGAGAAGTTGGCTAACCCTGCCCTCAGGCTCAGACTCTATCTTGAATGATATTGAAAAATCCCTGTGTCCAACTAATAACTAATGGCGGCCAGGAGAGACCTTCGTAATACACCGTCCCTACCCTCCAGTCAAAAAGCAATTCCCGTGCCCATAGCGATTCTTTCCCAGGCCATCCCTGACCTCTCTGTGTCTGATTGGCAAGACAAGGGAGTTGTAACTATAGACTATTTATATCATGGTAACACCCTCCTCTCATTCGCCTCGCTTCAAAGTAAATTCGCCTTGCCCCATGCTGATCAGTATAAGTACACTAGAGTCGCTCATTTTCTCAGGTCTCTCACTTCCCATATGATATACTTGCCGAAGGAGGTGTGAAGCTTTTACACGTCTGACCCTGCCCCCTCCAAAGGCATCATCTTTTTCTATAATCTCTTCCAACATAAGTTGCATTTCACAAAATCTCAACCCTTTAGAAAGTGGGAAGAGGATCTGGGGGTGGTTATCTCAGAGGAGCAGTGGCAACAAGCGTTTCAATCAATATATAAGGTGTCCAGTTGTGTCAACCACTGGAAGCTTACCCAAAAAAATGCCCATGGTATCTGATTTCCTACAGGCTCTCTAAGTTTGTATATCTTGATTCCCCGTTATGTTGGAGGAACTGTGGGGAGACGGGTAACTTGCTACACATGCTGTGATCGTGCATACACTTAACGAGCTTCTGGAACTCCACCTTC
Organism: Rana temporaria; assembly: GCF_905171775.1. Taxonomy (NCBI): domain Eukaryota; kingdom Metazoa; phylum Chordata; class Amphibia; order Anura; family Ranidae; genus Rana; species Rana temporaria. The sequence goes on along the minus strand of NC_053492.1, from coordinate 131,506,675 downwards.
TCCTATATCTCTAGGATCACTGGGTTTTTGACTCGTCCTAACCCTAGCCTGGCATTACTCAATGTGGGCATTGAAAAGTTCCCCCCTGATCTTAGAGTAGTGATAACTCATATTCTGCTAGCAGCTAGGACTCTCATTGCAAGACACTGGAAGGCAGATATAGCTCCCAATGCGTCAGACGTTCTGTTAATCACGCGGACGCACTATGTATATGAGTCCCTAATGGCAAATAGGAGGGGTGACAGGCAGAGGTTTGATAATAATTGGAAAACGTGGACAGCACACTTCCAAAGTAATGGATAAGCTTACCTTATGGAATATCTGTTGTATGTTATTTCCCATTTTGGCATGTGTTAATCGTTTTTTTTTTTGTATTGTTGCTTAGACCACCCCCCCTATCTTCCCTCCCCCCCATCCATCCCTTCCTTTCTTCCCCCTTTTTATTTTGAGTGGGCTAGCTTACACTCCATATATGGTTCACTGTTAAAGAACTATTTGTGTATCCTTTAAAACATTTTCCTGATATGTGAATATCATTGCATTAATGTTGATCCTGTTTGTGAGATTGATGTAAAGCTTGCCTACTATGTCTATCTTTTTGTACTATATCTTGTATGGAAAACACTTTTTTTTCTCAATAGAAACTAATTGAAAAAAAAATCAGTTTGTATATGAATAAAACAAACTGTCTAAATGGTAGTATTCAGAGAGTAGTAATTAATGATTCATACCCTGAATGGCCCATGGTTATTAGTGGTGTACCCCAAGGTTCGGTTTTGGCACCCTTACTTTTTAACATATTTGTAAATAATGTAGAGTTTGGGATTTAAAGTACAATTTTAGTATAGAAGGATCTGGGTGACCATAGTAATAATAGCAATGCAAAGCTGCAGGTCCTAAAGCTAGTAAAATACTTTCTTGAAATAAAAGAGGCATACATTCCATAGCAACATAATTGTGCCCCTTTATGAAGCATTAGTAAGACCTCATCTGAAATGTTCAGTTCTGTTCTGGTCGCCAGTTCACAAAAAGGATATTGTAGAACTGGTGAAAGTGCAGAGAAGGGTAACAAAACTGATAAGAAGCATGGAATAACTCAGCTATGAGGAAAGATTTGCTTAACTAAATGTATGTGTTCTTTCTTGAGTAGAGGTGATAAATGTTTATGAAGGTTTTCTATTTGTTTATTTTTTCTCCTGGTTTTCTCCTGGTTGAACTAACTGGAATTGTATCGTTTTTCAACCTGTTACAACCTGTAACAAAGTGAACATTTTCTGCATATTGCCAAAGATTTTGTTATTTGGTCTCAGAATGAAAAAAAAAAAACAATCTGTGGCAGTTCAGTCCAAAAACCCATGAGCACTCTATTTAAAGCAACAACAAAGCAAGCAACATTTTTTTTGGTTCTGACTATAATAAGTATTAAAATGAAACACAAATAAACTTATCATAAATTATCCTAAATTGTAATAGTTTTTGTGGGTTTGTGGTCCTTAAAGAGGGTTTCTGCATTATGCAAAGGTGTATCCAGTACAGTTCTGAAACTCTTTATAATCAAAATCATAAAGGTACACATAGGGGAAGATTTACTACAACTGGTACACACTGAATTTGATGCAGCTGTGTAAAGTAACCAATCAGCTTCTAACTTCAGCTTGTTCAATTAAGATTTGAAAATAAGGCCTTGTTCACACTGGGGCAACATGCGCTCTGTCTTTGGAAGCACATGTTGCATGATGTGTACAATTCAATGGTTCCTTATGAGAGTCATCTTAACTGATCCGACACAAGTTGGTCTGACTTAAGAAAAGGTTCCTGCACTACTTTGGTCTGACTATGGTCTGTTTTCAGCCCATTTAAAATCATTGAAGTCAGATCAAATTTGGATCCTCATCCTAACAATCAAACTTGAGACATCCAACATGGTGATTACAACATAATTTATGTCACACTGGGATTGTTTTAATTGGTCAAAGGACAAGTCGGACTATCTCAAAGTTGGAAAAAAATCATATCCTGTTCATTCAAGTCAGATGGAAGTAGGACTGATGTAGGACTGATGTCGCAGGGCAAAGTAGGATCTAATTTATCCTGTATCTCCTTCATTAGCTTAACAACATTTACCTTACGGTGCTACTCTTTGTATTGTCTGACAATAATATAAATTCATCTATATATTTTCTGTATATGTTCTGCTACGTACGAGTGACATGTGCTCTTTTGAAAAGTGTTTTTTTTTTCCCTAGTGGATACCTCGTGTATACCTTTCTATAGTTAAATACGTTTCTGCCTCATTAAATGGGATGTACAACTATTTTGGCAGACAATTACAAATTTGAACATAATACATGATAAGAGTTTGTTCAGGTGAAATGTCATTACACAGCATCTGTAAAAAAAAAAAGGTGTTATATTGTAGTATGAATCACTTTGGCACGAAGCAATTTATGTATCCTTCATTTCCTGGCCTTAATCAATCCAGCCAATCAGGACACTTAAACTGAACAAGCATAACAACCAACGTTATCTCTTTTCATTAAATGCAAGAGTATCACAGCACACTACTGCACAAAACAAATTAGGGCACGTCAAGGGTGCGGAAAGGCAACTGACTGCAATAACTTCACATTCAAAGCTTATGCTGCAATTGCTTTCAATAGAGTTACATTTTGGTACTGACAGAAGTAATAACTTTTTACATAAAAAAGTCTTGTTTAACTGTTTTTGACCTGCAGCAGTTCAGGGCCATCAGTTTAAGTAATAACAAGCAATACACTGTGTGTGCTCTTTGATCATTAAGATTTTAAAGGAAAGCTCCAGGCAAATGTAAAAATCTCTATTTAGTCTAAAAGTAAATTAATTGGGGAAAAAAGACTAAACTTGTTTCTAATCTATGCTAACTTTATATGTAATGACCTACTCTATATCTTATCCTTTATGAAAATTCCAATGATCCCCTGTTCATCAGCTGATATTTCAACTTGCACCCTCTCCTTCTGACATCATAGACTGGTGCATGCTGGGCATATGATGTCAGAAGGGGGCAGTGCCACCGGGTGACGTGGCCAGGTGGCCCTGTCCCTTACCTATATTAGATTTATTTTGGGTCGGCGGGTGGCGTGATTGACAATGGATTTACATTCGATGCACACTTTTTTTTTTAAATAAAGGAATTGTCAAAAACTTGTCTCTTGTGTTTATTACTTTTTAACACTTTTTTTGTGAATGTGTAGGGGTACTATGTACCGATGCTCATTCACATATGTGTTCTTGATTCTGGATTCCGATAAGCCCCCTACCCAAAGAACCTCCTAACCACTGGCCACGGTTGTGGGGATAAGGCCTAGCACCCAAACACCCCCCCCCATCTTAAAGGCATGTGGCCTGGTATGGTTCAGGAGGGGGGATGCTCTCTCATCCCCCGCTTACCTGACCCGCCATGCTGTATGCCCGGATAAGGGTCTGGTACTGATTTTGGAGGGGACCCCACATCATTTGTTTTTATTTTGGTGTGGGATTCCCCTCCAAATCCATACCAGATCTGAAGGACTTTATATGGACTGGGGGGACCCCATGCCATTTTCTTCTTTATTTTTGTTATTAGGGTATAGGAGTATCACACTTAGGAATTATGGCTCACAGAGTGATGACCCTCAACCATATGCTAATCCAATGTCCTTTAGGGTCCGAGGCCCAACCAATCTGGTGGATCACCCAAAAAGTTATTGACAAGTTCTGCAAGTATCAGTATGTACTGCTTACCAAAGCTGTGGGCTCCAGCCAGTCTGGAAGCTTGGAGGCAGAGCTACACCCCAGATGAGACCCAGTGTGCTCTGCTTGCAGAGAGAGGGGATAGTGTACAGTGCATGTGTGTACCCAGCACTGACCTGGTTGCATGACATGCAGGAGGTGACACTGTTGGACACCGTTGTCCAATTGGAGCATCAAGAGGGATTCAGCCTTGGAATGATCGAGGGTATAGAGAGGCTGTGTCTACTGTGTCCTAGGTGCAGGAGACCAACCACGGTGGTCAGTGCCTGGATCAGTTGTGGGCACTGTGACCAGCTGTTCACAAAGCTGATTCCTAGGGATGAGCTTGATGTTCGAATCAAACGTAAGATACGATACGATCATCGGGTGTTCGCCCATTCTCCGAACAGCGAATATTATGAGGTGTTCATGGCAAATTGGAGCTTCGTGTAAGCCCTTGCATAATGCACTTCTCTCAGGAGAAGGTGGAAGTGTTGTCCATGGTGATGGATGAATCATCTGTGACTAAAGGATCTGTGCAGCCCCCAGTTTGTGTAAGGTGGAAATTCCTCAACAGACCCTCTACCACCCAGACCAGATCAGCTAAATACAGGCAGTGGGTAGTGAGGTCACCCAAAGCCTGAATACCTCCTGTAAAAGGTAAGTCTTGGGAACTGCCAAGGTTTTTAAGGTTCCAGTGGGAGCTGCAGCAAAGAACAGCTCTGGTGTGAGGTCTGGACTAACCTTATGCTCCCTGACATCATGAACTTCATTGAAGATTTCTGGGGACAGTGGGGGGATGACCTGGTGTGGGAGTACATGTATGTCCCCAAACCCCTGCAGGGACTGCATACTGAGCAAGCTTGGACCCTGTTTCAGGACATTCGGTAGGAATGGCAACTGGGAAAAGCTATTTACAAAGACAGGGTGGTGGTTGTTATAGCTGGACAGCCCATCAATAGCCACTCTGGTGCTGTCAGAGCAACTGACAGGAACCTGAGGAGAATGGTTCAGCTCACAGGTAACAACAAAGAGAGGATTGCTGCCTTTGTTCCCTTTTTTCTTATGGACTAGGCCAGCCTAACACCCTGAACTGTTCCGGATGGATGTCTTGTTTTTGATGAAGAACTTTTAATGAGGCCTAGTATCCTGCTACTACTACTTTGCTAAAACTTGGGAGGCTCCGTCTATCAGAGACTCTTTAAAAATGTTTCCAGGAGCAGTGATTTTAAAGCTTAAAGTGAAACAATAAAAATGTAATATTCCTTTAAATATCTCTCCATGTTTATGGGACAAGGGCCTCATCCCCACAACCCTTGCCCGGTGGTTGTGGAGGTCTTTAATAAGGAGGCCCCCAAATCCCGGCCCCCCTATGTGAATGGGTAGGGGTACATTGTACCCCTACACATTGACCAAAAAAAATGTCAAAAATGTAGAAACGGCAGAAGACAGTTTTTGACAGTTCCTTTATTAAAGATTAAAGATGGATGGATATCGTGGGGCACTTTTGTCAAATTGTCAAAAACTGTCTTCTGTCGTTTTACTTTTTGACACTTTTTTTATGAATATCTTAAAGGGTCACTAAAGGAAAAAAATTTTTGCTGAAATGACTGTTTACAGGGTATAGAGACATAATAGTTAACTGATTCCTTTTAAAAACGATTAAAAATAGATAAAAATCAATCATATAATGTACCTGTAGTTTTTTAGTTTCGTTTTTGCATTTAGTTTCATTTTAGCATGTTATGCTGTATCTGTGCTGGACAGTGCCATAGAGCAGTATTGGTTTGAAAACAAAATTAAAATCTCCCAGTACTGTGGTGATCAGGAAACAGACAACCAGGAAGTGTCCAAAACAGAGGAGAATTACAGCAACATCAGAGCAAAAACGAACAATGAGGACATGAAACCAGGCCTGCAGTAAGGAAAAGGAAGCTATTAAATCCTTTAGTGACCCTTTAAGTTCGACTCGAACATTGAGCTCATCCCTACTCATTTGTTTCTGCTGCCAGCAGGTGAATAACTCCCTACAGATAGAATTTACAAATAGATAGTAAAGTTTAGTGATAGGAATGTGTTTTTCCTTGTTCTAATCTGCAGGTATCACTGTGGACGGCTGTCCCCCTGCGTCGAGATGGACTCTGCATTTTTCCTGTTTGCTGGGCTTCACTCTAGGTGGAGGTGCTCCAGCTGAAGTATAATATGCCTTATATTGTGTTCATTGAGTTAGTTGCAGGAAACTTAACCTAGGAGGTACAGTATATACGCTGTTTATATCTAATGTACGTATGGTTTCTTGGAAATGCTTATTTTTGATACTACTATGTATTTTTATATAGCCCCTTTCAAGTTGTTTCCCTTTTCTCCTCCCTTATTTTCTTATGGGATGTCCTGTATTTCTCCTGGGGTCAAGAGTGTGTTTTTTTTTCCCAGTCTTGGGAACAGACCCCCTAAAACTTCATATCAGTCCCCTTAATCTGAACATGCAGCCTGGCTGGCCAGGAAAGGAGAGAGGACAAACTAACCAGCTCACATGCCCGCGACATGGGACAAGGGCCAAAACCCTGGTCGATGCTAGTAGGGGTCTGTGGATGTTTAACTTATTAGAATCTGGAAGCCCACTTTAATAATAAGTGGGCCCCCAGATACCACTTCCATTTGAATGAGTAAGGGGAACATATTCAAAAACACAGGTGTACCCTAGAAATAAAGACACCCAAATGTTTGAAATGTGTCCCTTAGGTCACATGTGCTTGACAATTTAAATGCTTATATATAGAACAAAAAAAAACAATTTGAATGCTTAGTCCCGGGTCACTGACCTGACCCGGTTGAATCTGCCCTGCCACAGTGCCCACACAGCTCCAGTGGCATCGTAAGTGATAGCAGGCACTGAGTTCAATACTAGCAGTCCAAGTATGGCTGGGGGAGCAAAGAAGAGGGAGTGATCATGGCCATTTCGCTAGAGCAGCAGCCAGCGGAGACAAAATGGTGGCCACAAGTACACATAATGCAGAAGAAGCCACTGCTAGCACAGAAGAGGAGAGCAGAGGGGTTCCTACAGCCATGCAGCTGGGGGATCCTGTGCGTACACAGTTCTTGGAAGGGAAGTCACCCGCCTCCACAGAGTCCCTTATTGAGCACATACTGGAAACCATGTTAGCTTCCCAGCATACAGCTTTTCCACATAGCCCTCATACACCTGACCTTGCTGCCAACCCTACCCCACCACATTATCTTGGTAATCAGGCCCTATTTCTTTAGATATCAGAGTTACTTGACAAACAACTCACTAAAACTGCAACTATAGAGAATAAGATGAAGACAATGGTGGCATGGACCAATCAAAATGCCCAGATTTACAGGACAAACAGGAAACAAATGTATTGATATCATGTTTTTTCTCTTTTTTCAACCTCTTTCCTTGCACCTCACATGCGCCCCACAGGACGCGTTCCAGCGTGATCTGTCACCCGCCGTGTCCATCAGAAATGGCCAATGATAGATCACTGTACAGGTCCTCTGCTAGTACCATGTGATTGTTGTGGCCAATCACAGTGGATCACATAACAGTTCTACACAATGAAAGGCTTTGTTATGCCTTTCATTGTGTACTGTTCTGATGATCTCTGTGACTGATTACAGTCAGCACATGAAACAGACAGGGCCAGTCACAGCCCATCTGTACCATGTGATTAGCGGTGGCCAAGCATAGCTAATAAACATAGTAAACACGGAATGAGTAGTTTTCAATCAGAAAAAATGGTTGTTTATAACTTTAAAATGCACAGTTATAAGCAATCATAGTGTGTAAAAAAAATCCTGATCACCTCCCCAGAGTAGTACAGTGTTACTTTGTTTACTTTTTTTACATACTGTCTCCAGTCAGTGTCCCTGATCACCACTACACTAGTTATATGATGACACCGTACTGCACTAGTGACAGTATGCAAAACATTTTTAAAACATTTTGAAAAAGAAAAACATTTATTTTAAGTTTTTAATTTTTCCAAAAAATTGTGGCAAAAATACAACTTGCAACTTGCAAACTCACTATGTCTCTTACTAAAGGCTTTGACTACTTTCAAAAAGGGCCATCAGTACATCAGGATTGATCGATTTATAGATATACCTGTATATACCATGATTATATCATATATATATAACTTTCCTACAGACTAATATAAACTGATTTTGGTTATTTTGAAAGAAATGTATCAGTATACATTTTGGCCTACATTTATAAAGAAAGATTATTAATTTGCAAAATTTTATAACACAAACAAAGAAAAGAATGTTTTTTTCCTTTATTTTGCAAAAAAATAAAAATAAAACAATGGTGATTAAGTACCACTGAAAGAGATCCATTTATGTGAAAAAAATTATAACAATTTCATATGGGTACAGGGTTGCATGGCCGCGCAATTGTCATTCAAAGTCTGACAGCGCTGAAAGCTTCTGTTTTTTTCCTTCTCCCTTGGCTCTTTACCAGGGACCTGGAATATTCCAATTCTTTTGGGTGGCCTCCTAAACGAGTGTCTACAGACGGGATTGTTGGAGAGTGATAAATGGTGGCTTATCTGTGGATCTGGCCCCCTCTTTGACCTATTTGTATTTCTAGTCAACACACTCTATTGTTACGTATTATCTCACATAATAATAATATACTCCTAGTGAACTGTTTACTCTTTGTGTGCCGCTCATCCTGTGGATAAGGAGTGTAAAGGCGGGTGCCTCCGCATCTGCTGCTGAGAGTGCCAGCAGGGGATGGAGCCCATCCTGGCTCCTGCAGTGGCTCAAAGAGGAAAAGGGTGATCCTTGATGCCGCACATCTAAGGAATCCTATGAAGGTGGATAGAGTGGCAAACCTCAGCCTGGACTCTGACCAGGCCATCCCCCCAACGTGTATCGCTCTGTCCCCTGGAGCTTAGTCATGGGGATAAATAATATTCTTCCACAAGGTCTCAATTCTCCTGAAAAATGTATAACAATAATGGCACCCTGTGAGAATAAGAACATGTAAAAAAACAACTGCCCCTTTAAAAGTGAATAAATTACCAAACTGTGTAAAATTTTGAAATAAAGGATAAGGCAATATATAATGAAACTGTGGAAAAAATAGATATGTGCAATAATAACATCAGACATAAATGTGTACACAGATGAAATAAATTGCAATGGTAGCAGGACAGGACAGTCAAAAAGCGCTTTTGGATTACCAGATTGATTCCACTGATAGCACAATTCCCTTTAAAAATGTTTATTGAATATTTTCATCAAGAACAGTAAACCATTCAATAAATGTGGTGATTATTACAACCATACAACAAGAAGTCAAGGAAGATTAAATTTGAAATTAAATCTAATAGAGAACAATAGCGGTGAAACAATAATTTCCTGAGTGAGTTCAGAATGTGGGAGTAAAAAACATAGCGCATGAAGTCTGGTTAATTCTTCAAAATTTTAACAAGAAATGAGTCGTTTGTTCATGCTGGAGGTTAACCTCCCATCGGTTTGTCAGGAAAGCAAATGATTAGTCTAACTTCGAACATTTTCAGGATGTTATGTAATAGACCTCAGAGAAAACATTCCTTGGGCTCTTTGTAGATCCCACAGAGCCGAGAGCTCCCAAATAAAGTTAAGAGTGGAAGGAATGAAAAGTAGAAAAGTAGGACACAAGAGGAGAAGAGAGAGAGATAGAGGAATGAAGAGGGAAAGTTCCCCCTCCCCGCTAGCCCCCAGGGCCCATACCCAACGTAGAGTAATGATATGAGATCATCTGGGGGCACCAACATAGGTGGCCCATGGTTCCCAGACCGATTCAAGGTTTGACACAGTGTCCGTTAAGGAGCTTGCAATTTTTTCTTGAACCATAATCCAGGAGATGTTTCTTTTGGCTGCAATGAAGGAGACTATTCTGTTTCCAAGCCTTTGCAATGGTCAATTTGGTACCAAGAAAGATGAAGAAAATCAATGATTGGATAGCTTTGGTGACTTTGGGTATCCTGTCATTGAGTAATGCAATGGATGGGTCTTTTGGAATTTGACAGCCCGTTACCTTGCGAATCATAAAGAATATTTTGTTCCAGAATCCCCTAATGTTCGGACACTCCCACCAAGTGTGCAACATTGAAACATATATGTTGCACCCTCTAAATCATAGAGGTGAGGAGGAAGGGAACATTATGGCCAACCTTGCTGGAACAAGGTACCATCTGGTTAGTCTTTTGAGATTTGCTTCAATCAAGACCGTGTTACGTATCTTGCTATAAGACCTAAAGACGTTATAATGCCAAGTGTCTACGCTCCAGCTGATCTGGGTCTCTTTTTCCCAGGCCAACATGTATGGGAGCTTAGAACTGTCTGAGGACAGTGACAGGTAAATTATGGAAATGCCCCCCTCTGCTCAGTGGCTTGACCGTACCATTGTTCATAGGGTGTCACGGATGGAGGCAGTGGTTTGTTACGCCATTGAGCATTTAGGAAATGGGCAATTTGTAGATAGCGAAATCTTTCAGAGTTAGGCATCTCCAGCTTGCTCTGACAGAAACTGAGCGAGAGCGGGCTTCGAGGGGTCAAAAAGTGTCCAATGTGGCATAATCCTTTATCTAACCACCAGAGAAAGGCTTTGATATTCATACCTGGTGGGAAGATGGGGTTGTGAAAAATATGTGCTAGTGGTGACATGGCTGACGTCAGAGATTGGTGTCTTTTCAGGCACAATTCCACTCCACTGGCCGCTCACTATGGAACTAGGATGTAAAAAATAACTCCAAAGGAGGCACGGGTAAAAGTCTCATAGTGTAGTAATTTTGTATTAAATAGAATAAAAACAGCAGCAGCAATAGCAATTACACTCACATGTTGAAGTGCCTGGCACTAGGTGAAATCAGCGTGTGCAAGTCGGCTCATCCCTTGGGGATGGCGTGTGTTCCACGTCTCGCTCTGGAGGGCAAAACCTAGTGTGGGACGTTAAGTTAGGACCCGAAAGTGGCGGATCCTCTGCCCCGACATATGTTTCGCTGTCATTGGCGTCTTCAAGAACTAGAAGTTATATCTCAGAGCACTCCGATTTGGTGTTGGGATTTATCACATATGGACTTTTAGCTTGCTACCATTGCAATTAATTTAATCTGTGTAAACATTTATGTCTGATGTTATTATTGCACATATCTATTTTTCCACAGTTTCTTTGTGAAAAGTTCTCAATTCTCCTGTCACACAATGTAAGGCATTATAGTATTAATATTCCCAAAAGGTGGATATGGTTCTTCTACAGAAAACACTTTTTTTAGTTTTCATTTAATCTCTCCTTTATTCATAACCAATATCCAAGGTTTTTCTACTGCTAATATTTATCTTTTTCTTTTGTCCAAGACATTAGAGATCCGAAAGGCAGGTGCCTTATGTTGAAAGATCATTTAGAGAGATAAACTTTGTACGCTGCTTTCCTATTCTGCCCCTACGCAGGGTCAGTACTTCTTTTTCTCACCTGTTACCACACATGGAAGGTACTATTATATCTTAAGGTGACGCTAACATAGCTAAGACCTCTTTTTCTAAGTCAAAGGAACCTCCAGAGCTAACACAAATATACCATAACTTTCTGCACCTCCTGTACTTAGCTGATATCCGTACTATAATAGTAAAAATAATCGTACTATGCAAGATAATAATACCTATTATTCGCACTAGCATGCTACCTACAGTACTTGAGATTAGCTTATGTTTTTGTCCTTACGATGTTAGTTTTGAAAAATCGTAAGAGCACTAATCCAGGACACAGCCTGGTAAGATCATTCTATGGTTCTTACAGGTTCCCCTGACAGAGACTTATGTTTGAAGCAACTCAACTTTCTATAAATTAAGCATTAGCAGCGAAAAACAGAAAAAAATATTTGATGGCAAGCTACTAAATTCTATACTCAAAATGTCAAAATCTGTCCTATGTTATCATCAAAATTGTCCCCTAAAATTATGTTTTTTTAATAACGTTTTTCATTGGAGCCTGCAGAGCATTGCACCAGTGGTCAGGCTTGTGCACACACTGCCTAGAGCTCTCTGCCCATTCCTCTGTATGGGCAGACAATTCCTGAGCTGTAGGTAGTTTAAATGAAATATGAACATGCTGATCATAACAAAATGCAAACTGAGTAAACAGAAGAAAAATCTAAATTAAATCAACATTTGGTGTTAATACCCTGTGGCTTCAAACTAGCATTAATTCTTACACTTGAAAACATTGTACACTTGCAAAAAGTTAGGGATTTTTGAGAATTAGAGTCAGGTGTGTGATTAACTAATTATACCAAGTAGGTTCTTCTAATGATCATCCATTACATATGTAGATTGAAACAGTCATTAACAAAAACAGCTGTGTAGGAAGCTTAAAACTGGCTGAGGAACAGCCAAACTCTGCTACTAAGGTGAGGTTGTGGAAGACAGTTTTATGTCACAGGTCATACACCATGGGAAGACTGACCACAGCAACAAGACACAAGATAGTTATACTGCATCAGCAAAGTCTATCCCAGACAAAGACCGCAAAGCAGACTGGGGTTTCAAAATGTGATGTTCAAGCTCTTTTGAAGAAACACAAAGAAACAAAGGCAATGTTGAGGACCGTAGACACAGTGATCGGCCAAGGAAACGTGCAGAAAAATACAGCAGATGAAAGACACACCATGCTTACTTCCCTTCAACTTCCAAAGATGTGCAATAGTGCCATCAGCACAGAAGTGGCAGAAACCAGTGGGAACCAGGTACACCCATCTACTGGCCAGAAGTTGTCTTCATAGAAGAACTTTGGTCAAAAAAACATACCTTTGATGTGGAAACAAGGCTTAGTGACTCAACTATGCAAGAAAACAGAGAACCTGGGTGCAGAAAAATGGCATGCTCTGGACTGTAGCAGAAGGCAATTTATTTGCCGAAGGGCTGGAGAGCGTTACAATAATAAGTTTCTGCAAGCAACAGTGAAGCAAATGCAATTGGACATTTGGTCAGGATCATTGGTGTCTTCAATGCTGACAAATACAGGCAGATACTTATCCATCATGCCATTCCATCAGGGAGGCTTGCAATTGGCCCAAAATTGATTCTGCAGCTGGACAACGACCCCAAACACACAGTCAATGACATTAAGAACTATCTTCAGTGTAAAGAAAACAAGGAGTCTTGGAAGTAATGGCTTGGGCCAACCTAACTGCTGAGTTCCTTCAAAAACTGTGTGCAAGTGTACCTAGAAAAATGTATGCCATTTTGAAGGCAAAGGGTGGTCACGACAAATATTGATTTGATTTTAATTTCTCTTCTCCCTATTTAGTTTCCATTTTGTTAACTGATAAAAATAAATCATTAACACTTGTATTTCTGAAAGCTTTCCTATTTACAGCATTTTTTCACACTTGCCTAAAACGTTTGCACCATAGTGCATGTCAAATTGTTTTTCACTTTTGATACAGTAAATGAATAACATATTGATTAAAAAAAATAACCAGAAAAAAGAAATAAAAACCCAATGACCTAGCGCATATAACTGATCCCAATGGTATTCATAGCCAAAGAACAGCTCCCCTAAACTGCCCTCATCTTTTTAAGGGAAGGGATGGGGATAGTGATGACATCATTCCCCAAATATGGCCATGGCTCCGAGGGAACAGCCAAGCAGCAAAGTTTGAAGACATTGGCTGCTGGAAAGGTAAGTATATATATTCCTCTTTTACAGCTCAGGTTTCTTTCATACAGTAAGTGACCCTGTGATGACAGGATTACTTTCATTTACAGTTGTATGTTAGTTACAATAACTGTTTTAGTTTGTGAGGAAAGACTGTATATTCACCGACATGGGACTGAGAGTTAGGCCCATTGCTGCAGTCAGTGGCCCGGATTCAGAGAGAATTTACGCCGGCGTATCCATAGATACGCCGCGTAAATTCAAATCTGCACCGGCGTATCTTCTTTCTGTATTCAGAAAGCAAGATACGCCGACATTAGCCTCTAGATACGACTGGCATAAGTCTCTTACGCCGTCGTATCTTAGGGTGCAATCTCACGCTGGCCGCTAGGTGGCGCTCCCGTCGTTTTCAGCATAGAGTATGCAAATTACCTAGTTACGCCGATTCACAAACGTACGTGTTTTTTACGTTGTTTGCGTAAGTTGTTTTCGTCGTAACGTTGCTCCTGCTAATAGGTGGCGTAGCCAATGTTAAGTATGGACGTCGTTCCCGCTTCAAAATTTGAATTGTTTGCGTCGTTTGCGTAAGTCGTTCGCGAATAGGGCTGGACGTAATTTACGTTAACGTTGAAACCAATACGTTGTTGCGGCTTACTTGAGAGCAATGCACACTGGGATATGTACACGGACGGCGCATCACGTCAGGTCATAACACATTAGCATAAAACACGCCCCCCTCCCACATTTGAATTACGCGGGCTTACGCCGGCCCCATTTACGCTACGCCGCCGCAACTTACGGAGCAAGTGCTTTGTGAATACTGCACTTGCTCCTGTAAGTTGCGTCGGCGTAGCGTAAATACAATACGCTGTGCCGCCGTAACTTAAAGCGCAGCTACCTGAATCTACCCCAGTGTCAGCAATAATACCCCCAGAATTGCTGTCAGTGGCTGCAAATATATTGCCAACAACTGATTTCAGTGGCTGCAATATAAAAAATAAACCTTAGCATAATGTCAGTGGATACAATAATAATGCCCACCACTGGTGTAACTACAATAATAACTCTGCATTGGTGTCAGTGGCAGCAATAATAAAGAACAGAATTGGTGTCATTAGACTCAATTTACAAACAAGTATTTTTTTTTAATTTAAGATTTACAGTAAAATAGCTCATAGCATTGGTGAAAGAAGGGTAGGAACCCCAAGGTTGCAGCGATTTCCTCTCACTATTTTGGCAATGGGACAAGACATGTAGGTAAATCTCCCCAATGGGACACACATGGCATTAAAAACTGGCAGGGGTTCTAACCCTCCATTTCTAAATCCAAAATGGAAAATAAAGTTTTGCCTTTAGTTACACAAAAAAAAAAAATCAAGTGGCCGTGGGGCTTTAACAAGAGTAATGCTCACACAAAAGTGCAACAAGGTTTATAAAAATATATATTTTTTTTTCCACAAAAATATTTTTATTGGAAATAGTGAAGTAGTGTTTACAATACAGTACAATCAGCAAATCATTTGAAATGGTATCCATGATGAAATAGTATGATGAAAGATGCACATTTTTAATGACTAATAAGGTATGGCATGAATATCTTAGGAAAACAGTTAGAAGTCGTTTCACTAGTAGATCTATTAACCTTGCATTAGCAGATAGCAGAAAGAAAGATTTGAAGAACTTTATTGTGTTGGAACCAACCAGCTTATTTAATGGAAGTAATACCACTGAGACCAATATCAGCAGGTTCAACAGTGGTAGTATTGAGGTTGGTAGTCTTGGCCCCTATCTTGTATTTTACTTCCTAATTATTTGTGGTGGGATGTAGTGTTCATTTGTGTAGATAGGGGAAGGTAAAGAGCTGGAAAGGGAAAGGGGAAGGGGTGAGAGAAAATGGAGTAAAGAAAAGAGGGTGTAGGGGTGGGGGTAGGGACCGTTCTCCGACCCGATGCCCCATCTAAGATAAATGTATTGAGTCTCCTATTATGCAATTTAGGTAGTTGTGACGGGTAGCGGAATGTAGGAGCTATAGCTTTCAGTAGACTTGAAATAAGTCCAGCATGCCCAGATATTTGCGGTGGTGGGGAGGTTTAGACACAGGCAGGGGTGGTATGGGGGTTTAGACACAGCCAGGGGTGGTATGGGGTTTAGACTCAGGCAGGGGTGGTAGGGAGGGGGTAAGACACAGGCAGGTGTGATAGGGGGTTAGACACAGGCAGGGGTGGTAGGGGGTTACACACAGCCAGGGATGGTAGGGGGTTAGACACAGCCAGGGGTGGTAGGGAGGGGGTTAGACACAGGCAAGGGTGGTAGGGGGTTAGACACAGTCAGGGGTTGTAGAGGGGTTAGACACAGCCAGGGGTGGTATGGGGGCTAGACACAGCCAGGGGTGGTATGGGGGTTAGACACAGTCAGGGGTGGTAGGGGGTTAGACACAGGCAGGGGTGGTAGGGAGGAGGTTAGACACAGGCAGGTGTAGATGGGATTAGTGGCACTGGTACTTACTTTCTGTCAGTGTATAGCGATCCCTCTTCCATCATGGAGTCTCCACTTAGCAGAAAGCTCCTCCCCCTTCACGCTGTTGGCTGTCAGCCTGTCAGCTGACTTTCTCTTGTCAGCAGCAAAGGGAGGGAGCCGCGGAGAGGATGGGGGGGAGCCAGCTGTGCTCTGCTATTACATGTAATAGCAGCGGAGCAAGGGCAGCCATCCACACAGTGGAATAAGGAGCGGTCCTGTATAGTATAGCGGCTGCTGGAGGAGGAGGACTGAGGGAGGGGAGGATGCCGTCCTTCACTATGCGGTGATGCTGGGCATCACCGCTTAGTTAAGGATCAGCTCGGGCGGCTCGGCTGCTCTAGTCCAGCAAAGGGAACAGCGTTTCTGCTGTGAAAAAAGTGCAGGGACGCCGTTCCTATGTTTTTCCGCAGGACTCAAGCCCTGGATTTATAGCTCTTTGTTTAAGTACTATAAATAAGCTACAGTTCTTTTGGTTCGTTTTGTTGATATTCAGGGGTTGGCCGTGTGTGTGTGTGTGGGGGGGGGGGTTAATGATTGGACTGGCGCTGAATTGCTGCTTTATGCAACATCATCTTCGAACTTCTGTAATCTAATTCTATAAGCTGAGTGCCAGGGACAGTGCTAGACTAAAATTTCTAAAAACAGTAGAAAATGATCTAATGTAAGCACACTCCATGCATTCCCCAATCTTCCCCTTATACTCCCCCCCTCCAGTGTGTTGGGGGAAAACAGTGTGTCAGTGGGGAGCAGTGTGTCGGGGGAGAAGTTTGTCAGGGGGGAGCAGTTTGTTGGGTGGAACAGTGTGACAGGTGGGGGAGCAGTGTTCAGGAGGAGCAGTTTCTTGGGGGGGCAGTGTGTCAGGTGGGGGAGCAGTTTGTTGGGGAGCAGTTTGTCAGGGGGGAACAGTGTGACAGATGGGGGGATGTGGGAGCAGTGTGTCAGGTGGGGGAGTAGTTTGACAGGGGAACAATGTGTCGGGGGAGCAATGTGTTGGGGGAGCAGTGTGACGGGGGAGCAGTGTGACAGGTGGGATAGCAATGTGTGTGGTGGGAGCAGGGCCGGCCTTTGCGTTGTGCGGGTTGTGCGATCGCACAAGGCGCCTTGAACAATACGGGCGCCGTGCGGCTGTCACATCTCGCAAGGGCACTTGAGGGAAGGGACTGTGAAAAGAAAATGTGACAGACCACTCCCATCGCGCGGGACAGCTGAGTTGAATGGGCGGGCCATCAGCTCTCCATAGATAGAACATCGTATACAGAGTGACTGCCTCCAAGCAGCAGCGTGAGTCTTCTCCCTGTCCCTGCTGCTCTGTGAGCTGGTTCCGCCCCCTCCACCTCTTACATCTCTCACTGCAAGTCAGTGCGATCTCCTCACATCCCTCATCTCTCGTCCCCGCCCCCCCCTCACCTCCCTCACCTGTCCTCAGTCATGGCGGGGTCCGGCTGGAGATACATGCTTTTAAGCTGGAGCCATTAGGAGCCAGAGAAGTTACTGCAAGCAAGTTCACCAAGAGGTCAGATGCAGGGGGGGGGGTGTATATGTGGACTGTGGAGGGAGTTGGAGCATTCTAAAGTCCAGCCTGGGCACTGACATGGCTGGGGGGCTTCTATACATTGAGGGGGGCTGAGATTTCCCTGGACTCCCCCCCTGTACTGGGAACATCCCATATGTGAGTAAGTGACAGGAACCCAGCATGGGAAAGGGGGAGTCCTGGACATGCTGGGACTTGTAGTGACTGTGTGGCTATTCAGTGCCACAAGAGGTTCAGATGAATGTGCTAAAAACATAAGGTACACCCATAACAGAAATCATTAGCACACTACTGGGTTATATTACAACTAAGAACACCAGTGCTGCACATAATTAAAAATGTGCAAACAAAGCAGAATAAACCGATAAAAATAAAAAATTCCTTATATACAGATCAAATTCATCAATAAAGTTCAAGTGAATGTGCACATAACAAATACATACAATAAGACAACATTAACCTACTGCAACCAAAAGCACCAGTGCTGTAAAAAATCAAAGGTCTTGATGTGAGGTCTGAGGTGAGCTGTTAGTACATATGGAGTGATCACACCGTCATATATGCATTTCTATCATCGCTGGGATCTGTTTGATGTATTTATTTGCTTGGACACATTGATGTGGGATGTGAAACACAAAAAAGGACATTTTATTGAGGAACTTTATTATCCTATGAAATATATTTGGTTTATCTACTTATTCACCATATTTGCGCATATTTAGATGTTTTACAGCACTGGTGCATTTGGTTGCAATACCCAGCAGGGGCATCTTATTTGGATATTGCTACTACATGAACTTTATCTGCATGTGGAATTATCTTGCTTTGTTTGCACAATTTTCTATATTTGCAGCACTGGTGCTTTTGGGTGCAATATCCAGTAGGGTACTATTGATTTTTATGTCTTATATATTTATTTGTTATTTGCCGCGTTGATCATCTATATAGAAAAAGGTAGGTCCCGCTAGCATTTTTAAAAAACAAACGCCGATTCTCATTCTACTAAATAGCCAAAATGCAATGATAATTTTTTTTTTTTTTAGGTGAACCTCCACTTTAAGCAGCGCACATAGCAAAACATGGCCTATCATGAAAGGGGGGGGGGGGGGTAAATCTTCCAGAGGTCCAATTTTTTGCCCAGAGTTTATCTATACTTCAGGCAGTCTGTAATTGGCCTGTACTGGTACCATGTACTCCCGGCTATGTCTGCACCTCTGTCATATGGAAAACTCCTACAGAGGATCACTTCATGTTTGTGACACCCCAGGTTTATTGCCTGAAGTATAAATAAACTCCGGGCAAAAAAATTCACGGTTTAACCACGTGACCTCTGGAAGATTTACCCCCCCCCCCTCCATGACAGGGCATTTTTTGCGATGTGCACTGCATAACTTAAGCTGACAACTGCACGGTCATGCGACGCTGTACACAAATAAAATTTGTATTTTTTTTTGTTTTAACAAAAAAACAAATTTGAAAAAAATAATTAAAAAAATGTACTTTCTGCTATATAACATATCCAATTTTTTTAAAGTTTTTTCATAAATTTAGGCCAGGGGTCTCCAAGCTTTCTAAACAAAGGGCTGGTTTACTGTGCTTCAGGAGGGCCAGACTGTGGCCATTTGGAGTACAAAATGTCCTGATGTCAGTGGGGAAAAAACAATGCTCCATCTTTGGTGTCAATAGGAGAAATTGTGCCCCATAATCGGTGTTGTCAGGAGAAATTGTGTCCCATCATTGGTGTCATTGAGAGAAATTGTGTCCCATCATTGGTGTCATTGAGAGAAATTGTGTCCCATCATTGGTGTCATTGAGAGAAATTGTGTCCCATCATTGGTGTCATTGAGAGAAATTGTGTCACATCATTGGAGTCATTGGGAGAAATTGTGCCCCATTATCGGTGTCATTGGATGAATTGTGCCCCATCATTGGTGGCAGTAGGAGGAATTGTACCCAAGGGCCGGAATAAAAGCAAGCAAAGGGCCACATCTGGCCCCCTGACCGCATTTTGGAGACCTCTGATTTGGGTCAATGTTGTTGGTACAAAATATCCTAATAAGTGTCTACAAACTATGGGATATATTTATGGATTTTTTTTTCTAGTAATGGTGGAGATCAGCGACTTATAGCAGGGCTGCGATATTGTGACTGACAATCTGATACTTTGTGGGAACCATTGACACTAATACAGTGATCACTGTACTAATGACACTGGCTGGCAAGGGGTTAATCTTCTAGAGCAGGGGTCTCCAAACGTATTAAATGAAGGGCCAGTCCTTCAGACTTTAGGGGGCCGGACTGTGGCCACTGGAAATAGCAAAAATGTTCCGGTATCAGGAGTAAACAGGAGTAAACAATGCCACTTTTTTTGGTGTCAGTAAGAGGAGGAATTGTGCCCCTTTGTTGCTGTCATTAGGAGGAATTGTGCCCCATTGTTGGTGTTATTAGATGGAAATTGTGCCCCATTGTTGGTGTTATTAGAAGGAAATTGTGCCCCATTGTTGGTGTTATTAGATGGAAATTGTGCCCCATTGTTGGTGTTATTAGAAGGAAATTGTGCCCCATTGTTGGTGTTATTAGAAGGAAATTGTGCCCCATTGTTGGTGTCATTAGAAGGAATTGTGCCCCATTGTTGGTGTCATTAGGAGGAATTGTGCCCCATTGTTGGTGTCATTAGGAGGAATTTTGGCCCATTGTTGGTGTCATTAGGAGGAATTGTGCCCCATTTTTTATGTCAGAAGATGAAATATTGCCCCAAGGGCCAGATAAAAGCAAGAAAAGGGCCACATCTAGACCCCCTGATCTAGGGCAATTAAAGGCTTAACTGTTATTTGAGCGTTATTCGAGCGAAGCCTTATCTGCAATCCCAATGTGCTGGTAAAGCGCCGCTTAGACCCTAACGTTTTAGGACGTTTTCGCTGTGCCTCAGTGTGAAAGGGTAAGGCGTTTTTACAGCGCTTTTAATTAATTTCAATGGAGAGAGGCGTTTTTGGAGCTTTTTTTCAGTGCCCAAAAGCTGCTCCAAAGATTCTGCTTGCAGGACTCAGTGTGAAAGGTCCATTGAGACGCACTTAAATTGTCTGTTTGTTTATTAAAAGAAATTATTTGTTACAAATATTTATTTTCTCTTTGTGTATGTTTAGGTGACCAGGGGGCGAGGGGGTGAAGATGGGGGGGGGGCGCCACAAGATTAGCTCGCACAGGGCGCCTGAACACCTAAGGCCGGCCCTGGGTGGGAGTAGTGTGACAGGTGGGGAGGCAGTGTGACCAGTAACATATAATGCACAGCTGCACTCAGCTCACCCCACATCACACACACACAGCTCTCTGTGCACCAGCCTCACCTTCCCCCCAGCAGCTGCAGCACTGCCTCGCACAGCTCTCCCTCTGCCTCTTCAAGGCTCAGCCTCCTGTTCTCTCATCTTGGGTGTCCCTCTGGGGCAGCCAGGTCCCGCAGCACCACCACCAGCAGATTCCTCCCTGCCGCCTCCTGCTCCACCACCATACCTAGAGCTGACCACAGTGTGAGGAAATCCGGAAGTAGCGCGGAGCTGCATGTAGTTGGACTGGGAGCTGAGAGAGGAGAAGGAGGGTCTTGCATACCTCACACCGGCCAGGCTGGACTCTGAACGGCTCGGACGGCTCGGCTGCTCTAGTCCTGTAAAGGGAATGGCATTCCTACTGTGAAAAAAGTACAGGGACGCCGTTCCCACGCGTTCCTGCAGGACTCGAGCCCTGGAGCTATGCATATGTTCTAACAAGGGATTAAACCATTGTGATATGCACGTACATTGTATTATGTTTGGAGTATAAGGGAAAAGACTGCTCTAAACAAATAGAAAATATCAATAAAGATCAAAGGCAGAAATAAAATGGGATAAACATGGATAACATAATGCAAAAAATAAACTGCGCCAATGGAATAGACCAGCAACAGGGTGCCAGTACTCGATAAATTAGCAAAGTCTCTGAACCCCAAAAAGGAATTAGAGGGGGTAGATACAAAAAGTATATCAATACAGTCCCAAGTAATGATTAATGGATCAAGGCGGACTCCACAAGCAGAATAACAAAACACCATCGTGAGAATGCCTTCTTGTGAGGACACCACCACCTAATGGAAAGCCGCTTACCACAACCAAGAGGTTAATAGGCCTATAGAAAACTCCATCCACCGACTGGGGCACCAAGCCAAGAGGGATTCCAAGGACAACTATGCAGAGTGTGATCGCTTCCTCATAGATGAACAGATCTTCGATTCATGGATGTGAAAGAAAACAGACCAATAGTGTAACTCCGTATAAAATTTTATAAAAATAACGTGGTTAAAAACATGTATAAGTTGTCGGCCGGCACTATAGGAGCCCTTCATCCAAACGTACAACGCGGTGACGTCAGTGTGCGCCGTCCCAGATGCGTTTTGTCATCAAACAGACGTTATCAATGGTTGGAGTGATTGGGAGGTTTGTTTTGCAGAAAATGATGTATATGCTTTTACTTACACAAAAAAGACTTTAAAAATCCTGCGAAATGACAAAAGAAAATAGATAGATTTTATTACAAGTAATGGTGTGGGTTTACTAAATGTAGTAAAGGCATATAGACTGAGCACTTTGCAAGTGAAGTTGCTCCAGAGTTTAGTAAATGAGGGGGAGCTCTGATGACTTTCACCATCCAATTACGTGCAAGCGAAATTTTCTTTTTTTTCCCTTGAATGTTATTGGGTATTCTTTGTACAATGAAGCTTTACCTCATTTAAGCAACTTCAAGCAATTTGCAAAGTTCACAGTCTATTTGCTCTTTTTTTGCCATCTGTGTCCCATTGGGGAGCTTTACCTTCACTTCCTGCCCCATAGCCAAAACAGGAAGTGAAAGGGAATCCCTGAAAATTACAGGAATCTCTTGGGGCCCCCAGGTCACTAGAACCAGTGTCCCCATTGGAAAATTTCCATCTATTAATTTTCTGGGGACAACCCAAAATATGTGATTTTCTTTTACTTTTACTTTCAATGATAATGGATAACAGGACAAATATGGAGGCTGAATAAAGGTGCACAGATAACAATAAAAGCCTAACCGGGGGTTCTAATCAACCTCCACATCCAAAACTATAAAAACTATTTTCCTTTAGCTATACTTTAGGTAAATCAGCCATATTTCCACATTTAGGTTTCTATGCACTGTTGTTGAGAGAACTGATCTAAAAAGACAACTCAAAATCGGCAATTATATTTTTATATTTGTTAAATATCAAATGCCTGCACCACTACTGAATTACCACATACATTTGATTATTTATCATTTCCTTCTGTGAATTGACTTTAACCCCTGTTCATGCAGTATTTACGGATGGTTTTGAGCGTTTTGCAGTAAATAGCGCAAAATAGCACTGTGAATTGACACTTGCGATATTTAGTGAAAATGTGTCCAGACACCTAAATACTGCATGTGATATGCTTTTGTGATGGAGTCCACTGAATGCAATAATAACCATCTGTATCTGTGTCAGTGGATTCAATACAAACTCCCAGCATGGTGTTAATAGATACAATAATATTGTGAGTAGGGGCAACAATAAGCCCTAGCTTTGGTGTCAGTGGATTCAATAATAATGTTCAGCATTGCTGTCAGAGCCTGTAAAAATATTCCCCAGCATTGGTGCTAGTGGATGCAGTAATAACCCCCAGCATTGGTATCAGTGGATTCAATAATATCATCCAGCTGTGGTGTCAGTGGATACAATAATAACCCTCAGCACTGGTGTCAGTGGCAACAATAATAGCCACCACTATTTGTGTCAGTGGTCGAGTTAATAGTCTTTAGGATTGGTGTCAAAAGTTTTATTAACCACTTCCATACCAGGCACTTACGCACCTTTCCGCCCAAGCCAATTTTCAGCTTTCAGCGCTGTCGCACTTTGAATGGCAATTGCGCGGTCATGCTACACTGTACCAAACAAAATTGCCGTCCTTTTTCCCCACAAATAGAGCTTTCTTTTGGTGGTATTTGATCACTTCTGCGATTTTTTTTTGCGCAACAACTAAAAAAAGACTGAAAATTTTGAAAAAAATAACGTTTTTATTTTTTTCTGTTAATTTTTTTGTAAATAAGTAAGTTTTCTCTTTCAATTACAAGCACTGATATGGCGGCACTGATGGGCACCGATGAGATGGCACTGATGGACATCGATGAGGTAGTACTGATGGGCACCGATGAGGTGGCACTGAATGGCGGTGCCGGTATGCGGCACTGATGGGCACTCATAGGCGGCACTGATGGGCACTCATAGGCAGCACTGATGGGCACTCATAGGTGGCACTGATGGGCACTCATGGGCGGCACTGATGGGCACTCATAGGCGGCACTGGGCACTCATAGGCGGCACAGATGGGTACTCATGGGCGGCACTTATGGGTGGCACTGATGGGTACTTATGGGTGGCACAGGTGGGCACTGATAGGTGGGCACTGGGCATGGATGGGCACTGTGGGGTGGCACTGATGGACACTGTGGGGTGGCACTGATGGACACTGTGGGGTAGCACTGATGTATCCATGTTGCCAGTCAGTGCCTATTTGTGGGCACTGATTGGCATCTTTTTTTTTTTACTGCCTTTTTTTTTTATTGACCTTTTTTTTTGCCCTTCCCTGGTGGTCCAGTGTGGGCTTCCCTGGGGGTCCAGTGTGGCGAACTGAGGGGGGGCTGCGCTGATAAACAATCAGTGCAAACCCCCCCCTGTCAGGAGTGCCGCTGATCGGCTCTCCTCTACTCGCGTCTGTCAGACGCGAGTGAGGAAGAGCCGATCAGCAGCTCTTCCTGTTTATATCCGCCGGAGGCTCTTTACCGAGATCGGAGATGCAGGGTGTCAGACTGACACCCCGCATCACCGATCCCCGCGCTGCGCGGCCCCACGGGCGTGCGCGGCATGAAATCCTGCAGGACGTCCATAGACGTCCAGTCAGGATTTCAGAACCGCTTCCCAAACGTAAATCGCCTATGGACCAGGCGGGAAGTGGTTAAAGTGAAAGTTAACTTTTTTTTTTTTATGCTGACAGGTAAGCTTTTTATGATAGATACACGCGTACACACACTCGGAATTTACGACAACAAATGTTCGATGAGAACTTTTGGTCGGAAATTCTGACCGTGTGTAGGCTCCATCGGACATTTTCTGACAGAATTTCCGACAACAAAAATTTGAGAGCTGGTTCTCAAATTTTCCGACAACAAAATCCATTCTCATAAATGTGTGTAGACATTACAATTCCGACACACAAAACTCCACGCATGCGGAAACGGAATCGATCGGTCTGGTAAAACTAGCGTTCGTAATGGTGATAGCACATTCGTCACGCTGTAACGGAATTAAAAGCACGAGGCTGAAAAACGCAAATCGTCTCTCACCAAACTTCTACTAACACGATTGGTATTGAACTTCCCTTTAATAGTGCCGTCATATGTGTTGTACATGACCGCGTTCTTGGCGATCGGAATTTCCAACAACATTTGTGTGACTGTGTGTATGCAAAACAAGTTTGAGCCAACATCCGTCGGTTTTGTTTTCGGAATGTCCGATCGTCTTTCCCCTGGCATATGTCTCTTCTGTCATGGATAGGGATGAGCTTCGTATTCGAGTCAAACTCACGTTTGACTCGAACATCGTATGTTCGATCGTTCGTCGAATTACGAACGTTTTGGGCCGTTCGCGCCAAATTAGAGTGGCGTGTCTCGGCCCATAATTCACTGTGGCATCCCAGTGCATTGCTGGCTGATGATTGGCCAAGCATGCACTATGACCCGCATGCTTGGCCAATCACAGCGCGCAAAAAACGGTGATTTAGTACACGCCCCACACTATATAATGCTGCCTGGAAGTCAGCCTTGTGTAGTGTGTTGGTGGTTTACAGAGAAAGACAGAGAGAGAGAGAGTAATTTATTTGGAGTAAGATAGAGCAGGCAGGCTAGTCAGTTAGAGTTAGAGTTTCAGCATGTAGAGGATATATATGCATCCCAGTTGTTGTATATATATTTATACACTGTATTGAGTTTAGATAGATCCGCTCTTCCTAATATACTGGCAGGCATGTGATTGTGCTAGCTGCAGTATTTTCACGTGGTGTACTGTCTGTGTCCTCTGCACAGTGTGCACCTAAAGCTACGTCAATAGATTTGATGGTGTTTCTCATATTAATTCCTAAAGGCAGTAGAGCTGCATGATTCTGGCAAAAATGAGAATCACAAAGAATCTTAGAATGAAGATCATGATTCTCTCACGATTCTCAAAAAAATGCATGGTGCTTTTGTTAGTGTAGCGCTCACCCCCGAAGGAGCCGCTGGTTAGATTATGGGATGGCGTGTTACCTCTATGTGCGTCTAGGGGTAGATAGATGAGAGCAGCAATGATGGAATGTCCAAACAGTAAGTGTCTTTCTTGTGCTTTTATTCTTGCCCAACACGGCAAACAGTGAACTTGAGGTAGATAAGTAAAAGATGGGTGAGGAGGAGAATTGCAGATTCAGGCGTAACAGCGACGGAAACAATCCTGCTTCCAGCGACACTTTAACTTCGTCGCCACTCCAGCCAGAGTAGGTATAGTGTACCTGGACAGGCCTTTCACACAGACCTGGCAGCCAGGGTATCACTCGGAACCTTGAGAAGAACCAAGTCTCTGCCACAGACTTGGTAGGAATGAAGATTAGAGTGGAACCTCTGCCACAGGCCCTTTCTCTACAATGTAGATGATGAAGTAAATATTGCTTAGTAATATTGGTGCCTGAATCCCCCTCAGGTAGTTTTCCTTGTTTTGGGTCACCGACTGACAGGTTGCTGACATCCAACCTCTCAGTGTCCTGATCCCCGATGAATTGTCGAGGCCCTGTTGGAATGCCTGCCTCTCTTGGCTCTCCTCAGGCTGATTCCTCACCAAACAGCCATCTCGCTTGGGATCTCTCCTCAGAACTTGGGGACCAAGTAGATCACTGGAGCCCCCGCCATAGCTTCAGTTGTCCCAGGCCGACATGGTCCCCGAACCAAGAACACCGCGTAGCACGTGCGCCCCGGCCTGGTAGGCCATATCGCTGGGGCCCGTGATGTGTGGTCACCCTGAAGGTGGGCACCACACCTGGAACAAGAACCCCGCCTAATGGCATCTGCTCAAGAAGTACCCTTCCCCAGCATGCCCCGCAAGGGAAAAAACACTCTGATTGGCTGCTGGCAAGAGGCACTCCAGCCTGAACTCCACTGCCGCCACCTGCCACCCCCGGGGTGGAAAAGCACCTCAGGAACACAGAATGAACTGACAGCACAGCCCAGCTAGAACAGAGGCCCAATTTGCACAAATCACTTGGATGAGAGCTACCCAACTCTCTCATCCCCCTCTAAATTTAGAATAGCACCTGGACTGAAAGTACACAGGCGCTACATTAGTATGCTTTTTTGTGATATATATATATATATATATATATACCGTTTGAAGGAATTTGGGGGCCCCAAGCAAAATGGACATGGAGGCCCCCCACCCCCCCCCCCCCGCAAAGCCTACAGGTACCACAGCACAGCGATCCAAATACGAACAATTGAACATTTGCAAAAAACATTGCTGTACCATAAAATCAGCCACTGTGCCCCATCAAACGCAGCCACTGTGCCCCATCAAACGCAGCCACTGTGCCCCATCAAATGCAGCCATTGTGCCCACTAAATGCCACTAATGTGCTTTTGAAGCCTATTAAAGCCTATTAATTCAGCCACCCGGCTTCAGAAAAGGGGCCGGATGCATAAATAGGGGGTGGCGGTGGTGACGGTGTCCATGGATAGATTCATGCAATGCATAAATGCATAAATGCAATGCATAAATCTATCCATTATTCATTAAGGGGGTGGCTGGAGAGAGGGGGCAGCCTTAATGGGTGCACCGCCATTGCCTGGGTGGTGGACACAGAGAAACCTCCCCATCAGACCAGCTCAGGGTGGGTGGCTCAGTAATTGCTTGCTTTGCCTCTCCTGTTCCGACGGGTCTGCACTTTAGTGCTTTTGAGGGGTGGCAGGCAGTTCATTCTCAAATTAATAGGCTGTTCTGCAGCAAGGCACATACTCTGATGCATCGCATAGATGTGAAGTTGAGCCTTTAAAACACAGTCAGGAGGCCGAGGGCATCAAAAACCACAGCAGTGATAGCAGCATGGCTGTTTTGTACAATGTCACTACAGTACTACCCTACCTCACTGCGCTCTATGTTTTCCAAAAAGCTTAAAAAATATGGGCCAAATTCTCAAAAGAGATACGCAGACTTAACTGCTGTTCAGCCTGCGTATCCCTGTGCCTAACTTTGGAAACGATTCTCAAAAGGCTTTTTCCAAAGTTAGGCAGAAAATCTGACATGTGTAAGACACTTACACGGTCAGATTTTAGGATGCAGTACCGCATCCGCCACTGGGGGCATTTCTCATTGAAATGCAGCTTTGCGTATGCAAATGAGGACTTAAGCAGATTTTCAAAGCATTTCAGCACTTTGATTTCTGCCTAAGTTCCGAATTTGCCGGCGCAAAACTAGGGCTGGTTTTATAATGTGGAAAGTTAGCCAAACCTTGTAAAGGCCCATTCCAGCGACGGCATTTGGTATGCATTCCTGAGGGAGAACTCCACGGCACTTTTTAAATTCAAAACCGGCATGGGTTCCCCCCCAGGAGCATACCAGGCCCTTAGGTCTGGTATGGGTTGTAAGGAGACCCCCCCACGCCGAAAAATCGACGTAGGGGGTCCCCCTACAATCCATACCAGACCCGTATCCAAAGCACGCTACCCGGCCGGTCAGGAATGGGAGTGGGGACGAGCGAGCGTCCCCCCCCTCCTGAGCCGTGCCAGGCCGCATGCCCTCAACATGGGGGGGTTGGGTGCTCTGGGGCAGGGGGGCGCACTGCGGGCCCCCCCACCCCAGAGCACCCTGTCCCCATGTTGATGAGGACAGGACCTCTTCCCGACAACCCTTGCCATTGGTTGTCGGGGTCTGCGGGAGGGGACTTATCGGAATCTGGGAGTCCCCTTTAATAAGGGGGCCCCCAGATACCGGCCCCCCACCCTAAGTGAATGGATATGGGGTACATCGTACCCCTATCCATTCACCTGGAGGCAAAAAGTAAAATTTAGTAAACACACAACACAAGGCTTTTTAAAATAATTTATTATTCTGCTCCGGATGCCCCCCCTGTCTTCGTTATTAGCTCAATTAGCAGGGGGGGCTTCTTCTTCCACTCTCCGGGGGTCTTCCGCTCTCCGGGGGTCTTCCGCTCTCCGGGGGTCTTCTCCGCTCTCCGGGGGGGGCTTCTCCGGACTCCGGGGGGCTTCTTCCATCTTCTCCCCTCTTCCGCTCTTGACTCGGCGAACCCCGGTTCTTCTGCAGATGTCCGGTGCCTTCTTCTTCAGCGCTGGCTGCCTGCTATGTTTGTGTGTTAGCTCGATTTCAAACAGGCAGCCAACGCGGTCTTCTGTGGCGTCAGGGTCTTCTGGTCTTCTCCCCTCTTCCGATGTTGCCTCGTCGCCTGTTGTCGCTGTAATGATGGAAGCGCGCCTTGCATCCCATTTATATAGGCATCACCGTCCCATCATGCTCCGGCAGGTACCCACGTGGTGGGTGCCTACCCACGTGCACCCACCACGTGGGTACCTACCGGAGCATGATGGGACGGTGATGCCTATATAAATGTGATGCAAGGCGCGCTTCCATCATTACAGCGACAACAGGCGACGAGGCAACATCGGAAGAAAGGAAGAGAAGACCCTGACGCCACAGAAGACCGCGCCGGCTGCCTGTTTGAAATCGAGCTAACACACAAACATAGCAGGCAGCCAGCGCTGAAGAAGAAGGCACCGGAGAGCTGCAGAAGAACCGGGGTTCGCCGAGTCAAGAGCGGAAGAGGGGAGAAGATGGAAGAAGCCCCCCGGAGTCCGGAGAAGCCCCCCCGGAGAGCGGAGAAGACCCCCGGAGAGCGGAAGACCCCCGGAGAGCGGAAGACCCCCGGAGAGTGGAAGAAGAAGCCCCCCCTGCTAATTGAGCTAATAACGAAGACAGGGGGGGCATCCGGAGCAGAATAATAAATTATTTTAAAAAGCCTTGTGTTGTGTGTTTACTAAATTTTACTTTTTGCCTCCAGGTGAATGGATAGGGGTACGATGTACCCCATATCCATTCACTTAGGGTGGGGGGCCGGTATCTGGGGGACCCCTTATTAAAGGGGACTCCCAGATTCCGATAAGTCCCCACCCGCATACCCCGACAACCAATGGCAAGGGTTGTCGGGGTATGATCAACATGGGGATCAACAAGAAAATCAACATGGGGACAGGGTGCTCTGGGGTGGGGGGGCCCCGCAGTGCGCCCCCCTGCCCCAGAGCACCCAACCCCCCCATGTTGAGGGCATGCGGCCTGGCACAGCTCAGGAGGGGGGGGGGACGCTCG
Source organism: Rana temporaria (assembly GCF_905171775.1). Lineage (NCBI taxonomy): Eukaryota > Metazoa > Chordata > Amphibia > Anura > Ranidae > Rana > Rana temporaria. The sequence continues at coordinate 131,476,747 of NC_053492.1, read as the reverse complement.
CTCGTCCCCACTCCCATTCCTGACCGGCCGGGTAGCGTGCTTTGGATACGGGTCTGGTATGGATTGTAGGGGGACCCCCTACGTCAATTTTTCGGCGTGGGGGGGTCTCCTTACAACCCATACCAGACCTAAGGGCCTGGTATGCTCCTGGGGGGGGAACCCATGCCGTTTTTTTCTTTGAAAATTGGCATGGAGTTCTCCCTCTCAGGAATGCATGCTGAGCGACGCTGACATTTTTTTTTAGAATTATTTGTTTTCCCGGCGCGTCTTTTTTTTTCACCCGTCGCAACTTTAGTGTCCCGTCGAAATTCTCAAAGCCGCCCGGCGTTAATTACGTTCGCGCGCTGCACGTCGGGAAAATGACGTCACACGCATGCGCAGTACGGCCGGCGCGGGAGCGCGCCTCATTTAAATTTTAAACGCCCCCAGGAGAGGAGGACCGCCTTACGACGGCGGCACTTAAGTTACACAGCGTGTAATTTCTACCTAAGTGCTTTGACGATCAGGCACTTACAGTAGGTAGAAATTTTAAGTCAGTGTAACTTAACTGCTGAAATTTAAGTTACGCAGAGTTTTTGAGAATTTGGCCCTATATTTTTTGTCTGAAGCTACACTCAAAATTACAAACAGATTCTACTTAACAACAAACCTACAGTCCTTGTCTTGTTTGCACCGCCTGTATACTGCAGTTCAAAATATATAGGGCCAAAGGGGCTGGTAATGACCTGGGGGGAGTGGGGCGGGGAAACCCATGCTATTTTTCTCAATGATTTTCATCCATATTGCAGGGACCAGACATTACATTAAAGCCGCAAGCAGTTTTAAATTACTTTTTCTTATAGTAACACCCAGCAGGTACAATATTTAAAGGAGTTTTTTTTTTATTCACTTTAAGCATCATTAAAATCACTGCTCCAGAAAAAACAACCGTTTTAAAACTTTTTTTTTCCATTGATACATGTTCCCTGGGGTAAGACCCGGGTTCTCAAACCCATTTTGCGACAATAACTTGCATATTAGCCTTTAAAATGAGCACTTTTGAATTCAAACTTTCGAGTCCCATAGACTTCAATAGGGTTCTAAAAGTTTGCGCGAACGATCGGTCCGTTCGACGGTTCTGGTGCGAACAGAAAGGGGGGTGTTCGGCTCATCCCTAGTCATGGATAACACATTTCTTCCAGCATCCAACACCTGCTGCCTCTTTGCCAAATACCAAGTGTCCTAGATCCTGTTGGAATGCAAACAGGAATGGGCACTGCAGGATATTGTACAACATTTTGGACTGTCACCCAGGCTGCAGGGCCCTTGGCAATTATGGACAGGCCAGAGCACTGATTTCAAGAACTAAACTGGGCATTTTCACGAAAGAGTGTTCTGGGTTTGGGGCACTATGAACAGATTACTAATATAATAGTAAAAACTGCTTAATCTATGATGTGCACTTACACTTGTTGTTGGGGTATGATGTGACACTTACATTTTCTTGTAGTTTTGGAACTTATCACTAAGCCCACCATCAGCTGAACACATTTCTATTGGTCAATCACTATGATGGTCTGATTCACTGGTCAATAGGAGTGTATAGAAGGCTGGACAGAGTGAACCGGCTTCAGAACTTTGGGGAAGCGATGACATTTTTCCAGATTAAAGCACTTATTATTTGGGCAAGCCAGAGGACACTGCATACTGCTACATTTATTTCTATATTCCTAAAGTAACTGGGTCTCTTTAAATGACTAATTTTAAGTATGCAGTTTGTTAGCTAGTTTTTAAACAAGAACAGGTTTAATTTAATGTGTGACAGCAACTTAGTCCTACTCTTGCATATTCATTGCGCTTGCCTCTTCACCACAGTGTCACTTTCTGTGCTGCCTGCTGTGAAAAAAAGACAGCCTCATTTTTACTTATTTAGATTAGCTGTTAATTAAGTCAAAAATTATACATTGATAGTTGAAGTAAATGTTTACACAAAGGTGGACAAAGGTTTGTAAAACTTTTAAAGGCTGAAAGCTTTCAACTTTCTGTGCTTAAATACAAGTGCATAGAAACTGATAGATTTTTACATTTAATGTAAATAAATATGACCTTTCTGCAACCAACTATAAGGCCACGTACACACGATCGGTCAAAACCGATGAAAACGGACTGAAGGACCGTTTCATCGGTTAACCGACGTGCCTACACACCCTCGGTTAAAAAAACGATCGTGTCAGAACGCAGTGACGTAAAACACACGACGTGCTGAAAAAAACGTAGTTCAATGCTTCCAAGCATGCGTCGACTTGATTCTGAGCATGCACGGCTTTTTGACCAATGCTTTTGCATACTAACGATCGGTTTTGACCTATCGGTTAGGCGTCCATTGGTTCAATTTTAAAGCAAGTTCTCTTTTTTTTGACCGAAGGATAACTGACCGATGGGGCCCACACACGATCGGTTTGGACCAATGAAACGGTCCTTCAGTCCGTTTTCATCGGTTTTGACCGATCGTGTGTACGCTGCCTAACTTTCTTTAACTGAAAAAATTTAAACCATGTATGGGATAATTCAGTACAAAACTTTTAATTCCAGTTCATGTGATTGGTTCCAGCTGCTTTCAGAAATCTTTCTATTATTAAACCCTCACGCCTGGGAGAATCCATTGTGGATGCTCTGTCCTAATACCGAGGATATACAGAGCAGAATATCGCCAAGTGGAGTCCTAGGATTGGAATATCCTTGATGGTGGATATCTGTGCAAGCAAGTTTGATCTCTGTGACGGGTGGGCCCATGGAACCCAGAATCCCTTAGAAAGTATGGGATACCCTTGTTTCAGCTCCCCATGCACCTCTTATGTCTAATTCCCCCATACGTCTATTAGGGTCACAGGGTGAGCAAGAAAGTAAGAGCAAGGTGAGCAAGAAAATAATGGACATTAAGAAAAATATGTCTTGGATTACTTAACCTCCCTGGCGGTATGATTATTTCAGATTTTAGGTGCTGAAAGCGGTACCATTATTTTGCATGGAAATTTGGCGTTTTATATTGTAGGCCTGCAATTCTTAGGAATAACTCACTTAAATCTGTCCAAAAAGAGTCTAGTAGACATCCTGGGTATAATAAAATTTAAAACACAAAATCATAAATTATAATATAAAAAATACATATAAATAATTATAACAAATAATATAATAATAATACAAATTATTACTTTAAATTTTTTGATGACAAATTTTCCCACAAATCACTATCGCTCAATTCTGCAAGTGATTCTAATTTATTATCACTGTTTTTTAGCTGGTCTAAAACCACTTTTGACATAAAGGGACTCTTTTTGGTTGCTATGGACAATCTGCAGTTTCCAGGCAGAAAGAACAGTTTTTATTATATAAAAGTGCATGTAGGACACTGAGCAGACCACTAAGGACAAAGGGGGTGTGAATTTTTTTCATACAGTACTGTAATGTAAAAGATTACAGTATACTGTATGTATTGTGTTTATTTACTTTTTTAAATTTGGCGCCGATCGCCGCCCCCGTGCGTCGTAACGTCGCAGGGAACGGAACTCGGCGGCACTTGGCACTGTGAATCGAGCGAGGAGGACACAGATCGATCACACAGCGGGGAGGCATGGCAAGATCCAGGCACAAGGTAAGTAACTCTGCCTGTGGACACTGCAAGGCGGTCCCGAGTCTGGCTCGGGGTTACCGCTTTTGGTCCTGAAATTCCACCCCGAGCCAGACTCGGGAATACCGCTCAGGGGGTTAAAATGGGACAGTGATATTTATCCACAATATCTCCCAGGATATATGCCATATTAGAAAGCGTGGCTGATTCATACTGTTGGGACATATACTGTAAGGAGATGCTAATGTCATCACCACCTGCCACCTGTCTGTCTGTTGACTTCTATAATGTAAATGAGTCTCGTATGGCTTCTCTTTCAGCCATTTTAGTCTGGGCTAATAAACCCTGCAATTGTGTGAACAAGTTCTGTGTTGATTTGTGATAATGTTGATTGTGTCTTCTGAGCTACAAGACCGCAAGTCTGACCTAAAGGTCATGTCTCTGAGTCATCTAGGCTGTCAAAAGGGATTAGTTAATGAGCTCAAGTTAATTAGGTTTCTGGTCACATGTGTATTTCCAGAGTAAATGCACCTCCTCTTTTGACTGTGTATAAAACTTGTATTGTGTTCAATAAAGATTCATTCCTGCTTGACCCTCAAGACAGAGCTTTGTCTCGTATTTGGGGGAGAATTATTCGTATGGGTTTCTTGTTCGGCTGGTTAGAGTGTTCGGTAGCTGCCTTTGTGTTTGGGAAACGACTTAAACCCCTTTCATACTCAGGGTGCTGTTACAATCTCTATAACTCGAGCCCTTCTTGTAGGAAGTGCATCTTGCATGTGGAAAGGAGTACTTTGAAGCACTGCAACTAAAAATCACCCCTTTGTTGATTCATTCCAACACAGTTCATTGGACTTTTTTTTCTGCTAATATTTCTGTTTTTTTGTGTGATATATTTTTTGATAATTTTTGATATTCACTCTTATTCAGTTATTCACTTAAATGTTTCTCTGTATGGACTTAATATGAATATTGTTCAAATCAAATATTTTGTTTAATTTGAATATTTATATTTCTATATATTACAACACTGAGCCTGACCATGGTACTATACCAGGTAGACACGCAGACTTTGCACCCGGGAGAAGTAAGGGACTTTAGGAAGAAAAAAATAAGTCCAGTCCTTGTGTTATTGCGGTGCTCCAGCATCATAAGTTGGCATAGCATGTGGATGAGGATGTTCTTGCAGCATGGAGCAATAAGCAATGACTGCTTCAAAAATTGTAAAAGTTCCAAATAGATAGAATTGTCACCTCGTATCCAGTCAATTGAAAAGCGTTTACTTATCACAATTTAAAATTCCAGTTCCAGAAGTTTAGTAACTTTCAACTTTGGTACCTTGGAGAGTACTAACTAAAATTTAGTCGTAGTCAACTGGACTTTTTCTGTCATGTTTAAGACATTTTTTAGCTTATCCTAGCTTTTTTTTCAGTTCTAATTAATGTCAGGAAAATACAACAGCATTTATAGACACACAGGTAGCACAGACACCTTAACCAATCTAATGAGTGTCAGATATTTTCCTGACACTTAGAACCGAAGAAAAGTCTTGGATAAGCTACCAAATAGCTTCAGTATTGCAAAACAAGTCCAGCTGAACATGACAAGTTACTGCTACCATGACCTGGATAAATGAGAACCTTTACAGACATCTTAGAGAGTACGGTTTTACATAATTTACTTGTACAACTGCTTTGCTAGTCTGCATCTCTTTTCAAACCTGCTGTCTATTTTGTACATATGCACTGTCTAACTTTTTAGGATTTTAAATCTAACAATAATAAGTTGATTTTTGATTGCTCTAGTAAGCACAAATTTAAAGGGAAAGATTGAACCAGTTGTACAAACTTGCATTTGTCCTATAAGTTACAGGTTTCATCAGGCTTTTAATTGCTAGAAAAAGCAGTTTGTGAAATTGTATAATGTTCTGGCTTGTTATCTGCTGGACAGTAGAATATTCTGACTTGAAATCCCCTTAATATCCATACCAGACTTGAAGGGCCTAATATGGAATTTGGGGGGACCCCCACTATTTTTTTGTCTTTTGTTCGGGGTTCCCCTTAATACTGTTACCAGACCCAAAGAGCCTGGCAATGGACTAAGGGGGAAACCCCTGCCATTTTTTTCAACGGCTTTGATCTGTTTAGCCAGGACCCGACAATTCCTGAATAGCCGCGAGTAGTTTTAAATGACTTTTTCCTTTAGAAATGGCATTTTGTGCCAGGACAGTTCTAAACACGGGAAACATGCGCTACTTTACAGACATACTATAAACATACCCCATGTACGAAATTTAAAGGAACATTTCACTTTTATTGTTTCATTTTATTTATTATTAAAATCACTGCTCCCAAAAAAAAACGGCACATTTTTTTGCATTAAAACATGTCCCATGGGGCAGGACCCGGGTCCCCAAACATTTTTTATGACAATAACTTGCATATTAACCTGTCCGTGTCCCATAGACTTTAACGGTGTTCGCGCGTTCGAACACATTTTGTGCCTGTTTGTATGTCCTGGTGCGAACCGAACCTGGGGGGGGGGTGTGGTGTTCGGCTCATCCATACTGCTGACTTTAAAACATTTTTTCCAGAGTGAACCTTCTCTTGAAAGGATAAGCGTGGTTACTTTTGGAGGTTTAGTGCATAAGGGTAAGCATAAGAAAAAGTTGAGGTAGCATAAATGCCGGCTGCCTGGAAGCCCTGGGCCATATACTATACTCCAGACACTTTTCACTCAAGAGTTCTCATGTCATGGTATTGATACCCTTTAATGGATAATAGCGAAATTAAATAAGTGAAATCCACCTTCGGAACACCACTATTACCCTCTCCCTACCCTCCATTAGTTCTCATTTCCATTTATTAGTAATTGTTTTTATTTATGTTTATTTATATCTGTATAATACTACAACTCCTACAACAGTTCAATTATTATTGCATTAATCTGTATTTCAATGCTGTATCTCATTCGTAGTTGTTGTCATTTGACATACTGCAACTGTTGTAATCTATTACTTTAAAATAAAAAAACATTATACGAGTAAAAAAAAAAATGCCGACTGCCTTAGAGCATACTCACACTTCAAGTGGCTTTATTGTGTAAAACAATACAACTCAGAATGGCTTATAGTTTTGCCATATCTTTTTACTAATCAGTGCTGACGTACAATGAATTATAACAGACTAATGGCAAATTCTCAAAGTAAGTGTTTACATAAACAAAGCTATGTTGTCAGCTCAAAATATTACTCAATTTGATTACAAGTTCAAAAGATATACAGAAGGCAAGACCGATTTTGTATTGCTACACTAAACGCAATGCAGCAGGATTATTATTTTTTTGTTTACATTGGAGTATTGTATTTACCCTGCTTTATAATTTCATTCAACATTTAATGGGCTACAGCACATAATGGATTTCTAACACACTATTTGATGTTTCTGTAGTAATTAAGATCTATACTTTCTCCATAATAAAGTCCATGTCTCCCCCGGCACATATAGTTACAGCAAGATTCTAGCATGTATAATAATATTATAGGATGCTTCAAAGAAGTGATTGACCGCAGATTAATCTTCTTTGCGCTGCATTTTAATCTAAAATTATTTTGTTCTCAAAGGGAGAACATTGTAAAACTTGAAACAAGTACATATAAAAAAGACAAATTACATAGTCGCTGTAGGAGTTTGGAAATTGATGGACATGTGACTTTATTTCTGTCAGAAAATACAAGAAATATATGCATACTGTAGAGAGTTTTTAAGCTTTGTTAAACATTATCAGTCATCCAGATAACTTAAACTTTGGAACTGTTTTTGTTTGTAGCACTGCTGTGTTCTCCTCTCTTTGAAACATTTTTGTCATTAATCTGACAGCGTAATCAATATTTATATATGCATTTCACCAACAAGTTTAATTAATTAGCACAAAAGCTAAAACAGATTAAGCTTGAAATAAAAATATGATAGTGTATTTTTATTAGACTACATAAAAAGTGGACATTTCACATGCAGCTGTCCTTTTTTTCAAGGAACAGCCATGTATGTCAAAGTGATAGCATATTTGGTAGCATATTAGATAAATTCAAATTTACCCAAAGAAGATTCTATATTTTGGGTACAGCAGTGGCATTGCTGATCAAGAATATACACTCCCTTCAAAGGGGTGGGGATGATGATCCAGGATTTTCCCTTTTGGAGAGTGGGGGAAACCCATGGCATCTATTAGTTGGGACGAATATGTATGAGGAAATTATGAAATGTGTGGACATGGGTCTTTTTAAGGTCGCTTGGTCTTCTGCAACTTTGCAAGAGTATGTGCTGCAAAATTAGCTGATAAGTAATAAATGCTTCTGTAGGTATTGGAAGTTACATTTTTATTATAAGCAATTCTGGCCTGGACTCTAGGGGCCGGATTCAGATAGGTTAGCGGATCTTTAGATCCGCGTAACCTATCTGATTTACGATCCGCCGGTGGAAGTTTTTGAGGCAAGTGCTTAATTCAGAAAGCACTTACCTCAAAACTTGCGGCGGCGTATCGTAAATCCCCCGGCAGAATTCAAATTCTGTGGCTAGGGAGCGTCTACAATTTAAATCAGGCGCGTCCCCGCGCCGATCGAACAGCGCATGCACCGTCCACGAATTTTCCCAGTGTGCATTGCTCCAAATGACGTTGCCTGGACGTCATTGGTTTTGACGTGAGCGCAACTTGCGTCCAGTTCTTTTCTGAATCGACTTACGCAAACAACGTAAAAATTAAAAACTCGGTGCGGGAACGACGGCCATACTTAACATAGGATACCCCTCACATAGCAGGGGTAACTATACGCCGGAAAAAGCCGAACGCAAGCGACGTAAAAAAAAAGCGACGGGCGGGCGTTCGTTTCTGAATCGGCGGAAATCCTCATTTGCATATTCGTTGCGTGTAAAAAACGAAACGCCACCTAGCGGCCGGCCTGGAATTGCAGCCTAAGATCCGACGGTGTAAGTCACTTACACCTGTCGGATCTTAGGGATATCTATGCGGAACCTGATTCTATGAATCAGCCGCATAGATCCGACCGACGGAACTCAGAGATACAACGGCGTATCAGGAGATACGCTGTCGTATCTCTATCTGAATCCGGGCCTAGGTATTCTTTCAGGGAGAATTCTCTTCATCATGAATCTGTGTATAGTGACAAAGGGACTGATGTTGACAGTGTGGGGTTAATATTGGGCTTGTAATCTGGTTAGGCAAAACTGGGCATTACCTAGAGTTCCCAAGGAGGTAATGCTGCCTCACTGCTCCAATCTTAGAAAAACAGGAACTCTAGGGAGCACCATGCAAAGGATTACAGGATTACAGCCACAGCATGCTTATTACCCTGAACCAAGGATGCTATGTTGCAAGGGGCCAAGACCCTATAGTATTTACCCTATGAGTTGTTTCTGCTATGTTACACTACCTTTTAAAAAAAAATAGAATGTAGAAGGCCAAATGAATATGTGCCAACATCAGACAAACATGTAAAACTGCAAGTTGTTAACAAATTTAAAACAAACCTGTTGTCAGGAAAGGGTTCACTGGTTGGTGGCGCTGTCGGTCTCGTGGATCACAGTATCGGTGTCCACCAGCAGGTGTCCTCTGACAATCAGGATCTGTAGTGAGAGGACTCACCTGCTGATGACACTGTTGGATCCTTGGGCTGTAGTACTGGTGACCACTAGTTGGTGTATCCCGGCAGTGTGGAGCAGACAGCACCTCCTGGGGTCAGGTGTCACCTGAGGATAATTACAGGCATACACATAAATACCCGACAAGCCCTCACATGCTTGCCTTAGTATCGTCCTTGTGCCCTGACCTGCGATCCTGCTATCTGAACCTGCAAATACCTGACCCTGAGCCTTTATCTGATCCCGATCCCGAGCCTATCCTGGACCTGTCCGTCCTGTTACCCTGTTACCCTGCATCCCTGTCTTGCCATCTGAGCCGTCCATCCTCTCCCTGTCCTGTGTTCCTTACTCATCTGCTGATCTCCTGTTGACGACCCTGGTAAGGGTTACTTCTGAGATTCGGGAACTGCCCTTTTGTTTATCTGCTGACCCTCTGTGCATGACCCTGGCTTGGCTATTGTTTATGATTCTGGTATTTCCCATTTATTGCACATAGCTGTATGTTGTTATTTGTGGGTCTCTGTCTGTTGGTTGGTTTTTACACTGTGATATTGGAAGTGGTTGTATATATATATTCACTTACCTTAATACGTTATTATATTTTCACTTACCTGTGTTTTGGTTCTCTCTGTGCAGTCCATGCAGTTCTAGTCACACCTGATATGTGACACCTGTGTTTTTATCTTGTAGGGTAAAGCAACAGGATGACATTAATAGAGGCACTACTAGCAGCACAAATCGCCTATTGCTCTGTCTTGCTGCAAGTGGTTAGAAGAAACACACAGTTCTTCCAAGGGGATTAGGGCAGAATGAGAATAAGGAATCAAAAATGAGACACCAGATCCCAATATTGAAGGACAAAATTGGAGGGGCTAGAGGTCACAGGCTCATGAATAAGAAAGTTAAGTCACTAATACATTATTATAACCATACAAACCAGACAGCTTTGTATTCAAATCAAAGATCAATTGTTCCATTTAGAGCATACTGAACAGATGATACCACCCTCTAAACATGTTTCACTCGGCAGAGCTTCCTCAGGAGATTATATTGTGGCGTCTGTCATACTACGGGTAACAAAAAAGTGAAATGAATACTCATGTTTACAATTAAACACATACAGTACATACTGTATACAGATTGGCATAAATAACAATTAATTATGCAAATTTATCAAAAGGTATATGAAAAAATATTAAATAAAGGACATAGAAACATAGTTTGAGATTTTGAAAGCGTATGGATATACGCAACAAAGTCAAAAGCCTCAGAGTCATCTTTGACTCAGACATGACGTTGGACGCACAAGTAGGAGCAGTAGTCAGCGGTTCTCACCATCTTCTCCGCCTGCTGCATAGACTCATCCACTTCATCCCAGAAGAGGATACAGCAGTAGTGGTTGGAACAATCATCAATTCCCGACTCGACTACGCAAACGCCCTCTACTTAGGACTACCCAAATATCAGATTTTGCATCTATAAGTCGTCCAGAACACTGCAGCCAGACTGGTAACAGGTAAAAAAACGTGGCAACCAATCTCCCCGGTCTTGAGGTCCCTCCACTGACTAGCCGTAAAGGATCGGGTCACATTCAAGACCCTCTGCCTCACTCACAAACGCGCACAAGCAAACGCTCCTCAATACTTAAGCGAGAAAATAAAACCCTACGTCACCAATCGCATTCTCCGGTCAACCAACCAAAATCTCTTCCAAATCCCGCTACAAATCTAAGAGAGAACGAAGATTTGTAGTCCAAGGACCTCGGCTCTGGAATGCTCTACCCTCGACCATCCGCATGGAAGAAAACCATTGGGCTTTTAGGAAAAATCTAAAGACCGACATCTTCTGAAAGATCAGGACGACACTGGATGCAAAGCGCCTTGAGGTGATTTAGTTCGCAATTGTAGCGCTATACAAGTTACTCACTCACTCAAACACTCATGGATATAAAGCCTTACCTTACCAAAGCTCCAAGGAAGGGCAAAACGTGACTTGCTGCTGCTTTCTCCTACATGACAGTGCTGGTACATGGTGATTGATACCCAATATTGCCAAATTTGGGCAGGGAGAGAGTCCCCAGTCACAACATGAAGCTTAAACTGGGATTATGACTAGCAGAGCAGGGGAATGAAGGGGAGAAAAGGATGTGTAGCTGGCGAGGCCCACATTAAAATAAATGTATTGCTTTCCCCTATATGTTAAATAAAATCAAGGCAAAATATTGTTTTTAATAGCATTACATTGCAATAAGACCTTTTTTTTACTCTTGTATCATTTAAGAAAACTATTGGTTTCCTTCAGATTAATATTATTGTCTACAGTGATATTATTTCATTGGCCCTTATGATAAATGCTTCCGTATAAGAGACTTTAAATGGTTAATTTCAGGCATTTAGATGTAATCTATTGATAGTGTTTCAGGTTGTGCTTGGACAGCCAACCATTGCATCTCTGGGCAAGTTGGGAACAATTGATGAGTCAAAAGCTTACAGAGCAGAATTGGTCCTGCTTGGTAAAATATGTAGCCCAGACATCCATAAATTCAAGCTTCAATAAGCAGGCTTGTAAAATGCTACGTAGTTGTTATATGGTGCCAGAAATAATTTCTAAAATGTTTCGTAACCTTCCAGGAGATTGTTTTAGAGGTGCCGTAAAATGTCAGTCCCCAAGAATGAATATAGATGCTTGGAAAAGTCTTTTAGCATGGGCTTGCCATAAATCTGTTTTACTTACTAACTGATATACTTGACTTTATAAGAAGTGAAAATACATATACCTTCAAGTGAAATCTATTAGCAATATTTGATTCTTTTTGTACAATATAACACGACATAAGCGAAAACACAGCAAAGGAATTTAAAATGGGACACCATAAATTAAAAAATAACCTTTAGATCTAAGCACAGAATGCATCTAAATTGCCTGTTTTCACAGCCATCTATCTATAAATGCTAAAAAAGTTTACAGTTTTCATACAGAAAGCTGAAAACCTACACTTTTTCATTCTGTATGAAATTGTAGACTCTGTAAAAGCAGAACTTCAGCCTAGGTCACTAATTTTAATTGCACTAGCACCAGACCAATGAAAGATTTTTATTTATTTTTTTGTTATATACAGTGCAGTTTTAGATACACTATTATACCAAAAGTATTGGGACACCTGTCTTTACATGCACATGAACTTTCATAGCTTCCAAGTCTTAGTCCGTTGGATTCAATATTGAGTTTGCCCACAATTTGCAGCTACAACAGCTTCAACTATTCTGGGAAGGCTGTCCACAAGGTTTAGAAGTGTGTCTATGGGAATTTTTGACCATTCTTCCAGAAGCGCACTTGTGAGGTCAGGCACTGATGTGGACAAGAAGTCCTGGCAGTTGCCACTCTAATTCATCCCAAAAGTGTTCTGTAGGGTTGAGGTCAGGACTCTGTGCAGGCCAGTCATGTTCCTCTACCCCAGACTCGCTCATCCATGTCTTTATGGACCTTGCTTTGTGCACTGGTGCAAAGTCATGTTGGAACAGGAAGGGGCCATCACCAAACTGTTCTTGGTATGCTGACGCCTTTAGAGTTCCCTTAACTGGAACTAAGGGGGCAAGCCTAACCCCTGAAAAACATCTCCACGTCATAACCCCCCCCCTCTACCAAATGATTTGGATCAGTGCACAAGGTCAATAAAGACATGAATGAGTGATTTTGGGATGGAGGAACTTAACTGGCCAGCACAGAGTCCTGACTTACAGACGATAGGGATGAATTAGAGGAGACTGCGAACCAGGCCTTCTCTTCTACATCTGTGTAGACCCATAGGTGTGCCCATCCTATTGCATTAGGGTGTGCACCCAAAAGCTCAAACTAATGTGTGTGTGTGTGTGTGTGTGTGTGTATAATATATATACACACACTTCTTCTGCTCTATGCACACCTGACACACCACCAGAGGAAGATGAGATGAGCGCGATCTCTGAAGCCGGGTGCATCCCGATCCTGCCCAGTCAAACTTAATTGCAGTACTAGAAGAAAGAAAGGAGGAGGCAGGGTCCATCTTGGGGATGTTCCTGCAGTCCTCCTGAGACCTGGGAGAGCCGGAAACTGCTTGGAGAGGGGGAGGGGGAGGCGATTTGACCCAATATTGTACATAACATTCAAGACAATTGGCAATTATGGGTGATTATGGTGTGCTCAGGCACACCTGGCACACCCCCTGTGCACGCCTATGGCTTGACCTAACATATGCGCTTCTGGAAGAATGGTCAAACATTCCCATAGATACACTCCTAAACCTTGTGAACAGCCTCCCCAGTAGAGTTGAAGCTGTTATAACTGCAAAATGTGGGTCAACTCAATATTGAACCCTACGGCAACAGGGGACAGGGATGGACTGGCCATTGGGACTACCGGGAGTTTCCTGGTGGGCCAATGGGCTCAGTGGGCCAGTTACAGCGGCCACCTAATCTGCATCTGACGGGTAGATCGAGATTTAGCCAGCATGCAGAGTAGCGCAGGAAGCGTGTGTAATAAGTTCTCTCTCATGTCACTCTGCTAGCCCTGATGTGCTATGTGCCCTGATGTGCCCTGTGCCCAATGTGCTATGTGCCCTGATGTGCTATGTGCCTCGAGCCCTGTTGTGCTCCATGCACTGATGTGCCCTGTGCCCTGATGTGCCTCGATGTGCTATGTGCCCTGATGTGATCTAATGTGCCCGTGTCCTTATGTGCCCCGTGCCCTGATGTGCTATGTTCCCTGATGTGCCCTGTGCCCCATGTCCTGATGTGCTATGTGCCCTGTGCCTTAATGTGACCTGTGCCCTGATGTGCCCTGATGTGTCCCGTGCCCCGATGTGCTGTGCCTCAATGTGGTGTGCCCTGATGTGCTGTGATGGGCCCTGATGTGCTGTACCCTGTAACCTGATGTGATGTGCCCTGATGTGCCCTGTATGTGCTGTGCCCTGATGTGCCCCGTGCCCTGATGTGCTGGACTCTGTACCCTGATGTGCTGTGTCCTGTACGCTGATGTGCTGTACCCTGATGTGCTGTGCCCTTTTCTCTCATGTGCTGTGCCCTGATGTGCTCAGCTCTGTACTGTGCCCTGATGTGCTGTACCCTCATGTGTTGTGCCCTTGGCCAGTCTGGATGAAGGCCCCCTATATGATGGTGTGTGTGTGTGTGTGTGGGGGGGGGGGGGTGGCATTGAAGGACCCGGCCTTGGAGCGGCAAAGGGAGTACATTTTTTATCTTTTATCCCTTTATCCTTTTATTCTCACCTGTGTATTCTATTTTTGTGGACTTTTTGATCATATGTTGGTTTGCATTTCTTTTTTATTTATGATATTTCAAATATTTAATCTTCTTGAGTATAGAGTTTTGAACTTTATTGTCATTTAACTTGTTATAGCACTGCACATTTATGTATACAATTGTTAATATTGCTGCAAGATACTTGATAATAGACTGTATGATGGTACTGTTGGGGCATGCAACTGGGAAAGGCTGTGCTCTGCTGTCAACTGTGTCCACTGATGCTTTCTAAAGCCCCATACACATGATCGGACCTCCATCTGACTTTTCCATGAATTTTGGTCCGAAGGGTGTTGGCTGTGAGTACTTGTTCTGCATACACACGGCAGAACATTTTCAGCCAACATTCACCAAATCACGTGTTTTTTCAGCTCTTTACCGCCACCCTTTGGGCAACTTCTGCTATTGTTGTTTGTTCTGGGCAGTCTGGTATTTCTTCACCACTGTATATCTCATATGCTTTCTTGCTACATTGTTTATTGCAGTCTTCTCATTGTGCAAGTGCTTTATTTAGAGCAATTAATACCCTATTAAATATGCAGTAATCGCTATGCTTTCTGGCTTTTGTGCTCTGTTACATGGGTGTCATGCTGCATGGAGTGGAAAAGAGTTAACGCTTTCCTACTATTGTGCTTACCTTTCATGGAGCAGTGCACCTGTCTTTATAGCAAAGCACAATTAGACCTCTTATAATTTTAGGGATCTAACTAGAAGGTGAGCAGTGTTTGCATCTGTTTAAAGAGGTGGATTTGGGAAAGCACATATTTTTTTTTTCACTAGGACTTTGTATGTTAACAAGAGGTTTTGCTGTCTCATATTATCACGATTTTGCACTTCATGAACTTTGGATTCTCTGTTTACACAAGTTGCAGAAATATCATTTGTTATTTTCTGAATAACGCTGCACTAATGTATCTATTCATGCAAATTACTCAGAGAGAGCTGGCTGTGTAGACATGCAAGACAACTGCTGGCTGCCACTTGCATAATAAGAGCAGAAGCATTTTCTAGCCATAGCATTTTAAGGCAGATACTAGGGTTGAGCGAACCCGAACTGTAAAGTTCGGGTTCGTACCGGACTTTTGGATTTTTGGTACCCGGACCCGAACCCAAACAATTTACTGTAAATTTGGGTTTGAGTTCGGTGTTCGGCAATGTAATGGTGCGCTGCAGGGCAGCCAATCAACATTTGTTTAACTCGTCTGACCTATAGAAGCCATTACAGCCATGCCTACTAATGGCATGGCTGTGATTGGCCAGTGCAGCATGTGACCCAGCCTCTATATAAGCTAGAGGCACATAGCACAGCACGTCACTCTGCTTTAGATAGGGTAGGGAAAGGCTGCTGCTGCTGCTCTGAGGGAGAGAATTAGATATGAGTCAGACTCAGTCCTGCTTCAGAAATCAAATTACTCAGCGATCTACATAGCACAGCAAGTCACTCTGCTTTAGATACTTTAGGGAAAGGTTGATGCTGTTGTTTTTAGGGAGAGAATTAGATAGGAGTCAGTCAGTCCTGCTTCAGAAATCAAATTACTCAGCTATCTACATAGCACAGCAAGTCACTCTGCTTTAGATACTTTAGTGAAAGGTTCCTGGTGTTGGTTTTAGGGAGAGAAATAGATAGGAGTCAGTCCTGCTTCAAAAATCAAATTACACCAGCACTGCATATGTTACTGCAAGATGCACCCTTTAGATATTTTTCTTCTATTGTGCTATTCAAAAAACATCCATTTAGGGCAAAAAAAAAATTGCAGTGTTTCCACCATATCTGTACGTGTGAGATACACCCTTTAGATACTGTTCTTCTATTGTGCTACTGTATTCAAAAAACATCCATTTAGGGCGGAAAAAAAAAAATTGCAGTGTTTCCACCATATCTGTATGTGTGAGATACACCCTTTAGACACTGTTCTTCTATTGTGCTATTCAAAAAACACCCATTTAGGGCAAAAAAATATATTTTGCTGTGTTTGCTCCATATCTGTACGTGTGAGATACACACTTTAGATACTGTTGTTCTATTGTGCTATTCAAAAAACACCCATTTAGGGCAAACAAATATATTTTGCAGTGTTCCCTCCATATTTGTACGTGTGAGATAAACACTTTAGATACTGTTCTTCTATTGTGCTATTCAAAAAACACCCATTTAGGGGAAATCATTTTTTTTTTGGTGCGTTTACTGCATATCTGTATGTTTGAGATACACACTTTAGATACTGTTCTTCTATTGTGCTTTTCAAAAAAAAAATATTTAGGGCAAAATCCTACATTTGAAAAATATGAGGAGAACGTCAAATAAGGGACGTGGCCCCGGTCGTGGTGCTGCTGGTGGAGCTCCTGTTCCAGGGAGAGGACGTGGTCGATATGTGCCAGATACACGCACAAGTGAAACACCTTCCTCAGGTGCGAGTAGGTGACAGAGCCTGCAGCGGTATTTGGTCGGGCCTAATCCGGCTCTACGAATGTTGAGGCCAGGAGCAGTACAGGCGATAGTAGATTGGGTTGCTGACAGTGCCTCCAGTTCCTTCACATTGTCTCCCAACCAGTCTTGTGCTGAAAGATCAGAGTTGGCACCTGCAGCCGATGTCCATCAGTCTTTCACCTCACCCCCTTGCAAATCAGCCAAGCAGTCTGAGCCCCAAATCTATCAGCAGTCTCTTCTGCTTTTTGATGACTCTGTTAGCAGGGTTTCCCAGGGCCATCCACCTAGCCCTGCCCTAGAAGTGGAAGAGATTGAGTGCACCGATGCCCAACCACTTATGTTTCAAGATGAGTACATGGGAGGACCATCACAGCACGTCTCGGATGATGAAGAAACACAGTTGCCAACTGCTGCTGCTTTCGCAATTGTGCAGACCGACAAGGTGGGCAGGGGTGAAGACTGGGTGGAAGATGATGTGGAGGACGTTGAGGTCCTCGACCCTACATGGAATCAACGTCATGCAGGTGACCTGTGTAGTTCGGAGGAAGAGGCGGTGGTCGCACAGAGCCACCAGCACAGCAGAAGAGGGAGCAGGGTGCAAAAGCGGAGCGTCCCTCCCCTAGACAGTACGCTTGCTACTGCCCAACGCAGCAAGGGACCGAGCACACCAAAGCTAGGTCCAAGGAGTTCCCTAGCGTGGCAGTTATTCACACAATGTGCTGATGACAAGACACGAGTGGTTTGCACGCTGTGCAATCAGAGCCTGGAGAGAGGCATAATCTCAACCTGAGCACAACCTGCATGACCAGGCATCTAAGTGCAAAGCACGAGCTGCAGTGGAGTAGACACCTCAAAAAACAAGAAAGGTCTCTGGCTCCTCCTGCTTCCTCTTCTGCTTCAGTCTCAGCCTCTTCATCCACCTCTGTAGTGACAGTGGCACCTGCCACCCCACAAACAGAGGATCTGCAATCAACACTACCACCTGGGGCACCAACCATCTCCACAATGTCCCATGGAAGCGTTGAGCTCTCTATCTCCCAAACACTGCAGTGGAAGAGGAAGTACCCCCCTACCCACCTGCGATCGCTGTCCCTGAATGCCAGCATTTCAAAATTCTTGGCCTTTGAAATGCTGTCATTCCGTCTGGTGGAGACGCAGAGTTTTAAAAGCCTGATGGCATTGGCTGTCCCACACTACTTTTCCAGGCGAGCCATTCCTTCCCTGCACAACCAAGTGGGGGACAAAATCAGGTCTGCACTGCGCAACGCCATCTGTGGCAAGGTCCACCTAACTACGGATACGTGGACCAGTAAGCACAGTCAGGGACGTTATATCTCCCTAACAGCACACTGGGTAAATGCAGTGGCGGCTGGGCCTGAGGCGGATAGCAGTTTGGCGCATGTCCTTCCACCACCGAGGATTGCAGGGCGCTTCAGTTTGCCTGCTGTTGCTAACTCCTCCTACTCCGCTTTCTCATCCTCTACCGCCTCCTCGTCCGGTCAGCGTAACACATTCACCACCAACTTCAGCACAGCCATGGGTAAACGACAGCAGGCAGTTATAAAACGTTCCTGTTTGGGGGAAAAAACGCGCAGGAGTTTTAAGTTGTTTCCCTATCCACATTTGTTTGCAGAGTACTTGCCAAGCTCTTGCCAACATTTTGCTGCCATTTACAGCCCTCTAGCCCTTTCCATTACTTTTTTGGAGACATTTTAGTACTCAAAAGTTCTGGTCCCCATTGACTTCAATGGGGTTCGGGTTCGGGGTCAAGTTTGGGTCAAGTTCGGGTCCCAAACCCAGACTTTTTTTTTAAGTTCCGTCGAACCTGAACATCCAGGTGTCTGCTCAACTCTAGCAGATACAATTTTACAGTTGAATCATTCAACTGCTTAAAAACATTACATGTGCTTCCTACTAAATAAGAAGGTTAATTACTTTTTGTGTAAATTGGTGCTTATAATGACAATTTAAATTGATAACATCTGGACAACTAGAGACTCAGAGAGATAAACCTTGAACTTCAAACAGTTACGTGGATAGCCACACACCACATGGCATGTAGCAAATCAATTCCTTTCTAACTTAATCACCCGTGACACCTTGACATATTAGGGTTGACTTACTAGGCAAATGAACAATGCACTTAGCAAGTGAAGTTGCACTCTGCAAGAGACTGCTCTAGAGCTTGGTAAATGATGTTTAGCTTCACTTTGCAAAGAATACCCAATCAAATGCAAGGAAAATGTAAAAAGAACACATTTTTGGCTTCCATATGATTGATAGAAGTCAGCAGAGCTTACCATCATTTACTTAGCATGTCCATCAAGTCCATCAAGTCCAACCTATGTGTGTGATTTTATGTTAGTATTACATTGTATATCCCTGTACGTTGTGGTTGTCCAGGTGCTTATCTAATAGTTTTTTAAATTATCGATGTTTCCCGCTGAAACTACTGTCTGGGGAAGAGAATTCCACATCCTTACAGCTCTTACAGCTCTTAAGCCTCGTAAACACGATCAGTCCATCCGATGAGAACTGTCTGATGGACCGTTGTCATCGGTTAACCGATGAAGCTGACTGATGGTTCTTCGCGCCTACACACCATCATTAAAAAAATGATCGTGTCAGAACGCGGTGACGTAAAACACAACGACATGCTGAAAAAAACGAAGTTCAATGCTTCCAAGCATTCGTCGACTTGATTCTGAGCATGCATGGATTTTTAACCGATGGCTGTGCCTACTAACGATCATTTTTTTCCCATCAGTTAGGAATCCATAGGTTAAATTTAAAGCAAGTTGGCTTTTTTTTAACCAATGGTTAAATAACCTATGGGGCCCACACACGATCGGTTTTGACCGATGAAAACGGTCCATCAGACCGTTGTCCTCGGGTTAACCTATCGTGTGTACGAGGCCTGACAGTAAAGAACCCTGTATTTGTCCTAAGTAAATCAACCCCATTGACTTCTCTAAGTATTTCCAGTAAAAATGCCCCTTTCTATTAAAGTATAACCCGAAATTGTGGGGTGTGATCAATTATTAACCATAAGATATACAAATCAAGAAAGCACTTTAAAAAAACTAAAACATGATTAAAGGCTAAACTTTTTTTTTGTTTTAGATAGAGTGGGGAAGAAATAAAACATCTATACGTTTCTCATTGCTGTCTGTGCCCCCATTAGGGAAATTCACCCTCTCTATTTGTCCTGTTTACCATTATCATTGAAAGTGAACATAAAAGAAAACCCCACATTTTGGGAATTCCCCAGGAAACTGGTAGAGGAGAAATCCTCCAATGGGGACACTAGTTTTGGTGATCTGTGACCCTCAAGGGGTTCTCTAATTTGCAGGGATGTTTTCCTCTTTGGCTTTAGGACAAGTGTATGTAAATATCCCCAATAGAACACAGATGATAAAAACGTTTAAAGGGGTTATAACCCTCCCTTACTCTATCAAAATATATCCTGGTTTATATATATATATATATATATATATATATATATATATATATATATATATATATATATATATATATATATATATATATATATATATATATATATATATATATATATATATATATAATACATTTTTGTCTTTGGCTCTACTTTAACTCCCTTATTAAATACTGCTTGCCATCCTGCTGCCTGTTCAAGTCCACCTGTGGCCAGACTATCTGATTTTGGCTGGTCTATTTCTCCTTAGGAGCACTATTCAATCAAAACGTTCTCCTCATAGTATTTCTCCAGTATTTCTCCAGGACTGTTAACATCTGTATCCCCACATTTCTTGTCACCATTTCAAAGACATCTGGACTAGAGGAGCAAGGGAGACTCACTGGACTAGAGGAGAAGGTAGACCCCCTCCTAGTCTCCCACCAGGTAAAGTAAAACCTATCCTTAACAATTAGGAGGACTACAGTAAACAATTAAACCTAAACTAAACTAGATATTAACACATAATGCATAAAAACTAAACTTACCAATTTAAGTGTTTCACATATGAAAGCTTACCTCATAAATTTCGAAGCAAGTGATGAAGCCAATATACAATATTGCATTATTGTGTTTTTATACAAAGTTTTGTTTTTCTAGTGCTGCATTCTTGACATCCTTCTAGTACAAGCATTTGCTCTTTAATCTGCAGGCTTACATCAATCCCCTCTAACTTTTACAAATTTCCTTTCTTACATACCGTTATATGACTTTTATCAGCTTGGATTTTTCTTATGGGCGTGTGGGGGATTTATTTGTAATGTTGGCAGTGGATGGCTATTAGGAAGTAGTGCTCCAGATTATATCCAAGACTGGCATCGGAGGGGTATTGTGTGACCTAAAGGGTTCCTTTGTGTTTTAAGACTTCTGACTACGTTTGGGCATTGTTCGTCAATATTGATGTGGCTCTGCATAGATGGACAATATGATTGGTGATGAATGTACATTGTGGGAATTGTATATAGTTACCTAGTAGGTGATGTTGAAAAAATACAAAAGTCCATTAAAGGAGTTGTAAAGGAATTTTTTGTTTCTGAAATGACTGTTTACAGGGTATAGAGACATAATAGTTAACTGATTCCTTTTAAAAATTATTAAAAATTGATAAAAATCAATCATATAATGTACCTTTAGTTTCTAGTTTCGTTTTTGCATGTTGTTTCCTGCTTCTGTGATGTACAGAGCCAATACAGGGTAGTGATGGTTTGGAAAACGAAACTGATTGGTGCTGAGGGGTTTTAGACACACAGTAATCACACCTCCTTGATTAGTGACCACAGAGAGAAAGCTCCCAGTACTGTGGTTATCAGGAAACAGACAACCAGGAAGTGTGGAGATCAGAGAAGAATTACAGCAACTTGAGAGCAAAAACGAACAATGAGGACATGAAAACAGCACTGCATTAAGGTAAAGGAAGCTATTAAGATAAACAAAAAAATTTCCTTTACAAACCCTTTAAAGGGTCACTAAAGGAATTTTTTTTTTAGCTAAATAGCTTCCTTTACCTTACTGCAGTACTGGTTTCATGTCCTCATTGTTCGTTTTTGCTTTGAAGTAGCTGTAATTATGCTGTGATCTCCACACTTCCTGGTTGCCTGTTTCCTTATAACCATGGTACTGGGAGATTTTCACGGTGGTCTAAGCTGTCATTACTGTGTGTCTAAAACTCCTCAGAACCAATCAGATTCATTTTAAAAACAAAACACTGCCCTGGATTTGTTTGTTTTTGTTCTGTGAGTCTTCCCTACTCACCTCTCACCCGGAACTTCATGTATGTACCTTTAAAACCGAAGGTGAAACTAGAGGCACATTATATGATAGATTAAATTCAATTTTTAATCATTTTTAAAAGGAATCAGTTAACTTTTATGTCTCTATACCCAATAAACAGTCATTTCAGCAAAAAAAAAAAAAATCCTTTAGTGACCCTTTAAGTCCAACCCAGTGTTGCCAACCTACCAGATTGAAATTTACTGGAACAACACCCAAAATTTACTGGCACATGCTAATTTTTACGGACATTTTACAAAAGTTACAAAAATACAGTTTTAAGTGCAAATTTCAGTATTTAGGCTACAACCAAGTACACTATGCAAATAGTAATACGATTTAAGGTACATATTAGGATAAAACACATATTTCTGGCATTTTTGCTATAATAGTCCATCGGTTTCTGTTCCCCATCACCTCCTGCCCCCACCAGCTCCTGCCACCATCACCTCCTGCCAGCTCTTGCTACCATCACCTCCTGCCCTCACAAGCTCCTGCCACCATCACCTCCTGCCAGCTCTTGCTACCATCACCTCCTGCCCCTAACTGCTACCATCACCTCCTGCCCCCACCAGCTCCTGCTACCATCACCTCCTGCCCCCACCAGCTCCTGCCACCATCACCTCTTGCCAGCTCTTGCTACCATCACCTCCTGCCCCCACCACCTGCACCCACCAGCTTCTGCCATCACCTCCACCACCATGTCCTGCCACAATCACCTCCTGCCACCACCAGATGTCAGCTCTTGCCACCATACCTCTTGCCACCATCACCTTCGGCCAGCTCCTGCCACCATTATCACCTCCTGCCGCCACCATCACCTCCTGCCACCACCATCTCCGACCAGCTCCTGCCCCCACCATCACCGCCTGCCACCATTACCTCCTGCCAGCTCTTGCCACCATCACCTCCTGCCCCCACCACCACCTGCACCCACCACCTCCTGCCAGCTCTTGCCACTATCACCTCCTTCCCCCACCGCCTGCACCCACCACCCCCACCTCCTGCCACAATCAGCTCCTGTCAGCTCTTGCCACCATCACCTCCTGCCCCTACCACCATCACCCCCTGCCAGCTCTTGCCACCATCACCTCCTGCCAGCTCCTGCCCTTACCATCACCCACTACTATCACCTCTTGCCCCTACCATCACCTCTTGCCCCTACCATCACCTTCTGCCCCCACCACCATCTGCCACCACCAGCTCCTGTCACCACCTTCTGCCATCACCACCTCCTGCCAGCTCTTGCCACCATCACCTCCTGCCCCCCCACCACCACCACCGCCTGCCAGCTCTTGCCGTCATCACCTCCTGCCAGCTCTTGCCGTCATCACCTCCTGCCCCCACCACCTCCTGCCAGCTCTTGCCGCCATCACCTCCTGCCCCCACCACCTCCTGCCAGCTCTTGCCGCCATCACCTCCTGCCCCCACCACCTCCTGCCAGCTCTTGCTGCCACCACCTCCTGCTCCCACCACCGCCACCTCCTGCCAGCTCTTGCCGTCATCACCTCCTGCTCCCACCACCACCTCCTGCACCCACCACCCCCACCTCCTGCCACAATCGGCTCTTGCCACCATCACCTCCTGCCAGCATTACCTTCTGCCACCATCACCTCACCCACCTACTGCCACGGTGCCACCATTACCTTCTTCCACCATCACCTCATGCCCCCACCACCTCCTGCCAGCATTACCTCCTGCCACCACCAGCTTTTTTATTACCTTAAAGCAATGGCTGTGCTGTTCTGAGCTGTGCTGGGCTGGACTGGGCTGTGCTGGGCTGTCACGGCTCCGTCCTCTGCCTATGGAGAGTGCACTGCACGAGCCAACGACTGCCATAGTGTCCCTCCTGAGTCCTCCTGACTGACTCGATCATCTATTCAAAAATGGCGCCGGGCAGCGCCATTTTGTAACTGCGCATGCACCGCCCGGCCGAGCGGATACAAGCTTTCCCAAGCACGGCCAGCTTCGGAATGGCGCATGCGCAGTTGCATGGTCGGCTTGCGGCCATCTTTTTTACGGGCACCCGATGCCCATAACGGACTTTACGGACACCCCGAAAAGGGGGTTAAATTTACATGCTGTCCGTAAATTAACGGACGGTTGGCAACACTGGTCCAACCTATGTGTGTGATTTAAAGTCAGTATTACGTTGTATATCCTTGTATGTTGTGGTCGTTCAGGTGCTTCTCTAATTATCTAGTTTTTTGTTTCAATCTCTTTTTTATTGAGTTTATATACATTTACAAAGTACATACACATACATGTTAATTTTGCCTTACATTATGCATCTTATCCTGCTTTCAACTTACAATCTATGAACATCTTCCTACCATCTTCTTACTACACTTACCCCTAACATTCATACTTCCTTCTCTCGATTTGTATTCCTTCCCATTCAAACATCTACACAAAAAAAATCAAATCGTTTTTTGAAACCATTGATGCCCCCCTCTGAGACCGCAGCCTGTGGATGGGTATTCCACATCCTAACTGCTCTTACAGTAAAGAACCCTCTACGCAGTTTAAGGTTAAACCTATTTTCTTCTAATTGAGTGTCTTGTTAAACTCCCTTACGCAAAAAGTTTTATCCCTATTGTGGGGTCACCAGTATGGTATTTGTGAATTGAAATCATATCCCCTCTCAAGCCTCTCTTCTCCAGAGAGAATAAGTTCAGTGCTCGCAACCTTTCCTCATAACTAATATCCTCCAGACCTTTTATTAGCTTTGTTGCCCTTCTTTATACTTGTTTCTTTTCCAGTACATCCTTCCTGAGGACTGGTGCCCAGAACTGGACGTTGTGTTTGTTTTTTTAATAAATGAATGAATGAATGAATGAATGACTTGTATAGCGCAACTCATGCGAACTGAATCGCCTCTGGGCGCTTTTTCCAGCCAGAGTCTGCTTAGCTGGTGCGGTCATTTTACCCCGTAGGATCGTGACACGCTTGAAGAACTTGCTGTGTAAGTATCTCTATTTACTGTTTTCACAGTTTTGTAGGTGTGAATGAGTAGGGCATATCTGAGTGTCCACATATTAATAGAGGCTTTCAGAATGTGATAAGCCTCCACATCCACAGACTGGTCACTGCCAGGTGTTTTTTCACCTCAATGCATAGGGTGCACTAAGGTGAAAAAACACGAGGGTTTACAACCCCTTTAAGGGCATTCCCTAGGCCTAGAATTTAAAGGATTTTTGCATTTTCAATGTCACACTTAAAGCATTTATAAAATTGCTACTTCCTGCCAAACAGAATTTTATTTTACATTTCTCTTTGGTATATGTCACCAAGAGCAGTGTCCAGTCCCTTATGTCATTTGATTGTCAATCCCTTGCATATTAGCCTAAAAGATTGCCATTCGTGTTTTTTTTTATCTTTTGGCTCCCATTGACTTAATTAGGGTTTGGATTTGGCACCTGAATGTTAGACTCCTTTCACACAGAAGATGTTTTTCAGGCATTTTAGCACTAAAAATAACGCCTGAAAAGAACCTTCCATGCCACCCGTTCCCGCCCCGCACAACGATCTTCAGTGTGAAAGGGGCCTTATTTATGTTCTATGAACCCACCTTAAACCAAACACAGGTACATTCAGCTCATCTCTTATGCCGCATACACACGATCGGTCAAACCAATGAGAACGGTCAGATGGATCGTTTTCATCAGACCAAACCGATCGTGTGTAGGCCCCATCGTTATTTATCCATCGGTTAAAAAAATTCAATCTTGTTTTAAATTTAACCGATGAATACCTAACCGATAGAAAAAAAAACGATCGTTTTTAGGCACGTCCATCGGTTAAAAATCCGTGCATGCTCAGAATCAAGTAGACGCATGCTTGGAAGCATTAAACTTCATTTTTTTTAGGACGTCGTTGTGTTTTACGTCACCGAGTTCTGACACGATCGGTCTTTTAACTGATGGTGTGTAGGCACGACTGACCATCAGTCAGCTTCATCGGTTAACTGATGAAAACGGTCCATCATACCGTTTTCATCGGATGGACCGATCGTGTGTACGTGGCATTAGGCTTTCACACTGAAGCGCTTTACAGGTGCTATAGCCCTTAAAATAGCGCCTGCATAGCACCTGTAAAGAGCCTCTTCTCTTTCTCTTTCAAATTTCCTGCGTCGTATCTTTATTTTGAATCCTCAAAACAAGATACAACGGCATCTGGGTTAGATCCGACAGGCGTACGGCTTCATGCGCTTTCGGATCTAAGATGCAATTTTTCGGCGTCCGCTGGGTGGCGTTCACGTCGTTTTCCGCGTCGAGTAGGCAAACTAGCTATTTCCGACGATCCACGAACGTACGAGCGGCCGTCGCATTCTTTTACGTTGTCTATAATCGGCTTTTTCCGGCGTATAGTTAAAGCTGCTGTTTCGTGGCGTATAGTTAAGCCGGCTATGTTAAGTATGGCCGTCGTTCCCGCGTTTAATTAGATTTTTTTATTTTCGTTTGCGTAAGTCGTCCGTGAATCGGGCGATGGACGTAATTTACATCCAAGTCTAAACAATGACGTCCTTGCGACTTCATTTCGCGCAATGCATGGCGGGAAATTTAGGGACGGCGCATGCGCAGTTCGTTCGGCGCAGGGACGTGCTTCATTTAAATGAAACACGCCCCCTACCCGCCCAATTTGAATTCCCCGCCGTTACGCCGCTTGAGATACACTACGCCAATCTTTATGGATACGAACCAAAGCCAGGTAAGGTACGGCGGCGTAGCGTATCTCAGATACGATGCGCCGGGGCAGATCTTTGTGGATCTGCCCCAATATAATCTGAGTGTTTAAGATTGGGCTATAAAATAGCATATTTATTTTGCTCATATTATTATTGTTAGCATTATTTTATTGAACAGACTTCCAGCAAATGCAGCAAGTCAATAAACAGACTTCATGGACCCAATTTTTTTTTCTGCCATTAGTCTTCTATATGTCTGTGCAGTGAGTAAGCAAAAGTAATGTGCGATAACTCACAACAGCTATTTAGTATTCATCTAGTAACTTACCAGAAAAACACAAATTAAACATATTGGTCATAGTAGACTATTGTTTTTCCAAATACTGAATGGTTTTACACTGCATTACAGAATAACCCCAACAAAAGGACTTTGTTCAGTGAAATAGTTGCATATATATCGTTATTCAGGCATACAGTACGCATCAGTTCTTGTCTATAAATTCAATCTGAAAATCAGAATTCATTGTGCTCTCAAAACACAATTCTCCTAACTATATTCACATAAGCAGAATCTATTTTGTTCAGTTTTATAGAGTACAAACATGGGATTCTATACCTAGTTCAAAACTGTATTTGAATTATGCAGGTTAGTTTAATATCCTGAAGTTTTTTTTTTTTTTTGAGAAAAGTAATTTTACTTTAAATCATATGTATCGTTTAGATCTCAAAGAAACAAAAACAACAATATCGAAGGATGTTCTCTGTACTGAAGACAGACATTCCATTTGTATTCATATGACCTATTTAAATAAATAGACTAAGAAAAATTCAAACAGCGAAAAAAGCAGAGTACCTGGTTTGTTTTAAATTTGCTGTTAGTAGATTCTGGAAAAGTGAATATTTGCTCCCGCTGTGATTGTTATTAAGTGGAGTATTCTCCCTCTGGAAAAGTAGATTACAACACAGAAACATATGGAAAGCAAGTGAAAGATGAAAGAACAGCACTTACTAATGTATTCTTTGTATAACAGGTACAACTATGTCAGAACAGCAATTCCCAGAAGAAAAAAACATGTTTACAGTGTAACAAATGGGGGAGTGTTGACATTGGAAATAATGCAAGATACTGGAAAAGGAATGTACAACAGAATAAAAGCAACTTCGAATGCGGGGTAATAGTTCTCTAAAGAGTCAGAAATTAAAAGCAGAATTCCAGTTAAACATAACAAAGGCTCCCTCAAAGATTTTTTTTTCCCAGAAAAGTTTTTATTGAAAGTTAATGTCAATACATTCAGATATGCATTACATGTGGTTAATATGACACAAATAAAGTTGGCAAAGAATATCATATAAACCTTACATGTGTACAAAGGCCAAATGAAGAACAACAGATCGTAACCCGTCCCCAACACATGTCTTCTGTACCGAAGGTATATTTGCATATAAAGAAGGAACACCAATAAGGGTCTCATTTATCTAATACCCATCCTAATAAAGTAAACTAGTGAATATAACGTTTAAATGATAAAATAGCTCTCATCGCTCTATCCTTACACATATATCCTAGTTGCAGACATTTAACTAAATAAACAGAGACTATGAGGAGCAATTCCCCGTCCCGTATACCCCTTTCAGAAACATTAGCTGAATACTGGAGAGGGGGGATAGGAACAAGGAGAAGTTCAATAACGCAAACATCTGGTCAAAAACCTAAATGTTTTTAACCTTCTGCTCAAAAACGAGTCCCAGGTAATAGAAACCTCGGGCCTACCTATAATTAAGAAATTATTTTCCCAGAGGCTTCAAATCCTCCCAATGAAATTATGATTTTATTTCACACTCCGCAGGTGCACGCATTCGTGCACTACCAAGGGGGTTAAAAGAATATGAAAGGAGTTGAAAGACAGAGCAGTGCAAGATAAAAAGTATGTCTATAGCTTTTTTACCAGAAAGACCTCGGTCAGAGAAAAAGAAAAAGATCTAGCGATAAAAGGAATTTGATTTATTAGGCGGGAACCTATGTTGAGTTATGAGTAGTGGGGGTCCTATATAATGTCCAACATCTCCAAATGTGTCTAAATTTTTCAGAGTTGTCATTAGCCTGATGAATCAACCTTTCCATCATCTCTATTTTATCCACCCTCACCTGCCAATCCAACAGTGTAGGCGGAATGGGGTCCTTCCACCGTATCGGGATACATTGAGTAGCCGCATTGATTAAGTGTAATACAAGTGATTTCCGATAGATTGATTGTGGCAGAGAGGTGTGATGAAGAAGATACTGCCCTGGGGTAAAGTCAGGTGTATAGGAGGTAATCTTGGCAATATGCGAATGTACCTCCTGCCAAAAGGGCTGTAGTTTCGAACAGCTCCACCAGATATGTAGGAGAGTACCCACTTCTCCACCACACCTCCAACAAGTCGGTGACACTGTCGGGTAAAATTTGTGTAACTTGCTTGGGGTTCTGTACCACCTGGAATAGATTTTGTATCTATTTTCCTGGGCAGATACATTAATAGAGCCCTTGTGAATGTGGTTCCATATTGAGCTCCAGTCACCATCTGACAATGATACCTGAAGATCAGCCTCCCATTTCGTATGGATAGTGGACATCGCGGTCTCTTGAGGGGTAAGCCACAAATAGATCCCCGAAATAAGGTGACGTTGAGGGGCAGAGGATTCGCACAGCTTTTCAAGGTGTGAAAGATCCCTGCACCATAGATCGGATGTTTGTGAGTTTAGAAAAAAAATTCTAATGTGAAAGTATTTAAAACGTGGGATTTGGAAATCCGGAAATCTCCGAACCATGGCTGAGTGGGATAGAAGTTTGCCCTTATCAAAAAACTGATGTGCTCTCAGTGTGGGGGCTGTCTCGGACCCCCCAGGATTTATAGTATTAATACCTTCTGAAAATCCGGGGTTTAGATTGAGTGGGGTCATAGGACCTGGGTGAGATGCCATGTGTGAGTCCCCACTTGTCTTTCTAAGGCAAGCAAGGGTTGGGCCAATTACGGGGTGGGAAGTACAGGACCTGGGAGTAAATTTTTTGTCTATCCATGGGAGATGTGAAATCCTAAAACCAACGAAAGCCTCTTCCAACTTAACCCAATCCTTTTCTTCTTTATGTACATGCCAATCGACTATTCTTGTTAGTAAGCAAGCTTTGTGATATTTAGAGAGATCTGGTACTCCCAGTCCACCCCTCATCTTGGGCATGGTCATTCTATCCCAATTCAATTGAGCTGGACGTCCAGCCCAGAGAAAACGTCTACAAATGAGTTTGAATGAGGCCAGAAAGGAGGCAGGGAGTTTAATGGGTATTGCTTGGAAAAGGTAAAGAAGCCTGGGAAGGACATTCATCTTTAAAACCGCCGCCCTCCCGAACCATGAGATTGTTCCCTTAGTCCAAGCCTCTAGATCGGTCTTGATAGACTGCAAGGCTGGTACGAAATTACGTAAATATAAATCAGAAAGCTTAGTGGGCAATTTGATCCCCAGATAGGTTATGTCATTTGGGTCCCACTTAAAGGGGAAATTGTGTTTGCAAAGGGTCACGACATCCTGAGGAAGCGACACGTTCAAAGCGATTGATTTGCTAAAATTGATTTTAAAGTTAGAGAGTATTTGGAATAATTTGAAATCTTTGAGTAAATTTGGAATGGAGATCAGAGGATTCGTCAGAAATAGAAGGACGTCATCCGCGTATGCAGCCACCTTATATTGTTTCCCTTTGACATCAACTCCCCGCACATCCGGGTTGTCGCGCAACCGTCTCAAAAAGGGTTCTAAAGTTAGAATAAAAATGAGGGGTGAGAGAGGGCAACCCTGTCTCGTGCCATTATGCACCGAGAAGGCGTCCGATAGCCGGCCATTCACTCTGACCTGGGCCGTGGGAGTTGAATACAGCGCCATAACCATCCGCATAAAGCGATGCGGTAGACCAAGCTTACAAAGCGCTGCTTCCATATAATCCCAGGCCACTCTATCGAACGCCTTCTCGGCGTCAAGGGACAAAAAGAAACCCCTAATCTTGGAAGTGGACAACCATCGATGAATATTTATTGCCTTTGTTGTATTGTCCCTTGCCTCTCTACCCGGAATAAATCCAACTTGATCAGTGGATATAAAAGTCTGAAGGAGGGGAAGTAATCTATTGGCCAATATCTTAGCGAAGAGTTTTAGGTCCACATTCAATAATGAAATGGGACGGTAATTAGTAACTAATGTATGGTCCCTCCCAGGCTTCGGGATCAAAGCTATGTGTGCTTCAAGTAAGTCAGATCCAGTGGATAGGGAAAAAGGAATGTCATTGAAAGCTTTAATGAAATGGGGGAGTAGTAGCGTAGCATATGTCTTGTAATATCCTGACGTCAAATCGTCTGGGCCAGGACTCTTACCCGGCTTCAACTGTTTCAAAGCATTTAATGCTTCGTCCATAGACACCGGCTCGTCTAAATGTGACAGGTCAGGAATCTGAGAAGCCGGTAGACCATACCCAGAGAGAAAGTCATCCAAAAGTTTTTCCCGGGGCGTCGGCATCCCTAACCCAGACTGAGAAGGTAAGTCATATAATGAAGAAAGAAAATCTGTAAATTGTTTAGCGATCAAGTCTGACCTATGGAGAATTTCTCCTGTAGGGGTGGTGATGGAGTGGATTGTGTTGGCTTCTTTTTTCTTTTGTAGTGCATGTGCTAATAACCTGCCAGACTTATTGCCAAATTCGTAGTAAAGTTTATGAGTTAGGTTAAACTTGTATTGTAGCCTTTTGTGGAGTTCAGATTGAAGGTCTTTTCTGGCCTCCAATAGGGCCTCTAGGGAACCGGCCGCTACAGAGCGTTTGTGAGCAGCTTCCAAAGTCTTTATTTTAGATAAAAGCTTGTTAAGTCTGGCAGTTCTGAGCCTGCGCCGTCTGACCATAATAGAGATAATTTTTCCCCGGAGGACGCATTTGTGTGCTGCCCAAACTGATGCCGGAGCTACCTCATTTGTGGAATTATCGGTGAAGTAATGGGCTATGCATTCCGAAATTTCAGTTGCACAGCTGGGGTCAAGCAAAATGGAATCATCCATCCTCCACACTGGTCTACCCGGAGAGTGACCTCTCCAAGATAGCGTCATCGTGATTGGGTGGTGATCCGAAAGCACCATAGGCTCAATTGACGTGTCAGAGAGTCGGACCAGGTCTTCCTGTGTTACAAAAAAAAAATCAATTCTCGAGTATTTAGTATGTAGTGGTGAATAATAAGTGTAGTCTTTAGTCGTGGGATTGAGCGTACGCCATGTGTCATGTAAGGTCAGTAAGTCTAGTTGGGTTTTAATGGCCCGGAGGGCTCGGTAAGTCAAACAGGAAGATCCATTGGATGTGTCAAGAAGGGGATTCAGGGGGACATTGAAATCTCCTCCTAAGATCAGTATCCCAGATTGAAACACCGTTAGTCTTTGAACAATATCTCTAAAAAAGCTAACTTGTTGTGTATTCGGTGCGTAGATATTGGCAATGGTCATCGGGGAGTTATATATCTTGCCCTTGATGAAAAGAAACCTCCCATCCGGGTCTTGTTCAACGCTCTCTACCTGAAGTGGGCAATGTTTAGACAATAAAATGGATACTCCTCTCGACTTTGATACCCCGTTAGTGGCGTGATACGCGTTCGGGAAATGGACGCTCCGTAATATGGGAATGCTATCTGACCTGAAATGGGTTTCTTGCAAAAAAACTATGTGAGGCCTTTCCTTCCATAAAGAGGAAAGTAATAAGGATCGCTTCTCTGGTGTGTTTAAGCCTCTTGTATTCAGAGAGTATAGTTTCAAATTCATATTAGTAGTGTCTTGATCAATGGATCGTAGGGTTATGTTATTTCTATCAACCATCTTCTCCCTATTGGTTAGGAGTGTAGGTAAGAAAGAAGCAGGAGTGGAAAGGAAAGGTAGAGGAAGATGAGAAAAGAGGTCTAATTAAGCGAGTAATATTGCAGAACCCGCGGATTGGAGGATTGTACAATAGTACAGGATTCAGTAAGCAACCGAACAAATAAAAGGCCGAACGGCAAAGGGTGCGGTGCACCCAAATCAGGTATACCGCAACCAGCGGGTATAGGAGCAACCAGGCCCCACCGTGTGGGGGTCAGCCGGACCGAGTCCGAAGGCAGAATGTATTGACTCGAAAAGTATAATCAGTAATATCAACAGTAAACTATTAATAACTAGAATAACCCATGCCACCCCAGGACAACCCCTAGCATAAATTAACCTAAACCAGCCAATCTTAAAACTATTGGCGAATAACGTAACCCAGGGAATATAGATATTGCTAGGGAGGATGGAACTCAATCCCCCCAGCAATGGATCTAGTAATGTATAGTAAGGGAAAGAGCCCCCCACCTATTATCAAAGTGAGAATACCCAATCCCCCTGGTAGGGCAGCATCTCCACCCCCCTTGGCTTTGTTAGAGATGATGACTCCCTGCCCAATAGGAGCTATAGGAAGCATCCTAACCCTCTCACATCTTCCCAGTGGTACCCGAAGAATTAATATCGTATACACCATGTTATCTGAGCCAATATCATATAGGGGTAACATTTGAGGTAACTAAGCCATCCCTCCCCACTAAATCATATCTATAAAGCAAGATCAAAATTTAATGGAAAAGACATCCTCACAAACTATTAATGTTGAGGCTAAAATGTTACATTGGAGTAAGAGAGGTCGCGTTCAGTTGACTCATGAATGACCAAGTCTGCCAGGATGTAATTCCAAGTGTAGAAACTGCAAATATCTTCCATAAGGAGAATGAAGAAGGGTAAAATCTTAGACATTGCCAAGTCTGTACTCAAAGAGGCTCCTTTAGCAGTGCATCCATGTGGTCCTATGGATTTATCCGTTAGTAGGACAACCACCATCTGTTTTGTAAGGCAATATATCCTAAGTGCTCTTCCTAGGTTCATCATGGAATTCCAGAGTTAATATGCTAAATCCGGAAGGATCGTGTATAGATAAATGGCATTGGTCCTCCAAGGCATAAAAGCATCCAGAGATGTGGAATACCTGAAGCCCCGTGCTAAAGTCTCCAGGTGGAGATCTGGTACTAGTCATGTCACCAAGCACCGTTACACAGTATTCTGTGTTTGAAGAAAACCTCCTAAACCACAATAGTTTAACAATTTTCATTTTATACTGTCATTCACTCCTAGCATACAAGGTACTTTGGTCCTATACCATATGTATGAGGGACCCTTGAAACCCTCAGGGTAATGAAATATAATTGTGCCTTGTCAGAAAGTGTTTAACATGGCATAGCTGAAAAATATAATGTCTTCACCACTATAGAAGTATGAGTGAAGTCATCTGGTTCAATAGGTTTCAATGAGCTGTAAGCCAAGAGGGATGTGGGATTCCAGTTTTCATTCTCAAACAGAAGCCTTACCAGCCCTCATCTCTAACCCAAGAATGACATTGACAGCGAACCCACAATTCCAATTAGATGAGAGCTATATACATTAACTTTTGAATACCTCTCAAAACTTGTGTCAAAGTTTCATTGCGAAGAACAGATAAACAGGGGAAACCGCCAACGGGGCTTGATGACTGAAATGTCTCAGTGGTCTCTTCGAGCTCTTCTAGCAGCTGGTCTGGTGGATCCTATGCTCTGAGAGCCGGGTGCCCTGTCGTCAGGGGGCAGTTCAGATTTCGATGGAGAGCGACGACGACGATAGTTGGTAGACTGAGTCTCCATTTGTTCTGTACGTTGAGGTGGCCATCTGTTAACTGATTGACGGTACATCGCGTACCAATCCGGTACAGCAATTAAGGGGATCCCCAAAGTGTCGCAGAAATGTGGCAAATCCTCAGGAACTTTCAACAGAACAGTGCGACCCTGATGAGATGCTGATAAGCAAAATGGAAACTTCCATTTATAGCTTATGTTTCTGTCACGTAATACATTCAAGAGGGGTCTAAGATCTCCGATGCCCGATAGATCTTGGAAAAGTTGAATTGGTGCTCCCTGACAGGATAATTGCTTACCCCGCGCTTTTCTTAGAATATCTTCTTTAATTCTAAAATCAGCTAGGCAACAGATAACATCCCTTGGGGGGTCTGCTTCTTTATCTTTAGGGCGCAATGCGCGATGAATTCTGACGAGATCTATGTCAGTCTGAGGGGGTCTGTCAAGAATAGAATTAAACAGGCCCACCACTGATTGAGAGATGAGGTCCCCCTCAACCGATTCGGGTAACCCCCGCACCCTTAAGTTCTGGCGTCGTCCTCTATTGTCGAGGTCCTCCATGTGTCTATTCATATCCCTCATTTGAAGGGTGTGATCATCCACCTTCCTAGTACATCGCCTGAGGGCAGATTCATGGTCTTCTATAACAGTCTCCGTTTGCGATACTCTGTCTGTGAGGGAGCGGAGGTCTAACCGCAATTCCGAAATGGCGGCTGCCAGGGCGTCTTTAATATCAGTTGCCACACTTTTTAAGTCATCAATAGTTAGTGATCTTTGTGTTGCGACACCCTGTATCCCTGAAGCCTGCGGTCCCCTCGGGGTTAACGTTGGAGTCTGTGTCGGGCTTAGTATAATGTCATCAGAGCCCCTCTGCTGTGTCTGTGAGGTACCTGAGGTAATCCTCTGACGGGATGCTGCCATCTCTCCCCTGTTAGCGCGGGACCTCTCCGTGGATGAGAAAGTAGTTGTGCTGCTGTTTTCCCTGGGCGAACGGGATCTAGATGCTGACGAAGACCTAGAGGCTGTTCCCATGTCGGTAATGATTGTAAATTTTGGCTGGGTGAGCTGTACGGGGAGAAAGTTATCCTGAGGTGACAGGAGCTCAGCGGTTAGGCATCCATTCTCCCTCACGGTCCGGCCACGCCCCAAGGCTCCCTCAAAGATAACATTTCAAATCTAGTTTTTGCTGTAATGTTCAGCTGCAGTCCAGAGATTTTCCTTGCAGTTATTTTTTTTTTTTTCTAGATGCCATCGATCTCATAGCCAGCATCATTAAACCCACTTCCTCTGAGGGGGACATGCAAGGAAAATAAAAAACATAATTTTAGCTTGCACATGACTGGATGATAAAATCAGCAGAGCTTCCCCTCATTTCAGATCTTCCCCTCTGATCTACAGTGACTGCACTTTCAAGTGCACTTTCAGTGCACTTCCAACTACACTTACAGTGCACTTGTAGTGCAAAGTGGATTTGCCTTTCGTAAATAACCCCCACTGTTCTTTTCTCCTATCAGTATGCTTATTGGCAGCACATAAACTGATTGTGCTGCTATTACTGTACCTCTCATAATACAAATCTGCTATACAAATACTGCAAGGGGCCAATACCATGTTCAATTCAGGTATTTACACTGCTTACATTTAATGATGTATTAAAGATTACAAAGCTGCATTCATTATGTTTGTTTTTTTTTGTCTAGAGTTCAGCTGTTAAGTGGTTTTAAAGCCAGGACATGTTCTCTGTTAATGCATTCCTTGAAGAAAAAGAAGAAATGGCTGCACATCCAAAGTTTCCAAAAATGCCTTTTATTGCAGACAGTCAAAATACACCAGGGACACCAGGGGCCGGATTCATGTAGATCTGCGGATCTTTAGATCCGCTAGATCTACCTGGTTTACGATCCGCCGTTGCAATTTAGCGAGGCTACTGCATGATTCACCAAGCACTTACCTCGCAAACTGCACCGTCGGATTCTAACTCCCCCCGGAGGAATGCAAATTCCATGGCTAGGGGGAGTGTACAATTTAAATCAGGCGCGTTCCCGCGCCGATTTAACTGCGCATGCGCCGCCGCGAAAAAGCCCAGTGCGCATGCTCCAAATGACGTCGCTAGGACGTCATTGTTAGCGGCGGGTACGTCAGTTGCGGCCATCGGGATTCCCGACGGACTTACGCAAACGACGTAAAAATTTTGAATCTCGGCGCGGGAACGGCGGCCATACTTAACATTAGCTACCCCTCACATTAGCAGGGGTAGCTATTCGCCGGAAAAAGCCGAACGCAAACGACGTAGAAAAAGAGCGACGGACGGGCGTACGGACGTGAATCGGCGGTTTTCCTCATTTGCATATGCGACGTGTAAAAAATAGCGACGACACCTAGCGGCCGGCGGGAGATTACAGCCTAAGATTCGACTGGTGTAAGTCACTTACACCAGTCGGATCTAAGGGAGATCTATGCGGAACTGATTCTTATGAATCAGTCGCATAGCTCCGACCGTCGGATCTCACAGATCCGACCGTCGGGTCTCACAGATACGACGGCGGATCAGGAG
Organism: Rana temporaria; assembly: GCF_905171775.1. Classification (NCBI taxonomy): domain Eukaryota; kingdom Metazoa; phylum Chordata; class Amphibia; order Anura; family Ranidae; genus Rana; species Rana temporaria. The sequence goes on along the minus strand of NC_053492.1, from coordinate 131,439,532 downwards.
ATCCGCCGGCGTATCTATTGATGAATCTGCCCCCAGGTGTTAGTCACGTAGATGCCGTTTCCTGCATGTAACTGAAAAAAATTCCAGTATTTGTATCACCCCCTCACCCTCCTGTGTCCTCACTCGATCCATTGCTGTGCCCATCTCTAGTGGCACTCTTCTCTCTCCCTGCAGTCACAGGACAGAGAGGCAATAGGAGGGAGCCATTGGCTCCTGATGCTGTCAATCAAATCCTGTGAGCAGAGATTGGGGGCAGGGTTGAGTCATGCTGTGTGTGTCTATGACTCCTGGCATGTGCAACCCCAAAGCAAGAGGCTTCCTATGGTGGCCTACAAAAAATAGGAGGGGCCAAGAGTGCTGGCAGGGAACCCCAGAAGAGAAGGTTTGGGACCGCTCTGCACAATACCACCCTCTGTGCACATAGCAGCTAAGTATAACATGTTTGTTATTTGATTATTTTTTTTTTAAATACAGGTTTTATGTGTGTGTGTGTATATATATACTTTACAATTGCCTCAAAGTGTTGCATTTTTAAATCTAAAATCGCATACTGTAGATAACATTCTGACATGTGTAGCAAGGTGCAAGTAAATGAATGACGTACAAAAAGATGTCAGGAAGAATGTGAAAAGTTTTCAATTGAAGAACCAATAAGATTGTATGATTTGAATGAATGCAGCTTTCTTACCTAAACGATGCCTAAAATGGCAACTAACGTGCAAACCTCTAAATGATATCTATCACCTGGAATGAGAATGTGGCAGCAAAATTTTCTTAGGATGTCATTAAAGGGAAATAACTGGAGGTATAGCCTTCCACATCTAAAATGGTTCTCCTCTCCCGTTCCTTCTACATAGGTATTTATATTTGTATGCTTGCTGGAACATAAATATGAATGCTCAGCCCATGCAGACAGAATAGAAGAGAAGATGAACAAAATGACAGTAGTGTCTTAGGGGCTTTATTGTATAGGGTGACTGAGATTTTGAAGCCCAACTCCAACTTCAGCAAACATGAAAAAGAAAATTACCCCAATGTTAGTGATAGGCTGCAATATTCACCTCTCCTCTAGTGCTGTACCCTGCAATTCTGTGAGGCCAGGGCATTAAGGATAAGGATGCTTATCAAGTCATCTGGTTCTTCAGGAAAATTCTGAGAAGAATTTCATTCATAACATACAAAGGTTCTTTCTCTGCAGCATTCATGACTGCCCTTCACTGGAGAAAAGCAGAAGAAAAAGAGGACACAACACATCATTTATTCAGACTAAAAACAGCTGGGAACAGTATGTATATTCAACATAAAAAAGGAGCTCTTGGGCAGTGGTGTCAAAGAATGATGGGGTGCCCAAGATGCCAAAGTATACATTTAGTCTAAATTACATTTGTAATATTACTAGGATTGTTCCTGCAAGTCCACATACCCTCTTAATATAGACTATTTAAAATGTAGCTGGAGATCAGTACCAGACTCATTTAGGAAGGTGAGCAAGTGTGAATGCCAGTTAAAAGGGAAATAATGATTGGTTACAATGCACATCTGCATCTGGTTCTGTGAGCACCAGTTTTTGTAAATCCTGATCCTATTTTTCTTTAACTTTTCTGTATCTATATATCAGTATATATTAATAAATCTCCCCCAGTATGTGGCCAAACCATCTTCTCAAGATGTCACAGATATCAAGTTTAAGGCTTGGCAGTGGCGATGTGTCCATTAAGGGCACACAGGCTCTGTCCCCTCTCTCCAACCACTCCCCTCTATGTGTAATGGATAGATTCATGCATTGCATGAACGAAAGCTGTGTACTAACGATAGAAAAAGTTGGAAAGGTTTTTGCCTAAACTAATTTTTTTTTTAAATTATGTTATACTCTAAAAGGATCACATGGGTCACCATTCATATTGCTAGGTCGGCAATTATTTCCTTCTGCATTTTCTAAATTGTCTCTAAGACATTGTGGAATTAGATAGGCTTTAAATAAAGGCCTCTTTCCTTGTGCTAAGACTTTGTGAATTTATCCAATTGTCTCCACGTAAGTACTCTTGTTTTCAGGAATTTACAAAAAAGTGACTGACAACAATTGGGGGCTCTAGCCATCTAGGGCCTGATTCCCAAAAAAGCTGCCTAACTTAACTTTCAGCAGTTAAGTTACACTGACTTAAAATCTCTACCTAAGTGCCTGATCCACAAAGCACTTACCTAGAAATTTCAGGCCGTGTAACTTAAGTGCCGCCGTCGCAAGGCGGTCCTCCTCTCCGGGGGGCGTTTAAAATTTAAATGAGGCGCGCTCCCGCGCCGGCCGTACTGCGCATGTGTGTGACGTCATTTTCCCGACGTGCAGCGCGCGAACGTAATTGACGCCGGGCGGCTTTGTGGATTGCGACGGGACCCTAAAGTTGCGACGGGTGAAAAAAAATATACGCGCCGGGAAAACAAATAATTATAAAAAAAATGACAGCGTCGCTCAGCATGCATTCCTGAGAGGGAGAACTCCATGCCAATTTTCAAAGAAAAAACCGGCATGGGTTCCCCCCCAGGAGCATACCAGGCCCTTAGGTCTGGTATGGGTTGTAAGGAGACCCCCCCACGCCGAAAATTCGACGTAGGGGGTCCCCCTACAATCCATACCAGACCCGTATCCAAAGCACGCTACCCGGCCGGTCAGGAATAGAGTGGGGACGAGCGAGCGCCCCCCCCCCTCCTGAGCCGTGCCAGGCCGCATGCCCTCAACATGGGGGGTTGGGTGCTCTGGGGCAGGGGGGCGCACTGCGGGCCCCCTCCACCCCAGAGCACCCTGTCCCCATGTTGATGAGGACAGGACCTCTTCCCGACAACCCTTGCCATTGGTTGTCGGGGTCTGCGGGCGGGGGCTTATCGGAATCTGGGAGTCCCCTCAAATAAGGGGGCCCCCAGATACCGGCCCCCCACCCTAAGTGAATGGATATGGGGTACATCGTACCCCTACCCATTCACCTGGAGGTAAAAAGTAAAAGTTATTAAACACACAACACAAGGGTTTTTAAAATAATTTATTATTCTGCTCCGGAGGCCCCCCCTGTCTTCTTTATTAGCTCTATTACCAGGGGGGGCTTCTTCTTCCACTCTCTGGGGGTCTTCTACCACTCTCCGGGGGTCTTCTTCCACTCTCCGGGGGGGGTTTCTTCTTCCGCTCTCCGGGGGGGGCTTCTCCGCTCTCCGGGGGTCTTCTTCTCTCTTCGCCGCTCTCCGCTGTTGACTCGGCGAACCCCGGTTCTTCTTCAGCTGTCCGGTGCCTTCTTCTTCAGCGCTGGCTGCCTGCTATGTTTGTGTGTTAGCTCAATTAGTAACAGGCAGCCAGCGCGGTCTTCTGTGACGTCAGGTTCTTCTTCTCCCCTTTTCCGATGTTGACTCGTCGCCTCTTGTCGCTGTAATGATGGAAGCGCGCCTTGCATCCCATTTATATAGGCATCACCGTCCCATCATGCTCCGGTAGGTACCCACGTGGTGGGTGCACGTGGGTAGGCACCCACCACGTGGGTACCTGCCGGAGCATGATGGGACGGTGATGCCTATATAAATGGGATGCAAGGCGCGCTTCCATCATTACAGCGACAAGAGGCGACGAGTCAACATCGGAAGAGGGGAGAAGAAGAACCTGACGTCACAGAAGACCGCGCTGGCTGCCTGTTACTAATTGAGCTAACACACAAAGATAGCAGGCAGCCAGCGCTGAAGAAGAAGGCACCGGACAGCTGGAGAAGAACCGGGGTTCGCCGAGTCAACAGCGGAGAGCGGCAAAGAGAGAAGAAGACCCCCGGAGAGCGGAGAAGCCCCCCCCCGGAGAGCGGAAGAAGAAACCCCCCCCGGAAAGTGGAAGAAGACCCCCGGAGAGTGGAAGAAGACCCCCAGAGAGTGGAAGAAGAAGCCCCCCCTGGTAATAGAGCTAATAAAGAAGACAGGGGGGGCCTCCGGTGCAGAATAATAAATTATTTTAAAAACCCTTGTGTTGTGTGTTTAATAACTTTTACTTTTTGCCTCCAGGTGAATGGGTAGGGGTACGATGTACCCCATATCCATTCACTTAGGGTGGGGGGCCGGTATCTGGGGGCCCCCTTATTTGAGGGGACTCCCAGATTCCGATAAGCCCCCGCCCGCAGACCCCGACAACCAACGGCAAGGGTTGTCGGGAAGAGGTCCTGTCCTCATCAACATGGGGACAGGGTGCTCTGGGGTGGGGGGGCCCGCAGTGCGCCCCCCTGCCCCAGAGCACCCAACCCCCCCCATGTTGAGGGCATGCGGCCTGGCACGGCTCGGGGGGGGGGGGGGGGCGCTCGCTCGTCCCCACTCCCTTCCTGACCGGCCGGGTAGCGTGCTTTGGATACGGGTCTGGTATGGATTGTAGGGGGACCCCCTACGTCGAATTTTCGGCGTGGGGGGGTCTCCTTACAACCCATACCAGACCTAAGGGCCTGGTATGCTCCTGGGGGGGGAACCCATGCCGGTTTTGAATTTAAAAATTGCCGTGGAGTTCTCCCTCGGGAATGTATACCAAATGCCGTCGCTTGAATGGGCCTTTACAAGGTGTGACTAACTTTCCACATTGTAAAACCAGCCCTAGTTTTGCGCAGGCAAAATCGGAACTTACGCAGAAATCACAGTGCTGGAAAGCGTTGTGGATCTGCTTAAGTCCTCATTTGCATACTCAAAGCTGCATTTCCATGAGAAATGCCCCCAGTGGCGGATGCGGTACTGCATCCTAAGATCTGACCGTGTAAGTGTCTTACACATGTCAGATTTTCTGCCTAACTTTGGAAAAAGCCTTTTGAGGATCGTTTCCAAAGTTAGGCACAGACTGAACAGCAGTTAAGTCTGCGTATCTCTTTTGGGAATCAGGCCCCTAATGTATAACTTTGCACATGCTAACCTACTTTTTTTTAGCAGGCTGTCCATCTTCATTTCATGTGGCTGGCACATGCAGCTGGGCCATACCTACAGACAGAGCTTCAGGGCCACTCCACAAATTCTCTTGCCCAAGCTATTCTGCTATATCCCCCAGGTCACTGTTCACATTAACCCCATGCCCCAGAGCACTTCTCATGCAGGCCTGCACTTTAATGTGTAAAACACAGTCCCTTCCAGCGCTAATAGGTCTTCCAAGGTGTGATGTAACAGATATCAGATAAAATGGTGGTGTAAAAGGTATATATGGTATCCCAAAACTAGATAGATGCTGCCTTTCTCAGATGGGGTAATCCGAAATGAACTACAAGAAAAACAGAAATGGAAGGTGCGCACACCTAGAGCATTACTAGAAATGATTTAATAGTAAAAAAAAAATTAGTATAAAAGTGGGTACTCACAAAATGCAACTGACAAAAGGCCATAAACACAGTGCATGGACATGCACAGAACACGGGTACAGCTAACGCATTTTGGGGGCGCACCCCCTTCCTCAGATCTAGGCTAGCTAGTGTTTATGGCCTTTTGTCAGTTGCATTTTGTGAGTACCCACTTTTATACAAAAAAAAAAATTATTATTAAATTATCTTTGGTAATGCACTAGGTGTGCACACCTTCCATTTCTGTTTTTCTTGCTGCACTTTAATGTGGCCCAGTTTAGAGCTCCAAGGGACCATCAAAACAAAAAAAAACACCACCTGCAAGGCAAAGGCATAATGACCTAGTATGCATAGCATACTAGCTCATTATGTAATACTCACCTCCGATCGAAGCCCCCGCAGCCGTCCTCTTCCAACACTCGGGCAGCCAACATCTTGCCGGGGGTTACTTTGCGACTCTGGCGCTCTGATTGGCCGGAGCCACGATGACATCACTCCCGCGCATGCGCACGGAAACCACCAGTGACGGCACAGCCTCAATCAGGAGCGGCACGTGCCGTAGACAGTGGCACCCGTGATTTTAGTAAATATCTCCTAAACCGTGGAGGTTTAGGAGATATTTCAAGCACCTACAGGTAAGCAAGCCTTAATCTAGGCTTACCTGTAGGTTAAAGTGGTTGTATAGGGTTTACAGCCACTTTAATGTTTAAATCACCACAAAAAAAAGGTGCATGCGCTATTTTAAGCAAAGCCGTTAAGTCAGCCTTTTTTTTCCATAAGATCACTGCCACTGGCTATTTCCAGCTGCAACGATCATTGTATTCTGTATTCTGACACCTGTGAAACCTCCAGCTGACAGAATACAATATCACAATGGTAAGGATTACCCTATCAACTCTGACTGTGTGGCTGCAACCCGTGGTTGAAGGAATATTGTATGTACATCCATTTTTTAAGCCATTTACTGTTTACTGTCTCACTACCTCTGCTGGTACAAAAAAAATGAACTACTAAATTGAAAGGACTATGACGGTACCAAATACCATATAAAAATATCAAAAGTATTGATTTGTACAGGTTCAAATTTATAAAGACATGAAAAATATGCACATATACCACAAACATAATCATCAAAAGCAATATGTTGATTCTCATCAACCATACTGCAGTAGGGCATGAGAGACTTGCTGTAGCTTCGACGCAGTTGTGTTTCACAGGGCATAGCCCGCTTCTTCAGGAAAATGTATAGCAGTCAAACACTGTAATAAGAAAATATTATAAATATTAATTCCAGTCCCAATCTATCAATAAGTATAATGGCTCAATAATTGGCTGCCACATACCTCAAGGTTGTATACAAAAACATAAAAATGGAGTCATAAAACATGGCCTTCATATAGTCAACCACTTCCGCCTTCTGGTCACATGGTATAGTCCGCATACAGCTCTTTAAGAAGACCAAGCTCCGAATAGAATTTAATGTGAATATCTGAAAAGATATATCGTATGAAAATCATAACTAATATGAAAAAAAAAACACATAAATAAGGACACACACCACTGTATATGAAATAGGGCAAATTCCTCCTTAAGCACTCTTGCCACCAATCATAATTTAATTCCTCTACAAACAGGACAGATTAATTGTACATTGACTAATACACCTGGCAATTGCAATTTTGCTACTTAAGCACAAGCACAGGCAGATGTGGCGATCAACACCAGATGGTGTGGCACGTTGGACATTCCTACGGATGAGACCAAATCTATCACTGCTCAGAAATCTTTTTCTTTAGTGGATCACACTCCGAATCCAAACAAAACTGTTCAGACCAACATACAAAATTACATGATATGATCTGAGATTAAGCAAACAACTTAGAGGTTATTAATCTGTCATCAGTTTCCCTGTCCCAGTCTGAGTTGGAGGTTTGCTCCTTGGGCTTGGAACTTTGCCATGAAAAGGACTTTGATGTCTTTCATCAATCTCTTTTCCAGAAAGATGCTTCTAAAGGTGTTTCATCATAAAAAAACAAAGTCAACAGGTCTGGATGGCCAACTTTAAATTATTCCTGTTACAAAAGACAGGACTTTAAAGCCTTGCAGCAATTGATTGAATTACTAGAAGAGAATGATGTTCCAGAGGAGGCTGATCTTATTGATCAGATCGACTTGGATGCACTACTGGAGGCTAATGAAACAACCCCTGATGCTGTTAACTTTCCTCTGCTAAATAAATTTAAATGTAAGTCTATGATTTTTTCCTCCCTGTCTCTAAATGGTAACATATTAGCTTTTATTTTACAAACTACACATGAAATAGAGGCCTTACAAACTCATGAATGCTCTAAAAATAATCTTACTCTGACTAAAAAACAAGCAATCAAAGATCTTAAAGATAGAGCTGAATTGGTAATGAAGCCAGCGAATAAAGGAAGGAACGTGGTCGTTATGACCACGGACCAATATTCTCAGATGTGCAATCGCATACTTAAGATTAGAATACTGAGTGGTTTCTCAGGGCAAATTGGTAAAAGCTCAACAAGAGTTCAACCAATTGATTTATCAAGCATTTGATCAGGGTATCATTCCCAAGTCCACATGGAAATTTCTGAAGACAGAGTGGCCACACACTCCCACTTTTTATTCACTACCCAAAGTCCATAAAAGTCTTACTAAACCTCCTATTGCAAGGACACTATTCATCTATTACAGACCATTGATGAAATTTATGTTCCCCCCTGGAGCGTTGTTGGTAGCTGTCGGTGTTGAAGCATTGTATAGCAGTATACCACACAACAGGGGCATCTTGGTGGTCAAATCTTTCTTACAAGAATGAAGTACCACTCAAAAAACATATAGTGAATTTGTTTTTGAGCTGCTTAATTTTATTTTACATAACAACTTCTTCCTGTTTGGCGACTCCCACTACCTCCAGGTGCAGGGAGTGGCGATAGGGGCTTCTTGCGCCCCATCATACGCTAACCTGTACCTGGGGGGGGTGAGAGGGCCAAAATATGAGTGATGAGGCTCTCTCTATTTACCTGTGATATGTTCTCTCATGGATCAGGTACATAAATGATATCCTCATACTCTGGGATGGTTCCAGGCAATTACTTAGTGCTTTTATTCAAACATTAAATACAAGTATTTCAACTTGTCATTTACTATGACATGTAGTCAGGAAATCATTTATTTTCTTGATGTCAAGATATTCAATTAGACAGACATGACACTGGGAACCACCCTCTTTTGGAAACTTACAGCCAGCAACACTATTTTTAGAACGAACAGTGGACATTCAACAAGTCTATTCAAATCCATTCTTTATGGACAGTATTTGTGCCTCAAGCACAACTGTTCATCACAGGAGGATTTCCAGCTTAAAGCCAATGAACTCAGAGATAGACTAATGCCGCGTACACACCATCGTTTTCTGCGATGGAAAAATGCGACGCTTTATGTGCTTTAAAAAAACGTCATTTTTCAAACTTCAATTTGAACAACGACGTAGCATACACACCATCGCTTTTTCACAACGCTCTAGCACAGCGCAGTTCCGTCAATCACGCACGACGTCACTATAAAGGGTCGTTTCCATGCGGAAGACGGCCTCTTTTGCTGATATCGTGTTGCTGCGTGTTAGTAAAAGTTTGGTGAGATACGATTCGTGATTTTCAGTGACTGTGCTTTAAATTTCGTTTTCTGTCGTACAGTTTGTCTATTTGTTGTCGGATCTGTGATACAGTGCTTGTACTAAGGACGTATTTGTTAAGGCATTACGTTTGGTGTGCACGGTGCTGTTTAGCAGGTCGTTCTTCAAAGGCCATTCTTTACTTCAGGGCGTAATTTTTAGTCTGATCTGATTTGACGACCGTTTTCTAGCCATGTTGCGGGTACGAACTCGTCGCCGAGATCGTGCTGTGCTTGTTGTTAGGATGTGTGCTGCATCCCAGCGACGGTCCATGAACAGGGTGAGGAGGAGGTTGTGGACCAAGAACTGGTTGCTACGCAGGGACCAGTTCTCTCATATGCCTCTGCTGCGGGAGATCCGAGAAAATAACCCTGATGATTTCAGGAATTTTCTTAGGATGTCTGACCCCGTATTTCAGCAGCTTTTGGCTTTGGTGTCGCCATATATCACCAGGCAGGACACCGTTATGCGGGAAGCCATCACTGCTGAGCAGAGGCTAGTTGCTACGTTGCGCTACCTTGCAACAGGGAGAAGTCTGCAGGACTTGAAGTTCTCGACGGGCATCTCCCCCCAGGCTCTGGGCCTCATAATCCCTGAGACCTGTTCGGCCATCATTCAGGTTCTTCAGGAGGACTATGTTAAGGTAAGTGGTGTTCTTTCAATGGTCAAACTAATTCCCCAAAAAAAAAAAAAAAAAATACTTTTCTAATATGCTCAGAATGCTCACTTTGTCTCTATGTATGCTGTTCTACACAATTAGTAAAGCCCTACATGTTTATTTAATTTAGCCAACCTGTCCATCATTCTATGTTGTGGACAAACCCACCTAGCATAGTCCCTATATTCCCGTTTATTTGTGGCCTCCATTGTAGTGCTGCATTTTGTGTGTCCCTATATCCCCGTTTATTTGTGGCCTCCATTGTAGTGCTGCATTTTGTGTGTCCCTATATCCCCGTTTATTTGTGGCCTCCATTGTCCAAACCCCCCCCCCCTAGATTTTTGAAATACATACTAATAATTATTTTTCTTATGTAGATATTTTTTGGGGGGTTGTTTCTCATCTCATCTTGAGCCCCACTCCCCCTAAATATATTTTTTCAACATCAGAGGGGGGTGATTAATATGCTTAATTGTTCACATGTTATTTTTTAATACTAACCTTTTTTGTTGAATTGTTGGTGGGATCCCTTGTAATTTTAGCTATATTCTGTTTAAAATCTTTGTTCTAATGTTTTTTATTTTTTCTTTCTATCCAGTTCCCCACCACGCCACAGGAATGGCAGACTGTGGCAGCGGACTTCTCCCAGCGTTGGAACTTTCCGAACTGTGGAGGAGCCATTGATGGCAAGCACATCCGCATTGTGCCCCCACCCCATAGTGGATCCCATTTCTTCAATTACAAGGGGTTCCACAGCGTTGTTTTGATGGCGGTGGTCTCTGCAAATTACGAGTTTTTGTACGTGGATGTTGGGAAAAATGGCCGGATGTCGGACGGCGGTGTCTTTGCGGAGACGGAGTTCGCACAACGGCTTCGGTTGGAGGACCTAGGATTGCCACCTGCGGAGGAGAACGAAGAGGGTCTGCCCTTCGTGTTTGTAGCAGATGAGGCTTTTGGTTTGGGTCCCCACCTCATGAGGCCATTTCCCGTACGCACCCTCACCCATGAGAGGAGGGTTTTTAATTATCGGCTGGCCAGAGCAAGACGTGTGGTAGAGAATGCCTTTGGAATCATGGCCAGCCGATTCAGATTGTTTTTAACAGCAATAAACATGGCGGAATACAAGTGGAATTATATCATACTATCTTGTTGCATTTTGCACAATTTTTTGAAAAGAAATTCTCAAACGTACCTGACGGTATTGCCTGATGAGGCTGATCTTGTGGCTCCGGAGCCGGGACATCAGGCTAGCCATAGAGGCTTGGCCCCCCAAACCGCACGTGCAGTGCGTCAATCCTATGTGGACTATTTTATGGGGAGGGGGGCCATTGCAATGCCTGATCTTGTTTAAAAAAATAAATTTACTTTTTGTTTGATGAAACAGTGTTTATTTGTTTGATTTTAGTTATTTGTAAGTTTTGGGGGGTAATGTTTCTTTTTCGTAGGTTCTCATCCAGCCATGTGTTTGGGATGTAATAAATTCCCATGAGTGTTAAATCTTAATAACTCTACAAATATGCCTGAGTAATTGAATGAGTCTGCATTGATACCAATAACTACACACAAATTGTTTGGAGTCCAAAATGTTATTTATTTGTTACTTTTTTAGTTTTGATTAGTACAACAAATCAATATTTTTATTTTTTTGGTCTTTTTTGATTATTACAAAATATAATATATTTTTTTTTTTTTTTTGGTCTTTTTTGATTATTACAAAATATAATATATTTTTTTTGTTTTTTTGGTCTTTTTTGATTATTAGAAAATATAATATATTTTTTTTATTTTTTTGGTCTTTTTTGATTATTTCAAAATATAATATATTTTATTTATTTTTTTGGTCTTTTTTGATTATTCCAAAATATAATATAATTATTTTATTTTTTTGGTCTTTTTTGATTATTACAAAATATAATTTTTTTTTTTTTTTTTTTTTTTTTTTAAATTCAAGGAAAAAAGAAAATACACCAAAAATTAAACCCTCCCCAAAACATTAATAACATTTTTAAGCTGCCGTTCCAGCGTCTTTGCTTTGTGACGTATTTCACGGCAGGCCAGACGTATGTCCTCAACTTGGGCCCTGCAGGTGAGAACCTCGCCGATGAGGAGCTGGGCACTATACGTGTCCAGTCCCTGACCAGCCCGATTTCCTCCTGAAATGTGGAACCAAAACATGTGTTAAAAGATTGTATGCCTATATCTATATTCACAGAAAATGTGGTAGATGTTACTTTACCGGATGTTGAGGCAGGTTCCTCTTCCTCTACATCCCTCGGGGGTGTGGCTTGATTGGCTTGTGCCTCCTGCCTTTGTGCTTCATTGTGCCCTACAAGATTGAAGAAAGGGAAAACATGAGGTTCAACCATTACGAGCGGCCTGAAATGACACCCAAAAAATAAGAAATGCTAAACAAAAGGTCACTATTGTTGATTTTTAAACAATTATCAATAAAATAGACCAATATTTAATCCATTCACAAAGTAATGTCAAATCAGTTAACACAATTTTTAAGTTTAGATATGTAAGCTAAACAAGTCTCCCCTGGATCTGCTCACCCCTGTGTGTGACCCAACATAGGTTGTGATTGTGACAAACAATTGTGCTACTGAGTACACATGTTCAATAAAAAAAGGAGTAGCAAACGCTCCTTTTTGTGAATCTCAAGGTATTTACGTTTCTTCTAAAATAAGCTGAAACACATTTCCATCTATTCCAGAATTGAATACACCTTTTTTTTAAGCCCCAAAAATGTCACAACTTTCATATTTGTGTCGACTAATTGGTCATAGGAGTCGTCGTTCATTCGCCCACAATTCCTCAATTTACGATTTTTGTTCAGATACAGTGCTTCAACTCCCCTTTGCACATGCCAACTAGGCATGATGCCATTTCTCGTTAATATGGTATTGGATTATTGAAAGTCACCGAATGAACGACGACTACGACGACTGCATCATGCGTCCACATTCATAATATTCATTTTATGGTCAACCTGGCACAAAAAAAAAAATGGCACAAAGAACACACCAAAATAATTAAATACACATGGAAAAAACTTACTTCTTCTTCAAATCACCTTATTAATTCGGTAAAGTTGGTGGGGTTCCCTTTTTTTCAAATCCGACCACCTTTTGCGCAGGTGCTCTCTGCTCCTGGTTTTCCCAAACTTCCGCTGGAGCCTACGGATGACCTTCTCCATAATTTGTGCTTTTACTTTATTGGGATGCATGTAGGGGCCATGCTTGGCATCATAGTCCTCCCTCCTCAATATGGTGACCATCTCCACCATTTCATTAAAGCTCATGTTGGAGGCTCTGCAGCGGAATCTGCGGCGTGTTTGGGCCTGGCCTGCCTCCTGGCTAGAGCTAGAATACACCTCCATGTTGTCCATCTTTTCTCACTCACCAAACGACAGAGAAGGGGCGTGGAAAGGACGATACCGAACGTCAGGGGCGGGGTGTCGTGCGGAGCGTCACGCGTGCGTAGTGTAAAAGGGATGGGACGTGTTTGGAAACGGCCTGCATAGTCTGTGGAAGAAGTCGTAATTCCCGATCTTTCCTAACGACGAGACGTAAGTTTTTAATTCCGACTTTATTATAGTGAATAGGGAATGAGTTTGTGGGCTAGTTAGGGGAAGTAAGCTAGTGCCTTTAATTACATTATGTTTTGGCTTCTGTTTCATGTGCAGAAAGAATGGATGCCTTCAAGGATGCGGACTTCCTCACAGACTTCATCCAAAAATGGAAGGAACATCCAGTTCTGTGGCAAACCAAAAGCACACTAAATAAAAACAAAGATGCCAGGGAGAAAGCTAGACAGAGCATGCTTGTTTTTGTGAAAACAAGGGTCCCCAACGCCACAACAGCCACTGTGAAAAATAAAATCAATTCCATCAGGGGCACCTACAGGGCCCAACGGGTCCAAGTCCTGGCCTCAATGAGGTCTGGGGCTGCAGCTGACTCCATATACAAACCAACCCTGTGGTACTATAGTCAGCTGCAGTTCCTGGACGACCACATTGAGACCAGGACATCCATGTCTACCCTTCCCCCAAGAGGTAGCTCCCAGCTTCCCAGCAGCCAATCCTCCAGTGTTCCCTGCAGACAAGAGCAGACAAGCTCGGAGGAAGAGGAAGAGTTCCTGGAGGACCCCAATTGTGAGCCGTGGAGAATGGTATGTGTTTTTTGTTTGAATTTAGTTAGTATATGACAAGTATAGTAATAATGGTAAATGTATGTTACTATTGTTCTAAATTCTATGTGAATCTCGTAAGTTTAGGGATAGGATCAATAGTCAGTAGTGGGAAAACATGATGGGGTCAAAATGGGCAAATTAATAATGTTGATGAAGGAGTGGGTGGCATTTTCAGATAGGCCAGTAGGGGGGGAGTAACGCAATACACCTGCAAGGGGTCACAGATGGAAGACACCCTTTTTGAGTACTATCTAGTTGACACTAAATTGATTAAATTAATTTTTGGGGAAAAGGCCACTTATTTACTAAATTAGGCATGCAACAACCCACATAATTCCAGGGGGACCATGTCTGAAGGTGTTTAAGGGGCCACATAATTAAGGATGGCGACCCTGTGTGTAATATATATTGACATTCAATTTGCATCACTCATGATTGTAAAAATGTGTGTGATTAATGACAAACACAAATAACATATGTTCCTTTTTTTCATACACAGGCAGACCCAAGCCAGGAACAGCCAGGGCCCACAGGGAGCCAGGAAGAGACAGGGCCCACAGGGAGCCAGGAGGAGCCAGGGCCAACTGCAAGGCAGGAGGTGGCAGAGCCCACTGGGAGCCAGGAGGTGGCAGGCCCCAGTGGGACCCAGGAGGCACGCCGGCGGGATACCATCTCCCGGATCCCTCCATTCCGCAATCCCAATAAACGGCTCAGGAGTATGCGACAAATGGAGGAGGAGACCCAGGGCCTGCTTCGCCAAGCTACTGCAGCCATCCGAGAGCCACCCAGTGAAGTTGAGGGGTTCGCAGCGCTCATTGCAGCCAAGATGTACAATCTGGAGCAGAGCCAGCGTGTGCGCTGCGAACTCCTCATGTTCGAAGCCATAACCATGGCATCCCTGGGGCAGCTCGATGACGACACCCACATTGTGCGGATTGCTCCTCCTGTCCTTGCTGCTCCTCCTGCTCCTGCTCCTGCTCCTGCTCCTGCTCCTGCACCTGCTCCTGCTCCTCCACCTGCTCCTGCTTCTCCACCTCATGAGGCTGCTATGGCTCCTGCCACCTCATCTCCTCCAGGAACCCAGCCCCCAAGGACTCGGGCTACCGGGAAGGCTGCAGGGAAGACTGCAGGGAAGGCTGCTGGGAAGAAAAGGGCGAAGAAATAATACGGTGCCCCTGATGGAATTTTTATGTGGACTCACAGGCTGTATTTGTGGCTTCGGGGACCCTTGTTTTCAGAAAAAAACAAGCATGCTCTAAAGTGCTGCCTACCCTGGCATCTTTGTTTTTATTATGTTGTGTTTTTGGGTTGCCACTTTTTTTTTTTCAAAATTTTTATGAAGACTAAAATAAAAATTAATTTTTCAGCCAAATTTCAACATGTTTCTTTATTGTAGATTTGAGAGATCAGTATTGAGTGGGCAGACCCATTACAAAATAAATAATGCAAACATTAACAAGGTAAAAAAACATGCTTGTGGGTGAGTAAACTAAAAAATTAGGTTGTTGCAGACACTTCACACACTCCTAAATAAAAACAAAATAGAGATTACTAATCAAATTGGTGACAAAAATTTTAAAAAAAAATAAAAGGTGGACCAATATATATATTTAAAATGTTTAAGATGGAAGATACAACTAAATAACAGAACACAAACATAAACATTATCAAACAAGAAAGAAACTAATTAAAAGCTTGTCATAACTATGCAACAAGATCAGCCGCAACAAACGTCCATTTCTGGGTAGCAGTTAAAAGCAGGGGTTAAAGAAGCGCTTTCTTTTCTTGTCTATAAGCTGAAAAACACCTTAACGAATGTGCTGATTCCATTCTGAACAGTCGTTTTACATGAATGAGCGCTGCCGTCTCCTAACTTGCTTCTGAGCATGCGCGGGCTTAAATCGACGTTTTTACGTACACACGGTCAATGTTTAGAACACAGAAAACGACGTCGGCCAAAAACGACACATAAAATTGAAGCATGCTTCAATTTTTTTCTGTCGTTTTTTAGAAGACATAAAACGACGTTTTTGCCCACACACGGTCAATTAAATTGACGTTTTTGAAAATGACGTTTTTTTCCATCGCAGAAAACGATGGTGTGTACGCGGCATAATAGTTGGGGGATACTCTAGAAAGACCCTAAAAAAAGCCTACTAGAAAGCCAATGGTAGGGACATAGAGGAACTAGTTTTTAAAACTGCTAAACATAATAATGATGATAAAACTGGGACAACCAAATTAATCATTAGATATTCCAGGGAACAATATCAGATTAAACATATCATTGATAAATACTGATATCTATTGAAAGATGACCCTCAGGTAGCTAGCTGTATTTGGGACAAAGCAGATATTGTATATCATAGGAACAACTTGAGAAGGGATCAATTGGTTCAAAGTAATTTTTATAAGGAAGGCAAAAAATGTAAATGTATATATCTGGGAACTCACAAGTGTGGTAGTTGTCCATACTTCCAATTCTTGTGGCCTGGAAAGACACACATTTTACCAAACGTTGAAACCCATCATGCCAAGTACTTTCGGTTTTTGTTATGTTTTTGTCGCTTATCTCTATGGCTGAATTGATATGTCATTAACGTGTATTTGGTCTTAAAGGGGTTGTAAAGGATTTTTTTTTTCATAATAAGCATCCTTTACCTGCAGACATTCCTCTTTTCACTTCCTCATTGTTCGTTTTTGCTCAGAAGTTGCTCTATTTCTTCTCTGTTCTGTTCACTTCCTGCTTGTCTGATTGTTACTCACCACCGTGAAGGGAGGCTTTACTGCGGTGGTCAGTAACGTGCTCGCCCCCTCCTGGGAACTACATCTGTGCGGCAGGACGCTCTCTATATGTTAGAGACTTCAAGGAGGTGTGAATTACTGGGCGTGCCGCAATGCATACTGGGAAATGTATTTCTTACATGAACAAACGCCGCAAACCAGGAAGTGAATGAGAGAACAGAAACTAGAATGCCGGAGGTGATATAGATGAAGGAATTTAATAGGTATTTACTCGTTTTTTTTAACAGAATCATTACACAATTCTGTCTGTCTACCTTGCAGACATAAATTTTAGCAAAAATAAATAAATAAAATGTGTAAAGGGTCAGATGCTGCCCACTTGTGGAGCTGGGTAGGTCTGAATCATACAACAAAAGCTCTTATATTTGCATAAGATAATGCCCTTGCATAAACTAAATTTGTCCACTTTTCTCCTGAAATTCATATGGTATGATATGGCTGTCGAAATTATTAACCTCTTGCAGAACCAGCCACCGGAGTTACACTGCAGCAGGTTGGCCCGGCTGTGTGAATCACCGAAGCTGTACTTCAGTTTGTGCACAAGGTTTTGTGAGCACGAGCATGTGCCCATTGGCCAGCAGGGGAGCCAATTAGCGGTTCTGCAAGCTGCACGCGATCATTCCCTGCATCAATTGTGTAAACAAGGCAGATCTCAGTTCTGACATGGGATGACACAGGATCTTGTCTTCCTGCTATGCAGGAAGATGGATCTGTGTGTTGTCCCAGGCAGCTCATCCACCCACACAGTTAGAAACACACTGATGGTACACATTTAACACAGCAGCGCAAATAACCCCTACCCTAACTTACTAAATGTAATTAAAATTAAAATTTGAAGGTGTTCCCCCGACTCTTCCTCCTCTCTGTGGTATGAATATTTGTGACTTCTTGCAAGCCCTGTGGATTCAGGCACATGTCCGAGGGATGCGGAGGGGCTCTCACAAGGTCTCCCATATCACTGACCATCTATGTCCTTTTAAAAAAAAATTGGTTGGGTGTTGCACGCCATTTCCATTAGCTAAATGGTAAATATGTTTGCAAATTAAACAAAGATGTATACTGTCAATACTATGATGTTTATTATAATAATGTTCACACCATTTAAAGTTTAGTGAAAAACGTTTTTTGACATGTTTTCTAGAGTATTAAAATCCTCCAGATGAAGACCATGAATGTAGGGGTCGAAATGCATTGAGGGGTACTCATATGTAATGTACTATTATCACGCACTAGCATCTTTTGTAAACGTGCAATTCATATCACTGATGGATATTTCTTGTTGTTCTACATTCTGACCAGAGCTCGTATTTAAAATTTTCTTGTAACAATCTGTATTTTTTACTACTTTGATAATAAAAACATAAAAAACTACTAGCATTGATGATCATCCTGCTAAAAAAAACCTTGGGGAACCTTTCCACTTTTTTGAACACATTTAACCCTTTTATCTCCCCTGATGTAAACCCCTTTCCTGCCAGTGTCATTTTTACTGTGTCAGTGCAAAATGTAAGCACTGATCACTGTAATAATGTCACTGGTTCCAAAAAGTTTTAAAATGTCAGCTAGGTGTTCGATCTGTCTGCCGCAATGTTGCAGTCCCACTAAAAATTCCTGATTGCCACCATTTCTAGTAAAAAATATAATATATATAATAAAAATGCCATAATACTTTCCCTATTTTGTAGATGCTATAGCTTTTGCACAAACCAATCAATATACGCTTATTGTTTTTTTTTTTTTTTTTACCAAAAATATGCAGCAGAATACATATTGGTCTAAATGAATGAAGAAATTTGATTTTTACCATTTTTTTATTTGGTATGTTTCAAAGCAGAAAGTAAAAAATATATTTTCTTTTTCAAAATTGTCTTTTTTTTGTTTATAGCAAAAAAAAAAAGAAAAAAAATGCAGAGGTGATAAAATACCACCAAAAGAAAGCTTTGTGGGAAAAAAGGACATACATTTTATTTGGGTACATTGTCGCACGACCGTGCAATTGTCCGAGTAAAGCAGTGCTGAATCGAAACAAATGGCCTTGTCAGGAATTGGGTAAATCATTCCAGGGCTGAAGGGGTTAACATGGATCCACCTTAGGCAGGCCATCCTAGGGATAATCTGTGTGGCCAGCATCCTGCACCATATCCTGTAAAATCACATTTCATCTCACATGTGGTTACTATATTGAACATCAGGATTTCTGGTTAAGTGCTTGATCTTGACGATATTTGGGATATTTTTACTCTGTATGTGAGGGCATGAGAAGGAGGTTGGGTACTTTCCCTGCTACTGCTAATAATAACAGGCAATACAAGTGATTTTAGTAGACATGTTTTTCAAAGCTGGGGAGTAGGGGTGTAGCTTCTAATTTAAAGGGGCATCATACCATATTATCCTTTTGCCCTATCATTTACAGTGGTGTGTGTCCTTATTTATGTTTTTTTTCCATATTACTTATTATGATTTCCATATGATATAGCTTTTCAGATATTCACATTGAATGATATTAGGAGCTTGGTCTTCTTAAAGAGCTGTATGTGGACTATCCCATGGGACCAGATGGTGGCAGGGATTGACTATATGAAGGCCATGTTATATGACTCCATTTATATGTTTTTGTATACAACCTTAAGGTATATGGCAGAAAATTATTGAGCCAATATACTTATTGATAGATTGAGACTGGAATTGATATTTATAATATTTTCTTATTGTAGTGTTTGACTGCTGTACATTTTCCTGAAGAAGCGGGCTATGCCCTGTGAAACGCAACTGTGTCGAAGCTACAGCAAGTCTCTCATCCCCTACTGCAGTACGGTTGATGAGAATCAACACTAAGAAGAGCATCATATTGCTTTTGATGTTTATGTTTGTGGTACAGTATATGTGCATATTTTTCATGTCTTCACACATTTTAACCTGTACAAATAAATACTTCCGATGTTTTTATACCCCATTGGTACCGCCATAGTCCTTCCAATTTAGTATTTTTTTGTGCAATTTATCTTTCAGGGAGAGGTAATGGACATTATTTGTCCAACCATTGAGGGCTCTCTTATGAGTTTATCCTCCCACTATTCCTTTTCCCTACCTCTGAGTAGTTTATTTCCAAAAATCAACTACTCTTTCAGTAAAATAACACTATCTAAGATTAGTTTTGAACTTTCGCCCAGCTAGTTTGAGGTCATGTCCCCATGGCAGTCATTGCAATACTTTTTGTCACACCGTATTTGCAGACAGTCTTACAAGCGCACTTTTTTTGGAAAATGTATTAAAAAATAAGACAACAGTAAAGTTAGCCCAATTGTTTTTTATATTGTGAAAGATAATGTTACGCCAAGTAAAATGGTACCCAACATGTCATGCGTCAAAATTACACCCGCTCGTGGAATGGCGTCAAACTTTTACCCTTAAAAATCTCCATAGGCGACATTTAAAAAATTATACAGGTTCCATGTTTTGAGTTACAGAGGAGGTCTAGGGCTAGTATTATTGCTCTCGCTCTAACGACCATGGCAATACCTAACATGTGTGGTTTGAACACCATTTTCATATGCAGGCGCTGCTCAAGTATGCGTTCGCTTCTGCACGTGAGCTCGTCGGGACCGGGCACTTTAAAAAAATGTTTATTATTATTTATTTTACTTTATTTTATTGATTTTAAAACTTAAAAAAAATGGATCACTTTTATTCCTATGACAAGCAATGTAAACATCCCTTGTAATAGAAAAAATCATGACAGGTCCTCTAAAATATGAGATCTGGGGTCAAAAAGACCTCAGATCTCATATTTGGACTTAGGCCCAGATTCACAAAGACTTACGACGGCGTATCTCCAGATACGCTGTCGTAAGTCCGAATGGCCGCCGTCGTATCTATGCGCCTGATTCATAGAATATATAGAGATATATATCAGATATCAGGTCATGAACAGCCATCTTTTTATTCACGTTAGAAAATCAGCAAGCTTTCTGCTTTTTCAGTAGACTGAGTGCAAAACTGCTCTGTGGTTTGGAGAAAATGGGTTTCTAGAATAATATAGTTTTGCACAACAGTGGAATTGCATTTTGTTCTTCTTTATAGTGTTAAGTACCATTCTCTGCTCTAGGGGTGATTCCTAGCTGCAATGAATGTAGGCTATGAACAGACGTGATATGTTTCAGAAAGGAAGACTTGTACTCTACTGCTTATTGGTAGCAGATGTTTTACCAGAAAATTTTCATCTGCATTGAATATTTTAATAGGACTGGATAATGTCAGCAAGCATATAAATTAATTACTGTTTGTAAAACATGAAAACGACATTGAAACAGTATAAAGTGAATCAGAATAAAGAGATTTTAAAACTCTCAATATATAGTAGCATTGTCTGTAGCTCACTATGAAATGTTAGACCAACAAGAAGTTTAGGTTCAATAAGATTTTATTGTAAAGAACATTTTTTAACAGATAGCAAAAGGAGAAAACGAACCGACCGCCCGACACTGGGCAGGCCGATCCACATGACAATAGACATAAACATTCCACTTCATGTAAGCCAGTGTGAACAAACATTTCTATATAATAATCATCGTTATATAAGCACAAGGACATTGTGATACTCTACGACCAACAGGGACTTCCCCCGACCCAGGCGCCCCTCTGGGAACCTGCTGCGCCCAAGGCCAGGTGGAAGTGAAAGGTAAAGCAAGTATGGCTATAGTGCAAGTAGCAATAGGACAGTAGTAAGTCCACACAACACACAAGGTCCATAGCCAGTCAATAAACTCACAGAGTACATAAAAGAAATAAAAAAGAAACTTATAGCCAGGCTAAATCGGTCGTTGAAAAGTAACAGCCAAAAAAAACTGTGAAGAATAAAGGAGAGGAAAATCGAAAATGAAGGACAGAAAAGAGAGGAGTAAGGAGAGGTTAGGGGAGTAGGGAGGGGGGGAGAGGGTGAGACGGTGCGCTCAGGTCCCCAGCGACAAGCATCAATCAAAAATCCAAAGTTCTCAGATTATACTAAGGCGCTAACCCAGGTACCACACTCAGACTAGGTGGAAGTCTTTTTTTTAAGTTTGTCTGAGGAGGAGTAATGCCTCCAGACTCCCCAGGTAAAGGAGAATTTGGCGTGAGTGTCTAGGGATTTGGATTTGGCCTGCAACTCCTCCATGAGCATCACACCATTCATTTTGTTTACCCATTCAGCCAGGGTCGGGGGTGAGGATGACTTCCAGTGCCTGGAAATCAATTGTCTGCTAGCGCTGAGGCAAAACTTAAGGAGGGTATGCTTCTGGAATTTGAAGGTACCAGGGAGAATGGATAGGAGGGCGATAGAAGGAGATAGAAGGAGAGGCTTATCATATAGGTCTGAATAAACTTGGAATACCTGGTTCCAAAACGGGCGAATCAATTCACAATCGAACCATATATGATGGTACGTACCAGTAGCCGAGTTACATCTCCAGCATGAGTCAGAAGCCGAAGGAAACATGATCCTTAGGGTGGTCGGTACCCGATACCACCGCGATAGCACTATATAGTTCATTTCTTGAGCATAGCTCAAGACAGAAGATTTATGGGTGTAGAAGAAAGCTTTATGCCAATTCGCCTCACTGATTTTCGTCCCCAGATCACCTGACCAAGCTGTGGTGAATTTAGGAAGAGAACCATGTGTGTGGCCTAATATCATCCTATAAATCAAAGAAATAGTTGCTTGAATTCAGTCAAGGGCCTATGGACCTGTCTCATGTCATGAAGTTGTTTGCAGTAAGCCGTCAGATGTACAGTAAGCCAGGTCACTCTAGGGAGCGTGGAGGTCTTGTTCGTCACGAAGGCACCCGAGGAAACGTTTACAAATTGTTGTGCAGTGGGCCAAGAATTCCTATTATATTCATTTATTAGTTGGGTAAGCCTGAGGAGAGTTGAAATCCAGGGGTAGCAGCTCGCAGCGGCCAGTCGGGCAGTGGTATCTGGGGTAGCTCAAAAGTCCCTAGAAATTTGGGGAGATTGCCCAGCATGCGGAAGATCACCGACTTCACATCATGAGGGGCAGACAGTTGAAAGGGGAACCCCCAATGGTACTTGATATGTTTGGCTTGTAGTGCCCCAGTCAGAGGCTTCAGGGACCTGCGAAGGTCCAGAGTCAATTTGAAAACATCTGGCAGAAGGTGAACGTGGGCGTCATTAAAATGGATGGATTCCTGCATGCGAGAAGCCTGCATGATGGCGTCTTTAGCCGTGTAAAAGTGGACCCTGCAAATCACATATCTGGGGTATTCTGGGCCGGGATTCTTGGACCCTAGGGCCCTATGGACCCTATCAAGCTCTATTGCGTCCTCTTTGTCCTTCTGGAGCAGATCATTAAATGTGGCGATAACCACGGGGGCCAGGTCTTTGGTTTCAACCGTCTCAGGGAGGCCTCGGACACGTATATTGTTGCGTCTGGCCCTGTTCTCTTGGTCATCATGGGAGAGCATAAGCTGTTGGATTTGGGCAGTATGTTCATTTAAGATGGCTTCATGAGCTTGCAGGGTGGAAACCGTCTCCTCCACACTGTGTTCCACCTCCTCCAGCCTATCTGTAACATCCCGGCGCAGCTAGGATATCTCCTGCTTGTAAGAGCGCTCCATCCTCTGGACGCAGGCCTCAAAATCAAGGCCTTGATGTAGGCCTCTAGGTCCCAGCCTGCATAGGAGCAGTGTGAGTCAGGGGAGTGACAGGCCGAACGGACCGAGCCGGTGTCCGAGTCAGGGGGAGAGATGGCCCTCTGCCTGGTTTTCATGGCCGAGGAGGATTTCTGGGATGAAGCCCCGTGCGAGGCCGCGTGTGTCCCTGAGGATCGGGCCGCCGCCATCTTGGGCGGGAGGGTGTCGCGCTTCTCCGGATGAAATTTGTGGAAGAACCGGTCGATTTTGCCATCCCTGCCTGGATCGGGGATGTGGTGAGTCTCTCCCCATCCCTTTCTGCCCATCACCGACCTTATTCCAGGTGTGTAGGAGCTGGTATTGCCGTTCGTCAGGCGGCGTGTGCAGGAGCTCTCAGAGAAGCATCTTACTCCGCCATGCGCTAAGCCACGCCCCCCCAAAAAGAAGTTTAGACACACTTTCAGTCTATACCAGCCATAGAACAAATGCAAAACCTACATATCCCAACAGATTACAGCCCTCCTTCTGTAAGCAACTACTAATTCCGGCATTCTATTTTAACCTTTTACTAATGGATACATCCAGCTTTGGTAAAGTATAGCATAACTACAGGAGCTGCAGCATTAATGTGTCTGTTTTTCAAGGCATGCATAATAGTCATATGGTAACCTTTAAAACAAATACAGACCAATGGAAATAAATATGTAAAATATCTATAATGTCATAATTGCATAATTTACCAACTAAAGCACATATCGTATACACACACAAAATCTGTGTAGGACTGGGATCTGGGGATGATTAGAGAAAGTGAGAAGGAGGGCCCACAACAAAGCTGTATGTGCCACTGCAAAATTCTGGCATGGCTTACAAAGAACAACACTGTTAAAGGTGAACTCCACGCATGATTCTTGCATACTTTTGTTGGTCCACCTTGCACAATGTAAGTATGCATATTTTATACCTTAGGGAGAAACTGACAAATACTATAGTAACCAATGCTACTACAGCTGTAGGTGTAATCCTCCAGGTCCTGTGCCTAGTAGTGTCCTCTCTGCACACTAACTACGGTCGCTCACTCTGCACTGTCACAATTTACAGAATGCTTTGTATTTCTTTTTAAGAGAATATAAAGCATTCTGATTGGGTGAGGTGGAGAAGAGGGGGTCTTCCACACTGTCAAGCGACTGGCAGATCTCCAGTGTATATTGTGATAACTCCTGTAGTCAAGTCTGGACACCCAATAGACCATGTTGTCCACACTTCCGAGAATGCTTTAAGCACGAAACCCAATGTATTCAGCAATCACATGTTTTAGGCACTGTCTATGATTGCTGCCTGCAGTTTGGCCTGGCTTCTGTGGTTAAAAAAAACCTCTAAGGCAGACACCACTACTGTTCTTCCTTTCAGACATCACAAGATTGGAGGCATGTTGTTCATCAGTGGGGATTCTACCAACATCAAGAAATGTTGCAAATGGGGCATTTCCTCACAGTGCTGCATTCTGTGTTCCCTCTGTAATGGTGGCAGTATATCAGCCATTTTCCTGTTGTATCAGGGTTCTAAAAAGATGATTCATGGTCGATGTAAGCCATAGATGTAAGCCATAGATGTACACTGCCTGTAGGGGGTAGATGTAGTGGGGTGATAGTCATGTCTTCCATGCTTCCCTCCTCATTGGAAATCTTCTGGGCTACACTAGGCACTTTGAATAGGGTGGTCGCTGCCTTACACATATGATACTGTTACTGAAGCTGATGACTGTTCCCTAATAAACTCTCTCTGTGTGATGTACACCACCATGGTCACTGATGCATTTGGGAGGGACACAGAAAGCCAATGTCCTACCTCACTCCCAGTAACGGTTTGAGGTCCCGACATGCACTTAGCACGGACTCCATGCATGCACTTCACTTAACTCTTCTTCTTTTGCACCTGTGCACAGTCTGAGGACTTCTGTGGCCAATCTGCTCCCGTATCTATGGACCTGTTCACAGAGAGAGTGCCCACAACAGCTCCTCCTGAAAAAGGGTTTCCTACCTGTCACATGTACCGTACACTATTACGACAGGATGCTAGAGAAACCTTTGTTACCCTAGGTAGCCACCTATATCTTCACACTGTATTAACTCTTGTACTACTTTCTTCAACTAATTCCCTAACTCAGGCTTGTGGCTGCCTCAGCATACCTGCACAGGAAAGAGTCCATTGCTGGCTGAGTCCATGACGGTAGTATCCAGGGTTGGCATCCTCGGGGTGGACTGCAGGTCCCAGCAATCCCCCTAGGCTTTAGAAAGATCCTGAAGCCAGATGTTTATTAGTTGGCACCTCAGTCTTGGCATATTCAGCAGGCTATTAGGAGAGTCCGGCAATAGTGATATATGCAATGTTCGACCCGCCTCCTATTAATTAACATTGAGCAAACTTTGACCCTCTACCTCACAGTCAGCAGACACATTCCAGCCAATCAGCAGCATACCCTCCCTCCCTGACCCTCCCACTTCTAGGGCAGCATCCATTTTAGATTCACTCTGAACCTGCATTCTTAGTGAGAGGAGGGACAGTGTTGCTGCTGCTGATTTTATAGGGAAAGCGATAGCTAGGCCAGTGTACTCCAGTGCTGAAAGACTCATCT
The DNA here is from genome assembly GCF_905171775.1 of Rana temporaria. Classification (NCBI taxonomy): domain Eukaryota; kingdom Metazoa; phylum Chordata; class Amphibia; order Anura; family Ranidae; genus Rana; species Rana temporaria. The sequence continues at coordinate 131,413,602 of NC_053492.1, read as the reverse complement.
GATCTCTGCTGTTAGAACAGCACCCAAAACAGCCCTTGTTAGGGCAAATCAATCAGTCTGTTTTTTTTCTCTGTAATAAGTGCTGCGTGGTTTACAGAGAGAGACAAAGAGAGAGAGAGTGTAATTTTTTGGAGTTAGATAGAGCAGGCAGGCTAGTCAGTTAATTTTACAGTGTGTAGAGGATATATATACATCACCAGGAGTTGTACATATATTTATACACTGTATAGTTTAGTTAGATTAGAGGTGCAGGGTGCTGTGTAATATAAAGGGGTCCAGTGGTGCAGGGTGCTATGTAAAGTGGCCCAGAGCTGTGGGGTGCTGTGTAATGTAAGGGGCCCAGTGGTGCAAGCTGCTGTGTAATATAAAGGGGTCCAGTGGTGCTGGGTTCTATGTAAAGGGGTCCAGAGCTGTGGGGTGCTGTGTAATGTAAGGGGCCCAGTGGTGCAAGCTGCTGTGTAATATAAAGGGGCCCAGTGATGCAAGCTGCTGTGTAATATAAATGGGCCCAGTGGTGCAAGCTGCTGTGTAATATAAAGGGGTTCAGTGGTGCTGGGTGCTATGTTGAGGGGCCCAGAGCTGTGGGGTGCTGTGTAATGTAAGGGGCCCAGTGGTGCAAGCTGCTGTGTAATATAAAGGGGACCAGTGGTGCAAGCTGCTGTGTAATATAAAGGGGTCCAGTGGTGCTGGGTGCTATGTAGAGGGGCCCAGAGCTGTGGGGTTCTGTGTAATGTAAGGAGCCCAGGCTCACAGTGTAAACTGTGCCCACCTGCCAGTGCCATATCTCATCTATATTGTGTTGGCACAGTTGATAAGATATAAAAACAAAATTCACTGCAATACTAAATAGTAGTCTTTTATCTGCCAGGGTGTCTTTGCCTCACAGGGTAAACTGTGCCCACCTGCCAGTGCCACATCTCATATCTGGTGGCACAGTAGCTTGCACGCATAGTACAACTAAACTAATCTAAAAAAAAATGACAGGCAGAGGCAGGCCACCCCGCAGGGGCCGTCGTGGTCATGGTGCTGTGATTCCCTTTGGCCCTAGAATATTGTCCAGTGTTCAAAGGCCACGTACCCTGAACTCTGAGGACATAGTCAGAGTTTGGTCTGTCACTGTGAACCCTAACCCTATTACAGACAGGGTTAGGGTTACAGATAGGGTTAGGGTTACAGATAGGGTTAGGGTTAGGGTTACAGATAGGATACGACGGCCTATCTCCTGATACGCCGTCGTATCTCCTGATACGCCGTCATATCTCTGTGATCCGCCCGTCCTAACTATGCGGCTGATTCAAAGAATCAGTTACGCATAGATAGCCAAAAGATCCGTCAGGTGTAATTGACTTACACTGTCGGATCTTAAGGATGCAATTCTAGGCCGGCCGCTAGGTGGCGAGGCCATTGCGGTCGGCGTAGAATATGCAAATGACTAGTTACGGCGATTCCCGAACGTCCGCGCTGCCCGTCGATCTAACTTTACGTTGTTTCCGCCGAGTTACGCCACGTAAAATTAGGTCTGAGCCCTAGGTGTTCTAAGCCATGTTAAATATGGCCGTCGTTCCCGTGTCGAAATTTAAAAAATCACGTCATTTGCGTAAGTCGTCCGTGAATGGCGCTGGACACCATTTACGTTAACGTCTAAACAAATGACGTCCATGCAACGTCATTTAGCGCAATGCATGTCGGGTAATTTTCCCGACGGAGCATGCGCAGTACGTTCGGCGCGGGAACGCTCCTAATTTAAATGGTGCCCGCCCCATTTGAATTAGGCGGGCTTGCGTCGATCAGATTTACGTTACACCGCCGCAAGTTTACAGGTAAGAGTTTTGAGAATCAGGCACTTACGCTGTAAACCTGTGGCGGTGTAACGTAAATGGGATACGTAACGCCACCGTGGAGTAACGTAATTCTATGTGAATCCGGCCCTCTGATTTCAAGATTTCTTTTTTATGTCCAATTGTTTATTTGTTCTATGCTTTATTCTCAAAGTACATTGAAACATTTAACAGAGTAAATGTAATTAAAAACTGGAAAAATAGGGGTGTTCTAAAACCTTTGACCATTGGTGTAGGCTGCAGAAGAAAGCTACGGAGGAAATAGAGATGCAGAGGAAATTGAGGAAAGATGAAAAGGAATGTGGGATTTTTGCTGCCAACTTGTCTCATTGAGGTTCTGTTCCCACCAAGTTCAGTGGGGAAAATGAATGTGTTTCCTCACAAATATAGGGCCAGATTAACAAAAGAGATACGACGGCGTATCTCCTGATACGCCGTCGTATCTCTGTTTCTATCTATGCGACTGATTCATAGAATCAGTTACGCATAGATAGCCAGAAGATCCGGCAGGTGTAATGGACTTACACTGTCGGATCTTAGGATGCAGTACCGCGGCCGCCGCTGGGGGGAGTTTGCGTCGTAACCCAGCGTCGGGTATGCAAATTATGAGTTACGGCGATCCACGAAGATTTTTCCCGTCGTTACGGCGTCGCAAGTGTTAGATTTCCGTCTCAAAGATAGGGCACCTTTAACATGGTGTAAAAGTACTCCACCATGTTAAAGTATGCCTGTCTTTCCCGCGTCGGTTTTGAATTTTTTTTAAAACTTTTATTTTTCCCGGCATAAATCTTTTTTCACGTCGCGATTCACAAAACGTTGGCGCGTCGTAACTTTGCGCAAAGCACGTCGGGAAATTTGCGACGGGAGCATGTGCAGTATGTCCGACGCGGGAGCGCGCCTAATTTAAATGGTACCCGCCCCATTTGAATTGGGCCGCCTTGCGCCGGACCTGTTTACGATACACCGCCGCAAATTTCCAGGTAAGTGCTTTGTGGATCGGGCACTAAATCGGAAAAATTGCGGCGGTGTAACGTAAACCGGTTACGTTACGCTGCGCCCGCTGTACGTGAATCTGGCCCATAGTACCCAAATGGCTGGGTACTACATGTATAGATAAACAGTCAGGACACTTGACAAAAAAGTGGATGGGAAAATTGGCCCTACCATGAAGGTTAAGCACTGATCAAAATACACTATTCCTTCCTTTAAAAAAACTGCTTTGGGATCTCCAACATCTGCCTGTGAAATGGAGCATATCTACCATATAAACAAATTGACATTTTCAAGGAAAAAATATGTTGAAAATTCTGTTAATTCACCTTTTCATTTTAGCTGCCTTTATTTAAAAAAATAATGTACTGCCAATGTTAATAAGGACAAGAGCCTCTTTCCAAAAGCATGGCTGAAGGTTGTGGGGGTGCATAGGGTAATTATCAGAATCTAGAAGCCCCCTTTTAGATAAGGGGGCTACCAAATACCCCCCCCCACACACACACACACACACACGTGAAAGTGTAAGGTTGTATATAGTTGTAATTAGAAACACACAAGTCTTTGACAAGTCCTTTATGTAAAAATACCAACCAAAAAGAAATAAATCAGCATTACTCACAATGAACATTGCTCTTAGAAACAAAAATAGGCAAACCCCGTGGCCGCGCGTTTTGAGGATGACGTGGTGCACGTGAGGCACGCACGCCGAGGGAGGAGCAGCCCGCGCCACGGACCGGACCTGACCTGTCCCGCTCACGGGGGATGGACGAAGCCGGAAGACCCGAGGACGCATCAGCGGCGGCGGCCACAACGCAGAGTGGGAGTCTGCTGAGCCGCTAGACTGCCGACCGTCCGAACCGCTCTCCCCCGCTGCCCAGCTGAGACCCCCCCCTCTCTCCTGTCCCCTCGGTTCCCTCGAGGGAGACGCCGGAACGAGCGGTGCAGGGAGGAGGGAGCAGGAGTTGCAAATTGAGGTGGGCGCTCCTGGTCCTTGGCCCCCCTGCTGACCTCAACGCTTCTCCCGGCTGCCATAAGCCCTGATCAGCACTCAGGTAATACCTTTCCTTTAGCATTTAATGCATCACAGATGTAGCCTGAAATAGGCAAACTGAGTAAGAGGTCAACCTTGAAACCGAGGGATCGGTAAGATCGGCAGTATATTACAGCATATCACCCCTTTTTTGTTCCTCATACCAGAATGCCATATGTGACTGTAAGAATATAGAATAAGCCTTTAATTACTCAAGTATTAAGTCGATAACTGTTTGAGCTAAGTTACAACTTTTTTCTACATGAATTTCTCTGTCATATCAATGGCCAGCTGACTACAGGGAATCCTGCTACAATTTTTGACGGTCCTGCACAGTGAAGGGTGGTATTGCCAGGTGAAATATACCTGGGGATTTGTTGTCTGACCCCCCCTCAAGTTTCTTATGCGCAGTCTAAATCAGCGAGGCATTTATTCCTAGAGTCGCATGTTTTGTCTTTCCCTGAGAAATCACAGCGGGATAGGGTCAGACCATCCAAGGTTGGACGTCACGAGGATTACCTCACCCACCCTAGGTCACTACATATAGACCCCTTACCCAGTCCGAGGGGTGGCGGAATCGGATGGATGGATGGCGGGGTGAGAGATGTGGTTAGAGGAGAGAGCGGTGATCTTTGGGCCGTCCCTGCTGGTGCAAATCTTGGAAAGACACGTAAACATATGCACCTACTCACTTACATACAAATCACTACCGATTTATTTTCAACCATTGTAAACAGTTACCGAAGCTCCCCTCAGTTCCCTTAACCCGGGCGGTTACCCGGGTGATCACCAACATCAAAAGGGGCATTGCTGACCTCCCAGAGCTGAGCCCAAGGGGCAACGGAACTAAGTCCGCTAGGCTATTTTCAGCAGAGTGCTTCTCCTGGTGGGGATACAAAAACCAAGAGTGAGAAGACAGTATAAATAACCCCAAGGGGTGGCACTCTTTTACTTGTGGGTTTTCCGGAGACTGGGTTCCAGAGCTCCCTTGGTACCCCGGGGGTCATACTTAGAAGGCTCAGACAGATAGCATTCTGAAAACAGAGTGTGGGTGAACTTCCCCCTTTACTTACTACCGGTTACACAGATGTCCCCTGGACCCCCTAGAACCCTAGTGTAAAACCTGTTGAAGGAGAAATCTACACCCCTAAGATCCGCTTTCCCTCCCTAAAAAGCAAACCCATCATCAAAAAAAAAAAAAAAGAAAGGGGGGGTGACTACCCGCTGCTCAAACTGGGGAAGCGTATTAGAGGGACTAAAAAACACAACATGAACAGATCCACAAGGGGGGCCGCCCCGAAAATCCCTAAAGATAACCCCCCCACTAGTACAATCAGACACTATATGACGCCCCACGGGAGCTCTAAAAGCCCAGGTCTGTCAAAAAAAGCGGAAAAAAACGGGACAACTAAGAAGGGAGCAGGGGGGGCAGTCACCCCAATTGCGGACACATCAATAGAATGTGAGTATGAAATCAGTCAAACGGATGACCCCAGACCGGACACTCATATCCCTACAAAGGGGGAATTAGATGGGATGCTAAAGAGACTGGAAAATGTGATAAGAGAAGAGATTAGCTCGTTGAGAAAGGACTTATTCCATATGTTGGAACGGGTTGAGGAAGTTGAAAAAAGAATGGAAAAGCAGGATCTAGAATTAAATGATCTAAAAAAACAACATCAGACTATGAAACAAAACCAGAGGTGGTTGCAATACCGCTTAGAGGACCAGGAGAACCGGGACAGAAGACAGAATCTAAGAATACGAAACATCAAGGAGGAGAAAGGCGAAGATTTGAGAAAAATTCTCAATGACCTGTTTCTCCCCCTTCTAGATAATGGCATGGAGGGCCCCCTCAAAATAGAACGGGTACACCGCGTAGGGAAGATCAGGGAGGGAGGAGGCAAATGGTACAGGGATATCATCGTGAGGTTCAGATATTTCGAAGACAAAGATGAGATCTGGACAAAACTGAGAAGAAAGCCCCCTTTATGCTACGACGGAACTGAAATCCAGATTTTTACTGACCTAGCTTGGGAGACCCTGGCCAGAAGAAGGACCCTGAAACCCCTCTTGGAACAGATGCGCCTGCTCAATATAAATTATCAATGGGGGTTCCCGGCATGCCTGGTAGGCCGCAAAGAGGGGGTCTCGGCTAAGCTGATATTCCCTGAGGACTTGGAAGGGTTCTGTCGCAAACTAAATATGCCTGTGCTGGAGATCCCCGGCTGGGTTGAATAGTCGTATGGCATTAACGGGTTCCTCTAGCAGCTTAAGATAAGTTAGACTTGGGGCGTCAGGGGGGGATGGGAGGGGGAAGGGGGGGGACTGGAAAGGGGAGCAAGGAGGCAGATCCGCAACCCTACCCATAGAAGATCAACCCCCAGAAGACTATCCTGGGGGGAAGATGGGAGGGCGGGGTGTCGGGAGGCCCACCTCATTTACGAGAACCGACGAGTAGGGGAGACCGAGGATCTCTACGGTTCAGAGGCGATGCTTAGGCCTAGGTGGGGGGGTGGGGAGGGAGGTGGAAGGGGTGAGGGAAGGGAGGGAATAGGAAATCTGGCTCTCAGGGGATCTCTCAGAAAGATGGAGGAGGTGTCACAGGAATAGGAAATGGCAGAAGTAAAATTTTTATCTTACAATGTGAAGGGATTAAACTCAGCCGTTAAAAGATTGAAGATCTTAGCAGAGATTGAACAATATAGAGCGGACATAGTGTATATTCAGGAAACTCACTTGACCTTAGACTCAAACATCAAGTTGTACTCCCCAAGATACCCAATCTGGTTTTATGGAGACGCCATCTCTAAACGGTCAAGGGGAGTAGCAATTGGGTTCACAAGAGAGCTTGGTTTTATTTTGGAGGCAAGGATGACAGACCCCGAAGGGAGATTCTTGTTTTTAAAAGGAAAACTAGATAACACGGTCTATACGCTAGCAAACATTTATGCCCCAAACATACACTCAGCCCAATATCTAGGAAAAATCCTGGGGAAGTTGAAAAATTTCTCAGAAGGTTATATAGTCTTGATGGGAGACTTGAATTTTGCTATGAATCCGAAGGAAGATAGTACGTTCCGGGGGAGGGAGACAATAAATGCCTACCTACAAAAAATAAAGCATAAGATCCACGACAGTCAACTAGTGGATGCTTGGAGGATTTTCCATCCTAATGTACAAAATTACAAATTTTTCTCTCCCCCCCACGGAACGTACTCCAGAATTGACTACATCTTGGTCGATCATAGGTTGCTGGATTTTATCATAGAGACGGACATTGGAATTATGACCGTCTCAGACCATGCCCCAATAACTATGAAAATTAAATCATCTATACAAAAGAGTCAACGGCCTGAGTGGCGTCTAGACGACAACTTGATTCGGGACGAAGGAGGGGCAAGTAGGGTAGAAGCCGAACTCAAACAATATTTTCTCTTTAATGATACAGAGGGAGTCTCTAGCGCCACCCTTTGGGAGACACACAAAGCATACATAAGAGGAATCCTGATTGCTGAGGCTGCAAAAAAAAAAAAGAGAGAAAATGCAAAACTAATGCTTTGATAAAAGATATAGAGACCTTAGAACGGAAACATAAAGCTCAGGGCTCCAAAGAGACTTACCATAACCTAATTTTAAAGAGAGATGCACTCAAGGAGATTATGGAGCAAGAAGCTAGGAACAAACTTAACTGTATTACGAGAGAGAGGTATATCTGGGGTAATAAACCCAGCAAGCTCCTAGCTAAAATGGCCCAAAAAAAGAAAACCAGAAATTACATTGAAAAAATCAAAAGGAAAGATGGGAATTTTGCTTATTCAACCAGAGAAATCGCGGATACATTTAAAAATTACTACGAGGAATTATATACAATAAAACACCCAGCCTGGCAGACAGGGGAAAGAGATGCTAAGACCCGAGATTTCTTGGACAAAGCAGGATTACCCAGAATAGAGGAGATAGAAAGTTTTAACATGGACCGTCCAATAACTGAAGAAGAAATAAAAAACTCGTTGAAAAACACGTCGGGCGGGAAGAGTCCCGGCCCGGACGGTTTTTCCGTCATGTACTATAAAAGATTTAGCGACATTCTGATACCGAGGATGTGCAAATATTTCAACGGGCTTGGGTCCGAATTCGAAACTAGCAAGGAAGCAATAGCCGCCACGGTTGCAATAATTTTGAAAGAGGGGAAGGATCGTTCAATCTGCTCGGGATACAGACCAATCTCCCTGCTGAATACTGACATTAAGCTTTTTGCTAAAATTCTTGCAGAACGCCTGAAAGGGGTTATGCACCTTTTAGTGCACCCTGACCAGGTAGGTTTCGTCCCCAACAGAGAGGGCAAAGACAATAGCCTAAGGGCAATCCTCCTGCTCCAGACCATAAGGCAGAATGCGCCCCCAGGTCTATTCCTGTCGGTTGATGCTGAAAAAGCGTTCGACAGGGTAGACTGGGGGCTCATGATGAAGACCCTTACCACCATGGGGATAGGGAACAGGATGGCCCGCTGGATCAAAACACTCTACCACCACCCCACCGCAAAAATTAAAATCAACGGTATGTTATCGGAGTCTTTCGAGATGAAAAATGGGACAAGACAGGGGTGCCCCCTGTCCCCCCTTCTTTTTATTCTATCCTTAGAGCCTTTATTGGCTACTATTCGAAAAGACCCAGATATCAATGGGGTCAGAGTAGAAGAGGAGGAACACAAATTGTCGGCCTTCGCCGACGATGTGTTATTTTACGTAACCAATCCGGCTAAATCCATCCCAAAGCTCTCCAAAGTATTGCAACAATATGGCGCTATTTCAAACTTCAAAATCAATGTAACTAAATCAGAAATCTTGAACATCAACCTAAATAAAAGGGAGGTAGGTCTGGTCAAGGGAATCTGTGCGTTCCCCTGGACTAAAGAACTAAAGTATCTAGGTATTAAACTGGCCAACACGGTGCAGAAGATGTACAAAATAAATTTTGTACCTCTATTAAACGATATTAAAAATGAACTAAAAAAAACGGTAAACAAACCCATATCATGGATTGGGCGCATCAATATGCTGAAGATGGTAATAGTCCCAAAAATACTATACAAATTTTTATTAATCCCAATTGCTCTTCCTCAGCAATTTCTTAGAATTCTGAATTCCCTCCTATTAAATTACGTTTGGAAAAATAAAAAGCATAGAATATCCCTCTCTATCCTTAAACAAAGAAAGCCACTCGGCGGCCTGGCAGTCCCGGACATTAAAAGCTACCACAAGGCGGCGGTTCTGTCTCGAGCTGTAGAATGGGCCCGGGGCAGTCCTGACAAAAGATGGGTACAAATTGAACAAGCTCAAATAAGCAAACACTTGAATAATATCATTTGGATCCCTGCACACTATAGAGCACTTGATCACAAAGTACACGATATAACACGATATACCTTACGAATGTCGGACAGGACGCAGTCACAATTAGACGGGAAATTTAACTCCCCTCTAATGAATTTGAAAGAAAATCCCTTTTTTGCACCAGGGGAATATAAAATTGGGGGAAAATGGATTAGGGGTGACACTGTACACTTGGGCGATATTGTAAAAGAAGGAGAGATAATGTCCTATGACGATTTGAAATCCAGAACGGATTACTGGAATCTTGATAGGTGGCATTATTCACAGCTGCACCACTTTGCACGGCACCTCCACCACCCATTACGGACGAAGGAGGAGTTAACTCCACTTGAGAAGATATGTATAAATAAAAATTCAAAGGGCACTATCACTAAATTATACGGTATACTGGTTAAGATAGGATCACGGGGAGAAGCACCCTTTCTGGAAAAATGGGAAAGGGAGCTTGGAATTCCGAGAGGGACAAACACTTTCCAGAGGATCATGCAATTTACCCATTCATCAGCAAAAAGACATACGAACCGCCGAAGCAAATTATAAGTGTATCTCTGGGTGGTATATCACCCCGGATAAAGAAAACAAATATAAAGCAGAACAGACCGCAGAGTGTTGGCGGGGTTGCCGAGAAAGAGGTACGATGGCCCATCTATGGTGGCTATGCCCGAAAATTCAAACTTATTGGGAGGTAATATTAAGTCAAATAAAGATCATCACTGGTGACGAACTAAAGAAGGACCCCTGGGTAGTGCTCTTTCACTGTAGCCAAGGGGGGGTGAGAAATTATAAGCAGTCCTTACTCCCCCACTTGTTAAATGCAGCCAAGAGACTTATACCAAAAAAGTGGCAGGAGACTGAAAGCCCTCAGGTCTGGAATTGGATAGACGCAGTAGAGGAAACATTTAGGTTAGAAGAGTTAAAGGAAAGCCTCTCAGAGACGCACAGGGAGTTTGGGGAGAAATGGGAAAAATGGAAGGAATATAAAAAAACATGGAGCTATGCGGAGAAGGTCAGGGGGCACTAGAGTTAGCGTATAACCAAGCAGAATGAAATAATACCCATCACTCCGACAGTCATCCCCAGATCCTGTTTATGTGGTATTTACCTCTTTCCAAAAACCTAAAACTATATTCTCTTAGGTAAAGAGAGTGAGATCCCCGGGAGCCATGATGGGAGCTATGAGGGGAGCGGGGAGGGGGGGGGGGATAAAAGTTGTAACTGGTCACTAGCGAACCCCAGCGGGAAAGCGACACTTATATTTTGCTTTTTAGCGCACATGACCACTGTTCAAAAAAAAAAAAAAAAGCCCAGAGAATATATACCACACATGATGCAACCCACAAACAGAGACGTAAGAAGCATCAAATCATGAGCTGGTCTCTTGAACTTGGTACTAGCTGAGGTGGTAAAAAAAAAAAAAAAAAAAAAGAAACAAAAATAAAATAAAATTAATGTCCTACCCCTCTGTAGCTCAATAAGAAGGCTTCTGGAGAAATGGCAACATGGGCTACATTCATGGTTTGGTAGAAACAATATAGTTAAAATGAGTATACTACCAAAAATTACGTACTTGTTTCAGACCCTACCAATTAAAATACCCCCGGCCTTTCTTCGGCAATTGGATACACTTCTGATGAGGTTTATCTGGGCTGGGAAGAAGCCAAGGATAAAAAAAAGAGGTGCTGAGGCTACCCAAGAGCTTTGGGGGGATGGCAGTTCCGGATATAGCTAAATATTATCAGGCAGCCCATCTGACGAGACTGATAGATTGGTGTAGAAACAGACAATATAAAAGATGGGTTGAGGTAGAACAGCAGACTTGCCCAATAGCACTACGTCGGGGTCCCTGGTGTTATAAATTATTACCAAGTATGATGAAGAAACACCCCATAATTGGGCCAACATTGTCCATTGCAGCTAAAACCTGTAAAAACACCAAATTTTCTTCAAATTCCTCTCCCATATTCCCTATACTAGGAAAATCCAGGATTTACACCAGGGACGGTGGGAGCAATATTCAATAAATTAACAGAGAGGGGCAAGGTACAGGTATCCCATTTTTTACAAACAGACAGGTGGCCATCAATTGAGGAGTTGACGAAGATAGGGGGAAGTTATGAGTTAAGTTTTTGGCAAGCGTTACAAATTAGACATTTTTTAAGATCTTTGGGACAACCGTCTGAATTTCGGCGACAGTTAACAAAATTTTAAAAATACTGTGACGAAGAGGAGCCAATACAGCGAGTGAGTTCAAAAATGTACAAAATATTAAATTCACCCCAGGAAGATGTTGAGCTACCAGGAATTATTAAATGGGAAAGAGACCTAGGGAGAAACTTTACACAGACCCAACGGAGACATGTAGTGTATTTAGCATTAAACTCCTCAATTTCTACACGGATACAGGAATGTAACTACAAATTATTGTCCCAGTGGTATTATACTCCAGTAAAGTTACATAAACTGTTTAGAGGAAATTCAGAGTACTGCTGGAGATGTGGTTTGGAGCAGGGTACCTTGCTGCATATTTTTTGGGCGTGTGTAAAGGTGCAAGGTTACTGGAGGGAAGTACGGAGAATAGCTCAAAAATTTAAGACGTTTCAGATCCCGGACGATCCAGCTTTATTTTTACTACATAGCTCACAAATCCCATTAGGGGAGTATAAAAAGTCGGTATTACGACACCTGATAAATGCAGCTAAAATGGGAATAACACTTCAGTGGAGAGATAGTAGACCACCTTCTATTGCAAGATGGCTTAATAGAGTCAGAGACATTGGAGCCATAGAGGATTTGATCCTCTTTTCTAGGAATAAAAGGGATCGGTATGTGGAAACATGGACGGAATGGAACCAGTTTATAAATACGGAAGAAGGGAAGAGGCTAATGGAGGAGTAGGGAGAAGAGGGGGGAGCCCAGCCGACCAGAAGTCGGTAAGAGGGTTCTGTGGATGAAACAAAGGGGGGCGAGCCCCGATGCAGGATGGGAAGAGATGGGAATTTAGAAGGGGGTGGGGAGCCCCCCCTTTTTTTTCGGTGGAGCTCTAGATGTGCTGAATAAACGGGAGGGGGTGGGGAGTGGGTAGGGAATATAAGAGGATTAGGGATCAGAGGGGGGCATAAACAGGGTTCCCTCGGAACCCTAGAGATGATTAGCCATCAATTAGAAGTTGCGAGGGGATAATATATGTGTAACCCTATGTTTAATTTATGTACAGGCTAAATGTGATGTTCATTTTGTATAATCCTGATCCTAAACAAAAAGAAAAATAAAGAATTTAAATATGAAAAAAAAAAGAAAAAAAAATGTCAATACCCTAACTCAGGGGTGCCCAACCAGTGGCCCATGGAGCCCTCTGATGTGGCCCGCGACTTCCTGCTATGGAAAGGAATAGAATAGAATACTGTTATTAAAGGTCAGTTTATTACTAAAATCACAGTGTATATATGGTCATATCTGTTCTGGGCTGCTTTCAAACTAATCCACAGATGCAGATGCTCCTGCGGGTTACCTGCACTTAGACTTCTGTTATTACCTGCGAGTTTGGTGAGCTTTCTGAAAGTGCACCAAACCTGCAGAATATAATATAAGTCTATTGCAAAGTGCAAAAAAGCCAAAGGTACACTGTGTTGCACCCATTGTGCGGGCAAATGGCAGTGCATCAGTGTGAAAGAAGCCATGGGCCCCTTTCACACGGTCAGTCCGACCCAATTGGACCCTCCATTCATCCCTAAGGAGTGGCAGATATAAACTGACTTGTGTCCTACCTCTAATCCGATCAGGCTGTGTCTGTGTCCGCTCTACATATGCAGAGCGCACACGGACCATCCACCTACTCCTCTGATTGTGGCCCGTGACCAATTACCAATTCGCTTAAGTGACCCTTGTGCTTCAAAAGGTTGGGCACCCCTGCCCTAACTCCACTTGCTTCACTAATGACAGTTCTGCAGCATATGTTAGTTACAGTCATGTGCACTGTTCTATGCACACTACAAATCCCATAGTCCATAGTGGCTGGTCATACTTGAAAGCAAGCAAGGGAGGCTGGCTATGTTTCTACATACAGTGGGACCATTAGGAATGAACGTAGACACCCTCTAACAGAAATGACAGTGGCAGGATAAAAAAAAAATGAATTTGTAGAATTGGAGGAGGCTGGGAGCAATAAAAGGTAAATTTTTAGGTTAACAATACATACTTGAAAATATATATTTTTAATCCAGGGTTTAGTCTAATTTTAAGCTCATCCGTAATCTTTTTTTTTCATACATTTTTAAGCTCATCCTTAGGCCTCGTACAGACGAGGGTTTTTTCGATGGAAACGGTCCACCGGACCGCTTCCATCGGACATTTTTCCTCCGGATATTGATCTGATGGCTTGTACACACCATCAGATCAAAATCCGCGCGGAAAACATCCGCGGTCACGTGTCGCGACGTGTCCGCGCCGTCGCCGCGACGATGATTCCACGCATGCGTCGAATCATTCCGACACATGCGAGGGATGGGGATAGGATGGACTTATCCGGTGAGTCTGTACAGGCGACCGGATAAGTCCGAGGGACAGGATTCCAGCGGATAGATTTCTTAGCATGCTAAGAATATTTTATCCGCTGGGAATCCATCGGCTGGACAAATGTCCGCCGAAAATTGTCCACTCGGGCCTACACACGACCGGATCTATCCGCTGGAACTGATCCACAGGTCAATCCCAGCGGATAGATCCGGTCGTGTGTACGGGGCCTTAATCTTAATCAATTAGTTATTATTGATATGCATAAGAAACCAGTGGGTAAAGTATTGCTTCTATTACACGCTGGTGACCCGTATTAGATACACAGGGCATAATAATAGATAACAATGTTAGATGAGTGTCACAGTGCTACTGGTGTGAGCCCACAGGCGAGCAGGTGACACGGCATCCCCCAGGGCGTGAAATCTAAGGCCAGACGGTATTCTGCCAGGGACCGCCTCATGAGGGTTTGGGCTTAGCTGCGTGCTGACCCCAGGTCACAACCCCCAGGTTCACCCAGCTTGTTAGGAGAGTACCAGAAGGCACTGTCAGACACGGATGGATGGATGAAGCAAAGGAAAGCCGTGGAATTTAAATAGAGAAGCACATGGGAGGCTGGACAGAAAGTAGCAGGAAGGAAAGATATAAAAGGCAACAGGTGAAGCCGGCGACACCCATAGATGCTGAGTGCAGCAAGAGCTGAACACAAGCTTGTGGAACCACAGGATCCAGCCGACTTACATCAGTAAAAGATAAGACAGTGACACAGATCACCACCGCAGCTGATCTGTGACAATGAGCAGTTGGCTATCCCCTAATATTTCCAGATACGTTTTTTTTTTTGTAGAACCTATTTGAACAGAAGTACTTTTGATCTTTAACAGGCCCATTGCATGGGCAACTAAGGTAATCAGTAACATCAATAAATCATGCATAGTTATCTTTATGTCAATTATTACATACTGAATAAATAATAAGCAAAATAGGAATTCATTGCAGCTCGATAGCATTAATTATTAGAAAGTGTTTTTGCCCGTCTACAATTATCAGTTGCCCACATTAAAATTTAAAAAATGTATTCTAGCCTTCATTTATAATATTTTCAGGTGAGTATGAAACGTAATATATAATTTGTTTAAGTGTGAAATAATTTTTATCTACGATAATAATGTCATTATTTTTATATTATGTGTTCCATTTAATCATACAAAATGTGTCTACTCTGTATGAACTGCTTCTAAAGGCCATCACCAATAAATGATAGTTGAACTTATTAAACAAAAGTATGTTTCATTGCAAAATATGCCAGAATTAAAATAAAACCCAACCTTTTTGTTCAATTCCTCTCACTTACCAAGGTCTACTCATAGCACAATTTGAATGCCTGATCCTTCTTTTGTATATTATCAAAACAACTCATTATTATGCACTGCTGAAATTTTCTCAACATAAGATCCAAATGGGAGTTTGTTAGGGAATAATATAGAATAACTGTGCCAATATCTCAGAAAATATAATATAGAGACAAAGGACCCTAGAAAACTTTCTCTTGGAATTGGAGAAGAGAGACCTTTTATTTTGCTCTGATAAAAAATTGACTGTGCAAAAGAGGTGCTTGTAATAACTGAATTGATGCTCTATCATGCTGTGTACACACGATCGGAATTTCCGACAAGAAAAGTCCGATGTGAGCTTTTGGTCGGGAATTTCGACTGTGTGTAGGCTCCAATGGAATTTTTCTGTCGGAATTTCCACCAGAATTTTTTTTAGAGCTCGTTCTCAAATTTTCCGATAGGAAAAGTTCTTGTCGGAAATCCCGACGTCTATATGCAATTCACATTCTCTGAATCAATTTGACGCATGCTCGGAAGCATTGAACTTCATTTTTCCTGGCTCGTCGTAGTGTAGTACGTCACCGCGTTCATGACGGTTGGAATTTGGTGTGACCGTGTGTATGCAACACAAGTTTAAGCTAAAATTTAGTCGAAAAAAAAATCCAACGTTTTCTTGTCGGAAATTCCGATCGTGTGTACGCGGCAGGAGATGTTGAAAGGCCCACCAACCACAATTTCTAACACTGATAACATCTCTTGATAATGATAGTCTGCAGATGTTTTCTTTTATATTGTTGGAAATAAGTTAGTTATTTTATTGCATGTAAATCAGTCACCTTGGATTGTTTTTGTTCACAACCAATATGCTTGTAAAATCTTCATGAGGTTAAACAAAAAGAAAGTCACCAGTGACTGAGATAACCTTAACCATTTTGAAGCAGATTCAGATGTTTGCAGAAGACTGGATGTTATTTTATGGTCTTGCAAACTAAAGTGTAGTGTAGATTAAAGTGGTTCTAAAGGCTCAAGGGGGGTTATCCTCAAAAGAGATACTCCGACTTAACTGCTGTTCAGTCTGTGTGTAACTTTGGAAACGATCCTCAAAAGGCTTTTTCCAAAGTTACACAGAAGATCCGGCATGTGTAATTGAATTACACTGCCTAATTTTAGGATGCAGTACCGCATCCGCCGCTGGGGGCATTTCGAGTCGAAATGCCGTTGCTAGTATGAAAATTAGCACTTAAGGCGATCCACAAAGCTTTCTAGCTTCCTTTTTGCGCCGTAAGTGTTATTTTGCAAGTGTAAAATTAGGGCTCGTTCTACAAAGTGTAAACTAGTTACACCTTGTAAAAGCCCATTCCAGCGACGGCATTTGGTATGCTTTCCCGAGGGAGAACTCCACGGCAATTTGTAAAAAACAAAACCGGCATGGGTTCCCCCCCAGGAGCATACCAGGCCCTTAGGTCTGGCATGGGTTGTAAGGAGACCCCCCCACGCCGAAAAATTGACGTAGGGGGTCCCCCTACAATCCATACCAGACCCGTATCCAAAGCACGCTACCCGGCCGGCCAGGAAGGGAGTGGGGACGAGCGAGCGCCCCCCCCCTCCTGAGCCGTGCCAGGCCGCGTGCCCTCAACATGGGGGGGTTGGGTGCTCTGGGGCAGGGGGGCGCACTGCGGGCCCCCCCACCCCAGAGCACCCTGTCCCCATGTTGATGAGGACAGGACCTCTTCCCGACAACCCTTGCCATTGGTTGTCGGGGTATGCGGGCGGGGGCTTATCGGAATCTGGGAGTCCCCTTTAATAAGGGGGCCCCCAGATACCGGCCCCCCACCCTAAGTGAATGGATATGGGGTACATCGTACCCCTATCCATTCACCTGAAGGCAAAAAGTAAAAGTTAATAAACACACAACACAAGGCTTTTTAAAATATTTTATTATTCTGCTCCGGACGCCCCCCCTGTCTTCGTTATTAGCTCAATTACCAGGGGGGGCTTCTTCTTCCGCTCTCCGGGGGTCTTCTCCGCTCTCCGGGGGGGGTTTCTTCTTCCGCTCCCCGGGGGGGGGCTTCTCCGGACTCCGGGGGTCTTCTTCCATCTTCTCCCCTCTTCCGCTCTTGACTCGGCGAACCCCGGTTCTTCTGCAGCTCTCCGGTGCCTTCTTCTTCAGCGCTGGCTGCCTGCTATGTTTGTGTGTTAGCTCGATTTCAAACAGGCAGCCAGCGCGGTCTTCTGTGGCGTCAGGGTCTTCTCTTCCTTTCTTCCGATGTTGCCTCGTCGCCTGTTGTCGCTGTAATGATGGAAGCGCGCCTTGCATCACATTTATATAGGCATCACCGTCCCATCATGCTCCGGCAGGTACCCACGTGGTGGGTGCCTACCCACGTGCACCCACCACGTGGGTACCTACCGGAGCATGATGGGACGGTGATGCCTATATAAATGGGATGCAAGGCGCGCTTCCATCATTACAGCGACAAGAGGCGACGAGGCAACATCGGAAGAAAGGAAGAGAAGACCTTGACGCCACAGAAGACCGCGCTGGCTGCCTGTTAGAAATCGAGCTAACACACAAACATAGCAGGCAGCCAGCGCTGAAGAAGAAGGCACCGGAGAGCTGCAGAAGAACCGGGGTTCGCCGAGTCAAGAGCGGAAGAGGGGAGAAGATGGAAGAAGCCCCCCGGAGTCCGGAGAAGCCCCCCGGAGAGCGGAAGAAGAAACCCCCCCCGGAGAGCGGAGAAGACCCCCGGAGAGCGGAAGAAGAAGCCCCCCCTGGTAATTGAGCTAATAACGAAGACAGGGGGGGCGTCCGGAGCAGAATAATAAAATATTTTAAAAAGCCTTGTGTTGTGTGTTTATTAACTTTTACTTTTTGCCTCCAGGTGAATGGATAGGGGTACGATGTACCCCATATCCATTCACTTAGGGTGGGGGGCCGGTATCTGGGGGCCCCCTTATTAAAGGGGACTCCCAGATTCCGATAAGCCTCCGCCCGCAGACCCCGACAACCAATGGCAAGGGTTGTCGGGAAGAGGTCCTGTCCTCATCAACATGGGGACAGGGTGCTCTGGGGTGGGGGGGCCCGCAGTGCGCCCCCCTGCCCCAGAGCACCCAACCCCCCCATGTTGAGGGCACGCGGCCTGGCACGGCTCAGGAGGGGGGGGGGCGCTCGCTCGTCCCCACTCCCTTACTGGCCGGCCGGGTAGCGTGCTTTGGATACGGGTCTGGTATGGATTGTAGGGGGACCCCCTACGTCAATTTTTCGGCGTGGGGGGGTCTCCTTACAACCCATGCCAGACCTAAGGGCCTGGTATGCTCCTGGGGGGGAACCCATGCCGTTTTTTTCTTTGAAAATGGGCATGGAGTTCTCCCTCAGGAATGCATGCCGCTGTCATTTTTTTTATCCCCGACGCAACTTTAAGCCGTCGCGATCCTCAAAACTCGGCGTAACGTAACTTCGCGCATGCGCAGTACGGCCGGCGCGCATGCGCAGTACGGCCGGCGCGGGAGCGCGCCTCATTTAAATGGGACTCGCCCCATTTGAATAGGAACGCCTTGCGCCGGCGGAATTTTAGTTACACAGCCTGAAATTTCTAGATAAGTGCTTTGTGGATCAGGCACTTAGGTAGAAACTTTAAGGCAGTGTAACTTAAATTGGATTTTTTAAGTTACGTCAGGTTTTTGTGGATCTGGCCCAAGGTTTTTTACCTACAAGCATTTTATGCACGAAAGGTAAAAAACCTTCTCTGTGCAGTATTTACTGAGCCACGGCTTTGAAAAAAACATAATTTGTGATATGTCTGCAGAAGGCCTCTTTCTCCTGTTGTATGCATCCCCACTATTTATATGCACTGTTATGCCACGTACACACGATCAGACATTCCGACATCAAAACAGTGGATTTTTTCCCGACGTGTTGATGTGTTGAAAGCATACAAAATGGGCATCACAGTTTGTTCTGTGTGGGGCAGCATAGCAACAGATTGGTCACAGAATGGTGCCCATGCTGACCCAAAAAGTGACAAAAGTACCTATAATGGACATGTGAGCATCAGAACTGGATCATTGAGCAATAAAAGAAGGTGGCCTGGCTAAAGAGTGACCGTATGTTTTACGCGGAATGAAGGAGGGATGTAACAGGAATTGTGCCGGTGAGAAGTCCAGGGAAAATGTTGTGATATGGTTGGTGAGGCTGTAAACTTCCTTCCAAAAAGGTTGGATTTGAGGACACTACCACCAAATGTGTAATAGTGTACCGTCAGCGTCATTGCATCGCCAAAATTTCGGCGAAACCTTAGGTTAAAGCTTATGCAGATGCAAGGGAGTTCTGTACCAGCTTGAAAGAATTTTAAATCTGTTTTCCTAAGTTGTAATATTAGCTGAGTGCTTCTGTATGCATGTGTAAATATTTTCCCATTCCTCCTATGTCAAGTCTAGGGAGAGTTCTTGTTCCCATTTACTGCTTATTTTATTGGACTTGGGATTGTGATTTGCAAACAGAATGGAGTAGGTGTCTGAAATTAAATGTCTTTGTGGCTCCTGTTTGCTGCAGATCGTTTTGAATGGTCTTTTTTGGTGAGACCAGAGTGGGGTAAGTTTAGGTTTGGTTAGGAAATGTCCAACTTGGATGTAGGTAGGTCCAGAATGGAAACGATTGTGTTGTCATGTGCGCCTATATGCTTTTTTTATATACCTTTTTAACATGCTTCTTACATGCTGTGTGTGAGTGTCACTCAACTTAGATGAGGACATCTTGTGGCAAAGAAGAGGTATCACAGTGGACAACACTGGATTGAAGGCAACTATTGCAGCTAGAGCTTCTATTTTTGTTTTGTAGAGGGCATGGGGGACATTTAAAAACTATAGATCAGAGAAGTGCTCTAAATAAGCCCTGCATAGGTTGACTTTATACAATCTCATTGTGCTCCAAAATGACAACCTGAGGCAACAATATGTCCATTTACAGATACCCAAGAAGGTAATTATGGACTGTAGTAATAATGAATAATGAAGCTGCCAACATTGGAACTTTCATTATCACAGGCCTTTGAGAAAATCTTTGTGTAATCTTTACTCTAGAAAGGAATGTGTTAATTGTACGTGCACTACATTAAATTCAAGCAAGTCCCAGCAGCACAAACAAAGAGCAAAAATTGTGCCACCACCATTCTTTGCTCTCAGAAATACATCTGTCCATCTATGATTAGTTTCATGAGAAAAATCGATCAGTAGGGTGGGATTTTTGCTTGATCCCATGGATACTGGTTTCCCAAGATAAAACAAATTGCAAACATTTCTCCAACATGCAAACTTAACTAATGAAAGTGTACATTACTACATAACAATTTGTTGTGTGGAATGTTGCTAAACCCTGGCAATTGGGCACATTTCTTAGGTCTTCTAGCCCGAGTGTCCTTTGCAGTAAATGCTGCAGTCATAAAAGAATAATATGTTGTGTTTTTGTACACAATTTTCCAATACATTGTCTAAATAAATGATCTTTAGTTATCTTTGTAATGCCATAACCATCACTTTGTAAGTGTATGCAGTCCCTGTAGTCTATTACTTTTGTGAAAGCGAAAAAAAAAAAAAAGAATACATGATAAAATGCTTAGACTCATCAATTCAATGTTTTGAGTCTGATTTTTATATTAGATATTATTACTTATTATTATTATTATTATTATTATTATTATTATTATTATTATTATTATTATTATTATTAACACTGCAAATCTATACAAAAACATTATAAAAAAAAATTCAGCCTAAGCGTTCCCAAGTTTATTTGACTTAGAAGTGATCCGCATGTCCAAATAAAAATTATAGACTTGAAAACATCAGACCAGATTAAATAGAATAGACATTCTGCTTGAATCCATTATGCTTTTCTTTGCTCTGCGGTGTCTTCTGAGCTTTAAATTGGCTGATGTACTGAAAAACAATGTCTGGAAAAGAATTAAAACACTTGAAAACTTCACAAAGATAAAGTGTAAAACTTTTCACTTGCTTACTACTAGCTTTCTCAAAATGCAAATGTTAAAGAAGATATCTAAAGCTATGTGAGTCTAAACTCATATCAGCAGAAAGTGCAAAGATTTCAAAGTTATGCTGGTTTTCATTGTTACCTATTGGATTGATTTAATAAGCCAAAAATCATGTACAAGCCACAGAAACCTATAGCAACTAAACAGCAGTTATTATTCACTGTTTTATCTTCTCCAAACTAATTAAAAGTGAAATGTAAAGTCACACTGCCATGCCACTGGCTCTGTTAGGTGTGATCCTCATAGAAAAAAAATCCCACACACATTCACAATGCTTTGCATTTACCAATGTTTACAGCAACATTTACCTCCATTTGAAATTCAGCAGAAATTCTGTCTGCAAAAATGCATAAACGATACAGGATGTCAAATTCCCTGGCATAAAGTACATTGCTCTGTAGTGATTGATAGGTGATGTCTTCCTATGTTGTTAGTGGATGAGAACAGAACAGGCACAGGCTCTGCCACACAGAGTACCTTGCAGAGAGGAGAAGGAAATTATTACCGGTAACTACATTTGACATTTGGTATTTTACAAAGTACAGTGTTGTTGATACCTAGAGGGTCAAATTGTATGAAGACAGGGCCTACCAATGCAGAAAAAAAAACATCTGGCAACAAGAGGCACAGGCCCCAACTGTCCTCTTTTAGAGAAATTGTCTCTTTTTTGAACCATTAGGTCAAATGTATAGACCTCTATATAAAAAAATCTATTATTCACCTACTAAAAGTATTATACTGCAATAACATTTTCATCCAACCTCTAAATTAATGCATTCATTATTTTGAAAAGCCAGCTTAAATGGGTTGTAAAGGTTTGTTTTTTATTTTCTAAATAGGTTCCTTTAACCTCCCTGGTGGTATGATATTTCAGATTTTAGGTGCTGAAAGTGGTACCATTATTTTGCAAGGAAATTTGGTGTTTTACATTGTAGGCCCGTAATCTTTAGGAATAACTTACTTAAATCTGTGCAAACAGGAGTCTAGTAGGCATCCCGGGTATGAAAAAGTTTGAAAAACAAAATCATAAATTATAATATAATAAATAATTATAACAAATAATAATATAATTATAGTAAATATTATTCAATAATGTATTCAACTCAAAATCACTAAAATTTGCTCAGTTGCAGAATTGTTATTTTTTTTTTTTGTCACTTGTTTGGTCGATGTAGTTTTTGCCCCTTTTCTGTTCTGTTTTTATCCCGCCAGCGCATCAAGGCACGTGTGTAAGACTGCGCTGTGTTTTATAAGCATTTTAATAAATAAATAAATAAATAAATTGTCGCTGTCATTACTTTTATTTTTTTATGACGAATTTCCCCACAAATCACTATCACACAATTCTGCAAGTGATTATAATTTATTATCGCTGTTTTCTAGCTGCTCTAAAACCACTTTTGACATAAAGGGACACTTTTGATTGCTATGGACAATCTACAGTTTGCAGGCAGAAAGAACAGTTTTTATTATATAAAAGTACATGCAGAACACTGGGCAGACCACTAGGGACAAGGGGGGTGTGTATTTTTTACATACAGTACTGTAATCTATAAGATTACAGTACTGTATGTAATGTGTTTATTTACTTTTTACTTTTTTGAATTTGGCGTCGTTCTCTGCCCCTGTGTGTCGTAACGTCGCAGGGAACGGAGATCGGCGGCACACAGGGACACTGTGTGAATTGAGCGAGGACGCTCGCTCACACAGCGGGAAGGCATCGCAGGATCCAGAGACAAGGTAAGTAACTTTGTCTGTGGCTGCTGCGAGGCGATCCCGAGTCTGGCTCGGGGATACCGCTTTTGGTACAGAAATCTTACCCTGAACCAGACTCGGGAATACCGCCAGGGGGGTTAAGCTAATGCATTGTTGGTTCACTAACCTTTTCCTTTGATTTCCCTTCTAAATGTTTTTTTTCTTTGTTTTATTTGACTGAATTTCTCACTTCCTGTTCCTCCTCAGTACGCTGTTCTGGCTGACTAACCACAGCTCGGATGATGGTGGCAAGCTTACTGAGGAGAAACAGGAAGTGAGAAATTCAGACAAAGAAAAAAACATTTAGAAGGGAAATTGAAGGAAAAGGTAAGTGAACCAACAATGCACTAGCTTAAAGGAACCTTTGGAAAATAAAAAATTAACCTTTAAAGCAAAGATGGTGAAAAAAAAAACTTGTGGGTTTGACCAATTATTTTTGGTGTATACAACCTTTGAATATGTGGGTGGGTGGGGATTGTGGGCAAGGAATGGGTCCTTTAACTATATACCTTGTGCTAGAAGGTGTCTCTCTTGCTCATCTAATTTGGAGGTATGCAAGAGGTAGAAACACTCAATCATATCTTGTCACAAAAGATATAAATGCATTAAAAAGTATGATCTTGGGGGGCGTGTCCTGGCTATGGAGGAGTGAGGACGTGTTCTACCTCAGCTCCGCTCCACCGCCGCCGTTTCAATAGCAATAGAGGGGTTTTCAGAGTCGATCCGGCTCCCCCCATGTCCCAGCGACTGCGCCAGCCGTCCCAGCCACCGAGAACGACTGTCACCCGGCAGGTACAGCTGGACAACTACTTCTCGGGGACCCGAGGACAAGGCCGTGAGGCATCCAACATGGCGCCGACCGGGAAGACGCAGAAGGCGCCAAAATCATCCCAGCCTGTCACGGCTGTGACACGCCAGCAGAAAGCTCCTCCGCCGTCTGCCTCCCCGGATTCATCCCCAAGGTCGGTGAGTGACTCGGCCCCCCCTGCATCACCTACATCCCCGGGTGGAAGCGTGATGGCCCCAGACCTCATGGGGGATTATGACCTCAGGCGCCATATTATGTCCCTCCCTACACGAGAAGACCTAGAAAGATTCACGAGCAGGGTGGAGAGGGCCTTCACCAAGGACATTACCCAGCTAAAAGCTGATACATCACACTTGGGCAATAGGGTGGAAGCATTGGAGGAAAAGCTTGAGGAGGCTCTCCCCACTATTGCCCTGCTGCAGGCTAAGTGCCGTGTACAAGATCAGAGGATTGAAACCCTGCTATGTCAGCTAGATGATTCTGAAAACCGCAGCAGAAGGGTTAATATAAGGATAAGGGGGCTCCCTGAGGCCACAGCTTCCCGTGACATTATCCCCACTTTGCAAGACATCTTTAGGGACATTTTGGGCCTGCCTGCGACTGCTCCAATGGAAATAGACCGAGCACACAGGGCACTGAGACCGCCATCGCAAGACGCTGACAACCCCAGAGATGTAATCTGTAAGCTCCACAAGTACACATTCAAGGAGCGCATAATGCAAATAATGCGTGGAAAACCTTTCTACGAATTCGATGGGGCGCGTTTGTTCTTTTACCAGGACATCTCCAGGTGCACTTTAATGCAGCACAGAGCGCTCCGCCCCATACTGACTGTGCTTCAGGATGCTGGACTGACTTACCGCTGGGGCTTCCCTTTCTATCTGCAGGCAACCAAAAATGGGAAACAGGTCACGCTGCGCACGAAAGATGACCTTCCACACTTTCTCTCGGCCCCAGGGCTAGACCCCGTGGATTTCCCTGACTGGAGGGAACCATCTGAGGCCCCGTCGTTAAGGATACCCGAACCGTGGACAACAGCCACGAGAAAGAGTCGCAGGAGGGACAGACAGCGCCCTAATCAAGACCCCCTGCCGGGGCCCTCTCTATCCCAGGACTGACAGGGGTGTCTCCTCTGAATGCCACCCTAAAGGCTTCGATTTCGCTTCTTGTCCCGGGGTGATGGCCCTACCCGGCACTTTGATTTGCCTCCTGGACGTACCTCTCTGATATGCACTTGGCCTAAGCCGGATGTTACTGTGCTATGGTCCTTTAAAGCTGGTTAGACTGGTGTGCTCGCTTCAGGGACGGCTGTCCCTCTTCTGCCACTCTGATACACCGGACTTGGGGTGCTGGAAAATTAGTTTTGTTTACTGTTCCCCCTTTATTTTCTCAGCACTTTGTGAGATGCGGTGGGCGGGGGTGGGACTCTCTACCTTCCCCTCCATGTTGGCACACGAACCCCACGTAGGCCCCCCCTATTTGGGTGTAGTTCCCTATTGGGACTTAGAGCCACGGTGTAGGGCTCCCACCACAGAGGTGATGGGTCCTATGCTCGGCTTACAACTGTTTATTTGTTTTATTTGTTTTTTTTGTTTTTCTTATGCTGGGTTGCGGTACACATTATCTTACTGTGATTATTCTGCCTGGCTTGACCACTTTTTCTGTCTCTCTTCTGATCTTTACTCTGCCTTCTCCGTCCCCCCCTTCTCTCCCCCTCCCTTCTTTCCTAGGAGCATCACCGTGTGGCTGTCTCTGCTTCGGGCGGGCCGACGTCTGGGGCGGGCTCTTCTTGGTTTTTCCCCACCATGCCCTCGCTGAAGGTCGTATCGTATAATGTCAGGGGTCTCTGCTCCCCTGGTAAGCGAAACAAGCTATGGTGGGAACTGAAAAATCTGGGGGCACAGATAGTTTTTCTGCAGGAGACCCATTTCACCCCCCAATCCCTGCCCAGGTTACCTACCCATCTGTACAGTCAGTGGTTTCATAGCACCTCCCCGATTTCCAAGTCCAAGGGGACCTCGATCGCGATCCATAAAAACTGCCCCTTCCAGCTTATAGATAGCCGAATTGATCCTCAGGGCAGGTACGTCTTTATAAAGGGTACCCTGGCGGGAAGGAAATACACGTTTGCCACTTTATACGCCCCCAATGCCCACCAACTGACTTTCATTGACAGTACCCTAGATCTTTTGACTGACTTCAAGGAAGGGTGCGTGGTGGTCGGTGGAGACTTTAATGTTAGCCCAGACCCACTCCTGGATACATCTAGCTCCCGGCCGTCGCACTCCTACGCGTACCTCAAACATTTTCGCAAAACACTCAGATCTCATCTCTTGCTGGATAGCTGGAGGGTGCTTCACCCTACCGGTAGGGACTTTAGCTTTTACTCGGCTGTACATGCGGTATACACTCGAATTGACCACATCTATGTGGACCGCCACACTCTGGAGCTCCTGCAGTCCGCGTCCATAGGCAGTATAACAATCTCTGACCATGCTCCGGTCGAGATGTCCTTCACTCTGCCGTCAGGTTCTGATAGGACCTGGACGTGGAGGTTAAATGAAAATTTACTGGACGATGCCGCGGTGGTGGCCAGAGTGGAGGAGGTCATCACCAACTTTTTCCGGGAAAATTCCACAGACGAGATCAGTAAGGGTATCCTGTGGGAAAGTCACAAAGCGGTAGTGAGAGGGGAATTGATCTCCCTGGGCTCCAAGCTCAAAAAAGAACATCAGGCTGACTTTAGGAGGGTACTGGATGCCCTTCAGGAGGCGAAGGTGAGACATAAAGGTGCGGGGGACCCCGAGGCATTGCAGAAATTGACTGACATGAGGTCGCTGTTCCTGAAACTGCTAGACCGGCAAATGCGCAAGCAAACCAGGTTTATGTACTACAAATATTATGAGCATGGTAACAAATGCGGTCGCATGTTGGCTAGGGCTCTCCGCAAGAAACATGCTCAAGCATATGTCCAACAGCTCCGCTCCCCATTGGGCACGGTGGCTGCTCGGTCCTCAGACATTGCCTCGGGGTTCCAACAGTACTACTCACAACTTTACAACTTAACTCCTGATCAATCCAATCCAGTCCCTAGAGCAAAAGCCGTCCGAGAATACCTGACCTCTGCCGGCATGACTCCCCTAACTGAGGCCCAGTGCTCAGATCTGGAGCTTCCAATTACCCCTGGAGAACTTAGGCTGATAGTGAAATCCCTGCCCAATGGGAAGAGCCCCGGTCCAGATGGCTATACTAAGGCTTATTACAAAACCTTCCTGCCCCTTTTGATGTCCCCTATGTGTAGCTACTTCAACGCTATCGCTGAGGGTTCCCCAATCCCCCCGGAGGCGCTGTTGGCGCACATCTCCGTGCTGCCAAAGGAGGGCAAGGACCCTATGGCCCCGCAGAGTTACAGGCCGATATCCCTGTTAAATGTGGATGTGAAAATCCTAGCGAAAGCCCTGGCGAATAGGCTAAAACACATCATACCCCAACTGATACACCCGGATCAGACTGGGTTTATAACTGGAAGGAAGGCGAGGGACAACTCCATCAGAGCTGTACAGCTCATCCATTGGGCCCGCTCTTGCCCTGCCCAAAAAACGTACATAATCCTGTCGACTGATGCCGAAAAGGCCTTCGACCGGGTAGATTGGTCCTATCTTAGGGCGGTGCTGGAACATCAGGGGTTAGGACCTCGTATGCTGACATCAATCATGGCTCTATATTCTTCCCCTTGTGCACAGGTCAAGGTAAATGGGGTGCTGTCCTCCAGGTTCCCGATCAGGAATGGCACGAGGCAGGGGTGCCCCCTTTCTCCCCTCCTCTTTGCTCTGGTACTGGAGCCGTTGCTCCGTACAGTCAGGGCGAATATGGATATAAGAGGTCTAAAGGTGGGGAATACTGAACACAAGCTCTCAGCCTATGCTGATGACGTGCTCTTTCACCTCTCGGAGCCTCTGACCTCGCTGCCAGTCCTGATGGGGGAGCTCCAGAAATTTGGGGCACTGTCCAACTTTAAAGTTAATTCCTCTAAATCAGTGGTCCTCCCTATCAAAATATCTGAGTCCCTGGCAGATAGATTACAGTCAGCTTTTCCTTTTACATGGGCCAGCTCCTCCTTTAGGTATTTGGGCATACAACTGACGGACCGTTTTGACACCCTATACGCGGCCAATTACCCCCCCTTACTGGCCACGATTAAAAAAGATCTAGCCCAATGGACTAAGACTGCCTTCACCTGGCTGGGCCGCATCAACATCGTCAAAATGAACGTACTACCGCGAATACTCTTCTTTCTCCAGATGCTGCCCATCCCCCTGCCAAAAGTTTTCTTTACCCGAATTTCTAGCATGATATCTGGGTTCGTGTGGAATGCTTGTAAACCCCGCATTGCACTGCGGATTCTGAAACGCTCAAAACAGGCTGGGGGCTTGGGGGTCCCAGATGTGGTTAGGTACTATAGGGCGATAGCCTTGCAGAGGGTCCTCAATTGGCGCTTCCACACCCAATCCAAATTGTGGGTTTCTTTAGAAAAATGCTTAGCTGGGAGAAATTTATCATATGCACCTTGGCTGTCCCGGGAGTATAGAGGACTGTCGGACACTACTTCCCCGCTGACGGTACACGCCCTCTCGGTTTGGGATAAGATTAACGGATCCCTGGGCCTTTCCCCCCCTGTGTCTCCATTGGCTCCACCGGGAGGGTTTCTCTGGTTCCCCCCCGGGGGAGCAAATGGCCTTTTTTGGCTCGTGGGTGGATGATGGCGACGCCAGCTGCGGGAAGCTCATGAGTAACGGCAAACTCCTTAGCTATGAGTCCCTACAGGCCAGACAGACCGGCTCGCAGTTGTCCTTTTGGAGATATAGGCAGCTACATAACTTTTTTGAGACACATGGGCATTCTATTAGAGATACTGCCTCCCTTACACCTTTTGAACGCTTCTTCATAGAAACTGACCCCCCTCCCCACCTGGTATCCGAAATGTACCGCCTACTCGGATCAGCCACACTTGACCCCACACCGGCGTACGTGCGGGGCTGGGAGAGGGACCTACAGACTCAATTTTCCGAGACTCAGCTGACACACCTGTACCGGCTCACTCATTCCAGCTCGATGGAATCTAGAACCCAAGAAACAAATTACAAAGTTTTGACGCGCTGGTACAGGGTGCCAGCTGACTTGGCACAGATTTACCCCTCCGTTTCGGACCAATGTTGGCGAGCGTGCGGACACAGGGGCACACTCCTGCACATATGGTGGGACTGTCCCCGAATCCGTCCTTTCTGGGAGGACATTAGGCTACAAATAAAAGAGGCCCTGGACCTTGACATCCCCCTTGACCCGACACATTTCCTCCTTCATGTACCTCAAATTCCAATTAGTAAATATAAAAAAAGTGCACTGCCGCATCTCCTTAACGCGGCTAGACGTGTGATCCCCATCTACTGGAAACGTTCGCAGATTCCGACAAGGGAGGAATTGGTGGCCAAGGTAAATGACATCAGGGAAGCTGAACATTGGATAGCGACTTGTAAAGATACCCTAGACCGCTTTGATGTAGTGTGGGCACCGTGGGTGGCACATATGGCACACACGAACGACCACGGGGAACTGTCCTCGAGTCTAGACCTGGCCATACTAGAATTGGCTGAACCATCCCTTAGATCGCGGTTGAAGGGGAAGCCCTGAAGCCTTGGGTTGGGGGAGAGACCCGGCCTCGGACTCGGCTCGCTCGATGCAGACCCGCAACATATCATCTGAACAACAGGTATGCTCCGACACCCCTCTCTTTTCCTATTTCTTCTTCTTCTCTTTTCTGTTCCACCACTACTCTCTTTGTGGTCCTTTCCTAGTCTCTGCCCTCCATGAACTTTCAGGTTTTTTGTATAAATGTATGGAGGTTGGGTTTTAGAATACGCTATGGTTGCTGGTTTGCTCACCTCGGACACATTGCTGTAGGGTCCGGAGAATGTTGAGAGGGACAGCATGGCTGTGCGGGCGTCTTGGCCCCGCCTCAGCGCGGCCTTCGCGCTGGGGTATGTTGCTCGCTGGAGAAGGAGCGGGCGGAGGTTTGTTGGAGGCTTATTTGGCCCCCCTCTGCTTGCGCCGGTGCCGGCGGGCGACAGGGTGTGGGGAATGTCCAGTCATGTTTACCGATGGTGGGCCCATGGGAGCACTATGTTGTACACAATACAATAATGTCAAGTTCTCAACTGTACACGTGGATTGCAGATTCACTCTTTATTTCTTTTGATTGATGTTCTGTGATTACTTTCACTGTCTTTATTAATAAAAATATATTTTGCAAAAAAAAAAAGTATGATCTTTAACATGCATAATTGATATGTTCTAGCTGCTTATTGTGGCCTGTGCACTGAATTGTGTTTGAATGCATACTAGCACCCAGCTACTCCATTTATTTACCTTAATTGCACAGGTTTTCGACCTGTGCTGACATTACCTTATCTTTTCAAGGCTTCTTCACTTAGACATCAATGTTCAGGATTCACTTTATGCAGTATTTTGATTTTAGCACATATTCCTTAGTGTTCAGGAAATGTTTGTATTTATTTGTTGTTGTGAATGTTGCATATACTAACTAATGACTATTCTGATCTAGTTTGCAAGACCTCTCTGCATGTTGCCATAAGAGAAGAAGCTAATGACTGCAATCAGGCTGGATGTAATCAGTGGCTTGGATGGTGATTTTGACACTGACTGTCCAAGTAATTGTCTTTTATTAACTTTAATCAACACTGATGCCTTGAATTTCTGTTACGCTTTTTCTGTAACATATTTTCTGTTGGTTAGCATCTCTAGTCATGACTCCAAACCTAATCCAGCATAGCCATAAATCTTCAATTTTGTGGAGAATGGCTCTCCTAATATATTTTGTATGTTTTTTTGCCAAAATGGTATTCTATTCTCTTGTTGGCAAGATATAATATGTATTTCAAACAGTACATCTATTTTTTTTCTTTTATATATGTGCCTAAGTAAACATAATAACATAATTATAGTCTTCCTTCTTCCTCACATAGATGCAAGCTATATTCATGATGTGCCTCTTGCAGGGCAGATATGATTTTTTTTCTGCATCCCAATTACAGGCAGTAGTAAACAACTAAGGATAAAGAACAGTCAGTCAATCATAATTTATGCTGCTTTATAAACAGGGCTGTGTGCTCTCCAGGTAAGTCCAAAAAAAATGTTGCTTCTAGCACTGTGAGAGAAACATTGGGGCAGATCCACAGAGCGAGTACGCCGGCGTATTTACTGATACGCCGGCGTACTTTCAAATTACCCGCATTCTATCTTTAGTTTAAATCCTCAAACCAAGATACGACGGCATCTGGGTTAGATCCGACAGGCGTACGGCTTTGTACGCCTTCGGATCGTAGATGCAATACTTCGGCGTCCGCTGGGTGGAGTTCGCATAGTTTTCCACGTCGGGTATGCAAATTAGCTATTTCCGACGATCCACGAACGTACGCGCGGCCGTCGCATTCTTTTACGTCGTCTCTAGTCGGCTTTTTCCGGCGTATAGTTAAAGCTGATGTTTTGCGGCGTATAGTTAGATTTGCCAAGTATGGACGTCGTTTTTAATTTGAATTTTTTTTTTGCGTAAGACGTCCGTGAATCGGGATGGACGTAATTCACGTCTATGTTAAAAAAAATGACGTCCTAGCAAAGTTATTTAGTGCAATGCACGCCGGGACATTTCGGGACGGCGCACGCGCAGTTCATTCGGCGCGGGGACGTGCTTCATTTAAATGAAACACGCCCCCTAATCGCCGATTTGAATTCCGCCGCCAAAGATAGACTACGCCGCCGTAACTTACGGCGCAAAATCTTTGAGGATTCGAAGTCTGGCAAAGTAAGTTACAGCGGCGTAGCGTATCTCCCATACACTGCGCCGGTGCAGATCTCTGTGGATCTGCCCCATTGTTTTTATCAACAAGACCCAGTACTATACCTTGATTAATGGTGAAGGAACAAGGGCAAGATATGTTTGATTTTTGGTTACAACAATTGCATTTTAGTAGGCATGATGTTCAAGTTCATGGTGACACAGTGTTTGCTGCAAACACTGGCTGCTCACCAAGCAGGAAAACGAAATAGCCTATTTTCCCACATGCCAAACTAAACATCCAGCTGTGCAGACAGTTATTCATTGTGATAGTTTCCTACTTAGGGCCCTCATTGGTTATTAGGATACTGACAGCCCTCCTAGTAACCATTGGGGTATCCTATGTGAATGAGTAACCAGGGTTACTGTGTACCCCTTACTCATGTGTGCAGGGCAAAGGTCTGTATAGCAGACAGCAGAAAAAATGTGGAAGGGTAACAAACCCTGGGATTTTTAAGGTGTCATGATAAATGGTAGATCCAAACAGATATAATAAACAAGCAATAATTTATTAGAAAATAAATAACATTTCATAAAAAAGAGATACAAAACATTTAGGATCCCTGGGATTATTAACGGCTTCAAGGAAAAGCCGCAGCAGAACCTGTTAGGAAGGTGCCCGACATGTTTCGCTCAGAAGAAGAGCTTCATCAGGAGAAATGTAACAGGGTAAACTAAAAAATATAAAGAAATAATAATCCATAAGCATTGAGCATTGTAAATAATGCCATAAATATAGCAACATTGGACAATACCATAATTGTCAAAACAAATATACAATGTAATTAACGACTGAAAACAATCAAGTATTGTGAATACACAGATTTGTAATAATGATAATTGATACAAATACATAGATCACAAAAAATGGTTTGAAATCATCCAGGGAAATGACCATGGGCAGTCTTACCTATCTGGGCCAGAGGTAATCCAATTAAGTTTAAATAACACCGTTGTGTAACAAAAAAAACATATATATAACTATGAAGGAACTTCCATAGTTCTTGCCAACTTTAGCCCGCACAACCGGAACCCCACTGGACCCAGTCCGTCCACAGAGGATGATCAAAAACTTCTAAAGTAAATAAAAGTAACAATAGTGAATGCAGGGAAATTATGGCCCCTGTAGATTCAAACACGAGGGCCAAATAATCACAAACATGCCATAGTATATTAAACATATGAATGTATACCTGAACTAATGGATGGAGTCAGTTACGAACTAGCTGGAATGATATACTCCAGCATGTAAGAGGTTAACCAAACCACTGGTCTATGCTCAGCAGGAGATGACCTCAAATGGTGATAATTGCTATTGAAAAACAAAACACAATAGAAGACATAGCGAGCCATCAATAGGGGTGTTAATTCAAACACCTGTCAAAATAGTATGCCTGAATCACCCTCAAAAAAGGGGTGAACCGGCAATAAATATACCATAAACAAATGGGAAACATACCTGCAATAGGAGGCTGGGTCTACTAAAACAGGATAGAGGGCAGTTATGCCAGAGACCCTGTACAACGCAGGGCCATCAACTGAACAGCACAGGCTGTGCTTTTAAATACCCCCTGGACGGCGTGTGACATCACCGCCGGGGGTGGACTAAAAATCGGGGGTGACCAATGACTAAAATGCTCAATAAGGGAGAACGTAGGGGATGACAGCCCAACTAATCCAGCCCGCCCTGCAGCGGAAAACGGGCTAATGCGCATGCGCTGTGACGCTCAGCGTGCGTCAAAGGAAGAGCGGCGATCGTTGGTGCCATATTGGAGACTGGTAACCGTCCTGGAAAGAGGACAGGAGAAGCCAGCCAATGGTGAATGAACACCAGCCTGACCAACCGCCCAGACAGGGCGGCGGATAGCAACGCATGTGATTGGAGGCAAGGCAATCATTGTGGACTTCTCCACAATGGTTGACGCCATCTAGAGGCCTGGAGACTACCCAGAGACTAAACGAACAGGATGGCCCAAGGATTTTGGCCATCTCGAACGTAAACACCCGAGGCATTGGAAAACCTCAAATAGGGGATCACCAAGATGGGCCAAACTGACCAATGGTCCGATCGCTATAGGTGCGCCCCTAGTGCCCATATAGCATATGATCAAACCAAAAGGGGGATAGACCTCAGAAACAATGGAGCTACCGGATAATGCAGGGGAAGTGGCAAAAATGAAATACTAAGAGTGAATATTAATAATGAATGATCAATACCGTTACATAGTAAAAAGACGGGTGAAAACCCCACTAACTATAGAGAATGAGTAGAACTACATTTGTCTATAGTATATGTAGAACAGAAAGTCATAATATACAAGTGGATGAACTCTGCCCAGATCCGTGGCAAGAATGCTCAGTACTGCATACAATATTAAACAATGGTTACACTGAATTTACGTGACAATCTTGGCACTCAATATATACCTTAATCTAAAAAAATGTCAAAAGGAAAATAGAGAAAGTAGAAAAAATGGGGCAGCAATAAAGAAAGACCAAACACAGACAAAACCTAAAACAAATAAGAATACATACTGAAAAATAAAAAAAAAACCTCAAAGAAATGGTTTGAAGCTAAAGCCGTCGTTTAACCCCGGGGATTTAAGGGCAGACAGCTGGTGAATCCATTTTTCTTCTTTTTGAAGCAATAGTTTGTCGTAGTCCCCTCCCCGATCACCTGGGGGGGATGTGTTCTAGTGCAAAAAAGTGCATCTGGGAGTTATCGAAATGATGAAAAAGCCCCATATGCCTACTGATGGGGGTCTCCATTTTCTATTTTCGCACCAGGGCTTATTAAGCATTTTAGTCATTGGTCACCCCCGATTTTTAGCCCACCCCGGCGGTGATGTCACACGCCGTCCAGGGGGGTATTTAAAAGCACAGCCTGTGCTGTTCAGTTGATGGCCCTGCGTTGTACAGGGTCTCTGGCATAACTGCCCTCTATCCTGTTTCAGTAGACCCAGCCTCCTATTGCAGGTATGTTTCCCATTTGTTTATGGTATATTTATTGCCGGTTCACCCCTTTTTTGAGGGTGATTCAGGCATACTATTTTGACAGGTGTATGAATTAACACCCCTATTGATGGCTCGCTATGTCTTCTATTGTGTTTTGTTTTTCAATAGCAATTATCACCCTTTGAGGTCATCTCCTGCTGAGCATAGACCAGTGGTTTGGTTAACCTCTTACATGCTGGAGTATATCATTCCAGCTTGTTCTTAACTGACTCCATCCATTAGTTCAGGTATACATTCATATGTTTAATATACTATGGCATGTTTGTGATTATTTGGCCCTCGTGTTTGAATCTACAGGGGCCATAATTTCCCTGCATTCACTATTGTTACTTTTATTTACTTTAGCAGTTTTTGATCATCCTCTGTGGATGGACTGGGTCCAGTGGGGTTCTGGTTGTGCGGGCTAAAGTTGGCAAGAACTATGGAAGTTCCTTCATAGTTATATATATGTTTTTATTGTCACACAACGGTGTTATTTAAACTCGATTGGATTACCTCTGGCCCAGACAGGTAAAACTGCTCATGGTCATTTCACTGGATGATTTCAAACCAGTTTCTTGTGATCTATGTATTTGTATCAATTATCATTATTACAAATCTGTGTATTCCCAATACTTGATTGTTTTCAGTCGTTAATGACATTGTATATTTGTTTTGACAATTATGGTATTGTCCAATGTTGCAATATTTATGGCATTATTTACAATGCTCAATGCTTATGGATTATTATTTCTTTATATTTTTTAGTTTACCCTGTTACATTGCTCCTGATGAAGCTCTTCTTCTGAGCGAAACATGTCGGGCACCTTCCTAACAGGTTTTGCTGCGGCTTTTCCTTGAAGCCGTTAATAATCCCAGGGATCCTAAATGTTTTGTATCTCTTTTTTATGAAATGTTATTTATTTTCTAATAAATTATTGCTTGTATATTATATCTGTTTGGATCTACCATTTATCATGACACCTTAAAAATCCCAGGGTTTGATACCCTTCCACATTTTTTCTGCTGTTTGTTTACCGGGATGTGGTGTCTCGATTTGATCTCCTATGCCTCACCTATTCATCTGTATAGCAGAGTGGGGTTCTTATCATAAAGGGAGTTTCCAAATTCTGATAAGTTACCCCTATAGACCCCCATATCCACTTAGACAGATATGTGGGGAAGAGGCCCCTGTCCCCATCAACATGGCATGGTATCTTTCCTATATTAAGGAAATGTGGTCTGGAGGAGAGGGAATGCATACTCTCTGCTCTTCTTTTCCTGGCCTGCCAGGCTGTATGCTCAGATAAGGATTTAATTTGGGGAACCTACACTGTTTTTTCATGTGGTTCCCCCTTAAAGTTGACACCAGAGCATTATGCAGAATAATGGGCTTATATACATTTTGGGGTGAACCCATGCTGTTAAAAAAATAAAAACACAATAAAATGTAATTTAATAACAAATGTTTTTCTCTTACTTTTGCTCTAGTACATCCTACAGTTAAGGGCATCCCCCAAGCACATTATTACAGGATTTTGGTATTTTGTAGATTTCACTTTAAGCCTTTAAAGACCTGCCCCCCAACCCCCCCCCCAACTAAATTGTATCTTTTGAAACATGTCTTGCATTAGTTCAAGTCAACCAAAGCAGTGTCCAGCCTCCCATGCCATTTCTTTTAAAAACAATCTCTTACCTATTAGCTTTAAAAATATGACAAACTGATTTTCATGATTTGCATCCCATTGACTTCAAAGGGGTTTGCAATGTGCATTTTTTGGATGGAATTTTCCAAGAATGCCTGCAAATGAATGAATGAAAAACTTATATAGCGCGGCACATGCGAACTGAATCGCCTCTGGGCGCTTGATGTTTCGTGTCTCATGACATCAAAAGAGCAGAGTTTTTATCTGTCTTCTGAAAGTCAGGTGGTTTTCCTCCAACCGAACGCTGGTTGGTAAAGCGTTCCATAGTCTCGGACCTTGAAAAGCAAACCTTCTTTCTCCTTTGGACTTGTATTTGGTTTTTGGAACCTTGACCAGATTTTGGTCAGTGGATCGCAGAACGCGATTAGAATTGTGAGGCTCTATCTTGTCGCAAAGATATTGTGGAGCCTTCCCATGGATGCACTTATGTGTTAGGCAGAGTGCTTTAAATACAATTCTGTCTTTTACTGGCAACCAGTAAAGGGTTCTCAGCAAGGTGAGATTGATTCCCATGTCCTTTTCCAAGTCACCAGTCTGGCGGCCGTATTCTGTACGACTTGCAGACGAGCGATTTGGTACTTTGGGAGCCCGAGGTAAAGGGCATTTGCATAGTCCAGTCTGTAATTCACGATTGTTCCCACCACGACTGCTACGTCTTCTTTGGGGATAAATGGAATAAGTCTGCGTAGTAGGCGCAACAAATGGTGCGATCCGCTGACTACTGACCCTATTTGTGCGTCCATTGTCATGAAGGTGTCAAAAATGACTCCTAGACTTTTGACTTTGGAGCTAGGGGTGATGATTTGGCCCAGAATGAGCGGCGGTGTCCAGGTTGTTGCCAGTTGACTCTTTCGGCTGGCGTGAAACATAAGAAGTTCTGTTTTGGAACTATTGAGTTTGAGATAACTCTTAGTCATCCAGTTTTCTATCGAAGAGAGACATTTCTCTAAACTGAGATGATGATCCTTTTTGTTGCAGATGCGAAAATACAGTTGCGTATCGTCTGCATAAGAGTGATAAAGTAGTTCTTGGCTACTGATAATATCAAAGAGAGGGCGAAGATAGATGTTGAACAGCACCGGTGACAGGGGGGATCCTTGGGGGACTCCACATGGCACCGTGCGTTTTTCCGACGTGAAAGATCCCAGTTTCACTATTTGTGATCGGTTTTCAAGAAAGGAGGAAAACCATGGTAAATCACCTTCTGCGATTCTGGCTACCTCGGCCAGTCGCATCAGTAGCAATTTGACAATTACTATATCCATGGAACCCTAGAGTTTCTCCAGAGGTTGTTAGGGGTTCCTTGAGCAATAAGCAATGTCTGCCCCTCATATAAGTTCTCACTGATACCACTGATCTTTTTAACTGTCTGTAAGGGAATAATTCTTCCCAATGACCAAACGAGTAAGGAGAATTCTTCCCAAATGACCATCACACTAATGTGCTAATGAGTTGTAGATATACAAATTTTAGCAGGGGTTCCTTAAAAACATTATTTCAAGGGTCCCTCTGTGTTTGAAGAGATAAGAAAGGCTGCTATATACTATCAGCACAAGGGTGCAGTTAGGAGAAAGGCCAATCCAGGGATACTGGTATTATACTTAAAGAGCAGAGATGCATGTCACCGTATACATTGAATTGGTGAACACTGGCTAAACTTGGGACTGTATTGAATGCTGGATTTAGGCAGAGGCAGCCTGTAGAGGTGTTCAGGGGTGGGGTAGTGAGGTTTACCGGGGAGAAATGCCTCAGATTGATAATGCTACAGCCCAAAGTTGTTTCTGTTGCTCCTCCAGTGGACAGAAAGAGTGAAACTGCCTGGATCCCCAGGTGATAATGAATTAAAATTGCCTTTAACAAGAAGAAAACTAATGCAACTACTGCATTTAAAGATTTTTAAGCTGCAATATATCATTTTGTGTTTGGGTTTAATACAGCTTTAAGTTTTTTTCTATAATTAATTCTTTAAAGGTTTTTCATAAGCACTCTTCTCTCTCACACTTAGGTCCCTATTGCTCCAGCAATTTTGAAACAAATGTGTACAGCCATACCGATAATATGTTTTTTCCCTATGAAGCCTTGCTTCTTCATGCTTTGTTTTCTTTATTATTATTTGGCATCTGATGCATTTTGGAATTGGTGCTCTTGAATAAGAGGGGGGTTCGGACCTGCTGTGCCAGCCTTTTTTCTTTGGTGACTGTTTTGTCTACTTTTTAATTAGACATAGTAAAACTGACCAATTGAGCAAGTGTAACTGCAGTGGCGGTGCGTCCATAAGGGAACATGGGCGCCAACCCCTTTCTCCTGCCTCTCCCCCTATCCCTCTATCACCAATAGATAGATTAATGATTTGCATGAATCTATCTATGGCCACCGCTGCCTACCCTAGTCAGGCGCCCGACCCCTTTTAGAAAAGCGAATGAATATTTGCTTTCCTAACATTGAACAGCCTCTCCCCCAATCAGGTGCTCTGGTCTGTTACCCGTCACCTGATTGGCTGAAATGACAGGCGCTGTGATTGGATGCCTATAAGGCATCCAATCATAGCAGAGGATGGGAAGAGAGGATGGGAGAAGACATCGAGGAGCATGGAGAAGCATGGAAAACACCACTCACGGGCGGGGGTGGGGGGGGGGGGGGCGCACTGGCAGCATTTGATGGGTAGAGTGGCAGCATTTGATGGGGCACACAGGGAGAATTTGATTTAGCACAGTGGCAGCATTTGATGGCACAGTGGGAGCATTTGATGGGGCAAAGTGGGAGCATTTGATATTGCACAGTGGCAGTATTTGATAGGCACAGTGGGAGCATTTGATGGCACAGGGGCAGCGTTTGATGGGCACAATGGCAGCATTTGGGTACAGTGGCTGTGCTTGATGGGCACAGTGGCAGCATTTGATGGGCACAGTGGCGGCAATTGATGGGCACAGTGTCTGCGTTTGATGGAACAGTGGTGGCAATTGATGGGCACAGTGGCTGCATTTGATGGCACACTTTGGCTTTGTAACTGGATAAAGATGTGACTGATTCTTTTTCCCTGTTTGCTCCTTTTTTGTTAAAGGTGACTTGTCAGGCTTTCATTGTCCCATCATTTTTTTCTGCATGAAACTCGCAAGCCTGACTTCAACCACAATCTAATACTACTTCAGCACTACTTCTGTGAGATTTGGGCCCCTTTCACACTTGTGCGACTTCAAAGTCACGCGATTTTACCGCAAGTTTGCCGTGATTCGCGGTCGCGATTTTGACAAGACAGACATAAGACTGTGGATCCGACTTTGCCCCACAACTTGAAGTATGACTTCAATGAGCAGGGACGCGACTTTGATCCCCCAATAATTAGGGGGAACTTCACACCAATTTTTTGGAAAAAAAACAGCATGGGTTCCCCCTTCATGAGCATATCGACCCTTCGGTCTGGTATGGATTTTAAGGGGAACCCCCACGCCGAAAAGACGGCATGGGGTCCCCTCCAAAATCCTTACAGACTCTTATCCAAGCCCCAGCCCGGCTGGTCAGGAAAGGGGGTGGGGAAGAGCGAGTGCCCCCCCTCCTGAGCCGTGCCAGGCCGCATGCCCTCAACATGGGGGGGTGGATGCCCCCCTGCACCCCCCACCCCAAAGCACCTTGCCCCCATGTTGATGAGGACAAGGGCCGTTGGTTGTTGGGGTCTGTGGGCGGGGGGCTTATCGGAATCTGGGAGCCCTCTTTAATAAGAGGGCCCCCAGATCCTGGCCCCCCACCCTAGGTGAATGAGTATGGGGTACATCATACCCCTACCCATTCACCTGGAGGAAAAGTGTCAAAAAAATAAACACACTACACAGGTTTTTAAAATCATTTATTGGTCAGCTCCGGGGGGTCTTCTTCTGACTTCTCCGCTCTCCGGGGGTCTTTTTCTGACTTCGGGGGTCTTCTT
The DNA here is from genome assembly GCF_905171775.1 of Rana temporaria. Taxonomy (NCBI): domain Eukaryota; kingdom Metazoa; phylum Chordata; class Amphibia; order Anura; family Ranidae; genus Rana; species Rana temporaria. The sequence continues at coordinate 131,373,364 of NC_053492.1, read as the reverse complement.
TCGTCTTCTCCACTCTCTTCTTCTGCTCTCCGTGCTCCCCGGGTTCTTCTCCCGCTCTCCGGTGCCTTTTTCCGGGCAGGCCGCCGCTATCTTCTTGCAGCTCTTTTACTAGCGGCGGCCAGCGCGGTCTTCCTCCATTGTCTTCTTCTTCCCTCTTCTTTTCTTCTGATGTTGCCACAATGCTCCCTCCCGCTGTAATGCCAGGTGTGCGGTGTGCAACGATTTATATAGGCCTCACAGTCCCAGCATGCTCCGGGTGGTGACGACATAAGGTGAACCAACTTTGACATAATGTATACCACAAAAATCAAAAGTGTAACAGGAAATATTGATATAATAGAAAAAAATGCAAGTGTAATAAAAATGTCATGTATAAAAAAACCTTTGTGAATTTATATCATTTTTAATAAGGAACATTTCACAAATACTGCTCAGTGGTAAAATTAGAACACACAATTGTTTCATGGATTGAACCATAAAGCCCTGTACACACGATCGGATATCTGATGGAATCTAATCTGATGGATTTTTTCGCCGGAAATCCGATGAAGCTGACTTTATCAGTCTTGCCTACACACCATCGGTCAAAAATCCGACCGTGTCCAAACGCGGTGAAGTAAAACACTATGACGTGCTGAGAAAATTGAAGTTTAATGCTTCCGAGCATGCGTCGACTTGATTCTGAGCATGCATGGATTTTTGACCGATGGACTTCCACACAGACGATCATTTTTTTTCTATCGTTTTTTTATCCATAGGAGAATTTTAAAACATGTTCTATTTTTTTTTCACCGATGGAAAACAGATCGATTGGGCCCACACATGATCGGTTTGTTCGATGAAAACGGTCCATCGGTCCGTTTTCATCAGACAAACTGATCGTGTGTACAGGGCTTAATGGTAAAAAAAAGATACCCATCAAAGTTTAATTACTGTACAGTACACAGGATGGCAGGTACATTTCCCTGATATTTAGGTTGTAGTCTCTTTAAGGGGGATAGTTGTAGATACATTGTGGTACTCAGGGGTTCTCATCCATACAGGGTGAGGTGTTCTGGGTTATGTTTGGCTGGAGAGGACTGATTTCCAGTACTCTCTGGATTGCAAAATGTGTATTAGGGACCCAAGATTTTGGAGGTTCAAAGAAACTTGGGTGGAAGGAGCCTCCAAACCCTGACTAGCAGGATTTTGGTCCCGAAAGGGATTAGGTTCCAGAAGGGAGGCTTGAAAGGCAGCAGAAGGGAAATCAGCACCTGTGTGTCAGGAAAGTGAGTGGAAGAGAGACTCACAAGCTGTGTGGCAAATGTGAGCTTTCAGACAAGCTGAGACATGGGCTGATGACCCCCCTGTGTGTCCTGCCTGCCGCCACAGTATGGGACACTCCTGCTCACCCCCTCCCCCTCAAGAGGCTTTCTCCACACCAGGGAGAAAGCCTTGCATTACGGTGTGTAATTACAGACAGAAGAACGGAAGTGAGGATTTCTCAGAAGAAATAAGGACATTTAAAAGCAAAATCGAAGGATGAGGTAAGTGAAGGAGGACTGCACTAAGGTAAAGGTAGCTATTTAGGGAAATCATTTTTTACCTTTACAACCCCCTTAAAGGGGTTGTAAAGACAAAAATATTTTCCTCTTAAATTAAAGTATGTCAGTAGCTGATAAAGTAAAAAGTAATGTTTTGCATTATAACTAGTTTGATACCTGTTGAAATCGACATGTTTTATTCACCTCCAGCACACTGAATCGTTATTCTCACTGACTTCCTGGTTTGCGGTGCGCATTCATTCTTGCTACTTTACGGCCTAATGGGAACTACAGTTCCCATTAGGCTTAGCCTCCATGCCTGTGAGGGATAAGAGAGCATCTTCACGCAGGGCTGTAGTCATAGGGAGGGGGTGAGCACATTCTGCTTTCCACCATGCAAAACGGCTCAGATGCTGGTGGAAACAAGAAGAGGAGAAACAGGAAATGGCATTTTCAAACCTGGATTACTGTATTTTGGAGGTCAAATGGAAAAACGAGGTAAGTGATATTTAAATGCTCTTGCTTACAGCAATCAATTGATCTAATAAAAAACAAACCTTTAGTGTTCCTTTAAGTAAGTGGCTGATTCAAATTAATTAACTGTTTTACTTTTACCAAACTGGCTGGCGGTCATTCCAGGGCTACCCCAGATCACATTACCTTTATTTTTTAACTTGGCTTGTGACCTCATAGTCACTGAACTCTTCAATGTGTTTCAATATCCCTAATATTTATAAAGGAAAAGTTCATTACCTCATATATCATTGGATTCTATAGTTGCTAGTTAGTATAAGCAGTGTATGGTAATATGATTTTTATAAATGTCAGCTATGGTCATGCTTATAAAACAAGCTGTTTACTTCAAATACCACGTATAATACAGAATATTTCTAAAATGTATATCTTGCTGTGCACAAAACTCTAATATTGCAGTAGAATACCTCAGGGATTTACGTGTTTTTGTTTTGAAATTCCAAAGAATTGTGTGCTTTTTAAAGGTAAAGGCATTATTTACTATTAGATATGTATGTAAATAGGATTGGGATCATGTTTATCATCTTATAAATGCGTTTTAAAGAATAACTGCCTTTTCACTACATAAACATTATGTATTTGTATTCTTTCTGGCAACGTATGAAAATTTCGAGTAAAGCATCCTGCTCTGTGTTTACACCCAACTTTGCTGTAAGCAATCTGCTCCTGGCCACCAATAGATGGCACTGATTGAAGTTCAAAGTCCTGCTGTGTACTGAGATGAATGAGCACTCCATCCTCCAGGAAGAAGTTTTTTTTTTTGTTTTTTTTTACACCACAGTGGGAAGTACTCAGAGCCCTCAGGCTGCAGGCAGTATTTCTGGAAATATGACTTTTCTATTGAAAAGCAACCCATAATATTGGCATTTTTCGAAAAGTACTGGGACAAATAGAAAAGTCCAGTTTTACTTTGATGTTTATGAAACTTGCTTTTTTGTATAGTTTTTAAAATATTTATGTATGTGATTGAAGCTATATTTGCTTATTATTAATGCAGCACACTTTGTATCCTTTTCTTCTGTCTTTGCAAGTCTGTGAGTCAAGTCTTACCTGACTTAAAACAAAATACTCATACTCAAAGCCATAAAGGTCAACATTATAAATTTAAGCTTTTTGTAAGCATTAACACAATACTTGGTAGTGCACATGTAGGTCACAGTAGCATTTGATTTTGTTTGAAAAATATAATTCTAATTTAAACATCGCTATAGATTTTAAAGGGGGTTGTATGTGCAGGCACTATTCAGGCCCCAGTCTCATATCACATAGCGAGAACAAGCGTTCCCACTCAAAATTTTTGTTGTAAGATTTTTATACAATTCCATATGTCCATATGGGGAGCCCATTCAGTTCAATGAGATACCCTATGCGCGTTTGTTGCCCAAAAGAATCCCCTGCTACTTTTTTGAGAAACAGTTTTTTAAATATACATTTTGACAAGATTCTGTTGTGTGAAAATCGAGGCAGAATCACACCACATTTGGGGTGCTATTAGGAATAATGGGCCAGATTCCCAGAATAGATACGACGGCGTATCTCCTGATACACCGTCGTATCTCTTGTCCTATCTATGCGGCTGATTCATAGAATCATTTCCGCATAGTTAGCCCTAAGATCCGACAGGTGTAATTGACTTACACCGTCGGATCTTAGGATGCAATACTTCGGCCGCCGCTGGGGGGATTTTGCGTCGTATTCCAGTGTCGGGTATGCAAATGAGGATTTACGGCGATCCACGAAGGTTTTCGCGGTCGTTACGTCGTCACTAGTAATTTTTTCCTGTCGAAAAGTTACACCGGTTTTAACAAGGCTTAACTTTAGTCGAGGCATGTTAAAGTATGGCCGTCGTTCCCGGGTCGAATTTCCAATTTTTTTTGTTTTGGCGTAAGACGTCCGGGAATACGAATGGACGCTACGCACGTCGCCGTTCTAAAAAATGACGTCACATCGCGCAAAGCACACCGGGAATTTCTAAACTGAGCATGCGCAGTAAGTCCGGCGCGGGAGCGCTCCTAATTTAAATGGTACACGCCCCATTTGAATTCAACGGGCTAGCGTCGGACGTGTTTACCATACACCGCCGCAAGTTTACAGGTAAGTGCTTTGTGGATCAGGCACTTACACTGAAAACTTGCGGCGGTGTAACGTAAATGGGTTACATTGCGCCGCCGCAAATGTACGAGAATCTGGCCCAATGTTACCCAAAACATGCTTTGTGCATTTTGTTTCAATTAAAAACCTTGGCCAGAATTGCAGCGTAAAGGCGAACAGGGCCTTAGTGACCACAAAGATTTTTTCACCAGACAGTCATATAAACATGCATGTTGGGACTGTCCAAGTATGCAATGCGGTAACTGAGAGTACACAAGACCTATTCAGTACTGGCTTACCTCAGGAGAACACAATATTGATAGCCTCAAAATATCCAATAGGGCTTAAGAGTTTACAGCCTCGGCTTTTATCAAAAGGCAATTACTGTATTTAGCATAACATATTTATTTTTCCTGTGAGACAAAGAAAGTGTACATTGTAGCCATTATCAGGCAAGCTATCAGATTGTAAATGAGCCTCTCAATTTCAAAGAACATTGGGCTAAATGTGTCCATTCTTAACACATGTAAATGTGAAATCAATATTTTGCAATTAAGATCCAGGTTAAAAAAAACTCTGTGATTGGGTTTACTTGATAAATCTAGCTAGCATGTATAAAGTTACACTAGCTAATTTATCTGCAAACACATATACGCGCCAAGGCTACTCAATCTATTATTTTTGCTTTGTACTCTTAATGCCAACATAAGTGAAATGTATCATTTGTATTATACTTGTTGCAGTTAATGTGACTCTGTAATACAAAAAAAGTAACGTCCAGTCCTTCATAATATACTTCTGTTAAAGCAATCGGGACTTAAAAATACTAGCGTGGTAACCTAAAATAGCTGGTAGCAAACTACAAGCTCCTATTTAGCAATGGTGTAACTATATTTGACAGCGCTGCATAGAAAAATCATTAAAGACCCCATTTGCTCATCAGCCTCTATCTAATAATCCATCGCCCTACTGTAATTCTAAATTAAATCCCTACAACAACTTCTGACAGAGGTAGTTAAAGAGTATGTATGTTCATGTCATCCAAACTTATGTTTTAAATGCTGATGCTGTTCGGGGGGATTACCTGGCAGACAAAATGTACTAGGTTCTGCTTTACAACTAATGTTCTACTCTGACTATAAATGTGGAAAATATAGAATATTTTTCCTCTTTTTCTGTGTGTGGGTAATTGTTATTAATTTTAATATATACATGCATTATTGTTAGAGCGTCTATGAGGTATTTGCAACTCCTGCAGATATTGTTTGCACAGTCTGGGAAACATTTGGAATAAAAGTACAGCAATAACCTCCTGGCAATAAACTATTGCATACCAAAGAAATTGTAAGGAATTATGTTTGTGTAAGAAATGCGTCAGTAAAAAATATAAAATAAAAATGTTGTGGCTTGCACTTTGTTATAATGGTGCTCATTGAGAATTTTCCTTAAATTTTTTACTAAGCATGGCTATTTTTGTTTCATTTTATTTATTTATTTATTTTCACTGTTAGGGCTCTTTCACATGGGACGGATCAGTGATGATCCCCCCTGTGAACCTCTGCTTGCTCAGTGGGGATCCCCGCTGAGCCGCCGGATGACAGGGCGGTCCCCGCACACTGTGCAGGGATCGCCCTGTCAGATCTCCGCTCTCTCCTATGTGGGTATCGGATGAACACGGACTGTCTGTCCATGTTCATCCGATCCGCAGAAGGATGGAAAAATAGGGTTTTCCTCAGTCTGCAGAATCGGAGGATTGCGGAGCCGTGTGAGATCGGGTGTCACCTGGGACCATAGGGACCAATGTATGTCCCTTTTTCATCCGTACACGGATGGATGAAAAAGTGGACATACGGTCCGCCCATGAGAAAGAGCCCTTATTGCTGGCTATGCTTGAAAGAGTTCTGTGATTTGATTAAAAAACAACATCGTTGTTAAAAAACAACATTGTTAGGCCTTGTACTCACGACCGGATCTGTGCGCTGGAAACTGTCTGCCCGACAGTTTCCGGCGTACAAGGCTGATTTGTGTTTTGTTCCGCTGGCGTGTACACACCAGCGGACCAAATTCCCGTCGTACCGGAACGCGTGCACGTAAACTACGTACGACGTCACTATAAAGGGGAAGACAAAAGTTAATGGCGCCGCCCTCTGTTCCTCTTTTGCTAGTTACGGGTTTGCTCGTGTTAGTGAAGGTTTGGTTAGAGCTGATTCGGGCTTCTCGGTCTCCAGGCTTTGACAGCGTGTATTCACGGGTTCAGTGCGTGTGCTTGCGGTAACGTAGTTGTCATTCGGCTATAGGCAAGCAGGTTGTTTCTGCTTTAGCAGTTGCATCCTGTGCGCTCGTATCTGTTTGTCACGCGTTTGTCGCAGGTAGTGCTGGATTTGCGAGTGCTTTCTGTTTCAGTGTGTTCTTGACTGACCAGCCGGCCGGTTTGAAGCCATGATGGAGCAGCAGCGTCAATTTTCGCGAGTTGGTGCTGTTTATGGGATGGCTGCTGGATATGTTCATTTGTCCAGTACTTTGGCCAGAAACAGGGGGCGGAGGCGTTTCTGGACCAAGAATTGGTTGCGCCAGCGTGACCAGTTCTCACATATGCCTCTGCTTAGGGAACTCCAGGAGAATAATCCTAATGACTTTAGGAATTTTCTCCGCATGACGGACCCCGTATTCAACAGTCTGCTGGAACTTCTGTCCCCCTATATCACGAGGCAGGACACTGTGATGCGCCAAGCCATCACGGCCGAGCAGAGGCTTATTGCCACGTTGCGGTACCTGGCGACTGGGAGGAGCCTGCAGGACCTCAAGTTCTCGACAGGCATCTCTCCGCAGGCGCTTGGGGTCATCATACCGGACACGTGTGCTGCCATCATCAAAGTTATGCATGAGGAGTATATTAAGGTAAGTTTCCTGGCTCTAATAATGTGGCCAACTAACTTTATTTTTATTTTCCCAGATATGTTGTGTGTTTAACTAACGTTACCTTTTCTCCCTATGCATGTTGATATCAGCTTTACATGTTTTATTCTTGGCCTACCTGCATATTTGTCCCTTACCCAATATTAACCTGTCCAGCATGCTATCCTAGGGACAAACCCACCTTGCCATTTTTTAAAACAGGACTTTTTGTTTTTTGTGCCCCCCCCCCCCCCCTTCAAACTTTTATTGTCCCCATCAGAGGGCTGTGGAGTCTCTTAATGAAGTGGCCCTATATATTTCATTTCCCAAATTCTCCATGCACATTTTTCTAATGCAATTTTAATACTGTGAACTGTCACAAGGATGCTTGTAGGATGTTTTTGTTACAAAGTACTAAATCTCTATTTTTGTTTGTCCCCACAGCTACCCTCCACACCACAGGAATGGCAGTCTGTGGCTTCCCAATTTGCCCAGCGGTGGGATTTTCCAAACTGCGGTGGAGCAATAGATGGGAAACACGTCCGCATTGTGCCCCCACCCCGCTCGGGGTCGTACTATTATAATTACAAGGGTTATCATAGTATTGTGTTGATGGCGGTGGTGTCGGCACAGTATGAGTTTCTATATGTGGACGTGGGGAAGAACGGCCGGATGTCTGATGGGGGAGTGTTCGCACGGACTGATTTCTATGATCGTCTCCAAGCTGGTGGTCTGGCATTGCCACCAGATGAAGATAATGTGGAAGGACTTCCGTTTGTGTTCCTAGCGGACGAGGCTTTCGGGCTTGGTCCTCACCTCATGCGGCCTTTTCCCCAGAGGACCCTCACCTCAGAGAGGAGTGTGTTTAATTTTCGGTTGGGCAGGGCTCGGAGGGTAGTCGAGAATGCCTTTGGGATACTCACCAACCGGTTCCGCCTGTTCAGGACATCGATACATCTGGCGGAATATAAATTGGACACCGTTGTATTTGCCTGCTGCATTTTGCACAACTTTTTACGCAGGCACTCCCAGACGTACCTACCCGACATCGGTTCTGAGGCAAGACTACCCTCAGATCCCCTTCCCGGGCTGGACACTGGTCGCGCTGGCTTGGCCCCCCAATCAGCTCGTGAGGTACGCGACAAATATGTTGAGTACTTCATGGGTCGGGGGGCCATTGCTATGCCAGATCATATTTCTTTCTAATTCGGCCCCCAAAGAAAGGAATATTCTAAAAAATAATAAATAATTAGACCATTGGACTTTATACAGTTGTTTGTCATTAATGCGTTTTCTCTTTTTCTGTCTTCCTGGTTCTCTAACTAACTTCTTCAATTGTAATGCATAATTGATTTCTCCACTTTTAGTAACTAACCACATTTTGCACAGTATTCACTCATCTACAAACAGGGTATTGAGTCTAGAAATAAGAAGCAACTCCATTTGTAAATTTTGAGGTCAAGTATTTTAATTTTTGCTTGTTCATGACCCCAAAAATTATTTTATAGTTTTTTCATTACTCCCTGCTTTTGTACTTAGGAGTCTACAAAATGTTTTTATAATTTTTTTTTTTTTTCAGGTAATTCAACCAAAAATATTATGCAGATTATACATTTATTAACAAGTTCACTTTTTTTTTTATCAAATATAGTTAGATTTATTGTTTACATATATATATATATATATATAGATTATTTTTGGTGGGGTGTTTACCGCCTTAATTTTTTTTTTGGGCATATTTTTTATGCACAAAAAACAATAATTTTTTAACCATTTTTTTTGTTTTTGGTGTGTTTTTCTAAAAGTAAATTTTTAGGTGAGATTTTGGAGTCAAATCTCTACTTCACTAAATTCAGTGATTAGAGAGATTTATAATTCTATATATATATATTTTAAATTTTTTGGCGTTGTTTATTCTTTATGGTCTAAACTTTATAGTATCCCAAAATGTTCAACATGGTCAAAAAGTAACAAAATCCAATTCCAAAAATCTAAAAACTCACAACAGCAGTCAGTCATGGTGTGCTTTCACACTGGAACACGCCAAAATTGGAAGATACACACATTCAGTGCAAACTCGCCAAATGTCATTGGTTCAACAGACAAATGGCCACATGTGCTATCTGACATCATGGGTGATCAATGTCTGTGTTTTGTGGGAGCAAACCCTTCCTCTCAACTACTTGAGGATGGAGGAGGGGGTTGGACCCACAAAGCACAGACATTAGATATTCTGTGATGGCAGATAGCACATGTTGGCACACTGTGTGTGTATCTTCAAATTTTGGCGTATTCATTATTCAAACTGTAAAAATGTTTGTGGGGGCGGGGGATGGGCGGGGGGTGTTTCAGTCTTTGACACGGCCCATCATGTCAATAATGTTCTTAAAATTAGATTCGATGACCATCATTCTTTGCCGCATATTGTCCATTTCCGTGCTGCATTCCAAAAGGACATTTGTTACATTCTGTTCCATGAGAAACATCCTTTCACGCATATTGTGCATTTCAGTGCTGCACTCCATTACCTGCTGAATAATTATAGCAGCACTTGCACGTGAAAATATTGGCACACCATCCTCCTCCCCTAAAAAAAAAATTAAAAATGGCATTTACAACATTATTTTTCGATGAGGCCTATCTACATATGTTTTTTTGAATCAAGCTAGGGTGACACTGACCTGATGGGCTTCTCCTTTCCACCTCTTCGACATCTTCTATCACTCCTCCTTCTTCCACCACCTCCCCATCATCTTCTATCACTCCTCCTTCTTCCACCACTTCCCCATCATCTTGGACTCCTCCTTCATCCATCAATCCACCTTCTTTCAATTCGCCAAATTGTTCTTCCGCCACTTGCCCTTCATCTGCTATAACTTCTAAGTCCAAAATTACTTCTTCCTCCTCTCTTCCTTCCTCCTTTCTTCCTTCCTCCTCTCCTTCCACATCCTCCTCTCCTTCCACATCCTCCTCTCCTTCCACATCCTCTTCTCCTTCCACATCCTCTTCTCCTTCCACATCCTCTTCTCCTTCCACATCCTCCTCCTCCTCCACATGTTGAGATGGCAGATTTTGGCCTTGTCTGGCCCTCTCTGCCTCCTCCAAATGCTGGCGACTTCTTTCCCCTGAAATAAACCAAAAAAAATGTAGACTCATCAGCACACAGATATTGGAGAGCATAAATCGCACACATTGCTTAGAAGATGCTTTCATTTAGTTACTTTTATCTTTCACCAAACCTACATTTTGCAATTACTTCTATATGGCAAGCTCTGATCCTGCCCCTTTTTAGCAAAGTGACACACATGGATGTCCCCCCTAAACTGTATTTCTGGGAGACCCTACCAAAACCCATTTTTGATTTGGGGAGACACAGGTGCTCTGCATTGCAGATGTGAAAACATCTGCTTTATTACCACTGTTTTTAGAATGAATCCTGTTTGCCTTTCCCATTCTCATACTTTTTTTTTCTAGAAATAGCTTTTACACAATGTTTACAAACAAAGTTGTTGGCCAGTGAGCCATGTCCAGGTGTGTTGTTCCTGGAATAACCGAGCCTTTCTGATAAACTATGTGATGTTACGTTGTTTACTAAGAACACTATTTGTAAATATGTAGTTATTTATGTCCTAAAAAATAAATGACAACATGTCTTTAAAATTACAAGCAGGCCAAGGAGGCAGATGGTGAAATATACATGGCAACACATTATTGCAGACAATCACCCCCCCCCCCCCAACCCCAATATATATTTACTTACTTTTACGCAGAATTTTAAGTATTTTCTTCATCTGATGTGGCTCCCTCAATTTTAAGTCTGACCATCGTTTCCTCAGCTGTTCCTTGGACCTGGTGATCCCAAACATCCTCTGCATTCTCCTCGCCACCTTGTCCATAATATGTGCCTTTCGGCGGTTAGGGGTCTTGTATGGCCCTAATTCACCATCATAGTCCTTCTTTCGCATGATGTAAACTAACTCCACCATTTCCTGGAACCGCATATTAGTGGCTTTATATCTTCTTTTCCTTGATCGGGACGTCCCTGCCTCTGTCCCTTCACTTGTGGCATGAGAGCATCGTGCCCGCTCGTGTGACATCGCCATCTTTCCTTTCCCACAGAGATTATGGGCGTGGAAAAGATGAATTCTTACGCCATGGGCGGAGAAGAGGGCGGCGTTTAATACATACGCGGAGTGTAGAGAATGCAAACAACGTGTTTACGTCGGTTACGCGGAGAATCTTCGAGCGCATCCAGAACATACACAGTTAACGCCATATTTCCTAAACTCATTGATTAGGGGCCTCGCAAAGGTGACGAGGGCGGGGTTTAATAAATACGCGGAGTGTTTAAAAGGTTTACGCCGTGATTACGCATCTTACGCGGTAATTAGGCGAGCGTGAGAAACGAGGAGCGAGAGACAGGAAGGTAAGGAAATTAAAAATGTGATCAGCAGAGGCCTTGAAAATGTAGACACATGGGATGGGGGTTTGGGCTGTTGGTTGCACCCTTTTTAAGCTATTCTGTCTATGGGGTACCACAATGTTATTTTGGTTTACAAATGCTTTTGGACACCTCACAAAATAGAGATGTGAACAATGCTGTACCTCATTGACAAGTTTTTGAATGGTGTATTCAGATCAGGCAAAGTATTGTTCAAGTGTTGGTTGTACAGAGGTCATTAGGAAGTGTCTTTTATGTCATCCATTGTCAGGGGCATGAGATTTACACATGAAAGAGTGCCTAGATGAAAACTGTCATTTGTAAGCATTGTTTATTTTTCTATATTTAAAATATTTACTGCAATGTGAACAATGGCTCTGCATCTAGCAAATCAATGTTTGGTACAAGCAATGCGGCCGAGCTGCCAATCATTGTTTAAACAAGAGAGACTGTGTTTGTAATTAGATATAGGTAATAAATTTGAAGACACATATTAGATCAAGGTCAACGCTGATCCTTTGGAATATTTATTTTTCTGTGGTTTATGTTTTTGTAATCTAGACTCAAAAAGAAATATAATTTTGGAAAAATTACAATGGACCTCCTACAAAGCAAGGAATCTATAGAGGCCTTACTCCAAAAATATCAGGAGACGCCCATCCTGTGGAATTCCAAGCACTCTTTATATTGCAATAAAGAGGTACGAGCGGCAGCACTAGAAGAGCTAGCAAATTATATGCAAACTTGGGTGCCAGGATGCACTGCCAACATGGTGAAGGATAAACTTGCCAACCTCAGAAGCACATACAGGAGAGCATACAAAGCTAATAAAAGCCAAAAATCGGGAGCAGCAGCAAGACAAGCAAAGGAACCCAAACTGTGGTATTATAAACAGATGGCTTTTTTGCGGGACGAAATGGAAGGCAGGAAAACGATGTCCAGTCTTTCTTCCAACCTTTCCTCCATGCTACCTTCCAGCGGACCTTCCCCAGATGACCACAGCCCTGCAGAGTCGGAGGAAGAGGGCCTGGCTGACAGAGATGCAGATCTGCCACCCTTCGATGAGGAGGTATAGTAGTTTCCTCTATATTTCTGGCGTAAATAATTCTTGGTGGATTAATGATTAGATATTGTAAAAAAAAAACCAAGCTGGGAAAAAGCAAAAAAAAAGGTGTTCAGACAAATAGGTGTCAGAGATGACAACTGCAGGGGTCAGAAGTAGAGTGTATTCAAGTAATAATGAACAGAAAATACTAAACGAAAAACATGAAAATGAGTGTGGTTTTATTTAGCGAAATTGTAAAAAAATTCCTTTTTTTTCCACACAGGAAGAAGAGATCAGCCAGGAGGTGGCAGATCCTCAGGTGTCTGTCAGCCAGGAGGAGGCCGGGGTCAGTGGCAGCCAGGAGGAGGCCGGGGTCAGTGGCAGCCAGGAGGAGGCCGGGGTCAGTGGCAGCCAGGAGGAGGCTGGGCCCAGTGGCCTGCAGCAGGTCCACCCGGCCAGGAGAACCACCACCAGCCAGTCTTCTCCCCCCCAGGTGAGGCCATCAGGCCGAAGGAGGCAGTTGAGGCCTGTGGAGGAGGCAAGCCTCCGCATGATCCAGGAGGCAAGCGCCATCATGAGGGCCCCCCTCAACCCCACAGAGGCCTTCAGTGCCTCATTGGCCCATGATTTAAATGAAGGGGAGGAGGACCAGAGAAGACTGGCAAAGGCCCTGATGAACCAGGTCCTTTGGTGGATGCAGAGGGGCCTGCTGACCCCAGACACTGGGCTATGTGACCCGGCCCGGCTTGCGGAACACCATCCTCCTGCTGCCACATCAACCCCACCTGCAAGACCCCGTGTTCGATCCGCTGGAAGGCTGCCTGGAGGGAAGGCTGGAAAGAGGAGGAAACGTTGATTTTGTGCCTTCCATTTCCTTCCACATAAAGGACATCTTGTTTGTACTACCACAGTTTGGGTTCCTTTGTTTGTGTGCTGCTGCTTCATATTTTTGTGTTTGGCTCCTGAGGCTTGGAAGTTTATCCTTCACCATGTTGGAAATGCAAGTTTGCATATAGTTTGCTATCTATTCTAGTGCTGCCGTTCTTTTTATTTTTTGTGATGACATTTGCCTGAATAAAAGGCTTTTTGCTTTCATTTGAAAACATGTCTATTGTTTGTTATACTGTGGGGATTATTAGGCAGCAAACCTTTAATAAATATACAATGGGTAATTTACAAAGGACACACTCCTTGGGGGGGGGGGGGGACATTTGGTGTGCCAACATGGTTTAATATTCTCTAATGAAACACCAAAAAAAAAAATGAAAAAAACATGTAAAAAAAAATAGTTTAAATGGTGACATAACTAGAAACAACAAAAAAAAATCAAAAAATGCACATTCCTTTACAAAAATGACTACTCTAAATTATGGAGGACCACCAACCAAAACACACGTCTGGCATAGAAAACATTATTAAAGGATTACATCACAAGCAAGAAATGTGACATTTCAGTATGGGACAACTCTATTGAAATTGCATCAGCAAGAGAACGGGGTTATTCTAGCAAGAGAAGAATTAATAAAACGAGGCTTGAAAATGTGGTTTAGTGTGCCTTTTTAAGACATTGTTCTCTTGCTAGAATAAAAGGTTTCTAATGACGAATGTGCCATATCCCAAACAAACGCGAGTTTTACCTGAACGAGCGCTCCCGTCTCCTCATTTGGACTGAGCATGCGCGGGGTTTTTGTACGCTGCTTTTGTGTACAGACGACCGAACATGTCTGACGGACACGATTCCAGCAGACTGTTTTAAAGCAAGACCAGGAAACAGTTGTTCGTTGGAAAACGGTCTGGCCGACGATTGTTTGCTGGAATTCTGTACGTTACTGCCTACACACGAACGAACATGTCCGCTGAAACTGGTCCGCGGACCAGTTTCAGCAGACATGTTTGGTCGTGAGTACGAGGCCTTAGAGGTTGAGTGTCCCCAGTGTCTTTCTGAACTCCGCAGGCTTACACACAGGCATGTTTTCTACAAAAAAGGCAGCATACACACCGCAATAGCCTTGGCTATAGACACATGCTCCAGGCACCTTGAAAGGGAAGCCAATGTCCTGAATCACATTTATGAGCCAGCACAGAGGAACTTTTCTGAACGGTAAAAGTTCACATACTCTAAATGCTGGATAGTCAATATCTGTGCATATTTACATCCGAGTAAGCTCTAAAAATTCTATTTTTATATCATATTGTTATAAACGAATGCTTTGCTCGAAACAAAGAAAATATTGTTGCAACAGCACCTGTAAGTAATAAAATAAATGCTCAACTAAGACGAGAATATGTTTTTTAAACTACATCAGGCGTAATTTAATAACAAACCACAAGCCTTCTATCCTGCTAAGTGTATGTTTTCTTTAAACACGACAAATGGAAATGTGATATTTGGTCACTGTGAGTTTTGGTCATTGTGTCTGAGCAAATAATTACTGGATACAGTACAGTGTATTCTCTCTGGGGTTTTCCTGTGAATACAGGTTCTGAACTTGCTGGGAACAAAGATTCACTACATAGTCAAGGGGAGCTTTATCCTTGCTCATATACAGATACAAATCGATACAAATGGCAAAGAAGCACAGCGCTGAGTAAGTAACACTCTTGGCCTGCTAGCATTTACAATATTACTTTAATATCAGAAAAAAAAATAGGAATACGAATGAAATGAAATGAACTCCTATCTTATAATGCATAAACATAGAGCACCAGGCCACACACACTATATTTCAGCATTATCATTTTATATACACATCACTGATTGACAATATGTTTTGCATCCCATATAATTTTTAAACGTTACTCTTCTATAAGCATCACAGTTGGGCAGCCTCCTATCATCCCTGAGATTTATAGCTTTAATATGATTGTGTGCACTGCTGAATTTTATAGTTGATGCAGCATGAGTCATGATAATTGGATTATTGCTGTCCCTATTACAGATAACATGTCTCTAACTCGTGTTTCAGGCCTCAAAGGTCAAAATAGAAAAGGGAATTAAGATTAACTCTTTCAAATACAAAGACATATCTAGATGTTGACAGGATCTAGGTAATAATAAGAGGATTAGTACTTTTTCTAAATGCTTATGTTTGAGGCTGGGTTCAAACTAGTGTAAATCGAATGCCGGTTACTCGCATCCAATTATCAATAGCAGGAGATTGTGACTGGCTCTCTATGGAGCCAGTTCACAAATCTCCGCTACAGCTCCAGTGCCAATTTGCACCAAGTCTTGTGCATCTTTTGGTCAGTCTCAGGTCCGAATTCAGGCTGAAATTGGACCTGAAACAGTGAACGGGGATGCACAAGACCCCCGCTGTTAGCATGCGGCTTAGATGTGAACCCAGACTCAAACATTAATCAACATAACCATATTTGAAAAGCAACTGATTGTTAAGGTGCATTTCGAGTTGGAAAAAAAATGATAGTAGACAGAGTTTTTGGTAATATAGACTATGTATTTCACATCTGCCAAAAAACTCATTACCTTGCCATCTTTAAAATGATCAAAAGCTAAGTCAAGTGTCATCTGTATAATGCCAAGCAGTTGAGCCAAGTGCCTTGCCCATGATAATGCAACTCCATGGAGCCTGTCCAGGAGTTGCACTATCACTGGCTGCTCACTGGTCAAAAAAAGAAGATTCCGAATGTGTGTCCCCTTATAGTAGACCTATATTTATGGCTTAACATAGTCTAGGGTATTAGAGTTGAACTCCAGGCAAAAAGATACTATACTGAAGAAGTACATATACTGTATGTTCAAAGTGGTCATAAACCCTTACACATACCCAGTGAAGTGACTGGCCTCAGGTGATACACAGAGATGAAACAAACCCTCCTACATAGGTTGTACCTATTAGCTTGTCTGAGCTTTTAAAAAAACAGAGGGCGGAGACCTGAAGTTACACTCTGCAGAGCTCAATGGGTAGAGCTTTGAAAGCCCCCCTTCCTTCACACAGCTCACAGGAAAACAGCTGAGGTTGTCAAATAGCTGGAGCCCCCTCCCCATCACCTTTTTCTCTTCATGCCAGAAAAACTGTCAGATGAGATTCATGCTGATAGCAGAGGAACGAATCGGGAGACAGAAATTACACTTAGTGCCCTTAATGCAGACAAATACACACTATCAAGGGATATGTATTGTTCATATTTCAGGCCTGAGGTTTACAGCCACTTTAAGATTTAAACTGTCAAAGTATATGTTACTTTAGCCAGCTTCTCTTGTGATAAACATACCTCTGCTAATTATAAAGATTACTTCACTATTTTCTACTGTAACATTACTGCTTCCTGGGTCAGCTTTACCCCTTCCTGGACTACTTTCTACCCTAATTACTGGACAGAACTGATAATGATGTTGTGTTGCCAATTGAGGTGACTGAAGGTGAGAAGGTGACATTGGATGTTGAACTACTGAGCCAGAAAGACGAATTGCCTAATTAGAAGTTATATGTGCCACCTTTCTGACTGTGAAGTGCTATAAATGTGTGAACCAAAGAATTGGCTTTAGCAAGTAAATACAAGTAAAGAAATAGAACAACTATGCTCATAAATGCACAGATGTTTAAGTGAGATTACATTTACAATAATATACAGTACAGCACTGATCTACAGTATATATGAAATGGATAAGAGCCTTATAGCTACCATGCCAACATACCTCAAGTAAAGAGAATAAGCAGACACAGAGGAGAGATGATTACATTTGCTTACAATGTTATCGTCTTTTTTTCCATTTTCCATTTGTGAAGAGACTGGGTTATTTTCTTTCATTTTACTAGCCTAATAATCTAATAGTAATAATAGAGCAAGAACTTTAGAGCTTTTAGTCACCCTCTGTTGGAATATTTCCCTCTTCTACATCGTCAATCTACACTGGGGTTTTTCTTCCTTCTTCCTTATCTCTGAGTTCATTTCATCTCACATCCAAGCAAATTTCTAATGCTGGCTATACAGTATACAATTTCCTTGTACAATTTTTCTTTAGATTTACTAAACCTATATGTACCTAGAGGTAAAAATAGGCACACATAGGTCAGATGTTGGCTATTTGATATATATATCTATTATTTTGTAGTGAAGGTACCTGGGCCAGGTGGGTTTTGTGGGGAGGGGGGACACTGATGTGGACACGGTGCTGTGAATATATAGATTCTATAGATATAGATCATAGATCTACTTTTGCACAACTCTCTGTCAAACCCCTCAATAAAGCAACTACTCTGTCTCTCTCCGTGTGATCTGTTCCGCCCACATCTTCTTCACAGGTGCTTTAACTGAAATTTGTGTTCTGTCCAACAATAACAACCAGTATACTACTGCAAGTGCAAATTTTATATGCATTGTAATCTTACAAACAGATTTTCTATAGGGTAGCCAATAGTGGATTCAATTTTAAATCACCTTAATTTTTGTATTTTTTTAGGCAATGACAACTGGATAGTCTCTCTTGCTCCTCTGGCTTCTCACAGCAGATTCTCATAATGCCACTACTATCAATGTTATGTTTGTACAAAAAATGATATAGGTTTTCTTTTTTTAATAATTTGTGTATTATAATCCCAGCATGCATTCTGTTCACTGTTATGGCACTTGAAACCTACATGGAAAATAAGAGAAAAAAGTAATCAGATTAGAAAGAATAGATGAAAGCATATGAAATTGACCAGAATCTTAAAATAGGCAATTGGGTAGATTGTTTTTTTTATTTCTTTTGAAAAGAAGCTCTGGGGGGCTTGCTGTGAAAGCTGAATCAATTGGAAAGAGGAAATTATGAAGAAGCTATGCCCTCAATTCATTTCAGTTTAATGCAAACTGCTTTGCACTTTTACGGCTGCCTATCTGTGACTCCTCACATTATGGAACCTGCATTGAATTCTCTCAGAGAAATGTCCATGACAGAAGTCAAAGCTTAAAATGCGAACATCCATGGTACTCTGTCTCCGCAAATCAATGAGAAAACCCTCTTAGGGCATTTTGCAGGCCAATTTAGAACAAATACAATTCATTTATACAACAGTGTGCGTCCATTTGAACGGGGCAGACTGCCAACATGGAGAAGAAATTCCGACTGAACTGGAGCTCACATCCCATGTTCTGCAAAACCAATTTCATCTGATAAATGTGTGTCTCTTAGAATCAGAATAGAGGCCAGCAAGCGAGAGGAGTAATTCTAGGTGAAAGGGAAGCATTGTTTTTCTTTGCAACGTAGATGCTATGAACCCAGTTAAAGTGACTTTTTATTATTTGCTTACTATAGACAGGGCAGCACTATTATATTACAAACTTAATGGAAAGAAAGTATGTCATACAAATGAAACTCAACTTTGTCTTTACAAATAAAAGAGAATGCATTAGGTGGTTGGTATAGGTTTTGTCATGCTTGTATTGAATTTACTGCTGACTTTTATTTCATTTAAGAAACCACTATCACAAAAAATACTGATATCTATATGGTGTTAATTGTACATAGGGGGAGATTTCCTAAACCTGGTGCACACAGAATATGACACAGCTGTGCAGAGTAACCAATCAGCTTTGAACTTCAACCTGTTCAGTTAGGCCGGGTTCACACTGGTACGACACGACAGTCGTACTACTTTGGATCCGACTTTGCCCTGCGACTTGAAGTCCGACATGCATCCAACTTCAATAAATAGGGATCCAACTTCGATCTCTGACAATACCAGGCAGTGTGTATGGTATGAATATTTAGGAAGTACTCCACGCCAATTTTATTTTAAAAAATGGCATACCAGGCCATTCTGGCACATATGGATTTTAAGGGGAACCCCCTATAATAAAAAAACGGCATGGGTATCCCCCCAAAGTTCATACCAGACCCTTATCCGAGCATCAGGAAAGGAGGTGGTCACAGGGTGATGTGCAGGGTTAGTTTTCCGCCACAAATAGCGGTTTCCTTTTAGGCCAAAAAGTACAATTTTGGTCTCATCTGGCCAGAGCACTTTCTGCCACATGTTTGTTGTTTTGCACAGGGCTTCTCCCAAACTGCAAACAAGACTTTGTATGGCTTTCTTTCAACAATGGCTTTCGTCTTGCCACTCTTCCATAAAGGCCAGATTTGTGGTGTACACGTCTAATAGTTGTCCTGTGGACAGATTCTCCCACCTGAGCTGTGGATCCCTGCAGATCCTCCAGAGTTACCATGGGCATCTTGGCTGATTCTCTGAATAATGCTCTCCTTGTCCAGCCTGCCAGTTTAGGTGGATAGTCGTGTCTTGGTAGGTTTGCAGTGGTGCCATATTCTTTCTATTTTTGGATGATGGATTGAACAGTGCTCCATGAGATGTTTAAAGCTTGGAGTATTTTTTTTAAACCTTATCCCGCTTTAAACTTCTCTACCACTTTATCCCTGACTTGTCTGGTGTGATCCTTGCCCTTTATGATGCTGTTTGTTCACTAAGGTTCTCTAATACATCTCTGAGGGCTTCACAGAACACCTGTATTTATACTGAGATTAAATTACACATAGGCAAACTCTATTTACTAATTAGGTGACTTCTGAAGGCAATTTGTTCCACTAGATTTTAGTCATCAGAGTAAAAGGGGCTGAATACAAATGCACACCACACTTTTTAGAAGTGTATTTGTAAAAATTTTAAATACATTTATCATTTTCCTTACACTTCACAAACTGTGTCAATTAGTGTTGGTCTAGCTAGCATATAAAATCCCAATAATTATTTTATTGTATTATGCTATAGGATTTGGCAAAGGAAGTCTCAATTTTTTTTTTAAAGTAACTCTTAATGTGCCAAGTTTTTAAATAGCTTGTTAACTCCGGAGACTAACTCAGTAATGTGTTTTAGAAAGAGGGGAAGTGCCCATGGGCTTCACCAATACTGACAGGCTAACGTAAGGTAAGCTGCAACCAGAGCTTATGCCAGAAGTTCTAAGGAAGTTCAATGTCATAACAAAGTCACTTGTGCCTCCTAAATGGTGTACTATGGCCAAACCTTTAGATTATTCTCTGGGGTTGGTTTATTGCCTTGTGTTTTTCATCTGCATAAGATGTACATTGATCATGTAGTTCCATGGTGTACTTTGTTGCCCTATACGCACAGTCTATAGTAGAGAAAATCATCACATTCCTGTGTCAGAAATATCTGATTGAAACATGAGGCATGCAGCATGGTACTGCACATGTTAATACACAACCTCTGTATGTAGTCTAATAAACTACATATTTCACACTCCCTGGCTCTCATAATCTAGTGCTGTGCAGGTAGGAGCAATTAACAGAGCTTGCAATGCATTTGTTTTCATCACATAATGTTTTCATCACATTATCACACATTTGTGATACACCCCTACCTAACATATATCACAACAAAGCTTCTACTTCCCTCTCTGGTCATCTCACGCCTTGACTACTGCACCTCCCTCCTTGATGGCTTACCTCTACATAGTCTTTCCCCCCTTCAGTCTACCATGAATGCAGCTGCCAGACTCCTCCACCTTACAAACCACTCAGCATCCGTTACCCCTCTCTGCCAATCCCTCTACTGGCTTTGGCTCACACAACAAATTAAATTCAAGATACTAACAATAACTTACAAAGCAACTCAGCCCCCAATACATCACTAACATAGTCTTAAAATACAAACCAAATTATCCTTGTTCTTTCCAAGACCTCCTGCTTTCTAGTTCCCTTGTCACCTCAACTTCAGGATTTCTCCAGAGCCTCGCCCATCCTCTGGAACTCTCTAGCCCATCTATCTGTCAATCATATCCTACTCTGTCCACTTGCAGATTATCCCTGAAAACTCATCTCTTCAGAGAGGCCTATTTGCCCCCCACCTAACAACTGTACATTTATTTTCTCCATCAGCCCATCCCCCACAGTTATTACCTTTTGTATCTCTTGACCCTCCCTCCTAGATTGTAAGCTCTAACAAGCAGGGCTCTCTGATTTCTTACCGTAATAAATTATATTTTAACTGTACTGTCTGCCCTTATTTTGTAAAGTGCTGTGTAAACTGTAGGTGCTATATAAATGCTGTATAATAATAATAATTGTGATGCAACACAAGGGAATGACAAGACATGGATTGAATGCTGTGTGACCTGGAAAATGATGCTGTTTGTCCTTCTGGTGAATAGGGGCAAGCTAGGTGAAATAATATACAGACATAGGGGAATTGATCAGCCATAAGTATTCTGATCATATTGTTGTGATTGGCTAATACAGTGGTCACATTTTTGGAAGCTCCCAATTCAAAATATGGAAGCTTGCTGTGACATTTTAGTTACTGTCTTGAGAATGCGCAGTGAACATGCTCTCAGCACAGAAAAACACTCCCTATGGATACATATATGTGGTCCTCGATGTTAAAGCCCACCCACACAGGGGCTACATACTGTTAGGGATGAGCCGAAAAAAACCCACCAGTTCGGTTTGCACCAGAACATGCGAACACCTTTAAAGTCAATGGGACACGAACATGAAAAATCAAAAGTGCTAATTTTAAAGGTTCATTTTCAAGTTATTGTCCTAAAAAGTGTTTGGGGACCTGGGTCCTGCCCCAGGGGACATGTATCAATGCAAAAACAGTTTTAAAAACAGTGATTTTAATAATGCTTAAAGTGAAACAATAAAAGTGAAATATTCCTTTAAATTTCATACCTGGGGGGGGGGGGGGGTGTCTAAAGTATGCATGTAAAGTAGTGCATGTTTCCCGTGCTTAGAATTGTCCCTGCACAAAGTGTAATTTCTGAAGAAAAAAAAAAGTAATTTAAAACTACTAGCAGCTATTCATGAATTGTCAGTCCCGACAATACAGAGAAAAGTAATTGAAAAAAAATTAACCCCCCCCCCCCCCCCGAGTCCCTTACCAGGCCCTTTGAATCTGGTATGAATATTAAGGGGAACCCCTGCCATTTTTTCAATGACTTTTATCTGTATTGCCGGGACCTGACAATTCATTAATAGCGGGAGTAGTTTTAAATTACTTTTTTTCCTTCAAAAATTACATTTTGTGCAGGGAACCACAAAAAAAAGTGTGGGGGTCCCCCCAAATTCCATATCAGGCCCTTCAGGTCTAGTATGAATATATATTTTTTTAAATGACATGGGGTTCCCCCGAAAAAATCCATACCAGATCCTTCAGGGGAACTCCACGGCAAAATTAAAAAAAGTGGTGTGGGGGTCCCCCCAAAAATCGATACCAGACCCTTTATCCAAGCACGCAACCTGGCAGGCTGCAATAAAAGAGGGGGGTGAGAGCGCTCCCCCCTCCTGCACCATACCAGGCCACATGCACTTAACATGGGGAGGATGCTTGGGGGTCCCCCAAAGCACCTCATCCCCACAACCCTTGCCGGTGGTTGTAGAGGTCTGCAGGCAGGGGGCTTATCAGAATCAGGAAGCCCCCTTTAACAAAGGGCCCCCAGATCCCAGCCCCCTATGTGAATTGATAAGGGGTACATTGTACCCCTATCATTTCACAAAAAAAAGAGTGAAATTGTTAATTGTTAAAAACCACACAGACATTGTTAAAAGTCCTTTATTAAAAATATTTTTTTTTAAAGAAAAAAAAGATTCCAGCGATGGAATCCATTCTTGGTATCCAGCGATGGGTGATCTCCATGCTCCAGCGATGATGTCCAGCGAGGAACACACACACAATGCTGACTCAACCGGAGACACCCCAGTGTCCAAGGTGCCAGCCTGACAGCTCTTATGTAGCTGAGGGCGGGGCCACCCATCACATGACCCCA
Source organism: Rana temporaria (assembly GCF_905171775.1). Classification (NCBI taxonomy): domain Eukaryota; kingdom Metazoa; phylum Chordata; class Amphibia; order Anura; family Ranidae; genus Rana; species Rana temporaria. The sequence goes on along the minus strand of NC_053492.1, from coordinate 131,350,098 downwards.
CCCCCTCTGATGCAAGGGGAAACACCGGGCTTTCCCAGTGACGTGGATGGGTGACACCGTCCCTCTGATGCAACGAAAACCACCCATCCATGTCAATGGGAAAGCCCAGTGTTTCCACTTGCGTCAGAGGTGGGTGGGGTCACGTGACGGGCCTCAGCTACTTAAGAGCTGTCAGGCTGGCTCCGCAATCATTCCCGGGGTGTCTCTGGTGGAGTCAGCATTGCGTGCATGTTCCTCGCTGGACATCATCGCTGGAGAGTGGAGATCACCCATCGCTGGATACCAAGAATGGACTCCATCGCTGGAGTGGAGATCGGAGATCGCTGGAATCTTTTTTTATTTTTTTATTTTTAATAAAGGACTTATAAAGCTGTGTCTGTGTGGTTTTTAACAATTTCACTCTTTTTTTTGTGAAATGATAGGGGTACAATGTACCCCTTATTTCACATGGGGGGGCGGGATCTGGGGGTCCCCCTTATTAAAGGGAGCTTCCAGATTCTGATAAGCCCCCTGCCTGCAGACCGTAGACCGGGCAAGGGTTATGGGGATGGGTACCCCCAAAGCATCCTCTCCATGTTGAGGGCATGTGGCCTGGTACGGTTCAGGAGGGGGGGCGCTCTCGTCCCCTCTTTTCCTGCGACCTGTCAGGTTGCATGCTCAGATAAAGGGTCTTGTATGGATTTTTGGGGGGATCCCACGCCAATTTTTTTTTTATTTTGGCGCAGAGTTCCCCTTAAAATCCATACCAGACGTCTTTACTTCTTTAGTAAATTAACCCTATTATCTGTAATATATACTGCTAAGGTTCTAACTTGCATAAATTGATTCATTCACCATTATTTTACTATATTTTACCCTCTAAGTACATGGGGCCAGATCCTCAGCCAGCGGTGCAAATTTAGTTTGTCCTAACTTATGTCATTTAAGTTACGTTGCCCTAAGTTGGTGTCGTAAGTGCCGTATCCACAGCGCATTTGCGTCTAAATGTGCGCCAGCGTAACTTAAATTCAGAGGCGTAAGGCGGGGTTTTTGCAAGTGGGAAGGAAGTGGGCGTGCTTCATTGTAATGAGCCGTGACCCCATGCAAATGAGGCGCCGGCCGTACTGCGCATGCGCGCACGAATCGGGACCTCACTGGGCATGTGCAGAACTGATCTCGGCGCAATCAGTGAGATAGGTAAAAGGCCAAGTGTACTTAGTTTGAGGATCGCCCTGTGTCTAAAAAGCACCACACACACACACTTCCCTTGCTAAAGTATATCCCATTGTTCCCCTTCCATGAGCAATTTGCTTCTGCTCTGTTTGTTTGTGTGTTTGTAAGTTGTGTTTGTGAGAAAAGTGTTTGAGGAGTTGGAGAGTCTAGTTGTTGTTTGTTTTTGAGAAGTGTATTTATTTAATTTGTTTGTTATTGTTTTTGCTGATTGTTTTTTGGTGTTTGTTTTTTGGTGTTTGTTTTTTGGTGTTTGTTTTTTGGTGTTTGTTTTTTGTTTGTTTGTTGGTGCGTGTTTCTTTTTGCATTACTATTAGCTGTGTCCTTGTGTGTTTAGATTTTGTTTATTTTTTTGTGGTATAGATTTTTGTCAGGTTTTTGGGTGTGTATTGTCGATTGTTTGTTGGGTGTGTTTGTTGTTGCTGGGTGGTGTATGAGATGCCCCCTAAACGCAGGAAGCTTAATTTCACCCTGGGAGAGAAGCAAATTCTTGCTCGGGGCATTGTGAAATATGGGCGATTTCTGCATGGCCCTGAGAGCCAGAACACCACCCCGGCCAGGAGGAGGCAGCTTCTTAAAAAGATCACGGACCAGATCAATGCGGCGGGGGGGGGGAGACTAGGACCCCCGCTGGCATACAGAAAAAAATTAATGATCTGAGAAGCGTCGTCCGGACTAAGATGGCAAGGATCGACGCCCATACCAGGGGCACTGGAGGAGGGGGACCCTGCCCAGTCAGACTGACGGAGGAGGAATGGGCAGTGGCCCAGTGTTTCCACCCACAGCAGGTGGTGGGCCTGCCTGGCTATACGTCAGATGTTCCTAGGAGGACAGGTAGGTTTTTTGGTTTATTCTCTGTTGATTAGCATGTGTGGGTGGGGGAAGGGAAGATGTGCCAAGTGTGTGGTTCCTCAAACATGTGATTGTTTTGTGTCCTCCACAGATGGCCAGGAGGTTACACGCCAGGAGGTTGGAGGCCAGGAGGTTCCACGCCAGGAGGTTGGAGGCCAGGAGGTTCCACGCCAGGAGGTTGGAGGCCAGGAGGTTGCAGGCCAGGAGGTTGCAGGCCCATCGGGCCAGGCTGCAGCACCACCCCCAAGACAGGCAGATGATGAGTCCCAAGAAGGGCAGGATTCCCCAGGGGAGGGGATTGGCCAAACCTCCACTCATGAGGAGGTTGAGGGGGAGGAGGTTGAGGGGGAGGAGGTTGAGTGGGAGGAGGATGATGAGGGGGAGGAGGAGGAAAATATGCAGATTGGCCGGGAAGTCCTCCTGGCCACTGATATGATGACCTTTGAGTCTTCCCCTGAGACTACCCCTGAGGCTGGCACCAGTCAGGCCACCATCAGGGGTAGCCCCTCCCACTTCTCCCCCAACAGGCCTCCAGTCACCAGGGTCACTCTCTCCCCTCCTCCAGGCCCGCAAGACTCAGCGGCAGCCAGGGGGACAACCCAGGAGACCGTGGCTGTGGGCGAGCGTCTGTCGGCCAGTGTGGTGAAGGACAATGCCCGGCAGACCCGCATTCTTGGAAAAATTCTGGAAAAACTGACGCAGATGGAGCACAGCCAGGGTGAAATGATGGAGGCACTCGGTGATGTGGCCACCAACTCAACGGCGGTCATTACATGTTTGAATGACATACAGACCGCCACAACGCGCGTGGCCCATGAGCTGAGTGCCCTGACCCAGGCTGTGCAGGACAATACAAGGTCTGGCCAGGCCAATGCGGCTGCCCTCACTGCCTGTCTCACTCGCATTGCAGGGGCCATGGAGGGCAGGCCAGCAGGGGCGGCTCCTCCTTCCCCAGCTCAACCCCCCCAGGAGGCTCCTCCTTCCCCAGCTCAACCCCCCCAGGAGGCTCCTCCTTCCCCAGCTCAACCCCCCCAGGAGGCTCCTCCTTCCCCAGCTCAACCCCCCCAGGAGGCTCCTCCTTCCCCAGCTCAACACCCCCCCAATGGACATCCTCCGCGACGGCGTGGCCGTGGCCGTGGCCGTGCCCCTGCCCGTGCCCGTGCCCCTGCCCGTGCCCCTGCCCAGCCAAGGCGTAGCAATCGCCGCCGCTAATAAATTTGCTGGGATACTTTTTTTTTTTTGTTTATGCATTTTTTTTTTTTTTTAATTTGGTCTTCTGTACTTATGATTTGGTTTATGTGTGTGAATGATGTGTGAATGTGGGGGGGTGGCATTCCTAAGAAATTAAGGTTGTCACCCTCAGTTTTGGTGGAGAAGGGATCCCCAGGACCAGGGAGAAGTGCAATCCCAGGTTCCTGAATGGTGTATGAATGCACAGTGACATAATTGGAGCCGTGGCGTGGCGTTACTGCTCCCAAGTCCCAAGGGGGGGGGGGGGGACTTGGATCTAATCCAATTCGATGTGCATGTGATGTGTCTGTGCAAGGAACCACAGTGGTGTGCATTCATGCATTATCATTGTGACTTTATTGATGTGCATTTACAGTGAAAAAATACATACTTATTGTGACATTAATCATGTACATTTACTGGGAAAAAATGCCTTCTGCAAGGCGTCTCCTAGCTGTTGTGCCCTCAGCAGACCGGGTAGAGTTGGTTGGGATAGTATTGCCTGGGTCAGGGGTCAGGTCATTACATAAGTCAATATGCAGTCCCCTTCTGAGGGCAAAGTTGTGGAGTATGCAACATGCCCCAATTATTTGGCACACAAAGTCAGGGGAATACAGCAGGGTACCCCCAGACTTATCCAGGCATCTGAAGCGGGACTTCAGAAGCCCAAAGGTCCGTTCAACCACTCCCCGGGTTCGTATGTGCGCCTGGTTGTAGCGTTGCTCTCCTGGGGTTTGGGGGTTCCTGAATGGGGTCATTAGATGAGGTCCCAAGGCATATCCTGAGTCACCTGTAAGGGAAAAGACAGGAGGATATTAGTCATGCATGTGCCCCTTGTGATGTCAGCATCATGGGGGGGACATACCTGACACACATGTCACTCACCAATCAGCCAGCTGTCTCCATACATGTTCTGGTCAAAATCTCTTGAGATCTGGGTCTGCCGGTAAATGTAACTATCATGGCAGGATCCAGGAAATTTAGCACAGACGTGCCAGATGAGGCCATGGGCATCTACGATGACTTGCACATTAATGGAATGCCAGCCTTTACGATTCCGGAACATGTGCTCAGTATCATGGGGTGGTTGTAGTGCCACATGGGTACAATCAATGGCCCCGATGGTGCGTGGAAATCTGGCAATGTGATAAAAGTCGGTCATTGACTTTAAACGCTGATCCTCCTGGGTGGGTTTCTGAAACTGATTTCCCATGCGCCGCAGGATTGCAGGGACCACTTGGTGCACACACCTGCTGATGGAGGATTGTGCCATCCCAGCCACGCCTCCACTTGTGCGTTGGAATGAGCCAGTGGCCAGAAAATGCAAAGTGGCCAGTACTTTGGTGAGTGGCTGCAGTGCATGGGAGCGTTGGGTTGGGCTGGTAAGATCATCCTGAAGTATTGTTGTTAATTCCAGGATGGCCTCACGGGTAAATCTGTAGGTGCGGTAAACTTCACAAGCAAGCATGCCAAACAAATCTTGCCGTGGGCGGTAGACCCTCTCCTGTGCCCTCCTCCTCCTCCTCTGTGCCTTCCTCCTTCTTTGTGTCTCTATATCAACTAATGTAGCTAGTATCATTGCTGGTCCTGGCATTTTGGCAGAGAGATTTCAGTCCTGAACGTGTGTGTGCTGAGCTCTTCCTGAATGGTGTTGCTTCAGCAGACATTCAGACGGCATGTGTAAAATTAGGGCTGCTTTTATAATGTGTAAAATCCCACCAAAAAACTAACAGGTGCGCACAGGGCGTAATCTACGGCGCACACACTTAATTCTGTGGATCGCCCTATCTCCCTCATTTGCATCTTTGCCTATCAAATAAAGCGGCGTGCCTAGCGTAATTTGCGCACGAGAATGCGCCGGCGTAATATTTTTAGGTAGGACGGAAAAGCCCGAATTTCAGGCGCTTCTCGTTTTGAGGATCGGGCGCAAAGATACACGCCGTGTAAATTTAGAAAAATCGAGTTAAGTCGGCGTATCTCTTTTGTGGATCTGGCCCATTGTATATTTATTTTATCAAAAAGCATTTTTTTCAGATTAGAGAATGTAGTTAGGAAATGAGAACCATTAACATAATTTAAAAATCAACGAACATTTCTAAAGAGAGAGAATAAAAGTCAGCACAAAAAAAGCTGATTCTCTGAAGACCAACTTGTTTTCTTTAATAATCAATGACTCATATGCAGAAGGTACTAGAAACAAACAAATGAATCTCACTCTTCAGACCATCTCTGAATAAAATGCTAATATAAAACCCTTCATTTTTCCATCATATGAACTGAATTTTATTTTACATTATCTTTTATACCTTGAGGTGGTCAAAAATAGTGTTAAAAAATAATAAAATACCTATTAAACAGTATCAATTTGGAGACGGCTTTGGACAGAAATCTGTGTCCATTACATTACAAAAGTGTGTTTTATAATAAAGGTAAAACTGTGTCTTGAGGGTTTCCATTTAATAACATTTCACCATTATCAAGAAACATTATTCCTCCCCACCATTTAGCTCATAAACCTTGTGCACAGTGGTTGTAAAGGCTACAGATTTGTTACCTTAATGCATTCTCTGCAAAAGGAACCTTTTTTAGGTACAGCCCCACCCCCCCCCCCCCTCAAATACTTAGCTACTTTCCTGAGACCAATCCCATTGGCTGCTGCTGCTGTCAATCAAATCCAATGACAAGAAAGCAGGGCCGAACCTCACTGTGTGTGTCAATAGTAGCACACACAAGTATCCCGAGGGGTGGGAGAGGGTAATCGAAGGCAGGAGAAGCCAAGAGTGCAGGCAGGGACCCTAGAAGGGGAAAATCAGGGCTGCCCTGGGCAAAATAATTGCACAGAGCAGGTAAGTATTTTGTTATTTTTTTACTTTTACTTTAAACTGGAAGCAAATGTGTGCTTGCTAATGATAGCAACGGATGGCTCTGTAGTCACCATACTCATCATGATGAGAGAAATAAGTTGATCTCTCTATCTGAAAATACTATGTGCTTGAGTTTTTGAGTCTTTGAGGTTGATTTACTAAAAGATTAGAGAATGTTTTAGTTTTGTGGGATAACAAGAATCTGTTTTATTTTTAAAGTGGTTGTAAACCCTTACATACAATATACCCAGTGATGTGACAAGCCTCAGATGATACACAGGGATAAAACAAATCCTTCTATACAAGTTGTACGTGTTTATCTGCAATTTATATCTTCTCTACATGTAGGCAGGTTGCCTATTTCAGCCTAGTTGGGTGCTCTCCCAGCCAGGAGGGTTAGAGTTAATTATATTTCCTGGGAATTTCTTGGCGGGCTTCTTGAGACCGACCCACTGGTTCTGTGTCATTATAAAATAGACAGGTGTCCGGATCCCAAGGGGAACTGCTGCCATTGTTCCCACTGCTCATGCTGTTGCTGGAGTTTGTCCTGTCAGCCTGATGTATCATGCAAATTCGGAAGTGCCTGCTAATGAAAATCTGGCTTCAGGAACCTTCCACAGCATAGGGGTATTGCTGGGACCTGCAGAATGCTCTGAAAATACCAATCCTGGATACTGCCACCTTGGACTTTGCCAAAAATGTGTTTAGGGAAAGTCTGTTGCCTATGTTTAACTGTCATAACTAAGTAATTAGGGAAAGCCTTTAAAATAATTTTTTTCCTGGTCTGAAGTTACTAAAGAGGCTTAACGCAAGTAACTGGCACACACAGTTTTCAGCTCAGGTCAGCTAATGCACATTGGAGCATGAAAACACAAGCGGTTAACAAGGGTAACAAAGTGTTAACAAGCAGCCTCTCGTAAGTGTGTGCCTGTGGTAGGTGGGACAGCCTCTTGCAGGAGTGAGTTGTTGTCAGCACTCTCTCAGGGAGTTGTCCATATTCCATAGCAATAGGAGCAGATCAGTACTGCAGGGGTGCGAAAGAGGAAGAGTTAAGTGAGTGCTTGCATGGAGTCCACACTAAGTGCACAACAGGACCCCATTCTGTTACTGGGAGTAAGGTGGTGGAGATACGCTGTACGGGCAGAGAGGGTATCGGCTCTGCATGTCTCTCCTAAATGCAACAGTGATAGTAGTGGTGTACATTAACATGAGGACAGTTAACTAGCGTTCAGTTATTTGTTCAAGTAAAGGTACCCCATGTGTAAGGTAGTGACCCTATCCAAGGTGCCCAGCATAGCCCAGAAGAACCCACCTTGGGGTATGCCTCTTATGTGACCCATGCTTGTCACCCAATGAGGACGGGGAACATGGAGAAGGTACCACTCGCATACCCTTAAATTTGGCACCCAATGTGGGGCTACGCCTTCTGCATGCAACTGACAACCTCTAAATGAACACTGACAATAGTTAACTAGTTAGATCTTTTCCAGGCTTGCCCAGCAAAAGTTCACACAAACTACACATCTTTTGCCTGATTGGCTCCTGCATTAGGCACCCTCAGATGTCCTGATAAGGGGCGCATATAGCAACCAGACCTGAAAAGATCCTCAGATGCTCCATGTGCATTGCTACCAGACACTATGGCCAGCCACCAGCTAAAGTGGAAGAGGATCCTTGTCACTGAGTTGACTTTTATAGGGGGGTTGGCATGTTTTCAAATCATCATTATTGGACATACTATGACACCTGACCATAGTTCACAGTTCCTTAACTGCATTTTTGGTGATTGGTATTTGGCTCAGCAGTGAACAAACTCATAAGTTAACCATTTTCCCAAAGCGCAATCATGCAAAGCTCAGGCCAAACTCTATCTCAACTCAAACTCAAATCCCAACCCTAGTTACAACCATGGCAACCATGCATGGCATTAACAAACTCCATTGGCCTGAGTGAGAGAACTGTCAAGTCTAACCCCAACTGGCCTTTACAACCAGTAAAGGAACAAATAATTCAAAAATTATATATTATTTGGCCAACATTTATTAAAACGAAAGAAAAAGTTTGCACAGAATCAGTAGCCCTTACAGGGCTTTCCACCATAATTTAAAATGTCAAAACAAATTACTTCAGTCTCCTGGCTCACTTTTGCCACATGACTGCTTCAGGCCTCAAGTCTAGGCCTTAGGTCTGATCCCACAGACCAACTCTCACAGTTGCTTAGACTCAGCTCTCTCATGGCTTACTGTCTTGCCACTCTGTCACCATCTGGACCTTGCAGACATGCATGTCTCTGGCTGCTCCCGTGCAACCACATGGACTCCTCAGGAGAGTGAAACCCCAATCTATTGTCAGGTCCCAGACTATAATAGATGTGAACACATTCACAATCAGTCTGCCGTTTGCCTACAAGGATGGAGATTTCTCCCTCACAAATCTCTATGAAATTTCCAGGCTCCAGGTCCCAAACAAGGCTTTTACTAACCACTAAGGAACATGAAAAAAAAAACAGTTTCCTTTGCATTTCCCTGTTCTGTCTAGCAACATGACAGAGATCTGTCATCAGGAGCAGTGATCTCTGTCATGTTCTAGTGAGACCAGCCTCCCCCAAAGTTAGAATCACTCCCTAGAAGTGATGGACGAACATCCGACGGGACGGTCCGCGAACGCTAACCGATAACTTTCTTAAATGTCCACGGCAGGCCCCATTGACTTTAATGGCAGGCGAATATTAAAAACCTGCATGTCATATTTGTAGCCACAAAATACTTACTAGCTGTGCACAAATAGTCCCACAATATGGACACTGACCTACCAGAAGTATTAAGTGAAAAAACGGATATATAAGTAAGTGCCGGCCATTACAAGTGCCAAAAAGTAGCTGACAGGCATTCACCTGACAGCAAACAACTTTACAAATACATATTGAATCATTATGGGTGTCGTCTGTTTTTCCTAGCCCCCCTCCCCCCCTTCTCGCAGGTTCACACCCGAGACTCCCTGCAAGCCTGTGTTTGGTTGACTCCCGCCTGGAGTGATGGGGGACGTTCACCATGGGGATATTGGGATCCTTTGTCTGCACCACGGCCATCATCTCTGGTTACATGTCACCTTCTATATGCTTCGAGCGGTAAATATATCCTCACTATCTGTACTATGGGTGCCAGCATTTTACTTGAATGTTAGTATCCTAACATACTTTTTTTGACATCTTTCCAGAATACAAATCCCCCTGAAGAAGACCAAATTGTGGTCGAAACGCGTCGGGGTATTCTTATGGAAGCTACTTCATCAATGGCACTATATATTATTCCATTGTATCATATAACATTTAATTGTTGTTGAGATAGGTCTCCAACTGTCTGTAACCTGAATGTATTTTATATTACAACTATCTGCATCTTCATTACTCGTGATACAGAAACCTAGTAAAGATTTTTTTTTTATATATTTCCATGTCTTTGAATTTAATATACCTTACACAATATGTCGCTTTAAAGCCCCCGGGGGGAATTTCTCCATTTTTGTCTCTAGGCCTACTCTGTAACTCAAAAAATGCAACCTGTAGAATTTTTTAAACGTCGCCTATCGAGATTTTTAAGGGTAAAAGTTTGACGCCATGCCACGAGCGGGCGCAATTTGTAAGCGTGACATGTTGGGTATCATTTTACTCGGCGTAACATTATCTTTCACAATATGTAAAAAAATTGGGCCAAATTTATTGTTGTCTTATTTTTTAATTTAAAAAAGTGTTTTTTTTCCAAAAAAAGTGCGCTTGTAAGACCGCTGCGCAAATACGGTGTGACAAAAAGTATTGCAATGACTGCCATTTTATTCTCTAGGGTGTTAGAAAAAAAATATATAATGTTTGAGGGTTTTAAGTAATTTTATAGCAAAAAAAATGTTTTAGTCTCGTAAACACCGATTCTGAAAAACAGGCTCGGGGCTAAAGTGGTTAAACTCCATCAGAAAACCATTTTTGGGTTCAAAAGTCTGGCCAACTGATCTCCCTTCAGATGAAAATCCACATAAAAGTTTATTTGGCTTTACTGTACTACTCAGCACAAAAGAGAAGCTGCTAACTACACTCACTGCCCATTCAAAAAAAGCGAAAATTACATCTGTGGCAAGGGATTTGCATTCTGTGTTTTGGGTCCTTTTTCTTTTGGTGTTTTCGGTCGTGTGTTCGTGTGACATCTGTGGCAAAAGATTTGCATTCTGTTGAATCCAAAATACGAACAGAAAAAAGGAATTCAAAATACAGGGTGCGGGTCTTTTGTTGTGGATGTCATATGAGCATACGGCTGAGGATACGAGCAGAGAGGGGATTCAAACAGGATACAGAATGCAAATCTTTTGTTGTGGATGTCGTGTGAGCATGCGACTGGGGATGCGGACAGGGAAAGGATTCAAACAAAATGCAGAGTGTGGGTCTTTTGTTGTGGATGTCATATGAGCATACGACTGAGGGTGCGAACAGAGAAGGGATTCAAACAAGATACAGAGTGCAAATCTTGTGTTGTGGATGTCGTGTGAACATACTACTGAGGATACGAGCAGAGAGGGGATTCAAACAGGATACAGAATGCAAATCTTTTGTTATAGATGTAATTTTCGTTCTTTTGCCGTTTTCGTTTTGTCGTATTTTCGTCAGATCGTTCGTTCATATTTGCGGTTGTTCGTTATGCGGCTCATTCGTAATCCCGTTGTTTTCGTATTTTGGTGCTTTAATTTTTTCGTATGTACACATTATTCTGCGGGTACGAAAATTAACATTTTCGTACGAAAATAACATTCGTACGAACGGGAATGCACATATCTAACATCTATGGCCTAAAAAAAAACTGGTGACAATAAAGAAAGATACTTAACACTTCTATCTGTGACCCTCTCTGGTTAAATCGAGAAAGCCTCGGCCACATGGCTAGGCCCAATATGGCCGTCAGAAGCAGAGTCCCAGGATGACGTAGACACAACCTCATGGTAGGCTTGCTTCGAAGAGAATAGACTGAGCTCTGTCTTCCAAACTCCTTTTTACAAAACCTCACTCATTACTCATTCACACTACCTCCCATTTGCCCGCCCATCTGATATTCGACCAATCGTTGCACTTCCATGACTCACATCCTTGTTTGTGATTGTTGTGCCATACCTAGTGTCAGGGAAATAGGCGCATCCCTGTGCGTAATGGTGCAGGGTTGGCAAACCTGCATAGGCAAAAGCACTGTCAGGTAACCAACAGCAGGAGAAGGGCTTTAGGACCCAGCATCTCTGGCAGGAGAAGGACCTTAGGACCCAGTATCTCTGGTAGGAGAGGGACTTTAGGACCCAGTATCTCTACCAGCAGGTCACATGGGCCTATATAAGGAAGTCTGTTAGTGTCTGCATTTGCTGGTTTATCTTCAGCTCCCCCTGTGTTCCTGTGTCCTGAATTTCCTGTTGATCTGATCTCCTGTGTACCGACCCGGCTAGTTCTGACCCGCTCTTCCTGATCCACTGGCTCGACCCTTGGCTTGCATCTGACCTCCTTCTGTCTGCTCCCTGCATCTGACCCCGGCTTGTTTACTGGACTCTGTTTATCCTGCTTCCTGTACTAAGACTCTGCTCACCCCTGGTCTTTCTGGTTACGGAGGATCTTCCGGTGAATGATCCTTGGCTCCTGGCTCCTGGCTCAGCTTCCAGCTGCTCCACTGGTCTCTGTCTCCCGGACCTCTCTAGCACGTTTGTCTTCAGCATCCAGGCACCCGTGCTTCTGTGGGCACCACACCTGCTGTGTCACCTTCAGTGGTGTGCTGCACTCGGCCGCAAGGGGAGCCCTCCCAGCATCTCGGCCTCCTACCAAGTCCCTGACAGTATAAACCAGCCATGTCAGAGGCCGACGGAGGTGTCTCCCCGCTGGAAGCCGCCAGCCTACAGATCACGGCCCTCACCCAGGTCATCCAAGAACTCCAGAAAGAGTACCGCCAATTAGAGGGCCGATCGCAGCACCTACCTGCGACACCTTCTCCCGCAGGTCAAGGGTCACCTTTTATTAGTTCCTCAGCAACCACTCCTGCTGTGGTGATGCCCCCTCCGGAACCACGAGTGCCAACACCTGAACGCTTCTCCGGTGATCGGAAGAAATTCAGATCCTTTAAAAACGCATGTTACCTGTACCTGGCTCTGCAACCACGGACTTTTTCCTCTGAAACAGTGAAAGTGGGATTCATTATTTCCTTACTGACTGATGAACCCCAAGTATGGGCTCATGGCTTACTGGAGCAGAAGAGTCCCCTCATCAATTCTGTGGACCAGTTCCTTAAATCAATGGCCCAGTTATATGACGATCCCCTGCGGGCGGCCACTGCTGAAGCTGCTCTACATGCCCTACGGCAGGGTCAGCGCCCTGTGGAAGATTACACAGTGCAATTCCGTATCTGGTCCTCAGACTCAGGATGGAACGAGGCAGCGTTACGTTATCAGTATCGACTGGGACTGTCTGAATTCCTTAAGGATGAACTGTCTAGAGTCGAGAACCCTTCAACCCTAGAGGGTCTAATCCTACTGACTATTCAACTAGACAGACGCTTACGTGAGCGCCGGTCGGAACGCATCAAAACCCCCCAACTGCTCGAAGCTCCGCCCACATCTAGTTCTATGCAGCTTGGCCTGGCCCATCCAGCATTAACCGCAGGGGAGAGACTTCGTCGCCGACAGGCGAACCTTTGCTTTTACTGCGGGGGAACCTGTCATTATATAACCTTTTGTCCCATAAGACCCAGGAAATCGGTCTTCCGCACCCCGGTCAACTGTCAGGTGCTCAGGTCCTCTTCAACTCACATCACTCTTCCTGTCACGTTACTGATAGCAGGAAAAGAAGTTCATCTCCAAGCAATACTGGATTCCGGGGCATGTAGTTGCTTTTTGGATCTGACACTGGCTAAGAGACTCGCTATTCCTCTCCACCACAAGAGCCAAAGACTGACTGTCCACCTGGCTGACGGCTCAATGCCCAGTTCCGGCCATGTCACCCAGGAAACGGCACCTATCTTTACCTCCATCAATTCTGGTCACCAGGAATTTCTGCGTTTTGATGTCCTGAGCTCTCCTATATTCCCTGTCATCTTGGGAACTCCATGGCTACAGGCGCACAACCCTCAGATTGACTGGTCCAAAAGGGAAGTTTTCTTCACCTCTCCCTACTGCCGGCAGCATTGTCTTATTCCTGAAACCAAGAACTCTTCCAGTTGCATGTCTGTTCTACCCACACAGAGTGTGGATCCCAATATACCAGCAGCCTATCAGGAGTTCCAGGATGTATTCGACAAGAAGAAAGCAGATACCCTACCCCCGCATCGTCCCTACGATTGCCCCATCGAGTTGTTACCGGGGGCTGAGATTCCTTTTGGCCGTATTTTTCCCCTCTCTGAGACTGAACTTGAAACTTTGAGACAGTATATTGATGAAAACCTTGAAAAGGGATTTATCCGCCCTTCCTCCTCTCCTGCCGGTGCCGGCATTTTCTTTGTTGAGAAGAAGGATAAAACTTTGAGGCCATGTGTGGATTACAGGGAATTGAATAGAATTACTCTTAAAAATCGCTACCCACTACCCCTCATCCCGGAACTCTTCCAGAGGTTCCGTACGGCTCATGTCTTCACTAAACTAGACCTACGTGGAGCTTACAATCTTGTCCGCATCCGTGAGGGGGATGAGTGGAAAACAGCGTTCAGAACAAGGTTCGGACATTTTGAATACTTAGTGATGCCATTTGGATTATGCAACGCCCCAGCCACATTCCAACATTTTATAAACGATATCTTCCGGCAGTACCTAGACCACTTCATTATCGTCTACCTCGACGATATCCTCATATTCTCAGCTACTCTGGAGCTTCACAGAACACATGTAAAAAAGGTATTGGGCATCCTCAGGGTACACGGATTGTATGTAAAAGCCGAAAAATGCGACTTCGAGAAGACAACAATCCAGTTTCTCGGACTGATTATCACCACCAATGGGATAGCCATGGATCCTCAGAAGGTGAAAGCCATCCTTGAGTGGCCAGCCCCTTCTGATAAAAAGGGTGTTCAGAGGTTCATCGGCTTCGCAAATTTTTACCGAAGATTTATAAGAGACTTCTCTACCATTGTAGCACCAATTACCCAGATAACACGTCAGCATACCAGATTCCAGTGGTCCGAAGCAGCACAAACAGCCTTTGATCAACTAAAAGTCCTCTTTACCTCTGCACCTGTCTTACAGCATCCCGATCCTGCCCTGCCCTATGTCCTGGAAGTTGATGCCTCCGAAGTAGCCACAGGAGCAGTTCTTTCCCAACGTCAAGGGCCCAAAGCCCTACTTCATCCCGTGGCTTTCTCTTCACGCAAGATGACCCAGCCTGAAAAGAACTACGATGTAGGGGATCGAGAGCTCTTGGCAATAAAGACCGCCCTGGAGGAATGGAGATATCTCCTGGAGGGCGCCATCCACCCTATTTTGATCTTTACAGATCATAAGAACTTGGAGTATCTCCGCACTGCCAAGCGACTGAGACCCCGCCAGGCTCGATGGGCTTTATTCTTTTCTCGATTCAATTTCCATATCACCTTCCGCCCAGGGTCTAAAAATGGAAAAGCCGATGCCTTGTCCAGGATGTTTCCTGATACCCCTGAAGAAATCACACCTAGTCCAATCTTGTCCCCTCAAAACTTCCTCTTGATCCAGCCTGATTTAAGGGCTTCAATTGAACAAGCATCCACTCAATGCACGGAAACAGAAATCTCTTCCCTCAGAAGCCAGGAGGGACTCCTTTGGCATCAAGACAGGATTTTTGTCCCACAGCAAGCCAGGCTTCAGGTCCTAAAAACTTTCCACGATCATCAGTTGGCTGGCCACTTTGGGGTCAGAAAAACTACCGAACTGGTCCAACGGTCTTTATGGTGGCCCACTCTGAGAGCCGATTGTAAGGACTATGTCAACTCCTGCACAATATGCCAAAGGAATAAGGGGTCCAACATGAAATCCTGGGGCCTGTTAAGACCACTGCCAGTTCCAGAGCAACCTTGGAAAAACATTTCCTTAGACTTTATCGTGGATTTACCCCCTTCAGAAGAATTTACAACCATTCTAGTAGTAGTAGACCGGCTATCCAAGATGGCGCATTTCTTACCAATGATGGGCACACCTTCTGCCATGGACACAGCAGAAATTTTCATTAAAGAAGTAGTCAGACTGCACGGAGTACCAGATGACATTGTGTCAGATAGAGGTGTACAATTCACCTCTAGGTTCTGGAGGAACCTCTGCAAATCACTATCAATTGAGACATGTTTTTCCACAGCGTACCATCCCCAGAGTAACGGCCAAACAGAAAGGACTAACCAGACCTTAGAGCAATACCTGCGTTGTTTTTGTTCCTTTTCTCAGGACGATTGGATCTCATTATTGCCCTGTGCGGAATTCGCATATAACAACTCGGTGCACACGGCTACCAACCAATCACCCTTTTGGGCGAACTATGGCTACCACCCTTCATTTTTACCCAATGTCATTCCCGAATCTTCAGTCCCAGCAGTCCAGGACAGAATAAATTCCATCCAAACCAATTATAAGATTCTCCAGGACACAATGCGGAAAGCCCAAGAAGGATATAAGAGACAGTATGACAAGAAGAAGAGAGGAAACCCTGCCTTTAAGGTGGGGGACAAAGTGTGGCTCTCATCTGCAAACCTCAAACTGCCTTGTCCTTCCCGAAAATTGGGACCAAAGTTTATTGGCCCTTTTGAAATAAAACGGGAAATAAATCCAGTTGCCTTCGAACTTGCCTTGCCTGAATCGTATAAAATCCACCCTGTATTTCATGTTGCACTTCTTAAACATGTAATTTCCAGTCCTTTTCCAGGGAGAGAAGAAATACCCCCACCTCCGGTCCTGGTTGGAGACGAGACTGAATTCGAAGTGGAGTCCATCCTTGACTGTCGTCGGAGAGGTAGGACAATTCAGTTTTTAATTAAGTGGAAAGGATACCCTGCAGAAGAGAGCTCTTGGGAACCTGCGAGTCATGTGCATGCCCCTAGGCTTATACAAAGATTTCGCAACAGTCATCCTGCAAAATGGGCGCAAATGGGCATCCGGAGGCTGCCCGTTGGGAGGGGGCACTGTCAGGGAAATAGGCGCATCCCTGTGCGTAATGGTGCAGGGTTGGCAAACCTGCATAGGCAAAAGCACTGTCAGGTAACCAACAGCAGGAGAAGGGCTTTAGGACCCAGCATCTCTGGCAGGAGAAGGACCTTAGGACCCAGTATCTCTGGTAGGAGAGGGACTTTAGGACCCAGTATCTCTACCAGCAGGTCACATGGGCCTATATAAGGAAGTCTGTTAGTGTCTGCATTTGCTGGTTTATCTTCAGCTCCCCCTGTGTTCCTGTGTCCTGAATTTCCTGTTGATCTGATCTCCTGTGTACCGACCCGGCTAGTTCTGACCCGCTCTTCCTGATCCACTGGCTCGACCCTTGGCTTGCATCTGACCTCCTTCTGTCTGCTCCCTGCATCTGACCCCGGCTTGTTTACTGGACTCTGTTTATCCTGCTTCCTGTACTAAGACTCTGCTCACCCCTGGTCTTTCTGGTTACGGAGGATCTTCCGGTGAATGATCCTTGGCTCCTGGCTCCTGGCTCAGCTTCCAGCTGCTCCACTGGTCTCTGTCTCCCGGACCTCTCTAGCACGTTTGTCTTCAGCATCCAGGCACCCGTGCTTCTGTGGGCACCACACCTGCTGTGTCACCTTCAGTGGTGTGCTGCACTCGGCCGCAAGGGGAGCCCTCCCAGCATCTCGGCCTCCTACCAAGTCCCTGACACCTAGCCTCTGGGGGGCGATATTGTCTATATAATCTCCAACAGATTGCTAATTTTTTCATCATTGCACCTATGTTGACGATCGCACCTCTCTATTGTCTGCCAAGGGGCTAATCAAAGACTGTCGTAGACATTTCGGAGTCGGGTGTACCAGCTTACATTCCTACAGGGGGCTTATCTGACTGTTGGGACTGGAAACAGACTATGTTAAAAATATTATTTCCTTGCAACACCCTTTATGCTTTTTATATGCGGGTCCCTCTTAAAACACTGGAGCATGAAGGCCCCCATTTACACTAAACTGGAAGCACTGTGCTGGCCTGGCTCCTGCTCATCATCCAGGATAATGTTGTCCTCGTTCTCCTCCCCCCATCCACAGACAACACCAGGGATCCCAGAAAGGTTTAAAGCATGCTCTTCTTGCTCCTCCTCCTCCGCCCCGGCACCATCCTCCTCTGACTCCTCTTCAGACTCCCATTGTTGCCTTTTCTCAGGGGGAGTAACCCCCCTAGGAATTCATCCAGCATTGCGACTTCCTCATCTTCCTGCTCCTGCTCCCCGACGGCTTGATCAATAAAACAAAGCAATGCATGCTCCAGAAAGAAGGGGTAAGGTACGATGTCACTGATGGCGCCCTGGCTGCGACTGACCAGTTTGGTGATCTCATCAAATGGCTGCAGAAGTCTGCATGAGTCGCTCATGGGCAGCCACTGGCGCGGTGCAAAAAAAACAAGCTCCCCAGAACCTGTCCTGCCGCAGAGTTCGTACAGGTAGTCGTTAACTGCACGTTTTTGCTGGAGCAGCCTATCAAGCATATACAATGTTGAGTTCCATCACGTCGGGCAGTCACAAATAAGACTTCTGACGGGCAGGTTGTGTCGATGCTAAATGTCAGCAAAGCGAGCCATGGCCATGTAAGATCTTCTGAAATGGGCCGAGATTTTCCTGGTCCCAGTAGGAACCTACACTGACAAAAAATATATAAATGAATGTATTACACACCTATGTACTGCAGAGCAAGTAGCACACCTATACCAGTGCTTGAAAGGACTTTTGTGGACCTGTTAGGTAGCGATTTGTGTCGCTAAAATCTGTCCCTGCTGGAAACAGCAACCTGTCCCTACACTAACAAAACGTATATGAATGTATTACACACCTATGTACTGCAGAGCAAGTAGCACACCTATACCAGTGCTTGAAAGGACTTTTGTGGACCTGTTAGGTAGCGATTTGTGTCGCTAAAGTCTGTCCCTGCTGGAAACAGCAACCTGTCCCTACACTAACAAAACGTATATGAATGTATTACACACCTATGTACTGCAGAGCACGTAGCACACCTATACCAGTGCTTGAAAGGACTTTTGTGGACCTGTTAGGTAGCGATTTGTGTCGCTAAATTCTGTCCCTGCTGGAAATGCCAACCTGTTCCTACACTGACAAAAAGTATATGAATGAATGTATTACACACCTATGTACTGCAGAGAAAGTAGCACACCTATACCAGTGCTTGAAAGGACTTTTGTGGACCTGTTAGGTAGCGATTTGTGTCGCTAAAGTCTGTCCCTGCTGGAAACGCCAACCTCTCCCTACACTGATAAAAAGTATATGAATGTATTAGACACCTATATACTGCACAGCAAGTAGCACACCTATACCAGTCCTTAAAAGGACTTTTGTGGACCTTTTAGATAGCTATTTGATTGAATACAGCCTGTCCCTGCTCCAAACAGCATCCTCTCCCTACACTGACAAAAAGCAGAATGTAAGATGGCCGCCAGATCAGGTCTATTTACAAGGTAGGGGGTATGTCCATATGCTGAAATGTCTAAATTGGCTGTCCTGCACCACCTGATGGATGTGTCATAGGTCAAAGTTCTTACCCATGTAACATTGCGGACCGCCGCGAACATCGCCAAATGTCCGCCGGTTTGGCGGACCGCGAACGAGCAAAGTTTGCAGTGAAACGACCGCCGGGCGAACCGGCAGGCCATCTCTACTCCCTAGGACACACTTAACCCCTTGATCGCCCACTAGTGTTTAACCCCTTACCTGCCAGTGTTATTTACACAGTAATCTGTGCATTTTTTTAGCACTGATCGCTGTATAAGTGACAATGGTACCAAAATAGTGTCAAAAGTGTCCGGTGTGTCCGCCATAATGTTGCAATCACAATACAAATCACAGATTCCTGCCATTATTAATAAAAAAAAAATGAAAAAAAAAATGACATCTATCCCCTATTTTGTAGACGCTATAACTTTTGCGCAAACCAATCAATATATGCTTATTGGGATTTTTTTTACCAAAAATATGTAGACGAATACATATCGGCCTAAACTGAGGACATTTTTTTTTATATATTTTTTGGGAGGATATTTATTATAGCACAAAGTAAAAAATATATTTCTTTTCAAAATTGACGCTTTTTTGTTTATAGCGCAAAAAATAAAAGCCGCAGAGATGACCAAATACCACCAAAAGAAAGCTATATTTGTGGAAAAAAAAGGATGTCAATTGTGTTTGGGTGCAACGTCGCACGACCACGCAATCGTCAGTTAAAGCAACGCAGTGCCTTATTGCAAAAAGTGCTCTGGTCAGGAAGGGGGTAAATTCTTCCAGGGCTGAAGTGGTTAAAGATTAGAAGAGTTAGAGTTAGACCTCCTGTCAAGTTTTTATTTTTGTCTGTGTCCCTGAGCAGGGATGAGCTTTGAGTTCGAGTCGAACCCATGTTCGATTTGAACATCAGCTGTTCGACCGTTCGCCAAATTTCAAACATTATGGGCTATTCGCGACAAATTCGAGTGGCGAGAACGGCCAATAATTCACTGCGGCATTGCAGTGCATTGCTGGCTGACGATTGGCCAAGCATGCACTATGACCCGCATGCTTTGGCCAATCACAGTACGGAAAAAACGGAGAGCCATAATTGGGCAAAACCAGGAGACAGACAGAGAGAGAGAGAGAGAGACAGTGTAATTTATTAGATAGTTAGATAGAGCAGGCAGACGAGTTACAGTGTGTAGAGGATATATATGCATCACAGGTGTTGTATATATATTTATAAACTGTATTCAATTTAGCTAGATCCGTTTCTGTTATTCTCTTCATAAAATACTGACAGGCAGGCAGGTGATTGTGCTAGCTGCAGTATTTTCACTTAGTGTACTGTGTCCTTTGCACAGTGTGCAGCTAAAGCTTACCTGAATACAATTGCTGGTGTTCTGATACAAATACAGGCAGGGACCTGCAATATTTTGATTTAGTGCCCTTTGCACAGTGTGCACCTAAAGCTTACCTGAATACAATTGCTGGTGTTCTCATACAAATGCAGGCAGGGACCTGCAGTATTTTGATTTAGTGTCCTTTGCACAGTGTGCACCTAAAGCTTGCCTGAATACAATTGCTGGTGTTCTCATACAAATACAGGCAGGGACCTGCAGTAATTTGATTTAGTGTCCTTTGCACAGTGTGCACCTAAAGCTTACCTGAATACAATTGCTGGTGTTCTCATACAAATACAGGCAGGGACCTGCAGTATTTTGATTTACAGTCCCTGTCTTGTTTGCACCGCCTGTATAATGCTGTTCAGAGTATATAGGGCCTGGGGGCCCCACACCTTTCCTTTTTTTAATTTGGGTGTGGCGTTCCCATTAACATCCATACAAGACCGAAAGGGCCTGCTAATGGCCTGGGGGGGGGGGGGGGGGGTTGGACACCCATGCCATTTTTCTCAATGATTTTAATCCATAATGCCAGGACCAGACATTACATTAAAGCCGCAAGCAGTTTTAAATTACTTTTTTTCCTATAGAAATGTAATTTTGTGCAGTGACAGTTCTCAACATGGGAAATACGTGCCACTCCACATGCATACTATAGACACACAGCAGGTACGATATTTAAAGGAGTATTTCACTTTTTTTTTCACTTTAAGCATCATTAAAATCACTGCTCCCGAAAAAACTGACGTTTTTAAAACTTTTTTTTGCATTGATAAATGTCCCCTGGGGCAGAACCCGGGTCCCCAGACCCTTTTTAGGACAATAACTTGCATGTTAGCCTTTAAAATTAGCACTTTTGATTTTGAACGTTCGAGTCCCATAGACTTTAATGGGGTTCTAAAGTTTGCACAAACTTTCGGTCCGTTCGCAGGTTCTGAGACAGAAAGTAGTGGAAAATCTAAAATGTATTAAATGTTAGTTTCACCAGAACAAGAGGTCAGGGTTAATCTTCCTATGGGGGCACCTGTTTCAGTGATAACTAAGTAGAAAATTCCTCTCATTTTGTTGACATCGCTTTCTGTTGTGTCCAGGACAGAAAGGAAAGGGAAGTCTCGCCTTTGGAACGCTGACCTCGAAATAATAATAAAAAAAAAAAAACGGAGACATTTTAGCACTTTCTTACTCCATCCAAAATGAGAATGAATGGCTTCAATCCCTATTAGTATAATGAGAAAAAACAAGGGGATTTGTTTGCTTTTATCCCTACCTATTATCTTTGTTGATCTGCTGCAGAATTAGTTAGATTCTACTGTCTGCTCAGTTAAATTTACAACAGTGTTTATTTATATAATTTCTTTATTGTTTTCAGTTTACTATTAATGTATTGAGGGGAAAAAAAAGGGGGCAAGAAAGTGGGACTTTACATGACCCACGTAGTAGCAATTGCATAGATAGGTGAATATGTGGAAAATATATTTATTGGTACACAACATAGATATATATACATAATATGCATGAGGTTTGAAGTAAACTTCCACATGATCAACAGAGGCATTGTCACTGTGCATCAACGTCACTTTTCCACGCCAGAAGTGTGGCGTCCCTGCGACGCCGCTATGCCAGGCGGGGGAATTCTACACTTGGAGCAACCCGGGGGATAGCATCGGTGCTAGCTACCGGGCGTATCCCCGCCCAGGTGTAGGCACCTACGACCCTATTCCATTTTGCACACGCATGTGACATTGGTAAGTTGTGCTTCTTTTTGGCACCTACATAGGCAGCTACCCCATGTGGACTAGGGGCTCATGAATCCCTACACCGGACCCTATGCATCACCTTGGACTTAGGTCTTCTCTATCTTAGAACCAGGTAATCTGGTTCCCAACAGTCACCTTCCTTGGCTCTCCTGTTTCTTCACGATCGTCTTTCGGGTTTTTTTTTTTGGTTATTGGTGGCATCCTCACCTTGTTTCTCTACCTTCACTGATTAGTTCACATTGACACTCGTTTTTAATACTTCACTTTCTTTTGGTCTCACCAGGTTGGGCTTACTGCTAATTAGCATTTATCACATTCCCCCACAGAGCCCCCTTCGATTGGTTCACTTAATTGTAATTCTCACCTCGGTGCACTAGATCTACAGCCACCTGGGATGCTGTCTGGTCTGTGGTCGCCATCACTGGACATCCCCCACCACAGCTTCCGACCATGGTGTCTCTGGATGCCTTGCAATGCCTAGCAAATTTACCACCAGTACACGATTCTTTGTAAGTAATATGTGGTAGGGGGTATCCCCTCCCATATTGGATTATTATTACAGAATACTTAGACAATTTTTTATATTCTTTATTATTAGACCCATCACGTGCCTGCTCCTGACAAGTGGCTATAATGCCACAAAACGCATATCGCTACTAGATGCCGTGTTGTGTATCAACCATGTGGTTATCGTTTTTTATGCACATATGATGATAGGGAAGAGCGAGGCCATAGGCTATGCAGGTTTTACCCTATAACTTATTGTGTATATACATATCAACTTGGTGGATCCTGGAAATGTATTTTGTGACGTTACTTGATGTAACGGCACCCCAAATGCGAAAGGGGTTAACGCCGTTTAGGATATTCCATTCCCGAACACAAGGCAGCTACTGACACTCCACAGTCAGATGAACGCGACCCATAGGACTAATACAAGACACAACTCTGTATGAAGTTCAAAAGAGGGAATCCTTTAATGAGAAATACAGGCTCTTATATACAATTTAGGATACCACAGGAGATATGGCCCGGATTCCACCCACAACATCACACAATGGTACCTAACGAGCCCCCCCCCCAATACACATCATCCTCAATACATCTTTTAGCAGACATCCTGACTCTGGGGCCTGACCTAATTTACATGAGCTAATTAACTACAGCTACCGACACCTGACCTTTAGGCTGTCTGCCAACTTACAATACGCATTATCACAGGACTCATTCACACAATACAGGGTCAATTAGCACAAGCCACAATGAAATATCCTTAGAAGTTAGTCTGGATTCAATTTACATTACACAGGCAGCCAGGTAGCTGGAGGTGATGACATTAACATCTTTCAATTAACCTGTTGAGTTCAGAATCAACAAGCAGTAATTAGTTCTTTAAAGATATCCTGGAATATATTGTGGATAATCATTACTGCCCCATCGCAGGTAGTCCAAGATATATTCTGAATGTCCATTATTTTCTGTCTCATGCTTTCTAAGAGCTTCTGGGTTCCATGAGCCCTCCCGCTACACTTGAATTTTATACATGTTAGTATCTGTTTATCACGTGGACGTTTTCTTCCAACCCTTATGCATATATATATAAATATATATATATATATATATATATATATATATATATATATATATATATATATATATATATATATATATATATATATATATATATATATATATCTATGTTGTGTACCAATAAATATCTTTTACCACATATCCACCTATCTATTCAATTGCTACTACATGGTTCATGTAAAGCCCCACCCTCTTGCCCCCTTGTTTTTATCTCAATACATTAATGGTAAACTGAAAACAATAAAGAAATTATATAAATAAACACTGTTGTAAATTGAACTGAGCATACAGGTTAACCTGTCTAGAACCTCCAGCAAATTAAACACAAGAATTCTGCAATGAACTATCTGATTATTTTATTGACAAAATCGAAAACATTTGTGAAACAATTCAGCAGAAAAAAACAACCGACCGCATCCAGCCCAAACAAGAAAAAAATAACAAAATAAATATTCCTCAATCGTCGCAATTCACGCTGCTACCAATCACCATTGACACCACCAAAAGCATCATCAAAAATCTCTGAGACACTACAGCACTAAACGACATCATTGCCACAAAACTCTTGAAAGAATGTGCCAAAATCGTGGCACCCACCATAACACATCTCCATCTATTCTGAAGCATGGCTGTACAATGACATTGGATACAGCGCCTTGAGGCAATTAAGTTCGCATTTGTAGTGCTATACAAGTTACTCACTCAGTAGAATCTAACTAATTCTGCAGCCGATCAACAAAGATAATATGTAGGGATAAAAGCAAACAAATCCGAAATTTGAGGATAGTCCATAAAGTTTATCAAAAAAACATACACTTTATATTCAAGAAATAGTTTAAAGATAGAGGATGTCTCAGCTAACAACAGCATAAAGTAAAGTTAAGTGACATAAGCAATTAAGAAAATTGCATTTTATGGCAGTATGGTTTGAAAAACCGATTATTGTGAATTATTTCAATTTTGGCTTACATGACCTGATAATAAATTGCCTTAGTATTAGCTTTTAAAGCAACACTTTAACTACGCTAATAATAAAGCACCGCAGGTGTTTGGCAAATGTCAAGTAACCATAACTTCAAGTGACATACTCAGCTTGAACTGACAAATCAACTTAACATGTCAGTTAGAATTATATGGAATGCTTACTAAAAATAATAGATTGCATGGCTGTTTGCTATATATACAAAATGACTGTCCCAACAGGTAGCATGGTTTTAAATGAGTATGTTATTTATTTGAATTGCTTAGTATTCATATGCTCACTGTATGTAGCCTTTTAAGAGACATTATGTGAATGTGAAATTACAGATTTGAAATCCAGCAGAATATCAGATGTATATAGATAAACTGTTATAATTATCATTCTTCTTTTCAATATTTTTTATTAATTTCAGAAAAATACAGAGAAATATTCATAAACGTGGCCTGCAAGGCCCCTTATATTCCATATGACAAGATACATATTATTATCATTAACAGGTCTGTGCTTATGAATTAAAGAGAGCTGGTACCTTATATCTCAATAGTGTGGTTATCGTCTATACAAATAACATTACAGCAACCTGTAAAGAAAATCTTGGACATTTTCAGACAGATAAACCAGACCTGAGCCATGTTTTATAGTCTAAATCCAGTTCGCCCAAGACAAGGCCCTCATTCAGCGTCTATGGGTTCACACTGCGGAAATGAGGAACTCACCAGGTATCACCATGATCCAGATCATGTCACCCCTGCTTCCCTCTCACAGAGCCTGGGTAAAAAGCACAGTGACCTTAGTGTCCATGGCTTCAGAGCATTGCCTTAAGAAGATTAAAAAATAAGTCTTAGATCCAATGCTTTTACGTAAAGTCAATCAAAGAGAAACTAAGGAGAATTGCACAAACATGAATGAACAATTTGGCCCAGATTCTTAAAGACTTACGACGGCGTATCTCCGAATGGCCGCCGTCGTATCTATGCGCCTGATTCATAGAATCAGTTACGCATAGATTTGGCCAAGATACAAGCGGCGTAAGTCTCCTACGCCGTCGTATCTTGGGGTGCATATTTACGCTGGCCGCTAGGTGGCGCTTCCGTTGATTTCCGCGTTGAATATGCAAATGAGCTAGATACGCCGATTCACGAATGTACGTGCGCCTGTCGCATTTAGTTATGCCGTTTACGTAAGACATACGCCGGCATAAAGATAAAGCAGGTCTCTAGATGCCGCAGCCCATGCAAAGTATGGACGTCGGAACAAGCATATCTTTTTACGTCGTTTGCGTACGTCGTACGCGAATAGGGCTGTGCGTAAGTTACGTTCACGTCGTAGGCAGTGTTCGACGTATCTTAGGCATTCTATCTGACGCATGTGCACTGGGATACGTTCACGGACGGCGCATGCGCCGTTCGTTCAAAACGTCATTTACGTTGGGTCATGCTTTATTTACATAAAACACGCCCACCTCTTCACAATTTAAATTAGACGCGCTTACGCCGGCACATCTACGATACGCCGCCGTAACTTAGGACGCAAGTGCTTTGTGAATACAGCACTTGCCTCTCTAGGTTGCGGCGGCGTAGCGTAAATACGATACGCTACGCCCGCCAACACTTACGCCGCCCTACGTGAATCTAGGCCTTTGTATCTTGCAGTGTGCAATTTCAAGAATCAATAGATAATGTCACCGAAGCTGTCTTGTTAAGAAGATAGGGAGAAGAGGAGGAGGGTCATAAAAGAAGTAGGAAAAGAGAAAGAGAGGAATGAAGGCGTATTTGTCCTGGATAGAGGGGGACCTGAACATAAAGTGCCATGGGTTCCCAAACCTTCTCAAAACGTGGGACTGTTTCTTGTAACTTAGAAACTATTTGTTCCTGGGACATAATCCACAATATTTCCCGTTGGTCGCCAAGATCGAGACTGTAGATTTCTTCCATGTACCCGCTATCATGATTTTGGCCCCTAGAAACATGAACAGAATCAGGGACTGTGTGTGTGTTTAGGGGTATCCTTAACCCTGTGATTAAAAAGGAGCATACACGAGTTTCTGCGGGACCGAGACCCCCCATACTTTCCATACTATTTGGAAGAATTTATTCCAAAAGCTCCTAATGGGTAGGTATGCCCACCAAATGTGGAGCATACCCCCCACATGATTTCACCCTCTGCAACATAGAGGAGACATGTCTGGATAGATCTTGGCTAATCTGACAGGAATATAGTACCATCGGATGAATACTTTAATACTTGCTTTGATTAGAGAAGTCTTCATGATACCCTTAAAGGAGAGTTTAAAAGATTAAAACCAGTGGTCTGGTTCTAAGTGAATTTCTCAGTCTGATTCCCAAGATCGAGCATATGGAGGGGTATCTGCCTTGTCTGCCAGAGATGAATATACAAAGGAGATGCCTCCCCTCTGATCCAATATACCGGAAATCCATTGCTCATATGGTGTTAATTTGGGGAGTTACGACCTTTCCGACCTGTCCGACCAGATCTTATGTAAGAAATGAGAGATCTGATTGAGTCTATACCTTTCAGAGAGGGGCATTTCAAATTTACTAGTGCAGTATCCCAAAGATATTGGTCCCGTTGTAGTAAAGAAATGCTTTATTCTGAAGAGCCCTTTATTCAGCCACCAGCTAAATGCCTGAATACTCTGGATTGTGGAATTAGTGTGCCAGGGGCTTTATACTAAAGGTAAGCAACACATGTTTATGCAATGTATCACATAGCGCTAGGGAGTGAGAAAGACTGGGCAATAGGATAGAGGGTCTTTGCTTAGGAGGTCTCCAAAGAAGAAAATCTATTGAGTGATGTGGAATTGCTTGTGTTTCCAGAGAGATACAGTCAGATTTGGGTCCTCTAGAATCAACCATAGAAAACGGGGTTAATTGTGCTGCTTGATAGTAACACCATAGTTTCGGGAGACCCAGTCCACCCTAAGTTTTCAGACAGAACAGAAACTCCTTGGAGCAACGATGCCCTTTCTTCCCCCATACAAAGCGTATGATTTTAAACTGTAGTTTATAGAGTGATATTTTCTTGATCGGTATGGGGAGGGAATGAAATAGATATAATAGCCGTGGAAGCAAAGTCATCTTGACTGCATTAATCTTGCCCAACCAGGACAGATCACATCTTGACCAAGCTTTTAAATCTTCTTCTGTTTTACGGAACATAGGGGATAATTGGCTGCATACATATTGCCAAAATTGTACGTTAATTTGATTCCTAAATAAGGCATGGAGTCATTCGTCCAAGGGAAAGGGACATATTGTTTAAGCTAATCTACTAGTCTGGAGGGGACCGACATGTTTAATGGCATTGATTTGGCTACATTAACTTTAACCACTGGCCAACCACCCACCGTCAGTGTACTGTGGCAGGTCGACAAGATCCTGTGAACCATTGTAGCTGTACGTCGGTCCCTTTAAGTGGGATAGCAGGCGCGTGCAGCTGACTGCATCGCAGGGGTGCCAATGCTCGTGACTGGCCATGAGCGATCGTGGGCACGAGAGGCAGAACAGTGACGGGTGTGTTTAAACACACAAATCCCTGTTCTGTTCTGTGAGGAGAGACAGATCGTGAGTTCCTAATAGCTAGTCCCCTCCCCCCACAGTTAGAAACACACCTAGGGAACACAATTAACCCCTTGATCCCCCCTAGTGTTAACCCCTTCCCTGTAAGTGACATTTTTATAGCACTGATCGCTGTATAAATGCCAATGGTCCCAAAAATGTGTCAAAAGTGTCCGATGTGTCTGTCACAATGTCACAGTCCCAGCCATTAGATCGCCACCATTATTAGTAAAAAAATAATAATAAAAATTATATAAATCTATTCCCTATTTTGTAGACGCAAACCAATCAATTTACGCTTATTGCGATTTTTTTATTACCAAAAATATGTAGAATAATACATTATGGTCTAAACTGAGAAAAAAAATAGCTTTTTTTAAAAAAAAAATGGGGATATTTATTATAGCAAAAAGTACAAATAATTGGAATGTATTTAGGAAAGGCAAATCCACTTTGCACTACAAGTGCAAACAAGTGAAAAGTGCACTTGGAAATGCAGTCTCTGTAAATCTGAGGGGTAGATCTGAAATGAGGCGAAGCTCTGCTGATTTTATTATCCAATCATGTGCAAGCTAAGGCCCCGTACAGACGACCGGATCGATCCGCTGAAAACGGTCCGCCGGACCGTTTTCAGCGGATAGATCCGCTGCGACCGCTGCCGGATTTCTGTCTGATGGTTGTACACACCATCAGACAGAAATCCGCGCGTAAACAATACGCGGGGCGTGGCCGCGCCGTCGCTGCGATGATGACGCCGCAACGTGGGCGGCCCTGGAAGTTCAAAGCTTCCACGCATGCGTCGAATCAGTACGACGCATGCGAGGGATGGCAGTCGGTCGGACATGTCCGGTGAGTCTGTACAGACGACCGAATACGTCCGACGGACAGGTTTCCAGCGGACAGATTTCTTAGCATGCTAAGAAATTTTTATCCGCTGGAAACTGTCCGATCCGCGGGACAATTGTCCACTCGGGCCTACACACGACCGGATCTGTCCGCTGGAACTGGTCCGGCGGACCAGTTTCAGCGGATCGATCCGGTCATGTGTACGGGGCCTAAAATACTGTTTTTTATTTTCATTGTCCTCCTCGGATCTACAGTGACTGCACTTTCAAGTGCACTTTCAGTGCAATTTCAAGTGCACTTTGCACAGTGCAAAGTGGATTTGCCTTTCGTAAATAACCCTCATTGTGTTTTTTATCAAAATTGTAGCTCTTTTTTGTTTATAGTGCAAAAAATAAAAATCGCAGAGGTGATCAAATACCACCAAAAGAAAGCTATATTTGTGGGGAAAAAAGGACGTCAATTTTGTTTTGGGTACAGCATCGCACAACAGCGCAATTGACAGTTAAAGCGATGCAGTGCCGAATCGCAAAAAATGGCCCGGTCACTGAGCAGCCAATTCTTCTGGGGGTAAAGTGGTTAAGACCTGAGATAGCCCCAAAATCATTAAGTAGCTTAATTTTATTTGGGATTGATATTAGAGGTGATGTGATAAATAAAAGCATATTGTCTGCAAACAGCGCACATTTGTGTTCATCTGGACCACACATTACCCTTCTAATATCAGGATCCAATCTGATGGCAATAGCCAGGGTTTCATGTCTGATTGCAAATATTAGGGGGGATAGCGGACAACCCTGTCTAGTTCATTTCTGAATGTTAAAAGCATCTGAGTAGTGACCCAATAGATGAGTTTGCGTGCTAGGATTAGAGTATAGTGCGTGAATAACCCCCAAAAATGTGGTACCGAAACCACATCTTTCAACAATCTCAAATATATAAGGCCAGGATACAGAATCTGAAAGCCTTCTGTTGATCAATGGATAACAGGTAACCCTCTTGAGAAGTGCCCCCATCCCAACTGGAGCGTAACAGAGATCAAGTCAACAGCTCTTCTAACTTGGTCTTTATTGATATGGTCTTCGATAAAGCTGGAAAGTCTCCCTGCCAGTATCTTTGTCATTATTTTAAGATCATTTACAATAAGGGAAATCGGGCGATAGTTACTTACATGACTCATCTCTTTCCCTGGTTAGGGTATGACGAGATGAAGGCTGAGTTTGATTCATTGACCAGGGGAGATCCCTCCCGAAGAGAGTTAAAAATCAAACCATGAAAGGGGCCAAGGTAGGACCAAATTTCTTATAATAACCTGCTGAGATCCATCAGGTCCCAGGGCAGAGTTTGTCTTTGAAGACTTGATTGCTTCAAGAATCGCCTCTGACGAGGTAGGAGCATCAAGAAGTTCCTGCTGCTTGCGTGTTATTTTGGGTAGGTGTATATCAATAAGGAAGGATTTCAGTTTACTAGAATTGGTGGAGTGGGGGTCAGCTTAAATCTCGGAATAAAGATTGTGGAAGAGTTCCATGATCTTTATAGGGTTTTGGATCAAATCGCCGGATAAGGTGCGGATTTTAGGAAAGGAAACTGTGCGGACTTTAGGGCAAATTTTGGTTGCTAATTTAGAGCCAATCCTATCTCTATGAGAGTATAATTTTGCGCCAGTCCATCTTAGATGCTTTTCAGCCAAATTAGTTAGTCCTAGGTTAAGTTTAGCTCAAGCTTTATCCCTATGGATAAGATTTTCAGAGGTTGGATTGCTTTTGTGGTGTTTACTAGACTGGAGGAATTCCTCCATCAATGTCTTAATTTCAGTTCCATGTTCACGTTTCAGCTGAACAGAGAGAGACCTGGGTACATTTCCCAATTATCACTGCCTTATGAGGTGCCCATAATGTTCCTGGAGAGACCATGCCATTATCATTCTCTGTGAAATATTATTTGAGAGAGCTTTCAAAGATCGTGCAATGTACAGGGTTGCTCAAAAGGGCCTCATTTAGGTAACATTTAAGCGGGCCC
The DNA here is from genome assembly GCF_905171775.1 of Rana temporaria. Classification (NCBI taxonomy): domain Eukaryota; kingdom Metazoa; phylum Chordata; class Amphibia; order Anura; family Ranidae; genus Rana; species Rana temporaria. The sequence continues at coordinate 131,319,122 of NC_053492.1, read as the reverse complement.
CTAGCTCCTGAGGGACGTCTGAGGGATAACGTAACTATTGAGTGGTCTGAGAGGGCGGTATCTCGGATTTTGGCTGATAGGACCAATGGAATTGGGGAAAATTGTAAAAAGATGTTGTCTATCCTGATATGAGTGCTATGAGGAGCCGAGTAGTGTGTGTGTAATCTTGCATGCGGGTTCATTTCCCTCCATATATCCACCAAACCATTTGCGTGCAACAATTGTGCTATTTTAAGACTTTGTTTTGGGGGGACCTAGGTCTCGGAGTGGTAAATTTGATTTGTCTAAAGAGAGGCTCAAAGCAATAATCAAGTCCCCTCCCAGAATTACTGTTCCAGTAAGAAACGTGTGTATCATTCTGTCAAAAATCCCTGACCCTTATTAGGAGTGTAGTATGATACAAATGTCTATAAGCCTCCAGCAATCGTGCCAACTACCAAAATGAAGCATCCTTCTGGGTCTCTAAAAACCTTAGTAGGAGAAAAGTTAATATGTTTGGAGAAGCAAATGACCACTCCTTTTGTTTTATTTTCGGCTTTTGCCATATAGAATTGTGGGGAACTCCCATGGATGAATGAGGAAGTTTATGGGGCTGGAAAATGAGTCTCTGGTAAGAGAACCACCCCAGCTTCTAAGGTGTGGTATAATTGGAGTAATTTGCTATGTTTAACAGGTGAGTTAAGCCCTTGCACATTATGTGATACAATCTGTAATTTTATTTAATGGGGATCAGCATCAGTCATGGTTTAGAGGGGAGGCAGGCTCTAAAAGTGGCAAAAATATCAGCACAAGCGCATATGTTCTCCGGTAGTGCGAAGTCTCTACAAAGGTTCTGATGTCCCGTTCCAGTGGATGGAAGATGGTGAAAGTCCCGGAAGTCCTGGTTAATAAAGAAAGTTGAGTGTCCAAAGGAAGGATCAGCAGATGGAGAAGGAGAGAAAAATAAATATGAGTAAACATTAGTGAGCAATATATAAAAAACAAAAAAACGAAACCCATAAGAGCCGAGGAGGGACCAGCCACTTCCCACCCCACACTTGTAACACAAGAAGTTTTCCCCTGATTAGGGAAAAATAATCCGACCCCGAGAGGAAAAATATGAGCCTCACGGTGTCAGAGAGAGGTGCACAGGTATGCTACTAAAACCACAATTTTCCGACTGCGAACATCCCAACCTCCCTCCCTGCTAACGATGAGTCACCCCTTATTATAGGAAAAAACATGGGGTCACCTGTTATCGACCAGGTATGACGCAAGGGAAGCCACAAGGGAGCAACACTCACATTTGCATGAGAGAAACATAAACAACCTGTGTTCCTGCTATTGTAAAGAAACAAACCCGTATGTAACAGCCCCTTCTTAGACTCTAATGCCGCGTACACACCATCACTTTATGTGATGAAAAAAAACGACATTTTCTGTGAAGTAAAAAATGACGTTTTTGAAACTTCAATTTTCAAAGACGAAGTTGCATACACACCATCGTTTTTCTCACAATGTTCTAGCAAAGTGAGGTTACGTTCCACCACGTTTTTCCATTGAAGCTTGCTTCATAAGTAGCTTCTGGGCATGCGCGGGTGAAAAAACGTCGTTTTAAACGACGTTTTTGCTACACACGGTCAATTTCTGTGAAGTAAAAGTTGACGTTTTGAAAAACGACACATAAAATTGAAGCATGCTTCAATTTTTTTTGGTCGTTTTTTAGAAGACATAAAACGACGTTTTCCCCCACACACGGTCAATTAAAGTGACGTTTTTAAAAACGTCATTTTTTTTCATCACATAAAGTGATGGTGTGTACGGGGCATAAGGAATAATACTAAACCCCACTATGGTAAGATGAAGGAGAGGGAAAAAATGAAAAAAAAATAGTTTTTTCAGCTAAACACGAAAAAGGCAGATCAACAAATTTGTGCAACTGCACTTGCAAAGTGCACAGTCTATTTACCTTTGGTAAAACAGCCTCTAGGTGTTTTTAAACAAATGCACACTTTTTGTTGCTCTTTTTTAAATGCCTTCATGCAAAACATGTCAGTATTTCTAATACAACCGATAAAAGGCTGGCTAATGATAGCTTATAAAACCATGTATTTGCATATTAATAGCCATATACTACAACAGATTACTTGCATGTGTCAAAAAAATGGAAAGGGCGGTTAATGTATTTATTTTTCGTTTTTGTTGACATTTCATAGCAATACGTGAATCTAAATATCCTATAATTATCATCAAGTATAAAACATACAGCTTTTCAGATTAGCATTACAAGCACTAGTAATTGGTAGTACAAACAATAACTCTTATTTTCTGAGTTATTGAAACCTGCTAAATATGACGTGCTACATTAGGCATCACCACAACTGCATGTTTAAAGATAAGCTGGCATTGAATTGAAAACTGGAGACTATAAATGCTGTGAAGATATTCCGTAATTTAGTAGTAATTTTAATAGTAAATAGATGTAGGAAATTGACTATTAAAAGAAGTCATAACTCATGAATGAAAATACATTATCTTTTGTGGAAAACAGCTTTGGAAACTAATGCAGAAACCCATAAGCAATCTGTGATTCACATGACCAGTGATTACAACATTTCTACAAAATAAATAAATATAAAAAATTTGATTTGTGATTTAGCGTTTCACAGAGAAAACAGAATAACAGTACCCCTAGCACTCAGGGCACCATGGGACAGAACAAAGGGTGTGCTGCTCTCTCTCTCTCTCTTTCCAGGTTTCCATTGGAAACAGCAGACAGGACAGCAACAGCGCTCCTATTGGTGAATTTAGGCGGGATGGGGCAGCATCAGCGGGAGGGTTTAACCCTTTCATGACTAAGCCTATTTCTGACATTTGGTGTTTACTAATTCGTAAAAAATTACTTAGAAACCCCCAAACATTATATATATATATATATATATATATATATATATATATATATATATATATATATATATATATATATATATATATATATATATATATATATATTCTAGAGAATAAAATTGTTGCAATATTTTAGGTCACGTGGTATTTGTGCAGCTATGTTTTAAACTTTTTGGGAAAAAGACACTTTCATGAATAAAAAAAAAATGAAAAAGTAAAGTTAGCCCAATTTCTTTGTATAATGTGCAAGATGATGTTACGCCGAGTAAATAGATACCAAACATGTCACGCTTTGCAATTGCACGCACTCATGGAATGGCGACAGATTACGATACCTAAAAATCTCCATAGGCAACGCTTTATTTTTTTATTTTTTTTTACGGTTACCAGGTTAGAGTTACAGAGGAGGTCTAGTCTCTCGCTCTGACGATCGCAGCGAAACCTAACATGTGTGATTTGAACACCGTTTACATATGCGGGCGCGACTTCCGTATGCGTTTTCTTTGCTGCGCAAGCTCGTGGGGACGGGGGCGCTTTAATTTTTTTTTTTTTCTTATCAATTTTATTTATTTTTTAGAATATTAAATTGTGTTTAAAAACAAAATGTGATCACTTTTATTGCTGTCACAAGGAATGTAAACATCCCTTGTGACAGTAATAGTTGGTGACAGGTACTCTTTATGGAGGGATCGGAGGTCTAAAAGACCCCAAATCCCTCCTTTGCACTTCAAAGTATTCAGAAGTGACGTTGTGACATCGCTTCCATGTTTACATTTAAGAGACTGGATCAAAGCCATTTACGGCTTTGTTCCAGTCTGTAGCTAGGCGCCGGAGGTGGCGCATTGTGGATCTGGTCTCCCGGTGGGACGGGAGGCCCGGTAAGAGCGGCGGAGGCGGTGGGAGGGGGGATGTCTGCTCCCGCTCCTCCGGTATAACAACCGAGCGGCTTTTAGCTGCATCAGTTGTTATGCCTGGATAGCCAATCGCCCGTTCTAAACAAGAGGAGGTCTAATGCTAGAATTATTGCTCTCGCTCTAACGATCATTTTAAAGGCTTATATGCAAGTTATTGTCATAAAAGGTGTTTGGGGACCTGCCCCAGGGGACATGTATCAATGCAAAAAAAAGTTTTAAAAACAGACGTTTTTTCTGGGAGCAGTGATTTTAATAATGCTTAAAGTGAAACAATAAAAGTGAAATATTCCTTTAAATTTTCTTACCTAGGGGGTGTGTAAAGTATGCCTGTAAAGCAGCGCTTGTTTCCTGTGCTTAGAACTGTCTCTGCACAAAGTGTCATTTCTGAAGGAAAAAAAGTCATTTAAAATCACTCGCAGCTATATTGAATTGTCGGCTCCCGGCAATACAGAGAAAAGGCATTGAAAGTCATTGAGAAAAAAATGCGTAGGGGTCCCCCAAATTCAATTACCAGGCCCTTCAGGTCTGGTATGGATATAAAGGGAAACTCCACCTCTTTTACTGTTTATATACCGTACTTAAAGAATTTCTTGGGGTTGTTGTTTGCTCTCCTCCGCTATGTGTCTTTCTTGTTCTATCTTAGCCACTCTAATTGCACCCTACATTTCTTGCATTCTTTGTAAAGTTGGAATGCTGATGACTGATGATCCCTCAGCCTTGTATTTGTGGTTTGAAGGCAGGGCTCAAGTCCTGCGGGAACGCGTGGGAACAGAGTCCCTGCACTTTTTTCACAGCAGGAACGCAGTTCCCTTTGAAGGACTAGAGCAGCCGAGCCACCCGAGCCAATCCTTCACTAAACGGCGATGCCCAGCTCGAGTCACTGTCAGGGGCAGGCGAACCTTAGTAATCCTTTATGTTACTGGCCGCTTCCTGTATATGGATTCATCGGGCAGTGTGCGGGTATTCCGTCACTTCCTCAATGCCGCAATGTCTCCTGGGAGCTTTTGTCATTGTTCCCAGGAGACATTGCGGAGGTCTGCCGTGAGTTATCGCGGGATTTAGAAAGAACTTGCTTAAAGTTTAGTAATTATGCATATGAGCGTATCATTTTTTTTTTTTTGTGGGGGAGTGGATCTTGGGTGGGAGTTCCCACACTTTTTTCTCCAGGACTTGACCCCTGTTTGAAGGCCTTCTCCTTTGCTTTTTGGCATAGTTTTGTATATTTGTTGGTCAAGGTGGATGCAAAAATGTTGCAGTTTTTCCTGAAGATTGCTATATATTCTATATGTTATTTAAGGTTATTGAATCAGATGGATTTGAATGAGAAGGATTCAATATTTTCGAGTGCTAGTCCAATCCACTAAGTGAAGTGGCTCCAGCTGATTGGACAATATCAACTTGTGTCATGTGCATTATCGATGGATGTCAAAAAATGTATTAATTTTCCATGGGCCGAACTACTATCGCATTATGTGATGGCATCCAAATATAACAAATTCATTAGATAATTTAAATATATATTTTTTTGGGTTTCCTTGACATTCTTTACTATGTTCATTTGGAGACTCGTATACATCAGAATCTCCAAAAATAAAATGTCTAGAATGGACCATTAAGTGAGTCTGTAAATTAACTGGTCATAATTAAATGTGTTTTTGTCATTGTTTTTGCATGCAAGGAGAGAGAGTTAAAATACAAGAAAAACACATTGAGCATATTTTATTCTAAAGTTTCAATTCTATGGAAAAATCCTTTTTTTAATGGCCATTAGGACTCCTCCCTTCTTGTGGTTGGGTGTGCAGGCCAGAAATATATGCGGATAGTCCTTGTGTGAACAGTTCAAGATTTTGTTTAGTTGGAAGTGTACACAGAGGATGTCTGCTCTTTGTTCGCATGCTTCTTTCCACAGGGAAAATCTTTTGGCGGGATGATTTAGACCCCGGGCATTAATTAAGAGGCATGTAATCGTCATTGTAGGGGTGGTGCAGTTTGCTGTATGACTGTGTGGTGTAGGTACTCACTGTGTCCGCAAGGTTTGCTCTGGTATGGTTCGGTACAGATTGAAGAAGGTATCTAATACTCTATTTCTTCATTATAAGAGTAGAAGTTGCTTCAGATATGACTGTGTATATCAGATGAACAACAAAAGGAACAAAGAATAAAAAAAAGAAAGTCAACATGGGTAACATAAGAAATGGATCTTGTAACAGACCCACGTACAGGTATAGCTGCTACTGGTGCTTTGGAGGGGAGGAGAGAATAAACTGTTATCTCCTGTCCCGGAGAAATTTGTGAGTAGGCGTGTGTTATCTTCAAGAGTTTCCACTGGCTTTTTTCTTTTGGGAGCGCTTGTACGATATGACTTGCCATTCGTTTTTTATTAATTGTGAGCCTGCAGAAGGTGAATATTGTGCGGCCTGGTCATGGAGTATATCTCATTTGCATAGGGGGCGGGATCTGGGTGTCCCCTTGTTAAAGGGGGCTTCCAGATTCCGATAAGCCCCCCGCCCGCAGACCCCAACAACCATTGGACAAGGGTTGTAGGGATGAAGCCCTTGTCCCCATCAAAAATAGAGCGACAATTTTGAATTTTTTTTTATATTTTTTACTTTTTGTATTAATAAATATCCCCCAAAAAATATATATAATTTTTTTTCCCCCTCAGTTTAGGTCAATACGTATTCTTCTACATATTTTTGGTAAAAAAATCTCAATAATCGTTTATTGATCGATTTGCGCAAAAGTTATAGCAGCTACAAAATAGGGGGTAGTTTTATGGCATTTTTATTAATATTTTTTTTTACTATTAATGGCGGCGATCAGCGATTTTTAGACCATTTTGGGACCATTGTAATTTTTACAGCAATCAATGCTATAAAAATGCACTGATTACTGTAAAAATTACACTGGTAGTGAAGGGGTTAACCACTAGGTGGTGCTGCACGGGTTAAGTCAGTACTTAGTAGGGAGCAATTCTTACTGTTAGGGGGCGTGGCTACATGTGACATGTCACTGATGAACGTTCCCGATCACGGGGAACAGCCATCAGTGACAGTGTCACTAGGCATAATAGGGGAATGCCTTGTTTACAAAGGCATCCCCCTGTTCTGCCTTTGCCAACCGCAATTGCGGGCCGCCTGGGAACATCGAGTTCCCCGGTACCCGCGAGCATGCTCACAAGGCACGCGGCCGGCAAATTTAAAGGGACATACAGGTACGCCAATGTGCCTGCCTGTGCCATTGTGTCGATGTACGTCTGCGTGCGGCGGTCGGCAAGTGGTTATTATTCATACCAGACCCAAAGGGCCTGATAATTGTCTGAGTTTTCAATGAGTTCGATTTATGTTGCCAGGACCCGACAATTCATTACAGCCGCGATTAGTTTTAAATTATTTTTTTTCCTTTAGAAATTAAATTTTGCTGCGTATTGTTCTAAACACAGGAAACATGCAGGCATACAAAGACAGTCCCCAGGCACGATATTTAAAGGAATATTTATTTTTATTTTTAATTTGTCCAAGCACTAATAGAATCACCCATAGATTAAGGCACCTAATCCCAAATGAAAATGTTGAATTTAGGACGAAAGAGAAAACGCAATGTTTTACGGTGCAAAAAGTAAAGCAGTAATGATGAGAAAGAGCATGTCTTAAGAAAATACAAAATATCTTTATTAAATATAAATATATATTAAATCAAGATTCAATCAAATTTATAATTTGTGGTGGTCATTGATAAACATTATTTCAGTTTAAAGCATACAGAGATCGCATATTCCCAACATGTTTCGCGATTTTCGCTTCTTCAGGGGAAAGCAAAATCAGTTCAAAAATGTTTATAACTAAGTAGAAGAAAATAATTACATTAGCCATGCACAGTATATGAGAAGTGGTACATAAACATATGGGTAACATAGACACGTGGCAAATGGCCAGGGAATACTCCATAGGGGGGCAATCTAAATATGCTTACCCACACACACCACAAAATCGGGCGCTCAGTGTCTCCCCAGGACATGGATGGATATACAGATCCTAAATAGGATCAACACAATGTTCCAAGGGCGGTCACAAAAAGAGGCTATATGAACCCGGAAAGCGACTGTTGGATGAGAAAACATAATATCTGGCCCGTGGCAAAGTCGCTTGGGTTAGTAGAAATAGTGAAACATGCAGCGCAGCAAAGTCACCAAAATAGCAATAAATATGGCTTTATTGCATCAAAAATAATAATACAAACAAAAAGGCCTACTCCAGCTTAGGAGGCTAACTAAACAGTAGTGTCCCTCACTACGGGTTACTGGAGCGGCTATTCCGGCCTCCAGTATAAACAAACAAAAATAATAGTTCAATATAAACAATAAGTTCTGACAGACCTTGTTCCTCAGATACACAGACAGACTTCAGTCTGCCCATCCAGCACAGCCTGGATCTCACACTGAGCTCTCCCCTCCCAAGACTCCATCAGGTGCAGGCTAATTAATAGGGAGAGAGAGGAGGTTAACCTGTTGGGCCAGGCTTAACCCTTTCTACGACAGGGAAAGCTGACCTTTCCAATCTCACACTGACATACTTGGAATCATGTACTCTGTCACATATCCTCCCCCCCAGCTTAACACCTGTGTGGGAAGCGGCCACCTCTGCAAACCCATGTACTCGGGACAGAGCATCTGCGTTACTGTGGAGGAGACCTGCCCTGTGTCGTACCACAAAAGAAAAGGGCTGTAGGGACAAAAACCACCTCGTAACCCGAGCGTTCTTGTCCCTGTTGGTGTGCATCCATTTTAACGGAGCATGGTCTGTGACCAGGGTAAACCGTCTGCCCAACACGTAGTAGCGGAGTGTTTCTACTGCCCACTTAATCGCCAAACACTCTTTTTCGACTGTGGCGTAGCGCTTTTCTTGGGGTAACAACTTCCGACTCAAATATAGGACAGGGTGTTCCTCACCATCCACATATTGGGACAACACTGCACCCAAACCCACCTCTGAGGCATCAGTCTGGAGAAAGAACTCCTTCCCAAAGTCGGGAGCCACAAGCACGGGTTGGGCACAAAGCGCTGCCCGAAGACCAGCAAAGGCTTCCTCAGCCTTGCTGTTCCACTTTACCGTGTCTGAACTTCTGGCTTTAATAAGGTCAGTGAGCGGGGCAGCCCTTGTAGCAAAGTGAGGAATAAACCTCCGATAGTAGCCTACGATCCCCAAAAAGGCTCTGACTTGTTTTTTCCTCAACGGCCTGGGCCAGTTCTGTATAGCTCCTATCTTGTTCATTTGCGGTTTAACAAGTCCCCTGCCAACCAGGTAACCCAAGTATCTAGCCTCAGCTAGACCCAAGGCACATTTAGAGGGGTTAGCTGTCAACCCTGCTCTTCTAAGAGTGTCCAAGACTGCCTGCACTTTGTCCAGATGGCTTTCCCAGTCCGGGCTATGAATGATCACATCATCAAAGTATGCGGCTGCATATTCGGTATGGGGCCTGAGCAACTTATCCATTAGCCTTTGGAAAGTGGCTGGAGCTCCATGGAGGCCAAAAGGCATAATCCTGTACTGGAACAGGCCATCAGGAGTGGCAAAGGCTGTCTTCTCTCGAGCATGCTTTGTCAACGGGATCTGCCAATAACCCTTTGTCAGGTCCAACGTGGTGAAGAACCTATCTTTGGCTAATCGTTCTACCAGTTCATCCACCCTAGGCATGGGGTAGGCGTCAAACTTAGACACCTCGTTTAACTTCCTGAAGTCATTACAGAACCTGATGGACCCATCAGGTTTAGGCACTAGAACAATGGGGCTGCACCACTGGCTGTGAGACTCCTCTATCACTCCAAGCTCAAGCATTTTCCTGACTTCAGCCCTTACAGCTTCCCTCTTGGACTCCGGAATGCGGTAAGATTTCACTCTTATGACAACCCCTGGTTCTGTAATAATATCATGGGTAATTTCTCGGGTTTGTCCAGGGTCAGGGGAGAAGACATCACTATTCCTCTCAACCAGGCCTCTAGCTTCCTCTACTTGCTCAGGTGTCAGCTCTGGAGAGATTGTCACTGAAGAACTAGGTGCCTGTGGAACAGGCGGGTTGTCACCCACTGTGGCCATGCAGTCCTCTCTAGCCCTCCATGGCTTAAAGAGGTTTATGTGGAAGATGGCCTCCTTCTTCCGGCGTCCTGGCTGACTAATTTTATAATTTACTGGGCTCAGTTTTTCCAGGACCTCATAGGGTCCCTGCCACTGTGCTAGAAGTTTGCTTTCTGCGGTGGGTACTAGAACCATTACTCTGTCCCCCCTTTCAAACTGTCTCACTAGGGCCCTCTGGTCATAGTAGGACTTCTGCCTACTCTGCGCCTGCTCCATATGCTGGCGAACAAGAGGGGCAATCTGAGCCATACGCACCCGCATATCTTCAACATACTGGAGGACATTGGTCCCAGTTACCCCCTGTTCTTCCCAGGTTTCCTTTAGGATATCCAGTATACCCCGGGGATGCCTACCATATAAAAGCTCAAATGGGGAGAAGCCCGTAGAACTTTGGGGAATCTCTCGAACTGCAAATAACAGGTAAGGAAGTAACAAGTCCCAATCCTTCCCATCCCTGCTAACGACTTTTCTCAACATCCCCTTTAGGGTCCGGTTAAACCTTTCTACCAACCCATCGGTCTGGGGGTGATACACTGACGTTCTCAGAGTCTGTACATTAAATAGCTGACATAGCTCTTTCATAATACAGGAGACAAACGGTGTCCCCTGATCCGTGAGCAATGTCCTGGGTATCCCCACCCGTGTAAACATCTGAACCAGCTCTTTAGCAATACTTTTAGCATTAGCCTTACGTAGTGGAATGGCTTCTGGGTATCTGGTGGCATAATCGAGGATGACAAGGATGTACTGGTGCCCTCGAGCTGTTTTCTCTAAGGGACCCACTAGGTCCATGCCAATCCTCTTAAACGGAACATCAACTATAGGGAGAGGTATGAGTGGGGCTCTCAACTTCGGTCTGGGAGATGCCAGCTGGCATTCCGGGCAAGAAGCACAATATCTTTTAATCCCCTCATATACCCCAGGCCAAAAGAACCTCCTGAGCACCCGTTCTTGGGTTTTCTCCACCCCTAAATGTCCCCCCAGAAGATGAGAGTGAGAGTAATCCAGGATTTTCCGGGTGTATGATGAAGGCACAACCAGTTGTTCAAGCTCTTGTCCCTCATCGGAGGTCACTCTGTAAAGGAGATCATTTTTAAGGACAAAATAGGGATAGGCCTTTCCCGTTACCCCTTCCACTGGTACCCCATTAACCTCCACAACATTACTCCTGGCTTCCTGATCCCGGCCAAAGCCACTACCCGAAATATCCAGGACATCTGTATCCCCCTCGTCCCCTTCACTGGTAGCCTCTGGGGGGGGGGGTTCCGGTTGACCAACCTCTGCCTCATCTTCTGTCTGTCGTGGGGCCCCGCCTCTCCTGGACTGCTCCCCACGCTGATTCAACAGGACTTCCTTGACAGCCCTATTAAATCTTAGCTTGCTCTCCCTGCGTTCCCGTCTCGTTTTACCTCTTTTTGGATTAGAGATATACAAGTCAGGATGAGCAAAGGGAAATACTTCATGGACCCCTGTATTTCTCTGCTCCACTTCAGGTTCCCCTTGTTCTCCCATCACAGGGGACTGTAACAGAGCATGGAAATTAGGGAAATTCCTTCCTATTATCAAAGGATATGGTAGACGAGGAACTACCACTGCTACGATCCTTACCAAACTGCCCTGTACTAACACTTCTACGTTGGCAGTAGGATACCGCACAGTACACCCATGAATACACAATACCCCCATGGTTCTATGCTTCTGTATCCAACAAGGTTTTACCAATTTACTGGCTACCAAAGTCAGGGCACTGTCAAAATTCCACCAGGGCCACTATCTCTTGTTTGTCCAGCAGGACAGGTACTCGGAAGGTATGTCCCCCTTCTACCAAGCCTGCTAAACAAATGAGTCCGCAAAAGTCAGAGGAATCTTCCCCTAGACCACACTGCATGGGCTCAGAAAGATTGGGGCATCTCGCCCTGACATGTCCTTTGGCGCCACACTCAAAACAAGTTATGGAGTTACTCCTAGGGTGGTCCTCTTTCCCAGGGTTTTGACCTCTAAAGTCTGTTTTGGAAAAACGGGCTCCCGATCCGAAGTCTGCTTCCACTCCACTCCTCCGGTCTCCTGTTCTCTGTGTTTTCCCAGTCGTCCTAGAGAGAGATCGGTCCAAATTTTTGGTAGACAGGTACCGCTCTACTTGTGCGACCATACTATCACAGTCCAGGGGATTTCCATGAGTGACCCACTCCCGGAGGCCATTTGGAAGCTCTCTCACGTAACGGTCCAGTACAAGCGCTTCTATAATCTGTGCAGGGGTTTGAGTCTCTGGTTTGAGCCACTTCCGAGCCAGATGAATTAAGTCAAACATCTGGGATCTTGGCGCTTTTCCTTCTTTGAACCTCCAGTTGTAGAAACGCTGGGCCCTCACTGTAGAAGTTACCCCTAAGCGAGCCAGGATCTCTCCTTTCAGTTTGGGATAGTCTGCAGCAGCCACCTCATCCAGATCAAAATAGGCTTTCTGTGCTTCTCCCAGGAGGAAGGGTGCAATGATTCCAGCCCACTGTCCTGGGGGCCAGCCTTCTCGGGTGGCGGTCCGTTCGAACGCCAGTAGGTAAGTCTCCACATCATCATCCGGGGTCATTTTCTGCATACAGCTGCTTGCACGTATTTGGCTTACCCCCCCTGCTGGAGGGTTAGTAGACCCTTGGGTAGTCATCTTATCCAGGGTTGCTTTGAGAACAGCATGGTCTGACTGTTGTGCTTTAGTCAAAGCTTCAATCTGCAAAGTCAGGAGCCTGTTGGTCTCCTGCTGTACTGCAGCTGCTGCAGCTACCTGTCTATTAGTTTCTTGTTGCGCTGCAGCTACCTGTCTATTAGTCTCTTGTTGCACTGCAGCGGCCTGTCTATTAGTCTCTTGTTGCGCTGCAGCTAAGGCAGCGGCCTGTCTATTAGTCTCTTGCTGCACAGAGGTAGCTTGTAACAGGGCTTTTACAATATCTTCCATTTTTCTGGGTCCTGTACCTTTAAGGCCACTGTAACTGTAAAGTGACCGGTACAACAGCGAACATCCCACTTCTGACACCACTTGTGGCAAAGTCGCTTGGGTTAGTAGAAATAGTGAAACATGCAGCGCAGCAAAGTCACCAAAATAGCAATAAATATGGCTTTATTGCATCAAAAATAATAATACAAACAAAAAGGCCTACTCCAGCTTAGGAGGCTAACTAAACAGTAGTGTCCCTCACTACGGGTTACTGGAGCGGCTATTCCGGCCTCCAGTATAAACAAACAAAAATAATAGTTCAATATAAACAATAAGTTCTGACAGACCTTGTTCCTCAGATACACAGACAGACTTCAGTCTGCCCATCCAGCACAGCCTGGATCTCACACTGAGCTCTCCCCTCCCAAGACTCCATCAGGTGCAGGCTAATTAATAGGGAGAGAGAGGAGGTTTACCTGTTGGGCCAGGCTTAACCCTTTCTACGACAGGGAAAGCTGACCTTTCCAATCTCACACTGACATACCTGGAATCATGTACTCTGTCACAGGCCATAATATATTGGAATGGGGTCAAATAACCTAAAATAAACTGATGAGGTCCAATAAATTGGACCACGACAGATATTAATGGACAAAAATGGTCTCTCCGTATAATACTTACAGATAGGAATATGTTGTTGAGGGAGATGGAAAAAGAGACGCAAGCCAAGGCGTCAATGATTGGTCCTCTAATTCCTATATGGTGGGCAGAAAGAACAGAAAAAAGGAATGGAGATCTTAAAATTACTAATAATTAAATGACTGCCACTGTTCCTCCCTAGTGGCAGAAAAAATGTAAAAAAGTAGAAAAGATATTAACAGTTTGAATGGGAGAGAACCCATTAAGCTGATTCAAAAGAAATATAATAAATGTGTAATTGTTCAATGGGCAAACAAATAAAATGGGGATGTTATATAGGAATTCTACCTACCCGTAAACCCCCTGATTTGTGACATGCCCACAAGGTGGAACTTGACTTTGGCAATGCTGTAGTTGCTGCACATGCAGCAGAGGGATGTCAATGAGTACCTGTGTGTGTATGGCACAGCGACAGGCTCAGGTCAGCTAGTGGATGATTATCTACAGAGATGGAGAGCTTTCCAGTTGATGATCCACTGGCTTACTGGGTCATGAGACTAGACCACTGGCCAGAACTTTCCCAGCATGCTATTGAGCTGCTGGACTGCCCTGCATCCAGTGTTCTTGCCGAAGGGCATTCAGTGCTGCTGGAGGTTTTGTTACTGATCATAGAAAGCGTCTGTCCACAGCCTCTGTGGACTGTCTGACTTTTATCAAAATGAATCAGTCCTGGATTACCAGCTATTAAGCCCCTGATGACGATGATCCCCATTAAGTGTTTTTGGGATATGGAATCTCTGCAGGACCTCTAGGCTGCCTAGTGTTGTGGGTGTCATCTGAAAGAATGTTTTTGATGTAGCCTTTATGGGCACAATTAAAAGCCAAAGACCAATTTTTCCGCACCTGTTTGACACGTGCATATCATTAAAATTTTTGAAAGCAAGGCTAATTCTTGCTTTCATCAAGAGTGCCTATATAGCGTTACGGTGATAAGGCGCCCATCAATTAACACTCAAAGAACAATCTTTTTGCACCTGTTTGACAGGTGCATATCATTACAATTTTTGACAGCAAGGCCATTTCTTGTGTTAAGTGAGCTCCTGCGCTATCGGGGACTGTAGCTAGCGGGCACTGCTAGCAAACACCTGGTAGACTGTCCTTGCCAGAAAAATAAGTTAAATGTAAAGGGTGGTGGTGTCTGCGCTGTGATTAATAAATGGTGTAAAACTCACGGCTTGAGTAAGTGGACCATCTGGTGAGTCCTAAACCTAAGTGGGTAGTGAACAGGTGCAAAACAGAGCAATAGAAACAAAGGTAGGTAGGGAAGATGCTTAAACAGACAAAATAATCAAAATAAACAATGTGAACCTAGAAAGGTCGATCTCAAACACTGGGTCATTGACCTTACTACAGTAGGTTCACATTGTTTATTTTGATTATTTCATCAAGAGTACCTCTATAGGATTACGGTGTGAAGACGCCACCGACACCCAAAGACCAATTTTCCACACCTGTTTGACAGGTGCATATCATTACAGTTTTTGACAGCAAGGTCAATTCTTGCTTCCATCAAGAGTACCTCTATAGGGTTACGGTGTGAAGGCACCACCGACACCCAAAGAACAATCTTTCTGTACCTGTTTGGTAGGTGTGTATCAATGTTTGTTTGTATGTTTGGTTTTCTATTCTTTTTTTTTAAATCCTTTGAACACAGCTGATTACAGATTGGGGTAAAGGGCCAATCACAGTGGCCCTTTACCACATGATCAGTTGTTTTTGATCACAGCTGTTCACAACGTAATACACTTGCCGGTTATCAGCATTCCTTTCCTCACATACTGTCACAGGATGAGGAGAAGAGGGTAAGAAACCAGCAATCCTGACAGGGGGCATTGACGGTGATAATCAGGGCACTGATCATAAGTGTACTGATAATCAGTGCAGCCCCAACAGTGACAATCAGTGCCCATCCAAGCTGTCTATTAGTGTCCATCAGTGCTGCCTATCAGTGCCCTTCAGTACCGCCTATCAGTGCCTCCATACAGTGCTGACTATCAGTACTGCTCATCAGTGCTACATATTAGTGTCCATCAGTGCTGCCTATCAGTTCAGCCTCATCTGTGCCTCCTCATCAGTGACCATCAGTGACGCCTCATTAGTGCCCATCAGTGCAGCCTATCAATGCCATCAGTGTAGTCTCATCAGTACACATCAGTGAAGGAGAAAAATTACTTATTTGCAGAATTTTATAACAAAAACTAAGAAAAAGTTTTTTTTTTTATATATAATTTAAAAATGTTTAAAAAAATTACAAAACATACAGCACAGCTTTTTCTCACACTACACTTGTGATTTTTTTTATTAACAGCTACGAAAGTAGTTATACACTTTTCTTACAGAAGCACAAAATTTGATGTCAATTAAATATTTTGCAAGGACAGCCCCAGTATGACTGTTTGAATGCGCTCCCATGTCTCTTCATCCTATACTTGTAAAGTATAATTTTTAAAGAATCACATTCCTTAAAAATTGAAGATCCATATTAACACAAAGTCAAAATGACAGAAAGGAATCGGAGGAAACTTGGCAGGTGACTACTTGTTGGAAGAGCAGGTAGTCACTGTGACAAGAAAGGAATTGGCAGTATGAATTCAAATCAGATCTCTCAAGACATTCCGTGCAGCAGTAATATGTGCAAATTATTCAAGGCAAGTGCTCACATGTGAAAAGAGAGTGCGCTTCCTCCACAATCAGCAGGAGATGCATCAAGTCATAGGCAGGAATTCAGGCAGAAATGGTTGATGTGTGGATGAGGTATGTGTCTCTAAATAGTTGAGACTGACCATAAGGGAAGTGGAAGCAGTAGGGGTGGATGATTTTTTTGACACTTAGCATAGACAGGGGAATAAAATCTGTGTACAATGGGAATTAGGAAATATTTACGTAAAAAAAAACGAATAAATATGAATACTTCTAAATAAAAAAAAAATATTCAGAAATCTTGCACAGCAAATGACATCTGATATGATCATAGTTTGGAGTCTTTATTATATATAAGTGTACAAAAAATATTCACTAGTGATTAGGGTTTTCTAGGTCCAGGGTTGACAACCAATCTTTCATTTTTTGTGCAAATTGGGGAAGGTTTAGATCTGTCAAGTTTTTAATATTGTCCGTGTCCCTGATGTGCTTGTGGGTTTTGGTAGGTTTAGAATCCCTGTTGATTTTTTTTTATTATTGTCTTTGTCCCTGATGAGTTGTCACAAGAAAATAAGGCAAAATCTTCTAAAGGGGGTAGCTGTTCTGGTGACAACTGTCTAAAGGGCGATTCTCCAAACAATTTTTACCTTGCTTAGTCCTGATTCACACTGGTGCGTTTTGACATGAGATTTGACATGTCAAATCACATGTCAAATTTGGCGGCATGTGCCAGAAATGGCATTGTCCTAATCGGTGCAACGCCGCTTATGCGGTTCTGCACAGATTTCAAAAAGTAGATTCTGTACAACTGTTTGTGATTTCATCGCGATTTACATTGACATCTGTGAAGAAACTGCACAGATGTCTCTGTAATCGTGGCCAAAATCGTGACTGACAAGCAGGAGTAATATCGTGTGAGTTCGGCTTCATTCCCGCAGCCCAGTGTGAACCTGGGCTTACTGTTGCATTTTGTAACAGGTAAGGAAAGGGAATCTCTTCAACGAGGCATAAAAAAATAAAGATAAACTGATGGGCTTTAACTTTTGCCTACTCTGTCCAAAAGTAATAACCCAATTTTTGTCTATACATAAATTTAAAGGCAGTTAAAGTACTGAATTAGGTGGATTATTCATACAACCTGTATTACTGTAGATGTGTGGGTAGCTAAAGGGGTGAGAATAGACATGGATAAATGTTCGATGAACATTTGCAGTAGCCTATAGTTAAAAACCCAATATCATTCATTGTGGAATTTCTTGCTTGCAATCAGTTGAAACTGTTATTATAATGGCTTGTTATCAGACTTGCTATGCAGTAGCAGATACACTATATTACCAAAAGTAGGGATGAGCTTCGAGTTCGAGTCGAACTCATGCTCGACTCGAACATTGCCTGTTCGCCGAACAACGAACAATTTTGGGTGTTCGCGGCAAATTCGAAAAGCTGCGGAACACCCTGTTAAAGTCTATGGGAGAAATCTAAAGTGCTAATTTTAAAGGCTAATATGCAAGTTATTGTCCTAAAAAGTGTTTGGGGACCTGGGTCCTGCACCAGGGGACATGTATCAATGCAAAAAAAAAAGTTTTAAAAACTGATGTTTTTTCGGGAGCAGTGAATTTAATAATGCTTAAAATGAAACAATAAAAGTGAAATATTCCTTTAAATTTCGTACCTAGGGGGGGGGGGGGGGGGTGTAAAGTAAGCATGTGAAATAGCGCATGTTTCCCGTACTTAGAGCTGTCTCTGCACAAAGTGTCATTTCTGAAGGAAAAAAAGTAATTTAAAACTGACTCGCGGCTATAATGAATTGTCAGCTCCCGGCAATTCAGAGAGAATTCATTCATTAAAAAAAAAAAAGTGTGGGGTACCCCCAAAATCAATTACCAGGCCCTTCAGGTCTAGTATGGATATTAAGGGGAACCCCGCCATCAATTTAAATAAAAATGACGTGGAGTTCCCCCAAAAATCCACACCAGACCCCTTATCCTAACACATAACCTGTCCGGCCGCAGAAAAGAGGGGGGACAGAGAGCGCCCCCCCTCTTGAACCGTACCAGGCCACATGCCCTCAACATGAGGAGGATGTCAAGGGCCTCATCCCCACAACCCTTGCCCTTGCCCTTGCTTATCAGAATCTGGAAGACCCCTTTAACAAAGGGAACCCCTAGATCCTGGCCTCCCCCTATGTGAATTGGTAATGGGGTACATTGTACCCCTACCATTTCACGAAGGAAGTGTAAATACACACACACACTGTGGAAAAAAGTCCTTTATTAAAAAAAAATATATATATATATAGCGGTGGTAATCCACTCTCGATCCCAGCTCCCCGCTCCAACAATGTCGGTATCCAGCGATGGGTGATCTCCTCTCCGGTCCAGCAATGAGAAGATCATCCGAGATCCAGAGCGCAGCATCACCGGTTGCCTGTCTCCACCGGAGACAGCCCAGCGAATGACGCTGCTGAAGCTAGTGACATTTCTTATATAGGTGAGGCGGGGCCACCTGTCACGTGACCCCGTCCCCCTCTGACACACCCTCTGCTACGTCACTGGGGAAGCCCAGGCTTCCCCCTTGCTTCCCCCTTGCGTCAGAGGGGGCGGGGTCACGTGATGGGTGGTTCCGCCTCACCAATATAAGAAATGTCACTAGCTTTAGCAGCGCCATTCGCCGTGCTGTCTCCACACATTCACTTCCTGGGTATTCCCTCAGGAACAATGTGCTCCAAACAGGTAAAAAAAAGACGTCCTCGATAATGAGCAAATCATTTGATTTATCCGTGAGTGCCCAGCTATTTATGATTTGTGTTACCCAAACTAAAAAGACAAGATAAACTACAAAGACAAACTACAAAGACAATATCCCACTGACCACCAATGAAGGGACATTCTTCCCACTGACCACCAATGAAGGGGACATTCTTCCCACTGACCACCAATGAAGGGAACATTCTTCCCACTGACCACCAATGTAAGAAGCATTCTTCCCACTGACCACCAATATAAGGGATATTCGTCCCACTGATCACCAATGTAAAGAGCATTCTGCTTACTGACCACCAATGTAAGGAGCATTCTTCCCACTTACCACCAATGTAAGGGACATCCTTCCCACTGACCACCAATGTAAGGGACATTCTTCCCACTGACCACGAATGTAAGGAGCATTCTTCTCACTGACCACCAATGTAAGGGACATCCTTCCCACTGACCACCAATGTAAGGGACATCCTTCCCACTGACCATCAATGTAAGGGACATCCTTTCCACTGACCACCAATGTAAGGAACATTCTTCTCACTGACCACCAATGTAAGGGACATCCTTCCCACTGACCACCAATGTTAGGAGCATTCTTCCCACTGACACCAATGTAAGGAGCATTCTTCCCACTAATCACCAATGTAAGGGACATCCTTCCCACTGACCACCAATGTTAGGAGCATTCTTCCCACTGACACCAATGTAAGGAGCATTCTTCCCACTGACCACCAATGTTAGGAGCATTCTTCCCACTGACACCAATGTAAGGAGCTTTCTTCCCACTGATCACCAATGTAAGTAGCATTCTTCTCATTCTTCATTATAGAGGACCCAAAATGTACCCCTATCTTCACGATTGGCAATGATGGGATGTACCCAATATTGACGTCTTCTCCGCCTCCGCTTCTCCTCCTCTTCTTCCTCATGCCCCTCTACTGCTGCAGCAGCAATGACAACTGCGGTGGCAGAAAAAGGAATTGCCTCACACCATGTATGTTTTCTTTGGTTAATGCCAAAGTTGTGGCAAAGTTGAAGTTGTACTGATTCCAAATCGCGGCCGCAAAATCGCGGTAAAATCGCGACCGCAAAATCGCACGATTTTGAAGTCGTATAAGTGTGAAAGGGGCCTTAAGGACCGCGTCCTGCACATTTACGTCGGCAGAATGGCACGGCTGGGCACATGCACGTATAGGTACGTCCTGTGCTAGTACCCAGCTGTGGGTCGCGGGCACACGCCCGCGACCTGGTCCGAAGCTCCGTGACCGGGACCGCGGACCTGATCGCCGGTGGAGTCCCGTGATCGGTCCCCGGAGCTGAAGAACGGGGAGAGCTGTGTGTAAACACAGCTTCCCCGTTCTTCACTGTGGCGGCGCCATCGATCGTGTGATCCCTTTTATAGGGATACACAATCGATGACGCCACACCTACAGCCACACCCCCCTACAGTTGTAAACACACATGAGGTCACACATAACCCCATCAGTGCCCCCTGTGGTTAACTCCCAAACTGCAAACTGTCATTTTCACAGTAAACAATGCATTTTAAATGCATTTTTTGCTGTGAAAATGACAATGGTCCCAAAATGTGTCAAAATTGTCCGAAGTGTCCGCCAAAATGTAGCAGTCACGAAAAAAATCGCTGATCGCAGCCATTAGTAGTAAAAAAAAATAATTAATAAAAATGCAATATAAATATTTTGTAAACGCTATAAATTTTGCGCAAACCAACCGATAAACGCTTATTGCAATTTTTTTTTACCAAAAATAGGTAGAAGAATACGTATCGGCCTAAACTGAGGACAAAAAAAAACCGCAGAGGTGATAAAATACCACCAAAAGAAAGCTCTATTTGTGGGAAAAAAAGGACGCCAATTTTGTTTGGGAGCCGCGTTGCATGACCGCGCAATTGTCTGTTAAAGCGACGCAGTGCCGAATCGCAAAACCTGGCCGGGTACTTTAGCTGCATTTTGGTCCGGGTCTTAAGTGGTTAACTGACAATTGCGTGGTCCTGATGATGATGATGTACCCAAATAAATTTGATGTCCTTTTGTTTAGCCACAAATAGAGCTTTCTTTTGGTGGTAATTGATCACTGTTGCGTTGTTTTTATTTTTTGCGCTATAAACAACAAAAGAGCAAACATTTGGAAAAAAAAAAACAATATTCTTCTCTGACCCATCGTTTCTGGACCTGCAAATATAGCTCCACCTTTTGGGAACAAGTAATGTCATTCATAAATGGGATTACTCTGCTACAACTCCCAAAAGACTCTCTGCTTTACATATTTGGTTACTGGGACTATCAACTCCTGACATGGTAACTTTCAACACAAGGACTGGATTCTAAAATGCCTCTTGGTGGCCCGTAAATCCATCTTGAAAAACTGGACCTCCTCCCATTGCCCAAAAATCTTGCAGATCAAATGGGAACTTCTGCTGTTACTCCTCAATGATGAAATCAACACTGATTTTTAACCATAAAGCAACTAGTAAATGGCTCTACTTAAGATGGCACACCTTCATGGACTAAACACTATCTCATGAGGATCTCAAGACCGTTGAGAGTTCTTTTTCATACTATAAGGGCCTCCCAACGCTCTACATAAAGGATAATACCTCCTGAAAATAATCCAAGCTGTTGGCTGTCCTGCACTTTTTGGTCAAGGCATTACTATTAGATGGTAGCGGGTGAGGTGGTGGGGGTTTCACAGCCATCTTTCTCATGTTTGCTTGCTAAGGCCCTGCAGGGTTTCTAGTAAATTTACCCAAATATATTTACCTGCCTAACACACATCAGGAGTGGGATTGTATTAAAAACAAATTATATGCAGTAGCTGGGATTCCCAATGTCACGATTGTCATAGATTGTATCCATGAGCCTTTTTTGCCCCCCCCATAAAGAACACAAGAAGGGTTACCACTCCCTAAACATGCAAATAGGTTTATCAGAAATCTCATCACTGGCTTCCCAGAATCTGTCCATATTTACACATATTAAGACAATCACAGCTCTACCACCATTTTGACACTAACAGAATAACCGGAGGCTGAATTCTTGGTAAGACACATTTTATTAGCAAACACACATGGAAGTCTATGGTCATATGTTACACTTCTGTGTTCACCCCTCCCACCTTGCACACCAAATATACGCAGCACAGCCTTGGCTGCTAAAGGAATGGCTACACTGGATTTCTATAAAATATATGGGAGTCTTATGCTGAGCTCAAAATGCGGTGGAGGTAAGGAGAAATGTTCAGTGCATCGGTGATGGTGGCCGGGGAGAGCAGAGCTGTTCACCCTGATTACAGCAACTGTATCCAGGCTGTGCTTGATAAGTGCAACGCTAAAGGATACCATAAAAGGGTGATAAAGACCTGCAATTAGCATTCTGCAAATGTGACTGCAAATGACAACCTGTAACCATCCTCATCATCATCATCCTCCTTAATGATCCAGCCACAATTTTTATTTTTTATTATAACTTTAAAACCTAAATGATTGTTTAAAAACAGATCTACAAAATTCTACAAAATTCCAAAATTATATCTGGTTAATTGGTAGACTTATAGGTAGATTCAGTAAGAGTTAGGCTGGCTTATCAGTAGATAAGCCGACCTAACTCAGAATCTACGCTGACTTATGTTTAAGTGTATGCTCAAACAGAGATACGCTTAAACATATCTAAGATACGACGGCTTGCGCCGTCCTATCTTAGATTGCAATATTTCGGATGGCCGCTAGGTGGCGCTTCCATTGCGGTCGGCGTAAAATATGCAAATGAGTTGATACGCCGATTCACGAACGTACGCCCGGCCGACGCAGTACTTTTACGCCGTTTACGTAAGAGATAGGCCGCGTAAAGTTAGAGCTAGGCCCTATTGGAATAGTAATGTCAAGTATGGCCAGCGTTCCCGCGTCGAAATTCGAATTTTTTAAGTCGTTTGCGTAAGTCGTCCGTGAATCGGGATTTGCGTTGTTTACGTCCACGTCTAAATGAATAGGCCGTGCGGCATACTTAGCCGCAATGCACACTGGGAAATGTAGGTGACCGATGCATGCGCAGTTCGCAAAAAACGTAAAAAATGTAAGGTCAGGCCCCATTAAGATACAACACGCCCCCCTCAAACACATTTGAATTTGGCGCCCTTACGCCCGCCCGCTTTAGGCTGCGCCGCCGTAACATAGCAGGCAAGTACATTGTGAATCATGTACTTGCCTCGCTAACTTACGGCGGCGTAGCTTCAATTCCTTAAGCTACGCCACCGCAAAGTTACGCCAATGTACCTGAATCTACCTATTATATACTAAGCTCTTGGCTTCAGGAACATCCTGCACTGGTATATTCCAGGCTGAACCCATAATCATATGTAGCGGGGTATCACCCTTTTTGATGTGATAAAAAAGACTACCATTGCTGATCGTGAAGGATCTCAGCTCCCTCCTGTGGCTGAGATGAATTAGAGCAACCTGTTGTTTAAATGTTTGTTCTGGTACCGCAGGGAATGTTGGGGAATTGAGTACAGGGAGAGAAGAGACTCCATTTTCCCTGAACATACAAATGTAGCGCTGAATAATGTGATAATAAAATAAACAGTGAATGTCTATATCAAAACACCAAGTGACAGATGTATAAAAAATTATAATTTAAGAAAAAGTCCAAATAATGTATTAAGTGGTGAAAACTTGATAGATGAATAGGACTGGATGAATAATCCCAGATCAACAATAATTCCCACTTGAATGTGATGAACACTTGTGAAATGCCCGCCACCAGTAAAGCAGAGGCTTACCAGATAAATTGAACCCTAGTGAGCATATGTCCAGAGCGTCAACAAAGCTGAATATATACAAAAGATGTAGCAGCATGGGACCAAATCATCAAACGACAAGATGCAGCCAGACCACCAATCAAGGGAAGATGTCTAATGCTTGGAGATGGTAACTCTCAAATGTTCAAACCATGGCCCGATGTATAGGAGAAGAGTGAAATAGAAGAGACACATAGCATAATACCATAAGCTAATGAGCGTTTAATAACGGTTGCCCTGGCCTGTAATAGACTACATTACCCAGAGAGCAGCTGTACAACCCCAGGATGCTTTGCTTTCCGCGCAGCCTGCTGGTGTGGTAATTTAAGGGAGAGGACGTGTTTGGCGCGCTTTCTCTGAACCGCCTCTTCAACCAAGGAGGACACTATCAGAAGTGTCTCCACGGGGAGTAGGGCGCAGCTGAGGCCTACATACGCCCGGGTGGAGCGCCTTTGAGAAGGAGAGACGGAACCTCTGACGGAGTGATCGGACAGGCTTCCAGTATCCCTGTGACCTGTTTGAGAACCAGAGGCTGCCGTCTAGCAGGACTGTGACCGTAGATCATGGACAAAGTACCACAGAAGGACAAGGCCTGAATCAGTTGGGTGAGACGGGCACCTGCCCAAGTGTACTGACTGTCTTGCAGGAGAGCGGATTGTTGATGTTCATCAATTGTGGTTCGACTGTTCAGGAAGTTTTCATCAGATACTATTTTTTTTTCTCTCTCTTCCCTTTGGATTACAAATTGTGTTTTTTTTCCTTCTTTGTGCGCCAACGCATGCCAACGCATATGTGCACGAACTGTCGGGATAAACTATATTGAGGTTTGGCCTGGCCCGCCAAACCACATTGGTTAGCTATATTACTCAAAGACTACCTATTTAGTGTTGCATATTGTTGATATTCATTTTTATACTCGTTGATCGAGTAATTGGTTCTATTACATTGTGCAGTACTGTAGAGAGACAGAGAGCTAGGTGAGGCTTAGCAAGGGAATGCTTCAATGTGGATATCTTGTTGAGGGAATCCCCTTGCTGTTTTTCTTCCTTTCACAGGTCTGTATGATATTATAGTTTAGCTTATACCTATGTGTTACTATTGTTACTGATTCTGCAGGGCTCTGCAGATAGTTTGTCACTGTTTTACCTTTTTTCCTTTGTTTTTATCTTACAAGTAAAGTACCACTTTGGTTACATTTAAGGTAACCTCTAATTTGCATAATCTGTTGCAGTGTAACGGGATTTTGTGCTCCCCAACGAGTTACTGGGGCCCACAACTCCCATATTACCAGTTGTGTCAAGGGAGGGTTTTGAGCCACTTTCAGGGGTTGATCACTGAGCGTAGACCCAAAACAAACCAGCAACTCCTCTGGGGGTAGTGCTACACGTGGGGGCTCATCCGAGATTTCTACGGCTTTGCCGGTTAACCACCCCCTAGAAAAACCCTTGCCAATATCACAATGGATCCTGTTGCCATCACCAAGTGGTGTGAGGAGGATAGAGGGGAAGTTTGGATGGAAGAGGAATTGACTCCAGTTCTTAAAACACTGTCCCCATATAGGAAGCCCTGGATAATTACCGTGAAGACAAAAACCCTGGTCCCACACACTTATGCCTTGTGTGAATGGAGAAAAGGAATCCCTGACCAATTTAAGGGTCCAAGTGTGAAAACCTTTGACCAGACTGAACTTTTCTTAATACGTCCATATCTACAGTAGGTGCACGCGATATTGTGTCAATCTCGCTCCCTTTCTCGGCGAGATTGAGCACCTACGAGCCCCATCGCGGGAGCCAGCGCCGAGCTGGCTTGCCACGATAGAGACAAAGCCGTCATAGAAGCGACGGGAGATCCGACTTGGATTCCCGCCAATTCTACACGTGTGCGGCGTTTGCTATGAATCCTGAGGGGGAAGTCAATAAACACAACACAAGAGTTTTTAAAATAATTTATTAGTCTGCTCCGGAGGCCGCCCCCTGTCTTCTTTAGCTCTGTTTACCAGGGGGGGCTTCTTCTTTGACGTCTTCGGGTGGGGGCCGCTCTTCGCCGCCGTCCGGTTCTCTTCCACCGCCGGGGGGGTCGCTTTTATAAAAGCGCCCACTCCTCGGCGGGTTTCCTCCGACGTCTTCGGGTGGTGTGCTTCTTCTTCCGCTATCCGGGGGGGTCTTCTTCGGCTATCCGGGGGGTCTTCTCCGCTCTCCGGGGGTCTTCTTCTATGTTCGCCGCTCTTCGCTGTTGACTCGGCGCACCCCGGTTCTTCCTCCAGCTGTCCGGTGCCTTCTCCTTCAGCGCTGAACGTCTATCTTCTTCTTCCGTGCTGTGACGTATTCTTCTTCTTCCGGGCTGTGACATCATCTTCACTTCTCCAGATGTTGCCACGCCGGCTCTTCTCGCTGA
Source organism: Rana temporaria (assembly GCF_905171775.1). NCBI lineage: Eukaryota > Metazoa > Chordata > Amphibia > Anura > Ranidae > Rana > Rana temporaria. The sequence continues at coordinate 131,292,964 of NC_053492.1, read as the reverse complement.
AATGGCAGGTGCGCTGCTTTCATCGGACCTATATAGGCCTCACAGTCCCATCATGCTCTGTACCTACCCATGTGATACCTACCCACGTGGGTAGGTATCACATGGGTAGGTACCAGAGCATGATGGGATTGTGAGGTCTATATAAATCCGATGCAAGCCGCGCACCCGTCATTGCAGCGAGGAAAGGCGACGTGTCAACATCGGGAGAAGAAGAGAAGTGAAGAACATGACGTCACAGCACGGAAGAAGAACTCACAGCACGGAAGGAGAAGAAGACGTACAGCACGGAAGAAGAAGGCACCGGACAGCGAGAGGAAGAACCAGGGTGCGCCGAGTCAACAGCGGAGAGCGGCGAACATAGAAGGAGACCCCCGGATAGCGGAGAAGACCCGTCGGGATAGCGGAAGAAGAATCCCCCCCGCCGAAGACGCCGGAGGAAACCCGCCGGGGGGTGGGGGCTTTTTTAAAAGCGACCCCCCCCGGCGGTGGAAGAGAACCAGACGGCGGCCCCCCCCCACCCGAAGACGTCAAAGAAGAAGCTCCCCCTGGTAAAAGAGCTAATAAAGAAGACAGGGGGAGCCTCCGGAGCAGAAAAATAAATTATTTTAAAAACCCTTGTGTGGTGTGTTTATTAACTTTGACATTTTTCCTACAGGTGAATGGTTAGGGGTACGATGTACCCCATATCCATTCACTTAGGGTGGGGGGCCGGTATCTGGGGGCCCCCTTATTAAAGAGGGCTCCCAGATTCCGATAAGCCTCCCGCCCGCATACCCCGACAACCAACGGCCAGGGTTGTCGGGAAGGGGCCCTGTCCTCATCAACATGGGGACAGGGTGCTCTGAGGTGGGGGGGCCGCAGTGCGCCCCCCTGCCCCAGAGCACCCAACCCCCCCCATGTTGAGGGCATGCAGCCTGGTACGGCTCAGGGGGGGGGGGGCGCTCGCTCGTCCCCACTCCCTTCCTGGCCGGCCGGGTAGCGTGCTTTGGATACGGGTCTGGTATGGATTGTAGGGGGGCCCCCTACGCCGTTTTTTTCGGCGTAGGGGGGCTCTCCTTACAACCCATAACAGACCTAAGGGCCCGGTATGCTCCTGAGGGGGAACCCATACCGGATTTTTATTTAAAATCCGGCGGGGACTTCCCCCTCAGGATTCATAACAAACGCCGCACACGTGTAGAATTGGCGGGAATCCAAGTCGGATCTCCCGTCGCTTCTTTGACGCGCTTGCTGGGATGTGCTGTCACTATTCCAGTGAGGGCGAGATGTCGGCGAGATCTCGGCACCATGTCGCCGAGAATCAGCGCGATGCTGTCGTGCTAAAAACACAATATCACAAACACCTACTGTATCTAGAGGGAGTCCTACATCCACCAGTCAAGCCACTCCCAGTTAAGTCCTCGTCCCTAGCCTCTCTTAACCCAGAACTATGTGCTGTCTTTGGTGAAATTATTGCCAAGTTCAAGAAAGACCCTGCGGACTATGTGATGGCTGGGTACCGGAAGCTTAGGGTCTTCTCAGGAAGACAACCAGTGCCCTCAGCGGAAGATGGGTTCGAAGAATGGTTAGACTGCACCACTCAGGCTTTGGAAGAATGGGAAGTTCCTGAAACCCAGAAGAAACAAAGGGTCACAGAGAGCTTATGGGGCCCTGCCTTAGAGATCATACGCAATCTCAAGCTCAGTAAGAAAAACTGTACAGCCCAAGATTACTTGAGCGCCCTTCAAGATGTGTATGGTCGTACTAAAAAGGCCACTGAACTCCTTTACCAGTTGGAGCACTGTTACCAGAAGTAAGGGGAGAAAATGTCGGAGTTCATAAAACGTTTAGACTGGATCATATACCAGATCCTATGGAAGAAGGGAATGGATCCGAAAAAGGTCGATGAGGATCGTACACAACAAGTTATACGGGGTGCTCAACCTTTAGACCCCATCGCCCTTGTGCTGCGAACCAGCCCGGCAGGAAGTGTCCTGGAATACCCTGATCTAATCAGGTTAGTCAGGGAAGAAGAAATCATGCTGGATAATAAGAGAGAACCCAAGAAGTCCGAACCCACTGCTAAAGTCAGAACCATCGGTGCAGAGGAGGGGGACAATCAGGTGGAACTCTTGAAGGCCCAAGTGTCTCACTTGATAGAATTGGTGACTGCCCTGACAAGTCAAGCAAGTAAGACCCCAAACAGGAATTCTTCGTCAGAACCAAGGAAACCTCCCAGTTCCAACACTGACTCACTAAGGAAACAGTGGAAGTTACCAATCTGCTTCAACTGTGGAGGAGTCGGACATGTCATGGAAGTATATCCAAGTCCTGAGAAGGCCGCAGCCCAGTATCGCCAGCTGGCGGAAAACACCCAATTACTACACAGCATGATGAGGACTTGGTGGTACTTTTCTCCCTTTCAGAGGACTCTGACCCCCTGGACCTCATTGATGCACTAGATCTAGATAGTTTATTGCAAGAATCTGGCACTGTTGACGTACCACGTACCTCGGTGGGCACATTAAAGAATAAGTCAGACAGATTTTTATCTTTACATACTAATCTGAATTTGGCTGCATTTGTAGCTCTTATATCAGCTGAAATTTAGGAAATTACATAAATCTGAGCCTTTATGAAATTTGACTCAAAATGAATTTAAAGCCTTTAAAAAATAAAAAAATTGCCATTCTTTGACAATTAAGCCCTCTGATAAAGGAGGGAATATTGTCATAATGACGAATGACCAGTATACAAATATGTGTCTAAAGATACTATCCAACAAAGACTGGTATTTACCTATTTCCAAGGCCAGTATTTCGAAATTTGAAATGCAGTTTTATGCTCTGATTGATGGCGCCTTTTCCCAGGGTGTCATCAATCAGGATACTTGGGCTGTTACAAAGAGGCTATTCAGATACCTGTCTGAAAAAAGCTTTCAGATGGGCCAATGGACAGGAAAGACACAAACTTCTGTTTGGCCCTAAGAAGAAAAAAGGTGATGAGACTGATATAGTCAGGATCATCACGAAATACCATAATCAGCACAACGCTGTCAAGGGCATTATCACCAAGTTTTGGCATTTTTTGTCTATTGATCCTATGTTGGGTCCTTTTGTGACCAAGGCACCCGCGATTACTTACCGGCGGGCATCCTCTCTTAAGGACCAGTTGGTCAAGAGTGAATTCAAAGGTGTGTTCCGTAGAGACCCATATAAAAGACTGGGTACGTTTACATGTGGGGGCTGTCCAGTCTGTCAATATATGAACACCCGGCAGGGCAATATTTTGCCCAATGAACGACTGTACAAACCTCGCCATTTCTCTAATTGTAAGAGGAGGTAGTATACTTGCTTGGTGCCAGTGTGCGAGATTCTATGTAGGCAAAACTAAGCTGCAATTTTACAAGCGAGCCTCTAGACACATAAGCTCCATGAAAATGGCGAACCCCAAACTCCCATTAGGGAGACATGATGTACAACAACATAAGGGCAAGTTTCCCAGGATCCCGTTTCATCCTAATTCCAGGGGAGGAGACTGTGGATTGCTTACTTGGGGTGACTACGCCCCCTGGATTGAATGAACAAATTAGCTTTAGGCCCTTTTTGGAAAGTTTTGCCTCGGGTGGCTGCGAGAAAGAGTGATCTAGTGATGACACTAACATTTTTGAATTTTTGCCTTTCAATTTATCCAGAATCTGTGTATTCTGTGATGATTTTTTGCTATGTCCTTTTGGGAGATTTGATTTACTTATTTATGTTCACCTGTGTTTTTATATGTTGTTTATGTTGTCATCTATGTGCCATACCTGCTCTGTATTTAATATCTCATTGTAGCCTTGGTTTGGGTTGCCCTCGGCTGGCGCGTTCCCGGTGTTGATAGGGGTAACCTTGGGGGTTATCCTCCTTTCTCCCACCCGGCGCACGTAGGCGGACCTCCTTTGTGGGGGTGGCCTTGTTTTGTAACCTGGTGTGCTGTCGCTGACCTTAGTGGCTGCGTACCATTGGGCTTTACGTGCGTTGGCAGGCACATATGGTGGGTTTGCACATTGCCCCCAGGCTCCCCCTTTTTGGTGGGCTGGGGTGTCAGTGTGTTGGTATTCCGCCGTGTTGCACCTGGGTCCTGTTAGTGCCATTTATGTGTGGGTTATGGGTGCTACTGTGCTCCTTACCTATGTATACAACAGTCTAATATAATCCAGAGTATGTCATTTTCTCTGAAGTTTAGGTGGTTATGTGACTTGTGGGACTTCTCTGGTGTATACCGGATGTGATGCCCTTTCTGGATATAGTGATTGAATGTGCTGCCTTTGGATATGACGCGGGTGATCACGTGATGCCTCCCGGACCTTTGACCCGGGATGTTGTTGGTCTCCCCTGCGATGGAGAGACTCCGACATGGGCTGTCACGCTCATGTGCCGTGTGACGTTGTACGCGATTGCGTCACGCTGACACATGTCCCTGCTACTAGGCTTGAACCTGGCGGCGTTGGACGCAATTGCGTCACAACGCTACACGCCAGGTCACCAGGTTTAACCATCATCGCCGTTCGGCCTGCTTGTCACAGCTGACGGCGATGATGTTTCCAAACGGCCCGGTTATGGTACATTATGTTCCAATCCTGCTATGCCCTGTTACTAGATGGCTGTAGGGGACATGCTCATCAATACTGATGGCATTTTTTGTTTGTCTTTTTTATAGATGACATCATCACTGGGTGCTTTATCTGCCTAGTGCTGCTCACCAGTGACACCAGTGGCCATTCTGGAATAAAACCTCTCTATTGCTATTAGGTAATAGTCTAGGGCAGGGATAAGCAATTAGCGGACCTCCAGATGTTGCCAAACTACAAGTCCCATGAGGCAAAGCGAGACTGACAGCATCAAGCATGACACCCAGAGGCAGAGGCATGATGGGACTTGTAGTTTGGCAACAGCTGGAGGTCCGCTAATTGCTTATCCCCGGTCTAGGGGATCTCTTGTTTATTCCCAAAAAAGGTTGTAGAGAATATAGATATGGGGTTTATTTGTTGGGGGTTAGCCTCCTAAAAGGAATTTTTCAGTTTATATCACATTCCATTATTACTTTTGTTGTGTATATGATCCAGGAGTCGGTGTTGCAGCGTCTCTGCCTGCTTTTGGGCTGAGCATTTGGGATCTGTTGGGAATTCTGGGGGACCATTCTTACCCGTGTTTCTTCTGACCCTCGGGGGTTGTCTCTGCCTCCACTGGGGGACGCGCCAGTTCAGCCAAGAGCTCGATGGGTATGATTTGTATACTGTGTGATCATCATGTTCTTTTAATGCTTGTATGCAGAAATATTCAATGTATCATGTATAATATTTTTAAATTATGTTATTTTCATTATATAGTGTGATCTCACTTGGACATTAGCCCCTGACGAAGGGACGGAGTCCCGAATCGTGTTGGATTTGACTGGATCCTCGTGGGAAAATGTATGCACCATGCACCTATCATGTTTTTTTTTATCATTTGTATATTTGTTGAATACATTATTATTATTATTATTATTATTATTATTATTATTAATAATAAGAAACAAAGTGTAGCGCTTAAACCATGTAAATTATGACCATAAACATGGATAGATAGATAGATAATGTGAATAAAACTTAAATAAGGTTACATGTACAACTTAATTGAACATGCAACAAGACAACAAGCGATGAACATTAATGATCACAAATAATAATAATGGTCTCAAACAGTGTTATAATGCAAATAGTCCATAAAGAAGATAGTTGCACCAGGTGAGAAAAAGGGGAAATCAATGTAGAAAATATTGGTATCTTCCTTAAAGTGATGAGACACCTCCACCAGTGTGAGTATCAGCTTACCAGACGTAGTGGACTTGTGGGGACATACGTCGCCAGAAGTCAGGCAAGGCTTTGGAATAACATTCCAGGATCCTGAAGGTATAAGCTGGAAAATGGACTCATCAAATGCTTCTGGTAACAGGTAGCTTCGAAGAGAAACTTAAATATTGGAAAAAAGATTCCTGAGCAGTACCTATGTAAGCTGTAGATATCAAGCTTATATACACAGATGAGGTGGCAGTGGAAGCGACCCGACGCGTTTCGTATGAAAATACTTCATAGTCCCATCTTGGGGGTTTTCTTTCTTTCTTTGGAGGAGTGGAAAAGGACTCCAGTAGCAGCGTGTAAGCTCTATCGAACTCCATGCCCAAGAGGGTTAAGGCAGTGCTGGAAAATAATGGTGGCCACACAAAATATTAACACTTTGAGTTTGGACATTTTCATTTAGGGTGTATTCACTTTTGTTGCCAGTGGTTTAGACAGTAATGGCTGTGTGTTGAGTTATTTTGAGAGGACAGAATATTTACACTGTTATACAAGCTGTACACTCACTACTTTAATTTGAACAAAGTGTAATTTCTTTAGTGTTGTAACATGAAAAGATATAATAAAATATTTTCAAAAATGTAGATGTATATATTTACACACTATATTACCAAAAGTATTGGGACACCAGCCAGTTCACCACATGAACTTTAATGGCATTCCAGTATTCGTCCCTAGTCTTGGGAGCATGATTTTGTCCACAATGTATTGGTATGCTGGCACAGATTAATGAATTACTACTACCATATATATATATATATATATATATATATATATATATATATATATATATATATATATATATATGTATATCTATATATATATCTCTTTCAGCAACTGCGGACCGGGTTTAAGTTTATAAGGTATATAGGGCCAGATTCACGTAGAAGTGCGGCGGCGTAACGTAGATACGTTACACCGCCGCAAGTTTTCATCGCAAGTGCCTGATTCACAAAGCACTTGCAATGAAAACCTACGGCCTCCGGCGTAAGCCCGCGTAATTCAAAGGGGCATGTGCCATTTAAATTAGGCGCACTCCCGTGCCAGACTCACTGCGCATGCTCACTTTTGAATTTCCCGCCGTGCTTTGCGCGAAGTGATGTTAATTTTTCGAACGGCGACGTGCATAGCATATTCCCGGACGTCTTACACAAGAAAAATTTTTTTTTAATTTCGACGCGGGAACGACGGCCATACTTTAACATGGGCTGTGTAAAGTTAGGGCAGCTAAAACGACGACTAACTTTGCGATGGGAAACTAGATTAGCAGCGACGTAGCGAACGCGAAAAACCGTCGTGGATCGCCGTAAGTACTAATTTGCATACCCGACGCTGGTTTACGACGCAAACTCCCTCCAGTGGCGGCCGAGGTATTGCATCCTAAGATCCGACAGTGTAATTCAATTACACCTGTCGGATCTTAGGGCAAACTATGCGTAACTGATTTTATGAATCAGTCGCATAGTTAGGAAGCCCCTAAAACAGAGATACGACGGCGTATCAGGAGATACGCCATCGTATCTCTTTTGTGAATCTGGCTCATAGTGTTTGCTACACTTATTATGCCCCATTACTATTATCCTATACACGCCTGATTGGTCACCTCCTTATTATCACCTCCTTATTATCAAAATATCCTTATCATTGTTGTGTCTATTTCGTCACATATTGGGATTTTTCTATCCTTAATGGTGACACACATACACTTTTTAATCACTTCACCTATTTTTCCTCCTTTTTGTCATTAGCACATTTTTTACCCTAAGGCCCCGTACACACGACCGAACATGCCTGCTGAAACTGGTCCAGTTTCAGCAGACATGTTCGGTCGTGTGTACGGCAGACCAGACAATTGTCCGGCGGATCGGACAGTTTCCAGCGGACAAATGTTTCTTAGCATGCTAAGAAACATGTCCGCTGGAACCATGTCCGTCGGACATGTTCGGTCGTCTGTACAGACTCACCAGACATGTCCGATCGGCCGCCATTCCCTCGCATGCGTCGAAGTGATTCGACGCATGCGTGGAAGCATTGACCTTCCAGGGTCGCGCACGTCGCCTCGTCATCGTCGCGGCAACGGCGCGGCCACGTCATCACGCTGTATGTTCGTGCGCATTTCTGTCTGATGGTGTGTACAGATCCGCTGGTGTGTACGAGGCCTAAGATTAAACAACACCATTATATTTCCAGGTTTGTGGCATTTTTTCCTTCCTCTGGTTGCATTTACATTGACCACCAGGATGCCAGATCTGTGAACATTTCACAGCTCCCATGGGAAAAGGGAGTTGACTTCTGGACACACATGGGGGAGACCCTCTGTATGTTACCATATATATTGATACACATAAGCTTGGCTTCTTTATCCAACCGGATTACCTTTCTGGTGAGAGTTGACAAGCATTTGGCACTACTTGTAAGTTGCAGATACTGAGATATACTCATACGTATATAGTTCTCCTCCTGCCTTTTCCCCTACCACCCCTTCCTCCTTTTTCATTTTGTAATTTTTTATCTTTTTTGTTATTATTATCATTCATTGATCCATTTTTATCACCAGATACCTACCTGCACCATTCCTGAGGAAGCGAGAAATACCTTACGAAATGCGTAGAGATCAGTCGTGCAGCAACTTCAGATCGATTGGGGTATCTGTATGGTACCTTCAGCACTATGAGACACCTTAGAAAGTTTTATTTTTATTTGTATTTCTTTCGGAGCCTTCCTGTCCCCATGACAACCATACCCCTCATTTCTTGTATAGCGCACATGTATAGAGTTAGGAAGTGAGTGAAAATCTCCTCAAAGGGGACCAAGTCCACATTATTTACACAAAAGGCTTTATAAATTATTATATACCCTTCATTTGCCCTGGAAAAATGGAGGGTATATAATAATTTATAAAGCCTTTCTGGAAAAGTCCTTGAATGGTAGAGGCTGAGTTTATGGCCAGAAAAAGTAATTAGACCTGTTGGACCAGCTAATTCCATGGTCTTCACTGTATTTAGTGTAATGAAAATAGTTGTGACAATATGCCGATAATGATAGTGAGGCCCGAGAGACATTAACCACTTCAGCTCCAGAAGCTTTTACCCCTTCCTGACCAGGCCATTTTTTTTTCGATAATGCACTGCATTGCTTTAACTGACAATTGTGCGGTTGTACAATGCTGTACCCAAATAAAATGTCATTTTTTTCCCAAAAGTAGAGCTTTCTTTTGGTGGTATTTGATCACCTCTGCGGGTTTATTTTTTGCGCTATTTTTTGCGCTATAAACAAAAATATATATATTTTTACTTTCAGCTATAAAACATATCCAATAAAAAAATGGAAAATCAAATTTCTTAAATTTACGCCAATATGTGTTCTGCTACGTGTTTTTGGTAAAAAAAATCACAAAAAGGGTATATTTATTGGTTTGTGCAAAAGTTATAGCGTCCAAAATCTATGGGATAGATTTATGGACTTTCTCTTTTTATTGTTTTTGCTTGTAATGGGAGGGATATTTTTAGCGGGACTGAAACATTTTGGTGGACTAATCTGACACTAAGTGACACTTTTTGGGGACCAGTGAAAACAATACAGTGATCAGTGTTAAAAAAAATGCACTGTCACTGTATAAATAAACCTGGTGTGGAAGAGGTTAAGATCAGGGCAGATCAAAGGGTTAACTGTGTTCCTAGGGAGTGTTTTCTAACTGTGCAGGAGATGGCTTAACTGAAGAAAGACAGAGATCCATGTTCCTGCTTAGCAGAAACACAAGATCTCTGTCTTTCTTACAAGCAGAATGGTAATCTGCCTTGTTTACATAGTTCTGCCTCTCTCGAACGATCGCTGGGTTTCCAGCAGACATTGGGTCTGCCGGACCTGCTGATTGGCTCCCATTGTGTCCAATCACAGCAGGAGCGGGGCTCTGGCGTTGCACGCACTCCCCCCAGAGCCGAAGAAGAGAATCATGTACAGGTGATTTTTGCTACAGTATATGTACGTGGGGCCGTCCTTAAGCGGTTAATGCAGGACTCCTATTTTTTATATCAAAAGAGCTAATTCACATCTAATTTCATGTATCTTTGATATGGCTCTAAAGGATAAACTAATTTCACTGACTTCTGAACAATGTTGTTGCACAGACCTTTTAGTTCCAAACCTATAGCATCACAACAAATTACCTCCAATTATGGAAAAAACTGTAAAAACCTGGCACTGGCTCCAAGATATATTTATCATCCCATAGGGTAAGTATCGATCCAACAGTTTAGGTGATACTTGCTCATTCATTTAGGTGATATTTTCGTTTCTGGCTTAAGACTTTAGGTCAGCTAATTTGGGTTAGGTTTATGGTTGCGTCAAGGGTTACGATTACAGGGAGTGGAGGGATTACAATAATTATTGACATTGGAATAAGTATTAATGGTCCACGTTTGTATTTATCTATGTGGTTCGGTATATAATATAGAGATATAGGTGCATAGAATAATATTTAGATGTCTTTTCCTCACTAAAAGACCTCTGCACTGAAAGATCTGCACCAAAATATTGAACCTCCTTCAATATTAGCAATGTACAATTATGTTGTTGTATTTATGTTTAGTGATGATCAAAGAATAGTAGAGATATTTTTGGATTTATTAAAGTAAACCAGGAGAAAGAACAATATGGAAAATTCAAAGTGCTATAAACCACAACAACCAATTAGATTTCAATTTACTTGTGATAAGGCACTTTGGACACTCTCATTGTTATTGTACTAATAACATTTATTTTGTGGGAAATCTTTTCAGCTAAAGTTTTTTAAATGGGCTAGAACTTCAATACAGCCTCCAGGTTGGTAGGGTTATAGCTCTGCCCCAGTTCCATTACTGAATGCATCCAATCAATAACTAAATACAAAATGAGGCTATGCAAGCAGGAATAAAAATCCTGTGTGTGTCTATCACATTCATTTTATAGAAACAATGTTAGATCAAGAGAACATATCATTTGCAGGCACATAGATGGAAGTATTTTTCAGATCATGCCAATATACAGTTTCAGCCTAAAACAATAAGCATTCTACAAATCTGATATAACATTTTATAATGTTCACACTATGTTGAGACTAAAGAAAACAAGCTTTTTGCAATTAAATAATCTGCAAACTCCAGGCAAAGATTGTTCACCTACCAATAATCGGGAACTAATTAATGTTTCTCTGCACTGTCCTACCAGCCTAAGGCCACACAGAGGAAAAGCTTGACTACAGTATGCAGCCTTATGCCAAGAGACTTATTTACACAGAAGGCATAGCTATAATGAAAAAGTCAGGGAAATTGGAATGATGACTAGAGAGTGAAAGTATTATAAAACAGAAAGTTGATAAATCCCTGAAACTCTCCTGGGATGAGATATTAGAGAAATGATTGGAAGCTGAGAAGTGTGCTTTAAAAGACTAATGCTACTGAGAATTTGATCTGGGATTGGAAAGATTTATGACACTCAGAAGCAGCATAAAATTGCATATTTGTACCCATATTTCGACTGTCTCTTATTTGCAAACTTTATTTTTCTTCCTACCTACTTCCTACTATTTATTTAAATTTCTACAATGCATACATATTAACATACCATTTTAAAAGTCTAAATATTTTTTTTAACCAATTATGTTTATTGATTTTTTTTAATGTATTACATGTGTAAAACAGAGGTTACATTCCAATTTCCATAGTTACAAAACATGTAGTTCAGCTCAAAAATACAGGTATTTTCTTCAATGTTAAATGGGTTGCGATTTCTATAACATTAAAACATTCAATTGAGCTCAATAAACATGTCTAATCTCAATAGTATAGTACAGGGTTTACCATCAGAGATACATGAGTCAAATGAATACCGCTGCTCTAGACCACTGTGTCCACGGATACCATTTTGTTTGTGCTTTAGTAAGCAGGCCTTTGCTAGATGCCAACATTAGTTCATAATTGTAGTGCAGATTAACTAGATCAAGAGTGTTTTATATGGTTGTTATCTGGCTAGTCTTCCAGAGTCTGGTTAGGCTTAATCTGGCTGCTAGGAGAATATGACTTACCACCTGTGTCAGGGGGGTGGAGATCGTTCTATCAACAGATTCAGTAGTGCTAATAATAAATGGTCAGAGAAAAAAAAGGGGGGGTAGGGGAAAAGATAGAAAAATTGAAAAGCAAAGAGGAAAAAATGGGAAAAGAAAGGACATAAATAACAAATAGATAAACAATTTTCTATTGCTCACCAGGCTAACTGGAGCTGTGTGTCCTCAAGAGGCTGAGGGGAGACTATAAAGCCTCCTAGCCATTATGGTCGTAATCACCATTCTGACTCAATAGGGCAGTAAAAAATTCTGGATTGTTAACCATAGCTCTTGTAGCTCTCATTCTCCAGATCTTTTACCAGGTGTTATGGTTTTCATTACACTGTTTCTTTTTGACAAATTCCAGGCCCTTCCAAGAAACAGGTATATTTATTCTTATATCACATTACAATTTAATTACATACTATAATGGACTCTATCCAACTATGTATGTGACCTTTGAATTCTCTCCTGACTTTACAAGGTAAGTGGGAAAAACGGTTGTCGGGATGGGGATGGGAAGAAGAGCTGGTAAAAAGATCCCTGGAGGGTGGCTTTATTTAGCATTACAGGTTTATTTACTGCCCTGTCAACTTACTGAATTCATACTGATATATTTCCACTTCCCACTAGCATGGTAAGGCCTAGTTTACTCATAGTTACATAGTTACATAGTAGGTGAGGTTGAAAAAAGGACACAAGTCCAACCTATGTGTGTGATTATATTTTAGTATTACATTGTATGTCCCTGTGTGTTCTGATCGTTCAGGTGCTTATCTAATAGTTTTTTGAAACTATCAATGCTCCCCGCTGATACCACCGCATGTGGAAGGAAATTCCATGTCCTTGCCTCTCCTACAGTAAATAACCCTCTACGTCGTTTAAGGTTAAACCTATTTTCTTCTCATTTTAATGAGTGGCCATGTGTCTTGTTAAACTCCCTTCCACGAAATCATATCCCCTTTTAAGCACCTTTTCTCCAGAGATAATAAGTTCAGTGTCCGCAATCTTTCCTCAAAAACTAACATCCTCCAGACCCTGTATTAGCTTTGTTGACCTTCTTTGTACTCGCTCTATTTCCAGTACATCCTTCCTGAGGACTGGTGTCCAGAACTGGACAGCATACTCTAGGTGCGGTCGGACCAGAGTCTTGTAGAGAGGTAGAATTATTGTTTTATCTCTGGAGTTGATCCCCCTTTGTAATACATGACAATATTCTGTTTGCTTTGCTAGCACCAGCTTAGCATTGCATGCCATTTCTGAGACTATCATCTACTAGGTCCTTTTCCATCCTAGATTCCCCAGAGGTTCTCCTCCCAGTGTATAGATTGCATTCATATTTTTTCCACCCAAATGCATAATTTTACATTTTCTACATTAAACTGCATTTACCATGCAGTTGCTCATCCCATTAATTTGTTCAGATCTTTTTACAAGGTTTCCACATCCTGTGGAGAACTTATTGCCCTGATTAGCTTAGTATTGTCCGCAAATACAGAGATTGCACTGTTTACCCCATCCTCCAGGTCGTTTATGAAAAAATTAAATATGATTGGTCCCAGCACCATAGGTGTGCGCACAGGGTGTGCCAGGTGTGCCCAGGCACACCCTAATCACCCTGTTCAGAATAGATTCCCCCTACTGACCTTTCTCCCCCTCCTCCCCCCCACAGCACTCCCAGCTTCCCCCCTCTCCCACCGGTTGTTGCTGTGGATGTTTTAGAATGAGTGGGGGAAGGGGCCAGTAAATATGCCATTTACCGGCCCCTTCCCTTTCTGAATGAACATCGTGAGTAGTGTTGAGCGGAATACGCCATATTCGATTTTGCGATGTATCACGAATATATAGCCGAATATTCGTGAAATATTCGCTAAAATCGAATATTAGTGATATTTTATCAAAAAAAAAAAAATAACTAATACGAAACTGATTGCGAAATTTCGCTAATGCGAATGCGAAATTGATTGCGAAATTTTGAAACATTCAATTTCACCTGCCCTTTGGAAAAAGTGTGGTTTAACGTAATGGACCCTGCAACTCACAAGGTATTAATAAAATCAATACATTATTATATAGATTTGAGGGTTTACTTTGACCAATTTGTATATTGATTAGTTTAATAAATATTGAATAACCATAGATTTGGAAAATACAAGTAAACCGTTTACGTTGACATCTCTTAAATGTCTTTATGTTAAACAGTTATTATTCTCATTAAAGAGGTGAAATGCAAATGATGATGACACGGGACAAAAGATGGAAAATTCTTTGAAGATGTGATACACTGGAAAAACGCACATAAACACTCCACTCTCTCCTATGACAACTGTGGTAGGAGAACTCTGATTGGCTCTGATGCAAAAGAAGGACGGAGAAAGTATTCGCAAATATTCGGAAATCGAATATTCGCGATTGCGAATATTCGGCAACATAAAAGGATCGCCTCAGCTTAGCTACTCGGCCCAGGGTCTCTAATCATACCAGCAATGCTTTTAGACATCGATGGAGATCACTAGGATGTGATCTGTTTTAAAAATAAAATTGAAAAAATACGAATATTCGGAATATTCGGAATATGCCATATATGCCAATATTCGGAATATGCCATATTCGTAACGAATATTCGCAATGCGAATATTCGTGAGCAACACTAATCGTGAGTGATTGGTAGAGTGTGTTTGAGCTTTGGGGTGCACACCCTAATGCCAAAGGCTGCACACACCTATGCCCAGCACAGAACCCTGGGGAACCCCACTACCCACCCCTGACCATTCTGAGTACTCCCTATTTATCACCACCCTCTGAACTCGCCCGTGTAGCCAGTTTCAATCAATGTACTCACCCTATGTTCCATGCCAACGGACCTTATTTTGTACTGTTTATGGGGAACTGTGTCAAATGCTTTTGCAAAATACAGATACACCACGTCTACGGGCCTTCCTTTATCTAGATTGCAACTCACCTCCTCATAGAAGGTTAATAGATTGGTTTGGCAAGAATGATTCTTCAGGAATCCACGCTGATTACTGCTAATGAAAGCGTTTGCATTACTAAAATCATGTATATAGTCCCTTATCATCACCTCCAAGAGCTTGCATAGTATTGATGTTAGGCTAACTGATCTGTAATTCCCAGGGATGTATTTTGGACCCTTTTTAAATATTGGTGCTACATTAGCTTTTCTTCAATCAGCTGGTACCATTCCAGTCAGTAGACTGTCAGTAAAAATTAGGAACAATGGTCTGGCAATTACATGAATAAGTTAACCAAGTACCCTGCAAGCCATCTGGTCCCGGAGATTTATTAATGTTAAATTTCCCAAGCCTAATTTAAATTCTGTCCTCTGTTAACCATGGAGGTGCTTCCTGTGATGTGTCATGAGGATAAACATTGCAGTTTTGGTCACTGAAGCCCCCCCGATTCCCTTGTGAACACTGAGGAGAAGAATAAACTCAATACCTTCACCATCTCCCCATCCTTTGTAACCAGATGACCTTCTTCATCCTTTATGGGGTAAAGCACCGCAATTTTTATTGATCTTTAAATGTCAATTTTGCAGTGCTATTCTGCCACGAATGGGCGCTTTTAACCCCCTGCTAGCGGCTGAAAAAGGGTTAAAAACCACTCGCAAAGCGCCGCTGGAGCGGGATAGATGCAGTGCCATTAATTTCAATGGGCAGGAGCAGTGAAGGAATGGTATACACACCGCTCTTTCACCGCTCCAAAGATATTGCTGGCTGGACTTTTTTTACCTTCCTGCTATCGCACCGCTCCAGTGTGAAAGCCCTCGGGCTTTCACACTGGAGAGACAGCAGTGGCTCTTTCAGGGCTCTTTGCAGGTGCTATTTTTAGTGTTATAGCGCCTGCAAAGCGCATCAGTGTGAAAGGGGTATTATAAGCATTTTTACATTGGAGTTAAGCCATCCAGGACTTTTGTTCGCTCTTTTAAATTTATTAGCCAATGGGATGCATTGGTTAATGCCCTTTTTTTTAATATGCTCTTAAAGCAAACCCATCTCTTAGTGATTTTAAATTTACATTTTGACTCATCAATCCAGAGCACCTACTGACATTTTTCTGCACCCCAGTTTCTATGTTTTTGTGCATAGTTGGGTTGCTTTGTTCCCACATCAAAGGTATTGCTTTTTGGCTGCAATTCTTCCACGAAGACCACTTCTGCTTTGTGCTTCTTCAAACAAGCTTGAACAGCACCAGTCTGCTTTAAAATATTTCCCTGAGAGAGACCTTGCTAATGCAGTATTACCTTGTATGTTGTCTGCATCTTGCTGTGCTCAGTCTGTATGACCTATCACATGAAACTGTCTTCCACAACCTCACTTTAGTAGCAGAGTTTGGCTACTCCTCACCCCATTTTAAGCCTCCACAGCTGTTTCAGCTTTAGTTCATGACTGTGTTTCAAACTACATATGAAATTGATCATTAGAACCTGCTTGGTATAACTGGTTATTCTTACACCTGACCCTAATCCTATAAAATTCCTGACTTTGGGCAAGTGTACATAGTGTAAGAATTGATGCTGGTTTGAAGTCAAAGGATAGTCATACATATATCTTTTTTTTTTTTTTAAAGCATTCTTAGGCCTCGTACACACGATAGGATCGCCAGAGGACAAAGGTCTGAGGGACAGTTTTCATCAGTCCAAATTGATCGTGTGTAGGCCCCATAGGTTATTTAATCTTCAGTCAAAAAAATGAGAACTTGCTTTAAAATTGAACCGATGGACACCTAATCGATAGGTCAAAAAGATCGTTAGTATGCAAAAGCATCGGTTAAAAACCCGCGCATGCTCAGAATCAAGTCAATGCATGCTTGGAAGCATTAAACTTTGTTTTTTTTCAGCACGTCGTTGTGTTTTACGTCACCGCGTTCTGACACGATCGTTTTTTTAACTGATGGTGTGTACGCACGACGGACCATCAGTCAGCTTCATCGGTTAACTGATGACAACGGTCCTTCAGACCGTTCTCATCGGATGGACTGATCGTGTGTACGAGGCTTTACTTTACAGCATTTCTTCACACCTGCCTAAAACCTTTGCACAGTACTGTAAGATATAAAGGGTTAGGTGTAACCAAGCAGGACCAATGCAAGTTTAAATGTGTAAAGTACAGTAAAGCAATGTTAATGATAAATATTACGTTTTGGCAAGTTAATAATAATACTTAGGCACTGCAAATGTCCTGATACTAGTACACAAACAATCCTTTTGGGCAATGCTAATTTAAATGTTGTGGCTGAGAAAACATAAACCAAACCATTTTAAGTATCCGCATGTAAATTGGAAAAGAGAATCAGGTGTATATCTGCTCATAGTAGATTAGGATTAAAATAATCCTTTAACATGGTTCTGAATTTATTTCAAATATCAGTTGAAGTAAACATTGCTTTACAGTCTTAAATAAACCTTAAATATTTGTGAACACAGAAATTATTTAACTTCTTCATTACTGGAGGTCTTTGAAGATTTCATGACCAGACCATATTTTGCAGCTTTCATGTTTCTAGGTTACTTAAAGCTGAACTCTAGGTATGATTTCAGTTGCATACTTATATTCACACAAAGGCTTGGACAAGGTGGAGATCTTAAAGGGTTTGTAAAGGTAATTTTTTTTCCCCTAAATAGCTTCCTTTACCTTCCTCCTTCACCTACCTCATCCTTCGATTTTGCCTTTAAATGCCCTTATTTCTTCTGAGAAATCCTCACTTCCTGTTCTTCTGTCTGTAACTCCACACAGTAATGCGAGGGTTTCTCCCTGGTGTGGAGTGTTGTGCTCGCCCTCTCCCTTAAGGGGGAGGGGGCAAGCAGGAGAGTCAGGACGCCCACTAACACACAGCTCCTTTCTCGATCTGCAATGTAGAGAGCGTCCTGACTCTCCTGCTCGCCCCTCCCCCCCTCAAGGGAGGGGGAGAGCATGACACCCCACACCATGGATAAAGCCTTGCATTACTGTGTGTAGTTACAGACAGAAGAACAGGAAGTGAGGATTTCTCAGAAGAAATAAGGACATTTAAAAGTAAAATCGAAGGATGAGGTAAGTGAAGGAGGACTGCACTAAGGTAAAGGAAGCTATTTAGGGGAAAAAAATGTACCTTTACAACCCCTTTAAAGTCACTGCACATCCTCTCCACCCTGCCCAATCAGAGAATGCCTTGTATTAATTGAAAAAGATACAAGGCATTCTATAAATGGCATTAGTGTCAAGCAAATGACCTGTGCTCAGTGCACGGTAGGGCAGCTCCTCGGCACAAGACCTGGAAGATGGCATTATTCACTGTAGTATTGCCCACTACTAATGTGATTGTCATCTTCCTCAGTGGTCCCTCATGCACAAAGCTGGACCAATATAAGTATGCAACTAAGGTTATATCTGGAGTTTAGCTTTAAACATTTAGCAACTGCATGTCCGCAATGTACTGCGGACGAGCAGCCTCTGTAGGCAAAGCAATGTACATGGTACATCGATGCCTACTTCTGGGTTTATGGTATGCACATTCACTCACCCTGTCCGGCACCCGCTGTGATTGTACACAGTGGGAGCCTGTCAGCAAGGTCTGGCCAATGATTCACGACCGGGTCTTGCTGATAGGCTGTGTGCAATCACAGCCTATCAGCAAGGCTGTGATTGCACACAGCTCTGGGCTGTGTGCAATCACAGCCCAGAGCTCTTATGTTGGTAAACAACAAAGAGCTCTGAATCAAGGGAGCGGTCTGTCAGTTTTTTAATCTGAGAGATCAGTTAGTAAAAGCAGCACACTGTACACACATTACACAGGCTCATGCATATATTTAACCCCTTGATCACCCTAGATGTATACCCCTTCCCAGTTAGTTTCATTAGTACAGTGACAGTATATAGTATTATCACTGATCACTGTACTAATGTCTCAACATGTTTCATCCTATTCAGGCTTCTTCAGGAAAATGAGTGGTGATACTACTGGCAAAATAAACCAAAACAATATCATACAAATATTGTTATATCCACATAATTTGTTTACTATACATATGTGACAATAAAGGATACGTCCACCTATTGAAAATAGTCTCCCAAAAGAGGATCCTTACCTGCAAATGATGAAGAGGCAAGGAGTTATTGTAACGAATAGGGATGAGCCAAACACCTCCCAGTTTCGGTTTGCATCAGAACATGCGAACAGGCAATAAATTTGTTCGAACATCCGAACACCGTTAAAGTCTATGGGACTCGACCATGAAAAATCTAAAGTGCTAATTTTAAAGGCTTATATGCAAGTTATTGCCATAAAAAGTGTTTGGGGACCTGGGCCCTGCCCCAGGGGACATGTATCAATGCAAAAAAAAGTTTTAAAAACTGAAGTTTTTCCGGGAGCAGAGATTTTAATAATGCTTAAAGTGAAACAATAAAAGGGAAATATTCTTTTAAATTTCATACCTGGGGGTATGTATAGTATGCCTGTAAAGTTTCCCGTGCTTAGAACTGTCCCTGCACAAAATGTAATTTCTGAAGGAAAACAAGTAATTTAAAGGTATTCGCGGCTATAATGAATTGTTGGCTCCCGGCAATACAGAGAAAAGTCATTGAAAGTCATTGATTAAAAAAAAATTACGTGGAGGTACCCCCAAATTCAATTACCAGGCCCTTCAGGTCTGGTATGGATATTAAGGGGAACCCTGCGTCAAATATCACAATAAGCGTATATTGATTGGTTTGCGCAAAAGTTATAGCGCCTACAAAATAGGGGATAGAATTATGGCATTTTTTTTATTATTTTTTTTTTTATTAGTAATGGCTTTTTTTTGGGACTGCTTTTTTTGGGACTGCGACATTATGGCGGACAGATCGGACACTTTTGACACATTTTTGGGACCATTGACAATTTAACAGCGATCAGTGCTATAAAAATGCACTGAGTACTGTAAAAATGTCACTGGCAGTGAAGGGATTAACACAAGGGGGAGATCAAGGGGTTAATTGAGTTCCATAATTTGTGTTCTAGCTGAAGGGGGGGTGGGACTTACATGGGGAAATTACAGATCGCTGTTCTTACTTTGTATGAACATACAATCAGCAGGGCTGGATTTGCTCTCCCTGCCGCCCCAGGGCCACGTTTTTTTTTTTTACTTTTTTATCGCTTTTTTTATTTAATTGTAGCTTGTCGTTTACTTTTTTTTTATTTTTGTATACTGTTCTTATTATTTTTTATATTATTTTACTTACTCTTTACTTTTCAATTTTATTCATTACATTTTTATTTTTTTTTTAAAAAAAATTATAATTTTTTCACTTAACTTTATTGCTATCACACAGAAAAAAACAATTGCCTGTGTGATAGTAATTGGAGGTGACAGGTTGTCTTTATTGACCCTGTCATCTCCAAAACAGGAGTCTTAGCACTGTGCTAGAAGTCCTGTCTCAGCTGAGATGGGAAGAGCACAGCTCACCCCTCTCACTGTGTACCCCACACAATTCTCCCACACAGCATCTTACCGCCCTTAACTGTATGTTTCGGCCGTCGGGGGACTCCATGCTGCTGCCCCCCATTGGCGCCCTGCCGCCCCAAGGCCTAGCTTTGGTGGCCTTGTGGAAAATCCGGGCCTGACAATCAGTCATTTCTCCTCTGAAAGAACTGGGAGCTGTGTGTATACACACACAGCTCCCAGTTCTTGCTCTGTCATGAGCGAATGCGGGTGCCTGGCGATCATGGCGTCCTCAAGCACTCGCATCAGCTCCGGGGGTGAGCAGTGGGTGCGTGCGCATGCCTCTGGCGGCACGTGCAAGCCCCTAGTGGCCACAGGGCGAAGCGACGTAACATAAGGTAATTTCGCCCAGCCGAGCCATGTTGCCGCAGTAAAACTGGCAAGTGGTTAAGAGACTTTATTTCAGGCAACTTTGTTCAACTTATATGACTGTGATGTGTGTTGTCCTTTATTAGACCCCTTGGCTGCAATCTTATGGGCATACAGGCTCCCTGCTTCCTTTTCAATAAATATTTAAGAAGTGAGTGCTCATTACTGAATAATTTGACTAACATAAGAACTTAAGATTGCAGTATTATACAATAGAGAAAGGACTAGGACTCTTTTGGGATATTTATTAAGAGCTGTTTATTTTTGAATCTAGATCCATATTAAAATCATTGTGGTTCTATACTCTTCTCTGCAGAAGGTCCAGCTGTTGGGCGTTTGGCCCCACCTGGTAAATATAAGCTGGCACTCCTGGACAGACATATGTCATATTTACATTCATTACAATAACTCCTTGCCTCTTCATCATTTGGAGGTAGGAATCCTCTTTTGGGAGAATATATTGTGATAAGTGGATATAGCCTTTATTGTCACATATGTATAGTAAACAAATTATGTGGATATAACAATGTGTGTGTGATATTGTTTTGATTTATTTCTGTTTATTTTTCCAGTAGTATCACCACTCATTTTCCTGAAGCTTGAATAGGCGAAACATGTTGAATAGCATGTGTGATGAATGACATTATATTCCCCTATTTGCCTCTAGTTATTTATTAAGGGATGTTTTTGCCTCTGATTTTGTGTAAACTGGTCTGGAATGGCAATTTCCATACACTTATTTTAGCAGAATACATTTTGGCCAAAATTTATGAAGAAATTAGATTTAACATCTTTTTTATTTGATATGTTTTATAGAAGAAAGTAAAAAATATTGGATCAGATTCAGAGAAAAAGTACGCCGGCGTATCTACTGATACACCGGCGTACTTTTAAATTTGCCGCGTCGTATCTTTAGTTTGAATCCTCATACCAAGATACAACGGCTTCTGGCTTCGATCCGACAGGCGTACGGCTTTGTACGCCTTCGGATCGTAGGTGCAATACTTCGGCGCCCGCTGGGTGGAGTTTGCGTCGTTTTCTGCGTCGGGTATGCTAATTAGCATTTTCCGTCGATCCATGAAGGTACGCGCGGCCGTCGCATTCTCTTACGTCGCCGCTAGTCGGCTTTTCCCGGCGTATAGTTAGAGCTGCTATTTTGTGGCCTATATTTAGACTTGCCATGTTAAAGTATGGCCGTCGTTCCCGCGTCAAATTAAATTTTTTTATTTTTTTTGCGTAAGTCGTCTGTGAATAGGAAAGGACGTAACTCACGTCGACGTTCAAAAAATGACGTCGGTGTGATGTCATTTCGCGCAAAGCACGGCGGGAAATTTCTAAACGGAGCATGCGCAGTACGTTTGGCGTGGGAACGCGCCTAATTTAAATGATCCACGCCCCCTACCTGGATCATTTGAATTAGACGGGCTTGCGCCGGAGAGATTTACGCTACGCCGCCGCAACTTTAAAGGTAAATGCGATACGTTACGCCGCCGCAGATGTACCTGAATCTGGCCCATTATTTTTTTTCTGAATTCTTTTTTTTTTATTATTTATTTATTTATAGCACAAAAAGTAATAGTGGTGACCAACAAAAATACCACTATAGGAAAGCTCTATTTGTGTGAAAATAAAATATATAAATTAAGCTTGGGCATTATGCGCAATCGCCAGTTAAAATAGCGCAGTGCTGAATAGAAAACAATGGCCTGGTCATGAATGGGGTAAAATCTTCCAGAGCTGAAGTGGTTAACCACAATTTAAAACTTTGCTTACTATAGGAAAGCTCAGCCACCTACAAATGTCTTTTGACAGTGAGCGTGCTGAAAGCTCAGCAATCTACAATACATTAGGTAAAAGAAGACAAGGGACTGTACGAGATTAGAGAATTAATAAATATAATCAATGGTGATGAAGCAGATTTCTTTGCTCAACAGATCAGGAAATCGAGGCCCAACTCTAGAAGAGATGTGTTGTTGGCTTTCAAAAGAGATTGGGAAGGAGGAAACCTTTGGCAATTTTATTTTTCTTGTGTGTGTTTCCATTTGGGGGATTTATACTAATTTCTTATCTACAGTGTTACAGATGTCACACAAAGCAGAAGAGAGAAAATAAGAGAAAATTGCCCAAACAAGAAACTTTCTCAAAATTGGCAGTGGGGTCCTTGTTTTGAATCCTGATCAGATACTATCTGCATGATCTGCCTGTGCTTGTGTTTCTTTTTCCCACACTGTCATGTTGTTAAAGTGTTATTGACTCCTTTTTTTAAACCGGCCATTGTATGTGTATGTATGCAAGATATCTACCTAAGATTGTAAGCTTCTTGGGGGCTTCTTTAATGCACAGTATGTACAACACTGTAAACGGTTTTGCTATTAAAAAACAAAAACAAAAAAAAACACCTGGAATAAATAAAACTGCACTGAAAAGAACAAGTGCTTACAGTGCATCTGTGTCTAGACTGTTAATGATTTTACATATTTCTAATGGAATTTAAAATAGTTTTACAACCAGCATTCACTAACCTCTTTAGTTGCATATACTGTAGAGTAACTAGTCCTCAAAGATCACAACATGAACTCTGAAGTCTGGTTTAGGTTAGTTATTTACAAAAAACACCTGCTTTTAATAGAAGGCTGATAGACCACCACGTTTTCCCTTCCATACAATATAAAAATGTAGCTAGGTTCCCTCGACTATGTGTCCACGTGCATTCCCCCCACCACAGTGCTGCCGTTCGAGAGAGACTGGGCTATGGGTGTCAGTGCCGGATCCCCACTTTTCCTATGCTTTCCTATGCCTCCCACCGCTGCTGCATAGAGGGACAAAAGTGCAGCAGCCAGCTCTCTCTATGCACTCCTCCCCACTGCTGTGTGAGTTGCTCTGTATAAACCCCCACTCTATCCTTCGTCTTGTCTACAATGGCTTGGGACAATCAGGGAGAAGGAGAGCTGGAATCAGAGGTAGGGAGAGGACTTGCATGCAGGCACAAGAGGATGCTGGGAAGTGTAGTCTTAAAGGGATGCTGTGTAATCCATGGGAATGGCTACAAAACTATAGGTTCCAAGATCCCTCAATATTATAGAAGGAGAACTAAATGTTTCCAAGGCAAACTGACCAAGACTTGGGGGAAATCCAAGGCTGGATTGAGCTAGTTAAGGCCTTTTACATTGCGTGTCTGAGTCTATACACTCCATATGGCTGAGAGACTGAATCAATGTGGGCCTCTTGTGTTTGTGGGGACCTAGAACAGGACAGACCCAACTCTGGGTGTCTGTGCCCATACCAGGGACCCAGGGACTGAGTGTTAGCCTCCCGGAACCCAAAGCTGGAGGGACCTGTTGTCACGTGTGTCTGCAGTCTGAGTGAGTTAGTGAGGAACCGATCAGGAGAACTGAAACAACTAATTCCCAAGACCTGGGACCAGACCTGCTACCTGGTCAGAAGTGGTGAGCTGAACTACTCCTCCTAAACTCACACAGTTAGGCCCCTTTCACATGTGCGGACCATATGTCTGCATTTTCATCCATCCGTTGCGGATGAAAATGGGACATACATTGGTCCCTATGCGATTGCGGGTGTCAGCGGATGACCATCCGCTGACACCCGTAATCACCCGCCTCCGCAAAGCTCCGATTTTTCGGACGGAATAAAATCCTATTTTTCTTCCGTCTGGCGGATCGGATGAACACGGACATCCGTGTTCATCCGATCCCCCCATAGGGAAGAGCGGAGGAAAGACAGGGTGGTCCCTGCACAGTGTTTGGGGACCGCCCTGTCAGCCGACGGCTCAGCGTGGATTTTACGGAGGATCCCCGCTGAGCTGACGGACACACGGAGGCGGATCATTACTTAAGAGGAACCTCCTGATAAATTAATTTAAAAAAACAAAAACATATAACTTTTATTAAACATGTTGCAGAGTACATTCTCAAAAAAGTACAAAGTACAAAGTACACAGTTTACAGTATTTATGTGGCATTAATTCTCTCTTCCCCCTTTTTTTCTCTGTCTAACAGAGCTAGATTTAATTAAAAAAAAAGTACTTTCCAAAATAGCTCACATATCTAAACTTTGGTCATCTAGTCATGTGCAAAATAAATCCCGTGGGGCAGATCTATAAAGAGAGTACGCCGGCGTATCTAGTGATACGCCGGCGTACTTTCAAATTTCCCGCGTCGTATCTTTGTTTTGAATCCTCAAAACAAGATACGACGGCATCTGGGTTAGATCCGACAGGCGTACGTCTTCGTACGCCTTTGGATCTTAGATGCAATTCTTCGGCGTCCGCTGGGCTACGTGCTCCGTACCGCAGTCAATCAAGCACCAAGTCTGCACATCGCTGGGCACAGTCGCAGGATCGTTGCTAAAATCGCTTTCTGTGTCTGATGACCAACTTCCCCAGGAGTCGCTATCACTCAACTATGCAAGCGATTCTGCATCACTGTCGCTGTCTTCCAGCAGGTCATATACCGCTTTTGAGGTGGAGGTGCACTTTGATGCCATGGTCGCTGTGCAGTTTACAGACACAAAGCACAGTAAAACTGCAAACAAGGGCACTGAAGAAAGCACTGGGGGGCAATCTAAGGTCAATATATTTTATTTTGTATTGTAATCCAATAGGATTACATTGTATAAGTGTGTTTGTACTTTTATACATTTGAATTTGCCGCCGGTTCCGCCCTCCTGCGTTGCGACTAACAGGGAAGGGAATCAGGGGAACACAGTGCATCGGGCGGAAGATCCGGCCTCTGTACACTGCGGAAATACATCGTGGGATCCCGAGGACAAGGTAAGTAACCTCTTCCAGGATCCAGTGATGAAATCCCGAGTGGCTTGGGGTTACCGATAATGGCAGTGAAATTCCACCCCGAGCCACACTCTGGAATACCGCTAGGCAGGTTAATTATAATTTTATTGTTTGTGATTGTGTCTTGTTTCCATTATTGTGATTTTGTGTCTTCATTGAATATATGTCACAAATGTCACGCCTACCCCAATACAGGTGGTCAGACACTATAGCTAGCTACTGTTTGCTTCACCTATAGCAGCCAGGTAAAAGGCAGGCTGAGTTCAGGAAATAGTCCAATATCCGATCAAATGAGACAGTCCAGGCAAAAGGCAGGCAGAGTTCAGGGAATAGTCCAATATCCAATCCAGGTCATGCACAGGGAAATCCAACAGAAAAGCAGGGCAGACAAATGGGAGGCTTGATCAGGAACAATGCAGGTAACTCTGTCTGTATCACAAGCAAGGGATAGAGTGTTTGGTTTGCTCATATCAGGTGACTGATCAGATCAATCACCTTACAGGTGAACACAGACAGGGGGAATGCAACAGTCAACACCTGGATGCTGGAATGAGAAGCAGGTGCACTAAGTGATCCTAAAAATATAGCTGTATTTTAATAATTTCCCTTGGGATTATTAAAGAGTTCTTAATCTGAATGAATCTGAATTCTAAATTACTCTTCATCCTTCCCTTTCCAGAGCTTTGAAGCAGATACTTGTATCACAGGAGAGATATTGCAGGGATATGGAAAAAGACAATATTTCTTGATACTGCAATTGTTACTGTGATTTCAGTGTTACCATTATGACAGTCTCACGTAATAGAGGTCCATATCTTATGTTTCATAGACATTTTATTGAAATACAAAGCAACAATCAATAATGTTTCAGAACTGCAATTGTAGTATTGACCGGTTCTGAGAATAGATATGCATGTAGATGTTCATGAGAACAAGGACCTGTCTAGTCTGTAACCGTCAAAGCAGCAGATATTTAGATTATATTTTAAGGAAATCTGGCATAGTAGACATATGAGAGCTGCTGTTGCTGACTTGTTATTAGGGTGTATGTTCTGTTGCTGTCATTACCCTTTTCTTTGCAACCAAGTCTGATTTATTAGCAAGTCACTGCCCTGGCACAGGCATGTATTTGGCAATTGTTGAAAATCTTGACTTACAGATGAATACTCCACACATGACAGTTAAACAAACTTGCAGGTTTACTTCAAAGCCCACTTTGTAGCATACATTTCCTTTGATCCCCTGCTATTCACTTCAACTACTATGAGCAAAGAAAATGTTTATACTTCCAGGTATGGCTGAGCTTGTGATATATGTCATATGACAATACTGATGCTTGACTATCAGCCAGGCTCTGGCAAATGGTGGCAGGGAGAAAGTCAGCCTTGGGTAAGCTCCCACTAGGGATCCTACCACAGTTTACCCATGGCGATCTTTGCTTATTCTTAGTTTTTACATAGTTAATGGATCACTCCACATACAACTCATAGTTTGAGTATAAGGCTCCTTTCACACTGGGGCATTTTTCGAGCGTTATTCAAGCGTTTTTCAGGTGCTTTGGCGTTAAAAAAAAGCCGGTAAAGCGCCTGAAAGAAGCCTTACCTGCAATCCCAATGTGAAAGAGTGCTTTCAGAGCCCTTTCACACTGCCAGTGCCCGAAAAACGCTGTTAAAGCACCGCTAAGACCCTAAAGTTTTAGGGCGTTTTTGCAGTGCCTCAGTGTGAAAGGGCAAGGCGTTTTTACAGCGCTTTCAACTAATTTCAATGGAGAGGGGCATTTTTGGAGTGTTTTTTTCAGCACCCAAAAGCTGCTCCAAAGATGCTGCTTGCAGGACTTTTCTCAACGCCCCGCCAGTGCAACGCCTCAGTGTGAAAGGGCAAGGCGTTTTTACAGCGCTTTCAATTCATTTCAATGGAGAGGGGCGTTTTTGGAGCGTTTTTTTTTTCAGCACCCAAAAGCAGCTCCAAAGATGCTACTTGCAGGACTCAGTGTGAAAGGGTCCATTAAAATGCATGGAAAGCGTTTTATGAGCGTTTTAATAGCGCTATTTTTAACACTAAAACGCTGTAAAAACGATTCAGTGTGAAAAGGTTCTAAGTGTATTCCAGTGAACCAGATCCTAACTACCTTCACATTGCACTCTAAGGCCGCGTACACATGATCAGTCCATCCGATGAAGCTGACTGATGGTCTGATGTGCCTACACACCATCAGTTAAAAAAACGATCGAGTCCAACGCAGTGACGTAAAACACAACGACGTGCTAAGAAAAATTAAGTTCAAAGCTTCCAAGCATGCGTCGACTTGATTCTGAGCATGCGCTGGTTTTAAAGTTCTAAAATTTTTGACCGAAGGATAACTGACCGATGGGGCCCACACACCATCGGTTTGGACCCATGAAACGGTCCTTCAGTCCGTTTCCATCGGTTTTGACCGACCGTGTGTACGCGCCCTAAGAGTGAGATTTCACTGCTGTACAACTTCTAAATTGAATGCCTCTTTATAATAGCGGTATTGAGTGGGAAGGTCTAGAACTTGAGGGCAGAGAAGTCACCAAAAGTGCCCCTTGGAGATGCAAGTAAAATACTCCTGAAATTCTAGAAGTTTGGGCCGGTTAAGTAAAAAACAAAACATTCCAGGTGAGGGAAGCAAGAGGAAGAAATACATTACTGACCTCATATATTACCTTGTATATCAAATTAACTTTCCATATGAAAACATTTCCATCCAGTGGGGAAAAAAGTATTTAGTCAGTCACCAATTGTGCAAGTTCTCCCACTTAAAAAGATGAATATCAAAGATAGAGGAGATTGTTTACAGAAAACCGTTCTGTTGCGATACTGGCCAACATCCTAAACTAATACTGTATAGAAAAAAAGTTTCCCCTCAAGGGCTAGACTTTATAGGCACAGATTATATGACCACATTGGGTAAAATGTATTAAATATTTATTATAGCAAAGTAGAACAAAAAACTAAATGATAAAAGTTGAATCATATAAACCTTGCAGCCATATGTCAATGGAACATGCAATACATGAAAATACATAAAGGTGTGCACATCATACAATGAAGAAATCCTACGCATTACGGAGACGAAACTCCTTCTTCAGGGGGGAATCCACGGTATGTTTTATAATGTAATCTAAAATACAAAAGCGATTCATAAACTTATAGGCCCGGATTCACATACATCGGCGCATATTTATTGGGTTTCCTCTGCATAAGCCAGCGTAGGTGGAAGTAGGCGTGAGCCATGCAAATGATGGGCCAAGCGCCATAGAAGTACTTAATATGTACAGACGCATGCGCCGTCCCGTGGCCGCATCCCAGTGTGCATGCTCAGAATCATGTCGAAACAACTGCCTAAGATATGTCGAATCACTGCCTACGACGTGAATGTAACCTACACCTAGTCATATTCACGTACTACGTAAACGACGTAAAATACGACGGCTGTGTTCCCTGGTCCATACCTTTGCATGGGTTGCGCCTCCTATATGGGGAATAACTTTACGCCGGACGTACGACTTATGCAAACCGCGTATATTATGTGCCGGGCGCAAGTACGTTTGTGAATCGACGTATCTCCCTCATTACCATATTTGAATAGGAAATCAATGCGAGCGCCACTTGTGGCCAGCGTAAATATGCGCCCACGATACGCCAGCGTAGGAAAGTTACGTCGGTCGGATGAAGCCTATTTTCAGGCGTATCTAGTTTTGTGGGCACGGCGCACAGATACGACGGCACATATTTGCACTTACGCGGCGTATCTCGAGATACGTCGGTGTAAGTGCTTTGTGAATCCGGGCCATAGTGTTTTTTAATCAGAGAAGATTTTCAGTTTCATCAAAATGGCAAAAGATGGATATAAAGGCATAAATGTTGAATAAAAAAATGGCGGAGGTATACTAACATGAACATGCATGCATGGGGGCCTGAAGCGGAGTGTCAGCAAAAGAAAAAAGTTGGAAGAAAGAAAAACACAGGGCCCTAGAGTCGTGTGAAAAAAGGTTGGTATTCCAAAGAAAACCAGCAGGGGCCGGCGAGAGGCTTAAAAAGATGAGAGAGGCCTGTAATTGTCATCATAGGTATACCTCAACCATGAGAGACAAAATATGGAAACAAATCCAAACAATCGCATTGTCTGATTTGGATATAATTTATTTGCAAATTATGTTGGAAAATAAGTATTTGGTCTATATCAAAAGTTCATCTCAATACTTTGTTATATACCCTTTGTTGGCAATGACAGAGGTCAAACGTTTTCTGTAAGTCTTCACAAGGTTGTCACACACTGTTGCTGGTATGTTGGCCCATTACTCCATGCAGATCTTCTCTAGAGCAGTGATGTTTTGGGGCTGTCGCTGGGCAACACGGACTTTCAACTCCCTCCAAAGGTTTTCTATGGGGTTGAGATCTGGAGACTGGCTAGGCCACTCCAGGACCTTGAAATGCTTCTTACAAAGCCACTTCTTCGTTGACTGGGCGGTGTGTTTGGGATCATTGTCATGCTGAAAGACCCAGTCACGTTTCATCTTCACTGCCCTTGCTGATGGGAGGAGATTTGCACTCAAAATCTCATGATACATGGCCCCATTCATTCTTTCATGTACACGGATCAGTCGTCCTGTTCCCTTTGCAGAAAAATTACCCCAAAAGCATGATGTTGCCACCCCCATGCTTCACACTAGGTATGCTGTTCTTTGGTTGCAACTCAGCATTCTCTCTCCTCTAAACACGACTTTGGTTTCATCTGACCATATGACATTCCCCCAATCCTCTTTTGGATCATCCAAATGCTCTCTAGCAAACCTCAGATGGGCCCGGACATGTACTGGTTTAAGCAGGGGACCCATCTGTCACTTCAGGATCTGGCGGCGTAGTGTGTTACTGATGGTAGCCTTTGTTACGTTGGTCCCAGCTCTATGCAGATCATTCACAAGGTCCCCCTGTGTGGTTCTGGGATTTTTGGTCACCATTCTTGTGATCATTTTGAGCCCACGGAGTGAGATCTTGCGTGGAGCCCCAGATCGAGGGAGATTATCAGTGGTCTTGTATGTCTTCCTTTTTCTAATTATTGCTCCCACAGTTTATTTCCTTACACCAAGCTGCTTGCCTATTGCAGATTCAATCTTCCCAGCCTGGTGCAGGTCTAGAATTTTGTTTCTGGTGTCCTTCGACAGCTCTTTGGTCTTCACTAGTGTTGCTCACGAATATTCGCATTGCGAATATTCGACTCGAATATAGCATATTTGAGAAATCGCGCTATATTTCGAATTTCGCGGTGAATATTCGCAATTCCGAATATTCGCATTTTTTCAATTTGATTTTTAAAACAGATCACATCCTATCGACGTCTAAAAGCATTGCTGGTATGATTAGAGACCCTGGGCCGAGTAGCTAAGCTGAGGCGATCCTTTTATGTTGCCAAATTGAAAAAAAAAAAATTGCGATTTTTCGCTATTGCGAATGCGAAAATGATTGCGAATTTTCGATAACTGTGGTAGGAGAACTCTGATTGTCTCTGATGCAAAAGGGGGGGGCTTTGTGTATGTGTATGTTATGAATATTTGTATGTTTGATATTATTATTTTTTGTAAGAAGGAAAAAATTGCGCATACCTTAAAAAAGGGGAGAATACAGCAGCAACTCAAAAATGTTATACAACATAAATTAATACAAGACAGAAAATGGAGTCGCTCTACAAGAATAAAAAATATGTCTAGTGACAAGACGTGGGCAAATTATAAAATAAGCAAGCGCAAATAACTTGTGAAATACACAGTGAAACAAATATATAAAGAAATATAGTCCCAATAATAGAAAAATAATCTTTCATAAAAATGTCTTTGATATGTGAAGTGAAAAAAAGTCCAAAGCATGCAGCATGAACTTGTTCAATCTTTAAGGTTTTTGATTGACAAACGGCTGTGACAGATGGATAGAGTAAAGAATCACCACCAATGCAAAACACTTTTTATTTTCTATTGTAAAATATCAAGAATATTCTGAGCCAATCAGAGTGCTCCTTCCGCATTTGCCGAATATTCGCAATTATTTTGTATTGTAAAATATCAAGAATATTCTGAGCCAATCAGAGTGCTCCTTCTGCATTTGCCGAATATTCGCAATTATTTTGTATTGTAAAATATCAAGAATATTCTGAGCCAATCAGAGTGCTCCTTCCGCATTTGCCGAATATTCGCAATTATTTTGTATTGTAAAATATCAAGAATATTCTGAGCCAATCAGAGTGCTCCTTCTGCATTTGCCGAATATTCGCAATTATTTTGTATTGTAAAATATCAAGAATATTCTGAGCCAATCAGAGTGCTCCTTCCGCATTTGCCGAATATTCGCAATTATTTTGTATTGTAAAATATCACGAATATTCTGAGCCAATCAGAGTGCTCCTACAGCATTTCTCGAAATTGCGCAATAAATATCGCATTCGCATGTTGCGATATTTCGATAAAATATCACGAATATTCTGAGCCAATCAGAGCGCTCCTCCAGCATTTCTCGAAATTGCGCAATAAATATCGCATTCGCATGTTGCGATATTTCGATAAAATATCACGAATATTCTGAGCCAATCAGAGTGCTCCTACCGCAGTTATCAAAAAATTATTTTCGCATTCGCAATAGCGAAAAATCGCAATCATTTACTTTCGATAAAATATCACGAATATTCGAATTTAGCGAATATATCTCGAATATTCGAATATATATTCGAGATATATCGCGAAATCGAATATGGCATATTCTGCTCAACACTAGTCTTCACCATAGTGGAGTTTGGATTGTGACTGTTTGAGGTTGTGGACAGGTGTCTTTTATACTGATAACAAGTTCAAACAGGTGCCATTAATACAGGTAATGAGTGGAGGACAGAGGAGCCTCTTAAAGAAGAAGATAAAGGTCTGTGAGAGACAGAAATCGTGCTTGTTTGTAGGTGACCAAATACTTATTTTCCACCATAATTTGCAAATAAATTCTTTCCAAATCAGACAATGTGATTGTCTGGATTTGTTTCCACATTTTGTCTCTCATAGTTGAGCAATACCTATGATGACAATTACAGGCCTCTCATCTTTTTAAGTGGGAGAACTTGCACAATGGTGGCTGACTATACTTTTTTGCCCCACTGTATATACATATTCTACATATAATGGTGCATATTGCTTAGCAGAAAAAAAACATTCAGTCCAATTTTAGATTTATTTACTGGTCTTCTTGTTAATACTACCTGTAACGGAATGGCCTGTGGGACACAGAAGCTCTTGAAAAGTATGAGATACTCCTGTTTCAGCTTCACCAATGACTTGTATGTCTAAAATCATCCTATGTCCACTAGGGGCATAGAATGACTGAGAAATTATATCTTGGACTGCATAATATGGGGTAAAGAGTGAATGAGAACCCCACTATGGTCTGTGCTAGTCACACTTAATGAGCTATAGATATTGTATATATATATTGTGTGTTGGCTGATGTGTACTAAAAAAGCTTGCTGTGGTAATGTTGTCTGCTACTGTGATTTAAATGAACCTTAGAATGGCTCCTAAAGACCTTTTATTGAGACACTGTATTGTGTGAAAGTTCTATTGATTATAGATGTGTGTTGTGAGTTAGCACAGTCTAAAGGTCAGATGTCTGACTTATGTCTACTAAAGGAATGTGTATTGTATAGCAGGTGAGAGAAGCCGGAGTCATGAAGTCTGACTAAAAGATGTGTATTGGAGGCTCGTTAGTAACCATTGTACAATGTTGTGGGTGGAGTGTGTCATTGTCCATTTGATTACTGCAAGTATTCTTTTTGGTGTATAAGAGCTTGCCTTCTCAATAAAGATTGTCTATTCCTGTTGATCCAGAGAACAGAGCTGTGTCTCGTTTCTGGGGGGAAATCTGTATGGGTCGTGTCGCCGGATTGTGGAGTGCCGATAAGCTGTCTTGGGCTTGGAATGGAATATCTTAAACGCGTTAACCCCTGTCCCATTTGGGGTTCCGTTACAATTGGTGGCAGGGGTGGGATGATCCCACAGCCTTAAAGAACAGCTACAAGAGGACACAGGACAATGGAGACACAGTATGAACGGCTGAAGCTCTCTTCCCTCAAGGACTTACTGGAGAGCTGGGGCAGACTGGCCAACAACTGTAAGAAAGGGGACATTATTGCAGAAATTGTCGAAATGGATAGAGCTGAAAGGCCCAGCGTAACAGACAGGACACCCGAGGAGGCAAGTTTTGATCGGGCTGTTAAATGAAGATTGGCACAGTATGGTCCTAACCCTCCACCGGAAGTCATAGACCTAGTTATAGCTGCTGTGGATTCAACTTGGCTACATCAAAGAGGTGCTGCAGCAGCAGAAGTCACAGCAGCATCAACTGCAGGGAGAGGAGAGTTACAGATACCAATCGCCATGGAAGAGGAATTCAGAAGGAGGTTACAAGAGATGCAGATACAGCATAGAGGACCAGTATCAGAGGGGGCCCTGCTGGGATGGTCTGATTTGATCCGTTGCCTACTCTGGAAGGAAGTGCTAGCTCTCGAGCAGCAACACCAGGGAAAGGTCCTCCCCTCCATCCATGTAAGGTACTGGCCGCAGTATGATGTACGAATGCCGTTATTGGGGGAACAACCGAAGCAGGAGTGGACAACAGAGTTAAGCAGGCTGATCTGGGCAGAGATGCGGTTGGACGAGAGCTACAGAGCCCTCCGGCGGTATGTAGCCCAAGAGTGCCCGTGGTCAGCGGATGACAGCCCCACGGAAGGCTATGACTATGATGGCCTGGGATTGTTGTATTGGAGGATGTCCAGTGACCCTGACTTTGGGAGTGATCAGGAGTGGCGCTTGGAGGAAATAATGGAGCACAGAGAGCAAAAAATTGAATGTCCCGGAAGGGCACTGGGTACAGGAAGATTTGGAGTTTCTGGCCGTGCAGGAATGGGAGCTGGAAATCGCCTACAGACAGCTGCTAGACTCTGCTCAGCAGCAGGGTGGAGCTCCCTTTGCCTGGGACTATCAGGAAATATCAGGGGACAACTCTGAAATCCTGGCTGATGAATTGGCAGTGGAAAATCTGGAGATTGCCATCCCTAAAGCCGAAGCGGATGATGTTGAGTTCCAGGGAGCCGGGGGGCAGTTGGCCCCTCTCTCCAGCAACAAGCTGAGGTGGTAAAGCTTTTACTCCCAGCTCAATCACTGGGAGCAGGGCAGGATGCTACTGGCCACTGCATACAGCTGCAGCTTGAGCTGATATCGGGGGATGGGACTGTGGTCTCCACTTACAGCAACCGCTGGCAACAGAGCAGAGTGCCACAGGCCTCTGCTCCCAACTAACAGAAGAGGGAGTTCCTGTGGTAGTGGATGGGACTTCAATCTTCACTGACCCAACCCCAGAAAATGGTGCGGCACTGAGACAGGAGGATGTCAGCCTTGCTTTGCAAACACCGGGGGATTTTCACCTACCACAAGTGGATGGGACTTTAGTCTTCACTTGTATACCCCAGGGATGGGGGGCAGTTGGCCCAGATCCCCAACAGCATGACAGACTGAGTCCAGTCACCTTGTCTTCTCTCCAGCGGCTGAAAGGACTCCAAGGAAAAGGGCCAGTCCAGGCCTCTCCCCAGCGGCAGGCATGTTCTCTGAGAGAGGCAGAGGTTGGCTGGGTGAGTAATGCTCTGTTCGGAGCAATTTATTTGGGGTACTGTATGGATACCAGCATTAGAGGAATAGAACCATGGACTAACTTCGGAGTCAACCCGTCTGGGGTCTCCTCATGTGTTAGTCTCCTGCCGAAAGGGGAGACATGTAACGGAATGGCCCGTGGGACCCAGAAGCTCTTGAAAAGTATGAGATACTCCTGTTTCAGCTTCACCAATGACTCTTATGTCTAAAATCATCCTATGTCCACTAGGGGCATAGGAAGACTGAGAAATGATATCTTGGACTACATGAGATGAGGCACAGGGTGAATGAGAACCCCACTATGGTCTGTGCTAGTCACATTTAATGAGGTATAGATATTGTGTATATATACTGTGTGTTGGCTGATGTGTACTATAAAAGCTTGTTGTGGTAATGTCGTCTGCTAATGTGATATAAATGAACCTTAGGATGGCTCCTAAAGACCTTTCATTGAGTTATGGCAGTCAGGAAGGAATTTTTTTCCCCGGTCGCTGCAGATTGGCACAGCACGCCTGGGGTTTTTCGCCTTCCTCTGGACCAATCGGGGAGAGAAGACTCAACGAGTGACGGCTCACTTGGCAGTCTTCCGCCCATCACCATATAAGACCCCCCCAATCAACATTACTTCCCTGCGTTTTTTTCTCTGACCATGGGTTACCTAAAATACTCTGCAGAAACCATCCGGGAACTAAAACCATTTGCCTCTATACCAAAAAAGCTCTAAGGAATGAGCGACTGTTGAGAACCAATCGACGATCAACAGTCAAAAACTACACGCAGGTACCCCAGCCCAATATGCGCTTTGGTCAACACAAGATCGGCAGTAAAACACCGACAAGAAATCTATGATTTCATCCTTTAACACAATCTAGACTGCCTCTTCATCACAGAAAGCTGACTGACAGCCGACTGCAATACCATTCTAACAGAATTGGTGCCAGCAAATTATCGCATTCAAATGCAAAACAGAGTGGGGCAAAGAGGGGGGGCCTGGCGGTGATCCACAAGACTCACCTCTCAATCACCAAACCAGTCCTTCAAAACTCGCTTCCATTCATGGAAACCCCTCACTCTGCAGCTGCAAACAAATCCCCAAGATACGGTCCATATGCTACTTTACTATAGACCACCAGGCCCAAAAACGCACCTTCTCACGTTGTTGACGGAATTCATCTCCACCTATACCCTAAACATCAAGCACCTTTTGGTGCTTGGGGATTTCAACCTCTGGGCCAACTCCTCACTGGACCCCGTAGCCGACGCCTGCATCGACCATCTGGAAGGATTAGGTCTGCAGCAACTAATACAAGGCCCCACTCATGCCTCAGGCCATATGCTCAATCTCATTTTCAAACACGATTTGGAAATTGACGTCCTGGGAAATGAGCCGCAACTATGGACCGATCACCATGCCATCAAATTCACAATTACCAAAAATGCCAGCCCAAAAAAAACGACAAAACCGGTGACAACTCACTGGACTAGATCTCAGAAGAAGCTCCACTCGGAACTCTTCAAAACAACACTAGGGAACAAAATAAAAACAACCCAACAAAAACAAACAGCCACAGAAACACTTGACGCCATCAACAAGGCGCTACTACAGTCAGCTGACTTAGTAGCAACAAAAAGCATCTGGAAAAACAACTCCAGCTGGTTTAACCACTTAAGCCCCGGACCAATACGCTGTCTAAAGACCAAAGGTGTTTTTACAATTTGGCAATGCGCTGCTTTAACTGGTAATTGCGCGGTCATGCAATGTTGTACCGAAACAAAACTTGCGTCCTTTTCTTCCCACAAATAGAGCTTTATTTTGATGGTATTTGATCGCCTCTGCGATTTTTATTTTTTGCGATATAAACGCAAAAAGACCGTAAATTTTGAAAAAAAAAACGATTTTTCTTATAACAAAAAGTAAAAAAAATCGAATAAACTAAATTTTAGTCAAACATTTAGGCCAAAATGTATTCAGCCACATGTCTTTAGTAAAAAAAATCGCAATAAGCATATATTTATTGGTTTTCGCAAAAGTTATAGCGTCTACAAACTAGGGTACATTTTCTGGAATTTACACAGCTTTTATTTTATGACTGCCTATCTCATTTCTTGAGGTGCTAAAATGGCAGGGCAGTACAAACCCCCCCCAAATGACCCCATTTTGGAAAGTAGACACCCCAAGGAAACTGCTGAGAGGCATGTTGAGTCCATTGAATATTTAATTTTTTTTGTCCCAAGTGATTGAATAATGACGAAAAAAAAAAAAAAAAAAATGTTTACAAAAAGTTGTCACTAAATGATATATTTCTCACACATGCCATGGTTATATGTGGAATTGCACCCCAAAATACATTCTGCTGCTTCTCCTGAGTACGGGGATACCACATGTGTGGGACTTTTTGGGAGCCTAGCCGCGTACGGGACCCCGAAAACCAATCACCGCCTTCAGGATTTCTAAGGGCATACATTTTTGATTTCACTCCTCACTACCTATCACAGTTTCGAAGGCAATAAAATGCCAAAACAGCACAAAACCCCCCCAAATGACCCCATTTTGGAAAGTAGACACCCCAAGCTATTTGCTGAGAGGCATGTTGAGTCCATGGAATATTTAATTTTTTTGCCCCAAGTCACTGAATAATGACCAAAAAAAAAAAAATACAAAACGTTGTCACTAAATGATATATTTCTCACACATGCCACGGTTATATGTGGAATTGCACCCCAAAATACATTCTGCTGCTTCTCCTGAGTACGGGGATACCACATGTGTGGGACTTTTTGGGAGCCTAGCCGCGTACGGGACCCCGAAAACCAATCACCGCCTTCAGGATTTCTAAGGGCATAAATTTTTGATTTCACTCCTCACTACCTATCACAGTTTCGAAGGCAATAAAATGCCAAAACAGCACAAAACCCCCCCAAATGACCCCATTTTGGAAAGTAGACACCCCAAGCTATTTGCTGAGAGGCATGTTGAGTCCATGGAATATTTAATTTTTTTGCCCCAAGTCACTGAATAATGACCAAAAAAAAAAAAATACAAAACGTTGT
Organism: Rana temporaria; assembly: GCF_905171775.1. Classification (NCBI taxonomy): domain Eukaryota; kingdom Metazoa; phylum Chordata; class Amphibia; order Anura; family Ranidae; genus Rana; species Rana temporaria. Next base: position 131,254,621 of record NC_053492.1, on the reverse strand, counting down.
CACTAAATGATATATTTCTCACACATGCCACGGTTATATGTGGAATTGCACCCCAAAATACATTCTGCTGCTTCTCCTGAGTACGGGGATACCACATGTGTGGGACTTTTTGGGAGCCTAGCCGCGTACGGGGCCCCGAAAACCAAGCACTGCCTTCAAGATTTGTGTGAGTGAAATCAAAAATTTATGTCCTTAGAAATCTTGAAGGCGGTGCTTGGTTTTCGGGGTCTCATACGCGGCTAGGCTCCCAAAAAGTCCCACACATGTGGTATCCCCGTACTCAGGAGAAGTAGCAGAATGTATTTTGGGGTGCAATTCCACATATAACCATGGCATGTGTGAGAAATATATCATTTAGTGACAATGTTTTGTACATTTTTTTATTTTAATTTTTTTTGGTCATGATTCAATCACTTGGGGCAAAAAAATTAAATATTCCATGGACTCAACATGCCTCTCAGCAAATAGCTTGGGGTGTCTACTTTCCAAAATGGGGTCATTTGGGGTTTTTTTGTGCTATTTTGGCATTTTATGGCCTTCGAAACTGTGATAGGTAGTGAGGAGTGAAATCAAAAATTTGCGCCCTTAGAAATGCTGAAGGCGGTGCTTGGTTTTCGGGGTCCCGTACGCGGCTAGGCTCCCAAAAAGTCCCAAACATGTGGTATCCCTGTACTCAGGAGAAGCAGCAGAATGTATTTTAGGGTGCAACTCCACATATAACCATGGCATGTGTGAGCAATATATCATTTAGTGACACATTTTTCTTTTTTTTTTTTTTTTCTCATTATTCAATCACTTTGGACAAAAAAAAAAAAAATCAATGGACTCAACATGCCTCTCAGCAGTTTCCTTGGGGTGTCTTCTTTCCAAAATGGGGTCATTTGGGTTTTTTTTGTGCTATTTTGGCATTTTATGGCCTTCGAAACTGTGATAGGTAGTGAGGAGTGAAATCAAAAATTTACACCCTTAGAAAGCCTGAAGGCGGTGATTGGTTTTTGGGGTCCCGTACGCGGCTAGGCTCCCAAAAAGTCTCACACATGTGGTATCCCCGTACTCAGGAGAAGCAGCAGAATGCATTTTGGGGTGTAATTCCACATATGCCCATGGCATGTTTGAGCAATATATCATTTAGTGACAACTTTGCGCAAAAAAAAATATATATATATATATATATTTATATTTCCCGCAACTTGGGTCAAAATCTAAAATATTCCATGGACTTAAGATGCCTCTCAGCAAATAGCTTGGGGTGTCTACTTTCCAAAATGGGGTCATTTGGGGGGGTTTTCAATTGTCCTGGCATTTTATGCACAACAATTAGAAGCTTATGTCACACATCACCCACTCTTCTAACCACTTGAAGAAAAAGCCCTTTCTGACACTGTTTGTTTACATAAAAACATATTATTTTTTTGCAAGAAAGTAAAGTTGAACCCCCAAACATTATATATTTTTTTAAAGCAAAGGCCCTACAGATTAAAATGGTGGGTGTTGCAAAAAAAATTTCCACACAGTATTTGCGCAGCGTTTTTTCAAACGCATTTTTTGGGGAAAAAATACACTTTTTTTTATTTTAAAGCACTAAAACACACTATATTGCCCAAATTATTGATGAAATAAAAATTATGATCTTAGGCCGAGTACATGGATACCAAACACGACATACTTTAAAATTGCGCACAAACGCGCAGTGGCGACAAACTACATACATTTTTAAAAGCCTTTAAAAGCCTTTACAGGTTACCACATTAGATTTACAGAGTAGGTCTACTGCTAAAATGACTGCCCTCGATCTGCCCTTCGCGGTGATACCTCACATGCATGGTGCAATTGCTGTTTACATATGACTCCAGACCGACGCTTGCGTTCGTCTTTGCGCAAGAGCAGGGGGGGACAGGGATGCTTTTTTTTATTTTTTTATTTTTTTATATATTTATTTCGCTTTTTTTATTTTATTTGTTAACTGTTCCTTCCATTTATTTATTTTTTTACCATTTTTATTGTTATCTCAGGGAATGTAAATATCCCTTATGATAGCAATAGTTAGTGACAGGTACTCTTTTTTTTTTTTAAATGGGGTCTATTAGACCCTAGATCTTTCCTCTGCCCTCAAAGCATCTGACCACACCAAGATCGGTGTGATAAAATGCTTTCCCATATTCTCAATGGCGCCGTTTATATCTGGGGGGGGGGACATTCCCTCCCACTGAATGTAAAAGCAGTCTAGAGGCTAATTAGCCGCTAGGACTGCTTTTACATGAAAGCCGACCGCTGGCTGAAAAGAATGATACCAAGATGATGCCTAAACCCGCAGGCATCATTCTGGTATAACCATTCAAAGTCCTGCAACATACCAGTACGTTGATGGTTCTTGTTGGACATGTATTGTAATCTTTTTTTTTTTTTCATGCAGTCTGTTGGCTGAACAAAAAAAAGATTGATCGGTGGGTATGCCCACCATTAGAATACCTCCCTTCATCCACCCACTTCTAATGATGGGCATACATGCACCATTTATATATGCCGAAGCATGGGGGCATCCTCCCGCAAAAAAGTTATGCCGCGTACGGTCGGACTTTTCTATGCCGCGTACACACGGTCGGACTTTTCTATGCCGTGTACACATGGTCAGACTTTTCCACAGGAAAGCCTCCGTAGGAATGTCAACCGTATGTTCGCTCCTCCGCCCCTAATGCCCCCATGCTCCGGCATATATGCTCTTTTTTGAACTGTAGTGGTGAAATCACCTCCTACAGCATTGGAGTCGCGGCTTTATATATCGTGGGAGCAAACGCTGTTGCTGTCACGCTAAATAAATCCGCACTGCAACTGAATGGCGTACCTGCTAAGCAAATGATGGTTAACATTAAAACAAAGTAACATTCCAGTATAACAGTAAGATCATACCATACCTGCAAAGCAAATACCTATAAAAAAACATAGTAAAAAATAAAACATTTTTTAACGCAACCTGTGCCTAAAATATATATATGCCAAAGCATGGGGGCATCCTCCCGCAAAAAAGTTATGCCGCGTACGGTCGGACTTTTCTATGCCGCGTACACACGGTCGGACTTTTCTATGCCGTGTACACATGGTCAGACTTTTCCACGGGAAAGCCTCCGTAGGAATGTCAACCGTATGTACGCGGCATTAGGAGCAAAATCGCTCCTCCGCCCCTGCTGCCCGCATGCTTCGGCATATATGCTCTTTTTTTTAACTGTGGTGGTGAAATCACCTCCTACAGCACTGGAGTCGCGGCTTTATATATCGTGGGAGCAAACGCTGTTGCTGTCAAGATAAATAAGTCCGCGCAACAGCTGAATGGCGTACCTGAAAACAGTAAAATAAATTACATACCTGAAAAGCAAGCATGAAAAAACATAACAACAATAAAACTTTGCAGAATAGAATACAGTAAAAAAGAGCAGAACAATAGAGAGAGAATAGAGAGGGAGAGAACAATAAAACGACAACTATTTTTGGTTTTTTTATTTTATATTTTTTTGTGTGTTTTTATTTTTTACTTTTTTTTTTTTTTTTTTTAACACTTTTTTTTGTAACTGTGAACTGTAACTTCAACTTTTCGGTTCCAGGTTTGGGTCTCTCAAAATGCGATGGCATCTTGGGAGACCCTGTGTGAGTGTGCCTAGCCTGTGAAATGTTTCACCCTACACTAATAATTAACGTGTGTGTGGAAGCGTTCAAAACATTCACCAATACAAAGACCAGGATTGCCAGGACATTTGGGACAAAAATAACGGGTGTCACGCCTAAATCCGCGCTTGGTACAGACACGACATTTTCTTTGGGGGGCTCGTTGGGTAGGGGTACTCGGGAGGACATAAGAAAAATGCCTCTCATGCAGTCGGCTTACTGCATTTGGTAGGAGATGGTGAGGTACAATACCGCCTGGATACAGGAGTTCTGTGATGATATCCCTCTGGAATTGAAGGAAGGATTCATTCCGTCCTGAAGCTCTGTATACGACATGAGCATTCAGTAGAGCCAATTGAAATAAATGTAGAGACACTTTTTTGTACCAGCGTCTCGTCTTACGGGCAATATGATACGGCGCCATTAACTGGTCGTTGAGGTCCACCCCTCCCATGTTTTGGTTATATTCGTGGACACAGAGGGGTTTCTCCACAACACCAGTCGCCGTACGAATTTGGACTGTCGTGTCTGCGTGAAGGGTGGTAAGAACGAAAACATTCCTATTGTCCCGCCACTTCACAGCGAGCAAATTTTTACATCTGCAGCAGGCTCTCGCCCCCGGCCTAACACGGGCATCTACAAGCCGCTGGGGGAAGCCCCGGCGATTAGGTCGCACGGTGCCACATGCTCCAATCTGTTGATCAAATAAGTGGCTAAAAAGTGGCACGCTGCTGTAAAAATTGTCCACATACAAATGGTACCCCTTTCCGAATAAGGGTGACACCAAGTCCCAAACAATCTTGCCAGCGCTCCCCATGTAATCTGGGCATCCTTCCGGCTCTACCTGACTATCTTTTCCCTCGTAAACCCTAAAGCTCCATGTGTAGCCTGTGGCCCTGTCACAGAGCTTATAGAGCTTGACCCCGTATCTGGCACGCTTGCTGGGAAGGAACTGTTTGAAAGACAAACGGCCAGCAAATTTAATCAGGGACTCATCAACGCATACAACCTGCTGGGGATTAAACAAGGCTGCAAAACGTTCGTTGAAATGGTTTACGAGGGGCCGAATTTTGTAGAGCCGGTCAAATTCAGGGTCTCCACGTGGACGACAAAGTGCATTGTCACTGAAATGCAGGAACCGCAGGATCGCCTCGTATCGTCTCCTGGCCATGTGAGCAGAGAAAATGTACATATGGTCAATGGGATGTGTGGACCAATACATCCGCAATGACGGAAATTTGTGTATGCCCATGTTGAGGGTAAGGCCCAGAAAGGTCTTAAATTCGGAAACCTCGAGAGGTTTCCATTCTTTGGCAAGGCGAGACTGGGGGTTAGCGGCGATGTAAGTACCAGCATATAAATTAGTCTGGTCCACAATAGATCTATAGAGATCTTCCGTGAAATACAGCGAATAAAAATCAAGTGACGTAAAGTTCGCTGTATCCACCTGAATACCGGGTTGGCCAGTGAATGGGGGAAGTACAGGTGCTGTAGAAGTGGTGGGGACCCAATCAGGATAGGCAAATTCTACAGGAAGGGCACTATGGGCACGACGGGCCTGTCTCTGTCTTCTTCTTGGTGGCAGCGGGACACTACTTGTGCTTGCCACATCGCCAGCTTCAACTGCACTTATGGGACTCGCCACGTCACCAAGTGTTACTGCAGTGCTGGATAAACGACCAGGGTGTACTAGGCCGCTGGTGCTTGCCAATTCACCAGAAGGAATAGCGGCGCTAGTACTGGATCTCTGCTCCATACGAGGGTCCTGCGGTTCTTGCTGCTCAACAACATCAGAATGGGATCGGGTACGCCTGGCCTTAGCAGGGACCTCAACTTCGTCGTGCGAGCTATCTGACATGGAGCCGCTGTCGTAAATGGGTTCATATTCTGAGCCAGAATCTGTCAGATGCGTGACCTCCTCCTCTTCACTATCTGACATGCACATGAACTCCAAGGCCTGCTTATCATTGTACCTTCGGTTTGCCATTTTGGACTCTAAATTTAGTGGTACAATGGTAAGGATTCACAGGTAAAAAAAGCACCTGACTATAGAAAAGCAAATGTAGAAAACGCTTCAAAAAAAACTGTAAGCGATCGCAGGGATCAGGCCTGTCTCTGCGAACGCTGCAGTTATGTGTCTTGTGTTTTGTAAGTGACAGTGATCGATCGATACTGCACTTGGGTGGGTTGGGCTGGGCAGAGGGGGAAAACGCAGGTGCTAGCGGGTATCTGGGCTGATTCCGCTAACAATGCGTTTTTGGGTACCCTAAACTGCTGGGTACGCTAGTATAGATCTGATCAGATCAGGTATCGATCCGTTCAGATCCTATACCACTAAGGGGGGTGTATGCTTAGCGAGTGGGTGTAAGCGGTACTGGCTCTAACCTAACGCTGCCTGGGGCGACGCAGACCCTGACTGGCGCTAAAATTAAATTTATATCACCCGCCGGGTGATCAGGGGGTTAAACCTATTGGGTTATATACGGCGGGTGCTCTGATGCTATAAACAGCAAACTAACCAACCAGCGTCAACCGTAACACTTATACGGTGATCACTGGTGAAAGGGTTAACTAGGGGGCAATCAGGGGGTTAAAACCTTTATTCGGTAATATATGGGGGTACCTAACGCTTTCTAAAAACCTGGTGGCGAACCTAAAATAACTAAATAACTAACTGGCTAACCACGTCACCAGTGACACTTATACAGTGATCAGTGGTGAAAGGGTTAACTCTAGGGGCAATCAGGGGTTAAAACCTTTATTTATGGGGGTACCTAACGCTATATAAACCTGGCGGCGAACCTCAAAAAAAACTAACTGCCTAGCGGCAACAGTGACACTAATACAGCGATCAGAAACCGATCGCTTAGTGACACTGGCAATAGGGGTGAAAGGGTTAACTCTAGGGGCAATCAGGGGTTAAAACCTTTATTTATGGGGGTACCTAACGCTATATAAACCTGGCGGCGAACCTCAAAAAAAACTAACTGCCTAGCGGCAACAGTGACACTAATACAGCGATCAGAAACCGATCGCTTAGTGACACTGGCAATAGGGGTGAAAGGGTTAACTCTAGGGGCAATCAGGGGTTAAAACCTTTATTTATGGGGGTACCTAACGCTATATAAACCTGGCGGCGAACTATAAAAGCTTGTTGTGGTAATGTCGTCTGCCAATGTGATATAAATGAACCTTAGGATGGCTCCTAAAGACCTTTCATTGAGTTATGGCAGTCAGGAAGGAATTTTTTTCCCCGGTCGCTGCAGATTGGCACAGCACGCCTGGGGTTTTTCGCCTTCCTCTGGACCAATCGGGGAGAGAAGACTCAACGAGTGACGGCTCACTTGGCAGTCTTCCGCCCATCACCATATAAGACCCCCCCAATCAACATTACTTCCCTGCGTTTTTTTCTCTGACCATGGGTTACCTAAAATACTCTGCAGAAACCATCCGGGAACTAAAACCATTTGCCTCTATACCAAAAAAGCTCTAAGGAATGAGCGACTGTTGAGAACCAATCGACGATCAACAGTCAAAAACTACACGCAGGTACCCCAGCCCAATATGCGCTTTGGTCAACACAAGATCGGCAGTAAAACACCGACAAGAAATCTATGATTTCATCCTTTAACACAATCTAGACTGCCTCTTCATCACAGAAAGCTGACTGACAGCCGACTGCAATACCATTCTAACAGAATTGGTGCCAGCAAATTATCGCATTCAAATGCAAAACAGAGTGGGGCAAAGAGGGGGGGCCTGGCGGTGATCCACAAGACTCACCTCTCAATCACCAAACCAGTCCTTCAAAACTCGCTTCCATTCATGGAAACCCCTCACTCTGCAGCTGCAAACAAATCCCCAAGATACGGTCCATATGCTACTTTACTATAGACCACCAGGCCCAAAAACGCACCTTCTCACGTTGTTGACGGAATTCATCTCCACCTATACCCTAAACATCAAGCACCTTTTGGTGCTTGGGGATTTCAACCTCTGGGCCAACTCCTCACTGGACCCCGTAGCCGACGCCTGCATCGACCATCTGGAAGGATTAGGTCTGCAGCAACTAATACAAGGCCCCACTCATGCCTCAGGCCATATGCTCAATCTCATTTTCAAACACGATTTGGAAATTGACGTCCTGGGAAATGAGCCGCAACTATGGACCGATCACCATGCCATCAAATTCACAATTACCAAAAATGCCAGCCCAAAAAAAACGACAAAACCGGTGACAACTCACTGGACTAGATCTCAGAAGAAGCTCCACTCGGAACTCTTCAAAACAACACTAGGGAACAAAATAAAAACAACCCAACAAAAACAAACAGCCACAGAAACACTTGACGCCATCAACAAGGCGCTACTACAGTCAGCTGACTTAGTAGCAACAAAAAGCATCCGGAAAAACAACTCCAGCTGGTTTAACCACTTAAGCCCCGGACCAATACGCTGTCTAAAGACCAAAGGTGTTTTTACAATTTGGCAATGCGCTGCTTTAACTGGTAATTGCGCGGTCATGCAATGTTGTACCGAAACAAAACTTGCGTCCTTTTCTTCCCACAAATAGAGCTTTATTTTGATGGTATTTGATCGCCTCTGCGATTTTTATTTTTTGCGATATAAACGCAAAAAGACCGTAAATTTTGAAAAAAAAACGATTTTTCGATTTTTTTTATGACTGCCTATCTCATTTCTTGAGGTGCTAAAATGGCAGGGCAGTACAAACTCCCCCCAAATGACCCCATTTTGGAAAGTAGACACCCCAAGGAAACTGCTGAGAGGCATGTTGAGTCCATTGAATATTTAATTTTTTTGTCCCAAGTGATTGAATAATGACGAAAAAAAAAAATGTTTACAAAAAGTTGTCACTAAATGATATATTTCTCACACATGCCATGGTTATATGTGGAATTGCACCCCAAAATACATTCTGCTGCTTCTCCTGAGTACGGGGATACCACATGTGTGGGACTTTTTGGGAGCCTAGCCGCATACGGGGCCCCAAAACCCAAGCACCGTCTTCAGCATTTCTAAGGGCACAAATTTTTGATTTCACTCCTCACTACCTATCAAGGTTTCGAAGGCCATAAAATGCCAAAATAGCAAAAAAAAAAACAAATGACCCCATTTTGGAAAGTAGACACCCTAAGCTATTTGCTGAGAGGCATGTCGAGTCCATGGAATATTTTATATTTTGACACAAGTTGCGGGAATATGACAAACTGATTTTCTTTTGCACAAAGTTGTCACTAAATGATATATTGCTCACACATGCCATAGTTATATGTGGAATTGCACCCCAAAATACATTCTGCTGCTTCTCCCGAGTACGGGGATACCACATATGTGGGACTTTTTGTGAGCCTAGCCGCATACGGGGCCCCGAAAACAAAGCACCGCCTTCAAGATTTCTAAGGGCATACATTTTTGATTTCACTCCTCACTACCTATCACTACCTATCACAGTTTTGAAGGCCATAAAATGCCAAGATGTCACACAACCCCCCCAAATGACCCCATTTTGGAAAGAAGACACCCCAAGCTATTTGCTGAGAGGCATGTTGAGTCCATGGAATATTTAATTTTATGGCCCCAAGTGATTGAATAATGACCAAAAAAAAAAAAAAAAAGATTTTTACAAAACGTTGTCACTAAATGATATATTTCTCACATATGCCATGGGCATATGTGGAATTGCACCCCAAAATACATTCTGCTGCTTCTCCTGAGTACGGGGATACCACATGTGTGGGACTTTTTGGGAGCCTAGCCGCGTACGGGACCCCGAAAACCAATCACCGCCTTCAGGATTTCTAAGGGCATAAATTTTTGATTTCACTCCTCACTACCTATCACAGTTTCGAAGGCAATAAAATGCCAAAACAGCACAAAACCCCCCCAAATGACCCCATTTTGGAAAGTAGACACCCCAAGCTATTTGCTGAGAGGCATGTTGAGTCCATGGAATATTTAATTTTTTTGCCCCAAGTCACTGAATAATGACCAAAAAAAAAAAATACAAAACGTTGTCACTAAATGATATATTTCTCACACATGCCACGGTTATATGTGGAATTGCACCCCAAAATACATTCTGCTGCTTCTCCTGAGTACGGGGATACCACATGTGTGGGACTTTTTGGGAGCCTAGCCGCGTACGGGACCCCGAAAACCAATCACCGCCTTCAGGATTTCTAAGGGCATAAATTTTTGATTTCACTCCTCACTACCTATCACAGTTTCGAAGGCAATAAAATGCCAAAACAGCACAAAACCCCCCCAAATGACCCCATTTTGGAAAGTAGACACCCCAAGCTATTTGCTGAGAGGCATGTTGAGTCCATGGAATATTTAATTTTTTTGCCCCAAGTCACTGAATAATGACCAAAAAAAAAAAAATACAAAACGTTGTCACTAAATGATATATTTCTCACACATGCCACGGTTATATGTGGAATTGCACCCCAAAATACATTCTGCTGCTTCTCCTGAGTACGGGGATACCACATGTGTGGGACTTTTTGGGAGCCTAGCCGCGTACGGGGCCCCGAAAACCAAGCACTGCCTTCAAGATTTGTGTGAGTGAAATCAAAAATTTATGTCCTTAGAAATCTTGAAGGCGGTGCTTGGTTTTCGGGGTCTCATACGCGGCTAGGCTCCCAAAAAGTCCCACACATGTGGTATCCCCGTACTCAGGAGAAGTAGCAGAATGTATTTTGGGGTGCAATTCCACATATAACCATGGCATGTGTGAGAAATATATCATTTAGTGACAATGTTTTGTACATTTTTTTATTTTAATTTTTTTTGGTCATGATTCAATCACTTGGGGCAAAAAAATTAAATATTCCATGGACTCAACATGCCTCTCAGCAAATATCTTGGGGTGTCTACTTTCCAAAATGGGGTCATTTGGGGGTTTTTTGTGCTATTTTGGCATTTTATGGCCTTCGAAACTGTGATAGGTAGTGAGGAGTGAAATCAAAAATTTGCGCCCTTAGAAATGCTGAAGGCGGTGCTTGGTTTTCGGGGTCCCGTACGCGGCTAGGCTCCCAAAAAGTCCCAAACATGTGGTATCCCCGTACTCAGGAGAAGCAGCAGAATGTATTTTAGGGTGCAACTCCACATATAACCATGGCATGTGTGAGCAATATATCATTTAGTGACACATTTTTCTTTTTTTTTTTTTTTTTCTCATTATTCAATCACTTTGGACAAAAAAAAAAAATCAATGGACTCAACATGCCTCTCAGCAGTTTCCTTGGGGTGTCTTCTTTCCAAAATGGGGTCATTTGGGTTTTTTTTGTGCTATTTTGGCATTTTATGGCCTTCGAAACTGTGATAGGTAGTGAGGAGTGAAATCAAAAATGTACACCCTTAGAAAGCCTGAAGGCGGTGATTGGTTTTTGGGGTCCCGTACGCGGCTAGGCTCCCAAAAAGTCTCACACATGTGGTATCCCCGTACTCAGGAGAAGCAGCAGAATGCATTTTGGGGTGTAATTCCACATATGCCCATGGCATGTTTGAGCAATATATCATTTAGTGACAACTTTGCGCAAAAAAAAATATATATATATATATATATTTATATTTCCCGCAACTTGGGTCAAAATCTAAAATATTCCATGGACTTAAGATGCCTCTCAGCAAATAGCTTGGGGTGTCTACTTTCCAAAATGGGGTCATTTGGGGGGGTTTTCAATTGTCCTGGCATTTTATGCACAACAATTAGAAGCTTATGTCACACATCACCCACTCTTCTAACCACTTGAAGAAAAAGCCCTTTCTGACACTGTTTGTTTACATAAAAACATATTATTTTTTTGCAAGAAAGTAAAGTTGAACCCCCAAACATTATATATTTTTTTAAAGCAAAGGCCCTACAGATTAAAATGGTGGGTGTTGCAAAAAAAATTTCCACACAGTATTTGCGCAGCGTTTTTTCAAACGCATTTTTTGGGGAAAAAATACACTTTTTTTATTTTAAAGCACTAAAACACACTATATTGCCCAAATTATTGATGAAATAAAAATTATGATCTTAGGCCGAGTACATCGATACCAAACACGACATACTTTAAAATTGCGCACAAACGCGCAGTGGCGACAAACTACATACATTTTTAAAAGCCTTTAAAAGCCTTTACAGGTTACCACATTAGATTTACAGAGTAGGTCTACTGCTAAAATGACTGCCCTCGATCTGCCCTTCGCGGTGATACCTCACATGCATGGTGCAATTGCTGTTTACATATGACTCCAGACCGACGCTTGCGTTCGTCTTTGCGCAAGAGCAGGGGGGGACAGGGATGCTTTTTTTTATTTTTTTATTTTTTTATATATTTATTTCGCTTTTTTTATTTTATTTGTTAACTGTTCCTTCCATTTATTTATTTTTTTACCATTTTTATTGTTATCTCAGGGAATGTAAATATCCCTTATGATAGCAATAGTTAGTGACAGGTACTCTTTTTTTTTTTTAAATGGGGTCTATTAGACCCTAGATCTTTCCTCTGCCCTCAAAGCATCTGACCACACCAAGATCGGTGTGATAAAATGCTTTCCCATATTCTCAATGGCGCCGTTTATATCTGGGGGGGGGGGGACATTCCCTCCCACTGAATGTAAAAGCAGTCTAGAGGCTAATTAGCCGCTAGGACTGCTTTTACATGAAAGCCGACCGCTGGCTGAAAAGAATGATACCAAGATGATGCCTAAACCCGCAGGCATCATTCTGGTATAACCATTCAAATTCCTGCAACATACCAGTACGTTGATGGTTCTTGTTGGACATGTATTGTAATCTTTTTTTTTTTTCATGCAGTCTGTTGGCTGAACAAAAAAAAGATTGATCGGTGGGTATGCCCACCATTAGAATACCTCCCTTCATCCACCCACTTCTAATGATGGGCATACATGCACCATTTATATATGCCGAAGCATGGGGGCATCCTCCCGCAAAAAAGTTATGCCGCGTACGGTCGGACTTTTCTATGCCGCGTACACACGGTCGGACTTTTCTATGCCGTGTACACATGGTCAGACTTTTCCACAGGAAAGCCTCCGTAGGAATGTCAACCGTATGTACGTGGCATTAGGAGCAAAATCGCTCCTCCGCCCCTAATGCCCCCATGCTCCGGCATATATGCTCTTTTTTGAACTGTAGTGGTAAAATCACCTCCTACAGCATTGGAGTCGCGGCTTTATATATCGTGGGAGCAAACGCTGTTGCTGTCACGCTAAATAAATCCGCACTGCAACTGAATGGCGTACCTGCTAAGCAAATGATGGTTAACATTAAAACAAAGTAACATTCCAGTATAACAGTAAGATCATACCATACCTGCAAAGCAAATACCTATAAAAAAACATAGTAAAAAATAAAACATTTTTTAACGCAACCTGTGCCTAAAATATAAATATGCCAAAGCATGGGGGCATCCTCCCGCAAAAAAGTTATGCCGCGTACGGTCGGACTTTTCTATGCCGCGTACACACGGTCGGACTTTTCTATGCCGTGTACACATGGTCAGACTTTTCCACGGGAAAGCCTCCGTAGGAATGTCAACCGTATGTACGCGGCATTAGGAGCAAAATCGCTCCTCCGCCCCTTCTGCCCGCATGCTTCGGCATATATGCTCTTTTTTTTAACTGTGGTGGTGAAATCACCTCCTACAGCACTGGAGTCGCGGCTTTATATATCGTGGGAGCAAACGCTGTTGCTGTCAAGATAAATAAGTCCGCGCAACAGCTGAATGGCGTACCTGAAAACAGTAAAATAAATTACATACCTGAAAAGCAAGCATGAAAAAACATAACAACAATAAAACTTTGCAGAATAGAATACAGTAAAAAAGAGCAGAACAATAGAGAGAGAATAGAGAGGGAGAGAACAATAAAACGACAACTATTTTTGGTTTTTTTATTTTATATTTTTTTGTGTGTTTTTATTTTTTACTTTTTTTTTTTTTTTTTTTAACACTTTTTTTTGTAACTGTGAACTGTAACTTCAACTTTTCGGTTCCAGGTTTGGGTCTCTCAAAATGCGATGGCATCTTGGGAGACCCTGTGTGAGTGTGCCTAGCCTGTGAAATGTTTCACCCTACACTAATAATTAACGTGTGTGTGGAAGCGTTCAAAACATTCACCAATACAAAGACCAGGATTGCCAGGACATTTGGGACAAAAATAACGGGTGTCACACCTAAATCCGCGCTTGGTACAGACACGACATTTTCTTTGGGGGGCTCGTTGGGTAGGGGTACTCGGGAGGACATAAGAAAAATGCCTCTCATGCAGTCGGCTTACTGCATTTGGTAGGAGATGGTGAGGTACAATACCGCCTGGATACAGGAGTTCTGTGATGATATCCCTCTGGAATTGAAGGAAGGATTCATTCCGTCCTGAAGCTCTGTATACGACATGAGCATTCAGTAGAGCCAATTGAAATAAATGTAGAGACACTTTTTTGTACCAGCGTCTCGTCTTACGGGCAATATGATACGGCGCCATTAACTGGTCGTTGAGGTCCACCCCTCCCATGTTTTGGTTATATTCGTGGACACAGAGGGGTTTCTCCACAACACCAGTCGCCGTACGAATTTGGACTGTCGTGTCTGCGTGAAGGGTGGTAAGAACGAAAACATTCCTATTGTCCCGCCACTTCACAGCGAGCAAATTTTTACATCTGCAGCAGGCTCTCGCCACCGGCCTAACACGGGCATCTACAAGCCGCTGGGGGAAGCCCCGGCGATTAGGTCGCACGGTGCCACATGCTCCAATCTGTTGATCAAATAAGTGGCTAAAAAGTGGCACGCTGCTGTAAAAATTGTCCACATACAAATGGTACCCCTTTCCGAATAAGGGTGACACCAAGTCCCAAACAATCTTGCCAGCGCTCCCCATGTAATCTGGGCATCCTTCCGGCTCTACCTGACTATCTTTTCCCTCGTAAACCCTAAAGCTCCATGTGTAGCCTGTGGCCCTGTCACAGAGCTTATAGAGCTTGACCCCGTATCTGGCACGCTTGCTGGGAAGGAACTGTTTGAAAGACAAACGGCCAGCAAATTTAATCAGGGACTCATCAACGCATACAACCTGCTGGGGATTAAACAAGGCTGCAAAACGTTCGTTGAAATGGTTTACGAGGGGCCGAATTTTGTAGAGCCGGTCAAATTCAGGGTCTCCACGTGGACGACAAAGTGCATTGTCACTGAAATGCAGGAACCGCAGGATCGCCTCGTATCGTCTCCTGGCCATGTGAGCAGAGAAAATGTACATATGGTCAATGGGATGTGTGGACCAATACATCCGCAATGACGGAAATTTGTGTATGCCCATGTTGAGGGTAAGGCCCAGAAAGGTCTTAAATTCGGAAACCTCGAGAGGTTTCCATTCTTTGGCAAGGCGAGACTGGGGGTTAGCGGCGATGTAAGTACCAGCATATAAATTAGTCTGGTCCACAATAGATCTATAGAGATCTTCCGTGAAATACAGCGAATAAAAATCAAGTGACGTAAAGTTCGCTGTATCCACCTGAATACCGGGTTGGCCAGTGAATGGGGGAAGTACAGGTGCTGTAGAAGTGGTGGGGACCCAATCAGGATAGGCAAATTCTACAGGAAGGGCACTATGGGCACGACGGGCCTGTCTCTGTCTTCTTCTTGGTGGCAGCGGGACACTACTTGTGCTTGCCACATCGCCAGCTTCAACTGCACTTATGGGACTCGCCACGTCACCAAGTGTTACTGCAGTGCTGGATAAACGACCAGGGTGTACTAGGCCGCTGGTGCTTGCCAATTCACCAGAAGGAATAGCGGCGCTAGTACTGGACCTCTGCTCCATACGAGGGTCCTGCGGTTCTTGCTGCTCAACAACATCAGAATGGGATCGGGTACGCCTGGCCTTAGCAGGGACCTCAACTTCGTCGTGCGAGCTATCTGACATGGAGCCGCTGTCGTAAATGGGTTCATATTCTGAGCCAGAATCTGTCAGATGCGTGACCTCCTCCTCTTCACTATCTGACATGCACATGAACTCCAAGGCCTGCTTATCATTGTACCTTCGGTTTGCCATTTTGGACTCTAAATTTAGTGGTACAATGGTAAGGATTCACAGGTAAAAAAAGCACCTGACTATAGAAAAGCAAATGTAGAAAACGCTTCAAAAAAAACTGTAAGCGATCGCAGGGATCAGGCCTGTCTCTGCGAACGCTGCAGTTATGTGTCTTGTGTTTTGTAAGTGACAGTGATCGATCGATACTGCACTTGGGTGGGTTGGGCTGGGCAGAGGGGGAAAACGCAGGTGCTAGCGGGTATCTGGGCTGATTCCGCTAACAATGCGTTTTTGGGTACCCTAAACTGCTGGGTACGCTAGTATAGATCTGATCAGATCAGGTATCGATCCGTTCAGATCCTATACCACTAAGGGGGGTGTATGCTTAGCGAGTGGGTGTAAGCGGTACTGGCTCTAACCTAACGCTGCCTGGGGCGACGCAGACCCTGACTGGCGCTAAAATTAAATTTATATCACCCGCCGGGTGATCAGTGGGTTAAACCTATTGGGTTATATACGGCTGGTGCTCTGATGCTATAAACAGCAAACTAACCAACCAGCGTCAACCGTAACACTTATACGGTGATCACTGGTGAAAGGGTTAACTAGGGGGCAATCAGGGGGTTAAAACCTTTATTCGGTAATATATGGGGGTACCTAACGCTTTCTAAAAACCTGGTGGCGAACCTAAAATAACTAAATAACTAACTGGCTAACCACGTCACCAGTGACACTTATACAGTGATCAGTGGTGAAAGGGTTAACTCTAGGGGCAATCAGGGGTTAAAACCTTTATTTATGGGGGTACCTAACGCTATATAAACCTGGCGGCGAACCTCAAAAAAAACTAACTGCCTAGCGGCAACAGTGACACTAATACAGCGATCAGAAACCGATCGCTTAGTGACACTGGCAATAGGGGTGAAAGGGTTAACTCTAGGGGCAATCAGGGGTTAAAACCTTTATTTATGGGGGTACCTAACGCTATATAAACCTGGCGGCGAACCTCAAAAAAAACTAACTGCCTAGCGGCAACAGTGACACTAATACAGCGATCAGAAACCGATCGCTTAGTGACACTGGCAATAGGGGTGAAAGGGTTAACTCTAGGGGCAATCAGGGGTTAAAACCTTTATTTATGGGGGTACCTAACGCTATATAAACCTGGCGGCGAACCTCAAACAAATCCCCAAGATACGGTCCATATGCTACTTTACTATAGACCACCAGGCCCAAAAACGCACCTTCTCACGTTGTTGACGGAATTCATCTCCACCTATACCCTAAACATCAAGCACCTTTTGGTGCTTGGGGATTTCAACCTCTGGGCCAACTCCTCACTGGACCCCGTAGCCGACGCCTGCATCGACCATCTGGAAGGATTAGGTCTGCAGCAACTAATACAAGGCCCCACTCATGCCTCAGGCCATATGCTCAATCTCATTTTCAAACACGATTTGGAAATTGACGTCCTGGGAAATGAGCCGCAACTATGGACCGATCACCATGCCATCAAATTCACAATTACCAAAAATGCCAGCCCAAAAAAAACGACAAAACCGGTGACAACTCACTGGACTAGATCTCAGAAGAAGCTCCACTCGGAACTCTTCAAAACAACACTAGGGAACAAAATAAAAACAACCCAACAAAAACAAACAGCCACAGAAACACTTGACGCCATCAACAAGGCGCTACTACAGTCAGCTGACTTAGTAGCAACAAAAAGCATCCGGAAAAACAACTCCAGCTGGTTTAATGACCAGCTGACTTGCTAAAACAAGAGCGTAGAAGAGCAGAAGCTGCGTGAAAAAGGTGCTCTTCAGATAAAAACCATACCATTTACAAGATAATAACAAAGAAATATCACAAAGAAATCTTCACAGCCAAAAAAAATCATTTCTCCAACATCATCGCAAATGCCCTTAACCGCCCCCGAGAACTCTTCAAGCTGGTCACTCAGACTATGAATCCTGCTTGTTTAGAGGCCCCCAATTCTGATTCACAAGAATTTTGCAACAAATTATCGGATTATTTCATTAATAAAATTGAAAAAATCCGTGAAAGTATTCAGCAAAATGGAACCGTCACCAACTCCCCCCCCCAAATCACAAACCTAATACCCACATAAATCCGCCGCAATCACCAAAATTCACTTTAAAACCCATTTCCATCGATGCCACTAAAAATATCATCGGGACTCTGCGTAATAGCACAGCACCCAATGATATCATCCCCACTAAACTGCTGAAAGAAAGTGCCCATATACTGGCACCAGCTATCACGCAGCTCATAAACCAATCATTCAAGGAGGGCATGGTGCCCACCTTGCTGAAACAAGGTACAATAAAACCAATTCTAAAAAACTACCCTCGACCCCAAAGACCCAAACAACCGGAGGCCCATAATAGCTCTAAATGTCTTCTCCAAGGTAATGGAGAAAGTAACTGCATTTAGACACCAATAAATTACTCGATCCGTTTTAATCAGGCTTCCGTCCGGGTCACGGAACAGAAACGGCGCTGCTAAAATATGGGATGATGCTCTAGAGGCCGCAGACGAAGGAGAATCTTGTCTCCTGATACTGCTGGACCTAAGCGCGGCTTTTGACACTGTAGACCATGGACTACTACTGGCTAGGCTAGCTGAAGTAGACGGAGTCGCTGAAGGTGTTTTACCCTGGTTCTCCTCCTTCTTGGAAAACCGATCACAAATAGTGAAACTTCACTTTTTCACTTCTGAAAAACGTACGGTGTCATGCGGAGTCTCTCAGGGATCTCCCTTATCGCCCGTATTGTTTAATATCTATCTTCACCCTCTCTTTGAAATCATCAGTAACCAGAAGTTACTTTACCACTCCTATGCAGACAACACACAATTGTATTTCCGCATCTGCAACAAAAATTATCATTCTCTTGGACTAGAGAAATGCCTCACTCTAATAGATAACTGGATGACAAACAGTCAATGGTTCGGAAACAGAACTTCTCCTGTTTCACGCTAACCAGAAAAATCACCCCGCGTCAACATGGACTCCCCCACCCATTCTGGGTAAAACTATCACCCCTAGCACCAAAGTCAAAAGCCTCGGAGTCATTTTCGATACCTACATGACAATGGATGCACAAATAGGGTCAGTAGTCAGCGGATCCCACCATCTGCTGCGCCTACTACGAAGACTCACGCCCTTTATCCCAAAAGAGGACATTGCAGTCGTGGTGGGAACAATCATCAATTCCAGACTCGACTACACAAATGCCCTCTATCTAGGACTCCCCAAATACCAAATCCCTTGTCTGCAAGTCGTTCAAAATATGGCCGCTCGACTAGTGACTGGGAAAAAAACATGGGAATCAATCTCACCTTCACTGAGATCCCTTCATTGATTGCCAGTAAAAGAAAGAATCACTTTCAAGGCACTCTGTCTAATATATAAGTGTATTCAATATCTATGCAAAAAAAAAAAACATAACCGCAATCGCATTCTGCGATCCACCAATCAAAACCTCCTCCAGATACCCAAAGCCAGATACAAGTCCAAAGGAGATCAAATATTTGCAGTCCAAGGACCCCGCCTGTGGAATGCACTACCAACCACCATCCAACTGGAGTCGGACCACTTGGCCTTCAGGAGAAAGATTAAAACCCATCTCTTCTGAGGTCAAGGGGTTCCTTACCCATGAAATGGATACAGCGCCCAGAGGTGATTCAGTTTGCATGTGTTGCGCTTTACAAGTCTCTCACTCACTCACTCACTTATGCTAATTGACACTGTATTGTGTGAAAGTTCTATCGATGATAGATGTGTGTTGTGAGTTAGCACAGTCTAAAGGTCAGATGTCGGACTTATGGCTACTAAAGGAATGTGTATTGTATAGCAGGTGAGAGAAGCCGGAGTCATGAAGTCTGACTAAAAGATGTGTATTGGAGGCTTGTTAGTAACCATTGTATAATGTTGTGGGTGGAGTGTGTCATTGTCCATTTGATTACTGCAAGTATTCTTTTTGGTGTTTACAAGAGACTGTCTTCTCAATAAAGATGGTCTATTCCTGTTGAACCAGAGAACAGAGCTGTGTCTCGTTTCTGGGGGGAAATCTGTATGGGTCGTGTCGCCGGATTGTGGAGTGTCGATAAGCTGTCTTGGGCTCGGAATGGAATATCTTAAACGGCGTTAACCCCTGTCCCATTTGGGTTTCTGTTACACTACAGTAGGTGTTTGTGATATTGTGCTTTCAGCACGACAGCGTCGCGCTGATACTCGGCGACAGGGTGCCGAGATCTCGCCGACATCTCACACTCACTGGAATAGTGACAGCACATCCCAGCAAGCGCGTCATAGAAGCGACGGGAGATCCGACTTGGATTCCCGCCAATTCTACACGTGTGCGGCGTTTGTTATGAATCCTGAGGGGGAAGTCCCCGCCGGATTTTAAATAAAAATCCGGCATGGGTCCCCCCCTCAGGAGCATACCGGGCCCTTAGGTCTGTTATGGGTTGTAAGGAGAGCCCCCTCTATGCCGAAAAAAACGGCGTAGGGGTCCCCCTACAATCCATACCAGACCCGTATCCAAAGCACGCTACCCGGCCAGCCAGGAAGGGAGTGGGGACGAGCGAGCGCCCCCCCCTCCTGAGCCGTACCAGGCTGCATGCCCTCAACATGGGGGGGTTGGGTGCTCTGGGGCAGGGGGGCGCACTGCGCCCCCCCCACCTCAGAGCACCCTGTCCCCATGTTGATGAGGACAGGGCCCCTTCCCGACAACCCTGGCCGTTGGTTGTCGGGGTATGCGGGCGGGAGGCTTATCGGAATCTGGGAGCCCCCTTTAATAAGGGGGGCCCCAGATACCGGCCCCCCACCCTAAGTGAATGAGTATGGGGTACATCGTACCCCTACCCATTCACCTGCAAGAAAAGTGGTAAAAACACAAATAAACCACACAGTGTATTAAAATATTTTATTTTTCTGCTCCGGAGGCCGCCCCCTGTCTTCTTTATTAGCTATTTTACCAGGGGGGGCTTCTTCTTTGACGTCTTCGGGTGGGTGGGGGCCGCCGTCTGGTTCTCTTCCACCACCGGGTGGGGGTGGCTTTTAAAAAAGCCCCCACCCCCCCGGCGGGTTTCCTCCGGCGTCTTCGGCGGGGCTCTTCTTCTTCCGCTATCCGTGCTGGTATACCCACGTGGTAGGTATCACATGGGTAGGTACAGAGCATGATGGGACTGTGAGGCCTATATAGGTCCGATGCAAGGCGCGCATCCGTCATTTCAGCGAGGAGGACCGGCGTGTCAACATCGGGAGAAGGAGAGAAGTGAAGAACATGACGTCACAGCACGGAAGAAGAACTCATCACAGCACGGAAGGAGAAGACGTACAGCACGGAAGAAGACACCGGACAGCGAGACGAAGAACCGGGGTGCGCCGAGTCAACAACGGAGAGCGGCGAAGACAGAAGGAGAACCCTGGAGAGTTGAGAAGACCCGTCGGGATAGCGGAAGAAGAAGAGCCCTGCCGAAGACGCCGGAGGAAACCCGCCGGGGGGGTGGGGGCTTTTTTAAAAGCCACCCCCCCCGGCGGTGGAAGAGAACCAGACGGCGGCCCCCACCCACCCGAAGACGTCAAAGAAGAAGCCCCCCCTGGTAAAAGAGCTAATAAAGAAGACAGGGGGCGGCCTCCGGAGCAGAAAAATAAAATATTTTAATACACTGTGTGGTTTATTTGTGTTTTTACCACTTTTCTTGCAGGTGAATGGGTAGGGGTACGATGTACCCCATACTCATTCACTTAGGGTGGGGGGGCCGGTATCTGGGGGCCCCCTTATTAAAGGGGGCTCCCAGATTCCGATAAGCCTCCCGCCCGCATACCCCGACAACCAACGGCCAGGGTTGTCGGGAAGGGGCCCTGTCCTCATCAACATGGGGACAGGGTGCTCTGAGGTGGGGGGGCCGCAGTGCGCCCCCCTGCCCCAGAGCACCCAACCCCCCCATGTTGAGGGCATGCAGCCTGGTACGGCTCAGGAGGGGGGGGGCGCTCGCTCGTCCCCACTCCCTTCCTGGCTGGCCGGGTAGCGTGCTTTGGATACGGGTCTGGTATGGATTGTAGGGGGACCCCCTACGCCGTTTTTTTCGGCGTAGGGGGGCTCTCCTTATAACTCATAACAGACCTAAGGGCCCGGTATGCTCCTGAGGGGGGGACCCATGCCGGATTTTTATTTAAAATCCGGCGGGGACTTCCCCCTCAGGATTCATAACAAACGCCGCACACGTGTAGAATTGGCGGGAATCCAAGTCGGATCTCCCGTCGCTTCTATGACGGCTCTGTCTCCATCGCGGCAAGCCAGCTCGGCGCTGGCTCCCACGATGGTGCTCGTAGGTGCTCAATCTCGCCGAGAAAGAGAGCGAGATTGACACAAAATCGGGTTCACCTACTGTACCTCATTATTGGTCATTTCATTGTTCGTATCCTATTTAGACCCACCATAAATTAAAACTTCTTGTATTGATAGTAAAAGAAAGATTTACGCTTCCACAAACTATATTAATTCCATTTCAGTATCTTTAGCCCTATTTTCCAGCCTTTTCCTCTTATATTCACATCCTTAAAGCATGATGACAAATGGGGGCTGCTACCTTTAAAAAGGAGTTCCAGTCTCCCCCAAAAAATAAAGTCAGCCGCTACAAATACTTACCTGCCCAGTCAAGCCAATTCTTCAATCGGCAGGGGCTTAAACCTTAGGTATAGGAAACTGGTGGTGAAGCCTTCCAGCTTCACAGCTGATTTCGTACTGCATATGCGTGAGACACACTGCGATTTCTGAATGGTCCCGAAGTGTTCTGGGACCTGCGTGTGTCCCAGAAGGCTGTGGGGTGGGGGGATGAGGTGGGAGCCAAACATGCTTGTAGAACGCTTTAAAGATTTGATCCAGAAGTAGTTTTGATAGGTACCGCCCCCACCACAAAAAAAGTGCCAAATGTGGCAGTGGAAGGGGATAGGATGCAAACAAGCGGAACATTCCCTTTGGGATTAAATTTGTTTTTCAAAGGTGCAGGCTCCAAGGCTATTATTATCTGATCCTGGCCTAACTACCCAGTGGGTTCTGGGGTTAATTTACTAGAAACAATAAATAAGGTAACACTGTGTTTGCTTTGAATACCCAATAATTTGTGATGGAAATTCCAAAAACAAGTTCATCTTGTTTTTTTTGTAACACAATTGCTTGATTGAAGCAAACACAACTTCCTCTTATTTACTAAGCACAGTAAACATTCACTTCGGTGAACAGCTTCAAATATTGTAGTAAATCAACCATATTGACTTTTAATAAACAAGTTCAATTGGAGCTTACTACTTCAATAAGCATATGTTTGTTCCAAGTTAGTGACTTACCATGCAGAGAAGCCAAAATCAGAATGATTGCATCTGTAAAAATTAAGATGGGAATAATTACAGAAATGACTGTGCCCATATTTCAACCCTACCACTTTAAGAGCTAAACAACATAGATGGTAATTTCTAGTTACTGAGCATTTTAATGACTGGGGGAAGTCAACTCTTTTCCAGCATGCTGAAATCAATGTACTGTTAATGAGGTGATTGCCTACATGTGCCTAAATGCTTAGTAGCAACTAGCAAGAGATTGAAATTGTTTATTCCTGTGAACGTGCTGCTTCCTTATCATATTTATGCCTTATAATAACTTAAACTTACCTTCAATCATGTCAGCTTCCTTTTTCCCTATTTTGCTCTTATGCAGTATGTATTTCTTGAAGTAGTAATGCCAGTTTCTACATTTTGTTAAACTGTCACTCAAGGTAAAACAATGCATGCATTTTCTGTTTATTTTTGAGGGGATAAGAGAAATTATGGGAAACATTTTATTATTGTGTTGTAAATATTGGTGCATGTTCTGTGTGCCAAATTATCAAAGGTAAGACAAATTCTGTGTTGCGTTGGACCATCCTTGTTAAATCATTTTAAAAGTGCTATGTACTGAATAACCACATTTGAATTTGGTGCACTACCACCACCATGTGAACAATTACCAAACTGAAGTGTGCCACTTTTATTCATTTGAATATGAGATAATAGAAGTAGGGGTTGCATTTATTTTTCACCAGTTCCCCTGATCCAAAATTCAACAAATGTATATTACAAATTCAGTTGGATTTACGTTAATATAAATGATGAAAGATTAAATGCAATAAATAAAACTGAACGTATGCTACATTTGTGGAATTGCGGATCAGAGAATTGGTGAGAAATAAAAGAAACCCTTGCTGCTATTATCTCCTTCTCATTGTGCTATTTATGGTGCCAGTCCCTATTGTCAATTTAACTTAATACAGTTTCAGCTGAATAAATATTGATCCTGTACATTAAAAAAAGGTCTAGACTTTATCTTGTTTCATATTTGTATTAATATGTCACACAAAGAGCTAATTAGGCAGGCTTATACATTTTTTTTTTGCCATATGTCAGTCTTTTTATTCACCCCAGGAGTGTACAGTGCCTTGAAAAAGTATTCATACCCCTTGACATTTTCTACATTTTGTCATGTTACAACCAAAAACGTAAATGTATTTTATTGGGATATAGGTGTCTGTTTATGAAGCACTGGAAAAAAAACACTGCTCCATTCTCTGGCATTCACAGAGGAGATCTCTCTCCTCTGAGTGTCAGTTTATGGAGCTGTGTAGATTGTGTCTCCTTTTATGAAGTGAAGCGATTTACAAACGCTTCAAACAGTGAAGAACGCCCCCTGATACTGGAATCTCGTGAGACATAGCGAGATTATAGTATCAGAAATTCACCGAAACACAGAGGTGTCTGTTTATTAAGCAGTGATAAATTATCACTGCTCAGTACACGGACAGACGGCCCACCTCATGTTAATAAAATAAATAATCCCCCTACATAATATATTCACTACACACACATTATATATATATATATATATATATATATATATATATATATATATATATATATATATATATATATATACATACATACACACACACACACGTTTTTTTATATATATATATATATTTATATATATATATATATATATATATATATATATTTATATATATATATATATATTTATATATATATATATATATATTTATATATATATATATATATATATATATATATACACACACATAAATATGGCAGGGGGGCATGGTTACTGTCTTGGGGGTCTGATCGAGGTAGAAGGAAGTTAATAATCTTTCTCCTTTCTCCTCCGTTCCCCTCCGGCATTCTCTCTTCACTTCCTGATTCACCACCTCTGAGCTGGTGAATTGGGGGGGGGGGGGGTTTATATTCTGACACAGATCGACAGTGAAGTGCTGAGATCACACCTTCATAAACTGGCCATTTCTGTGCCAGTTAACCACTTACCCCCCGGACCATATTGCTGCCCAAAGACCAGAGTACTTTTTGCGATTCGGGACTGCGTCGCTTTAACAGACAATTGCGCGGTCGTGCGACGTGGCTCCCAAACAAAATTGGCGTCCTTTTTTTCCCACAAATAGAGCTTTCTTTTGGTGGTATTTGATCACCTCTGCGGTTTTTATTTTTTGCGCTATAAACAAAAATAGAACGACAATTTTGAAAAAAATGAATATTTTTTACTTTTTGCTGTAATAAATATCCCCCAAAAATATATAAAAAAAACATTTTTTTTCCTCAGTTTAGGCCGATACGTATTCTTCTACATATTTTTCGTAAAAAAAAATCGCAATAAGCGTTTATTGATTGGTTTGCGCAAAAGTTATAGCGTTTACAAAATAGGGGGTATTTTTATGGCATTTTTATTAATATTTTTTTACTAGTAATGGCGGCGATCAGCGATTTTTTTTTTTTGGTATTGCGACATTATGGCGGACACTTCGGACATTTTTGACACATTTTTGGGACCATTGGCATTTTTATAGCGATCAGTGCTATAAAAATGCATTAGATTACTATAAAAATGCCACTGGCAGTGAAGGGGTTAACACTAGGGGGCGGGGAAGGGGTTAAGTATGCCTGGGTGTGTTCTTACTGTGGGGGGGGGGGTGGGCCTCACTAGGGGAAACACTGATCCTCGGTTCATACAGTGTATGAACCGAAGAAAAGCATTTCCCCTGCTGACAGGAACGAGAGCTGTGTGTTTACACACACAGCTCCCGTTCCCCGCTCTGTACCGAGCGATCGCGTGTGCCCGGCGGCGATCGCGCCCGCCGGGCACACGCACGGGAGTCGGGGGCGAGCGGGGGGCGCGTGCGCGCGCCTCCGGCGGCGCGCGTGCGCCCCTAGTGGCGGCTAAAGGGTAGGACGTCATAATACGTGATCTCGCCTAGGAGAGCCACCTTGTGGACGTATTATGACGGTGCGGCGACGGCAAGTAGTTAATGACAGATTCTCTGTGTGCGGAGATAATCGGTGGAGAAACCATTTATGAGCTGAGATCAGCGGTGATCCTTGGATGCTGTTCACAGTTTCATAAACGGACACCTTTATGTGATAGACCAACACAAAGTGGCACATGATTGTGAAGTGGAAGGAAAAAGATAATTGGGTTTTAATTTTTGTTTTACAAATATGTAAAAAGTGAGGCGTGCATTTATATTCAGCCCCCTTTACTCTGATACCCCTAACTAAAATCCAGTGGAACCAATTGCCTTCAGAAGTCACCAAATTAGTAAATAGAGTCCATTTGTGTGTAATTTAAACTCAGCATAAAAACAACTGTTCTATGAAGACCTCAGAGGTTTGTTAGAGAACCTTACTGAACAAACAAACAGCATCATGAAGGGCAAGGAACACACCAGACAGGTCAGAGATAAAGTTGTGGAGAAGTTTAAAGTAGGGTTAGGTTATTAAAAAAAAGATCCGAACATGGAAAGAGTATGGCACAAATGCAAAATCTATCAAGAAATGTCTGTGTCCACCTAAACTAACAGGCTGGGCAAAGAGAGCATTAATCAGAGAAGCAGCCAGAGGGCCCATGATAACTCTGAAGGAGCTGCAGAGATCCACAGCTCAGGTGGGAGAATCTGTCCACAGGACAACTATTAGTCATGCACTCCACAAATATGGTATTTATGGAAGAGTGGCAAGAAGAAAACCATTGTTTAAAAAAAAGCCATAAAAAGTCCTATTTGAAGTTTGTGAGAAGCCATGTGGGGGGACACAGCAAACATGCGGAAGAAGGTGCTCTGGTCAGATGAGACCAAAATTAAACTTTTTGGTCTAAAAGCTATGTGTGGCGGAAAACTAACACTGCACATCACCCTGAACACACCATCCCCACCGTCCCCATTGTGAAACATGGTGGTGACAGCATCATGTTGTGGGGATGCTTTTCTTCAGCAAGGACAGGGAAGCTGGTCAGAGTTGATGGGAAGATCTATGGAGTCAAATACAGGGCAATCATAAAGTTAAACCTGTTAAGAGTCTGCAAGCAACTTGAGACTGGGGCAGAGGTTCACCTTCCAGGAGGAAGGGTTATCAGCTATTTCAGGTTTTTATTGATATCTTTGTTGGGGAGATTTCCTCTTACTTTTGTTGTCACTACTAGGTCCTGTTTGCAATTGTGTTTTGGGAGGCCTCCAATAGTTCCCCTTGTGCTGCAAAGGCAGCGGAATGAGAGTATGCATGCCACGGTCATGATGCCACTGCCATGATGCTTTCAAATTCTTCCTCCCTGTCAATTATTACAGGTTCTGGAGGACCAATATTCCATTCTGGAAAGGGATTGGGAATAGAGGGCTTTAACAGAGTAACATGAAAAACAGGGTGGATCCTGAATGAGTCTGACAGTTCCAGCTCATAGGCTACCTCATTGATTCAACTCTTCACTGCAAAAGGAACCACAAACTTAGGACCCAACTTTCTTGAAGGGCATGCCAACCTTAGATTTGCTGTGGATAGCCACGGAAGATTTCCGGGTTCAAGAATGAATTCCCTTGTCTTCTCCTGTCAAAGGTTTCTGTGTTCCTGTGTTTTTCCATTGTTTCCTGTAATCATTTGTTATTGGAACTGAAGAAGTTTATTGTCTCAAGAGCAGCTGGTACTGAGCATTCCATAATGGAGTTAGGGAGAAATGATGGATGGAAGCCATAATTGGCAAAGAATGGAGTTTTCTTGTGGCAGAGTGGGTGGAGTTATTGTAAGCAAACTCAGCTAACGGCAGCAGGGAGATCCAGTCATCCTAGGAAAATTAGGAAAAACAGCATAAATATTGCTCGAGGGTTTGATTGGTCCTCTCCGTCTGCCCATTTGCCTGTGGGTAGTAGGCAGAGGAGAAGAATAAATCAATTCCAAGAGACTCACACAATGCCTTCCAGAACCTGAAGGTGAACTGTACTCCCCGATCAGAGACAATGTTAGCTGGCACTCCATGAAGCTTTATGATTTCCCTGATAAAGACCTGTGCTGTTTCGGGCGCTGAGGGTGTTCCTTTCATTGTGATGAAATGTGACATCTTGGACAGCCGAGCCACCACCACAAAGATGGTGGTATGACCCTCTGCAGGGAGAAACTCCACAATAAAGTCTAGCGATATCATCTTACACGGTCTGTCTGGAACAGGTTTTAACAAGCCCCAGGCCCTGGCTTTACTATTCTTGCTTAAGATGCATGTGGTACAGGATGGGATAATGGAAGTCAGAAGAGCTTCTGCTCATCTACTAAGCTTTGGAGCAACTGCACTTGCAGAATGCAATTGCACCTTACAAAGTGCACAGGGTATCGGCCTTTAGTAAATCAACCTCTTAGTCCAATCCCATATTTTGAAAAGAAAGTAGATACTTTTCATATTTGGTGTAGCAAACTAAGAGTTTTTTTTGAGGCGTAAAATTGATTGAGCTACACTCCTACTTACTCCCAACTTCACTCTATAAAGAATAACCAATCACATGCAAAGAAAAAAAAAATATTTGCTGGCACATGATTGGATGATGGAGGTCAGCAGAGCTCACCCTCATTTATTAAGCTCTGGAGCAACTGCACTTTGCACAGGGGACAGCCTATTTGCCTTGAGTAAATCAACCCCACAGAGTAAGGGGGGTCAGAAGTGCAGAACAAAGAGTGCAGGGGTCAGAAGTTCATAATGCACCAAGTGCATTCTGAGTGTGTATTCTGGTAATTGCCCCCCAATATCTATGCGAGAAACTAAAAGCACACAACACCAATCGCATTCTGCGATCCACCAACCAAAATCTACTCCAGATACCCAAAGCCAGATACAAGTCCAAAGGAGAACGAAGATTTGCGGTCCAAGGACCTCGACTATGGAATGCCCTACCAACCGCCATCCGATTGGAGGTAAACCTTCAGGAGAAAGATCAAGACCCATCTCTTCTGAGGGCCCAGGGAATGGATACCAAAGCGCCCAGAGGCGATTCAGTTTGCATGTGTTGCGCTATATAAGTTTGTCACTCACTCACTCACACATAGAGCAAAAGTGTCAGGATTGTGTATCTCACTAAATGAAGGGGTTTAGGGTGCAACAACTATAGAGAACAGGGATCAGGAGCATGGAGCATGGGTTCAGCATTGCATTGCACACTGGGCAAAGGGGTCAAAAGTCAGAAGTGTGTAATTCAAACAGTGCAAGGCTCGGTGATGCATTACACATGGACTGCAGGAGTCAGGATTGGGTCATGCACAGAATGCAGGCTTGTGTAAAAAAAGTAGCACCCTATGTTAAAGCATCACAAAGCACCCTCCCCATTACTATCTTCACTCACCACCACCCAGTAAATGCTCAGCTTTGCAGTACCCAACATTACACACTTTTGCAGAATATAGTCTTACTGGGCATGAAAAACATCCTGCTGCCATCTTATCACTGACAGTCAGCAGCATCTGTCATGTATTGCTTACTGGTAGCTGGCAGGCAGGCTCAAGCTGTCTGGTGTTGAAAGTGCATATTCTGACAGCAGCAGGAAGTCCAGCTGGAAAAATTATCCCTTTTACTGACTTCTAATACAACCAACAGGAACACATAAGACCATGCTGGGATTGGAAAATAATGATCTGCCACTATTTTGTGCCCACCACTGCCCTCAGACATAGACTTTGAGGCAATTGGCTGTTCAGGAAATTTCTGGGGTCTGGCAGAGAGGAGGTGGGTCTGGCAGAGAGAAGGGGGGATCTGGCAGAGAGGAGGGGGGTCTGGCAGAGAGGAGGGGGGTCTGGCAAAGAGAAGGGGGGGTCTGGCAGAGAGAAGGGGGGGGGTCTGGCAGAGAGGAGGGGGGTCTGGCAGAGAGGAGGGGGTCTGGCAGAGAGGAGGGGGTCTGGCAGAGAGGAGGGGGGGTCTGGCAGAGTAGGTGGTCTGGCAGAGAGGAGAGGGGGTCTGGCAGAGAAGATGAGGTGCTGATCGATCTGCACATTAAGGGGGGGGTCCAACGATGGGGGACTCGGGATCGCTCACCACTGAAGGCATGGGGACAGTGCTGGTGGTGGGAGAGAGAGCATCAGTGCAATTCAGCCACAGGAGGGGTTGGGTGATGGGGAGGGAGGAAGCAGTCATCACTGACACCACAGGAGGGGGCAGAGAGTTAGTGCTGCTGGCAGCCGTGGCACTCAGAAAAGTATGAGACCACATCCAGCCACTGGGGAATGATGGAGGGCTGCAGTTCAGGTACTTCCCACACTGGCTGGAGGACACAAGCCCGGGCACAGCTTGTACAGGTAGCAACCGCCGCAACCCCAACTCTGACCCACATTATCGGGGGGGGGGGGGCAATTTGTCCGGCTCTGAGGCCCCAGGTGAACGTGGTGCCCCTGGGCTGTGCCCAGTTGTGGCCTCTCAGTAAGACAACCCTGGGTACAGAGAAACAATCCAAAGGTCTAAACGTGAAGCCTGAGAAGTGGCGACGGGAAAAGAAGCCAGGAGGCTTAAGGTCAATTTTCTTTTGTGTTTTAAATGGATGGTGGAAACTCCTGAAGAGGTAATCAGTTGTTTCATTGAAAATACTATTTTCTGTTGAAATAAAAGTGGGCCATCAACCCCTAAAATATATTTCCTAGCCATATTAAACTCATTGTTAAGCACTAATTGACTGAACCCCCTGGAATATCACAGCAAGTTATGCCCTGTACACACGATCAGGCTTTTGCCCAGCCAAACTCACATCGGAATTCCGACTGAATTCCATCGGAGTAAAATAGAACATGTTCTCTATCTAAACTCTGATGGAATTCATCGTAATTTACGATGGGGCATACACACGGTCGATTTCCCTGATGGAAAAAAGTCAGTCAGGCTTTTTCATTGGAAATTCCGATCGTGTGTACGGGGAATAACTCTAAGAAGGGACTAACGCAGTGAAAAAGCCTTCACAATAATCAGTGCTTATTACAGTAAAGATTTTTCAAAAATAGAAGTTATTCACATGTCTCATTCTATCACATATCCAAAAATAAGGGGATTGCTCCTCGTTTTAAGACAGTTGGTGGAGTCATGCTTTACACCCCACGAGGCAGATGCACATCCAGAACTGCTAATGTATAGTGCAATATGGCTTAATATTATAGAACTGCATTTCAGACTATTTGGCCATCGTCAGTGCACAATTTTGAAAGTATGTGATAGTTTTAAAATATAGTATATTATACAGGTTGTCACGGTCAGGGGTCAGGTTCAGAAACCTAATTGAGAATCTAAGTAAAAAACGGTGTTCACCAGAATTCCTGATGGTGGAGATGGGTTTAGCTGCATGTTAATACCAGGTTACAGGCCTCAGGGGTAAGCAAGTCAGGGTTCATTAGCAAATATAGCAGGTAAGGATCAAACAGAAGCCTAGTCAGTAACAAGCCAAAGGTTGGTAACAAGTAGGGTTCAAGCTAAAATGTAGTCGAGGAACAAGCCAAAGGTCGGTAACAAGTGATAGAAAAGATATGGAGAGCAGCAAGGAAAGACAAAAGTGAGATACTTGGCTGGAGAGAGCATACAAATCTGTCAAACAGGAAGTGCAGAGGCTTTGCTTAACTACTTTAGCCCAGAAGGATTTACCCCCTTAATGACCAGGCCATTTTTTTGTGATACGGCACTGTGGTACTTTAACTGACAATTGCGCAGGCGTGCAACACCTGTACCAAATAAAATGTATGTTTTTTATTTTACCATAAATAGAGCTTTCTTATTGGTGGTATTTGATCAAATCTTTTTTACACTATAAACAAAAAAGACAGACAATTTGGAAAAAAAAAATATATTTTTTACTTTCTGCTATAATACCTTTCCAAAAAAAATATATATAAAAAAATGTATTTATCAGTTTAGGCCAATATGTATTCTACTACATAAAAATTGCAATAAGCGTATATTGATTGGATTGTGCAAAAGTTATTTTGTCTACAAAATAGGGGATAGATTTAAGGACTTTTATTTTTTTTAATTCTTTTTACAATTAATGGCGGTGATCTACGATTTTTAGCGGGACTGTGAAAAAATCTGACTGTAAGTGACACTTTTTGGGGACCAGTGACACCAATACACTGATCAGTGCAAAAAAAATATGCACTGATCACTGTATAAATGACACTGGCAGGGAAGGGGTTAACACTAGGGGTGATCAAAGGGTTAACTGTGTGTTCTAACCGTGTGGGGGATGGGCTCACTGGGACAATACAGAGATCGCTGTTACTGATTACTAGGAACAGATGATCTCAGTGTTGTCCCCTGTCAGAATGGGGATCTGCCTCTAAAGCGATTGCAAGTTGCCAGCAGAGGGACCAGCGCACGCACTCCCCGGCGTGCTGCACACATGTGCTCACACTATCTATTGCATGAGACAATGTACAGGCACGTTGTTTTGCCCAATAGAGCCGCCCTGCCGCAGTATATATGTGGTGGGTGGTCTTTAACTGGTAAATCAGGAAGTTCGTGGAAGGAGCAAACAGTTCACAATCAGAATAAACAAGGTCCAAGGCAAGATCATTTAAGGAATGAGCTGTCCAGCATTCTAGGTGGCTCATCAAGAAGAGAGATTGCCATTGATAAAGCAGAGGTTCTGGGTTCAAGCACTGCAACTGGTACTCTTATTTGGAGATACACGTTTGTAAAGTAAAACTTAATCTGAAAAAACATTACAACTTTTTTTGTTATCTTTTCCTTCATCATGTAAATGTTTTTTTGTTTTTTTTCCAAAAATTGTATAGGGTTGTATACGGACAATTTAGTGAAATACAATTTAGTGCAAAGTTCCTTAGTCTATTACAAACATATTCAATGTTTCTTTTCTCCTGAATTGCTGCCAAACACTTTAATAGGAAGTATGATTGACAAAAATTGTCTTTGCTGTTGTTGGTTTCATCTATTTATTTTTTAAATTGCCCAGTACAAGCACTGTCTGCTGTAAGAAATCACTAAGCAGGGCCTTAAAAAAAGAAATAGCTTTCTCTATTTAATTAAAGATAGTGAAGCTAGTTGCATTGTTTTGTGTATTTTTCCAGAGACTAAAGTGTATTTCATATTACCATTTCCAAAACACTATTTGTATGCTGTTCCCATCCTCCAGCCAATGGAAATTTAGCATCCTATTTGTCAAAAATGGACATAAGATAAACCTTGGATAATAAATCTAGTCTTTAATGGCGAGCCAGGTCAAATATCAAAGATAATTTCAAAACATCAGTTAATCTTGCCTGTTATAGCAAATAAAAGCATAAGATGTGGAAAATACTAAAATAGTTTTCAGGAGACAAGGTCAGATGAGTTTAAGACTAGCACTTAGGCCCCTGAAAACGAGATAATACAAGTGTATTTGAAGGTTGTCATCTATCCAGGTCATGGTAAAGCTAGTGTTAGTTACGCATATTCAACTGGACATGTTCTGTAATGTTGAACACATTTTGCTGCTTTTCCAAGCACCTTCTTCAGCTCTGTTAAACATCAGGAACATACCCCAACACTGATATGGGTAACTCAATCACCTTGAGCAAATAACCATGAAATGCATCAAGGCAGATATTGATTGTCCAATAACTTGATGTAAGGTGTGAAAGGCTCTTACAGTATATTTACATACTCCAATCCCACAGTTGTAAACAAGTGTTAATCATTAAAATCACACAACTGAAGTTGTGAATTGTTGTCAAATCACCAAGGTAGAAATGTTTAAATGGTATTACATTTCGGCATCAGAGCTGAAAATGTTGCTTAAATAAACTGGGACATCCCTGTGAGACTGTCAGCAGTAACATTCTTGCAGCTGCTGGGAGTTAAGATCCTATTTATGTACGCAAAGTCCCATAACTACTTCTCACAAGGATGACGTCAATCTTTGACAAAACTATTAGGGCGGGCGACGTCAATCTTTGACTAAACTATATGGGGGCGGACAATGTCAATCTTTGACTAAACTATTAGGGCGGACAATGTCAATCTTTGACTAAACTATTAGGGCGGACGACATGCTGACGTCATCGCGACTTGCGAGTCCCGGAAGTGCGGGTGCCGGCCGGTGTTTATTTCACTCTGTTCTTCAATGTATGGGAGATGATTTTTGAATACAATAAAATTGTTGGATTCACGCAATGTGGAGCTCTCTTTATTTTTTAAAAGTGGGATATCCTTGGACGGACGTAAGAAAGAGAGAGACTGCCTGCAGGTACACAAATTGCTGACCGGATCACAGTCTAAAGGCCGTGGCATCTGGTAAGCTTCTTTACTTCCGGTGGTGGTCACACATGGTGTTAACAGCACAGTAGAGTGTCTAAGAGGCTTTATATGGACTGAGAGTTCAATATCGTGATACTTCTGTATGTATGCGTGACTCTGTTTTTAATTTTTTTTTTTTTTTTCATAAAGTTTTATTAAGTGAGTATGGAATCAAACATAATATCGCATAGATACATCATATGAATGCATATTAAAACAATAGAAAAACATATCTGAGAAAAATGATGACGTAAGTCAGAATCATATGTTAATACAGTCATCACTCAGAGAACATAAACTATGAAGAGAGATCAGCGAATGAGAGAGCATTATATAGTATATATATATGTTTTTTTTTATTTTTTTTTATTATACCTATCTCGACCAGGGAGTGTGTTGTTCAATTGTGTATTGCATCTGTGGTCGAGGTATGGGGAGAAGGGGTGGGGGAGGGAGGGGTAAGGGAAGAGACAGAGAGAAAGAGAAAGAGAAAAGAGAAAGGAGGAAAAAAAAATATTGATTTATTTGCTAGACTTAGGATAAATTACTGGAATATTCCATTCAAACTAACAAGATATTCTATAGCCTCGCACAGGGTGATACTGAATATTACTGAATGAGAGTTTTATATGATTGTGAATCTTTGAAAACCGTCCAATCGTACCAAGTCGACGAGAAATTCGTTATCTTTTCCTGTGAAATGCTTATGAGTTCTTCTATTCTTTCTATGTAATTGATCCGCCTGAACCATTCTGTCTTAGAGGGTGTATTATTTGTGAGCCAATGGGCAGGGATGCATTGTCGTGCGGCATTTATCATAAACATTGGTAGCGACTTTAGATAGCGCTTTCTTGGGAGGGAATTGAAGTGGAGGAGGTATTGCGCTGGAGTAAAGTCAAGGTTTTCCGAAGTGACTAAAGAAATGGTGTTATGGACTAATGTCCAAAAGTTCTGTATCAGTGGGCAGGTCCACCATATGTGGAGCATCGAGCCCTCTCCCTGTTTACACCTCCAGCATCTGTCAGAGATAGATGGTGAGAATTTGTGAAGAATAGAGGGTGTCCTGTACCATCTAGTGATAATCTTAAAACTGCATTCTTGTGTGGCAACATTTAATGACCCTTTGTGTGCATACGTATATATTTTTTCCCAGTCTTCATCAATCAGGGAGGTGTTTATATCTTTTTCCCAGTTTTGACATGAGGAGCTGGAGAAATCTGTCCTATCCTCAAACATGGAGTTGTACAATGATGAAATAATATGTCTTTGGGGCGTTACTTTTGTGCAGAGGTCTTCTAATTTCGTAAGGGGTCTTGTCCAGCAGTGAGCTGTGTCGGTCTTAGTCAAATAGTGTCTAATTTGGATATAATTCCAAAACGGAATTGAGAAAGGCTTGATGTCTCTGTTCAGGTCTTCTCTAGACAACAGCTTCTTATTTTTGAAGAAGTGTTTGGAAAGGATTCGGTCATGTGGCCAATGAAGGCTTAAAAAATTCCTCTCGAGCCCCGGGGGGAAATCAGGATTATTTTTCAGAGAAGTCAAAGGGCTAAGCCAGGGGGTGGTATTTGAGGATTTAAATGTGCTATGAAAGATTCTTAGAGTAGGGCTTACAAGGGGATGTGCCTTAACACTCTTCAAGTGATATTTAGGGTCTAACCATGGTAGGGTACGAAGTTCTTGGGTGAACTGCGCCTGTTCCAATGTTACCCAATCCTTAACTGATTGATGTATGTTCCAATATACAATACGTGTCAGAAGAGCCGCCTGGTGGTATTTTTTAAGATCCGGTAGTGCTATTCCACCTCTGTTTTTAGGTAAGTATAATCTGGAAATTTTTATCCTGGGGGATTTGCCTCTCCAGACAAATTTTGAGCACGCTCTGCGAAAGGTAATAAAGAAGGATGAAGGTAGAAAAATGGGAATTGTCTGCATAATGTAAAGGAAACGGGGTAATGTTGCCATTTTGACTAGGGAGGCTCTACCAAACCAGGAGATATTCAAAGAGTTCCATCTTTTTAGGTCTTCTTGTGTCTCTTTTAAAATAGGCAAAAAGTTTAGTTTATAGAGGTCTTCTAGATTTTTAGGGATTTCTATTCCAAGGTATGTTATGTTAAGTTTGGCCCATGTGAACGGGTAATTTGTCCTACATATGTCTACAATTCTTGATGGTAACGTGATGTTTAGGGCATTAGATTTAGAGTGATTGATTTTTAGGTTAGACAATAGATTAAAATAGTCTAAGTCCTTTAAGAGGTTTGGGATGGAAATGTGAGGTTCAGAGAGGAACAGTAGCATGTCATCAGCGAATGCCGCGATTTTATAAGTATTCTTCTGTATCTGTAGCGGTTGGGTTAGTGTAGAGTGCAGTAATGTAAGCCTTCATTTGGGGTAAGATGCCTATGTGATCCAGAACTGCGTCAATGTAGTCCCAGGCCACTCTATCGAACGCCTTTTCGGCATCCAGGGAAAGAAAGAAGCCCTGTTTCTTGTTGGAAGTCAACCAATGGCTAATGTTAAGGGCTTTAATTGTGTTGTCGCGTCCCTCTCTACCTGGGATGAATCCCACCTGATCTAAAGATATAAGGGAGTTAAGTAAGGGCACTAACCTGTTAGCTAGGATTTTTGCGTAGATTTTTACATCAACATTTATTAATGATATGGGCCTGTAATTCGTGACTTGCGTTGTGTCTTTACTTTCTTTAGGAATTACTGTAATATGTGCTTCTAGCAATTGTAAAGGAGGTTGGCGATCTGATGCAAGTGATTGGAAGGTCCTTAAAAATCTTGGTTTTAAGATATCGGTGAACGTCTTATAATATTGTAGGGGCAGGCCATCTGGTCCAGGTGCTTTACCTATTCTCATCTCCTTGATAGCTCTATCGAATTCTGGGCCTGATATAGGGGCTTCTAATTCCTGTGTTTTTTCGCTAGTTAGCTTAGGTGGGCTATATTTCACTAGGAAATCCCGAATCATTTTTGATCTTTTTTCTGAATTTAGAGGGCATTTTGGGTTTGACGGGAGGTCATAAAGGGATTGGTAGTATGCTTCGAACTGTTTGGCGATCCCCTCGTTAGTGGAATGTGATTTCCCTTGGGAGTCTCTAATTTCTGTTTTTAATTTTACTTCTCACAAGAGCTCTTTTACTACACACAGGGGGTTATTTATGAAAGGCAAATCCACTTTGCACTACAAGTGCAAAGTGCACTTGAAATTGCATTTGGAAGTGCAGCCGCTGTAGATCCGAGGGGGACATGCAAGGAAGATAAAAAACAGCATTTTAGCTTGCACATGATTGGATGATAAAATGAGCAGAACTTCCACTCGTTTCAGATCTACCCCTCAGATTTACAGCGACTGCACTTCCAAGTGCAATTTAAAGTGCACTTTGCACTTGTAGTTTGCACTTGTAGTGCAAAATAGATTTGCCTTTCGTAAATAACCCCCACAGTGTGTGGAAGTCTCTTGTAAGTCAAAGAAGAAGCATTTTTTTAGGTGGGAAAGAATTTAACACATGCATGTGGAGTGGGAATGAAAAGGGTGGAGGATAGTTGGAGTTCCAGGGCTTTTTTTCTCAGATAATAGATGCATGAACTTCCCCCTGCTGAGTCATCCTTTATCTCTGTTCCCTACCTACCTCTGAGCACCACCCCTTGGTTCCACTCCCAACCCACCTCCCTGTATCGCCCCTTTTAGAAAATACAGAACCAAGTATAATTTTGTGCTACTAAAACTAGTAATTTGATATACCCCACCTCAGAAATAATTGACCCCCAAAAACAATAGATCCCAAACACAACAATAGAACCTCTTCCCAGCAACAATGGAACCCCCACAACAAAATACCACCCAACAACAAAAGATCCCCAACAGAGACAATAGATCCCCCAGCAGGCAGCATCAATAGACCCTCCAGCCCACAACCCAGCACCCCTTGTGATAAAATACATTTAGCCCTGGCTCACACTGGTGCGTTTTGACATGCAATTTGACATGTCAAATCCCATGTCAAATCAGCGGCATTTGCTGGCAATGGGACCGTCCTAATCGGTGCGAAGCCACATCTGCGGCGTTGCACCGATTTCAAAAAGTTGTTTCTGTACTTCTTTTTGCGATTTCAGGCCACGATTTATATTGACATCTGTGCAGAAACCTGCATAGATGACTCTGAAATCGTGGCCGAAATCGGGACTGACAAGTGGGAGTGAAATCGTGCACGGCTTCATTCCCGCAGCCCAGTGTGAACCTGGTGCTGGAGAGTGCCGGAACTGCGTTCCCGCTGAAAAAAAGCCATGTGTAGTTCTATTATCTAGCAGGCAAGGCTGACATCACTGGTTGGGATTTCAGTGCAACAAAGACACTGTCAGCTGAAACAGGAGCACCCTGGATTTCTAGAAGATCAACAGGCATTTTGAAATGGTAAAACAAGGTAAAAAAAGTGTGCAATATATTGCAGAGATTTAAAGAATATGTTTTTTCCTTTTTTTGGACTCACATACCACTTTATATTTTATGAATGTGGTATGTGGATTGCGCTACCCTGGTGGTATCTGGAGGATTTAGCAAAAGAAAAAGGAAATTTAGTTTCCACAATTTGTTGATGCCCTTTTACAAATTATGGGCCAGATCCAGAGAGAGATTTTGACGGTGTACCTACTGATACGCTGGCGTACTTTCAAATTTCCCGCGTTGTATCTTTAGTTTGAATCCTCAAACCAAGATACGACGGCATCTGGGTTTGATCCGACAGGCGTACGGCTTTGTACGCCTTCGAATCGTAGATGCAATACTTCGGCGTCCGCTGGGTGGAGTTTGCGTAGTTTTCCGCCTCGGGTATGCTAATTAGCTTTTTCCGACGATCCACGAACGTACGCGCGGCCGTCGCATTCTCTTACGTCGTCTCTAGTCGGCTTTTTCCGGCGTATAGTTAAAGCTGCTATTTTGCGGAATATAGATAGACTTGTCATGTTAAGTATGGCCGTCGTTCACGCGTCGAAATTTCATTTTTTTTTTTTTTGGCGTAAGTCGTCCGTGAATAGGGATGGACGTAATTCGCATCTAAGTTAAAAAAATGACGTCGTTGCAACGTCATTTCGCGCAATGCACAACGGGAAATTTACGAAACGGAGCATGGTGAGTGGCCATTCTAAACGGTGACGGGAATATCACTGAAGTGGTGAAATTACGTTGTGTTTTAACATCTTATGGGAGAAGCATTGATCGTCTTTATAAGCACTTGGCTAGCACATTGGGAATTTAATGAGAAGAGAACCAATTTAGAAATCCTCTATTTTTTGTCACATGCATATTTATATATATTTTTTCAATTTCTTTCTGGTCATTATAATATTTGTTTGTCTCTGTGGTAATGATTCTTTGAATTTGATAATGGGGAATGCATGCTTTTTAAGAGCACTATTTAATATGTGCATAGTACACATATATATGTGTTTTGTGTTTTTTTGCATTTTTTCTGAGAAGAATATCTGTATATGGGCACTTGGTACACATTTATACTCACTTATATATATTTGGTGTATTGTCAATGGAGGTGACATGTACTGGGGTTAACAATTACAAATATTGCCCAGAAGTAGGTGGATATAGATTAACCACCAGGGTAGCGCAATCCACATACCACATTCATTTTTCATTTAGGACGGGACACCACTGGGTGTTGTGCCCCTTTTTTACTGATTGCAGCACATCCACTATTGCAGAATTATTTTGGTTTTCCATTTGCGCCAGCAACACTTGTATCACAACACTTTATATTTTAGATGACATATTGAATAAAATGAATTTTCTGTGTGATTAACTCAATGTAAAGCAATTCTTTGCATGAAAATATCAGACTTTTAAAGGTACCCACTTAGAAACATAATTTGTAAAAGGGTATAAACAAATTGTGGAAACTAAATTTCCTTTCTCTTTTGCTAAATCCTCTAGATATGTAACCCCATACACCACGACAAGCTATGTATGTTAGTAAAATATTGAATTAACTCAAAACATAGCCACGTTACACTACTGCGTTTACATATAATAATAATAATGGTGAGAAAGGGGTGGAATGGAAATGATGTATTTGTCAGATACGAGATCTGTTTCTTCAGGAGGATAATTAAGGTATATCTATAGCAACCACAAAGAAAGGTGAGATAAAAGGACATCATTGTATAAACAACAAATTATCAGAGTAAAAATATATATTATCCATGCATCAAATAATCGTATTCATAATACCTGAGCCACAGCTCAAACATCTAATTGCGCCACAATTCAAGCACAAGAACAAACAAGGAAAAGCTGGATTATCAGGGGGGTTCCCACAAATATCATAATTGCTCTAGGAAATTTATATGTGGCAGTATTATATATACACAGCTCCAAAAAATTAAAGGAACACTTTTGAATCAGAACTCCTGGGATATTGATCTGGTCAGTTAAGTAGCAGAGGGGGAGGGGTGTATACAGAGGGGGTTGTTAATCAGTTTCAGCTGCTTTGCTGATAATTTTAATTAACAACAGGTACACAGGATGGGCAACAATGAGACAACCTCCAAAATAGGAATGTTTTTTTCAGGTGGAGGTGTGTGACATTTTCTTTCCCTACCCATCTTTTCTGACTGTTTTTCACTAGTTTTGCATTTGGATAGGGTCAGTGTCACTACTGGTAGCACAAGGCCATACTTGGACCCTATAAAGGTTGCACAGGCAGTCCAACTCCTCCAGCATGGAACATCAATACTTGTCATTGCCAGAAGGTTTGCCGTGTCTCCCAGCACAGTCTAAAGAGCATGGAGGAGATTCCAGGAGACAGGCAGTTACTCTAGGAGAGCTGGACAGAGCCGTAGAAGGTCCTTAACCCATCAGCAGGACCTATATCTGCTTCTTTGTGCAAGGAGGAACCGCATGAGCACTGCCAGAGCCCTACAAAATTACCTCCAGCAGGCCACTGGTGTGAATGTCTCTGACCAAACAATCAGAAACAGACTTCATGGGGGTGGCCTGAGGGCCCAGCATCCTCTAGTGTGCTCTGTGCTCACTGCCAGACACTGTGGAGCTTGATTGGCATTTTGCATTGAACACCGGAATTGGCAGGTATGCCACTGGTGCCCCATGCTTTTCACAAGATGACAGCAGGTTCACCCTGAGCATAGGAGAATGACGTGAAGGGGGCTTCCCTGCGACGTTACGACGCACGGGAGCGGAGAACGGCGCCAAATTCAAAAACGTAAACAAACACATTACATACAGTATACTGTACTCTTATAGATTGCAGTACTGTATGTACAAATTACACACACCCCTTGTCCCTAGTGGTCTGCCCAGTGTCCTGCATGTACTTTTGTATAATAAAAACGGTTCTTTCTGCCTGCAAACTGTAGATTGTCCATAGCAACCAAAAGTGTCTTTTTATGTCAAAAATGGTTTTAGAGCATCTAGAAAACAGCGATAATAAATTATAATCACTTGCAGAATTGTGCGATAGCGATTTGTGGGGAAATTCGTCATAAAAAAATAAAAGTAATGACAGCGACAATTGTGCAACTGAGCAAATTTCTGTGATTTTGAGTTGATTACATTATTGAATAATTTGTATTATAATAATATTATTATGTGTTATAATATTTTATCATTATAAATTATATTATAATTATAATTTTTGTTTTTAACAAAAATGTCATACCCGGGATCCCTACAATACTCTTGTTTG
The DNA here is from genome assembly GCF_905171775.1 of Rana temporaria. Lineage (NCBI taxonomy): Eukaryota > Metazoa > Chordata > Amphibia > Anura > Ranidae > Rana > Rana temporaria. The sequence continues at coordinate 131,212,533 of NC_053492.1, read as the reverse complement.
TCAGATTTAAGTAAGTTATTCCTAAAAATTACAGGCCTACAGTATAAAACGCCAAATATCCTTGCAAATAATGGTACCCGTTTTTTCCAGCACCATTTTTTCTGAAAGAATCATACCGCCAGGGAGGTTAAATGATGGGGGGGGGGGGGAATCACTGCTTCACACAATCCTGCAGAAGCAATTAACATTACCATATACCTAGAAATCAATGACATGGTTTCTGAGGAGGGAATCTTATTTTAACCTTACCTCCTTTCCAAGTGTCAAGTTAGGAATCGTTGCCCGCTGAATTACAGAGCCGCGATCTTCGTGTACCGGGCGCTCCGTCACTCACAGCCACGCCTCCTGACCCTGCTCATATGATAGACAGTTGCCAAATGCGGGGCCAGGAGGCGTGGCTGTGAGTGACGGAGCGCCCAATACACAGTAGATGGCGGCTCTGTAATTCAGCGACACTCGTTCCTCCTCTTCCCTCGAAGACGGGCAGGGATTTCCCCCCTATTTTCAGGGGGAAAAGTGCGCGTTATACGCCGATAAATATGGTAGTTACCTTCATGTGGATGTCTTCCCAAGATGACATGGGATGTTATAGACATTGATAAACCTAAATGGCCAGTATAAGTATCTTTGACAGTTATGTGAATATTAGACTTGGAAAGTCTCTTTGTGGGTACACAAAATGCCTCTCCTTTTCATGTAAACATCTTTGCTCATTTATAGGTGTTGTGGCAGAGTGTTGCCCTGCCAGGATCTAGAAGGAGGTTGTTTACCCAGAATTCTCAACCATACAGGGTTGAGGGGCTCCAGGGAGCTTGTAACATGAAGAGGAAACTGGCATTTCAGTTCCCTCCTTTCTTAGAAAGGTCCACTTTGGGACCTGGAGCCCGGGGATTTCTGAGAGATCCGGGTGGGATGAAATCCCCAGTCCTGTGTCCTAATTTTGACAACAGCCAGCATACTGATTGGTCAGTGTGTGCTGGGCTTTAAGTAGTAACCTGACCATAGTTATGGGCTCCACCCCAGCAGATAGGAAGTCTGAGTACCAGGAGTCAGGAAGGCTCCACGGGGGAACCAGTGCAGCAAGAGGCTGGTAGCTGTGTGCACCAAGGTGGTCTGTGAAAGTCTGTGCGAGACAGACAAGGGCCTGGAGTGTAAGGCCAGAGCAGCAGTGCTGCAAGTGAGGGCCAACTAGGCTAAATGTCATTTTGTTGATGGTCAAAGCAATGCTGAAACCCCTGCAAGGGAAACCTACCTTTGTTTGCTGAACTTGCTTTTATAAAAAACTAACAAACAAAGCCCTTAAAAAGAAGAACCAGCGAGCGTGGCGGTGTCATTAAAGCCCTACCTTTGACACTAGACCTTTACAGTGTGTACTTTTTTTAACCAACCCACATGATTTGTGAGTTTTAATTGCAGGTGTTTAGGTTTAGGGAAAAGCCTACTTTTCCCCTTCTTTGTTATGTGTATGCTATTCTTCTGTGTAATAATGTCCCATAATCAATCATAAAATGTAAATTAATTTGAAGCATTTGGTTAAGCTATAGGAAAAAAAACACATTGTTTAAATGAAGTTTAAGTTGAATATTACAACAAAAAACGAAAAAATGTAATCTTTTAAAAAATGTTTTACTTTGGCCTTAGGTCTAGCATGCTTCAATAGCACACTGAATTAACTTTAAAAAGAGTTTGTTGTTAACATGGTACAAAACAATATTGTCCAAGAACTGGAAGCAACCGATCATAACTTAAATTGTAGCTAAATACAGTACAAAATTATAAAGTAAACACTGGTAGCTATTGTTAAAGTGGTTGTAAAGTATTTTCTTTTTACTTTTACCTACAGGTAAGCCTATAATAAGGCTTACCTGTAGGTAAAAAAAAAAATCTCCTAATCCTTTAATTGGTCTCTGTGAAGCAACAAAAGGATTGATTCCTGTGAATTTGCTTGTGCCTCTGATTAGGAGTATATTCTACGCCTGTTTACCTGCCCTTTACATTTGAAATAACTCGCCATAAGCTCCTGAAGAAGCGCTCCTTTCAATAACGTGCAACATGTCGAGCTGAGCTTTACATGATACACTTTGCCTTCCATAAACTACATGGTTTTATACATATACCAGTAGGAAGTGACCTTTGTGTCCTCCTTTTCTATATACTGTACCTTTAAAGTTATAGTGCTGTATTGTGTTCTCAGGCCTTCTAGGAATGGCCATTATTGTCATTTATGTGTTTTTTTTTTAAACAATTTGTAATGTTTCTCCTTCAATAAATAACAATTGTTTTAAACCCTGTAATACGCCTATAAAGTCCATCATCTGCCAACTTATTCTTTTAAATCTGAATCTATTGGGACGTGGCATTGTTTTTTGTTTTCGTATCCACAGCTCCACTCTGTTATGATATGATTCTTTATTCCATACTAGCTCATTATGCATTTTCCCTTATGCCCTGTACACGCCCTGTACACACGATTGGTTCGTCTGATGAAAACGGACCAATGGACCGTTTTCATCGGACGAACCGATCGTGTGGGGGCCCCATCAGTTTTTTTCCCATCGGTGAAATAAAATAGAACCTGTTTTAAAATTTTCGTATGGTTAAAAAAAAACAATCGACGCATGCCCCGAAGCATTGAACTCATTTTTCTCTGCACGTCGTTGTGTTTTACATCACCCCGCGTTGGACACGATCTGATTTTTAACCAATAGTGTGTAGGCAAGACTGATGAAAGTCAGCTTCATCGGATATCTGATAAAAAAATCCATCGGTTCGTTTTCATCAGATAAACCGATCGTGTGTACAGGGCATTACAGGTGTAAAAAAAAAAAAAAGTCAGCAGGTTTACTATGCTTTAAATTGCTCTTTGAGCTGTATGATTTAAAGCATAGCTAAATGTTCAAAATTGTGCAATATAAAACAATTTGAAGTACCTTATATGTTCCAATACACTATCATCTGTATTGCAGGTAAAGATTGGCAAAACACTTACACTGCCCACCGGGTCATATGATCATTTATTCTATTTAGTCATTCTGCTTTTTTTTACTTTTACAAAAAACTAAAATATTTTCTCCATCCCTCAAATACAGTATATAATACACATTAGTTGGTCTCCACATAATGAGAGGGGAATCTTCTATGCTGATATAAACCTTTATGTCCAGCAATAACATATATGATGACAGATTTATTTACTAAGATGAAAATGGAGAATATGAATGGTTGGTACTGGGGAAAAAAGTTCTTTACTTATGTAGCCTACCCCCGGAGGAGCTGCTGGTTTGTTTGGGTGGCACATTTACCTTGTGGCTCTCCGAATTCCTGGGGGTGTATGGTGCATATAGCAGTAGTAAAGTAATGTCCACGACAGGTGTCTTTTGCTGTGCTCTTTATTACCCAAGCCGGGTAAAAACAATAAAACTTGTGGTGAAGAGTAGAGTTGGAAGGAGAAGAAACATAAGCAGATTCAGGCTTAGCAATAGGGAAAACAATCCTGCTCCCACGTGTAGCACCTTCTTGCGCCACTCCTGCTTGAGTTAGAATAGCGTACCTGGACAGGCCTCTCTCACCGGCCTGGCAGCCAGGGTATCGCTCAAACCTTTAAGGTTAAGTCTCTGCCACAGACCCTCCTGGAATGAACTCAGGGAAAGAGCTCTGCCACAGGCCTTCCTGATTGTGATTTTGGAGATGAACCTCCTTGATAGAATTACGGCCTGGATCTCCTTCAAGTTGCTTTCAAGTACCAACTGACAGGTGACCAGCCTCTCAGTGTCCCGGATACCTTGATCCCCGGTGGTTTGTCGAGACCCCTATTGGATGGTCCAGGAACACCGCGTGGCACGCATGCCCCGGCCCGGTAGGCCATAAACGCTGGGGCGCCGTGGTGCAGTCACCCTAAATGTAGGTGCCGCCACACAAAGAAGAACCCAGAACCAATAGTGGGCTGTCCCATAAATACCCTCCCCCAGCATGCACAGCGAGTCCCAGTCCTCCTTGGCTGCTGGGAAAAGTACCCAAACCTTGACTCCACTGCTGCCACTTACACCCCAGCAGCAACAGAATGAACCCACAGCACAGCCAAGCTTAGTCAGGGAACCTATTTTTGAACACATTAACTGGATCAGAGTTCAATTAACACCTCTGATCTCCTCTAAATTTAAATAGCACCGGTACTTTGAAGTAACCAGGCGCTACACTTATTACACTTTAAAGTGACCCTGAGGATATAGTACAGAAATTAAAATAAAACTACCCTGTAAAGAAGAAGTTTAATAGCTATTTTTCTGGTGAGCGGTCCTTTAAAGCATAACTGCATAGCATTACAAGATGTCTCCAATTTACAAGCCGACCTCAATGCTCTGTCTAATTGGGCGACTATGTGGCAGATGAGGTTTAATGTTGATAAATGTAAAGTTATGCACTTGGGGGCTAAGAATATGCATGCATCATACATACTAGGGGGCGTGCAACTGCAGCAATCCATAGTGGAAAAGGATCTGGGGGGTTTTGGTAGATCATAAGCTCAATAATGGCATGCAATGCCAAGCTGTGATTTCCAAAGCGAGCAAAGTCCTTCCTTGTATTAAGAGAGGTATGGACTCCATTTTGCCCCTGCACAAATCATTAGTAAGACCTCATCTAGAATATGCAGTTCAGTTTTGGGCCCTGGTTCTCAAAAAGAATATTGGGGAACTGGAGAAAGTGCAGAGAAGGTCAACCAAACTGATAAGAGGCATGGAGGAGCTCAGCTATGATAAAAGATTAGAGGAACTAAATGTATTCACAATTGAGAAGAGGAGATTAAGGGGCAAGTGATCAACATGTACACATATATAAGGGGTCCATATAGTGAACTTAGTGTTGAGTTATTCACTTTACGGTCAACACAAAAGACAAGGGGGCACTCTTTACGTCTAGAGGAAAACATATTTCATCTCCAAATATGGAAAGGTTTCTTCACAGTAAGAGCTGTGAAAATGTGGAATAGACTCCCTCCAGAGGTGGTTCTGGCCAGCTCAGTAGATTGCTTTAAGAAAGGCCTGGATTATTTCCTAAATGTACATAATATAACTGGGTACTAACATTTATAGGTAAAGTTGATCCAGGGAAAATCTGATTGCCTCTCGGGGGATCAGGAAAGATTTTTTTCCCCTGCTGAGTGAGTGAGTGAGTAACTTGTATAGCGCTACAATGCGAACTAAATCACCTCAAGGCTGCTGTAGAAAATTGGATCATGCTCTGCGCCTTCCTCTGGATCAACTGTGGGTATAGAATTGGGTATATGGGAATGTATAATTTTATTATTGTTATTATTATCATTTTTTTATGGTTGAACTGGATGTGTCTTTTTTCAACCTGACTAACTATGTAACTGTGTAACTGGGCCCTAACTTTAGATTTGGTGGCTGTGTTAATTTTTTATTTTCCAGATTAAGAACATTTTTGAAAGTGCAGAGACCTGTTGTCAGCCCTCTTGTGACAGCAATACAATTCAGTAAAAAAAAGTGTAAAAAGTGTTTTGAAACATGGAATAAATAAAAAAAACTCTGGCTCCTCCCTGCATATACTAAAGAATGAACTTGCGCACCTAGGATGTCCACTTTTATGAAACAATGGTTGGGCAACACATATTAGGTATTCCGATAAGCGGTGTATATTGTTGTATATAACTGTGTTGTTGGCGGTATAATGTTTCAGCACCACATTCCTTTATACAGTAGGTGACCGCGATATTGTGTCAATCTCGCTCCCTTTCTCGGCGAGATTGACCACCTACGATTCCCATCGCGGGAGCCAGCGCCAAGCTGGCTTGCCGCAATGGGGAAAATGCCGTCATAGAAGCGACGGGGATCCGACTTGGATTCCCGCCAATTCTAGCTGCGGCGTTTGGTATGAATCATGAGGGGGAAAAGTTAAAATTCATAAATACATACATATTGTGAATACATATACAGTACATAGTTGAACAGTGGGTATTGTTGCATTGTACTGGGTTCCAAATCCACTTACTGTATTTATTGGCGTATAACACTCACTTTTTTCCCCTGAAAATAGAGGGTAAACTGTGCCTGCGTGTTATACGCAGGGGGCTGTGGAAAGTTTTTTTCCTGAAACTTCCCACTTAAAGTTAGGGTGCGTGTTATATGCTGATAAATACGGTATATCTTTTGCATGTTTGGCTTCTTCAGGAAGTATTAAAGTGCAACAGAACAACTAGATAGAAAAGGTAAATATAATTAGTAAATACATATACACAGATCAAGTACATACATCAGCATGTTAAGTTCTCATCACATATCAAAGCTCCCAGAATTCCAACTCAAACAAAACCGGAGGCTGGAGTCATATCAGGGCAGTCCCAAACAGTCACAGAGGGTTATGAAATGCAGAGGGCACCCAGAGGATATTTTGAGTATTGAAATGTTTAAAATTTTGCAGGTGCAATTTTAAAAGTTGACATATTTAAGTGGCGCAATCTTTATTTATTTTTTTACAAACAATTGGGAATACTATTGTGTTTGTGTGCACTAAAATTTGAAAAAAAAAAAAAAAATTGTTGCACATAAAATTTTCAACTAACGTCTTTTATTCTACAAATTTTCTGCACTCCAGAGACAGAGATATAATTTTGCCCCTGTACAAATCATTAGTAAGACCTCATCTGGAATATGCAGTTCAGTTTTGGGCACCAGTTCTCAAAAAGGATATCGGAGAACTGGAGAAAGTGCAGAAAAGGGCAACCAAAGTGATAAGAGGCATGGAGGAGCTCAGCTATGAGGAAAGATTAGAAGAACTAAATCTATTCACTCTTGAGAAGAGGAGAATTAGGGGGGATATGATCAACATGTACAAATATATAAGCGGTCCATACAGTGGACTTGGTGTTGAGTTATTCACTTTACGGTCAACAAGGGGGCACTCTTTATGTCTAGAGGAAAAGAGATTTCACCTCCAAATACGGAAAGGTTTTTTCACAGTAAGAGCTGTGAAAACAGACTCCCTCCAGAGGTGGTTCTGGCCAGCTCAGTAGATTGCTTTAAGAAAGGCCTGGATACTTTCCTAAATTTACATAAAATAACTGAGTACTAAGATTTGTAGGTAAAGTTGATCCAGGGTAAATCCGATTGCCTCTCGGGGGATCAGGAAGGATTTTTTCCCCCTGCTGTAGCAAATTGGATCATGCTCTGCTGGGGTTTTTTGCCTTCCTCTGGATCAACTGTGGGTATGGAGTTGGGTGTATTGGATTGTACTGTGTTTTTTATTTTGTTTGTTTATTTTTTGTGGTTGAACTGGATGGACTTGTGTCTTTTTTCAACCTGACTAACTATGTAACTATGTAACTATATAATGCTTTGCGGGTTTTATGGAATTTTCGGGCCTAAAATTCACATTTTAATATGAATGTGAAAACGTGTTAAAAAAAGCTCTGACAGCGAAAGGGTTATTTTTCTTACACTCAAAGCAATGAGAATGCAGGAGGTAATGTGGTGCCCTAAAATGTGCACTGTAGCTTTGAAATTAGCATTGCTTGCTCTTGATTTTGATTTTTTTTTTTATCTTATTTACACGCTGCCTTTTTACATCCAAGCCCTCCGTCCGTACCTGGGGTTTTATTTGTATTTTATTTTGTAGAACGCACAATGAAAGCCTGCTGAAAAGAAACAGAGATATCATTTCAATCATATAAACAATCTTATATGCTACTTGAAATATCGCCTCTTTGCACTCTGCAAGTGACACACTTTCAGCTTCCTTAACAGTAAGATGGTGTGAATAAAGTCTGTGTTCATTTTTGGTCAGCGGGAGGTTTACTCGGTTGGATAGATGTGACTTTTGCTACTGATAAACTATGACAGCAATTTGATTGCGGATCCACAGTGTGAATTCAAAGCGAGAATTAAAACATGTTTTTTTTTAATGGTTTCTGATTCCCAGCGGCTTAGAAAATAGCACATTTTCCTTGCAATGATAGCTTAGCACAGTTTCATTCTATCTGGCCAGAATTGTATCGGCTGTATCATTGCCTTTTCTTGACTGAGCTAGGAGACCATACTCTACTGTATATGCAGGTTCTAGTTATTATCCTTGTAGTTTATCTGCAGTATTCTCTTTTATACAAAGATGTATGAGGTACAGCTAACTTATTTCAGTAACCTTGCTCGATTACAACACTCATGGACTCCAAAGATACACTATATAACCAAAAGTATTGGGACACCTGCCTTTACATGCGCAAGAACTTTAATGGCATCCCAGTTTTAGTTTGTAGGGCAATAGTGTATTTAGGTTTTGTGCTGCCCTAGGCCTGACTAAACTCGTTCACCCCCTAATTTAATTATGACCCACCCCTTCCTGTGAAGGCCACACCCATTTCTGTTTTAGACCCGCACTGAAATTTACTAGTTCTGAGGGGCAATGGATTACCTTAATTTGCATAAATTTCCTCTCACTTCCTGTATGGCTATGGGGCAGTAAGTGAAGGGAAATCTCTGAAATGGTACTGGGATGGTAAAAAAATAAACTGACAGGGGCTATAACCCTCCCTTACTCTATCCAAAATGAAAAAAAAATGTTGCCTATAGTTCTACTTTAAGCAAAAACCTCTGATAATTTTATGGAGAGGATTAAGAAGATATAACCATGCCAATGGTTCAGCAGAAAACATATACTGTAGCACAGTGAGGACGGTTTGTGGTCCAGGAGGATAGGACAGTCAAAATAAGAAGCAGCGCCCCCCCCCCCCCCCACACTTGCGGAATGCTGGCTGCCCGCCTACCGGAAGCAGTGCTGCCACTTTATGGGGAGCTAGACTAATTTGCCTCTCATCCCAGTCCACCCCATAAGACTGGCGCTACACTAACAGTGTAGCGCAAGCTGGCGGGGACTCTTTCCGCGCTGCCCCCTGCAATGTGTTGCCCTAGGCCTGGGCCTTGTTGGCCTAGGCCAGGATGAAGCATTGCTGTAGGGTTCAATGTTGAGTTGGCCCACCCTTTGCAGTTATAACAGCTTCATCGCTTCTGGGAACGCTGTCCACAAGGTTTAGGAGTGTGTCTATGGGAATGTTTGACAATTCTTGAAAAAGCGCATTTGTTAGGTCAGGCACTAATGTGGACAAGAAGGTCAGTCTCCGCTCTAGTTCATCCCAAAGGTGTTTTAATGAGTTGAGGTCAAGGCAGGCCAGTCAAGTTCCTCCGCCCCAAACACGCTCACCGATGTCTTTATTAACCTTGTTAGTGCACTGGTCCAACTCATTTGGTGAAGGGGGGATTATGGTCAGGAGTGTTTTTTAAGGGGGGGGGGGCTTGGCTCAGTGAAGGAGTGAAGGTAACTCTTAAGGCATCAGCATACCAAGACAGTTTGGACAATTTCATGCTCCCAGCTTTGTAGGAACAGTTAGGGGGTGGCCCCTTCCTGTTCCAACATGACTGCGCACCAGTGCACAAAGAAAGGTCCATAAAGATATGGATGTGCGAGTTTAGAGTGGAGGAACATGACTGGCCTGCACAGAATCCTGTCCTCAACCCAATAGGACACCTTTGGGATGAATAAGAATGAGGACTGTCAGGTCTTCTGTACCTGACCTCACAAATGTGTTTCTGGAAGAATGGTAAACATTCCCATATACACACTCTTTAACCTTGTGGACAGAGTGGGTTTACATCCACTTTAATGTAACAATAACAGCTGTGTTGGCTAATGTGGGACAAGTAAAGTTATAGTGACTTTGCGTGTCAAGGTAAGAGGTGGTGGTAGTACCTGGCAGTGGGCCTAGTGATTACTGGCCTGGGCAGCCACTGCCTAGGAGAGCAAAGAACCATTACAGACAGCTCAGTACAAGAGGAGCATAAGCAGGCCAGCAGGACAGTTTGGACAAGGCAGCACTTTGTTCTAAACCAGGGGAAGGCAACCTGGTTCCCTCCAGCTTTTACAGAATTCATCATCATGTCTCTGGGAGTAATTGTAACTGTCTTGCAATGGCTCATGGGAAATGTAGTTCACAACAACTGGAAGGCCCCAGGTTGCCTAACCCTGTTCTTAAGGACCAAAGGCATGGTGATGACACACTGCAGAACGTGTGTATATTTTTATATGGTCTGCATGTAACTGAAGATTTGCTGTTTTCCTTTAAACACTGAGTACCTGGAATTGAAGAAAACCTGATGCTGCTGTTGACCAATAGTCATGCTATATTCATCTTCTTCATCAGCAATGCCAATACTCACAATATTACTTTATCAATTACCAATAATTGATGATGGTAACCTCAGCACAGGAAGCAAATAGCAAATTTTTCTGTTCCTTGTCCTGGGGTTGTGCTTCATCGGCATCCACCACAGTGACTTCTACAGTCATCCAACCTGTTCCTCCTCCTGGAATGTTACCTGCATCATCCAAGGGACCATCAGTGCATCCTGTGCCTGTGGGAATGCCTGCATATGCCTCCTGCCAGAGTTTGCCCAAACTTGTACCTGTCACCAACACCGGCTGGAGAGTATTGCCTTGTCCTTAGCCTTAATTGTCACGTTTGCTGGTCACCCAGGTATCCTGTATCTCCTCCTGAAAGGTCACCAGTGCCATCCAAAGTGACCATCACTGCATTCTGTACCTGCAGTAATACTTGCATCTGCCAGTTTGCCCTAGGCTGGACTAGTCACAAACACTACTGGTGAAAATGTTATTGCCCTTAGAGGGCAATAGGATAACTTTTAATTGAACTGCACCACCTCATAGCACCTCCCTAAAATACCAGAGCGCAGGAGATTTGTTTTTGTATATTTGCCTTATCCCTGATTGTCATGGTTGTCTGGCCTTTTCACTCATGTACCCTTTTCTGTTGCAGTTATCCTGAAAAAAAATATTCCTTCTCTGTGAGGCCACCCATTTCCATCTATGGAAACAAAACAGTCAAATCTACTTTTAGTGTCAAGTCCACAAACATCACTCTACCAATTATTTTTTTAGCCTAGTGCTTGTGTGTGACATTGTTTTCTTAGCAAATTGGAAGGTCATGTTAGCTTGATCAGTTCTTTTTTTTTTATATCTATATTTTTGAAGGACAGAGAGCAAAATTACAGAGGCAAAACCTTGAGTGAAGTGCAGCCACGGCTAAAAATATAGTTATTATAGACTTACAGTCTTTGCAAGACATTACAAAGAAAATATTCCTGCTCATACAAAGAAAGTTACACTTCAGCATATCAATTTTTTTAAAAGTCAAGAAAGGGGAAGACATATATTTGTTGCTCAGTGCTGTTCTGTTATTTCAATATGCAATAAAGGTCTTGGTGACTGCAAAACTCACTTAAAAAAATAACAGATCATAAAGAGAAATCACCCATGAGAGAGGATAGAGCTCAGCAAAGAAATATTTTTTGTAATGTAAAATTTAGATTTTCTTCTTTTAGCAAACTATTGAGGCAGAAACACTCTTTGCAGGATTTTTTTTTATTGAACATAACCTACCCCTGGCTACATCAGACCATGCAGGTCAACTGTTTAGTAGAATGTTCACAGAATTCGTAATTCGTAATATTCACATAGATGTTGCAAGTGCACAGGCAAAATCAATAATGCACTGGCACAAAACTGTACCTGTGCTTTCACTGATATTGTGAGAAGGTCTCCATTTCCCCTGTGTCTGGATAGAAGCAATAAAGTCTACAGTGAGAAACATTTCCCTTTGCTAGTCCATTTTCTGAAGCCCTCTTCTTGCAAATTAAAAAACTTGCAATGCGGGAAATATTGATTGTGCAACAAATGCTATGATCTGGTGGATATTTTGTTCAGGAAGTTCATAATTTCTGGGATAAATTGTGTGAGCTTGTCAGAAGACAATGCACGTGTTAATATGAGAAGGCCTACCGAAGTTGGTTAGTAGCCACAGAAAACATGTCTGTCTCCAGGGTTGCTTATTCATCTTCTCCTATTAAGCATTGAGAAGGGACTTTCTACATTGTGTGTGAATGTCAGCTACACTGTAACCATCGTTATCAGATACTTTTCGAACCATGTGTGGTCACGGTAGTTGAAAAGAAGTGGTATTTTCTCACTCGATCAGCAAGTACTACAAGCAGTAGTAGGCTACTGCACTGATCTGTGTAGTCTGATGGTAGAAGAGTCTGCCCACTGTCAGAATACAATGACAAAGTGGGGAAGATTCCCGCATCCACATTCAATGTGTGGATGGGGGAATTGGGTCAGTTTTTGTTACAATTTTAGATACAAAAAAAACAGGACTAATACCCTTTTTCACAATTTCTCTTTTTATTCAAACTTTTTCAATTTTACAACATTCAAACATACATAAAACTTAACACCAATATATCAAAATATATATTTATATATTTTTATTTCAAACAAACCCTAATAGTATCTTACATATAATAACTACACAAAAAATTAAAACAATAACAACACAAAAAACTATCACTTTACCTATGTGTATGCCTATACACTGGAGTAGCAATTTACTGCTCCTCTTATCACGTTCTGTGCAGCTATGGTGACCTAGATGGTGTTTATGGGTACAGTTCAAAAAATGCAGATGACCTTAAGTCAAGGTCTCTAGACCAGTGTTTCTTAACCTTTCTTTAGTCAAGGCGCCCTTTAAATTCTGCACAATGTTGGGGCACCCCATTCTAAAATGGTAAAAATTAAACAAATAGTTTTACATAACGCAGCAACATCCACACATGTAGGACACATACCATTAGAGGTGATTTCTTCTTCCAAAGCCAAACATGCCTTTGCCCATAGGTACTGACTAGTATTCCAATGTTTCTTTTCCTTGCTCAGCTAAAGTGACCCCAGTGCTGACAGAAAGGGGTAAGGGTGGGGCAAACAAGGATGCTGTGCAGGCACCTGACATCCTCCTTATCAACCAATGTCATTGGTTAATAAGGAGACCAGCGGATAGAAGGTTATAATGGTGCACAATGAAAACCTGTGGCTTTCTGTAACTAAAAGGCAGACTTGATCCACCCTCTGGTTTGTATACAATTTTTTTGGGCAATATTTAGGAATTTTGCCAAGGCACCCCTGGTTGAAAAAGGCTGCTCTAGACATATGGGATGCATATAGGATAGTGCCGCTGCCCCTTTCATTACTTTTTTCAATTACAAGATTATTATATGCAATCCTTTTTTTCTTTTTTTTTTCAGCTTAGATTACAAGTTGAACAAAACCATATTGTTAGAGATTTCAATGAATACTAAGTAAATCTGTTTCATCTATCCAATGTCTGAACAATTAACTATAGATAAGTATACAAACAATGAAACATTGCTTATCCTTTGTTAAACAATGGTCTAAATTCCCCAACAATTTGTTTGGTTTCCATGACAATTGGAAGAAACGTCAAGAGACAGATTTGGCTAAATTTGGTACAAGGTTTGTTATTTAAATAGATGTTCCTGTAATTAGAGAAAGGACAAATAAATAATCAAATCTAAGAACAAATTGCTAGAATAACAACGTGGGAAAAGGTACACCAATTTTCTAACTGTGGTATTTGTCATTTGCTTTTTAAAAGGAAAAGTATAGTTTTTCTTTTATTGTCTTATGTTTTTGATTATGGAGCGTGTCATACTAGCAATTGTGACACTGGTGAGAATTCACCAGTGACACGATCATTATACAGGGTTCAACTGGACAGGAAAATACTCATCTGTGTCCCTCCCTCACTGACTTGATGCACAACACTTTCAGCACTGATGAGTTACATTTTTCAGTGTTTCCATCAGAGAGGGAGCAATGCCTCCCTTACTGAGCCAGTGAAAAAGTGACGTATGAAGGTGAATGAGAAATGTTGTGATTCTGTCGCTAGTAAGAACACTACTGCAACCTTTGATGAGCAGGCACTGGTGGGCACTAAAAGGCAGAACTGACTGGCACCAATAATGGGCACTGATTTGTGTCACTGATGGGCACTTATTTGTGTCACAGATTTGTGTCACTGATGAGCAGTGATTGGTGGAACTCATGGGCACTGATTGGTGGCACTTCTGGTGCTTTACAGTAATCAGGGCACTGATGATCTGTGCCCTGATTACCTGCCCTGTTCTCCCCTGCAAGGAGATGCTGCTGATTGGCACCCATCGCCACACACTCTGTCAGTGTGAGGCGAGGAGAGATGATTACCGGCAATTCCATGTTTACATGTGACCGGCTGTGATTGGACACGTTAGTGGCTCTTTACAAGGATCAGGGTTGCGCCATGTCCAAGGCAATACGGCACGGCCACGATCGCCATGATGCATGTCTACCCAGGCATGCAGGAATGGCTGTTTTGGTGCGCCGTCATGTGACATCCACCCAGAAGCTGAAATTAGTAAATTTTCCCCTATGCTTCTATTGTTTTGAATAGATTGCAATGTGGAGATGAAGGACAGACTGGGAGACAGTGAATGTGCTAACACTATGTCGTGTACCAAAAGAAGTGCTGGAACTGCATGCATCAAAAAGTGATCTTTGTACAAAAAATTTAACTCTTCACAATACTGAGCCAGCAAACTTGCGATCACTTTTTAGATATGGTTGCTTGACTTTATAATTAAAGGGACACTAAAGGAATTTTTTTTTTTAGCTAAATAGCTTCCTTTACCTTGCTGCAGTCCTGGTTTCATGTCCTCATTGTTCGTTTTTGCTTTCATGTTGCTGTAAATCCTCTCTGTTCTGGACACTTCCTGGTTGCCTGTTTCCTGATAACCACAGTACTGGGAGATTTCTCACGGTGGTCACTAATCAAGGAGGTGTGAGTAAAACTAAACTGGATTGGTGCTGAGGAGTTTTAGACAAAGTATCACTGCTCTCTATTGGCTGACTGCCCTCTAGTGGCTCTCAGTACATCAGAGAACCAGGAAACAACAGCAAAAACGAAACTACACTGCAGGCACATTATATGATTGTTTTTTTATCAATTTTTAATCATTTTTAAAAGGAATCAGTTAACTATTATGTCTCTATGCCCTGTAAACAGTCATTTCAGCTAAAAAATTTTTTTCCTTTAGTGACCCTTTAAAGTAAAACTCAAATTCTCTTCCTAAACACAACCTTATTATTTATTATTATTATACAGGATTTATATAGCGCCAACAGTTTGTGCAGCGCTTTACATCAGATTGCTCCCTCTCTGATGGAAACATCGAAAAATGTAACTCATCAGTGCTGAAAGTGTTGTGCCAATTCATTTATATAGTTTTGCGAATAATTTTTCTTTTAAACCTTCTTTGGACATTCTTACCTGCTTCTGTTCTTTGCATAATAAAACAAGCAATTGCTTTAATTTTCTGTAATAGACTGGTAAGTGTAAGGTCTATCTGCTGTAGTCTCAAAAGTCCCAGAGTTGTAAAGAGAAAATCTGCATTTTGGCATCCTTCCAGATCTTCATTATCCTTAATAGGCATCTTACCAAAGATGAAAGACTCACAACAGAAAATTAAGGGTGAAGCTGGGAATGCTTAAATATGTAAAGTCAAGATCTCCTGTTGTTGATCCTGCTTTCACTGACCTAAATCTCTCCCTTTCTGCCCTTACTTTCTGACTATGCATGTACCCTTATCTAGGTTTGATGTTTGGCTTTGATTATCCTGGCTGTACTCCCAACTTTGCTCCTGTCTCATCCTAGTAAAACTTTTACTCTACAATCACACCTATGCATTTTTTGTTGCATTTTGCAGACAACACACTACAGTCTATTTAACATGGTTTCCTATGGTACACATTAACATCTATGCGTTTTGCAGCCGGTGCATTTTTGGAAAGTTTTGGGGACTCTTCAATGGAGTTGCACCAGAAATGCAAATGTTACATTCTTCCCCCCTTTAAAAACATAAAAACACTGTATATAGCTGGTTGTTAAGGTGTAGGCCAGGAAGCCGGCTGCCAAATCCAATACAGGGCACTTATACACCTTCCTGCCCAGCTTTCAGCGCTGTTGCACTTTGAATGACAATTGCGTGGTATACAGTACCCAAACAAAATTGTTATCATTTCGTTGCCACAATAAAAAGCTTTCTTTTGGTGGTATTTGATCACCTCTGGGATTTTTACTTTCTGCTAAACAAAAAATAAAATAAAAATTAAAATGTTGAAAATAAAATAAAAATGTGTTTCTGTTACAAAACGTTGTAAATAAGTACATTTTGTCCTTCACTGATGGGTACTGATGGGGCTGCACTGACGTGCACTGATAAGGCAGCACTTAGGGGGTGGCACTGATGGGCACTGACCAGTGGCACTGATGGGCACTGAAAGGCAGCACTGATAGGTGACACAGATGGGCAATGATAGGCAGCATGGATGAGCACTGATAGGTGGCACAGATGGGCACAGATGTACACTGATGGATGGTACTGATTGGCATCACTGATTGGCAGGCATTATTGTTTGGCACTGATTGGCACTCATTTTGGACACTGATTGGCATGCCTGGTTGTCATGGGTAGCATACCTGGTGGTGACTAGTGGTGGGCATCCCGGGTGGTCCAGTGTGGGGATTCTCGAAGGGGGGGCTAAGCTGATAATCAATCAGCACAGACCTCCCCTGTCATAGAAGCAGCCAATCGACTCTCCTCTACTCACGTCTGACAGACAAAAGTAAGAAAAAGCCGATAAATGGATTTTCCTGTTTACATTGTGATCAGCCGTCATTCCAATCATGGCTGATCACGACTCTTTACCTAGATTGGAGTTGGGCTGTGTCAGACTGACAGGCTGCAGGTCCGATCAGGAAAACACAACAACTTTGTCACTGTCATTTTACTATATGGTGGGCGGCAAGTGGTTAACAACCGATGAGTCATCAATTGTCAGCGGGGTTCTGAGTGTAAAAAAAAAAAATTGTGAAAAAATATGACATGGGGTCCGCCCCCCCCCCCCCCCCCAAAATCTATACCTGATCCTTATGTGAAAATAAACCACCGGAGGAAGAAGACAGTGGAGGGAGAAGAAACCACTGGAGAGAGAAGACAGCAAAGGGATAAGAATCCAACAGAGGTAGAATAAACCACCAGAGGGAGAAGACAGCAGAGGGTGAAGACTGGAGGAAGAAGACATCAGTGGCAGTACTGGAGAAAGAAGACACATTGAAGCTACAACGGGGAGAATTCCTCATTTTTAATAAAGGACTTATCAAAAACTGTCTACTGTTTTTCTTTATTTTTGAAACGTATTTTGTTGAAAGAATAGGGGTGCAATGTTTTTTTTTTTTGGAGATGGGGGTACCTTACAAATCCATACCACACCGGAAGGGCCTGGTATGGATTTGGGGGGTACCCCACGCTGTTTTTATCACAATTCTTTCTTTGACAGCACTTTTTTTTTTTTAGTTTAGCTGTCAGCGGGGAACCCTGCTGACAGCTGATGACTCATCAGCTGTTAGGACTTGGTGGCCGGCTTCCTTGACCGCTCCATACCAACCAGCTATATACAATGTGTTTACAGTGTGTTTAACCACTTAAGGACCGCCTCCTGCACATATACGTCGGCAGAATGGCACGGCTGGGCACAGGCACGTACAGGTACGTCCCCTTTAAGTGCCCAGCTGTGGGTCGCGGCCGCAGGACCCGCATACCCGATCGCCGCTGGTGTCCCGCAATCGGTCAGAGGAGCAGAAGAACGGGGAGAGGTGTGTAAACACACCTTCCCCGTTCTTCACAGTGGCAGTGTCACTGATCGTCTGTTCCCTGATATAGGGAAAGACGATCAATGATGTCACAAGTCCAGCCTCGCCCCCTACAGTTAGAAACACATACCCCCGATGTGTCCGCCATAATGTCGCAGTCACAAAAAATAAATGAATCGCTGAAAAAATATTAATACAAATGCCATAAAACTTTTCCTTAATTTTGTAAACGCTATACATTTTGCGCAAACCAATCGTTAAACGCTTATTGCGATTTTTTTTTACCAAAAATAGGTAGAAGAATACGTATCGGCTTAAACTGAGGAAAGCAAACGTTTTTTTATATCTTTTTTGGGGATATTTATTATAGCAAAAAATATTGAATTTTTTTCAAAAATGTTGCTCTATGTTTGTTTGTAGCGCAAAAAATAAAAATTGTGATCAAATACTACCAAAAGAAAGCTCTATTTGTGGGGAAAAAAAAGGATGCTAATTTTGTTTGGGAGCCACGTCGCACGACCGTGCAATTGTCAGTTATAGCGACGCAGTGCCAAATCGCAAAAAGGGGCAAGGTCCTTTAGCTGCATAATGGTCCGGGTCTTAAGTGGTTAAAGAGAAAAAAGCACAAAGACGCAAAATGCATGAAAACTGCATGCAAGAAACCCATTAAAAACTAGAGTAAACTTAGACTTATACCATTGCTTGTATACAAAGCTTTTTCAAAAGGCGGCAGCTAAAAGTGATGAGCATTGCTGCATTGAACTTAGAGCCTGAGCTTGGGCCTGTACGTTTCGAAGGATAAAGAACATCCCAGTGTTGCACAGGTTTAAATCTTTTATCGGTTTAAGAAAATCATAGCTGACTGCATACTGAAACAGAAGGGCAGTTAAAAAATTAAACAACTTTTGTCGCATTTGTTATTCTCATATTTGGGTAGTCATTGACTTTCCTTTCAAATAAATGCAGCCTGAAGCATCTAGTTGTGTTGATGCTTCATGGCATGCTCAAGAAGTACATCTTTTATGTATGACTTGACAACTAAATATGAAAAATTAGATTCATACGGAAGGTGAAAAATTAATTTGTGGCAAATTAAGATGTATTAGCAAATAAAATGTCAGCTCTCTCCAGACTGAAATCTGGGTGGTTTAACATAAATTATTCTGGATTTTTTCATTAATCTGCAATGCATAATTACCAAGCACTTCATCTAGATCTATGTTTGCAAACCTTGCTGATTACATCCATAGTTCTACTACAAACATCTATTGTGGCTGCCAGTAGCTGTTTTGTTCTAGCATGTCTCTCATCAGCAAGACACTTTTTCTTCCTAACAAATAAAGGCTTGTAGTTTTACTGCACAACCTGTAGTGTGAATAATGAGTAAAGAAATAAGTATTATGTGCAATACTGCTAGTAGATAAAGTGCAAAAATAAACAATCCAATATTATGCAACTCCACAATAAATACATAAAATCAATCAATGCATATAATCAATTAAGATAATAATTTCAAACTATCAGTGAATGGTGTGTATATAAACAAATCGCTGTGTAGAAATAAAGTGCAATATTACTAAAACATGAGTGTATGATAAATGCTCCAATAAATCATGATGCGATACATAAGTCCTTAAAGCGGAGGTTCACCCTAAATATGAAGTTTGTCTGACTCATAGCAGCAGCATAAATATATGTGCGATCCATCGTTTTTTTATTTTTCGTAGGTCAATGTTTACCTTTATAATCGTGGATTCAATGTGGCTTCCGGGTTTCATTCCCCGCGGGAGTGGGCGTGTTGTTAGATTTCCCCAGCTGTGCGCAATGTCTCCTGGGAGTGATGTGTTGAGACTCCCAGGAGACGATCTATACCTTAATCCCGCAATATCTCGTGGGTCACGTGACTCGGTAAGCGGGTCATGTGACGAGGGCGGATACTAAGTCGTCGTTTTAAGTAAGGGATCACAGGTGTCCTCGTCCTGTGTAAATTCAGTCTGTACCTGAAAGAAGCAGCATTGTTTTTTTTTATAGCAGCAATATAATACACTAACAACGGGGTGTGTAGCTTACACAACGTCACCCATTGTCATGGTAATGTGGATGTGTAGACGGCACTGCTCGCCGTCAACACAGCGCATGCGCAAGATTATGCGGTGCATCATGGGAGGCTCGCATCACCGCATCCAGGAAGTCTTTGCTTGTGGGCTTCATAATGTCCACAAGCAAGATGGAGAACGCCTGGATGTTATTTTAAAAGTTCTTCTTAAGGACAGAAAACGAGGCAATACGATTTGAATCGGCTAGCAAGTGAGTGTGAATTTGTAATATGTTTTACTATGCATTGAACCTAACAGCTAAAAATCGTTAAACCGCGGAACCCCCGCTTTAACAGCAATTATGTGTCTCTTCACCATTAGTGTAAAAGTCAATCAGCTGCTGTGTCTTCTCTTTAAACCTCCCTGGCAGTATGATTAATTCAGATTTTAGGTGCTGAAAGCGGTACCATTATTTTGCATGTAAATTTGGCCTTTTATATTGTAGGCCTGTAATTCTTAAAAATAACTCACTTAAATCTGTCCAAACAAGAGTCTAGTAGACATCCCGGGTATAATAAAATTTGAAACACAAAATCATAAATTATAATACAATAAATAAATATAAATAATTATAACAAATAATATAATAATAATAAAAATTATTACTTTTAATTTTTTGATGACGAATTTCCCCACAAATCACTATCGCTCAATTCTGCAAGTGATTCTAATTTATTATGACTGTTTTCTAGCTGCTCTAAAACCACTTTGACATAAAGGGACACTTTTTTTTTGGTTGCTATGGACAATCTCCAGTTTCCAGGCAGAAAGAACATTTTTTATTTAATAAAAGTGCATGTAGGACACTGGGCAGACCACTGGGGACAATGGGGGGGCGTGTATTTTTTTACATACAGTACTGTAATCTATAAGATTACAGTATACTGTATGTATTGTGTTTATTTACTTGTTTAACTTTGGCGCCGATATCTCCGTAACAATCTCTCGTAACATCGCAGGGAAAAGAGCTTGGCGGCACTCGGCAATGTAAAACCGAGCGAGGAGGACACCGCTCAATCACACAGCGCGGCGGCATCGCAGGATCCAGGGACAAGGTAAGTAACTTGTGCCTGTGGACTCTGCAAGGTGATCCCGAGTCTGGCTCGGTGTTAACACTTTTGGTCCTGAAATTCCACCCCGAGCCTGACTCGGGAATACCGCCAGGGGGGTTAATTACAGCATGTAGTTGTTATCTCAATCTGTTGGCCCTTCTATCTCTGCTCGCTTCTAGGGGTCCTCTAGTGATCCTCCCCAGCTAATGGATCTCTGTGGCAAGCATGATGTCCTTTATAGTAATCCTGAGTCTCTGCTATTTGGAACAATAAAACATTGCATATCACCCACGAGTACGGAAGTTGTACGTGTGCTGACGTCATTTCCAGGATTCCCTACCCTCACTTCCTACACGTTACATCACAAACACGTGATTTCTTCAGAGAATATAAGGCCTTGTACACACGATAGGTTAAACAGAGAACAATGGTCTAATGGACCGTTTTCATCGGTCAAAACCGATCGTGTGTGGGCCCCATAGGTTATTTAACTATTGGTTAAAAAAAATCCAACTTGCTTTAAATTTTAACCGATGGATTCCTAACCGATAGGACAAAACCGATCGTTAGTAGGCACGACCATCGGTTAAAAATCCACGCATGCTCAGAATCAAGTCGACGCATGCTTGGAAGCATCGAACTTTGTTTTTTTCAGCACGTCGTTCTGTTTTACGTCACCGAGTTTTGACACAATCTGTTTTTTAACCGATGGTGTGTAGGCGTGACGGACCATCAGTCAGCTTCATCGGTTAACCGATGACAACGATCCATCAGACCGTTCTCATCGGATGGACTGATCGTGTGTACGCGGCTTAACTCTGACATTTTACCTCTTCATTTCCATATACAAAATGATAAAAGGCTTTAGATATGCGTTAAAAAAAAAGAATAATCAGGATAAAATAAAAATAAATATTAGACTACTTCCTATATGTCAAACTTAATTTCATCGTGGGCAGCATTATGATTGCCCACAAAAGGGTTGGTTGTATCTGTAATATTAGGTGTCCGGCGCATTCCCCCCCTTTACATTAGATGCCACCCCACCATCAGAAGTTGAGCCCCCACTCTCCCTTACATCAGAGTGCACCCCCCTTAAAGGAGTTGTAAAGGAAAAAAAAATGTTTTGCTCACATGACTGTTTACAGGGTATACAGACATAATAGTTAACTGATTCTTTTTAAAAACGATTAAAAAGAGATAAAAATTAATCATATAATGTACCTGTAGTTTCAGTTTTGTTTTTGCATATTATCCTGCCTCTGTGCTGTATAGAGCCATAGAGAAGTGATGGTTTGGAAAACGAAACTAGAAGCTCCCAGTACTGTGGTCCTCAGGAAACAGACAACCAGGAAGTGTCCAGAACAGAGCAGAATTACAGCAACATCAGAGCAAAAACGAACAATGAGGACATGAAACCGGGACTGCAGTAAGGTAAAGGAAGCTATTTAGCTAAAAAAAAAAATTCCTTTAGTGACCCTTTAATTTAGGCTGCTGCTGGGAAGAAGCTGGATGCATTGATTGAAAGCAGAACGTAAGTGTCTGGGAGAGGACCAGAGGAGGGCTGGGGCTCTCCGGCAGCTGCCGGAGAAGTGTGAGGGCCACATAAAATGGCCTGGAGGGCCGGATTCGGCCCGCGGGCCTTGTGTTTGACACCTGTGCTATACATAATTAATTTGAAGGGTTCAATCCCAGGAGCCAAAGAATGATGTTGTGATGTTGTCTGCCTTTATCATCAGAACAGTACATAAGAACACATTCAATGCAAGCTCCAGTGAAATTCCAGTCCTTCAAAGCAAATCATCAGGCTCAAGGATTCTGAAAAATAGATCTATGGAATGGCGAAAAAAAAAAGTCAGTAGCTACAATTGGCTAATAGGACATTTTACCTGTCCAGGCATCCAGCACTGTTCTTACCTGAGCCGACTCTTCAAAAACAGGTACCTGCTCCCCCCCAAAAAAAACAAAGAGGAGGGTGAAGAAGGCAGACAAGTGGAATTTCCCCTTTTGGGTGAAGTTCAGCTTCAATTAATATTTTACTGAGCACATTAACCACTTGCCGACCACCCACTGCAGTTTTACTGCGGCAGGTCGGCTCGGCTGCGCAAAATGACGTTATATTACGCAATGTTGCTTTGCGGCCACTAGGGGCACGTGCGTGCGCATGCCCCCTGCTCGCCCCTGTTGCTGATGCAAGTGCCTGGCGGGCGCGATCGCTCATCACAGAGCGAGAACCGGGAGCTGTGTGTGTAAACACACAGCTCCCAGTTCTTTCAGGGGGAAAAATGACTGATTGTATGTTCATAGAATGTATGAACAGCGATCTGTCATTTCCCCTAGTCAGTCCCACCCCCCTTCCGTTAGAACACAATGAGGGAACATAATTAACTCATTGATCGCCCCCTAGTGTTAACCCCTTCCCTGCCAGTGACATTTTTACAGTAATCAATGCATTTTTATAGCACTGATCGCTATAAAAATGCCAATGGTCCCAAAAATGTTTTAAAAGTGTCCAATGTGTCCCCCATAAGGTCGCAGTACCGATAAAAATCGCTGATCGCCGCCATTTCTAGTAAAAAAATATATTAATAAAAATGCCATAAAACTATCCCTTATTATATCTTTTTCGGGGATATTTATTATAGCAAAATTAAAAAATATTGAATTTTTTTAAAAATTGTCGCTCTATTTTTGTTTATAGCACAAAAATAAAAAAACGCAGAAGTGATCAAATACCACCAAAATAAAGCTCTATTTGTGGGAAAAAAAGGACGTAAATTTTGTTTGGAAGCCACGTCGCACGACCGCGCAATTCGCAAAAAGTGGCCCGGTCAATGACCAGCAAAATGGTCCGGGGCTGAAGTGGATAATGGCAATTCCATTGTTATCAAAAACTCTTTATCCTTTGTTACCTTTGTCATAGACAGGAAGTAGTCTAAATACAGTATCTATGTAAAAGAGACTATGTAGAATGAGCCTCTAGATGTCTAAAGCCCTGTACACACGGGCCAGAATCTTGTCAGGAAAAAAAACGTTGTTTTTCCTGACGAGATTCTTGGCAAGAATCTCTTGCCGCCCGAGTGTACAGACACTCCTTTCAAAAGGACCACAGTTCTTTTGGAAGGCAAGAATGTGGTGACGTCATCGCGTATGACGAGCATGCGCTCATCACATTCTATGCCGTCGCCGCCATCTTGCTGCAGCCTACCTATGCCTAAGAAGCTACTGTGCATGCGTCAGTCATTTTGAGCAAGCGCAGGTTTCCACGGCGACAGGTAAGTATACACACTCTCGGGTTTCTCGGCAGGAATCACAACGAGAAAATAGAGAGCAGGTTCTCTATTTTTCTCGTCAAGATTTTAGGCAGTTTTCTTGACGAGAAACCTGAAAGCCTCGTACACACGCACTGTATACTTGGCCAGAAAGCTCTGCCAGCAATTTTCTTGCTGGTTCTTGCCGAGTAAACCAAGCGTGTGTACGAGGCTTTATGCCTAAAATAACTACTTTTGTTTCTTTAGGACATTTTTTGTATTGTAATCTGAAAAAATAATTAGCATGTATTTTAAAGTGGAGTTCCACCCACAAATGGAACTTCTGCTGTTCGGATTTCTCCCCCCTCCGTTGTCACATTTGACACCTTTCAGGGGGAGGGGGGGAACAGATATTCATCGAATCCTCCTTTGCCCCCCCCAGCTGTCTTCTGGGAGACACACATGTCCCAGAAGACAGCAGGGACCAATTAGAATGTGCAGCATGACTCATGCATGCGCAGTAGGGAACCAGGAGTGAAGCTGAAAGTCTTCCCTGCCTGGTTCCCTTACCAGGAATGGCGGGAGTCTATCCGAAGATCGGCTGGGTTGCCGATATCATGGGCTCCCTGGACAGGTAAGTGTCCTTATATTAAAAGTCAGCAGCTACAGTAGTTGTAGCTGCTGTCTTTTTAATTATTTTTTTTCCCTGGGCAGAAATCCGCTTTAAGCACAAGCTTGAGCACAAGCAAGCGTGTATAAAGTTTCTAACTCTTTTTTTTCTTTTTTTTCCATTATGTTAATGAATACATATATTTTTCAGATGAATATGAAATATTGCATATGTACAAATATTTTATGTTTTACTACTAACCGAAAAACAATATAATGTTACGTAAATTTTAGTAAGTGTGGGAAAATGTGCATTCACTAAGATATATGATCACCCAAGACACTCATTGAAAGCACATAATTACAATCAGGTCCTGATGCTAGATATACAGTATAGTGATTCTCAGCACTACAGAAATTGCTATTCACTTTGTATTATAATTATAAGGAGTACTTGGCTAGGATACTTGCTGGTGTACTTAATAAGCTATGCAAGAAGAATAAAGTCAAGTTAAGTTACCCTTAGCCACCAATTAGAATACACTCTATTGAAAACAGAAAATTACAAGATGGATTTTGATTCATTAACTAAGATGCTGTACTTCACACCCAAGAAAAGTGCAACACTTTATAGCAATCAACAGACTCCCTCTTACTGAAATCAGATTAGCATAAGATGCATAAGATGTGCAGCATTTTTTATTTATTTTTTTGAATCAAGAAGGCTTGCAACTCGGATGCTCTTGAATAAAATTCCTCTTTTTGCTACATGGATATACAGGTATAGGCTATATACTGATAAGTTCCGGCTATTACGCCGTCATTGCTTTGATGAAGGCTTCATAACCTAAACGCATCAGCATATAGCCTGTACCCTTGTATCCATGTAACAAATAAATTCAAGAATTGCGCCTGTGGTGCCTGAACGCCCTGGCTTGAGCACCTGATCAGTTTGTGGACTCTAATATTGGCAGTGGAGCTGGGGTAACATTTTGTTTCTTAAGTGCTGTATGTACATTAGTTGTCGTAGATGTTGTACTTTTAATGCAGTATTAAAGTAAAATGTATTAAATTGCAGCTTACTAATTGTTAGGTGGGTGCATTAGTTTTCTTTTTTGTTTTCTTTTTTTCCTTTTTATTTTTAATAAAGCCAGTGAGTCGGTTATTTTTTCTCTTCCTTTAACAGATCAAGCTGTCCGGACAAAGTAGCAGTTAGAGAGTTGAGACAAACCACTTATCAGTGTTGGGGGTGTTTACAATGGCTTTTTTATTTATGTAAAACCTTTATACCAAAAATAAAAAAAACTGTTGTCTGTAACTACTTGTAAAGTGTTAACTTGAATTCAACTTACATTTTTTAGTAAAGCCCTTTGAAATTTGCTAGTCTAAAGCCTCATACACACGATCGGACTTCCATCTGACTTTTCCGTGGATTTTTGTCCGAAGGGGTGTTGGCTGTGAACTTGTTCTGCATACACATGGCAGAACATTTTCAGCAAACATTCACCAAATCATGTGGTTTTTCAGCACTTTACCGCCACCCTTTGCACAACTTGTGGTCATGTTGTCTGATGTTTAGAATTGGTCCTGAGCATGCGTGTTTGTACTTTGTATTTTAGTTCGATGGACTTGTGTACACACGATTGGATGATCCTCCATCAGACATTTGTTGTCGGAAAGTTTGAGAGCATGCACAGCAGACATTTGTCCGCTGAAAAGCCACCAAAAAATTGTCCGATGGAGCATACAGACGGTCGGATTGTCGGATAAAACAGGTCCGTCGGACCGTTGTTGTCGAAAAGTCTGATCGTGTGTATGGGCCTTTACACTGCCCTCTCCCCAGACTGGCAATGCTGCTGTCCAAAGGTGTCTGTTTTACAACTTCATCCAGGGTTCAGAAACCCTAAAGCTCGGTGCGGGCCGTGCATCCCACATTTGCTTAGGCATAGCAGCCTATTAATTTGAATGGGTTGCTGTGCACATCCTTTTAAAAACTGCATGGTCTTTTTGATCATGTGGTTTCCCCGCTGCTCGCATTGCGGACTGAGATGCATGGGTGTGCCATTCGTAATGAATCTCGCAAGAGCAGTGCGATTCAGTTGTGGGTGGTTGCGGGTATCGATGTGATTCCCGCACTCGGAACGTGCGGTCCGCACTTGTGTGAACTGAGCCTAAGACACTTAGGCTGCTTTCACATTGGCAGCGGAGGTGCGGTGACGGTATAGCCACGCTATTTTTAGCGCAGCTATACCGTCGTATTTACCGCGATATTCGGGCGCTAGCGGTGAGATTTTAACCCCCGCTAGTGGCCGAAAAAGGGTTAATACTGCCCGCATCGCGGGCGGTATTACCGCGGTTTCCTATTGATTTCAATGGGAAGGCGCGGTATACACCCCGCTTCTATACCGCTCCAAAGATGCGGCTAGCAGGACTTTTGGAGCGGTCCTGCTACTGCACCGCTTCAGTGTGAAAGCCTTCAGGCTTTCACATTGAAGCCTGCAGGGCATGATTTTTTCATGCGGTATAGCAGCGCTATATTTAGCGCTGTACCGCATGAAAAACACCTCAATGTGAAAGCGGTCTTAGGGGTTGATTTACTGGAGAATGCAAAATCTGGTGCAGCTGTGCATGGTAACTTCATCTTGTTCAATTAAGCTTTGACAAAAAAAAACCTGGAAGCTGGTTGATTTATATGCAGAGCTGAACCATATTTTGCGCTCTCCAGTTTTAGTAAATCAACCATGAAGTGTTTTACTGGCTGGATCGCCACTGAAATAAAGAAAAAAAAAGCCTCAAAAAATAGTGCATATCTAAGGATTGTTAAGCTGAAAAATATAAATTTTCTGTTTTTGAGGTTTTTTTTGTAAAATCTTTATTTGAGGATGGCATAGCAATACATCACAACAGTTGTTGTAAAAAAGAAAAGCATCTCACATCAAACAAGAAGCCATCAATATACAGTTTTTCAACGTAACACATAAGGAAAGACAAGGCAGTCTTTGGGGGAAGGGAAAGTGGAAGCAACTAATCCCATTGGGGGCCCACTACTTATGGGTGCATCACAGGGGGATGTAGGGCCAGGCAGCGGGTCGAAAGCAGAGACCTCCCCCCTATATAATACTCACAAGACATAGGCCCAAGGCACATGGGCAGCACGTCTCAAACATCATAGTAGGTAGCAAAAAGAAAAAGGGGGGGCACCTCGGTACCCGTAGGAGGGGCAGGGCGACCAGGGGCCAATCTAGCCAGTCAGACGGACAGCAAGTGAGGCTAAACACGTGTAAGTTGACGGGATAGGCCGGCCGGGTGTGCCCGGGGGGAAGGGGGGCCACCTAGGACCTCCATCTTACCTTCCCCCCCGCAACAGCCCCCACCGACCCCGTATCAATCGACAGGCCCGTCCCGGGGTGACAAAACAAGTGCCAAGCCCTCAAAGGGGCTAGGCTGCCCCCCAGAAGCAGGCCGTTGAGTCCGCTCAACCAGCCAGGGCCCCCAGAACCCACCCCCTCCCCCAGAACACCAACCACCTGGGCCCCCAGTATCAGCACAGTGCCTGTAGGTCCCAGTGGGAGAAGCGGAGAAGGTTAGAGAGAGAAAGACAAGAGGGAAAAAAAAGGGAGTGGGGAAGGTAGGGGAAGAGAAAGGGAGATAGAGAGGAACTAGGAACAGAAGGAACGTACCTGAGGTCAGACATCCAGCTCCTCCCCCGCGCCACTGGTCACCACCATCTCGCAGTGAGAGCAACCTAAAAGGAAAAGACACCCAAAGGATCCGAGGCGGCTCCACCAAGGGCAGAGTTACGGGCTATTGGGCCCAAGGTCTTTGCTTAAGGGAGGGGTCTGCTAACTCTAACAACGCCACATCCAAACTGGAGGGGACAAGTCCCGGGTCCAGGAAGTACGTCGTCCAGGCCGACCAGGTGCTAGAGTAACGCTCTCGGGTATTCCTGCAAGTGGCGATCCAGTCCTCCGCCTCCCGTATCTCACCCACCTTGCGAATCCATTCCTCCCTGCTGGGAACCTGCGGGCGCCTCCAGTATATTGGAAGCAGCCGTTTCGCTGCGTTCAAAAGATGGGGCAGCAGGCTACGTTTATACCGGCTCGCCGGCATGGGAGGAATGTGCAACAGAAAGTGGATCGGGGAGAACGGGGTGTCCAGGTCCAGAATTTCCTTAATCTGGGACTGTACGTCCAACCAGAAAGGTCTGATCACTGGGCAATCCCACCAGATGTGCAGGAGTGTACCCCTGTGGCTGGAATCCTCTCCAGCACCGGTCAGACGTGGAAGGGTAGATCCTAGCCAAGTCCGCAGGTACCCGGTACCAACGGGACAGCAATTTATAGTTTGTTTCCTGTGTCTTAGAATCAATGGAGCTAGATCGGGTGAATTGGTACAGTTGTGTCAGCTGGTTAGGGGTGAAAGTCGTTTCTAAGTCTCGCTCCCATATCCGGACAAAAGTAGGCTTCTGTAGGGGGGACGCAAAGCTAAGCAAGTGGTAGAGTTCAGATATCATGTGTGGGATCGGCTCCTCTTCAATAAAGAGGCATTCGAAGGCCTTGAGTGTAGAGGTGTCCCTGATTGGGTCCCCGTGGGTCGCAAAAAAGTGGTGAAGCTGTCGGTAGCGCCAAAAGTCCATGGGAAAGGACCCGTGCCGTCCTCTAAGTGTCTCTAGGGGCAAAAGCTTACCGTCTTGCAGGAGCTTTCCGCAGCTAGCGTTACTATCATCCACCCATGGCCCGAAAAAACCCGCCTGCTCCCCCGGTGGAAACCACAGAAAGCCGCCCAACAGGGCCAAAGGGGACACGTTGAGCCGGTCCCATATCCTCAAGGTCTGAACTGTCAGCGGGGAGGCAGAGTCCGACAGTCCTCTATCCCCCCGGGACAGCCACGGGGCATAAGATAGGTTCCTACCCGCCATACACTTTTCCAGGGAGACCCAAATCTTAGAGGCTGTGTGAAAGCGCCAGTTAAGTATCCTCTGGAGGACAATTGCCCTGTGGTATCTCTGGATGTCAGGGAGACCTAAGCCCCCCACTGCCCTCGGGCGTGTGAGCACCCGGAGCGCACTTCTCGGCTTCCGGTTGTTCCAAATAAATTTAGATATCAGGCTAGACACCTGAGTGAAAAAACCCCGGGGAAGGGACATAGGCAACATCTGCATGTAGAACAGGATGCATGGTAAGATGTTCATCTTTACTACAGTCAACCTCCCCAGCCATGTAAAGGCCGTCTTAGTCCAGGAGGCCAAGTCATTTTTCACTGTAGCTAACAAGGGGGGAAAGTTGGCTGCATAAAGGGTGTCATATCTATCCGTCAACCGGACACCTAGGTATTTCAGGGAGGACTTGGCCCAAGAAAACGGGAAGACCGTCCGTAATAGGTCTGCCAGTGAGGGTGATATCTGGATAGGGAGTATTTCAGACTTTGAATAATTGATTTTAAAATTTGAAAGGGACCCAAAGTGGGTGAGTTCCCTCATCAGATTTGGCAACGAGATCAGGGGCTCCGTCAAGTGAAACAGCACGTCATCAGCATAAGCTGAGAGCTTGTGCTCCGTGTGGCCCACCTTCAGCCCTTTAATATTGACATTCGCCCGAACGGTGCGTAAGAAAGGCTCCAACACCAGGGCAAACAGGATAGGTGACAACGGACACCCCTGTCTCATGCCATTTCTTATCGGGAATCTGTGGGAAAGTAGTCCGTTGACCTTGACTTGAGCGTATGGGTCTGAGTACAACGCCATAATCCAAGACAGCATGTGTGCCCGAAGACCCATAGTTTCAAGGACAGCCTGAAGATAGCTCCAATCCACCCGGTCAAAAGCTTTCTCCGCATCTGTGGAGAGAATAAGATACGGGGGGAGTCAGCGGAGGTGCGTGCCCAGTGAATGAGGTGTGTTGCTCTGACAGAGTTGTCCCGGGCCTCACGGCCCGCCACAAACCCCGGGACAATCAACGGGATCAGATGTTTTAGTCTGGTGGCGAGAATCTTTGCTAAGATTTTGACATCCACATTTAGGAGGGATATTGGTCTGTAACTTTGGGGCTGAGTCGGGTCCTTTCCGTCTTCCGTCTGTGGATGACCGAAATGTGAGCTAGCAACGCCTCACTAGGGATGGCATTTCCTGCTGCTATGGAGTTGAAATATTCACACATCGTCCCAGACAGCAGAGGCAGGAATTGCCTATAGTAAGCTTTAGTGAACCCATCAGGGCCAGGGCTTTTGCCACTGGGCAGGGACTTCACCGTAGCCTCTATCTCAGCGAGGGTGATAGGGGATTCTAATTGGGTGACCTGATCGTCCGTCAGCGAGGGCAAGCCAGACGCCTTAAGGTAGTCGTGGATGTCATTGAGTCTCGTGTCACTAACCCCGGGGGGGCGCGTCGAACCCAAGTCATACAGGGCAGCATAATAATCTCGGAACCCAGAGGCTATCTGGGAGGACCTAACCGCCAGTATCCCAGAGGGGAGGCACAGCTTGTGCACCAGCATTTGCGCACGTTTCTTCCTGAGTGCTCTGGCCAACATGCGGCCACATTTGTTTCCGTGCTCGTAATATTTGTGTGACATATAGCGCAGTTGTTTACGCGCCTGGCGGTCTAGTAAACGGAGAAATAATTCTCTCATATCAGTCAGCTCCCTCAATGCCTCTGGGTCGCCGGTATGCTTATGTCTGAGTTCAGCCCTTTGAAGGGCCTCCAGGACCCTGTTAAAGTCTACCTGTCGGGCCTTCTTTAGTCTAGAGCCCTGGGAGATCAGTTCACCCCTCACTACCGCCTTGTGACCCTCCCACACCCTACCTTTACTCACTCCCTCCGTGGTGTTTTCTCGGAAGTAGTGAGTCAAGACATCTGTCACCTTTGAGACAACTACCTCATCGTCCAGTAAGGACTCGTTTAACCGCCACGACCAAGCCCGACGGGTGTCCGGCCGCAGGGCCAGCGTGGTCGATACCGGGGCATGGTTGGATATGGTAAGATTCCCAATGGATGAGGCCTGTAGTACCTCCAGGGCTAAGTGGTCTACACAGATGAGGTCTATACGAGTATAGACGTCGTGGACCTTCGAGTAGTAACTGTAGTCTCTGTCGGAAGGGTGCAATACACGCCAACTGTCAAACAAGCGGTGGGTCTGAAGGGACCGACGAAAGTGACGAAGGAAAACGTGCGAATGGGAGGGACGGTTACGGGAAGTGTCAAGCTGTGGGTCAGGACTAACATTAAAGTCGCCCCCCAGGACCAAGGCCCCTTCTCGAAAGTCCGCCAGGGAATCTAGGGTGTTGTCAAGGAATGAAAGTTGACCCGAGTTAGGGGCGTAGATCGTAGCCACGGTAAGCCTCTGACCCATAACCGAGCCCTTTAAAAAAACAAACCGTCCCAGAGGGTCTATTTTACTCTCAGCAACCTGAAAGGGGCAGGATTTGTGTATGGCAATAGCCGTGCCTTTAGATTTAGTTTCCGGGGAGTTACTTAGGAACCACTGGTTATACAAATGAGTCGGGAGTTTGGGCAGAGATCGGGAGGTAAAATGCGTCTCTTGCAAAAGGACTACCTGTGCCCCAGACCTCTTCAATTCCCACCACAGTTTACTACGTTTACACGAGGAGCAAAGACCTCGGACATTATATGTGAGTACCTTAAGTGACGCCATCGGGGGGTCCGTTCGTGGAAAGAAATTCCATCTCTGGGGTAGATGCACTGCGGGGGGCGGAGCCGGAGGCCGTTCCTGTGAGAGGGAAGCAATCAAGAGAGAAGGAATAGAAGGGGGAGAGAGAGAGACAATTAGTAACAGAGAAACAGATAAACAAAACATACAATAGTAGGGGGGTAAAAGCCCCCCATCTAAACACCAAGGGGATGGGCCCCGGGGTCAACCCTCCAAGGGAGGGGTCCCCAAGACTCATTCCCATTTCCCAAAGGGAAAATATACCTAATAAGGTATGGCCTACAGGGGGAACGTGGACCAACACGAGAGGGCAGGACGCGAGGGTCAGTCCCCGCACACCACCGCCTAGTAAACTTCAAACATTCAATTTAGGAGAGGAAATCAGCTCAAAAAAAGAAAAAAAACAAACGGAAAGCAGAAGCAGAGCTGTCAACGAAAAATAAAAATAACGACTCAGAGTTAAGCTACGAAAGTGGGCACACTCGGGCTTGGATGTCAGGGGGACCCTCCGATGTGACAGGTCCCTACTGGGCCCAGACCTCAGCTAAAGTCCATCTGTCAGAGCCGGGGTTAGGAGGCCCGGAGCCAGCCATCAGCATCGACATTAGTTCTAGACCCTGCAGCAGGTCAGCTAAGACGCACTGCGTAGCTATGGCTGTAACCTCCCCCCCAAAACAAAACACCCCCACAGAGTCCGGGCTTAGAGGGGGCTGCACAGCAATGGGTGAGGGCTGGGGGGGAGTGTGGTCAGTCACTGGGGAGTAGCAAAAAGGAACAGGGGAAAAGTAGGATCTGTCCACTCAGTGCCCCTGGGGGTCCGGACCCCGAGGGGAGCTGGCCGAGGGGCGTCTACGGTCGCGTCTGCGACTCCTGCGATTGACCGGCATCCACGGTTGAGGAAGTTGCAGTTGGGGGTGTTTGGATAGCCCCCTCCAGTCAGGAAAGTCCACCGGTTCCAGTCCCAGGGTGTCTAGGAAATGCGGGAGATCATCCTTGTTGCGCAGCGTGGCCTGTCGGCTATCCTTAGATGCTTGGAGGTAGAAAGGGAAACCCCAGCGGTAGGTCAGTCCTGCTTTTTGTACAGCTTCAAGCAGCGGACGAAGGGCTCTGCGCTGCATGAGAGTTCGCCGCGAGATATCCTGGTAAAAGGAAAGCTTGGCCCCGTCAAAATCGAAATGTTGCTGCCCACGCATCTTCTGCATAATTCTGTCTTTCAGGGTGTATTTATGAAGCTTGCATATTACATCCCTGGGATTGTCCGGATCTTGAGAGGGGGGCCTAAGGGCCCTGTGGGCACGATCAATCTCAATGACTGCTGTTGCAGGCAGACCCAGAATCTCTCTGAATATGTCCTCCAATGTAGGGATAATGTCTCTGGGAGCAGTCGCCTCTGGCAGGCCGCGTATGCGGATATTGGCCCTCCTGCTGCGATTTTCAAAATCGTCGAGCTGGCAGAGTAGTGCTTCGATTTTCTGATCTTGGACACTGCATCTGTCCTGTAGCATGGAGATTGCTGGCAGGGCCTCATCCAGTCTCTGTTCTACTGACTCCATTCTGGCCCCTAGGTGGTTGGTATCCGCCTTCAATTGTGCTATGTCTGCGGTAAAGGCCTTCTCCACCCTGGCAGTAAACCTTTCCAGGTCAGCACGTGTGGGGAGAGACCAGATATGGCGCTTCAAATCCCCATTGCTCAGTACATCCGCCATGTCAGGGCCCTGTCCATGGGAGGTGGAGGATCCCGGGGGGAGAGAGGGGGAGCCGTGTCACTCACCAACTCCGGAGAAGGGATCTGGGAGTCCGCTGTATGTTGTTGCTGCTGGAGCTGTAGCGCGGCCTTCTGCGACGCCTTGGATGCCTTAGCAGCTTTAGGTGTCGGCGCCATCTTGGAGGCTTCCGGGCCTGGTCCCCGCGCTCCACCGAAGAAGGCCTCCAGCTGCTCCTGCCGGGTCCCGTCCACTCTTGCCTGCTGGGAGAGTGCCCGCCGTCCCTGAGACATCTTCGGTGCTAATTGGGGAGCGATTCGGCCCTCCGTGCTGCGAAATAAGCCGCGGTGTACGAGGAGCTGAGGCAATGCACGTCCTCACTCCTCCATAGCCAAGCCACGCCCCCTGTTTTTGAGTTTAATGCCTCTTTAGGTTAACACTTTAGTCCTTGCACTGCTATAGCTGCATGAGAAGGAAAAATAGTTTTCAGTCACATCAGATCTAATGGCTGAACAAAAATTAAGCAAGTGTAAAAAAATAAGTAGGAACTAGAGTACAAAATTGCTTTGCTGATCCATTCTTTTTTAACAAACTATGTATTTATTTATTTATTTATTTATCATAACTATATATTGATTTTTTCTGTGTAGGAATTTCCCTTTAATGTCACAGAGATGAAGCAGTTGCATTGGATTTATAAGCTGTTTTAGTCATACCTTTTCGTAGTCTGCTGACTCAGACAATCCCTGATGACCTCCACTTGTTCACTGACCTCTATTTGTCTACTGCACTGAGCAGTTAAAGATCAGCTTCTGTGTGACCGAGAACCATCAATCTTTTGCTTCTCCCACTAGTATGCATTGACAATTCCTCTTTGAATTAGTTGGCTCCAACAAGCCTTTAAATGATATTTACCTTGACGCCTACCTGATGTTAATTAAAGATTTGCATATTAGCAATCTATTTGCTGTCCACTGCTGTATAATTAACCAGAGCAGCAAACTTTCCCAAATCCAATTTAAATGCTTATTACAGACACCTAATATTCAGTATTGCAAATTAATCAAACAGAGGAAGACAATCCACTGCATTTTATCAACAGGCTTAGCCTGTTTAATTAAGTAGTACCTGTTCTTTTTTAAAAGAAACATGAGATGTTAGTAAGGGTTTTCTGTTAAGCAGTGACACTTTCTTGACATTTTGGACACCTGAACTTAAAGATCTATGTACTTTTCAGTTATTCAGCAGAGTTTATTGCTTTAGTGGGAAATGATTGCATTTCTTTAAGACTCATACACACAGACACAGTTATCCAGGGCCTGTTTAAATTCTCTGGATTGGTCCAGTGTTTAGAAAATGTGGCAATTAGAAGAAGCCTACCCAGTAAAGCTATAGAGAAAAGGGGGGCAGTACAGTCAATACTCATGGTACTTAAATCTGTTTAAAAAAAAATCATAATATTGTAAAGCTGACTGCTAAAAGTGCGTGCAAAAGTATGTTCGGAAGCTTCATGTTAAAAGGTTAAAGGGGAAATGTCTACAGTAATGGTACACTCAGATTAAACCAATGGCTTATCATTTAACCCTCCTACAAGCATTCCTCCATCATTTTAGATTTTTAGAGACCTTGTTTTAAAAGACTTGGACTCCCTTAAAATAAAAAATGTGAAACCACAGAGGGTTAAAGAAAAGACACATAGGTGTCCGACCTGCGGACCAGGATGGAGGTTTAGTGATCCTTGACAAGGATCTCCATAAAAGGGAAATGGAAAGGATTTTAATGTCAAAAATATTGTATTTCAAAATGCATAAGTTATACAAAAAGCATAAGCCATACATAAGTAAATAATAGTATACGTTTAGAGGAATTCAAACTATTTATAGCTTCGACAGATAGAGACAAGAACAGAGGCCTTTGGTCAGTTCTGGGTCTTTTGAGATTATCAACTGTCGGTATATATTTAGAAAAACGAATTCAAGCTGGAGGCAGGTTCCTCTCCCCCCAACACCCCATGTGGGATCTAACTGTGCTGGAGGGGGGATCCCAGACCCTCCCATTATACCAAACCCCTTCGTCCGGGAAGAGGTCTGTACCGGATCTTGAACATCAGAACATAATAAAATTGTGGAATACTTAGACCTGTGATCTTAAACAATAGACCTCTAAACTGAGAAGAGGGGAAAGAAAGGCACAGGGGCTCAGAGCGAGCAGAAAGGAAAGGGAAAGATGTGTGTAAATGAAGAGTGGAAAGGATTTTATTGAACACTGATACCTATACTCCACTTAGAAATAATTCCACATTTAGCTACAAAAAATATCTGAAGACACTAGTAGACAGTGGATATAGGGATGGAACTTTGAAAAAAAAAATAACTTGCTTTCCTGGTACCCCTGGTACCTAGGTTACCAGTGATCCACTATTTACCCAAAATTCATAACATTTTGGAAAATCCACCAGGGCGTCCCAATCATCGGTGGAATAGACATCACTAATATAATACATTGATTATTTTTTACAACCACTGGTAATGCAGACCCTCTCCATTTTGAAGGATACAAACATACTTATAGTATCTTTAGGGACATACAATAGCAACAGGGATACATTTTGTCCACCTATAGACATAGCTTCACTTTATACAGTCTCATGAATGAGGTTATAAAGTGGTTCCCGAATTTTCTAAATAAGGATTCTTCTTTGCCAGAGATTCAAAATGGGTTTATGCTCCAGCATTTGGAATTTTCCATGCAACATATGTTTTTTTGCTTTGGAAGGCTTTTTAGCTATAAAATAACGGTGTGGTCATGGGAGCTCCCAGCATGGCCAAACTTTTTATGGCCAAGTTGGAGGAGCAGGATGTAGACTAATAGAAGACCCAAGCTTGTATTGTGAAAATGATACATTGATGATATTATCATCATTTAGAATGATGACTTGAGATTATTGGAAATTTACACAGGTATCCTTTATGACAACCAAGAAGGTATTAACCTCAGTTACAAGGAAAGGGGTGGAGCCTGGATACACATAATCACTCATGCACACTGACCAACCAGCAGCTATCTTGGATTCTCGTGGATTGTGTGAATCGGTGTACAATGTTTTTATTATGTAAGGGCAATCGTTTAAAAAAAAAAGTTTTACCCAATGGTTTTACATTATGAGGAATGTTTCCTTTTGCCTTATAGTTTTACATGTAAAGCTGTTCCTCTTACCTGGATGTGCTAAATCGATGCAGAGCTTGTTTGATGGAGTGTGCATCACTCCATGGTCCTTTGGGGTAGAAGAGAAGACCAGAGCAATACTTTGCTGCTGATTCTATCCCTTTGGAAAGCTTGCTTATTATATGTCTTTTGTGACCACTCTGTGTGTAAGTGTCATAAGTTTCTGGTAAGCTTCTTTGAACACTGTGTGGGGTGTGCAGCACACTATCTGTGACCAAGTTATTCCTTTCACTGGCTTCAGGAAGAGGATCAATAACTTCATATTGTCTCTGTATGGACACTTGTTTTAAAATTTGCTTTGTGTATGGACACTCATTTTAAAATCTCTACTGTATGTATATGGATTCTATTTGGTTTGCGTTTTATTTGTGTGCTATCACTGCACAGATTTTCTGATTATTTTGTCTTTAATGATTGAATATTTAATATTATTTTTTCACTTTTTTTTATTTTTATTTTTTTATTTTGCAGTACACTACATTGTAGGTTATATTTATTTTTTGTGCGCCACACATTGTAGTTTTGGGTACTACTGTATCAGGATATAGTGTTGGCTGCTACTTTTGGATCCCTTTGAACTTAAGCAAGGATATCTTATTTTTATTTTCTAAAAGTACATGTTTGTTGACCCCTTGACTCAATATATCCTATCTGCCAACAGTGTCACGGAGTGCTTAATGCTAATCAGGGAAGCTATGTTGTGGCTAAGGGCTCTTTCACACGGAGCGGACCGTTTCCGGGTCCGCTCCGTGTGTCTCCGTCGGCTCAGCGGGGATCCCCGCTCAGCTGTCGGCGGATAGGGCAATCCCCGCACACAGTGCAGGGAACGCCCTGTCTCTGCTCCGCTGTCCCCTATGGGGAACCTGATGCAGACGGACCGTCTGTCCGTCTGCATCAGTTCCGCTCCGCCGAACGGAAGAAAAATAGTGTTTCTTCCGTTCGGAAAAGCGGATCCCGACTGACACGGACGCTAGCGGATGCTCCATCCGCTAACGGACGCGTTCCCATTGGGATGTATTACAAGTCCGTTAACGGACTTGTAATAACGGATGAGCGGAACGGACATGTGAAAGGGGCCTTACAAGTAAAAAAAAAACCTGATGCTATTCTTTCATTAACTTTGACATGTGATCTGAGAATATGTACAGCTATATCTAAGTGATTAAGAAGAACAGAAATTCTAGTGGAAATAATAGATGCAGTCATGTAGGGACAGTATTCACAGGAGCTATTCTTTGAATCTCATACTGGTTGGTGTGGGTGTATTTACCAGTCTGTAGTAGGCTGCTGATTTTTTTTTATTTTTTTAATACAGATGGAGGAGAGCAGAATATATTCTTAGATATTCACAGGAGGATGGGTTCATTTGGTGGTATAGTCAGACACATTTTGTATAATATGACTTATATCCATAAGAACAAACTATACATATTCCTAATTGAGCCAATGATGTCATGTGCAGAGGGAATTTAACTCTTCATGTCTTTAAAAGCATGATTCTCATTGAATTCCACTAATGGTCACCCAAAGGATGGCTGTGTGTGTGAACCATTTTATCACAGGCTTCCACTATGGCGGGCAGCCCTCTGGTGCTCTGCAACTAGCAAAATAGTAAGAAGAATTTTGGATTCCTTTTTACCAGTTTACTAATAATCTGGGTGAGCCAGAAATAACGCACTTCACCTTTAAGAAATTATTATTAGCTGCAAGAAAATAAAATATTTTTAAAATATCATTGTTGTTTTTTCCATAACTAACAAAGGAGAGCATTCCACACCTTAAAGGGTCAAGCAAAATACTTTTTTTTTTGGATAGAGTAGGTAAAGATTAGAACCCCATTTGGTTTTAAAGTGATATTAAAGCCTTGTGTTTGTTTGTTTTTTAAACTAAAAACAATGGTTTTGCACAGAGCAGCCTGGATCCTTTTCTTCTCGGCTCCTCCCTCCTGCCGGGTACCCCCAGAGCAAGCAGCTTGCTCTGGGGGCACCCAAGCAGGTGTGCTCCCGATCCCCGACTCTGTGCGTCTATTCACACATAGAGCTGTGTGTCCCCCATATTTTGATTGGCTCACTGGCTGTGATTGACAGCAACAAGAGCAAATTGCTTCCTCTGCTGCCAAAAGACAATCACAAGTGCAAGTCCCTGAAGAGGTAAGGCTCTCATGGACAACGCTGGATCGAGAAAACCCCTCCTGATTGGCTGCTGGCAAGAGGCGCTCCTGACTGAACTCCACTGCTGCCACCTGTCGCCCCCGAGGTGGAAAGGCACCTCTGGAACACAGAATGAACTGACAGTACAGCCCAGCCAGAGCAGAGGCCTAATTTACACAAATTAACCTGGATGAGAGTTAACTAACTCTCTCATACCCCTCTAAATTTAAAATAGCACCTGGACTAAAAGTACACAGGCGCTACATTTTTCATGACGTTCCTGTTGGCTCAGGGGTCATGAATATCGGGTGAGCAGATGGTTTGCCCTTTGGTGGTGGGATAAAACACACTTGTTAGTTTAATGTGCAATTCACTATTTACACTCATTGGTGACATCTGATTCATACTGGTGGTTATTTTGGACATTTCATCTATTAATGTTATTTAGTTGTGATATATGTGCTGCACTTTGTTTATTCTTATACTAGAGGTATTGTGAACATTACAGTACCTGTAGTTTTCAGCTTGCATATAATTACTCTGTAAATTTTGGGATTTTTCCCTGATTGGTTCAATTTGAATAATATACCTTACTAACCAATCCATGACTGCTGCTCCTCTCTGACAATCTCTTCACTGGCCCCTACCCCATGGTATAAAATTCAAAACATACAACATCGCCCCCAGCTACATCACTAACCTTATCTACAGATAATGTCCAAATTGTCCTCTCCACTCCTCCCAAGACCTCCTGCTCTCTAGATACCTTGTTACCTCCTCCCATGCTAGCATCTAGGACTTTCCCCAGAGCCTCTCCCATCCTCTGGAACTCCCTGCCCCAGTATGTACGGTCAGCTTCTACCCTGTCCTTTTTTAGGCGATCATTAAAAACGAACTTATTCAGGGAAGCCTACCCCACCTTAATCTAAGAACTGTACCTGAGTCACCTCCATCCACTGCAGCTATTACCTTTTGTACCACCTCCCCCCGCCCTTTAGATCGAAAGCTCCATGAGCAGGGCCCTCCTATTCCTTCAGTATTGAACTGTATTGCAATCGTACTGTCCCCCTTTATATTGTAATGCGCTACATAAAATGTTGGCGCTATATTAATCCTGTATAATAATAATAATAATATTGTCAACTTCATCCCACTTCAGACCACGTAGCTGATATATTGCATTGACAATGTTATCATTTAACCAATTCAGCCCGGACCATTTTGCTGGTCAATGACCGGGCCCCTTTTTGCGATTCAGCACTGTGTCGCTTTAACTGACAATTGTGAGGTCGTACGACGTGGCTCCAAAACAAAATTGGCGTCCTTTTTTCCCCAGAAATAGAGCTTTCTTTTGGTGGTATTTGATCACCTCTACGGTTTTTATTTTTTGCGCTATAAACAAAAATAGAGCAATTTTGAAAAAAAAAATATTTTTTACTTTTTGCTGTAATAAATATCCCCCAAAAATATATTAAAAAAAAATGTTTTCCTCAGTTTAGGCCGATACGTATTCTTCTACATATTTATTGTAAAACAAAATCGCAATAAGCGTTTATTTATTGGTTTGCACAAAAGTTATAGCGTCTACAAAATAGGGGATAGTTTTATGGCATTTTTATTAATATTATTTTACTAGTAATGCCTGCGATCTGCGATTTTTATCGGTACTGCGACCTTATGGCGGACACTTCGGGCACTTTTGACACATTATTGGGACCATTGGCCTTTTTTATAGCGATCAGTGCTATGAAAATGCATTGATTACTGTAAAAATGTCACTTGCAGGGAAGGGGTTAACACTAGGGGGCGAGGAAGGGTTAATTATGTTCCCTAGGTGTGTTCTAAGTGAAGGGAGGGTGGGACTGACTAGGCGAAATGACAGATCGCTGTTCATACATTGTATTAACAGATGATCAGTCATTTCTCCCCCTGACAGGACCGGGAGCTGTGTGTTTACACACACAGCTCCCGGTTCTCGCTCTGTAACGAGCGATTGCGGGAGCCCCGCGGTGATCGCGTCCGCCGGGCACGCGTGTCGGCACCAGGGGCGAGCAGGGGGCGCACGCCTCCAGCGGCGCGCATGCGCCCCTAGTGGCTGAAATGCGAAATGACGTTATATTGCGTGATTTTGCGCAGCCGTGCCGACCTGCCGCTGTAAAACTGTGGTTAAGTTCTCAAAAAAAGCCTTGCTAAAGTCACCTTAAAACTTGTTTTCCATCTTAAAAAAATATAGTAAAAAAAGCACTTTTACTACACCTTAAAAGTAGTGTTTGGTGTTTTCTGAATATGAACCAAAAATGTTAAATATGTTAGGGAGTGATTTTCCCTGTTTTTTGCCCAATTTGGGGTTGGGATTTGAACCCTGATTTGATCCTGAAGCCCTGTACACACGGCCGGGATTCTCGTCAGGAAAAAAACATAGTTTTTCCTGATGAGATTTCTGGCAAGATTTTCTTGCCTGCCGAGTGTACAGATGTACGATTCAAAAGAACCGCCGTTGTTTTGAATGGCACGAACGCGGTGACGTTATCGACTACAACAAGCATGCGCTCGTCACATTCGATGCCATCGTCGCCATCTTGCTTCACCCTACCTATTCCTTGGAAGCTACCACGCATACGTCAAAGTCATTTTGAGCATGTGCAGGTTTCCATGGAGGCAGGTAAGTATACAGACGCTTGGGTTTCTCGGCAGAGAAGTTTTCCTGCTGAGAATCACAACGAGAAAATAGAGAGCAGGTTCTAGATTCTGGGCAGTTTTCTCGACGAGAAACCTCAAAGCCTCGTACACACGCTCGCTTTACTCGGCAAGAAAGATAGTTCTAATGCCAGATAAAGAAAATTCTAAGTATTGACTGCAATCTATAAAATTCAACTAGGAATACAGTCTAAAAAGTGGTGGAAGCAGTGATAGTGCAAGTTCTTTTGGGGTGTCCTTTTGAGTCATGGTTCTTTGGTGAGACCACGTTCAGCAAAGTTAGAATAATGTGTGAGAATCAAGAAACGAGAAGGAAATGGAAGATGGCAAACAATATACTCTGTGTCTCAGGCCTCGTACACACAACCGTTTTCCTCGACAGAATCCATCAAGAAACTTGGTGGCAGAGCTTTTTTGCCAAGGAAAACGGTCGTGTGTATGTTTTTCACCGAGAAAACTGTCGTGGAACAAGTTCTCTTTTTCCTCGTCGGGAGTCTCAATTTCCTCGTCGCATTCCTTGTCAGGCTGGTTTTTGACGAGAAACACGTTTGTGTGTATGCTTAGAAACCCGCACATGCTCAGAAGGGTGGCGCCAGTGGAATCAAACTTCCCCTTTATAGTGCCGTTGTACGTGTTTTACGTCACCGCGTTTGAGAACAACAAGATTTTGTCTTGACAGTGTGTACGCAAAGAAAGCTTGTCAAGAAACTTGTCGAGGAAAACGTTTTTTCATTTACGACAAATTCCTTGGGCGTGTGTACGAGGCCTAAGGTTGTCCCAGGTCTTCATGTCTGGTACATTCTGGAACAATAATAATTATAGAAATTGTGTTTTATGTTTTGTGTGCACATAATATTCACAAATATCTTCCTACTCCTTTTGCTTTACCTTTAATTAAAATATATGAAATGTGCCATATTATGCATGCCTGTTATCCTTCACTGCTCAGACCTACCATAAATAAGAAGTGAATATGTTATTTATTTTCTTGGTTCATGTAGTGTATTATTTTGCATTTAGTATTCAATGACCCTATTATTGCAAAAAAATTAACATTGCCTATTACTAACATAACAATGGCAAGAACATGGTGTGAAAATGATAAGAGAATACGATATAACTGTAGATCTAATTAAATGTTTGTTCTGTTTAGCTAGATATTTTTTTAGGAGCCTATTCACAGCCATATTTTCACAGCTCGTTCTTCAGCTGTGTATTTGTAGAACATGGCAATGAAAATAGACATGTTGAGTTAAATAAAAAAGAAAGTGAAAACAACTGAAGAATTTTAATTTTAGAATGGCTTATACTGGTGATAAGACAAAGTGCCCTTCTGTTACACACACCGCCCTGTTGTGCCCTGTTTATTTAAGATATATACACTGCATTACCAAAAGTATTGGGACGCCTGCCTTTACACGCACATTAACTTTAATGGCAACCCAGTCTTAGAAGGGTTCAATATTGAGTTGGCCCACCCTTTGCAACTTTAACAGCTTCGGCTCTTTTGGGAAGGCTCTTTACAAGGTTTAGGAGTATGTCTATGGGAATGTTTGACCATTCTTCCAGAAGCGCATTTGTGAGGTCAGGCACTAATGTTGGACGAGAAGGCCTGGGTCGCAGTCTTCACTTTAATTCATCCCAAAGGTGTTCTATCGGGTTGAGGTCAGGACTCTGTGCAGGCCAGTCAAGTTCCTCCACTCCAAACTCGCTCATCCATATCTTTATGGACCTTGCTTTGTGCACTGGTTTAAATCATTTGGTGGAGGGGGATTATGGTGTATAGTTCTTTTTTAGGGGTTGGGCTTGGCCCCTTAGTTCCAGTGAAAGGAAATGTTAAGTGTCGGCATATACTAGAAAAGGCATCCATGGATCTGTTTTTTACACAAAGCCCTTAACTCATTGTTTTCTATATGGCTCATTTGATTAATGATTTATGGATGTAGCTCCAACTACATAGTTGAACAATAGCCTATGACCACAATGAGTCTTTCTGCAGAAAAAATTACCAAAGACACCTGACTGTTACCTATGTGGATATAAATGTTGGGGTATGTTTCTGACACGTATAAGAGCTAGAGAGCTGTTTGGACAAGCAGCG
This sequence comes from Rana temporaria, assembly GCF_905171775.1. Taxonomy (NCBI): domain Eukaryota; kingdom Metazoa; phylum Chordata; class Amphibia; order Anura; family Ranidae; genus Rana; species Rana temporaria. Next base: position 131,168,362 of record NC_053492.1, on the reverse strand, counting down.
TAATGTCTGCAACATTAAAGAAAAATAACAGTTGAACATGACTACTTTTCCTTCATGTGGATGTATTGCGATTTAAGCCATTCAAAATGAATGTAACAATGTAAACAGGGGCTTAAGTGCAATGTTACACCGCCCTATTAACTTTATATCAGTCTTCTCCTGCCTCCTCTCCTAACAAAACTAGATATCTTAAAAACTTTTTATGAGATCAAAGTACAGTTTTTGGGGACCCCTCCTGCACTTCCTTATTTCTGATCTGGGCCAGAATGACATTACAGTACAGTGCTCACAGCATCCTGGAATACCCCAGTTGGTCAAAGGAAGCCGTGGGTACTCTATGGCCAAGCTCTGGTGGGGGGGGTCTTCTGTTTATTTACACTGTTGCTACTTTTTGCAGCCTCCCCTCTAATGCCCTGGCACATGCGCATGATGGTGCAGGACTGGGTGTGCAGTGACAAAGCAGAAAATCTCTTAATACCCCTGGATCACTAGGCATGTGAGCATGCTCTCTTTGCACATCCTGGCTATATAGGCAAGAGGAAAGGGGGAAAACTACAGAGGTGGACAGTTAAGTTTCTCTTTAAACAGTTCCCAGCCGGGCTACAGACAAATGATGCCCGGGCAGACATTAGTCTTTCCGAGTGGACGTCACATGATGTCCTCACTGAATTCACAGCACTGTGGCGTGATCTGCCGCCTGCTGTTTCCATAGGAGGACTGATCAGTGTACCTGCCACTGTCGGTACCATGTGATCTTTATGACCAATCAAAGCAGATCACATCACAATTGTACACAGTGATTGGCTTTGTTTTATGCCATTCACTGTGTACAATTATGTTGATCTCTGTGATTGGTCACAGAAATCCCATGTGCACAGACAGGGCCAATCACAGCCCATCTGTACCATGTGATTAGCTGTGGCTAGCCACAATAGTAAACACTGAATGAATCATTCAGTAAAAAATCGTAGCTTCTAACCAATATAAGCAATAATAAAGTGTAAACAAAATCCTGATAACTTCCCCAGAGTAGTACAGTGTAACTATGATAACACTGTATTGCTTTGGTCACAGTGTGTAAAAAAAAAACTGAAAAAATGTAATAAAAAAAAAAAAATTAACAATTTACATACTGTCATCAGTCACTGTCCCACCACATTAATTGTATGATGATGCTGTAAATGCACTGGTGACAGTATATAAAAGTAAATAAATTGTGATAAAATGAATGTTTTAAAATGTCTTAATTTACCAAAAAAAATGTGACAAAAAATTACAACTTCAAACAATTTGCCATGCCTCTTACTAAATAGTTTGGACTGTCTATTTTCCAAAAAGGGATCATGTGGGGTATATTTAAACTGTCCTGGCATTTTTGGGCATCAATAAATTAAATTGTCCGTAAGTACATCAGGATTGGTCAATTTTTCAGATATACACTGAGCAAAATTATAAACGCAACACTTTAGTGTTAGCCCCTATTTATCATGAGCTGAATTCAGAGATCTATGACTTTTTCTATGTACACAAAAGGCCTATTTCTCTCAAATATTGTTCACAAATCTGTCTAAATCTGTATTAGTGAGCACTTCTCCTTTGCTGAGATAATCCATCCACCTCACAGGTGTGGCATATCAAGATGCTGATTAAACAGCATGATTATTGCACAGGTGTGCCTCATGCCGCGTACACAAGACCGTTTTTCTCTTCGTTTTTCACGTCGTGAAAAACAGTCGGGTGTAGGCATTAACGACGGGGGAAAAAATTTGCATGCTCAGAAGCAGGTTATGAGAAGGGAAATTTGCATAATCAGCCCAAAGGGTGTCACCAATCGAATGGAACTTCCCCTTTATAGTGTTGTCGTACGTGTTGTACATCACTGCACTTTAGCCAAGCATTTTTTTTCACGATCGTGTGTATGCAAGGCAGGCTTGTCAAGAATCACGTAGAGAAAAATGTTGTTTTTTCCATGACATTAAAAACGGTTGTGTGTACACGGCATTAGTCTGGCTACAATAAAAGGCTACTCTTAAGCTGGGTTCACACTGGTGCGACAAACGTTCTGACTTTGTGAGCTCATGTCGCATGACATGTGAAAATCAATGTTTCCCTATAAGAGCCGTCTTAACTGGTCCAACACATGTTGGTCCGACTTTGAAAATGCTCCCTGTACAACTTTGGTCTAACTTTGATCCTACATCAGCCCATTGAATATCATTGAAGTCTGATCAAAGTCGGAACGCTGTCTTGCATGATCCGACTTTGGCATGCGACTTGTGCTCTGCCGAAAAAAACGGCGTGGGGATCCCCCCAAGATCCATACCAGAAACGTATCCAAGCACGCAGCCTGGCCGGTCAGGAAAGGGGGTGGGGACGAGCAAGCGCCCCCCCTCCTGAACCGTACAAGGCTGCATGCCCTCAACATGGGGAATGGGTGCTTTGGGGCAGGGGGTGCCCTGTGGTCCCCCCACCCCAAAGCACCTTGTCTCCATGTTGATAAGGACAAGGGCCTCTTCTTGACAACCCTGGCCATTGGTTATCGGGGTCTGCAGGCAGGGGGCTTATCGGAATCCGGGAATCTGTAATAACATTTTATAACAGAAACTAAAAGGAAAAAAACACATTAGTTCTGTCTTTTTTAGTTTATTTAGCAAAAAAATTTAAATAACCAGTGGTGATTATATACCACCAAAAGAAAGCTCTATTTGTGTGCTGAAAGCTGAAAATTGGTCTGGGCAGGAAGGGGGTGAAAGTGCACTGTATTAAAGTGGTTAATTATCTGTGTTATACAATGACCTAACCTGCTGTTCAAAACATTAAAGTGTAAGGACACCTTCAAATACTGTTCTCATTTTTTCTTATCTTTATTTAGTGTTTCTATAATACAAATGTAAAGTGAAGTATAATTATTTTCTGTTTCAAAGAAGCTGGAACATAACGTTTCTAAAGCTCTATAATTCTATGCGCCATCCTACTGAATGAATAATACAGTGTATCTTACAAACACAAGTTTTAATGTGAATGTAACTAATAGAATCACATTTTATTCTCATTTAACAAGATTCACTGTCTCTGCAGAATGGTATGTGTGAATGCTATTGTTTTTCCACAACATGAAACTTTACAATGTTTAATTCATGCTCTAACAGACTTAAAAACATATTTACTGTATATAACAGACAGGGATAAATGTTGGAGAAAACGTTCTGGTGTTAAAGCCCTTACATTGCATGGGAATTACCCCCAAAGCTTAGTGAATGAGGTGCATTAAAATAATGTGGACCCTTTTATCATTTAGTTTGTTTGCAGCTTTTGTGCTTTTTTATGCTTTGATAGGTAATAGCATGGACCAATCATAAGCATGTACTTTGCTGACTTCAATCATTCAATCATGCAAAAAAAAGTTGTTGTTTTCTAGTATTGCATGTTATTAGTTATTCTTCGCAAAGTGCAAATTAACCACATCCACTAAGCTCTGAGGGAAATTGCCATGCAAGGTGCAGTAGCAATAGCGAACCACCTATTTGTCTTTAGTAAATTACAAAACTGTGGGGGTTATTTACGAAAGGCAAATCCATGTTGCACTATAAGTGCAAACTTCAAGTGCAAAGTGCACTTGAAATTGCAGTGAAAGTGCACTTGGAAGTGCAGTCGCTGTAAATCTGAGGGGTAGATCTGAAATGAGGAGAAGCTCTGCTGATTTTATCATCCAATCATGTGCAAGCTAAAATGCTGTTTTTTATTTTCCTTGCATGTCCCCCTCGGATCTACACCGACTGCACTTCCAAGTGCACTTTCAGTGCAATTTCAAGTGCACTTTGGACTTGTAGTTTTCACTTGTAGTGCAAAGTGGATTTGCCTTCCGTACGTAAATAACCTCCTACGAACTACGTGATGTAAATACCAAACAAATAAAATAAGTTAGTGACCCCTAGTGGGAGTATTGCATATGACACCAAAAATATATTACTGTATATATATCATAATGAAAGTGGTATGTGAAACCAGTGACCTCTAGTGGTTACACAAATTATAACACATACATCACAATAACATTAATATGTACAACCAGTGACCTCTAGTGGTTACAAAACGTATTATTTATATATATATATATATATATATATATATATATATATATATATATATATATATATATATATATATATATATATATATATATATATATATATATATATAATGCAAAGTCCATTAATCCAGTGATATCTTCTGTGAACCAATGCTGTCCACACACAATCCAACGGTGAATGATAACAAATGAGTGACTTAACACCACGTAGACCCTCCACCAGTCACACTATGCACTCACCTCCCAGAGCGGCCCCCAAATGGACCAAGTAGCACTTTCCACTTTGGGGTCTCAACCCAGGATCTTTAAGCTCCCAATAGTAAACTCCTGCAAGCATGATCTCTCATATAGGATGGCAACATAAGGGTAAAAAAAGGAACTAGCATAGTGTAATACTGCAAAACAAGATGTATTTAAAACACAAGCAACTATATCACTCACATTTAGGAATTCGCTATCCCTGGTGCATACAGGTGATGAACTAGAAAATATACAGATCCGTCTCTGGGGTCACATAAGTGTCTGCAAGTCCTCGGCCCTGCTGCCCTCATGGGTGATTGTGTACTTCCTACAAACAATGTGATGACATCACAAGCCCCGCCCTAATGCATTTCTTCACTCACATGCAACTTTATCAGGTTCTGAGATGAGGTGGGTGTCTCTCTGCTTACTTTCTCTCCCATTCCAGAGTTTAGTGCATAGGTGTTTGCCAAATGAATATAATTGATCAATACTGGCTTTAGATAGGTTGTTGATGTTATTGTCTATACTGGGAAACCTGCTTGCACTTATTTTTCATTGGAACTTACAGCCAGATTCAATACATATCCCACTGGTTACCTATTACATTGAGTCTATGCAGTCATCATAACAGTTTCCAAGCCTTGATGAAGGCCCCCCCCAAAACGTGTTGGCTGTTTTATGTGCTCATTAAAGCAACTTGGACTGTTTTATAATTTAGTTTGTTGCAGCTTTTGTGTTTTTGTGCTCTGATCAGTTAATGGCACAGACCAATTATAAGCATGTATTAGGCAGTAATTAGAAATAAATTATCCATGAAATATCACTGGGAGAAGAAGAGTCGAAGATTTGTAATTGCTGTCTACAGTTGGTACCTTATTAGAAACATTGTTAAGGTCGCTAATTGTGGTTGTGGGTACAAAAATAATACTTTTAGGCTGGTTTTACACATTGCCATAGCAAATAGTATGTCCATTTTCACTGTGATTAAAATAAGTATTTGTTCAGTGGTTCAGGTGTGTTTTTGATGTGGTTTTGATGCAAATTTGCTAGGTTCAGGACCATGTTTTTGTCACAGCTGCATTTTCAGTGCTGGCCAAAAAATTGTAGTAGGAGAGAAATCCGTGCTGAAATCCTGAACACAATCCTGAACACAAGTGAACACATGTGCAATTCATAAGCATTCCCATATAACTCACCGCAGTGCTCAGAAAATGCACCACATATACAGTATGTGAACAGCTTCAATGTTATTACACATGTCATGCAAATTGGGTGAACCTTAAAGGCTTTATTTCATCAGGCATAGAAGGGGAAGGAGCAGGGGAAGGAGCACCAGAAATAGCATGTATTTATTAATCCAGTTTAGTGCCTCATAATTGTATTCCACCACCACTTAAAGCAGCCAATGTCAGAAAAAAATTACATAGTTATTAATAAATTAATGTTAATTATTAAATTAACATTAAAGCTTGGCAGTAAAAAAAAAACAGAACTTCTTCTCTAATCCAGTGAGCCATTTCAATTCATGACCAACCCTTTCTGAAGCACAACCATTGAAAAAAGGTCAGTCAGATTTCACTGGAGTACACAAACAGTTCCCTTTTGACTGCCATTTTTTTTAAACCTAATTCAATAAGAAGTAGGACCCAAACTTCCTCATACATTTACTGAGAAATAACTCACTTGTTTTATAATGTTCATGAAACATTCATTCCATTTAGTTTACCAACACATGGCATAGTTAACAAGTGGAAAAAGAAAATATGGACAGCCGCACTCCAAAAAACCTTGATGGTTGTCTTTATAAAAAAAAGGAAAGGGCGTGGCTTGGCTGAGCACGGAGATGGCCGCTTAGACCGAGAGCTCCTGCAAACAGAGGATTGCTATCTGCTTCTTTGGGGAACTACAGAGCCCGCCGACCATGGGCAAATCTAACAGGAGTGCCTCAGCATCCCGGACACGAGGGAGACCGGAACGCATCTCGGCCGTAACATACCTGAACTATTCCGCTCCCTCCGCTCTGACTCCCACAAGGTCTCGCAGGCCGCAGGGCCTACATCCCCGAGTGCAGCCTCGGACTCACAATCGGAGGACAGGGAGATGCAAATTGATCATGCCGGCCCCTCTGTGAGCCTATCCGACCTTAACAGGGTGGCATCCGACATCACCAACACCCTGGCGGCAGCTATCCTGGACCTAAAGACGGAGCTTCGAGCGGTTGCGACCCGCCTTGCGGATGTGGAACAGACAACACAGCTGCACTCAGCGGCTATCAGGCAAGTGCAGCACGCTCACGATGCCCAGCTCTCATATTTGTTTGACCTACAGCGCCATGTCGGGGACCTCGACAATAGAGGCCGCAGGCATAATGTCAGGGTCAGGGGGGTCCCGGAGGGGATTTAAGTGGAGGCCCTACCGCAGACAGTCTGCGCCATTTTTAATGATCTGTTGGGCTGCCCGGCGGACTCACCTGTGGAGATAGAGCGATTGCATCGAGTACTCAGGCCCCCCCCTCGTGAAGGTGACCCTCCGAGGGATATTATTTGTTGTATTGTCAACTTTCCGCTTAAAGAAGAGATAATGAGGAGGGCAAGGGAGAGAGGCTGTATACTGTATAATGGGAACGACGTAAAGCTCTTTCAAGATCTCTCCAAAATAACCTTACAGAACAGACGAGCCTTACGACCCCTACTGGACATCTTACGCAACCACAATATCATATACCGCTGGAAGTTCCCATTCTGTCTGTCTGTCTGCCTCTGCAAGGGGTCGCTCTGCCCTCCTGCGCTCGCCAGATGACCTGCAGCACTTCTGAGAGCAGTTGGATATACCCATGGTGGTGCTGCCGGACTGGTGTTTCTTCCACTTTCCTACAGAACCGTGGCGCCAAGTGTCTCATCATCCCTCCCCGAAAGCCCAGAGACAACAATCCAGACGCCGGAAATCGGACCCTCCTTTACCTGGAGCTCAAGCACCTTGTCGGGAGCAAGACCGTCGCAGCCCCGATCCTCCTGCTACCCCGCGCAGAGATTGTCAGGATGCCTGAGACCTATGTGCCCACTGACTCTCCTCACCCGTAAGTGCCTTTGTTCTCAGTTTTGCATGCTCCCCCCGAGTGCACTTAGACTTTGCCCACTGCTAGTGAGGCGCAGAGACCGCCTGGATACCTGAAGACGTGCGTGTTGGTTGGGTCTCCTCGCCTGTAAGTGCCTTTATTTTCTGTTTTATTCAATCCTCTCAGATTCATTCATTTTGACTTTAGTCTTTACCAGCCACTAGTGTGATCCCGCTTGTTATTCCGGGTTGAAGGCCCTAACAACGTGTCCTGTCCCTGGGTGGTGACTGCTATCCACGTTTAATCAACATTGTCCTGTGCCTCCATAGACATATACGCAGGTTCCATACCACTTCACTCCTGCCTGTTTCTATGGGAACTCTTGGTGAGAATTGTACGCTGCTCCATTACTTCCGGGTGCCGCTTTAAGACTTTTATGTTTATACCACCAATGGCTCCGGTTTCAGAACTGTTCGCGTTCTTCCATGGACCCTTGATCCAAGTCTATTTTTTCCCCTGTAAAATTACCTGGGCTTTGCCCGCTGTCAGCCCGATTCCCACCAGCTACACTACTCCAGATTCGCTACCTGAACTGATGTCCCGAGGTAGTAGCGATATTCACCCCTAACCTGATCTAGGCAGATGCTCACAGTTTCACAGATATGTGCTCTGGTCCTACACTTGCCCATTACTACCTTTACCTCTGGGATCTCCAGCAGAAGACTGAATACTGCCTTTGGACCACTGAGCACAACTTTGTCTGTTACCCATGGACTACTGCGTTGCAACCCCGATATTAAAGGCCTGACGGTGGGAGGTAGGGAGTATAAAGTAGCGGCTTTCGCTGATGATGTACTCCTTTCTTTGTCGCTGCCAAGGATATCCCTACCAAATCTGCTGAAAGATATAGAGAGCTTTGGGAAGTTATCCCATTTTAAGATTAATTATACGAAATCCCATGCCCTGAATGTGTCATTCCTGAAGTGTGACGTGGAAGGTTGCCGAAGTTCCCTTCCATTCCTCTGGAATGAAAGAGCCATTACGTATCTGGGCATTCAAATTACGGCGGACTTGACTCACCTTTATAATGATAATTTTCTAACTGCCCTTAGAAAGGCCCAACAGGATTTAAAAGACTGGGGGGCCCTTAATGTTTCTTGGTTCGGCCGGTCCGCCCTCCTGAAAATGATAGTTTTACCACGCCTATTGTACCTAATGCAATGTATCCCAATTGGCTTACCTCCCTCCTTTTTTGCGATGTAAAAGGCGGCCGCCTCAGCGTTTATCTGGAAGAATTTGCCTCCCCGTATCAGATACTCGCGGCTTACTCGCCTGAAGACCAAAAGTGGTATCGGTCTTCCAGACCTCTTAAAATACTACCTGGCGGGCCACCTTATGTGAATCGTGGACTGGAACGTCCATCAGACTAGGAAGGGATGGGTGGCGCAGGAAAAGTCCTTCACACAGTTCCCCCTTGATTCGCTCCCTTGGATATCACCTCGACACTGGCCCACCCTTCTCTTAGAGCCTTTGGGCGAGCCACGAAAATTCCTTAATTTTCCTCGGTTCCGGGGCTGCTGACCTCATTGAGGGGTAACCCTGAATTTTTGCCAGGTCTATCCTCCTCATTCCTGAAACGAGACTGGCCGCACGACCGGGTCCAAGCACGTCATTTTTTCTTTCGCGGATCCCCTCGCTCCTACGCAGATCTAGTGTCTGAATCCCCGTCCAACTCTTTCCCCTTCTGGTCCTAAAGACAGTTAAGACACTTCCTCTCCTCGCAACCGACTTCGGAAATTTGGATGCGATGACTGACACCCTTCGAAAACCTATGTTCGCAGACTTCCCCACAGAGACACTTGATCTCCAGTATATACCAGATTCTTTCAGATGGTACACCCACGCCTCCAGATTCAGCTCGTATTGCCTGGGAATCTGATCTTCAGATCTCCCTGAGTGAGGAGGACTGGGCCCGTATCGATGAATGTATCCATAAGGGGTCTCTTAATGTTGCTACTCAGAAAACCTGCTATAAAATTGAAACGCGCTGGTATAGAACCCCCGGCTCTCCTACACAAATTTTCCCCAGCAGTTCCGGAAACGTGCTGGAGATGTGGGAAGGGGAGGGGGACCATGCTCTACATATGGTGGGACTGTGATTCCCTCCAGCCATTCTGGAAAGAAGTGCATGAGCTTATTGCACACGTTACTACCTATACCCTAGACTACTCCCCAGCACAATATCTCCTACATCACACGCATTTGACCAGATCTGAGTACTTTAAGTCCCTGGCCATGCATATGGTGAATGCGGCGAGGCTCTGCATCCCGGTGCATTGGCGCTCCACACACACTCCGACGATTGGGGAATGGTTCAGCAGGATCTCTAAGATAGAAGAAATGGAAGAGCTAGTTCATATCTCCCAAGAGCGCATCGCAAAATTCACATACACCTGGGCATGTTGGACCCACTTTAAAACAACTCAGCGTTTCCAAGCCCATGGTTTTTAGACTGCAACCATTATGGGCCTATCCCTACTGAGTTGGCATTGCAGTGCCCATCTGGTGTGACCCCCTTGTCAGAGGACCGCCGACACTGATGATTCCCCACCGCTGGTCCTTCCCCTTCACCCCCTCTCCCCCCTTTTTTTTTCTTTTCTTCCCTCCCTTTTTCTTCTCCTCTTCCTCCCTTTTCTCCTCTTTCTCTCTGCTTTTTTCTCAGAAAATAATCTGTGGTATGTTTTGATTATCGGCCATATCGTCACAGCTTAAGAGTCCCAGATGATGGGATTGGACTCTTATCGGACATGCTAACCTTGACACTCTTTTGCTATATGTATAGGCCATGAAAACTTGCTTCAATCCATATCCATGTACTTTTCATGTCTGTATATTGTATTGTTCCATTATCATTCAATAAAATTGTTTATGAAAAAAAAAAAGGAAAACTGCACTACAAGTCACAGCACACAACACGGGAGTAAAACAGCTGACGCATTTCACACTATAAATTAGTGCTTAATCATAGCTATGATTAAGCACTAATTTATAGTGTGAAACGCGTCAGATATTTTACTTCCGTGTTGTGTGCTGTGACTTGTAGTGCAGTTTTCCTTTTTTTTTATCAAGACAACCATCAAGGTTTTTTGGAGTGCGGCTGTCCATATTTTCTTTTTCCACTTGTTGCCTTGTGCATTGCCAGTACCCTTGATCTCCTTAGACCATACTGATCATCCTAACACAATCCACCTGGAGCGGTAACTTTCTTTCTTACATGGCATAGTTAGATGGTAAACTCTAGTTTGCTAAATCACTGCATTTTACACAACTGCTATTTTTAGGCACTTCCCATTTGCATGCACTTTAGCAATGGCTGCATGGCATTTTTTATATGATGGATTTGTTGGTGGTGACAAAGTGAACTATGCCTTCATAATGTGGTATGAAATGGCCACTTGAAGACTCCCGCAGACATTGGCGTGACAAGGTGACAGTTCAGGAATAGAATTGAGAGACATTGATAGGACTGTCCTATAAAGTAAAAGTGCCTGAACAAGGATCTTCATGACAGAATCACCAGTTATTTTAATTGCAGATGCAGATTTAAAACTTCAAAAATTAGCTTTAAAATATTAATAGCAAGTTAAAACTTGTAAGAAGTTTTAGCAATTGAGAATACATATGTTAAGAATCATTTAGTGGTATAGGGAGCAATCAGTGCAGTTATATACCGCTTGAAATTCTTCAGATTCTTAAATGTTCCATGCTTCAACAGAAACTTTCATTGGAATTGAATACTGCTGTTGTAAGTAACAGTAATATCTCCTTCATACCCATGACCTGCTCATATGCATCAATACAGAAAGGTTGGAAAGGAAAAGTGCAATATTAGCTGATATATTTCAGTACATTTGTAATATGTTTTTTCTTCTTCTTCAGTAATTGTATTGTTATACACAAAGTATGGTTACTGCTGTGTTCAGCTGGAAGGCAAAATTAATATTGGCTGTGGTCCCTGAGTGTGGGCAGAGAGCGGACAGCAAAATTAGTCTAGCATGGCTCATAACACAGAAAGTTACACATGCATATATTGTATCAGACTGGTAATTGCAAAGTTTAAATGAGATTAAGAGAAGATTGTTTGCTCATTTCTGTATTCTCATTATAAACATTGTCATGACATTTAATTTATGTTGTTCTGCCTTCCCTGCTTGTCAGAAGTAGCCAAGGTTTTAAAATGTATCACCCAGAGTGTTGTGGGAAATTACTACAGTTAACTGTAAGTCTTTGACTTTTTCATTATGGAACATGATTGACTGTTTCTCCACTGGTCTTGTTAGCCTTGTTTACCAGAGGCAATTTCAAATTGTGTATTTGTAAGTAACAAAAATAGAATATATTGCATTACACTAAATCTCTTAAAGAGTTGTATTCTGAAAAAAAAAATCACACATGCATTACATATAAAATCTTTTTTAATAAATGGAAGCATCTAAAAAGCAGAATGGTTTGTAGGTAAAATTAACAAATGTAGAAAAAAGTTTTGCAGTAAAAGATTGACTTTAACCCCCTTCATGATCAGTCATTGAAATCTAAATGCCAAGGCCAAAGGTTGGAGTGTCAGCACAAGTCCATTACCCTGCTTTGCTTTTTATAAAATTATAGTTGACAGACAAATGTGTTTCTTGTTTTATACTTGTAACCTAACGTCCCACACTCCGCTTGAGTGCTTTCGTCATATACCACTTCCTTCCAGTCTGGATATAGATATCAGATATTCCAACTGCTCACAAGCACAAAATGAGACGATACTTGTTGTCTGCTGAACATGGACTCTTTATTAGAACCAAAATACAAGTCTTATATACAGTAAAAGAGGAGACTCCCACATCCTGCTCATATTAATCTAGCAATACACAGAAACACAAATCAACATGGGCTAATTCACTAATCCCTTAGAGCAGCCGTTGTGACTCCCTAACTGCAATATACATTATCATACATATTAACACAGAACTCCTTCATACAATTGCAGGGTCATTAAACAATGGGTGACAGAGAAACCACACTAGACTTATTTACATTATAGAAAACAACAGACGGGTGGCTGGAGTTGATGACATTAGCATCTCCTTACAGTATATGTCCCAACAGTAGGAATCAGTCACTCTTTCTAATATGGCATATACAGGGTTTCCAGAGTCTGTGTCTTGGACCTGAATCCAAAGTAACACCACCTCAAGTGTCCCCAGGCATACAGCTCACAAAGAGCACTGTTCCCCCAAATGCCAGGCCCCATGATCGCAAGGCAAGAGGCTAGCATTCAGTCCCTTTCAAAAGCCTCTGTCCCGGTCGAGTCTGTCACAATACTGTATCTGACAATTACAGTATTTTACACTATGCATACTGAAACCTTCATGCTGCAGTGGCATCTGCAGAGATGTCTGCAGGCTGAAAGCTTATTTTATGAATGAAGCCCCTCCAGTCTGCATGTCATAGCTTACATAGTAATAATAACATTAATGTTATTAGCTAACACCTGTGATTGGCTCCTGATCATTAAGGGCCAGATTCAGGTACCTGCGCCGCGGCGTAACATATCCCGTTTACGTTACACCGCCGCAAGTTTTCAGCGTAAGTGCCTGATTCTCAAAGCACTTTCCTGTAAACTTACGGTGGTGTAACGTAAAGGCGTCCGGCGCAAGCCCGCCTAATTAAAATGGGGCGTGTACCATTTAAATTAGGCGCGCTCCCGCGCCTGACGTACTGCGAATGCTCTGTTTTGAAATTCCCGCTGTGCTTTGCGTGAAGTGACGTCTTTTTTTTGAACCGCGACGTGCGTAACATATTTTTCGTATTCCCAGACGTCTTACGCAAAAAATAAAAAAAATTGAAATTCGACGAGGGAACGACGGCCATACTTTAACATGGCTCGTCTAAATTTAAGCAGCCGTAACTTTGCGACGGGAAAAAATTACTAGCGATGACGTAACGAACGCGAAAACCTTCGTGGATCGCCGTAAAATGCTCATTTGCATACCCGACGCAGGAAAACGACGCAAACTCCACCCAGCGGCGGCCAAAGTATTGCAGCCTAAGATCCGAAGGCGTACGAAGCCGTAAGCCTGTCGGATCTTAGCTAAAAGCCGTCGTATCTTGTTTGTGAATCACAAATTAAGATACGACGTGGCAAATTTGAAAATACGCCGGAGTATCAGTAGATACTCCGGCGTATCTCGTCTCTGAATCTGGCCCTAAGTACCTAGAAATAAAGTGGTACTAGATCTACTAATTACCAACAATACAGACCTGATCACGGATGTGGAAATACAATTCAAATTTAGGAAACAGCGATCACAGGTCAATTGGCTTCAGTATAAACCACACAAATAGGATACATAAGGGAAATACAAAGACACTGGCCCAGATTCAAATACAGTTGTGTATCTTTAGGTGGGCGTAGCGTATCTCCTATACGCTACGCCGCCGTAACTTTGAGAGGCGAGTATGGTATTCAGAAAGATTATGCGCCCAAAGTTACGGTGGCGTAGCGTATAAGGGCCGGCGTAAGCCCGCCTAATTCAAATATGGAAGATGTGGGCGTGTTTTATGTAAATTAAGTGTGACCCCACGTAAATGACGTTTCTAACGAACGGCGCATGAGCCGTCCGTGAACGTATCCCAGTGCGCATGCTCCTAATTATGCCGCAAATAGTCAATGCTTTCGAAGTGAACGTAACTTACGCAAAGCCCTATTCGCGAACGACTTATGCAAACGACGTAAACTATGCAAAATTCAACGCTGGCTCGACGTCCATACTTAACATTGGCTACGCCTCATATGGCAGGGGGAACTTTACGCTACAAAAAGCCTTACGTAAACAACGTAAAAAAATGCGCCGGGCGGACGTACGTTTCTGAATCAGCGTATCTACCTAATTTACATATTCTATGTGTAAATCTCCGGGAAGCGCCACATAGCGGCCAGCGTAAATATGCAACTAAGATACGACGGCATAAGAGACTTATGTCAGTCGTATCTTAGCCAAATTTCGGCGTATCTTGCTTTCTGAATATAGAAAGAAGATACGCCGGCGCATCCTAGAATTTACGCAGCGCATCAATAGATACGCCGACGTAAACTCTTTCTGAATCCGGGCCACTGAATTTCAAAAGAGTCAACTTCCCTAAACTATGATCCTTGCTAGAAGGCATAAATTGGGATAAAATCTTAGGAACAAAGAACACAGAGGAGAGATGGGTTCGCTTTAAGATCATATTAAATAAGGACATTAGCCAGTGCATCCCATTGGGTAGTTCATTTAAAAGAGTAAACAAAAGTCCTGGATGGCTTAACTACAATGTAAAAATGCATATAAAAGCAAAAGAGAAGGCCTTCAAAAATACAAGGTTGAGGGATCATCATCAGCATTCAGACTTTATAAAGAATGCAACCAGAAATGTAAGGGTGCAATTAGGACAGCTAAGATAGAACACAAAAGACACATAGCGGAGGAGAGCAAAAAACAACCCCAAGAAATTCTTTATGTAAACAGTAAAAAAGTGAGGACAGACCATATTGGCCTCATAAAGAATGAGGAAGGACATCTGGTTACAAAGGATGGGGAGATGGCGAAGGTATTGCATTTTGTCTTCTCCTCAGTCTTCACAAGGGAATTGGGGGGCTTCAGTAACAAAAACTGCAGTGTTTATCCTCATGACACATCACAGGAAGCACCTCCATAGTTACCAGAGGACAGAAATAAAATTAGACTTGGGAAACTTAACATTAATAAATCACCAGGTCCGGATGGCTTGCACCCGAGGGTACTTAGGAAACTCAGTCAAGTAATTGCCAGACCATTGTTCCTCATTTTTACTGACAGTCTACTCTAGCCTAACATCAATAGTATGCAAGCTCTTGGAAGGGATGATAAGGGATTATATACAAGATTTTAGTAATGAAAACGGTATCATTAGCAGTAATCAGCATGGATTCATGAAGAATCATTCTTGCCAAACCAATCTATTAACCTTCTATGGGGAGGTGAGTTACCATCTAGATAAAGGAAGGTGTGGTGTATCTGGATTTTGCAAAAGCATTTGACACAGTTCCTATAAACGTTTAATGTACAAAGTAAGGTCCGTTGGCATGGACCATAGGGAGAGTACATGGATTAAAAACTGGCTACAAGGGCGAGTTCAGAGGGTGGTGATAAATGGGTTCTGTGCTGGGACCAATCCTATTTAATTTGTTCATAAACGACCTGGAGGATGGGGTAAACAGTTAAATTTCTGTATTTGCGGACAAGACTAAGCTAAGCAGGGCAATAACTTCCCTGCACGATGTGGAAACCTTGCAAGAATACCTGAACAAATTAATGGGGTGGGCAACTACATGTCAAATGAGGTTTGATGTAGAAAAATTTAAAATAATGCATTTGTGTGGCAAAAATATGAATGCAATCTATACACTAGGATAGAACCTCTGGGGGAATCTAGGATGGAAAGGGACCTGGGGGGTCCTAGTAGATGATAGGCTTGGCAATGGCATGCAATGCCAAGCTGCTGCTAACAAAGCAAACAATATTGGCATGCATTAAAAAAGGCATTAACTCCAGAGATAAAGTGATAATTCTCCCACTCTACAAGACTCTGGTCTGGCCGCACCTGGAGTATGCTGTCCAGTTCTGGGCACCAGTCCTCAGGAAGAGTGTACTGGAAATGGAGTAAGTACAAAGAAGGGCAACAAAGCTAATAAAGGGTCTGGAGGATTTTAGTTATGAAGAAACGTTGCGAGCACTTAACCTTTTTCTCACTGGAGAAGAGATGCTTGAGAGGGGATATAATTAAAATTTACAAATACCAGTTTCCATCACAGCCTACATGGACTATCTGGGTTGGGCGCATTGAGTTATTTTTTGTTCAGTTTAAAAGCCAGCGAACTAACCTTATTAGAAGGACAACTTAGTAACAGCAGTCTCTCATATTTCCTAAGTACAGGGTCATAATAAAAGTTAAAACAAAAAAGATCAGTTCTTGCAGGATCCAATTGTTTGTTGTTATTCACCCAAATGAATCCTCTTGATTTTGTTTGAATGTCTTCCGTTTGTTGTAGGTTGATGCACGTGGAGACCATAACAGCACAGTTTATTACTGTTCACAGACCTGCATCATCCTGGCTGCCAAGAACTACCAACTAGTAAAAAACACATACATCTCATAATTACTAGTTGGTGTCTCCTAATTACTAGTTGGTGAACTCTCACAAACTCATTGGAATTAACATGTATAGTTTTTTTCAGCATTGCTACCTATCAGGGGGCAGGTGCAAACAGGTCTGGGTGGTAGAAGTGGTTTGCTAGTAAAGTAGATGTGAAGACTTATGAGTATATGTATGCCTGCCTCCTGTTTTTGGGTATGCTGTTTTCTGGCTTGCGAAATAGCTCAGCCTAAAACTACTGCCAGTTTGTAATATCATTGCTGAGCATTTCTTGAAAAAAAATTACTATTAAAGTGCTGCAACCCGGATTTAAACATACCATATATACAGTAAATATTAGTGGCAATGTGAGTCCAGATGTTAGTCTTCATATTAATTAATGACTATACATGGGAAAACAACAGATGACGTCTCATTAAATGATCTCAGATTGGCTTGTTGACATTTACCACAATTCAAACACAGTAAATCGTGCTGTTCCTGCAGTGAGAATTACCATTTCTATTCTGACGGCTACCACTCACCTTTTGTGTTGGAACTGAAATTACTGTCAACTCCTGTGCAGTCCAGATGACTTCTTTGTCTAGTGTTATATCAGTGTGCCCCAGCAAAACTATTTTATAGCAATCACCTTGTTTCATTAGTTTTGTCACATATAATATACACATCTCAAAGGTTAAGGGTCATTTTTTTTCCCAAGACCAGCTAACTGGATGTTTTTTCATACTTATGCGATACTCTCTTTCCAAGCATCTAAAAATGAGATATATCCAAAGTATATGTTATAAAGGTTGTTTATTTTATTTTCTATCTAGTAGAGCAGCCCTCAAAATTTACACTCGCCTGCTCGCATTTTGCGAGTAAATTTTGAGGGCTGGCGAGTGTGGGCTGCCTGGGAGCAGGGGGGGCGAGCAAGGAGAGGAGAGTCGTGTCGCTGCTGATGTTGCCACTGCCTGGTTGTTCAAAGCGCGGGGAACGTTACAGCTTTCAATTCAATAGCTGGGTTTCCCGCCCGCATGCTTCATATACAGCCCCTCCCCCTTGTCCCGGCACTTTGATAGACAGATCACCCATCCCAGGATTGGATGGGTGATCTGTCTATCAAAGTTTCCCGGACAAGGGGGAGGGGCTGTATATGACGCTCGTGGCGAGGAACACAGCTATTGAATTGAAAGCTGTTCCCCGCGCTTTGAACAACCAGGCAGCGGCGGCGGTGGTGGCTCCGGCTCCTCTCTTTTACCCAGTACAGGTAGGCTGCGATATGGGGACATTTGGCTGTGATATGGGGACATTTGGCTGCAATATGGGAACATCTGGCTGCAATATGGGAACATCTGGCTGCAATATGGGGACATTTGGCTGCAATGTGGGGACATTTGGCTGCAATGTGGGGACATTTGGCTGCAATGTGGGGACATCTGGCTGCAATATGGGGACTCTGGCTGCAATATGGGGACATTTTGCTGAATTGGGGACACTGGCTGCAATGGGGACATTTTACTGCAATGGGGACACTGGCTGTAATGGGGACACTGTCTCCAATGGGGATATTTTGCTGCATTGGGGACATTTTGCTGCATTGGGGACATGTGGCTGCACTGAGGACACGTGGCTGCATTGGGGACACATGCTGCATTGGTAGACATGGGCAGGCTGCATTTTTGGTAATGATAAAGTTGTTAATATTTATTTTTATAACTTAATTCTGCATAAAACATTTAAGTGCATGAGATAACTTATGAGGGCGTGTCTAGGGGCGTGGCATGGTAGGGGTTGGGCGGAGCAACTAGTGGCAAGTACGCCTTGAGGCCTGGCTAGTAGCTCAGGACTTGAAATTTGAAATTTTGAGCCCTGTAGTAGAGCATCTAATGATTTATATCAATGTTTAAATACCTTTTTGGTCATTTTAAACTCTTAAAAGTAATATTCCTTCTTAAGATTAGCCACCAAAAATGTGAAAGATGGAAAGCCATGACCTTTCAAGAGTGGGATTCACCTACTACACACCTTTGCTTTATTTGGGACACATTGGGCAGTCTGCAACAATCTAAGGGTGAAAATTATCATAATTCTGCTAGTAGGGATTATACAATGCTCATATTTTATTGAATACTGTTTTATTCTATGTACTGTACTGTCAAACTGTTGCTGCTGTTAATATATTATCTAAGTTTAAGCATAATCTCGCAGTCTTTCCTGTTGATGTATGTTCTATCATATATGCAGTAGTTTTCTGAATGATTGCAACACTGTTGTGAGATATGGTATACCTTGGGGGTGCTGAGATATGCTGCATCTGGTATATGATAACTGTGAAGTGAGATTTTTATCTTCTGAGTAATGGCTGAGGTGGTTATTTAATGAAAACTAAGGGCCAGATTCACATAGAAGAGCGGCGGCGTAACGAATCGTAGATACGTTACACCGCCGCAATTTTTCATCGCAAGTGCCTGATTCACCAAGCACTTGCTATGAAAACCTACGCCGGCGGCCTCCGGCGCAAGGCGGGCCAATTTAAATGGGCGTGTGCCATTAAATTAGGCGCGCTCCCGCGCCGGACCTACCGTGCATGCTCCGTTTCCGAACTCCCGCCGTGCTTTGCGCAAAGTGACGTCATTTTTTCGAACGTCGACGCGCGTATCGTAATTCCGTATTCCCGGACGGCTTACGCAAACGACGTTATTTTTTAAATTTCGACGCGGGAACGACGGCCATACTTTATACAGCAATACGATTGCTGTGTAAAGTTAAGGCACCAAAAAAACGACTAACTTTGCGACGGGAAACTAGACTAGCGGCGACGTAGCAAACGCGAAAAAACCGTCGTGGATCGCCGTAACTCCTAATTTGCATACCCGATGCTGGTTTACGACGCAAACTCCCCCCAGCGGCGGCCGCGGTATTGCATCTTAAGATCCGACAGTGTAAAACAATTACACCTGTCGGATCTTATGGCTATCTATGCGTAACTGATTCTATGAATCAGTCGCATAGATAGAACAACAGATATGACGGCGTATCAGGAGATATGCCGTCATATCTGCTCTGTGAATCTGGCCCTATAATTCCTGCTCTGAGAAGTAACAAAACTACCTGAAAAGATAAATCAGTGGCATGCCACAAAATTCCTCAAAAAGTTTACGCAACAGGAAATTTTAAAGCAATGAAGCACACCTATGCCCGGATTCACGTAGCACTTACGCCGACGTATCTCAAGATATGCCTGTAAATAGGCTTCATCCGACCGACGTAATTTTCCTACGCCGTCGTATCATGAGCGCATATTTACGCTGGCTGAAAGGGGCGCTCCCATTGATTTACAATTTGAATATGCAAATGAGTGAGATATGCCGATTCACAAACGTAGTTGCGCCCGACGCATTAATATACGCGGTTTACGTAAGTCGTACGTCTGGCATAAAGTTACGACTCATAAAGCAGGTGTAAATCAGCAGCATCAATGCAAATGGCTGCACCAGGGAACACAGCCATCGTTTTTTACGTGAATAGGGCTGGGCGTAGGTTACGTTCACGTCGTAGGCAGTGATTCGACGTATCTTAGGCATACTGGCATACGTCCATGAGCCGGCGCATGCGCCATTCGTTATTCGTTATTCGCTCGGCCCATCATTTACATGGGGTCACGCCTCATTAGCATGGCTCACGCCCACTGCCACTTACGACGAGTTACGCCGAGGGAACCCAGCATAGATTTGGGAGCAAGTGCTTTGTGAATACTGTGCTCGCCACTTTGCGCTATGTCGGCGTAGTGTATATTCGATACGCTACGCCGGCATAACTATGCGCCGCTGTATGTGAATCCGGGCCATCCTGTATCAAGAGAATAGCTACAACCCGAGCAGCCCTTGCAGCTGCTATGAGGTCTCAGGGTTGGGTGGGTCTGGTCTGTATTTGGAGATGGTTTGTAAAACTGCTGTCTCAGCTGATATGGATATAGGATTGTGTATAAGGAATTGTATGATTTTTTTTCCCCATTTTATTGGTTGAACTAGATGGACTTGAGTCTTTTTTCAACCTGACTAACTTTGGGCCAGATTCACAAAAGAGATACGACGGCGTATCTCCTGATACGCCGTCGTATCTCTGTGATCCGCCCGTCCCAACTATGCGGCTGATTCATAGAATCAGTTACGCATAGATAGCCCTAAGATCCGACAGGTGTAATTGACTTACACTGTCAGATCTTAGGATGCAATTCTATGCCGGCCGCTAGGTGGCTAGGGCATTGCGGTCGGCGTAGAATATGCAAATGACTAGTTACGGCCATCCACGAACGTCCGCGTTACCCGTCGCTCTAACTTTACGTTGTTTCCGTCGAGATACGCGTTGTAAAATTAGGGCTGAGCCCTAGGTGTTCTAAGCCATGCTAAGTATGGCCGTCGTTCCCGCGTCGAAATTTAAAAAATCACGTCGTTTGCGTAAATCGTCCGTGAATGGTGCTGGACTCCATTTACGTTAACGTCTAAACAAATGACGTCTGTGCGATGTCATTAAGCGCAATGCACGTCGGGTAATTTTCCCGATGGAGCATGCGCAGTACGTTCGGCGCGGGAACGCGCCTAATTTAAATGGTGCCCGTCCCATTTGAATTAGGCGGGCTTGCGCCGAGCGTATTTACGTTACACCGCCGCAAGTTTACAGGTAAGAGCTTTGTGAATCAGGCACTTACGCTGTAAACCTGCGGCGGTGTAACGTAAATGGGATACGTTACGCTGCCGTGGAGCAACGTAAATGTATCAGAATCTGGCCCTATGTAACTATGTAACTATGGATAGACTTTTACATGAACTGATTAGACCTTGATCCACTCACTCAATCCAGCTCAGTTCTGACTGACTGCAAATTTTCTATTTTTTGAAACACAAATAAGTCCCAGCATTGCAGCAACTCATTTACAGGAATCTAAATGATTGAACAGTCCATTCTTGCTGTCAGGAGCACTTAATGCTCCTGCTCCTCATTCCAGCATCTGGGTTTTGGCTATTGCTTTCTCCCTGTCTTTGACCACCTACAAGATGATTGATGTGATCACCAGTCACCTGTTATAAGCAAGCCAAACCATCAGTCTCATGCTTGTGATAGAGAGTGATACATGTTTTTTTTTTCCTGATCAAGTGCCCTGTCTGTCTGCTATGCTATGCTAGATCGGATTTAGATTTTGTATGACCTTGGACCGGATTATTGGACTATTCCCTGAACTCAGCCTGCCTTTTTACCTGGACTGTCATAGAACCACTCTGCCTGTCTGCCAACCGCAAGTACCTGTTTGCTTTGCTCAGTTTGTGCCTGCCCTGGCATGGTAGCCAGGCACTATAGCAATGTGTATAAGACCTGGGGGCAACCGATTACAGGTAACCCTGCTTGCCTTATGGGAAAGGGGGCTGCTATAGGTGAACAACACAGTAGCCAGCTATATTGTCTGGCCTCCATTTGGGTAGACATGACACTTGCACCATATTTAAACTGGCTATGAATTGTAAGTGTTTAATAACAGTATCAACTAAGGTTAGGAGTTTAAATAGAACCCCAATTAGGATGCAATGTAGGCTGCTTATTTCTGATCATATACTGTATTTAGGGTGTAATTAATGCTCCAATAGCCGGCTAATAACCTGAACTTTTACTATTGAAACGCGACTTGCTAAAGTATGTATTGGGCACTTTTACTGGGTAAACTTAAAACCAGGGCCGGCGCTACCACTAGGCGGATTAGGCAGCCGCCTAGGGCGCACTGCCACCTAGGGGCGCTGCTGACTCTTGCCTCCCCTCTTCCTCCTCATTGTCGCTCCCCAGGCTGCCGGCAGAGGATAGAGGGGCCCCAGACAGCAAGGCGCTCAGTGCGGCAGGCGGATGTTATTAATTGCAGAGTGGTGTGCAGCTTTCACATGCTGGAGGGAGAGGGACAGACCAGTGTGTTAGGCAGCCAATAGCGCTGCTCTTCTGAGTGGGAGGGCGTGACTTCTAAGTTGCTCCGCCTATCACCACCCACTTAGCCAATCAGATTGCCCAGGCCGCCATATTTGATCAGAAGATGCTAGTGACCAGAGCAGGGCGGGATGCAGAGGATCCGAAATACCTGAGAATGAAGAAGGTATGATCATCATGTCGCACACTCACTGGTAATGCAGAAGTCAAATAATTGGTGTGTTCTCCTATCCTGTGTGTAGATTAGACAATGATGGAGGGATGATTTCCCCTCCTTCTTCTCAGACTGCTTCTTATCTGTGTTTTTATTTACACTGCACACAGCAAGGTGACTGATGATCGGACTTCTGTAAGACCTTCAAACTTAAAGGGGTTGTAAAGATTTGTTTTTTATTTTCTAAATAGGTTGCTTTAAGCTAGTGCATTGTTGGTTCACTTACCTTTTCCTTCAATTTCCCTTCTAAAAATTGTTTTCTTTGTTTTCTTTGTCTGAATTTCTCACTTCTGGTTTCTCCTCAGTAAGGTGTTCAGTAAGCTGTTCTAAATGACTTTCCACCGCTCCGATGATGGTGGAAAACTTACTGAGGTGAAACAGGAAGTGAAAAATTCAAACAAAGAAAAACAACATTTAGAAGGGAAATCGAAGGAAAAGGTAAGTGAACCAACAATGCACTAGCTTAAAGGAAACAATTTAGAAAATAAAAGATGTACCTTTACAACCCCTTTAAGCTGTTTCTATAGCTATGTGTGCTGGAGTTGGTATCAGCTATCACTGATTTGTCTAACTTTCCTTGTTATCTTTGAAGGAATTAGCTTCACAGACCTGTTAATCATTTACTGTCCTCCTGGGCTTGAGAAATGGCTGTTAGAAAATACGTTATTTTTTTGGCACTTAAAGTTATAGCTTGTAAACTCCTGTTTGCAGTGATCAATGTTTTTCCACACTGGTCACTGCTAGGACACACTTGTACAATGTCTGCAGTCTCTGACCATCTCCTGTGTTATGACCACAGTCTGACCTTCTCTTGTGTTATATCTGCAGTCTCTGACCCTCTCCTGTACTATGTCTGCAGTCTCTGACTCTCTCCTGTACTATGTCTGCAGTCTCTGACTCTCTCCTGTACCATGTCTGCAGTCTCTGACTCTCTCCTGTACCATGTCTGCAGTCTCTGACCATCTCCTGTACCATGTCTGCAGTCTCTGACTCTCTCCTGTACCATGTCTGCAGTCTCTGACTCTCTCCTGTACCATGTCTGCAGTCTCTGACCATCTCCTGTACCATGTCTGCAGTCTCTGACCCTCTCCTGTACCATGTCTGCAATCTCTTATCATCTCCTGTACTATGTCTGCAGTCTCTGACCCTCTCCTGCACCATGTCTGCAGTCTCTGACCCTCTGCTGTAGTATGTTTTGCAGTCTGTGACCATCTCCTGTAGTATTTCTGCAATAAAGGGGGCTACAGGCACAGTAGGTGGTGAGGGAAGGTGTACCTAGGCATTGTGGATAGTGAAGGATGGGGGGCCCTGGCATGTTGGGTGTTGAGGGAAGAGGGCTGTAGGTGCAGTGGGTGGTAAGGCAAGGGATGCTGCAGGCATAGTAGATAATGAGGAAAGGGGTTCCAGGTGCAGTGGGTGGTGATGGAAAGAATGCCTAGGCACATGTGGTGGTTAATAAAGGCAAGGCTGTAGAGAACATTTTAATGTAGCATACAGGGCAAGGGGCTTTATAATCCAGGGTCCACCAAAATCCTCATCACCAGGCCTATGATGCTCTTAGACCAGGCTGAATGACCAGGCTGCAAAGGTCGCACTTACAATCGGGCCCTGGTGTTCCGCAACTTCCACCACTAATATATATTTTTTTATAATAGCACACAGTGAAATAATTTAAAAGTGCCATTATAAAAAAAAAACATTGTAACAGATGTCACACATTTTAATTTTTTTGGGGGGGTGGGGGCGCAAGTAGCTGGTCTTGCCTAGGGTGCAAAATAGTCTAGCACCAGCCCTGCTTAAAACTACTTTAATACAGTGCTATGAAGTACTCTAAACCTTCTAATTCTGGATAAAACTATACTTTTCAGTTTTGAAACATTGATGAGAAGAAAATACATATACCAACAAAATGTAATCAAATGCAGTCATAAGCATACCCAGGGCCTTTTTGGAACATGATAGTGTTGGCAAGCCTAACTGCTCAATAGGGAAACAAAGGAGGAAAGAGGGGATGACTGGCTCCTGGCATCTTCAGGAAATATTGGAATTCTTAAGGCTGGTAGACACGGCCGGTATCGGCCGGTATCAGCCTGTCCAACAGAAACGGTCCAATATTCAGCCAGTATGTACAGCAGCCTGACCGACAGAAGCTGGTGTAACGACCAACGTCTGTGGAACGAGCATATTGGAAAACCAGCATCTTATCAGCATTGGCAGCCAATGTCTGCAAGCGCTGATCAGTGTGTTCTGGCGAGAGGAGGGGGAGTGCTTCCCTCAGGACACAATAGCTCAGTGTTGGAGATCGTGACACTAACATCTCTTAGCTAGTACGGTGACCCCGTTTTTTTGGGGTTCAGCCCACTGGGTTGAATGAAAAAAAAAACTTCCCGTGTGTATCTAGCTTTAGTTTTCTCAGAGTTGGGGCTCTCAGAGTATTTGTGACAATATTTGGAGGTATATATACACATGTGATAAGAAAAAACACAAGCATAATGTACTTTTTATCTATCCCATCATGCATGCTCATAACCAATGGACATGTATGCTGTGATTAAAAAAAAAATAACACAAATAATAAAAAAGTATTTCCATTTTTTTTTTCTCTTTCACTTAAATTTTGGCTATATTGTTTACATGAAAGTAAGCAAAAAGCAAAAAAAAACACACACAAACAAGGCAAATGTCATAAAATATTTTGTTCTTTGTTAAAGAGGAAGTAAACCCTGATGGGTTTTACTTCCTCTTTTGCTCCCTGCAAATCCTGCCAATTAAAATCATAATGGGCTAGTATGCATTGCATACTAGCCCATTATGTAACACTTACCTGCAAACGAATCCAGCACTGTCCCCAGCGCTGTCCATCTTCTCGCCCCTCTTCCTTCCGGGGCCACGTACTCCGGCTCTGTAATTTGCCAGAGTCGCGTGACGTCACAGTCCACAGCACAGTCCGACTGAAGCGACCACACAACGTGGCATTGCTTCAGTGCACATGTGCAGATAACTTCGGTACATGCCGATACAGGGGAATATCTCCTAAACTGTGCAGGTTTAGGAGATCCAGGATAGCTACAGGTAAGCCTTATTATAGTATAAAAAGGTATCAAAATATATATAGCCTTAAAACTGGTTATAAAATGATAAAACGGCGCTTAAAATGGATAGTCCAGTGTAGATAAAAGATGTTGAAAAAGTCCATAGACCAGTGAATCAGGCAAAGTTCAAAGTGATGTAAGAAATGCTTCAAGGAATGGTAGTACACCCTCCACCGACTTCCAATCTCCACCAAACGTGAGACACACTTCCCCTCTGGGGTTCAAACAGAAAGCAAACAAAATCAAGCCTTGAGAATAAATCATCCTGATCAGACCTCCAACCTCATTCCAGAAGCAGCAAGGGCTTTTTTTAAAAACTCCAACTCACGAATCATAAAAAAAGCCCTTGCTGCTTCTGGAATGAGGTTGGAGGTCTGATCAGGACGAAGGGAAGTGTGTCTCACGTTTGGTGGAGATTGGAAGTCGGTGGAGGGTGTACTACCATTCCTTGAAGCATTTCTTACATCACTTTGAACTTTGCCTGATTCACTGGTCTATGGACTTTTTCAACATCTTTTATCTACACTATCCATTTTAAGCGCCGTTTTATCATTTTATAACCAGTTTTAAGGCTATATATATTTTGATACCTTTTAATATTTTTGAATAGATGAAGTTCATCTATTTTTAAACAGCTGCTATAATATATATATACCATTCTATTGTTTTTAGCAGAATTTTCATTAATTTCTGATATTGTTATATATATTTTATCATACCTTTTTTATCTATTTCCTCTACCCATTAAGTATCTCTTCATCAAGGTAAACACTTTCTCTGGCACCGGGAAGTGCACTGTGTATTCCCCTCTGTTGCTGCCCTTTGTGCACTCTATTTAGAAGCCTTATTATAGGCTTACCTGTAGCAAAAAGTGGTATGTAGGGGTTAACCACTTTGACTGTCATTCATCTATAAAAAAAATCCAATTGTAAAAATGCCTATTAATATATTCATTCTAATTTAATACAGGAAAAACTGTTTGTAAATGTTCAAAATTGTAAATACAATTGATCAAAAATCTTTATGATTTTTATGTTATTAAAGCGGTGGTTCCCCCTTAAAAACAACTTTTTTTTATTCCACTGCCCCCCCACATTCCATCACGATTAAGGCACATATTTTTTTTTTCCTGCTGTACATACCTTACTACAGCATATTCACCCGTGCATCCGGGTTGCGAGTCCCGCGGGAGTGGGCGTTCCTCACATGCTGTTGATTGACGTTTTGCCCAAAAACGAGCTCTCCCCCCGTCGCGTAAGCCGGGTCACGATTGGCGAAAGGAGCCGAACGGCTATGCGCATGCGCAGTATAGCGCCGACTCGCCGTTCGGCTCCTTTCGCCAACCGTGACGCGGCTTACGCGAAGGGGGAGAGCTTGTTTTTGGACAAAACGTCAATCAACAGCATGTGAGGAACGCCCACTCCCGCGGGACTCGCAACACGGATGCACGGGTGAATATGCTGTAGTAAGGTATGTACAGCAGGAAAAAAAAAATATGTGCCTTAATCGTGATGGAATGTGGGGGGGCAGTGGAATAAAAAAAAGTTGTTTTTAAGGGGGAACCACCGCTTTAATATATTATTATTATTATACAGGACTCATATAGCGCCAATAGTTTACGGAGCACTTCACAAAATAATTGCTTTTATATAATGTAAAGGCAGCCTGCATTCTGATTGGTAACAGTATTTGTCAGTATTGACAAACAGTCATCATACTCTAGTCCCCACAGCCTATGGCATGCCAAAAATCTGGGACAGGTTGATAACACTGGGTCTGTCTCCCATATCCTTCATGTTCATTCAAACTGGGTCAATGTTTTCCTTTGAGGGGACATTCTGCAGTATTTTATCCATTGCACAATGCTGTGTGGCTAAAAGGAAGCTGCCATACCAGTGGAGGCACAAGATAACTCAGAGCTGCTCTTTCTGTTGTGACTTAGCCCCCTAACTGCATTTATGAAACCATCAATGTAATCTAATGGGAAGCAGGAATGGATGGCATACAGTATGTTTCTTACGATGTCAACGTCCTAATATTGCACTTGTGACTGTAGAACATAGGGTGCCCAGGCACAGGTGCATGTGAGGTAATGCACTGCTGTTTCTATTTGGGAATTAGCTCCTGGCTCCCCGAAAACCTCTCTCACCCCTTCTAACTAATCACTGGCATCAAAAGTTGCCAGGATAACAATTTTTGCCCAGAGATTGGATTTGAGGGACTGAGCTTTGGAAGATGTATCCAAATAAAGCCAGTCCGTGAGTAATTGCCCATTGGCTAGTCGCTGGCATTGCCTGTAGCCTCCCTGCAGCTGATATTTTTTCCATTATTGACTTACTGTACCAGGTCATTTCTAGACATTCCCTATGTTAAGATCCACTGTAAATGCTAGGATACAATTTTGTATGAATTAGTTTGTGACGTTAAACTTCACTAATAAATTCTTGTTAGCCAGTCAAACTTTTTTTCTAAGTACAGGTCCACTTTAAAGTTAATTACATCTGACATCTAATATGGTAACTGCTAAAGTAACCTAGATTAGGCTATACCTATCAGTTTTGTCATTTGCCACTGAATGATTTAATAATAACTTGTTAATTGTCATATTCTCATCTTGTTAGGGAAACATTTATTTGTGTGTGCTGAAATTGAGGGCAAAGAGATCAAGTAACTAAAACCTTACTCAAGTAATTTTTTTTATAAAGTGTGGAAGAGTTAAACATTCTATCAGATTTATCAAAATTCTTTTTCTCTGTGACTCCATAGAAGAAATGGGGGTTGATAGAGTTTGAAGGAAAGGATAGCAATTGATACCCTGTCAGAAATTCTGACTTTTCCTGATGTTGCTAAAACATGCTTTTTTTTTGTAATTGTGCCCATTGCAGAGGTATCCTAACAATTCCTGTTTTGAAATCTCCCCAATTTTCACTCTATCATAAATAAAAATAAAAATGTACCTGGCTTTGGGCTTTAAGAGCAGCTCTAGCCTTAGTGTGTATGTCAGCATGTCCACCTTTTGTTACATATGCTAAGATCTATTCCAATCCATTCTTTATCTAGAACAAACATTAATGATTCATTTAGTGTATGGAGAGGCTCAGACATTCAGGTCTTGGTCACTTAGCTGAAGACTTAAAATTCATAGCTCTACAAAAGTGCTTGTGACTGTTAATCCATAAATGTCTGATTGAGCTATGGATGGCTGCTCTATGATATTTTATCCCGATACACAATGTGCTAATTTGTGCCTTCATGCTATGAGTTTGCATCATTTTTGTATACTTGCATTAAGGCAATTTTTTGTCAATTTCTTTTCTAATGTATGCTGTGTGAAGTAATTTTTATTTCGCATACCCGTATATACTCGAGTATAAGCCAAACCGAATTTAAGCCGAGGCACCTACTTTTACCACAAAAAACTGGGAAAACGTATTGACTAGAGTATAAGCCTAGGGTGAAAATGCAGCAGCTACTGTAAGTGGAAAAGAGGGTCAACAATGCCCATTTGCACGCCTCAATGTAACCATTGCAGGCAGACCTCACTGTGCCCATTGCAGCCAGACCTCACTGTGCCCATTGCAGCCAGACCTTAATGTGCCCATTGCAGCCAGACCTTACTGTGCCCATTGCAGCCAGACCTCACTGTGCCCATTGCAGCCAGACCTCACCGTGCCCATTGCAGCCAGACCTCACCGTGACCGTGCAGATTCAGACGGTGCCCGGGCAGTGTTAAAAAGTCGCGCTTCTCCTTGTCCTGTTCCGTGATAGGCGGAACGCTCAGTTTCCCAGCAGACACTATGTTCAGTGTTCCGCCTACCACAGACGCCCTCTCGTCCTCTCGTCTATCACGGCATCCGTGATAGGCAGAACACTGAACACAGTGTCTGCTGGGAAACTGAGTGTTCCACCTATCACCGAACAGGACAAGGAGGAGCGCGACTTTTTAACACTGCCCGGCCACCGTCTGCATGTCATGGTACACTAACTCGAGTATAAGTCGAGTGGGTTACTTTCAGCCCAAAAAAAAAGGGCTGAAAAACTCGGCTTATACTCAAGTATATACGGTAAGTTTTGCATTTGGATATTTCATTATCTTAAAGTTGTAAAGATTTGTTTTTTATTTTCTAAATAGGTTCCTTTAAGCTAGTGCATTGTTGGTTCACTTACCTTTTCCTTCGATTTCCCTTCTAAATATTTTTTTCTTTGTTTTCTTTGTCTGAATTTCTCACTTCCTGTTCCTCCTCAGTAAGCTGTTCTGGCTCAGATGATGGGGGCAAGCTTACTGGAGAGAAACAGGAAGTGAGAAATTCAGACAAAGAAAAAAAACATTTAGAAGGGAAATCGAAAGAAAAGGTAAGTGAACCAACAATGCACTAGCTTAAAGGAACCTATTTAGAAAATAAAAAACTAACCTTTACAACTCCTTTAAATTGGAACAGGGAACAATGAATATATCATGCGTAGTGTATTTTACATGTGTATGTGAAACATTTTTTATAAAACAAATCTATACAATCTGTTCTATGTGTATGTTTATTTTTACATCTCTTTGTTGTGGTACAAAATAACACACTGAATCTCATTATCAATGGGGACGAGTTTGACCCAAACCCAGCCTGTTGACAGTCCTGTGAATGAGGCAAACAATCTGGCCACATTTGGCTAGGTTGCCCGTCTGTCCAATCCTCTGGCTGAAGTTTGTTATTTATGGGCAGTATCACTACCACCTCTAAATAGTAGATTCCTGCTGCTGTCTGCTTGGAATTGTAAATGAGCCGACAAGGATTCCAGGTGATGCCATTGACCCAACATGGTTTAATCGCAATATATGATTTTAACCAAAATATATACTTTTTCTAATAAAGGACATTTCTATGTTGTGGGTCTTTTTAGTTTTCTATTTTTATGTTAACGAACATTCAATTTTTTATGTCTGGATTATATGATTGACACTGGATTTAAGCTAGGGATACCGTTGATTTTTTTTGTCACTTCCGGTTCCTGTCTGTTTTTTACCAGACCATTGTTGGTAAAAGAAAGCTTTGGACCAAACTGATCTGGGGTTAATCTGAAGTTTTCAAGGGCAGAGGAGAAATGTGGGGGTCTAATAGATCCCAGATGTCTCACTCAAGAGGACCTGTTACTGCTTGTTGTTATCACAAGAAATGCTTATATTTCTTGTGATAGCAATAAAAGTGATCAAAAAAAAAGTGTAAAAACAAAAATGAAATCAAATAAATATAAAAATATATATTTTTTTTAAAGTGTCCTCCCGTGTTTATGCGCAGATGTGAACACTAGCGCCGGTTCCGCACACACATGTAAATGAAAAATGGTGAGAGCAATAATGCAAATCTCCCTGTGTAACCTTAATGTCAGGAAGATCATGGCAGTAACAGAAAATTTGGACTAGCTGGTGCGCAATGGCGGTTGCCAATGCGCCTGCACGAGCGTGTACAATTGTGTGGTGCCTAAACCAGGCAGGCTATTTAAATCAGGCTGACGCACAGAAAAATTGCTGTCTGATCTACAGCATTCCCGTGTATACCCTACTATCTGAACCTGTTCCTGTGTATTACCTGGCTTGCCTCTGACTATCCCATCTGTCTGCCTGCATCTGACCCCAGCCTGTCTTGATGTTGCTTCTGCCTGCTCCTCTGGTCCTTCTGCTGCCCACCTGATACCGACCCAGCTTGTTCCAGTGACCCTGCTTCTCCCTCTGCCTTGTTCCAGTACTCCAGCCTGTGTATGACCCAGCTTGTCTGACCCTTCTGAGTCCCAATCCAGTGGAAATCTCCTTCCAGTCTGTTCCAGTCTCCAGTCTGCTACACCTGCCTGCTGCTCTAGTCTGCACCAGTCTCCATTCTGCTGCTCCAGTCTCCAGTCTGCTCAACTGCCTGTTTTTCCAGTCTGCTGACCTCCCTGCACAGTGCCTTCGGGAATTCGGGACTATCCTCCTTGCTGTTAATCCTGCCAGGCACTCGTGCTACTCTACACTCCTGTACCTCCTGTTTACTCTATCAGGGGCCTCGAGTCAGAGGTGTAAGAGAGGCCTTCCTCTGCAGTTCAGGCTCATCTACTTGGTACATGACACTTAAAGGAGTTGTAAAGGATTTTTTTTTGCTGAAATTACTGTTTACAGGGTATAGAGACATAATAGTTAACTGATTCCTTTTAAAAATGATTAAAAATAGATAAAAATCAATCATATAATGTACCTGTAGTTTCGTTTTTGCATGTTGTTTCCTGCTTCTGTGGTGTACAGAGCCACAGAGCCAATACAGGGCAGTGATGGTTTGGAAAACAAAACTGATTGGTGCTGAGGTGTTTTAAACACACAGTAATCACACCTCCTTGATTAGTGACCACAGAGAGAAAGCTCCCAGTACTGTGGTTATCAGGAAACAGACAACCAGGAAGTGTGGAGATCAGAGAAGAATTACAGCAACTTGAGAGCAAAAACGAACAATGAGGACATGAAAACAGCACTGCATTAAGGTAAAGGAAGCTATTAAGATACAAAAAAAATCCTTTACAAACCCTTTAAACTGGCAACTTGTAAAGGCTTTTAAAGTGTGCCCTTTGGGGATTTGCTTGTATCGTAATCTAACGCCGTTCCACGGGCAAACGTGATTTTAAAGCGTAACATCATCTTTTATGTTTTACCCCCCCCAAAAAAATGGGTATTATATTGTGTTTTTGTGCATTAAAATTCATTAAGTGTATTTTTTCAATAAAATTTGTGTTTAAAAAACCGCTGCACAAAAAATCAAATATTTGTCCCCTATAGAGTTTAATAGGGTTTAACAGTACAGTATGTTCAGATTTTGCAGTTTTTTTTCATGAGTTAGCTGAAACCCCTGAAAACCAAATTTTACCTAATTCTATTATCACCACTTACCAACAAAATATTTTACTCTTTTGGATTTTGCCTCTCGAATTTATATTTCTTACTTACTGACCATAAGAGCTATTTTAAAATCATGAGCAAGAGACATTCATCTACAGGTATGCTTCACATTTTCAGCAGTTGCTTCTAGATATAACTATATTATATAAAGGTCTAAATTTTCAAACCTGACATTTGATATTTGAAAAGGCTAGACAGAGGACTGCATTTTGACTGCAAGTGCATGAAAATAACTTTTATCTGTGAATTGGGAATATCCAGGGTGGACTTTGGTTGTTCTTGATGTATTTATTTATAACAAGACAGACTGAAAGAAACCCATCAGCATAAAAACGTGGGAACTGCTACTTCTGACTTGGTATTAAATGTGCAGGTTCCAAGGCTGTTATCCTTAGTCCTCCTGCTTACTGCATCACTGACCTGGAAAAAACGTGCAGCAAGTGACATGCGGAATACTTCATACGGACATCTTTTCATGAGATAACTAGTGATGAGTAAATCTGACTGAGTTCAATACACTGAGGGTTTGACGAAACCTGTATGAAATTCAGGGTACCAAAGCAAAGCAATGAATTCTATTGAAATCTTTAGGGGTGAATCATGTTAGTAAATTCTGCTAGTCATTTTTGGGAATAATAGGTATGCTTTTGTCAAAAAAAGGTACAGCAAGCTTGGCGTTTGCAAGAGTGGCAAACATTACTTTTTACTTTATCAGCTACTGTCAGACTTTAATTTAAGAGGAAAATATTTTTGTCTTTACAACCCCTTTAAATAAAATGTGAACTGTTAAAAGAAATATGGACATGAGCATACAGTATTTGGTTAGCGACCTCATGGGGCATTCCCGAGAGCTGACAGTTACTGGCAATTTAGTTAGCTCCTTTTTTTTCAATGTAAATTTCTGTTTTGCTGTAGCAGGTTGTATACATTGCACAGATGCACCA
Source organism: Rana temporaria (assembly GCF_905171775.1). NCBI lineage: Eukaryota > Metazoa > Chordata > Amphibia > Anura > Ranidae > Rana > Rana temporaria. Next base: position 131,134,645 of record NC_053492.1, on the reverse strand, counting down.
CAATGGGTGCAGGTTAAGGGTATCCATAATGTTTTAAATGAATTGTGTAATGTTAATGTTTCACCTCAAGCAATATTAAAATTGCTGCTTACCAACAAATGTAATATATATTTTGTTTTCCTTTGTACGTGTCCCCAGGGCAGTCTTGTCTTATAATCACTTGTATATTAGCATAGTATGATTTCTAAGATTCAGATCATATTGACTTCAACAGGGTTTGAATTCAGCACCTGAACTTCAGAGAGGTTTGGCAACCCCACCCTGAACTAAACACAGGTATGGTCAGGGCTGGTGCAAGGATTTTTGACACCCTAGGCGAAACCTAATTTTGACGCCCCCCCCCCCCCACACACACACACACACACATTGACTCCGCCCCTCAAAAATTTGCGGCACCCATTTCTTCAGCAGTGGTCCACAGGTTTGCACCTGTGCCTCTGGACCTTCTCATCCCATCACTGTATCACTCTGCACTGCACTCTGTTCCCCTCATTACCCCCCTGCACATCGCCCCCCCCCCACACACACACATCTGTCCCCCCCACACACATTCAGTACCCCCCTGCACGTCTGCCCCCCCCCACACATCAGTAACCCCCTGCACATCTGCCCCCCCCACACACATCAGTAACCCCCTGCACATCTGCCCCCCCCCCACACATATCAGTACCCCCCTGCACATCTGCCCCCCCCAAACACATATCAGTACCCCCCTGCACATCTGCCCCCCCCCAAACACATATCAGTACCCCCCTGCACGCCCCCCACACACACATTCAGTACCCCCCCTGCACATATGCCCCCCCATACATATCAGTACCCCCCTGCACGTCCGTCCCCGTCCCCCACACACACATATCAGTACCCCCCTGCACGTCTGCCCCCCCAAAACACATATCAGTACCCCCCCGGGCCTGCACCCCCCCCCCCCCCGCACACACACAATCAGTACCCCCCTGCACATATGCCCCCCCAAACACATATCAGTACCCCCCTGCACGTCCGTCCCTGTCCCCCACACAAACATATCAGTACCTCCCTGCACATCTGTCCCCCCCCACACACATCAGTACCCCCCCTGCATGTCTGCCCCCCCACACACATATCAGTACCCCCCCTGCATGTCTGCCCCCCCACACACATCAGTACCCCCCCTGCATGTCTGCCCCCCCACACACACACATCAGTACCCCCCCCCTGCATGTCTGCCCCCCCACACACATCAGTACCCCCCCCTGCATGTCTGCCCCCCCCCACACACATATCAGTACCCCCCTGCATGTCTGCCCCCCCACACACATCAGTACCCCCCCTGCATGTCTGCCCCCCCACACACATCAGTACCCCCCCTGCATGTCTGCCCCCCCACACACACACATCAGTACCCCCCCCCTGCATGTCTGCCCCGCCACACACATCAGTACCCCCCCTGCATGTCTGCCCCCCCCCCCACACACACACATCAGTACCCCCCGCATGTCTGCCCCGCCACACACATCAGTACCCCCCCTGCATGTCTGCCCCCCCCCCACACACACACATCAGTACCCCCCGCATGTCTGCCCCCCCCCCACACATATCAGTACCCCCCTGCACGTCTGCCTAAGCCCCCCCCTCCCCCACATATCAGTTCCCCCCCTGTGTACACAGTGCAATGCACTATTAACTTAACAGAGTCCACGCAGAGTAAGAAGCAGTCAGTGTTTGCTTTTTGTGTGACTGGGCGCAGGCTACAGCACGGAGCGCTGCCTGTGCTTCCACTATACCTGAGCCAGCGGCAGTGATTACTTTACTCCGGGTCCAGGAGAGTGGCGCTGCCCCTGCCTGTCCTTTCAAACCAGATCCCCGAGCGCCCAGGAGGAGGGGGGAGCGGATATCACGGCAAGCCCGGCCGTAGTTACACTACATGCAGCCACAGGGCTGAGGGCTCCCATCTCATCCTCCCCCGATCATGGGGCACTTCCGGCCGGCTGCTTGTTACAGCGGCTCTCTTCCCTCAGACCTCAGATCATCTTCTCACTGCCGCCGCCGCCGCGCCGCTACTGCAGGCTGGGGATATAGCGGTCCGTCGGTATTCACAGGCGCAACCGACGGGTCCTGGTGGGATTTTAATAATCTGAATCCCAAAGAGTGGCTGGGGATCCGGATTTTGGCGCTCCCCCTAATCTGGCGCTCTAGGCAGCCGCCTGATCTGCCTATTGCTAGCGCCGGCCCTGGGTATGGTCAGCTCATCACTAATTACCCTGGTAGTTGCTTTACAGCAGGGATAAGCAATTAGTGGACCTCCAGCTGTTGCCAAACTACAAGTCCCATCATGCCTCTGCCTCTGGGTGTCATACTTGATGCTGTCAGAGTCTCGCTATGCCTCATGGGACTTGTAGTTTGGCAACAGCTGGAGGTCCGCTAATTGCATATCCCTGCTTTACAGGTTGGCATATTTTCTTCTGTCAAAGAACATGATTTCTCATTTTGTATTGTGTTTGAAAAGTTTTGTTGAATACATTGCAGGGCTTTGGAGAAGCTTTTACTATCTATGGTTTGTTATCTGGCTGAGGGATTGTTACAGTATGTGTGACCTAAATCCTTGAAAAGGTTTCTGTTCTCCTTTCTGGAAGTCTTCCTCTGGCATGAAAAATTCTGGAGGGGGAAAGTTTGTGCTTGGGAAGTAATGCAGAAAGAGTTAACATAACATGCTCCTATACCCAGATAAATGTTGAAAGGCACCACATCCAAATAATACTAACTGGGAACCCACAAAAGGGAAATAAGGGGGAAACTGGGACTTTCCGGTACCAAAAAGTAAAGTGAATTTACAAAGTGTGGAATATATAGACTAAAAACACAGGGCCAAATCCTCAGCCAGGCGGCGTAACTTAACTTTCAGCAGTTAAGTTACACTGACTTAAAGTTTTTACCTAAGTGCCTGATCCTCAAAGCACTTACGTAAAAATTTCAAGCAGTGTAAGTTAAGTGCCGCCGTCGTAAGGCGTTCCTCCTCTCCGGGGGGCGTTTACAATTTAAATGAGGCGCGCTCCCGCGCCGGCCGTACTGCGCATGCGTGTGACGTCATTTTCCCGACGTGCATCGCGCGAACGTAATTGACGCTGGGCGGCTTTGTGGATTGCGACGGGACACTAAAGTTACGACGGGTGAAAAAAAGACGCGCCGGGAAAACAAATAATTATAAAAAAAAATGACAGCGTCGCTCGGCATGCATTCCTGAGGGAGAACTCCATGCCAATTTTCAATGAAAAAAACGGCATGGGTTCCCCCCCCAGGAGCATACCAGGCCCTTAGGTCTGTTATGGGTTGTAAGGAGACCCCCCCCTCCGCCGAAAAATTGACGTAGGGGGTCCCCCTACAATCCATACCAGACCCGTATCCAAAGCACGCTACCCGGCCAGCCAGGAAGGGAGTGGGGACGAGCGAGCGCCCCCCCCCCTCCTGAGCCGTGCCAGGCCGCATGCCCTCAACATGGGGGGGTTGGGTGCTCTGGGGCAGGGGGGCGCACTGCGGGCCCCCCCACCCCAGAGCACCCTGTCCCCATGTTGATGAGGACAGGACCTCTTCCCGACAACCCTTGCCGTTGGTTGTCGGGGTATGCGGGCGGAGGCTTATCGGAATCTGGGAGTCCCCTTTAATAAGGGGGCCCCCAGATACCGGCCCCCCACCCTAAGTGAATGGATATGGGGTACATCGTACCCCTATCCATTCACCTGTAGGCAAAAAGTAAAAGTTAATAAACACACAACACAAGGCTTTTTAAAATAGTTTATTATTCTGCTCCGGAGGCCCCCCCTGTCTTCGTTATTAGCTCAATTAGCAGGGGGGGCTTCTTCTTCCGCTCTCCGGGGGTCTTCTTCCACTATCCGGGGGTCTTCTCCGCTCTCCGGGGGGTCTTCTCCGGACTCCGGGGGGCTTCTTCCATCTTCTCCCCTCTTCCGCTCTTGACTCGGCGAACCCCGGTTCTTCTGCAGCTCTCCGGTGCCTTCTTCTTCAGCGCTGGCTGCCTGCTATGTTTGTGTGTTAGCTCGATTTCAAACAGGCAGCCGGCGCGGTCTTCTGTGGCGTCATCTTCTCTTCTGGTCTTCTGTTCTTCCGATGTTGCCTCGTCGCCTGTTGTCGCTGTAATGATGGAAGCGCGCCTTGCATCACATTTATATAGGCATCACCGTCCCATCATGCTCCGGCAGGTTGTTTGCAAACCGAACCAAGGTAAATTTCTTCATCTCTATATATGACTTGGAAACAGTTATCCTTTGTAATTCAAAGCTTTTATCACATCTTACAAACATTTTTTTCTCTTGCTTTTTATCAAATATTTTTCAATAATTAGAGGAATTTCCTAGCAAAGTGGAAATGGCAGACAGGATACAGTTTTCAAATTGTATTGCACGTGCCCCTTTATCCCTGGTGGGTTTGTGTATTTGTGTATTTGCTTGAATTAGTAAGTGTTTATTCTTTATGCTTGAGAATACATCAATGTGACGGCTCTGTCACTTTCATTATATAAGAAGGGTCTTGACTGTTTTTGCAGACAGTTTGGTTTACATACTGACTTGTACCAAGGGGTCTGGGGAAATGTTATCTTCCTAGACGGCTTGGAATTTCAAAAGAACAATCTGCCATTTCTTTGTTTGAATTTCAAATTTGTTTATAAATCTTTCTAAAGATGAGTCCACCAGTATGAGCTCTTATAAGTTATACAGATAGATTGTTAAATAGTAAGAAAGTTATAGTCAAATATACTGTAAACCACATTGATTTACAGTTTTGTATTAGCCTTTTTTCATTCTACCAAAGAAGAAAATGAATTCAAACTCAGGCATCCATCAGTCACCTTGCAGTAGGGAAAAAATAAATTTTTGAACTTATTAAAGTGACTTTTTCAGAACTTATTAAAGTGACTCTGTCAATAAATGTAATTCTTCTCAAAGCCATACCTGTAGAACAACAGTGTCAAGACTTCTCTTTCCTGCTGCTGAACACTGATCTTCTGATTTCCGCAGCAAGACAGACACTTTTGGGAAGGTCCCTCAGGCCTCGTACACACGACCGAACATGTCTGCTGAAACTGGTCCGCGGACCAGTTTCCGCGGACATGTCCGACCGTGTGTAGGGCCTACCGGACCGGATTCCTGGTCTAGCGGACAGGTTTCCAGCAGACAAAAGTTTCTTAGCATGCTAAGAAACGTGTCCGCTGGAAGCCTGTCCGTCGGACATGTCCGATGGTCAGTACGACTCATCGGACACGTCCGCTGGCCCGAGAACGCGTGCATGGCGTCGAAGTGATTCGACGCATGCGTGGAAGCATTGAACTTCCGGGTTCGCGCACGTCGCCGCGTTATCGTCGCCGCCACGTCACCGTGTATTCTGTCCGCGGGGAATTCGGTCTATTGGTGTGTACACACATCAGACCAAATGATCCCAGCAGACATGTCCGATGAAAACGGTCCGCGGACCGTTTTAATCGGACATGTCTGCCCGTGTGTACAAGGCCCGAGACAGTTCTCATTGGTTCCTCCCTCTGACCTCCATGTCACTAATTTCTTTTTTAAGAAGGGGGGGGTCAGGGGAAGGAATCAATGAGAACTGCAGGCAACCATAGGCATTGACAATCTTTGTGTTGGTTTTGCTGCAGACATATAGTTGTATTCAGTGCCATGGGCAGCAGGAAGGAAGTATTGACAGTTTTTTTTACATGTATGATTGCAGGAAGATCTCAATTTTTAATTATGGGGTCACTTTAAAGTATCATTACAAATTAATATAAAAGGTAGAAAGGTATTATATTTAATTATGTGTGCTATTGTTTTCTTTTAAAATTTGTGTCGTGGTTGTAATTATCTGGTGCACCTGCCAGTTTGCTCTTTAGAATGGCAATACTACTGGGGATGATCTGCACTTCTCTGCATTGCCACTTAGACTGTAGAGGCTCTGAATCATTTGAGATGAAGCTGTGAACTTCTTCATTCCTCCCAAGCAAACCACCCTGATACCCCTGCATGTCACGTAGGGTGGCTTAAGACTCATTGAAAAGGATCATATCTTATTGTTTCACTGTTTATCACTGCTGTCTATGTGAGCATGTAGGTGGGGCTTTGGCAATCTTGTGATTATAAAAAAAGTAAATGTAGCGCTGGTCTCCCAACGAGTTGGGTGCTATAGTAAATTTAGGGGTGTCTGAGCTAATAGTTGGGCTTAGACTCTGTTGATTCTATTCAGTGCTTTAAGTGGGCCAAAAGAGGTGCCGGTACTCTATTAGGCGCCGGTGCTCCCCCCCCCCCAATACTGAACATGAAAATACCCTTAGAAAGTACCCTGAAAAAGAGCTACTGTAGAAAGAGCTACTGAACATAAATGCTAAATTCAGGTAAGTGCTTTTTACAGGGAAAGGGGCGACAATGGGCACAGTGGCATCATGGGGCACAGTGGTGACAAAGGGCACAGAAGTGACAATTGGCACAGTGTCATCATGGGGCACAGTGGTGACAATGGGCACAGTGGCATCATGGGGCACAGTGGTGACAATGGGCACAGTGGCATCATGGGGCACAGTGGTGACAATGGGCACAGTGGCATCATGGGGCACAGTGGTGACAATTAAAGGGCACAGTGGTGACAATTGGCACAGTGGCAACAATTGAGGGGCACAGTATCTGCATTTGATGGCATGGCACAGTGGTGACAATTGATGGAACAGTGGCTGCGTTTGATGGCATGGCACAGTGACTGCGTTTGATGGCATGGCACAGTGGTGACAATTGATGGCACAGTTGCTGTTTGATGGCATGGCACAGTGGTGACAATTGATGGCACAGTGGCTGCATTTGGTGGCATGGCACAGTGGTTGCATGTGATGGGCACAGTGAGGCTTCAATTTTTTTATTTTTTTTTGCGCCCCCCCCCCCAATTTTGAGCACCAGCCGCCACTGTTCCAGACATTTGTAATGTTTGTAGATCCTGGGACACACACACGCATGCTAAGAAACGTGTCCGCTGGAAGCCTGTCCGTCGGACATGTCCGATGGTCAGTACGACTCATCGGACACGTCCGCTGGCCCGAGAACGCGTGCATGGCATCGAAGTGATTCGACGCATGCGTGGAAGCATTGAACTTCCGGGTTCGCGCACGTCGCCGCGTCATCGTCGCCGCCACGTCACCGTGTATTCTGTCCGCGGGGAATTCGGTCTATTGGTGTGTACACACATCAGACCAAATGATCCCAGCAGACATGTCCGATGAAAACGGTCCGCGGACCGTTTTCATCGGACATGTCTGCCCGTGTGTACAAGGCCCGAGACAGTTCTCATTGGTTCCTCCCTCTGACCTCCGTGTCACTAATTTCTTTTTTAAGAAGGGGGGGTCAGGGGAAGGAATCAATGAGAACTGCAGGCAACCATAGGCATTGACAATCTTTGTGTTGGTTTTGCTGCAGACATATAGTTGTATTCAGTGCCATGGGCAGCAGGAAGGAAGTATTGACAGTTTTTTTTACATGTATGATTGCAGGAAGATCTCAATTTTTAATTATGGGGTCACTTTAAAGTATCATTACAAATTAATATAAAAGGTAGAAAGGTATTATATTTAATTATGTGTGCTATTGTTTTCTTTTAAAATTTGTGTCGTGGTTGTAATTATCTGGTGCACCTGCCAGTTTGCTCTTTAGAATGGCAATACTACTGGGGATGATCTGCACTTCTCTGCATTGCCACTTAGACTGTAGAGGCTCTGAATCATTTGAGATGAAGCTGTGAACTTCTTCATTCCTCCCAAGCAAACCACCCTGATACCCCTGCATGTCACGTAGGGTGGCTTAAGACTCATTGAAAAGGATCATATCTTATTGTTTCACTGTTTATCACTGCTGTCTATGTGAGCATGTAGGTGGGGCTTTGGCAATCTTGTGATTATAAAAAAAGTAAATGTAGCGCTGGTCTCCCAACGAGTTGGGTGCTATAGTAAATTTAGGGGTGTCTGAGCTAATAGTTGGGCTTAGACTCTGTTGATTCTATTCAGTGCTTTAAGTGGGCCAAAAGAGGTGCCGGTACTCTATTAGGCGCCGGTCCCCCCCCCCCCCCCCAATACTGAACATGAAAATACCCTTAGAAAGTACCCTGAAAAAGAGCTACTGTAGAAAGAGCTACTGAACATAAATGCTAAATTCAGGTAAGTGCTTTTTACAGGGAAAGGGGCGACAATGGGCACAGTGGCATCATGGGGCACAGTGGTGACAAAGGGCACAGAAGTGACAATTGGCACAGTGGCATCATGGGGCACAGTGGTGACAATGGGCACAGTGGCATCATGGGGCACAGTGGTGACAATGGGCACAGTGGCATCATGGGGCACAGTGGTGACAATGGGCACAGTGGCATCATGGGGCACAGTGGTGACAATTAAAGGGCACAGTGGTGACAATTGGCACAGTGGCAACAATTGAGGGGCACAGTATCTGCATTTGATGGCATGGCACAGTGGTGACAATTGATGGAACAGTGGCTGCGTTTCATGGCATGGCACAGTGACTGCGTTTGATGGCATGGCACAGTGGTGACAATTGATGGCACAGTGGCTGCGTTTGATGGCATGGCACAGTGGTGACAATTGATGGCACAGTTGCTGTTTGATGGCATGGCACAGTGGTGACAATTGATGGCACAGTGGCTGCATTTGGTGGCATGGCACAGTGGTTGCATGTGATGGGCACAGTGAGGCTTCAATTTTTTTATTTTTTTTTTCCCCCCCCCCCCCCCCCAATTTTGAGCACCAGCCGCCACTGTTCCAGACATTTGTAATGTTTGTAGATCCTGGGACACACACACACATGTGTGAAGGTAAAGTGTTTGCAGGAAAAAGTCAGGGAAGGGAGGGGGAGAGATAACAACCATCTGAGAGGAGCAGTGTGACAGGCAAAGATGAATGGATCTGTGTGAGGGCGACAGGGAGCAGGACGGCCGGCCAGATAGTGGCTGAGGAAGGGAGGAAGATGCCAGGGAGAGAGAGAGAGCATTGCAGACACAGCCAGAACTGACCTGTAAAGCCAATGTGAGGAGACCTGTTACCACTGCTGCCCGAACCTGCTGGGAGGAAACTTCAAAGGCCCCCCATGCACCTAGGACCCCTGGGCAGTTCACAGAAGTGCCTGTGCATTAAGACAGGAAAGCCCTCCCCCGCTCTCAGTGTCCCCCAGCTTTTAGGGAGAGGAAAGCAGGCAGCGCTGGGGGGAGACCAGGCACCTATAGGAGGATCACATGTGGCTAGAACAGGGAGGCAGATCGGTGCGCTGTGACAGTTACAGAAATGATGCCGACAGGAGGGAGAGATACACAGCATCGGTTCTGTAACTGTCAAAGCGCACCGATCTGCCTCCCCATCAGCGGGCCCCACTCGGCTGCGGGCCCCATAGCGCCCGCGTGGGTCGCTATGGCGGTAGTTCCGCCACTGATCATCATATTCCTGGCCTGGGGCTGCGTTCCGGTACGGGAAACCCACGTACTGGGCGCACGGAGAGGTGCTAGTACTCTCCAGGGCCATTTTTGGAAGTGGTGGTACTGAGTACCGCCGCGTTTCGGCCCAGTTAAAGCACTGATTCTATTTAAATTGGCCTCTGTTCTGGCTATGGTTGTGCTCGGTAGAAGTTTTCCCTTGCTGCCTGTAGGTGGCGTTACCACTTTAGGCCCATGTTGGAACTCGGGCAAACCATAGTGTGTTGAGTGACCCTTCTCGGCAGCTGCCCAGTGGGAGTGGTGCCCCACTGTGTATGCTGGGAGGGGGTACTTAAGGGGAAGACACCGTTTTCCCTGGTCCTTCGCCTCGTGGCCCTCCTGGCGCGAGGTGGGTGTGCATGATTTCAGTCTCTGGACCACGTTGGTCTGAGGCTGTGTTCCTATCAAGTAGGCCCAGCTATGCTGGCTGGGGCCTATGATTCTACAAGGTTTCCCAAGCTGTCCATCCAAGTGGAGGAAGCTTCTTAGCAAAGGAAACTGGGGGAGGACCTGCCCTGGAGGAGACAAGCAGGGCAAACTGATGTCTCGGGATAGGCCTGGTGACCTCGTTAAGGAAAAGGGATCCACTACGCAAATTGTCTTACAGTCTGCCGGATTGACTTAACGGCTCTTTTGCTGTAAGGCAGGAAGTTCGGGACTTTAAATCCTGTGGCAGAGGATTCCAGACTATCCATTCTGGGTTCTCAGACGGTCTGTGGCAGAGACTGTCTCCATACTGTCCGTGCATCATTCCAGCTGCTAGGCCATGTGAGAGGGGTCTATCCGGATGAGCAATACCCACTCAAGAGTGAGTGGCGAATATTGGAACTTTGAATACTTTTGTGCATTTTGTACCGCGTACCTGAACCTTTCCCTTCTCTCTATACTCTCTACTTCCTTCACAAGTTTATGCAGACAAAAAAAGCCTACAGTTGAAGGATTTACATCTTGTGTGGACATTGCAGTTTCTGCAGACTTCCTCCCCTGGACAACGAACTTAGAGGTAACGTGCAGGACCCAAAATCTAAACCAGCAGCTCCTACAGGGGGTAGTGCTACATAAGTAAAAATAACATTGTGCAAAATAAATCAATTAAATAATAAAAAAAATAATGTTCTTTAGCAGGAAACATACTTTTAAACAGTATGGTCTTTTAAATAGCTATACCTGCAAAAGCAAATTATCAAATGGCTGGTGCCATAACTGATCACACATGCAGCACCTTGGCAATTGCAGAGCAAACAGAGGCTAAGGTGACAGCTTCCTTGGCTGAAAAGGATAGGAGGGTTTACTTCCTCTTTAAGTAATAATAACGTGACCACCAGAGCTCTGGCCACATAGGTCACATAGACAGCAATGATAAACAGTGGAGCAATGAGGAAATATTCTGTTGTTAATCATAGTCCTTGTGCTGCCCCACATGACATATAGTAGTGTAATGTTGGGCAGCCGAGAAGCCTACAAAATATTTTTCCTTAACCACTTGTCAACCGCCCGCCGTCAAAAGACAGCGGGAGGAAGACCCTGTTGTTCTGGGCGGCGTCATATGACGTTGCGCCTTTAGAAGCCACTAGGGGGCTCACCGCATCACTGGGGACCCAATGTGCGTGCCTGGCGGCCGCGATGGCCCCCGGGCACCCGCAATTGCCCAGTAACTAAGCAGGACAGTGGATCTGTGTGTGTAAACACAGATCCATGTCCTGTCAGGGAGAGGGGACCCATGGTGTGTCCCTTGTACATAGGGACAACCATCGGTCACCTCCCCCAGTCACTCCCCTCCCCCCACAGTAAGAATCACTCCCTAGGGAATATATTAACCCCTTGATCGCCCCCTAGTGTTAACCCCTTCCCTGTCAGTCACATTTATACAGTAATTAATGCATTTTTATAGCAGGGATCGCTGTATAAATGTGAATGGTCCCAAAAATGTGTCAAAAGTGTCCGATGTGTCTGTCGCAATATCGCAGTCATAATAAAAATCGCTGATTGCCACGATTACTATAAAAAAAAAAAAGATGATATAAATCTATTCCCTAAATTGTAAACCCTATAACTTTTACACAAACCAAACAATATACGCTTATTGCGGGTTTTTTTACAAAAAATATGTAGAAGAATACGTATCAGCCTTAACAATAAATAATAAAAACAAAGAATTTATATTTATTATAGCAAAAAGTAAAAAATATTGTGTTTTTTTTCAAACTTGTCCCTCTTCTTTTGTTTATAGCGCAAAGAATAAAAAACGCAGAGGGGATCAAATACCACCAAAAGAAATCCCTATTTGTGGGGAAAATTGTTTTATTTGAGTACAGTGTTGCATGACCGCACAATTGTCATTCAAAGTGTGACAGTGCTGAAAGCTGAAAATTGGTCTGGGCAGGAAGGGGGTGAAAGTGCCATGTAGGCAAGTGGTTAAAGCGGGAGTTCACCCAATGATGTTTTTTTTTATCTTTTCCCCTTAGATGGATGGTCGTTTTGTCTAGGGGAATCGGCTAGTTGTTTTAAAATATGAGCCGTACTTACCGTTTTCGAGATGCATCTTCTCCGTCGCTTCCGGGTATGGGTCTTCGGGAGCGGGCGTTCCTTCTTGATTGACAGTCTTCCGAGAGGCTTCCGACGGTCGCATCCATTGCGTCACTAGTAGCCGAAAGAAGCCGAACGTTGGTGCGGCTCTATACTGCGCCTGCGCACCGACGTTCGGCTTCTTTTGGAAAATCGTGACGCGATGGATGCGACCGTCGGAAGCCTCTCGGAAGACTGTCAATCAAAATAGGAACGCCCAGTCCCGCAGCCCATACCCGGAAGCGGCGGAGAAGATGCATCTCGTAAACGGTAAGTACAGCTCATATTTTAAAACAACTAGCCGATTCCCCTAGACCAGGCGTCTCAAACTGGTGGCCCTCCAGATGTTTTGAAACTACAAGTCCCATCATGCCTCTGCCTGTGGGAGTCATGGTTGTAACTGTCAGCCTTGCAATGCCTCATGGGACTTGTAGTTTCGCAACAGCTGGAGGGCCGCCAGTTTGAGACCCCTGCCCTAGACAAAACGAGCAGGAATCTAAGGGGAAAAAGTGTTATGTGCGGGTGAACCCCCGCTTTAAAGAACATCCAGTTCCATAAATGCAAGCATTCCAACCCATATTTAAATAACTAGTTTTGACTCTTAATACCTTCTTTCACTGAAAGCTTCAAAGTTGGAACACTCTCATAGTGATGAATAAATGTTTATGCTGGTAACTAAATGGTTCCTCTTTCAATGTAATTGGAATTGGATGTCTCCATGTGACTTGCACAGTCCTGTGGGTGAAAAGGTATTAGATTGTCGTATTGACCTGTAGAGATAAGCCAATTGATTTGCAAATTACCATGAATCAGTGAATTGGGTGAAGCATGAAATTGTAAGACACGTCACAATTCTCTTTTTCTCCTGATTATGATTACCAATCATCTGATCTGTAAAGAATCTTTCAATTTATTATAACAAATTGTTAAGATTCATTAATTTCTAGTTTCTCTGCAGGTCAGGTAAATAGGCATGCACATGTTCATGAGTAATGGAAAATCCTGATTCGGCTGAAAGCATCTGATCTGCCAATTTGCAGTGATTTGCGCCTCTCTATTGACCTATAATAAAGATTCAAATTAGCTGACCTCCACCTTGCCATTTTGCAGATTAGTGTAAAGTATTTTTCACACTTTAATACACAAGCTTGAATTCTAATTCTGGTTGGTAGCTGCTAACCAGGCAGTCTAATATTTTCCAATACACAAATCATACTTACTTGTTCCATGTTGCTATGACCCATGAAGGGTTTTGCAACATTTAAACAGAGCCTCCTAGATTAACCGCTTAAGGACCGCCCTACATATGTTTACTGCGGCAGGGCGGCCCTGGAGCACAAAATCATGTACCTGTACGCGATTACTTAACCGGGGGCTGGGGCACGTGCGCTGCACCAACTGTTTGGCTCCTGCTGTGTCCAATCACAGCGGGAGCCAATCAGCGGGGCCGACGGATGTGATGTCCCCTGGTAGCCGGCAATCGTTTGTAGAGAGGCAGAACGGCAGGCTGCCTATGTAAACAAGGCAGATCGCTGTTCTGCTAGTAAGAAAGACAGATCTTGTGTTTCTGCTAAGCAGGAACACGGATCTCTGTCTTTCTTCAGTTAAGCACATTCCCCCACAGTTAGAAAACACTCCCAGGGAACACATTTAACCCTTTGATTGCCCCTGATGTTAATATCTTCCCTGCCAGTGTAATTTATGGTCAGAAACTATGAATCAGACCGAGACAGAAGTAGAGTTAAATCACACTTGTTTAATACTAATAAAAGTAAATAGAACAAACCTGGTCAAAACATAGCCAAAATTCAGTAACCGGAACAGATAGTCAGACCAGACAGGAAGTCAGGAATCCAGGAATCCGTAGTGACAAGCAGGATCTGGAACTAGAAGGGACATCAGCCAAGCAAGTCTTTAACAGGCACGCAGGAGAAAGTCTCTGTGATGTTGACCAGGCGAAGGCAGAGAAGATCTGGGCTGGACGGCTCAACCGCATAATTGTCAGTTAAAGTAACGCAGTACCGTATTGCAAAAAATGGCCTGTCAAAAAAGGGGTAAAACCTTCTGGGGCTGAAGTGGTTAAACAAGTAGTAAGCCCTTACTAAATGGGAGATAGGGGAATCCCTATGCATGTTCTATTCTCTCACTGCTTTTGTCAAGTTTTGGCTAGAGTTATCTTATTTTGAAGTTTCCGTTCATGCTCTAAAATGTTTGCTTTGATTAATATTTTTAAGTTTCACTATGCACATTAAATAACAAAGAGCTTTTTGCTTTGGCTGTCCTTGATGAACTAGCACCTTAATACTCAAGGCTTAATCACTTTATTTTATGTACAGGGAGCAGGACACACTATCCTTGTTGACAGGATGTGATTAACCCCTTTACATTCATTATTTCACAGACATTTTAGAATCTAAGTGACTTTAACTTGTCTAAATAATTAAAGTGATGATGAAATAATGAAAAAGTCCAATCATGTAAGAAGAGTATGGAAACAAGATGCAGAATGCAAAAGATCTAATACGTGAAAAACCAATAAGAAAAAAAATAGCCTATAAAAAAAATGGCTTATTAACATTCATCTGTGCAATTATACACAACTGATATTTCTTAAGAATTAAAGTAGAACTTTAGGAAAAAGATTTTTTTTTCATTTTAAATAGAGTAAGGGAGGGTCCTAACCCCTGTCAGTTTATTTTTTGCCATCTGTGTCCTATTGGGGAGATTTCCCTTCACTTCCGGTCTCATTGCCAAAACAGAAAGTGAGAGGAAATTCAGGGAACCCCTTAGGGTTTATCCCATTGGAATATTTTCACTCTATTACTTTTATGTGGACAACCCATAATTTGGGATTTTTTTAAACTTTAATTTTCAATGATAAAACATTATGTACATTATGTACATAATGTACATTATGCTGTGGTAGGCTCAGTTCACACCTATGCGTTTTGTAATGCTTTTTGCATAAACACACTACAGTCCATTTAACATGGTTTCCCATGGGATACGTTTACATCTATTGGGACTCAAGGGGATTTAGGGAGAAAAAGACCTGGGGGATTTAAGTGGTTAAAGCTGAATTTGTGGCATAGGAAAAGCATGCACACCAAACATAAATGTGCAGTGTATTCAGGAGTACAGTGCTACAGTGTTGACATTCCTCTGAAAACAGAGGGGAAAATGCCTAAAATAAAGAAATCTAATACATAAACATAATATTAGATTTCTTGTTTTGGACTTAATACCGCTTAAAGTGGATGTAAACCCTCCATACACCCAATGAAGCGAACAGCCTCAGATGATACACAGGGATGAACCAAATTTCCCTACATAGCTTTTACATCCATATCTGCTGTCTTCACATGTATATACTGTTTAGAAAGTTCAGATCGTGTTAGGAAATTTTCTGTTCCTGTTTAACACAGAGTGTGATGTCTGGGCATACAGTCAAGATAGCTAAAATTGCTGATTGGAGGAAAGGCACGAACCCACTCTCATCATAGGCAGAGACTCTCAGATGTGTTTTGTAATAGGGCCAGCTCCCTGCTAATCTATTTATAGCAACCTCCCCGACATAAATGTCAGGATGCTTTTATCTGATGTGTCCAACAATTTGTCAGGAGTTGTCAGGCTGATAACAGAGAAACGGGTCAGGAGAGAGCTACGGGACTTACTGCAGATATGTGCCCAGCTCAAATTTCATGAATTGGGTTTACATCCACTTTAAAGTCCCAGACATATAAAAATGTTATGTCCCCCCCTACTTACTGCCATGCAGTTCTTTGTGAAGAAACAAATTAAAATAGAAAAATAAATGCAAAATGTCTCGTTAGTAATAGGTTACTAATGTCAGAAATAACTACAGAACATTCCTCTGTGTGCAAATAAAAAAATAAAATAACAAATTCAACCGCTTTATCCCGCGAACCATCGTAGCTGTACGTCGGTCCCTTTAAGCGGGACAGCAGGCACGATGACTGCCGGCCACGAGAGATCACGGGCACGAGAGGCAGAACAGGGTCATGTGTGTGTAAACACACACATCCCATTTCTGTGAGGAGAGGAGGGAGAGATTGTGAGTTCCTACGAGCTGGGAACCATAATCTCTCATCTCCTAGAGTAAGTCCCATCCCCCACAGTTAGAACACACACATAGGTAACACAGTTAACCCCTTGATTGCCCCTTAGTGTTAACCCCTCCCCTACCAGTGGCATTTACACAGTAATCAGTGCATTTTTATAGCACTGATCGCTATATAGATGCCAATGGTCCCAAAAATGTGTCAAGTGTCCAATGTGTCTGACATAATGTCGCAGTCCTGATAAAAATTGCAGATCACCACCATTACTAGTAGAACAAATAATAAGGCCCCTTTCAAACTGGGGCGTTATTCGAGCTTTATTCAAGCATTATTCGAGCGTTTTTCGAGCGTTATTCAAGCGTTTTTTGTGCGTTATTCGAGCGAAGCCTCATCTGTAATCCCAATGTGCTGGTAAAGCACAGCTAAGACCCTAACACTTTAGGGCATTTTTGCAGTGCCTTAGTGTGAAAGGGCAAGGCGTTTTTACAGCGCTTTTAATTCATTTCAATGGAGAGGGGCGTTTTTGGAGTTTTTTTTCAGCGCCCAAAAGCTGCTCCAAAGATGCTGCTTGCAGGGCTCAGTTTGAAAGGGTCCATTGAGATGCATGGATAGCATTTTATGAGCATTTTAATAGCGCTATTTTTAACGCTAAAACGATTCAGTGTGAAAGGGGTCTAATAAAAATGCCATAAATCTATCCCGCTATAACTTTTGCGCAAACCAATTAATATACACTTTTTGAGATTTTTATTACCAAAAATATGTAGAAGAATACATATCGTCCTAAACTAAGGAAAAAAAATAGCTTTTTTTTCAAAAAAAATGGGGCTATGTATTACAGCAAAAAGTACAAAATATTGTGTTATTTTTTTTCAAAATGTACTCTCTTTTTTTCTTTATAGTGCAAAAAATGAAAACCGCAGAGATGATCGAATACCACCAAAAGAAAGCTCTGTTTGTGGTGAAAAAAATGATGTAAATTTTGTTTGGGTACAACGTTGCACGACCGCGCACTTGTCAGTTAAAGTGACACAGTGCCTTATCGCAAAAAATGGCCTGGCCATTGAGCAGCCAATTTTTCCGGGGCTGAAGTGGTTAAAAAGACAAAATTGTCTAAAAATCCACTATTCCCTGTAACTCATCTGTGTAGCTTTCAGCTTGATCAGTGAACACTATCTAACCAGGAAAATATCATACTGTTAGAAATTTTTACTGAGTTACTAAGATACCAATTGATTCTTATAATCATATGGTTCCAAATGGGGTTAGTAACAGTCTTTTGTGCTATATAATCTTTTTCATGTCACTTTAGCGAAATGTATAATTTCGATCTTTAAACAGTGCTGTGCCCTTACTCCACGCACTTCAAACATGGGGTTAACGCAGTATTAACAATTGGAAAAAATACAATAAGCATAAATGGTGAGCAAATGTCTGCTCCATTGAAGAGGAATCTCTTGAAGTCTGCTAAGAATCTGAAGCTTCAGTTGGTGTTGATCTCCCGTGTCCACCACTGCACTCAGTGATTCCTCCTAACAAGTTCGATGTCACCACAGGACACACTAATGATTTTGAATTTAGTGGGAGGAAACATTGAATGCTCACCCTCTTCTTTTGCAGGGCCAATTTTCTTTTTCTGACATTGTGGCTTTAACCACTTCAAGGCTAGGCCAATTCTGATATTTCTCACATACATGTAAAAATCTTTTTTTGCAAAAAAAATAAAAAATGCTTGGAACCCCCTAACATTATACATTTTCTATATAGTAATATATTGCGCTAACCAAATTAAATAAATAAAATTCAGGCTGCCAACACAACAAAATGGATACTTTGTAAACGTGAATATATATAACAGTGTAGCGCCAATAAAGAGACCCTGTGAGGGTTCTCATATGAAACCAATAGTAGGTGTCCTGACCCCACTACCTGTTCCCAATATGGGATATCAAAGGTGGGTGGTCAGAAAGTGGTAAGAAATGTGAATCCAACCCTGTAAAAAATTGTTCTGAGGTATTGTCACTGCAGTGATCCTATACCATATTAACCAATAAGTGTTCAAACCTATTATAAGTGAACAAAATATATAGAAAAATCCTATACTGTAGAGATGCAGTATAAATGCAGTCCACAGTGAACAGTGAAGACGACCAATCCTGTAATAGTAATCAGTCCGTGCTTTGTGAAAATACAACAAACATGTCTTCTCAGCTGATTTTCATGAAACGTATGTTCTCAGAAGTGATCCTCAACATTGGACATATAAAGATAGGTGGGTACTCTTACCGGATCAGGTGGACCCTCAACTCACCATACGGCGGGAGGGTCTTTAAGGCTTGTATAGACCGACTGTCTAATCCGGATGGCATCAGGATGGTGTCCTGGGCAGAGCAGATCTCCACAGTGTCTTGATGTCCAGAAAATAGCTTGATGTTATATTGGCATGTAGTAATGTTGCTCAATCACTCCCAAGCAGAGGGGAAAAAGAAAAAGAAAAAAATGCTCCTCATAGTATAAAACTAATT
Source organism: Rana temporaria (assembly GCF_905171775.1). NCBI lineage: Eukaryota > Metazoa > Chordata > Amphibia > Anura > Ranidae > Rana > Rana temporaria. The sequence goes on along the minus strand of NC_053492.1, from coordinate 131,115,981 downwards.
TAATAAAAAATTCCAGAACTTCACACTAGTGACAGGAACTCAGTAAAAACAAATGGTATAAAAAATTACAAATAACTGCAAACAATTGCAAGACCACACGTGAAAAGGAAAAAAGACTGTAAAATGAAACAGCAACTCTCCCCCTTGATGGGTGGATAAGAGTATTTCCAAAGAATGCAGTGGAGATGCGGCGAATCAGCAACCCGACCGGTTTAGTCTAAAATAGACTTCAACTGGGGTATCTGTCTGACTCTCGCCCCTCACCTGCATTAAATACCTGAAAGAAGTCCGCCTCCATGAGATCCCCCGTATCCTCCGCCATGTCTAGACGGCGTGCGTGTCAGAGAACAGTGTACTGTCCTTGATTGCGTTCCAACTCCCGGAAGTGGAGGGGCGGGAGTTCCTGTTGTGTGCCCCTATCGCTAACGAAAAGCTTCGTCCCTCCCCGCCCTGTCTCCAATGTATGGAGAGAGGTTAGAGTGCTTTACTAGCCAATGGGCGTACTCCGCCCTCGTGAGCGCAACTCCCATGATGTAATGACGTCACCGATGCGCATCACGATGCGTTCCAGACACATCCACCGTGCGCCCCGCTGTACCAGCCTGGACCCCACGTGGTGCGGACGCTGTCGGCGTCATGCGTTCCACCCACGGATGGTCTGCGCTCCATCGGGTCATAAGATCATCCTGGTGCACACATTTCACCAGGTAAATAAGCACAAACTATTAAACCGCAATTATCAGAGACTGTACTTGTATCTATAAGCATCTCCAATGGCCGAAAAGTATGGTTTATTAAAAATTACAGAATAGGGAATGATCCCATGCGGGCGGATATTTATTAACATCAGAAAGCCATCAAAAATCATTGTCATAGAACAATAATGAAAAAAAAGTCAGAATAAATCATAAAAACAACGACTAAAAAAACTAAGCAGAGGTATGCACACATATAAATCAGTTCATCAAGGACCAGCCTTAAGACTGATTAATAAACGCATCAACGTCCCATTCTACGTTCAGGCCATATGGCACATAACTCTTAAGCAAATAGATCCAATAGACCTCCAGCTTGGATACCCCCCTAATGCTGGATTCTCCTCTCCAGTGTGGAACAAATGTATCTATGATTTGAAAGCTGGTACCCTCAAGTTTTTTGTTATGTTTATTGAGGTAATGTCTGGGTACGGTGTGTTTAGTACAGCCCTTCTTTATCTTAGCAACATGTTCACCTACCCTTGTGGAAAAGCTCCGTATGGTACAACCAATGTACTGTTTTCCACAAGGGCAGGTGATAAGGTAAACCACATGCGTTGTGGCGCATGTAAAAAAATGTTTCATGGGATACTCCATACCTGTGTGGGTGGATTTAAAACAAGTAGTCTTTTTCCTTCCACACACGTTGTTAATACAGACCTTGCATTTTCTGCATGGGTGGAAACCCTTAGAAAGGAGAAATAAAGATGGTTTAACTGGAGGGTCCGAAATGTTAGGCGCAACTCGGTTTTTCAATGAGGTGGCTCCCCTATGAATCACTGATGCGTTTGTGGGAAGTGATGGGCCCAAAACGTAATCCTCTTTCAGAATCCCCCAGTGTTTATTAATAATACCTTTAATCTGTCTGCATTGTGCAGAGAAGGTAGTAAAAAAAGAGTTCCTGAATTTTGATTCCTGAGTGGTCTTCTGCTTTTCTACCGTAGGTGTCGTACGATCAATACTCCCAATTCTATCTATCTCTCCATTAATTTCGTTGTTGGAATAGCCTTTGTCCAGAAACCTTTGTTTTAGGACTTGTGCCTGCATGTGGAAGTCTTGAACATTTGAACAATTACGTCTTATTCGTAATAGTTGACTTTGTGGTACAGACTTTAGCCAGGCAGGGTGGTGGCAACTATCTGTTGGAATATATCCATTACGGTCTGTACTTTTAAAATAGGTTTTAGTTACCAGCCGGTTATTTTGAACTTGGATCTCCAGGTCGAGAAAATGGATATTAGAAAAACTTGCTTCGTATGTAAGGCTAATTCCAACTTCGTTTGAATTTAGAACAGACATAAACTCATCCAAAGATTGCCGGTCACCCTTCCACAGGAGGAGGATGTCGTCTATGTATCTGGCCCAGAGTACAATCTCTGGCCGATGAGAAGCATAGACGACATCCTCCTCCCATTTGGCCATAAAGATGTTAGCAAGGCTGGGGGAAAACTTGGCCCCCATTGCCACACCCTTTTGTTGTAGATAATACTCTCCATCATACCAAAAATAATTATTTGAGGTAGCGAATTTTAACAGGTCCAAAATGAATCGTTTCTGTATATTCGGGAGATGATCATCTCGGCCAAGGAAGCATTCTCCTGCTTGAAATCCCAGATGGTGGGCAATACTGGTGTACAAAGAGGAAACATCAGCTGTTACCAGCATGACGTCCTGACTGTACACAACTTCTTCAAGTTTCGCAATGGTGTGTCTTGTATCCTTTAAATAGAAAGGAATATTTTTATTGACCGGCTGTAGGTGGAAATCTATATACCTCCCCAGACGGGAGGTCACAGAATTGATCCCACTAATAATGTGCCGTCCGGGGGGACATACTGTCCTTGTGTATCTTGGGTAGATAATACATTATGGGGATACGTGGGACCTTAGGAATAAGATATCCACGTTCCTTTTTATCCAAGATCCCCATACAAGCTCCTGTTTCGATGAGTTTTGTTAGAGAGGTTTTGATTTTTAAAGTGGGATTGGAAGGCAATTTGACATATGTGTCAGTATCTGGCAGAATGCGGGTCATTTCCCCATGATATGCAGATTTGTCTAGGATGACAATTCACCCCCCCTTTGTCCGCAGGGCGGATCACAAGGTCTTTATGTTCACAGAGGCTCCTCAAACCCACCTTAATATTAGGGTCCAAATAAGACTTTTTTATTGGAAGCTCGTCTAGATCTTTTAAAACCAGATCTCTGAAAACCTTGACATTTGGAGCCATTGGGCATGAGGGGTTAAACAAAGATGTATTTTTAAGTCCAGTGTGCACAATGTGAGAGGAAATTTCTGGGAGATTGGGTCTAGTAGGATTACTAATAAAGTAACGTTGGATGTTTAAGTTTCGTACGTACTTTTGCACATCAATAAAAGTATTGAATTTGTTCATGGTTTTAGGAGGAACATATTTCAACCCTTTGTCCAGGACCACTTTTTCTGCTTCAGATTAAAGATACCTGCTCCTATTGAGCTTTTTTCTTCTTTTGATCGGGCTCGTTGCCCCCCTCTCGAGCCCCGTTTTGTTCTCTTCACCTGGGATAGTCCTCCTGGTACCGGGGAAAATCCCCCTGGTAGGTGGACCTGGGGTGGTTTTGATTGTAGGAGTATGGGGATCTTTCCTGATAATAATCCTCCCTTTCCATGTAGCCATATTGCTTTTCACATGCGGTCTTGCAATTATATATTTTCTGAATGCAAAGGCCTTGAAGAATAAAATGGTGGTAGTTGCAAATTTGTATGTCATCCGATATTTGTGCAGGTGTTTATCAAATACAAATTTTCAGGAAAACAAAAAATGTAATTAATTTTAGTACACACAAGAAAAATATGTTTTTTTTTTTGTAAAATATAAAAAACATTGTTATGTCGGGTAAATTGATACCTAAAATGTCACACAATCAAGGAATGTCAATAAACTATGGTACCTTAAATTATTAATAGGTGACCTTTTAAAAACCTTTACAAGTTATAAGTTTAGAGTTAAACAGTGGCACTAGAATTATTGCTCTTACTCTGACATTCTCAGGAATACCTTGAGGCTGGGTTCACACCTATGCAAAGCGGATGTGGCTTTCTCTGCATCCAATTCGTATGACTAGAGATTTTGACCAGCTCTCTAAAGAGCCAGTTCATATATCTCCATTGCGGCTGTGGAGAGGCTTGCACAGGAGTTCTGTGATTCTTTGGCTCAGTTTCAGGGTCAAATTCAGGGAAAAATGTGGCCTTGATTCGTCCCTGAAATGGAGAACAAATAGTTTAAATATTTTTTTTAAATAATATTTTAAGCTATTTACAATTGTGTTCTCATTTAACTTTAGTGCTATTGCAAGGGATTAAATAACATCATTGGTGATAGCATGGGCAATAACAGGTGCTCTTTATGGAGAGATCTGGGGTCTGTGATAGGTGAAACAAGTTAGCTGTGCTTTCTAGTGAGAGTGACTTTGTGTGCTGTCAGTGAATTAACTACTTCAATACAGATACTTTCACCCCCTTCTTGCCTAGGCCAATTTTCAGCGCTTGCTGTCACACTTTGAATGACAATTGCACGGTCATGCAATACTCTACATACAGTCACCAGTGCAGTACATCGTCATCATATAACTGGTGTTGCAGTGATCAGGGAAACTGATGTGTGACAGTATGTTAAAAAAAAAATACTAAATGTTTTAAAAAAATATATAAGTTTTGTTTCTTCTTTTTTTACAATTTTTTTTTTACAATTTTTTTTTTTTACAATTTTTTTTTTTACAATTTTTTTTTTACAATTTTTTTTTTACAATTTTTTTTTACTGTGCATACTGTGACCTGAGCAATACAGTGTTACTGCACTACTCTGGGAAGGTGATCAGATTATTATTTTTTTGATTGCTCATAACAGTAATAATCACCATTTTTATGACTGATACCCAGTCATTTTGGGCCAGATCCACATACCTTTACACCTGCGCCGCGTATCAGAGATACGATACGCCGCCGTAACTTTTCCGGCTTTGGTTCGAATCCTGAAAGCTTGCGCGCCAAAAGTTACGGCGGCGTAGTGTATCTCTCGGCGCGTAATTCAAATCGGCGGGTAGGGGGCGTGATTCATTTAGATGAAGCGCGTCCCCGCGCCGAATGAACTGCGCATGCGTCGTTCCAAAATTTCCCGCCGTGCTTTGCACGAAATGACGTCGCAACGACGTCATTTTTTTAACTTAGACGTGAGTTACGTCCATCCCTATTCATGGACGACTTGGGCAAAAAAAATAAAAAATTTAAATTTTGACGCGGGAACGACGGCCATACTTAACATGGCAAGTCTACCTATACCCTGCAAAATACCAGCTTTAACTTGCATCTTAGATCTGAAGGCGTACGAAGACGTACACCTGTCGGATCTAACCCAGAAGCCGTCATATCTTGTTTTGAGGATTCAAAACAACGATACGACGCGGGAAATTTGAAAGTACGCCGGCGTATCAGTAGATACGCTGGCGTACTTGCTCTGTGGATCTGCCCCTTAGTGTGTACCAGAGATGTGCAGTCAAGGAGGCAGGTGAGGCAGAGAAGAAGATTGGAGCTTCGAGGGCTCCTACGACCTATAGTTATGGAGATACAGGCTCCTTGCATAGCCTGTCAGAAGTTACATACAGAGCGGCCAGTTTAAATACAAGCTGGCACACTTTGCAGCAGACTGAGAGGATGAGCTCACAGTGCCTCTTGCAGAGGCACTGAGTTCAATGGACAGCTTGGAGTCTTGGACCAATGGTAAAGTACTATTAACCCCAGCTGTCCAATAAAAATGCTGCAATGGAGGCACGCCTCTTACTGCAGTGTCATAGAAGGGGCATGTGTCTAAAAGAAAATTTCTGCCTTCCAGCCCAGCCCTCTTAACTAGAAAGAAATAACATGTGTTTATGGGTATAAGATTTACCCACAATCCCATGTTTTTCTCAGAGGTTAAGAGGGAGAATGCGAATCTGCTGCTGCTGAAAATGTACTGTTATAATCAAGCTAAATCATATATTATTATGCTATATGTTAATTATAAGATAATTTATTATTTATCTATTTAATGTGAAATTACTGGTTTGAAGTTATAACTTCAAACTTCAGCAATTTGTCCGTTAAGCCACTTGCTTGAGTACAGTTTTTGAAAACATAGTAAATGAGCTTAAAAACAATATATAATAATTATTTCTATATTACTTATGGTAATTAACCACTTGCCACCCAGGCCAATTCTGACACTTCTCTCCTAATAATCTGTAATAATCCAATTTTTTTTTATAGAAAATTACTCAGAACCCCCAAACATTATATAAATTGTTTTAGCAGACACCCTATGGAATAAATGGTAGTCATTGCAACTTATTATGTTACATGGTATTTGCATAGCAATTTTTCAAATGCGTTTTTTGGAAAAAAAACAGTTCCATGAATATAAAAAAAACACAACTAAAGACATCCCGATTTTTGTATAATGTGAAAGATGATGTTACGTCAAGTGGAATGGCGCCAAACTTCAGTACTTAAAAATCCCCATATGGTGGAGTATCAGAGCCTCATCGGACGCAGTGTTTCCTTTATGGGGCGTCCATGGGGTTCTGGACTCTGATTTACCTTACAACAGCTTTACAACCTACAGCAGGTGTTCGTCCGTACCCCCCAGGTTAGGCGTTACTGCTATTCGCTGTATAAACTGTACTGGTTGTTTTTTTATTATTTTTCTATTGATATCCTTTTTGAGTTACTGTAGCGTCTTGCTTGTAAGAGCTATGACATCTTGAACTGTACATCACCAGTAGAACAAATGATGCAAATGCTTTCTGACTGTACTGTTATTCCACTGAACCTATGTGCCTTCATTGAATACTGTTCTGTAATCTTTTTCTGTCCTCTATGAAAATGTAATAAAAAATATTGAAACAAAAAAAAAATCTCCATAGGTGACGCTTTAATTTTTTTTACAGATTACATGTTTAGAGTTACAGAGGAGGTCTAGTGCTAGAAGTATTGTTCTCGCTCTTACAATCGCGGTGTAACCTGTGTGTATCTGGCTCTCATACTAGCCAGTGCCTCACCAGCCACTGACCTCACCGCACGTCCCGGTGTGTACTATTGTGATTAGCTGTACAGCCAATCACATTGTGCGAGTGGGCTGTTATTGGCCCCGTCTGTACCATGTGATCACTGTGACCAATCATAGAGATCAACACAATGGTACACAATTGTTGTGATTATTCACAGTGATCCTGGGAGGACGTCATATGTTATCCACCCAGAATTCTAGCGCTACCGTGCCGCGTGGCTGTCATTTGTCTACAGGCCAGGCATGATGTTTGTGCATCCTTGTGCTGACCCTTTCAATTGATTTCAGTGTGTGGTGGAGAGCAAGCAAACTCATGTGCTTGAGCACCTGGCTGATACACATGAGATGCGGGAGGGGGAACTGCCTATGAGTGGTGACATGGGCTGGGATGTCTTGCAAACAGAATTATAAAAAAAGCACTTTTTTACATTATCATTCTAAAATTGCACAAAAAACATTATACAATAGTTTCTCTTTAAATACCCTTTTAATAGGAGCCTAGATACAAATGTTCTAACTCATCATAATCAAATCAAATATATGTATGTAGACATTTGATTTAATGTAGTAAAATTAACAGATGAGACAATAAATTACTCCCTGCCCAGGGGAGTAATGTAATAGAACAAACACATCTGACTATTTTCTATTGGGCCCAAAATAGATTTGTTACCATATGGGAAACATCTTATCACAAAGAAAACAAACAAAAAACTTCAAGAAATGCTAATAAAGCAGCTATTTGCTGAACAAATTGCATCTGGCTGTCGCAATACATCTTCATTGTCCTTCCAGAGATAAAAATTCATGATAGTTTTATTAATACATTCTCCACTATTTTGCTACAGCAATGTATATCAATGCAAAGCTCACAACTGAACGAGACTCAATTCTTATTTTCGGGGACACACAGCAAATATTTAGTCACTGAAATACTTATTAGGTAACCTGAGTGGTATAATACAAGGCATTTCTAAGGCATTTCTAAGGCCCTAGAGCCAGTTAACGTGATGATATGATTCCTATCGATATGGTTCCAGTCTTGACTGCGCAGGCACAATCCTTGCCAACAGAAATCACCGAACCTCCAGGGGGACGTGGAATTTGGGGTAAGTGGCCAGTCGGCCTCACGTCCTCGCTTTGATCGGACAGCTCGCTCCGCCTCCTGGCTCTTTTTTTAACATCCTCCAATCCACTGGGATGTTAAGGAATGAGCCTGGATGCCGCCCGAGGTTTCGGAGATTTCCGTGGGCTTCATCTGCGCAGTCAGGTAGGGAACCATCTCGATAGGGGAACTAAATCGACAAGACACCGGTTTACACAGAGGCGAACTGTCAGGCGACTAAGCAGCCTGACAAGTCGTGATCCGCAGTAGTCAATGGAACCGTTCTAATACAGTGGGTGACCGCGATTTTGTGTCAATCTCGCTCCCTTTCTCGGCGAGATTGACCACCTACGAGCCCCATCGCGGGAGCCAGCGCCGAGCTGGCTTGCCGCGATGGAGACAAAGCCGTCATAGAAGCGACGGGAGATCTGACTTGGATTCCCGCCAATTCTACACGTGTGCGGCGTTTTTTATGAATCCTGAGGGGGAAGTCCCCGTCGGATTTTAAATAAAAATCCGGCATGGGTTCCCCCCTCAGGAGCATACCGGGCCCTTAGGTCTGGTATGGGTTGTAAGGAGACCCCCCTACGCCGAAAAAACGGCGTAGGGGGTCCCCCTGCAATCCATACCAGACCCGTATCCAAAGCACGCTACCCGGCCGGCCAGGAAAGGAGTGGGGACGAGCGAGCGCCCCCCCCCCCTCCTGAGCCGTACCGGGCTGCATGCCCTCAACATGGGGGGGTTGGGTGCTCTGGGGCAGGGGGGCGCACTGCGGGGCCCCCCTACCCCAGATCACCCTGTCCCCATGTTGATGAGGACAGGGCCCCTTCCCGACAACCCTGGCCGTTGGTTGTCGGGGTATGCGGGCGGGAGGCCCCCAGATACCAGCCCCCCACCCTAAGTGAATGGATATGGGGTACATCGTAAAAATGTTAAAGTTAATAAACACGACACAAGGGTTTTTAAAATAATTTATTAGTCTGCTCCGGAGGCACCCCCTGTCTTCTTTAGCTCTTTTCACCAGGGGGGCTTCTTCTTTGACGTCTTCGGGTGGGGGCCGCTCTTCTTCGCCGCCGTCTGGTTCTCTTCCACTGCCGGGGGGGTCCCTTTTATAAAGAAGACGTCACAGCACAAAAGAAGAAGAAGACGACGTCACAGCACAGAAGAAGACGACGACGTTCATCGCTGAAGGAGAAGGCACCGGACAGCGGGAGGAAGAACCGGGGTGCGCCGAGTCAACAGCGGAGAGCGGCGAACATAGAAGAAGACCCCCGGAGAGTGGAGAAGACCCCCCGGATAGCGGAGAAGACCCCCCGGATAGCGGAAGAAGAAGCCCCCCCTGAGAAGCACACCACCCCCTGCCGAAAACGTCGGAGGAAACCCGCCGGGGGGTGGAAGAGAACCAGACGGCGGCGAAGAAGAGCGGCCCCCACCCGAAGACGTCAAAGAAGAAGCCCCCCTGGTGAAAAGAGCTAATGAAGACAGGGGGTGCCTCCGGAGCAGACTAATAAATTATTTTAAAAACCCTTGTGTCGTGTTTATTAACTTTAAAATTTTTCCTCCAGGTGAATGGGTAGGGGTACGATGTACCCCATATCCATTCACTTAGGGTGGGGGGTCGGTATCTGGGGGCCCCCTTATTAAAGGGGGCTCCCAAATTCCGATAAGCCTCCCGCCCGCATACCCCGACAACCAACGGCCAGGGTTGTCGGGAAGGGGCCCTGTCCTCATAAACATGGGGACAGGGTGCTCTGGGGTAGGGGGGGCCCCGCAGTGCGCCCCCTGCCCCAGAGCACCCAACCCCCCCATGTTGAGGGCATGCAGCCTGGTATGGCTCAGGAGGGGGGGGCGCTCGCTCGTCCCCACTCCTTTCCTGGCTGGCCGGGTAGCGTGCTTTGGATACGGGTCTGGTATGGATTGTAGGGGGACCCCCTACGCCGTTTTTTCGGCGTAGGGGGGTCTCCTTACAACCCATACCAGACCTAAGGGCTCGGTATGCTCCTGAGGGGTGAACCCATGCCGGATTTTTATTTAAAATCCGGCGGGGACTTCCCCCTCAGGATTCATAACAAACGCCGCACACGTGTAGAATTGGCGGGAATCCAAGTCAGATCTCCCGTCGCTTCTATGACGCGCTTGCTGGAATGTGCTTGTACTATTCCAGCGCGAGTGCGAGATGTCGGCACCCTGTCGCCGAGAATCAGCGTGATGCCGTCGTGCTAAAAACACATTCTCGACGGCAGGCACTGTAGGAGCGACGCAAGTCGCTCCAACTAAGAAAAAGGTTTCTGTACGAGTTTAGGGGGCGACTCGGGACGACTTGAATTTACTTCAATACAGAAGTAATTTTGCAAGTTGCCTCTCAAGTCGCCTTAAGATCGCCTTGCCGAGTCGCCCCCAAAGTCGTGCCGCCTTTGTGTGAACCAGCTCTTATAGCCTCCATAAAGCACCCCAGGATCTCCAAAATACTTGGTCACAATAATATACTGTACAAATACTGGAAGCTTGATCTTAGTTCTGCCAATTACATAAAATAGAGCTAAAAAAAATAATGTCCTCTCTTCTGGTTTGCAACACTAATATTATTGTGGTTAGAGACAAGGGTGTGCAGGCTTCTTCAACCAACATTAACATGAAAAGAGGCAGAAAATCAATTGAGGTCTGAATTAATAAATTATGTCTGGGTGCTGTAATTAGTTTTATTATCCTTAGAGGGGTTGTTTTTTGCTGGGAGATTACCTTTTTGTAATATAGTAAAGATTTGCAAAAATGGGGGAATTTGGCTTTTCTTTACGTCTTTGCTTATTGTGGTGTTTCATGCTAGTCCTGCCACATCTTACCTGCTGCACCACGTTATTGGCTCATTAATGTGATGGGCAACTGGGCTGAACAATCACGGGGCATGAGAGATGAAAGCAGATCTAAGCATTGAATTTCCAGTTGAAGTCAATATACACTGTATTGTCAAAAGTATTGGGACACCTCCCTTTTCACGCACATGAACCCTAATGGTATCCCAGTCTTACTGCATAAGGTTCGATATTGGGTTGGCCCACCCTTTGCAGCTATAACCGCTTCAACTCTTCTAACTGCTTCAACTCTTCTGGGAAGGATGTCCACTTAGTTTAGAAGTGTGTCTATGGGAATGTTTCACCATTCTTCCAGAAGCACATTTGTAATGTCAGGCACTGATATTGGATGAGAAGGCCTGTCTTGCAGTCTCCACTCTAATTCATCCCAAAGGTGTTCTTTTTTTTTTTTCTTTTTTTTTTCTCTTTTTTTTTTTTTTTATAAATACTTCAGACTCCACCTCATAGAGTGTGCATTTACATGCTCATGTTCTGCGTACCAGCCCATTGCATCTCTATTTCGGTTTTGCATCATTAGTGTCTCTGTTTTTTTATGCTAGTTGTTTTTGTTTTCCACTTTTGTGTTTTTTTTTTTTTTTTTTATTATATATATATTATATTGTTTTCTTGAATACATTTTTGACTTCTTTTGCTGGACATATACAAAAGTTTTCCCTTGATACTTCACCTCCCCTTACCCGTCCCTCCCCCCCCCCTCCTATCTCACCAAAACGATCTCCTTATACCTCTACTTCTCTCTGATTTTTCTATAATGGCCTTAAGTGTCTTCTCTTAATTTTTCCGCGTAACTCCACGATTTCTTAAAAGTTCTCCAATTTTCCCATTTCATATTTTGTAATATGTTATTACCCTCCATGTCCTCCTGCAGTTCCTCCATTTTATACGTTTCTTCAACCGCATCGATCCATTCCCAGATCGATGGGCATTCCACCTCTTGCCAGCCCCTTGGAATTAATCTTTTGGCAGCATTCAATAGGTGTGGTACTAGCGATTTTTTATAACTTTTAATGCCTTCTTCCCCCCCGTGGAACAGGACAACCCATGGGTCCATCTTTATCTTTTTCTTTGTAATCTCTTCGACGCAGGCCAATATTTTTTCCCAGTACCTCCTTATCTTAGGGCATCCCCACCACAGGTGCGCCATATTTCCTGGTAAACCGCATCCCCTCCAGCACTCTCCAGTCTGTCCCTCTTTAAACTTCTTTAATTTGTCTGGTGTCATATACCATCCGGCTATGCATTTAAAACACATCTCTGCTGTGCGACTATCCACCGCAGAGGAGTGTGTCAGGGTCAGCATTTTCTCTATTGTGGTCCTATCCTGATGTGTCCCTAGTTCCCTTTCCCATTTTTTAATGAATGGGGGTATGTTCTGCTCTTCCATCTTCAGTAACATCTTATATAGTACCGAGATAGATCCTCTGGCATTTTTTTTAGAGCATATTTTTTCCAATTCCAATAACTGATCTCCCGACCTCAGTGGGTGTGGAAGGTCTTGGATGAAATGGTTTAGTTGCCGATATCTCCATTCATTAATTTCCAGGAAAGAGTTTTTTAATTTCAACTCCTGTAGTGTTAAAATGTGCCCTTCCTTCATTATATCCCTTAATTGTATAGTGTCCATTTTAATCCAATTTCCCCCCACTTGTGTTTTACCTGGTGCAAAATAATCATTATTTTTTAGTGATATAAGGGGTGAATTGTACTCTTTCACTATTTTTTTATAGACCGTGTCCCAAACTTTAAGTGCATTTTTAGTTATCTCGTGTGCGTTTTTATCTATTGTCCGAAATTGTGGAGGGTTCCAAATTATCTTATCTAACCTTGCCTGTGACAATTCGTTTTCTACACTAACCCACCTTTTTTCTTTGCTAGCTCTGGCCCACTCCACCACTCTTGTTAATATCACCGCCTCATAGTATCTCTTGACATCGGGGACCGCTAATCCACCCTTTTTTTTTGGTTGTTTTAGGGTCTGAAGTGCTATCCTGTGCTTCTTATTTCTCCATATATAATTCATTATTAATTTTCTAAGGGCCGAGAACAATGTCCCGGGGAGGGCAATGGGGATCATCTGGAACTTATATAAAATTTTTGGCAGAATGACCATTTTGCAGTAATTAATTCGTCCTATCCATGATATTGCCCTGTTTTCTACCCTTTTTGTTTCTGTCTTAATTTCATTTAATAAAGGGATAAAGTTTATCGTATACATCTCCCTAGTAGATTTTGCTAGCAGTATTCCTAGGTATTTGAGTTCTTTAACCCAAGCAAATTTGTACTTCATTTTCAGTAGTTGTTCTTCTATCTTGCTTATGTTTATACTCATAATCTACGTTTTTGTGATGTTTAATTTAAAGTTTGAGATTTCTCCGTATTCGCTACAAAGGTTTAGAAGGTTTGGGATTGATGTTTTAGGTTCCATTAAATAGAAGAGGACGTCGTCTGCAAAAGCTGCAAGTTTATGTTCTTCCTCTCCTATTTTAACCCCTTTTATTTTTTGAGAGTTTCTGATCCTAGCCAGCAGGGGTTCCAATGCGAGCACGAACAGTAATGGCGATAGAGGGCACCCTTGCCTTGTACCGTTTCTCATTAAGAAGGTTTGAGAGAGACTTCCGTTTATTTTTATTTTGGCCGTGGGGAACCTGTAGAGAGTGCCAATCCACTCCATCATCCTCTGTCCAAACCCCATTTCCTTCAGGGTGAGCAACATGAGTCCCCAGTCTACCCTGTCAAACGCTTTTTCTGCGTCTATCGACAGAAGTAGGCCTGGGGACCCCGCCGCTTTCATTTTCCGGAGGATTAACAGTGTTCTAACCCCATTGTCTCTCCCCTCTCTTCCCTGGACAAAACCCGTCTGATCCGGGTACACCAATCTCGCCATTTCCTGTTTAACTCTCCCGGCCAATACCTTTGCAAACAGTTTTAAATCTGTATTAAGCAGAGATATCGGCCGGTATCCTGAACAGTTTCCGATGTCCTTCCCTTCCTTAGGGATAACGGTGATAGTTGCCTCTGATGCCTCTTTACTTAGTTCGTACTCCTTTCCAAGCCCATTATAATACTGGCATAGCCTTGGCAGAAGTATCTCCTTAAATTTTTTGTAATACATTACTGTAAAGCCGTCTGGCCCCGGACTTTTACCTGAGGCAGAGCTTGATAATGCTACTTTAATTTCGTTTTCCGTTATTTGCCTGTCCATCCCCTCTGCGTCTATTTGACTGACTTTTGATAACCTTGCTTCTTCTAAGAATGCTAAGATTTTTTTGTCTTTCTCCCCTTTTTGCCAGCCTTTTTGTTCTACTGAGTATAATTTTTCATAATATAATCTAAATGTTTCAGCAATATCTTTTGTTGTGTGCAGGACCTCTCCTTTTTCGTTTTTAATTTTATCTATATAATTCCTTGATTTCTTTTTTTGTACCATCCGAGCCAGATGTTTGCTTGTTTTATTTCCCCACCTATATCTCTCCCTTGCCACCAAGTTAAATTCCCTTCTTGTTTCCCGATCGATAAGTTCTTTAAGTTCGTTCCGCTTATTAACTAGGTCCAGATAAATATCTCGTTGTTTACCATTTTTCTTATGTATTAGTTCCAAATTGAAGATCTCATCTACTAATTTTTCCTTCTTACTATTCATTTCTTTTTTCCTCCTTGCCCCTTCGGAGATTAACACCCCTCTAATCACCGCCTTATGGGCATCCCATAATGTTGCTGCCGAAATTTCATCTGTCTTGTTTATCTTAAAATATTCCTCTAATTCTTTTTTAACCCTCATTAAACTTTTCTCTTCTATTAGTAGTTTCTCATTTAGTCTCCAATTTGGATAGGTCCTTTGATTGCCTATGATATTTATGGATATACTGATTGGAGCATGATCGGAAATCGTCATGGTCTCTATTTTTGTCTCGACCACCGCATCTAACATTCTATGCTCAATGAAAATGTGATCGATCCGGGAGTAACTCTCATGTACGTGAGAATAAAATGTATAATCTCGTTTGCTTGGGTTAAAGATCCTCCATGTGTCTACTAATTGGCTTCTATGTAGACTACCTTTTACCTTTCTTAATTGCCTTTCTTGAGTCTCTAATGTTTGGTGTGTTTTATCGGCCTTTGTGTCCATACAGAAATTTAAATCTCCTCCCAGTATTATCTTTCCCCTCCTGAAATCTTTTAATTTCCCCAGGATTCCCTGGAGGTATTTCATCGGGGAGGTATTCGGTGCATATATGTTTACAAGAGTATATTCCTCCTCCTCTAGTTTTCCCCTTAGAAAGAGGAATCTACCTTCTGGGTCTGTCAATCGGTCTGTTAACACAAACCTAATCCCCTTAGCTATCCCGATTGCTACCCCTCTGGCCCTTTTAGAAATGGTGTCACCATAGAACCATATGGGGAAGTCAGGGGAATATAGCTTTATGTTTGATCCTAATGTAAGATGGGTTTCTTGTAGGAGGACAACATCTGCCCTAAACCTCTTTAGTTCCTTTAGTACCTTATGTCTCTTTGATGGACTATTGAGGCCTTTTACGTTATAAGATAGGCATTTAATTACCGGCATCTTGGTTGTTGGTTACAGTTTCTTCCGATTGTTTTGGTGAGATAGGATATCTTCCCCCCTCCCCTCCCTCCCCTCCCTCTCCCCCCCTCCCCCCATCCCCTCCCCCCTACTCCCTCCCCCCTCCCTCCTCTCTCCCCTTTTGGCCATTTATTGGCCACTGAACCATCTTCCATGTCTGGTCCAGTTTTCTCTAGGTGGGGTCCTAGGGTAGCCTCCCCTCCGCTCCAATTCTGGAGCGGGGGAGAGGGGGGACGGGTGGATCCCCGACCACCGGGTTTCACCCCAGGAAAAAGAACCGAGAACAAATAAGGTAAAGGGAAGGAAAAAGAAAAAGACAATAAACAAATAACCGAGAACCAAGTTCTCTATAAATAAATCATTGTGGGTTCACTAATCTTTCTCCCTCTCCCTCCCCCTCTCCTCTATTCCCACCCTGGTAAATCAGGGATCTGGATATCCAATTTTTTACAGAATTCTTCTAGGTCCTCCGGGAATCTAAGTATCGTTGATCTTCCGTCTTTTGTGCCGATCAGACATGCCGGATGTCCCCAAGTATATTTTATGTTTAGATCTATCATCTGTTTTAACAGTGGTTTCAGTGCTCGTCGTCTTGCTAGAGTCTCAGCCGATAGATCCGAGAATATCTGTAACTCAATCCCCTCGAGGACTATCGGGGGTTGACCCCTCAGTTTCTTCCACACTTTTTCTTTGTCCTCATATAGTCGGAACCTAACTATGACATATCTTGTACGCTCTGCGTTGGCTCTTTGTGGGTTCCCCACTCTATGGACCCTTTCGATCCTGATGGGATCTTCGATTGGTTTTTCCAGGAGGGGGTTGAAAATCTTCCTCATTATTTTCCTGAGGTCTTCTCCCCTTTCCTCTGGGATTGACCTTATCCTCAGATTTTGTCTACGGTTTCTGTTCTCTTGATCTTCTATTTTGTAGAGGATAAGTCTCTGCTGTCTTTGTGTCTGATCTATTTGGTCTTTTATTCCTTTAACTTCTTGTTCTACCGTCTCTGTTCGTTCTTCTATTGTAACTATTCTAGTCATAAAGTGTCCAAGGTCTGTGCGTAAGTTCTGAATTTCCCCTTTGATTTCCTCCTTGATCGCCGTTTCCATCCTTCGCAGCATCTCTGCGATTTCCCCGTTTAACGGGGGCTGTATGTCTGGTCGGTGTTCCTTGTTCCCCCTTCCTTCGGGCCCGTGCTCTATGTTGCTTTCCTCTCTTGACTCTATTGATGTTTCACTGGTGTTTCCCCCCTGGGGTTTCTTATTGACCGATTTTTGCTCTCTGTTAGGTTGTTGTTGCTTTGTTCCTCCCTGGGTTCCTTGTGTTTGTGGACTTACTCCTTTGGTCATAAAAGGTCTGATAGAGCTTGTTGTTGCTATATTGCTAGGGGTTGTTGGAGGTCCCCCCTTTGTAGACCTGCTCGTCATTCTGCTCATATTATTCTCCCTTTTTCTGATTCGTTTCCCCAGTTTGACCTTCTGCTGCCTCTTCCCCTCTCTCCCCTATCTCCCCGGTCTCCTTACAGCTCTCCACCCGGTTCCCCCCTTCCTTCCAAATGGCGAGGAGAGAAATACTGGGTGGAATTCCTGTTCCCTTTTTCCCCTTTTTTTTTTTTTTCCAACTGCCCCTTTGTTACTAACTATGGACAAGCTACCCAGAGACCGGTTTAGTAAGTGTCCCGCGATTTTGTAGTTCACCTCGGCCCGAAATCCCAGACGTCTTTGTATGTGTGATTATCTGCCTAAGCCTAGGGGACTTGGGGGGGTCTTCTTAAAAATTTGGCATCTTGTTCAGTGTTCGTTTTTCAAAGTTCTAGAAGTT
The DNA here is from genome assembly GCF_905171775.1 of Rana temporaria. NCBI lineage: Eukaryota > Metazoa > Chordata > Amphibia > Anura > Ranidae > Rana > Rana temporaria. The sequence goes on along the minus strand of NC_053492.1, from coordinate 131,098,771 downwards.
ACTCTGTGTGCTTGGTGATGGAAGGTCGTTGGATCAAAGATGGATTTACCCCTTCAAAATCATGGGGTTAACTACTTTATGGTAAAAGAGCAAAGGGAGAACCCAGAAAAGAGAAGGGGGGCATGAAAGTCTTTAGCTGCCTTATCGCTCTCCCCTTTATATCCTGCAACAGACAGGCCCCGGCACAGGCCCCGACACTTCCTTCGGCTACGGTTTACCTGAGCCCTCTTAGAGCTTCCTCTACCCGGCCTCCTCGGGGCCACCTTTTCAGGGGGTATTTCTGGGGGTACTTCTGGAGAGATAATGGGCTATGAGGGGAGGTCCAACCTTTTCCTCAGTAATGGTGGGTTTATACAAGTACAGAAATTAGCCGTTTCCAGCTCTTTAAATGTTGTGAATTCCAACCCCGCCAAGTGCAGTGTAGTACACCCAGGGATGGGGGGGGGGTGTCTGTGGCGTTCCTGTGTTTATCCCAATCCTTTAGATCCCCTTATCTGTACCATATAAAATGCTTCTGTATGCAAATGGGGGGGGGTGTCCCTTATTGAGGAGTAGTGCGGTCCCCTAAAACCGTTTTTTACGGCCCCCCTTAGGTTAGACAGTCTCTCTTGGAAGGGTTATTAATGGGCACTTATCCTTGGTACATAGAACTTATTGCACAGATATTGCTTCTTTCTAGTACATTACTTAGGTAGGACAGTCTCTCTTGGATAGATTATTAATAGGTACTTATCATTAGGACATAGAACATTTTGCACTGATATTACTTTTTCTAAAACTTTAGCAGCCACTATGTTCCATCACAGTTTTTGTTTGTGCTTTACCTCTTTGACCTTACTGACACATAATCTTAAAAGTTTTTTACTTTACCTCTACTTCCTCCTCAGAGTGCTTAGTGAGGCAGAGCTAGACACATATACATCATTATAATAAGAGATCCAACCTTAGTCCTGGTGGTGGTGTGTGTGCTCGGGTATTTCTACCGCTTCCCTGGGGATACGAGCCTCCAGCAGCATTCACCTCTCCTCCTTCCCCGTCCGTCTCCTCCTCTCATCAGCTGGAGCCCTCCGCACTGTCAGTCCACATGGCGTGTTGTCGGCAATGCTTGTTCCGGTCCGTGCGGGGGTGCCTCCTCCCACCCCCCGCTACAGTGGTGCTCGAACAGCTCAGCCGATTCAGGGGAGCCGCGATCAACATGCGGCGGGCAGACGAAGGCTGTCGGCTCCTCTCCCTCTCTGAGCGCGGTCCGTCCTCATCCCCCCTCAGGCTCCGGGCTCTTCACTCCCCCCACCTACGAGCGCGCGCGCGTCCTCACGTGTACGCGCGCGCCATCTCCTGGGGGCAGTTCTCCCCATAAACGCAGTTGATCCCAAAGGTGTTCTATCGGGTTAAGGTCAGGACTCTGTGAAGTCCAGTCAAATTCCTCCATCCCAAACTCGCTCATCAATGTCTTTATGGACCTTGCTTTGTGCACTGGTCCAAATAATTTGGTGGAGGGGGGATTATAGTGTGGGGTTATTTTTTAGGGGTTGGGATTGTCCCCTTAGTTCCAGTGAAGGGAACTCTTAAGACATTTTGGACAATTTCATGCTCCCAACTTTGGAGATGGTCCCTTCCTGTCCAAACATGACTGCGCACCAGTTCTCAAAGCAAGGTCCATAAAGGCATGGATGAGTAAGTTTGGGGTGGAAGAACTTGTCTGGCCTCAACAGCGTCCTGACCTCAACCCGTTAGAACACCTTTGGGATAAATTAGAGCAGAGACTGCAAGCCAGGCCTTTCCATCCAAGATCAGTGCCTGACCTCACAATTGCACTTCTACCTTGTGGACAGCCTTCCCAGAAGAGTTAAAGCTGTTAAAGCTGCAAAGGGTGGGTCAACTCAATATTGAACCTTATGGACTAAGACTGAGATGCCATTAAAGTTCATGTGCGTGTAAAGGCTGGTGTCCCAATACTTTTGACAATATAGTGTATGTATATTAGGGCACCCTGTATTTTACGGCTTCTTTGTTGCTAAAATATAAAAGAAGCTATATGCAGGCTTATGGAGGTGCCTGCTATAGCATCACACAGACAGTTCCTAGAAGTACACTTCATGCATATAAAGACCAAAACATAACTATCAATCCTTTCCACTCGAGCCAGGATGCTAAGTGTAATTTTGGACTCTGACCCCTAATCCAATCACTGTCCACATTTTGCATTCTTCACCTTTATAACATTTCCAAAATGTGCTCCTTCTTAGCCAATGATACAACCAAGCTACTAATTCATTCCCTCGTCATCTCTCACCTTGGCTACTGCAACTCCACCCTCATTGGCCAAGGTCTGCATAGGCTATCCCCTTTTCAGTCTGTCAAGAATGCTGATGTCAAACGTTTACACCATTCCAAAGGTTCAGTGTCCACCACTTCTCTCTGCCAATTCCTCCACTGGCTTTCATTCACCCTACTAAAAAATTCCAAATCTAACAAAGCCATTCACAACTGTACCACAAACTACATCACCAACCTCATCACCCTGTTCCATCCCACCTTTAAGGCAGCTTTCTGAGCCCTTCCCACCCTCTGGAACTCTCTAACTCTATCTGTTCAGCTATCTCTTACTCTGTCCACCTTTAGATGATCTCTGAAAACTCATCTCTTTAGGGAAGTATATCCCACCTTACAACTGGCATTTTATCTTTTTCATTAACTCATCCCCCACAGTTATTACCTATTGTATAACATACACCCTTTTAAATTGTTAGTTCTCATCAGCAGGGCCCTCTCGATGTAATTGTCTTGAATTGTATTGTCACTCTCTTGCTTCCTATTGCAAAGTTCTACAAAAACGTTTGATTCTATATACATGCCAATTAAAAACAATAATAATAACAATAACTGCTATTCTTGCATAGTGCAGTTAGAAACTACCTAATCTCCCAGGGCATGCATGAAGGTGTTCATGCTATTGTTTTATGGTAAATTTAGCCTACCTTCCAAAAAGGCTTATGTAATGTCAGGTGAATGTGAAGGAACTGTTAAGCTCTGTACACACGGCCGGGAATCTTTCCTGACGAGATTCCTGGCAAGCTTTCTTGCTCGCCGAGTGTACACACACACCATTCAAAAGAACCGGTGCTTGTCACATTCAATGCTGTTGCCAACATTTTGCTACACCCTACATTATGCCTTGGAAGCTACTGCGCATGCGCCGAAGTCTCATCGAGCATGTGCGGGTTTCCATGGAGGCAGGTAAGTATAGCAAGAAAACACTGCTGAGAATCCCGACGAGAAAATAGAGAGCAGGTTCTATATTTTTCTCGTCGAGATTCCGGCAGGTTAATCGGCAAAAAAACATATACACGCACGGTTTTCTCTGCAAAAAGCTCTGCCAGCAGTTTTCTTGCTGTTTCTTGCCAAGAAAACCGTGCGTGTGTACAAGGCCTATCTCTTTTTTTCTAGGTTGAGGCCCCTTTCACATAAGCGGTCCGTCAGGTCCACCTGTCCACTTTTTACTCTCCATTCTGCTTTATGGAGAGGCGGATGTAAATGGACTTGTGTCCATTTACACCCTCCTAACTCAAAACAGAAGGGGGTCCGTTCCCCTCCATCTGGGCAGATCAAATAAGAGAGCAGTCTGATGTTAAATGGACAGTCTGTTTACATTTGACTGCCCATAGAGCCGAGTGGGCTGTGTTTGCTCTGCATAAGTGGATAGGACACAGACCTATCATTCGTCTGCTCCACTCAGCTTATCAGGGGGTCAGCGGACAGATCCCCTGCTGAGAAAAACAGATCCGGCCCTGAATTTTACAGTAAAGACCTTCTCCCACTGAAGACCGGATCTTACCAAATGCCAGGAAATTTAATTGTCACTGGGTAAATATTAGATGAATATAGAAATAGAAAACTCTGGCGCTATCTGATGGACTAGGGGGGAGAACTGCAGCAGCACCTGCGAATCTGATCCTAACAGAAAGGGTGATAATAATGTTAAGTATGGTAGCTGCGCTGTGGGGAAGGGAATGGAAAAGGGGAAGTGAGAGGTGGGAGGGATCATAGGTGAACTCAGCAGTGAAAAAAAAAAAGGTATCTGATGATACTAAAATAAACAATACAGATGAAGGTGAACAAACACCTATAATCCTGTGACAGTTTAGCAGTGAAAATACATAGTAAAATTGCTACTACATATACAAACACAAAAACTGGCATAAAATAAGTGAAAAACTATCCAAAAAATCACACAAGTGATAAAGTCATGTCCATAAATAAAGATCAGATCTAAAAGTCCAATAATTCCTCCATGGAACAGTGTCTAGATGAAACACCTCCACCAAAAAATGCAACGTGCAGGAAAAGGAATCTTCAGTGATGACTCCTCTGATGTGCTAGCAGCTCACCTCACGGCTGTTTGTCCAAACAGCGAACAGAGATACTGATCGCAGCTGTATTGAGTGGGCTAATAAAAACACCTCCTCCTGACTCCTAAGACAGCTCATAGCGGACAGGGTGTGTCATGGAAAAGAGAAGATGTATGCAATGCATATAGCGTGACACTGTGAGGGTACCTCAAACTGGAAAGAATTGGAGAAAATGCACTCACATGAATGAAAGGACAGCAGGCATAAATCCATGAGTGCCGAACTCGTATCCCCCTCAGAGTGTCAACTATACAGGTGAGAGTGTGATCTGATCCTCATACGTCCAAATAGCAAGGCTCAATGTATCATGGGAGCATTAAGAAGAGCGAAAGAGAGACCATAGCGTGACTCCATATAATAGATACATTTAATAAAAAACAGATAAAAAACTCACATTAAGGTAGTGAAGTATAGTAAAACATCCACAAGCGCCAAACTCGTATTAAAACTTCAGACTCTGTCTGTACCCGGTGCTCCAATCCCCGTAGGTGAACGTCAACCCATTTTGCCTTCAAATAGATAAACATTGCCTAAAGAATTCTGGGTAAACTGCCCACCCATCGTTTATAAACAAACCCCTTACATGTATTGTTATTATTATCTTAATTTTTTCATGTGATTAATATATTCTCTATCTCTGTCCCACTGGGGATAATGTATCTGTGCAGAATTGTTGCAAAAAATATGTTTTAGTTTCCAAGCTTTATAGAACAAGTTTAATAAGAAAAGTTGAAGAGGGTCACACTAATTTCTGTCTAGACATATAAAGCTCAAGTATCCTAATAACGGCAGCATTTTAGGCCCTGCTAAAGTGGTTACTTGAATCAAAATTCGAAGGAATTACAGAACGTGAAGATGCACTCTGACAAGCTGTTAGCATGGGGAAAAAATGTGCTTCTAACACAGGTATAAGTGTTGAATCTTTTCACAATACAAAAAAAACTAGCTCTATTCAAAGGTCTCTATTATGTTTCATAAGATATTTAGCTTGTGTAGAAACTAACTAGCACACTTGGGAACTCTATACACTGTATACTTTGAACATTTTAAAAGAAGAAATGCAAATTTTGACACATAAAACCACTTAAGATTAATAGACTGGAGTTAAACACATTGGGGTTGATTTCAGGGCTCAAGTCCTGCGTGAACGCGTGGGAACGGAGTCCCTGCACTTTTTTCACAGCAGGAATGCAGTTCCCTTTGCAGGACTAGAGCAGGCGAGAGCAGCCAAGCCGCTCGAGCCAATCCTTCACTAAGCGGCGATGCCCAGCTCGAGTCACTGTCAGGGGCAGGCGAACCTTAGTAATCCTTTATGTTACTGGCCGCTTCCTGTATATGGATTCATCGGGTAGTGTGCGGGTATTCCGTCACTTCCTCGATGCCGCAATGTCTCCTGGGAGCTTTTGTCATTGTTCCCAGGAGACATTGCGGAGGTCTGCCGCAAGTTATCGCAGGATTTAGAAAGAACTTGCGGTTTAGTAATTATGCATATGAGCGTGTCATTTTTTTTTTTTTGGTGGGGGGGTGGATCTTGGGTGGGAGTTCCCACACTTTTTTCCCCAGGACTTGACCTCTGGTTGATTTACTAAAACTGGAGAGGGCAAAATCTGGTAGAGCTGTACATAGTAGCCAATCTAACTTAAAGGGGTTGTAAAGGTTATTTTTTTTATTTTCTAAATAGGTTCCTTTAATCTAGTACATTGTTGGTTCACTAAACCTTTCCTTCGATTTCCTTCTAAATGTTTTTTTTCTTTGTTTTCTTTGTCTGAATTTCTCACTTCCTGTTCCTCTTCAGTAAGCTGTTCTGGTTGATTAACCCCCAGCCAGAATGGCTCGGATGATGGGGGCAAGCTTACATGAAGTGAGAAATTCAGACAAAGAAAAAAAACATTTAGAAGGGAAATGGAAAGAAAAGGTAAGTGAACCAACAATGCACTAGCTTAAAGGAACCTATTTAGAAAATAAAAAACTAACCTTTACAACCCCTTTAAACCCCTTTACAACCCCTTTAATTGTGTTCAATAAAGCTTTCACAGAAAAAATGGAAGCTGATTGGTTTCAATGCAGAGCTGCATCAGATTTTACACTCTTCAGTCTTAATTTGACTCCATTATAGTTATCCACTATGAACTTGTTTATATATTACAGATTCAAAATAAAGATCCACTTTTTATTTAGATCTATACCAGACCCTTATGCAAGTATTCATGATGCCCGACACCTGCCAACCTGCAAAAAGAAAAAAAAAAAACGCTGCTCATGTCCATATTTTCTCAATTATATCACCCAGGATATACTTAGCTGTCATCCTCTGGAACTGTCCTTTGCGGATGAACAGTCGCCAATAGAAGAGCATCTCAGTACATTTTTTCTTTCGACAGGTCCGCGAGCATTATGATTAACTTGGATCTTCATTGCTGGAAGACAAAATTGATAGCAGATTTACATTGTGGGACTTTTTTTATTTATTAAAGAACTACCACTGTGTGTGTGTTTTTATTTCCCTTTCATTTGAGTGGTAGTACCCATTACTCAATCACATGATTAAAGGTGACTTTAATATTCCAATAAGCACCCCCACCCACAGACCCTCACAAGCACCAAGCTAGGGTTGTGGGAAAGATTCCCTTGTCCTTATCAACAAGGTACTTAGCCATGTTAAAAAAAAAAGGGGGAGGCCCTGGCTTGCTTGGATAAGGGTCGTGTATGGATTTGTTGGGGGAATCCAGTTTTTTCTTTTGATTTTTGCATTAGGTTCCTCTAAAGGATTCCATAGGTCTGGTATAGAATTTGGGAAGGATCCCTAAAGATTTTGGTATGATCCATGAGGGAGGGGGGGGGAACCTCACACATTTATTTTTTAAATATTCCTAGTTGCTTTGTTGCCATGGCTGGGATTTTCCAGACAGTAAATGAATGGGGCCAGGTGATGTCACTGGTTGCCACAACCACTGACAGCCGAAGAAGGAAGCCATCAAATATAAAAGGAGAATTACATTGTGACTTCATAAGAAGTTTGGTTTCTGCAGAACAAACCAAAAGTCCGGTGCTCCTACAAACCGCCGATCAAGCACAATTTCCAATACAACTTTAGACCAAACCTGGAGCTTCTTTCTGTAGTGATGTTGAAAGACTGATTGGAGTGAACCTGATGCTTCAAAAAAAGTTTTGGCACATGAACCTGATGGTTGTAACAGTGTATGTATGGAACATGTTGGATAATCTTTTTTCTGCAGCAATGCATACACTCTACCCCTTATCCCACTCATTACAGAAGCACCATCATAACACTGACTGGTTAGGTTGTCAGTACTAGAGCCCCACCTGAGAGATATTTCAACATCAGTGTTGTGATGTACTCGGCATCTAACTGACTCAGGTCCACCAAACCAATCAGGTGTTTCAATTATCAAATTTTGCACATTAATGTATATTTTGCAATCTGTGGTATGCCATGTACTATGTCTCCGTGTTTTGCATCCTTTAGTAATGGAAGTTCAAATAGCTTCAAATAAAGTCCAGCAAATACATTATCTTCTGTCCTTTTCTTCCCACTGAGGGGCAACTCATTCATAGCTAGAAATTTTGACAATTTTATCAAGCTTTTTACCTAGTATCTGTCCTTTTCAATCTGATTTGAACAGACTCCCCCATCTGTTCATCATTTCAGCCCACAAGAAGGAAGATTTCATATGGCAGTGGCTATATGCATGCATGTTTTTTTTACCCAGTTCTTCTTTAATGCAGTTTTACAAGGCAAGTTTCTCCATTCCTGTCGAGGAAAAAGAAGACATGCTCTCTTTTTGGCTCGACGGGATCCTCGACAGTTTCCTCATCGGAAAATGTACACACGACCGGTTTCCTTGGCAAAAAAAAAATCCCAGCAAGTTTCTTGCTGGTTTTTGCCGAGAAACTTGGTCGTGTGTATGAGGCCTCAGAGTTTGCATTACCTACTGGTGTCAGAGCTTATATTAAGATCTGCAAACTTAAAAATAATACATAATAAACTTATAATTTGACAATGAAAATGGGGTGATTTACTAAAACTGGAGCACCCAGAATCTGGTGCAGCTAAGCATGGTTTCTAACTTCAGCTTGTTCAATTAAGCTTTGACAATAAAACCTGGATGATTATTGGTTTCTATGCAGAGCTGCACCACATTTTGCATGCTCCAGTTTTAGTAAATAACCCCCAAATAGCTAGGTAAGGTTGGCCAAACAATGCACATTGACAAACATGCACATTGCTATGCACAAACTTTACTGTATTACCACACCACAGATAAAGCAGATAGACCTGTGGAGGTGTTCCCTACCTTGGTCTCCTCAGGCAGCCTATAGGTTATAGGGAACATGTTCCTGATGGAATTTTTTAAATTAAATTAATTTTACAAACGCAATAGTTTCAACTGTTTCATACAGTTAGCTCTAGCTTTCCCTGTAACTGTTGTGTCTCTCCGGCTCTCTCTTCCCACTGGCACAGTGGCATTGGCTGTGTGTGATGATGTGATGCACACACACTGACATACAGTGTGACATACACAGAGATGCATGAAACTGAACCCAGTCAAAAGTATATACTGATCAGTTCAATGAACAGAACTTCATGTGGTACGCTTTCTGCAGAGCAGAATCTAATCCAGGAGTCCAACCTGAAATTACAGAGGAGAGACGATGCTGGAGTGAACAGGAAATGCCCTTTCCCTTTGCCTGTGTTTACATGAATCTAATACTAAATGTATCAAATGTATAGCTTGCTTTTAAAAAAAAAAAAAATAATCACTTGCGTATCAGATCTGCAAAGCTTAAGCTTATTATAATTTAATGTTAAAATTTGTCTTTGGATGCATACATAAAGAACCATAAAAACAAACAAGCGCCTCTAAGTGCAGAAGTATAAAATGTAATATCCCCTAAAAGGGTTAAAAACACTTACAAGATAGTGGATGAAACAGGCATGTAGCAGGTAAGTGCGTCCAGGAGATGTTCCAGTGGCAGTCCCAGTCTCAGTCTGTGATGGTAAAGCTTCCAGGGAAGTCCACGAGATAACAGCCAACTTGTGCTGTGAATGTTCAGAGGACACAATAATGCTGGAGCCTGGGGATGACATCAGAGGAAGCGAGACAGAAACCAGCATAAAACACAAACAGGGAGTGATTAGGAAGTGTGTCATAGAGGGGGGACGCGTTTTGGAACAGCTCATTGGTTCCTTCTTCAGCCAGGCTGTATTCTGTCTCGCTTCCTCTGACATCATCCCCAGGCTCCAGCGTTATTGTGTCCTCTGAACATTCACAGCACAAGTCGGCTGTTATCTCGTGGACTTCCCTGGAAGCTTACCTGCTACATGCCTGTTTCATCCACTATCTTGTAAGTGTTTTTAACCCCTTTAGGGGATATTAAACGTTTTATACTTCTGCACTTAGAGGCGCCTTGTTTGTTTTTCTGTTTCCATTAGAGATTGCTTGTCTCCCTGAGTGCTGCCTAAAGTGTGTGAAGATTTGCTACCCTTTCCAATACAGATTTTATCTGTCAGGATTCAAATGCTTGGAGCGCCCTGGATATACACATTTTTCTGGATACATAAAGAACTATAGAGGGGTATATATATTTACCTTTCTGAAGAAAACGCTGTTCAAGGCTCCCTTCAGGGGGCACCATATATGCAAAAGTTGGGTTTTGGTTTGTTTCAAACAGCTCAGAAACACTGTAGATTGTTTACATAGGTTGACTGGTGGATGCCAAGCTCTGCTCTCATAGGAAAAAAGCAGATTTGGATGCCTATAATGTGAAACTTGAAAATGTATTTCTTACAATGCTCATATAGAGAGCAATCAACAAGAGTTTGTCCTATGTGCTTTTACTGTTTGTTCGGGATATGCATATACTTCAGTGTGCTTGATCCAGGGACAGGTTCACGTTAACCCTTTTGCTACCAATCGATGAAAGGCTGGCATTAAAAGAAGCATCAACATGTAAACACTCTCCTGGCAGCTATAGCAGTTGGGAGTTTTCATACATTTTTACAGTTAGCTGTCAGCTTTTGTTGTGAAAGTGATCTGGGTGGCTACAAAGCCACACAATCACTTCCACATATATTGTAATGTTTATCCGTTTATGTCAGCGTGTTGAGCTGATGACATGCATGGTTTTCACATACTTTTGTTAGTATTTTTAATCCTTATGTTACGTTTTATACACTAAATATTCAAAGCAGAGAGCACTGTGGTTTTCCCTTATCATTTTATGGCTGCGCTAGAATTATTAAGATCCTAAGTGGAGGACAGCGAGGTTTAGAGATACACTGTGGAGCAACGCCCCCTTGGCCTCCTGTGAGACATCCTAAACAGGCAATGGTGACTCTGTAGTGGGGTCATTATCTGGAGGTGAGCAGGCATTCCAGCCATAGGTGGTGGTTACCAAATTCACTGGATCACAATTTAATGAATATAATTTTGAACTGGCACCCTTACTTGCACAGCGGAGGACATTATGCACAACATTTGGACTTTGTTTTTTATTGTTTTTTTCAATAAAGTAACAGTTTTTATTTCAAGGTGTCAAGGTGTTAAGGTATGTGAGCCTGGCACAGATTTATTGAGCTCATCCCTCTAACCTTCACAGGATTTTGGGGCTGTAGCACTTTTCCTTTTTTTTCCTAATATTATGTGTGTGTGCCCTGAAATTCATTTGAGTATATTTTTTTCAAAAAATATGGGCTTGCTTGATAAAGAGTTGTGCTAATATCATGTAACATAACTGCCACCATTTTATTCTACAGGGTCTCTACGTTCACAAAATATATATTTGCAGGAGTTCAAGTAATCTTTAGGCCTAAAATTTGCATTTTTTATATTTGTTCAAAAGATTAGAAAATGGCTCTGGCAGAAAAAAGGTTAAGGATAAATCTGTGGCTTTCAACCAGGTGTTCACAGCAAATATATTTACAATGTATAAAAAAACACATTTATATGAGGGTAAATACTAAAAGCCAAAATAGTACAATTTGAATATGCCTGTCATAAACCTTATGACTTGAAATATCATTCAAGCCCAGTGTCACAACACACTGTAAATGTTTTATAATTAACTATTCTATAAATATCTGGCACATCATCTCCACATGTCGGTAAGAGAACAATTTGTGTATTTTACAGCAGGAGAAATCTGAGTGACACAAGTAAAAATTAAATAACATCAGAACACTCTGTAGCTTTTTACATTATTATTTAATATTTATCAACATGTTTATTGGTGTTAATGTCTTAGGGCCAGATTCTAAAAAGAGTTACGACGGTGTATCTCAGGAAACACCGTCGTATCTCTGTTTTTGGCCCCGGGTATCTATGCGAGTGATTCCTAGAATCATTTTCGCATAGATACGGCCAAAATCCGACAGGTGTAAGTCACTTACACCGTCGGATCTTAGATGTAATTCGTCGGTTACGTCATTTTACTAAGTCGTCCGCGAATACGACTTTACCTCAATGACGCTCACGTCGGCGTCATTGACGTTTTCCGTCGTGAGCTGGAGCATGCGAACTGGGCTCTTTTTCCGCCCGGCGCATGCGCAGTTCGATCAGCGCGGGGGCGCGCTTAATTTGAATACAAGCCGCCCCCTTTGAATTACGCGGCCATACGCCGGGCCATTTACACTACGCCGCCGCAAATTATGGAGCAAGTGCTTGGAGAATACGGCACTTGCTCCAGTAAGTTGCGGTGGCGTGGTGTAAATGGCTTACACTACGCCAACGCCGATTCTTTGAGAATCTGGCCCTTATTCACTAAAGTCCAGGGGTAATCAAAACCTTTGCAACCAGAACTTTGTGAAGTTTTTGGAATGCAACTGTTGTACCAGTTTACTCAACAACAACTTTGTAACTGCTTTGCATACCCAAATGATTTTCACAAATTTGTATTTAGCACATACAGGCCTGCATTAGTAATCCTTTTAAAAAAATACTGCGAATATATGTTTTCATAATAAGCAGAGAAATTCACAAAAATGCTAGAAAATGCAGTTTTACCTTCTTCAATATATAAAGTATTTTGTATATTATATTAATGCTTTTATGAATATCTTTACTAAATTATTTTCTCAAATCTAAATTAAGTACAGGGACTTTAAATAAGAGTATCTTTAGACATATACATCAGCACTGTATGGTTGATAAACAAGTGCATATATTTTAGATTTATAGATATTAGGTATTTTCCAGTACAATGATTATAATTTACCGACTAGCCTGGTAGACTGTTAATGTACAGGAGGGCCATAGTGCATGGGTAAATTTAAAGGATATGTAAAGGTTTTTTTTATTTTTTTCATACTTACCTCTTCAGTGCAGTTGGTTTTGCACATAGTGTCCTCGAGCCTCTTCTTCTGGGGTCCCTCAGCCACTTTCCCTCAGGGCACTAGTTTTGGATGCACTGCTGTGTCCTGATGCTGCGTCCACTGACACGGACAGCAGGACAGCAGGACAGCAGGACTCTCCCCCTGGCCATTGGATTTGATAAATAGCAGCAGGAGCCAATGGCTGCGTTGCTATCAATCTATCCAATCAGGACCCGAGACACAGGGACGGCCTTAGGTGTTCAGGCGCCCTGTGCGAGATAATCCTGTGGCGCCCCCCCAAATGACCCCTGTAAATTAAAGTATAGGGTGGTATTGGGATGGCTGGGGCGATAAAGGGCAGGTTGGGGTAATATAAGGCAGGCTGGGGTGATATAGGGCAGACTGGGGTGGCATAGGGCAGGATGGGGGGTATAGAGCAGGGCGTGGTGGCATAGGGCAGGTTGCGGTAGCATAGGGCAGGTTGGGGTGGTATAGGGCAGGCTGAGGTGGTATAGAGCAGGTTGCAGTGGCATAGGGCAGGTTGTGGTGATATAGGGCAGGTTGGGGTGGTATAGAGCAGGTTGTGGTGGCATAGGGCACGTTGGGGTGGTATAGGGCAGGTTGCGGTGGTATAGGGCAGGCTGGGGTGGTATAGAGCAGGTTGTGGTGGTATAGGGCAGGCTGGGGTGGTATAGGGCAGGTTGTGGTGGTATAGGGCAGGCTGGGGTGGTATAGGGCAGGCTGAGGTGGTATAGGGCAGTTTGTGGTGGTATAGGGCAGGCTGGGGTGGTATAGGGCAGGTTGCGGTGGCATAGGGCAGGTTGGGGTGATATAGGGCAGGCTGAGGTGGCATAGGGCAGGCTGAGGTGGCATAGGGCAGGCTGAGGTGGTATAGGGCAGGCTGGGGTGGTATAGGGCAGGTTGCAGTGGCATAGGGCAGGTTGGGGTGATATAGGGCAGACTGATGTGGCATAGGGCAGGCTGAGGTAGCATAGGCCAATTTGCGGTGGCATAGGGCAATTTGCGGTGGCATAGGGCAGGTTGCGGTAGCATAGGCCAATTTGCGGTGGCATAGGGCAAGTTGCGGTGGCATAGGGCAGTTTTTGGTGGTATAGGGCAGGTTGGGGTGGTATAGGGCAGGTTGTGGTGGCATAGGGCAGGCTGGGGTCGTATAGGGCAGGTTGCGGTAGTATAGGGCAGTTTGTGGTGGTATAGGGCAGTTTGTGGTGGTATAGGGCAGTTTGTGGTGGTATAGGGGTGGCATAGGGCAGGTTGCGGTGGCATAGGGCAGGTTGGGGTGGTATAGGGCAGGTTGTGGTGGCATAGGGCAGGCTGGGGTGATATAGGGAAGGTTGCGGTGGTATAGGGCAGTTTGTGGTGGCATAGGGCAGGTTGCGGTGGCATAGGGCAGGTTGGGGTGGTATAGAGCAGGTTGGGGTGGCATAGGGCAGGCTGGGGTGATATAGGGAAGGTTGCGGTGGTATAGGGCAGACTGAGGTGGCATAGGGCAGGTTGCAGTGGCATAGGACAGGCTGAGGTGGTATAGGGCAGGTTGCGGTGGCATAGGGCAGGCTGGGATGGTATAGGGCAGGTTGCGGTGGTATAGGGCAGTTTGTGGTGGTAGAGGGCAGGCTGAGGTGGTAGAGGGCAGGCTGAGGTGGTAGAGGGCAGGCTGGGGTTCTATAGGGCAGGCTGGGGTGCTATAGGGCAGGCTGGGGTGGCATAGGGCAAGTTGCAGTGGCATAGGGCAGGCTGAGGTGGCATAGGGCAGGCTGGGGTGGTATGGTGCCAGGTCAGGATTCTATGTAGGGACATGTGCAGCAGTGAAGTAACTAACTTACAGCATGCCTGGAGATGCTGCTGTGTCCTCATTCTTTCTCCTTCAGCTGTGGGATCAGCCAGAGTGAAGGAGTCTGTGGGAGGAGTGGAGGAAGCAGCCACAACCCCAGCTACGTCCACCAACTCAGGCTGCCTCTGGAGACATTGGAGATCTCTGAGGGACAGCATTAGATGGGGGAGTGTTACAGGCAGGCAGCCCCCGCCCCCCACACGGCTTGTGCAGGGGGGGGCCAGGACGGACCTGGGAAACAGCGCAGAGGCTGTGAGCTGCGAGAGAGACACCAACAAGGGGGAGGAGGAGGGAGGGGAGCACTCTGGCGCTTGAGCGCCCCCACCTCTGTGGGCCTGGGTGAACTGCACCCCATCTAGGTTCGGCCCTGATGTGACTCACATTCTGTGAGCTGTGTGTGCCACACGGCGCCCCCTGTTGCCCATTGCACCATGTGCAGCCGCACAGCTCGCACACCCCAAAGGCCGGCCCTGGCAGAGCCACTACTTTTAGATCTCCATAGATATTACAGTTGTATTTTGTGTACTGGATGTGCCTCAACAATTCCATGTTTCCATATGTCTCTTTCATTTGTGTAGCATAGCCAACAGGTATTGAAGGATGTACATTGCCATCGTGTAACAAGACAGCCTTGAGGGTTAACCACTTGCTGTCAGGAAATAACTTACCGAGGCCAAGATGCCAAGGGCGGCTCACCTTTGCGACCCAATGCGATCTGCCCCCTGGATTTGGGACAGAAGGAAAGATGCACCAGGAGGCACCGGGACCAGTGGCAGGTGGGGATCCGAAGTAGACCGGGAACCGGATAACGGAGGCTCACTGGGGACTGCTGAGGGTTGCACAGGAAACAGTCCAATAGAGGGTGCACACAGGAAACAAGACTGAGCGGTAATTCCAGGAACAAGCCGGAGTCAGGGGCTGAAGAAAAACAGAGTATCCAAAGTCCAAAGCCGGAGGTCAGGGATTAGAGAGATCAGGTAGTCCAAGTTCAAGCCGGGGTCAAAAGGGTTACAGAAAGCGACAATCCAAAAGCAGGCCAAGGGTCAGGTAAACAGGATATCCAAAGTTAAATATAGCAGCAAGGTAAATCCAAGAGCTGTTACGAACCAGCAATTTGTAGGGAGGAAGGGGCTGGTTTAAATAGGCCGCTCAGGCCTCTGATTGGCCCAAGGTGGAGCGAGCTTGTGCGCGCCCGAGAGCGCGCCCATGCGCGCGCCCGTGCCTGTGCACGCGATGTCTGGTCACACCGCACATGCGCGCGCAACAGAGCTGGCCTGCCGTGAAGCTGGGAAGAATGTGTCCGTGTAAGATTGGTACCCTGACACTTGCCTGGTGAGCACTTTTACCCCCGTCCCGCCCATGCCAATTTCAGCTTTTATCGCTGTCTCACATTTTGAATGACAATTACGAGGTCATGCAGCATTGTACCCATTTTTCACACAAATAGAGCTTTCTTTTGGTGGTATTTAATCACCGCTGGGTTTTTAATTTTTAGCTAAACAAGCTAAAAATACAAACATTTTGGAAAAATAATGCATTTTTCTTAGTTTCTGTTTTAAAATTTTGTAAAAAGGTAAGCCCCTTTCCCCCGATCTTCAAAACAGCTGTAGGGATGGGCACTATCACAGGAGGACGTCATATGATGCCCTCTCAGAACTGGCTAACTGCACTGTAGCCTTCATTTTGCTATACTGTGGCCGGCAAGTAATTAACACTGATGAATCAACAAAGAGATGCAATTCTAGTAGGACCAGGGGCAGATCCAGAGGGGGGCAACGAGTGAACAGACTGTGCTGATACCGACCCCATCTGGACAGGACAGCAGCGCCAAAACTGACAGGACAGGCTCTGTGAGGAGACACAGGCAGAGCCGCAACTGCGGGGGATTTCCACCCATCCCTTCTCCTCCTTGAGCCGCGCATTCACCTGCAAATGCCTGCTCCTATTGGCAACATTCAGAGCCAATGGCTGGGAAACTAGAACCTAGAGAATTATGGGACATGTACTCTAGCATACCAGCAGGCCCCAGGATGATTCCCTGAGAGGACTGCAGCCCCCAGCATGCCGAGCAGGAGGGGGAAGAGGAAGAGAGACCATGAGGCTGCCGGGTGGAAAGAGCCAGAGATTCTATTATAGTCCAAGGTAAGAACTTACCTCCCCTCCACCTGGCTGCTCCAACCCAGTTCTCCTCTCCACCTGGCTGCTCCCACCCAGTCCTCCTCTCCACCTGGCTGCTCCCACCCAGTCCTCCTCTCCACCTGGCTGCTCCCACCCAGTCCTCCTCTCCACCTGGCTGCTCCCACCCAGTCCTCCCCTCCACCTGGCTGCTCCAACCCAGTCCTCCCCTCCACCTGGCTGCTCCCACCCTGTCCTCCCCTCCACCTGGCTGCTCCCACGCTGTCCTCTCCACCTGGCTGTTCCCACCCAGTCCTCCTCTCCACCTGGCTGCTCCCACTCAGTCCTCCTCTTCACCTGGCTGCTCCCACCCAGTCCTCTCCTCCACCTGGCTGCTCCAACCCAGTCCTCCCCTCCACCTGGCTGCTCCCACCTAGTCCTCTTCTCCACATGGCTGCTCCCACCCAGTCCTCCTCTCCATCTGGCTGCTCCCAAACAGTCCTTCTCTCCACCTGGCTGCTCCCACCCAGTCCTCCTCTCCATCTGGCTACTCACACCCAGTCCTTCCCTCCATCTGGCTGCTCACACCCAGTCCTCCCCTCCACCTTGCTGCTCACACCCAGTCCTCCCCTCCACCTTGCTGCTCACACCCAGTCCTCCCCTCCACCTGGCTGCTCCCACCCAGTCCTCCTCTCCACCTGGCTGCTCCCACCCAGTCTTCCTCTCCACCTGGCTGCTCCCACCAAGTCCTCCTCTCCACCTGGCTGCTCCCACCCAGTCCTCCCCTCCGCCTGTCTGCTCCCACCCTATCCACCCTACAAATTGCCTGCAAATATTTTGGCAGTGCCCCTCCCGAGATTCGACTCTGGATCTGCCCCTGAGTAGGACATGCTCACAACTCAAAGCTGTGAACTAACTGTCAATGCCAGTAATACATTGGTGCATGCTGGGTCAATGACATCATTGGGTGACTCCGCCCCTTAGCTATTTTGGAAGTTTCAGACTGCGGAGCAGGCAGATGGCTGTGGCATTCTAAGAGGCCGGAGTTTTTTTCTTCTTTTTTCGGGTCCGAAAAAAAAGGAAACAGAAGACATCTTTAAAACAATAAATGCTAGGTTAAATTACAGGTATTTTCATGATTGGCAGCCAAAAATGTAAGATTCACTCGAAAGTGTATTAAAATGTTTTGGCTGGAGTTGGGCTTGAAGCCTATTTGTTTTTCAGAGAGCAAAATTGAATATTTTCAAAGTTGGTGTTTTGGTCTTTTACTGTGTTTTTATGGGCCCTGAGGTGCCCTCAAGGAGGAATATTAGAAACACTCCACAAATACTTAATCAGTGTAGACCCTCAAAACTACTTCCCAACAGGTAAAGCAAGATTGGAGTACTTTTTTTTTTTTTTTTTTTAGAAACTCATTGGAACCTAATTAAAGTCTCTGACCTTTTTTCTCTGTATTGTCTTAAAAATTGTATATTCAACCATTTGGTCCTACTTTTTCTTTAAAATGTGTACTGACCGATTCTAAATTAAGGGTTCAGCCTCGTACACATGAACCGTTTTTTAGGCAAGAAACAGCAAGAAAACTGCTGGCAGGGGTTTCTTGCCGAGTAAACCGCGCGTGTGTACGAGGCTTTGAGGTTTCTCGTCAAGAAAACTGTCCAGAATCTTGTGAGATTCTCGCCAGTGTTTTCCTGCCGAGAAACCCGAGCGTGTGTATACTTACCTCTCCATGGAAACCCACGCATGCTCAAAATTACTTTGACGCATGCGTGGTAGCTTCCAAGGCATAAGTGGCGGCGATGGCATCGAATGTGTCAATGCTCGTCGTAGTCGATGACGTCACTGCGTTCGTGCCTTTCTTTTGAATTATGTGTGTGTACACTCAGCCAGCAAGAGAATCTTGCCAGGATCTCGTCAGGAAAAAAAAAATCCGGGCCATGTGTACAGGGCTTTCCTTTAAACACGTAATGTAAAAAGAAAACCGATGATTTGTTTAAAAAGATACGTTTACAAACCATAGCCTAAAAATGAGTATTATCGTTAAATTGTAATTAACTAATTTCTAGTTTAACTTCTAAAGTGTTGTTCATTCAAGTTTCTAATATAAAGGTCAGTAATCTTAAAATTGTAGAAAATCAATTATGTTATGTTCAAGCATTAACACCTATGGACAACGTCTTGCATAGTTCTCAAGTAGGTTTAAAGGTCATCTGTGTTTGAAGGACATTTCCAGCACACGCATCCGAGTGGGGATCCATAGATGTATATTTTTATCCTTCATTTTCTTACATTAATAAATGATTCAATTAATAATACCCATTGCACGCACCAACACAAAGGCACAACCAGAGTTTCATGTAAACGTTTATTCTTTGCTGCAATGTTTTTCAACCGTTTTTCAGTCAGTGCTCCCTTGAAAAGTATTTTCAGTCTTGAGGCACCTCACTCCAAGGTTTGGTTCACATTACTTCATGTCGCAGAATGCGTGCAAAATCACTGGAGAATGACAATACTTTTCAAGGGAGCCTTGACTGAAAAAAGGCTGACACACAGACAAACACACTGCTCTGTAGCAGACATGCAAGGATGTCATTAACCACTTGGCGTCCGTGCTATAGCCGAATGACGGCTACAGCACGGACCTACTTTGCTGGGAGGCCATCAATAAACATCCTCCCGTGCTCGAGCGGTCTGCGTGCCCCCTGCAGGGCACACGTGGCTTGCTCTGTGATCAGCGAGTCTATAAGACTTGCTGGATCACAGATCGGAGTAAGGGGTCGATCCCGACCCCTTACCACGTGATCAGCTGTCATTTTACAGAATGTGTTCCCCATTTTCCAGCTCACCAGCAATATAGTTGTTCTTTTTTTACCACTAAATAATTTCCTTATCTGTTTAACTTGGCCTTTTTGTTGTCCTCTGTAAATACGCAGGAATCTCCTCCCCCTTGGGGGACCTTTGTTGGTCCAAGATATTGGCAGTGGTTGTCTTTGGTAGATTATATTGCGGGGTAAGCGAGCTCTCAGCTATACCCTAAAATGTCCTGACTCCATATCCAATCCATATATGTATCGTTGCAGTTTATATTTTTTTTTTCTTTACTATTTCTTCTATTTATGTATTTGTATTTTTGTTCTCGATATTATTGAGTTTCTCTGCACATCCCCTGAAGAAAGCATTATAGCGAAACATGTCGAGATAATGTGCAAGTCTTTCTCTTTAACCAACCTGCTTGTTTTGACCACCATTTAAATGAACTACTGCTTCCATTTTTTTCTTTTTGTCAATGACCTATATGTCTTTTAACTTTATACCAATTAAAATATTACATTTTTGTATATTGTGGTTGTGATTTTTTCTTATCATTTTATGTTTCTATTGCACCGTTAAAATCCCTTCTTCCTTTTCCATTTGACATAATATCTTATTGGGATGTGGTGCCAAATCTAATGGGTGTTTGCCATTAATCGGACACAGCCTATATAATTATTTCAATGTTTTCTGGTTGCCTGGTCTTTAGGACTTGATAATACTGTGGTACGCATACTTTAACCACTTCCCGTCCTGCCAATAACAGATTGGCATCCAGGAAGTGGTTCTGTTATCCTGACTTTGTGTCAGATGACGTCCAGCCGGATAACATGCTGGCCCGTGCCCGCGAGGGCGCGCAGCACGGCGACCACGAGTGCGGCGTGTCAGTCTGACACGCCGCATGTTCGATTGTGATAAGAAGCCTCTGTCAGAGGCTTTTTACCACGTGATCAGCTGTGACCAATCACAGCTGATCATCGCGTGAACCAGGAAGTGCCGGTAAACAGCATTCCTCAGTTCGCGCTGACAGGGAGAGCCGATTGGAGTCGATCTGCGGCTCTCCCTGTCAGAGGGGGGGTTGGTGCTGAAAATCAGTACATTGATTATCAGCACAGCTCCATCAGATGTGCCAAAAAGGTACCCAGTCAGTGCCCAATAAAGAGCCCAATAAAGTGCCAATCAGTGCCAATTAGTGCCCACCACAGTGCCAGTCAGTGCCCATCACATTGCCAATCAGTGTCCTACAGTAACACTTGTCAAAACCTCATCAGTACCCCATCATCAGTGCTGGCCATCAGTGCCACCTGCCAGTGCCACCTGTCAGCGCCAATCAGTGCCGCCTGTCAGTGCCCATCACAGCTGCCTGTCAGTGCCTATCACAGCCGCTTTTCAGTGACCATCAGTGCCGCCTGTCAGTGCCCATCAGTGCCACCTAACAGTGCCTATCAGTGCCACCTATTAGTGCCCATCAGTGCCGCATATCAGTGCCCATTAGTGCTGCATATCAGTGCAGCCTATCAGTGCCCATCAATTCTACATATCAGTGCCAACTTATCAGTGCCAACTCATCAGTGCCGCCTCATGAGTGCCCGTCAGTGAAGGAGGAAAAAACATTTTATAACCGAAACAAAGAAAAAAAATAAAACATTTCTGTATTTTTTAGTTTGTTTTGCAGAAAATAAAAACCCCAGCGGTGGTTAACCCTCCTAGCGGTATTACCGAGTCTGACTCGGGGTGAGATTTTCATACCAAAAGCGGTAACCCTGAGTCAGACTTGGGCGTGCCTCGCTGCAGCAGCAGACAAAGTTACTTACCTTGTCCTTGGATCCAGCGATGCCACCGCGCTGTGTGAGCGAGCGGGACCTCACTCGATTCACACAGTGTCCTCCTGTGCCGCTGATCTCCGTTCCCTGCGACGTTACGACGCACGGGAGCGGAGAACGGCGCCAAATTCAAAAATGTAAACAAACACATTACATACAGTATACTGTAATCTTATAGATTACAGTACTGTATGTAAAAAATACACACACCCCTTGTCCCTAGTGGTCTGCCCAGTGCCCTACATGTACTTTTATATAATAAAAACGGTTCTTTCTCCCTGCAAACTGTAGATTGTCCATAGCAACCAAAAGTGTCCCTTTATGTCAAAAATGGTTTTAGAGCAGCTAGAAAACAGTGATAATAAATTATAATTGTGCGATAGCGATTTGTGGGGAAATTCGTCATAAAAAAAATAAAAGTAATGACAGCGAATTCTGCAACTGAGCAAATTTCAGTGATTTTGAGTTGATTACATTATTGAATAATTTTTATTATAATTATATTATTATTTGTTATAATTATTTATAATTATTTATTATATTATAATTTATAATTTTGTTTTTAAAAAAATGTCATACCCGGGATGCCTACTAGTCTCTTGTTTGGTCAGATTTAAGTGAGTTATTCCTAAAAATTACAGACCTACAGTATAAAACGCCAAAAATAATGATACCGCTTTCAGCACCTTTTTTCTTAAATAATCATACCGCCAGGGAGGTTAAATACCACCAAAAGACTGCACAATTGTCATTCAAAGTGCTACTGCGCTGAAAGCTAAAATTGTCCTGGGAAGGAAGGGGCAAAAGTGCCTGGTATTGAAGTGGTTAAATAAGTAAAAAGTCAGCTGCCAACTTTTCAGAACTTCCAGATCTTTAATCATACAGACCGTTTGGATTGAACGTTGTACTGAACTAGTAAGAGGTCAAAGCAACTTCTTACTGATTTAATTTCCGGAGGAATTATATTTATTTACTTATTTATGTATTTATTTATTTATTATGCCATTTTGTAAAGGGTCAACTCATACCAGAAACATCATGCTTCTTCAATGCATCTGATTTTATGTGTTAGAGAATAGACATGTGCACACTGAAATATTTCATTTCGGAATTTTGTTTTCGTCCGAAAAATAAATGTATTTAGTTACTCCCAAAATTAGTTTTTCTTTATTTTGTTTTCCGTTCAAAAAATGCATTCGTCCGAAAATCCAAATAGATTAAGGTTGAATCTGTCATTGGAGGCTTACGGTGTCTGTCAAATGTTCTAAGAAGATTCAACCGAATCGTAAAAAAAAAAAAAAGAAGTGCAACGAAACTGTACGATGCTGCAATCGTACATTTCCGGTCGAATGTTCCGCCTACAAGCTATAGAAGAATTCTAATGTTGTATGACTAATAATAATTATATTTATTAATTATTATTACTAGTCAACCAACATTAGAATTCTTCTATAGCCTATGGGCAGAGCATTTCACCATAAATGTCCGCTTGCTGCGATCGTACGTTTTTAGCTACTTGTCGAATTTTCATGTCTCTCTATGTCGAATCTTTTCTCTCTATGTCGAATCTTTTCTCTCAATGTCGAATCTTTTCTGTTTTTGTAGAATAATATTGGACTAATAGAGTTAGGCCGCGTACACACGATCGGTCCATCCGATGAGAACGGTCTGATGGACCGTTTTCATCGGTTAACCGATTAAGCTGACTGATGGTCAGTCGTGCCTACACACCATCATTTAAAAAACCGATCGTGTCAGAATGTGGTGACGTAAAACACAACGACGTGCTGAAGAAAACGAAGTTCAATGCTTCCAAGCATACATCAACTTGATTCTGAGAATGTGTGGATTTTTAACCGATGGTTGTGTCTACTAACGATCGTTTTTTACTATCAGTTAGGAATCCATTGGTTAAATTTAAAAGAAGTTGGCTTTTTTTTTAACCGATGGATAAATAACCAATGGCGCCCACACACGATCGGTTTGGACCGATGAAAACGGTCCATCAGACCGTTCTCATCGGTTTAACCGATCGTGTGTACGCGGCCTAAAGGTTAGGCACTTTCGACCGCAACGAAAACGAAAATAAAGCATTTATCTTTCGGTTGTCGTTTTCTGTGCTTTCGTTATCGTTTGTTAAAACGATAACAAAAATACCAGAAATTCGGACGAAAATGCATTTTGACGAAAACTAATGCACATGTCTATTAGAGAATGTGGTATTAGGCAGCTCATGCATTTGGGTTGTAAATGGGTCTCAATGGGCTGTAAAGCTGCCTCAATGTACAGAAAATAGGTCCTGCTCTTATTTTTAAAAGGCAGAGCATCACAATGTATAGATTATTTGCATTTGTGTATTGTAGTGTGCAATAGAGCAGGTGTGTTGCAGCAAACTGTATGTGTGTGTGTAATTAACAATAATTGGCAATGCACCATAGAACACATATAAAAAGCCTTACAATAATACACACTACAATGTATGTTACAATACAAGTTCCATTGCACATTGTGGGGTTAACAGGCTCTCATATTGATAAACACCATCAGCAAAGAGAGAAACATCTGGATTTGAAGCTCCGCAAAACTTGAGCGAGGAATATTAAAGTAATAATTTTACACACCTAAAAATTGCAATCCAATAGCAATTTTTACAGCGATTTGGTAAAATCTTCTTTTTCCCCATATATAATTATGGCCTTGGGTATAACTGACTTAAATATGTATAATAAATAGCAGTTCATTATTGTATTGCTTTTTTGCAACATGCAGGGCAAGCAGACAAATAATAATAATATATGCAACAAGTGGCAGAACCATGAAAGGAAGGATCTATACTCACAGTAATTCAGGTTGTTTTCTATTGTAGATTATATTGAAAAAGTAAGCAGTTATTGATCCCAG
Organism: Rana temporaria; assembly: GCF_905171775.1. Lineage (NCBI taxonomy): Eukaryota > Metazoa > Chordata > Amphibia > Anura > Ranidae > Rana > Rana temporaria. Next base: position 131,074,531 of record NC_053492.1, on the reverse strand, counting down.
TACTCTGCAGGTTATATGTATTGAAACACCATGCTAAAGAAAAAGCCCTAGATTCCATGTCATGGCCATCATAATAAATGTAAAACTACAGAACTGTCAATACTAATAGGTGGATTAAGTAAGATCGACAAGTCTGTTAAATTAACCAGAGCATGAAAATAAGGAAATGCAACACACTGTGCTGTGATTGATATTATACACAACAAGAAATATGACAGACAGGAACAGTAAGGAAGGCTGCTTGTAAGTTTAGAACATTCATTTATAAAACTACTTAACATAAAACACCAGGGTTGCTATATATTAGGTTGGTTTTCTATTGTGTTTTTGGTGCATATTAAAAAAAGAATACTCCATCAGTAAGACTATAACTCTGTGTATTTTTCTTATCAAGCTTCACAAAGATATTCATATAACATCTTGATATAACATACACTATATTGTCAAAAGTATTGGGACACCTGGCTTTACATGAACTTTAATGGAATCCCAGTCTTAGTCCATGAGGTTCAATATTAAGTTGGCCCACCCTTTGCAGCTATAACAGCTTCAACTCCTCTGGGAAGGCTGTCCACAATGTTTAGGAGTGTGTCTATGGGAATGTTTGACCATGGTCCCAGAAGTGCATTTGTGAGGTCAGGCTCTGATGTTGGATGAGATGGCTGACTCGCAGTCTCTGCTCTAATTCCTCCCAAAGGTGTTCATTGGGGGTTCATACCCATTCACATTGACAGCTGATGACTCATTAGTTGTTAATGACGTGGCCGCCAAATTCCCGGATCCCCTCCTTAACAACCAGCTTACACTGCATCCTGATTGGGCAAAGCTTTGCCCAATCAGTGCACAGTATGCACTGTGCATTGCACAGTGCATTGCAGGGTCTTTCATCTGGGCGAACACCCGGTGAACACCCTGCAAATTTGGGTGATCGGCGAACTGCCGAACAGGCAAATGTTCAGCCCGAACTCATGCTCAGACCGAACCGTACAAATATTTTTATACAGTAGGTGACCGCGATATTGTGTCAATCTCGCTCCCTTTCTCGGCGAGATTGACCACCTATGAGCCCTGTCACAGGAACCAGCGCCGAGCCGGCTTGCCGCGATGGGAAAAAGCCATCATAGAAGCGACGGAGATCTGACTTGTATTCCGGCCAATTCTAGCTGTGGCATTTGGTATGAAACATGAGAGGGAACTCCATGCCAAATTTTAAATAAAAAACAGGCATGGGTTCCCCCCCAGGGACATACCAGGCCCTTAGGTCTGGTATGGATTGTAAGAAGAACCTCCCTACACCGAAAAAACGGCATGGGGGTTCCCCCACAATCCATGTTTCTAGTCTCACCTTTCTTCCTGTGCTCTCCTTGGTTCTGCTTTCCGGTGACGTCATCATCGGTGCCACAGGATGGACTTTTCTCCCTGCCTGCAGACTCGTAGATCTCTAGGTGGACTTGAGACCGGACCGCACTGCACATTATAAGACCCTGATGAGCCCGTTCTGTATTAATGTTTTGTAAGTGTATTTCTTTTGAGATGAAACATTTTTATCTCACATATTGCACTTAGGTGGCGCTTACCTTCTTTGTCCCCTTGACAAAAAAAGACACTGAATGAATCAGTTTCATTCAGGAAACATGGCTGCTTATACAGTGGGGATCAACAGTTTGGGCACCCCAGGTAAAAATTTGTATTAATGTGCATAACGAAGCCAAGGAAATAAAATTACAGATTAGACATTCTTATAATATGTCAAAAAAAGTTAGATTTTATTTCCATCATTTACACTTTCAAAATTACAGAAAACAAAAAAAATGGCGTCTGCAAAAGTTTGGGCACCCTGCAGAATTTATAGCATGCACTGCCCCCTTTGCAAAGCTGAGACCTGCCAGTGTCATGGATTGTTCTCAATTATTGTCTGGGAAGACCAGGTGATGTCAATCTCAAAGGTTTTAAATGCCCAGACTCATCTGACCTTGCCCCAACAATCAGCACCATGGGTTCTTCTAAGCAGTTGTCTAGAAAACTGAAACTGAATATAGTTGATGCTCACAAAGCTGGAGAAGGCTATAAGAAGATCGCAAAGCGTTTTCAGATGTCAATATCCTCTGTTCGGAATGTAATTAAGAAATGGCCGTCATCAGGAACAGTGGAAGTTAAAGCAAGATCTGGAAGACCAAGAAAACTATCAGACAGAACAGCTTGCAGGATTGTGAGAAAAGCAATTCAAAACCCACATTTGACTGCACGATCCCTCCAGAAAGATCTGGCAGACACTGGAGTTGTGGTACACTATTCCACTATAAAGAGATACTTGTACAAATATGGTCTTCGAGGAAGAGTCATCAGAAGAAAACCTCTTCTACGTCCTCACCACAAAAATCAGCATTTGAACTTTGCAAATGAACATATAGACAAGCCTGATGCATTTTGGAAACAAGTTCTGTGGACCGATGAGGTTAAAATAGATCTTTTTGGACGGAATGAGCAAAGGTACGTTTGGAGAAGAAAGGGCACAGAATTTAATGAAAAGAACCTCTGTCCAACTGTTAAGCGTGGGGGTGGATCAATCATGCTTTGGGGTTGTATTGCAGCCAGTGGCACAGGGAACATTTCACGAGTAGAAGGAAAAATGGATTCAATAAAATTTCAGATTCAAATTCAAATTTTGGATGGTAACTTGATGCCATCTGTGAAAAGGCTGAAGTTAAAGAGAGGATGGCTTCTACAAATGGATAATGATTATGGATGAGCTTCAAGTTCAAGTCAAACTCATGTTCGACTCGAATATTGCCTGTTCGCCAAACAGCGAACAATTTGGGGTGTTCGCGGCAAGTTCATGTGAACTTTAGAACCCTGTTAAAGTCTATGGGACTCGAACATTTTAAATCTAAAGTGCTAATTTTAAAGGCTAATATGCAAGTTATTGTCATAAAAAGTGTTTGGGGACCTGGGTCCTGCCCCAGGGGACATGAATCAATGCAAACAAAGTTTTAAAAACTGCAGTTTTTTGAGGAGCAGTGAATTTAATATTGCTTAAAGTGAAACAATAAAAGTGAAATATTCCTTTAAATTTCGTACCTAGGGGGGTGTATAATATGCCTGTAAAGTAGCGCTTGTTTCCCGTGCTTAGAACTGTCCCTGCACAAAGTGTAATTTACGAAGGAAAAAAAGTCATTAAAAATCACTCGCGGCTATAATGAATTGTCGGCTCCCAGCAATACAGAGAAAAGCCATTCATAAAAAAAAATGCGTGGGGGTCCCCCCAAATTCAATTAGGGTCTGGTGTGGATTTTTGGGGGGGAACTCCACGCCATTTTTTTCAAAATTTGGGGTGGAGTTCCCCTTAAAATCCATACCAGACCTGAAGGGCCTGGTAATTGAATTTGGGGGGACCCCCACGCATTTTTTTTATGAATGACTTTTCTCTATTGCCTGGAGCCGACAATTTATTATAGCCACGAGTGATTTTAAATGACTTTTTTCCTTCAGAAATTACATTTTGTGCAGGGACAGTTCTAAGCACAGGAAGCAAGGAATATTTAATTTTTATTGTTTCAATTTAAGCATTGTTCAAATCACTGCTCCCGAAAAAACGATGTTTTTAAAACTTTTTTTGCATTGATACATGTCCCCTGGGGCAGGACCCGGGTCCCCATACACTTTTTAGGACAATAACTTGCATATTAGCCTTTAAAATTAGCACTTTAGATTTTAAACGTTCGAGTCCCATAGACTTTAATGGGGTTCTAAAGTTCACACAAACTTTTGGTGTGTTCGCAGGTTCTGGTGCGAACCGAACAGGGGGGTGTTTGGCTCATCCCTAATAATGATCCTACACACACCTCAAAATCCACGGGGGATTACATCAGGAGGCGTAAACTGAAGGTTTTGTCATGGCCTTCAAAATCTCTTGACCTCAACATAATTGAAAATCTATGGATAGACCTCAAAGAACTGGAAGACTTTTGTAAGGAAGAATGGGCAAAGATACCTCAAACAAGAATTGAAAGACTCTTGGCTGGCTACAAAAAGCGTTTACAAGCTGTGATACTTGCCAAAGGGGCAGTACAAGATATTAACTCAGCAGGGTGCCCAAACTTTTGCAGACGCCATTTTTTTGTTTTCTGTAATTTTGAAAGTGTAAATGATGGAAATAAAATCTAACTTTTTTTGACATATTATAAGAATGCATAATCTGTAATTTGATGCCTTTTGGACATTTTTCCATCTTTCCTTGGCTTCGTTATGCACATTAATACAAATTTTTACCTGGGGTGCCCAAACTTTCGATCCCCACTGTACAGTACACTGTAATCTTACAGATTACAGTACTGTATCAAATAGTTTCACATCTCCTTTGTCCCTAGTGGTTTGTCCAGTGCCCTGCATCCAGTTTTATATTATAAATACTGTTCTTTCTGCCTAGAAACTGGATATTGTCCATAGCAACCAAAGGTGTCCGTTTACGTCAAAAGTGCTTTTAGACCAGCTAGAAAACAGCGATAATAAATTAGAATCACTTGCAGAATTGAGTTATAGTGATTTGTGGGGAAATTCGTCATCAAACACTGAAATTAACTACTAGCCGACCAGCCACCGTCATTATACGGCGGCAGGTCGGCTATTCTGGGCGAGAGCCCATAGCTATACGTCCGCTCCTCGAGCAGCCACTAGGGGCGCGTCCCCGACTCCCGTGCGTGTGCCCGGCGGGCTCGATCGCCGCCGGGCACCCGCGATTGCTCGTTACAGAGCGGGGACCGGGAGCTGTGTGTGTAAACACACAGCTCTCGGTCCTGTCAGCAGGGGAAATGCTGATCTTCTGTTCATACAATGTATGAACAGAAGATCAGTGTTTCCCCTAGTGAGGCCACTCCCCCCCCACAGTAAGTACACACAGGGACATACTTAACCCCTTCCCCGCCCCCTAGTGTTAACCCCTTCACTGCCAGTGGCATTTTTATAGTAATCCAATGCATTTTTATACCACTGATCGCTATAAAAATGCCAATGGTCCCAAAAATGTGTCAAAAGTGTCCGAAGTGTCCGCCATAATGTCGCAGTACCGAAAAAAAATCGCTGATCGCCGCCATTACTAGTAAAAAAAATATATTAATAAAAATGCCATAAAAATACCCCCTATTTTGTAAACGCTATAACTTTTGCGCAAACCAATCAATAAACGCTTATTGCGATTTTGTTTACGAAAAATAGGTAGAAGAATACGTATCGGCCTAAACTGAGGGAAAAAAATGTTTTTTTATATATTTTTGGGGGATATTTATTACAGCAAAAAGTAAAAAATATTAATTTTAAAAACCGCAGAGGTGATAAAATACCACCAAAAGAAAGCTCTATTTGTGGGAAAAAAAGGACGCCAATTTTGTTTGGGAGCCACGTCGCACGACCGCGCAATTGTCAGTTAAAGCGGCGCAGTCCCGAATCGCAAAAAGTGCTCTGGTCTTTGACCAGCAATATAGTCCGGGGGTTAAGTGGTTAATGACAGCGACAATTGCGCAACAGTGCAAATTTCAGTGTTTTTGATTACATTATTGAATAATTTATATTATTATTATAATATTTGTTATAATTATTTATAGTTATTTATTATATTACAAATTAATGATTTTGTGTTTCAAACTTTATCATACCCAGAATGTCTACTAGACTTTTGTTTGGACAGATTTAAGTGAGTTATTTGTAAGAGTTACAGGCCTACAATATAAAATGTCAAATTTCAATGCAAAACAATTGTACCGGTTTCAGCATAAAAAATCTGACATAATAATACCGCCAGGAAGGTTAACTACTTGTGTAAAAGAGAAGTATGGACTTTAAAAAAGCATACATTTAGATTCCATTTATATGTAGGCGATTTGAATCACTAGCGGAATCTCTATGATTCCAGAATTGCAGCAAAATGTGGGACGCATTCGCAATGTCATTATTTCTTAATAATGTGGTGCGATTTTTCTGTGTATGTTGCATGACAAATACGCCCCGCGATCCAAACCACCTACGTGTGACTGGAGCCTTATACTCACCTAGGTGGATGCATCATGCACTCAATGTTGTATCTATCTCCTCCGGCTCTGCAGTGTAAACTGAGCAATCAGACACTGCAGACCACTTAGTTCTCCTCTCAGCTCTGAGCAGAGAACTCTCTGCTCTGCCCCTCCAGCACTTACTGGAGGACCAGGCTGTGGAGGGGGAGGGAAGAGCTTCAACATGAACTGGTTCTCAGTGGATTGCTGAGAGGCTGAGTCAGGTGACGGTGCAGGCTTCAGGGTGGATCCCGACTTTAAAGTTGGAATCTTTGAAGAGCCTGGACCACCTAAGTGACATCAGGCGCCAGCTGAAAATGAGTCACAGGAATGTAGAACTAAGTGTACTTCTGTGACCTACAGGAGAAGTAGAGCCAAAATAGCTTTGGCCATACTTCTCCTTTAAAGAAGAACTATCCCTTAATATATTATCTGTTGCTCTAGTTCCCCAGGGTAAAAAGTATATAGCACTTTTAATCTTCTTTTTGGTAACTGTAGCAGTTGAGGTCCAGTATGTGACAGCTGGTTCCAAGCTCTGCCCACCGATTTCCTTCCAAAAGGAACATACACAACCTGCCCACTGATTTCCTACCCTACATGTCAGTTTAACACTGAACAACACAAGCTGCTCACGGCAGCCTTATTCATGTGCTTCTCACATAGGCCACCTCTGTGTACAAGCTGGGAGCAGCATCAATGTCAGAACAAGGCTTTCATTAATGATTGTTACTTACTATTTGTTAGGAAAGCCACTGTCTGGGTAAATTTGAAAGTGGGGCATCATTCTGACACTATTACTGCTCCTAGCTGGTAAACAGACAGGAAATGTATAAGCAGCACAGAAGCAGTGTTGCTGTAAGCGTGCCTCTGTTGTTCATTGGTAAATTGACGCGCCTTCAGGGCTTTTTTTCAGGGGGAACTTGGGGGAACTCAGTTCCACCACCTCTGGCTCAGACCCTTTGGTGCCTGCTCACCACAATCACTTGTAAACACAGAAGTCTGGTTTCTGTGTTTACAAGTGACAGCTCTGCACTCTGTGTGTAACCCCCCTGAACTCTGCACTCTGTATGTAATGCAATCCTGGTATTTAATGCCCCTTTAAGACCCTTCTACTGTTTGTCAAATCTGAACTGGGTTGTGGTTGAGTTCCTGCACCTATTTTCTAAGAAAAAAAGCTCTGCGCGCCTTTGCACTTAGCATGATGCGGCTTGTTTAGGGAAAGCTAATGGAAGATGACACAAGCAATGTTAGTCGTACTTCTTGAAACCTTGTGGTAGGAAATCTGTGGGTGGAGTTTAGGGGACGCTGTCACATACTGAATGTCAGCTTCTACAACTCATAGGCCTTTTGCACACGGCCAGACATGTCCGATGAAAACGGTCCGCGGATCGTTTTCATCGAACATGTCTGCTGGGAGGTTTTGGTCTGATGTGTGTACACACCATCAGACCAAAATCCCAGCGGACAGAGAACGTGGTGACGTATACAACACCGACGTTCTCTGACACGGAAGTTCAATGCTTCCACGCATGCGTCGAATCAATTTGACGCATGCGCGGGATTTCGGGCCGCTGGTTATACGTCATAACCAGCGGACATGTCCGAAGAGTCATACTGACCATCGGACATGTCCAACGGACATGGTTCCAGCGGACAAGTTTCTTAGCATGCTAAGAAACTTTTGTCTGCTGGAAACCTGTCCGCTCGGCCAGGAATCCGGTCCGGTAGGCCCTACACATGGTCGGACATGTCCGCGGACCAGTTTCAGCAGACATGTTTGGTCGTGTGTACGAGGCCCTAGAAAGATAGGGAAAAGTGCTAGATGCCCAGGAGACTGACACAAAAAATATTATATGATGTGATACTTCTTCTTTAATAGGATCTGAAATGGAATGGAGAACATACTCAAATATGTCACCTTTTATGTTTATCTACAACCTACTTCTCTTAGTAGCTCTTGATCACAGCATGATGTAATTTTCTGCTTTATTTTTCTTCTTTTTAATTATTGCACCAAAAAATAAAAAGTTTGTCCAACTGTATTTTGTGGTTTCTGATCATTCAAAGCTGTAAAATGTACTAAAAAGGGAAATCCAGTACAGAATCTAGCAGTGCTATCAATCTCCAAGTACAGCGTGACTTATGTTACCCTGGAGATGCATAAGAAGACAACTGAATGGGAACAAGTCATCAAAAATGCTTTTTTCGAGGTTTCTTATGTGTAATATAATGTGTTTCTGAGGTGCAATGAGAGAAGCTTTATGTCAGCATACTGTGTGATGAGGTGACCTTTCACAGAACGTATGGGCTTCCGGATGACTGGTTTCAGTGTCTCTCTCTAGAACTTGGGCGATTCAGCCTATTTGTAATTTAACTTGATGACCAGATATGGTTCATAAACTCATCTGTCTATGGAAGTATAACTATGTGTCTGGTTACCTGTTTAGACTGAGCTGTTACCGGGTCAGCACAGTCATGCATCAGTAGACTTGTATTTTAGATGATGGTTATTCCAAATCAGTATTTATAAGGTTAATTGTAGTGTGTTCAGTGGCATTACAAAATGGTAACAGATTGAATATTCTGGCAGATCAGGTGGAAGAGAGCAATTATTTTATATTGGAGTATTAAAGGATAACCATAGGCAAGCACACAAAATCCCAGTTGAAAAAGGTGTAAAGGGTTATACATGCCAAAGGATCTGAGCCAGTCTTTCCTAACACTGGCCAACAGCATTTCCAGGTCCCTGATCTCACTTTTCTCCATTGTAGATACAGCCAGGGCCGCTTATAGGGGGGACCACCAGTCCTCCTGTAGGGGGCCTGGGTACACAGGGGGGCCCAAACAGGAAGAAGGGGCAATTACAAGATGCCCTGTGCGGCTCTCGGCAGCAGCTGAAAACCCTCCCGCTGACTTAGCTGTTGCACAACTACCGGCTTCCTTGTCCTGTAAAAAAAAAAAAACTGTATTGTTTTAATCCTGTGTAAGAAAAAATAGAAAATTGTATCAAAATAATTTGTAAAAATTGTAAAATAATTTATTTAAAAAAAAAATTATAAAAATGTTTGTTCAAAAATTTTGAAAACTATTTTAAAAAGGGCTAATTCACACAGCTCATTCTCTGTTATCTGTGTGTCCGCTAAGAATGATTTTAGTAAATTTATTAAGATTTTTTTTAGATATATATTTGAGGGGGGGCCCTGCCAGGTAGGCTGTATGGGGCCCCGTGATTTCAAACAGCAGCCCTTTCAAACAGCAATATCACCTGGTCAATGACCTGCCCAACTTGGGCCTTCCCTTATCAGAAAGCTTGTTGAGGTAAACTGAGAGCACTGTGCAATGAAGTACAGCTTGATTTGTTTATTAAATCATGCTGTACAGTGGATTGCAAGAAGCTGATATCAAGACAAATAGAGGTACCATTTAAAGTACTTTTCAATAAATTTTAAACAACACATAACTGGATTAAAGAGTATGGATTGAGACAAGTGCACACTATAAAAGGATATGCTTTGTTCATATTCATGTCAGAGGTTTACAACCACTTTAACTAATTTAAAAATACAAAAAGGAAAAAAAAAAAAACAGCACAGCAGTTGCTTATAAAATTTGCATTGCTCTGTGTTAGCTCAGATAAATATGAAAAAGGATTTGAATACAAACCAAACCACAGGAGGACAGCCTGTGGATGTGAACAGTACATAAAGGTTTACAAAGAAGAGAAAAGATCAATAATGACTCACCTTTATAAACAAGGACAGACAATTATGTAAATCTTTTTTTCATCATGATGTTAAAGTGACACTAAACTCTGGTTTAGGAAAAAATCTATTCGAGTATGTATTCTTAACTCAAAAAAAGTACCTGCTCTCAGCCTCCTCCAAATCTCCAAATTCCTTTTCTTTTGCTGCTGTGATCTGACTTCCTGTTGCAGGATGGCTATATTTGTTCTCCATGGTCCCACCATATATAGGAACATAGCCATCCTCTCTTGCTCACTCTTTAGGCCTCGTACACACTGGCAAACATGTCCGATGAAAACGGTCCGCAGACCATTTTCATCGGACATGTCCGCTCTGAGATTTTGGTCTGATGGTTGTACACACCATCAAAGCAAAATCCGCACGGACAGAATACGCGGTGACGTGACAGCGACGTGAAGGCGATGTGACGGCGACGATGACGCGGCAGCGTGCGCGAACCCGGAAGTTAAATGCTTCCACGCATGCGTCGAATCACTTCGACGTCATGCGCGGGTTCTCGGGCCAGTGGACATGTCCGATCGGTCATACTGACCATCAGACATGTCCGGCGGACATCGTTCCAGAGGACAAGTTTCTTAGCATGCTAAGAAATTTTTGTCCGCCGGAAAACGGTCGGCTGGACAAATGTCCGCTGGAAAATGGTCCGGTCGGCCGTACAGACGACGAACATGTCCGCGGAAACTGGTCCGCAGACCAGTTTCAGCGGACATGTTCGGTCGTGTGTACGAGGCCTCAGAGGGAATGTAGATTATGGCCTATGGATGTGTAGTGTGCATAGAGTAGTGCACATGACCCCAACTAATATGCACTGCTCGTTCCAAACAAATGAAGGCTAGGAGGCTAGGAGGGTTCAGGGAGGGGTTTGATAGCTCACAGAGAACATCACAAGGAGACATAAAAACATAGTAAAAAATCATTTCATGAAAAATTTATTTCAGGACCATTAAGTAATGGACATATAAAGATTATTTTTGGAGAACAAGAAAATAATTTAGGGTCACTTTAAAAGAAATACATACAAATCCAGAGCAAGCATGTTATTTAAACCACCAAAAAATTTACATTAACCACAACACTTGAAAATACCAGTGCTATTGCCAATCAATAAGAAGAAATTGGTATGTTATTCCTTGTACACACAATCGGAATTTCCGATGGAAAAGGTCAGATGGAATTTTTTCATCGGATACTACAACTGTGTGTGTGCCCCATTTGAGTTCTTCCATCGAAAATTCCGTTCGTCTGTATGGAACTCCGACAGAGAAAAAAAACATGCATTCTCAGAATCAAGTCAATGCATGCTTGGAAGCATTGAACTTCGTTTTTCTCGGCTTGGCGTAGTGTTGTACAGTTGGAATTTGGTGCGACAGTGTGTATGCAAGACAAGCTTGAACGGAATTCCATCAGAAAAATCCGTCTGAGTTTATCCCAACAGATATTCATGTGGACAAGGCATTAGAGATTCTTCATAAACCGGTGTGGCCGGGATTGTGCTTATATAACTAGATTCAGGTAGCCGCGCGCATCTTTGAGGCGGCGTATCATATTTACGCTACGCCACCGTAAGTCAGAGAGGCAAGTACTGTATTCACAAAGCGCTTGCCTCCTAAGTTACGGCGGCGTAGAGTAAATGGGGCCGGCGTAAACGCGCCTAATTCAAATGAGGATGAGGGGGCGTGTTTTATGTAAATGAATGGTGACCCAACCTAATTGACGTTTTTTACGAACGGCGCATGCGCCGTCCGTGTACATATACCAGTGTGCATTGCTCCAAAGTACGCCGCAAGGACGTATTGGGTTCGACGTGAATGTAAATTACGTCCAGCCCCATTCAGACGACTTACGCAAACAAGGTAAAAATTAAAAATTTTGACGAGGGAACGACGCCCATACTTAACATTGACTAGGCCAACTATTTGTTCGACTAACTTTATGCCGGAAAAAGCCGTACGTAAACGACATAAAAAAAATGTGCCGGGCGGACGTACGTTTCTGAATCGGCGTATCTAGTCATTTGCATCTACGCCAAACTCAACGGAAGCGCCACCTAGCGGCCAGCCTTAACATTGCACCCTAAGATACAACGGCGTAGGAGACTTACGCCGCTCGTATCTTAGCCTAATTTAAGCGTGGTTTCCAGAATACGCTTAAATTAAGGACGGCGTAGATTCAGAGTTATGTCGGCGTATCTACTGATACACCGGCATAAAGCTATCTGAATCTGGCTAATAGTGTTTAAAACCTAAAACAATAATTACTGAACATTTTTTACATTCAACCTAGCTCCTGTACTTGGTAATTAAAACACAGTTAAGCATTTAATTCAGCGTGTTATGTTTTTTAATTTTAAAGGAGTCAAGAGCGCTTTGAAAATAAAGATACACTTTTATTCATGCATAGCTTTCTATACTTTTAGATTATTAAGATTTCTTATAAAAAATGACAGAGAGTAGCTGAGCCTAAATTTTTGGTGAAATGAGAGATGTCTATCTACCATAAACACCCCCTACCTCCAAAAAAAATCCCTGCACCCCCCCCCCCCCCAAAAAAAAAAACAAAAAACATGCATTTATTGTTTTTCTGTTTGTGGTATTTTACAAATGTTTCAAAAGCCTATAGATCAACTTAAAAAAACGGAACTCAGTGATAAGCATACAAAAATGTTGCGCAAACTCAGAAGCAACATTAAATCAAAACAAAGGTAAAAATACATACATGGTGTGTTCCCGTAAGTGCTAAACAGGTACCCAATCCAAAGCTTAAGTGCAATATGTACGGTAGTCAAAATATGTGCACACAGCAAATTAAATAAATAAATCATCAAATTCATATACTGTATAAAAAAAAAATAGATCCCCACTGCTGCAAAAGATAAACAATGTGCCTACCACACCAGTCCAGTATCTAATCAATAAATTGTGCGAACAGCAAATAAATATGGTGGATATAATGTTAAAATGTCAGGTTTCTGTGATGCAAAAAAAATAGACAAAGATAAATTATTTCAGAACCTTTTCCACCTTAAATGTGACCTATAAACTGTGCAACACAAGTTGAACAACAAACTGAAATCTTTTAAGCGGAGGGAAGTAAAAACAATAAATAATAATAATGTGGTTGCATAAGTGTGCACACCCTTAAACTAATACTTTGTTGAAGCACCATTTGATTTTATTACAGCACTCAGTCTTTTTGGGTATGAATATGACAATATTTGCCCACTCTTCTTTGCAAAAACACTCCAAATCTGTCAGATTGCAAGAGCATCTCCTATTCACAGCCCTCTTTATATCACCCTACAGATTCGGATTACATCAAAGAATCCTGACATTTTAACAGGGGTGTATGAATAGAATAAAGTCCATAAATATTATGAAAATATAAAGTCCATACCAGTGCTCAAAATCACAATTAGATACAGTGGGCCGGATTCAGAAAGAAGATACGACGGCGTATCTCCTGATACGCCGTCGTATCTCTGAGTCCGGCGGTCGTATCTATGCTCCTGATTCATAGAATCAGGTTACGCATAGATATGCCTAAGATATGCCTAAGATCCGACAGGTGTAAGTGACTTACACCGTCAGATCTTAGGCTGCAATTCCAGGCCGGCCGCTAGGTGGCGCTTCCATATCTTTTACGCATCGAATATGCAAATGAGCATTTACGCCGATTCAGAAACGAACGACGTCCTTGCGACGTCATTCGGAGCAATGCACGCTGGAAAAATTTGCGGACGGCGCATGCGCTGTTTGTTCGGCGCGGGAACGCGCCTGATTTAAATAGTACACGCCCCCTAGCCGCGGAATTTGAATTCCGCCGGGGGATTTATGATACGCCGCCGCAACTTTAGAGGCAAGTGCTTTCTGAATAAAGCACTTGCTTCAAAAAATTGCGGCGGCGTAACGTAAATCAGATAGGTTACGCGGATCTAAAGATCTGCTAACCTATCTGAATCTAGTCCAGTATGTCCAATAATAGATGGGATCTAAGTGCTTATCAAACAGACTCTTTGTGCACTGTGATCACACTCCCTGTGTGCTCTAGAAGCTCACCACAGATAAAGACCTAACAGGTCTAACAGCGCTTGTTTAAAGATAATTCCTCACAGCAGGTCACTCTGCACTCTCTTATCCTCTGATCTCAAACTAAGGGTTTGACAGGTCTAGCAGCACTTGGTAGTCAATGATTCCCCCCAACAGACCGATATATTAAGAAATAGTAACTCACATAAAAGCAGATAAAAAAGGCATAAGAAGATCACCAAAGGATATCAATAGCATAAATCTTCCAGTGTCAGCCACGACTGGAAGTGATGTAACTCGGCTCCTCCCGACACGTTGCAGTGCAGGTCACATGACTTTAGCAGGCAGCCCTGAGGAAGTCACACGATCTGTGACGCAACGTGGTGGGAGGAGCTGGGTGACATCACTTCTGGTTGCAGCCGAGGTTACTGTTTGTTGTTTAGTCTGTAGAAAAGTTATAGCATCCACAAGTATGGTATATCTATATGAAAATGTATCAATCCTAATGTACTGACACCATATCTCATTTCTTGAGGCCCGAAAAAGGCCAGGACAGTACAAGCACCCCAAATTGACCACTTTTTGGAAAGTAGACAGTCCAAGGAATTGACTAAAAATGTGTAATTTTTGTCACACTTTTTGGGAAAATTAAGAAATTTTAAAATACTGTCACCAGTGAAGTACAACATTATCCGTCACCGGAAAGCGGAACCAAGGAGAGCACCGGAAGAAAGGTGAGACTAGAAACAACAGGCTGCGCGCTCGGAGACAGGCTCCTTCTACAGGTCTACTCTTCTACAGCCTGTTGTTTCTAGTCTCACCTTTCTCCTTGCAAAACAAGCTGCACAGCTAAGGTAAGTATGACATGTTTGTTATTTAAAAAATAAATAAAAAATGTAGGGGCAGAGGCACAAAGCACTTACGCCGGCGTATCTCGAGATGCACGGCGTAAGTGTATGCGCCGTATCCCTAAAACAAGATACGCCTAAAAAAAAGTTTTTTCCGACCGGCGTAATTTTTCTACACCGGCGCATAGTGGACGCAAAAATACGCTGGACGCACCATTGTTTTGCTATGCAAATATGCAAATGAGGGAGATACGGCGATCCACGAAAGTACGTTTGTCCGGCGTATGCCAACATGCCAGGGGCATCCATGGTCATAGCTATACTACTGGCTTTAGATGCTCGTAGAAGGAGGAGGGCACGGAGGAGGAGGAGGGCACGGGAGAGAAGGCCACGGGAGAGGATATACCGACCGCTCATAAACCTCTTTGGCATGGGTGATTCTGAGGTGTATCGCATCTTCAGATTCAGCCCTACTGCCATCATGGAATTAGCCACAACCCTGAAAGATGACATCACCAGCCAGACACACTGCTTACATGCAGTGGAGCCACTGGTCAAGGTACTGGCAACACTCCATTTCCTTGCCAGTGGCTCGTTTCAGCATACAAGTGGAGTTGTGGCTGGGATGGCACAATCCTCTATTAGCAGATGTGTGCACCAGGTTGTCCCCGCAATCCTCAGACGCATTGCCAACCAAATCATCAGACCCACCAAGGAGCATCTGCGGGTGAAGGCAATGCGTGATTTCTACAGAATTGCCAGATTCCCACGCACCGTGGGGGCCATTGATTGCACACATGTGGCACTACGGCCCCCCGTGACACAGAGTACATATACCGCAATCGGAAGCACTGGCATTCCATCAACGTACAGGTGATAGCCGATGCCCAATGCCTCATATGGCACGTCCGTGCCAAACACCCAGGGTCCAGCCATGACAGCTACATATACCATCAAAGCCCCATCCCAACAGAATTCGAACAGAACATGTATGGGGACAGCTGGCTGGTTGGTGAATAACATGGGTGTCAGGCATGACTGTCCGCCCCCATGATGCAGACATCACGAGGGGCACATGCACGACTAACATCCTCCTGTCTTTTCCCTTCCAGGTGACTCTGCATATGCACTTGGACCCCATCTCATGACTCCATACCGGAATCCTGAAACCCCAGGAGAGAAAAGATACAATGATGCACACGCACGTACCCGTGGAGTGGTGGAACGCACCTTTGGCCTCCTGAAGTCCCGTTTCTGATGCCTGGATAAGTCTGGGGGTACCCTGTTGTATTCCCTAAACTTTGTGTGCCAGATCATCGCTGCATGTTGCATGCAGCACAACTTTGCCGTGAGAAGGGGCCTGGAGATTGACATACGTGATGACCTGACCCCCGAACCAAACAATCCCCCCCTGACCGAGGCTACCCCGTCTTCTGAGGGAAGAGCAGTCAGGAGATGCCTCACAGTAGACATCTTTGCACGTTCAACCCACACATTCATCATGGCACAAGGAGAATGCATGCATGCACACCACTGTGGTCCCTAGCACACACCCCACATCCTCATCAAATTGGATTAATGCAAGTCCACCATTCAGGACTTGGGAGCAGCAACGCCACGCTAAGGCTCCAATTATGTTACTGGACATTCATACACCATTCACCCCCGCCTGGATGCCTGCCGTGTTGGCCCTGACAGCCTCTGTGAGGGCGCGGACATCTTCACCCACACCTGCTGTGGTGGTCTGCATATCAGCCATGCAGGTGACCAGAACTGATGAGTTGCATGCCACATCCTGCGCAGCTTCCTTTATGGAGGCCATGCTGTCTGCCATGTGTTCCATTCTCCTCACCACCTCACCCAGATGGCGGGTCTGGCGGGCCTGGTCCCTCCGGATGTTTTCGGGCAGAACGTCTGCCACCCCCCTTGTCTTCCGGGTCGCCTTCCTGGGTCCTTATGAGGCTTGGGGCCTAGAAGAAGGGGAGACCCTTCAGGGGGAAGCCCTGTTGGGGGAGGAGTGGGAGGGGCTACCCCTGATGGAGGCCTGACTGGTGCCAGCACCAGGGGTAGACTCCTCCAAATGGAGCCTCACTTCATTGCCAGACAACACCTCCTCAACCTCCTCCTGAGGAGAAGTGTGGTCACTCCCCTCCACTGAGGACTCCGGGCTTGCCAGGTGGTCAGAGGCAGCCTGATGTCCGGGGGAGGTTGTGGCCCAGCACCCTCCTGCACATCTGTGGAATCTGTGAAAACATTCACAGGTTGGAGGATCCACACACTTGTCACATGCTACACACCAGATAGGAGATAAAACACACTTACCTGTCCTCAAGGCATCCGCAATGGAGTCAAATCCAGAAACACCCTCCACTTGATGCCTGTGGAGGCACTGGGCAACCACCTGCTCCTCAGCATTGAGCGTCTCCCTAGTGGTTGGTCCCCCTCCAGTGCCCCTGGCATGAGTGGCCATCCTCGCCATCTTACCTTGCATCACACGTGCCGCAGATCATTGATCTTTTTTAAGATCTCATTGGGGGTCCTGGTCTCCCTCCCCAATGCATTCACATCATCTGCGATCTGTGCCAGGATCTCCCTCCTCCTTGCAGCGGTGGTGTTGACACTCTCAGGCCCATGGAGATAACGATTATTCAGGGCCATGGCCCTGACAAAAATGGCCTTCTCCTGTCGGTTGTAATTGTGCTTGCACTTCCTCTCTGCTGCTGGAGCAGATATGGCTCTAACAGAATAACCTGCACAAAAACCTGCACAAGAAAGGTCTAGTTCGTATCTCACTGATTACACCGGGCCAAGTTCTGAGCATGCGCAGAGAGGCGCTGAACATAGTCAGCGTCATTGCGCATTCGCCGTCCGGCCCTTCATTTGCATGGGGTCATGGCTCATTTCAATGGAACACGCCCACTTCCTTCCTACTTTCAATTACGCCGGCTTACGTCTCGTAATTTACGTTGGGCGCAAATACTCTGAGGACACTTGCCTCTCTAAGTTGAGCCGGCGTAACGTAAATGAGATGCGCTACGCCAGTCTATATATGCGCCGATGTACGTGGATCTACCCCGTAATCTTTACAATCACTTTAAAGCATTAGAAAAACAGCCATAGATAAATCTTTTACAAAAGGTATGCATTATAGGCAGCCTCTATCAATTTCTCAAAAAAGCTCTAGGAAACATATTGTACAGTATATGCTCCTCAAGCAGCTGCCTCAAGTAAATGTCTGGTTGAGGTCAGTTTAGTTATCTACACATGAATTTATTAGGATGGTTATTTTGTTATAAATAATTTACAAGTATTATATTTCCTTTTCCACCATTTCTGTCATGCCACATCTCACCCATGCACATAATATACGGCTGCACTTTTTCTCTGCTGTAATGCACTTCTGTCCTACTCTAATGAGTTCATTGCTTTAATTTGACAATGCTCTAAATGGAGAGCTTTGCAGAGTCGCTTATGTAAACCACCAAATTATTTTAATGGGCATCCCAAGTAGCTTTCAGAGAGCCTCTTATTCACATTCAGTGCGCTGTTATCTGCCTTTAACCTTGGAGTTGCTTTTAATGCATTATGCATTGTCTAAATGATGGGTGTTTATAGGAAATTGCTGACCTTTTCAGTATGCTGTTCTAGTTGTTTGGCTTGGTCACTTCACATCCAAAGTGCTTCAGATTTGGCCAACTTACAGGTAAACCACTCAAAATGCAAAAAGTTCTTTATATTAAGAGATCCAGTCCAACACTTGTGTTTTGGAAGATTTATAAGGTGCTTATATTTTTATTCAACATCATTAAAACATGAGGATAGCATCTCGAAGAATACATTTCACTCATATTCTATGCTGTATATTTAAGGAACATTGCTGTTTACATGAGAAAAGCAGCTCAACAAAATCAAAGGAGAACTACGTTTTTGGATTATGCAAGGGTCCTTTATAGGGCTTACAGCTGAAAGGCACTTCGGGCCTCTATGTAAAGTAAGAAACAGTGTCCTACAACATCCCTTGACTATTTTAATACCTTCCTTGCATTAAGAAATACATCAATCGTTCCGACAAATATAAATCAGTTCTTCTTCCAATAGTGCAATACTAAAATATTATTTACAGTATACCTTTTAATTGCACTGGAAACGGAGAGGAAAAGATATCATTTCTTATGAAGGACAATGTTTAACAGGCTACCTCCAGGGGGATATTTTGAGTGCTACAGAAGGATATGTGGAATCCCAAAAATATTTTTAAAAGGAAACTATATTTGCTTTAGGGTGAATTTTATTTTAAATTGGTTTTAAGTTTATATGTTTTTAAAGCGGAGGTTCATCCTAAAAAACATCTATATACCATTACATCCAGCATACTTCCGGCATCTACAGTATGCTGTTTTTTTTGCCGTACATACCGTTTTATCGTTATTTCCCCCCCCCCGGCTTCCGGTTCTGGCTACAGCATACTGTAGATGGCGGAAGTATGCTGGATGTAATGGTATATAATTGTTTTAGGGTGAACCTCCGCTTTAATTGATGATTTTATTCGATTTTTTTACTGCATGTAAGAAATTATTTTTCAACAAATAAATATTGAAATGGATTCACAAAGCATTATGAGTTGTTCAATCTAAATATAGCTGGTGATAAACAGCTCAAGCATTCTGTTGCTTTTGCCTGCTGCTGGGGTTTAATCTTGGCAATGGAGTGGGGGACCACATTAATACTGCTATGTTCCCTCTGGTCAACCACTAGGAGGTTTATTGCTCAAGGTGCATGCTGGGGGAGGAAATAAATATTTGCCTAGGGAGTGTGTCTGTACTGTTTCCTATCCAGCTAGGCCTGAGGCTTAGGAGGGCTCTGTAGATGCCTGGTAGAAGGGCTGTGTTACTGGAGGATCCTGGGGACACAGAATCTTGCAATGGAGTAATATATGTAAGGAGGAAAAAGATCCCTGGATACAGAGTACCAGAGATTACTCTGCTGTTGAAGGGGTCCTGGGGACAAGGAACCTGGCAGAAGAGTAGTGTCTAGAAGGGTAGGAGTGATACATTGAAATGGAGTATCAGAGGTGACTCTGCTGCTGGAGGGTGCTGGGGACAGGGAACCTTGCAACAATATTAATTTCAATGACTAAAACTTGTTAGACAACTAAATTAATGCTATTTTAGTTGACTAAATTAATACTATTTTAGTGTACAAAACAGAAGACTAAAATACAACTGAAACTAAAATGGCATTTTAGTCAAAAGACTATTAGCCAGATTCAGAGAGGTTTACGCCGGCGTATCAGTAGATACGCCGTCGCAACTCTGAATCTAAGCCATCATACATTTAAGTGTATTCTCAAATTGAGATACACTTAAAATGTAGCTAAGATACGACTGCCTGCGCCGTCGTATCTTAGCTGTCTAGTTCCGCCGGCCGCTAGGGGCGTGAGCGCTGATTTACGGCTAGAATGCGTAAATCAGCGAGATACGCCTATTCACGAACGTACACTTGCCCGTCGCAGTAAACATACGCCGTTTACGTAAGGCGTTTTCAGGCGTAAAGTTAGTCGAACAAAAAGCTGGCCTAGCCAATGTTAAGTATGGCCGTCGTTCCCGCATCGAATTTTGAAAATTTTACGTTGTTTGCGTAAGTCGTCCGTGAATGGGGCTGGACGTAATTTACGTTCACGTCGAAACCAATAAGTCCTTTGCGGCGTACTTTGGAGCAATGCACACTGGGATATGTCCACGGACGGCGCATGCGCCGTTCGTTAAAAACGTCAATCACGGGTCATGGTTTATTTACATAAAACACGCCCACCTCTTCACAATTTGAATTAGGCGTGCTTACGCCGGCCCATTTACGCTACGCCGCCGTAACTTAGGAGGCAAGTGTTTTGTGAATACAGCACTTGCCTCTCTGACTTACAGCGGTGTAGCGTAAATACAATACGCTACGCCGGCTCAAAAATACGCTGCCCTACGTGAATACAGCTATATGACTAAAACTAAATTGAATATATCTATATATCACAACAGCTTAATCTGTGTCTGTGGTGCATGTTCAAACCTTAATACAATAAAATAATAAACATGTTGTTCGATTTTTACGCCAGAAGTATATAATGTTTGGGAGTTCTAAAGAAAGAATGCATTAACCCCTTCTTGGCCTAGTGGTTAACCCCTTCCCTGCCAGTCACATTTATACAGTAATCAGTGCATTTTATAGCACTGATCGCTGTATAAATGCCAATGGTCTCAAAATAGCATCAAAAGTGTCTGATGTGTCCGCCATAATGTCGCAGTCACAAAAAAAAAACCCCGCTGATCGCCGGCATTACTAGTAAAAAATAAATAAATAAAAATGCCATAAAATGATCCCCTATTTTGTAGACGCTATAACTTTTGCGCAAACCAATCAATAAACGCTTATTGCACATTTTTGTTACCAAAAATATGTAGAAGAATATGTATCGGCCTAAACTGAGGAAAAAATATATTTTTTATATATTTTTTGGGGATATTTATTATAGCAAAAAGTAAAAAATATTGCTTTTTTTCAAAATTGTTGCTCTCTTTGTTAATAGCGCAAAAAATAAAAACTGCAGAAGTGATCAAATAACGCTAAAAGAAAGCTCTGTTTGTGGGAAAAAAGGACGTTAATTTTGTTTGGGAGCCACGTTGCACGACGACGCAATTGTCAGTTAAAACGACGCAGTGCCAAATAGCAAAAAGTTGCACAGTCATTTGGCAGCCAAATCCTCCGGGGCTGAAGTGGTTAAAATTTAACTAAACCCATTTAATTTTGACTAAAACGTACTGGACAATTTAGTCTACTAAAATACGGCTAAAACTAAAACAACTCAGATGACTACAATACAACTAAAACTAAAATGGCATTTTGGTCAAAAGACTAAAATACTGACCCACCCCAGCCAAAAACTGACTGTAAGGCCTTGTACTCACGGCAGGACATGTCCGATGAAAACGGTCTGCAGACCGTTTCCATCGGACATGTCTGGCCGGGGACTGCCCGGGGACTTCTGTTCGATGGCTATACACACCATCGAACAGAGGTCCGCACGTAAATAATACGCGGGGCGTGTCCGCGGTGTCGCCGCGTTAATGACCTTTAAAATGCTTCCACGCATGCGTCGAAGTAATTCGACGCATGCGAGGGATGGCGGGCGGCAGGACATGTACGGTAGGTCTGTACAGACGACCGTACATGTCTGGGCGGACAGGTTTCCAGCGGACTGTTTTAAAGCAAGTCCAGGAAACAGTTGTCCGCTGGAAACCTGTCCGATCCGCCCGAAAATGGTCCGCTCGGGCCAACACACGGCCAAACATGTCTGCTGAAACTGGTCTGCGGACCAGTTTCAGCAGACATGTTTGGTCGTGAGTACGGGGCCTTAGTATGCTGGCCCATAGGTGTTGCCCTATGGGGACTCTGCAACCTGTACATTCCCCAAATTTTCTAGCCTCCCCCTGCATACCCCGGGTTACTGTTCTTTAATTGATGGAGGGGTACTGGGGCCTGCCCAGCAGATGTGTGTCTCTCTAAGCAGTGTGGTAATATTGAAGTTTGCTGGGCCTGCTTTTGTATCTTTATCTTTATCTGCGGTATATATACATGTATGCATATTGGTCCTCTGTCCTGGTGCTCTGGGGCATAGTGAAGAGGCCCTGCACATATCCTGTTGTTTAATACCTGTTGCCCCCTTGGAGTCTTATCAATCTGTAGGCCTCCCCAGCCTGCACCATTACAGTACGACTACGGTCCCAGATGTTGGTCCTCTACTTTTTGGTTCCTATTTTTTTTTTTTTTTTTGGTTGGCTCTTTCATTACCTACTGTATAATATGTTTATTGTTTCTTTTACACTGTGCAACTCCAGATGTATTGTTTTTTGTTGACTTTTAGCTGCTCGCTTTGGGCAGCCTCTAACGCTCTGACCACCTCCAATTATAGTGGATCCCTGTGCACGATTAGTGCTTAACGAGGGTCCTCAGCTTAATCATTTTTGTAGACAGATTATCCCCTTCCCCCTTTTTTCTTCCCTGCCTCCTCCCCCTTTTTTTCTGTGTCTTTTTCTGTCACCTCGCTCTATGCCTCTCGACTAGGGGGGATCCTTTGGCTGGAGTTCTTCTCCACACCTTTTTGTGCCTACTTACAGATCATACGGTGCTATGGGTCTCCTTAAGGTCACTTCCCTTAATGTGTGTGGCCTTAACATGCCAGAAAAGCACTCTCAGCTTTTGGCTGATTTGCAAAAAGGTAAAACTCAAGTTGTTTTTTTGCAGGAAACACACTTTCGTGGTGATCGTATTCCTAAACTGACTAATGGGGCCTTCCCAATGGTTATGAAGTGCCTTCCTGAGTTACTTGAGTTCTTGGAGGGGCTGCTTATTTTTGGGGGATACCTCAACTTCGCTATAAAGCCAGCCCTAGATGCCTCCTCCCATCTCCCCTATTCTCGCCTTAAGTGCATGAAGGCAGATCTGCATACTCTACATCTGGTTGACCCCTGGCGGTTGTTACACCCTCAAGACCATGACTATTCCTTCTTCACCCAGATCATCACACCTACTCACAACTAAACTAGCTTTCGCTGACGCATAAAGATTTATCCAGAGTAGTATCCACCTCTATTGACGTTATATCCTTTTCAGACCATACACTGCTCCATCTGACTCTTTAATTCAACCCCACAGTCCTATCTTGCCACGTACGGCATGCCATCACTCCCTATTGCTGTCCAGGACAAGCTGAAAAAGCATTGCAGAGCTGGGGGTGGCCCTGGCTAACTCAAAGCTGAAGGAAGCCCCTGGCCCTAATGTCCTCGACTTACTATATAGTTTTCTTTGAGACACTATGCGGGCCCCTGGTCTCTGCCCTCAGTTCTATCACAGAGAGGAAATCCTTTCCGGTAGATACTTTGAGAGCTTATATCTCCCTTATGCCGAAGGAGGGGAAATACCCACTACGATACAGGAAATATTGTCCAATAGCACTCCTAAACACAGATCTGAAACTATTTGCAAACATTTTGGCCAATAGGTTGCTCTCACAGTCTCCGAGTCTCATCCATAGAGATCAGGCAGGCTTTGTGCCCCTCCGGGAGTAACGCGACAACACCACTCGGGTGGTGAACCTTATCTATGCAGCCAGGTCATCTAAGCGGCCCCCTTCTCTTGCTGTCTACCAATGCAGAGAAGGCCTCGACTAGACCTTCATATGGGCCACTCTAGAGCACATTGTCCTTTGATCCTCCATGCTGAGTTGGATACTATCCCTCTACTCTCATCCCACTGCCGCGGTCAAGGTCAATGAGACGAGATCTAACTTCTTCAACATTCATAATGGCACATTGCAGGGCTGAACCTTGTCTCCTCTGATATTCATACTCTCTCTGGAGCCCTTTCTGTGCAAAATACGAGCAGACTCTGGCATCACTGGCTATCAAAAATCTTTGGGGACCAACAAGGTGGCCGCATTTGCGGATTACCTAATCTTTTTCCTAACAGAACCACTTACCTCTCTCCCAAACTTGCTCCAGTCTCTACAGGAGTATGTTGCTCTCTCTTTATTTCAAAATAACCTATCCAAATCCTCCATCTTTAACATTACAGTGAGCAAGGACACCTGGCGTACTTGGGAGTTGACCTTACTTCTGATCCTTCTACCCTATATTTGGTGAACTTCGCCCCAATACTTCTCCATCTCAGAGCGGACCTCCTGCATTGGCATTCCCTCACGTTAACGTGGTTTGGCCACTGCAATGACCTCTAGATGGCCATGTTGCCTAGGGTTTTGTATTTCAAGTGAGTTGACTCTATGTTCTGTGATTTTGTTTGGTCCCATAGCAAGCTGCATATTAGGCTTCAACTTCTCGAAAAGCATAGGGGAGGGTTGGGTCTCCCAGACGTGAGCTCCTATTACAGGGTGGCTCAGCTCACTATCTTGGTTGACTGGCACTGCGAAGCATAGGCAAAACATTGGGTGGCCATGGAAATAGAAGACTCCAATGACACAGCCAAGAGCTGGCCCTGGATCACCTCCCCTTTGCCAAACAACCTTATTGGTCACCCTATATTGGGCAGCACACTACTGGTGGCCAGAGACGCCTTTCAACATTCTTCAGTGTCACCACTACCCTCCCCTATAGTGCCCATTTTGGGTAATCTGGAATTTGCACCTGGCCTTCAGAATCTTGACTTCAAGCGACTGGCTGTGGGTGGCCGGCTTAATTTGCGTGACTTTTTGGGAACCGATGGCCAACTCTCCTCAGAAGCCGGGGGGTCTGCTATAGACCCCCTTTGGACTTCTGGAGTGGCCTCCAGCTGCGTAATTTCCTTTGTTTGTGTTTGTGGATCCCGTGCATCTCTCCTCTGCTCACAGAACTGGAACACATCTGTCATCGAGGGGAGACGGTCCGTCATAGTCTCTCGATAATCTATGCCTCTTTGACTCGACCAGCGGAAAGGTATGTTGCTCTCTAAGTGGAAATTGGATCTTGGCATCCAATTCACTGACTATCAGAAGGAGAAGATTCTCCATTCTGCTCAGACGTCTTCCATAGCTACCAGAATTCAAGAGACCTGTTACAAGATCTTGACCCGATGGTATAGGGTACCCACTACTCTGCATTGTTTCTTTTCACAAGTCCCTAGTCTGTGTTGGTGATGTGGCAATGTCCCAAACTCGGACCCCTTTGGCGCAAGGTGACCTGCACAATCAAACACTTGACCAATGTTACTCTGGAGAGAAACCCCCGCGGCTTGCTTGCTTCATCTCTGAGAGCGACCAATCAAGAAATACAAAGCCCCCCTCACCATCCAGCTATTGAATGCTGCCAAAGCATGCATCCCCTATGCTGGAGATCAGAGAACCTTCCAGTGAAATCCCTGTGGTTTTCTAAAGTAAACAAACTAAGAGATATGGAAGATCTCACCGCCACCTTGAACAACAGGGAGGAGATCTTTCGTGAGACCTGGAGACCATGGCATAACTTTGTGTACACTGAGGCCTACCTCCGAGAGGTTTTGCAGCCTGGCTGATCTCCTGGACTCGCTTTGCTCCCTAGGTGGGAGGCACTACCTTTCTTTTCCCTTTCTCCCTCTCCTTGATTTCGTTCTTATCTCACACTAAGAGATCCCTGAACCACTACCCTTTCCCTTGCTGACTGCCCCCCTCTCTGTGCCCTTTGCTCAATTATGGGCTGTATTATTCAGATGCTGTGAATATCCTAGCTTGCACTATCCCTACCTCAGTGTCCCATATCTGGGCCTAGCTGGCCATCAGGATGATTTGCTTCCTGATATATTGTAAGAGTTGTATTTTGTTTTGCATAGTTTTGCATCTATGAATATATGTTTTGGATCTTTCAGTTGTTTAGATGCCTCCCCATACCACTAAAACTATAATGTAATATTAGTCAATAGACTATAAGTAAAACAAAAAAAAAATTAAATTTGATGTTACAATTAACACTGCCTCACAGACAGGCTGATGGCTCATGGGGGGGGGGGGGGGGGGGGGGGTAACAAAGGCTGCTTAATGGAGAAATTCTGAAGGTACTGAATGCTAGTTTCTGCTTGAAGGTTAGTTGTCTATATTAGATGGTAAAGATTGAGTCTGCAAAACACCTCTCTCTTTCTCCGAGTTCCTTTGTCAAATAAAATCTTTGCAAACGCCTTAGGCCTCGTACACACGGTCGGTTTGGTCTGCTGAGAATGAACCGAAGTTCAGTTTCATCGGACCAAACCGACCGTGTGTATAGGCTAGCAGTCTGGTTTCCTTCGGTCCAAAATTTCTAAACATGCTTCAAAACCGAACCGATGGACCGCTGCCCCATCGGACCAAACCGATGGTTAGTACAGAAAAGCATCGGTTCAAAACCCGCACATGCTCAGAATCAAGTCGACGCATGCATGGAAGCATTGAACTTCGTTTTATTCAGCACGTTGTGTGTTTGACGTCACCGCGTTCTGACCCGATCAGATTTTGGACTGATGGTGTGTACACATATCAGGCTGTACGTCCACTTCAGAGGTGAACCGATGAAAACGGTCCGACGGACCAGTCTCATCGGTTTGGTCCGACCGTGTGTACAAGGCCTTAAAGTGAGTGGCGCAAAATATCTTACATCTCCTACATTCTCCCAGGGCTTTACCATGGGGAGACATATTAGTTTACCTTGCCTCTGAGTGTCCCTAATAAGCCTCTGGGGGATAGAGGGTGCAACATGTATGTAAATTTAAGCTTGCGCCACTTAGCCGTATAAACAGCTTGCAGATTTTTTCAATGTGGACTTTGTTACATAAGGCTTTCTGTATGTAAGAAACAGCAAGGACCCCACATCAGGTGTGTTTTAGAAAAACAAAATGGCATGGGGTGGATTGAAGTACTTCGGCCTTGCCTTGATAAAAAAGGAAGAAGGTAGGCTACATTGCATTTACAGTATGTATTTTAGATTTTGAAGAGACCCTCTCAGGTCAAATCAAATCAAAATGCCAGCTCCTGTCATAAAAAAGGTAGTATACTCACCTCTTGGGTGAGTGAGTGAGAGACTTGTAAAGCGCAACACATGCAAACTAAATCGCCTCTGGGCGCTGTATCCATTTCATGGGTAAGAAACCCCTTGACCTCAGAAGAGATGGAAAGAGGGGAAAGGGTAAGGGCAAAAAGAGTAGTTGCTGAGGCTAGACTTTGGGGCATGCCCACCCTAGGATTTTGTGGACTATCTCGGTACATGTAAAAAACAATAGAAGTTGTTGAATAAAAAAGATTTATTACAAAATAAGACATATACAGACAATCATACAAATCAAAAATTGGCGGAGTCTCTACTAGTTTCGCGGGCTTGCCGCTTCCTCAGGAGAGCCAATCTATAAAATACATAATAACATAAGAACATATACAATACAGTTCAGCGGAAATTAAACAAAAAACATAAAACATAATTATAAGTGGCTTACCCAATGGGTAATAAAAGCACATGTGGATGCAGGCCGCCCACTAATTCCCCCCGTGGCGGACAAGGGGGATGATGCATGGTGCTCTAAGTAAAAAGTATAATGGATTGATTAACGCCCAAGTATGGGGCCAGGATAGGGTAGGAGATGGGGAATGGAACATGGAGAAGAGAGATGAGGGAAAG
This sequence comes from Rana temporaria, assembly GCF_905171775.1. Taxonomy (NCBI): domain Eukaryota; kingdom Metazoa; phylum Chordata; class Amphibia; order Anura; family Ranidae; genus Rana; species Rana temporaria. Next base: position 131,046,702 of record NC_053492.1, on the reverse strand, counting down.
GAAGGAAGGGGGGGGGAGGAGGGGAGGTATGGATGGAAAGGAAAGAAGGGGGGGAGGGAGAGGATGGGGGAGGAAGGCGGACAAGGGAACAAGGGGGGGGTTAGGGAAGGAAAGGGCAAAGGGGGGGAGAGATAGTGGGAAGGGAGGAGGGAGGGGGGGAGAAGGAGAAGAAAAGGAGGAGGAAGGGGAAAGGAAGGTGGGAGGAGGGGGGGGAATGGGAGGGGGGTAGGTGAGGGCGGGCCAGGGGAGGAAAGGGAGGAAAAAAAATTAACCCAAGTAAAACTAATGATGATGACAAATTACCTCCACAGTGAAGACTGTGGATAGTGGTAGCTGAATCATGATGTTAAATTTAGATTACTGGTGTGGGGCAGGCAGGTGACCAGGATGGAATGATCGACGCTGATTGATGCAAAGGCCTGGGGGGTGTGCAGGGAAGGGGTATCCACTATTGCTGGTAATGACCAGTGTGATGTCAGCCATAGGAGTGACCATATGGTGACAGTGAATGCGGGGTAATGCAATCACCTTGGGCAATCCACCGCAAGTGTCCCCAAGGACCTTGGGGACACTTGCGGTGGATTGCCCAAGGTGATTGCATTACCCCGCATTCACTGTCACCATATGGTCACTCCTATGGCTGACATCACACTGGTCATTACCAGCAATAGTGGATACCCCTTCCCTGCACACCCCCCAGGCCTTTGCATCAATCAGCGTCGATCATTCCATCCTGGTCACCTGCCTGCCCCACACCAGTAATCTAAATTTAACATCATGATTCAGCTACCACTATCCACAGTCTTCACTGTGGAGGTAAGTTGTCATCATCATTAGTTTTACTTGGGTTAATTTTTTTTCCTCCCTTTCCTCCCCCGGCCCCCCCTCACCTACCCCCCCTCCCAGTTCCCCCCCTCCTCCCACCTTCCTTTCCCCTTCCTCCTCCTTTTCTTCTTCTTCTCCCCCCTCCCTCCTCCCTTCCCACTATCTCCCCCCCCCCTTTGCCCTTTCCTTCCCTAACCCCCCCCCTTGTTCCCTTGTCCGCCTTCCTCCCCCATCCTCTCCCCCCCCCCCTTCTTTCCTTTCCATCCCTACCTCCCCTCCTCCCCCCCCCTTCCTTCCTTTCCCTCATCTCTCTTCTCCATGTTCCATTCCCCATCTCCTACCCTATCCTGGTCCCATACTTGGGCGTTAATCAATCCATTATACTTTTTACTTAGAGCACCACGCATCATCCCCCTTGTCCGCCACGGGGGGAATTAGTGGGCGGCCTGCATCCACATGTGTTTTTATTACCCATTGGGTAAGCCACTTAAAATTATGTTTTATGTTTTTTGTTTAATTTCCGCTGAACTGTATTGTATATGTTCTTATGTTATTATGTATTTTATAGATTGGCTCTCCTGAGGAAGCGGCAAGCCCGCGAAACTAGTAGAGACTCCGCCAATTTTTGATTTGTATGATTGTCTGTATATGTCTTATTTTGTAATAAATCTTTTTTATTCAACAACTTCTATTGTTTTTTACATGTACCGAGATAGTCCACAAAATCCTAGGGTGGGCATGCCCCAAAGTCTAGCCTCAGCAACTACTCTTTTTGCCCTTACCCTTTCCCCTCTTTCTATATTAATTTGGATGATGGTACATTTTTATCTTATATTATGTTCAATATCAGAGGCTATACTCCCCCTTTTTGCCTCAGAAGAGATGGGTTTTAATCTTTCACCTGAAGGCCAAGTGGTCCGACTCCAGTCGGATGGTGGTTGGTAGTGCATTCCACAGGCGAGGTCCCTGGACTGCAAATCTTCGATCTCCTTTGGACTTGTATCTGGCTTTGGGTATCTGGAGTAGGTTTTGATTGGTGGATCGCAGAATGCGATTGGGGTTATGGGCTTTTATTTTTTCGCATAGATATTGGGGGGCGTTTCCTTGAATACACTTATGTATTAGACAGAGTGCCTTGAAAGTGATTCTGTCTTTTACTGGCAACCAATGAAGGGATCTCAGTGAAGGTGAGATTGATTCCCATGTTTTTTTTCCAGTCACTAGTCGAGCGGCCGTATTTTGAACGACTTGCAGACGAGTGATTTGGTATTTGGGGAGTCCTAGATAGAGGGTATTTGCGTAGTCGACAGTGTGGACAGTGTCTCTTCCTCCCTTCATTTCAGTACTGCAGCTTTCACCAGATGTTCTACCATTTGAAACTTCCAGGATTGCCAGGTGCCTGTGTCTCCCATCATATGGTGTGGCTTCTTTAACCAACCCCTGAATCACTGTTGAGTCCAGGATTCATATTAGGGCCAGGGGATTAAACCACAGAGTGCGGTGGGTGGACAGGCATGCAATACTCTTCGTAGTGTCGAAGAGACTGACTTAGGCTACAGTGATAAAATGACAAGAAGTAGGAGTAGACCTGACCATTAGAAAGGAGAGTATACTATCTTGTCTACTGAAAAGAACTATCGTTTTAATTTTCTACTGAACTGACAAGTTCACTTTAAAGTGTCTCTGAAAAATAAACTTACTAGCAGGTATAAAATGCAGGCACCTGCAAGTATCTGTACATATCTGCAGCAGATTTAATAGGCGTCACTATACCTTAAAAGCCACAGCACTCTGATTGGACAAAACTCAATCACCTCCCTGCTGACATTGAGATAGCTCACCCACTGTGTTCTGTTTCCAATACATTTCAATTGGTCAGTGTGGAAGCCCACCATAAGGATGTGCCAATCCGATTGTGTGTCGGAGGGAGCAGGCAACATTTAAAACTATATGGAAGTGTCGTAGCATTTGTTGATTCATATTGTCCCCCCATTCGGGCAAAGAAGTGGAAACAAATTCTGCTGTGTGTGTAGGAACCTCTAGTTGTCTACACTTTAATGTTGATAGCCACTTTTTTGTTAGTGACTTAAGTTAATTTGAAAATTTTACTTGGGTGTACCTTTAATGCTCAGCCTGTACTACCATGCTTTATTTAACACTGAACCTGTTTTAATAATGATATCATCATAGTCAACGCTGTATCCTGGCTTAGGCCAACAAGGCCCAGGCCTAGGGCAGCACTTTGCAGGGGGGCAGCATGGAAAGAGTCCCCGCCGGCTTGCGCTACACACTGTTAGCAGTGTTAGCGCCAGTCTTATGGGGCAGACTTTGCTAAGAGGCAAATTAGTCTAGCGTCCCATAAAGCGGACGCACTGCTTCCAGTATGCAGGCAGCTGGCATTCCACAAATGTGGGGGGGGGGGGGCGCTGCTTCTAATTTTGACTGTCCTATCATCCTGGGCCACAAACCTTCCTCACTGTGCTTTATGTTTTCTGCTACATCATTGGCATGGTTATATCTTCTCAGTCCATAAAATTATCAGAAATTTGTGCTTAAAGTAGAACCATAGGCAAACTTTTTTTTTTCATTTTGGATTTATAGCCCCTGTCAGTTTATTTTTTACCATCCCTGTCCCATTGCAGAGATTTCCCTTCACTTCCTGCCCCTTAGCTAAACAGGAAGTGAGCGAAAATCTATGCAAATTAAGATAATGCATCCCCCAGGCCCTCAGAACCAGTGTCCCCTCTCAAAAATGTCAGTGCGGGTCTTAAAAAGCAAATGGGGGTGTGACATTGACAGAAAAGGGCAGGTCATATTTAATTTATAGGATATGAAGAGAAGAATGGATAGCCGCACTCCGATGACCATTAAGGTTGTCTTTTATTCAAACGAACAGCAGATACATCACATCACAGGGTTACAGCAATGGAACAGGGGAACAGCCGATGCATTTCGCACTGGACTAGTGCTTATTCATGGCTAGTCATATTTAATTTAGGGATGCGCGAGTTTAGTCAGGCCTAGGGCTGCACAAAACCTAAATACACTACTGATCATAGTACACAAATAGCGACAGTATTCTTGTTTAGGCTGACCGTACCATGTGCCCACAATGGCAGACTTTCTACATTGTTGCACGAGTAAGTCTACTTAGATAAAAATTGTATTCATATTTTCATTAAGAAATAAGGTTTTTCTTCCTAATGTCTCTCATCTGATGTGCCTGCAATACTCTGTGCTGGTTAATGACTTATTTTCTCTTTATTTATTTGGCTGCAGAACAGTGAACAACATGCTTCAACCAATTAGCACAGCATTAACAGCATTTCGGCTATGAAAGTGCCTTTTAAATGAATGCATTTGTTCCAGATCATGCCAGATAGAGATCCATATTTATTTCATAAACTCCCAATGCGTGGAAGGCATAATTATGACTACGTTATAATTATCGTGGGCAAATGTTTCCATGGAAAATAAGGTCAAGTATTTCTGTTATGAATTCACCCTACAAATTGAGGTTAATAAACAAGGAAATTAATAGTTTTATGTAAATAAAGACATTTGTATATTGTTTAACCTCAAATTTAAAAGTCATTTTCACCAAAATTCTGTTGGCATTGCACCGCATGACGAGGAAGAATAATAAATGGCTATTTTTCAACTGAAACATCAAGAAAAATGGAGTTCTTGAATGCTGCTGTGATGCTACTTGTTTTAAATTCTCAAAAAACACACAATTCCTATATCTGATCTTACACTGTATCAAAGGGAATTAAATAAAATTTATGACATTTCATAAAGCGCGAACACTGTCTAGATATGAAGAAATCTATACTCAGGGTTTGAAGTTCATGAAAGATAAGGCTGTTTCCTGCCTGGCAGACTTCTGCAAATAAATCCAAAACCTGATACCAATCCACTAGACTTGTGCAGTTATTTTGTATTTTTTTTGTTTAATGAAACAATAATATGTCCCTTCTCCAGGACCTAGAAACTTGGGCTTACAGGCTGGTATTCTCTTAGTGAGAGGTCCACGTAGTCAACACTAGTACCTTGTAGCACTAGGGCCCTGGGTTCAAATCCTGTCTGGGACACTACCTGCATGGACTTTGCATGGCCTCTCTGAAATTATGCGTGTTTCCTCTGGGTTTCCTATCACACTCAAAACACATGCTGATAGCTTAATTGACTCTAGTATCTGTCTTTGTGTATATAAGTATGCATGTAAGATAGGGACATTAGACTGTAAGCTCCTTGAGGACAGGGACTAATGTGAAAGAAAAGCACTTGTTAAATTGTTGGTACTATATTAATATCTGACATGTGCACTATAAAAATAAATGTATCCCATGCGACTAGGTTGCAACATTATGCACAGCTCTGAATTTCACTCACTCCCAATACGGTGCAATACGCACCATGGGCCAGATCCACAAAAACGGGCGTATATTTAGGCGGGCGTAGCGCATCTCTTATGCGCTACGCCGCCGTAAATAAGAGTGGCTCCTAGGGTATCCACAAAGAACTTGCTCCCATATGCGGGCCGGCGTAATTCAAAGCAGGCTTGGAGTGGGCGTGTTGTATGGTAATCTGGTATGACCCCACGTAAATGAAGTTTTTTTTTAACGGCGCATGCGCCGTCCGTGGGGGTATCCCAGTGCGCATGTTAGAAATCACGTCGCAAATAGTCAATGCTTTCGACGTGAACGTAATTTACGCAAAGCCCTATTCGCGAACGTTTTACGCAAACGACGTAAACAACGGAAAATTTGACGCTGTCCCGACGTCCATACCTAACATTGCGTACACCTCATAGAGGCAGGGATAACGTTACGCCGAAAAAAGCCTTTTGGAAACGACGTAAAAAAATGCGCCGGGCGGATGTACATTTGAGAATTGGCGTATATAGCTAATTTGCATACTCTAGGCGGAAATCAACGGAAACGCCACCTAGCGGCCAGCGTAAATATGCACCTAAGATCCAACAGTGTACTAAGACGTACATCAGTCGGATCTAGCCCACATTCAGTCGTATCTTGTTTTGTGGATACAAAACAAAGATACGACGGCGCATCGTAGAACTTACGCGGCGCATCAACAGATACGCCGCCGTAAGTTCTTTGTGAATCTGGCCCCATATGTCTAGTGCTAGAGTTGTGGTTCTGGCTGGAGTACTTAGACAGTGGGTTATTTTCAAGGAATCCAAGGTGCTCTCTGATTGGAAGAGGGGTGGAAAAACATCAAGCTCCCCACCTCAAAGTTATACATAATGCTGTAGCCTAGACACATGGTAATCGCTTCAGTAATGCAAATTTATGTTCACAGTGCAGATGTTGTAAACTTGTTTTTAGCTAGAGTTCAGCTTTACATCTTAAATGTAAAAATTTGAAAAAGGGCTGATGAAGGGAATACAGGCTGGTATCACCCTAACAAAGGGAATATGCTCGTCCATGGTACCTTGCTGGTAGGGTACCACTATAAAATGTTTGTATATAGAACTGGCATTGGTTACGAAAGGGGCACTGATCATTTGGAAAGATTTCAGAGCAGGGTTTCTCAAACAGGGTTCCACAGAACCATAGAGTTCCTTCAGAGGTTCCTTGCACAGTGATCTCAGATACATTTCCATTAACATCATTGATCTATTTAGTTATTCGTGAGGGGATGATTATGTTCAATGATAACAAGACCATCACACTACCACAGACCATCACAATTAGGGATGAACTTTATGTTCCGGTCAAACATGAGTTTGACTCGAACAATGGCTGCTCGCCCGTTCGCCGAATACCGAACAATTTGGGGTGTTCGCGGAAAATTCGAAAGCCATGGAAGACCCTTTAAAAGTCTATGGGAGAAATCAAAAGTGCTAATTTTAAAGGTTAATATGCAAGTTATTGTCATAAAAAGTGTTTGTGGACCTGGGTCCTGGCCCAAGGGACATGTATCATTGCAAAAAAAAAATCTTAAAAACTGCTGTTTTTTCAGAAGCAGTGATTTTAATATTGCTTAAAGTGAAACAATAAAAGTAAAATATTCCTTTAAATTTCATACCTGGGGGGTGTCTATAGTATGCCTGTAAGTAGCACATGTTTCCCGTGTTAATAACAGTCCCTGCACAAAATGATATTTCTAAAGGATAAAAAGTAAATTTAAAACTACTCGCGGCTATAATGAATGGTCGGGTCCCAGCAATACAGATAAAAGTCATTGAAAAAAATGGCATGGGTTCCCCCAGTCCATTACTAGGCCCTTTGGGTCTGGTATGAATATTAAGGGGAACCCCGAACCATAATTTAAAAAAAATGAGTGGGGATCCCCCCAAATTCCATATAAGGCCCTTCAGGTGTGGTATGGATATTAAGGGGAACCCTGCGCCAATTTAAAAAAAATGGCGTAGGGGTCCCCCTCAAAATCCATACCAGACCCTTCAGGTCTGGTATGGATTTTAAGGGGAACCCCTACCAAAATAAAAAAAAATGGCATGGGGTTCCCCCCAAAAATCCATACCAGACCCTTCTCCGAGCACGTAACCTGGCAGGCCGCAGAAAAACAGGGGGGGACGAGAATGTTCCCCCCCTCCTGAACCATAAAAGGGCAAATGCCCTCAACATGGGGCAGAACCCAGATCCCCAAACACTTTTTATGACAATAACTTGCATATTAACCTTTAAAATTAGCACTTTTGATTTTTAATGTTCATGTCCCATAGACTTTAACGGTGTTTGCGTGTTCGAACAATTTTTTTGCCTGTTCGCATGTTCTGCTGTAAACCGAACTGGGTTAAAGTGGACCTTACATGAAAATGTATGATACACTTATCTTGCAGCTCACCACTCTCCAAATAAAAAAAAACACACAGTTAAATTAATCACCCTATACTTTAGCTTCTGTTCTGACTCAACTACAAGGCCATAAACTTTATCTCCAGCTTCATATAGGGCTTACACGACCTGGTGTTCTATTTATCCCTTGCATCAATTCAGACAGCTTAAAGCGGGGGTTCACCCTAAAAAAAAATTCTAACATTGCATGGAGCCGACCTATGAGACCGACAGTATGCTGTTGTTTTGTTTTTTTCTTGCGTACATGCCATTTTAGGGCTATTTTCACCCCCGGCTTTCCCGCAGGAGTGGGCGTTTCTAATCACAGGCTGTGATTGACGTGCTTCCGACCGGCGCATACTGCGCGTCACGAGTTGCCGAAAGAAGCCGACCGTCGGTGCGGCTCTATACGGCGCCTGCGCACCAACGTTCGGTTTCTTTCGGCAACTCGTGACGCGCAGTATGCGCCAGTCGGAAGCACGTGAATCACAGCCTGTGATTAGGAACACCCACTCCCGCGGGGAAGCATCCCTTGTAAACATCCCTTGTAATAGAAAAAAAGAATGACAGGTCCTCATAAATATGAGATCTGGGGTCAAAAAGACCTCAGATCTCATATTTACACTAAAATGCAATAAAAAAAATTGTCATTTGAAAAAATGAAAACAAAAAAATGTGCCTTTAAGACGTATGGTTGGAAGTGACATTTTGACGTCGCTTCTGCCCTGCTATGGTATGGAGACGGGTGGGGGCCATCTTGCCACCGAAGAAGGACCCGATCGCCTCCGCTGCTAACAACAGCTCCAGTAAGAGGCAGGGGCTCCTCTCCCGCCGCCGATAACGGTGATCTCTCAGCGAATCCGCCGTGGAGACCACCATTATCGTTTATAGCACCGCCGCCTGAAGAGATGGATATCTTGGTTGTGGCAGCAGCTGCTGCTCCCGTTACCGAGATAATCCTCTTCAAAAAGAGGACGTATATAGTCGTGCGGTAGGGCTTAAGTGGTTATAAGCATATCACTACCAATCGAAAGGAGAACAAAGATTTGCAGTCCAAGGGCTACGGCTGTGGAACGTGCTACCAACCATGATCTGCATGGAAGATAACCATTGCGCCTTCAAGAAAAAACTGAAGAACCACCTCTTCTAAAGGACAACGACGACTCCGGATACAAGTGCCTTGAGGCGATTTAGTTTGCATTTGTTAGCGCTATATAAGTTAATCACTCACTCATATTAAATAAGCTCATTAGCCAGTGCACGTTTGAGAGGGGATTTGATTTCAATGTACAACTACCGTACTGGTAGGCATAAAACTTTTCAGTGAAAGGGAATTTAATAACACACGCGGCCATTCACTAAAATTTGAAGAAAAGCAGTTTAACCTTAAATTGCATAGATGCATAGAGGGTTATTTACCATAAGAGCAGTTAGGATGTGGAATTCTTTTCCACAGGCAGTGGTTTCAGTGGGGAGCATTGATAATTTCAAAAAAACTATTAGATAAGCACCTGAACCACCACAACATACATTGCTATACAATGCAATACTGACATAAAATCACACACATAGGTTGGACTTGATGGACTTGTGTCTTTTTTCAACCTCGCCTACTATACATTCCTATGCATTTTCTGACCTGTAGTGTCTGTGCATTTTTCACTGATAATATCTATACCTGCATTATCCCCCCCCCCCCCCCCCCCCCCAGTATCTGAATGAAATCACTCAGATGAGTGTAGCCTGTGATCTACACTTTAAAGTCTGATCATCTCTACAATAAGGGTCAGAGCAATGACCTGGGTCCATGACTACTGATTATATGACTGCATTTAGAGATTATACACTACAAAGTATAGCTGTCAAATATCACACTGGATCTTGTAAGCGTGTGAAATATCTAATTTTTATGAACCATTCCTGACTGACATATTTTACAGTAATTTTATCATATCAAAACGAACTTATAATCCAAAAAAGTTCATGTACAACAGTGGTGTAGACACTACATCACACATTTTGCAGCAATTTTTTTTTTTTGACAGCTATTGAAAAGAACCAATTGCTAAACTAGGCACACAATCAAATAAAAGAATAGGGAAAAAAAAGGTTTTGGGAAAATAGAGAAATAAGTGAGATGCAGTCACTGGAGATCGTATTGTAATGCTTGACTGGGACTCTTTAAGCTAAATTCGATTTTCTATTTTCATAGAAATGTACTTGCAATGATACCGATCTGAATCCATTTTCTCACACAACTGAGGATACAGGAAAGCAGGAGCTATTACACTTTGTATTTTTCAGGTACCTGAACTTTCCACATAATGACAATTTGCAGTCTAGGAGCACCAAACATATCAACTGTTTAAAATATATTGAGAATGACATGAATTCTTTATCATTTGAAAGAGGTGAGGACAGAACTTTATAATGACCCTATTCCTGTCTCCCTTTGCGTTCAATACAGTAAGATTCAACCGAAGGCTCCTATTCATTTCAATGAATATGAAATAGTTTCAGTCCCACAAGCTGCTATGCTATAACATGCAGACTGCTCTGGGTAAAAAAAAAAAAAAAAAACTTTTAGCCTCCCTGCTGTCCAGGATAATGAAATATTCCAGTTAGACTTACTTCACAGATAGCACAATGCATATTGTCAGGGTACTAGATATAACCTTGTTGCTGCCAGTGTAAAGATCACAGTGGAGAGTGGACACAGAATTCTAACCAGAGACTGACGAAACTCTTGATTGACTTAAAGCGGAGTTCCGGCAACAATTTCACTTTTTAAATATAAATACCCCTGTAATACACAAGCTTAATGTATTCTAGTAAAGTTAGTCTGTAAACTAAGGTCCGTTTTGTTAGGTTGTTACAGCATTTAGACACTTTATAAAATAGAAATTGACTGGGGCCATCTTAAGTGTGGGCATCATGAAGCCAGACTGTATGACTTCCTGGATTTCAGCCTTGCAGATCTCGCACATGCTCAGTGCTGCACAAGCAGTGTTAGATCAGGTTTCAGCACCTGTGCTGTCCAAGTCACATGATTCTTTGAGACTGGGGAGTGCACAGACTCCTGGAAAGTTACACCCACACATTCCCAGGCGTCTGTGCGGTGTAGGTTAGGAAGCATTAAGCACCTAGGTGCAGGAAGTGGGAAGATTAACTATTCTGCCTAGCAACAACACTTTGAAGGCATCTAAAAAAATAAAAATTTTCGTAAAGGACTAATGACATTTTTTTAAAACTACTGATGTAATGTTATATTTATGGGTGGAACTCCACTTTAACTCTGTAACACACAGGTAATATGGGAAAAAACAGATCCCACTTTGCACAACCGTTTTAGATTTTTAAATAGATGAAAAGACAAACACTTGCGAGTCTTACGTCCTTACGACTCCTATTTCTACTCCTGAGTTGAGAGATGCACAAAGTCCTTACAAAAAGCTAGGTGTTGCTTATGCAGGGGAATCTCCATTCATTGGTATGAAAAGGCCACCTATATCCCTGTTTTCTTTTGTTTCTTCCATTTAGTTTCAGTTCATTGAAGAGAGAGGGCCTTAAAAAGATACTGTCTTCCTACATTTCAAAAACTGAAAAAAAATATCTCTGTACTGTACAGTACTTTGTAAAGTAAAACTACGCTGGATTAAATTTCTGCATCTTATTGAAGAGTTAAGCTGTTTGCAGATCGTGCCACGTAAGCAAGTGGCCATACTGTTCAGACATACTGAGGTCTAAGGAGGTATATCATTTCATAAAGCAAAATGAAACAAAACAGTAGGAAGACAACCTGTTACATCTGCTATATGCTGTAAAGTTTTTACCTTACCTCACAAAGAAATTGTCTTTTGCCTGTTCTCCGAGTGAGCTGATGACTGCATTACAGACTCTGAGATCTGATTGAAATTAAAGTGATTGTAAAAGTAATTTTTCAAAACATAACATATATACTGTATCTATACTTACCTGCTCTGCGCAATGGAATTGCGAGAGCGGGTGAAAAACCTCCTCTTCTCGGGTCCCCCGCTGGCGCTCCGATCCCCTCCCCTCTGTCCAGTGCCCCCCCTGGGAAGCCGCTTCATGAGGGGGACACTCATGCATGCCCGCACCTAAGCCCTGCTTCTGCATCTATTGACACAGAGAGCAGGTCTCAGCCCTTCCCCCTGCTCCCTCATCACTGGCTTTGATTGACAGCACTGGGAGTAAATGGCTCCCGTGCCCCAGCAAAGGCAGCAAGATTCAGAAGTGAGATCGAATGGGGGCTCAGGTAAGTAAAGGGGGGGGGGGTAGAGGGGGGATGCTGATAATGCATTAGGTAACAAATGCTTAGGCTTTACAACCATTTTAACTGCTTCTAATGCCGCGTACACACCATCAATTTATGTGATGAAAAAAAACGACACTTTCTGTGAAGTAAAAAATGACGTTTTTGAAACTTCAATTTTCAAAGACGAAGTTGCCTACACACCATCGTTTTTCTCACAATGTTCTTGCAAAGTGAGGTTACGTTCCACCACGTTTTACCATTGAAGCTTGCTTCATAAGTAGCTTCTGGGCATGCGTGGATGAAAAAACGTCTTAGAAAACGACGTTTTTTGCTACACACGGTCAATTTCTGTGAAGTAAAAAGTGCACTTTTGAAAAACGACACATAAAATTGAAGCATGCTTGGTCGTTTTTTACAAGACATAAAACGACGTTTTCCCCCACACACAGTCAATTAAAGTGACGTTTTTAAAAACGTCATTTTTTTTCATCACATAAAGTGATGGTGTGTACGCGGCATAAGAAGATGAGGATCAGAATAGAGTCTGCTATGTTATGCTCATGTGTCTGTTTTCATCAGACGCAAACCTTCCTGCAATTTGGAAAGCTGTGTATGTATTAGAATTAGAAAAAATCTTAAGACCATGTCAAGAGATTTAGAACTGTTAATGTTGACAACCTGGCTGGAGGTCTCCAAACTGCTTTGGAGTATCTAGATCAAAGCTATAGTAGTCCAGAATCTCAAAAGCTAAAGACACTGGGGGTTATTCACAAAAGGCAAATCCACTTTGCACTACAAGTACAAACTACAAGTGCAAAGTTCACTTGAAATTGCACTGAAAGTGCACTTGGAAGTTTAGATCTGAGGGGGACATGCAAGGGAAATAAAAAAAATGTTTTTTAGCTTGCACATGATTGGATGATAAAATCAGCAGAGATTGCCCTCATTTCAGATCTATGCCTCAAATCTAAAGCGACTGCACTTTCAAGTGCACTTTCAGTGCAATTTCAAGTGCAATTTGCATTTGTAGTTTGCACTTGTAGTGCAAAGTGGATTAACCTTTTGTAAAAAGAAAAACAATGTTCAAAAGATATGAATCCAATTGCTTCTAAGCTGCTATACACCATTCAGAGGAAATGGTCAACTATGGATTAAAAAATGCTAGAAAGAAGAATATTCAGGCTATGTATTAACCACTTAAGCCCCGGACCAATATGCTGGCTAAAGACCCAAGGGGTTTTGCTGGCTAAAGACCCAAGGGGTTTTTACAGTTCGGGACTGCGTCGCTTTAACAGACAATTGCGCGGTCGTGCGACGTGGCTCCCAAACAAAATTGGCGTCCTTTTTTCCCCACAAATAGAGCTTTCTTTTGGTGGTATTTGATCACCTCTGCGGTTTTTATTTTTTGCGCTATAAACAAAAATAGAGCGACAATTTTAAAAAAAATGCAATATTTTTTACTTTTTGCTGTAATAAATATCCCCCAAAAACATATATACAAAATTATTTGTTCCTCAGTTTAGGCCGATACGTATTCTTCTACCTATTTTTGGTAAAAAAAATCGCAATAATCGTTTATCGGTTGGTTTGCGCAAAATTTATAGCGTTTACAAAATAGGGGATAGTTTTTTTGCATTTTTATTTTTTTTACTAGTAATGGCGGCGATCAGCTTTTTTTTTCATGACTGCGACATTATGGCGGACACTTCGGACAATTTTGACACATTTATGGGACCATTGTCATTTTCACAGCAAAAAATGCATTTAAATTGCATTCTTTATTGTGAAAATGACAGTTGCAGTTTGGGAGTTAAACACAGGGGGCGCTGTAACATTTAGGGATCACCTAGTGTGTGTTTACTAGTGTAGGGGGGTGTGGCTGTAGGACTGACACCATCGATCGAGTCTCCCCTATAAAAGGGATCACTCGATCGATGCGCCGGCACAGTGAAGCACGGGGAAGCCGTGTTAACACACGGCTCTCCCCGTTCTTCAGCTCCGGGGAGCGATCGCGACGGAGCGGCTAAAAACAAATAGCCGCGCCGTCGTCCCGGATCGCTCCCCGAGCGGACCCGACCTCCGCATGTACCGGGGGGGGTCCCGATCGGACCCCCCACCCACGTCTAGCAGAGGACGTACAGGTACGTGATTGTGCCTGTCCATGCCATTCTGCCGACGTAAATGTACATGAGGAGGTCGGGAACTGGTTAAATGTTGTGTTTCTACAGAACAACTTGAAAAGGACTGTAACACCATAATTAAATGCACGTGGTAGTGATGCCAATATTTAGGACCTTTACCCAATTCAGCATAACCCTTCTCCCGCAGATCCTCCTCCTGCTGTAAACCATAAAGGGAAAACACAAGTCAGTTGCCAAACCGTTCTTCTTCATGCACTGAGGCTTTTATGTGTAGCTTGTATGTGTAACATTACCCTCGTGACAGCAGACCCTTTGTGCTAAAAACCACTTTAGTCACTGTAGCGAATAAAAAGAGGATAAAAGGGATTGAAGTGTTAATCATTGGAATCCAGCAGATCTTCAGTTAGCCTTGACGTATTAATAATAGGGTGATCCTTGAGGATAGGGTATAGCAAATTTGGCTGATCTTAGTGAGTGAGTGAGAAACTTGTAGAGCGCAACACATGCGAACTGAATCGCCTCTGGGCGCTGTATCCATTTCCTGGTAAAGGAAGCCCCTTGACCTCAGAAGAGATGGGTTTTAATCCTTCTCCTGAAGGCCAAGTGGCCCGACTCCAGTCGGATGGTGGTTGGTAGTGCATTCCACAGCCGAGGTCCCTGGACTGCAAATCTTCGATCTCCTTTGGACTTGTATCTGGCTTTGGGTATCTGGACAAGGTTTTGACTGGTGGATCGCAGAATGCGATTGGGGTTATGGGCTTTTATTTTTTCGCATAGATATTGGGGGGCGTTGCCTTGAATACACTTATGCATTAGAGTGCCTTTAAAGTGATTCTGTCTTTTACTGGCAACCAATGAAAGGATCTCAGTGAAGGTGAGATTGATTCCCATGATCTGTGGTGTATCTGTATTTTATTTCACACTTTTTCTATATACAGTAGCTGGGATATTATTGTATCCAAAGAGATTGCTGGTGGTAAAATATGAATATATATGTCTGTATACAGGGTTCGTTAGAGTATGTGAACTAACTTTAAGTGACACCACAAGTACCAGAAAGCTGGGTTGAATAAGGGATTCCTATGTGCAGTGTCTTTGCAGAATCTACATGGGCTAAGGTGATGATGAAGACTCTTTCAGGAACTCCCTCTGAATCCTGGCTCTGGGAATGGCGTCTGAGCCTGTCACACCGGCCTACTCTGAAGTGCAGGTGTCGCTGGAGGATCTGGAACGATGCTGTCCGCAGAGGTCGCTCTGGATGCAGCTGTACGTCTCCTTGCTGTGCAGGCTATATGCCACTGCGTTACTTTGATTGTATTCGCTTTATATGTCTTCTCAAATGTGAGTGACCATTTTATATTTTTAGTAAATGTTCTCATTTTGAAACGGAATCACACTATGTGGCCCAATCTTTTTCCTTCTACTATATGTTACATTGGGAGGATTTATATGTGAAGTACTGCTGCTCCATCCATGGTCTATATTCATTGATGTTAATTCTGTGATATATCTCTTCCTGGTTCCATTTGAAGTCGTACTTGTTTAATTCTTCCTGAGTGAGATATATCAACAAGCCCGTTTGACTCATCAGGTGTAAGCCTCGCTGGGTCCAACTTGTTTGGTAAGCCTTCAATCTTCACTGTGGTGGATTACCTACAGACAACTGATTATATAGTTATTTTCATTTCAGTGGAATTTTTTGGACTTTATACTCACTTGTTTACCAACACACTTGGTTTATTGTCACTTTGGTGTTTACTAATACAATCACCTTGATGTTCAATATAGATATTTATCTATCTCTTTGTACATCTATATACCTTGTTTATCAGGATTTTTGTTTTTTATGTTTTATGCACTATTAATTTTGGTTGTTTTATTAATATTCATGTATTACCTTCTGTGTGTATAGTGAAATTAGCACATTAGTGAAGTCTAATGGTTCAATTCATATAGATAGCACCCTCTTATTCATCTATTTATATACTTTTTGATCACATCAAAATCATAATTTTCAGTGCCGCACTTTACCATTTCCACTTTGCCTATATACAGTATACCTGTTGTGCAGGCAGCTATTTTTTTTATATATATATATATATATATATATATATATATATATATATATATATATATACACATACTACTTGACAGCACGGTTTTCCTTCTTTTCTTTTCTTATAACTTGGCAGCAGTTCACACTGGCACAGAGCTCAGAACTACACATCCCACGATGCTTTGCTCTGCACTAAGTTTTGTCTAAAAGGAAATGATACAGGGAGTCCAAGCCAACACTAGAGGGAGACAACCCCACATTAATAACACTGTACACTGTCTCTGAATCACAGGCATAATAGCCAGCTCCTGGATACATATGTAACAGGTCCTTGTGCAAAAATATGCTTGGTTAAAGTGTATCCTGAAGGTCAGCCCAAAGGAGAAATTAAACTATACATGCTCCTAAAAAGTATTGGGGAGGTTTGAGACTTTATATAAAGCCTGCAATACAGGGTGTTGACCCCTTTATTACACATTGATACGACTGAAGCATAGATGAATGGATTCACTATTTCATTGAAACAAGGTAAAAAATCTATGCAAAGCTTCACTTGTTGAAGGAGACCATTTATATATTTTTTTTATTTTTTAAGTTGTTTTAGTTAGCTTGAGCTGAAGTGGCAAAGCTATATATTTATTTGCTTGGTTTATGTTTACCATTCTATGGTTTCTGTTGATTGGTGATTAATTGTTTATATAAAATAGTATTTTGACATAGCTTTTATCAATGCCCATAATATAGGCCACAGCTAGTTTTATTGGATTAAATAGTGTTTGGTTTATTAAATGTAATTGTGTTAATTTAGTGCAGTCCCATAGTAGCATTGATTGTATGAGAGGGATACCTTAAATTACCAGAATATTTACTACAATACACAAACGTTGATATTAGATTAATATCAACTAATCCAGAAGTGTGCACTTTTTATATTTATTATTTTGTATATTAGCTTGTTGCTTATCATTATCTCACATATTTATATTTATTGTAATTGTGCACCCACCGGACATCTCTTGGGAGAGATTTGGTGAATGTTGGTTTCTTATATATTTGAGTGTTTAATTTATTAGTATCATCCTGCCATTTGGGATCCTCCTAGTGAGGGTGTCTCAATTGCTAGGAAGCATTCACATTAGGTGATTTATCTCACTAGCGCCCTCTTCCACATTTCTATTCAATTGCACAGTATATATTCATATATATATTTTGTTTTCAGGAGGAGCTGCTTAGTATTATAAGTAATTTTGTTATACACAATAATTTTGCTTATCACAGTTGGCGCGGAAATACACCCCCCTTTCCTTTAATATGGCATTACCTGCATGAATTTGTTATTAATGTATTTACTGTGGATAGGGATGGGCTATATGTTCGAGTCGAACATGAGTTCGACTCGAACATTGCCTGTCCGCCCGTTCGCCGAACAGCAAACGATTTGAGGTGTTTGCGGCAAATGCAAAAACCCATATAATGAATTGTTGGGTCCCGGCAATACGATAAAAGTCATTTAGGTTTCCCCCTTAGTTCATTACCAGGCCATTTGGGTCTGGTATGAATATTAAGGGGAACCCGAACCAAAATAAAAAAGCGTGGGGGTCCCCCCAAATTCCATATCAGGTCCTTCAGTTCTGGTGTGGATTTTAAGGGGAACCCTGCACCATTTTTTTTAAATGGTGTGGGGCCCCCCAAAAATCCATACCAGACTCTTCAAGTCTGGTAGGGATTTTAAGGGGAACCCCGCACCACAATAAAAAATGGCTTGGGGCTCCCCCAAAAAATCTATACCAGACCTTTATCTGAGCACGCAACCTGGCAGGCCGCAGGAAAAGAGGAGGGGGCGAGAGAGCGCCCCCCTCCTGAACCGTACCAGGCCACATGCCCTCAACATGGGGAGGATGTCCCCATGTTGATGGGGGACAAGGGCCTCATCCCCACAACCCTTGCCCAGTGGTCATGGGGGTCTGCCGGCAGGGTGCTTATTGGAATCTGGAAACCCCCTTTAACAAAGGGGAACTTCAGATCCCCCCATGTGAATTGGTAACGGGGTACATTGTACCTCTACCATTTCACAACAAAAATATCAAAATGTTAAAAACCACAGAAGACAGTATAGGACAAATCCTTTATTAAAAAAATAAATTAAAAAAAAGGTTCCCATGATGTAATCCTGTCTCGAGCGATACGGAGAAAAAAAAAACGACGCTACGAATGATACCGCATCATAGGAGGCGCCTGGCTGAATGACGGTTGCTTGGTGTGACAGCTCTTTTATAGATGAGGGCGGGTCCACCTGTCACATGCGCGGGTGACCCCGCCTCCTCTCTGACTCAAGGAGAAAGGCGGGGGTTACCCAATGATGTGCATGGGTGACCCTGCCCCCTCTGGCACGTCTGAAGGGCCTGATATGGAATTTGGGGGGACCCCCACGCTTTTTTTTTACATTTTGGTTCGGGGTTCCCCTTAATACTCATACCAAACCCAAAGGGCCTGGTAATGGACTAAGGGGGAACCCATGCTGTTTTTTTTTTTTTTTCAATTACTTTTTTATTGTATTGCTGGGACCGCGAGTAGTTTTAAATTACTTTTTTCCTTTAGGCCCCCATTTTTAGCGACGATATACCGTCGGAATTGCCGCGGAATTGCTGCTGTATCCGGCCGCTAGCGGTGCGGTATTAACCCCAGCTAGCGGCTGAAAAAGGGTTAATACTGCCCACAATGCGCCTCTGCAGAGGATGTGCAGTAGGGAACCGGGCAGTGAAGCCGCATCGCTTCACTTCCCGATTCCCTTACCGAGGATGGCGGCGGGGGAAGCCGAGAGCCCAGCTGCCGACGTCGCGGGCGACTTGGACAGGTAAGTGTTAATGTTTTAAAAGTCAGCAGCTGCTGTATTTGTAGCTGCTGGCTTTTAAAAAAAAAAAATTCAGGTGAACCCCCGATTTAAGTAAGTGAATTAAATAAAAAAATCCAAAGAAAAATGAGCAAGGTTAGGCGTTTGTTGAAAGCTTGCCTTTACGTTAGTTGTACAGATAGAGCTGTTTAGTTAGTTCTAGCACTATTTTAATGTTCTATTAGCCTGCAGATAAGCTTTAACTGAAGGTTTGGACACTGAATAGAGAAAAAACTATTTACTATTTAATACGATCTACACATGAAATGTCACATTTCAGAAATGTATTAGGATTGAGATTCAGCAAGAAGGCAAGTAGATTACCAGTTTTGAAGTTTAAAAGGGTAGCACTGGCTGTGTGATAAAAACTATTTTATATGAATATAAAATGTCATTAATTTACAGTGAACATCAATGTCCTAGAAAACTGTGAAATATTTAATGGCTTAGTAAGTCTTAAATACTATTAGATTTACTCAATAGGTATTAAACAATATATAAAGTGTATGTCTGTGTAGAAAAAAGATTCTAATCAGTTGACAGGGGGGAATGTAGGGGAGTAAACAAACCTTTACAACCCCTTTAAGTCACATTCCAGTGATGTGCATGCTGGTCAGGGACTACATATCCCAGTATGTATTGTACCTCAGTGATGTGTGCTGCAGTGTTGTGCAGGGCATCATTACATTATTCTCAGTAGTCCTGAAAACTATAAGGAGATATATACATGACAGCCAGCCTGCACAGGAGGAGACTGTGTGAGTTTTGGCATCACACAGTAGGAGGTGTGCAGTGGCCTATTAAGGCAAGCCAGATTTCAGATAAGTACAGTGGGGAATAGGGATGAGCTTCACGTTCGACTCGAACATTGTATGTTTGACAGTTCGTTGAAATACGAACGTTACTGACCGTTCGCGTCAAATTCGAGAGGCGTGTCACGGCCCATAATTCACTGCGGCATCGCGGTGCATTGCTGGCTGATGATTGGTTAAGCATGCACTATGACCCGCATGCTTGGCCAATCACAGCTTGCAAAAAACGGAGAGCCATAATTGGCCAAAGCCAGGGTGGCTTTGGCCAATTATGGCTCAGGGGGTTTAGTACACGCCCCGCACTATAAAAGGCCGCCTTCAAGTCGGCCTTGTGTAGTGTGTTGCGGCGGTGGTTAAAGATAGAGACAGAGAGAGAGAGACAGTGTCATTTCAATTGAGTTAGATAGAGTAGGCAAGCAGACAGGCTGGCCAGTTAGAAATACTGGCCCCGATTCAGATAGCAGTTCTTACGGCGTATCTCCAGATACGCCGTTGTAACTCTGAGTTGCGGGGTCGTACAGTATCTATGCGACTGATTCATAGAATCAGTTACGCATAGATTTCCCTAATATCCGACCGGCGTAAGTGTCTTACACCGTCGTATCTTAGGCTGCATATTTACGCTGGCCGCTAGGTGGCGCTTCCGTAGATTTACGCGAGGAATATGCAAATTAGGTAGATACGCCGATTCAGAAACGAACGTCCGCCCGGTGCATTTTTTTACGTTGTTTACGTTAGTCTTTTTACGGGGTAAAGTTACCCCTGCTATATGAGGCGTATCGTATCTTCTGATACGCCGCGTAAGTTCTAGGATGCGCCGTCGTATCTATGCGCCTTATCCTTGAAACAAGATACGCCTGAATTTTGGCTTGATCCGACCGACGTAAGTCTCCTACGCCGTCGTATCTTGGGTGCATATTTACGCTGCCCGCTAGGGGCGCTTCCATTGATTTACGCGTCCAATATGTAAATGAGCAAGATACGCCGATTCACAAACGTACTTACGCCCATTGCAGTAATCTACGCCGTTTACGTAAGGCGTACGTCCGGCGTAAGTTTACCCCTCATAAAGCAGGGGTAAGTCATGTTAAAGTATGGGCGCGGGAACAGCGTCTTATTTTACGTCGTTTACATAAGTCGTACGTGAATGGGGCTGGGTGCAGGTCACGTTCACGTCGTACGCATTGAGCCGTCGTATCTTAGGGAGTATATGCGACGTGATTCTGAGCATGCGCGCGCATGCGCCGTTCGTACGGCCATTCATTTACATGGGGTCACGAATCATTTTAATACAACACGCCCACTACCTGCCTACTTTGAATTAGGCGGGGCTTACGTCGTCCCATTTACGATACGCCGCCATAACTTAGGGAGCAAGTGCTTTGTGAATACTGGCCTTGCCTCTCTATGTTACGTCGGCGTAGCGCATATGAGATGTGCTACGCCCGCTCAAAGATACGCCGAGCTACGTGAATCCCGGCCCTAGGGCCGGATTCAGAAAGAAATGCCTATCTTTAGGCGAGCGTAGCGTATCTCAGATACACTACACCGCCGTAACTTAGAGCGGCAGGTCCCGTATTCTCAAAGAACTTGCGCTCTAAGTTACGGCGGCGTAGTGTAAATGGGCCGGCATAAGCTCGCCTAATTCAAACTAGGCTGGTAGTGGGCGTGTTGTATGTTAATGACTTGTGACCCCACGTAAATGACGCGCTTAACGAACAGCGCATGCGCGCGCATGCTCAGTATAACGTCAAATTGTCTCCGTAAATTACGCCCGCTCAATGCTTAGTCGACGTGAACGTAACCTACGCACAGCCCCATTCACGGACAACTTACGCAAACGACGTAAAATTTGACGCTGTTCCAACGTCCATACTTAACATTGGCTGCGCCCCATATAGCAGGGGTAACTTTACGCCGGTCAGACGCCTTACGTAAACGACGTATATTGATACGCCGGGCGCAACTACATTCGTGAATCGGCGTATCTTACTCATTTGCATATTGGGAATGCCGAATGCGTCCAGCGTAACTATGCGACCACGATACGCCGGCGTAGGCAAGTTACGCCGGTCGGCTGAAGCCATGTTTTCAGGCGTATCTAGCTTTGTGAATCGGCGTAAAGATGCGACGGCGCACATTATAAATTACGGCGGCGTATCTGGAGATACGCCGCCGTATCTCCTTTCTGAATCCGGCCCATTGTGTTTTAAATGGACAGACATCTACTTTAATCCATTCATGTGCAAGGTAGTCTCCAAGTATTGGTTTTATTCCTTACCAGCAATAAGCTTACTCCGCACATACAGATTTATCACAGCGTTTTAAATGTCTTGTGTACCCATAACTTACTCTTGATTAATCTGACAGGCTTTGAGCGATTTATATGTTGGCGGTTTAATTTATAAGTATGAAAACTAATCTGGAGAGACTCACACACAATTTATACACCATCCAGAACAATCAATAAGTTCATTATTTCATGAATTTATAAATTGTGCAAGCAAACTATCACACCCAGGTAAGTAAAGTTTGCCAAGATGTGTTTTCCAGAGCAAAGGGAATTAAAAAGATATGACAGTTTCCATTAACCTCATCATTACTGTGGAAACCAGAAGTCATCCTGCTTACAGCGATACAGTTCTATGCACACACGAAGGTAGCTAATGACTCCTTATTTTAAAAGCACTAGTAACAACAGCAGGGACCCTACCAGTATAATTATCACTCAATTCAAAATTATACTAAGTCATTTTGCAGAGATACCCCTGCTTTGCAGAATCTGCATTGCAGCACTAGTCTTATAGCAGAATACTGAGAATTGACTGTATTTAAAATGCGAAGAACGATACTAATAATTTGAAAATTGCAGTAATAAATTATATATCTTTATATGAAAAGTTAAAATGCTGAATACAGCTCTGAATTTAAAGTGAATTTAAAGTTCTAGCCAAAATATCAAAACATTAACCACTTCAGCCCTGGGAGGATTTACCCCCCCTTAAAGACCAGGTCATTTTTTTACGACACGGCACTGTCGCTTTAACTGACAATTGTGTGGTCGTGTGATGCTGTACCTCAACAAAATATATATATATATATATATATATATATATATATATATATATATATATATATATATTTATATATATATATATTAGTTTTTGCTATAATAAATATCCACAAATGAAACAAAAATAAATAAAAAAATTCATCATCAGTTTAGGCCGATATATATTCTTCTACATATTTTTGTTAAAAAAAATGCAATAAGCGTATATTGATTGGTTTGCGGAAACGTTATAGCGTTCACAAAATAGGGGCTAGATTTATGGCATTTTTATTACTAGTAATAGCAGCAATAAGCGATTTATATCAGGACTGTGACGTTGCAGCGGATAAATCGGACACTTTTGATACATTTTTGGGACCTTTATACAGCGATCAGAGCTATAAAAATGCACTGATTATTGTGTAAATGTCACTGGTAGGCAGTGTTATATTTAGGTTGTGTGCTGCCCTAGGCCTGATTAAACTTGTGCACCCCCTAATTAAAATATAACCCCCCACTTCTTGTCAATGCCCCCCCTCCAGCACAAGGGTTCCCTTCAGGCCTCTGGATCCTGGATTCTCTCCCTCACATGGCCAGGCTCAAATATTTATAGGACAACTCTCCACCTACTGGGCTGTCCTCACCCAGGGATTGGTAGAGATCCCATAAATATTCATGCTTCTCTCTCCATCCCTCTGCTCACCAAGTTATGAAACTTTCTGGAAGCTTCCAGAAGCCAGGGGGAGGAGACTCTGGAGAATCTGTACATGACCCAAAATAACCCTGGCACTACTGCCTACAGTGGAGCCTATTTACATTTATCTAACCTATACACACACACTATGTACACAAGGGCGTTCTGATTTACATTAGCATTTCTTTGTCATAGTTTGATGCCTTCTAAATTAGTTTGTCAGCATATGTAAAGCCATCCACTAAATGGAAAATGTTTTCCCATGAATGATGGGCAAATAGATATCTGCTCATTCTCTGTAGCACTAGGGCATATACAGTAGTTTTTTTTATACAACTAAAGTGGTACATGTTAACACCTGAGAAGAAGGAAGAATTATCAAAGCTAAAAACCAAGTTGAAACATCTCGGTAACTGATAACATTCCCTATGTATGAAGCACTCTTTATTGCCATCTGGGGTACTTATAGATTACCGGTTAGACACGTGCAGTTTTATGTTTCAATATATTTTATTTTAAAAAAAGAGAAAACAGCTGACAACAAAGATACAGTAAGGGTCATTAGCCCTGAGTCGACCAACATGGTATCATGGGTAACAAACAAGTCAAGAAGGGTTGCACGGAATATTACATATGTTTCAAACAAAACCTGGGGTGCAAAGTGGTCAGGGGATTCGAATAGCAATTACGCTCCCGGCATCCATCAATAAATTACATTGGTGTGCGGAATGTCAAGGGGGGAGAGAGGGGAAAGCTCCGCCACCCTGAAAGGGATCACACTGTGGCAGGGCCTTTCCGAGATTTGCCGAGGTTAGCCGAGCTGTCCTCAAGCCTTTCCGGCTGTTTCCGAGGCTCTCCAGCGCCCCACCCCCCACTCTGGCCACATGCGGTATTGCCTTTTAATTGAAGTCAATGCAAATCAAATTATTTTCGTTTCTATTGACTTCAATGGGGAAACTCACTTTGATATGCGAGTACTTTGGATTACGAGCATTCTCCTGAAACGGATTATGCTCGTAATCCGAGGTTCAACTGTAATTTTCAGATAACTTGGCTACCTATATCCCCACATCAAATATTATTTCTGAAATGTGGCTTTTGATCTGTGCAGATGGTCTTTTCTTCACATCTGAACTGATTCTCTCCCCGTACGAGTAAATGGGAATGCAAAACCAGCTTGAAGCAGGTTGATTCCGTTTGAAAGCAAGTCAAATGCAAGTAGGACAGAGGTAAACTGCAGATCAAATGAACCCACCAACCCACCAATGAAATTTGAATTATCTCAAAAGCAATCCAAACTAATCACACATGTAGGTAGTATGGGCCAGATCCAGAGAGAATTGGATCCGCGCAGCGTATCAGAGATACGCTACGCCGCCGTACCTTACCTGGCGGAATTTCGAATCCTCAACGATTGTGCGCCGTAAGTTACGGCGGCGTAGTGTATTTCTGGCGGCGGAATTCAAATCGGCGATCAGGGGGCGGGTTTCATTTAAATGAAGCACGTCCCCGCCTGAATGAACTGCGCATGCGTCGTCCAGAAATTTCCCGACGTTCTTTGCGCGAAATGACGTCGCAACGACGTCATTTTTTGAACTTAGACGTGAGTTACGTCCATCCCTATTCACGGATGACTTACGCAAAAAAAAAATTCAAATTTCTACGCGGGAACGACGGCCATACTTAACATGGCAAGTCTATCTATACGCCGCAAAATACCAGCTTTAACTATACGCCGGAAAAAGCCAACTACAGACGACGTTAGAAAATGCGACGGCCGCGCGTACGTTCGTGGATCGTCGTAAATCGCTAATTTGCATATCCGACGCGGAAAACGACGCAAACTCCACCCAGCGGGCACCGAAGTATTGCATCTAAGATCCGAAGGCGAAGCAGTACGCCTGTCGGATCTTACCCAAATGTCGTCGTATCTTGGTTTGAGGATTCAAACTAAAGATACGATGCGGGAAATTTGAAAGTACGCTGGCGTATCAGTAGAAAATCAGTCTAAAATACCCCTGATGTCTCATTAAAGAGAACCTGTCTTGAATCTTGATTCTTGAATCTTATATCACATAGGGGGTTTATTTTGTGAAAGGTAAAAAAGTCACAAAAATAACATTTAAACCCAAGCACTAACCCCCCCCCCCCTCAAAAAAAGTTGCGCCAGCCCAATGTACATGCACACGTGAACATATACAGACGTGTCTGGGGCACCTACTTATGAAAGTGCTGCTTTTGAAACACATGTTACATATCACCGCACACCCTGGAGTGAAAGTAAAAATTCTAGGCCCATTACCAAAGTTCATCTTCATTTTGTGGGCAAGAGATAATTTGTATGCCATACATGCCTAAGAGGTTTAACTAATCTTCCGGCCTAAAATATTTTTTAACCACTTAGCACAAATCGCCGTCATTTTACGTCGGTATTTTGATATTAAATACTGGTGTTATGGCAACAGCTAGCTGCCAAAACCCCAGTATTTTCAACATTGGCGAGTGGCTGGTTTTTAAATAAAAGTGGTCCCAGCGGTGTGTTTACTGCAAGATCACTTTTATCGGGGGCGGGAGAGGGCACCTTTCCCTCCCACCACCTTTTGGTTACCTCCGCCGCTTACACGAGCAGTCGGTAGCGGCCGAGACGATTGCATTCTTCCCTTTGATAGCCATGAAGCCAAGTGAGGGAAAGATGGCCCCCGCTCGGCTCCATAACATTGAATGGCAGAAGCAACGTCAAAACGTCACTTCTGCCCAATGGTTTTAGAGGGGAATTTTTTTATTTTTTGCAAATAATTAATTAACGTAATTAATTAATTTTTTATTGCATTTCAGTGTAAATGTTAAATCTGAGGTCTGTTTGACCCCAGCTCTCACATGTTTACATTCCTTGTAATAAGAATAAAAGTGACCCATTTTTTTTTTAATAGGACAGTGTAAAAAAAAAGTTAAATAAACAAAACAAAAAAAAACTCAAAGTGCCCCGTCCCCCCCGAGCTTGCGTACAGAAGCGAATGCATACGTAAGTCGCGCCTGCATATGAAAACAGTGTTCAAACTACACATGTGAGGTATCACTGCGATTGTTAGAGCAAGAACAATAATTGTAGCACTAGACCTCCTCTCTAACTCTAAACATGTAACCTGTAGAATTTTTTTAATTTCGCCTAAGGAGGTTTTTAAGGGTCAAAGTTTGTCGCTATTCCACGAGCGGGCACAATTTTGAAGTGTGACATGTTGGGTATCAATTTAATCGGCGTAACATTATCTTTCACAAAATAAAAAAATAGGCTAACTTTACTGTTTTCTTATTTTTTAGGTAAAATTTTTTTATTGTTTCCCAAAAAATTTGCGATTGTAAGACCGCTGTGCAAATACAGTGTGACATAAAGTATTGCAATGACCGTCATTTTATTCTCTAGGGTGTCTGAAAAAAAATATATAATGTTTGGGGGTTCTAAGTCATTTTCTAGGGAACAAAATAGATTTTAACTTGTAAACATTAAGGGGTAGATTCAGAAAGGGCGTCCTAACTTTGTGGCGGCGTAGAGTATCGTGTTTACACTACGCCGCCGTAAGTTAGCGAGGCAAGTACATGATTCACAAAGTACTTGCCTGCTAAGTTACGGTGGCGTAGCGTAAATCGGGCAGGCGTAATGGCGCCTAATTCAAATTTAGCTGAGGGGGCGTGTTTTATGTTAATGGGGTTTGACCTGTTGTGATTGACGTATTTTACGAATGGCGCATGCGCCGTCCGCCTACATATCCCAGTGTGCATTGCGGCAAAATACGCCGCACGGTCCTATTGATTTCGCCGTGGACGTAAATGACGTAAAACCCTATTCACGGACGACTTACGCAAACAACGTAAAATTTTCAAATTTCGACATGGGAACGGCGGCCATACTTTTCCAGCTATTTGATGGAATAACTTTAGGCCTGATAATGCGTTACGTAAACGGCGTATCTGTACTGCATCGGCCGGGCGTATGTTCATGAATAGGCGTATCTAGTGATTTACATATTCTACGCCGACCGCATGGAAGCGCCACCTAGCGGTCAGCCTAAAAATTACACCCTAAGATAGGACGGCGCAAGCCGTCGTATCTTAGCTAGGTTTAAGTGTATCTCTGTTTGAGAATACACTTAAACTTAGGTCGGCGCAGATTCCGAGTTAGGTCGGCGTATCTACTGATACGCCGGCCTAACTCTTACTAAATCTAGCGGTCGTTCGTTTCTGAATCAGCGTAAATACTAATTTGCATATTCCTCGCGTAAACATACGGAAGTGCCACCTAGCGGCCAGCCAGAAAATGCAGCCTAAGATACGACGGTGTAAGACACTTACACCTGTCGGATCTTAGGGATATCTATGCGTAACTGATTCTCTGAATCAGGCGCATAGATACGACCTCCCGCACTCAAAGATACGACGGCGTATAAGGAGATACGCCGTCGTATCTCTTTTCTGAATCTGGCCCTATAACTTTTGTGCAAACCAATCAATATACGCTTATTGCGTTTTTTTTACCAAAAATATGTAGAAGAATACGTATCGGCCTAAACTGTGAAAATTTTTTTTTTTTTCATAGATTTTTGGGGGGATATTTATTAAAGCAAAAAGTAAATAATATTGCATTTTTTTCAAAATTTTCGCTCTATTTTTGTTTATAGCGCAAACAATAAAAATAGCAGAGGTGATCAAATACCAACAAAATAAAGCTCTATTTGTGGGAAAAAAAGGACGTAATTTTTTTTGGGAACCACATCGCACGACCGCGCAATTGTCAGTTAAAGCGATGCAGTGCCAAATCGCAAAAAAAATATCTGGTCTTTGGCCAGTGAAATGGACCGGGGCTTAAGTGGTTAAAGTGGTTCTTAAACCTAAACATTTTTACCTTTCCGTTGCATTCTCTGCATTAAGGTAAAAAACCTTTAGGTCTTCTTGTGAAAAAAAAACATTTAGGTAACAATATCATCCCTTCACCCTCCCTTATACCTACTCGACCCCTCATTGGATCCAGTGCTGTGCCCGTCTGTAGCAGCCCCCCCCCCCCCCCTCGCAGACTTTGCAGAGGCAGCAAGGGCCATAGGCTGTCAGTCAAATCCTGTGACAAAGGAGCAGATGGTGGGGCCGAGCCGCACTGTCTGCATCTATGGACGCAGGATCGAGCCTGAAGGTGTGCCACCATAGGAATCAGCTTTTTATGGTGGCACACTGAGAAGAGGAGGAGCCAGGAGCGCTGGTGGGGGACCCCAGAAGAGGAAGACGGGGGCCGCTCTGTGCAATTCTATTGCACAAATGAGGCAAGTATATCATGTTTGTTTTTTGTTTTTGTTTTTCTAATATTTTCACTTTAAGTGAGGAAGTACTTTATATTATTTGTTATAAACTATACACAGGGAATCCTATATTTCCAAATAATGCAGTTATTCTAATTTCAGGCTCATAGAGCTTTTTGCTACATCGTTTATCTCAATAAAAACATAGCAGTTCATCATAAACTAATTGAAATTTCCAGGCAGATTACTACTTATTAGATCATATTAGTCTAATTAATGGAAGTGCTTGCTAATGTGCTTTGCTATTCAAGCTAGTGTTTACACAGTACATGCAAGTCTCCATCCCTGGTGGTAATTTTAATATTCATGCATGCATCCTCTTTAGTCTGGAACAATTGTCTCTCTACATAGAGAGGTGTTCTAGAAACCATAATTTATAGGTGCTAAAACAGCTAAGAAATTATCACAGCGCAAGAGACAAGAGACTGAGGTTTTTCAGGGCAGCATCAGAATATGAAATAGATGACACATCACAGATGGCAAGATCTATGGGAGCTCAGGCAGATTTAAATCACCAGTCAAGAAGCTTTGAATTTAATCAATGTTTCCATAGAAAGTACATTTTCATTTTTTACATCAATTCAGTAACTCCTTCAGATGCCAAGGGACTGATTTACTAAAAGCCCACTGTTCTAGCAGAGCTGTGTTTGCCTCAGTCATTTAGGTTACAGTGTGTTTTAGTCGACTGGGGATCCACCAGGAGGGGAGGGTAAAGGGAAATGCATAAATTATACTGACCATCATGTTTCTGATTCTCTGAATTACGTACATGTGGTACCATAAAACCCTATTAAACATATACTTGTTGGAGCCACATAAAAAAAAAAATCCAGCAAGCTGTATTTTTATAAAAGAACACAACACATCAAAGCATCTATTTTTCAATGTTTTCACCCAAAATTCAACAACGTTGTGTTCAATCTGAGTTTATTGAAAGAAGCAAAGAAACACAGCAAACAGAAACCAAGTCTGTCTTGCTAGGCCCCTTTCACAGGTTGGGTCCGCCTGTCAGTTTTTTTAGGTGGACTGGATCGGACCATCCATCGCCCTCTATGGAGTGACGGATGTCAAGTCCAAATGCAATATTCCCAACGCACAGGTTCCTGAAAATGACTGTTCGGTAATGATGGGTGCTGTAATGACCATAGGCTGGAAACTGTAGATGTGGTATGTGTTTTATGTGACCACATAAATAAAGATTTGGATCCTTTTGAGGTATCCTTGGTGTGCTATTGACATTTCTTAATGCTCAGCATGGATCCGCCCCATGTAAAATGGGCCTTACAATGACAAGAAGAGTATCATTTTGCAAACTAGAATATAGAAAGGTCAAGTGGTATATCATCCACAAAAGTAGAGAATAATACTGATGAGAGATCACACATGAGTATGGCTAGTACCGTGTTTCCCCGAAAGTACGCCCTACCCCGAAAATAAGCCCTCTCTGGATTATCGGGGCGGGCTGCAATATAAGCCCTACCCCAAAAATAAGACCTAGTAAATCTCTGTAAAAAAAAAAAAAAATTTAAATGCTGGCTATTGTCTCCGTTTGCTGCTATATTTAAAACAAACATGTTTACACCCACCGCTGCCCCGCCGGAGGTCCTCGTCTCTCCTCCCGGCTGATGCTTGCTGCTGCTTCCTCTTGTGCGCGCGTCAGCCGGGGATCTCCTCTATTCTCTTTCCTCCTCTCCTCCCACCTCCTCCCACCAGATGTCTTCAGCGCACGGGCGGCAATCACGGCTCTTCTTTTTCCTCCTCTCCTCCCGCTGACGTCTGCGCCCCCTCCCTCTTTAGTGCACGGAGCAGGCTGACGTCACCACAGCCGAACTTCTCTTCATCACCTCAGAGATCTCAGGGAAGAATACGGTACTGGTGTTAAACAGGTACTTTTAACAGTATACCAGTATAAAACTGCATACAGTACCAGTAATAATGATTTTAAAAATGGACTCCTGATAAATGAATAAATTGCTGTAAATGAGAGATTAGGACCAATGGTTCAAAGGGAAATCGAGATGACTGTATTTGAATACCAGTAAATGTTGTTTAATGTACATACCATAAATAAATAAGCCCTACCCTGAAAATAAGCCCTAGTGTGTTTTTTGAGACTAAAATTAATATAAGACCCGGTCTTATTTTCGGGGAAACACGGTATAACCAATAAATTGCCTAGAAAGTCCTTTTCAATGCCTAAGTAAGGTGTAGTGGATGTCAGAACTGACTTAATAACTTTCACCAAAGA
The DNA here is from genome assembly GCF_905171775.1 of Rana temporaria. Classification (NCBI taxonomy): domain Eukaryota; kingdom Metazoa; phylum Chordata; class Amphibia; order Anura; family Ranidae; genus Rana; species Rana temporaria. Next base: position 131,015,542 of record NC_053492.1, on the reverse strand, counting down.
TGATAAATAGACCCCAAAATCATAAGCTTAAAGGGTTACTTCATTATAATGTAAATAATAAAGCAAGTAAAACAAAAGAATATAGCCTATATAAAAATGGCAATACAAGTCATGGTGTACTTTAATGTTAATAAAAATTACCTTTCCTGGGGGCGTGGTCTGGTCCCAGTCTATGCAAATCCCCAGCTCAAGAAACTTGCATAGGCATCTGGAAGACCTGGATAATCACGGCCGCTGGCATATTCGGAAGGTGAGAGGTCTCCTTGAAGCAGGCTAAACTAACAATCTTTAATGAACTACTCAGCAAACATCATGAATTTCCTATTGTGTGACTCAACCAATTTGTCCAAATAAAAATTCAGACACATTTTTGCTTATTTGGAGATTCGGATGTATCTGAATCTCTGAATGAAATAGCAACGAATAGTAACGAATTTCATTGAAATCCATAGAAATTAGAATTATGTGTGAAGAAATAGCTGGTTGTTAAGCGGCGGGTCGGGAAGCCGGCTGCCCGTGTCCTTAACAACCACAAGTCATCATCTGTCAGCAGGCTTCCCCAACTATTTCTTCACACAGAATTCTAATCGGTCGATCGTTTTTCAACAGATCCGAATTTGAATGGTTCTGAAAAGTTGGAATCAGTTAGAAAATTAATAAAAAAAAATGTTTTAACCACTTAACCCCCGGACCATATTGTTGGTCAAAGACCAGAGCACTTTTTGCGATTCAGCACTGCGTCGCTTTAACTGACAATTGCGTGGTCGTGCGACGATATTTTTACTTTTTGCTATAATAAATATCCCCCAAAAATATATTAAAAAAACATTTTTATTCCTCAGTTTAGGCCGATACGTATTCTTCTACATATTTTTCGTTAAAAACGCAATAAGCGTTTATTGATTGGTTTGCGCAAAAGTTTACAGAATAGGGGGTATTTTTATGGCATTTTTATTAATATTTTTTTTTTACTAGTAATGGTGGCGATCAGTGATTTTTTTTCGGTACTGCGACATTATGGCGGACACTTCGGACACTTTTGACACATTTTTGGGACCATTGGCATTTTTATAGCGAACAGTGCTATAAAAATGCATTGGATTACTATAAAAATGCCACTGGAAGTGAAGGGCTTAACACTAGGGGGCGGGAAAGGGGTTAAGTATGTTCCCTGGGTGTGTTCTAACTGTATGGGGGGTGGCCTCACTAGGGGAAATGACTGATCTTCTGTTCATACATTGTATGAACAGAAGATCAGCATTTCTCTCCCTGACAGGACCGGGAGCTGTGTGTCCCCTAGTGGCATGCGCAAGAGCCGACGTTATACTACGTGCTCTCACGCAGGGGAGCCAACCTTTCACCATAAAACGACGGCGGCTGGTCGGCAACCAGTTAACTAAAACAAAACCAAAATTTTACGAAAACTAAACTAATTCCAAAAACCAAACTAAACTAATTCCATAGCGAAACGAAATTAGTAACATAACAAATCTATCCAAAACTAAACTAAACACATTTTTCCATTCTGCACATGTCCAGCAGAGACATGGTTCCCCCAGTGATGTGGTATGCTGCTGACTGGTCAATTTTCGGTTGAAGTAGGAGATTCTAAGGAGGGCTAGAGACCGTCACAATCTTATTTACAATAAGATAACAGCTCTCATTGGTCCTTTTATGACTCACCCCCCCTCCCTTCCTGGCAAACTCTCACGAGAGTGAGAGAGAGAACGGTGCATGATGTCATAAGCCTAGGCTTTTTTTCTAGACAAGAAACAGGAAGTGGGCTGTATAAGGTATTTACCTGTAGAAAAAAAATGTTTTACTATCCAAAGTTAAAACAACAAGGCAGAAGATTTAGTAGATGAAAAGATGAAAATTAATGAAGTTCCGCATTAAAGATTAACTTTGCGAAATCACATGCGCTCAATAATACCCTCCCCTTGGACATAGTGACCCAGTGCCAGAGTAACTTTCCAATCAAGTGGTAGTTGAACATTATCACCTATTTAAGTATCCAATTACCTGCCCATTTGTCAGATCTTTACTCCAAAAATTACCTGCCATTCTCCATTCTATTTCCAATGGGACAAATCTTTCTTTTCATGGTTGGGACGTGCGTCTTTTTACATTTTACAGACGATCCCAATTCTTCCCTCTGCCTTTTTCCAGACATGTAGGTTTTCTTGTGCAATGTTTCTCTAGAATACTGTAACCAGGGCCTGAGGATAGGCCAGTTAACTGGACCCAAGCAGAAGGGTGGGAGAGGTCTGCCTGACCATCGCAACTATAACTGGGAATGCCACCTCTCCAGGATTGTTGACTGAGAGGTACACTATTGAATAAAGAACTGGGCGGGGCTTGAGGCATCCTTCACAACCTTTTCTCTAGGTTCTGTTCCTTCCCCCCCAACATATTCCTGGTGTTTTTATAAGATCACGCCTTATTTGGCCCTATCCTGCATAACTTTAGAGAGGTCTGCAGGAAACTTCAACTTTTGTCCTCCCCTGGGCCCTTTACGCTTATTTAATGTATCCCAGAATTCCTTACCGAAATGTCTAGACAGTTTCTTGCAGACATTTGGCCCCATCCAACATTTTAGCTCATCAATTCTTCCAGGATATAAAACTATTAGATCTCAGTACCCTGTCTACCTGTATGCAAAGGGCCTCATTTTTCCTTATTGGACATACCTCTAAATATGCCATTTCCATTATGATATTGATCGTGCCTCGGTAGTCTCATGTCCTCTTTCTAATTTTGAGTCACTATGTTTGTTCCAGGTCCTCACCTCAGTAGCACTTGATTTCCACTGTTCATGATATGCGTTTTGCTTCCAAACTCCTTGACCCAGGTAAAGAATGCCAGGCCTGGAAAACGTATTTGCAACTAGACTCATCTATATAGCACTGGGAATGTATTCTTACTAACACACATAAAGGTGCCATCAAGGTCATGATTCAGGAAAACTGGTATAAGATTTTATAAGATTTGGTACCGGACTCCAGTACTGCTTCACAAATTAATCTCCAAAATGTTGAGGATGCGCAAAGGAGCCAGGCACGCTTCTGCATATTTGTTTGATGTGCTCACTGCTCCAATCTTTCTGGTTCCAGGTTCACAACATAATTTCTCAAGTTCCCACATACTTCTTAGACCAGCCCTCAAAATTTACACTCACCTTCTCGCATTTGATGAGTGGAAAAAACTGGGGGTGAGTGAGGAGCCGCATTGGGGGGGTAGCCCCCAGCAAGTGGGGGTTGAATGGGAGCCGATTATCTTCACAGTGATTGGCCAGGGAACTGTGGGGAAGAGAGAGGAGAGTAGAGGATGAGGAGAGCCGGCCATATCACACAGAGAGGGGAACTCCTTCTGTAACACAGCTTGGATCTGAAACGCCGGCCGCTGTCAAACAAAGTCCTACCTCCTGCACCGGCTCCTATGATAGACAGCACACTGATCCAGTGCCAGGAAATTGAAGTAGAGTAATGTCTATCATAGGATCCGGTCCAGGAGGAGGGACTTTGTTTGACAGTGGCCGGCGTTTCAAATTCAAGCTGTGTCACAGCGGGAGATCCTCTCTCTGTGTGATCTGGCCAGCTCACCTCCCGAGTGAGGCTGCACTGAGAATTGTTGAGCACTGAAGAGGATTTATTGATTTGCAATGAGAGTCTACATTGATGGGCATTGATGAGGCTGCACTGGTGAGCACTGATAAGGTTGCATTGATGGGCACTGATAGGGTGCACTGATGGGCACTGATAGGCTGCATTGCATTGGCTGGACAATGTGCCTCTAGAAGCTCAGAACCACATACCAAAGTGCTGTTCTGTGCTGTGCTTGAGATCAAGATGCAGGGTTTGGGGCTGCAATCAGGGCCCCATAAAGAAAGTAAATACATGCTGCAGGATTGTGTTGAGAACCATATGCTACTGTGCTCAGTGGCACTGCTTCAAAAATAAACTGTTGCTGTTTGTACTATGCTACTGTTCCAGAGACTGTGCTACTGTTCTAGAGTTGATACTGTTTGAGTGGATGCTTCATTATCTTTGTAGGTTAAGAAAGTGCCTTGAAGTGTTTATTTTGTTACTAATGCTGACTACAAAAGACTTCTGCCAAAAGGAGATTATGCCTAACTTGGGATTACCAGGAATACCAGTTGGTATAGACATAGTTGCCAACAGTCCCAAATTGCCTGGGACATTCACGAATTCTTAGCAGCTGTCACAACATTTTCTTGTCCCGGGCTGAGTCCCAAAAATCATTATTTGTCATGAACAGCTGCGGGGCTGGTTGAACAACATCATATGATGCAGCACACAATGCTGAGAACACGGATCGGATGCCTTTCCCCGAACCTACCTCCTCCCCCCAGAAGCAGCTGAATGGCTCAGGTGGTTTCAGTAGTCAGAACTGTCACTCCCCAATGCGAGGCGGTCATGTGGAGCTTGCCTCTCAGTGATTGGGTTGGACTAAGAGAGGGAGAGAAGATGAATATGCCAGCCCCCCTTGAGCCTAGGACTGCATTGTGTTTGAGGCAGGAGTGGACCCAAGCAGAGATATGTTCAGTGCTGCAAGTTGGGCTCTTTCTGCATCTCCATCTCTGCAGGAAGATCATAATGGCTGGGCTCTCTCTCTGTTTTTTGAGGGTGGGAGCAGCAGCCATTTGGGGTCTCTATCTCGTGAAGATGGCTGTCAGTGATCTCCATCCTGCACACACACCATATTGCACACACACCCCCCCATTTTACATACTCACATCTCCATCCTGCACACAGTCACCTCCATACTGTCATCTCCATCCTATACACAAACAGTCATCTCCATCCTCCCTCGTTCGGCACTGTACATTCCCTAATTAACATTACCATATTCTGCACTATGTAAGAAATCTCAGACTCTAACCACACACCCATTTAAGCCATGCCCAATAATTAGTCTATGTTAAACTACGCCCACTTTTCATTGCAATACTCTTTGCTTGCCGCATTTTGACTTATGCTCTTGTAGAACCCCACCCATAAAAGATGAATGCCAAGCCCCATATGTACAGGTATGCCCCACCTACAGAGGTATTCTCACCACACAGAAAATAAATGGCCCTAAAAACTTTTTTCAAATGTTGGCAACTGTGTATAGAGTGCTCCTACAAGTATAATGATAGGACTTCAACTCTAGGATAACTGAATTTATATCCCACTAGTAAGTGGCTTACATGGGTCTTATGCCGCGTACACACGGAAATTCCGACAAGAAAAACTTGGATTTTTTTTCCGATGGAATGTTGGCTCAAACTTGTGTTGCATACACACGGTCACACAAAATTCCGACCGTCAAGAACACGGTGATGTACAACACTACAACGAGCCAAGAAAAATTAAGTTCGATGATTCCAAGCATGCATCAAATTGATTCTGAGCATGCATGTTTTTTTGTGCATCGAAATTGCATACAGATGATCGGAATTTCTGACAAGAACTTTTCTTGTTGGAAAAATTGAGAACCAGCTCTCAAACTTTTGCTGTCAGAAATTCTGTTGGCGAATACACACGGTCGTAATTTCTGACCAAAAGCTCACATCAAACTTTTCTTGTAGGAATTTCTGATCGTGTGTACCCGGCATTACAGTTGCTATTATTTTGCCTGATTTTAAAATTGTGAATTTTGCATTGCTGTCTCTGTATGGTTTATTGCTAAGTCTACAGTCTAAATTACCTTTTACAAGGCATATGTCTTCTATAATAAAGCTCATTTCAACAGGTGTCTGGTACAAGGCAGGTCATGACTGGAGCAGGGCAGGAGAATCCTAAATAATCCAGCGGCTCCTCCAGTGGTAGTGCTACATTTGTTAGAAATAAACAGAAATTCTTTAGTAAATTGCCGTAGATAGAGACTTTCTGTAGACGCCAGTCTGCATGCTGGTTTTCGCTTCAAGTTCTAATAGAATAGTTATTTTTTCCTTTTTCTAAGTGGCTGCCTCATCATTTTTCTATGCCAGACTTAATGAACTTGCAGCTCTTTATCTCCAGGGGGCCAGTTTGCCTTGCCAGCCACTTTACTCATTTATATAATGTTTATGGTTACTGAACATGCTGTATAAACCTCTTTGGACTCATTCATATATTTGAATTGCTAGACTTTATAAAATATGATGCAATTCCTATGAACATTAAAGTAACTGTGAATATTAGATGATTGTCGCCTGAACGTACTGATGTTTTGTGACTTCAGCAGATATCAACAGTAAACATGTCAGATAAATTAAAATTTTCCATCAGTAAACTATCATTGGCCTGAAATAACAGTTATATGGGTGTAGCGATAACCCTGAAAGAGCTGCTTAAGTTTGTTCTGTCCGTTACTTTGCCTCTCAACCCCAGATATGGCCTCAGCCCCTCTCGCATACTTAGCAATATAATTAGTAGAATACCACAGTACTGACACAGTTCAAGTATTAATGTTTTCTTCAATACACTTTAGTGGCAAGAAACTCAAAATAGTATTGGTCATCCAGATCCTGGACAAACAACCAGGCTTTGGTTGAAGTGATTTCTATAGTGCTAAAACAAATTTATAAGATACGCAACAGACATCAATACAGTCAGTGACAGATTATCCATAAATACCTTCTTCAAAACTCATTAAAGATTTGTAGATTTTACCAATACTAAAGGGGAACCCCCAGGCCAAACTATTAACCGTTAATTCTAATGAAATATCTGACTTAAAGGTGATGGTTTAAGGGCCCTTATAGCAGCAATGTCTCTGTTGCATATCTGATGTTCTTCCCCGACTCCAATTAGGTGTAGTGGGAACAGTAAATATCTTGTAATGAAGAAGGCTAAAGATGTCTAAGTACAGTGTTCAAATAAATGCAGTAAAGTATTACTGAAGTAAAGATGTCTGTTCAAAGTGTATCAATGTCACAAAGAATGGGTAAAGATTCAGCGATTTGCCCTCTCACCAATGACCAGTTCGCTCTGATCTTCTTGACAGGAACTCATGTAGCGACACTCGTGAAGTGGATCCGCTGTCTCGATCTCCTGACGTGAAGCTTGACACACACCAACTGGCAGATGACCGAAATGGTGCTGGATTGATGTCAGATTAACAGCAAACAGGGCCAGGCCCCTCTTACATGGGTGGGAATGTGGTACACCACGTGGTAGACTGTAATCCGCCTCTCACAGCAGTGGGATGGTGTACACATGAGGGGATCCAGGAAGCAAAGAGACCTGGGCCTCTCCTCATTTCAGATCTTCCAGACTGCACTTGTAGTGCACAGTGGATTTGTCTTAAGTAAATCAACCCCCTAGTGTGTATCCTTGGATTTTGAGAGTTGAGGCTGACACAAGAGACTTACCAATTCACATAGGGGGGCCGGCATCTGGGGGTCCCCTTTGTTAAAGGGGCTTTCAGATTCCAATAAGCCCCCCGCCCGCAGCCCCCCACAACCACCGGGCAAGGGTTGTGGGGATGAGGCCCTTGTCCCCATTAACATGGGGAAATCCTCCCCATGTTGAGGGCATGTGGCCTGGTACGGTTCAGGAGGGGGTGGGGGCCACTCTCTCATCCCCCTCTTTTTCTGCGGCCTGCCAGGTTGCATACTTGGATAAGGGTCTTGTATGGATTTTTATGGGGAACCCCACGTCCATTTTTTTTTTGGTTTGGGGTTCCGGTTAATATTCATACCAGACCCAAAGGGCCTGGTAATGGACTGGAGGGGGGAAACCCATGTTGTTTTTTTCAATGACTTAGATCTGTATTGCCGGGACCTGACAATTAATTATAGCCGCGAGTGGTTTAAAATGATTTTTTTTCCTTTAGAAATGTCATTTTGTGCAGGGACTGTTATAAACACGGGAAACATGCGCTACTTTACAGGCATATTATAGACACCCCTAGGTACAAAATTTAAAGAAATATTTCACTTTTATTGTTTCACTTTAAGCATTATTAAAATCACTGCTCCTGAAAAAAAATTAAGTTTTTAAATCTTTTTTGGCATTGATACATGTCCCCTGGGACAGGATCCAAGCCCCCAAACACTTTTTATGACAATAACTTGCATATTAGCCTTTAACCACGTGCCATCCGGTGGCCGACTATTTATGGCCGCAAGGTGGCTATAATCTGCCGGGAGTCCGTCAATATACGGGCTCTGGCCGCACGCCACTGGGGGGCGCGCGCCGCCGGAGGAGCACGCCGCGTCACACAGGTGCCGATGCGCGTGCCTGGCAGCCACGATGTGCGCCAGGCACCCGCGATCGGCAGTCACAGTGCCAGGAAAGTGGATCTCTGTGTGTAAACACAGAGATTCACCTCCTGTTAGGGAGAGGAGACCGATGGTGTGTCCCTTGTACATAGGGACAAACATCGGTCACCTCCCTCAGTCAGTCCCCTCCCCCATAGTAATAATCACCTAGCAGGGAACATATTTAACCCCTTGATCGCCCCCTAGTGTTAACCCCTTCCCTGCCAGTCACATTTATACAGTATCCGTGCATTTTTATAGCATTGTTCGCTGTATAAATGTGAATGGTCCCAAAAATGTGTCAAAAGTGTCCGATGTGTCTGCCGTAATATTACAGTCGTGACAAAAATCGCAGATCGCCGCCATTACTAATAAAAAAAAAACAAATGATAAAAAAAAGTAATAATTCTATCCCCAATTTTATAGGCGTTATAACGTTTGCGCAAACCAATCACTATACGCTTATTGCGATTTTTTTTACCAAAAATATGTAGAAGAATACGTATCGGACTAAACTGAAACAATTTTTTTTTTTTAAATGGGATATTTATTATAGCAAAAAGTGCTTTTTTCAAAATTGACGCTCTATTTTTGTTTATAGCGCAAAAAATAAAAACCGCACAGGTGATCAAATACCACCAAAAGAAATCTCTATTTGTGGGGGGAAAAAGGACGTAAATTTTTTCTGGGTGCCACGTCGCACGACCACACAATTGTCATTCAAAGCGTGCCGAAAGCTGAAATTTTGCCTGGGCAGGAAGGGGGTATATGTGCCCAGCAAGCAAGTGGTTAAAAAATGTTCATGTTCGTGTCCTATAGACTTTAACGGTGTTCGCACGTTCAAATTTTTTTTCCTGTTCGCATGTTCTGCTGCGAAAAAAAAACGGGGGGTGTTCGGCTCATCCCTAATATATAGCCAATTAACACATCCGAGCTTATCTCTTCAGCACACACAACCACAAAGGCAAGAGAATTCTTGTTGGGTGGTGTATTAGTGTTCGGACGAACACACTAAATTTTAATGGTTCAAAAAATGTCAGGCAAAATGGTCGGCCCTCACGCATGTTCACTTGATCAAATCTGGCCCTCTTTGAAAAAAGTTTGGACACCCCTGCCCTAAACTGATCCCTCTGGTGACACAGTTTCACATTTAAAGCAACTGATAGAATTAATTTCATAAAACAGTATTTCTTCTCTGAATTAGATGTGCTTTTAATATTGCCATTGAAATTTATATGTGCTGCTTCATACCTCTTGTAAAAGTGCTGAGTGTTCCTGGGCACAACCTAATCATCCTGTGTGGTGCCGATTCCCCCTGATTCCTCTCTCTCCCCTGCAGTGCTGCCAGCTTCCCTCCTCTCCTCTCAGGAGTGGGGAAGGGGGATGGTGAATATTTCATTACCTGGCCCCTTATTTTTCTGAATGAACACAGTGACTGACGTGAACTGATCGCTCCTGTCTTCATTCTTAACTAAAGCATAGTAAATTATGTTTACTGCAGGCTGCAAAGAAAGAGACTGGGGAATCTCTGCCCTCAGATTCCTTCTCTGTCTCAAAAGTGAGACATCATGGGTCTGTTTAGACCCCTTATATTTCACCTAAGCCCATAATGGGGCTCCTAAAAATATTGTAAAAAAAAAATATTGTAAAAAATAATGAAAAGAAATAAAAAATTGAAAAAAAAATTAAAAATAAAAACCTACTGACAGTCTTTGCTTTACTGACCGTCCACTGCTCTGCTGATATATGCCCATGTGTGTTTGTTCTCTGGGGTGCACAACCTAATGTAATAGGCTGCTCACACCAATGAGTAAAACAAAAATCCTTTCTTAGCAACTAAATTAAATTTGACTAGTTTAATATAAAATAATAAAAACCCTCCAATGTTTCGTTTTCAGTCCCAACAACACGGGTATGTAAAAGCATAAGAAGTCTGACTGACATATGAGTATGAATTTGATTTGATTTGAGATCATCGCATAGCAGAGCAATGTCAGAGAACCTATTGTAGCCATTGTGATTGTGTGGAATAAGATGACACAGCAGTCAAGGTAGACCTTGAAGTCAATGATTAAAAAAATAACAAAAAAAACTGACAACCAATGGTAAAAACTATAAACCAATAAAGCTGTATGCAGTTAGAAGAATAGGTGTAGAGGATCACTTGATATTGGTGTCAGGTGACGGAAAGTAAAGGTTTTTGGGTGGGATAGCAGATGGCACAAGGCTGTAATCATTAATGTTACAAAGCTGAAAGTGAGACTGACTAAGCTGTGGCCTTTTCATGATTTGCAATATAATAATGTAAAACCAAGTAGCCGTGTGACAGATTCTTTAACAGTGGGGGATTTGTATGCCTGCAAGTGATAAGCAGGAATAAGTGATAACAGACTGCTGGTATTAAAGATGCTTGTATAATTTCACATTTTTTTAGCAAATAATTCAACATCAGAAGGAGAGCTCTTCAAAGGAGAAATAACTGATTAACCTCTTTGAATTACAATTCCTCTGAAAAACCTAATGAAAAGACAGAGAAACTTTGGAATCTGTGGTATAAGATGTACTCAAATTTGGAAGCTGAAAATAATTACCTTTCAAAGATTTCATCAAAGTCTGAGCTCACCTTCATTACAATCAGAACCTTAGCATGAGACAGCGTGTTTGTTATTAGAACACATACGTGTGTATGCCGTAAAGGGATAAAGCCTTTCTCTTCAGACTACAGAAATATCATGTGTTTTCAAGCAAATACGTTTATAGAAGAACTTTAAATTGGTGTTAAAAACTGTACAGCTCCATTCACACTTGCAAATGGGGCCGTTATAACAATTACATGCGTCAGACCCAGCAGGGGTTCCTGGCTATTAGTTGAGGGCAGCAGCTCTAATGAAAACAATGGGAGGCTGACAGCTCCTGCATCTAATTATGGCCGCTTACATGTAATCACGCATGGAGTGATTACCTACAATGATCAGCCCTGGATGCAGACAGTATATACAGATCCGTGTAAAATGCTATATTGGTGTAAATATAGCCAACACTTCTAGTATGAAGTTAGGAAGGGATAAGACCTCCCTTTACTTCCTGTCCTATTCAAACTCTAAACTCTTGAGTGAACGTTAAAACCCATAAGAGCCCATAAGGGCCGTTCACACTATGTGCAGCGACCTGTCTCTTTTCTCATGGATAAAAAGCAGGTAATTGCAATGACACCTAGAAAACATTAGATTAAAATGTTTCCATTATATGTACATGGATAGGAATCTGGTTACATGAATGACACCAGAGATAATTGATAAGTTATTCATTCTCTAAATCTTGAGGCCAAGGCTGTTCAATTTTTTTTTTATTAATACAGGTAGGAATCAAGAGCTCTATTTCAGTGTTTGCTGATGATACCAAATTATGCAGGGAAGTAATTTTGGCACAGGATATAGTATAATTACAGTAAGACCTAAAGTGATACTAAAGTCTTGTTTTTTTCTTTAAAAATAACAAACATGTTATACTTACCTGCTCTGTGCAGTGGTTTGGACAGAGCAGCCCAGATCCTCGTCTTCTCAGGTCTCTTGCCGTCACTTCTGGCCCCTCCCTCGTGCTGAGTGCCCCCACAGCAAGCAGCTTGCTATGGGGCACCCTAGCTGAGCCGCAGCTCCCTGTGTTCATTCAGACACAGAGCTGCAATTTGGCCCTGCCCCCTCTCTCTCCTAATTGGCTAACTGACTTTGATTGACAGCAGCGGGAGCCAATGGTGCCACTGCTGTGTCTCAGCCAATCAGGAGGGAGAGTCCCAGACGGCCGAGGAACTTGTGCAACATCGCTGGATCAAGATAGAATGCATTAAGATAAAAATAATCTTCTGCCTTTACAACCACATGATGTTCAATATTAAGAAATGTAAAGTTATCGCACTTGGGTTTAAAAAAATACACATGCAAATTACATTGTAGGAGGGGCTCCCTTGGGAGAATCAGTCATGAGAATTACCTGGGAGTTCTTGTAGATCAGAGATGTACCAATAGCAAGCAATGCCAAACAAGTAAAATACTCTCATGTATGGAAAAGGGCACGTATTCAAGAGATAAATCAGTAATTCTACCTATTTCCAAAATACTTGATGTTTATTTGTTGTCCCTCGTTTGGTGATGTAGTGGGTGTTTCGCCACCCCCCCCCCCCCCGCACGAAAAAAACACCACCCGTCTTCCCAACTCAGAGGCAGCCACCCGCTCAGATTGCTTCCCGTGGAGCTGCCAGCTGCCGCCTCCCGCGGCTGGCTGCCTTTCTGTGTGTCACGGGAGCATGCCTCATACTGTGGGGAGCGACTTCCAGTGCCGCCCCCATAGATGGAACGATCAATGGGCCATACATCTGGTGCACGGCATGCACGTTGTTTAGCTGGTGGAGGCAGAGCCTAATGCTCTGCCTACCAGCCTCCGCACGGCATCATATCATAGCATCTGCTCTGGTCATGACGGGAGGAGGAGGAGCGAGAGAGAGAGGAGAACGATGGTGGACGGTGGACCGTGGAGGAAAACAAACTTCAGGCAGCACTCAGAACTTAGTAGGTACAAATTGATGAGATGAGAGGCTGAGCGAGGGATGTATATCATGTATTTGAAGAAATCAAACAGGACTAATTTAAACACGTGTATGCCCTCAGTGGCGGCCCGTCCATAGGGGGCACCCGGGCGCCGCTCCCCCCCAAGTCAGTAAAAAAAATATTGTGCAGTATGTCCGCAGTCTCTGGTAATCTTGTGCAGTATGTCCGCAGTCTCTTGTATTCTTGTGCAGTATGTCCGCAGTCTCTGGTAATCTTGTGCAGTATGTCCGCAGTCTCTTGTATTCTTGTGCAGTATGTCCGCAGTCTCTGGTAATCTTGTGCAGTATGTCTGCAGTCTCTGGTAATCGTGTGCAGTATGTCTGCAGTCTCTGGTAATCGTGTGCAGTATGTCTGCAGTCTCTGGTAATCGTGTGCAGTATGTCCGCAGTCTCTGGTAATCTTGTGCAGTATGTCCGCAGTCTCTTGTATTCTTGTGCAGTATGTCCGCAGTCTCTGGTAATCTTGTGCAGTATGTCTGCAGTCTCTGGTAATCTTGTGCAGTATGTCTGCAGTCTCTGGCAATCTTGTGCAGTATGTCCGCAGTCTCTGGTAATCTTGTGCAGTATGTCCGCAGTATCTGGTAATCTAGTGCAGTATGTCCGCAGTCTCTGGTAATCTTGTGCAGTATGTCCGCAGTCTATGGTAATCTTGTGTAGTATGTCCGCAGTATCTGGTAATCGAATGCAGTATGTCTGCAGTATCTGGTAATCTTGTGCAGTATGTCCGCAGTCTCTGGTATTCCTGTGCAGTATGTCCGCAGTATCTAGTAATCTCGTGCAGTATGTCCGCAGTATCATCTGGTAATCTAATGCAGTATGTCCGCAGTATCATCTGGTAATCGAATGCAGTATGTCCAGAGTATCTGGTAATCTAATGCAGTATGTCCGCAGTATCTGGTAATCTCCTGCAGTATGTCCGCAGTCTCTGGTAATCTCGTGCAGTATGATGACAGGGTGGGTCTTAAATAGAAAGGGGTGTGTCCTTGACAGGAAGGGTGGGTCATATTTAAATTAGGGGGTGCATGAGTTTAGTCAGGCCTAGGGCAGCACAAAACTTAAATACACCTCTTGGTGCAAGAGAGAGAGAGAGTGCAGCTAGGCTGAATTGAGGGACAGCTATGGATACTTTAGGGTGAAGATTAAGTAACCTTTTCACCCTTGACCCTTGCTTTGTAGATCATGTGGCTTGATTCAGGACTGCCTAGGGCCCTAAGTTTAAAAATACCTTATGTGTGGAACGACCTTTGGACAAGTAAGGCTGCATTCACACTTTAGAGTTTTGAATCGTGGGCAGATTTGGCACGAATCTGCCCGCGATTTGAAAGTGCTGATGTGCGAATGGCAAAGAGCAGGACTCGCATTCGAGTTGCAATTCATTTAAATGATACCTCAAATCGTTGCATGTGTCTGTTGCACAATAAATCGCGCTGCAATTGCGACAACACGCATTGCGGGAAGCATACCGCCCAAAAGTAGCTCCTGAACTTTTTTTGGCCGTTATGCTTCCTGCGATGTTTGTTGCTGCAAAAACAGCACAATTTATTGTGCGACAATCACAGCAGACCCGCGCCGCAATTTGAGGTGTCATTCAAATGAATGCCATCTCAAATGCGAGTCCCGCGATTTGCCATTCACACATCAGCCCTTTCAAATCACAGCAGATTTGCAGCAATTCTGCCTGTGATTCAAAACGCTGAAGTATGAATGCAACCTAACTGATTACATCTGTGAAGATGTGATTGAACTGTTGCAGTAAAACATTGTAAATCCCTTTGGACTGGGCATTCTTTATTCTGGGTAACAGACCTTATGGGACAGGACTATGTGAGAGGATAGGCCTCAGGACAGAAAGTAAATGACACAGGATGGTGGAGTGACTCCAAAATGGACAGGTAGGGGACCATCCCATCAAAGAAAAAGTGGGGTAGAGGCAGAGTCAGCTTGGCGTGAACCGCCTACCAATACAGGACCCTTAAAAGACTCGTCGCCGTCTTTTTTTTTTCAAATTTTATTTTTCCAGCCGCAACTCGTATTTTTTTTTTTACGCCCGTCGCGATTCTCAAAACCCGGCGCAACGTAAAACCGTGCAAAGCACGTCGGGAAAATGACATCGTGAGCATGCGCAGTACGTCCGGCGCGGGAGCGTGCCTAATTTAAATGGGACTCGCCCCATTTGAATAGGAACGCCTTGCGCCGGCCGGATTTAAGTTACACAGCCGAAAATTTCTAGGTAAGTGCTTTGTGGATCGGGCACTTAGGTAGAAATTTTGCGGCGGTGTAACTTAAATGGGAATATTTAAGTTACGGCGGCTGGCTGTGGATCTGGCCCTAAATTAACAGTAGCTGCTCTGACCAATCAGTGCAATTAAATATTGATGTAGAACTATAAGCAAAACTTTTTTTTTTTTTAGATGGAGTAAGAGAGGGTTATAACACCTGTCAGTTTATTTTTCCCTTCACTTCCTGTCCCATAGCCAAAACAGGAAGTGAGAGGAAATCTCTGCAAATTAAGGGAATTCCTTGGGGACCCCCAGGTCACCAGAACTAGTGTCCCTATTGGAAGATTTCCCCTTTTCTGGGGACAACCCAAAATTAGGGTTGTCTTTTACTTTCACTTTTGATGATAAAGGTAAACAGGACAAATAGAGAGGGTGAATCTCCCCAATGGGGGCAATGATAGCAATAAAAACCTAATAGATGTTTTAACTGCTTGCTGACCAGCCACCACAGTTCTACGGCGGCAGGTCGGCTCTGCTGGGTGAGAGCACGTAGCTATACGCCACCTCGCCCAGCAGCCAATAGGGGCGCGCGCAGATCAGTCATTTCCCCATGTCAGTCCACCCCCCCCTTACAGTTAGAACACATCCAGGGAACATACTTAACCTTCCCCGCCCCCTAGTGTTAACCCCTTCACTGCCAGTGGCATTTTTATAATAATACAATGCATTTTTATAGCACTGATCGATATAAAAATGCCAATGGTCCCAAAAATGTGTCAAAAGTGTCCGAAGTGTCAGCCATAATGTCGCAGTACCGAAAAAAAATCGCCATTACTAGTAAAATAAAAATATTAATAAAAATGCCATAAAAATACCCCCTATTTTGTAAACGCTATGGGCCAGATCCACAACGAACTTACGGCGGCGTATCTATTGATACGGTCCGTAAGTTCTACGATATCCACAAAACAAGATACTCCTGAATGTGGGGTAGATCCGACCGACGTACGTCTCAGGCCTCGTACACATTACGGGACATGTCCGATGAAAACGGTCCGCGGACCGTTTTCATCGGACATGTCCGCTGCCGGATTTTGGTCTGATGGCTGTACACACCATCAGACCAAATTTCCCGCGGACAGCGAACGCGGTGACATGGCCGCGCCATCACCGCGACGATGACGCGGCGACGTGCGCGACCCTGGAAGGTTAATGCTTCCACGCATGCGTTGAATCACTTCGACGCATGCAAGGGCTTTCGGCCGAGCGGACATGTCCGTTGAGTCCTACAGACGACCGAACATGTCCGACGGACAGGCTTCCAGCGGACATGTTTCTTAGCATGCTAAGAAACATTTGTCCGCTGGAAACCTGTCCGATCCGCCGGAAAATTGTCCGGTCAGCCGTACACACGACCAAACATGTCCGCGGAAACTGGTCCGCAGACCAGTTTCAGCAGACATGTTCGGTCGTGTGTACGAGGCCTAAGTACGCCGTTGAATCATAGGTGCATATTTACGCTGGCCTCTAGGTGGCGCTTCCGTTGATTTTCGTGTAGAGTAAGCAAATTAGCTAGATACGCCGATTCTCAAACGTACGTCCGCCCGGCTCGTTTTTTTACGTCGTTTACGTAAGGCTTTTTTCGGCGTAACGTTACTCCTGGCTCTATGAGGTGTACGCAATGTTAAGTATGGATGTCGGGACACCGTCGAATTTTCCATCGCTTATGTCGTTTGCGTAAAACGTTAGCGAATGGGGCTTTGTGTAAATTACGTTCACGTCGAAAGCATTGACCATTTGCAACGTGATTTCGAGCATGCGCACTGGGATTCCTCCACGGACGGCGTTAAAAAAAAACTTCATTTACGTGGGGTCACGATGATTTAACATAAAACACGCCCACATCTCAGACATTTGAATTTTGCGCGGTTACGCCGACACATTTACACTACGCCATTACTGTAACGGCGCAAATTATTTCTGGATAAGTAACCTGCCGCTATAAGTTACGGTGGCATAGTGTATCTGAGATACACTATGCCTGCCTAAAGACAGGCAGTTCTTTGTGGATCTGGCCCTATAACTTTTGCGCAAACCAATCAATAAACGCTTATTGCGATTTTTTTTCTTACGAAAAATATGTAGAAGAATACGTATTGGCCTAAACTGAGGGAAAAAAATGTTTTTTTTATATATTTTTGGGGGATATTTATTATAGCAAAAAGTAAAAATTATAATTTTTTTTTTTAAATGTCGCTCTATTTTTGTTTATAGCTCAAAAACTAAAAACTGCAGAGGTGATCAAAAAATTACGCCAAATTATGTTTGGGAGCCATGTCGCACGACCGCGCAATTGTCAGTTAAAGCGACGCAGTGCCGAATCGCAAAAAGTGCTTTGGTCTTTGACCAGCAATATGGTCCGGGGGTTAAGTGGTTAAGCGATTACAGTACAAATATATATATACAATCACTAACAGCTACGAAGTGACTACCTATTATCACTAATCAGCGATTTCAGTACAAATATATATATACAATCACTAACAGCTATGAAGTGATTACAAATACAATAGTAAAAGTATATGAGAAAATTTGTCGTGAGTACTTATCTTTTGCTATGAGCAGAAAGAAAGAGGAGGATCTTAGTCGGGCAGTCTGTTATATAGAGGTCACCGACCTGGGCGTGGTTACGGATTACAAGGACTGCTGGGAGTCGTAGTTTCACTGACTAAAATGTTTTTACATTAAAAGTTAATAGAAAAGTTTTAAAATGTCTGCTATGGGCATTAAATAAAGAAAGTTAATGCATAAGATATGAGCCTCCTGTCTGATATATAACTATTAATATAGTTGTTTACATTTTAGAATTGGGTGTCTAGAGATTATCCAGAATCATATCATAAAGAATCATAATGGGTGCCTTGCCTGAAAAAAGGTACTTCATTGTTATATTTGATGCTATAAAAAGATATCTCAGTCAAACCCAAAACCAACATCAAATTTGCTACAAATTGGGAAAGTGTGAACTAGAACTTTGTACTTCAAGTGCTTTGCAAGTGTACAACTTTCCAGTGACAATGTGCAGCAAGTTAACAGACTTACAATTTAACACTGCCACAATATTGTGGCAAATTATTCTGGCTATTGGGATTAAACTCTTAGCTAACAATATTCATATTCTGTCCCACCTACAGTGTATATATTTTTGTTGTTTTGAACTGTATCAGGTTGATATCTAGTAATCATTTAGAGTCAATACAACATGTTTACTTGTGTGATTTCATGCCCATGTGTGTAGTTATTAGCCCATTTCAGATTTTGAGGATTTGGCACCTTATGTACCTAATATGCACCCATTGTCACCGCCCTGTGATGGTGTGCTATCTTTAATTCCAACCTACTTGTGTGATTATCTCCCTCTGCACTCCTCTTTTGTTTACTGCTAGTTAGTACAGTCCTAGCTAGACCTTGCATGCTTCTTCCATGCTCCTTCAGTAAGTGTTAGTTCATTGCAGAGGCAGGGCCTAGTAAAGTCATTGGGGCAGATCCACAGAGAGAGTACGCCGGCGTATCTACTGATACGCCGGCGTACTTTCAAATTTCCCGCGTCGCATCGTTGTTTTGAATCCTCAAAACAAGATACAACGGCATCTGGGTTAGATCCGACAGGCGTACGTCTTCGTACGCCTTCGGATCTAAGATGCAATTCTTCGGCGTCCGCTGGGTGGCGTTCCCTTAGTTTTCCGTGTCGAGTATGCAAATTAGCTATTTCCGACGATCCACGAACGTACGAGTGGCCAGCGCATTCCTTTACGTCGTCTTTAGTCGGATTTTTTCGGCGTATAGTTAAAGCTGCTATTTCGTGGCATACTCAATGTTAAGTATGGCCGTCGTTCCTGCGTATAATTTCAATATTTTTTTTTGCGTAAGTCGTTCGTGAATCAGGATGGACATAATTTACGTCCAGGTCAAAACCAATGACGTCCTTGCGACGTCATTTCGCGCAATGCACGGCGGGAAATTTAGGGACGGCGCATGCGCAGTTCGTTCGGCGCAGGGACGCGCTTCATTTAAATGAAACACGCCCCCTACCCGCCCAATTTGAATTCCGCGCTGTTACACCGCTTGAGATACACTACGCCGCCGTAACTTACGGCGCAAAATCTTTATGGATTCGAACCAAAGCCAGGTAAGGTACGGCGGCATAGCGTATCTCAGATACGATGCACCGGGGCAGATCTTTGTGGATCTGCCCCATTGTCTTCTTACACTTTAAAACGCTGGAAAAAACATCCTCTGTACTGCACTTATCTGAAGGTAATTTGTGTTTGATTCAACTTTTTTGTCTTAATGAATTAGGCTGTCTGATGGTGCCAAGTCAGCAGGTGACCATACTGTTCGGACAAGCTGGATTTCTGAAGGTATACCAATACATTAAGCAGTGTTTGAAACATAACAACGCATACAGTGCATCCGAAAAGTATTTACATCACTTCACTTTTTCCACATTTTGTTATGTTACAGCCTTATTCCAAAATGGATTAAATTCATTATTTTCCTCAAAAATTCTATAAACAATACCCCCATAATGACAATGTGAAAAATGTTTGTTTGATATCTTTGCAAATTTATTAAAAATTAAAAAAATATCATGTACATATGTATTCGCAGCCTTTGCTCAATACTTTGTTGAAGCACCTTTGGCACCAATTACAGCCTCAAGTTTTTTTGAGTATGATCCTACAAGCTTGGCACACCTATTTTTCATCAGTTTCTCTCATTCTTCTTTGCAGAACCTCTCAAGCTCCATCAGGTTGGATGGGGAGCATCTGTGCAAAGCCATTTTCAGAACTCTCCAGAGATGTTCAATCGGATTCAAGTCTGGGTTCTGGCTGGGTCACTCAAGGACATTCACAGAGTTGTCCCATAGGCACTACTTTGTTATCTTTGCTTGTGTGCTTAGGGTCATTGTCCTGTTGAAAGATAAATCTTCACCACAGTCTTACGTCCAGAGTGCTCTGGAGCAGGTTTTCATCAAGGATATCTCTGTAAATTGCTGCATTCATCTTACCCTCGGTCCAGACTAGTCTCACAGTTCCTGTCGCTGAAAAACATCCCCACAGCATGATGCTTTCACCACCATGCTTCACTGTAGAAATGGTATTCGTGAGGTGATGAGCGGTGCCTGGTTTCCTCCAGACATGATGCTTGTCATTCAGGCCAGAGTTCAATCTTTGTTTCATCAGACCAGAGAATTTTGTTTCTCATGGTCTGAGAGTCCTTCGGGTGCCTTTTGGTAAACTCCAGGTGGGCTGTCATGTGATTTTTACTGAGGAGTGGCTTCTGTCTGGCCACTCTACCATACAGGCCTGATTGGTGGAGTGCTGCAGAGATGGTCGTTCTTCTGGAAGGTTCTCCTCTCTCCACAGAGAAACGCTGGAGCTCTGTCAGAGTGATCATTGGGTTCTTGGTCACCTCCCTGACTAAGGCCCTTTTCTTACGATTGCTCAGTTTGCCCGGGTGGCCCGCTCTAGGAAGAGTCCTGGTGGTTCCAAACTTCTTCCATTTACGGATGATGGAGGCCACTGTGCTCATTGGGACCTTCAATGCTGCAGAAATGTTTCAGACCCTTCCCCAGTTGTGTGCTTCGATGCAATCCTGCCTTGGAGGTCTACAGACAATTCCTTAGACTTCATGGCTCGGTTTGTGCTGACATGCACTGTTAACTGTGGGACCTTATATAGACAGGTGTGTGCCTTTCCAAATCATGTCCAATCAACTGAATTTACCACAGGTGGACTCCAATCAAGTTGTAGACACTTCTCAGGGATGAGCAGTGGGAAATGGATGCATCTAAGCTCAATTTTGAGTGTCATGGCAAAGGAAAAAGTGAAGCGCTCTGAATACTTTCCTGATTCACTGTATTTTGAGGCATAAGGCAACATAGGAAGATTTATCTGTAATAGAAGAAAACTGATAAAAACTGTTCAGTGTTTATGTTGCATTTACAGTTACACTGAAGATTTTCTCAAAGGCAAATCATGCTTTGAGTGAATTTATAGGATATAAAAGGCTATTTATTTATATATGTAAAAAAATAAGAAAATTGCTTTTGAACAGAAATGTGAAATCAAAACATAAGAATGAATTAGAAATGGGGAAGGGAAGAATGTACTTTATAGCAGTTAAATGCATTTCAGCTGTCTATGTCTCCTTGCCGGTTACAACTAAAAGAAAGATACTGGTTGGTACTTACACTTTTTCTATATCCTTTCTTTTCATATATCAGCCTTGAGCATTTATGGATTCGTGTGCTGCATGTTAACTCTCCCTGCGTATTAATCAAAGCAGCTATTGTCACTGTCTACAGAATGATGTTCATTAGGATGACATCCATCATGCAAACAGTATTCAGGAACTGACATCTGATACAAGACAAATTGCAAACACTTAGCAAAAACATTCAAAACACATTAGACACTTGTGTTTATATTCTGTGTTCCAATATATTAGAAGCTATATTTCAAAATATATGGCCAGTTTACGCTTACGAAAAGTTTGCAATTAGCGAGCTAGTTTAATCGAGGGTAAGTGTGTTCAATGAGGTCTTTCTTTTTACTGTATGTTTCTTGAGGCCATTACCCTGTTTTAGGGAACTCATAATAACTTTAACCTAATTCTTTACAACACAATAAAATTTGAAAGTAATTTTATCCACAATAAAACTTGTTAAAAAAAAAAAAGACACCATTGCTTCTCTATTTTTACCATTTGTTGTTTCAAATTGCACTTGCATCAAAACTGCTTCTTTCCCTATACATAATAGTTTATAGTAATGCAAAAGCTGTTTGAAGGAAATGTAGCTCAACAGAAGAGGGGGTTAGATTGCTAATGTTTGAATCACCAAATGCTGGCCCACCCAAGACAAAACCCCTCTTTACTCCTTCCTCTATGGTCTCCTTCCTTAGAGCTCCTAGACCTAGTATAGTCATTTTCTTACAAGTTGCTTTCTTTAAAACATCTTCTGATCCTGCAATTCTTTCACTCGAAAGTTTATTTAAAGCATATGTCCAAACACACTTTTCCTTAGTTTTGGAAAGAGTCCGATTTTTTACTGCTATCTATGTATTTGTTAAAGAGATTTCCCCTCACTTCCTGTCATGCTGACATTTTTTTTGACAGGAAGTGAGGGAAACAATACCACAGACCAAAATAAAAAAGCTTTTCTTTAGTAGAGTCGGGGAAGGCTAGAACCCCTGTCAAATTTGTATTTCTGAAAATAAAGAAAAAACTGCGCTAAACCCACATGTGAAAATAACAATAAAAAGCTGCCCGCACTCCAACAAACAAAGTATATCAAGAATAGGAACAAATAGTGCAGCGCTAAATGAATCAATCAAACATGATGTGACTAATAAAGAAACATGAAAGCAATATATGCTAAGTGAAAATATCACAACTAGATACAGTGATATGGAAGTCCATATATATATAGTAACTACGTGACGTGGAAAAGCTTCTTCCAAATAGAAACGCTGGATGTTGAATGACCGATTGCCTGAAGGAATCAAGGTTACTTCACACAAAGAGAGGATGAAATACTCTTACCCTGTGTTGTGGACTCATCTGTTTTTAAAACAGTGGGTCTGATGAGCTTGTGGTCTTAGAGGACCTGAATCAGTGTGGCAGGATCTCCCAGGTGAGCAATGCAGTCTCGGTAACTCCTATGGAATGGATCTCGAGGACTGAAGCGATAAACCAGTAGACCTTCTGCTGCGAGCTGGATATGGACCTATTCGTATAAACTCCAAAAATAAAGCAAACAAGAGTGCTCCAAATGGTGAAGGTCATAAAAACCACTGACATTTTTATTAAGATAAAAAAGAAGTCATACAGAAAATGACAAACAAAATAAAAAGTGATCACATAAATGAGAAAATAAATGCAGTATCGGGTGCTGTGAAGCAAAAAACCCCATGCGTTTCGGCTCAGAAAGCTGTCACCTGGGGCATGATTTGTATTTCTGTCTGTATTCGTGTTGAGGATTTTCACTAAATTGCTGTCTAGTCACAATGTTGTCAGCAGGACAGGATGTTAGGGTAAATATTTCCAGTGAAGTCCTGAAAACGAGTAAAAATCTGACAAGGGTTCTAACCTTTTCCTATTCGATACAAAATTAGAGAACATTTTTTGCCTTGACATACAGTAAACTTTAATGCAGGTTCCTCCTATTAGTTACTGACCAATGCTAGCTAGTGAAGACCTTGGAGAGTAATCTTTTAAAGTGTATGTAAACTCTAAAAATTACGTTCTCTTCGTTTTTCTGATATGGACTCTTAAAATGTTAGTAAAGGAAATTTTTTTTTCATTTAAAATAACAAACATGTTATACTTACCTCCACTGTGCAGTTCGTTTTGCACAGAGTGGCCCCGATCCACATCTTCTGGGGTCCCTCGGCGGCTGTCTCTGGTCCTCCCCGCAAGTACTGACCACAGTCATGCGAGAGCGCTCGCATGGTGGTGAGTAATTGCGGGCGCGCTCCTGTGATACAGCCATAGCCGCTCACTGTATCACTCGGCCCCGCCCCTCGGCGCGCCACATCACTGGATGTGATTGACAGCAGCGCCAGCCAATGGCTGCGCTGCTCTCAATCCATCCACTCTAGCCAATCAGCGGCCAGGCTGAGCGGCGAAGAGGATCTCGAGACCACGCGTGGGACTTTCGACGGGTCAGGTAAGTAAAACGGGGGCTTGGGGGGGCGGGTGATATTATACACTGAAGTTTTTTCACCTTAATGCATAGATTGCATCAAGGTGAAAAAACATTTTCCTTTACAACTCCTTTCAGAGCCGGTTCACACACAGGCAGCACAACTTTGGGGGCGACTCGGCAAGGCATCTTGAGAGGCAACTTGCAAAATTAATTCTGTATTGAAGTCAATGCAAGTCGCCCAGAGTCGCCCCCAAAGTCGTACAGGAACCTTTTTCTAAGTCGGAGTGACTTGCGTCGCTCCTATTAGAACGGTTCCATTGGATAGAGCGGATCGCGACTTGTCAGGCGGCTGAGTCGCCTGACAGGTCGCCCATGTGTGAACCGGCTCTAACTATACCATTAAGAGAATAGCACCGCTCCAAACTCACCCCTCCTGCCATTCACAAACAGATCATGAAGCAGCTTTGAGTGGGGTATGAGCAGCGCTCCTGTGACAGGCGCTTAGGAGTTACAGTTTTCCCATTCCAGGTATTTCGATTCCTCAGCTTTTTTTTACCTTCTATATCCCTGAACAAGCCAGTTACAATGAAACATGTTTGGAAAATGTGGTTGAATAAATTTAATAAAGGGGGAGTGTGGCATTTTTTCATACCAGTAAGAGTATTTTGTTGAAAAATACTGGCAGGTGCTACCAGATATCCATGCTTTTCTGTATCTCATGGGACTATATTAAAGTGATTGTAAATACTTATTTGAAAAAATAAAATAAAATAACTAACATGTTATATTTACATGCTCTGCACAATAAAATTGTCCCGAACGTCCCCTTCTCAGGTCCCCTGGTGTTGCTCCTGGCTCCTCTCCTCCACTGAGTGTTCCTGTAGTTGTCTACTTTCTTTGGGGACACTCGTGCGGGCTCAATCCTAAACCTTGCTGTCTTTGTCTATTTACTCAGCTCCGCCCCCCGCTCGCTCATCACTGGCTTCGATTGACATCAGCGGGAGCCAAGGACTAATGGTTCGTTTTAAAAAACAAAAATCAAATATGTCATATTTACCTCCTCTGTGCAGTTGGTTATGCACAGAGTGGCCCCGATCCTTCTCTTCTGGGTTCCTTCATCGGCGTTCCTGGCTCCACCTCTGCTCGAGTGCCCCATTGGAGAGCCAATGGCTGCACTGCTATCAATCTATCCAATCAGGACCCAAGATACCGGCTGGAGCAGGTGTGCTCGTCCCTGTCGCTGCAAAGACCGGGTCCATAAATCTTTCAAAATACAACAAATACTGCAGCTGCTAACTTTTAATATTAGAACACTTAAGCCCTGTACACACGATCGGATATCTGATGGAATCTAATCCGATGGATTTTTTCGTCGATTATCCGATGAAGCTGACTTTCATCAGTCTTGCCTACACACCATCGGTCAAAAATCGCCCAAACACGGTGACGTAAAACACTACGACGTACTGAGAAAAATGAAGTTCAATGCTTCCGAGCATGCGACGACTTGATTCTGAGCATGCGTGGATTTTTGACCGATGGACTTCCACACAGACGATTGTTTTTTTCTATAGTTTTTTTATCCATAGAAAAATGTAAAACATGTTCTAATTTTTTTCACCGATGGAAAACAAACCGATGGGGCCCATAAACGATCGGTTTGACCGATGAAAACAGTCCATTGGTCTGTTTTCATCGGACAAACCGATCGCGTGTACAGGGCTTTACCTGTCCAAGGCTCCCATGATGTCCTCACCCAAAACCGATCTGTCTCTCGGCTCCCGGGTGAAGGGACCGGCATCTTCAGTAAGGGAATCAGGAAGTGAAGCCTTGCGCTACGTGTCCTCACTGGTCCCTGCTGTCTTTTGTGACCTGTTTGTCTCCCAGAAGAGACAGCACAGGGGGGGGGCAGAGGAGGGGCCAGACATGGCATAGATTTCCAGCGAATCTGTGGCCATTATACAGGTATCTGCTCCCCCTTCCCACCTGAAAGGTGCCAAATGTGACACCGAAGGGGGTGAACCGGATAAGCGGAAGTACCATTTTTGTGTGGAACTCCACTTTAATGCAAAAAATGCATTAAGATTAAAAACCGGTTGTATAGTCCCCAAAAATTCCATTTTTTTTTGTCACCTGTAAGGCAAAAGGCATAATGAGCTAGTATGCACTGCATACTAGCTCATTATGAAATACTTACATAAGAACGAGGCGTTGGTCACTCACCTGGTCCATGCCAAGGTAGCTGACATGTTGCCTCGGCGTGTCTTCCGGGTATCGCGGCTCCAGCGCTGTGAGTGGCTGGAGCTGCGATGTTGTCACTCCCGCGCATGCACGCGGGAGACTTCTTTCCAGCAAGGTCCAGCGTCTGCCGGGCTTTTGGCCGAGAATCCCCTGTGCGCATGCGCTGCTGCAGTCAGCGGCACATTGCAAGGGGAATATCTAGTAAACCGTAAAGGTTTAGGAGATTTTTTTTTACCTACAGGTAAGCCTTATTATAGGCTTATCTGTAGGTAAAAGTGACAAAATTGACTATACAGCCGCTTTAAGGGTTTACAACCACTTTAAGGTTCGTTTTGCAGTAGTATTACATTTTACAATTTGTAAAGTATCTTCTTGACTGTAGACCGACGGAGGCCCAAATCTTTAAAAATCCTTTTTAGTCAAATGAGCTGCAACTTTTTTTGTAAAGATATTCTCTCAGATTTCAACATGTGAAAAGGTAGGATCATCAAATAAAGCAACCCACTGTCATGCTTGCTCTAACACAGGTGGTCAAACACTATAACTGGCTACTGTGTTCTTCACCTATATTAGCCCTCTTTCCCATAAGGCAAGCATTTCTACCAATACTTGGTTGCCCCCAGGACGTAAACACCTTCTGTGTTCTTCGCCTATAGCAGCCCTCTTTCCCATAAGGCAAGCAGGTCTACCGATACTTGGTAGCCCCCAGGAATTATACACAATTCTATAGTGCCTGGCCACCATGCCAGGGCAGACGCAAACTGAGCAAAGCAAACAGGTACTTGCGGTTGGCAGACAGGCAGAGCGGTTCAATGACAGTCTGGGTACAAGGCAGGCAAGGATCAGAATAGTCATATTCAACCCCTGGTCAAAAGACATAGTTCAGAGAGTAGTCCATATCCAATCTGAGGTCGTCAACAAGGGAATGTAACAATCTAGCAGAGCAGGGCAGACAAACAGGGAGCTTGGAACACATGTAACAAAAGGCAATATCAGAAGCATGAGACTGTAGACTTAGCTGGCTTAAATCAGGTTTGGTCTCCACTCAGAGACTGGCCATACCAATCACCTTGCAGGTGGACAGACAGACAAGGAGAATGCCAGAATCAAAACCAGGATGCTGGAATGAGGAGCAGGAGCGTTACACGCTCCGGACACCCACTCAAACCTAATATTCCATATTTTTATGGGTGCTAGTAAATCTAATCATCACATACTTTACTACACACCTCAAGCAGTATAAAAAAAGCTAGATCCACAGCTACAATACATACGTGTGGACTGTTTTACATGCCAACAAAATGTGTTATTCTTTTCAGTTAGCCATAGCCAAGTGCTAACCTTACTTGCTGTCACTTGATAGTGAAGGAACAGCAGCTTTTTGAAGCATTCATCTCTGGGGTGTCATCTGTAGTCATCAATCTTTATTTGTTAGAAAGTCAGCTCTGTATAGTGTTGTAAAGCCTGGTTGGTTTAAATTGCTGTTTGTTTCCTGTTCTAGTCTGAATGCAGATATATAGAGGATTACAGTTAGGTAGTATAAAGACAGACTGCAGTACAGTTTAAAAAATAAATAAAAAATTAAGTATTTTTAAATAAACCCATTACTGGAATAATAGTGACTTTTTATAGTTGGGAGCTAATTTTGACATATTTCTCTAATTAGTACACATAGAGGTTATTTACTAAAGGCAAATAGGCAGTTTACACTTTTCCCATTGAAGTTGCACTTTCCCCAGAGGTTAATAAGTTAATGAATGTTGTAAAATTTCACTTTGCAAACAATACTCAATCATGTGCATGGGGAAAAAATGCATTTTTGCTTACACAGAGTTGGATGATACAAGTCAGCAGAGCTTCACCGTATTTACTCGTTTCTGGGGAAAATTTTCTTGCAAGGTGCAACTTCCCTTGAAAAGTGAACAGTCTATTTGCCTTTCGTAAACCAACCCATAATGTTGTAAAAGGGAAGGTGTGTGGGAAACGTGCAAATCAGAAGCAAAAACTGACTTAAAAAGTAACTAACCTCTCCTATCTTGTATAGCCAAGGAAGTTGCCAACTTATAGGTAGATTCAGGTAGAGTTAGGCCGACTTATCACTAGATAAGTCGACCTAACTCAGAATCTACACCGACTTATGTTTAAGCGTACGCTCAAACAGAGATACGCTTAAACATATCTAAGATAGGACGGCTTGCGCCGTCCTATCTTAGATTGCAATTTTTCGGATGGCCGCTAGATGGCGCTTCCATTGCGGTCGGCGTAGAATATTTAAATGAGTTTGTACGCCGATTCACGAACGTACGCCCCGGCCGCCGCAGTCGATTTACGCCGTTTCCGTAAGGCCTTAGGCGGCCTAAAGTTATTCCACCTATTAGGTGGAATAACAATGTTAAAGTATGGCCGCCGTTCCCGCCGCGAGGTTCGAATTTTTTACGTCGTTTGCATAAATCATCCGCGAATCGTCCACGAGTTACGTCGTTTACGTCCACGTCGAAATCAATAGACCCGTACGGTGTACTTAGCCGCAATGCACACTGGGAAATGTAGGCGGTAGGCAGTAGCCAGAAAACATCAAAAACGTGAGGTCAAGCCTCATTACCATTAAACACGCCCCCCTCCAACTCATTTGAATTAGGCGCACTTACGCCCGCTGCGTTTACACTACGCCGCCCTAAGTAAGGAGGTAAGCGCTTTGAGAATCATGTACTTGCCTCTCTTACTTAAGGCGGCGTAGTGTAAACACGCTAGGCTACGCCGCCGCAAATTAGCGCGCCCCTACCTGAATCTACCTATTAGCCTCTTTTTGATCTGCAGGTGCCATTGTGTTGCACATGTGATCAGTTATGACACCAACCATTTGATGGCTTGCCAGTTCTGTTGAGAACACAAGAAATTGTTGCAGTTATCATTCATGGCACTGTTTTGGGACACAGTTAAATTGATGGGTTTCGTTCTGCTTTAATAATACCATCAATACTGTACTTGGAGAACTGTAAAAATGTGCTTCTCATGTCTTTGATATCTGAAAGTTTGAATTTTGTCAACAACACATTTCCACCTGATCATTATTTCCCTTTTTAGAACACCTGTCAGCCTGTCAATGTTAATTCAGGGTTACAAAATACTGGACTCATCTAGAAGGGCAATTAGAATGTTGAATACATTTAAACATCTAGCCTTCACATATGTCTTCCTGTCACTTTAGATGAACTTGACAGATTTCAGTTAAAAAAGAAACTTCCTGACATTTCCCCATATTCTGCTTTCTGTTTAGATTGACAGTCCAGCAATTAATTTTGTATGTTGAAATTTGGCTGTGAAGTAGAGAAATTACATGGAGCCCTGTCTGAGGAGAAAGGACAATGCAGAGCATGTAACATTAGCAAAATAAAATTTCACTGCAAAAGCAGGCACCCAAAGGTGCCATCAGGTAACTTCAAGTATATCTAAACCCAAAAACAACAATCTGATATAATGCAGCGTAAACATCCTTAGATGTGGTGACTGCATTTGTTTTCTTTTTCAGGCCAAGAACCTTTTCAGCTGTAGCAAGGTGTCAATTTGTGAACGTATATTATAGACTACAGTTTGTGCCTAACAGGAACTCAGCTCCCTCTGGTGTCCATCTATTTTATTGCTGCAGTTGTTTGGTTCAGCTATATGGGACCAATGCATGATGGACATTGTAGTACAGAGAGACAGAGACTCTATTACTGTGGATTAGAAATAGACTACAATGCCCACACCCACTGTGCTACCAAAGTGCATTGCGCCACGCACAGCCTGCTGGTAGGAGTTATTTAAGGCAAGGGGGCTTGGGACGCCATCTTTCAACAGGTAAGGGGCCTTCATTGAGTGACTTTAGGCCGGAGAAGCCTGGGCCTAATGTTGCGGAGAGCTGATCGCCTGACAAGGGGATCCTTACCTCAGCTTAGCTGATCGGACCTGGGAGAGGAACCAACCCACGCTACACAGCATCTGGAGTCGCCTATTCACCGGCACCTCGTGAGCGGCTGCACTGAGGACCAAGGACCAGAAGCTGAGGAGAGACTGAGAGCCAGGAAAGTCTAGACGGAGCAAAGTGGCGAGACAGGGCCTCATTTGGTGAGAGGGCACCTCTGTGTTGCAGGAAGGTGATTCCCATAGTCTCACTTACACTTTCTGGAAGTTGCCATGCCACAAGTAGGGACACATTGCACCCTGGAAAGGCATTGAGCTTTGGGAGGATCAGCCCCTTTATTGCCCTCACACTACATACTTTAAGTGTTTTTTCTTTCTTCATATCTCTTGTTGGATTACAAATTACTAAAGTGCACCAACTAAAACTAGCAGAAGATTACCCTGAACTTGAAGGAACAATTATTACTTCAGTTTGTTGTTTAAGCTGACACAGCAGGACACGTGCCGGTGGAACTGTCCTTTGGCGGGTTCGAACCAAATTTATGGGGTTGACAGGCAGACTGCAGACCCAAAACTAACCAGCAGCTCCTACGGGGGTAGTGCTACACAGCAAATACAGAAAATATCTGTTGATCTTGACAGAAATGCAGTGTACTTTTCACTTCCCTTGAGATGAACTGAAACCATAATGTTATCTCTCTTTTGTAAGCTACTATTTTCTTTAATGTAATAGAGATGAATTAAGGCAGACATATTTATAGTCCAGCCTGGTTAAAAATCTAAATCTTTTTGCTTAACCAGTATCTGGATCGATCATGCTAATTACCCCATCAGAATGATTCAATTCTATCATTCCAGTAAACACTTTGTTCAATAGTACCAATCCCCAAAACGCTTTGGATTTTTACGATTGCCAAGGATGCATGCCCACGGTGGCTAGCTTACTGGGGGAGGTCCTTGACTGGGGTAGGAGGAAATAAGGGGGAGCTTACTTTGAGCAAGTAAGCCTGGCTGTTATATTATTTTCACAGCCTGCATAACCTCTGGCCACCACTAGATGAACTCTCCATTCCAGTCTAAATGGTTGACCACACACAAGCAGATACAAATTATTACATACAATCTGGTACAACCCAGTGGCGGAATTATAGGGGTCGCTGAGATCGCAATGGCGACCGGGCCCCTTGCTGCAGGGGGCCCTTGAGGGCCCCCTGTACTCTTTGATAGAAGGATCGGCAGTTGAGCGGCAGGGGCGGCTGAGATGAGCTCCTCGATCGTCAGCCGAACTGTGCAGGGAAGGAGCTCGTCACATGAAAGTAGTGTGTGCTCTTTGTCTCCCCCTAGAGTGCAGTACCCGGCAGGAAGAGCCAAGGTAAATGTCTGCCGTTTTTTTATGACTATCTATCTACTGTATGTGTGTTTATATATGTGTGTGTGTGTGTGTATGTATATGTGTGTGTGTGTGTGCATGTATGTATGTATGCATGTGTGTGTGCATATGTATGTATGTATGTTAAAGCGGTTGTATACCCACTGTCATTTTTTTTTTTAAACCTGAAAAGCAAAAGCCATAATCAGCTAGTATGCACCGCATACTAGCTGATTATTAAATACTTACCTTGGAACGAACCTGGCCCACGCCGAGGGAGATGTCATCTTTCCTCGGCGTGTCTTCCGGGTATCGCCGCTCCAGCGCTGTGATTGGCTGGAGCGGCAATGTCGTCACTCCCGCGCATGCACGCAGGAGACTTCTCTCCGGCAAGGTCACTGCCTGCTGACACCGCTCACTGCCTGCTGACACCGCTCACTGCCTACTGACACCGCTCACTGCCTGCTGACACCGCTCACTGCCTACTGACACCGCTCACTGCCTACTGACACCGCTCACTGCCTACTGACACCGCTCACTGCCCTACTGACACCGCTCACTGCCCTGCTGAGACCGCTCACTGCCTACTGACACCACTCACTGCCCTACTGACAACGTCCACTGCCCTACTGACACCGCTCACTGCCTGCTGACACCGCTCACTGCCTGCTGACACCGCTCACTGCCCTGCTGACACCGCTCACTGCCCCGCTGACACCGCTCGCTGCCCTGCTGACACTGCTTACTGACACCACTCACTGCCTACTGACACCGCTCACTGCCTACTGACACCGCTCACTGCCTACTGACACCGCTCACTGCCTACTGACACCTCTCACTGCCTGCTGACACCGCTCACTGCCTGCTGACACCGCTCACTGCCCTACTGACACCGCTCACTGCCCTACTGACACCGCTCACTGCCCTACTGACACCGCTCACTGCCCTACTGACACCGCTCACTGCCCTACTGACACCGCTCACTGCCCTACTGACACCATCCACTGCCCTACTGACACCGCTCACTGCCTACTGACACCGCTCACTGCCCTGCTGACACTGCTCACTGCCCTGCTGACACTGCTCACTGCCTACTGACACCGCTCACTGCCTACTGACACCGCTCACTGCCTACTGACACCATCCACTGCCCTACTGACACCGTCCACTGCCCTACTGACACCGTCCACTGCCCTACTGACACTGCTGACTGCACTTCTGACTGACAATGTCCACAGCCACTGTTCACTGCAGCGCGCTATGCGTGCCTCCTTACTACTCTCCTAGGGTACCTCAAAGGTGTCCCAAATCTCCTACCATCCTATAGCGTGTACTACAAAAAAAATTGCTGTACGCCGCTAAAATGTTCGGGTTTGGCTTGACGAAAAGGTGGCAACCCTATGCACACTGCGTGCTGTTCGTTCAGCCGCGGGGCGTGCTTTTGCCGCTGAGCCTGAGGCAGCGTCTCACTGAGATTGTGGACCGTCCCCGCCCCCGCCTATCCAGAGACACAGACAGACAGATGTAGGGAGGCGGGGCGGACTCTGCAGCAGCGTGCGCGCGTGTACCTACCCGATGTCCCAGGCATGAGGCAAGACACCCTGGCGGGAGAAGGCACAGCACAGCCGCGCACAGTGAAGGTGACAGAGTGACCCAGGCCACAGAACAGAAAGTGGGGGATAGACTGACGGTAAGTCAATCAAAAGTGACAGTCAGAGTCTCAGAGATCACTCAGCTCAGCAATTGATACCATCCTCCTCCACCACCTGGTTGTGGCTCTTACTGATCCCATCCCCCCACCACTGATCTCATCCCTATCCCCCCATTACTTCTACAACATAGGTGATGGGGGGATAGGGATGAGATCAGTGGTGGGGGATGGGGTCAGTAAGAGGCACAGGTGGTGGTGGGAGAGGATGCCACCACCGCTGCCACCTCCCACAAGTACTACCAGTCCACCGCTGGTACTTGATGGGGGTGGTAGCGGTAATACTTGGGGGGGGGGGGTGGCAGCAGTGGTACTTAAAGAGGGGTGGTAGCGGTGGTACTTGAGGGGGGGTGGCCATGGTGCATGGGAGGATGGGATCAGTAAGAGGCACAGGTGGTGGTGGGAGAGGATGGCACTGCCACCCCCCCTCAAGTACCACCACAGCCACCCCCCTCAAGTACCACCGCTGCCACCCCCCTCAACACCACCACTGCCACCTCCCCCTCAAGTAACACAGCTGCCACCCCCCCTCAACTACCGCCGTTGCCACCCCCTCAAAAAAAAGGTATCAAAATCATGCTTTTTCGGGGGGGGGGGGTCCTTTGTGATTTCTTGCACCCGGGCCCAGAAGTTTCTAGTTACGCCTCTGGTACAACCTAAGGGTTGGGGAGCAGTCTAGCAATTTGCACACACTTATAGGATTCCGGAAGCTACTCTACCAGCTAGAACCCTTGTGTTAATTACACTTCCCACTGCCCACACACCCGCACACCAGACACACAGCTTATGGTAGCTTGCCGCCACCTAGCAGTTTGTCCGCTGACTGGTCTGCTAGGGTAACCATACACACAGATCTCTGTCTGGCAGATCTGCTACAGTAGTTTACAATATGCATGCAATCTGCCAACACACAGTACGATTGCATACAGATTAGTAAGGAACTTAGAACAAGCACATAGACACTATGATGCAACAATCTCTCTTGGGATATGAGTCCTAACTTAGTACACAGAATCCACTTATTCATTTTATAATTTAATATCTCAAAAGTGGGCAGTGCATAAAGTATATACAAAGAAAAAATAATAAAACAAAAAAACACAACAGAAGGGCATACGCAGTTTGGCTAAAGGGATAAAAAAAAAAACAGGAATAAAACTTTTACCAAGGTTTATCCTGCAATGGGAGCATGTCAGGAATGTCTGCACGTCATCAGTTAGACCATCTCCATGTGAATCACCCTGTTCATATTCTCTGGTTTCACATATGTGAAATTGTGTGTGCATTCCAGGTAGAAAACTGTATTTTGAATGAAACATATTTTGAAGTGTAATGCTGGGCCAAATCAAAATGTGCACATTTGCTGCAATCTGTCAGTACTCACTAGCATTATTAAAGGAATATTGGAATTTGAGTGCCCCTTGTTGATCCTTCCGTATTTTCGGAAGTGTGTCGTGACAGCGTCTGTTCACTCTAACAGCGAACAGACGCTGTCATGACACACTTCCGAAAATACAATCTTTTTCACCGCTTGTTTTAATCTGCCAAATTGTGAGTACCCAGTTTTTAACAATAAAGGCAAATGCTTTTTTGATTGTATCACACTATTGGGATCCCTAACACTTTGCATATGAATTAACTTTGGAAATTGAAGAGGAATACAGGGGGAAGAGAAATTGCCAGAGTGCAGCACAGGGCATACACTGTGAAAGCTTTTCACCCCAAGAGGGGGTGTAGGATCTGGTGAGTGCGTGCCATATCAGAGCACAAAAGAAGGGGCCACTGCGTGGAACACGGCAACAGTGTTGGAACTGGCACAAAGCACTTTTTTATGCAACATCCAGCACTCTCTGAATGAAGACACAAAACACTTTTTATGCAACATCCAGCACTTTTTTGATAATATAGTTGCACATGGACTGTTCACTGTAATTTTATTTTAATCAGCACCTTCACGTGCACTATTGGAATATTTTATCCTGTATTATCATATAATATATATTGTTTTATAATTTCTTAGCACGCCACTGGAAGCACACTTATACATTTATCTATTTATTTATTTAATTTTACACTTACTGTAATAGTTTTTGCCAGGCAGGCGCCAACTTCTACCAACTTTCTCCATTCCATTCATTATCCCACCTAGGTGGGATAAACACATAGAGGCAGCCACCTTTAAATAATTCCTTCAACTATTACTTAATTTCTACATGAACCAGATTTATTAGGTTCTGGTTTTATCAATAAATTTTGGCTGCACATATATTTATCACCTTGGTTCTGTTGCGCGGATTCACTGTACATTTCAGGGTAAACGGAGTGAACCACAACTGCGGTAGCAAGGATTTCAATGCTATTCTTAATATGAGAATTCAGTATTAGGCCCCAGGCGTCACTCCACACAAACAGGAGTTTGGGGGTTCTCTACATCATCTCTCTCTCACATAAAGAAAGGCGCTGAGCTACTGAGCTTGGACGCATTACAACATGCGACCAGAGCTTAGCGTTTAAAATTATAGTATGCATTTAAAGATTCCAATGCACAACTGTATGCAAGCGATTATCAGTATTACATAGCGTCGTGCATTAGGCCACTAAGGGAGAAGGTATGAAATACGTCAACCCTTAGCATAGAAAAGTTTAGGTGAACATGTTCCGCAACTTAGGGCATAGGCCCATAAACAGGTAGCACTTATGTCAAGCACGTAGTAAATAGGCGTTGTTGAGACAACTAATAATTACATATGAGAGGCAATTATTGCTCAGGTACTTTGAGAGTACACGTAGTAAATAGAAGTTGTAGCAACAGCTAATAGTTGCATCTGGAAGCCATTTATAGCACAGGTACTTTGAGAGTACACATAGTAAATAGGAGTTGTAGCGACAACTAATAGTTGCATATGAGAGGCAATAATAGCACAGGTACTTTGAGAGTACACATAGTAATTAGGAGTTGTAGGGACAACTAATAGTTGCATATAAGAGGCAAATATAGCTCAGGTAATTTGAGTGTAGATGTCCCTTTAAGATATTCCTTAGCAAACTATCATAGGCACAACAGTCCATCCCAAGTAGCATGTTAATATCCAAAAGCCACAATAAATAACAGCAATTGTTTTAGGTGGAAAGTATGCAGCAGATCTTTCTGTAGAACTACAAGTGACACAATTGCTACTTATCCGTTTGCAGGGCTTCAGTGTTTTAGCAGCAAGGGACTCCGTAGTGTAGGACATCAGCAAGGAAGAACTCCCAGGTTGTCCACAGCGATGGCAGGCTGGACGCCGTGAAGGTCTGTTGCTAGCTGGCCATAATGTTGCCTCTATTGTAGTGTGGCCGGAACAGCTGACAATAATAGAACGAAGTCTCATATGGCCTGTGAATGCCTTTATAGGGAAGGAACAGATGCAGTGCATTAGCACTGATTCGACGAGAAGCGCAGATTCGCGACGCACTTCCGTGTTCCAAGCTGGAACGCACCACTGCATCGGGTGATG
The DNA here is from genome assembly GCF_905171775.1 of Rana temporaria. Taxonomy (NCBI): domain Eukaryota; kingdom Metazoa; phylum Chordata; class Amphibia; order Anura; family Ranidae; genus Rana; species Rana temporaria. The sequence continues at coordinate 130,979,041 of NC_053492.1, read as the reverse complement.
ACGTCATCGCGCGAGCGCCGTATGCATTCCAGCACGGAACGCATTACGGGGCTGAAAGTGTCTGCAATACAGGGAACAGGCGGCCCGACGGTGCCTGTTACAGTACCCCCCTCTTAAGAGATACCCTCCTGGGGATCTCAAGTGGGGGCCCATCAAGGCAAGGGGTTTTCAACAGTAACTTTTTTTTATATAATTTCTGTAAAAAAAAAATGCGAACCACAAAAAAGTTTATATCACCCCTTGGAAAAATAAACAAGGGGCAAGAAAAAAATGGTCTGTTCAAAGACACAGGGCCAAATTCTCAAAAACGCTGCCTAACTTAACTTTCAGCAGTTAAGTTACACAGGCGTTAAATTTCTACCTAAGTGTCCGATCCACAAAGCACTTACCTAGAAATTACACGCCGTGTAACCTAAGTGCCTCCGTCGCAAGGCGGTCGTCTCCTCGAGGGGGCGATTCCTATTCAAATGAGGCACGCTCCCGCGCCGGACGTACTGCGCATGCGTGTGACGTCATTTTTCCCGACGTGCAGCGCGCGAACGTAATTTACGCCGGGCTTTGTGGATTGCGACGGGACAATAAAGTTGCGACGGGTGAAAAAAAAATACGCGCCGGGAAAAAAAATTCAAATTTAAAAAAAAATTGCGGCAATCGAAAAAAAGGTCTGGTTTTACATGGTGTACTAACTTTACACATTGTAAAACCAGCCCTAATTTAACGCGTGCAAATCGTAACTTACGCAGAAAACACAAAGCTTAAAAGCTTTGTGGATCTGCTTAAGTACTCATTTGCATACGCTAGCCGGCATTTCGACTCGAAATGCCCCCAGTGGCGGATGCGGTACTGCATCCTAAGATCCGACAGTGTAAGTGTCTTACAGATGTCGGATCTTCTGACTATCTTTGGAAAAATCCTTCTGAGGATCGTTTCCAAAGATAGCCACAGGGATACGCAGGCTGAACAGCAGTTCCGCCTGCGTATCTCCTTTGAAGATTTGGCCCACAATTTCTGGAGCTTGGCGTAGAGGGAATAAGCTCTGAGTCTTGCAAGTAGTCATCCGACGTATTTCCGATGTTGCAAAAGTTCAAATGAGCAATAAGGTATGTCCTCCTAGACACACCACTACGCACATGTCCAGAGGCTCTTTTAAGGAATCATTCGAAAGGCTTTGAACGACTGCTGGAGTGTTGCACGGTCCCCATGTACATTCCTTCCTCAAAAGGGGACAGGCTCAATTCTTGAGGTGTAGGGACAGGTGCTGTGGAACTTGTTGAAGATTATCAGTATTATATAGCATCGTGCCCTTAGCATAGAAAAGTTTAGGCGAACATGTTCCGCAACTTAGGGCATAGGCCCATAAACAGGTAACACTTATGTTAAGCACGTAGTAAATAGGAGTTGTTGAGAAAACGAATAATTACATATGAGAGGCAATTATAGCACAGGTACTTTGAGAGTACACGTAGTAAATAAGAGTTGTAGCGACAACTAATAGTTCCATATGAGAGGCAATAATAGCACAGGTACTTTGAGAGTACACGTAGTAATTAGGAGTTGTAGGGACAATTAATAGTTGCATATAAGAGGCTAATATAGCTCAGGTAATTTGAGTGTAGATGTCCCTTTAAGATATTCCTTAGCAAACTATCATAGGCACAACAGTCCTTCCCAAGGACAGATTTTTCTGTAGAACTACAAGTGACACAATTGCTACTTATCCGTTTGCAGGGCTTCAGTGTTTTAGCAGCAAGGGACTCTGTAGTGTAGGGCATCAGCAAGGAAGAACTCCCAGGTTGTCCGCAGTGATGGCAGGCTGGACGCCGTGAAGGTCTGTTGCTAGCTGGCCATAATGTTGCCTCTATTGTAGCGTGGCCAGAACGGCTGACAATAATAGAACGAAGGCTCGTATGGCCTGTGAATGCCTTTATAGGGAAGGAACAGATGCAGTGCATTAGCACTGATTCCACGAGAAGGGAACAATACAGGGAACAGGCGGCGTGACGGCGCCTGTTACACATTGCTTCTGAAGAAGTGGATTTGTATCCATGAAACGCGTCAAGCTCTTTTATGCAGTTTTTTTATGCATTTATATTTCATCCTACATACAAAGTTTACTTATGTGTAACAATGGAATTGTAATAGTTCTAATTCATACAAGCCTGTCATAATTGTCATGTATTTTGTCTCATGTGCTTAATTTTTTTTTTTATATAATTATGTATTATTTTGGTACAATCTGTACAAACACACATCTCATTTACAGTCCCCATCCTTCTCTTTTCATCAATTGACAGGGATGGAGGCGTATGTTTATAATCTCACACGCCTCATTTAAAGTCCCAAACCCACCCCCCTTACAGTTACATATACTGTATACTATATAAAAGGTTTAGGTATTAGCAAAAATTATATATTGATTGATAATCAAATAAAAAAAGGGACCATACTGTATATGGATAAAGCCAGTAAATAACTTATGTAGTGTATATCACATACAGTATATGGACACATTGGGGGTTATTTACGAAAGGCAAATCCACTACATACAAGTGCAAACTACAAGTGCAAAGTGCACTTGAAATTGCACTGAAAGTGCACTTGGAAATGCAATCGCTGTAGATCCAAGGGGGACATGCAAGGAAAATAAAAAACAGTATTTTAGCTTGCACATGATTGGATGATAAAATCAGTAGAGCTTCCCCTCATTTCAGATCTACCCCTCAGATCTACTCCTCAGATTTACAGCGACTGCACTTCCAAGTGCTCATTCAGTGCAATTTCAAGTGCACTTTGCATTTGTAGTTTGCACTTGTAGTGCAAAGTAGATTTGCCTTTCGTAAATAACCCCCATTACCGTATGTAGCCATTGAATAGCAGGAAACAGGCACTATATGTGATATAAAGAGAGTTGTTATTCAAAATGACTAAGGTTTCTCAAATAGTCATACAGCATATGTGGAAAAAAAGCATTTGTGAAATGATGTCCACATCGAATCTGCAATATTATATGGTGTATAAAAATATTAACATTTAATATAAGTAACAAACAAACAAACAAACAAGGAGAAGACATATACTGGTGATCTCACTCTATATGTATTATTATTATTATACAGGATTTATATAGCGCCAACAGTTTGCACAGCGCTGTACAACATGAGGGCAGACAGTACAGTTACAATACAGGAGGAATTTGACGTATTTGTTGCACAGGCTTGCTTGATGACCGTCCCCCCCCCCTGTGGCCTCACCTCTGACTTGTTTCCCCCCAGTGAGTTTAATTGTGAATGAATGAAATATAATAGATGTAATGGATTATTGAGTGCCTCTATGATTAAGCCCACTGGGGTGAATTGCTGGTGTGGTCACATGCAGGGGCTGTCTCAATTGCAACAAACATATATGGGCTGCACATGTACGTGCGACAAGGAAACCATACACTCCTTCTCTGCTCCCTTTGGATCCGTGTCTGAAGCTCCGCTGGCCATTAAGCCTACAAGCTATCCAGCCATCCCAGCTACTACCATATCTGGGCCTCGATCCAGGGAACTCAGTCGGAGTATCCTCTGTCGCTTGATAATAGTTTTACCCTTATAAACTGTGCATCATGTTAGAATTTTCTCTTCCAGTTCCACCACTTGATGTGGATTCTTGGTATACACTGTGTGACAGCTGATTGGATGAAAGGCACACCCCCCCACTCCACATTGGCAGAGGAAGAAATAAATGTGCAGAGCTGTGCTGTGAATTGCACCAGCTGTCTGCTAATCAATTTTTACGCACCATCTCCATCACAAATTTCAGGTTTTATCTTGGTTGTCAGAGAGCTTCTCAGAAGGTATTATCCTGATAACAGAAGAACAGAGAAGCAGAAAGACACAGGACTTGGGGCTTTGTAGGGAGATAAGTAAACACTACAGATAGATGTGCCCAGGTCAAATTTCATGAATGGGTTTACATCCACTTTAAATGTTCCTCTAACTCCCTGAGTGGCACCACCTACCAAATTGTCTTAATCCACACTGTTGAGTTCTACATTATGTGGCCCTGCCCAGTCCTGCACACCACTTCAGAAAAAAGTCCTGGACACATACAGCTCCTACTGTACATGTCTACCACTTGCCCATTTCATTTCTATAGTGGGAGCCACTTATTCAGTTCATTCCTATGGCTGCAGCCATGCTTTTCTGGATTACTGGAGGCTGCAATGAATAAAGACCAGCTATAGAACTGAAAGGAGCAAGGGATGTGCACATGATAATATGATATTAGCAACTGGGTTATTTCTTTATTTACTGCATGGGCTGCACCAGGCAGGGCTTCACAGTCAAGAACCCAGACCGGTGTTGAAGGTAAACCTTTGGGTGGGGGGTGGACACCCATGCGTCTGGAGAGGGCATTTAAAAGACAACTTCCCAAGGAGTAAAACATTTTTTAAGCAGAATGTATTTTTTTGTTGCCTTTCTAAACTTTTGAGTAAAATAGAGGTGAGTTCTAAAATCTGTCATTTTTATAGGGTTTAACTTTGCAAGCTGATTTCCAAAGAAGGAATCAGTTGTTTCTAAAGACATAGCACCGCATTTTTAAGTGGCTGTCAATTACAAGACAACTGTCACACAGCATGGAACTGCAGTTGCTGATGAGATATAGGTTATTTTTATATGTTCAGCAGAAATATATTGAAGTGCAGAAAATATCTTCTACAATGAAGGTTTGTTGACAATACTTTAAATAACACCTTTTGTGAATCAAGTTATAGTGCTGTAGAGCTCACAGCTAACCTAGAAAAAATGTAATATTTTCATGACCTCGAATGGGCTACTTCAGAAATTACAACTAAACCTCAGGAAAAACACAAACATTTATTTAAACACTCTATTGAAAAGGCATCTATTGGTATTTCTAAGATGAAGTAGCAACTTTAGTCATACTTAAAAAAGGTGAGTGATAAAAGTACTCTCCACAGTGTATTAAATCGAAAACCCTGTGTGACAGAACCCACTGTCACTGTGTGTTTTGGAGGGGACTGTGGGCTGGCCTCCTTGCCACAGAATTTGGAGACTTGGGGACAAAATGGCATTGAGATAATGTAATGTAATGCTACATCCCCTCTCCCCCATCCCCCCTCTTGTTGCTGTGTTTAATTATGTTAAGTCATGGCACGTAGACAAAGGTCTGGAGACACCTCCCAGCAGGGTATGTGTAAGGAGGGGCTGCCTGCTTATCATAATCCCGTTTCAACTGTAGTTGTTTGAATATACTGTACAAATGTTGAGTTTCCATTGGTTCTTCCTTGTCCCCTACCCCATCTGTGACACGGCTAAGGGGAGTGTCCCTAACTGTGTATGTTTGGTACTTAATAAAGAGTTTATGCTCTGCATGTTGAACCCTCAACACCTGTGTGGCTTGTCTCGTGATTAAGGGGTTAAGGGCTGGTTATGGTGAGTCTGCAGGCTACCTGTGTGTTTGGAGGACAGGAGACACAGGTCTGGCGGAGGTTCCCATACGGGGTATCTGAGATCCATCACACCCTGGAAGTTGGAGGTTCTGCTCACATTCTCAGTTATTGGATTTTTTTTCTGCATAGCAGTAGGACATCAATTGAAGAAGCCAGCAGTCTTGGAACAATAGTAAGATTACCATCGGATAACAATGTAAGGGGCACGTTACCTCATTTTGCTACATAATTCAGACAACCGCACTCTGTAGAAAATATTATGAATTACCATCTATGGGCCACTGAACTTCACATGTGATGTTGTGTCTTACATGTTGTGGACGACTGCACTGCTAAACCCGGCTCTTACCTTTTCCGAATGAACAGAGTCAGTGTTCATTCATATAATTGAAACAGCGTAACCTGTGTTTACGATGCTTCAGTTTATGAATGGAGAGGAGCCTCTGTCTCCTGTCTATTCATTTTCAGTGCAGCTGAGAAAGGGACTGGGTAATCTGTGTCCTTAGTCCCTTTCTCTGTCTCAAAGGGGAGATGTCAGAGGTCTGTTAAGACCCCTAATATCTCACCAAAGCCCCCCAACAGGGCTAATTCAAAAATAAAAATTGCAATGAAAAATAATTAATTGTAAAAAATAATAAAACATTTAAATAAAAAACACACTGACACCATCCGCTCCCTCCCCCCCCCCCCCAAGAAAGCATTGTAAAAAAAAAAAAAACACAACAAAAAATAGTAAAAAAAAAAATTGTAAAAAAAATAAATACTGACATATGTGCCACTGTCACATGACAAGTGTTGTAAGTAACAGCGTTTAAATAAACACCGTTACCTAACAATGCCCCTTTTGAGGGTAACAAGTAATCTACCTGATTACTCTTCCCCTCTCGGGAACGCCGTTCCCATTACTTGGGCGACGTTACCGCAATTACATCTACCGCCACTAGATGGCAGCAGAGTAATTGCTTGTGTGCAACTATGTGATGCATTCACTTCCTTGTCAGGCGAAGTGATCTCTGCCTGACAGGAGCTTCCTAGTCCCGCCCGGCGTGATGTCACAGGGCGGGAGGCAGATAAAAAAAAGCAGAGGAGAGTGCTGTTGCAAAGACCTGCGAGGAGCCAGTAAGTTTGCAGTGGCTTTGCTGTGTTAACTGCCTGTGCCTGCCCTGAAGTAATTAACTCTTTGGGGGGGGGGAGGGGGATTAATTTACAATGGTATTTTTATTATGCAACATGGAGGTTGTTAATGTACTGCCTCTGGTCACTGATGCATTGGTGACCAGTGGCAGGTAATTAACCCCTTTGTGCTGCATTAGTGACACCAGTGTCAGTGTTTATTAACCCCTATATGGTGCAGCATGAAAGGGTTCATGAACACTGATGCTGGTGTCACTAATGCAGCACAAAGAGGTTAATTACCTGCCACTGGTCACCAATGCATCAGTGACCAATGGTGTATTTCATACTGCCCAACTCCCATACACTCCGCACCCCTCTCTTGCACATATCACCCACCTCATACACTCCGCACCCCTCTTATTTACATACCACCCACCTATATACACTCCGCACCCCTCTCATCTACATACCACCCACCTCCATACATGCCGCACCCCTGTATACTATACTGTATATAGTGTTTTTATTCTTCAATCAGTTAATATAAACATCTTTGATATTAAAGATGTTATAGAACGTAATTGCATTGTAGAATATTAAAAAAAGTCAGTTACTTTGCTGAGTAACTAATTACTTTTTCAATGTAGTAACTGAGTCACTAATGCAATTACTTTTTCGAAGAAGTAATTTGTAACTGTAACTAATTACTTTTTAAAGGAAGATGAGCAACACTGATCAAGGCATATTTTTAATAATGAAAAGAGCAATGGTTCAGCATTTAGCATATATTGTGCCATATGTGATGTCTGTATAAGAGCCCAATTGAGACATAGTCCTGGATATCATACAGACACGTGAACTGTGCAGTCCTGATTATGTATTAGTACTGCTCCCAGTCCAGAGAAGGTCAACTGTATAGATGGTCAAATTCCACATTGAAACATTTTTTTGTTTAAACATTTTATTGGTATTTCTGAAGAAATCATATAATAAAGCAATACATACGTGAGAGTAGATCAAGATAAGCATTAGATGAAATGGGGTGGATTAATAATATCCACACAACAGTATAAGTCATTTAAATGCATATTCCAATTACATATAAAATGAGATCAGTTATATCGAAGGACATTACAATTTATTGTAATGGAAATTATGAAATAAAAAAAGAGATAATAACAATAAAAAGGGAGAAAAAGAAAGAAAAACAAATAAAAATAAGGGGGGGGGGGAGGGGGTCATAAGGTAATAAAAAAAAAAACATTTTGCCGATGAAATCGGGACGAATTCAATTAACGTGAAGAGTTAGGTTATGATATTCATTAGATCCAGTAAAGCTTGTCCAGCAATTCCATTTATCACGAAACTTAGTAGGGGAATCCAATGATTGAAAAATTAGATCCTCTATTTCCGCAGTTCGTTCAATTCTCCGGAGCCATTCCAAAATACTAGGAGGGGAAGTGTCCCTCCAGTGTGTCGGGATACAGAGCTTGGCTGCATTAATCAGTGGCAGTATCAACGTATTTTTGTATATGTGTTGGGGTAATGAGGTATGGTGTAGCAGGAATTGGGCAGCAGAAAAATCTGGAGAATAGGAAGTGATAAGAGGGATAATGCGGTGAACATCTCTCCAAAAGGGTTGTATGATGGGGCAGTGCCGCCAAATATGTAGGAGAGTCCCCAAAGAGGACTTGCAGCGCCAACAGGTAGGGGGAGTGGTAGGGCAGAATTTATGGATGATATAGGGTGTCCTATACCATTTGGAGAAAAGTTTATAATTATTTTCCTGAGTAAGGACATTCATAGAACCCTTATGAATATTGGTGAAAATATGACGCCAATCATTGGCAGAGAGGTGTAAGTCAAGATTTCTCTCCCAATGTAGGATTTTTTCATCTTCCTCAAGATCTACATCAGAAAATAAAAGCGAGTATGTTTTCGATATAAGATGTCTTTGGGGGTCGTCAGTAACACATAACTTTTCAAAAGGGGTTTTGGGTTTATTCCAAGTCAGAGGGGGGTTAGAGTTACATTGAAACATTTTATCCTCCCTCATGGAAGAATCCATTCAATAGATACAGAGAGTATTCAAAAATACATTTTCCAAAGTGTGTGTGTGTGGGGGGGGTATCCACTAAATGCTGTATATGTTGTTGCACATACACACAAGTAATCAGGCACAATTCCACTCAGCAGTACTGTTCCAACTGAATATAAAGCAAAGCTTCATAGAGCCATGTAAGCTGCTGTAAGGCATTTTCCACATAAACATGTGTTTATATAGACAAGTCTTTGGAAACACGTAAGGTACTTATCCAACATGCACCACTGTTATTGTCCTCGCTGGGTAAAGCCTTTTATTCCAAGAGCCATAGGAGCAGGTAACTGGACAGAGAAAGGGCTTGACCGGTTTCGCTGGGTGACTCGGCTGCTTCAGAGGCTGCTACAAATGAATACACTTCAACCCCTTTCACACTGGGGCATTTTTCAGACGCTTTAGCATTAAAAAAAGCGCATGTAAAGCGCCTGAAAGAAGCTGCATTTGCAATCACAATGCTTTCACACTAAAGCGACTGAAAAATGCCCCAGTGTGAAAGGGGCCTTAGCGTTAAAAAAAGCACCTATAAAGCGGCTGAAAGAAGCCTCATCTACAATCCTAATGTGAAAACCCTAGTGCTTTCACACAGAGGCGCTGCGCTGGCAGGGCATCAAAAAAAGTCCTGCAAGCAGCTTCTTTGCAGCGCTTTAGGAGCGTTGAATACACCGCTCCTAAAGCGCCTCTTCCCATTGAGGCTCTTTTTTTTTTTAACGCCAAAATGCCTGAAAAACGCCCCAGTGTAAAAGGGGTCTTAGCGGAATTTTACCAGCGTTTTTCGGGCGCTGGCAGTGTGAAAGGGCTCTGAAAGCACTTGGGCTTTCACATTGGGATTGCAGATGCCAAAACGCCTGAAAAACGCCTCAGTGTGAAACATCCCCAGCAAAACGGCCAAACATGGCCCTACTGCGCATGTGCGATGCATTATGATGTCACGCAGGGCGAAGATGTCACCCAGTGTCCATCATCTTTGTTTGAAACAACAATAAAAAGACAATTCGCCAGGCATGTAAAATACATGCAGAGAGCTGTAATAGCAGAGCTCTCCACTAAATGTCATCAAGACAGCAGATTGATAATGTTCAATTATGGTCATTACTTTAGTTACCCAATCAAGTTCCAAACTGATCCTGTAACCCTCATATCTTACTATATTTGCTGTATACTTGGCAAACAGGTAAGTGTAAATATAAAGGCGCACATTTTTCCACAAAACATAAACACAACAGAGTACATAAAGAAGCAAATTTATACATTTCCTTTTCTATTGTATTCTATTTAATGTGATATATTCATTATTGCTATTATTTTGCTTTGTACATATTATATATATATATATATATATATATATATATATATATATATATATATATATATATATATATATATATATATATATTTTAAGGGCCCTTTCAGACGTGCGGACCGTATGTCCGCATTTTCATCCATCCGTTGCGGATGAAAACGGGACATACATTGGTCCCTATGTGATTGCGGGTGTCAGCGGATGACCATCTGCTGACACCCGTAATCGTCCGCCTCCGCAAAGATATGATTTTTTTAGACGGAAGAAAATCCTATTTTTCTTCCGTCTGCCGGATCGGATGAACACGGACATATGGTCCGTGTTCATCCGATCCCCCCATAGGGGAGAGCGGAGGAAAAACAGGGCGGTCCCTGCAGATTGTGCGGGGACCGCCCTGTCAGCTATACTTAACCATGACTGCCTCTCATCACCAGCCTAGTTTACTGTTTGCTTGTTACTTACCCAGATTGTCTGACTACTCTCTGCTTGTAGCCTGCCAAAACCCCTACTTGACCCTGAAGTGGAACTTCACCCAAAAGGGGAAGTTTCGCTTGTTTGCATCCCCCCCTCCACTGCCACATTTGGCACATATGGGGGGGGAGAGGGGTGAAATTTACCTTGTCTTGACAGGAACCGCTTCCACTTCTGGCTCACATTTTGCTGCAGCGATCTAAGCCTGTAGTTCGGCACCCCCTCCTTCCGTCTGATGTCGTCTGGTCTCAGAAGACATCACAGGTCCCAGAAGACTACAGGACCATTTACAAGGTACAGTGTGTTCAGGGTGTGTAGTAGGAAACCCTCTGTGAAGCCGCAAGGCTTCACTTCCTGTTTCCCTTACTAGAGATGCCTGCACCTGAAGCTGATTGAAGAATCAGCTTGGGTGAGGACATCACTGGATCAATGGACAAGTGAGTGTCCTTACATTAAAAGTCAGCAGCTACAGTATTTTGTAGCTGCTGACATTTATTTTTTGGGGGGGGAGCCTGGAGCTCCTCTTTAAGGACATCTCCAGCTTAGTTTACTGTTTTTTTCCAGCCTGACCTGGACTATCTGACTGCTCAAGGGAGGTATTGGGAGAAAAAGACTGTCAGATTGGTATAGGTGTTATCATTGTAGTTGACCATGTTTTTTAGCTGGGAAGGAGAATTGTCAAATTATTTTTATATAGGATTATATAGTATCAACAGTTTACACAGAACTTAACAAAATAAAAGGATACAGTACAATTCAATACAAGAGGGTTCAGAGGGCCCTGCCTGGAAAAACTTTAGGCTCAATGGATGTACAACCTAAAACTCCAGAGAAAAAAGTTTAATCTAATTTTGGGTAGAGCACAGAAAAGTTAAGTCTCAACCAGATTTGTATTAGTAGTACAATGTACAAATGTACTATGCAATTGGACAGAAACAAATTTGGCCATAGCTAACTTAAAGAGGAGTTTCACCTAAAAATGGACCTCCGCTTAACCCACTCCTCGCCCCCTTACATGCCACATTTGGCATGTAATTTTTGGGGGGGGGGGAGTGGGGGCTTCAGGAGAAGGGGACTTCCTGTCCCACTTCCTCCTTCCGCTGAGGGGCTGGAAAGGCGATTAGCTTAATCGCCTTTTCACAGCCCCTCCCTGTAGGCGAGCGCCTGTCCAATCGGACTGCGCAGCCCGCGCATGCTCGCTGCCGCTCGAGCATGCTCACTGCCGCTCGAGCATGCGCAGTGGGTGCCCGGCTGTGAAGCCGAAAGCTGTCACTGCCGGGTGCCCACACTAAGAATGAAGACGCCGGCCGGCGAGGGGGGGCGAGGAGCGGAGCCCCAGCCGGCGTGCCGCTGGAGCCGTGGAGCAGGTAAGTGTCAGTTTATTAAAAGCCAGCAGCTACACTTTTTGTAGCTGCTGACTTTTAATAAACTTAAAAAAAAGGTGGAAAACCCCTTTAACACAATGAATGTGACTCCTAACCCCTCACCTATACACACAGTTATTTACAAAAAATGAGATCATAATCTGAGTACCTCATTCAAATATGTTGGATGGCATGGCAGAATCATAATATTTGTAACATAAAACTGCGACCTTTGGAGGCAAGGAGAAAGTTTCTTCTTATATTGAAACCAATTAGAGGCTCTTTCAAAGTGTTTGAATCAAAAACAGACAAACAGGAATTTCCATCGCTGCCCTAGCTTGTCTAGTAAATATTCCAAGAGAATAATAAATGGAATGTCCAAAATTGTAAAATTAAGAATTAAAAAAAAGTAGACAATGCAGCTATATAAAACAATGGGGGTTATTTACAAAAGGCAAATCCACTTAGTGCAAACTACAAATGCAAAGTGCACTTGAAAGTGCAGTCGCTGTAAATCTGATGCCACGCACACACGACCGTTTTTCATGACGAGAAAAAACGGTTGTTTGTAGGCTCCATAATCAGCCCAAAGGGTGGCGCCATTTGAATGGAGCTTCCCCTTTATAGTACCGTCGTACGTGTTGTAAGTCACCGCGCTTTGCTTGAGCATTTTTTATCACGATCGTGTGTACGCAGAATCACGTCGAGAAAAACATATTTTTCAGGACACCCATTAACACACAGCTCCTTTCTCTATCTGCAATGTAGAGAGTGTCCTGACTCTCCTGTAGTCCAAACGAGGGGGTGAGCATGACACTCCACACCAGGGAGAAACCCTTGCATTACTGTGTGGAGTTACAGACAGAAGAACAGGAAGTGAGGATTTCTCAGGCCCCATACACACCATAGAATCTATCCGCAGATAAATCCCATCAAATGGGTTTCTGCGGATAGATCCTATGGTGTGTACACTCCGTCGGATATCTATCCGCAGATAAATCTCCCCTGGAATGGATTTCCAGCAGATAAATATTTGTCGACATGCACAGAATATCTATCTGCTGGAATCCATTCCAACGGATGGATCCGCTCGTCTGTACAGACTTACCGGATCCATCCGTCCAAAGGGATTCCCCGCACGCGCCGTAATGAATAGACGCATGCGTGGAATTCCTTATATGACAGCGTCGCGCCCGTCGCCGCGTCATAATAGCGGCGACGGCGCGACACGTCATCGGCAGAGGATTTCAGCGCGGATTTCAATGCGATGGTGTGTACACGCCATCGCATTGAAATCTTAGAGAGGATTTATCCGCGGATACGGTCCGCTGAACCGTATCTGCGGATAAATTCTATGGTGTGTATGGGGCCTCAGAAGAAATAAGGACATTTAAAAGCAAAATGGAAGGATGAGGTAAGTGAAGGAGGACTGCACTAAGGTAAAGGAAGCTATTTAGGAAAATGAATTGTACCTTTACATGCCTTTAATGTACGCATAGGTAGGAATAAACTCTTTGTCAATATAATAAGCCACTTACCCTTGCAGAGACAGTGAAGTAGTACGAGAAATAATTGAAGCTTGTAATAGAAGCCTACAAGAGGTTTTAGATAAATCGGTACGAGATGAATAGAATAAAGATAACTTCGTATAATGTGAAAGGGTTAAACATTCCAGAAAAAAGATCAAAATTAATGTTAGAAATAGGAAGACTAAAATCACAAATAGTCTTTGTTCAGGAAACACATTTTAGAAAGGATAAAATCCCGAAACTGAGGTCTCAGAGATTCCCAGTGATATATATGGGGGCATCTCAGTCCTCGAAAGCAAATGGGGTGGCAATCCTACTGGCTAAAAATGTATCTAGGAAAGAATCTAAAGTAGTGGTGGACGAAGAAGGTAGGTTTCTCCTGATAAAAGGGACAATAAATGAGCATAAAGTCACGTTGGTCAATATCTACCTCCCGAATGAGGATCCGGTCACCACATTGGAAAAATTTGCAGAAGTGATAAAAGTAAATAGGGAAGGGGTTTTGATCCTTGGAGGAGATATGAATATGGTGTGGGACCCCTCCCTGGATTCGTCCAGGGGGTCTTACAGCATATCTAATAGTAAACTGAGAAAAGCAAGGACCATAATCAATGACTTACAATTAGTGGACAGTTGGAGGGCATTGCATGCCCATGAAAGAGATTATAGTTTTTACTCCCATAAATACAAAACGTATACAAGAATTGACTATCTATTTCTTGACCAGAAGGTCCTAATGAATGTAAGGGAAGCATCAATAGGCTCAATTACAATCTCTGATCATGCCCCAGTTAGCTGTTTGATTGAATGGGGCGCTGTGGGACACAGGGAGTGGACCTGGAGGTTAAACGAAACTTTAATGAAAGACCCAGAGTACGAAGGGAAAATAAAGCAGGAAATAGAGTCTTTTTTTGAGAGGAATAATGATGAAGAAATAGCTCCGCTTTGCAAGTGGGAAGCACACAAGTGCTATTTAAGAGGAATACTTATCGCGATGGGGGCTCATAGAAAAAGGACCCTCACTGCCAAGCTAGACACCCTTCTTGGGGAAATTAAGAGAACAGAGAATGAACATAAGAAAGAGCAGAAAGGAGACCTTGAAGAGAGGCTGATGTCTCTCCGAGAGAAACTTAATCTATTTCTCATGGACAAGGCGAAAGCCAAGTTGAGCAGATGTCGGAGGGCTTTTTACGAGTTCGGAAATAAGCCAAGCAGGATGCTAGCGAACGCGCTGAGGGAATCCAGATCCAAAAAAAACATAGAGAAAATAAAAACACAAGGAGACAATTTAGTATATTCCTCACAATTAATAGCGGGAGCATTCAGAGATTATTACAGCAGCTTATATCAATTAGAGGTCCAGCCTAATCCAGGGAGGACACAGGGTAGAGAAGAGAGAGTAAAAACGTACCTGAGGGAGTCAGGAATGCCGACAATTACAAATGAGAGTTCACTTAACATGGAAAAACCAATTACGGCGGGAGAGGTTTTAGAGGTAATTAAAGAAATGAAAGTAGGCAAATCCCCTGGCCCAGATGGGTATACGTTACAATATTATAAGACCTTCCAGGAGCAATTAATACCTACGTTTCTAGAGGCCTTTAATTCTTTGAAGGAGGGACAGCCGATGAGAGGGGAAACATTAGGAGCGCACATAGTAGTTATCCCCAAGGAAGGGAAAGATCCTACGGTATGTTCAAGTTACCGTCCAATTTCCCTACTGAATACCGACTTAAAAATATTTTCCAAGATATTAGCGAATAGACTGGTGGCGCATGTCCCCTCGCTAATTCACCCAGATCAGGTAGGATTCGTCCCCAGTAGGGAAGGTAGGGAAAACACTCAAAGAACACTAAGTACAATCTATATGGCCCAACATTACAAGACTCCAATGGCATTAGTATCAACAGACGCTGAAAAAGCGTTTGACAGGGTGGATTGGGGATTTTTGGGCGCCACTTTAAAGCATATAGGCTTAGGGATAGGGATGTTAAACTGGATTGCGAGCCTTTACTCGTGCCCGTCGGCAAGGGTGAAGGTTAACGAGGTACTATCCGATCCCTTCCCAATTAAAAATGGAACAAGACAAGGCTGTCCACTGTCCCCAATAATCTTTGTCCTAACACTGGAGCCACTTCTGAGAACAATTAGATCAAACACGGACATAAGAGGGTTTCGGAGTAAAGGAGAGGAATATAAAGTGGCTGCATTCGCAGATGATCTTCTGTTCTCGGTGGTGGCTCCAGAGTTGTCTTTACCAGCTTTGCTGAAAGAGTTGAGGATTTATGGAGACCTTTCCAACTTTAAAGTAAATAACAGTAAATCAGAGGCGATGGGGATAGAAGTAAATCGACAGAATAAGGAACAACTACAAGGGAATTTTTCCTTTAAATGGACAGAGTCACACATACTTTATCTGGGCACTAAAATCTCGAAAAATCTACATAGAATTTTCGAGTTGAACTTCGCCCCCTTGGTAAGGCAGATTAAGTTAGATCTTCTGAAATGGGACAAGGAAAGTTTCACTTGGTTTGGGAGAATAAACATTTTGAAAATGAACGTTTTACCAAGATTACTTTACCTACTCCAAACCTTACCGGTGACGATCCCGTTGGGATTTCTAAGGGACCTAAGAGCCAGACTGGCTAAATTTGTATGGGCAGGAAAACCAGCGAGGTTACGGCGTGAAATTTTGACCTTACCAAAAGAGAGGGGAGGAGTGGGGTTCCCAGATCCAATAGGTTATTACGAGGCGACACATATGGCCAGGACGGTCGAATGGTGTATAAAAGAGAAGGCCAAACCCTGTTTACGTTTAGAGCAGAAAATCACGTCCATTCCCCTGGAAGGAATGGTGTGGATCTATGAGGAAGATATACCATTGGAGGTAAAAAAACATCCAACCTTAGGAGCTACCCTAAGAGTAATGAAAAAACTATTTAGGAGAACAAATCTCTCGACCCACCCAAGCCCACTCACCCCGGTATTGGGAAACCCCAGGTTCCATGTGGGACTGGTAGATCCCCGTTTCGACATTATAAAAGGTCTAGGCTGTAGTAGAATAATACATTTTGAGGGGGACAACCCAAGGATAGGGGAGAGGGGAAGGGAGGACGCAGTGAGAAAAGAACTTGACCCTCTAAGACAAATTCAATTAAAATCTGCTATCAGAGCATTGAACCCAAGAGGATGTCCTCTTAGGGGTCTCTCAGGATTCGAGGAACAGTGCTTGAAGGGAGAAGAGATGAGACACTCCCTCTCCCAGATGTATAGTATATGGGTAGATTTGGAAGCCCCAAAGGAATTACCATATGTACAAGCATGGGAAAGAGAGTTAGGAGTGAAATTCTCGGAAACGCAGAAAACAAAAATTTTCAATTTTGCACATAAAGCTTCCCTAGCTACAAGGTACCAGGAGGGGGGATACAAGATTCTAACCAGGTGGTACAAAACGCCAGTGGTATTAAAGCGGATATTTCCGGAAATCTCAGACAGATGTTGGAGGTGTGGTGAAGAGGAGGGTACAATGTTACATGTGTTTTGGACATGTCCAAAGTTAAAAGATTTTTGGAATATGGTCAGGGACACAATAAAAGAAGTATTGGACATAGAGCTAGGAGTTAATCCTGCTACCTACCTACTCCTTGACTTACCAATGGCCATGACTAAATTCAAAAAATCTTTGTTAAGACATTTCTTGACGGCGGCAAGGGCGTGCGTACCAATTTTATGGAAAAGTACAAGCAGCCCGACTAGACAACAATGGATAGGCAGAATATCAGAAATCCAACAGATGGAGAAGTTAACTGCAGGTATAAGAGAGCAGGAGGACAGTTACAGATCGACATGGTCCCCTTACATAAGTTATAGAGAGGGAGCTCTGCGGGGGTGAGGTGGGGGGGGGGGAGGGAGGCGGGGAGGGGAGGGGAAGGCCTATCGTGCGGGGGTTTTTTTTTTTTTTGGAAGGTAGAGGGAGGGGGGCGGGTAGGTAAGGGTTAGGGTAAGGGAAGACGAGAGACGGCTGTGGTGTTGTTCGTGTTTGTTTGAATGTCATACAGAGAAGCTATGAGTGACATAGGAATAATCGGTTAATTTGTGTTAAAGCATATCTAAGATATATGTTATGGTTCCTCGGTATTGTTGTGCGCGATTGAATTTTGTACAGAGAAGTTTTAAGCGTGCTAGGAACATTTTGTTAATTTGTGTATCAACATGCCTAAACCATATGTTATGGTAAAAATGGAAAATATGTCTGTTTAAAACTGAAAAAAACTATAAAATAAAGAATTGAAAAAATATAATAAGCCACTAGTTAGGCCAGATCTACAAGTGGACCACTAATCACCGGAAACAAAAACTGACTCTAGACACCAATGAAATGGCACCAGAAAACAACATAGAAACTACAAAACGTATATATTAGTGAAACCTCCACATCTTAATTTCTTTAATTATGTTCTGTGTTGTACTAATTATGCTATAACTCTCTCTGTACAGTCGCTGCACTTGTTTGCAATGTTCCTTTGACAGAAAGGATATGTAACCAACTGTGATGTATGTTACCACCAGCTGGCACTAAAACAATGTACACTATTTCAAGTTAATCTTGTTAGATGGAAAACATACAATTTTGATGTGACAAGCATATCCAGCCATCCTGCCTGGCTCCAGATGCCAAATAGAGAACAAAACTTTACACATAATAGCAGAACCTTGGCTCCTGCAGAACAGTTTTTTTTTTTTTTTATTAGAACATGGCAAGTAGGTGACCAGTGCCATCAGAAACTGGCACACTTGTTTGTTCCTTTCCTAACTTTTTGACACTAACACCATCCATCTTCTCGTATTTTCCCTTGTTGTTATGTTTTCATTATGGCTTTATTAAATGCCATTGCCTTCTTATAATTAATTATTTTTCAAAGTTAGATTGTGCTACAGAAGAAAGAAAGTCACCGCTCCAGGTGGGTCTACTATACGGTCACACACTGTTTACAGGATTCCAAGGGTTCTGGCGGTGCACTAGGCAAGCATAAAAGATAGATGTAGGATGGCCGCACTCCAAAAACTGTACAGGTTGTCTTTTATTAAATGAACAGCAGATACATCACCAGATCAAAACAACAGGAACAGGGGAACAGCCGACGTTTCGCACAAAATCAGTGCTTATTCATGGATGAATAAGCACTGATTTTTTGCCAAACGTCGGCTGTTCCCCTGTTCCTGTTGTTTTGATCTGGTGATGTATCTGCTGTTCATTTAATAAAAGACAACCTGTACGGTTTTTGGAGTGCGGCCATCCATCATCTATCTTTTATAGATTGTGCTACATATGGGGCTGGATTTACATCTAGGGAGGCTATAGGCCTCGGACCCGTGGTGTCGCTTAAATCATTTTAAACATTGTGAAGGGAAAAAAAAAATCACCCTTTCGTGTAATATTTGCTTTGGATGTATTGGGGACTAAAGCAGTAGATAATCCTATTGGCCAGCACGGACCTGCACGTCACTTCCGGCGCGACGACGGTACGCTGCGCTCCACGCTGAAGCGCACGCCGCATCCTCTGTGGCTTTCCGGTGTTCCTGTCTCCTGACACCGATTCCAATCCATCTGCTACAGCTTACATTCCGGATGACCGCCAGCCAAGACCACTGCAGGACTCCAGGCACATATCTACTTGCTGATCGCCCACATCTCCCAATTTTGGTCTCTTTGCCTACCATCTACTTCAAATTTGTGAGTAGGCATTTTGTATATGTACATTTATTTTATTTTACTTCAGCTATTAAATTTGGGCTTACTGCACTCAGATTGGCGCACTCTGTTTTTTCTTTTGATCGTTTCAGAGCAATGCTTCTGCTTTAAGGTGCTGCCGCTAAGTGTTTCCCACAGCCACTTGTACCACATTGTACTAATCCAGGACTTTCATTGGACACTTTTATTATTGGACTCTAGCATTAGAATTGCATATACCTCATTTTTATTCATTGGTTGCTCCGCAGGATCTTGCGCCACATTTCCGTTTTTTACTAAAGCAGTAGATGCCTTCAATCAGTTCATCTTCTGCCCCTGTATAACCATTGTGAACCTAAGCAAATTTTGCACTTTAGCTAAAAAGCCTACTGATTCCACAATAACTTTCCCAATACTTAAAGCGGTAGTAAACCCCGCTTGGTCATTTCTACCTACTGGTAAGTCTATTATAAGGCTTACCTGTAGGTAAAATGAATATCTGCTAAACGTGCACCGTTTAGAAGTTGTTCACCCTACATGCAACCAGTTATGTCACCGGTGCATGTGCAAGGTATGCCGGACCTTCAGAACTTTGTGCCGGAATGCACATTGCAGCCCCGGCCAATCACATAGCTGGAGTGCGCGAACCCTGAAGAAAAACCGGGGGAAGAGCCCTCTCAGCGGTGACAGTACAGCACTGGACGGCTTTGTTCAAATGTGAGTATTTCATAATGTGCTAGTATGCCATTGCCTAGCAGGTATTTATACATTTAAAACAGCTGCTTTAAGATAACAAAGTAATGCATATATTTTCTTTTTGAGAGGACAAAGTATACTTTGTTTTGGCATGTAGTATTGCAATTACTTTTTTATGTTCCAACAAGCAATCACAGCACATGAATCTTCCCAGTAAATATGTTTTTGTTTATAATAAATGATTCATTATCAGTGGCTGGTAATGTAATGTCCAGTGGTGGCCCGTCCATTAGGGGTGCCCGGGTGCCACCCCTCTCTCCTCTCCCCCCCTATAGGCATTGGCTAGATTAATGCATAGCCTGAATCTATCCACGGCCCCCGCGGCCTGCCCCCTATTCATGTGTCCGGCCCCTTTCGGGTCACCAGGCACATATCAAATACAGCGGGCAGTTTTATTTTTAAGCACCTGATTAGAGCCATTATTCGCTGTTGCAACAATGATCCTACTCACGGCTAATTGGGAAGTGGGTCTGGTACCCGTCTCACTCAATTGGCTGACAGTACAGGCGATCCTATTGGACTCATTACAAGGAGGAGAGAAAAGACGCATAGCGTCTCAATCACAGGATACATTTTGAGTCTGCTGGGAGGGGGGTTGGTTGATTGCCCCCCCCCCCCAAAAAAACACAAGCTGCCACTGGTAATGTCAAATTTACTGCTTTATGCATATGCCCTCTAATGTTACTGTAAGTAAAAAGTGTAACATTTATTTACCGTATTTTCCGGCGTATAAGACGACTTTCTGGATGCAAAAACATGCATCCAAAGTCGGGGGTCGTCTTATACGCCGGGTACAGTCTCAGCACTCACTTTTTTCCCCAGAGCTGACAGTCTCCATACGGCGATCGCGAGCGTGTGTTGATTTCAAAGCCGCGCCTTCACTGCAGAGTGTTCTGTGATAGGAGGAACAAAAATCTTCCCAGCAGCGCCTCTGTTCTTTGTTCCTCCTATCACAGATGCCTTCTCATCCTCGGACGAGATGAGAAGACGTCCGTGATAGGCGGAAAACATAACAGAGGCGCTGCTGGGAAGATTTTTGTTCCTCCTATCACAGAACACTCTGCAGTGAAGGCGCGGCTTTGAAATCAACACACGCTCGCGATCGCCGTATGGAGACTGTCAGCTCTGGGGAAAAAAGTGAGTGTTATTGCACTGGGGGGGGGCAACAAGTGCAGGCACAGTGGGGGAAAGTGATGGCAATGTGGGGGGCATGTAATGGCACAATGGCAATGTGAGGGGCAAGTGATGGCAATGTGGGGGCATGTAATGGCACAATGGCAATGTGAGGGGCAAGTGATGGCAATGTGGGGGCATGTAATGGCACAATGGCAATGTGAGGGGCAAGTGATGGCAATGTGGGGGCATGTAATGGCACAGTGGCACAGTCTGGGCATGTAATGGCACAGTGAGGAATGTAATGGCACAGTGAGATTTGAAAAAGCCTGTTTCTGTCAGCGGTTCTGGCTCCCCCTCAGCTTCCAGAAAGACTTGTAGGAAGGGGTAGTCTTATACAGTGAGTATATCCCAAAATCAAAAATTTTCCTGGAAAATTAGGGGGTCGTCTTATACGCCGGGTCGTCTTATACGCCGGAAAATACGGTATTTGCTCTGTTTAGAACCAAACTAATGTTAGGTTCACAATACTGTGTATGGAAAATCTATTTACCAATAAAACAAATACATTTTAGGAAAATGTTTTACTACAACTAAACGAGTGAAATAAAAAAAAAAGCTTAAAAAGGTAACTCCACCTTTGTGGGGGAAAATATAGAAAATAAAGAAAAAATAATATAGCGCATATGATTGCCACACTAATCATTTTGTAATTGAATGTAATTAAAAATTACATTTCCTTTTCAATCTGCAGCCAATGTAATTTCCTGAGAATACATTGCAATATGGCTACCTGGAGTTTTCTGTACACAGAGTGTGTACTGACCACTCCCCGGAAAACATAATTTCCTGCTTGTGTGATTGGCTCACCAATTTTCCCAGGAGTCTGCCTAAGATAAAATTCAGATGCGATGACGTCACAACCCCCGCTCTGACGTGTTTCTTCGCTCAAATGCAACTTTATCAAAGGGTATCATAAAGTCGCATGTGGGTGAAGAAACGCAGCAGGGCGGGGCTTGCGACATCATTGCATCGTTTGTAGAAAGTACATGATCACAAATGAGGGCAGCAGGGCCGAGGACTTTTTTTTGTGACCCCAGACAATTTTGTGACCCCAGAGACGGATCTGTATATTTTTAAGTTTATCACCTGTATGCACCAGGGATAGTACATTCCTGAATGTCAGTGGAATAGTTGATTGTGTTTTAAATACATCTTGTTTTACATTATTACACTATGCTAGTTCCTTTATTACCCTTATGTTGCCATCCTATATCAGAGATTGCGCTTGCAGGAGTTTCCTATTGATAGCTCAAGATCCTGGATTGAGACCCCAAAGGGGAAGATGCTACTTGGTCCAATTGGGGGCCGCTCTGGGAGGTGAGCGCATAGTGTAACTGGTGGAGAGTCCACGTGGTGTTAAGTCACTCATTTGTTATTATTCACCGTTGGATTGTGTGTGAACAGCATTGGTTCACAGAACATATCACTGGATTAATGGACTTTGCCTGATATATATAGATATATGTGTGTATACATGTATATATATATATATACTTATGTGCTATAATTTTTGTAACCACTTGAGGTCACTGGTTGTACATATTAATGTTAGTTGGTATATGTGTTATAATTTTTGTACCCACTAGAGGTCACTGATTGCACATATTACTTTCATTGTGACATATATAATATTTTTTTGGTGTCATATACAATACTCCCACTAGGGGGGTCACTATTTAATTTTATTTATTTTGCATTTACATCACATAGTATTATTTTGGAAAAGAGGGAGCGCTTCACATATTTTTCTTTTAACTAACATGCACTGCTTATTCAAAACTAAAGGAAGTGAGGGGGAGTTCAGGAGTTCATGGAGGTAATTACAAGGAGGCAGAAAAGCATGGTAAGAAACAATTTAATGAAAAATAAGTTACAGAGCCATTAACCACTTAAGGACCGGACCATTATGCAGCTTAAAGACCTGACCACTTTTTGCGATTTGGCACTGCGTCGCTTTAACTGACAATTGAGCGGTCGTGCGACGTGGCTCCCTTATTTCCCACAAAGAGCTTTCTTTTGGTGGTATTTGATCACCTCTGCGGTTTTTATTTTTTGCGCTATAAACAAAAATAGAGTGACAATTATCACACTTAAATATCCCCCAAAAATGTATAAATGATTTTTTTTCCCTCAGTTTAGGCCGATACGTATTCTTCTACATATTTTTGTTAAAAAAATCGTAATAAGCGGTTATTGATTGGTTTGCGCAAAATTTATAGCGTCAACCAAATAGGGGATAGTTTTATTGCATTTTTATTAATAATTTTTATAGTAATGGCAGTGATCAGCGATTTTTATCGTGACTGCGACATTATGGCGGACACATCGGACACTTTTGACACTATTTTGGGACCATTGTCATTTTTACAGCGAACAGTGCTATAAAAATGCACTGGTTACTGTAAGGCCTTGTACTCACGAGCAGACATGTCCGATGAAACCGGTCCGCGGACCGCTTTCATCGGACATGTCTGCCCGGGGACTTCTGTTCGATGGCTGTACACACCATCGAACAGAACTCCGCGCGTAAACAATATGCGGGGCGTGTCCGCGGTGTTGCCGCGACAATGACGCGGCGACGTGGGCGGGCCTGACTTTTAAATGCTTCCACGCATGCGTCGAAGTCATTCGACGCATGCGAGGGGTGGCGGGCGGCCGGACATGTACGGTAGGTCTGTACAGACGACCGTACATGTCGGGGGGACAGGTTTCCAGCGGACTGTTTTAAAGCAAGTCCAGGAAACAGTTGTCCGCTGAAAACCTGTCCGATCCGCCCGAAAATGGTCCTCTCGTGCCTACACACGGCCAAACATGTCTGCTGAAACTGGTCCGCGGACCAGTTTCAGCAGACATGTTTGGTCGTGAGTACGGGGCCTAAAAATGACACTGGCAGGGAAGGGGTTAACCAGGAGGGGGCGCTGTATGGGTTAAGTGTGCTCTAAGGGAGTGATTCTTACTGTGGGGGGGCGTGGCTGTGCGTGTGACGTCACTGATCGTCATTCCCTATGACAGGGAACAGACGATCAGAGACAGCCACACTAGGAAGCACGGGGAGAGGTTTGTTTACACTTACCTCTCCCCGTTCTTCCTCTCTGTGACCCGATCGCGGGACACCAGCGGCAATTGGGTCCACTGTTCCCGGGGGGACGGTCACAGAGAAGAGGACCGTGTCGCAAGCGCGTGACCCACAGCTGGGCTCTTAAAGGGCGATGTACATGTACAGCCGTGACATTCTGCAGATGGATATCTGCGTGCGGCGGTCCTCAAGTGGTTAAGTAGTGGATGTGTATGGATTATTTATGCAGAATAAAGATATTGTTACGTGTCACATAGTACTTACAATAAAAAAAAATACAAATTAATATATATATATATATATATTTTTTTTTTTCTCCGCTTGCAAGGATTCTTGAATTGACATTACGTGCAGATCCGATGAAACTTTTCTAATCTGCACCTAAACAAACTAATGTAAGAAAAACATTGTAAGAATGAAGGACCAGATTCTCAAAAGAGTTACGACGGTGTATCTCAGGAAACACCGTCGTATCTCTGTTTTTGGCCCCGGGTATCTATGTGAGTGATTCCTAGAATCATTTTCGCATAGATACGGCCTAGATCCGACAGGTGTAAGTCACTTACACTGTCGGATCTTAGATGTAATTCGACGCTGGCCGCTAGGTGGCGTTTACGTTCAGTTCTCATTTGACTATGCAAATGAGCCTGATACGCCGATTCCCGAATGAATTTGCGCCGCATAGTCGTCGTTTACGTCATTTCCGTAAGCGTAAGGTTACCCCTGCTATATGAGGGGTAACCTTACGCCAGTCCGCCGTATGCCATGTTAAGTATGGTGTCGGGTCAGCATCGTCTTTTTCCATCGGTTACGTCGTTTTACTAAGTCGTCAATGACGCTCACGTCGGCGTCATTGACGTTTTCCGTCGTGAGCTGGAGCATGCGCACTGGGCTCTTTTTCTGCCCGTTCGAACAGCGCGGGGGCGCGCTTAATTTGAATACAAGCCGCCCCCTTTGAATTACGCGGCCATACGCCGGGGCATTTACACTACGCCGCCGCAAATTACGGAGCAAGTGCTTGGAGAATACGGCACTTGCTCCAGTAAGTTGCGGTGGCGTGGTGTAAATGGCTTACACTACGCCAACGCCGATTCTTTGAGAATCTGGCCCGAAATGATTACAACGATAGGCAAACTATGCAAACCGTCTATGTTTGCTGGGTTTGGTTACAAAAAAGACCATTTCACCACTCCAGGCAACAAAGACCAGGACCACCGTCAAAATGATAAACAAACTAGTACCAATACATACTGACATAAATTTTCAGGTGGCCTACTAAGGAACCACGTGTAGTTGATGGTCCCTATGGTAAATTCCGCCCTGATTACATATTACATTCTAAGCTGTTTGTACAACTTCAAACTTACATTAAAAACAAACCTAAAACAACCATCAATTTACTAATGACTGATTCCTATTAAATATCTGTCTTATACCCCAATATTGTATTGAACTAATGAGCTGCAATCCAGTGAATACTGAAACATTCCACACAACATCTGCCCAGAGGCGTTGCTAGGGGGGTGCGGGGGGTGCGGTCCGCACCCGGTGACACCCGCTAGAGGGGTGACACCATCCCGTTTTTTTTTGCGGACATGCCCAGCCTGTCCTGTGCAATCCCAGCCTGCCCTGTACCACCCCAGCCTGCTCTGTGCCACCCCAGCCTGCCCTGTACCACCCCAGCCTGCCCTGTACCACCCCAAACAGCCCTATACCACCCCAGCCTGCCCTGTACCCCCCCAACAAGCCCTGTACCACCCCAGCCTGCCCTGTACCACCCCAGCCTGCCCTGTGCCACCACAGCCTGCCCTGTACCACCCCAGCCTGCCCTGTACCACCCCAAACTTTCCCATGCCACCCCAATTTGCCCTGTACCACCCCAATCTGCCCTATGCCACCATAACTTGCCCTATACCACCCCAACCTGCCCAATGCCACCCTAACTTGCCCTGTACCACCCCAACCTTTCCCATGCCATCCCAACTTGCCCTATGCCACCCTAACTTGCACTATACCACCCCAACCTGCTCTATGCAACCCTAACTTGCCCTATACCACCCCAAACTACCCTATATCACCTCAACATGCCCTATACCACCTTAACCTGTCCTATACCACCCCACTACACCAACCTGCCACTATACCACTCTATACTACCCTAACCTGCCACTATACTGCCCTATACTATCATTTACAGGGGCTGGTTTGGTGTGCGCCCCGTGCCCGTGCGCTGCCTGCTTGGTGCTGGGCAGCCTAGACAGAGGGGGGTGACACCATGTTTTACCGCACCGGGTGACACCAACCCTAGTGACGCCACTGCATCTGCCTGCTTGTACTGGGTATAAGTGACAGGTGCTCTTGTTTTTGTCATCAAAGCACATTACAATTATGTAGGCAAGTAAATCAAACGGGAGTTTAAGCAAAGATATTTTTCTTTACACACTTCTCAAAAGGTTTTTCAAGAAAATAACTTTCTGACGTGATAAAAATAGACATGAACTGGGAAATTTTCCAGGATAGGACACCATTTTTGAGCTAAACAGAGCTCACTTAATTAAATACATAATAGCTATAGTAATAACGAGAGTAACGAGGCAAAGATCCAGTTTTGTCTGGACACCTATGATTATTTATTGTTCAAAAGACATGTTCAAGTCAAAGTCAAGTATGGAACTAGTAAGAGATGCAGAGCTGGCACACAGTCAAAGGAACAATCCACTTCTGAATTTTAATCTGACTATGGAGGTTAATTATAAACGGGCACAATCTGCAGTCATGTCATTGTGCTGAGACATAGACCAAGGAAGGAAGGACACTTCCCTGGAGCTTACAGAGCTGTTCTTCATGATCATTCATAGATTAGTAACATTTACTGGTTCATTTTACACCAGTCAGTGCAGCTTTTATGATATCTTGGGTCTCATGGCTGCCAATCAAATGCCATCTTTCTCATTTTATAGCAGACCAAAAGATGATTTTGTTATTATGGGATACCCTAGCATGCTATTTTCACTGTTCATTATTAAACCTTGCCTGGCAAAAAAAAAATGTCATATACATGTGAAAATCTGCATTTCTTTTGCTATAAAATTACTTAGAAACCCCATACATTACATATTTTCGGAAAGCAGAGGCCCTGGAAAATAAAATGGTGGTGGTTGCTATTTTTCTGTCTCATGATATTTGTGCAGCTGTTAATCAAATGCAAGTATTCAAGAAAAACAAACAAACAATTAAATACATTTTAGTGCAAAGAATACAATATGGATACCCAATTTTTGCTAAAATATTAAATATGATGTTGTGCCAAGTAAATAGATACCAAAAATGTCAATATTTCAAATTGCGCATTACTGTGAAATGGCGACACACTATGGTATCTAAAATTGTTCATAGACAATGCTTTAAAAGTTTTTACAGGTTATCAATTTAAAGTTAAACATGAGCTCTGGCACTAGAATTTTTTCTCTCACACCAATGTTCTTGGCCATACCTCTCATGTGTGATGCAATCACCATTTACATATGCATGCTTGACCTACGTGTATGTCTGCATTTGTGTTCGAGCAGAGGAGAATGGGGGTGCTTTTAGTTTTTTTATTACTTTTTTTTTTTTTTACACTTTTTATTCTTTTTTTTTTATTTAACGTTAATGCTATCACAAAGTGTGAACTAGCCCTTTGTGATAACTTTGGGCAGTGACAGGTACTCTTTATTGAGAAATCTGATCGAACTCAGATCGGCCAGGGAATAAGAGCACTGAAACCGGATGTAATAAAATCCTTGTCGCTTTCTGCTTCAATCCTTCATCTCCTCTGTGCACAATTGCAATGTAGATATTTTCACATAACACAAAGAAGAGTGGAATAGTATAATCTATTCTAGAAATTAAAGTTCTGAAACCAATAGCTTAGTTACAGTGCCTTGCAAAAGTATTCACTCCCTTGGCATTTTTTGTCTTTTGTTTCCTCACAACCTGAAATTAACATGGATTGTTTGAGGATTTGCATCATTTAATTCACAGAACATGCCCACAACTTTGAAATTTTTTTTTTATTGTGAAGCAAATAACAAATAGGACAAAATAACAGAATATTGTGCATAACTTATTCACCCCCCTAAAGTCAATACTTTGTAGAGCCACCTTTTGCAGCTATCACAGCTCCAAGTCGCTTTGGATAAGTCTCTATGAGCTTGCCACATCTTACCACTGGGATTTTTGCCCATTCCTCCTTGCAAAACTGCTCCAGCACTTCAAGTTGGATGGTTTGCGCTTGTGAACAGCAATCTTTAGGACACAGATTTTCTATTGGATTGGGGTCTGGGCTTTGACTAGGCCATTCCAAACACATTTACATGTTTCCCCTTAAACCACTCAAGTATTGCTTTAGCAGTGTGTTTGGGGTCAGTGTACTGCTGGAAGGTGAACCTCTGTGTTTAGGTGATTTCATGTGTTGGGTTTGCGTCAGACTTAGCATTTTCTTTGATGGCAAAAAGTAACATTTTTGACTCATCGGACCAGAGCACCTTCCTCCATACATTTTGGGAGTCTCCCACATACCTTTTCACAAACTCAAAACGTGCCATTTTGTTTTTTGCTGAAAGTAATGGCTTTCTTCTGGTCACTCTGCCATAAAGCCCAATTAATTGCAGCGTACGACTTATTGTCGTCCTATGTACAGATACTCCAGTCTTTGATGTGGAACTCTGCAGCTCCTCCAGGGTTACCTTAGATCTCTGTGCTGCCTCTCTTATTAATGCCCCCCATGCCCGTTCCGTGAGTTTTGGAAGAGGGAAGCCGGGCTTACCCAGTGACGTAGCAGAGGGTACGTCAGAGGGGGCGGGGTCACGTTACGGGTGGCTCTGCCTCCTCTTTATAAGTAATGTTACAGCTGCAGCGCGTCATTCGCTGGGCTGTGTCCAGCGCTAAAAGGAGGTCGGGGATGCTGCTGCGCAGGATGGATGGATCTTCTCAGCGCTGGAGCGGAGATCACCCGACGCAGGATCTTCTCATCGCTGGAGATCACCCGCAGCCGTCGCAGGATCAGGACAACGCAGGAAGCCGGGAACGAGTGGATTTCTCACCGCTGGAGTTTTTTTTTTTTTTTTTTAATAAAGGACTTTATTCAATGGTGTCAGTGTGTTTTTTTTACAAGACTTTACACTTCCTTCGTGAAATGGTAGAGGTACAGTGTACCCCATTACCATTTCACATAGGGGGGGGCCAGGATCTGGGGGTCCCCTTTGTTAAAGGGGTCTTCCAGATTCTGATAAACCTCCCGCCTGCATACCCCCACAGCCACCGGGCAAGGGTTGTGGGGATGAGACCCTTGTCCCCATCAACATGGGGACATCCTCCCCATGTTGAGGGCATGTGGCCTGGTGCGGTTCAGGAGAGGGGGGGCCGCACTCTGTCCCCCCCTCTTTTCTGCGGCCGGCCAGGTCAACATGCTCGGATAACGGGTCTGGTTATGGATATTTAGGGGGAACCGCACGTCATTTTTGTTTTAAATTGACGGCGGGGTTCCCCTGAATATCCATACCAGACCTGAAGGGTCTGGTTATGGATATTTAGGGGGAACCGCACGTCATTTTTGTTTTAAATTGACGGCGGGGTTCCCCTGAATATCCATACCAGACCTAAAGGGTCTGGTTATTGAATTTGCGGGGACCTCCGCACATTTTTTTTCCCGAACTCCGATCCCGGACCCAAACTTTTTTCAATTATTCGGGTTTGGGTCCGGGTTCGGGAAAAACCCAAAGTCCATACCGAACCCGAACTTTACAGTTCGGGTTCGCTCAACCCTAGTAATAACAGATCATGTGACACTTAGATTGTACACAGGTGGGCATAATTTCACTAATTATGTGACTTCTGAAGGTAATTGGTTGCACCAGAGCTTTTTATGAGCTTCATAACATACACACTTTATTTATAATTTTTTTAGTTCTGAAAAATTGTTTTATGTATTTATTTTTCTAATTTTACTTTACCAACTTAGACTAATATGTTCTGATCCATCACATATAATTCAGATTAAAAAAAACATTGAAGTAAAATCTGTAATGTAACAAAATAGGTAAAAAAAACAGGGGGGGGGGAATAAATACTTTTTCAAGTCACTGTATAATGCTGCAACTTAGCTTTGTC
This sequence comes from Rana temporaria, assembly GCF_905171775.1. Lineage (NCBI taxonomy): Eukaryota > Metazoa > Chordata > Amphibia > Anura > Ranidae > Rana > Rana temporaria. The sequence goes on along the minus strand of NC_053492.1, from coordinate 130,948,813 downwards.
TGCTATGCGCCTATCCTTTTAAATGTTCTTGACAGGTGTGAAGGCAGAACGAAGCAGCACATAAATACTGTGTTGATGTGTTCTCATCTGAATGTTTTCATTATTGTCATATATAAGTGTTGTGTGCTCCCGCGCTATCACTGTTAAAAACTCTGACAAATTAAACAAACTGCTGCAGGCACCTGGTAGCTTACCCCACAGCTATAAAGTGCATAAATGTGTACTAAATGGTGCTGCGCTGTTTATATGTGCAAAGAATACCATGAATAAATATGTGCAATGCTTATTATACAATAAAGTACAAAAGATAGTGTAATAATGTGCAAAATCAAGCAATAAACTAAATTAAGTTAATTGGGCAAATATGCAATACGGTAATTGCTAAATTTCTCAAGTAATCTCAATTTATGCAGATATAAAATTGGTCATATAGTAATAAATGAAGTAATATAAAACCATGCAATTTAAGCAAAAATGTGATGTACAATCTATAAAAAAAATGAAAGTGAATATTATAATTACTCATAAGCTTCTTGAATGATCCAGTATTAATAATCCATCAACAGAGTCATATGCCTAAATACAGTCTCTTGTGTTGTTTCTGTTCCGTCACCTTGTGTATAAGGTATGTGGATTTCTGTGTCTCTTATACAATACTGCTGTGACACCTCCGTGCACTCTGGACTCTGACCTTCTTAATACTTATAATACTGCATATGGAATATTCCTTCAATTTGTGTGGAGGCCCCTGTCCACTAGGGACCCTCTATCTGTACTCTCGTGACTTCTGGGTCTGTCTGGTAGGTGGGTACTCATCTATGATACTCCTCTATGTAAGCTCTTAAGTTAGACTCGCCCGTATATAGAAATACAAAAAAAACTTCTCATAGTGTGATACAGTCTCGATAAAATGACTTACCGGTAATAAAAAACCTCACTCACACAAAAAAACGCACAAAACAGCATTAGAATACACGAGTAACAGACATGTATGTCCGCTTACATCACTTCCGGTTTCCTCATATGCCTCTGCTCACACGCTACGTGGTATGTCACGGTCACGTGACTTCATCAGGGGATGCACATAAATACTATGTTGATGTGTTGCCATCTAAATATTTTCATTACTGTCATACTTTATCTTTTGCTTTGTGTTTTTCCTTATAGCATTTCCTGAGGGCAGTGGTAAGAGTGATAGACCGAATGAGGTCCATACCCATCTAGAGTCTGATGGCAGAGATTCTTTGCGTGAATCTCTAATGTCTACTATTTGCCCTCTTTAAATCTGTTTTTCTTTTAGGCACTGTCAAAAACGAATGTTTAAAAGAGAAGTCCAGCCTGAGCTCATTTGGCTGGGCTACTCCTTATGCCGCGTACACACGATCATTTTTGTCATGAAAAAAACATTGTTTTTAAAAAATGTCATTTAAAATGATCGTGTGTGGGCTTCGCATCATTTTTCGGCTTCTGAAAAACGTTTTTTTTTGAACATGCTGCATTTTTTAACGTCGTTTTAAACAATGTCGTTTTTCGGGTTGTAAAAAATGATCGTGTGTGGGCTAAAACGACGTTAAAAACCCTTGCATGCTCAGAAGCAAGTTATGAGACGGGAGCGCTCGTTCTGGTAAAACTACCATTCATAATGGAGTAAGCACATTCATCACACTGTAACAGACAGAAATGCGCTAATCGTCTTTTACTAACACAGAATCAGCTAAAGCAGCTCCAAGGGTGGCGTCATCCGCATGGAACTTCCCCTTTAAAGTGCCGTTGTACGTGTTGTATGTCACCGCACTTTGCTAGATCATTTTTTGAAAAACTATGGTTTGTGGGCAACGTCGTTTTAATGATGAAGTTGGAAAAACTTTGTTTTTTCTACATGCCGAAAAACATTGGTTTTTTTTCATGCCGAAAAATGATCGTGTGTGTGTGGCATAAGGGTCACAGGAGTGCAATCTGTTTTGCAGTTCTGTAACCCGTTTTTAACAGAAAGCATTATGAAGTCTTCTCTCTGCCGATGTCACCAAATTCAGTCCATGCACCACATCATCCCAACTTCAAAAGTATTGATCTGATGGCAGTCTCAGCCTCTCAATGAGCCGCTGAGAGGCTGAGACAGCCGTTCCCTGCCCCTTCACAGCTGAGCGCTCCAGTGAGTGTGGAGTAGAGCACAAGAGATGCTGATTAACAGTCAGCAGCTCTCCTCTCAGGGAGCCGAGAGATGGCGATGTTCGATGGCTCGGTTCTCAGTGAAGGGATACCAGGGGGACAGATGCAACATTGGACCAATGCTGCATCCACCTAGGTAAGTATGATTGGGGAAAAAAAAATCATTCTGCTCCTTTAAACTGTGTGTAATATATTTTGGGAGTGGACAAATCTGTGTGTGTAATGTATTATGGGAGTGGACATCACTTACTTTTGCATTGGTATTTATTTATCAAAGAGTAGAGGCAGCTTACTTTGCCAAATAAATGAAAGCTTATTGAATAAGGTCAAGTTAACCGCTTAACGACCGGCTCACGTATACATACGTCGACACAATGCCTCCTGTGAGGCAGATCAACGTATATATACGTCCCCTTTAAGATACAGCATTGTGGACGCATGCTCGCCACAAGCTCTGTGAGTCCAACCGCAATTCCCACAGAATTGATGTCCGTGGGGATACCCGCGGTCGTCTCAGAGAGGAAGAACGGGGAAATGCTAATCAAAACAAACAATGGGTAGGGGTACAAAGTACCTGATACCCATTCACATGGGTGGGTGGCAGGATCTGGGGGCCTCCGTGTTAAAGGGGTCTTCCAGATTCCGATAAGCCCCCACCTGCAGACCCCAACAATCACATCTCAGGGTTGTCGGGAGGAGGCCCTTGTCTCCATCAACATAGGGACAAAGTGCACTGGGGCCAGGGGGTTGCAGAGCCCCCCCTGCCTCAAAGCACCCACCCCCCCATGTTGAGGGCATGTGGCCTGGTATGGTTCAGGTGGGGGACGCTCGCTTGTTCCCCCTATCCTGATCTCCAGGCTGCATGCTCGGATAAGGTTCTGGTATGGATTTTGGGGGGGACCCCAATTTATTTTTTTTATAGATTTTTCATCTATATTGCCGGAAGCCGTGAGGAAATTTTAATTAAAAAATTTTCCTTTAGAAATGTCAGAATTGCTGTTGCACAGATGCGCCGCTTTACAGGCCGACCAAGGGGCCCCCCCAGGCTCGATATTTAAAGGAATATTTTGTTTTTATTGTTTCACTTTAAGCATTAATAAAATCACTGCTCTTGAAAAAATGATTGTTTTAAAAACTTTCTTTTATGCATTGATAAATGTCCCCTAGGGCAGTACCCGTGTTCCCATACACTTTTTATGGCAAAACCATGCATATAAGCCTTTAAAATTAGGACTTTTAGTGTTTCTGTTATAAAATATCCAATAAAAGAGACACATTTCTTCATCAGTTTAGGGCAAAATGTATTCTGCTACATGTATTTGGTAAAACAATCCCAATAAATGTATATTAATTGGTTTGTGCAAATGTTATAGTGTCTACTGACTATGGTGTATATACTAGAATTTAAGCAGCTATAAAAGCTATACTGTAATGGTGGTGAACAGGGACTTATACTGAGACTTTCATACTATGGTGAGCAATCTGGCACTAACAAATATTTTCTGGGAGGGTCACTGTAACGGTCACCACCGTTTACGACCTTCCATCCACTACGACAGCTCATCTGACACACAGACAAACCAGCAGGCCTCCCATTTCCCAGAATAACGAGACTTGCTCCGTGTTCTCTGGTTTCAAATGAAGACAATTTTAATGGTTTCTTCTCAGTCTTATATACAGTACAACCATGTGACAGTATTCAAAGGGACAATGAGATCTCCACCCCCCTAATCACACACTAAGGCTAATTACTTAAACATTCTAGACAGGTCGGCACCGGCCTATAATTATCATGTCTAATCACTGCACATTCCTTAGTTAACAGCATAACAAACAAACCACCTTCACACACTGAGTTCCCTAGGCAGACGTTTCGTCTCCACATACAGCTTGACACCTATTCACACCTCTGAGCATCAATAGGCTGTAGACAGTGTTATCACACAATTAAAGGCCTTTCAAAAGCCAGCCTTATTTAACATATTAACAGTCTTCACAGAGAGATGAGTCACTATTGACTGGTTGGGGTCACAATTAACCAACATCTTGCAGTGTCTCAAAATCCTGCAATACGAACTATCAGTGATGTCCCATCTCATGTAATACATGAATTATGATTCACTTGCCAAACCCATGCCCAAAGGGCACAGAGTGGACTCAGACCCAAGAGTTATCAGTGACGCTGACACAGGAGTATCCTCCATCCTCACAAAGTCTTTGGGTGTCACGGGTCATTCCATTACATCCACTAACTGACAATGACATTACTAGGGACATTAATACAGTGACCAGTAAAAATACTGTACACTGACACTGTACAAATGACACTGGCTGGGAGGGGTTAACATCTAGGGGCAATCCAGGGGTTACCTGTGTACCTAATGGGTTTGTTTAATGTGTGTGCTCCATTTACTTTACTATCTGGCTGTTTTCTCTCCCTACTTTGCAGGGAGAAGAAGCAACCAGATCGTTGTTTACAAATTCAATACATAGAGTTCTGTGTTTTTGTAAACACAGAACCCTAGTTGTGATTGGCCACTGCCAAAGAGCTCACTTCAGCCAATATCATTGACTGAAATCAGCTGCCAAACTCGTGCTGTGTCCAATCACAGCATGGGTCGTCAGTAGGCATGCGCGTGCAGGCAAGTTCCAAACTTGTACAGGTATGTTATCTGGACTGCCTACGCCACCCACTAGCATTAAATCTACTGTGAGTGGGTGGCAACTGGCAAGTAGTTAATACGCAATCTTGGTCACACACTAACAGCTGTTTACATGACATGTGTATTGAGCTTCAGTCTTCCCAGTTTGCCATAAGCACAGTTCAGACAATGGTCTTATCTTCCAGGTGACAAACGGCACCCACCTCTCTACAAGCATGCTGTAGGGATGACCAATCTCTGTCCTTGGGGGTCTAACACACATTCTAACAGAAAGTCCTCTAGCCCAGCAGACTATTACATGACATAGACTTGATCTTATCTAGTTAATTGGTCCTTGACTCATTGCTAGTTGCGGTTTAGTAACTGAACAGTATAGTTATTTTGCTTGTCTACTCTTACCTCATTAATACATGCTGATTGGTAGACATGAAACAATAATCCTTCCAATATAAACAAGTATATTATTTATATGGCTAGTTATTTTCTTAATGAGGGTTTATTATTACTTTAATATAAATATGAAACAAAATAAAACATTTATTTTGTTGGATGTTTCAGAACACCATGCCATTTACTGGAAAATGAAATATGATTTTGTTTTGGGGGTATAAGCTGTGTAGTTAAATGCTGTTCTGTGTATGAAAACATGGTCTGCTAATAGTTATTTTTGTGCTCAGACATTTATACAGCTGCACAGTTTGACAAATACATTTCTGGAGTAGAATATTAACCTATTGCAGAAACAGATGAAGAAAAATTAGGGTAAGAAGCATTTTAATATAACAGTTATGCTTTATGAGCACTGATTCATTAAAACATCTCAGATAAGACAATGCCTCAGGAACTGTTTATATAAATATCGATTTAGCCTCAAAAGTAATTGCTAGGCAGAAATAATACTTTATAAAAAACAAAAAACATCAATTGACAGAACAATACAGTCATTATTTGCCATAATGCTTCTGTGTCTCTCTTACATAACATCAAAGTAAAGTAAAAGTAAAAACTGATGGAGTGGACTTCGTGACATATCAGAATATTTTAAGTATAAAAATAACTTTTCTTTCCAAGTTCTCTCATGTGATGAAAAGCTCATTAACCACTTCAGCCCTGGACCATTTGGCTGGCCAAAGATCAGAGCACTTTTTGCAAATCGGCACTGCGTTGCTTTAACTGACAATTGCGCGGTCGTGCGATGTGGCTCCCAAACAAAATTGACGTCCTTTTTCCCCCACAAATAGAGCTTTCTTTTGGTGGTATTTGATCACCTCTGCGGTTTTTATATTTTGCGCCAAAGACAAAAAAAGAGCGACAATTTTGAAAAAAAAGCAATCGTTTTTACTTTTTGCAATAATACATATTCCCAAAAATATATAAAACATTTTTTTTCCTTAGTCTAGGCCAATACATATTCTTCTACATATTTTTGGTAAAAAATCGCAATTAGCGTTTATTAATTGGTTTGCGCAGAAGTTATAGCATCTACAAAATAGGGCATAGTTTTATGGCATTTTTATTAATATTTTTGTTTACTAGTAATGGCAGCGATCAGCGATTTTTATCATGACTGCGACATTATGGCGGACACATCTGGCACTTTTGGCGCTATTTTGGGACCATTCACATTTACACAGCGATCAGTGCTATAAATATGCACCTATTACTGTGAAGAATGTGACTGGCAGTGAAGGGGTTAACCAGGAGGGGGCGCTGAAGGGGTTAAGTATGTCCTAGGGATGTGTTGTAACTGTAGGGGGGTGGGGTCATGTGTGACACTACACTGATCACTGCTCTCGATTACAGGGAGCTGTGATCGGTGTCCTGTCACTAGGAAGAACGGGGGAAATGCTTGTTTACATTAGCATTTCCCCGTTCTTCCTCTCAGTAAGATGATCGAGGGTATCCCCACAGACATTGAGTCTGCGGGACCCGCGATCACACTCACGGAACTCGCGGCGGGCCACAATGCCGCTTCTTAAAGGCGCCGTACAGGTACGTTAATCTGCCTGTACGTGCCATTCTGCCGACATATATCGGCGTGAGCTGGTCGGCAAGTGGTTAGGAACATTACATGGTCTTAGTCACATGATCACATATTCTGACTACCAAGGGCTTTGTTAGTATTTTGTGCCATAAGAGACTGTTGGAAAATAAAAACATTTTGGAAGACTAATGTAATGACTAATCACTTAAATACTTAAGGACCGCCGCACGACGATATACATCGACAGAATGGCACAGCTGGGCTCAAAGGCTGCTTTAAGAACCCAGCCGTGGGTCACAAGCACGCTCCCGACCCGGTCTGAAGCTCCGTGACCGCGGGACCCGATCGCTGCCGGTGTCCCGCGATCGGGTCACAGGAGCTTAAGAACGGGGAGAGGTGAGTGTAAACAAACCTTCCCCGTTCTTCTCTGTGGCTTGTCACTGATCGTCCGTTCTCTGTCATAGGGAACGACGATCAGTGACGTCACACGTCCAGCCACTACAGTAAGAAACACACAATAGGACACACTTAACCCCTTTAGCGCCCTCTAGTAGTTAACCCCTTCACTGCCAGTGTCATTTTCACAGTAATCTGTGCATTTTTATAGCACTTTTCGCTGTGAAAATGACAATGGTCCCAAAAATGTGTCAAAAGTGTCTGATGTGTCCGCCATAATATCGCAGTCACAAAAAAAATATTGATGATTGCCGCCATTACTAGTAAAAAAAAAAATATTAATAAAAATGCCATAAAACTATCCCCTATTTTGTAAACGCTATGACTTTTGCGCAAACCAATCAATAAACGCTTATTGCGTTTTTTTTTTTACCAAAAATATGTAGAAGAATACGTATCGACCTAAACTGAGGAAAAAATGTATTTTTTTTATATATTTTTGGGGGATATTTATTATAGCAAAAAGTTAAAAATATTGAATTATTTTTAAAATTGTCGCTATATTTTTGTTTATAGCGCAAAAAATAAAAACCGCAGAGGTGATAAAATACCACCAAAAGAAAGCTATATTTGTGGGGAAAAAAGGACGCCAATTTTGCTTGGGAGCCACGTCGCACAACCGCGCAATTGTTAGTTAAAGCGATGCAGTGCCGAATCGCAAGAAGGGGCCAGGTCCTTTACCTTTTAAATGTCCTTATTTCTTCTGAGAAATCTTCACTTCCTGTTCTTCTGTCTGTAACTCCACACAGTAATGCAAGGCTTTCTCCCTGGTGTGGAGTGTCATGCCCCCCTCCCTTGGACTACAGGAGAGTCAGGACGCTCTCTACGTTGCAGATAGAGAAAGGAGCTGTGTGTTAGTGGGCGTAATTGTGACGTTGGACATTAAACCAGGAAGCTCCGAGATTGATGCGCTCATGTTGGTGAGATACAGGACACACATACCGGGTCCGTTGTGACCACAATATGCATGTATCTATCCAGTTGCCATATTGCAGTCACAACTTACCCAGCGTGTGTGTCCTGTATCTCACCAAAATGAGCTCATTTCATCTTTCTCTTTTGTCTGTGACACTGATATATCTTTCTGGATTTGGAGCTCTGCCATGAGGGTCATAACATCTTTACCCCAAATTATACAAAACCCAGATGAAAAGACAATATACCTGAGGGCCAAGTCAACTGTCTTAGACACAACTGCAACTTTGATTAAGATTACATAAATCATGGTCAACTAATAAAGCAAAAATTCAGAGAGAAAGGCTATCTCACCTCTCTGGAGACATACCATTGTTACTTAACCAGAACTTCCAAATCTAATAAGATATTTCACCCATCATCCTCTGGATAGCCATTAGGATTTACCACCCAATTCCACTCTTGTCATAGGAAAATGCAAAGAATTATGTCCAAACATTGGTCCATCCTCATGGAAGACCCCCCATCTTAAAGCATTACTTACTATAAAACTCAAAATCTCATAAAGATGGGTTTGTAACATTAAGAGTTTAATAGCTCAAAGCAAAATTAAATCCACCTCGGTCAACACCAGCACACAACTTACCTTCCTTAATATAAAGGGCATGTTTCAATGAAAAAACACAGATGTCTGACTTGCAAACATGTTCAACATTGCCAAAAAGACCTCAAAACCTACCAGACTCCAGATTTTTATACTTGCTCATTGAAATTCATAATTTACTGCCTGTCATGCCCCTTCAGTTTATTACATGTTGGCCGTACCGTTCACACCGCCAGCTTTGGAGAACATCAACACCTTTTAGAAAGAAAGGAGGGACAAACATAGAGTACCCACACATTTCCTGGAATGAAAATCCTATGAGGGATTTAGAGTCTGGATCATTGAAACCATTCCAGTAGCCTATCGCCCCCACCAGTCAAATGGCCCTGGCAGGGGGCTGCACCATCCCTGTACATGTGTATATCTTCTGCCCAACTCCATTGACATGGTCATCCCTATCTTCAGTTTTAGTTTCCTGTTCTTTTCCTGCTGGCATAATATAGCATATGAATCAGGATAAAACGTAAGTACCACTGTACTTCTCATACTACAGTATGTTGCTGTTTGCTATGGTGCATCTTTGCTACCTCCTTATTTAATTTTCTTTTTCCTTTACAAACCACACAGCATAAAGGTATTATAGTGTCTTCCCTTAAAGTGGATGTAAACCCACTCTCATCCTTTCTAAGCTGCCATAGTGGTTATCTATAAGGATATACATTCCTCCTGCATGTGTCCTTACCTGTCAAATGTCTCCCCTCTGTCTGTTATGAGACCTGAAAAACTGCAGATTCTGTGTCTGTTGTCCGGAGCTCGGTGGGTGGAGTTGTGATGTCAGTAGACTCCCTGCCCACCTCAACACTCCCCTTGTCAACATGCATTTTCTCCTGTGTATTTCTTACACTGAACTTCTGCTATGATCACTAACATCCAGTCAAAACCTAAAAAAGTCACCACATGACTTCAGCATGCCCAATCATGCAGAGGTGTGGAGCAGCCAATCCTGGGAGAGCTAGAGAAGAAAGGAGGAGTGGATCTAAAGTACACAGGATGTCTCTCTCAGGCTTCTGCATGATATAGGTAAATCACCTGTCACTCTCAGCAAGTTGTAGAAACAGACTCCTATTTCTGTGTGTCAGTTTTTATCTCACTGAAAAAAGATAAGAGGACTGCTCAGAGCTGGATTAACTCTTCATGGCAAGACTGGGCACAGATGACATGAAATTCTATACTGTACAAGGTGCAAGCCTTAATTTAAAAAAAATTGGGTTTACATCCACTTTAACTACCCAAACCATTTTAATGTGCTTATTAACTCTTTAATGTATCCGATTTCTATATATTGTTTTTATGCCTGTTTTTGCCAATTTATGGCAAATTGCTAATATACAGTATTTGTATTTATACAGGACCCTTTTGGTCTTTTTTTTATTAAACTTTCACTCACTAACCGTCAGTATACATAAATGTTTGTAAATATAGTCTTTGTATTTTTATGGCGATCATGTTTTTTTAATTCTTAATTTTTACAATACCCTTTGATGTTTTTTTTTCCATTAAAATGCCCATTGTATAGTTTAGTACATGGGGTTTCCGTTAATGGGAAGTAGCTCATTTAATTTGCCCAGTACTACCATGCTGGATTTCTGGATCTCCATCTGGCTCCTGCCCATAAATACCACCCCCAATGTGGCCATTCCCAAGACCTGATGAAGGAAAACGCATGCTCCAAATGTGTGCCAGACCCACCGGTCCCTGCACCCAGTGCCTGACGTGATCGCCACATCCCCAGGGTTCTCGGACTGTCCAGGAAATGCTGGAAGCCACCAGAACCGCTGGAGACTCCATCCATTGGGGGACAGAGCATTCATATAAGTGGCCAGCTGCAGCAGTTTCTGCCCCTCCACATGATGAGCTTGTTATGCTTTTTCATCCTGTAAGTTGCCATTTGTCTATTTTCATTTATAAACCTACTTACTGCTATACTTAGAAGGCGCTGCTCTCTTTCTCTCTAAAATATTTGACCTAATAGCTTTCTTTCAACACCACTAGTGGGTTTTCTTTTTAAATATATTAAAAAATATGTTACATTTAAAATGTATCTATAGTCAAAACTGGTTTTGTTTTGGATAAAATAGGAAATGGTTAATCCCTGCCAGAATATTTTTTCTTGTCTGTGTATCACTGGCAGGGCCGGACTGGGAGTAAAAACCAGCCCTGGAAAAAATGTCATACCAGCCCCATAGCATTATTATACCAGCCCAACATAATAACGTCATTATTTTCTTGTTCATGAAAGGGAAAACCATAAAGCACATTTGAAGAGTGTATTATATATACTGTATTTATTGGCGTATAACACTCACTTTTTTACCCTGAAAAAAGAGGGTAAACTGTGGCTGCGTGTTATACGCAGGGGGCAGTGAAACTTCCCTCTTAAAGTTAGGGTGCGTGTTATACGCCGATAAATACGGTAGATAAGACAGATATGAAAGCACATAGGGCTAGGGATAGATAGATAGATAGATAGATAGATAGATAGATAGATAGATAGATAGATAGATAGATAGATAGATATCAGAAATTCCAGTTAAGAGTTAAAACCATGCCAGGGGCTGCGGGCATGGTACAGGAGATGCCAGTGGCTGCAGGCATGGTACAGGAGATGCCAGGGGCTGCGGGCATGGTACAGGAGATGCAAGGGGCTGTGGGCAATGTACAGGAGATGCAAGGGGCTGAGGGCATGGTACAGGAGATTCCAGGGGCTGCGGGCATGGTACAGGAGATGCCAGGGGCTGCGGGCATGTTACAGGAGATGCCAGGGGCTGCGGGCATGGTACAGGAGATGCCAGGGGCTGCGGGCATGGTACAGGAGATGCCAGGGGCTGCGGGCATGGTACAGGAGATGCCAGGGGCTGCGGGCATGGTACAGGAGATGCCAGGGGCTGCGGGCATGGTACAGGAGATGCCAGGGGCTGCGGGCATGGTACAGGAGATGCCAGGGGCTGCAGGCATGGTACAGGAGATACCAGGGGCTGCGGGCATGGTACAGGAGATGCCAGGGGCTGCGGGCATGTTACAGGAGATGCCAGGGGCTGCGGGCATGGTACAGGAGATGCCAGGGGCTGCGGGCATGGTACAGGAGATGCCAGGGGCTGCGGGCATGGTACAGAAGATGTCAGGGGCTGCGGGCATGGTACAGGAGATGCCAGGGGCTGCGGGCATGGTACAGGAGATGCCAGGGGCTGCGGGCATGGTACAGGAGATGCCAGGGGCTGCGGGCATGGTACAGGAGATGCCAGGGGCTGCGGGCATGGTACAGGAGATGCCAGGGGCTGCGGGCATGGTACAGGAGGAGATGTCAAGATGGCAGAGGCTGCAGGCATGGTACAGGAGATGTCAGAGGATTCAGGCATGGTACAGGAGATGTCAGAGGTTGTGGGGATGGTACAGGAGATGGTTAGAGCCTGAGGACATGATACTAAAGATGGTAAGATATGTAGACATGATACAGGAGATGGTCAGAGAATGCAGACATGGTACAAGAGATCAATGCAGCCTCAACAGTGCCCATCAAATGTAGCCTCACTGTACCCATCATTGCAGCCTCACTGTGCCCATCATTGCAGCCTCACTGTGCCCATCATCGCAGCCTCACCGTGCCCATCATCGCAGCCTCACCGTGCCCATAATGCAGTCTCACAGGTGAACTGATTGGACTACCCATTGTTTTGTATGGGGAGGCGAATGTAAACAGACGTGTCCATTTACACCTGCCTGCATCCGCTCTAGCAGATTGGATGACAGTCAGACCGGTCCATAGAGAACAGCAGTCTGTGACCGTGTCCACTCTGCACAAGTGTCATCCGCCTGCTCAGCAGGGATCAGTGGAGAGTTCCCCCACTGAGCAGGTGGATTTGCTTGGCAGAGTCTGCCCATGTGAAAAGGCTCCAAGGGAGAGCTCTGTGGACTGTAATGTAAAGGGAAACTGATGTAAGGGCCAGTTCACACCAGACGCAGTTCCGTACAGTTTTGTGCGTATTTTTTTTGCAGTAAAAATGCATGCACAGTGTTTTCCATGTATTCCAATGGCTCTAGTTCACACCATGCAGTCAGTTTCTGGTGCAGAAACTGACTGCATGGTGTGAACTAGAGCCAACAAAATCCATTAGAATACATGGAAAAAACTGTACATGCATTTTGTGCATAAAAAAAGTAAACGGAACTGCGTCTGGAGTGAACTGGCCCAAAGAGGTACTCTTGGAATCCTGACGTAAGGGGGTCTCTGATCAGCAAAGCCCCCACGTACATCAGAGTCCCCCTTTACATCACAGTCCACAGAGGTGTGATCAGAGGCTGGTGAAATGAGAGGAAGGGGGGGGGGGGGACATTTCCCTTACCATAAATGAAGGCTTGGGCCCTGGATTGGTCAGCAAACAAGGCCTACTAGTCTGTACTATACATATACACAGGCTGGCAGAGCATGCTGGGGCTTGTAGTGCACCACACTAGGGAAACCCTAGTGGGCTGCTGTGTTGGTTGAGGGACTCTGGAGGTGACACACTCTGTTCAGCCCCATCAATGACTGACCCACCTGTGTGCGGCTTTCTTTTCATTCACTGAGAAGTTTCATTAGGAAGCAAGGCGATTGGCTGACCTGGAGAGCTGTGGATCCTCTGTGGAGGGTTGCAGCATCCATATTACAAGCTGTCCTTCCCTCCACTATCTAACTGCTGCAGGCTGCTGGAGTTTCTCTTTGGGAAGCACAGCCAGGGAGGGGCTGCCGAGGATTGGAATGTGGGCGGGGCCACAGGGACACACACGAGGGGGGGTGAGAGGAGAGGAGAAGATCCTGCTCTCTGTATCCTTTTTTTCTCTCCTGTCTGACGTCCGTGCGAGGGGGGGTCGTTCTGTCAGTGCGGGGTCCAAGCATAACTGAAGCCAGCAACCCTGATGCCACATTACTAGCTTTTTCCCCAACCCCCCCCCCCCCCCCACAGCAGACACGAGCTGGTCTAGGAGGAGGGGGGGCACTTTTCAAACAGTACCGCAGCCAAAGTTTTCACACAGCAGACACAGGCAGCTCGCAAACACACAGCGGGGGATGCCCGCTGACTCTGTGTGAGTGTGACGTGTAGTGGAGGAGGAGAGAGCGGATCGCTGCGCTGCAGCCACAGCTTAGCCCAAAGCAGCCTCAGGGCAGGCAGCCTACCGGGAGATGTCCCGGGATCCCGGTAGGCCAGTCCGGCCCTGATCACTGGGGACATTTTCCTATATTCCCTGTTCTAGATACACAAAATAAAGTTAGAGGAATCTCTACACAATTAGACGATTTCTCCTTACCTCTTGGTCCATGGACAAATCCAAAAGTTTGGATTTCCCCTCACTTTCTTTCTCAGTTACAATTGTAGTGGTCTTTCTGACTTCCAAGGGACTGATGGTGACCCCCGAGCCAATGAGAACTGACATTTCTCTTCAGGATGCAGGCTACTAGGCATAGTGGGTGTGGTGCAAGGTGAAAAGATTGGGCACAAGTCACTTTTTGGAAAAATCAACAAAGAGTTATATTTCTCGTAACAGAAACAGTAGGGAGAGAGGGTTTAGGGCACAGAACATCCTTAGGCAAATGCAATAGCAATTAAGGCAAACTCTGCAGACAAAAATAGAACAAGGCAGACAGCAAGATGGAACAAGGGCCTTTAAGATGAATGCAACAATCTGTATATTGTAGCAACCACTGTCTCCTATGGCAACACATTGTAGATCCTCTAGCTTAACTAACAGTAAACCACTGTAGATCTTCCAGCTTAACTCACAGTATACCACTGTAGATCCTTAAGCTCAGCTCGCCGTCTTTCACTAGACTTCTTGGAGTCTCAGCTACCTGCTGGATTCCCGAGCTTCACCCACAGGTAACCGCTGTACTTTATCTTCAAGCTTTACTTACAGCTACCCGCCATACTTCTTCAAGCTTTACTCACAGCTACCTGCTGCCTTCCTGGATGTGTCTCTACTTCACTGTCCCTGGCTATTGAAGTGTCTGCACTGGTACTCCTTCAGAACTTCATCCCTTTCAAACAAGCCTCCGGTAACAGGAGTGGTCATCCCTTTGTGGCAACTGCTTCTCCTTTACCTCCAACAACGAACAGGCTCCCTTCAGGTCGAGCCTCTAAAACATGCGGTTCCACCCCAGGCTTCAGGCTTAAAGTGGTTGTAAAGCTTCATGTTTTTTTTCCCTTAAAAAATCCTATGCATTAAGGTGAAAAAATACCTTGTACTCTCTGGCTCCCCCCATGACCCCGTTTTACTTACCTGAGCCTCGAACTTCCGTGGGCTCGTTCCCACGTCGCTATTCAAATGGCTCTTTCGGCTGTTCATTGGTTAGATTGATAACAGTGTGGCCATTGGCTCCCGTTGCTGTGAATCAAATCAATGACAAGGCGCACCGGGGGCAGGGCCGAGCCATACACTTGGTGGCTATGGCCGCCGAGTGTATCACACAGGAGCGTGCCCACAAGGTAACCCCCTTGGGAGAATGCTTTCCAGAGGGGGTTAGCTATTGTGAGGAGGAACTGCGAGAGCTGCAGTGGGACCCCAGAAGAGGACAATTGGGGCTGCTCTGTGCAAAATGAACTGCACAGTGGAGGTAAGTATGACATGTTTGTTTTTTTGTTTTTTAAACTGAACCCATACAACCCCTTTCACCTTGGCTGCTCCTCCTTTGTAGAACCCTTAACTGCTGGATGGGCCTTACATGGACCTAGCAGCCAGCATGCCTCCTGGATAGGCCTCAGGCTTCAGGCCTAACAACCAGGAGCTTCTCAACACACTCCCACCCAGGCCGCAGTCTTGTGCAGGAAGAACCCCGATCACCTGACTCCTCCCAAATAAATAGCCTGTCCTAGCATACACAACGGTTAAAGAAACTCCTTCTGATTGGCTGAGACAACCTAGTAACCCATTTCCTGAATTTATGGTAATCCATCATTCTAATGCCAAAAGAACCAGTGCCACCTATTGACAGAAGAGAGAGACTACCCCAAACTTAGACTTAGGACAGGAATCAGTGGATCAACCTTCCAATTAGCCAGGCTAGTTACCACCTAGCACAACTAGATTTATTAGCAGCCCTGTTTAGGTCCAGGGTACTACAATCTCCCCCTACCAAGGAAACGACGTACCGGAGTTTTAAAAAAAAAAAAAAAGTACTCTCAATCCTGAGAGTGGATGTCCTGGCAAAGAGTGGATAGGAAGGGGTAACAGGAAAGGATGAACAATAGTATCAAATACATGTGGCGTACCACATGCAAATTAATGAACATAACTTATGTACAAAGACAAGTGGCATATCACACAAGGATAGATTATGCACAGTTAATGTGTGGCGTATCACATGCAAATAAGAGAGGGGAATGCAATAAACAATACCCTTACATCCTAACTATCTACTGTATATAATAGTCACACAATAAGAGATAAAAGATTAGCATTATTATACAAATTTAAGACATAGTCTCCCCTTAGCCAAGGAAGACACGAGAGGGGTGCAGGAATACCCGAAAGAGAAGAAAACAGGAAATATAGATAATACAACCTACTATTCTATCATTACCAGTGCAGTATGTACATGAGTGAACTTTTGTTTACTCTCATGCCGAGAGCAACAAAAATGGTGCAAAATAAACACAATAATATATCTTATTCTACATATATACTTCTATCATATACTATACCTAGACGTATGTACAGTTAAAAACGGGCCCCACTCCCTCGAGAATGACACCTGTTTTCCATAGCAATTCTAGCATATCTAAAATGAAATATTCACTTACCAACTTATATTGGACCATGTTGAAGTAAGACTTATGACTCACTCGGAATGGCACGCTCACACCATCTGGTGTTCAGTTAAGGAGAGAACAGTCCACATATAGCATTTCAGTCCATGAAATTCAAGGTAACGGCAAAAACCCTGTACCAATTAGCCAGGCTAATTACAACCTAGCACAACTAGAATTATTAGCAGCCCTGTTTAGGACCAGGGTTCTACACAATGGTCTCAAGAGGGGTTAGTCCATTGACAAAAGGTTCAAACTCTTCCTCTAGTGAATAAAAAAAATTTTTTTCTTAAAGATACACTTTGATAAAAAAAAGTCAAAATGTTTTTTTTTTTTACACCTTAACTTGTTTTTAAAAGTTTTAAAATGTTAAACTCCAGTGTAGTGACCTCTACTACTTTATGGTTGTGTTGAGTTTGCTCTTCAATATACTGCTATTTGCAGAATGGTGGCTTTCTACATTGTAACTACAAAGAACCTTTCAGAAGCTTTAATCGATGCTTTTAGCGACTTATATTCCCAAGTGAGGATTGAGGTGCGGTAAACTTTACACCACTGGGCGAGCATGCATTGCTAGGCAATCTAATCCACTTTAAGTCCTGGCAGAAAACTATAAAATGCTTAAATTCCTTTAAAGTTATTTCTTCCAAAAAAAGAACACTTTACAGCAAAATACATATGATTAGTAGAGCTACAAGTACTTACATAAGTAAAGAACTTTTTTACTTGTCAAGAAGCTGACCATTAAATGGTAAAACTTATAATAACATTGATTTAAACATTTTCTTCTCTGCAGGGAGTCTACTGTGACTCAAAGTCACTATTACAGGTGGAACTTTAAAATGTTTTTTTTTTTTTTAATGATGTCAAATCAGAGTAGTCTCTATGGTAAACATGCCTAGAACATTATCCGTGATTCTCAAACAAAATGATTACATGTAATAGAACGTTTGCATAATATTTGTTCAAATTAAAAGCAAATAATGCATCTCTAGCACATCAACCAACAGATACTTTATTTAGAAGTTACATATGAGACTGAACAAAATGACAGAAACTTGTTACTTCATAGCTGCTGTTTAGAATTCCCTTGTGACTCTGCACTGAAATTGTTGGTGTGCCTCTGCACTGAAATTGTTGTCAGGAACAAGTATATTAATTTGTCTTAGGCGGTGGCAGTACGAAGGCCGAAGTGCCCTTGATAATGTCATGATGTTGACACATGTAAGGTGGAGCTTCATTGATCCAGGAGAGAGTGAGAGTGTCCTTGAGTGAGCTGCTGGGTTCTGTTACCTTTCCCTACAGTACGGCTGTGTCTACGCTGAATAGAGAAGTGTGAGTGGAGGAGGTGGCACGGTACTTCTTTGCAGTTACTGTGGCTCAATAATATGAGTGCAATTTATGCTTTTAATTAATAAAATTTGTTTTATGGGTTACACTGTAAGGCTTTCTTCTTTTTTGAATTGGCTTGATTTGGTTTGAATTTGGTTTGAAGTGGAATGTCTCTTGTCACCTGCTGCATTGCCTTTGGATATACACCTGTAGCAACCATCTTGGACCCCAGATTGTTTTGAGGCTTTGTTGGTGTAATAAGGGTCTAATTTTAAAGTGAGCATACACCCATTAGGGATTCCTGGTGGCAGTCCTGTGTGTGCCTTTCTGGATTAATATTTCTCCTTAAAAAATTGTAATTCACCAATGGTCACAGATAAGTGTGCATGGATCACTAATGAACGCTAATTTATATGAGCTTGATTTTTATTGATGTTAATTGTTTTTTATTGATTGATTGTGGACATCGATCTTACTTTTTTACATTGATTGTTCACAGATAGGTATTGGAATTTGATGTTCTTTATTTAGTTATGTTGATTGTTGTTTTTTAATCAGTTGTGCATGTTGATTGCACTGCTTTCCATTGATTGTTGTTTATCGATTTGTACTTTGTATTAATTTGCAGTTTTTACATATTGTTTATATTTTTGGTCATTTTGCACCTTATTAGAGTTCCCTTGTTTGGGGACACACAAAATGTGAAATATTTATAAGCTAATGTATTCTCTTAGCAGAGCATGTTTCATTCACAATATTTACTACACATGCTAAGTGTGTTTGCAGCTTATTATTGTTCTTGATGTGCAAATGTTTCATTTATATTACAGTACTGAAAAAAATGACAAAGGCTTGTTACGTCATAGAAATCACAAATGATAAAATAAAGTTGTCAGGATCCTGATGACCTGATGACCAAAGTCTCACTGGTCAACTCAACAGTGGCGGCCCGTCCATAGAGGGCGCCCGGGCGCCGCCCCCCCCTCCCCCAATCAGTAAAAAAAAAAAAAATCTAAAAAAAAAAAAACATTTATTTAAACATGTCCCTTTAAGGATTTTTTTTAAAAAAAAGGTCCTTAGGTGCACTGTGTACGAGCGCCGGACGCCGGGCACAGTGCGGTGTGTGTAGCGCCACGTCTGTGCAATCACGGGATTGCAGACGAGGCGCTACAGTGGAAGAAAAAAAATGCCGTTGTGGCGTTCTCCATCGCGCCACTTGCTTCCAGGGCGATGGACTTTGTTATTATTGCTCTGGTGCACACTTTATATGTGCACCCGCACGTCACTGTGCTAGTCCCGACGTCACAGGAAGAACAGGAAGTGACGTCGGGACTCTCGAGCTCAGTGCGCCTGGAAGCTGAGCAACGCTGTCTGTGTCTGCCATCATCACTGCCCTGCAGTAACAGGTCTGGACCCCCTCCCTGCCTCATAACAGTAAAACAAACATGTAACAGCGGACCCCTTCCCTCAGCTGGCTTGTAACAAACATTTCGGCTAAAATAACGGCCACCCCCCCCCCCGGGCAAAACGTTCCCTTCCCTCTGCTGGCTTATAAAAAAAAAAAACATTCGGCTAAAATATCGGCCTTAACGGCCTGCCCCCCCACCTATAAAAAAAAACATGTATTTACTTAATTGGTGGAAATAGCAGCCGTAACGGCACCCCAACCCTCCCCCCGCTTATTCATTTTTTTTAGGAACCCCCCCCCGCTTATTCATTTTTTTTAGGAACCCCCCCGCTTATTCATTTTTTTTTGGAACCCCCCCCCCCGCTTATTAATTTTTTTTGGACCCCATCCAATCATTTAACATTTGGCGATAATAGCGGCTTATTCAAATGTTTTTTTTTTGTTTTATTTAATTGGTCTAAAAAGCAGCAGGAAGGGAACCCCCCCCCCCCCCGCTTATTCAATTGGTTTTTATATTTAATTGGTGGAAATAGCGACTTGGGACTGGAATGTTGCAGGATAAGTCGGACCTGATGAGAACTGTTCATATCTGTGCTACTTCAAGTCACAGCGACTTCGAAGTAGTCCCTGCGTTACTGTCACGTACCTCAGAGGGTGAGCCCGACGTGCAGGAAGTGGCAGCCGTTACTCCTCTGATTCCGGGACCCCTGGTAGAGTAGACAGGGGGAACGGAAATACAGAGTCGCACAAGCGCCTGGAGAGACGCTGATGCAGGGGCTGGTGGTTGCTTCTGCAGGATCTGATGGAGTCTCTGGAAGGCAGGTGCAGCCTGGCAAGTAGCAGACCGGTGGGAAGAGGTCTGGAAGATCAAGCAGCAACAAGTCCCAGAAGACAGTGCAAGTCCCAGAAGCCGGAGAGAAGCTGGACCAGCCGATCAGGCACAGGAAGGTCAGGATGGTAGAGGGGTCGTCAAGCCGGGTCAGTAACAGGCGGGCGGCAGAGTACCAGGGATGAGGCAGAGGGATGGTCGGAGCAAGCCAAAAGGTCAGGGCAGGCGGAAGACAGGATCAACAGGAACAAGCCGGGTATCAGGATCAGGATTCAAGCAGGGGTAACAGGTACTGGCAGGTTCAGGAAACACTTCAGACCGGACAGCAAGAGGCCAGACTCTCATGCTGTGTTGATCCATGAGTCATCAGCCCTGTCCATTTGGGTTTCTGTTCCTGAGAGAGGTATCTGAAAAGATCGGTTCCATCGTTCCAGTTGGAGAGACCATCCCACAGATCCATCCGCACAGAGCCCAGGGTCCGCTGTGACCATCATGCTGTATCCGACTTGATGTTAGTACTAACATGCAAGTCCACCTTAGCTGGTAAGAGTATCCACCCTCTTTATATGATTTTCTGAAGATTGCTACAGACAAGCCATGACTGCTACTTTCTTTATCTGAACCAGCATTACGTTTGAAGTGTTTTATCCTTCCACTGGGAAGCATACCTATGAACTGTTTCTATTTGTTCATTGAACTTTTCATTGTTCATTGCACCTGGTCGGTGTTTCCATTCACCTGTTAGGTTATACACACATGGACTCATTACAAGCATTGTCCCCATGCTGAGTGAATTCCCATTCACATTCCTCACAGTCCTCTGTTGTTCTCACTTCCAATGATATGTGATTTTGGCAACATTTTTCCACTCAATATCAACTTTAGCGCTGCACTTATTGTTTTCTGTTTATACTTGACTTTGTTTGTTTGTGTGCTGGCTGCTACATGGTCTTAATTTCTCTAACTAGCGCAATTTTTTTCCCCACATATTTTTTTTATTTTGTGCAGTATGTCCGCAGTCTCTGGTCATCTCGTGCCCATTTAGAGTCCTTCATAACTAACAGTGTAATTTCTTAGTTTGTTTGCGCCAGTCTGTAAGCCTGCGCTATATACCATGATTTGTGATGCTGGGGCTATATACTCTGTGTTGTGATGCTGAGCTGTATACTCCGGACACTATGAGTGGAATACAGGGGACGGAGTGGGTGTATTCTATATGGGGTGTGGCTTATGAGAAGTGGGAGGGACCAAATGTGGAGGGGCGGGGTCTTGCGCCCCCCCATCCTAAAATGTCACCAGCCGCCACTGCAGGTTACCAACATGTATGTTTTTTGGGCATTTTGGTGTCCTACTTTTTGATAACATCGCTCTCTCTGATACACCCTATGGACAAAGTTATGTAGGGGGACTTTTAAACTTAATTAATTATCGGAGACATCTAGATAGGGTTTTTGTTTTTCTGTATATAGTTATACATTATACAATTGCTGAGACAATTTTTTTTTGTTCAAGTGCAGACATTTTTATGTAAGTACTGTGACAGTATATGTTATTATTATGAACTAAATTATGAACATTGTTTAATTTTCATGATGTTCAATTGTGCTCAAGTGTCTCTGGGTGTTGCGCTTTTCTCACGATGAACCAGACATGGTATGTGTTAATTTCCAAGGGGGGGCTTTTTCTTCCTTCGCAACTTTTGAGCCTTGCATGATCTATTTCCTCTCATCCCTCTCCCATCCTGTGCTGGGGGGAGAGACTGAGGCTTTGCCTATTTTCTCTATGCTCATTTGGATGTATGTTACATCCGTCAAGGCAACTGCCTGGCAGCGGTGGTTTTTGTTTCTTTCTTTATTTTGCCCTGTCCATTTTTTCCACCAGGGGGCATTATGTCATATTTAGAGGTTATTCCAACTCCTCCTTGAATGTCCCTCCAGTTTTTAGTCAGCAAGGCCCACCTTGTTATGTTACCTTTCTTGGGGGGGGTTTGCTGCGCTTTATACCCCCCTTTGATGGGCCTCTTGGTTCCACCCCAAACGTGTCCTGGCAATCTCCCTTGGTTCATTACCGAGGGATGGTTGCCAGGACTTTAGTGTTGCTGAGTCCATCAGCAAGATGGGAGCGGCTGAGTTTCTGGTTCCGGAAATGACGTCTACGGAAGCCGTCCAATGTACGGCTTTTATGTACGTCGCGTCTGGATGACACGGCGTACCATCGATCTTGGCATGTCGTGCACCTAGCTGCGCGCGTGTCGTGCACTTTGCTTCGCACAACGGCAGTGAGGAGGAGGGGGCCTCATGACCTGGAACGAGGACAGGTGAGTATTTAAGAACGCCAAGGGGGCGTTCGGCGTCATTCCCCCTCCATCCTCAGGAGATACAGGAGGCATCTGAGTGAGTGAGTGAGTGAGAAACTTATATAGTGCAACACATGCAAACTGAATCGCCTCTGGGCGCTTAGTATCCATTCCCTGAGTAAACTTTTTTTTGCCCTGAGAAGAGATGGGTTTTAATTTTTCTTCTGAAGGCCAAGTGGTTCACTTCCAATCGGATGCTGGCTGGTAGAGCTTTACATAGACTGGGTCCTTGGACTGCAAATCTACGTTCTTCTTTGGACTTGTATCTGGCTTTGGGTATCTGGAGTAGATTTTGGTTGGTGGATCGCAGAACGCGATTGGGGTTGTGAGCTTTTAGTTTTTCGCATAGATATTGGGGGGCATTTCCTTGAACAAACTTATGCGTTAGACAGAGTGCCTTGAAAGTGATTCTGTCTTTTACTGGCAACCAATGAAGGGATCTCAGTGAAGGTGAGATTAATTCCCATGGTTTTTTCTCAGTCACAAGTCGAGCGGCCGTATTTTGAACGACTTGCAGACAAGTGATTTGGTATTTAGGGAGTCCGAGATAGAGGGCATTTGCATAGTCAAGTCTGGAGTTGATAATTGTTCCCACCACGACTGCTATGTATTCTTTTGGGATAAAGGGAGTAAGTCTGCGTAGTAGGCGCAGCAGATGGTGCGATCCGCTGACTACTGACCCTATTTGTGCATCCATTGTCATGTAGGTGTCGAAAATGACTCCGAAACTTTTGACTTTGGTGCTAGGGGTGATGGTTTTACCCAGAATGGGCGGGGGTGTCCATGTTGTTGCGGGATGATTCTTTCGATTGGCGTGAAACAGGAGAAGTTCTGTTTTCGAACCGTTGAGTTTAAGATAACTCTTCGTCATCCAATTTTCTATTAAGGTAAGGCATTTCTCTAGTCCGAGATAATGATCCTGTTTATTGCAGATGCGAAAATACAGTTGTGTGTCATCTGCATAAGAGTGGTAAAGTAACTTCTGGTTACTGATAATTTCAAAAAGAGGGCGGAGATAGATATTGAACAGCACAGGCGACAAAGGGGATCCCTGAGGGACTCCGCATGACACCGTGCGTTTTTCAGAAGTGAAATGACCAAGTTTCACTGTTTGTGATTGGTTTTCCAAGAAGGAAGAGAACCAAGATAAATCACATTCCGTGACTCTGGCTACTTCAGTTAGCCGAGTCAGTAATAATTTGTGGTCTACAGTATCAAAGGCTGCGCTTAGGTCCAACAGTACCAGAAGACAAGATTCTCCTTTGTCTGCTGCTTTGAGAGCGTCATCCCTTATTTTGAGGAGTGCTGTTTCTGTCCCGTGACCCGGACGGAAACCCGATTGAAACGGATCAAGTAATTTGTGGGTGTCTTAATGATGTTGTAGCTGTTGTACAACTTCTTTCTCCATTACCTTGGAGAAGACATTTAGGCCTGTTATGGGTCGATGGTGGTTAGGGTCTTTGGGGTCGAGGGTGTTTTTTTTTTAGAATTGGTTTGATTATGCCTTGTTTCAGCAAGGTTGGCACCATGCCCTCCTTGAATGACTGGTTTATGAGCTGCGTGATAGCTGGTGCCAAAATATCGGCACATTCTTTTAGCAGTTTGGTGGGGATGATATCAACAGGGGCTGTGCTGTTTCGCAGAGTACCGATGATATTTTTAGTGGCATCGATGGAAATGGGTTTTAGAGTGAAATTTGTTGAATGCGGTGGATTTATGTGGGTATTAGGTTTGTGATTTAGGGGGGGGGGGTTGATGAAGGTTTTATGTTGCTGAATACTTTCACGGATTTTTTCAATTTTATTAATGAAATAATCCGATAATTTATTGCAGAATTCTTGGGAGTCAGAAATCGGGGCCTCTAGACAGACTGGGTTCATGGTCTGGGTGACTAGGTTGAAGAGTTCGTGGGGGCAGTTTAAGACATTTGTGATGAAATTGGAAAAATGTTTTTTTTTGGCTTCAAAGATTTCTTTATGGTATTTCTAATGCCGCGTACACACGGTCGTTTTTCGGCATTAAAAAAAACGACGTTTTTAAAAACGTAATTTTAAATGATCGTGTGTGGGCTTCACATAGTTTTTCGACTTCTGGATCAACTGTTAAATGGAGGTGGTCCCTGGAATTATACCTGTTAGAGCTAATGAAGGGGGGGTGGGGGGAGGGGTATATTCACCCCTGAGTTCCCAGGTAGGCGCCAATGTATATTTTTTTGGCTGTGAAAGGGGGGATAAGTGCACAGGGAATATCCCTGTTGCTGGGTGTAGCAAGATAGCCACCGACCGGGACTAGGCCCAATCCGGGGCCTGTGCAGCTGTGTGAGTCCGGTCGTATGGTGGGGAGTCTCTTGTGCACCAGGGGGAGACGATGGCGATCCTCCTGGGGCGAGGGGGGTTTTGTTATATTTTAAGGGGGATGAATCGGGTGAAGAGCGCGGCACGCCGCTAGGCCGCGGCTGGGGCCGCGGACTTTCCTAAAACGCAGCCGCCGCACAAGTTGCTGTGAAATCGTGCGGGCCGAGGTGAAGTTGTGGATGACGGGAACTGTGGCGGGGAGATGCTCTGATCG
Organism: Rana temporaria; assembly: GCF_905171775.1. Lineage (NCBI taxonomy): Eukaryota > Metazoa > Chordata > Amphibia > Anura > Ranidae > Rana > Rana temporaria. Next base: position 130,923,691 of record NC_053492.1, on the reverse strand, counting down.
CACCAATCGCGGCTGGGGGTGTGGGGGGATAATAAACGCTATGGTGGGCCGCAGTCACGGCTTATCCTGAAAAGGATGGACGCACACTGTCCCTTGGGGGGCGGATAGTCCTGAGAAGCAGGGCCTTACCTTGTGAGGCTTGGGGGAGATGATCCCTAATGGGAGGAGGAAGAATCTGTGTGCTTTACAATAGATGCCTCTTTAGCCAAACAGCTTTGATTGTAAACCAGATGGTTCTGTGTGTGGTGGATCTTCTTCTGTTAGTCAACGGTGAGTTTGCACTTTGGGACATGTTTATTGGAGAGTTGTGTTTGAATATTCCCCTCTCTGGTTTGCTTATATATTTATTTATTTTTGGCCCTTGTGGCTTTGTTTTCTCCTGATACAGTGATATGGTGAGGGAACTTTAACGCCATTCATTGAATTCATTCATTCTGCCCCCCTATAGGTTGTAGGGATGAGGAGCTACTGAATGCTGCATGACACAAAAAGTGAGCCCTTCCACTTGGGGGCATTGTGAGAGGCACACCACTAGACACTGGGTACATACCTTTTTAAAGGAGAAGTGAGTCATTATTATTTTCACATTTTCGGATGTGGGATGGTGATTGCCATTTTTCTAGATGCTTAATATTTATTTGTATTTTGATTTATTTTAGATGTGATACTGTTAAATACCTTGAAGAAGAATGTTTCACATCCAAAACGCGTCGGTTTATCCGCCTTACTTGCCATCAGTTCTCTGGTGACGGTATCCCATGACGGACAGTATCTTTGTCACATTTCCAATTCAATCTTTTTCATATATCTTTATTTATTTTGCATTGTTAATTGTCTATTGTATTTATATCATGTAATACATTTATATATATTTTTATGAATTTTTGAGTTTAATATTTGTTGCCTTTAAAATCCCGCCCCTTTTGAGGTTTTTCCAATTTTCATTAATTAAGGGATGATGGCAACTACATGCCACCCTACATGAGTTGATCTTTTCTTCAGGTTACCGACTTGCCTAAGACAAGGTGGAGTTCCTTATAAGAACAAGATAAGCAGTCAAGTTTAAGCAAGGGGTGGGAGAAGGACCCAACGTTGTCCTTGCCTCTAGAAGGAACTTTTAGCAGATTAACCTGATATAATCTTTATTCAAAGGTGTAGTGATATAATAAAATATATCCACCACAGAACCATAAGATCCAATGTAGTGAAGTCAGAGAGTGCATTTAATTGATCACCAATGTAGTGATATAAAAAGTCCAATAAATGTAGTGATATAAAAAATGTTTAGTGTCCAGTCCTCTTAGATATTTGATATCTTAGATATTATAGTAAGATGACTCTAAATTAGGTTGTTCCGCAGCAACACACAGGCTCTCCAGAGAACGCATTTTAATTAACTTCCAATAATGAACAAAATGCAAATTCCACAGATGATACAAAATCCAACAGTAATTCAAAGTCACATCTTAGACCTGTGCTATTTTTTTCAGTGACAAGACCGACTGACTGCCAGCTTGACTTTCTCAAATGCTGGTCTCACACTGGAGGGAGTGGTTCTTCCAGGTCAACCAACTGTTTCCCTGAATGAATACCCCCTCAAGTCTAATTACCATCAATAAATACTTCCTTATGTATGTAAGCAATTTATCCTTTGAGGTTAACAGGCCATACCTCACACACCTAGGTAATCTTGGACAAGATTAACACATCTAAGGGTCTTCAGCTGTCCCTTTGATCTTTGTTTGGCCACTAACCCTTTTGGTCAGCAAACACCCTCTGATGTGTAACCTTGAATGCCTGTATGTAACACATAAATACCATGCCATACATATAACACAATATTTTAAATACCTACACATATATTAATATTACAACAAAGGGGTATGTAGAAAGAAAGGAATTCAAAAGAAGGCATTAACAATAGGTAATTGGACACAGTAAAGTAAAAAAGACAATGTTGCCAATTAAAAATGCATGCCCATGAGCTCCGCCATGCCAACATCAGCCACACGTGTCAATCAAATCAAGTCAACTAGACACGTGCACTGCTGAAAAATGCATTTGTTTTTGTTTAATTTGTTTGTTTGTTTTTTCGTATTTTGGGTCATTCACTGTTTGTAAATTCGAAAATTAGGCAATTTGGCAATTTGGAAATTCATCAATTTGGAAATTCGAAAATTCGTAAATTCGATAATTCTAAAATAAGAAAAAGTCCACAAATTTGACAAATTCGAAAATTCAAAAGAATAACTAACTAACAATAACTAACTATTAAATTATAGGAATTGGAATTTCCTTTCAAATTTGATTGTTAGTGAAACGTAACGGATACGAATTTATCCGAAGTTACAAATTGTCCAAAATAAAGAATGCTGCATTTAATAATAAATAATAACGTTTTTATTATTATTAATTCATTATGTTCCATTCATTTAGATACAGCATTGGTTATTTCAGATAATTCGGAACTTCAGATGAATTAGTATTCGTTACGTTCACTAACAGCCAAATGTTAAAGGAAAATTCAATACCTATAATTTAATAGTTAGTTATTATTTCAGATTTTTGAATATCGCATTTCCGAATTGACAAATTTATGAATTTTCGAATTTACAAATATTCTAACTTACAAAAATGTGAAAACATTTTTTAAACTGTTTTCTTGTTAATTGAGATGTTTCCAAATGACTAAACTTTTCAAAATTAGTCAAAAATGTATTTGGAGCGAAACGAATTGCACGTGTCTAAAGTCTAATTATGTTAGAAATCATAGTTGGGTATAGAAATAGGGCTAAGTGAGTCCTGGGAAACCTCAGTGGCACGTGCTGGACATCCAGGCTCTCTATGCTCTCAGTACAGTTATATAAGATATCCACAGTGACAGTTTCATACATTGATCATCACGTGTAGGTTTAAAGCAATTGCTTAAAAAAGGAGAGTGTTCCTGCTAATTTCCAGGGATTCAAGAGATGAGTAAAAATGCTGCACTGTCAGCGAATGGTAAACAGTGAATTGCATAATGGACAGAATAAGCAGTAATGCATCAAGGTGACTTCAGCCAAAGAAAGATCATAGGTCAACATTAATGGTGTGTTCACCTGGCACCAATGTAAACATAACAGTCAAGCAGCAATAGAGGATATATTGAGAGAGTGTGAGTTTCCTGTGAAGTTGTAGCACAAAGTCTCTGACAGTACTTCAGACTTTAGTCACTTGCTAGACATGGCTGCTATAAGAACTCACTGTTGGGAAGGTAATAGATTGTTTTTTAGCTGCTGGTTCTGGGTAGATAAATCAGGGTCAGTTGGCGATAGTCCCTGGATGCAGAGGGTCTGGTTCACTGCGCTCCTGGTGATAGTGATTGGCCAACTGTCACTGTGGATATCTTATGAAACTGTACTAAAGACACATAGAGAGCCTGAAGGTCCATGGTTAAGCACAAGACAGCGTACTAATCAGGGCTCAAGTCCTGCGGGAACGCGTGGGAACGGAGTTCCTGCACTTTTTTCACAGCAGGAACGCAGTTCCCTTTGCAGGACTAGAGCAGCCGAGCCGCCTGAGACAATCCTTCACTAAGCGGTGATGCCCAGCTCGAGTCACTGTCAGGGGCAGGCGAACCTTAGTAATCCTTTATGTTACTGGCTGCTTCCTGTATAGGGATTCATCGGGTAATGTGCGGGTATTCTGTCACTTCCTCGATGCCGCAATCTCTCCTGGGAGCTTTTGTCATTGTTCCCAGAAGACATTGCGGAGGTCTGCCGCGAGTTATCGCAAGATTTAGAAAGAACTTTCTTACGAAATCCCACGATAACTCGCGGCAGACCTCCGCAATGTCTCCTGGGAACAATGATAAAAGCTCCCAGGAGACATTGCGGCATTGAGGAAGTGACGGAATACCCGCACACTACCCCATGAATCCATATACAGGTAGCAGCCAGTAACATAAAGGATTACTAAGATACAGTGGATTGAAAAAACATGCGGTTTAGTAAATATGCATATGAGCGTATCATTTTCTTTTTTTTTTGGTGGGGGAGTGGATCTTGGGTGGGAGTTCCCACACTTTTTTCCCCAGGACTTGACCCCTGGTACTAATGTGTGCCACCAAGGTTTCCCAGGACTCGCTTAGTCCTATTTGTATACCCAATTGTGATTTCTCACAACATTAGTTAACTTGATTTGATCAGGCCCGTCGGAACCCGACAGGCAAACCGAGCTGGCCAGGGGCCCCAGCAGGGCGGGCCCTTGCCGCACCGCTGCTTCCTCCTGCAGTCCGGTCGGCCGCGCGGAACAGAAGATTCCGTTTTCTGTTCCCGGCCGGACTGACAGGAAGTGCACACACTGAGTGCTCTGTGCTCACTTCCTTTCAGTCCGGCCGACCAGGAACAACAACAAACTTAATCTCCTGCCGGCTGCCGCACGGTACGAGGTACTGTAGGGAGGGGGTTAAAAAGAACAGGGGGGAGACAAAACAATTACCATAGATTTCTTTCCATTTTCTTTACCATCCCATTTTCATTTTATAGCTTCTTTTTTGAATCAGGTCATATTTATTAAAGCTTTTTGCAAAAATGTACAAAGCAGAGAAAAGACTCTACAATAGACTCTACTGTAGAGTCTTTTCTCTGCGTTGTACATTTTTGCAAAAAGCTTTAATAAATATGACCTGATTCAAAAAAGAAGCTATGAAATGGAAATGGAATGGTAAAGAGAATGGAAAGAAATCTATGGTAATTGTTTTGTATATATTACCTGATTCAAAAAAGAAGCAATAAGACCCCTTTCACACTGGAGCGTATTGCAGGCGCTATAATATTAAAAATAGCGCCTGCAAACCGCCCTTAAGAAGCTGCTCAATTGTCTCCAGTGTGAAAGCCCGAGGGCTTTCACACTGGAGCATTGCGCCAGCAGGACGGTAAAAAAAGTGTAAAAAAAAGTCCTGCTAGCCGCATCTTTGGAGCAGAGAAGGAGCAGTGTGTTTACCGCTCCTTCACCGCTGCTGAAAGCATCATGTGGCAGTAAACAATAAGATCTTAAAGCACCCATATAGCTGGGCATATAATGGATAAGGGATAAACATCTTGTACAGTGGACACAGTATATCTACCAGTGGCGGTGCATCCATAGAGGGCGCAGGAACGCCGCCCCCTCTCTGTCCTGCACCATCACTGATCAACAATACATAGATTCATGCATTGTATGAATCCATGTATTGTCGCTGCCGCCCACTATTCAGATGGCCGGCCCCCTGGTGAGCGCCGGCCATCTGAATAATGGCAGCTGGTTGGCTTTGGAAGTGCCTATCAGAGCCAGCAGCTCATGGGCACAGTGGCGACAATTGATGGGCACAGTGGTGACAATTGATGGGCACAGTGGTGACAATTGATGGCATGGCATAGTGGCTGTGTTTGATGGCACAGTGGCTGTGTTTGGCATGGCACAGTGGTGACAATTGATGGGCACAGTGGCGACAATTGATGGCACAGTGGTAACAATTGATGGCATGGCATAGTGGCTGCGTTTTATGGCACAGTGGCTGTGTTTGGCATGGCACAGTGGCGACAATTGATGGGCACAGTGGCGACAATTGATGGCACAGTGGTGACAATTGATGGCACAGTGACTGCGTTTGATGGCATGGCACAGTGGTGACAATTAATGGGCACAGTGAGTGGTGGCAATTGATGGCACAGTGGCTGCATTTGATGGCATGGCACAGTGTGTGTGAACTTACACTGTATCACTATGCTGTGTTTCTTGTAGGCTTTGCGTGCGTGCATGGGGGGGGCCTCCATGTCCATTTTGCTTGGGGCCCCCAAATTCCTTCAAACGGCCCTGGATTTGATTGACATGTGCGGCTGATGTTGGCATGGCTGAGCTCATGGGTAGGCATTTTTAATTGACAACGTTGTAATTTTTACTTAACCGTGTGCAATTACCTATTGTTTATGCCTTCTTTTTAATTTATTTATTTCCACATACCCTTTGAAAAAGATTATATGATGTTAATCTTCTGTCAGTTCCTTCTCCTAATCGGGAGGCAAGGTCACCTTTAGGTCTTTCTCCCACCCTTTCTTTAACCACTTAAGGACCGCTGCATGACAGTATACGTCGACAGAATGGCACGGCTGGGCACAAGGACATACATGTACGTCCCCTTTAAGAACCCAGCCGTGGGTTGCGAGCGTGCCGCCGCCGGCACACTCGCGACCCTTGCCGAAGCTCCGTGACCGTGCCCGCCGGACCCGCGGACCCAATCGAGCGGGTAACAGGAGCTGAAGAATGGGGAGAGGTGAGTGTAAACAAACCTTCCCCGTTCTTCTCTGTGGCTTGTCACTGATCGTCTGTTCTCTGTCATAGGGAACGACGATCAGTGATGTCACACGTCCAGCCACGACCCCTACAGTAAGAAACACACAATAGGACACACTTAACCCCTTTAGCGCCCCCTAGTAGTTAACCCCTTCACTGCCATTTTCACTTTCACAGTAATCTGTGCATTTTTATAGCACTTTTCGCTGTGAAAATGACAATGGTCCCAAAAATGTGTCAAAAGTGTCCCATGTGTCCGCCATAACATCGCAGTCACAAAATAAATTGCTGATTGCCGCCATTACTAGTAAAAAAAAAAAATATTAATAAAAATTCCATAAAACTATCCCCTATCTTGTAAACACTATAACTTTTGCGCAAACCAATCAATAAACGCTTATTGTGATTTTTTTACAAAAATATGTAGAAGAATATATATTGGCCTAAACTGAGGAAAAAAATGTTTTTTTATATATTTTTTGGGGATATTTATTATAGTAAAAAATATTGAATTTTTTTTAAATTGTCGCTCTATTTTTGTTTATAGCGCAAAAAATAAAAACCGCAGAGATGATCAAATACCACCAAAAGAAAGCTCTATTTGTGGGAAAAAAGGACGCCAATTTTGTTTGGGAGCCACGCCATTGTCGGTTAAAGTGACGCAGTGCCGAATCGCAAAAAAGGGCCAGGTCCTTTACCTGCATAATGATCCGGGTCTTAAGCGGTTAAACTTGATTGTTACGTCATAGACACTCTTTGGAATTCCCTCTTCACCGAAATTGCTGGTGCATCTCTGCACTGAAATTGTTATCAGGAATAAGTACATTAATTTGCTGAGCTCCCTCCCCAACCATTGCACTCATCACACAGACAGTGTAGTTTTTTTCAGTACCAATCACTCACTGTGCCCATTACGAAAAGGAAGGGACTGGTAAATGACCCTCCTCTAAGCTATTCAAAATGAAAAAAAAAAGTTTTGGTTTTAGATACACTCTAACTGCATGGAGTAGTTTAGGGGTACATTCACATGCAGCGGCTGGTGTGTGATGCAATCTGGTCAGATCAGCGCAGTTCTTATGCTGCGATCTTGGCTCATTACACTGTTGACTTTTCTTTTTCTTACATAGGCATCTCATAAAGTTCAACTGTCTGCCGTGCGGGGCAAAGCAGTGGACTGTCTCACACCGTGCTGTGCTGAAAAAAGTACTGCAAGCAACCCAGTGTTGTGTACTGGACACATAAGGAGGCAAACTATTTTGCCTTGTCATGCAGTTGGACTGCGCTGGAATAGCCACCCAACGCAGTCCCACCAAATGTGGTGTGAATATACCCTAAAGCTGGCTTCACTTTTTGCTTTAAGCTGAAAGGATTTTTCAACTAAGATTTAAGAAAACTAGTTGCAAAGAAACAACACAACCAGAATCTCTGTAATAAATGTCTGATTTCTGACTCGCTTTGAAGGGTATGAAAACACTTTACAATAGGTCATCAAAGTTATGTTTGTTTTGTTGGGTAAGTTTAGGTCTCTGCTAATCTTGTTTATTCCTTCTGCTGTACTTTCTTCTTGTTACAGCTGCTATTTAATGGTAGCTTTACTAGTTTGCACATTTCCATGTGAAAAACAAATCTGATGCCTACGGTTATTTTATGATGGGGGCCCTTTTACAGCTTATCACTGGAGAAGAGAAGAAAGGCAAAAGACAAAACTATCTACATAAAATGAAACTGTGTCATAAAGCGAGTCAGATACAATAAAACACACATAAAGTAGCAAGACCATCACTGCGATGAGAAATAAGTTCATGGGAAAAGAAAGCATGGATGTGAACATAAAATGTAGACAAGGATGTAACTGACCCGCTTATCAAAACACATCTTAAAAGTAACATTAAAATGAAATGAATCAAATAAATATGTTTCTTTCAAAATACTGTGGTTTAAGTATGGAAAATTGGAATGTCATATTATTTCTGTAAAATGGAGGTTTAATAGAAAAGTTCCAAAGTACCTTTCAAAAACAAGATCCCAGACTCAATTTACCATACTTTAGAAAAATATTATAATACATTTTTTCAAATGGGTGCTGAGAAGGAATTACAGCAGTTCACGAATGTATTCTATTTTGCGCAAGACAAGTACTAAGTAACTTTTGCATTAAATTGTGCATCTTCTTTTAAAGAAAAGTACCATTGAAAAATGAAGAAAAACAAATGACAAAATCAATCTATAGAGCAGAGATTAAGGTTATGGAGTAAGCTGTTTATGTGCTTCATTTTCCTGCAGGCCAAATGACAAATTCCATGTTAACACAGGCAAGATCAATTCAACTGTGTCTTCATTTTTCTCATTTCAATTTGAACAATCCGAAGAAAGTTTTTCTTGAAAATGGTTTAAATTAAGCAATACTATGCTTTATGTTATAGAATTAACATTGAAGAAAAAAACTGCTCAATTTTAAATGTTGTGGGTTTTGGCTAGTTTGAATAGATATAATCTAAGAAGAAAAATAACAAAATGGGGATTTTAAAGGCAATTTTGAAAAAAGGAAAAATGTATTATTTAAAAAATATATTTATTTTCATATAAATAGAATTAATAAAATAACTATTGTGACAGGAAGCCAGGTAAATCTGGGGGTGTTGTCACAGACGGGAGATACATTTCTGCCTTGTTTAGAAAATTCACCAATTACTATCAGTTGTCGGCTGCAGAGGTAGCCAGAAAGGTTTAAGGACGTTGTATAGCTTCAGCTGTTCAGAATGAGGAAATTAACGCCTCTATAAATTGTCCAGAGGATTACTACTCAATGCTGCATCCTGAGGCTTGTTGAGTTAAGGAGAGCAGTGAGCTGAGGAAGACTTCTGAAGGTGAAGTGGTTGTTGATATCTTTGCTGTGTGATAAGAAAATCAAAAAGACTATTGTTTTCTGCTGGAAGACCAGCAGTGTCTGCCCAGCAGTAGGCTGTGCCAGACTCCATAGGCAGGTTCCTGTGTTGTGAAGGTAGACAGCCCAAGTGGCCAGGGTTTATTTTATGTTTTATTTTGTTTATGCTGTTTTGATGCTTGCACTTGTTTCCAGCAATATGAAAGAATAAACCATAACCCTTGTTTTTCAACCACCCACGGCCGCCTCTCTGTATAATTCAGTGTGTAGTGAACCCCCTCAGGAGGCCACACACCCCGCTACCGAGCTAACCCCTTACACTATCTTAAATGTAAACATGAAATATACATGGTATCACTTTACATAAAAATGAACATGAATATGAAATTCAAAACATTCCTAAAGTGGTATTCCCCAGCTACTTGCTGTTTCTTCATCAGTGTGAATTCTGATGATATGTGGTAGAGGGGGATATGCAACGCGTTTCAAAATGTACAAGCATAAGCAAAATCACTTCTGAAATGATATAGCATGGTTATAAATCAAAATATGAGTATAATTACAATTATATATATATATAGATCTATATATATATATATATATATATATATATATATATATATATATATATATATATATATATATATATAGAAAGATAGATAGATAGATAGATAGATAGATAGATAGATCTATCTATATATATATACACATACACATGCACAAACATGCGTACATAAACATCTTCTAATCATCACATGAATGTATAAATATATCTTCACATGCACTTACAATGTTTGAATCTTCTTAATAAAGGCACTCCTTAAACTGCAGAGAGAGCCATATAGTGTTTGTGTCATATGCTCTTCATGACATGCAAGGACTGATGGAAAACATCCAACCTTGTGGCATCATAAAAGAGGGGGATGATTGCACTATGGAGGAAAGAAAAAAGGAAATGAACCCTCAGAAGATAATAAGTATCTATTCCAGGGGATGCTGGGTCAACCTGCATGATGTTTATCAAAAAGTTGACCCAGTAAACACTTGTATCCAAAAAAAGACTTACTGATGGAAAGCTTTTTTCAACTGTCCTAAAACAAGAGGAGCTAGATAGGGAGATATACCTGCTGTAGTCCACTTTGTCATGTTGCTCTACTGCAGACAAACATCCACACAGACAAGTGTGGAGAGAGGAATGACGCCAGCTACGTGACCGTGTCAAGCCAACATCATGCCTTTCCGCGTCACATCCTGTTTCCGGAGACTAAGATAGCGGCCATTATGGGGACACAATATCTCTGAGACAATTGGGTGGAAGAAAACTCCCATGGTTCCCACTACATTCGGAGAAAAACAGAGGCCCCAATTTGAACACAAGTGGCCTTTGTGTGCCGATGCATGTACATGAAAGCACACAAACTTGAAGGTCTCTTGAACAGTGCTCTTACTATTACACATTGTACATTGAATATGCAAAAAAAAGAAACAAGATTTGTATAGGTAAACACAAGGGTGTGACATCTAAATCTAAACCATCAATGCCCCAGATATGAAGCATCCAATCAAGGATATAGAAAATAAGGAGATTCTGTTCAAAAACATGAATGATGAATGTCATCAAAACTAATAAAGATTTGTTATCAAAAATTTGAAATTTTGTAAATTGCTGTCAAGAAAGGGGAGATTGTATGATATTGCATGAAAACGAATCTGTTTTGCCTGAACTGAAACCTTGAAGAAAAGGTCTGAAACTCTCACTCATTTTGGCCCGGTGGTGTTGTGGCATTTTGCGCTGGAGTAAAATCTTATTCCTGTCTCCTCCCTAGGCCAGAATGTGAGTTCGGTCCAATACAGTGAAATTTACTATGTGCATTCTATAATTGTGTCCCTTGGCCACATGTCGCCCAATGGGCAAATACAGATTGCCAATCCTCATGCTGTGCATCTGTTTGACAATACATTGACCTAGTTCTTGTTTGGTTTTCCCTATGTAGAAGAAACCACAATGACACTACATAAAGGTACAGTTGTTCTCATAAGTTTACATACCGTAGCAAAATTTATGATTTCTTGGCCATTTTTTCAGAGAATATGAATGATAACACAAAAACTTTTCTTTCACTAATTTTTAGTGTTTGGCTGAAGCCATTTATTATTTTACTCTTTTTAAATCATAATGGCAACAGAAACTACACAAATGACCCTGATCAAAAGTTTACATACCCCAATTCTTAATACCATATATTGCTCCCTTTAACATCAATGATAGCTTGAAGTCATTTGTGGTATTAGTGGATGAGGCTCTTTATCTTCTCAGATGGTAAAGCTGCTCATTCCTCTTGGTAAAAAAAACTCCAGTTCCTGTACATTCTTGGGCTGTCTTGCATGAACTGCACATTTGAGATCTCTCCAGAGTGGCTCAATGATATTGAGGTCAGGAGACTGAGATGGCCACTCCAGAACCTTCACTTTATTTTGCTGTAGCCAATGACTGGTCGAATTGGCCTTGTGTTTTGGATAATTGTCATGTTGGAATGTCCAAGTAGGTCCCATGCGCAGCTTCCTGGCTGATGAATGCAAATATTCATCCAGTATTTTTTGATAACATACTGCATTCATTTTCCCAACAATTTTGACCAAATTTCCTGTGCTTTTGTAGCTTACACATCCCCAAAACATCAGCTATCCACCTCTGTACCTTTTATCATAGGCCTTGTTGACGCCTCTCCAAATGTAGAGTTTATGGTTGTGTCCAAAAAGCTAAATTTTGGTCTCATCACTCCAAATAACTGTGCCAGAAGGTTTGAGGCTTGTCTCTGTTCTGTTTGGCGTATTGTAAGCGGGATACTTTGTGGCATTTACATAGTAATGGCTTTATTTTGGTGACTCGACCATGCAGCCCATCTTTCTTCAAGTGCCTCCTTATTGTGCATCTTGAAACAGCCATACTACATGTTTTCAGAGAGTCTTGTATTTCACCTGAAGTTATTTGTGGGTTTTTCTTTGCATCCTGAACAATTTTCCCAGCATTTGTGGAATTCTCAGTTGGTCTACCTGACCGTGGTTTGGTTTCAACAGAACTACTAATTTTCCCTTTTTTAAATAGAGTCCCTTAAAAAAGGGTCCTGTGTGTGTTTGGTCCGAATGCGGTGCAATATAAGCCATACTAGCTGTATGGCTGAAATCGCATTGCACAGACATCGCATGTGATTTTGCACATGCGAATATCACACAGCGCATTAGTGTGAACCGAGCCTTAGTGACACAGGTAAAAAGATCCTTCTCCAGACCCAGGACTTCAGGACAGTGTACGGCAGCAAATATTTTAATTTCCCTTTTCCGAAAATCTGTCCTAATGACAGTAGCCCTCCAGGAGACTGGAACGCTCCCTAAGGATTAAAGACACTCACCAAGAGCTTCCCAAACATTCCCAAACATTAATCTGTTATCTATTTATACTGGTCATTTGTCTCTCCTTATTATATATTTAGTAAATCATTTTTTTTTTAATCGCTCTAAGAATATTTCTCTTGGCACATTCATGTCCTTTTGTTTCAGTTACTTGAATTCAGACATGTCTTCAAGCAACTATAAATTCTACTCTGATCAGGCAAAGAGGTGTTAGGGTTGGTTGATATTCTGAATGATCACAGTCAGTAGAATTTGTATTTTATTTTTTAAGATTGTTTTTATAAAGCAGTCAGTTACAAATTTTTGCAAGTGTGATTTCACTTTCAAACTTTTCTGAGTATGCTGCTACATATTTTAACTGCTCTTAAACTCCTAATTGTTAGTATCTGTCACCAAGTATTTGAAAATGATCACAAATGACACTGGAATATTCATCTCATATCCATGACCAGACAAAGCTATTTTAAAGTACCTGGGGGTAAATCTTTTATGTTATGTCCTATTAATAAAGATTTGTTATCAAAAATTTGAAATTTTGTAAATTGCTGTCAAGAAAGGGGAGATTGTATGATATTGCATGAAAACGAATCTGTTTTGCCTGAACTGAAACCTTGAAGAAAAGGTCTGAAACTCTCACTCATTTTGGCCCGGTGGTGTTGTGGCATTTTGCGCTGGAGTAAAATCTTATTCCTGTCTCCTCCCTGGGCCAGAATGTGAGTTCGGTCCAATACAGTGAAATTTACTATGTGCATTCTATAATTGTGTCCCTTGGCCACATGTCGCCCAATGGGCAAATACAGATTGCCAATCCTCATGCTGTGCATCTGTTTGACAATACATTGACCTAGTTCTTGTTTGGTTTTCCCTATGTAGAAGAAACCACAATGACACTACATAAAGGTACAGTTGTTCTCATAAGTTTACATACCGTAGCAAAATTTATGATTTCTTGGCCATTTTTTCAGAGAATATGAATGATAACACAAAAACTTTTCTTTCACTAATTTTTAGTGTTTGGCTGAAGCCATTTATTATTTTACTCTTTTTAAATCATAATGGCAACAGAAACTACACAAATGACCCTGATCAAAAGTTTACATACCCCAATTCTTAATACCATATATTGCTCCCTTTAACATCAATGATAGCTTGAAGTCATTTGTGGTATTAGTGGATGAGGCTCTTTATCTTCTCAGATGGTAAAGCTGCTCATTCCTCTTGGTAAAAAAAACTCCAGTTCCTGTACATTCTTGGGCTGTCTTGCATGAACTGCACATTTGAGATCTCTCCAGAGTGGCTCAATGATATTGAGGTCAGGAGACTGAGATGGCCACTCCAGAACCTTCACTTTATTTTGCTGTAGCCAATGACTGGTCGAATTGGCCTTGTGTTTTGGATAATTGTCATGTTGGAATGTCCAAGTAGGTCCCATGCGCAGCTTCCTGGCTGATGAATGCAAATATTCATCCAGTATTTTTTGATAACATACTGCATTCATTTTCCCAACAATTTTGACCAAATTTCCTGTGCTTTTGTAGCTTACACATCCCCAAAACATCAGCTATCCACCTCTGTACCTTTTATCATAGGCCTTGTTGACGCCTCTCCAAATGTAGAGTTTATGGTTGTGTCCAAAAAGCTAAATTTTGGTCTCATCACTCCAAATAACTGTGCCAGAAGGTTTGAGGCTTGTCTCTGTTCTGTTTGGCGTATTGTAAGCGGGATACTTTGTGGCATTTACATAGTAATGGCTTTATTTTGGTGACTCGACCATGCAGCCCATCTTTCTTCAAGTGCCTCCTTATTGTGCATCTTGAAACAGCCATACTACATGTTTTCAGAGAGTCTTGTATTTCACCTGAAGTTATTTGTGGGTTTTTCTTTGCATCCTGAACAATTTTCCCAGCATTTGTGGAATTCTCAGTTGGTCTACCTGACCGTGGTTTGGTTTCAACAGAACTACTAATTTTCCCTTTTTTAAATAGAGTCCCTTAAAAAAGGGTCCTGTGTGTGTTTGGTCCGAATGCGGTGCAATATAAGCCATACTAGCTGTATGGCTGAAATCGCATTGCACATAGTGTGAACCGAGCCTTAGTGACACAGGTAAAAAGATCCTTCTCCAGACCCAGGACTTCAGGACAGTGTACGGCAGCAAATATTTTAATTTCCCTTTTCCGAAAATCTGTCCTAATGACAGTAGCCCTCCAGGAGACTGGAACGCTCCCTAAGGATTAAAGACACTCACCAAGAGCTTCCCAAACATTCCCAAACATTAATCTGTTATCTATTTATACTGGTCATTTGTCTCTCCTTATTATATATTTAGTAAATCATTTTTTTTTTTAATCGCTCTAAGAATATTTCTCTTGGCACATTCATGTCCTTTTGTTTCAGTTACTTGAATTCAGACATGTCTTCAAGCAACTATAAATTCTACTCTGATCAGGCAAAGAGGTGTTAGGGTTGGTTGATATTCTGAATGATCACAGTCAGTAGAATTTGTATTTTATTTTTTAAGATTGTTTTTATAAAGCAGTCAGTTACAAATTTTTGCAAGTGTGATTTCACTTTCAAACTTTTCTGAGTATGCTGCTACATATTTTAACTGCTCTTAAACTCCTAATTGTTAGTATCTGTCACCAAGTATTTGAAAATGATCACAAATGACACTGGAATATTCATCTCATATCCATGACCAGACAAAGCTATTTTAAAGTACCTGGGGGTAAATCTTTTATGTTATGTCCTATTATATAGTTAATGTAATAGAGAGATAGTATTTTGAAGATGTATAGATATATTACTGCAGGGATAGCAATATTTCTTATATTTGACATTGAACTCCAGGTCTTGCCATAGGCATTTACTGCATGCTTTTTCAATCTCCTGTCTACTCTTCATCATGCTGCAGTATAAATGAAGTAATTTCATTGTATGTAAATTATTTAGTAATACACATAGGCAGGGGTTTTGTTCAGCTGAAACATGGTGGAATGGAGTTCCACTACCTCTGGCACTGGCTCTGTGCTCACCACTATCTACTCTCAATTGTAAACACAGAAACCCATATTCTGCATTTACAAGTGACAGTGTACCTCTCCTGGTGGCTCCCACAAAACCCTCCCTGCCCCTGCTCTCTGGGTGGGGATATAGAAGAGACAGCTGCCCAGGGTACAGTGTAATTATGGGTTGGTGGAGGGCATTATGTGCTGAGATGCAGCCTCAGGCCTGGATGCCGATGCTCCTGCTAGGTAATCTTCCTGCCAATGCTGACCATTGTGGGAGAGGTGGAGCCGCAAATGAGTGAGCACAGCTATGGAAGATATTAGAGTGGGGCCAGCTGCTTAAAGGTGCTTTTTGCAGAGGTAAGAGCATTTGGGTGGTGAAAAGGTGATGTGGCTCTGGGATACAGAAGTAGGGAGCTGTGGAAGAGGGCTGCAGAGCTTAGTTAGGAGTGCAGAGGTGGGTTGTAGACAGGAGGTGCAAAGGCGAGTTGTAAATGGGGGTGCTGAGCTAAGTTGGGTATGGGGGTCAGGGGTTAGATGTGGACAGGGTGCAGAGGAGAGTTGTGAATGGGAGTGCAGGGGTAAGTTGTTAAAAGGAGGTGTAGAGGTGATCTGTGGATTGGGATGCAGAGATGATCTGTGGATGGTGAGGTGCAGAGGTAAGCTTTGGATGAGGGCGCAGAGGTGAGTTGTGGACAGTAGGGTGTAGAGATAAACTATAGGCAGGAGGTGCAGAGGTGAGCTTTGGATGGTGGGGTAATGAGGTGAGGTGCAAAGATGGGAAATGGGAGGTGCAAAGGTGAGATGGGAAGTGTAAAAGTGATCTATGGATGAGGGTTGCAGAGGTGAGCTGTGGACAGGGGGTGCAGAGGTGAATGATCAGTGTTACTTTTGTAGAGGGGAGAGCACATCATACAGAATTAATTGTTTAAGAATATGAAATGCAGCGGTTAGGATTTTGGGAGGAGAGGTCTGTGCTAGTGATTGTGATTGGGGAAATTGGGGAGAATTTTTGTTTGTAAACTGGCCGGTGAGTTTCTTGCACCTAATCTTTAACAGAATAAAAGCCCTGCATATAGGGATTCATATAGCCATACAGACATACATTTTCTATGCAATTAACTGTTTGAGTTGGTAATTTTAATCATTCAGACGTCCAACATACTTACTTATTACACCAATAGTACATTTGTGTGCATCAATATAATTACTTCAGTGTCAAAATGTTTATTGGAAAATTAACAAACTTTTAAATTGATTGATTCAGAACAGATTGGTTACTTTATACAAAATATGATCACATTGTAAATAAGGAGGAGGAGCTGCAGAGATCTACAGCTCACATGGGAGTATTTGTCCACAGGACAACTATTAGTCGTGCACTCCACACATCTGGCCTTTATGGAAGAGTGGCCAGAAGAAAACCATTGTTGAAAGAAAATCACAAGAAGTCCGGTTTGCAGTTTGTGAGAAGCCATGTGGAGGACACAGCAAACATGTGAAAGAAGATACTCAGGTCAGATGAGACCAAAATTGAACTTTTTGGCCTAAAAGCAAAACACTGCACATCACCCTGAACACAACATCCCCACTGTGAAACATGGTGGTGGCAGCATCATGTTGTGAGGATGCTTTTCTTTATTAGGGACAGGGAAGCTTGTCAGAGTTGATGGGAAATTGGATGGAGCCAAATACAGGGCAATCTTCGAAGAAAACCTGTTATGCCTTGTACACACGATCGGTTTATCCGATGTAAACAGTCCGATGGACTTTTTACATTGGACAAACCGATCGTGTGTGGGCCCCATCGGTCTTTTTTCCATTGGTGTAAAAAAATAGAACATGTTTTACATTTTTCCCATGGATAAAAAACTGATAGTAAATTCCGATCGTCTGTGTGGAACTCCATCGGAGAAAAATCCAGGCATGCTCGGAAGCATTGAACTTCATTTTTTTCGGCTCCTCGTAGTGTTTTACGTCACCACGTTTTGGCTTGGTCGGGATTTAGTCTAATAGTGTGTATGCAAGACTGATGAAAGTCAGCTTCATCAGATTTCCAACGAAAAAAACCATCGGATTTTACTCCATCAGAAATCCGATCGTGTGTACACGGCATTAGAGTCTGCAAAAGACTTAAGACTAGAGTAGAGGTTCATTTTCCAGGAGGACAATGACCATAAACATACAGCCAGAGCTACAATGGAATGGTTTAGATCAAAGCATATTCATGTGTTAGAATGGCCCAGTCAAAATCCAGAACTAAATCCAGTTGAGAATCTGTGAAAACTGCTGTTCACAGACACTCTCCATCCAATCTGACAGAGCTTGAGCCATTTTGCAAAGAAGAATATGCAAAAATGTCCCTCTCTAGATGTGCAAAGCTGGTAGAGACATACCCAAAAAGACTTGCAGCTGTAATTGCAGCTAAAGGTGGTTCTACAAAGTATTGACTAAGGGGGGCTGAATACAAATGCATTCCACACCTTTCAGATATTTATTGTACAAAATTTGGAAAACCATTTCACATTTTCCTTCCACTTCACAATTATGTGCCACTTTGTGTTGGCCCATCACCTAAAAACCCAATAAAATACATTTACGTTTTTGGTTGTAACATGACAAAATGTGGAAATTTTCAAGGCACTGTTTATTGACTGTAATTTAGAAGTTAAATTTAGCAGTTCCCTTTTCTGTCACAAGATGGGGATGATGGGCAAGCTGACCTCCCTGAACTGCTATGGAGCACAAAGAAAGCTGGGAACTGTAATTTCTGACTGGAGTTCTTACTGGATTTTTCAACAGTATGTACTGACCGAGGCTGGAGCTACAAGCCACAGACAAAACATCTGGGGAAGAGGATCACTCCTGTCTGTCAGGAAAAGAGAGGGCGGTACAGCCACATCCCCAGCCGACACACAGCCTTCAGAGCCGGCCTGCACACCACACTGCATGCCTGATCCCATCCACTCCTGCCTATCAGTCACTTGACTGGGTACCACTCTGGACTTCAAAGAGAGGGAGAGAGAGATGCATAACTGCATTCCTAGCTGTGGTCCAGTCTCTTGGGTTCAAGGCGCTATAGGAAGATCAGCGCACCTCCATCTTTAGAGGAGACCTTCCACCACAATGGTCAATTCAAGCCAAGGAACTGATGAGTGGGCCATTGACCTAATTTAGAGATATCTCCCTACACAAGTCATATTCCACTTAGATATCCTTCCTCCTGCCTGGGTCGTCTGCAATTTCCAAATTGACTTTACATACATTCAGTCCATTATCCTGCACCTTTATCTACAGTGTAGAGCCCACTACCACTACCACCAGGTGTGCAGGGGTGACCAGCTGTCATCAATGACACAAGAGCCCCAACACAGCGGGCAGATGATCCATAATAAGGACTGTAAATTGTTGACTATTTTGGTTTCAACCATTTCACACTGTTCCAATTTTCAGAGAGAAAGGGTGAGAGAGTGCCTATGTGTAGCCCACCCATCATTGATACTCCCTGACATCTTAGTCCTTTATTCTTGCTACATTAACCATCTGTTGTCTGTTTTTGTACACTGGTGGGAAAGGTACAGTTTAGGATTCACATGTAAAAGTTAATTTCCTTATTATTGGTACACGTTGTCAGTGAGTTGTAGATGTTACTACATACTGTACCGTTATACTCTGCACACCTACTATTCAAATGCAGTTACTTAGTGGAGTTTGAGTTTGATTACAGAGTGACCTTAAGTTACTGCAAAATTTCCATGGGACAGAAATGTCAACTAAACAGTACATGAGAACTTTACTTCCTCACGTACTAGATGCAGCAAAGAGTCTGATCCCCAAACAATGGAAGGACCCTATGAGCCCGACAGAGAAGAGCTGGTTTTGCAGAATCAATGATATATATTATGCTGAACAGCTCAGGTATATGGGAGAGGAAGGAGAAGGCGGATTTAAACGAAAATGGCAGGACTGGGTCAATTTTAAACTTGCACCAAGGTATATAGACAGGATGATATGATGATATGATATAGTGTAGGAAGATTAATGGGCAAAGAGTGATTCAATAGGAGACAGATTTCCGGAGATAGGGGAGGGTGGGAAGGAGGGGATAAGGGTTGGGGGTGGCTTGAGGGTGGGACGAGGGTTTGTTCGGCTAGGGGAAACTAATGTATCTATTTATGTATTTAAGTATTTTTTTTCTTTCTCTTCCTTTGTATATTTACTGACATATATTTAAGAAAAAAAAAAAAAAAAAAAAAAAAAATTAAAAAAAAAAAAAAAAAAGGGGAAGAAAATGAAATGGATAGATAAATAAATTTTCCAACCATGATGCGAACTAAGGAGACTGCGAAATGAACGCAAATTGATTGAATATCCTGATAGTTCTCTGAGGCGGAAAAAAATAAAAAAAAATAAAAAAAAAAGTTACTGCAAAATTTGCAAATCCAAGCTGCCAAAAGTGGTTTAACCTGAGGTCTCGGAGGGGTTGAGGCCTACAACAGAGGGAGGGAGAACAGATGACCCAACACTATTAGCGGTTCCTGCAGGGGTGGTGCTACAGAAAGGTTTAGTGGAATGAGGTATTTGATTCTAAAAGAGGGACAAAGCTCCAAATGAGGGATAGTTTGGAGCCATGGAAAATATATGATGGTGGTTCAAGAAGGAATAAAGTCCAGCAAATCTAGTATTGTACATTTAAAAATGTAATAAGGCTGTTGATAGAAAATGGAAGTCTCTGCTTCCAGATGGGGGAGTTCATGGTGACAATAAGCATCATACCCTACAGTCATTCAGAGGACCAGGCAGGGATATGTTAAACCATATAACATATGTCTTAAAATGAAGTCATACAAATAGAAAGTACTAAAGGCTAGAAACTTTAACTCAGCTGTGATAATACAAAAACTTTCTGTGTGACAAATCATTCTTTGTTTAATGCCATCAAACATAAAACAATTGCTGCAGGAACGGTGGCCATATTAAAGGCTTCCAACTACAGATCCTCTAATTAGTTGTCATGAGGGAGAAAACCAAGGAAGAGATCCTCAGGTCAGTAAACTTTAAAAAGTGAATTTCGACTAGACAGCTGAAGACAGAAATCCACTAAAAGAGTAGAAAATAAAAGCAGACGGAGGGAGACAATGAGAACAGAGGGAGGCATATAAGCCTGATCAGAAATTAATTACTACAGCAATAGGAAATGGTTGCAGCAGCTTTCCAAACTGATAAAAGGAAACACAGCCATATTACTAAGCAATGCTGAGCTGCAGGGCACATTTGAAGTGAATGGGTTTAACAGGTGTCTTATAGCTTCATATTGCAGTGTAGATGCCCATGGGCTGCTTCACAATAAAGCATCCCAAATATACATTTTGCATTTGTTTTTTGAGCAGTAATGTCTGCATATGGCATGAGTTGATTTTTATCACCAATGTTTTAATGATTCCAATCAGTTACCATGCTGATATGTGCTGTTTGTCTTATTCTGTTAATCTGTTCGGTCACAGTGTGTGTAAGAATGAAAACATTTCTGTTCCATGTCAACAGTAAGATTCCTCTTTATTCTATAGTTGCAGAAGACCAGCTTGTAAAATCTAAAACACAATCAGGGAAATTCAATAAAGCATTTGCTTCAGTTTTCTGGCATTATGGCCCTGGCCAGGTTTAATATGCCCTGCCACCAGTTTCAGTAGTTTTACCAAAACCAGGTAGTTTTTAATATCACCACTTTTACAATGTGGTGCTATAACTCAGTGTTTCTCAACTCCAGTCCTCGGGGCGCACCAACAGGTCATGTTTTCAGGATTTCCCTCAGATCAAACTGCTGTGGTAATTACTAAGGCAGTGAAACTGATCAAATCACCTGTGCACAATAATGGAAAGCCTGAAAACAAGACCTGTTGGTGCGCCCCGAGGACTGGAGTTGAGAAACACTGCTATAACTGCACATTTTAAAATAATCACCTTCATTTTTTAGATAACACATTTTTTAAATGATATGTACTTTATGACTGCTTCTGGTACCTTACACGTCCCTTACTCTTTCTCAACTATATAATAGAGGTAATCAAGACCAACTGTAAGTTGGCACACAGAGATAGCAGAGCGTCTGTCTCTGTGGGGCTGATTTACTAAAATTGGAGAGTGAAAAACTGGTGCAGCTATGCATTGTAGCCAATCAACTCCTAACTTCAGCTTGTTCAATTAAGCCTTGACAAAAGAAATGGTTTCTCTGCAGAGCTGCACCAGATTTTTCACTCTCCAGTTTTAGTAAATCAACCCCTGAATGCTGAGTAGCAGAGTGGCATATTTGCTGCCATTACCCACTCTCCTCCCCACGTGTCACTGGTTGTCGAGGACATTGCCGGCTGTACAGCCAGCAGCCTTCTAGCAAACAGTTAGGTTGACAGTGAGTAAAGCTGAGACACTAGCTCTCCATCAGGTCTGCACTCTTTATAATTGACAGCAGGCAGTGGGTGGAGTCTATAGCCAATAGAAGACTGTCTATTGGCTATAAATCCACCACTGCCTCTTGACAATCACAAAGTTAATGGCCCATTAGGGAACTAGTGTCTCTAAATGCCCATCAGGCTCAACCCCCCACTTCCAAATCTACAGTGGGTGGTATGGTTCGGAGCCGGGTGGGACGGTGTGGGACTGGGCTGAGCTGCTTGCACAGACACCGACCCCGACAATGGTTCCAGGAAGTGCCTGTGATCAGCCATAAATTCGGCACAGGAAAACTATTGACTGTGAGCCCAGGTTCACACTGGGCTGCGGGAGTGAAGCCGTGCAAGTTCAGCTGAACTCGCACGATTTCACTCCCGCTGGCAGTCCCAGGTTTCTGCACAGATGTCAATGTAAATCTAGGGCCGAAATCGCAAAAAGTAGTACAGGAACTACTTTTTGAAATCGGTGCAGCGCGGCAGCACTGATTGGTGTCACTAATGGGCACTGCTGAGGCTTTACTGTAATCTGGGCACTGAGGATCACCTGGTCTCCACTGTGAGAAGATGCCGCCGATTGGCTTTCCTTGCTACACACTATGTCAGTGTGAGGCAAGGAGAGCCATTAAAGACACTTCTGCATTTACATTTGACCGGCTATGATTGAACACAGCCGATCACATGGTTAAAGAGCCACGTCATCGGCTCTTTAAAGAGATCTGTCCTAGGAACACGGAATGGCCACGATCGCCACGCTGCGCAACACACAAAAGCGCCGTTCTGGGGCACCGTCTTATGATGTCTTCCCAGAACGAGAGCCGCAATGCTCCGCCATCATTTGATGGTGGGCAGGCGGCAAGTGATTAATCTTTACTTGGAATATAAATTTAACTGATAACAGGTGACAGGCTACACAAACAGCAAACCCTGGCCTCGTCCATTCCTCCAGGCCAAACCTGCAGACAATTCTGAAAGCTCCTGATGCCGCGTACAGACGGTCGTTTTTTGTGATAGAAAAAAACGATGTTTTATGTGATGAAAAAAAACGACGTTTTATGTGATGAAAAAAAACGACGTTTTTGAAACTTCATTTATAAAAACGACGTAGCATACGTTTTTTCAAAATGCCCTAGCAAAGTGCGGTTACGTTCAGCACGTACGACGGCACTCTGTTCCATTCAAGCTCGCTTCATAACTTGCTTCTGAGCATGCGCAGGTTTAAAAACGTTGTTTTAAACGTTGTTTTTCCCACACACTATCGTTTTAAATGACACAAAAAACGAAGTTTTGAAAAACGACACAAAAAATTGAAGCATGTTCGAATTTTTTTTTGTCGTTTTTCAGAAGACATAAAACGACGTTTTCCCCACACACGGTCATTTTAAATGACGTTTTTAAAAATGTCTTTTTTTTTCATTACATAAAGTGATGGTGTGTACGCGGCATTAGTTTCGATGGTAATGACAGCAAATCTCTAATGGTAAAGCACCCCTCCTCCAGGCAGGGTGTGAGCTGGTTAAATGCTACATACAACTGATGACAACAACTTCCTCTCAGTTTTCCCAAATTCATGAGGCAGTCCAGAAACTTAAATTATAACTAAATGCAAAAATGTTGTTTTAGTTGTGAAAATAGGCTATATCTTGCCTATTTTCCTTTACCAAGCGCCTTATTCCTTTTTATTTATGTAGTTCTGAGTCTGTACCTTTGCCCAGCTTCTTCCCTGGGTTGCTGTACAGGCTCTGTGTACCGCCAGGGCGCCGCACTGCGCCGCTCCATCGAAAATATATCTCCTTATTTTTCCCCCTCAGACTGTGCTGGTGCGTCAGACTACCTCACTGAGGCGTCGCGCCATCTTTTCTTTTCCTCCCCGTCTTTCCCGCGCACCGCGGGGGGGAGGGATTCGCCTCCCCCTCACATTCTCTTCAGACAGATTCGTCTGCTCTCCTCAGCGCTGGATGAGGGAGGGGCGGCCAATCGGAGGAGAGTCACAGGACATGTGACTCTCTCTCTGCTCAGGCAGCTAGTGTAGGCTTCCTCCTCACGCTGCAACGTCAGTCCCTGCACTGACGGCGGTGAGGAGAGAGCCTGGTACTGTACATTATTCCCTGTTCTGCCTTTAGCAATTCTTCACCTATTGATAACTATTGCCTTACTGATATTGAAGCCTACTCTTCATAATATATCCTATTCCTATTGATCTATATACATTAATATATAGAACAGCAGCATGTCTGACCTCCCTGCCCCTACCGATCCAACGGAGGATAACACCAATAGGGACACAGCCCCAGCCCTGAATGCTGCCCAAATTCAGGAGCTAATTAATAAATCCATTCTGGCTGCCCTGACCTCTGCTGCCTCCTCCAGGGTCCATATACCCATGACCCCACAATTACCGACGCCGCAAGGCGACGAACCACCGACCAAGAAAGGCAAAGCCACTCAGAAGAGAAAACACACTCTGGCGGTGATTGACTCCCCGGCAGGGGAATGAAACAATATGCCTCAGGTAAACCCTAACACGGCTTACCAACCCCAGCATCAGACGCACTCAAATAGACCCCTGGACCCCAGGGAGATACAAATTAAAGGGTTTAAGGCCGCAAGAAGGGCCAAACCGGACTCATATATAGACTCTCCACAAGAGGATTCTGATGACCCCTTAGAGGGATCGGATGAGTCAGAGCCGGATTCCTATGAGGACGATGCTGGGGAGACGGCGCTCATTACAGCTGCCACCCCTGCCACGCAGGGAGATATTCTCCTAGACTCCCTAGGAGAACCGTTCTTTGACCCAAACGCTATCAGTCACCCGTGTTCTGGAGAATGGACCCCTCTACCAGAGGTTAATCAATACATAGAACTATGGGCCAGGAAATCCCTCGACAGGGTCAGTCGCAACAAACTTAGGGCTGAATGCCCCAGACCCCTCATACCCAATAAGGTGGTGACTACCCCTGAGATAGACCCTATTTTAACTAAATACTTGATGAAATCTGGCAAATTCCAGAGAAAAGGGGTAGAACGATCATTCCGATCCATTCAAGATCGTGTTCTAGACATGATGGGGCCCCTGACCAAGATTCTCAATCTTTCAGAGCAGGCGGCAGCATCCGGGCAACCGGTCGACCTACAACAGCTGAGAGGCTGGGCGCAAAGGGCAATATGCCTGGCTGGCACTGCCAATACGGCATGCTCGATCGAAAGACGCCGATCTATCCTGATGCGTCTGGATCCCCAATTAGCCCATCTGGCGGAGTCAGAACCCGGACCGTCGGCGGACGGCATGTTATTTGGAGACTCTTTATTAAAAGATGTCAACAAATTTGTGGGCCTTTTTACGAGTCTGGACAAGGCTCAAAATTCCTTGAGGAAAGCCGGGACCCCCAAGGTTTTTAACAGGGCCGGCAGAAACAGAGGCCTCTCTGCCGGCCGTGCCCCATCCTACAGGCCACAAAATAGAGCCCCAGTACAGTACCAGTACCCGCAGGCTCAATCCTACGCCGCTCCAGTGGCACAACCTGCCCCCTTCTTTCCACCACGAGGCAGACCATGGCGAGGACGAGGGGGACGAGGTTATCCACGATCCCGACCTCCCACCGGTGAGTATGATGCACACACCATTCATTCAAATTCCTGTGGGGGGACGTCTCAGGTATTTTACCCACGCCTGGTCTGCGATTACGGCAGACGCGTGGATATTACACACTGTAACGGGGTTCGCTGTGGACATCATAGCACCACCACCACTCAATGTTATACCTCCACCCATTCGCTTCCCAAACCAGAACGTTGCCCTAATAGACAACGAACTGCGAGACTTACTGGCCAAACAGGCAGTCATAGAGGTGGACCATTGCTCCCCAGGATTCATCAGCAATATATTTCTAGTACACAAAAAAGACGGCGGTTATCGCCCAGTAATCAACCTCAGGGAGTTGAACCAATATGTCGTATACCGACATTTCAAAATGGAAGGTATACACTTCCTCCGAGACCTCCTACACCCAGGGGACTGGCTCGTGAAAGTAGACTTGAAAGATGCCTACCTTACGGTTCCCATACACCCAGAATCGCAACACCTCTTACGATTCCTATGGAGGAGCAGGATGTGGCAATTCACCTGCCTTCCATTCGGACTATCGTCCGCCCCATGGTGTTTCACCAAACTGCTGAAACCGGTGGTGGCGGCACTGAGGAGCAGGGGGGTACGTCTGGTCATCTACCTAGACGACATCCTCATCCTAGCCTTCTCGGAGATCCAGGCCCATCTCCACATGTCATGGACTGTGTCATTATTGCAACAACTGGGTTTCATTGTCAACCAGGACAAATCGATATTGATTCCTTCTCAACAGATGGAATTTTTGGGTTTTACGGTGGACACCATCCAATCCACCCTCAGCCTTCCCAGTCCCAAACTCGCTCTAATCCGCAAGGAGATCCGGGCTGCACTGCGGAAGGGTTGCCTATCCCTCCGCACGCTAGCGCGTCTTGTGGGCCTCTTGGCAGCTTCCATCCAAGCTATTTTCCCGGCCCCATTACACTACAGAGCCCTTCAGAGGCTCAAAATCATGCACCTGAGACAAGGTCTCAGGTACACCGACGAGGTTCCCCTATGCCGGGACACGATCGAGGAGTTGAAATGGTGGCTTCGCCATGCCGTAGAATGGAACGGCAGGACCATCTTCAACCCCTACCCGGATGTGGTCATAGAATCGGACGCCAGCCGCAGGGGCTGGGGCGCCAGATGCGGCAGGGCATCCACCGGAGGGACTTGGTCAGTAGAGGCAACCAAGCTCCATATCAACGCCCTAGAACTCCTGGCAGCCTTATTCGCTCTCAGGAGTTTTATGCCTTGTACCTCTACATGTTGTATTCTCTTCCGCATGGACAACGTGGCGGCGGTCCAATACGTCAACCGCCTGGGGGGTACCAAATCCAAAGTCTTAGCGACCATCGTGAAGGATTTCTGGCACTACTGCTTAGCCCACAATATAACCCCTGTCGCGGAATACATTCCGGGCGTTTCCAACTCAGTGGCCGACTGGAACTCTCGGTACCTGCGAGATTCCAGCGACTGGAGGTTGGATCGTTCAGTATTTCTCCATCTGCAACGGATCTGGGGTCCACTCTCCATAGACCTTTTTGCCTCCCGCCTCAATCATCAGCTGCCCCGCTTCTTCAGCTGGAGGCCGGACCCAGAGGCCTATGCGGTCGACGCTCTTCACCAACCTTGGCCGGAGGGCACGCATTACGCATTCCCTCCCTTCCAGTTAATCCCCAGACTCCTCATTCGGATTACCACCCTGGAGGCAACTGTGGTGTTGATCACACCGTGGTGGCCGACCCAACCGTGGTTTCCCCTCCTGCTGGGGATGACCGCGGATCGTCCCAGGCTTCTGCCTCACTCTCCTCACCTTCTCACCAACCCGAACGGGGATCTACATCCCCTAATTTTAGAAGACAACCTACCACTCTTGGCGTGGCTGGTTTCGGGATCACGGACGCTGACAACATCTATTCACAGTCGGCTCGGGACCTCCTCGCCTTGGCCTGGGCCCCCGGGACTCGATCGGCATATCGATCAGCCTGGGGACTCTGGGTGCGTTGGTGTGATCGACGGCAGGTCGATCCCATACGAGCCCCTGTATCTTTAGTGGTGAATTATTTGGCAGACTCCATTGAGTCTGGCAAATCGTTCAGCTCCATAAATGTTTACCGGTCAGCTATCTCGGCGTATCACTGCCCTGTGGATTCCCTACCTATCGGCAAACACCCGTTAGTTTGTCGACTCCTGAGAGGCATAAAATTTCAACGTCCCCCACGGCCTAGATACCAAGCAACCTGGGATGTTTCCAAGGTGCTGGATATGTTCGCCAGGTGGGAGGATAATTCGGATCTTCCTCTAAGACTCCTTTCCATTAAACTGACAGTCCTTCTTTGCTTAGTGTCCATCAAAAGGGTATCCGACGTTAAGGCTTTGGATATCTCTAGAAGACAATTCTCACCGCAAGGAGTCAGGTTTTCTGTGGTGCGCAGGACTAAGACCGGTATTCAATCGGTCTTCTACCCGTTTTTTCCTGCTCACCCACTCCTCTGCGTGGTTCGCTGCCTACAGGCATATGAACTACAGACCGCTAGTTTGCGTTCCCCGGGTTTGTCTCAACTCCTGGTGTCCTATGTCAAGCCACATTTTCCAGTCTCGTCGGCCACGCTAGCACGCTGGGTACGAGTTGCCATGGACATGGCTGGTATTGATGTGTCCCTCTTCGGAGCCCACTCCGCCAGAGGGGCCATGGCCACTAAAGTAGTCACGTCAGGATGCTCCCTCTCCGATCTTCTAGTGGCGGCAGACTGGTCTTCAGAGACCACCTTCCGTCATTTTTACTTTAGCCCGCAAGATCATGTATCCATGGCGGTCTTACCCTAAAATGTTGAATATGCAATGTATTATGTGAGGATATGCATATTATGTCTGCAGAATTAAATGTTAGCTTTAAACTTGCATAAGATATGAGCCTCCTGTCTGATATATAAATCTAGATTTTCCTAGCTTGTGACGGAAAATATAAGTTATATGAAGACAGGAGGCGAGTATCTTCCCTCCCGTCCCACCCTATTATGTATATCTCTGATTTCTTCACAGGTTACTGAATATCGTACCTGGATGCTATTCCAGATTGGGATACTTTGAAGAATTACTGCCTTCTTACCCCTGTTAGGACGGAACGCCTGTTAAACCCTCGTTGGGTTGAAATTTCCCCGAGGCCCCCGTTGGGACTCGGCGAACGATTCTGAACCAAGTTATGGATTCATCGGACATCGGCCGGACGGACACAGTTCAAGACGACGACATCCGACAGACAAGATCTTCGCAGCAAGAAAGAGGAGGATCTTAGTCGGGCAGTCTGTTATATAGTGGTCACCGACCTGGGCGTGGTTACGGATTACAAGGACTGCTGGGAGTCGTAGTTTCACTGACTAAAAATTTTTTACATTAAAAGTTAATAGAAAAGTTTTAAAATGTCTGCTATGGGCATTAAATAAAGAAAGTTAATGCATAAGATACTCGCCTCCTGTCTTCATATAACTTATATTTTCCGTCACAAGCTAGGAAAATCTAGATTTTTACATAACACACTAGGCTCCATACACACATAGGAGAACCAACATAAGAGGTGAGTTCTTTCCTTCATGCAGGTAACATGTCCCCAGTGCTAATGGAGAGGGACAGGGGAGAGGCAAGGTAGGATGCTGCTTTGCAGGAATTTAAAATGCTCCCATATCAACCGATGACATCTACGTGTGTTAGGATGCCAACAGCTGGCAAACATGTTGCCTAAGGTGGTAATGCTGCACAATAAGACTCCGTTTACACCACTGCAATTTCAGATGCAACTTGAGTTGCACAGAATTGCATGATAGTGGAAATCACATTGTTTTCAATGGTGTCCATTCACCATAATGCAATTCAGCATGGTGTGATTTTGGAAAAAGTTCCTGTACTACTTTATTGTGATTCCAGCATGATTTTAGCCCCATAGAATATGCAAATCACTTGAAAGTAGCATCCAAGTTGCATTTAAATTGGACATAATTAATTAATTAATTAATTATGGACATAATCACACTGAAAGCTGAATCAAAATCTGATCAGTTGTGTAAACCTAGCCTAAAAGCCTGTGGCTTTGTGTAACAAAAAAGGAAGGCTTGATCAAGCCGACAAATTGTTGACTATTGTTGGGGTAATTTTGGGCAAATTTTAGGCATTTTGCCATGGCACCCTGTTTGAGAATGGCTGCACTGCACTATAGCATAAATATATATTTAATACATTTGACTATATATTTATTTTAACAGTTAGGTAAAGCAGCGCTATTTATAAAAACACTCAAAAATTACCAATAAATGCAGCAAGATAATAAAGTGCTATATAAACATAATATAAAGTGCTAATAATATTGTATCAAGACTAATATAAAGTCAAAGTGCAATATAAAGTCAAAGTGCAACTGTGCAACAAATGGTAGTTCAAAAACTGTGCATATAATTTCATAAATAATTCATAGTCTTTTCAGCTGTGCAAACTAGTGCAAAAAGGAGGGGAAGTAGAAGAAAAAAGTGTCCATGTGCAAAAATGGGATTAAATGTGATAAAAATCCACACCCAGTGTGCTTCTAGCTGCTCATCTCCAAGGTAGACCCCCAATGGGTCTATTCAAGCATCAAGATAATCACTTGTGGTAAGCTGTGTCTCTTTCCTCTCTGTTGTGGATCTTTCAGCTGGACAGGGAACAGCTGCAGCTTTCAACAGCTCTTTTCCTGTATTGTCTACGCCAGGGGTGCCCAACCTTTTGAAGAGCGAGGGCCATTTAAGCAACTTGGCAACCAGTCGCGGGCCACAGTGAGCGGAGCGGGCAGATGACAGGTCCGTGTCTACTCTGCATACTGCAGAGCGGACATGGACACAGCCCACTTTACTCTATTGGCCTTCCAATCTGATCCGCCCAGATGGATGGGGATTTTTAGCGGATCGAATTGGAGGTAGGCAGGTGTAAATGGACACAGGTCTGTTTACATCTGCTCCTCCATAGAGGTGAATGGAGGGTCCGATTGGGTCTGACTGATCGTGTGAAAGAGGCCTGAGGCTGTTTTTTACACTGATGTGCTTCGGTATAACCAAATCACGGGTGCAGATCAGTGTACCTGCAGCTTTCATGCAGAGCTGCGAGTCGGCTCTATACAGCGCCTGCGCACCGACTAGGAGCTGAACACATTTTGAAAAGAAAGAAACTCTACTGTTCCAAATAGAATATATTCAAATAAAAATAAATCCCATGAGTCTCATAAATATTTATGTAGTGCAGGTAAGCTGTGAACCTCTGTACATCTATGAAATAAATATTCATTAACATCATTTTCACTGCTAAGTTGTTTCTAAAAATGTTTGACTAGATCCTGCTAAATCGTCTAAAATTAGCAAAAAAAAATCTTGTTTTGTTTAATTAAGATGTGACTGTGTATGTGTGTAAACACAAATGGTAGTATTACAAACAGTAATATTTAGAACAAGCATTTCTGAAAAAAAAAAAAAAAAAAGGAAAAGCATTAGGCAAATTGTCAAGATAACCCAAATAGTAAAGTCCGGATCTATTCATTATGTTGCACTTTAGCCTATGCTAACAGCCGCAGGAAAACCGCACTAAAGCACAGTTTCAATTTTTTTTTTTATATATATATCTTTTTTTTTGCCTCTTATGGACACTTTTGGATTATTTTGAGTAAGTGCAGAATCGGAAAAGATGAGGCTGTAAAGGTATCATGGTGCTCTGTAGCTATATGAGACTGCCCCAACTACTTTGGTGGCATGGAGAGATCGTTGTTATCTAGGCAACATAAATAGAACTGTTTTGGTCCCCTACAATTTTTCTAGTAAATACCAAATATTGAACCCTAGATGGAACTGTTTAACAGAAAAAAGCAAAGAACATTGCACATAGACGCTCTTTAATAGCAATTCATAGCTTTCGTAAAGCGTATCTAGACCTAAAAACAAAAATATAATACACTGAAGCTTACCTACGGTGACTGCATTACTTACAGTACCTTTATTTTCAACTGGTAATACTGAGATTACTCTACTTCCTATCCCTGAGGGGTATACACTCACTTACTCCACTGCATCTATGGAGGAGCCCCAGTTGCCACCCAGACTTGACTTTAAACATGTCTGCTTTTTGTTCATCCCTATTGCAAGTGAGTAACGGGCTTAGCAGTTTACATAGCAAAAAAAGACTGTTTTTGCATCCAGTTAATCTCAGAGGAATCGCCACTGACACTGTATTACTTGTAAGTTCAGGTATTTTCTCTACTTGGTAACAAGGGCCCGGATTCACAAAGCACTTGCGCCGACGTATCTCAAGATACGCTGCGTAAGTCCAAATATGCGCCGTCGTATCTGTGCGCCGGACCCACAAACTAAGATACGCCTAAAAATAGGCTTCATCCCAGCGACGTAACTTGCCTACGCCGGCATAGCGTGGGCGCACATTTAGGCTGGACGCATGGTGGCGCTTCCATTGATCAGCCATTCAAATATGCAAATGAGGAAAATACGGCGATTCAAGAACGTACGTGCGCCCGATGCAGGCTACGTGTGGTGGGCGTAAGTTGTATGTCCGGCGTAAAGTTAAGCCCCATAAAGGAGGTGTAACCCAGCAGCAGACATGCAAAGGTCTGCACCAAGGAATACAAGCCAGCGTATTTTACGTCGTTTACGTTGGACGTGAGTCTGGCTGGGCGTAGGATTCGTTCATGGCGTAGGCAGTGATCCGGCGTATCTTAGGCAGTTGTTCGACGTGGTTGTGAGCATGCGCAGGGGGATGCGTCCACAGCACGACGCATGCGCAGTTCATTAAATGTACTTGTCTGGCGCTCCGACCATCATTTGCATGGGGTCACGCCTCATTTGCATGGGTTTGCATGGGTCAAGCCCACTTCTACCTACGCCGGCCTGCGCCTTCGAAATCTACACCACGCCGATGCAGCATTGAGAGCAATAGCCTGATGAATGCAGTGCTTGCCTCTCTGCGCTGCGTCGGCGTAGCGCACAGGGGGATGCGCTGCGGCGGCGTAATGTGCGCCTGCTGTCTGTGAATCCGGGCTAATGTTTTTAGCATACGAAATTAAAACAAATAGAGCATATCCACAATCATTCCGGATTCCATGGGAGTCTCTCAGGATTTCAGATACCTAGTGTCCAGTGGATCAGGACTGTGTCCCGGAGTCAGTGTCAGATAGCTTGTTCCGGCACTCAGCTCTTACATCTTTGCACTAGGGATGAGCCAAACACCCCCCCCCCCGTTCGGTTCGCACCAGAACCTTCGAACGGACCGAACGTTCACGCGAACATTTAGAACCCCATTGACGTCAATGGAACTCAAACGTTCGAATTCAAAAGTGCAAATTTTAAAGGCTAATATGCAAGTTATTGTCGTAAAACGGGTTTGAGAACCCGGGTCTTGCCCCAGGGAACATGTATCAATGGAAACAATTTTTTTTCTGGAGCAGTGATTTTAATGATGCTTAAAGTGAAAAAAAATATGAAAAATTGCTTTAAATATCGTACCTGCTGGGTGTTACTATAAGAAAAAAGTAATTTAAAACGGCTTGCGGCTTTAATGTAATGTCTGCAATTTGGATGAAAATCATTGAGAAAAATAGCATGGGTTTCCCCGCCCCCTCCCCCCAGGTCATTACCAGCCCCTTTGGCCCTATATACTTTTAACAGCAGTATACAGGCGGTGCAAACAAGACAGGGACTGTGGGTTTGTTGTTAAGTATAATCTGTTTGTAATTTTGAACTGGTACTTTTTTAAAGTGTAGCTTCAGCCAAAAAAATCTATTTTTTAAGCTTTTTGGAAAACATAGAGAGGGGTTGCTGTCTGTGCGCATCTGTTCAGAAGATTGCACCTCACTTTCTGTCCCAATGACAAAAGATTTTTTGAAAATTTGTTTTTTTTGGTGCCCCTCGCCCTCCTGTGTTTTAAAGGTTCAACTTCACATCTAAGCGATGCATCAGAGTATGTGCCTTGCTGCAGAACAGCCTATTAATTTGAGAACGAACTGCCTTCCACCCCTCAATAGCACCAAAGTGCATGGGCCTTTTTTTAATTTAATTTTTTATAGCCGCTGCATCAAAATGCATGGTGCTTTTGTTAGCATGCATTTTTATTTTTGTTATTTTTTATTTACACACATTAAATATATAAATATAAATAAGAATTGTGGGCCAAATTCCCAAAAGAGATACGCAGACTTAACTGCTGTTCAGCCTGCGTATCCCTGTGCCTAACTTTGGAAACGATTCTCAAAAGGCTTTTTCCAAAGTTAGGCAGAAAATCTGACATGTGTAAGACACTTACACGGTCAGATTTTAGGATGCAGTACCGCATCCGCCACTGGGGGCATTTCTCATTGAAATGCAGCTTTGCGTATGCAAATGAGGACTTAAGCAGATTTTCAAAGCATTTCAGCACTTTGATTTCTGCGTAAGTTCCGAATTTGCCGGCGCAAAACTAGGGCTGGTTTTATAATGTGGAAAGTTAGCCAAACCTTGTAAAGGCCCATTCCAGCGACGGCATTTGGTATGCATTCCTGAGGGAGAACTCCACGGCAATTTTTAAATTCAAAACCGGCATGGGTTCCCCCCAGGAGCATACCAGGCCCTTAGGTCTGGTATGGGTTGTAAGGAGACCCCCCCACGCCGAAAAATTGACGTAGGGGGTCCCCCTACAATCCATACCAGACCCGTATCCAAAGCACGCTACCCGGCCGGTCAGGAATGGGAGTGGGGACGAGCGAGCGTCCCCCCCCCTCCTGAGCCGTGCCAGGCCGCATGCCCTCAACATGGGGGGGTTGGGTGCTCTGGGGCAGGGGGGCGCACTGCGGGCCCCCCCACCCCAGAGCACCCTGTCCCCATGTCGATGAGGACAGGACCTCTTCCCGACAACCCTTGCCATTGGTTGTCGGGGTCTGCGGGCGGGGGCTTATCGGAATCTGGGAGTCCCCTTTAATAAGGGGGCCCCCAGATACCGGCCCCCCACCCTAAGTGAATGGATATGGGGTACATCGTACCCCTATCCATTCACCTGGAGGCAAAAAGTAAAATTTAGTAAACACACAACACAAGGCTTTTTAAAATAATTTATTATTCTGCTCCGGATGCCCCCCCTGTCTTCGTTATTAGCTCAATTACCAGGGGGGGCTTCTTCTTCCACTCTCCGGGGGTCTTCTCCGCTCTCCGGGGGGGGGTTTCTTCTTCCGCTCTCCGGGGGGGGGCTTCTCCGGACTCCGGGGGGCTTCTTCCATCCTCTCCCCTCTTCCGCTGTTGACTCGGCGAACCCCGGTTCTTCTGCAGCTCTCCGGTGCCTTCTTCTTCAGCGCTGGCTGCCTGCTATGTTTGTGTGTTAGCTCAATTTCAAACAGGCAGCCGGCGCGGTCTTCTGTGACGTCAGGGTCTTCTGGTCTTCTCCCCTCTTCCGATGTTGACTCGTCGCCTGTTGTCGCTGTAATGATGGAAGCGCGCCTTGCATCACATTTATATAGGCATCACCGTCCCATCATGCTCCGGTAGGTACCCACGTGGTGGGTGCCTACCCACGTGCACCCACCACGTGGGTACCTGCCGGAGCATGATGGGACGGTGATGCCTATATAAATGGGATGCAAGGCGCGCTTCCATCATTACAGCGACAACAGGCGATGAGTCAACAGCGGAAGAGGGGAGAAGATGGAAGAAGCCCCCCGGAGTCCGGAGAAGCCCCCCCCGGAGAGCGGAAGAAGAAACCCCCCCCGGAGAGCGGAGAAGACCCCCGGAGAGTGGAAGAAGAAGCCCCCCCTGGTAATTGAGCTAATAACGAAGACAGGGGGGGCATCCGGAGCAGAATAATAAATTATTTTAAAAAGCCTTGTGTTGTGTGTTTACTAAATTTTACTTTTTGCCTCCAGGTGAATGGATAGGGGTACAATGTACCCCATATCCATTCACTTAGGGTGGGGGGCCGGTATCTGGGGGCCCCCTTATTAAAGGGGACTCCCAGATTCCGATAAGCCCCCGCCCGCAGACCCCGACAACCAATGGCAAGGGTTGTCGGGAAGAGGTCCTGTCCTCATCGACATGGGGACAGGGTGCTCTGGGGTGGGGGGGCCCGCAGTGCGCCCCCCTGCCCCAGAGCACCCAACCCCCCCATGTTGAGGGCATGCGGCCTGGCACGGCTCAGGAGGGGGGGGGACGCTCGCTCGTCCCCACTCTCATTCCTGACCGGCCGGGTAGCGTGCTTTGGATACGGGTCTGGTATGGATTGTAGGGGGACCCCCTACGTCAATTTTTCGGCGTGGGGGGGTCTCCTTACAACCCATACCAGACCTAAGGGCCTGGTATGCTCCTGGGGGGGGAACCCATGCCGTTTTTTTCTTTGAAAATTGGCATGGAGTTCTCACTCTCAGGAATGCATGCTGAGCGACGCTGACATTTTTTTTTTAAATTATTTGTTTTCCCGGCGCGTCTTTTTTTTTCACCCGTCGCAACTTTAGTGTCCCGTCGAAATTCTCAAAGCCGACCGGCGTTAATTACGTTCGCGCGCTGCACGTCGGGAAAATGACGTCACACGCATGCGCAGTACGGCCGGCGCGGGAGCGCGCCTCATTTAAATTTTAAACGCCCCCAGGAGAGGAGGACCGCCTTACGACGGCGGCACTTAAGTTACACAGCGTGTAATTTCTACCTAAGTGCTTTGACGATCAGGCACTTAGGTAGAAATTTTAAGTCAGTGTAACTTAACTGCTGAAATTTAAGTTACGCAGACTTTTTGAGAATTTGGCCCTGTGATTCTAATTTTTCCCAGAATCGTGCAGCTCTACTGCCTTTAGGAATTAATATGAGAAACACCAGCAAATCTATTGACGTAGCTTTAGGTGCACACAGTACAGAGGACACAGACAGTACACCACGTGAAAATACTGCAGCTAGCACAATCACCTGCCTCCCTGTCAGTAAATTAGAAAGAGCGGATCTAGCTAAACTCAATACAGTGTATAAATATATATACAACACCTGGGATGCATATATATCCTCTACACACTGTAACTCTAACTGACTAGCCTGCCTGCTCTATCTAACTCCAAAAAATGACACTCTCTCTCTCTCTCTCTCTCTCTCTGTCTCTGTCTCTCTCTGTAAACCACCAACACACTACACAAGGCTGACTTCCAGGCAGCATTATATAGTGTGGGGCGTGTACTAAACCCCCTGAGCCATAATTGGCCAAAGCCACCCTGGCTTTGGCCAATAATGGCTCTCTGTTTTTTGCGCCCTGTGATTGGCCAAGCATGCGGGTCAAAACGTTTGTAATTCGACGAACGATCGAACATACAATGTTCGAGTCGAATATGAAGCTCATCCCTACTTTGCACATACTGCAGGGTGGAGTGATTTTCTGTCCGACAGTATGAGGTTAGTTCTCGTGGTGGCATCACTGAAAAGGCAGTGGCAAGGGACACAAGCAGAAAAAAAAACAGGTTAATGTGCTCTGCGTCTCGTACTGTCCACAACCCATTTAAGTTGGAGAAAAACCCCTGACCACCAATACTTTTCAGGGGTGGAGGGAATACCACTGACCACCAATTATTTTCTGGGGGCAAAGAGTAGAAACAACCCTGACAACCAATGTTTTTTTCCAGGGAGGGGGAGGGGGAAGCACCAATGATCACCAATGCTTTTCGGATAAAGAGTGACATTACAGACGTTCAATGCTTTCATAGGGTGGGGGAGAGGACACAATTGACCACCCAGGATTTTCAGGGGGGCTCCACTACTAACCAGCATTGTTTTTGGTATGGGGAATGGGAAAAAATACCTCTGATCACCAATGCTTTTCAGGAAGTGGAGGACCACCACTGACCATCAATGCTTTTCAAAGATGGGGAGGAGGAAACAACCACTGATCACCAATGCTTTCAAAGGGGCTGAGGACATTCACTAACCACCAGTGCCTGGGTAGGGGGAAGGGGGATGAGACTTAACTCCTAACCACCAATGCCTGTGGAGAAGGATGGGGACCTTTTAGGTCCCATTCACACTAGGGTGATCTGCTATTGTGGATTTAATAAACGTTATGTCACAAGTTAGCAAGCATTGTATTGAGGCCACCACCATACCAAAAACCAGACCTGAACCAAGTTGCGTCAGAAAGGTGCATTGGAGTGCCATTTACACCAAAAGGCACCGCAGTGCACCAAGATCCTAGTGTGAATGGAGCCTCACATACCATCAATGTCTGGGAAGGGGGGAGTAGAGTTTATCCATTTATCACCAATACCTGGGAAGAGATGGATGAATTTCCCTCCAACTGACCACCAGTGTAGAAGATTTTTCCTCTCACTGATATTGACAATGAAGAATTCTGTGGCGCATTCATGATTGAATAGTGCTCCCTTCTCCCCATGGCTGCTTTCTTCTTGTTTATATTGCTACCAGTGTGACTATCTTCCCTTATTTTGGCTGATTGCATTTCTCTTTAGAATGGAGAGAGTGAGTGAGTGAGTGAGTAACTTGTATAGCGCTACAAATGCAAACAAAATCGTCTCAGTGTCCACCTGTGTCTTCAGAAGAGGTGGGTCCTAAGCTTCTTCCTGAAGGCCAGATGGTTTTCTGCCATGCGGATGTCCGTGGGTAGAGCGTTCCATAGCGGGGTCTTTGGACTGCAAATCTTCATTCTCCTTTAGATTTGTAGCGGGTCTTGTGGATGTGGAGGAGGTTTTGGTTAGTTGACCGGAGGAGGCAACTAGGGGTGTAGTGCTTTATTTTCTTGCATAGGTATTGTGGAGCGTTTCCTTGTGTGCATTTGTGAGTGAGGCCGAGGGTCTTGAATGTAACCCGATCCTTCATGGCTAGCCAATGGAGGGTCCTCAGGGATGGGGTAGTTGATTCCCAGTTTTTTTTTCCCATTACCAGTCTGGCTTCTGTGTTCTGGACGACTTGTAGATGTGAAATTTGGTATTTGGGAAGTCCGAGGTAGAGGGAGTTTGCATAGTCGAGTTAGGAATTGATGATTGTTCCAACTACTACTGCTATGTCTCATATTCACTAATCTGTAGACTGAAACTTAACATTCATGAACACTTTTAGATTTAGTGCCAGTGTAGTGGAGAATGGAACCAGGGGCTCTATATCAGTTATCTGTTTTTGCAGCAGAAAGGGCTAAACATCAGGGGTCTATTTAGACTCCTGATATCTCCCAAAAGAGAGCCTTGGTGCTTCTTACTATTGACAAGGCTTATTTTTATCTGTTTACATTTTGCCTCCCCCATTTTCCCCATCATCGGCAAGCTAATGACATTTGTAAATAAAATCGACCTTTTTTTGACCCAGTGAGATCATCACTGGGTCTCTGTTTCCTTTGCAGATCATGGCTAGTGAGTGGGGCTGTGTACTGTAGTGTACATAGCTTTCTGGAAACATTACAACACCCTGTTCCAGTACTTCTGTCAATAGTCCTCATCCATGATACAATAATTCAACTGGCTCTTGGAAAGCGTTATTCAAATATCAAATTGTGTATATGTGTGGTTACATGCAAACTTCCCTAGGCAACACTTATGCCTAGTACACACGATCGGTTTTCCCTACGGTCAAAAGACCGGCTCGGTCCATTTTCCCCTGTACACACGGCCGGTTTTCCCGACAGGAAAAATGCCAGGAGAACTTTGGTCGGGAAAATCAGCTGTGTGTATGCTCCCTCGCAGTGTTTCCCATAGGAAAACTGAGGGGGGGGGGGAACACTGCGATTCGCTGTCAGGAAAACTGCTAAGGAGCATACACACGGCTGGTTTTCCCGGCCAAAGAAAAACACTGCAGTTTTCCAGACGGGAAAAACAATCGTGTCTAGGTATCACATGTGATGCTGATTCTCCAAGGTTGAAAGAAATAAAAACCAATGAATAAAAGGGATAGGCCAGGAGAAACATGGCTAGAAATGAGACAAGCTTTATTTTGCATGCTCCACAGAAGCACACACCTTTCCTTTACTACCCGATTTGGTCCTCTCCCTTCCTAGTGACTGGCCCAGCACTGTCACATTGGGAAAGGGGTATGAGAATCATCTTTTTTTGCTCCTGTCGTGCAATGAGGAAAGGTGAGAATGCACTGCAAGAGGACCAGGCAATAAAGAGTTATTAAACCCACAACAGTAAAATCAGTCTGTATATGCAGTAAAGCATGCTTGTTATACTTATTGTGGAACCTAATGGGTTAATCATCCACATTGGGTAAAAATACTGTTTGATCCTTCTCTGATCCTTTCCTTTTTTCACTGTCCCCAATCCATCTCCTTATAGAACAGAGCCATTGGAGACACTCTACACATGCTCAGTTTGATGTGTATAGCTATTTTTTTTTTGGGGGGGGGGGTGCATGTGACCAGCACAGGGCCAATCAGCACTGTCCAGACAGAGGGTCAGGGGTCATGCAGCCTCATAGGACAGTCAGAAGAAAACTAAAACTCCTCCTTGCTTTAGCCAGTGTTCGGTTGGACAGTGATAGAAGTCACAAGACTGCTTTAACTGCTGCTGAGAAAGGGTATTTAGCAAAATAATTGCATTTTTGCCATGTTCTTTTTACTGTGGGAGACCAGATATAGTGAATGCAGGGTCCTGGGTTTGCTAACACTTTAATGCAAACCTGTTGCATACTGGGATGAGTGCAGACTTGAACTGAATAGCCGACTGGAAGATACAATAGCTTTTACAATAGCTTTTGTTGCAATATTCAACTTAATTCCATAGATTTCCCCTGCAGTACTTTGTTCTCTTTCTAGATGTCCTCCAGAATCATACCTTTTTGCTCAGAATGAAAAGAGTGGATGAATACGTTAACAAACACACACAAATTGTGTGTGTGTGTGTGTGTGTGTGTGTATATATATATATATATATATACACATATATATATATATACATATATATATATACACACACACACACACTTACACATACTGTGTATATATATATATATATATATATATATATATATATATATATATATATACACACACTGTATCTATACACATATGTTTGGATACCTAGCTACATCTTCTTTGATGGCACTTTAGGAGATGACACGCAAAAAAAGGGATAATTAGACTACGGTTGAGAAATGGATTTGTGTCAATCATTATTTTTCAGTGCATTTTCAGGATTTGAATTTGCACATTTTGGGGGGGATTTGCTGTTAGAGAATTGTGTTGCTAACCCACAATGTCATGCACAACCTTTGACCCTGGTTAAAGCCTCACTTTGCAGTTCACTTAAAACTACATTTTGTGAAAAAAATAAAATCTAAAGCCCTGTACACACGGTAGGACGGTAGGACTTTTGGCCAACCAACTTCAAAATCTGCAACTTTTCAAATTTGTCCGACCGTGTGTACAACCAACTTTTTCTGGTTTCATCCAACAAAAAGTTGGGTCTGCGAACGGACCAACTTTTCGGCAACAAAAGTCCGATGGTGCTTTGTGTGACCGTGTGTACAGCAATCCAACCAACTTTTGGACAAAGTGCAAATACGAATGCTCAAAACCAATGTTAAAAGCAAAAAACAATAGCAGAAGTTAACCAAAGGGTGGCGGTAAAGAGCAGATAGAGCAAAAAAAAACACATGATGTTAGGAAACTTTTAGAAAAGTTTGCAGAAAAGTCTGACTGTGTGTATGCTATGGGTGTGGCAGGACAAATCAATTAGGACAAAAATCCAAGGGAAATTTTGTTGGATGTCCTACCATGTGTATGAGCCTTTAGAATCATTTTGATTGCCATGTGTGCGTTACTCTGTAATAATGATAGAAAACAGCTATTAATCACATAGGAAATGATTGCACTAGTGACATATTAATGCAAAGGTGTTGCCTGTTTTCTTATTTGTGAGACATTAATTTAATAGCAATACAATTATAATTCATTTAGGGTTTTAAATCCCAAATTCTTTCCCTTTATTTTTGCTTCCATTACAAATTTGACAAATTATATTAGCAGGAGATAAAAATGATGGATTGCATTTACCTGGAAAAAAAGTCATATTAGTCTGTCATATATTATTATTTGTATTACTTTTATCTGAAGTAGCTGAGGTTGTCAAAAAGTCAGTTTTTGATGCTGTGACACAGAAACATTGCGGGTGCAGCATGAGTTTCTTGATTAATTGCCCCAAAGTTTTTAGGTGATCATGTTCTGTTCTGCTGTAAAACCAGCTTCCAAGTTTTGTGTAATTCAATACTGCCATCTACTGCTCAAACAGCTAATATTACTGATCGTCTTTGTAGGAGAGCTTCAGTCGCGTACATGTATAAATGCATCAAAACCCATAAAGCAAAATAATCTGCATCTAAAATGTATCTCTACCTTTATGATTGCACTTAGTGAAGTTTACTCATTGGAATGTTATGGAGAATTTACTTGAATATTATCCTGTCAAGGTAGGAAAAGATCAAGCATCCTTGCAATAAAAGAGCTTTCACACTCACTTCTCCATTGGCACTTGTCTACTACTTAACCTACATTATAGATTTGCAACCCCTGTAAGCTTGTTTGGTATTCAACACTTCTGGGAATATCGGACGCCTGTGTCCTCTGTCAAGTACCTTGGACCCATCCTTCAGCCCCTACTTCACTGCTAAGTCTTGCAGTGGCATAGAGGTCAGAGGATGGAACCATGGCATGCACCCAGATAGCAAGCAATTTTGCTGAAAGTTTGAAAATGACTTGCTAAGCTATTGCTAGGCTTTCCAGGCTTCACAAGTTTGTTGCACAAATGCAGCAAGTCTGCATTGTGTGACTCCAGACCAACTTTCTTTGCAAACAATCTACAAGTCTGCTGCATGTTCTGGTTCAATTACGTTGTGCAGTAGTCATCCCACCACAGGGGGTCAGTGTGGCTGAATTTTAATGCTGTAGACTTGCAGAGCTTTTGCTATAAACTCACCACTGCAACTTTGCTCGTGCTAGAGACTTGTCACGCAAATTTGCTACAAATTGGAAAAGTGTCAACTAGAACTTGTTCTTCAAATGCTCTGCAAGTGTACAACTTGTCAGTGAAAATGTGCAACAAGTTAACAAGACTTACAATATAATACTGCCACAAAAGTGTGGCAAATTATCCTTGCTATCTGGGCAGCAGGGTACACGGGCACCCAACACTCATGAAAGTGTCAATGTTGAAAGGGCTTATAGAGACTGCAGCAAATTTAGTGATGGATGAAGAGGGATAACTAGCTGAAGAGCATTCACAGGCACGTCTTGATAGTTTTTCTGCAAAGCGTGCAGCTTACCACCAGAACTAGTTGCCTCATTAGAGGAAAGTGCAACCAGGTCCCTTCCTGGTTTGCTGTGTAGTCTACTACTCTCTGTTGTTTTTGGCTCCCTGGTGGCTCTTTTACAATCTGAAGCCAATAAGGAGGTAAGGGGAGGGAGGAGGCCTGTTCACTAGGGATGAGCTGAACACCCCCCTGTTCGGTTCGCACCAGAACTTGCGAACACACCAAATGTTTGTGTGAACTTTAGAACCCTATTAAAGTCTATGGGACTCAAACATTTGAAATCTAAAGTGCTATTTTTAAAGGCTAATATGCAAGTTATTGTCCAAAAAAGTGTTTGGGGACCTGGGTCCTGTCCCAGGGGACATGTATCAATGCAAAAAAAAGTTTTAAAAACGGCAGTTAGCATGTGAAATAGCGCATGTTTCCCGTACATAGAACTGTCCTTGCACAAAG
Organism: Rana temporaria; assembly: GCF_905171775.1. Classification (NCBI taxonomy): domain Eukaryota; kingdom Metazoa; phylum Chordata; class Amphibia; order Anura; family Ranidae; genus Rana; species Rana temporaria. The sequence continues at coordinate 130,880,312 of NC_053492.1, read as the reverse complement.
TGTCATTTCTGAAAGGAAAAAGAGTATTTTAAAACCGGCTTTGCGGCTATAATGAATTGTCAGCTCTGGCAATTCAGGGCGAATTCATTCATAAAAAAAAAATTAGCGTGGGGGTCCCCCCAAATTCCATTACCAGGCCTTTCAGGTCTGGAATGGATATTAAGGGGAACCCCGCCGTCAATTTAAAAAAAATTATGTGGGGTTCCCCCCAAATATCCATTCCAGACCCTTCAGGTCTGGTTGTGGGGGTCTGCGGGCGGGGGGCTTATCAGAGTCTGGAAGACCCCTTTAACAAAGGGGACCCCCAGATCCTGCCCCCCCCTATGTGAATTGGTAATGGGGTACATTGTACCCCTACCATTTCACGAAGCAAGTGTAAATAGTTAAAAAAGACACACCGTAGAAAAAAGTCCTTTATTAATAAAAAAAAATAAAAAATCCAGCAGTGACACTTGTTCCCGGCTTCCTGCTCCAACAGTGTCTGTATCCAGTGAAGGGTGCGGGTGATCTCCAGTCCAGCGATGAGAAGATCCATCCATCCATCCAGAGCGCAGCATCGCCGACCTCCTCTCACCGCTGGACACAGCCCAGCGAATGAGCGGCTGAAGCTGTGACATTTCTTATATAGGGGAGGCGGGGCCACCCGTCACGTGACCCCGCACCCTCTGACGCACCCTCTGCTACGTCACTGGGGAAGCCCAGCAAGGGGGAAGACTGGGCTTCCCCAGTGACGTAGCAGAGGGTGCGTCAGCACCCCTGCAGTTCCTTTAATACACCTGTAGGCCTCTCCTGCCACTATGCCTGACCTCTCCCCAGGCTCCATTCTCCTCACAAGCATATACAGTACATCTGCTTTACTGCCAATCTTAACTGCTTCGGTGGGTTGGCCCCTTTTTTGCCACTCACCAACCATCTAGCAATGTTCTTCATTGATTTTAAAATAGGAAGCAGATAGAGCTGTACACATGCATGTTTGAGGTAAAAATAACTCAGAATTTGTCTTCTTTCAGAAGAGCTTAGAGCTAGGGGAAAAGGGAAAAGTGTGGGTTAATTGTTTTATGGCGCCAATCCATGTTCAAGATGCGTTATAGTACTTTAATTAATGCTGTCCAAACTTCACTTTGGTTTTCATTTTTTTTCACAAGGGAAAGTAAGTGTTAAAGGGGTTAGTGGCTTTAAAGGCAAAGTGATGTAGAGGAAGTGACCAGCACTGTGGCATGGTTAAACTGTGAAGTAATAGCAGGCATTTTTGGTAGGATACAGGGCATAGAGAAGGTAATATCTCCTAGGAGGGGTAGATGTATTTAGATTGCTTTGCAAACACAAAGCGTTTTGGATCTTTCATTTGCAGTTAATAATTTTAGGAGGTCTCAATTTTGAGTGGGACATCAATCATCCTTTTAACTTTATTTAGTTTTTTTGTCAATTTATTCACTTGATGTAATAAATGTGTTAAGTTTTGATGTATTGGGGGACAGTGTTTGTGGGAAGTAGTGTCTCCCATGTATCCTATTTGTTTTGTAGGTTGCATATTTAATGTGTCTTGATGTGGTTTTCTTTTATAATTTATTTGCTCTTTAAGAGAAGTATGTAGCTTTTTTGTTTTGTTTTGACTTTTGTTTTTCTTGTTTTTTTTTTGTCGTTTTTTTTTTTTATTCGTTACCAATCTTGTTTTCGACATTTGTTGCTGTATCGGTGTACAAAAATCATCTTAAAAACCAACTATCAATAGAATGCCTGATGATACCCTGAAAAGGGCATGAATATCACACTGTAAATGCCATCCATAACAAACCAGAACCAACTATCTACTAATAATGCACTTTGCACAAGGTAAATGAGGTGTGAGGGCCCAGAGCAGCACAAGGGCTGGTGTAGCAGGATGGATCACCAGATCACCAAATAGGGACCGGAGATTGGAACACGGTGACACTTGATCAGTAGACAGGAGTGTAGCCAGGACACAAGCCAAAAGGTCATCAACAGCCAGGCAACAAGGTAGAGGAACATCAAACAGAGGCAGAAGGAGGATACAAGCTGGGATTAGTATACAGCCAGGCACTGGGTAAAGGAACATAAGGTAGGAGCAGAGTCAGAGTACAGGATACAACAGGTAGGCAGGAATCCAGAGATGAGAAGTCGGGGCAAGCTGGGTCATGCATAGGAAGGCCAATACAGCAGATTGGAGCGCAGGTAAAACAGGAACTAGCTAAGAACCACACAGCAATCTGTTCATGTCACAATCCAGTTTAAATAGGCTGTTTGGCACCAATGCCAGTGTCGTTTGTGCACATGTGTGTGTGCATGCACCACTTAGTGTGCAAGCTAATACTTTTGAACTTGCGTGCCAGTACACGCAATGCAGGAAAGCATATGCTCAGAATTTGTTAAGCATTTGGGCAGCATGCAACAATATTTGTGTCCTAAATGTACTGGGCTTTTCATACAATAACAGTCTTTGACGTATGAAGGCTCTGTATCTGTGAGATGTGTAGACTTGGGCCAACGCATTTCACAGTTGATCGCTTTCTCTGGAGACCTCAGGGTGAACAATAAATGGTAAATAACAGAGAACAGCATGCACTACTGTGTGGCCTAAAAATCGTATATCTTTACGTCTTTCAGGGCACAGAGTGGTGCATGTTGTCTCCAGAAGAACGTGCAGTGTCTCCAGAAAAGTGGCTCCTACTAACCCTGCATTAAGTCATTTCAATGTCACTATATACTATATTACCTTTTGTCTACATTTTGTTTTCATAGACACTCTGGGTGCAGGATCCACCTTATTATATATGAGGGCTTTTCATATACTGTAAGATAATTTTTTGATCAGAATTATACCTTTAGGAACCATCTAGGGTATGTTTATTATGTACATTATATATTAATATTTTTCCTTATAATATCCCATTAGATCATTTGGACACAATCATTTAACAATCTTACTATCCACACATGTATATGTCTTAAATTTTGATGCATAGGTTTTTCATATTGTCATCCTGCTCAAAGGTTGCAGTATATTTATCACCTTAGTTCCCTCTCTTCCCTTACTGGAGCAGCTCAAATGGATTTAATTTGGGTTCCACGTGGTTGCCAGATTTATATGTGCTGAAGTCTGTTTGGATACAACATACTTGTGGTAAATTTATTTATGCAACACGCAGTGAAAATTTCATGTCAATAGCACCTTTAGAAATATATTTACCTAGAAAAATGGTGACTTGTTCAATACTTATTTTACACACTGCATACAGTAAAGTAGAGGTGAGGTGCTACAACACAATAAGATTTGGTTATCGTCCAGAGCTGCTGGGTGCAGAAGGGCAGTCATAGAGCTGCAATAGCAATTGTGTTATAACCACCTGCTGCTTACTTTTTAATCTTAAATCGCAGAAAATGTGGGAAATTGAGTACAGGGAGAAAAGAGACTCCATTTGCCCTGGCCTGTTATGGACTACGTTACCCAGAGAGCGACTGTACAGTCCCAGAATGCTTAGGTTCCTGCACAGCCTGCTGGGCGAGGTAATTTAAGGGGGAGGACGTGTTTGGCGTGCTCTCTCTGGACCGCCTCTTCAACCCAGGACGCCTGTGTGAGGTGTCTTCCCGGAAGTCAAGGCTGGAGTTGCGGCCTATCTACGCCCGGGGCAGAGCGCCATTGAGAAGGAGAGACAGAACCTTGGACGGAGTGATCAGGCTTCCAGTACCCCTGTGACTTGTCTGAGAACTGGAGGCTGTCATCTTGAAGGACTGTGATCGGAGATCACGGACGGAGTGTTTCTAAAGGACAAGTCCTGAACAGGTTGGGTGAGACAGGCACCTGCCCAAGCATACTGACTGCCTTGCAGGAGGGTGGATTGTTTATATTCATCACTGTTATTTGACTGTTCAGGGAATTTCAACCAGTTTACTATTTCCCCTTTTGGATTACAAATTGCTCTTTGCGCGCCAACGCATGCCAGCGCATACGTGCACGAACTGTTGAGATAATTTGTATTGATGTTTGGCCTGGCCCGCCAAACCACTTTAGTTAAGTATATTATTCAAAGACTGCCTATTTAGTTGTTGCAGACAGTTGATGTCCATTTTCATACTTGTTGATCGAGTAATTGGTTCTATTACACTGTGAGTGTTATTAGTGGTAAGAGCTGGGTGAGGCTTGGCAAGGAGGTGCCTCAGTGTGGATGCCTTATTGTTGGAATCCCCTTGTTGCGTGTTTACACAGGTCTGCATAGCCATTATAAATTAACGTGTATTTATTTGTTATTTCTGTTTCTGACTCTTGCAGGGCTCTGCAAGCAGTCTTTTACTGTTTTACCTTTGTTTTTTTGCCTTATTCTACCAAGTAAAGAGTTACATTGGTTAAGCTGAGATTTGTGTACGGTTTCTCTGTCATCCTGCGGGATCCATACAACTCAAGGTAACCATTGATTTGTATTAATTACGGTGGGGTGACAGGATATTGTGAATATAGTGGCAGGTGCTTCCGCGCTAATATGAATCCTTAATAATCAATACCTCAAACAAAATGTATACAGTGCAGCAAAACCTAGCAGTGTTTACCATACACAAAAACAAGAATCAAAATAGTGAAAGTGATTCTGCGCAACGTATCTCACATCGCAGTGACACACAAAATTTAAAACACAAAAAAGTGAAACACGATACAAATCAAAAAAATTTTTTTTAAATAAAACTAAATAAATGAATACTCAGTGCAATATCAGTGATATAAGAGAGATAATCCCACTCAAATATAAAACCAACTATATAAATGTAAACCAGAGTCCAAACTGAGAACCAAATTTAAAGTCAGTAGAGTGATGTGAAAAAAAGGGGGCAAGTCCTTAAGTGTAAATAAATAAGCAAATAGATATGACAAATAAAGGCTGCCGGATGAAAGGTTAGACGATGCTGAATCCAGTGAATACAATGGCAAGTAGATGATGGAATATATCCTTCACTAGGCTCTCAGGCCTCTTACCTTCAGAAAGGTGTAAATCAGCATTAGATCTCTCACACAGTGGCAATCCTCTATAGATGGTTTCCTGTCCGTTCGCCCCTTGAGCTGGCACCACGTCTCTTTTAAAGATCCATATAGTACTCCGCCCAAATAGATAAAAGGAGAGAAACAGAACAGAGGAGCCTCCGATGGTGAAGTACAGTAAATTAGGGTGTACTTTATTAAAAGAAAAATCTGTGCTTACAATAAAAACAGACGTGCAGCAATTTTAAAAATGAGCGGCGTTCACAGCGCCGGCTTACGTCACTCCAGGTGTACGCCAATCCCTACACGTTACGACACAGGGTCACGTGTCTTCATCTGGGGCCCCAGATGAAGACACGTGACCCTGTGTCGTAACGCGTAGGGATTGGCGTACACCTGGAGTGACGTAAGCCGGCGCTGTGAACGCCGCTCATTTTTAAAATTGCTGCACGTCTGTTTTTATTGTAAGCACGGATTTTTCTTTTAATAAAGTACACCCTAATTTACTGTACTTCACCATCGGAGGCTCCTCTGTTCTGTTTCTCTCCTTTTATCTATTTGGGCGGAGTACTATATGGATCTTTAAAAGAGACGTGGTGCCAGCTCAAGGGGCGAACGGACAGGAAACCATCTATAGAGGATTGCCACTGTGTGAGAGATCTAATGCTGATTTACACCTTTCTGAAGGTAAGAGGCCTGAGAGCCTAGTGAAGGATATATTCCATCATCTACTTGCCATTGTATTCACTGGATTCAGCATCGTCTAACCTTTCATCCGGCAGCCTTTATTTGTCATATCTATTTGCTTATTTATTTACACTTAAGGACTTGCCCCCTTTTTTTCACATCACTCTACTGACTTTAAATTTGGTTCTCAGTTTGGACTCTGGTTTACATTTATATAGTTGGTTTTATATTTGAGTGGGATTATCTCTCTTATATCACTGATATTGCACTGAGTATTCATTTATTTAGTTTTATTTAAAAAAAATTTTTTTGATTTGTATCGTGTTTCACTTTTTTGTGTTTTAAATTTTGTGTGTCACTGCGATGTGAGATACGTTGCGCAGAATCACTTTCACTATTTTGACAGGATATTGTGCCCACCAACAAGTTATTGGGGTCCACAATTCCCATTATACCAGTTATGCCAAGGGAGGGTTTTGAGCCAATTGCAGGGGTTGATAACCAGAGCGTAGACTCAAAACAAACCAGCAGCTCCTTCGGGGGTAGTGCTACACACATACATATACATATATATATATATATATATATATATATATATATATATATATATATATATATATATATATATATATATATACAGTGATGAAAATAAGTATTTGAACACCCTGCTATTTTGCAAGTTCTCCCACTTGGAGGGGTCTGAAATTGTTATCGTAGGTGCATGTCCACTGTGAGAGACATAATCAAAAAAATAATAATACAGAAATCACAATGTATGATTTTTTTAACTATCTATTTGTATGATACAGCTGCAAATAAGTATTTGAACACCTGAGAAAATCAATGTTAATATTTGGTACAGTAGCCTTTGTTTGCAATTACAGAGGTCAAACGTTTCTTGTAGTTTTTCACCAGGTTTGCACACAATGGAGGAGGGATTTTGGCCCACTCCTCCACACAGATCTTCTCTAGATCAGTCAGGTTTCTGGGCTGTCGCAGAGAAACACGGAGTTTGAGCTCCCTCCAAAGATTCTCTATTGGGTTTAGGTCTGGAGACTGGCTAGGCCACGCCAGAACCTTGATATGCTTCTTACAGAGCCACTCCTTGGTTATCCTGGCTGTGTGCTTCGGGTCATTGTCATGTTGGAAGACCCAGCCTCGACCCATCTTCAAAGCTCTAACTGAGGGAAGGAGGTTGTTGCCCAAAATCTCACAATACATGGCCCCGGTCATCCTCTCCTTAATACAGTGCAGTCGCCCTGTCCCATGTGCAGAAAAACACCCCCAAAGCATGATGCTACCACCCCCATGCTTCACAGTAGGGATGGTGTTCTTGGGATGGTACTCATCATTCTTCTTCCTCCAAACACGGTTAGTGGAATTATGACCAAAAAGTTCTATTTTGGTCTCATCTGACCACATGACTTTCTCCCATGACTCCTCTGGATCATCCAAATGGTCATTGGCAAACTTAAGACAGGCCTTGACATGTGCTGGTTTAAGCAGGGGAACCTTCCGTGCCATGCATGATTTCAAACCATGACGTCTTAGTGTATTACCAACAGTAACCTTGGAAACGGTGGTCCCAGTTCTTTTCAGGTCATTGACCAGCTCCTCCCGTGTAGTCCTGGGCTGATTTCTCACCTTTCTTAGGATCATTGAGACCCCACAAGGTGATATTTTGCATGGAGCCCCAGTCCGAGGGAGATTGACAGTCATGTTTAGCTTCTTCCATTTTCTAATGATTGCTCCAACAGTGGACCTTTTTTCACCAAGCTGCTTGGCAATTTCCCCGTAGCCCTTTCCAGCCTTGTGGAGGTGTACAATTTTGTCTCTAGTGTCTTTGGACAGCTCTTTGGTCTTGGCCATGTTAGTAGTTGGATTCTTACTGATTGTATGGGGTGGACAGGTGTCTTTATGCAGCTAATGACCTCAAACAGGTGCATCTAATTTAGGATAATAAATGGAGTGGAGGTGGACATTTTAAAGGCAGACTAACAGGTCTTTGAGGGTCAGAATTCTAGCTGATAGACAGGTGTTCAAATACTTATTTGCAGCTGTATCATACAAATAAATAGTTAAAAAATCATAAATTGTGATTTCTGGAATTTTTTTTTTGATTATGTCTCTCACAGTGGACATGCACCTACGATGACAATTTCAGACCCCTCCATGATTTCCAAGTGGGAGAACTTGCAAAATAGCAGGGTGTTCAAATACTTATTTTCCTCACTGTATATTATCTTTATATGTTTGAAACATGTAATAGTGTGAGCTCGCTACTGGGTATAGGTATATGTATTCAAGGGAGGAATACCAGAGCAGAACTGTAATAACACAATATTTTTGAACATGGACTGGACAAGAGAGCAGAGTAATGACTTCAGGAACCTTTTCAGTGTCTCCTGTGTTGCTTAAAGAGTAACCCCACTTTTGTTGAGAAAAAAAAAAAACCCTCTCTGGGTTATCAATGTACATTGCAGTTATTTTTAACAAACGTTGTTGCAGATTCCTACTGTACCTGTTTCAGTTCTAAAGAAATAGCTGTTTATTGTCTGCAGAGTGAATCTGAATGGGAGCGACTTTTTCATTATTGATCAGCTGATGCACTTGTGTGTTCTAATGAGGAAAACGTAGGATCAGCATCCCTTAAGATTAAGATTACATTTTTGTTGCCGAGAATGCCTAAAATCTGACCTGTATTATAGGGCAGACTTCTGGGAAAATCAGTGAGCCAATCACAAAAGCAAGAAATTACATTTCTGGGGGTGTTCAGTGCACTAATGGTGTATAAAATGCCTATAGGTTGCCAAATTGCATTGAATTTTATGGAAACTTACAGCACTGCAGACTGAAATAGAAAGGTCATTTTTAATAATATTCACTTACAATATGGCTTATGTAGCAACTGTATATGCTAGGTACTGTATACTGATTTTTTTTTTTTTTTATATGCTATTTTTTTCCATAAAAGTGGAGTTACACTTTAACGGCAGGAGAGAAAACTGAATATTCATCAGAAGGTCTTCCTTTTATGTTGCACAGGAGCCCTCCACCATTATGTTACATCACTGCCAAACATGAATCCAGACAGTTTTCAGCTGCAGAAAATATCTGTCCTTGGCGCACGTTATTATGTAGAGTAGGGATCCGCAATACACTGCTTTTTATTTCTGTGATTTCATTCACATAATGAGGCTAAAATTCAGTGCACGGAGATGTGACAGTCTGAAGCAATTCTTGAGGTGAGAGCTCTGCAGGATAACCAAGTTTGATACAATGGGAACATTTGGTTTTAACAAAGAAGCAGATTGCAATGTATTTGTGTAAATGTCTTACTAATTGTACAGCTGTTTTCTATTGTTTGCTCCTTTTAAATCCCCCATGTTACTTCTATTCTTGATAATGGCAGCTGGCTGAGTATATAGGAACCAGTCAGACAGTTTATTTGCTGTATAGCATACAACATATGTTTGTCTACTTCCAATTTCCAGTTTTAGTACCTAATCAGAAAAAAAATAAAGAAATCAGCCAGGTTGCTGCAAAATCTGATGAAAATAATATATATAATGTTACTAAAAAAAAAAACATTTTTATAACAGAAAAAAACATTCAGAGAGAATGTTTTGATTATAAATTAAAATGAGCTGAACTTGAAAAAATATTGAGATGACTAAATGCAATCAAGAAATGTTTTTAAGTGTGATCAATAGGTTAAGATTGGCTAACACATAATATCCCATGACCTGGATGAAGGCAAAGCCTTCATAGACATTCCTAAAGATGCAAATACCAAGTATGAATGAATTAGTAAAGACAACTAATGTCCTAGGTACCTTATAAAACGTTGTGTCCTGTCAACACATGTAAAAGACAAATATACTTCAGCTCTGTAGCACAAAGAACTAGCGATGTCAATGGTAAATTATTGAATGCCCTACGCCATGACCAAGAAATCTCTTGTACTACCTGTATTTGATAGATCTAGTTTATATATATATATATATATATATATATATATATATATATATATATATATATATATATATATATATATATATATATATATATATTAGGGCTGTTACTGATTACAATTTTCGTGTTCGATTAATTGTTTTTTTTTTTTTATCGATTAATCGACTAATTTCAATTAATTATAACGCACATACATTTTTGGATCACCACCATACATTGTCCCCACTGTAATATCCACAGACATCTCCCCCACTGTAATATCCACAGACATCTCCCCCACTGTAATATCCACAGACATCTCCCCCAGTGTAATATCCACAGACATCTCCCCCACTGTAATATCCACAGACATCTCCACCAGTGTAATATCCACAGACATCTCCCCCACTGTAATATCCACAGACATCTCCCCCACTGTAATAATTACAATCACCTCCATTGTAATATCCACAGACATCTCCCCCACTGTAATATCCACAGACATCTCCCCCACTGTAATACCCACAATCACCTCCATTGTAATATCCACAGACATCTCCCCCACTGTAATATCCACAGACATCTCCCCCACTGTAATATCCACAGACATCTCCCCCACTGTAATATCCACAGACATCTCCCCCACTGTAATATCCACAGACATCGCCCCACTGTAATATGGTCCACATCTCCCCACTGTAATATGGTCCACATCTCCCCCACTGTAATATGATCCACAGACATCTCCCCCACTGTAATATCCACAGACATCTCCCCCACTGTAATATCCACAGACATCGCCCCACTGTAATATGGTCCACATCTCCCCACTGTAATATGGTCCACATCTCCCCCACTGTAATATGATCCACAGACATCTCCCCCACTGTAATATCCACAGACATCTCCTCCACTGTAATATCCACAGACCTCTCCCCCACTGTAATATCCACAGACATCTCCCCACTGTAATATCCACAGACATCTCCCCCACTGTAATATCCACAGACATCTCCCCCACTGTAATATCCACAGACATCTCCCCCACTGTAATATCCACAGACATCTCCCCCACTGTAATATCCACAGACATCTCCCCACTGTAATCCACAGACATCTCCCCACTGTAATATGGTCCACATCTCCCCCACTGTATAGGAAGATTAGTGCTTGCTTAGTCTTACCAGAGAAGCCGGCCGAACATGTGCAGTTGAGGCCAGGTGATGACATCAGCGCGCCGCTCTAGGCAGCAGCGGAGCTCCTCGGATCACGTGGTGTGCCGATCGCATATGGTGACCCATTCGGATCATGGATAATTTACAATCCGTTGCACCACTAGTACCGATCAAAAGAATTTTGATCGATCAAAAAAATGTACGATAAATCGAGGAATTAATCTTTAATTTAATTTCCACAGCCCTAATATATATATATATATATATATATATATATATATATATATATATATATACACACACACAGTATCTCACAAAAGTGAGTACACCCTCACAGTTTTGAAAATATTTTGTAGTGAATATACATCTTTTATAACAGTGTACATTTGCTGACCCCTCAAAATAACTCACAGCCATTAATGTCTAAACCGCTGGCAACAAAAGTGAGTACACCCCTAAGTGAAAATGTCCAAATCGGGTCCAATTAGCCATTTTCCCTCCCTGTGACTCGTTAGTGTTACAAGTTCTCAGTTGTGAATGGGGAGCAGGTGTGTTAAATTTGGTGTTATCGCTCTCACTCTCTCATACTGGTCACTGGAAGTTCAACATGGCACCCATAGGCGTGCGCAGCCTATTGCATTAGGGTGTGCACCCCAAAGCTCAAACACACATGCGCGTATATATATATCTAAGTGCGATGAGGACAGTGAGGGACGTCGGAGACAGAGAGGGATGCTAGGGACAGACAGAGAGACGCAGTGCGATGAGGACAGAGAGGGATGCATGCGACAGAGAGGGACACTGGGGACAGACAGAGAGGGACACAGTGAGATGAGGACAGACAGAGGGATGCAAAGGACACAGAGGGACACTGGGGACAGACAGAGAGGGACACAGTGAGATGAGGACAGACAGAGGGACGCAAAGGACACAGAGGGACACTGGGGACAGACAGAGAGGGACACAGTGAGATGAGGACAGAAAGGGACGCTGGGGACAGACAGAGTGGGATGCCATGGACAGAGAGTGATGAGGACAGAGAGCGATGTAGTAGGGACAGGGGACACAGTTGGGGAGGGGGACACACACACAGGGGGACACTGTTGTCGGGGGGACAAAGGGGGGGCACACTGGTGGGAGGGGACACTGTGGTGGGGGGGACACACTGGTGGGGGGGACACACTGGTGGGGGGGACAGGGGGACACTGTGGTGGGGGGACACAGGGGGACACTGTGGTGGGGGGGACACTGTGGTGGGGGGACACACTGGTGGTGGGACACTGTGGTGGGGGGGACACAGGGAGACATTGCGGTGGGGGGGACACTGTGGTGGGGGGGCACTGTGGTGGAGGGGACACTGTGGGGGGGACACAGTGAAACACTGTGGTGGGAGGACAGTGTGGTGGGGGGACACAGGTGGACACTGCGGTGGGGGGGACACATGGGGACACACTGGTGGTGGGACACTGTGGTGGGGGGACACAGGGGGACACTGCGGTGGGGGGGAGACGGTGGTGGGGGGGGGCACTGTGGTGGGGGGACACAGTGAAACACTGTGGTGGAGGGGCACTGTGGTGGAGGGACACTGTGGGGGGGACACTGTAAAACACTGTGGTGGAGGGGCACTGTGGTGGGGGGACACTGTGGTGGGGGGACACTGTGGTGGGGGGGACACAGGGGGACACTGCGGTGGGGGGGAGACTGTGGTGGGGGGGCACTGTGGTGGGGGGACACTGTGGTGGGGGGGCACTGTGGTGGGGGGACACTGTGGTGGGGGGGACAGGGGGACACTGGTGGAGGGGACACAGTGGTGGGGAGGACACAGTGGTGGGGGGACACATGGGGACACTGTGGTGGGGGAACACTGTGGTGGGGGGACACTGTGGTGGGGGGGACACAGGGGGACACTGTGGGGGGACACAGTGAAACACTGTGGTGGAGGGGCACTGTGGTGGGGGGGACACTGGGGGACACTGTGGTGGGGGCACACAGGGGGACACTGTGGTGGGGGCACACAGGGGGACACTGTGGTGGGGGCACACAGGGGGACACTGTGGTGGGAGGGACACTGCGGTGGGGGAACAGGGGGACACTGTGGTGGGGACACAGGGGGACACTGTGGTGGGAGAGACACTGCGGTGGGGGGACAGGGGGACACTGTGGTGGGGGGACACTGTGGTGGTGGGGACACCGGGGGACACTGTGGTGGGGGGACACACAGGGGGACACTGTGGTGGGGGGACACTGGGGGACACTGTGGTGGGGGGACACAGTGGGACACTGTGGTGGGGGGACACAGTGGGGACATACTGGTGGTGGGACACTGTGGTGGTGGGGACACCGGGGGACACTGTGGTGGGGGGACACACAGGGGGACACTGTGGTGGGGGGACACTGGGGGACACTGTGGTGGGGGGACACAGTGGGACACTGTGGTGGGGGGACACAGTGGGGACATACTGGTGGTGGGACACTGTGGTGGGGGGACACAGGGGGACACTGTGGTGGGGGGACACAGGGGGACACTGTGGTGGGGGGACACAGGGGGACACTGTGGTGGGGGGACACTGTGGTGGAAGGGACACTGCGATGGGGGGACAGGGGGACACTGGGGGGGACAGGGGACACTGTGGTGGGGGGAGACAGGGGGACACTGTGGTGGGGGGGACACAGGGGGACGCTGTGGTAGGGGGACACTGTGGTGGGGGGACACTGTGGTGGGGGGACACAGGAGGACACTGTGGTAGGAGGGACACTGCGGTGGGAGACACTGGGGTGGGAGGACAGGGGGACGCTGTGGTGGGGGGGGACACAGGGGGACGCTGTGGTGGGGGGGACACAGGGGGACGCTGTGGTGGGGGGGACACAGGGGGACACTGTGGTGGGAGAGACACTGTGGTGGGGGGACAGGGGGACACTGTGGTGGGGGGACACTGTGGTGGTGGGGACACCGGGGGACACTGTGGTGGGGGGGACACACAGGGGGACACTGTGGTGGGGGGACACTGGGGGACACTGTGGTGGGGGGACACAGTGGGACACTGTGGTGGGGGGACACAGTGGGGACATACTGGTGGTGGGACACTGTGGTGGGGGGGACACACAGGGGGACACTGTGGTGGGGGGACACTGGGGGACACTGTGGTGGGGGGACACAGGGGGACACTGTGGTGGGGGGGACACTGTGGTGGAAGGGACACTGTGATGGGGGGACAGGGGGACACTGGGGGGGACAGGGGACACTGTGGTGGGGGGAGACAGGGGGACACTGTGGTGGGGGGGACACAGGGGGAAACTGTGGTGGGGGGGACACAGGGGACACTGTGGTGGGGGGGGAACTGGTGAGAGGACAGGGGGACACTGTGATGGGGGGACACAGTGAAACACTGTGGTGGAGGGGCACTGTGGTGGAGGGACACTGTGGGGGGGGGACACTGTGGTGGGGGGACACATGGGGACACTGTGGTGGGGGGACACTGGGGCACACTGTGGTGGGGGGGGACACTGCGGTGGTGGGGGGACACTGTGGTGGGGGGACACTGGTGGGGGGACACTGTGGTGGAGGGACACTGTGGTGGGGGGGGACACTGTGGTGGGGGGACACTGCAGTGGGGGGACAGGGGGACACTGTGGTGGGGGCACACAGGGGGACACTGTGGTGGGAGGGACACAGGGGGACACTGTGGTGGGAGGGACACTGCGGTGGGGGGACAGGGGGACACTGGTGGGGACACTGGGGGACACTGGTGGGGGGACACAGGGGTGGGGGGACACAAGGGGACACTGTGGTGGGAGAGACACTGCGGTGGGGGACAGGGGGACACTGTGGTGGGGGGACACTATGGTGGTGGGGACACAGGGGGACACTGTGGTGGGGGGGACACAGGGGGACACTGTGGTGGGGGGACACAGGGGGACACTGTGGTGGGGGGACACAGTGGGGACACACTGGTGGGGGGACACAGTGGTGGGGGGGACACACAGGGGGACGCTGTGGTAGGGGGACACTGCGGTGGGGGGACACTGTGGTGGGGGGACACAGGGGGACACTGTGGTGGGGGGACACTGTGGTGGGAGGGACACTGCGGTGGGAGGGACAGGGGGACACTGTGGTGGGGGGACACAGGGGGACACTGTGGTAGGGGGACACTGTAGTGGGAGGGACACTGCGGTGGGGGGACAGGGGGACACTGGGGGGGACACTGTGGTGGGGGACAGGGAGACACTATGGTGGGGGGAGAAAGGGGCAAACTGTGGTGGGGGGACAGGAGGACACTGTGGTGGGGGGGGACACAGGGGGAAACTGTGGTGGGGGGGACACAGGGGACACTGTGGTGGGGGGGGGAAAACTGGTGAGAGGACAGGGGGGACACTGTGATGGGGGGCAGGGGGACACTGTGGTGGGGGGGGCACACTGTGGTGGGAGAGACACTGCGGTGGGGGGGACAGGGGGACACTGTGGTGGGGGACACTGGGGGGGACACTGTGGTGGGGGGGAACAGGGTGACACTGTGGTGGGGGGACACAGGGGGACACTGTAGTGGGGGGACACAGGGGGAGACACTGTGGTGGGGGGACAGGGGGACACTGTGGTGGGGACTCTGTGGTGGGGGGACACAGTGGTGGTGGGGACACAGGGGAACACTGTGGTGGGGGGACGCTGTGGTGGGGGGGACACAGGGGGACGCTGTGGTAGGGGGACGCTGTGGTGGGGGGACACTGTGGTGGGGGGACACAGGAGGACACTGTGGTAGGAGGGACACTGCGGTGGGAGAGACACTGGGGTGGGAGGACAGGGGGACACTGTGGTGGGGGGGGACACAGGGGGACGTTGTGGTGGGGGGGACACAGGGGGACGCTGTGGTGGGGGGGACACAGGGGGACGCTGTGGTGGGGGGGACACAGGGGGACGCTGTGGTGGGGGGAGACACAGGGGGACGCTGTGGTGGGGGGGACACTGCAGTGGGGGGACAGGGGGACACTGGTGGGGACACTGGGGGGGGGGGAAACTGTGGTGGGGGGACAGGGGGACACTGTGGTGGGGGACACAGGGGGGCACTGTGGTGGGGGACACAGGGGGGCACTGTGGTGGGGGGACACAGGGGGACACTGTGGTGGGGGGACACAGGGGGACACTGTGGTGGGGGGACACAGGGGGGCAATGTGGTGGGGGAACACTGTGGTGGGGACACTAGGGGGGAAACTGTGGTGGGGGGACAGGGGGACACTGTGGTGGTGGGGACACAGGGGGACGCTGTGGTGGGGGGGACACAGGGGGACGCTGTGGTGGGGGGGGACACAGGGGGACGCTGTGGTGGGGGGACACTGCAGTGGGGGGACAGGGGGACACTGGGGGGGAAACTGTGGTGGGGGACACAGGGGGACACTGTGGTGGGGGGACACAGGGGGACACTGTGGTGGGGGAACACTGTGGTGGGGACACTGGGGGGGAAACGGTGGTGGGGGGACAGGGGGACACTGTGGTGGGGACACAGGGGGACACTGTGGTGGGGGGGGACACTGTGGTGGTGGGGGGGACACTGTGGTGGGGGGGACACTGTGAATAGTATGGGACCTCCTGCATCTGTACTGGCTCCCTCCTCCCCATGGTGTCTCTAAATAGACAGACTCACCCGTCCCTGAAATTAAGACTCCGCCCTCCTCTCTTCTCATCCGTCCCAGTGCTTGTGCTGTGCTGGCCGCTGCCTGGGGGTTCCCGTCCTCGACCTCTCCTCCTCGTTTCTTCACAGACCTCCGGGCAGGGAAGAAGACCCATGATGCCGCGCGGAGGAGGGTAGGCGGAGCATTAGGCTCCGCCTCCTTCAGTTAAGGTGCACCCGATCTGGCCAGTATTCAGCCGTCATATGGGGGTGACAGTCACTCCCCTCCCCCGGCATAAGTCACTCAATAGTATTCGGCAATGCCGTGCTATAGCAGGCTGGCCGGCGGGGGCTTGAATTTATGTGGGAGGCGGCCGCGGGACGATATCTCTTGGAGCATTTTACAGCACATGTCTGGACACACATTAGGGTGTGCCCAGGCACACGCGGCACACCCCGTGCGCACGCCTATGATGGCACCTCATGGCAAATAGCTCTATGAGGGTCTGAAAAAAATAATTGTTGCTCTACATAAAGATGGCTTAGGCTATAAGAAGATTGCCAAGACCCTGAAACTGAGCTGCAGCACAGTGGCCAAAACCATACAGTGGTTTAACAGGACAGATTCCACTCAGAACAGGCCTTGCCATGGTCAACCAAGGACGTTGAGCGTATGTTCTCAGTATTATATCCAGAGGTTGTCTTTAGGAAATAGATGTATGAGTGCTGCCAGCATTACTGCAGAGGTTGAAGGGGTGGGGGGTCAGCCTGTCAGTGCTCAGACCACACGCTGCATTAAATTGGTCTGCAAGGCTGTCGTCCCAGAAGGAAGCATTTTCTAAAGATGATGCACAAGAAAGCCCGCAAACAGTTTGCTTAAGACAAGCAGACTAAAGACATGGATTACTGGAACCATGTCCTGTGGTCTGATGAGACCAAGATAGACTTATTTGGTTCAGATGGTGTAAAGCGTGTGTGGTGGCAACCAGGTGAGGAGTACAGAGATAAGCGTGTCTTGCCAACAGTCAAGCATTGTGGTGGGATTGTCATGGTCTGGGGCTGCATGAGTGCTGCTGGCACTGGGGAGCTACAGTTTATTGAGGGAACTATGAATGTCAACATGCACTGTGACATACTGAAGCAGAGCATGATCCCCTCCCTTCGGAGACTGGGCCGCAGGGCAGTATTCCAATAAGATAATGACTAGGGTTGAGCGAACCCGAACTGTAAAGTTCGGGTTCGTACCGGACTTTTGGATTTTTGGTACCCGGACCCGAACCCGGACAATTTACTGTAAGTTCGGGTCCGGTGTTCGGCAATGTAATGGCGCGCTGCAGGGCAGCCAATCACCATTTGTTTTACTTGTGTGACCTAGAAGCCATCACAGCCATGCCTACTAATGGCATGGCTGTGATTGGCCAGTGCAGCTTGTGACCCAGCCTCTATATAAGCTAGAGGCACACAGCACATCGTCACTCTGCTTTAGATAGTGTAGGGAAAGGCTGCTGCTCTGAGGGAGAGAATTAGATAGGAGTCAGACTGTCCTGCTTCAGAAATCAAATTACTCAGCGATCTACATAGCACAGCAAGTCACTCTGCATTAGATACTTTAGGGAAAGGCTCCTGCTTTTGCTTGTAGGGAGAGAAATAGATAGGAGTCAGTCCTGCTTCAGAAATCAAATTACACCAGCACTGCATATGTTCCTGTGAGATACACCCTTTAGATACTTTTCTTCTATTGTGCTATTCAAAAAAGCTCCATTTAGGGAAAAAAAAATTTGCAGTGTTTCCTCCAGTGTTTGCAGTTTTTCCTCCATATCTGTACGTGAGATAAACACTTTAGCTAGTGTTCTTCTATTGTTCTATTCAAAAAACACCCATTAGGGCAAATTTGCAGTGTTTCTTCCAGTGTTTGCAGTGTTTCCTCCATATCAGAGTACTTGCCATGCTCTTACCAACATTTTGCTGCCATTTGCAGACATTTTAGTACTGAAAAGTTTGGGTCCCCATTGACTTCAATGGGGTTCGGGGTCAAGTTCGGGTCAAGTTCGGGTCCCGAACCCGGACTTTTTTCCGAAGTTCAGCCGAACCCGTCGAACTCGAACATCCAGGTGTCCGCTCAACTCTAATAATGACCAAAAACACACCTCCAAGATGACTACTGCCTTGCTAAAGAAGCTGAGGGTAAAGGTGATGGACTATCCAAGCATGTCTCCAGACCTAAACCCTATTGAGCATCTGTGGGGTATCCTCAAACAGAAAGTGGAGGAGGGCAAGGTCTCTAACATCCACCAGCTCCGTGATGTCGTCATGGAGGAGTGGAAGAGGACTCCAGTGGCAACCTGTGAAGCTCTTGTGAACTTCATGGCCAAGAGGGTTCAGGCAGTGCTAGTTTAGATATTAATGGCTGTGTGTTGAGTTATTTTGAGGGGACAGCAAATTTACACTGTTATACAAGCTGTACACTCACTACTTTACATTGTAGCAACGTGTAATTTCTTCAGTGTTGTCACATGAAATGATATAATAAAATATTAACATAAATGTGAGGGGTGTACTAACTTTTGTGAGATACTGTGTGTGTGTATATATATATATATATATATATATATATATATATATATATATATATACATGCGTGTGTGCAACAAGTAAACAGTAAGTCACAAATCTGATTTAACAATAAATACACTTGTTAAGTAATAATAAACATTCCATTCGTTTGTGCGGAAAAAATATAGTAAGAAATAAAGAATTTGGGCATTTTAATTAGTTGCCACTAGGTGGTGATAAATGTACAGCTCTGAATTTTCTGGTAGCAATGAGCTACATAGATACAAATTAGCTGGATTTTGAAATTATGTAAAATAGAAACAAGAAAATACATATTTATTGGGGATGAACAAACATTTTTAAATCATCTTCTCTGGCAACCTTATAAATTCACCCCCACAAACTGTTTTAGGCCTGTTTTCTTAAAGGTAAGGAATACTAATGCTCTGTACACACGATCGGTTCGTCTGATGAAAAAAATCCATCGCTCTGTTTTCATCAGACGAACCGATCGTGTGTACAGGGCATAAGGCTTCCATTGCTTGTTTCCAAATTTCAAGAGATTGGCTAGGAGGAGATAGACATGTAAGGACGTATTATTATTAATATTGTTATTATACACTATTTATATAGCAGCAACAGTTTGCGCAGCACTTTACAATGTAGAGGGGGACAGTACAATTGCAATACAGTTCAATACAGAAGGGACAGGAGTAGTGTTGAGCAGAATATGCCATATTCGATTTCGCGATATATCTCGAATATATATTCGAATATTCGAGATATATTCGCTAAATTCGAATATTCGTGATATTTTATCGAAATTAATTGAATGCGATTTTTCGCTATTGCGAATGCGAAAATAATTGCGATTTTTTTAATAACTGCGGTAGGAGCGCTCTGATTGGCTTAGAATATTCGTGATATTTTATCGAAATATCGCAACATGCGAATGCGATATTTATTGCGCAATTTCGAGATATGCTGGAGGAGCGCTCTGATTGGCTCAGAATATTCGTGATATTTTATCGAAATATCGCAACATGCGAATGCGATATTTATTGCGCAATTTCGAGATATGCTGGAGGAGCGCTCTGATTGGCTCAGAATATTCGTGATATTTTATCTAAATATCGCAACATGCGAATGCGATATTTATTGCGCAATTTCGAGATATGCTGGAGGAGCGCTCTGATTGGCTCAGAATATTCCTGATATTTTATCGAAATATCGCAACATGCGAATGCGATATTTATTGCGCAATTTCGAGATATGCTGGAGGAGCGCTCTGATTGGCTCAGAATATTCCTGATATTTTATCGAAATATCGCAACATGCGAATGCGAAATTTATTGCAGATATTTCGAAAACTGCTGTAGCAGCACTCTGAAATCGAATATGTATGATATTTTAACCAAAATACATATTGCGATTGCGATTTTTCGATCGCGCATGCGCAATTGCGCGAACAACACGCGACCATTTCCTGGAGCCTTGCCAGTTTCCCAATATTACAGCAACATGGTGGGAAGCAATTTCACAAAGTCTGAGGAAAAGTTGCTGATTTGTGTAAGTATTTTGACCACTGTTATTTCATCATCTTCAACTGCATTTAAGTCTAGTTTAAAAGTTAGTATATATGATCAGATATTAGTATTTAACCAAAAATGTGTCTCCTGCTTTTACAAAACTACAAGTCCCAGCATGCCTGGACAGCTGCAGACACCCTGGTTGGCAAATGTGTATTTAGGCACTTTTCCTTGTTATTTAGCATAAATAATTTAAAATTTTTTTGGACATAGGACGTATGCGAACGTCCTGACTTCAGTGTCCTCAAGGCCCAAGGACGTTCGAATACATATTGCCCTTTAGATGTTGCAGAACTACAACTTCCAGCATGCCTGGGAATGCTGGCACTTCTAGTATTGTAAGTTCTGCAGGCCCACATTTTTCAGGCCTTTATGCACGGGTCTCTAAACTGTGGCACCCTAGATGCAGCAAAAGTAAAATTCTTAGCATGCACTGAAAGACCGTGGCTGATGGGAGTAGTAGTTTTGCAACAGCTGGAGGTGGACTGGTCTTGAAACCCAGAGTTAGGTAACAAACCCGTAGTGTTTTGCAACCATTCTGCCTCCAGCTGGTTATTTTCTGTTGAAAAGCCTGTGGCGTGCAAAACACAACCCAAAAACTCCACCCGGTGCAAGGAAAAATTTGCACACACCTAAAGAGTGACATCACAAAAAACTGCGACGGTTGCATACGTCAGTGGTCCTCCGAAAAGGTCCCGTCTCTGACCCCCCGGGGCGTTAGGCTCCTAGGCTCCTGACAGGGAAAAGAGTTACTGTGGTCCATACAGCCGAAGCCATATGGACCCATCTCGGTCCAAGCAGCGCAATCAACACGCGAACAACACGCGACCATTTCCTGGAGCCTTGCCAGTTTCCAACTTATGATCGCAGCGCAATCACACAGCAACATGGTTGGAAGCAATTTCACTAAGTCTGAGGAAAAGTTGCTGATTTGTGTAAGTATTTTGACCACTGTTATTTCATCATCTTCAACTGCATTTAAGTCTAGTTTAAAAGTTAGTATATATGATCAGATATTAGTATTTAACCAAAAATGTGTCTCCTGCTTTTACAAAACTACAAGTCCCAGCCCAGCCCAGCATTTAAGTCTAGTTTAAAAGTTAGTATATATGATCATATATTAGTATTTCACAAAAAATGTGTCTCCTGCTTTTACAAAACTACAAGTCCCAGCATGCCTGGACAGCTGCAGACACCCTGGTTGGCAAATGTGTATTTAGGCACTTTTCCTTGTTATTTAGCATAATGAATTTAAAATTTTTTTGGACATAGGACGTATGCGAACGTCCTGACTTCAGTGTCCTCAAGGCCCAAGGACGTTCGAATACATATTGCCCTTTAGATGTTGCAGAACTACAACTTCCAGCATGCCTGGGAATGCTGGCACTTCTAGTATTGTAAGTTCTGCAGGCCCCCATTTTTCAGGCCTTTATGCACGGGTCTCTAAACTGTGGCACCCTAAATGCAGCAAAAGTAAAATTCTTAGCATGCACTGACAGACCGTGGCTGATGGGAGTAGTAGTTTTGCAACAGCTGGAGGTGGACTGGTCTTGAAACCCAGAGTTAAGTAACAAACACGTAGTGTTTTGCAACCATTCTGCCTCCAGCTGTTTTTTTCCTGTTGAAAAGCCTGTGGCGTGCAAAACACAACCCAAAAACTCCACCCGGATGCAGTGAAAAATGTGCACACACCTAAAGAGTGACATCACAAAAAACTGCGACTGGTACATACGTCAGTGGTCCTCCGAAAAAGGTCCCGTCTCTGACCCCCCGGGGCGTTAGGCTCCTGACAGGGAAAAGAGTTAGCAACGCATATCTCCCCTATACGTGTATCCTGTGTTGTTAATAATATATTCATAATTATGCAAATGATAATGGCTGCTATATTTATGCAAAAAAGGTGGCGACCGAAATGGCAGGATATAAAATCTTTCATGTTACCCCTGTCATTGATTAATAAGGCGAGAATGCTTCCAATTGTTGAATAGCATACATTTACGTCATATATCCATAAGGCTGTCAACAGAAGTATTACAATATACTTTGTTCTTCATCTTGCAGAAGTTCCTGGAAACAGGATACGATGAGCTGCGGCGGCAGCCACAGAAAAGGGCTGTGGTCAGCGCCCTAATCGCTGACTTTGGCGGCCATCATGACCACAAGGCCATTGTTAAGAAGTGGTCTGATCTAAAGAGGCGCCAAATGGGTAATGTCAGACGTCTTCGGGCTAAATATCATCCAGGTAAGTTATTGTTGACAGTTATGTTTTTTTTTAAAAAAGTGTATTTTGTGCGTGAACTCGAAAGAGAGAGGAGCCAGCCTGCAGGAGTTGGGAGGCCTCCCCCAGAGGCAATCTGCCACCTTTCTCCATGCCCCGGTTGGCAATGGCGGGTGTGAGGGGGTCCTCCCAACCCAACCTCGCATAGCACACCCACCAGTGGCGGGGCTGAGACCACCAAACTCAATTCACAGGTAGCCGAGAGCGGGATCCGAACCCCTAGCTGCAGAGGTGAATCAGTTGTCAGTGCAGTGGCAATCGCGTGGAGCCACCGCAGCTCCTTTGGTGACAGTTATGTAAGGTCATATGTAATTCATGTAAGGTCAGATGTTGTTAACCAAGATGCCATGTTGTGCTAACATATATCACCACCGGCCAAGGTATTCATAGTACTGTTGAAAAAAGACATGGGGCAGCAGACAGGAACACAGAAGTTATGTGGGAACATAATTTTCCCATTGCTTTGCATGGGACTTTAAAGAAAAACCCCGACCATGGCAAGTGGGGGTGGGTAAGGTTTAAACCACCTATCCTATGTTTGTGGCTGACATATAAGTAACCTGTGTGCCAAGTTTCATATAAATATCTTTAGCCGTTTGTACGTGATGCTGGAACATACATACATACATACATACATACATACATACATTTATGCACACACACACGTTGAGTTTTATATATATAGATTACCACTAAATTCCTGTGTTAGGAGTGGGGTTGTTATAGTAATCCCGTGTGCTCCATCAGGCCCTTTTTTTAACATGAGATGGTCTGAACAAAACAAAGTAGACAAAAACAGCTCATTTTAACATGGTTGCATCCCAGCTCACGCTCAGTCCCCTGTAGTGCCCACAAGACCCTTTAATATAACATTGTCCCATTGGTTAACTGTCTATATAAATCAATTTGTATTCATATACAATACAGCAGAGTACACAGAATTTGCATACGTCATTAGAAAACATTTTTATAATATATGAACATTGTGTTATTATAGGAGCTCCAATGCCAGTTATCCGCGCCAAGCGCAGAAGGCGCCAGGCCGATGAGGAGGAGGAGGAGGATGCGGCAGAGGAGGATGCGGCAGAGGAGGAGATGGATGAAGAGGAGCAGCCAGGGCCCTCCCACTCCCCAACCCCAGCTCCTGCTGAGGAGCAAGCTGAGGAGATTCCCCCCCCCACCACCCCAACTTCTCAAGCGGAAGAGCAGGAGGAAGAGAGCGGTCCTGTGAGCCTCGCTCAGGAAGGTAAATATGTGCACAATGATTAATAACATTTCAACAACAAAATGTAGATATAAAAATGGACAACATATAAAGCGCACCTGTCAGATTGTAGAACCATAATATGGTATTGATGCTAGAAGTATACAGGTAGTGCATAATTATTAGGCAAGTTGTATTTTTTGAGGATTCATTTTATTATTGAACAACAACCATGTTCTCAATGAACCCCAAAAACTCATTAATATCAAAGCTGAATTTTTTTGGAAGTAGTTTTTAGTTTGTTTTTAGTGTTAGTTATTTTCGGGGGATATCTGTGTGTGCAGGTGACTACTATTACTGTGCAGAATTATTAGGCAACTTAACCAAAAAATAAATAGATACCCTTTTCAATGATTTATTTTTAACAGTGAAACCAATATAACATCTCAACATTCACAAATACACATTTCTGACATTTAAAAACAAAACAAAAACAAATCAGTGACCAATATAGCCACCTTTATTTGCAAGGACACTCGAAAGCCTGACATCCATGGATTCTGTCAGTGTTTTGATCTGTTCACCATCAACATTGCGTGCAGCAGCAACCACAGCCTCCCAGACACTGTTCAGAGAGGTGTACTGTTTTCCCTCCTTGTAAATCCCACATTTGATGATGGACCACAGGTTCTCAATGGGGTTCAGATCAGGTGAACAAGGAGGCCATGTCATTACTTTTTTTTATTTAATACCCTTTCTTGCCAGCCACGCTGTGGAGTACTTTGACACGTGTGATGGAGCATTGTCCTGCATGAAAATCATGTTTTTCTTGAAGGATGGTGACTTTTTCCTGTACCACTGCTTGAAGAAGGTCTCTTCCATAATCTGGCAGTAGGACTGGGAGTTCAGCTTGACTCCATCCTCAATCCGAAAAGGCCCCACAAGCTCATCTTTGATGATACCACCCCAAACCAGTACTCCACCACCACCTTGCTGGCGTCTGAGTCGGACTGGAGCTCCCTGCACTTTACCAATCCAGCCACGGGCTCTTCCATCTGGCCCATCAAGACTCACTCTCATTTCAGCAGTCCATAAAACCTTAGAAAAATCTTTCTTGAGATATTTATTGGCACAGTCTTGACGTTGCAGCTTGTGTGTCTTGTTCAGTGGTCATCGTCTTTCAGCCTTTCTTACCTTGGCCATGTCTCTGGGTATTGCACACCTTGTGCTTTTGGGCACCCCAGTGATGTTGCAGCTCTGAAATATGGCCAATCTTGTGGCAAGTGGCATCTTGGCAGCTGCACGCTTAACTTTTCTCAGTTCATGGGCAGTTATTTTGCACCTTTGTTTTTCCACACGCTTCTTTTGTTTGATGATCACGCTTCAGAAGCTTTGCAACTTTAAGAGTGCTGCATCCCTCTGCTAGATATCTCTCTATTTTGGACTTTTCAGAGTCTGTCAAATCCTTCTTTTGGCCCATTTTGACAAAGAAAAGGAAATTGACTAATAATTATGCACACCTGATATAGAGTGTTGATGTCATTAGACCACACACCTTCTCATTACAGAGTTGTACATTACCTAATATGCCTAATCTGTAGTAGGCTTTCGAGCCTATACAACTTGGAGTAAGACAACATGCATAAAGAGGATGATGTGGTCCAAATACTCATTTGCCTAATAATTCTGCACTCCCGGGATGTGTTAGACACATAACAAGTGTATACACATGATAATGATTGATTAATAAGCAAAAAAAAAATTTTATTTATTTGGTAACGTTATTTTAAATCCAATTTTTTTTTTTATTATATCCTAACAGTATCAGGAAAGATGAGGAGGCAGACCGCGCTGATAAAGACAACCCACCAGAGGATCCAGGCAAATCAGCGCCAGATCCGCTACCTTATTCAGCAAAATGTGCTGCTGGAGCAGCAGCAATTAAAAAATATTGAGAAGCTGGAGCGCCTTCAGAAGCTCAATCAGAGTTATATCTGAAATTATGTTTTTATTAATAAATATTATTTTTTGGAAATGTTTCATTTCTTTTTGAGATAGATTTGTAGGTTTTTCAACACATCTAACTTAACATCAAACAAATCAACATCAACACATTTAACTTCATAATAAGCAAAAACATTTTATACTATTATTTTATTTAACAGTAACCTAGGACAAACTAAAGCACACGACACAGACACGACGAACACAAAATAAACAGTTGAAAAATGAACATAACAAAAGCAACAATATATATATATATACAAAGAGAGAGAGAGGGAGAGCAAGAAAGAGAGAGAATGCAGATGAGCTCTTGCAGACAGCCCAATGGTTGCAGTATAAATGCCGCAAAACAGTGTTTAACATAAGGTTCATTGTTATAGTTACACTTGCTGTTTAGATCCGGTCTGGTAGCTTGTAGCGGAGGCTGTTGGTGGATCCGCTGTGCCAGAGAGGTCATGAAGCTTTACTCAGCATGGAGGCAGCAGCAGGAGTATTAAAATATAATATAACTAGACAATGCATTTCCTGAGGAAAATGCGAGTGGGAATGCTGAATAGCTTAATTGGTGAGCCCCTTGCCAAAGACATTCACCATAACCACTACACTATCTTTAGGACACACAGCTTCTTTCTCTATCTGCAAAGTATAGCGTATGCTGACTTCCTGGTCGCCCCTCCCCCCTCAATAGGTTTCCCCTCCCCCCCAGGTCAGTGAGGAGGAATATTGCACTGAGGTCAGGAAAGTGATTTATAGAAAGAAATAACATTACAAACGCTTTTAATTCACAGATCTAATACATGATTTAAGCCTCCAAACAAAGCTTAATAAATCCTCAAACGTACATGCAATTGATACAACGACTACACCGTTTGAAATACACGGCCCTTGTAAACGCATCGATATGAAATTTATGTAGATAAACTTAAAAATGTGGCCATGTCTGCGATTTAGAAAAGAGCGTCTTTGTGAGTTCTGCAGCAACATTTTTTAGATAATTTAACATGAGAGTCTATGAGACATAATTTCTGGCTGTTGCTCCAATAACTAAAACTAAAATACGTATCGCAGACTTGATCACATTGCCATAAACCAGACAAGCATAGCTACGTTTTGATCTAAAAATTGTGTATGAAAAGTAGATCTTGTGGGCGTGAGACCAATTTGTTTCCCCTTTTTGTAAAGATATTTTTAATTACAAAGATCTAGAATGTTAAGGTCACATGACAGACTCTAAATCCCCTCCATAGGATTACATTATAACCTATCGCATTTTTGTGAAAAATTCGCAAAACGTAAATTGCGTTTTCACCAAAAAATTGTAAACGCTAACTATCTGAAAAGTCATAGCCGGATAGCTAAATATTTTGTAACCGCTTTACAGTTTTTTCAGTGTCTGTAAGTGAAAGTATGAAGTAGCTGAAACTTTTGGCAGGGCATGTGAATTCAAAGGGGAAAAGGATGTTCTCATTGACTTCAATGTTAAAAAAAGGGTCTTAAAAGCTAAAAATTTATAAAAGTGTAAAAAGTAGGAAAAAACTTGAACAAGTCCCATCATTTGCTGAAAGAGACGAACATTTTTACAGTTGAATGGTCTCAATAGCTGAAAGTATGCCGAAGTTACGCTGAACCAAAAAACGTAAGGAATAATAAGATTACTAAATTTACGGATATCAATACTGTGAATGTTTATTAAAGCATTCACACTAATTAAGATTAATACATTTACGGGTATCCATACTAGGAATGCTTATTAAAGCATTCCCACTAAGTATCACACAGGCACGATTTACAAGCAGTAGTGGTAATAGTAATACATAGCATAAAAACACTTGGGGAATACTTTACAGCATTAGTAGTGGTCATAATAGTCAATAGTGTACCAAAAAATTGGGACACAGGTGTCTTGACTGAGCTGTAATAGTAGTAGTAGACATTGACAATACAGTGTCAAATCACTCGGGCAAGAGGTGCCATGATGAACAGCAGTCTTAATAAGAGTATATAGGGTGTGAAATAACTGCTGACATAGGTGTCTTGACTGGGCAGCAGAAGCAGCAGTAGTAGTATTAACAGTAGTAGTTGATACAGAGTCATATCACATGGGCAGGAGGTGCCATGATGTACAGCAGTCTTAATAAGAGTATATAGGGTGTGAAATAACTGCTGACATAGGTGTCTTCACTGGGCAGCAGAAGCAGCAGTAGCAGTATTAACAGTAGTAGTTGATACAGAGTCATATCACATGGGCAGGAGGTGCCATGATGTACAGCAGTCTTAATAAGAGTATATAGGGTGTGAAATAACTGCTGACATAGGTGTCTTGACTGGGCAGCAGAAGCAGCAGTAGCAGTATTAACAGTAGTAGTTGATACAGAGTCATATCACATGGGCAGGAGGTGCCATGATGTACAGCAGTCTTAATAAGAGTATATAGGGTGTGAAATAACTGCTGACATAGGTGTCTTGACTGGGCAGCAGAAGCAGCAGTAGCAGTATTAACAGTAGTAGTTGATACAGAGTCATATCACATGGGCAGGAGGTGCCATGATGTACAGCAGTCTTAATAAGAGTATATAGGGTGTGAAATAACTGCTGACATAGGTGTCTTGACTGGGCAGCAGAAGCAGCAGTAGCAGTATTAACAGTAGTAGTTGATACAGAGTCATATCACATGGGCAGGAGGTGCCATGATGTACAGCAGTCTTAATAAGAGTATATAGGGTGTGAAATAACTGCTGACATAGGTGTCTTGACTGGGCAGCAGAAGCAGCAGTAGCAGTATTAACAGTAGTAGTTGATACAGAGTCATATCACATGGGCAGGAGGTGCCATGATGTACAGCAGTCTTAATAAGAGTATATAGGGTGTGAAATAACTGCTGACATAGGTGTCTTGACTGGGCAGCAGAAGCAGCAGTAGCAGTATTAACAGTAGTAGTTGATACAGAGTCATATCACATGGGCAGGAGGTGCCATGATGAACAGCAGTAGGAATAAGAGTATATAGTGTGTTAAACAACTGCTGACATAGGTGTATTGACTGGGCGGCAGCAGCAGCAGAAGCAGCAGTAGCAGTATTAGCAGTAGTAGTTGATACAGAGTCATATCACATGGGCAGGAGGTGCCATGATGTACAGCAGTCTTAATAAGAGTATATAGGGTGTGAAATAACTGCTGACATAGGTGTCTTGACTGGGCAGCAGAAGCAGCAGTAGCAGTATTAACAGTAGTAGTTGATACAGAGTCATATCACATGGGCAGGAGGTGCCATGATGTACAGCAGTCTTAATAAGAGTATATAGGGTGTGAAATAACTGCTGACATAGGTGTCTTGACTGGGCAGCAGAAGCAGCAGCAGTAGTATTAACAGTAGTACTTGATACAGAGTCATATCACATGGGCAGGAGGTGCCATGATGTACAGCAGTCTTAATAAGAGTATATAGGGTGTGAAATAACTGCTGACATAGGTGTCTTGACTGGGCAGCAGAAGCAGCAGTAGTAGTATTAACAGTAGTAGTTGATACAGAGTCATATCACATGGGCAGGAGGTGCCATGATGTACAGCAGTCTTAATAAGAGTATATAGGGTGTGAAATAACTGCTGACATAGGTGTCTTGACTGGGCAGCAGCAGCAGCAGAAGCAGCAGTAGTAGTATTAACAGTAGTAGTTGATACAGAGTCATATCACATGAGCAGGAGGTGCCATGATGAACAGCAGTAGGAATAGGAGTATATAGAGTGTCAAATAACTGCTGACATAGGTGTATTGACTGGGCGGCAGCAGCAACAGCAGAAGCAGCAGTAGTAGTATTAACAGTAGTAGTTGATACAGAGTCATATCACATGAGCAGGAGGTGCCATGATGAACAGCAGTAGGAATAGGAGTATATAGAGTGTCAAATAACTGCTGACATAGGTGTATTGACTGGGCGGCAGCAGCAACAGCAGAAGCAGCAGTAGTAGTATTAACAGTAGTAGTTGATACAGAGTCATATCACATGGGCAGGAGTTGCCATGATGTACAGCAGTCTTAATAAGAGTATATAGAGTGTGAAACAACTGCTGACATAGGTGTATTGACTGGACGGCAGCAGCAGCAGAAGCAGCAGTAGTAGTATTAACAGTAGTAGTTGATACAGAGTCATATCACATGGGCAGGAGGTGCCATGATGAACAGCAGTAGGAATAAGAGTATATAGAGTGTTAAACAACTGCTGACATAGGTGTATTGACTGGGCGGCAGCAGCAGCAGAAGCAGCAGTAGCAGTATTAACAGTAGTAGTTGATACAGAGTCATATCACATGGGCAGGAGGTGCCATGATGTACAGCAGTCTTAATAAGAGTATATAGGGTGTGAAATAACTGCTGACATAGGTGTCTTGACTGGGCAGCAGAAGCAGCAGTAGCAGTATTAACAGTAGTAGTTGATACAGAGTCATATCACATGGGCAGGAGGTGCCATGATGTACAGCAGTCTTAATAAGAGTATATAGGGTGTGAAATAACTGCTGACATAGGTGTCTTGACTGGGCAGCAGAAGCAGCAGTAGTAGTATTAACAGTAGTAGTTGATACAGAGTCATATCACATGGGCAGGAGGTGCCATGATGTACAGCAGTCTTAATAAGAGTATATAGGGTGTGAAATAACTGCTGACATAGGTGTCTTGACTGGGCAGCAGCAGCAGCAGAAGCAGCAGTAGTAGTATTAACAGTAGTAGTTGATACAGAGTCATATCACATGAGCAGGAGGTGCCATGATGAACAGCAGTAGGAATAGGAGTATATAGAGTGTCAAATAACTGCTGACATAGGTGTATTGACTGGGCGGCAGCAGCAACAGCAGAAGCAGCAGTAGTAGTATTAACAGTAGTAGTTGATACAGAGTCATATCACATGGGCAGGAGGTGCCATGATGAACAGCAGTAGGAATAAGAGTATATAGAGTGTTAAACAACTGCTGACATAGGTGTATTGACTGGGCGGCAGCAGCAGCTGAAGCAGCAGTAGTAGTATTAACAGTAGTAGTTGATACAGAGTCATATCACATGGGCAGGAGTTGCCATGATGTACAGCAGTCTTAATAAGAGTATATAGGGTGTGAAATAACTGCTGACATAATTGTCTTGACTGATCCAAAGGAGTCATGGGAGAAAATCATGTGGTCAGATGAGACTATAATATAATTTTTTGATCATAATTTCACTAACCGTGTTCGGAGGAAGAATAATGATGAGTACCATGCCAAGAACGCCATCCCTAATGTGAAGCATGGGGGTGGTAGCATCATGCTTTGGTGGTGTTTTTCTGCACATGGGACAGGGTGACTGCACTGTATTAAGGAGAGGATGACCGGGGCCATGTATTGCAAGATTTTGGGCAACAACCTCCTTCCCTGAGTTAGAGCTTTGAAGATGGGTCGAGGCTGGGTCTTCCAACATGAGAATGACCCAAAGCACACAGCCAGGATAACCAAGGATTGGCTCTGTAAGGAGCATATCAAGGTTCTGGCGTGGCCTAGCCAGTCTCCAGACCTAAACCCAATAGAGAATCTTTGGAGGGAGCTCAAACTCCGTGTTTCTCAGCGATAGCCCAGAAACATGACTGATGTAGAGAAGATCTGTGTGGAGGAGTGGGCCAAAATCCCTCCTCCAGTGTGTGCAAAGCTGGTGTAAAACTACAAGAAATGTTTGACCGCTGTAATTGCAAAGAAAGCCTACTGTACCAAATATTAACATTGATTTTCTCTGATGTTGAAATAGTTATATTCAGCACTGTAAATACATCAGGTCCGGGGCTTCATCAGGGAATGCATGGCAAGGGACCCTTCAGCGCCCTGAACCGACGACGGGTGCCAGAAAGTCACCGCCGATCCAGGACTCATTCATCTTTATGAATGTGAGTCTGTCCACGGAGTCTGTGGACAGACGGGTCCTCTTGTCCGTGACCACCCCACCTGCCGCGCTGAATGTCCGCTCAGATAGTACGCTGGAGGGGGGGCAAGACAATAACTCCAGCGCATACTGAGCGAGCTCGCGGCAGGTGTCCAATCTGGCAACCCAGTACTCCATGGGGTCGTCGGTGCTCATACTGTCAGAAGCACCGACGGACGCCATGTAGTCTGCCACCATGTGGGCCAGCCGCTGGTGGTGACTGCTGCTGCTGCTGCTGGTGGTGGTACTGGGTCGCTCGGTTTGGAAGAACATCCTCATCTCTTCCATTAGGTCCCCTGCTCGGCTGCAGCTGGGTGCAGCCACCTGCTGGGTGAGATGAGGGGGGACAACTGGAGGCCGGGGAGTTGCCTGCTCCAACCGTCTGACAATGGCTGCCTGCAGTTCCTCCATCCGGTGCTGCCTCCGGCTGGCTGGGATGAACTGCTCCAGTTTCCCCTTGCACCTGGGATCCAAAAGGGTGGCCATCCAGAAATCATCCCTCGTCTTGATGGTCTTAACCCGGGGGTCCCTCCTGAGGCATCTCAGCATGTGGGCAGCCATGGGGAAGAGCACAGCCCGCTGTGACTCCTCAATGCTGGCCAGGTGAATGAGGTGCGACTCTTCTTCCCTGAGGCGCTGCTGGTCAAACTCAGACATGCCCAACCCCCGGACTATCGGTGCCCCCAACACCGGCTCTCCCTCCTGACCAGGCCCTGACTCCGGGACGACACCAGCAACCACCTCCTCCTCCTCTTCATCATCATCCTCCTCCTCCTCCTCCTCCTCCTGGTCCTGGCCCTGGTCTCGGTGGAGCATTGCTGACTCCTCCTGCTCCACCAAGGCACTCTCCCCAGCCTCGAGCAGGCGATCTAGTGTCCTCTCCAGCATGAACAGTATTGGCAGCACGCTATTGAGGCCAATTTGCTCACTGCTGACCATCTTGGTCGCCTGCTCGAAGGAGGACAACACTTGGCAGACCTGGTTTATCTGCCCCCACTGCGCACAGGCGATGAAAGGGAGTTGTGGTGAAGCCCTCTGAGTGCCTAGTTCCATCAGGTACTCCCTCACCGCCCTTTGCTGCTCCCACAACCTCTTCAGCATGTGGAGGGTGGAGTTCCACCGCGTCACACTGTCCACAATCAGCCTGTGAAGGGGCAGATTGTACTTCCGCTGCAATTTGGACAGGGACGCGGTAGCGGTTGGGGAGCGCCTGAAGTGGCTGGCAATCCTACGCGCCTTTGCCACAATGTCACTCAACCCTGGATAAGTGCGCAGGAACTTCTGCACCACCAGGTTGAGGACATGTGCCAGACAGGGCACGTGCGTCAGACTGCCAGCATGGAGGGCGGCGAGTAGGTTGCTGCCGTTATCGCAGACAACCATACCTGGCTGGAGCCTTCGGGGTGTCAGCCACTTCTGGACCTGAGCTTGAAGTGCTTTCAGCACTTCTTCTGCAGTGTGTCTCCGGTCCCCTAAACTAACAAGCTGGAGCACGGCCTGACAGCGCACGTGCCCCACACTTGAGTAGCTACGGGGGCGCTTGCTGGGAGGCTCAGCAGCTGCGGAGACAGTGGCTTGAGGGAGACCAGCAGTTCTCCCCTGGACACCCCGGGGCGGCACCACAAGATCGGTTGCCGACGATCCCTCACCGACGCCTCGGAGGGAAACCCAATGGGCCGTGAAGCTGATGTAGCGTCCCTGCCCATGCCTGCTGGTCCAGCCATCCATTGTCAGATGAACCCTGTCGCTGACAGCGTGATCCAGCGACAGGGTTACATTCTGCACAATGTGCTGGTGTAGGGCAGGGACACCAGTCCTGGCAAAGAAATGGCGGCTGGGGACACGCCATTGGGGTTGGGCCTGCTCCAACATCTGCCTGAAGGGGTTGCTGTCAACTATGTTGAAGGGCAGCAGATGTTGGGCAATAACCCTTGCCAGGAGCCCATTGAGGGAACGCACACGTCGGTCTCCAGGGGGGAAGGGAGTGGTGCGGTCAAAGGCGTCTGAAATCGACGCCTGGCGCCGGACGGCAGTGCGGGACACAGACGTGGAGGGTGCTGTGGAAGTAGAGGTCTGGCTGCCGGTACCAGTACCTCTACTAGAGGGAGCGGGGGGGCATGACCTGCTGGAAACAGATGAAGATGTGGCAGGGGCTGCTGTACCCTGCTCACTTGTGGTGGTGGCGCTGCTACCACCACCACGCTTCATCTCCTCATACAACGCCCAGTGGTTTATCCTCAGGTGCTGGTTCAGGGCTGTGGTACCCACCCGAGCCAAACACTTCCCTCTCTTCACCCTCACTTTACAAATCCGGCAGATGGCCACGGTAGGGTTGTCTGCCACCAGGGTAAAGAAATTCCAGACAGGTGACTTCAGCACCGCCCTCCTGTCAGATGGGGTGACGCTTACTTGCACCTGCTGGGATTCGGTGCGCACAGGTGGAGCTGCCTGCTGCTGCTGCTGCTGCTCCTCCTCCTGACACCTCCTGCTGCCATCACCAGTGGAGACCCTGACGATGGTCTCCCTGGTGGTGACCTGGCGCACCGTTTCACCAGGGTGCCTACCTTCCCCGTCGTCACTGACGTAGTGAGCCGACGCGTCAGATGGCAACCATGATGGGTCACCCTCTTCGCCCCCAGAGATGTCAGACCAAGGGCTGAGATGTGTTGGTCTGAGGGAACCACGTGACATGGAGCCTCTAGCCTGGCTCCGCTGTCCCCTCACCCACGCCTGGGTCTGACTAGGTGCTGCTGTTTCCTGCACCAAAACAGCAGCACCAGTTTGAAGGGATGTCTCTGGGATACTGCCAGCAGGTATCCCATCCTCCTCATCCATCCCTTCAAAAAGGTCCTGACCATCAGGACAGAGCTGGAGGTCTGCCTGATGCATGGCCTCCCCCAAGAGATCCCTATCACTGTCGCTGTCGAACAGTAAGATGCTGGACTCTTGGGGGCTGGGGGGGGGTAGTACAGGCAACGGTGTAATGGTGGTACTACTGTGAGTCGGGACCGACGACTCAGTGGCACTGCTGTGCCCCATGTAGTCCACCACTACTTGAGCCTGAGATGGCAATATCGGGCGGCTGCCCGATGGGAAGAACTCCCGGATCAGGCGTACTCCCCTTGCACCCGATCCTCTACCACTAGTAGGGGCACGAGAGGTACCCCGTGCTGGCAGCGATCCAGCACTGGGAGTAACTCCCCTACCCCTACTGCCACGGCCACGGATGCCGCTCATAATTGCTGATATGTGTGTGGGGGGGTTAAACTTTATTGGGGGGGAAAATGTGAACAAAATGTGTTTTTGTGTTTTTTTTACAAGACAGGCACGCAGACAAAGACGTACACAGACAGCTACTAAACTATAAGAAAAGTAGTACACCAGACAAGGACTACAAAATTAAAGAAAAAAAAAAAAAGCACTAAACAAACACTAACTTTTTTTTTTTTTTTTTTTTTTAAACACAAAACACAGACACTAAACACACACTAAGCTAAGCTAGATGAAATAAATGTACACTAACAGTGTGTACACTTACTACACAAAATTTAACTAAACTGAACACAAAACTTAGCTTTTATAAAAGCTCTTTAGGGAAAACTAAACAAAATTTGAACTGAGATGCCTATCAAATATCACTGAACAGCGAACCTGCAAGATCTGACAGTAACACAAGATGAACAAAACTTAGCTTTTAGAAAAGCTCTTTTATAAAGCTCAGATCAATATGTGTTCTGAAATCTCTTGCAAATATAACTGAACAGGGAGGATTGCAGGATCAAACAGTAACACAAATGAAAAAAACAGCACAAAACAGCACAAAACGTAGCTTTGAAAAAAGCTCTTGGGTCTATTGCTTTGAAAAAAGCAGTTGATATACTGGAAAAGATCCACTGGAATCACTAAATAGCAATGCTGGTGATGATCTAAATCAATCAAGAACAAAGACACAGGAAACCAGGAACACAGAAACAGCCTCCACACTCTATAGCCAGCTTCTGAATCTGCAATGAAATGGTGCTGGGAGTGAGCTTATATAATGTCCATGCAGGCAGGTTCCTATTGGTTGCTAACCTGTGACGAGTGTGGAAGGAGAACTCTGATTGGCTCTGATGCAAAAGGGCGGAGCAAATAATCGCGCAATATTCCTATTGCCGAATATTCGCATTGCGAATATTCGGCAATATAAAATGATCGCTTCAGCTACTCGGCCCAATGGCTCTAATCATACCAGCAATGCTTTCAGACGTCTATGGAGATCACTAGGATGTGATCTGTTTTAAAAATGAAACTGTAAAAATCGCTCTGATGCGGAAGATCGGGGCGAGGAAAATAATCGCGCGATATTGCGTTTGCCGAATAATCGCATTGCGATCTTTCTGGAAAATTCAATGAACGCTTCAGCTACTCGGCCCAGGGTCTCTAATGATACCAGCAATGCTTTTAGACGTCGATGGAGATATCTAGGATGTGATCTGATTCAAAAAAAAAATTGTAAAAAATCGAATATTCGGAATTGCGAATATTCACCGCGAATTTCGAAATATAGCGCGATTTCTCGAATATGCTATATTCGAGTCGAATATTCGCAATGCGAATATTCGTGAGCAACACTAGACAGGAGGGCCCTGCTCATCAAGCTAACATTTGAAGGGGGGGAGGTGGTACAAAAGGTAATAGCTGCGGGGATGATTTGATAGGAGTGGCTCGGGTACGGTTCTTAGGTGGGTGTGGGATAGGCTTCCCTGAATAAATTGGTTTTCAGGGATCTCCTAAAGGTGGACAGGGTAGGAGCTAATCAGACATAGCGGGGCAGGGAGTTCCAGAGGATGTGAGAGGCTCTAGTGAAGTCCTGTAGGCGAGCATGGGAAGAAAGCTAGAGAGCAGGAGGTCCTGGGAGGAGCGAAGGGGACTATTTGGAAAATATCTGTAGATAAGGTTGGTGATGTAGCTGGGGGCAATGTTGTGGATGGCCTTGTATGTTTTGGTTAATATTTAAAATTTTATACAGTGGAGTAGGGGGAGCCAGTGAAGGGATTGACAGAGAGGGGCAGCAGTCACGGATCTGTTAATGAGGTGTGTGAGTCTAGCAGCAGCATTAATAATAGACTGAAGAGGGATAGCCTGTGTAAAGGTAGGCCATTAAGGAGAGAGTTGCAGTAGTCAAGGCAGGAAATAACCAAGGAGTGAATAAG
This sequence comes from Rana temporaria, assembly GCF_905171775.1. NCBI lineage: Eukaryota > Metazoa > Chordata > Amphibia > Anura > Ranidae > Rana > Rana temporaria. The sequence goes on along the minus strand of NC_053492.1, from coordinate 130,843,152 downwards.
TTGCTTTGTGGTGTCGTTAGTCAGGAAGGGGCGAATTCTAGAGATGTTATGAAGGTTAAGGTGGCCAGTGATTAGATGTGGGGGCTGAAGGAGAGGTCAGAGTCTAGAATTAACCCAGCACCCTGGCATGTGTGGAGGGACTTATGTGAAAGGTTACTAATTTGGGTAAAACAGTACATAAGAAATAAAGGGGGAAATACAGAACTGGCAACTCCATTTGTAAAATTGTCTTGATAATATGATTAGGGATTAATGAATTTTCCCAGGTTCAATTTAGTGGGGGATTTGCCAAATCCTGCTTGAAATTTGCAAAACCTGAACGTAGTTGTGGACTCCTTGGAAGTCTCTGCTAGAGAAAATTGTGATACTAAATTCTGGCCCTTTTCAAGGCTCATAGGCATGCTATACCCTGCGTCCTTCCTGCGCTCCAACTAGAGTATCTGTGAGGGGTTGCAGTGTTCTGGCACCAGCACCACCACCAACAAAGGCCCAATTTGTCTGCCCCTGTTCAACAGGGGCATGTAATTACAATTCTTGATCTATTATTTCACAGCAGGGCCCATTCTTGTGCCCACCAAGAGTAACTGTGAGGGCTTACAGAGTTGTTGCACCAGCGCCAGCACCAAAGGCCCAATTTTTCTACCACTGTTCAACAATGGCATGTAATTACAATTCTTGATATAATAGTTCACACAGCAGGGCATTCCAGCGCCCACCAAGATTAACTGTGAGGGCTTACAGTGTTGTGGCAACACCAACACCTAGGGCCCAAATTTCTGCAGAGTATATACGGCAGGCCCCTGCTTTCAAACATCCAACTTACAAACGACTCCTTGTCAGGGACTCACCTCTCAATCCCGGAATCCTTCCAGAGGGTTAAATCAGCGGCGCGCAATTGCACACCGTCGTGTGCCTGTGGTGCGCGCGCGTGCGTTAACGGCACGCGCGCGTGCACGGCGGGAGCGCGCGCAACGGGGCGCGCGCGTGCGCGCTGACTCCTTGGCGCCAAAACGGCTTTAAATGGACACTGACAGCTCCAGCACATTGCTGTCTGATCTACAGTCTCTGAACGCTGTTACGCTGAAGAAACCTGATTATCTGCTATTACCTATTGACCCGGCTTGTTTGACCTTCCGCACCTCTCCGATCCTGACCTCGGCTGCTATCGACCTACCTCTGATTGATCCACTGTTGCCTGACCTACCTGCCTGTACAACGACTACTCTCCTGCTTACCCCATCTGAATACCTGAACTCTCTAATGTGATCCGGCTTGTTTTGACCCTGCTTCCGTCTGCTGTCTATTAACCAGCTTGCCTTCTCAGTTGTTGCTGTGAATCTTCTGTCAGTGTCACGGACCCTACTTCCGGTTTCAGCTCCAGTCTACACTTCCAGCAGTGGTCTGCATCTACTCATCTATCCAGCCAGCCGGCACTCCTACCCCGCCAGGCTTCTGAGTCTGCTGTTCCATATTCAGCAGCTCACAAGCCGGAGTTGTAAGAGAGGCCTACTCCTACCACCGGGCTCTGGTTACCAGGTACGTGATACATAACAGTATCAGACAGCCATGTCAGAGCCCTCAGGAGTGGCCCCAGCAATGGAGGAGATTTGTAAACACCTCGCATCTCTCACCCAAGCTGTTAAAAATCTACAGGACGGCTACATGCGACTGGAAGGTCAAGTACAGAATCTGTCCGGAGACGCAGCTCCTGAACCTTCCGCCAGATCGTCTTCATCAGCCGCTGCTCCAACTGTAGTGATGCTACCACCCGAACCCAGGGTTCCGATGCCAGAGCGATTCACCGGGGATCGCTCCAAATTCCAGAATTTCCGCAACACCTGCCAATTATATTTTGCTCTCCAACCTAGGACTTTCTCTTTAGAAGCCACAAAGGTGGGATTTGTGGTGTCGCTTCTTCAAGGAGAGCCTCTAACCTGGGCGCACCGACTATTGGAGGAAAATGGCACCAACACTGAGACTCTACTTGCTTTCTTTCAGGCCATGGCACAACTCTATGGCGATCCTCAGCGAACTGCTACTGCTGAGGCCGCCCTGCTTGCGCTTCAACAAGGCCGCCGAGCCGTTGAGGAGTATGTTACGGACTTTCGCCGCTGGAGTGCGGACACCCAGTGGAACAGCGCAGCTCTGCGGCACCAATTCCGTTTGGGACTTTCAGAAAACCTAAAGGATGAGTTGGCCCGTATTGGGGTTCCTGATACCTTGGAGGACTTAATTGATAAATCTATACAGATTGACCGACGCCTATGAGAGCGACGAGCAGAGCGATCTTCTCATCTAAGTCGCCCTGTATGGGTCACTACTAAAGCACCCCTGCCTGCTTCTCGCTACCAACCACCCGTCCATTCTAGTGCGGCCAGCTCTCCTCCTGATACCTCTGAGCCTATGCAACTTGGGGTCATGCGACCCACTCTGCCTCCAGAAGAACGAACACGTCGTCGGCAGCTAAATTTGTGCCTCTACTGTGGTGAGCCCGGTCATTATGTCGCCAACTGCCCCATCAAGGTGCCCTTTGACAACGCCATCTGTGGTGAAATCGATCAGGGCGGAGCCACGCACCGAACGTCATTGCGTTTTACGTGACCCCGGATGCACGGGCGCACGTTTTTTATTTGTATCTGTTTGCTTGTTTTAGCCGGCAATTTTAAATTATATGTACCGCTGTGTATATGTTGCACAATTTTTAATAAATATTTGACGGTACTTCACATTCTGAGCCTATTTCTTCCCCTGGTTCGCCGGATGGACGTGGAGCCGTTAAACACATTGGAGAGGATATTCTGCCTGTCAGCTGTGACCGAGTTTTCTCCATGACCTGAGTGGATCGACACGCTTTTTATGATCGTGGATCTGGTAAGAGCACACCCTTACTTACCTCTCGGTGGGAATATATGTTTCTTCTGACCAGAGACCAGAGGCTGTTCAATATTTGGATCATTTTATTACTCTGCAACTGTTTTTTGCCCATCTATTTGGACATTCATATGTTTTGGGGTTCTGCTGTTGATTTCCCCTCTCATTTTGGACTGCCTAACAATTGATTAGTATGCAATTCTAATGGACTAACAAAGTTTTTTAAGCGTTTGGTCCCAAATAGCAGATTGTTGTAATTACCCCGAAAGGTTTTTCCCATGACTGTTTGGGCATCATCCCTTTTTTTTGCTATTTTTTGCACTAGCACTTTATTCATTTATTCATTTATGCATTTATTTATTTATATTATTTTCGCATTAAGTTGCGACTCCTAGCGCAACTCATCTTTTTTCTTTTTACTTTTTGCGTGTATATCACATGTTTAGCGTTGCTGCTGGAATTACTCACTATTTATTTATTCACTTATCCATTTGAAATTCATTTATATTCATTCTCCTAGCGCAAGGAAAACCCCCCCTCTTTCCATCAAGATGCGTAAGTGTCGTTTTTCTGTTCCTGTCAACGTTTCCACTCTCTCAACCAATACAACACACCTTGCTCTTTCTCTGTCTTTACAGCTCCCAGGAAGAACGATTCCGGTCAACGCAATCATTGACTCCGGCGCCTGCAGTTGTTTTATTGATGCCACCTTTGCCAGTCTGCACCACATTCCTCTTCGAAAGAAAGACTTCAGGCTTTCAGTTTTTCTGGCCGACGGATCCCACATTAAATCGGGTCAAGTGACCCAAGAAACCCTTCCTCTACCTGCTTCTACTTCCGCTAATCATAGAGAATTATTAATTCTGGATGTAATCTCTTCACCCTTGTTTCCAGTGATCCTTGGCATCCCCTGGCTCCGGGTCCACAACCCCCAGATTGACTGGGTCTCTGGAACTTTACAATTTCCTTCCCAATACTGCCTGGAACACTGCCTTCCTGGATCTTCCAGTTTCTCTCCAACTCTGTTATGTCTGAACACCGACCCCAGTTTATTTCAGTCTGTTCCGGAGCCCTATCATGAGTTCCTCGATGTCTTCAGTAAAAAGGGGGCCGACTCCCTACCACCTCATCGCCCCTATGATTGCCCGGTAGAACTACTTCCTGGGGCCGAGATCCCTTTTGGGCGCATCTTCCCCCTATCCGAGAAGGAACAAGATGCTCTAAAAATCTACATCGACGAGAACCTAAATAAGGGGTTCATTCGTCCATCCACCTCACCAGCAGGTGCTGGAATATTTTTTGTCGCTAAAAAGGATCAGACCCTTCGCCCATGCATCGACTATCGAGAGCTCAATAACATCACGGTTAAAAACCGTTATCCATTGCCACTGATACCCGAACTGTTTCAAAAATTAAGGTTCGCTACTATCTTCACTAAACTGGACCTGAGGGGGGCCTACAACCTAATTCGCATCAGGGATGGTGACGAATGGAAGACTGCTTTCCGTACTCGGTATGGTCACTACGAGTATCTAGTCATGCCATTCGGGTTATGCAATGCTCCTGCCACCTTTCAGCATTTCGTCAATGACGTGTTCAGAGACTTTTTAGATATTTTTGTTATCGTCTACCTGGATGATATCCTGGTCTTCTCGGGCTCATTAAATCAACATCGAGAGCATGTCCGGAAGGTTTTGAATCGTCTTCGTCTACACGGTCTATATGCGAAAGCAGAAAAATGTGAATTCGAGTTGCATACCATCCAATTTTTGGGCCTAGTGATCTCCCCGACGGGAATTGAGATGGACCCCAAGAAAGTGTCTGCTATTTTGGACTGGCCGGTGCCCCTGGACAAGAAGGGGGTCCAACGTTTTATAGGCTTTGCGAATTTCTATAGACGTTTTATTAAAGGATTTTCTACCATTGTTGCTCCCATTACACAGCTTACAAAACAAAACTTCCGTTTCCGTTGGAATCCTGAGGCACAAAAAGCCTTCGACACGCTAAAGAAATTCTTCACGACCGCCCCAATTCTCAGCCACCCAAACCCGGCTCTACCCTTCCTCCTTGAGGTAGACGCCTCCGAAGTCGCAGTGGGGGGCGTTCTCTCCCAACGCATGGGAGACAAAGACCTAATACATCCCGTAGGTTTCTTCTCCCGAAAACTCTCCCCTGCGGAGAAAAACTATGACGTAGGTGATCGTGAGTTATTGGCCATAAAGGCCGCTTTGGAAGAGTGGAGATATTTATTGGAAGGTGCTGCACACCCTGTGCTAATTTATACGGACCATAAAAACTTGGAATATTTAAGATCAGCCAAGCGATTGAAGCCCCGACAGGCTCGGTGGGCACTCTTCTTCTCCCGTTTTTGCTTCCACATCACTTATCGCCCGGGCTCTAAGAATATCAAGCCGGATGCTCTGTCCAGAATGCATGACAACCCAAAAGATACCTCCACTCCTGACACCATTCTACCAGAGAACAGTTTCTTGTTACTGCACACTGACCTACTTTCCCTGCTCCGGGGAGCATCTTCAGACTCTTCCAAACCTCCCAACATTTCTTTAGAATCCCGAGATGGACTGTTCTGGAGAGGAAGCCAGATTTTTGTCCCTGAAGACATCCGAGTAGAGGTTCTAAAACACCTCCACGACCATCCAATGGCAGGACATTTTGGGGTTCGTAAGACACTAGAGCTGGTGCGTCGCACCTTTTGGTGGCCTGGATTAGAGAATTTCTGCAAGTCTTACATTAGCACATGCCCTATTTGTAATCGGAACAAGACACCTCGAAACCAAGCCTGGGGTTTACTGAAACCCTTACCAGTACCCGACAGACCATGGAAAATGGTGGCCATGGATTTCATCGTAGAGCTTCCTTGCTCCGAAGACTGTACTGCAATTTTCGTGATCGTGGACCGTTTGACCAAAATGGCCCATTTTCTCCCTCTAAAGAACACACCTTCTGCCGTTGAGACTGCTCGTGTCTTTATTAAAGAAGTCGTTAGCTTGCATGGGGTACCCTCCAACATAGTATCAGACAGGGGAGTTCAATTTACCTCTCGGTTTTGGAAGGCCCTCTGTGAAATATTACAAATTGAACTCGCTCTTTCTTCAGCATATCACCCCCAGACCAATGGGCAAACTGAACGAACCAATCAGACTCTGGAACAATACATCAGGTGCTTCACTACGTTTTCTCAGAATGATTGGGTCTCTCTGCTACCCCTAGCGGGATTTGCCTACAACAACGCAAGTCATTCTGCCACGGGGCAATCTCCCTTTTTTGCCAATTATGGTTTCAACCTAACTTTTCTACCAGATTTTCTTTCAGAATCTTCAGTACCCGCAGTACAGAATACAGTGGAATTCCTCAAACAAAACACCAAATTACTACAGGAAGCTGTAACCAAGGCCCAGGCTGATAGCAAGAGGTTCTTCGACAGGAAAAGGAAAGGAGAGCTGGATCTGAAAACAGGGGACCAGGTATGGCTTTCTACCAGTAACCTTAGGTTAGCTTGTCCTTCTAAAAAATTGGGACCCAAATTTATGGGACCCTTTCCGGTCAAAAGGAGAATCAATACGGTTTCATATGAACTTTCTTTACCCGATTCTCTTAAAGTGCACCCTGTATTCCATGTCTCTTTATTGAAACCTGCAGCTCCTGATCCCTTCCCTAATAGGGGTACAAGGCCTCCTGAACCAGTTCATGTTGACGGATGCGAGGAATTTATGGTAGAAGCCATCCTGGATTGTAGAAGGCGACAAGGACAGAACCAATTTTTGATTAAATGGAAAGGCTACGGACCAGAAGAAAACTCCTGGGAACCTGAAGGCAACATCCATGCCAGAAGATTGGTACGTTCATTTTTTCTTGATCATCCTGACAAGGTGGCCCGACTAGGCATCCGGAGGCTGCCCCTTGGGGGGGCAATGTCAGGGACTCACCTCTCAATCCCGGAATCCTTCCAGAGGGTTAAATCAGCGGCGCGCAATTGCACACCGTCGTGTGCCTGTGGTGCGCGCGCGTGCGTTAACGGCGCGCGCGTGCACGGCGGGAGCGCGCGCAACGGGGCGCGCGCGTGCGCGCTGACTCCTTGGCGCCAAAACGGCTTTAAATGGACACTGACAGCTCCAGCACATTGCTGTCTGATCTACAGTCTCTGAACGCTGTTACCCTGAAGAAACCTGATTATCTGCTATTACCTATTGACCCGGCTTGTTTGACCTTCCGCACCTCTCCGATCCTGACCTCGGCTGCTATCGACCTACCTCTGATTGATCCACTGTTGCCTGACCTACCTGCCTGTACAACGACTACTCTCCTGCTTACCCCATCTGAATACCTGAACTCTCTAATGTGATCCGGCTTGTTTTGACCCTGCTTCCGTCTGCTGTCTATTAACCAGCTTGCCTTCTCAGTTGTTGCTGTGAATCTTCTGTCAGTGTCACGGACCCTACTTCCGGTTTCAGCTCCAGTCTACACTTCCAGCAGTGGTCTGCATCTACTCATCTATCCAGCCAGCCGGCACTCCTACCCCGCCAGGCTTCTGAGTCTGCTGTTCCATATCCAGCAGCTCACAAGCCGGAGTTGTAAGAGAGGCCTACTCCTACCACCGGGCTCTGGTTACCAGGTACGTGATACATAACACTCCTACTTGCAAACGGAAGGAGACAACGGGAAGTGAGAGGAAATCTACCCCTAGGAAGGGAAATTCTTTTCTGTAAGAGGTGTCTCCTGTCCACTGATGCTTTATCACCAATCCCTGTTTCACTAAAAAAAAACAAATTTTCAAAACATCATTTGTCATTGGGACAGAAAGTGAATTGCAATTGTAGCGCAACCCCCGAAAGAGACGCTAAATGATTTGGGACTGGCCTACAAAGTTACCCTGGCAGTGTCTAGGGGTGTAACGGTGAGAATAGCAACAGTGAGTGGAGGTCCAGATATCCAATAAAGAGTTTTCAATGCTTTATTGTCCAGGCCAAACATGGCCAACATCAACATACATTAGGAAGGTCAAGGTTGATGAAGGAAGGAATAGAACCATGCGGTATCAGGCCTGGATATAGAACTGAGCAATACACTGCTCTGCATTAAACAGAATATATACATGTCGCCACTCTGCTCGGAGTGGGTAAAGTGCCCCCGGACAGACCCCTATAACAGGCCTGGCAGCCGGAGCGTCACTCTGAATAATACAGGAAGGAACAGGTCTCTCACACAGACCTGTCTCTAGGGCCCCCGCCACAGGCCAATTTCAATAGAGGACTTAAGAAAATAAGGACAGAGAATCCTCCCAGTAGACTTCTTTTGCAAATGGTCCCCGGATGACAGCAAGCATACCTGTCAGTGGTCCGGAACTCCCGATCCCAAACTAGGATCCTTTCAATAGGCCTCAGAACCCAGTGGAGCACTGGGGTCCCTTCTCTCATCAGGAAGAGGTTCACTGCAAAGTTCAGCTCTGGCCAGGTGGGCCACGCCGGCGGGGGGCCATGGATGCGCGTACCCTGAAGGTGGGTACCACACCTGGAACGGGGACCCAGCGGAAAGTTTTCGACACATGACCTCTCTCACAGATATACCCTCCCCCAGCATGCCCCGCGAGGGAAAACATCCTCTAATTGGCTGCTGGGAGAAGATCTATTCTGCCAGAACCCCTCTAGTGCCAGCTGAACTCCCTGACCCAGTCTGACCCAGTGGAACTTCCAGAATGACAACAAATTTAGGCAAAAATTGAATGGGAGCAAGGTAACTCTCCCGTTCCCCACTAAATTAAAGCGTAGTGCCCATGCTGAAAGCAAGGGGGCGCTACACAATCTTCTGAACAGATGCACACAGACAGCAAAACAATTGTTTACAGGGGTGATAACGCTTCTCTATGTTTTCAAAAAAGCTTAATTTTTTTTTTTATGGCTGGAGCTACACTTTAAAAAAGTACCAGTTCAAAATTACAAACATATTCTACTTAACAACAAACCTACAGTGCCTTGTTTGCACCGCCTGTATAATGCTTTTCAAAGTATATAGGGTCAAAGGGGCTTGTAATGACCTGGGGGAGGGGGGCGGGGAAACCCATGCTATTTTTCTCAATGATTTTCATCCATATAGCAGGGACCAGACATTACATTAAAGCCGCAAGCAGTTTTAAATGACTTTTTTCTTATAGTAATCTCATTTTGTGCAGGGACAGTTCTAAACATGTGCCACCTCACATGCATACTATAGTCACCCAGCAGGTACGATATTTAAAGGAATTTTTCTTTTTTCTTTTTCACTTTAAGCATCATTAAAATCACTGCTCCAGAAAAAACTACAGTTTTTAAAACTTTTTTTTCCATTGATACATGTTCCCTGGGGTAAGACCCGGGTTCTCAAACCCATTTTCCGACAATAACTTGCATATTAGGCTTTAAAATTAGCACTTTTGAATTCGAGTCCCATTGACATCAATGGAGTTCTAAATGTTCACGCAAACGTTCGGTCCGTTTGAAGGTCCTGGTGCGAACCGAAGGGGGGTGTTCGGCTCATCCTCATCAAGGTCCAGGCTTCGATGATTACGGTGGGCATATGCTCAAAGTAATCTTCAGGCTCCTGGAACCATAGAAATGGACCACCGTCCTGGACCTGTATAGCGTCCTTCAGTTAAAGTAATTATAAATGCATTATTATTATTATTTTATAACAAATATGTAATTTTTACCTGATCTGTGCAAATGTGTACCTGTCAGCACCTGTTAATTGATACATGTGAGTTTATTTACAAATTACAGGAGCATCACAAACTTGGAATGCAATTATTTTTTAAAATTTTGAAAAATTGTCAATAATTTTGACCAGTCCATTTGTGAAATTTTTGCATGGGATGTGTCAGATTTGGCTTTTTGATTCTCCGCTTTTTGTCAATACAAACAAAAGAGATAAACACGAGAATGCCTAAACATTGTAATTGCACCAATTTTCTGGGCAAAGTGGTGCATTATCTGACAGAAATTCAGGGGTGCCAATAATATTGTTTATGACTGTGCAGATGACTGGAACCCCTTTAGGCAATGTGACAGGTATGCTTGTGTAAGGTCCTGGCCCACACTCCTTTTTACACTGCCCTGGCCTTTAGAACAGCTACAGCAGCCCTTCTGCATTCGGAGCACTGTGTGTGCAGAGTGGGAGAGGACAGAAGTTGACAGACAAACCTGATTTATTCTTATGAAGAGGTAAGTAAAACCTTGAACAGGAGTGGCGGTGGTAATACTTGGATTTTGCAAAAGCGTTTGACACTGGCTAAAAGACAGAATTCAGAAAGTAGTGGTTAATGATTCTTACTCTGAATGTTTGAAGGTTATCAGTGGTGTACCCCAAGGTTCAGTGCTGGGACCCTTACTTTTTAATATCTTTACAAATGATATTGGGTCTGAGATGAAAAGTAACATTTCTGTCTTTGCAGATGACACCAAGCTATGCAGTGGAATAATATGCTTACAGAATGTCTCCTATTTACAAGCCAACCTCAATGCTCTGTCTAATTGGGCGACTATGTGGCAGATGAGGTTTAATGTTAATACATGTAAAGTTATGCACTTGGGGGCTAAGAACATGCATGCATCATCCATAGTGGAGAAGGATCTGGGGGTTTTAGTTGATCATAAGCTTAATAATGGCATGCAAGGTCAAGCTGCGGTTTCCAAAGCAAGAAAAGTCCTTTCTTGTATTAAGAGAGGTATGGACTCCAGATAGAGAGATATAATTTTGCCCCTGTACAAATCATTAGTAAGACCTCATCTGGAATATGCAGTTCAGTTTTGGGCACCAGTTCTCAAAAAGAATATCTGGGAACCGCAGAAAGTGCAGAGAAGGGCAACCAAACTGATAAAAGGCATGGAGGAACTCAGCTATGGTCAGAGAACCCACATAGCAAGCGCCCATCTTCCTGCAGAAGCTGCTAATGTCCGTTCCGCTAACGCCAATGTGCATGCATGGAATCTTAGAGTGAGACAAACAGAGTTTAGAAGGGGCATGCGCAATGGTTCATCCAGACAAACGCGTGCGCGATTCCACAAATCCTGGCGCACGGCGCCCTATATAAATAGTGAGTCTGCCCAGTATCAGTGCTGGATCGTCTTCAGCTTGTTCCTGTGTTGCTGTGTTCTTGTACTCTTGCCTGACTGCCTCTGCTCCTGAAAACCCAGCTTTCCTCTCACCATTCTCTTGGATTCTCCTTACCTGCCTGACTGCCTCTGCTCCTGAAAACCCAGCTTTCCTCTGACCGTTCTCTTGGCTTCTCCTTATCTGCCTGCCTGCCTCTGTGTACCAAACTGACTCTGACTTGGACTTTGACCATGGCTCTGTCTCCTGATTGTGTACACCACTGCCAGCCTGTTGCTGACTCCTGCCTGTTCCTGACTCTTCTGTTTATCCTGATCTGGTCAATGCTGAACAACCTGGTGTTCATTCCTTACATCTCCGCTGCAGAAATTCCTGTGTCTTTGGAGAAGTTCCAGCCTTTGACCTGCAGGCACCTGCACCCTTTTGCTGCCCCTGCATTTCCTGTATCCACCACCAGGGGTGCTAGGACCAGAACCGTGCAAGAGGCCACCCTCATCCTCTTGGGCTCCGCTGTAAGGTACGTGACAGCTACTGTATGAGGAAAGATTAGAGGAACTGAATTTATTCACTCTTGAGAAGAGGAGATTAAGGGGGGATATGATCCACATGTACAAATATATAAGGTGTCCATATAGTGAACTTGGTGTTGAGTTATTCACTTTACGGTCAACACAGAGGATAAGCGGGTGCTCTTTACATTTAGAGGAAAAGAGACTTCATCTCCAAATATGGAAAGGTTTTTTCACAGTAAGAGCTGTGAAAATGTGGAATAGACTCCCTCCAGAGGTGGTTCTGGCCAGCTCAGTAGATTGCTTTAAGAAAGTCCTTGGATACGTTCCTAAATGTACATAATATAACTGGGTACTAACATTATTAGGTAAAGTTGATCCAGGGAAAATCCATTTGCCTCTCAGGAGATCAGGAAGGATTTTTGTTCCCTGCTGTAGCAAATTGGATCATGCCATGCTGGCGTTTTTCACCTTCCTCTGGATCAGCTGTGGGTATAGAATTGGGTATATGGGATTGTACGATATTTTTTATGGTTGAACTAGATGGACTTGTGTCTTTTTTAACCTGACTAACTATGTAACTATGTAACTTAGAATGGCTGCTGCAGCTCTTCTAATAGCTGCCAAAGTTACTGTGTACAGAGTAGAGCTAAGCAATCCTCGTCCTGACCATCCTTCTCCCCTGAGCTCTGTGTGCATGTGGGAATCCCACAGCAGGATGATCAGGAGGTGAAGCATGCAACATCCAGAGCAGTCTGGGAGGGGGTACCACTAAAAGCTAGGGGAGCACAGCCCACCCCAGCATACCCTAAATATGGCCCTGAAAAAGAGGAGGTAATTTGGCAATCCCATCATACTGATATCAGCCTGAAGAACTGGAGGGAAAGCTTTTAGGAAGTCTAGCTGGGGTTTAAAACCTAGCCAATAACTTGTATGTTCATCCTTTGAGGTTTACATTCTATGGGATTTGGGAAGTTTTGTATGAGGGTGGGGGACGATGCTCCTTCTCCCACTTGGTTACAAAGAAGGTAATGTCCTGGTATAACAACTTTAGCATTTTAGAATAAAGAGTTAAGATGAGCCCCCTTGCCTTAAAGTGAAACATCACTCTCCCAATCAATCAATAAAAAATAATGCTAGCAGCATCCTTATAAAAAAATAATCAAATACCGTGTTTGGTTTGTGGTGTTCAGATGCTGTGTATTTCTGCTTTAAGCATTGTATTGCAAACAGTTTAAAAAGGTTTTAGGTAGGAATTTGGTAGCTTTTGAGAGATAGTAGGGATAACATGTGTGAGCTGGTAGCAGTGTAGGCTGGTGGTATATTTCTTTGGGGGCCAGCAAACAATCCATCTGCTGCCATCCCCCACCAAAGTCATCAGTCAGTCAGTCACCAGCCCCGCACTTACCCCATCTAGGTTGTGGGTAGTGCTTCCTCCGGGCGGCAGGTGGCGGCTCCACTCTGCGTCTCCTCCTCCTGGTGCTTTGCGGTTGCTTCCTCTGCATCTCCTCCCTCCTCGGTGGCCAATAGGATCGTTTCTCCTCTCGGCCAATCGGGTGATGAGTATTGTCTTCCTGATTGGCCGGGAGGAGAATCAGGAAGACAATAGCGAGTATTAAAATAAATCCAATAATCTATTAGCACAATTCACCAATGAAAAAATAAATACAATATAATAGTGGTAAAATACAGTGACAGAAACCTGTAAACTATAAAAAAAATTGCAAGAATTCATATATGTGCAAAATGTAAAAACGTGCAATAATAAGCACCTACACCTGGTTGCTGCCGACACTGAAAAACATGTTCACTTCACATTAATCAAAATGAATTACCAATACAGTGCTGCGCTACCAGTAATGCAATAGCAATGATGTGCAAAAGAAACAGTCCAATTTTGTGATCCTAAAAAATATGATAAGTTCAAGTGTTTTGAAAAAAGATAAAAAAATTCTTCCAACAGTTGAATCTTCACCCACAAACAGTGCATTTTTATGACCAAAAGGCACTGGTGCTCTCCTCCACCAATGTGTTCTAGCCACTCACCTTACACTTTGACCTCTGTATTACCAGTGGGTCAGATAAAGCAGATCCCCTATGGAGGTAAAATCAGCCTGGCTTGATAAGAGCCGGTTCACACTGGGGCGACTTGCGATCCGACTTCATGTCGCCTCAAGTCATCCCAAGTCGCGCTGTAGAGAAAAACAATGAAAGTGAATGGGAGCAGTGTTAATACACACGACTCAAGGCGATCCGACTTCAGAAAAGGTTCCTGTACTACTTCAATCCGACTTGTAGGCGATTTGTACCCATTGATTTCAATGGAAGTCGCCTCAGAAGTCGGATCACTGTCTTATCTGAAGCTACTTTCTAGGAAGATAACAGACATTTCTCAGGCAAACCCCTCCCTCCCCCTCCCTCTCCCAGAGCTGATTGTTGTTTTATTGGCCACTGGAATGTCTCCTGTCCTGGAGACGACTTCAAGTCGTGTTGTAAATCTCCCCAGATCGCCCTGTGGTTCACATTCAAGTCGTGTTGTAATCGCCTCTGGAAGTCGCGCTGGAAGTCGGATCGCCCCAGTGTGAACCGGCTCTTAGGATATCCCCTCTGTCTCAACCTCTTCCTCCTCACTGGCTTCACCAGTCTCAAGTCTCCCTCGGGTGTATCCAGTATAACATAGGGATAAAACACCAGATCTAGTTCACTCTGATTGCTAGTGATTTATTTCTCCAGTAAAAAATGGCTTACAGACTTCTCACAAATTAAGCACTTCGGCAGTGCGAGTTACGGACACATGTAAAGATGAGATAACTGTGGGATGACGTCACTAACTGAGACCCCTTCCCGTATACGCGTTACGTTAAATGGATGTGACTTCTTCAGTAAGGGGCGGAGACTGGATGACTCACCGCTGAAATTTATAATTACTAAGCAACCCTTCTCTGCTGGGCTAATCAGAGCAGAGTCGGCCAGCTGAACACACTTGCGTGTCCACTCCGGAACGGGAAGTGAAAATTGCTCACTAATACCCACGGGGACACCACATTAAGACAAAGGATTGTTCCAGATCAATGTTCGATTTAAACAAAATTAATCAGCTAGAGACTATATCACGCAAGTCTCCTCTTTACTACTCATACAAACAGCTAAAATAAACTTTATTATTTACCTATATTAATAATTAACACAAAAATAATTTAAAATATTCAATTATAATTAATATGCATTACAATAAATAGCAATAAATTATAATCAGTGCCTACCCATAATTAAAGGGGTTGTAAAGGACATTTTTTTCCCCCTAAATAGCTTCCTTTACCTTAGTGCAGTCCTCCTTCACTTACCTCATCTTTCGATTTTGCTTCTAAATGTCCTTATTTCTTCTGAGAAATCCTCACTTCCTGTTCTTCTGTCTGTAACTACACACTGTAATGCAAGGCTTTCTCCCTGGTGTGGAGAAAGCCTCTTGAGGGGGGAGGGGTCGAGTAGGAGTGTCATCGGAAAAATAGAGAATCTGCTCTCAATCTTTTGTTGGCGGAAATTCCGACAGCAAAGTCCGATGGATCATACACACGGTCGGAATTTTTGACCAAAAGCTCACACTGGACTTTTCTTGTCAGAATTTCCAATCGTGTGTATGCGGCATTAGGGACCCACTGGGCACTATTAGCCAGATTCAGTAAGACTTACTACGGCGTATCAGTAGATACGCCATCGTAAGTCCGAATCTGCGCCGTCGTATCTCTAAGCGTATTCTCAAACTGAGATACGCTTAAATGTTGCTAAGATACGACCGACGTAAGTCTCCTATGCCGTCGTATCTTAGCTGCATATTTACGCTGGCCGCTAGGGGCGTGTATGTGGATTTACGCCTAGAATATGCAAATGAGTAAGATACGTCTATTCACGAACGTACTTGCGCCCGATACACTGTTTACGTAAGGCGTTTTTCCGGCGTAAAGATAAACCACCAAAAAGATGGCACAGCCCATGCAAGGTATAGACGACGGAACAGCCGTGGTATTTTACGTTGTTTGCGTAAGCGTACGTGAATGGGGCTGGGCGTAGGTTACGTTCACGTCAAAAGCAAGGAGTATTTGCGACGTGATTCTGGGCATGCGCGCGCATGCGCCGTACCAACGGCCCTCATTTACATGGGGTCACGGGTAATTTACATGGCGCACGCCCCCTACCTGCCTAATTTGAATTAGGCGGGGTTACGCCGGGCCATTTGCGCTATGCCAACGTAACTTAGGAGGCAAGTGCTTTGTGAATACAGTACTTGCCTCACTATGTTATGTCGGCGTAGTGCAAATGGGATGCGCTACGCCGAACTAAAGATGCGCCCGTCTTACTGAATCTGGCTATATATTTTTAAAGTTTTTTTTTTCATTTTTATTGTTTCACTTTAAGCATCATTAAAATCACTGCTCCTTTAACTACTTACCCCCCGGACCATATTGCTGGTCAAAGACCAGAGCACTTTTTGCGATTCGGGACTGCGACACTTTAACTGACAATTGCGCGGTCGTGCGACGTGGCTCCCAAACAAAATTGGCGTCCTTTTTTTCCCACAAATAGAGCTTTCTTTTGGTGGTATTTGATCACCTCTGCGGTTTTTATTTTTTGCGCCATAAACAAAAATAGAGCGACAATTTTGAAAAAAAATAATATTTTTTACATTTTGCTGTAATAAATATCCCCCAAAAATATATAAAAAAAAAAATTTTTTCCTTAGTTTAGGCCGATACGTATTCTTCTACATATTTTTCGTAAAAAAAATCGCAATAAGCGTTTATTGATTGGTTTGCGCAAAAGTTATAGCGTTTACAAAATAGGGGGTATTTTTATGGCATTTTTATTAATATATTTTTTTTACTAGTAATGGTGGTGATCAGCGATTTTTTTTCGTTACTGCGACATTATGGCGGACACTTCGGACACTTTTGACAAATTTTTGGGGCCATTGGCATTTTTATAGCGATCAGTGCTATAAAAATGCATTAGATTACTATAAAAATGCCACTGGCAGTGAAGGGGTTAACACTAGGGGGCGGGGAAGGGGTTAAGTATGTCCCTTGTGTGTTCTTACTGTGGGGGGGGGGGTGGCCTCACTAGGGGAAACACTGATCTTCTGTTCATACATTGTATGAACAGAAAATCAGCATTTCCCCCGCTGACAGGACCGAGAGCTGTGTGTTTACACACACAGCTCCCGGTCCCCGCTCTGTAACGAGCGATCGCGTGTGCCCGGCGGCGATCGCGCCCGCCGGGCACACGCACGGGAGTCGGGGGCGAGCGGGGGGCGCGCGCGCGCGCCTCCGGCGGCGCGCACGCGCCCCCTAGTGGCGGCTATACGATAGGACGTATAGCTACGGGCTCTCGCCCAGGAGAGCCGACCTGCCGCCGTATAATGACGGTGCACGGTCGGCTAGTGGTTAAAAACAATCATTACATCATACAGTATATATACACTGCTCAAAAAAATTAAAGAAACACTTTGAAAACATATCAGATCTCAATGGGCAAAAATCTCATGCTGGATATCTATACTGATATGGACTGTGTAATGTGTTAGGAATGAAAGGATGGCACATCATTTGATGGAAATTAAAATTATCCACCTACAGAGGGCTAAATTCAAAGACACCCGAAAATCAAAGTGAAAAAATTATGCAGCAAGCTAGTCCATTTTGCTAAAATTTCATTGCAACAACTCAAAATGGTCCTCAGTAGTTTGTATGGCCTCTGTGCTTATATGCATGCCTGACAACATCAGGGCATGCTCCTAATGAGATGACGGATGGTGTCCAGAGGTGTTCTTCTGGATTTAGGTCAGGTGAGTGTGGGGGCCATTCAATGGTATCAATTTCTTCATCCTCCAGGAACTGGCTGCATGCTCTCGTCACATGAGGCCGGGCATTATCGTGCACCAGGAGGAACCCAAGACCCACTGCACCAGCGTAGGGTCTGACAATGGGTCCAAGGATTTCATCCCGATACCTAATGGCAGTCAGGGTGCCATTGTGTAGCCTGTAGAGGTCTGTGCGTCCCTGCATGGATATCCCTCCCCAGGCCATCACTGACGATGTTACAGGCAGCATAAAGTTCTCCGCTGCTTCTCCAGACCCTTTCACGTCTGTCACATATGCTCAGGGTGAACATGCTCTCATCTGTGAAAAGCATGGGGCACCAGTGGCGGACCTGCCAATTCTGGTGTTCAATGGAAAATGCCAATCGAGCTCTACAGTGTCCTGCAGTGAGCACAGAGCACACTAGAGGATGTCGGGCCCTCAGACCAACCCCATGAAGTGTGTTTCTGATTGTTTGGTCAGAGACATTCACACCAGTGCCCCGCTGGAGGTAATTTTGTAGGGCTCTGGCAGTGCTCATCCTGTTCCTCCTTGAATAAAGGAGCAGATACTGGTCCTGCTGGTGGGTTAAGGACCTTCTACGGCTCTGTCCAGCTCTCCTAGAGTAACTGCATGTCTCCTGGAATCTCCTCCATGCTCTTGAGACTGTGCTGGGAGACACGGCAGACCTTCTGGCAATGACACGTATTGATGTGCCATCCTGGAGGAGTTGGACTTCCTGCGCAACCTCTATAGGATCCAAGTATCACCTTGTGCTACCAGTAGTGACAGTGACCATAGCCAAATGCAAAACTAGTGAAAAACAGTTAGAAAAGATGGGTAGGGGAAAAAAATGTCAGACGCCTCCACCTGAAAAACCATTCCTGTTTTTGAGGTCATCTCATTGTTGCCCATTTAGTGCACTTGTTGTTCATTTCAATTAACAGCAAAGCAGCTGAAACTGATTAACAACCCCCTCTGTATACACCCCGCCCCCTTTGCTACTTAACTGATCAGATCAATAGATCAATATCCCAGGAGATCTGATTCAAAAGTGTTCCTTTATTTTTTTTGAGCAGTGTATATATAGTATATACAGTATATATATATATATATATATATATATATATATATATATATATATAAAATCTTATTTACAGAACATAGAATAATGTGGCTTCTTTTTAAAAGAAGTTCATATCTGCCAAATGTACTCATCTACAAATTAATTTTGCTGTAACCAAGCTTTTTGAAAGGACAAATCAGCATCTTTTATAGTGTGTAAAAAATAACCTTTAGACTTCAGTGCTTTCTGAAAGCTGCTGTGAAAGCTAATCATTTCAGTGCTACTAAAGAAAATTTGGCGCAAACCCCATCATGGAAAATCTAGTTAGGTATTCTAACCTAACAGTTGTTCTCAGCTCTGGTCTTCAAGGTATATTAAAACTGTGCTTGTTTGTTAACTACTAAGTAAGGGCACATCTTCCTTAATTGGTATCAAATTATCTCAACTGTCAGTCAATCAAAAGAACTAAAAAACAAATAATTTAGTCACTTACCCAGAATATATGGCAAATAACATTATAATCAGCCATAGTAAGAAAGACCAGAAATAGAAGTTACATATCAAGTACAGGCACAGGAGTTGCAAATACTCAGTAGAATAGTTACAACGATTTTTCTAGACCTTTTGCAATTAGTTTTGTTACAAATCAGGATTTGGCCGAAATGTGTTTGATTCGGATGTATCGGCTGTCAATCTGTTATTTAAAGCGGAGTTCCGGCCACAATTTCACTTTTTAAATATAAATACCCCTGTAATACACAAGCTTAATGTATTCTAGTAAAGTTACTCAGTAAACTAAGGTCCGTTATGTTAGGTTGTTGCAGCATTTAGACACTTTATAAAATAGAAATTGACTGGGGCCATCTTAAGTGTGGGCATCATGAAGCCAGACTGTATGACTTCCTGGATTTCAGCCTTGCAAATCTCGCACATGCTCAGTGCTGCACAAGCAGTGTCAGATCAGGTTTCAGCACCTGTGCTGTCCAAGTCACATGATTCTTTGAGACTGGGGAATGCACAGACTCCTGTAAAGTTACACCCACTACATTCCCAGGAGTCTGTGCGGTGTAGGTTAGGAAGCATTAAGCACCTAGGTGCAGGAAGTGGGAAGATTAACTATTCTGCCTAGCAACAACACTTTAAAGGCATCTAAAAAAAAAAAAAAAAAAATCGTAAAGGACTAATGACATTTTTTTAAAACTACTGATGTAATGTTATATTTATGGGTGGAACTCCACTTTAAAGTAGATTTGAATTCCACTATCTTATGCTATTCGTACGTTTGAAAATTTTGGGGCCTAACTGCATTAATCTAGTCAATATTCCAATCGCACACAGCTCATAAATACAAAATGGGTGCTGAAGCGATCACCAGCTGGGTACTTGAACAATCAGCCACATGAACATATTCGCCAGCACACCAAGGATCGTATATGACGTCCAAAAGTTTTAATGCAAAGAAAGAATCACAAGAAGTGCAATGTTTCAAGGCCACGCAGGACCTCTTCGTCAGGCAAGTGATTTTCACTTGCCTGACGAAGAGGTCCTGCATGGCCTCAAACGTTGCACTTCTTGTGATGCCTTCTTTGCATTAAAACTTTTGGACGGCATATACGATCCTTGGTGTGCTGGTGAATATGTCCATGTGGCTAACTGCATTAATTCTGTTGCATTTGAAAAAAAAAAATGAATATTTTCGCTAAACTGGCTGCCTGGGTTGTTCTGAGGGTTGTGTATTGTAAGCAATATCCTGTCAGAGCTGGGGAGGAGGGGCTGGTAGTAGTACATCACATTCAACTGGCTATAGCCTGCATTGATAATCTAGCAGGGAAAATCAGACAGGACAATTGTGCAGAAGTTGATCGGTAGAATGACTTCAGTGCAACCTGCCTGCCCATACATGGATTGAAATGTAGCCAGTCCCTGCTGAACCAGTCAAATTTCAATCTACCCCTGGAGAAGCTGCTGGATTGTTTTGGGTGGCACATTTACCTCGTGGCTCTTCTGAATTCCTAGGGGTGAATGGTGCATATAGCAGTAGTAAAGGAATGTCCGCAACAAGTGTCTTTTCTGGGCTCTTTATTACCCAGCCGGGTAAAAACAATGAACCGGTGATGAAAGGATAGAGTTTGAAAGAAGAAGGAGATCAGAAGATTCAGGCCTAGTATTTGGAACAGTCCTGCTCCCTTACGTAACACTTTCTGTACCACTCCTGCCTGAGTGGGCTTAGCGTACCCGGACAGGCCTCTCTCACTGATCTGGCAGCCAGAGTATCACTCAAACCTTTTTAGGACAAAGTCTCTGCCACAGACCCTCAAGGAATGGACTTCAGGGAGACACCTCTGCCACAGGCCCTCTCTGATTGCAAATACGGAGGCAATCCTCCTCGGACTAATTACGCCTGGATCTCCTTCTTAACGTCTCCCAGGTACCGACTGACAGGTGATCAATCCTTCAGTGTCTGGCTACCTTAATCCCCGGTGGTTTGTCAAAATCCTTTTGGATCACCAGCCTCTCATTGGCCCTCCTCAGACGGACTCCCCACCGAACAGTTATACCGCTTGGGATCTTCAAAAGTGGGAACCCAGTCAATCACTGGGTCCCCGCCATTGCTCAAATGTTCAAATGTTCCAGGCCAACATGGTCCTGGAACCAGGAACACCGCGTGGCACGCACGGCCCGGCCAGGTAGGCCATAACACTGGGGCGCTGTGATGTGGTCACCCTAAAGGTGGGTGCCACACTGGAAGAAGACCCACTCAATGGTGTCTGTCCCATAAGTACCCTCTCCCAGCATGCCCAGCGAGGACACTCCTTCCTGATTGGCTGCTGGAAAAGAACACCCAAGTCTCAACTCTGCTGCTGCCACCTGTCACCCTGGGGTGGGATAACACCCCAGCAACAACAGAATGAGCCCACAGCACAGCCAATCTGAAACAGAGACCCTATTTGAACCAAGTAAAGAGGCGCTACATACGTATGGCTGGCTTAAGTGAAGGAAAGTGATGTGTTACCTTGCTGCTAGTCATGCCTCAATCCTCCCTTATTAACTTGGCAAGAGACTCGATGGTTAGCTCAAAAGAGAGCAGAGAAAGGGAATACCCATAACATGTACCTTTTATAATCAGGAACTTCCTGATAGATGTAAAAAAGTATGTCTGGAATTTATTTGCATTTGCAAATGTGGAGTAAATGGAGTTTTCTTCTGATATTACTACTTGCTTGCCTTGATCCTTGTTTGTCAGGCTAGTCAAGCCTTTATTAAAAAATCCCACATGTATGAATTTATTTCGGTCTGCATTAAATGATGATATGGGACAGAAGTGTCAGTTTTGGATTATGGTAACATGCTTATAAAGGGCTAGAAGTGACTTAATGTGCATAGGCACCTTGCTGGATGGTATTGAATGTCTGTACAAGATGTGAGCTAGGCAGACCTCACACCAAAGAAGTGAGAGAGAACACCTCTGTCTGGATATTCGCCTGCTGGTAGGAGATTATACCAATGTGTATCCAAGCCTGAGACTGAGAGTGAGGACAACCAGGGGCCGCACATCACAGCACCAGCACCCTGCCGCAGGAAAACTGGCACATCCATCACCCTCTGCTTCCCACCACTGATCACAGGAGGCTTTCTGGGAGAGACTGAGGGGGCCATCCCTTTTGACAACTAGAGGTCTTTACAGCATCCCAGGGACTGGTGAGAGGTATATTCACCTATTGCTGATACTGCTAGCAGGGACTGACTCAATCCTTACCGCATCCATGCTGCATCCATACTGCACTCTTTCCAAATCTAGATTGCACATATACCAACACTATACCACGTTATACCAAACCTTTGTGGCTTCTGAACCACATCTACCTTGCACCTGTGCCAAGACTATACTGTACCTATTCTGCATGCAGGTTAACTGGGACTGTTGTTAAGTGCACCAATGTTCTTAAAGGGCCTCAACGATATCCGGCAGAAGAATGCCTCAAAGGATTGCCCCTCCTGTAATAATTATTCCGCAAGCCCCCTTTGTTCCCTTCTTGTTCCCCTGCCCTTCCGCCATCATCCTCCTTTTCTTTTGGATGGTGCATACCCAGTTTGTGAACTAGCATTGCTGTCATAAACTGACTCGTGCGGTATAGTTCCAGCACTCGGATTAAACTTTACTATTGCTCACTGATGCACTTTATGCTGCTCTGGAAGACAAATGTCATCTTATGCCTAGTCCCTACTGTTAATCACTGTGAATGCTAAATTGTTTAATTACCATGGTTAATCCATTTTATGCTTGCCTAGTTACCAACAATATTGGATGACAATATATTATGTTTGCCTTTACTGCCAGTTTTGGTACATGTTTTCTTGGATATAGCTCTACTATTGGGTACTAAGTATTACTTTAGGGAATTCCTGCGACATTGTATGTTTGTACACTCAAACTGGTGTACTGATGTTCTTGAGAAGGTCAAGGCAAATAATAGAGGACCCACCCTATCTAGCAGCTCCTATAGGGGTAGCGCTTAATTATTAAAATATTTTAATAAAGATTTATGATAGTGTGATTTTTTTTTCTTTTTTTATAAGTGTATTTTTTGTGCGTGTACTCGAGAGAGGAGCCGGACTGCAGGAGTTGGGAGTAGGCAGGCCTCCCCCAGAGGCAATCTGCCACCTTTCTCCATGCCCCGGGTGGCAATGGTGGGTGTGTGAGGGGGTCCTCCCACACAGCCCGCCCTACCTGCTCCGCTTTGAAGCCCAACGGGGCAGAGGGACTCCCTATAAGAGAGTGAGAGGATCTAGCCCGCTCAACCAGCCCCGTTAGTCCTTCGCCTCTCTTTTTTTAGAGACCGCATGGTCAAAGTGCGTTAATGTTAACCCAATTTCGAGTGCGTGTAAGTGTGGTGGTTTTTGTGGGAGGGGGGTGGGCATACTAAGCGCAGGCTTACCTCGCATAGCACACCCACTGGGAGCCGGGCTGAGACCACCAAACTCAATTCACATGTAGCCGAGACCGGGATCTGAACCCCTAGCTGCAGAGGTGAATGGCTTGTCAGCGCATGATAGTGTGATTAACATGTGTTATATTTTTTCTTGCTAATGCCAATTTAGCAAGAACACTGTTAAGAAATGTTTTTTCTCACCTGCTTTGATCACTGTATCCCCTCTACGGATGAAAGAAAACTCTTGCAGATCTCTTTCACAAGTGCTGTCAAACAAAAAAAAAGACAGCTAGGGGCTTGCTAATTAGTAGTGGCTATGCTAAAAATCTGACCCACAGTGACATCACCACATCCTGCATTGTCACCCTATGAAAGGAAACGAGGAAAGAAACTTGCAAATGCCCAGATTAGAGTAGAACTAAAAGCATTTTGAATAGCGTAAGGTGCGTAAAGGTGCGTAAAGTATTTTATCAAATGAGGTTTCCCAGAAATGTATTAAAACTACACTCATGCAATTGGCACCATATTACCTACACTTTAAGGATAAAAATCAACGTTACTATTTTTGGACACTCCAAATCTAAATGAGGATGTGGTTTATTCAATGGGGTGTAAAGAAATTGTAAAATTATTGTGTAAACTGTCTATAAAAATAAAAATGTTACCCTTTTTTTGGATTCCCTCCAGAGATAAATGGGGATGTGTTATAGCCAATGTGTAATACCAAAAATTGTAGAAATACTACATACTGTATGCTGTGTGTCTCACAAAATAAATGGGGATGTGGTTTAGCCAATGACGTCTAAAATTAATTGTGAAAATAATAAGCATGCTGTGCCTTATAATACTTTTAGTCTAATCTTATTTTTTTTTGCTCCAACACTAAATTGGGATGTGGTTTTGACAATAGGGCCCATCAGGAATGTTAGAAATAATACCCATGCAATGTGTCCCAAAATTCTTCTTGTATATCGCGTGAAAAATATTCTTCATTATGTATACACTGACAGGATCAGAAATCTGTCAATCGCAGGCTATCTGTCGAAAAAGTATTACATGTATCTCTGACTTTTTCCCAGAGTTGGTAGCGGTCATAAAGTGCAATGGGAGAGTACATGTTTTTTTATAATACTGCACAAATGTCCACTTGATTTAATACTATCCATCTGACTCCTTCCGAATCCTCCCATAGGAGAAGATCATAGTCAGTGAAACATAATCAGAAGAGGTTCCAGGGAGATACCACCATAGCACTCAGAGCATCAAAATTGCTGAAAGCCAAGTTGAACTAAGATGTTGATTTATAAGTAGAAGAGAAGCCATGAAATACTTACCAAACCATCAATTGTATCTTCCTTATTAGCAGAGAGCACATGATCAAATGCTGAATCCCATGGCAGGAATCTAGGAGTAAGTCGTTAATGCCTTGTGTAACTATTTAAGAGTTTGATGGTGCAGAGGAGGGCACAGTAGTTTATTTCAATGACTGGTCCACATTACACAAAGGTAAAGTAAAAATCCACGGCACCTTTCATGAATTCCCTTTTTTTTTTTTCATTGCATTGAGTTTTGCTTTAAATGCAGTCCTACATACTACAGAAAATAACAAATCCCCAAACAAACAACATTTGTGTTGTGTCTGCATCAATGTATCGCAGTAAAACATTGTACTTTCAATGCAATTTTTATTTCTGGATCAATAATGCCTCATCCCTCTCTCCTAAATTGCTGCCTACTAAAATGCTTAAATGATGTGTGGTGAACCTCCTTTATAATTACTCTTCTTGGTGTCTCTGACATAATACAGTGCAATTTTTATTTCTAGATAAAATGCCTCTCACTCTATGGTTAAAAAAAGTCGTTTCTCCCTCTCTATCTTATTTCAATGACTTGTCCACATTACACAAAGGTAAAGTAAAAATCCACGACACCTTTCATGAATTCACTGGCCCAGATTCACGTAGAATCGGGCAAATCTGCGGCGGCGTAACGTATGACATTTACGTTACGCCGCCGCAATTTTTAGGGGCAAGTGCTTGATTCACAAAGCACTTGCCTGTAAAGTTGCAGCGGCGTAGCGTAAATCCCCCGGTGCAAGCCCGCCTAATTCAAATGATCCGGGTAGGGGGTGTGGATCATTTAAATTAGGCGCGTTCCCGCGCCGAATGTACTGTGCATGCGCCGTCTCTAAAATTTACCGACGTGCATTGCGCTAAATGACGTCGCAAGGACGTCATTGGTTTCGACGTGAACGTAAATGGCGTCCAGCCCCGTTCACGGACGAGTTATGCAAACGATGTAAAATTTGTAAATTTCGACGCGGGAAAGACGTCCATACTTAACATTGGCTGCGCCTCCTAAAAGCAGGCGCAACGTTACGACGAAAACGACTTACGCAAACAACGTAAAAAACTACCGCCGGGCGCACGTACGTTTGTGAATCGGCATAAGTAGGTAATTTGCATACTCTACGCTGAAAACTATGTGAGCGCCACCTAGCAGCCAGTGTGAGAATGCACCCTAAGATACGATGGCGTAAGAGACTTATGCCAGTCGTATCTTAGGCTAATGTCGGCGTATCTAGCTTTCTGAATACAGAAAGTAGATACACCGGCGCAGATTTGAATTTACGCGGCGTATCTATGGATACGCCGGCGTAAATTCTATCTGAATCTACCCCACTGTGTTTTTTCGTTGCATTGAGTTTTGCTAAATGCAGTCCTACATACTACAGAAAAGAGCAAATCCCCAAACAAACAACATTTGTGTTGTGTCTGCATCAATGTATCGCAGTAAAACATTGTACTTTCTAAAGAGATTATTTTAGAAACAAAATTTTCAGGCTTAAAATATTATGTTTACAAAAGTATTATCTATTAAGGAAGGACAGTGTCTTTAATCTTCAGCACAAGGCCTTCCATAGTAATGTTCCCACCATGGTGAAACATAAATGGATCTTTTCATGAATACTAGGCATGTTCCATTTCCCTGGTGCATAATGTCAAGCAGCAAGTTTCACATGATCTGAAATCTCTCTTCTTCCTTTTCTGATAATTAAATTTTGAATGGAATGCACTGTTCAGATTTACTTTCCCATTTCTTGCTTTAGATGTTACATAAAATAATAGCAAAGTCTATCCTGTAACCGGGTGTTCCAAGGATGGTCTGGTTCTAGCCCCCACCTGCCTCCCCATAGTGTGCGCTGAGTGGCACTGAATGGGACTGTGTTCCAGTGACTACTTTGTACAGGGTAGCAGAGCGGTCACATGACTGCTGCTGTACGATGGGCACACAGGGGAATTTCTTGTCCTCTACAGTGGGCTCCAGGCTGCTGGATTCCTGCAAGAGTGGGGTGGCTATTTTGGCACAAACATAATATAAAGATATCATGTACTGCTTCACAAGGGGGTTCTTCATGGTTAAGAGGAGAGGATAGTAGCATCAATGTGAGACATACATGTGGCTGTCTCTTTTAGGGAATGGAACAGCTCCCTAATATGAGAGTCCTTCAGGGATGAGGGGAACAGAGTACAACAGGACACATGTGATACGCAGGCATCGAGTCATGGTAGCATCCCTTTTGGGATGACATTGCAAGGACTGCGGAGCTGTGACTACCCATGTTAGAAACACAATGCCCTTAGTATCAGAGCGTTTTGGGGACAGAGAGGATAAAATATTACTGTTTGAAAACCCTATAAGGAAATGAGGGCAGCAATAAATATGTGTGTGTATGGGGGAACCATGCAAACCAGCCTATGTACTGCTGGGCTGGGAATTGAGCTCTCTCTTGGAGCCAGTGCCTGTGTTAAAATGTGTTAGGAAGTTGTGGTAAGTGAGACACAAACATGGGTTGTGGGCCTTTTACCCCTCCCATGTCTGGAACATTCTGGAAAGCCATTGTAAGATTCTAAGGTTTAGACAAACCTGCTGGAGGGGGCATTAGAACCTGAACTTCAGATAAAAAATAAATCACAGGTATAAGCGCACATAAGTTGGAGCTATATGTAGGCAGTTCAGTTGTTAAAGCGGAACTAAACCCCTCTATTTTTTTCAGCCATGAAAGCTGTCACCTTAGGCCCCTTTCACATTGACGGACCGTTCGTCCGTTTATTACAAGTCCCTTTACGGTCTTGTAATGCATCCCTATGGGATCGCGTCCGTGAGCGGATGGAGCATCCGCTAACGTCCGCAACCATCCGCGTCCGTCAGGATCCGGTTTTTCGGACAGAAGAAAACCCTATTTTTCTTCTGTCCGGCGGAACGGATCGGATGAAGACGGACAGACGGTACGTCTTCATCCGATTCCCCATAGGGGAGAGCGGAGGAGAGACAGGGCGGTCTCTGCACTGTGTGCGGGGACTGCCCTGTCCGCCGACAGCTCAGTTGGGGATCCCCGCTGAGCTGACGGACTAACACGGAGCGGACCCAAAAAGGGTCCGCTCCGTGTGAAAGAGGCCTTAGCCTCTGTTTGATCTGCAACTGCCATGATGCTGTACATGTGAACAGTTATGACACCAGCTATTTGATGATTTGACAGTCTGGAGCACAAGCAAAAGTGAAGCCCCATACACACTATCAGTTTTCCTGATGGTTTTCTCTTCAGGTTTACCAAAACCATCTAATATGAGGTCAAACCTTAAGCGTTTCAATTTGAATGCAATCAGGCAGGCCCTTGTACTACATGGTTTTGGTAAACCTGAAGAGAAAACCAGCAGGAAAACTGATAGTGTGTATGGGGCTTGACAGTTAGAAATCCAGGCATGCTGGGAATGTAACAACTTTTTAACCTACCTACCGTCCGCTGTATGATAAATTGATGGCGGGCGGGATCCTCTCTCATTCTTCCCTGTCATATAACGTCACTCTTGCATGCCTGCAGGGGCGAGCAGATCAGCGATTGTGGTTACGCTGTGTTCCTAATACATCTCGCGACCCAGATATGAGCGTGTCCAATCACAGCCAATCACATGTAAACAAGAAAGTGCTGTTTTTCTGCTCTAATCGCCTTCACACTGTGCCCTGATTATCAATGTAGCCCCAATAGTGCCCATCAGTGCCACCAATCAGTGCCTATTAGTGCTACCAATCCGTGCCCATCAGTGACAACAATCAATGCCCATCAGTGATGCCAGTCAGTGCTGCCTTTCAGTGCCCATCAGTGCTTGTCCATCAGTGCCTATCCGTGCCGCCTATCATTGCCCAAAAGTGCCACCTATCAGTGCAACCTATCAGTGTCCACCAGTGCCACCTATCAGTGCTCATCAGTACCGCCTGTCAGTGCTCATCAGTGCCACCTATCATTGTTACCTATTAGTGCCTATTAGTGTGGCATATTAGTGCTTCCTCATTAGTGCCACCTAATCAGAACCACCTCATCAGTATCCATAGGTGCCACCTCATCATTGCCCATCAGTGCAGCCTATTAGTACCTATCAGTACCATCTCATCAGCACACATAGGCGAAGAAGAAGAATTGCTTATATACTGTACAACATTTATTGACCAAAACGAAGAAACACGTTGTTTGTTTTTTTAGATAAAAAACCCAGCGGTGATTAAATACCACCAAAAGAAAGCTCTATTTCAGAATCCTGTGCTGTGAATGGCGGCTCCCTTGTACATGCTCGGGAGTGACATCATTGTGACCCGGAAGGAAGACAGGTGAAGATTAAAGCATCCTCCAGCGATGACAGCGCATCGCAGGAATCCTTAATTTTCAGGTCAGTTTCCCATGAAACCATATAATGCATACTAGCACATTATGGCTTTACCTTGCAGGTCATAAAAAAAAGCACCCAGCAGATTATAACTGCTTTAAATCAATGGGTTTAGTTCCGCTTTAAAGCAGATTTTCTGTGACTACTGTAGTCAAGTCCCGGGCCTCCCCAGGACTAATGGCGACCTCCAGAGTTAGGGACAGCTGACATCCTGTGTAGAGTGGGTTACGTGAGGCATGGTGGGTGCAATGTAAGGTAGATTAATGGGCGCCAGACACTTTTTAAGTGCAAAGAGATTTATTTTCTCAAACAGAACTGTGGTAGAGAGGGTAAGGGCCAGGACACCCTTTAGTAATTGCAATGTTAGTTAGCAGACTCCGAGACTTCTATAGGTAAACAGCCATGCAGGGAATGGCACCCAGCCAGACACCAAATCTGTATGTGTAGACACGCTGACTCCTATGGCAACAATCTTGAACAGTTTCCAACAAAGGTTGTAATGAACTCTTTCACTTCCTCCACAATCTCCTTTTTTAGATCTTTGCTGAACTGAGCTCCCGGTCTATCACCTAGACCTGCTGATCCACTGCCACTGGATCTCCTGAGCGCTTTCAATCTTCTCACTGAGTATCTTCCTCAAGCGTCACCCCCGTGTCCCTGCTGGGTCCCTAGATTGGCACTCACAGATACTCCTCAAGCGTCACCTCACTTGCCTGCTTGGTACCTGGCTTGGCACACAAGACTGCTCTGTAAGGCTCACCTCAGCTGGCTGGGTGCCTGGCTTGACACCTGCTCAAGTTTCCCAATTCTTCACCTTCCCTAGTTGGTGAGAATACTGCTCTGGTACTTGCTTCAGTTACTCACGGTGGTCTCGGCTCGGGTAATAAGGTGGATGGTCCCTTAGTGGCGACAGCTTCCCCTTTACCTCCGGCCATGACAGGTTCTCCGACCGGCAGAACTGTTACTTCTGGTTGAACTGCAAGCCGCATTCCCAACCCTGTGCTGCTCTCTTGCTTCTGGATAGGCCCTCAGACAGCCTAGCAGCCAGATAGCCCCGGTTTAGGCCTTAGGCTCTGGCCTAGCAGCCCGGGCAATACAACACACGTCCATACAGACAGCCGTCCAGGTGACACAGAACCTCGATCACCTGACCTTATCCAAATAAATAGGCTCTCCCAGCAGGCCAAGGGACTCAAGAAAAGCCCTGCCTATTGGTTGAGATACCCCATCGATTCCTAATCTGTCCTTGTAATACCCTTGTCTTATCTAATGCCACCATATATCCGGCCATCTAATGACAGAAAAGAGATGTAAATGCACTTATGTCCATTTACATCCACCTACCTCCGATCCGGTCCATGGATATGATACTTATATTTGCTCAGAGACTGCCCACATGCTGAATTACCAGACAGATCAACACCTCTACTTTTTACCAATGGACAGTCTCATTTGACAAACAAATGATGGCCAAATGTGACAGATAGGGGCATTTGGTAAAAGTATGACATATCCATCTCATGCAGACAACAATAAAAGTTGTATGAGAATTGATAATGAGAATGAGCCCTGTCTGCAGTGGCTGTTTTCTCTTCTTCCTGCTCTCACAGACTTGGAGCCATTGGTTCCCTCTGATTTCGAGGGAGCAGGGGGCGGGGAAGAGGCTCGCTGTCTGTGTCAATAGACACAGATAGCGGGGGTCGGGATTGAGTATGCAGCTGTTCCACAATAGGAAGTGGGTTCCTATGGTGGCACACCAAGAATAGAAGAAGCCAAGAGTGTTGGCGGGGGACCCAAAAACAGGAGGTCCGGAGCAGTTAAGTTTTTAAAAGTTAAATTTTAGACTTTAGAATTACTTTAATATATCTTTGTTGCTTTGGTTTCAGTCATTCAATATCCCAGCAGATATTGGTTAGCCTCAAAAGTCAGCGTTGGCCCATTCTTGGGTGTGTATTACTACAGGAAAATTAGAGAATGACCAATAACCAAGAAACTGCAGAACGAAAGCTGACATCTGAATTTATAGACATAAGATACAGTGAAAATGCGTAAAATATATTTGTTGAAAAATTCTACCTGTGAGTTCAGGATGGAAAAAATACTCCTTGGTAAAGTCTCTCTTGTGTCAGGAATTGCTCTGATTATTTACAATTAATTTAACACGGTGAACAAAATATTACATCCCGCAGTTTGGAGGTTGTATTTCCAAGGAACACATCACCTTATCAGCTAGTACTAGGACACATTATTCATTATAATGTGAATCTAAGGAAGCA
The DNA here is from genome assembly GCF_905171775.1 of Rana temporaria. Taxonomy (NCBI): domain Eukaryota; kingdom Metazoa; phylum Chordata; class Amphibia; order Anura; family Ranidae; genus Rana; species Rana temporaria. The sequence continues at coordinate 130,811,824 of NC_053492.1, read as the reverse complement.
TAACATCTATTATTGATAAGGAAAGCCATTTCAGATAAAAACAAGAAAACCCGAGTGCAGTCCTGTATTACACAGTATGACTTATGTCATTTACCTTGCGTCAGTGACTCACTAATTTCAGCTGTTTCTTCATGGAAGTCATTTACATTAATAGCCACTAGTAGTGTGAACAATATACTACGTGTGTGTGTGCTGTGAGTGTGTGTAGGCTGTTCATTATACAGCTTGTTCTATTTAAACACAATGGGGCAGATCCTCAAAGAAATTACGCCGGCGTATCTGTTGATACGCCACGTAATTTCAAATTTTGCGCGTCGTATCTTTGTTTTGGTATCCACCAAACAAGATACGACGGCATCTGTGTTAGATCCGACAGGCGTACGCCTTAGTACGCCGTCGGATCTAAGATGCAATTTTCCGGTGGCCGCTGGGTGGCGTTCACGTCGTAATCCGCGTCGAGTATGCAAATTAGCTTTTTCCGACGATCCACGAACGTACGAGCGGCTGTCGCATTCTTTTACGTCGTTTCCGTTCGGCTTTTTCCGGCGTATAGTTAAAGCTGCTATCTGGTGGCGTACTCAATGTTAAGTATGGCTGTCGTTCCCACGTCTAATTTTGAAAATTTTACGTCGTTTGCGTAAGTCGTCCATGAATGGGGCTGGACGCCATTTACGTTCACGACAAAAACAATGACGTCCTTGCGACGTCATTTGGAGCAATGCACCCTGGGAGTTTTGACGGACGGGGCATGCGCAGTTCATTTAAATGAAACACGCCCCCTACTCGTCGCATTTGAATTCCGCGCCTTTACGCCGCGAGAGATACACTACGCTACACTACATTCTTTCAGGATTTAAAGACTTGCAAAGTAAGTTACAGCGGCGTAGCGTATCTCACATACGCTGCGCCCACGCAAATGTATGTGGATCTGCCCCAATATTCATGATCGTAATGCTATTAAAGGGTTAAAATGTGATTGATAATTCTATTCGTGGTTGCCTAATATGTAAATAGGTTGCTTGCCAATTAACATTTAAGCAGAAGTCAGCTCTACAATTTTTTTTTTTTTAGTGGGCCCCCCAGGCCAGGAGGTTTATACCTGCACTGCAGGACAATGTGGGTGACTTACCTGTCAAACTAAGCCCTCTAGCGCTTGTGGTGCCAGCAATCCAGCCAGTCAGAGGTGCTTCCATCTTCATCTGGTCTTCCAGGTCTGTCAATGGCCGGGCCGTGATGACATAATTTTTTCATGCGGACATGAGTAACTTCATCACAAAATAAAGTAGTGGCGTAAATGTACTGCGCATTCGCAGCTCAGCATACATTACCGCTGACAGGCAGAGAGAAACATTTATGACAGGAGAGACCACCAGGGTCTCTTCTGCTGTAAAAACCCTGCCTATCTGAAGTTTTTCAACATTTTACGTTTAAAGCGGAGGTCCACACAAAAGTGGAACTTCCGCTGTCTGGATTCCTCCCCCCCCTCTGGTGTCACATTTGGCACCTTTTAGGGGGGAGGGGGGTGCAGATACCTGTATAATACAGATATTTTCACCCACTTCTGGCATAGATAGCCTCAGAATCTGCGGGTATTCGTGTCACTTTCTGTCCCCCCCCCCCCCACTGTCTTCTGGGAGACACACGGGTCCCAGGAAACAGCAGGGACCATTCGGATTGCGCAGCGGGAGTCGCGCATGCGCAGTAGGGAACCAGGAAGTGAAGCCTCGTGGCTTCACTACCTGATTCCCCTACCGAAGATGGCGGCGGCAGCACCCGAGGACCGAGGAACAGGTCGGCCTCGGGTGCCGACATCGGGGGCACCCTAGACAGGTAAGTGTCCTTATTTTAAAAGTCAGCAGCTGCAGTATTTGTAGATGCTGACTTTAAAAAAAAATGGCAGGCCTCCGCTTTAAAGGGGTGGTAAACCTTCGTGTTTTTTCCCCTTAATGAATCCTAGAAAAACCTTGCAGTCACAGCCCCCTCCCCCAGCCCCCATTTTACTTACCTGAGCCCCGAATTTCCGAGGGCGTGATCCTGCGTCGTTCTCCACCATGCCTGATTGGCTCTTCATTGGATAGATTGATAGCAGCACAGCTATTGGTTCCTGCCAATCAAATCCAATGACGTGGCTGCCAGGGGGGGGGCGGGGCTGAGTTATACAATCAGTGGTTATGGACTCCGATTGTATGGCACAAGAGCGCACCTGCAAGGTAACCCCCTTAGGAGAGAGCTTCCCAGAGGGGGTTAGCTCTTGCAGGAAGGAGCCGCCGTGGGACCCCAGAAGAGGACGATTGGGGCCACTCTATGCAAAACAAACTGCACAGTGAAGGTAAGTATGACATGTTTGTTATTTAAAAAATAAATAAAAATGGAAGCTTTAGTGTCACTTTAATTCGCTTTGAAATAATAATTCTACAGTAACTTGAAGGTGTGTGCTACAGAGACCTCAGTATTATCATGTAATTAAGCTAATTTGTAAAAAGTACAATTAAGGCTCATTTACACTTGCTTTGGCTTCAACACACATTATAGCGCCTACTGCTTCAACATGCTTTTATGATGTGTTTTTGATGCTTCAGTGGTGCTTTGATTAAGCGTCACTGGTGCTTCGGTGAAGTATCGGTGATGCTTACGTGATGCTCTTTTGAAGCTTTGTTGAAGCTTGGCAGATGCCCTGTGTGTGTGTATGTATCTCATACCTGCAATTTCTCCAAAACAAAGTGAAGCTAAAGCTGACCCAAAGTCTCTCAAAAGCCACAGATGCTTCAAGCGAGCTTCAAGCAAGCTTTGTCACAGAGTTCTATAGAGGCTTTGAAGCAACCCTAAAGCTACATGTGGTATAATTTTGTAAGCAAAGCCGAAGCACAGCAAAGCAAATGTAAGGTGTAAACAGGAATGGAAGGGCTAGTTTACACTTGCTTCAAAACATGGCTTTGGATAGGCTTTGTTAAAGCTCTTTGAATACCAGTCAAAGCTCATGTCAGTAAATAAAATGGTTAGCTTACAGTTCTTTTTACACCTTGCTTTTGTTTGATGCTTCAATGAGGCTTAGATGAAGCTTCGGTGGGGCTTCGATGAGGATTTGGTGGAGCTTCGATGGGGCTTCGGTGAGGCTTTGTAGGGGTTCGATGAGGCTTCAGTGAGGCTTCGTAGAGGATCGATGAGTCTTTGTGGGCCTTCGGTGGGGCTTCAGTGGGGCTTCAAGCAAGCTTTGCCATAGACTTCTATGGAGGCTTTGAAGACGGTTTGAAGCACCACTAAAGCTACATGGGGTATAATTTTGAAGCAAAGCAAAAGGAGGTGTAAACAGGACTGTAAGCTAACCATTTTATTTAGTCATGGGGATTTGACTATTGTTCAGAGAGAGCTTTAAAAAAGCCTGTCCGAAGCCTTGTTTTGAAGCAAGTGTAAACTACCCGTTAATGTGTGTTGTAGCCGAAGCAAGTGTAAATGAGCCCTTCGCTAACCATTTTATTTTGTGATAGGTTCTTTGACTGGCATTCAGAAATCTTTAACAAAGCATGTCCGAAGCCTTGTTTTGAAGCAAGTGTAAACTCGCCCTAATTGTATTTTTATATGTTTCTATCCATTCTGCTTGTGGGTAGATGCCAGAATTCAGTGGTGAAAAGTCTGCCATGATGGTCATGTGTTGTTTCTAATTAAATTCCTATTCTCTATTGCCAGATTTTATTAAAATCAAACTCTTGATATGCACATGCTTGATCCAGGAATATCATTTATTAAAGCGGGGGTTCACCCAAAAAAAAATTTTTTTAAATTAGATCTAGCATACTAATGATACATTTATTTTCGGGAGGTCATTTTTTTTTTCTCTGTACATACCTTTATATCCTGATTTCGTCCAGGGCTTCCGGGTTCCGATGACTGCGGGACTGGGCGTTCCTATCCTTCAGTTCGATGATTGACGGCTTGTGAAACAGGTCCCCTGTCGCACAACGCGCGTCAACAGATTTCCGGAAATAGCCGAGCTGCGAGTCGGCACTATACGGCGCCTGCACAGTCAGCTCTACACGGCGGGCGCAGGCGCCGTATAGTGCCGTCTCGCAGCTCGGCTATCTCCGGGAATCTGGTGTTGCGCGTTGTGCGACAGGGGACCTGTTTCACAAGCCGTCAATCATCGAACCGAAGGATAGGAATGCCCAGTCCCGAAGTCATCGGAACCCTGAGGCTGGGATAGGAACGCCCAGTCCCGGAGTCATCAGAACTCGGAAGCCCTGGACAAAATCAGGATATAAAGGTATGTACAGAGAAAAAAAAATGACCTGCCAAAAGTAAATCTACTTAGTATGCTGGCTCTAATGTTAAAAATTAGTTTTGAGGGTGAACCTCCACTTTAAATAGTCAAGCAAGGATTTCAATGACAGCCCTGGAACTTACACCTTCAAAAACACCCTAAAAAACAACAATAAGTGCCCTTATCTCTATCCCAACAGATTCCTTTGATTTTTTTTTCCCACAGAAATGCAAACCTAATGATGAAGAATTCAAATAGATTTTAAAAAGTTTTTAAATCTTTTATAAGATAATATGTGAACAAAAAAATAAACTAAAAGAATTCCAAGCAGCCAATACAAAAACATAGAACTGCCTCATAGGAAGTCTTTACAAGAATAACAGATACCCAGAGAGCAATTATTTACATAGTGTCACACAGAGGTTGCAGGAAAGAAAATCAGGAAAGAAAACAGTCAGTGTCGATAGGGCAATCCCTCCTGTGCAGAGTCTTGTAGAGTGGGAGAATTATTTTATCTCTGGAGTTGATCCCCTTTTGAATGCATGCCAATATTCTGTTTTCTTTGCTTGCAACAGCTTGGAATTTCATGTCATTGCTGAGCCTATCATCTACTAGGACCCCCAGGTCCTTCTCTATCCTAAATTGTCCCAGAGGTACTCCTCACAGTGAGTAGATTGCATTAATATTTTTGCCACCCAAATGCATTATTTTACATTTTTCCACATTTAACCTCATTTGCCATGTTGTTGCCCACCCCATTAATTTGTTTAGATCTTCTTGCAAGGTTTCCACACCCTGTGGATAAATTATTGCCCTGCTTAGCTTAGTCCACAAATACAGAGATTGAACTGTTTATCCCACCCTCCAAGTCATTTATGAAAAAATAAAACAGGATTGGTCCCAGGACAGAAGCCTGGTGGACCCCACTTTCCACCCCTGTCCATTCTGAGTACTACCCATTTATCATTACCCTCTGAACTCGCCCCTGAAGCCAGTTTTTAATCCATGTACTCACCCTATGGTCCATGCCAACTGATCTTACTTTGTACAGTAAACGTTTATGGGGAGCTGTATCAAACGCTTCTGCAAAATCCAGATAAACCATGTCACTACAGGCCTTCTTTTATCTAGATGGCAGCTCATCTCCTCATAGGAGGTTAATAGATGGTTTGGCAAGAACAATTCTTCATAAATCCATGCTGATTACTACTAATGATACCATTATCATTACTAAAATCTTGTATATAGTCCCTTATCATCCCCTCCAAGCTTGCATACACTTGATGTTAGGCTAACTGGTCTTTAATTCCCAGGGATGTATCTCAGCCCTTTTTTTAAATATTGGCTTTTCTGAGTGAATTCCTTGAAGTCCCACGGGTGCAAGCCATCTGGTCCCAGTAACTTATTAATATTAAGTGTTTCAAGTCTATTTCTTATTCTGTCCACTGTTAGCCATGAGGGTGCTTCCTGTGGCGTGTCATGAGGATAAACATTGCAGTTTTGGTTACTGAAGCCCCCCGATTCCCTCTGAGGAGAAGAATAAATTCAATACCTTCGCCAATGCCATCTCTCCATCCTTAGTAATCCGATTACCTTCATCATTCTTTATGGGACCTTATGGAATCTGACCTCTCTTTCTTACTATTTATGTACTTAAAGATTTTTTTGGGATACTTCTTACTCTCCTCCGCTATGTGCCTTTCGTGTTCTATCTTAGCCTCCCCGGTTGCAACTTTATATTCCTTGTTGCATTCTTTGTAAAGTTGGAATGCTGATAATGATCCCAATGCCTTGTATTTTTTGAAGGCCTTCTCCTTTGCTTTTATATGCATTTTTACGTTAGAGTTAAGCCACACATGACTTTTATTAGCTCTTTTAAATTAATTTCCCATTGGGATGCACTGGCTAATGGCCTTATTTAATATGTTCTTAAAGCATACCCATTTCTCCTCCGTGTTCTTTGTTCCTAAGATTTTATACCAATTTGTATCTTCTAGCAAGGCTCATGGCTTAGGGAAGTTGGCTCTTTTGAAATGCAGTGTCTTTGTGTTCCCATTATGTTTCCTATTAGTGTGATTTATACTGAAACTAATTTATCTGTGATCACTGTTTCCTAAATTGCCCCGTATTTCCACATCCGTGATCAGGTCTGTATTGTTAGTAATCAGTAGGTCTAGCAACGCATTGTTTCTAGTTGATGCATTTACCATCTGATTCATGAAATTATCCTGCAAGACATTTTGGAACTGGCGTGCCTTAGATGAATGTGCGGTTCCTTCCACCCAGTCTATGTCTGGATAATTAAAAACCCCCATTATGATGACACTTCCCATCCTTGCCGCTACTCCAAGTTGTGATAGGAGGTCCACCTCTGCCTCCTCCCTCTGGTTAGGGGCTATAGCATACTCCTAGAAGACCTCCTGATGAGGTCTTCTCTCCGTTGTGATGTCCCCCACTGTCTGACATCTCTTATGTAGCCTTTGGATCACAATCTGGCAGGCTCTCTGGGTGACATCATCAAATGACCATGCCCCATGGCTACATACGAGTTGTCAGACAGGGGATGTCACAACAGAGGAAGACAGCAAGAGGAGAAGGGCTTCTTTTTTTGTTTTCAGCGGGTAACTGGTGGCAAGGAAGAAGACAGCAGCGGTGAGGAAGAAGACATCATTGGCGAGGAAGAAGACAGCACCAGGAAAGAAGGCAGCGGGTGAAGACGGCTCACGGGAAAAGACAGCACGGGGAGAGACGGCAGCGGGACAAGATGGCTCGGGGAGAAGACAGCGCTATTATTTTAACTGTTTGACGACCAGCCACCGCAGTTATACGGCGGCAGGTCTGCATGGCTGCGCGAGATCACGTAGCTATATGTCATCTCGCGAATCAGCCAATAGGGGCGCATGCAAACACTGTAAACACACAGGTCCCGGTCCTGTCGGGGGGAGAAATGCCTGATCGTCTGTTCATACAATGTATGAACAGCGATCAGTCATTTCCCCAAGTCAGTCCCACCCTCAGTTAGAACACACACAGGGAACATAATTAACCCCTTCCTCGCCCCCTAGTGTTAACCCCTCACTGCCAGTGGCATTTTTATAGCATTGATCGCTATAAAAATGCCAATGGTTCCAAAAATGTGTCAAAAGTGTCCGAAGTGTCCGCCATAAGGTCGCAGTACCGATAAAAATCGCTGATCTCCACCATTACTAGTAAAAAAAAAAATATTAATAAAAATGCCATAAAACTATGCCCTATTTTGTAGACGCTATAATTTTTGCGCAAACCAAACAATAAACACTTATTGCGATTTTTTTTACGAAAGAAAAAATATGTATCGGCCTAAACTGGGGGAAAAAATTTTTTTTTTATATATTTTTGGGGATATTTATTACAGCAAAAAGTAAAAAATATTCATTTTTTTTCAAAATGTATGCTCTATTTTTGTTTATAGCGCAAAAAATAAAAACCACAGAGGTGATAAAATACCACCAAAAGAAAGCTCTATTTGTGGGAAAAAAAGGACGCCAATTTTGTTTCGGAGCCACGTCGCACGACCGAGCAATTGTCAGTTAAATCGACGCAGTGCCGAATCGCAAAAAGTGGCCCGGTCATTGACCAGCAATATGGTCCGGGGCTGAAGTGGTTAATAAAGGACTTGTCAAAAAACAGATCTTGTTTTTTTTACATTTCACTCTTTTTTGGTGAATGGGTTTATCTTCCGGCTTCCTGGGCTTTTTTTTACACCAGACTTATCCGTTGCTAAGGACGTGGTGGCCGGCTTCTTGACCCGCTCTTTAGCAACCAACTATATACAGTGAATGGAAAAAAAAGGCACAAATTGCGGCAAAACCGAGGTAAAATCACAGAAAGCACAGCAAAAAGCACTGCAGAAACACTCAAAAGCAACTTGCACAGATGTTAATAGAGCCTAAAGATATGAACCCTTAGTAATAGGCCTCCTTCACATTTGCAGATAGAGCAGAACAGCAGATTCCTTTGGCAAGAATAAGCAGATTTCTGGAGCAGGAATCACAGTTGTGGCCTAGGATGACTGTGAAAGGCTGACATGAGATGAGGCTTTCCACCAATATTTGCATGCATCTGCATATCCAGTAGTTACCTGCAGCTAGGGACAGATGATCTGCCCAGGGAGCAATCTGTCAGCCTCCAGGCCTAATGATCCATCCCTAGCTGCCGGTAACTGCTGGACGTGTGGCTCTATTTGCAAGTGTGAATTGGGCCTTACTGTCTGCAACTACAGCCTTTGCAACTACTAAAGTCTGAAACTGCTGCAACCACACCCTTTATCACACACATTCTTATCTATAATTTTGATTAAGTGACAAATATATTGGGTAGCCAGCATAAGACTTTTTTATTTTTTTCAAAATGATTGGCATTGAAAGTTGACCTTTCTTTCTCCCCAAAAGGCCACATTAATATGTTCTTCATCAGCATCAAAAATGTATGAATAACGCACCATGGTAACGAATCAACTGCACACACATAGATGTGAACCTAGCTTCAGAATAAAAATTGTCTTAATTTTAAAAACATACCCCCTGCACTCAAACACAATCAAAAAGAGTTCACAACATGGTTTAATTAAAATTGTATGATCTGGCATCGTACGAGAAAGATTTTCGTGCTTATCCCATCAGATAATTTTGCATGAATTGTTGTGATCGGGTCTCGAAGGCTGTGCACTAATGATCAGATTATCGTACGATTGATTTGAAAGCGGTATTTTTCGTATGATTTTCATGCTCGTTTGTACAGGCCATAAGTTATCAAAGATGTTATCTCTAATCCTATCAGCAGAAGGCAGGAAACATGCTTTACAAAAAGGCATATAACCCACCCTCCCTCTCCTTTGCAATAAAAACGTCTTAGAAAATAGACGTTTTTTGCTACACACGGTCAATTTCTGTGAAGTAAAAAGTGCACTTTTGAAAAACGACACATAAAATTGAAGCATGCTTCAATTTTTTTTGGTCGTTTTTTACAAGACATAAACAGACGTTTTCCCCCACACACAGTCAATTAAAGTGACGTTTTTAAAAACGTAATTTTTTTTCATCACATAAAGTGATGGTGTGTACGCGGCATAACTCCTTCATGGCTATCCTGGAGGAGCACTAGTAGAGGGAGATGACAGACAGTCACCAAAAATGTCAAGATAGTAACATTCCTCGTGGTAAGCACCCCCTGATAAATCTATATGCTGGACCGCACTTACCATTGGGCTTGACTGGGCTCAAGCTCATGGGCCCTGCCCAATAGGGGCCCCCGCCCATTTACGTTAATTTTTTTTCAATAATATGCCAGTCATTTAATTTTTAATTTAAAGTGTGTTGATTGGTCTAGCATTTTTACCTGTTCTAGGGACATTGATAATTGTTGTCCTCCGTCCAAACTGTCTTTCTTTTATTATTACCCTTGTGAAGCTATTTTTGCAATATTATGCCAGGTGTCTGTCCTTTTGCTGGATGTGGCATGTTACTTTGGCTCCAATTGCTGGATTTGCCCTTTGAATACATTGCACTCTGACTTGTGTCAGTGCTTTTTTGAGCCCATGCGCAGTATACATCATGTCCTTCGGAACAACGCTATGCTTACTATTGATAACTACGTGTCATCATTATGCGACGTGGTCGCGATGACGTCATTACGCCCGGTTATTCTTCTGTGCATGTAAATAAATGTATTATATATAATAAATAAATAAATATGGAATCACAGTTTAAGACCATGTATTGTTTGGAATCAAAAAATTCCCCTATAGATATACTAACAAACCTGTTGGACTGATTTATATAGCTCTGGACTGGAATTGGTGCTACAGGAATGGAAAAGGAATTAAATGAGCCATGTGCTGCTGAACAAAGGAATGAGTAGTTCTGGAGGAGTCTACAATGACATTACAACAATGAAAGTGGTTCTAAAGGCAGAAGGATTTTTATCTTATGCATTAAGATAGGAAAACTACCATGTGGAGCATCCCCCTCAGCTCCCTAATACTTACCTGAGCCCCATCTCGATCCAGCAATGTTACTCGGCTGACCAGAACTCTCCCTCCTGATTGGCTGAGATGCAGCAGTGGGCGCCATTGGCTTTTGCTGCTGTTTATCAAAGTAAGTGAGACAATAGGGAGAGAGATGGGGCGGGGCCAAGACACATCTCCATGTCTGAATGGACACACAGAGCAGCGGCTGGCTTGGGTGCATTCGGTGAGAGGGAGGGGCCAGGAGTGCCAGCAAAGGACCCGAGAAGAGAAGGATCTGGGCTGCTCTGTGGAAAACCACTGCACATACTGTAGCAGGTAAGTATAAGATGTTTGTTATTTTTAAACAAAAAAAAACAAGACTTTAATATCACTTGAAGGTCTGTGCCAGAAGAAACTTTGACTGTTATCACCCAATTTCCTGCAATTGCTAGTACAGTGGTACCTGGGGTCCTGGTTGCCTACAGAGATCATGAAGCCGCTATAACACATTGGATAGGGGAGACCAGTTCACCTCTTAGTTTTTTAAAGCAATTTGACCATTATGGGGCCCCAAAAAATTGGGGGATTTTTTCTTACTCTCCTCTGCTATGTGTCTCTCGACACATAGCAGAGGAGATCCCAGGTTTTAGCTGCCCCGATTGTCCTCTTACATGTCTTACTGTATTCTGTGTAGTGTTGGAATGGGGAATGTCAATGTTGACTCCTTCTGCATGGCTGACGACCAGGTTGTAATGGGCACTGAAGGACTCTATGAGCCATTTCCATAGCATACAGAGGTGAAGGCTTCTTTGAAAAAGATTTCCACTAACCATCTTTCCACAAATTCAGTGGGATCCCTGCCCTCCACCTTCTCCGGCAGACCCACCATATGGATATTATTGCACCTGAGCTGGTTTTCAATATCCTCAGCTCTCATACCTGTATCTGTGGCTTTGGCGAGTCTAGCAGTTGATTGCGACTCTGTGATGAGTTAGGGCAGTTTATCCTCAAGGTCACTGATCCAGCTCTTGGCTGCAGTTGTCCTCTCCCTAACTTTCTGTAGATCTTGTCTAATCAGGGCCACTGTCTCCTCGAATCCCCCAAACTACTACTTCAGGATTGTCCACAGAGGCTTATTTACTGCCCATAGGATATCAGCCAAAGTTAGTTGGTCTTGCTCTGTGTATGAGAACTGTATATGTGCACCATCCATGATTGCCGTCAGATGCTGCATGTCCCCTGTCTCTTCCTGCTCCACATCTGCTGCCTCTGGGGAAAATGCAAGCTCCTCATCGCCCCCGCTCTCCCAGCCCAGCAAGCCTCTGACTATGGAAGTGCATATTACGCTGCTGGTCTTTAGAAGCTGACTTAGGAGGTTTAAGCGGTTTACTCACAGAGTCCTTCTTGTCAGTCCCGTGCAAGCTCTCTTGTGAAGGGGCCATGGAGCCATATTGGGCCTCATGGTGCGAGGCATGCTCCTTGTTTTTGCGGGTCAGAATATGGCGAATTGCGGCAGTAGACCCTCCTGGGATGTCAGTAGAGGTCTAGGAGCAATCGATGTGCTTCTGTCCTTGTTTGTGGTGCCTGGAAACAGGATATGTTCAGGATGTTAACCACGAGCTCTGTGAGATATGTCTTCTTGCATGCCGCTAATGGCCACTTCCCTTTACTCCAGCTGCTGAACCTTGGACCCTGTCACATGCAGCTGTCTATCTTACCTGTTACCTCTATGCTGTACTTCCTGTCTCCTCCTTTCAGGGTTTGTCTGACCAAATTCAAGACAAACAGGCTACGCACAATGTTCCTACAGCTTTCTATAACCATGTCATCCTGGTTATGCAAATAGACATTCATTTAAAAGAATGCTTAAAATAGAGGTCTCACCCGTGAAAGGCTTTTTCTCCTTATGTGGCATCCTTATGAGGAACCTCTGCAACTTGGTTGTTAATCACTATACAACAAACAAAGGTCCAGGTGTATGTCCCAAGGCATGTGTGTCTACTTTAGACAAAATGGACACTTTATTAAGCAATTACCAGGCAATTGCCCGGAAAAATCCAATGTCTAGTGTACCTAGTGGGGGGCATACTGGACCACTCTACTCACCCCTCTTTTCAAAGTCTCATTTGTAGCTGCATCTTGACATGTCCTCTGTCACCTTGGAACCCTTCAAGAGCAGCTGGCAACTATGTTTTTCTGTGTCCCTTGTCAGAAATTTTGCAATAGTAGGCACTGTCTTTTTCTGTGAACCCATCGGTTCCTAAACTATACCCAAAAAGATGTCTGTTTGCAACACCAGGAGGCCACCTCCTTCCTTGTCTTCTGAAAGCCATTTTTACGCTCATCCTGGCCTTCCCCAACTCCAACTACACTCTTTCATTTTGGATTGGTCCTCCTTCCAGGTTACTCACCTGAGAATCTTCCTGTCATCCCATGTGCCTCACCAAGGTCATGTCAGCCAAGCCAACTCGTTTGGCTATCTTCCAGATTACGTCCTTTATTATGGCTCATTATGCAGATTCCCAAGATGCCTTCCCCAAATGCAAAGCGGTTATCCCTATAATTTATGCCATCAACCTAATTCCAGGCTACATCCTTTCAATCTCTCAAAGACCAAGGCCATGTCAGAATACATCTCCACAAATCTCCAATAGGGCTTTATTTGAATATTGTCTTTTTCTGCTGGGGCAGAATTCTTCTTTGTAGAAAAGGACAATGGTGCTCTCTGGCCCTGTATTGATGACCAAGAATTAAATGCCATCACTGTCAAGAAATGCAATTGATGTTGAAATCTGGCTGTTTGCAGAGCACACAGACAGATATCGTGTCTCTAAAAGTAACACATTTTGTCTTAGTGAAATAATCCATCTTTAAGCTAAAAGTTTCACTCACCATTCATCCCCTTCCATTCATTCAATAACAGACCATGACACCAGCTTGTTCTCAGTTCGCCATCACAGCCATCATCCTCTGTAATGGCTTATCACGGCTCCTTTTATTCCCACAAACAGGAAGTGCTCACTGTGGCAGCTAATCACCTCCCCCATGGGAGTGGTCATCACAGGATGTCCCCTTGACACAGCAAGCACCATATAAGGACATCCCTATAACACGATGTCCTATACAATACATAAATAGAATACATGAATAGAATACATACAATGAATACAATGCTGGCTAAAGTCTTATGGGCGTGTCTGGGCAGGGAAAGCATGTATGCCTTCCCTGACTCCAAAAACGTTCACAAGCTCCCATATTATCGCTGATAGAATCCTTAATCTGCGCCATTCCATAGAATAACGCATATTTCGATTATACCATTATTGTAGGTGGAATGGAGGAGATCTACAGGCGTACACTACAAATCCCAAACCATGCTGATCAGACATAGCCGAGACAAGAGCGCACATCCGCTTATAACCACTAATGTCCTTGCGGAGTGAGCATATCTCCCCCTCAACGATCGTCCGCGCTAATGCACAGAGGGCCCCTGCCGGCGGACCTACGCCCACGCCGCAAACTTCACACTCCAACCTCAAGACATTTTCTACTACCAGACGAGATTCAACCAGTCTCAGACTGCCCCAGTCAGCTCTTTTAAAGCAGGTTGCAGAAGTACTAAACACTGGGTGACACTATGACAATACATATTAAATACATCTTCAAATTTCCACAACACAACCCGCTGCCCCTTTTTACAGATTTTGTCGAATGCCTCCATGGAAAATAGACCTATGCGATGCATGCAACTTGAGTCACATCAAAGTGGGAGATAAGTCGAAAATTACCATTTAAAATCAGGGGTGGTCACTGTGAGTACCTACTAATGCCCTTTGGTCTCTGTAATGCCCCTGCAGTCTTCCAGCATTTTGTCAACAAAATCTTCTGAGATCTCCTCTAAGAGTGTGTTTTCATCTAGCTGAATTTCATATTTATTTTCTGCCCGAATATGCACAAACACAGACACTGGGCCAGATTCACAGAAGAATTACGCTGACGTATCTATTGATACGCCGCGTAATTTCAACGTTCCCGCGTCGTATCTTTGTTTTGTATCTACAAAACAAGATACGACTGCATCTGGGCTCGATCCGACTGGCGTATGTCTTAGTACGCCGTCGGATCGTAGGTGCATTTTTCCGTCGGCCGATAGGTGGCGTTTCCGTCGAATTCCGCGTCGAGTATGCAAATTAGCTAGATACAGCGATCCACGAACGTACGTCCGGCGCATTTTTTTACGTTGTTTGCGTTCGGCTTTTTCCGGCGTATAGTTACCCCTGTTATAAGTCGTTTGCGAATAGGGATTTGCGTAGAATGACGTCACCGTCGTAAGCATTGGCTTGTTCCGGTTTAATTTCGAGCATGCGCACAGGGATACCCCCAATTACATTAGGTCACGGCGTGTGTACGGCGCCTTAGGCCCCGTACACACGGTCGGTTTGGTCCGATGAGAATGAACCGATGTTCATTTTCATCAGACCAAACCGACCGTGTGTATAGGCTATCGGTCTGTTTTCCTTTGGTCCAAAATTTCTAAACATGCTTCAAAACCGAACCGATGGACCGCTGCCCCATCGGACCAAGCCGATGGTTAGTACAGGAAAGCATCGGTTCAAAACCCGCTCATGTTCAGAATCAAGTCAACGCATGATTGGAAGCATTGAACTTCGTTTTTTTCAGCACGTCGTGTGTTTTACGTCACCGCGTTCTGACGCGCTTGGATTTTGAACTGATGGTGTGTACGCACATCAGACCATCAGGCCACTTCAGAGGTGAACCGATGAAAACGGTCCGACAGGCCAGTCTCATCGGTTTGGTCCGACAGTGTGTACGTGGCCTTAGAGGTGCCTGTCTTCTCTTTTATACCCAGTTGTGACATGGCGCTACTCTTATATCGCTTGTATATCAAGTCAAGATTTATTAAATCAATTTGCTTGTCTTGCAAAACGCTCTCAAACCAAGGTTTTTTTGTATCAGGAAGTACTCACAAAGGTTATTCACTGTGTGTGAACAGATTGTATTATTTCATTCACCAAGTACAGTACATTGAAACATAATTTAATATAGCTGTAATATGCATAGACAAACTAATATGAAAAGGCTTTATTGTGTCTTATGTGAAACACATGCAGCATGCTGTGTCTCATAATATTAACGTAATGACACAGTTTGATATACTGCAAATGAATAGAAAAAGTATTATAATTAGTGTGTGTTTGTCTTATGAGAATAAAAAAAGAAAGATTCTTTCTATCCAAATGATAAATCTTACGTTTTAAAGTTCATTTGCAAGGCATATAATAAATCCAGTGCTGTATAACACAAGACTGAATGAAGTTTCTGATGTTTTACAACTGTAATTCGTGAGTAGTTAATTTGATACTACAACTACATTGTGTATAACTGAAAATAATCTTGGTCTTAATGTGGAACTCCAGCTAAAAATATGTTGTGTACTGTACGGAGTGCGTTAATTAACAAGTTCAGCCATCTATATACCCCATAACAGGATCAGGACTTGGGACTAACTTGTCAGAGTATAGAAAGTACGGTATGTAACAGTTGTAAATCTATAGTCCAGGTATGAACACCACATACTCCCCTCATAGTACAAAGCGTCTTTTCTTCTGAATATTAGAAAATACAAACAAAAGTACAAAGAATTATATCACATAGTGGTACTATCAGGGCCAGACTGGGACAAAAAAATAGGCCTGGGCATTTTAGACTGAGCAGCCCAGGGGGGGGGGTCGCGGTGCTTCGCGACGGCGGTTAATGATGGGATGTGGGGTTCCAGCACCTTGTACCTCTGGACCCCTTTACATTACACAACACCCTGGACCCCTTTACATTACATAGCACCGGACCTCTGGACCCTATTACATTACACAGCACCCTGCAACTCTGGACCCCTTTACATTACACAGCACCCTGCACCTCTGGGCCCCTTTACATTACACAGCACTCTGCACCTCTGGACCCTTTTACATTACACAGCACCCTGCACCTCTGGACCCTTTTACATTACACAGCACCCTGCACCTCTGGGCCCCTTTACATTACACTGCACCCTGCACCTCTGGGCCCCTTTACATTACACAGCCCCCTGCACCTCTGGACCCCTTTACATTACACAGCACCCTGCACCTCTGGGCCCCTTTACATTACACAGCACCCTGCACCTCTGGGCTCCTTTACATTACATAGCACCCTGCACCTCTGGACCCCTTTACATTACACAGCACCCTGCACCTCTGGACCCCTTTACATTACACAGACACCCCGCTAACAGTTCTGGACCCCCTGCATGTTACATTGGGGGGAGACCTGACATGCGGCCTGCGGGCCGTCGCCCTATGGCCAGTCCGGGCCTGGGTACTATGGATTTTAATTATATCACTTAATCCTTGGTTCACACAGGAGGCCTTCAGATTTTTTCACTGTCTAGAGATGAGGTGTCCTGGTCTCCAGTTTTGTTGTGATCAGTAGGAATAGGAAAACTTCTCAAACTTCTTCCTAACAAGTACAAGATGACTGGCATTCCCTATGTAGCCTCAGACAGTTCATAGGTGGAAGGGCCTCTTTGACTTGTAACTTCAAGCAGTTTGCAAAACTTGGATTTTCCCTGTTTCAATAAGCTAGATTTCTTAACTCTGAATAGAGACCCAGTGTGAAAGTTTACTTTTCATGAACCACGTGTCTGGTCGGTTTATGCATTACTTTTATCTTGTTGACCTTTCACCGCCTTAGCAAATGATGAATTTACAGGCACTTGACTTTCCGGGAGGTGTATGTCTGCAACAAGTACTTTAGTCTGCCATGTAGTAGCTCAGCTTGGTGATGCTTGTTTAGTTAAATGTTTAGTTGCTCTGTAGACATGTAAGGACTCTGTAGTAAAAAATGTTCCAAGATTTCCCTGTAATGCCGCCTACACGCGACCATTTTTCGGGATGTAAAAAATTAAATTTGTAATGGTCTAGAAAAAAACGAAGTTTTTTTCAACCCGATTATTGTTAAACCGGCCTTGCCTACACACGATCGTGAAAAAAAAAGCACTAGCAAAGAGCAGTGACGTACGACGGCACTATAAGGGGAAGTTCCATTCGGATGGCGCCACCCTTGGGGCTGCTTCTGCTGATTTTGTGTTAGTAAAAGACGATTTGCTCTTTTCAGTTTGTTACAGTGTGATGAATGTGCTATCTTCATTACGAACGCTAGTTTTACCAGAATGAGCGCTCCCGTCTCATAACTTGCTTCTGAGCATGCGCATTTTTTTCATGTCGTTAAAGCCCACACACGACCATTTTTTACGACGTTAAAAATGACAACGTTAAAAACAATGTGAAAAATTAGAGCATGTTCTAAATTTTTAATGGACATTTTTTACGTCGTGAAAAATACTCTGGAGCCCACACACGATCGTTTTTAATGACATTAAAAAAACGTAATTTTTTACAACCCGAAAAACGGTCGTGTGTACGTGGCATAAAAGTTGTAGTCTTTAAGGCTTCTGTTGAGTCTCTCAGTTGTTTGTTTGGGGGTAATTAACAAGGGATTATTTATGCAAAATATTTTTCTCTGTCATGGTGGATTCAAACTTAGATGAAACATATATATACTGTATACAGTATACATTAATAATGAAATGGCTGGGGTGGTATAATTGTGTGAGAGCAGATTGTCATGACTCTCACAAGACTTCTATTCAAAATGAATTGTACTGCAATGTGCTAACAGACCCAATGTGCGTTTTCATCAGTGTTAATTTAGTCGACTAAAATGACAAAAACATTTTAGTCGACTAAGATACGACTAAAACTAAAACAATTGAGATGACTAAAATGCAATTTTAGTCAAACGACTAAAATGGGACTAAAACTAAATCCAGGTACAACTTAATTACACAGCTTGATGTATTGATACAGAGGTGAATTCATTTGTGCCTTTTATATCTGCCCAGAGTTCAGCTTTAACTTAAAGGGTTTGTAAGGGAATTTTTTGTTTATCTTAATAGCTTCCTTTACCTTAATGCAGTGCTGTTTTCATGTCCTCATTGTTATTTTTTGCTCTCAAGTTGCTGTAATTCTTCTCTGATCTCCACACTTCCTGGTTGTCTGTTTCCTTATAACCACAGTACTGGGAGCTTTCTCTCTGGGGTCACTAATCAAAGAGGTGTGATTACTGTGTGTCTAAAACCCCTTAGCACCAATCAGTTTCATTTTCCAAACCATCACTGCCCTGTATTGGCTCTGTGGCTCTGTACATCACAGAAGCAGGAAACAACTTGCAAAAACGAAACTAGAAACTGAAGGTACATTATATTATTGATTTTTATCTATTTTTAATCATTTTTAAAAAGAAATTAGTTAACTATTATGTCTCTTTACCCTGTAAACAGTCATTTCAGCAAAAAAAAAAAAAAAAATTCTCCTTTAAATAATGCACATATCAGCATAGGTTTGTTCTATGCCACATAATTTTGGTGCTTGCATCTGTTTGACTCAAAAATTTTAAGCATCTTCTGGAGAGGCATAATGAACAGAAAGAGGTCTCACATCTGTATTTGCTAAGCAAACATGACCCATCTGAACTCATCTGAACTTGATTTTAGCATTTTTTTTTTATATGTACATCAGATGTGCAGGTAATAAATATCTACAATTATTAAAAATAAATTTTCCTTGACAAAATGACTTGTTTTATTAGTAATTGTCATATATCTTAATAAAATTGACACTAAATAGTGATATATGGAAGAATGGCAAAAGAAAGAAACAATGCCAACATTTTAAAGAAATAAACTTCTTCAATAAATAGAAAGTAGTAAAAGGAGAAAGACACTAGATATACTATGGGCCTGTTCACACTGTGGCCCTCGCCTTATTGTGGATACTTGTAGGCAATTCTGACACCTTCCAAGCACCCTGCATATACTAAAACTGCCCAGCAGAGCCAATTTCAACCACTTTCTGGTAAGCTGGGTGAAACTCAATTTGTGGGTGTCCCTGTTAGGCCGCGTACACACGGTCGGACAAAACCGATGAGAATGGACCGAGGTTCAGTTTCATCGGTCCAAACCGACCGTGTGTATAGCCCATCGGTCTGTTTTCCTTCGGTCCAAAATTTTAAAACATGCTTCAAAACCGAACCGATGGACCGCTGCCCGATCGGTCCAAACCTATGGTTAGTACAGAAAAGCATCGGTTCAAAACCCGCGCATGCTCAGAATCAAGTCGACGCATGCTTGGAAGCATTGAACTTCGTTTTTTTCAGCACGTCGTGTGTTTTACGTCGACCCGATCGGTTTTTGAACTGATGGTGTGTACACACATCAGACCATCAGGCCACTTCAGCGGTGAACCGATGAAAACGGTCCGTCGGACCATTCTCATCGGTTTGGAACGACCGTGTGTACAAGGCCTCAGTGTTCTCCGGACATCATTTGGTCATGAAAATTGAAGAGGCCTGGCAGAAAATTGCTGGCCGAGCAGTGGCTGCATCCAATCCTATGCAACCAGTATTCAATTATTTCCTAATGGCACCCCCATGCATCAGCACCGTGGCATGTTTTTGAATGTGCCATATGTGGCTCCATGCAATGTAATTTGAAAAAAAGGGTTGGGGACTTCTTTACCCACGTTTCTCATGGGTAGGGCAGTCCATTGAAATGAATAGACTGCCGCACCTGCAACTTGTACTCGCAAACATGCTTGAACATATATGAATGGAGCCTACGGCCCAACTCCAATTTGTGTGATTTCTCTTGTGTCTGCTGTGTCACTGCAGTGCAAGACAATTGAAATGACATTACACTCTATGGAACACTTTGACATCAATGCAATATGGTGCAGTGTGATTTTTGAAACAGTGCAGGTGCTTCATTTGGTGTAGCATACTGCATTTTTGGCCTTTTGTACATAGGCCCTGATTCACAGCCGCTGGCGCACATTTATACCGCCGTAGCGTATCTCTGATACGCTACGCCGACGCAGCGCATGGAGGCAAGCATTGAATTCACAAAGCACTTCCTCCCAAAACTGCGCTGGGTTTCCAAGGCGTAAGTCGGCGTAAGTGGAAGTAGGCATGAGACATGCAAATGGGGCGTGACCCCATGCAAATGAAGGGCCGAGCGCCAGACAGATACGCATAACGAACGGCGTATGCGCTGTCCCGTGGGTGCATCCCAGTGCGCATGCTCACAATCACGTCGGAACAACTGCCTAAGATACGCCGGATCACTGCCTACGGCCTGAACGTAACCTACGCCTATATCATATTCACGTCCAACGTAAACTACGTAAAATACGTGGGCTTGAGTGGGCTTGAGTTCCCTGGTGCCTTTCCATGTCTGCTGCTGAGTTACACCTGCTTTATGGGGCTTAACTTTACGCCGGACATACAACTTACGCGCAAAAGTCGTAGCCTGCGTTGGGTGCATGTACGTTCGTGAATCGACGTATCTCCCTCATTTGCATATTTGAATAGAAAATCAATGAGAGCGCCAAATGCGTCCAGCGTAAATATGCGCCCACTCTACGCCGGCGTAGGCAAGTTACGTCGTTCGGATGAAGCCTATTTTTAGGCGTATCTTAGTTTGTGGGTCAGGCGCATAGATACGACGGCGCATATTTGCACTTACGCGGCGTATCTCGAGATACGTCAGCGCAAGTGCTTTGTGAATCCGGGCCATATTGTTTTAGTGCCTTTTTGGCAGGGTTTTTGTGCTTAACGTGGATCTAAAGACAGGTTTTTTTTTACCTTACCTAAACATCAAAAAATTAGAGTATCGCTCCAAGCAATATCCAGGAAGGGGGCCCACAGTTCTGTCCACTAACTAACTGTTTAAAGCCTCGTAAACGTGATTGGATTTTACAACGGGAATTGTGTGACGGCAGGATGTTGTCGGATAATCCGACCGTTTGTATGCTCCATCGGACAATTGTTGTTGGAATTTCCGACAACAAATGTGTGATGTCGGATTATCTGATCGTGTGTACAGAAGTCCATCGGAAAAAAATCCAAAGTACAAACATACACAATCCATAACACAACATTAGCAGAAGTTGCCCAAAGGGTGGCACTAAAGACCTGAAAAACCAAGTAGTTTTGTGTTTGTTGGCCAACAATTATTTTCCGTTTGTATGCAATACAAGTTCACGGCCTTCGAACAAAAGTCCTACGCTTTGCCTGCAAAAAATCCGATCGTATGTATGAGGCTTAAGGTGTGGATTATTGCACCTAGAAAATACTGCAGTTTATATAACAAGGGGATAAGATCCCATTTGAAAAAAAGGTGCTTGTAGTAGTTTAGCACAAATAGAAAACTAACTATTATACAAATCGAAAAATAACTTTATTAGGACTTAAATAACAAGTAAACCCCGAATCTGGTCTTCTGAGGTCCCTCAGCAGCTGTCTCGGTCGTCCCCCCAAGGACTCAATACCTTCATGCAAATGAGCTTGCATGGTGTTGAGTCTTTGCGGGCATTCTCCTGTGATACAGCCGACGGCCATAGCCGCCGACTGTATCACTCGGCCCCGGAGCGCCGAGTCATTGGATGTGATTGACAGCAGCGCGAGCCAATGGCTGCACTGCTTGCAATCAAACAATGAATGAGCCGGGAAGACGGATGAGAAGCCTGCACATTCACAACGCGGGACTTTCGAGGGGTCAGGTAAGTAAAGGGGGGGTTTGGGGGGCCTCTAATCCGCAGATGTTTTTTCATTAATGCATAGAATGCATTAAGGTGAACAAAACTTTTACCTTTACAACCCCTTTAACCACTTAATCACCGCCCCATAGCCGAATTACGCCTAGAAGGCGGTTCCTTAAAGCGGTAGTTCACCCTCACTTACATCATTTTTCCATCGAGACAGGCATTGTAGCGCGAGCTACAGTATGCCTGTCCCGATTTTTTTACCCCCGTACTCACTGTGTACCTGTACGATAAAGATTTCGGCTCCCGCGGGGAATGGGCGTGCCTATGGAGAGGGAGGATGATTGACGGCCGGCCCTGGCACGTCACTCTCCCCGAAGACAGCCGGAGTAGGTCTCGGCTCTTCACGGCGCCTGCGCACAGGCTATGCGCAGGCGCCGTGAAGAGCCAAGCCTATTTCGGCTATTTCCGGAGAAGCGTGACGCGCCAGAGCCGGCCGTCAATCATCCTCCGTCTCCATAGGCACGCCCATTTCCCGGTATCTTCGATGTACGAGTACAAGGTGAGTACGGGGGTAAAAAAATCGGGACAGGCATACTGTAGCTCGCGCTACAATGCCTGATTTTATGGTAGAAGAAAATAATTTTTTTTTTTTTGCGTTCATAGGGTGAACCCCCGCTTTAACTCTGGGACGACGTCCATGGACGTCCTCCCAGAAAATCGTTCCCGCGCGCCCCCTCGGGCGTGCACACACGATCATCGGTGCTCGCCGGGTCCACGGGACCCGCAGCAACAAGGATCGCGGTAAAGGGCCAATGAAAGCGGCTCTTTACCACGTGATTGCGCCGTCCAATGACGACGCGATCACAAATGTAAACAAACAATACACATGGGGTCATTTTCAGTTCATCTCTCTCCTCTCCTCACACCGATGCAGCGTGAGAGAAGAGGAGAGAGATACGAGACAAATGTAAGTGCTTTTGAGTGCCCAGCAGTGCTCAATAGTGCCCCATCTCTGCCACACCAGTGCCATCTGTGCCACACCAGTGCACACCAGTGCCAATCAGTGCCACCTGTGCCCATCAGTGCCAATCAGTGCTCATCTGCACCACATCGGAGCCCATGCCATAAGAGGCGGCTCCTGCGCAAACGTGAGTGACGTCATCGCACCCCTGGCCACTCATGTAGCCGAAGGATGCCAACCCAGAAGGAAGACCGGGGGAAGATGTCGGCCCTCTCAGCGCTGGAGAGCCTTTGTTCTAATAAGTCTCTTATAATGTGCTAGTATGTCATGCATACTAGTACATTATGACATTGCCTTGCAAGGGATTTTTTTTTCATCCACTGCAGTTTACTTTAACACAATAGCCTGTTTGGGGAGGATCATTCCTCATACACTCCCTACATAAGGCCTGATTCACACCTAGGCAGTTTTAGTGCTTTTTGCATTTTGCAGATTTGCACTACAGAACGTGTTCCATAGGAAACCATAGTAAATGGACTGTGGTGCAAATCTGCTATATACATATCTCCCAAAATGTTGAGTTGGTAATGAGGGACACCTCCTGGGCATAGGATACGCCCCCTTGCCATGCCCCCTTAAAGGAGAATTAACTAAAATAAAAGATTAGTTAAAGTGGTTGTAAACTCGTTTTTATAAGTTTTACCTACAGATAAGCCTATAATAAGGCTTACCTGTAGGTATAAAGAATATCTCCTAAACCTGTACGGTTTAGGAGATATTCCCCCCGCAATGCGCCGCTGATTGCAGCGGCGCATGCGCAGCGGGGATCCTCGGCTAAAGGACCGGCAGCCGCCGGACCTTGCCGAATTTAAATCTCCCACGCGCATGCGTGGGAGTGACGTCATCGCCGCTCCAGCCAATCACAGCGCTGGAGCGGCGAAGACACGCCGAGTCAAGATGATTTATTTTTTTTGAAAAGCCTATGGCGTGTGAGCACACCCAAAAAACTCCACCCGGTGCATAAAGAGTGTTCACAAAAACGTGCAGACGGGTGCAACGTCAAGTGGTCCTCCTGTGAAGAGGGACCCAAACCCTGATCCCCCGGGGCGTTAGGCTCCAGACGGGGACTGAGGTGCTGTGGTCCGAGCAACCGAAGCCGACACGGACCCAACTTCCTCGGAGGGACTGCCGAACCAGAACCCTCCCAGTACTAGGTGGGGCTCCCCCGAAGGGAGACCCCATGAGAGCAAGTGAACTAAGCCAGAAGGCCATGTCCACCTACTCCCAAGACGTTCAGGGCTGGCCCGAGGACCGGCACCCTAATAATCTCACAGTGAACAAAACGTGCACAAAAAACATAAGACAAAAACGTGACAAACATAGGCTTAATGATGATATCTCGCTTGGCGTGGACCAGGTGAGTTCCCTACACCTCGTTTTGAGGTAAGTATTTCATAATGAGCTAATATGCGGTGCATACTAGCTCATTATGGCTTTTACTTTTCAGGTGAACAAAAAAAACAAACATTTTTTGCGGGTTTACAACCGCTTTAAATCCACAAGGGCTTTTTTTTTTTTACCACTAATATTCCTTTATATTGGCTTTTAAAGTGTACAAATGTAGCAATTTAGAAATTGCATGAAATGTTTATCACTGGGAAATGCTATTTGAAAGATAAAAAGTGCATTTTTATATAAACTTTATTGATCAGAACAAAATGAGGAACAAATGAGGAGGAATGAGGGACAGAGGGACATTGCTCCAAATCAGGGACAGTCCCTTGAAATCAGGGACAGTCGGGAGCTATGGTATATACTCTAGCAGTGGCCTAGATTTATAAAGTACAGAAAACTTCAGGTAAAATAGATGAGCCCCTTACAGGACAAGCTGATTGGTAGCCATGCACTGATAAATGCCCCTGAGTCTATGAGGCAGAAATGAATTATCTCTCCTCCAGAACAGAGGCATGCTGGGATTTGCAGTCCTCCCTGCTCTACAGTCACACCTCTGCCCTACAGCCCTCCGCACACCCGCATAAGCCAGCTCCATGAGAGTCACGTGAGAGACAGCTGCCTCGTGTCGTCACGTCCGCTTCGGGCAGCAAGCCAATCGGGCTTGTGTTGATGTCGGGCTGCTGAATATTCATGAGGGAGAATGAGAGGCGGCAGCAGCGGGGAGCGGAGGAGACGGTGATACTGGGCAGCCGGGGTGTGTGAGGAGGGACGGAGGGCTGAGGCTTCTCTACAGCGTGTGTTGGCGCTATACACCTCTCCCTGTATATATACACCGCCTGACTCGTTATAGTGGGAGAGCGGAGCTGAGTGCGGACATTGGAGGAAGCCTGTCAGCGGGCCTACTATCCTCAGTGTGGGATCCTCTCCTTCACCAGGACCGGCGACACCTCCCCTGCCCTCCTCTCCTAGTGTGCAGGGGAGAAGAATGAGAGAGAATGAGCCAGAGAGACACCCTGGTACATCTGTTTGCTGGAGGGTAGGTGTTGCTGCATGTCACCTTGTGGAGGGTGGGAAGGGGACACAGTGTTCATGGAGGGAGGAGGGGGGCTGAACCCCTCATTATTCATACATGGGGCTGTGCTGTGTGGGGTGCACACTGATCTGTCACTGTCGGCTTCAGATGTCACATCCCAATGTGTCTTTGTCACTGGGAATGACATTCCATGATAGCAGAGACATGGGGGGGGGGGGGCACCTGGTATGCAATCCTCTTATCAGAGGTATCCTGGCCTGATTCATAGGCTGTGCTGTAAAACTTGGACTCGGTCACCCCACTGCTAAAGTGTGTTTGTGTGTGTATATATATATATATATATATATATATATATATATATATATATATATATATATATATGTGTGTGTGTGTGTGTGTGTGTGTGTGTGTCTTGTGGCCTACTGTTTCAGCTTTGCATTATCGCACAGCTTGGGGCATTCTACTAAATCACATCGCTGCTTGGATACATAGAGCTGAAAGGAGAACACACACACACACACACATTTTTACGCTGCAGCTGACCCATGTTCGATTTAAGCCTAAGAACTGAGCAATCGCATGACTGCTGATCACTCAGCTGGAGCGACGACTGTCAGTCACCGCTCCCTGCTCTGTCTCTCCAGCACTTGCTTGGTTGGAGAGGGGGCGAGCACAGCTGGCTTTTGCTTTCAGCCATGCACTGAGAGAGAGGAAAAATATAGGCGGGATCCTTTCCGATGCCGTAGCAGCTCTGTGCCGATCGGACACTTTCGGGATTCCACCTGCCTGATCCTGCCAGGAAGCTGACACTGCACACGGCTAATCACAGGCAATGAGAAGTTTCCCAATCTGCAACTGCACAGATCAGAAAATCCCTCACTGCCTGCGATTGGCCGTGTGCAGTGTTGGCTTCCTGGCGGATCGCAGGCAGTGAGGGATTTTCCGATCTGTGCAGTTGCAGATTTGTAAACTTCTCACTGCCTGTGATTAGCCGTGTGCAGTGTCTGCTTCCTGGTGGAATCACGAACGTGCACAAGCCCGTTCCTAGTCGCCTGTTGGTGAGCTTTAGCTGATTCTGGGTCACAGGAGTACAAAAGTAAGTGCACTCCTTTGACCCAGAAGAAGTATGACAAAAGAAAACGTTGGCCTTCTCCTTGAATTAAATGTCATTTTGGGGTTTATTTACTAAAGCTGGAGGGTTCTAAATCAGAATAGAACCCAATCAGCTTCCAGGTTTTATTGCCAAAGCTTAATTGAGCAAGCTGGGGTTAGAAGCTGATTGGTTTCTATGCAGAAGTGAGTCTGATTTTTGCACACTCCAGCTTTTGTAAATAAACCCCTTTTGTGACAGTTCAATAAAGTAAACAAACAAACAAACTATGCAGTACACACCAGCAGGAGCCTGTCATACAGAGCTACACATGTGCCTGCTGGTGGGAATGGGCCCTTACTGTTGACGATCTGTGGATGTTGTGTGTGTGTGTGTGTGACAAAAGTACCTGTCTTGATAGATCTATCTAAAGCCAAATCTTATTATTATTTTTTTACAGTGTATTTCTGACTCTAATTTGATTAAACACTTATTTCTATATTCTAGTTATTTACGTAGAGCTGACAATTTATGCAGCACTTTACATCCGTTCTTGCCCTCCAGGAGCTTACAATCTAAGCTCTCTAACGCGCAATGATTCATACATGCACATAATAGGGCCAGTTTAGACAGGAGCCAATTAACCGACCAGCATGTATTTGGATTGCCGGAGGAAACCCACACAGGGAGAACATGCAAACTCCATGCAGGTAGTGTCCCAGTTGGGATATGTTTGTGTTCTCATTCACACAGCATATCTAAAAAAAATATGTATAATAATAATAATATATAATATTGCCTATTAGAGTTTCTCAGGAGATGGTGTCATGACTGAATGGAATGTTTTTCTGAACATGTTTAGAGTGTGCCTGTTCCAAGGATAGGCAGAGTTCCCTCTCATTTAACATACTATGGAGAAGCCCAGCTGTCAAATCCAATAACCCTTTGTTAGGACATAGTGTTCAAATCCTAGCTTACAATTGACAAAGCAATCTGTGCAGTACAGACAGGGTTAATTCTGACATGCACAAGTCCTCTGTTTTGTACCTGTTTGGAGAGACCCTGTGATACAGTATGGCCCATTACCGTGAGGACTTATGGCAGCCACATTAGTAGTCTCTTGCCACAAACTATTCGAGGTAAAGCGGCGTGCTGTGATTTCTGGCCAATCAAATAGCCTTTTATGTAAACCATCATTATCACCCCATAATTAGGGGTTTAATGACAGGTCTGTTTGGTATTCAACTTGCAACTATGTTACTGGTGAGTAAGCAGAGGAAAGTTTGTTTACACACATACAGGCATAAGTGTTATTGTGTGCTTCTATCTAAAAGAATCCCTAATGTCTGCTTTCGCTTTTTTTGTATGTCCAGTTTTGTTTACAGTCAATATTGGAATTTCGAAAGGAAGCCAATCTCCTACAGTTCAGTGCAGAGGGATTAACTATACAGTGAACAGAAGGCATCATTATAGAATTATTTAAAGTGATACGAAAGTCTTGTTTGTTTTTACCAAAACATGTTTTATACTTACCTGCTCTGTGCAGTGGTTTTGCACAGAGCAGCCCAGATTCTTCTCTTAAGTCCCTCCCATCACCTGGCCCCTGTCCCCCCTCCTCCTTCTCATTGGCTCTCTGACTTTGTTTGACAGCATTGGGAGCCAATGGCATTTTGCTGCTGTCTCAGCCAATGAGTAAGGGGAATCCCGGACAGGCGTGTCTGTTGTGCAACATCGCTGGATGGAGATGGACCACAGGTAAGTATTAGGGGGGCTGCTGCACCCAGAAGGCTTTTTATCTTAAGGCATAGAATGCCTTAAGATAAAAAAAGCTTCTGCCTTTACAACCACTTTACAGTAAAACCATGGTTCGTTTTATAGTAGGAAAACTAGCACCAACTCTGATTAAAAGACACATTGGGATTGATTTACTAAAACTGGAGAGTGCAAAATCTGGTGAAGCTGTGTATGGCAACCAATCGGCTTCTAACTTCAGCTTGTTCAGTTCAGCTTTTAGGCATTTTTGGGGTGCCACAGCTGCATGAGAGGCGTGAGGACCAGACGAAATGGCCTGGAGGGCTGGATTTGGCCTGTTGGCATTGTGTTTGACACATGTGGCCTATACTATTGGCAATCCATGAAAGTGTAATTGTAAATAACAGGGCATTTACAGCTGTGGCTGTTGGTAATACAGCAGATTCTTTTTTTTTTTTTTTTTTTTTTATTTCTTTTCTCCCTAGAGTTCTTCCTACAGAATTAGAGTCTGTGCCTCTCCTCCAATGTCCTTTTGCGGGCCTCTTGTACTTGACTTTTTTTTTTTTTAGGGTTCCAGGTTTCCGCCATCTTCGTTGGTTAGTGCTGGATGATGTTACTGCTGTGTATGTGAAGGAGTTCAGTTACCTGGCACACAGGTTCTGCGCTTGCAATCAGTATACACTCTAAGGCTAGGTTCACACTGCTGTGAATTCAAAATCGCGATTTCAGGGAATGCCAGTCTATAGAGGTGAATTTGCATCGCACACGGATCAAACTCGCACAGGACCCTTTTTTCCCCGCAGCTTAGATTTGCAACGCATTGATGTGAACGGCACTAATGTTAAACTATGTAATTTAAATGACTTGTGAATTTGAGAAATCGCAAAAGCTCAAAATTCGCAATAGAATTCGCAGAAGTGTGACCCTAGCCTAAGGCCCCTTTCACATGTGCGGACCGTATGTCCGCTTTTTCATCCATCCGTTTGCGGATGAAAAATGGACATACATTGGTCCCTATGTGATTGCGGATGTCAGCGTTTATCCGCTGACACCCGTAATCACCCGCCTCTGCAAAGATCCGATTTTGCGGACGGAAGAAAACTAGAAAGCTATTTTTTTTCTTCCGTCATCGGATCGGATGAACACACAGTCCGTGTTCATCCGATCCCCCCCCATAGGGGAGAGCAGAGAAAAGACAGGGCGGTCCCTGCACAGCGTGCGGGGACCGCCCTGTCAGCCGCCAGCTCAGCGGGGATCAACGGAGCGATCCTCGCTGAGCTTACGGACACACGGAGGCGGATCTTTACTGATCCCCCCCGTGTGAAAGGGCCCTTAAGGAGACTTTGTCCAGGCAGGCAGGTTGATTGTATTGTAGAAGAGACCTTGCATGTCTCTTCTGCAATAAAGAGCGGGACACTGAATAACTGACGCACTGCCTGCTACTACCTTAACAGCTCTGTTGCTGAAGTCCCCTGCAATTCCTAGACAAATATTGACATTTTTAAATGTAATTGCATGAAGCAAGATGTGTTGAGGATTGCCCAAAAGTATAGCACTGCATTATGGGATACGGCATAGTATGCACTTTTGCAGTATACGTGGAAGTTTTGGGTATTAATGGGGATCCAGACAGTGCAAACACTTTAGTGCACCAACAGAGCATGATGGGTTCACTGATTTTACCATTGCATTACTTTAGAAGTATCGCATTTTGCTGGTAACAGGTGACATTTTAAAAATGTGAGGTGATGCATGACTTTCTTCAATGTAAGCTTTAGGGGGAACTTTATTTTTTGCATCTGGAAATGAGGGCAATTTAAAAATCCTTCAGGCTCTGATGACTCTGACACATTGGTGAAAATCTTGGCAGGGAAACGGCGGCACAAGGGCAATGTCCTATCAAGTATTGTGATGGCCAGGAATCAAATCACATTGTTGCAGATTACTGAATGTTGTACAGCCTAAGCCAGATGAATACATTGTGAAATCCAAACATGATTGGGCAAATAGGGTGGCATTGATCGTTTTTCCTCCTGTGGCTTTGCCCCAATCGACAGCTATTGCCCGCAACGAGACTGTTCGAATCGGTGCGACGCTGACTTTGCGGTTCCGCACCAATTCCTAAAAGTAGTTGCTGTACTTTTTTTGGCAATGTCAGGTGCGACTATAATGGACACCTGTGCAGGAAACTGCACAGATGGTTAAGAAATCGTCGGACTGGCATGCAGGAATGAAGTCGTGCGAGTGCAGCTGAACTTGCTTTTAGTCCCGCAGCAGTGTGAACCTGGGCTCAAACCTTGATCATTTTAAAGGGGGTTGTAAAGGTTCGTTTTTTATTTTCTAAATAGGTTCCTTTAAGCTAGTACATTGTTGGTTCACTTACCCTTTCCTTCGATTTCCCTTCTAAAAGTTTTTTTTTTCTTTGTCTCAATTTCTCACTTCCTGTTCCTCCTCAGTAAGCTGTTCTGGCTGACTAACCCCCAGCCAGAACGGTTCGGATGATGGGGGAAAGCTTACTGAGGAGAAACAGGAAGTGAGAAATTCAGACAAAGAGAAAAAAAACTTTTAGAAGGGAAATCGAAGGAAAGGGTAAGTGAAGCAACAATGCACTGGCTTAAAGAAACCTATTTATGTACTATAAACTAAATGGAGCTGTGTATGAGAATTTAAAGTTTTTTCTTTCATACGTTATATGCATGAAGATAAGCATTTTGTGTGCAGCAGCTGCTCTCAGCATCCCCCGATACTTACCTGAACCCCAACTCTATCCAGCAATGCTCAGAACGCTCCCTCCTGATTGGCTGACAGCAGCGGTGCCATTGGTGCCGATACAGCCATTAAAGGGTTTGTAAAGGATTTTTTTTTATTTTTTTTAATCTTAATAGCTTCCTTTACCTTAATGCAGTGCTGTTTTCATGTCCTCATTGTTCTTTTTTGCTCTCAAGTTGCTGTAATTCTTCTCTGATCTCCACACTTCCTGGTTGTCTGTTTCCTGATAACCACAGTACTGGGAGCTTTCTCTCTGTGGTCACTAATCAAGGAGGTGTGATTACTGTGTGTCTAAAACCCCTCAGCACCAATCAGTTTCGTTTTCCAAACCATCACTGCCCTGTACCTCTGTACAGCAGAGAGGCAGGAAACAACATTCAAAAACGAAACTAGAAACTAGAGGTACATTATATGATTGATTTTTATCTATTTTTAATCGTTTTTAAAAGGAATCAGTTAATTATTATGTCTCTATACCCTGTAAACAGTCATTTCAGCAAAACATTTTTTATTTTATTTACAACTCCTTTATAGAAGCAGAGGGGGGCAAACTGCAGCTTCTTATCTGAATGGATCAAAGAGGTGAAACTCGGCTCAGGGGCCCCCCATAGCAGGTAGCTTGCAATGGGGCCCCAACAGGAGGGAGCTCCAGCCAGGCACCCGAGAAGAGGAGGAACCTGGCTGCTCTGCAAAACCACTGCACTGAGCAGGTACCGTATTTTCCGGCGTATAAGACAACTTTTTAACCCCTTAAAATCTTCTTAAAAGTCGGGGGTCGTCTTATACGCCGGTAACCTAACATCCCTTACCTTATGCCAAGACATGCAGAATCGCGGCCGTCCATTTTTCAAAGCCGCGCCGAGGACGAGAGGGCCTCCGTGATAAGCGGACACTAAACACAGTGCCTCCTGGGAAGCTGAGTGTTCCGCCTATCACGAAACGGAAGAAGTAGGAGGCGCGGCTTTTGAAAAATGGACGGCCGCGATTCTGCATGTCTTAGGATAAGGTAAGGGATCGTCAAGACAGTCTGGCATGTAGTGGGGCACAGTGAGTCTGGCATGTAGTGGCACAGTCTGGCATGCAATGGTGGCACCGTGAGGCGAGGCATGACTAGTAGGAAGGGGGTAGACTTATACGGCGAGTATATCCCAAAACCAACATTTTAGCTGGAAAATTAGGGTGTCGTCTTATACGCCGGCAAATACAATTGATTTTAATTGTGAATATTGTCCTTTTTGTGTAATAATAGAACACTGTTTTTTTTTTTTTTTTTCTGTAAATATGCTGTGTGTGTGTGTGTGTGTGTGTGTGTGTGTGTGTGTGTGTGTGTGTGTTTTCTTTAGTTGGTGATCATGTATAGTAAAAAGTCAAAGTATAATCAAAACATTTAAACAACTAAATAGTGTGGTGTGTGGGCTTTTTTTTTTTGGAAGTGAGATTCATATTGTAATGTTGAGTGGAGAAATTGAGGGAGGTTTTCAGTTTTCCTGTGGAGTGAAATGTTTTTGTTCAGCACACTGCATGTTATCATTGTGTCAGTGTTTGAGGGTAAACGTCTCCAGAGAGCCGCCTCACGCTGCTTGGTCATGTTGCTGAGAGTAGGCCAAAGGTCATAACATTGAGTGTGTAAGGCACATAGCTGGAGTGTTTTCAGTATAGGAAGAGGAATCTTGTAAATGCAGCTTTTCCACGTCACTAAGTAGAGCTGTACCTGGACAAAGTGTCAATGTTTCGGCCCAGCTTACTCCTTTTGACGCTGCTCAAGGGCACATGCATAATATACTGTGAACAATGCTGTAACTCTTGCCTTCCGACTATTCCACATGTACAGTGCAGCTGATGACTCACTATCACATTATAATTGGCAAGTATCCCTGAAGTATTCTTCTCAATTCATCCTAGGTGGAGGTTTCCAGTTTGGGTATAATACAAATATAAGTATTATAGGCCGTAATTTGCCGTAGTGCTCAAGGTATTAAAGCGGAACTCCAGGCTCCTTCAGAATTTTTAAGTCAGCAGCTACAAATGCTGTAGCTGCTGACTTTTAATATTGGGGGCACTTATCTGTCTACGAATCCAGCAGTATCTTCACCCCAACCAATTTTTCAATCGGCTTTGGGGTGCTGCTGCGGCCATCTCAGCTAATGGAAACGGTCAGTGACGCTTTGTAGCCTCACAGCTGATTCCCTACTGCGCATGCGCAAAGCGTGTTGTGCTTTGTGAATGGCCCGGCGATGGAGGAGGGGGGCAGAATTTCTGACTGGGTTCGCTACAGTAAAGTCAGCCAGGTACCTGCTTATCCCTCCAGCCCCCCTTTGATCAGCTTTAAAGGCTCTGTCTTGCATATACATTTTATTTTTTATATAATATATACAGGCCAGACTTTCAGGGACTGATGCACACATGCCATTATGCCATGTCGTTATATTTTTTGCATCTTTGGCTTCCTAACCACTTCAATACCGGGCTTTAAAACCCACCTCCATACCGGGCCTATTCTGGCACTTCTCTCCTACATGTACAAATCATCATTCTTTTGCTAGAAAATTACTCAGAACCTCCAAACATTATATATGTTTTTTTAGAAAACACCCTAGGGAATACAATGGTGGTCATTGCAACTTTTTATCTTGCACGGTATTTGCGCAATAATTTTTCAAACGCCTTTTTTTTTTTGTAAAAAAAAAAATGGATTCATGAATTTAAAAAATAACAAAACAGTAAAGTTAGCCCAATTTTTTGGTAAAATATGAAAGATGTTACACAGAGTAAATAGATGCCCAACATGTCATGCTTTAAAATTGCGCACACTCATGGAATGGCGCCAAACTTCGTTACTTAAAAATCTCCATAGGCGACGCTTTAAAAATGTTACAGGTTACCAGTTTAGAGTTAGAGGAGGTCTAGTGCTAGAATTGTTGCACACGCTCTAACGCACGCGGCGACACCTCACATGTGTGGTTTGAACAACGTTTACTTACGTGGGCGGGACTTGCGCGTGCCTTCGCTTATGAGAGCGAGCTACCGGGGACAGGGGCGTTTAATTTTTACTTATTTATTTTTTACACTTTTGTTTTTCGATCGCTTTTATTCCTATTACAAGGAATGTAAACATCCCTTGTAATAGGAATAGTGTGTGACAGGTCCTCTTTAAGGAGAGATACGGGGTCAATAAGATGCCACATCTCTCCTCCATGCTGGAAAGAATGAGGTTGTGGAAAAAAAATTCACAGATCTCATTCTTACTAGCCGCAATTGCGGTTTGTTTACGGGTACCCGGACGTGACGTCATCACATCGCGCCTGGGCCTTCGACGGTCATAGAGATGACTGGTGACCATCTGGTCACCAGTCATCTCTATGCCTCCCATCCGGTGCACGGCGATCATCTCTCCGGGCCCCTGATGGCACGGAAGAGCCCGGAGAAGCGCAGGAGGGGGGGATGTCCCATCCCGCCGCCTATAAGAACGATCAAGCGGCGTAAATGCCGCTATGATCGTCTTATGGTGCGCAGGATCGCCGCCGGAACAAAATTATATCTGAATGATGCCTCTAAGTGCAGACATCATTTAGATATCACCGCACAAATTA
Source organism: Rana temporaria (assembly GCF_905171775.1). Classification (NCBI taxonomy): domain Eukaryota; kingdom Metazoa; phylum Chordata; class Amphibia; order Anura; family Ranidae; genus Rana; species Rana temporaria. The sequence goes on along the minus strand of NC_053492.1, from coordinate 130,777,273 downwards.
CAGGACGTCATATGACGTCCACCCGGGATAAGAGATCCCCTTTTTGGACGTCATATGACGGAGTGCGGTTTTGAAGTGGTTAAAGGGATTGTAAAGGTGTGTTTTTATATGAAAAAAAAAATAGGTTACTTTTAAGCTAGTGCATTGTTGGTTCACTTGCCTTTTTCTTCAATTTCCCTTCTAAATGTTTTTTTTTCTTTGTTTTCTTTGTCTGAATTTCTCACTTCCTGTTCCTCCTCAGTAAGGTGTTCAGTAAGCTGTTCTAAATGACTTTTCACCGCTCGCTCGGATGATGGTGAAAAGCTTACTGAGGAGAAACAGGAAGTGAGGAAAAATTCAAACAAAGAAAAAAAAAAACATTTAGAAGGGAAATGGAAGGAAAAGGTAGGTGAACCAACAATGCACTAGCTTAAAGAAACCAATTTAGAAAATAAGACAAACCTTTACAACCCCTTTAATTGTTGTTACCGGTATTATGAATAGTACTGACAGAAGCTGATTTAATGTTGTTCTATTCAGCATGTTGGAGATTTTTCTTTGACATCTAAGGTTAGCTATCCATTATGCAGTTTTTACTTTTCTTCAACCATCGATTGATGGACAAAGTCGCTCAATTCCCCCATTAATGTTGATGGTGGAATCTCTCCCGCTGTGCTATTTTCTGACAGCGAGAGATTTCCCCACCATTTGAATACAATATTCACTGCTGTAGCCAATGGCAGTGATTGTGTGTCAATCGATAGCACAAGTTCAGTACAACCAGCCTGCCCACAGATGGATGGAAATTCAGGTGGTACCTGCTGTTACTCAAACCCCCACTGTGTGTGTAGAACCAGACATTCACAGGATCAGTCCAGCCACAGTTGATATTTCAGGTACTGGTAAGTAATATACCTGTCCCATCTCCACTGCAGCCAAACTTTTATTCTGTTGCTGAGCTATGCTTCTAGTATCTTTATCCAACACTGGTGAATTATGCCTCCCCCTTTTTATTTTTTATTTTTTTTATTGGTGTCTTATGCCTGAATTTCCCTCCCAGTGGCTTCATATACCAACTGCTTCGTCATTAGTATTTTCCTGCAGCTCTGATAAGATAGACTTGTGACGTAGCAGCCAGGGGGAGTAGATGCTGGCATCGAACACACAGAAATGTTAGCTACTGAACAACCCAGCAGTGGCTGTAGCTCAGCAAAATCCTAAACTTGAGTTTTTAGAAGCTTTTGGTGTGGGTTTTTTTTTTTTTTTGACAAAGCTTTAGAAGCTGCTGCGACTTAAGTGAGGCTCAACCTCTCTCCTGAATGCAGAAAAATCCCTTTCAAGATAGGAACATTTTGATCGCCGGCCATGGGAAAAAACGCAAATCTGCGGTAAATGTAGGCAGGGTGTACATGAAGACTAAGTGATCTTTCACAGCACTTTCAACCCCAAGTCTACCATAAAAAAACATAGCATTTCAACTTTTTTTACCTTAATGCGTTAAGGTAACATGCTTCGCTACCTGTCCTAGACCCCCAGTCCCTAAACGCTTACCTGGCTCCTTTCACCAATCCAGCAATGTCTAATCTACTGAGAGACCTGAAAGTGCGGGCTGCAGACACTGGCAGCAATCCTGTGAGGTGTTTGTCTATAGATGCATGCAGTCAGGCTCAGGAGCATGCCAGTATGGGTGCCCCCTTAGCACCACACTTGCTGAGGAGGCACTCGAGGAGTGGAGAGCATCTGCGAGGGACTATGGAAGAAGAGACAAGAACCGCTTTGTGAAATATCATTGCACATGGCAGGTAAGGTATAACCTCTCTTCCTTTTTTTTTTTTTTTTTTTTTTTTTTTTTAAGACCACATTTACACCTGCGTTTTTTGCCGGACGCCAATTATTTGTGTGAAAATTGGCAGCGGATCCTGGCGATTAGCTGTAGGAGACAGCTGGGCTACTGCATCTAATCGCAGCCACTCGCACGTAATTCTGATGCGTCAATTACCTGCGAGTAATCAACTCTGGACGTAGACAGTCTGTCACTTCTAGGTCATGGGCTGAGCTTTTCCTCTGCTGCTCCAACTGGTCATGGCTGTCGGCAGTTCTGTATTGTATGGGAGGACTCCGAGCTCAGGTGAGTGAGGAATAAGTAAAGTGCTAATTCCAATCCCCCTAGACGGAAAACGCATTCTATTGCTGTCTGTGCCTCCAGTAGGGGGATTTGCACTCCTCTATTTCTTCAGTTTACTATTAATAAAAATGAAAGCAAATCAAATATTTGGGATTTTGTTAAAATAGGAATAGAGGGAAAATCTTTATCCCTCACTTTAGTTACTCTTCCTGTTTTGGTCATTAAGACAGGAAGTGAAAGGAAATTTTGCCAATTACACAAAGAAGCGGGGGGGGGGGGGGGCGGGTAATAACTGAAAGGGGTATCTTACTCTATACAAAATGGGTGGGTTTGCCTTTTTATATCTTTAGAATTTTACTGTAACCTGGAGTTCAGTAAACTGTCTCCTTAAAATTAAAATATGATCAGGAGAATGGGGAATGTCATGCAATTGTTATGTACACAAAGGTTATTTTATTTTTCTGTACATGGACTTTATTAAACTGTTCACAAGTTGGGAATGTTAATTTCATATCAGGGATTAAGGAAAGGATCATTTCTAGTGACTGTATCTTGTCGCTGTCTCAACACCGGGGTCATGTAAGGCTTCAGCTGTAAAGGCAGGGCTTCTTGTGAGAACCTTTATGGATTGTTATGTCAGAAGTAACTTTTGACCAAGCCTATGTCATGATCTGTTCTATAAAAACACGCTTGGGCAGTTTTCTGTTGGACGTGTGTGTTTTATGAAATACCTTTGCTATGCCAGCTTGTGCTGTTTGCTGAAACTGCTATTTTTAATTAAGGTGCTTGTGACATATCTGTGAGTTACATTGGAAGGATTTGTCTTAAAGTGCACTTGTGCCTGGACTATGGACATTAAACTACTTGCTCATTCTTGACCACCAGTAACAAGCCATCCCTGGCCTTTCTAGCTGCATTTAATGTGATGTTTTTCTTAAAGGGTGACTCCACTTTCATGGTTGGGGGGGGGGTAATATATTATATATATATATATGTGTGTGTGTGTGTGTGTGTGTGTGTGTGTGTGTGTGTGTATAAGCCAAGTTTTTCAGCACATTTTTTGTGTGCTGAAAATGCCCCCCTCGGCTTATACTCGAGGCACCTTTTTGCGCCTGATCTCCCGGACTTTGGGGACCTTGTGCTGGACGTAGGTCCCCTGGACCCCAAACTTGCATGTAGCCCCACTTTTCCTCTACAAGTGTGCAAAGTTTGTTGTCTGGGGGACCACAGCTGGGGAGCAAAATGTTTTGTTTATTTTTTCTCCAAAGCCGGGCACCCCTTCCATTGACTCCCATGTTAAACGTCGATCTAGTCATGGACACCCTAGGCTTGTACTCGAGGCACCTTTTTGCGCCTGATCTCCCGGACTTTGGGGACCTTGTGCTGGACGTAGGTCCCCTGGACCCCAAACTTGCATGTAGCCCCACTTTTCCTCTACAAGTGTGCAAAGTTTGTTGTCTGGGGGACCACAGCTGGGGAGCAAAATGTTTTATTTATTTTTTCTCCAAAGCCGGGCACCCCTTCCATTGACTCCCATGTTAAACGTCGATCTAGTCATGGACACCCTAGGCTTGTACTCGAGTCAATACGTTTTCCCATTTTTTTTTTTTTTTTTTTTTGGTAATATTAGGTGCCTCGGCTTATACTCGAGTATATATGTGTGTGTGTGTGTGTGTGTGTGTGTGTGTGTGTGTGTGTATAGATAGTAATTAATTGCTATTAAAAAAACTACCTTTTTTACTTTTCAATCTGCAGCTCTGTAAAATGCAATATGGCAGCCTAGAGAATGTGTACAGCACGCCCCCCTGGAAACATCATTTCCTGCTTGTGTGATTGGCTTACTGATTTTCCCCTAGGATACAGGTCAGATTTCCGCTGTCCCCTGCAACAAAATTGTCATCTGTCGGCGCTCGTTCGCCCCCCCCCCCCCCCCCCCCCATTAGAGCCAATTTATACTCTTGTGCTGCATTAGCACACATGCATTGCATTATGGCAATCCGTTCATTTGACTAGGCTGCTTAATGTACCAAAAAAGATGCATGTAGCATTTCTTGCTGCACTGCAAACTGTGTCCGTTGCTAGTATATGTTGTCATGCCATTCAAAATGAAGGGCACTGTACCGCACGGATGCATAGAACATTCTTTGTCACATATTGCTGTAACACCTACAGTATCGCAACACCTTGGTGTGAATGGACCCTAAGGCTCCGTTCACATCTGTGTGGGTGGGGGAATCGTAGCGATACCCGCAACCACCCACAGTGAAAACACGCACTTAGAGGACGTACAGGTACGTGCTTGTGCCCAGCCGTGCCATTCTGCCGGCGTGAAGGGGTCCTTAAGTGGTTAAAAGTAATCAAATACAGTGTAGTTCCGCTTCAACCACATTCATAATCTATAAGTTTTGCTGACAGCCAAAACAATTTTGTTCTTTATAAATTCCTGTGGAGAATCCGCTAGAACGAACTGTGACCAGCCTATACAAAATAAGGTTTTCCATGATGCAGTTGTGCTAAAAACCTGAAAAGACACAGGATGCATTTATTTTTGAGCATTGCCATTCATACATCGCTTCACCCATATTAAAACAAAATGTGCAGCAAATTGCTAGGAGTGTCTTAATGACATCCATGCATGGATTAAATGAGATCTTCATCCCCAATGTAAACCGTGTGTTTTTTGTGGTGGTGTTTTTTTTTTTTTTTTTTTTGCCAAGAGGTCTTAGTCACTCCTGGGTGTTTTTGTACAAAATGCTGGGGGGGCGCAATCTCCAAAATGCCTGCATGCTTTTTAGGCAGATTACAGGCTTCTTCTTTTTACATATGACCTGTACAAAATCGCCGTAAAAAAATGTGCAACTTTCTGCCTGAAAACAAAACGCTTAGGTGTGAATGCAGCCTGATGGTGAACAGTAAAATCGCATAAGTCTAGCTTATTACCTTTACTGAGAACAAAGCTTAAAGTGGGGTTTCCGGACATTTTTTTTTTTTTTTGCAAGCTGAAATGAATCACATTAAATGGTCCCTAAAACATATTGATAGCAAACACTTGCCTTATATCCTCCAGCTCATGTTGTGGCCGTATCCATCATATCTTAGGACAGGAAGTTGAACCACCTAGGACCAGGTAATAGGCAGATTACGAAATCTGCTTGGTAACAGCCAGATAGAAGTGAGAAAAACTTTTATTTTATTTTTTTACATTGAAGGCAAGCTGTTAATTTTTAAGGTGGAACTCCGCTTTAAAGCGGATGTGCCACTAAAAAAACATATTAAAAGCCAGCAGCTACAAATACTGCAGCTGCTGACTTTTAATATAAGGACACTTACCTGTCCTGGAGTCCAGCGGTGATCGCAGCAGATGACGAGCCGATCGCTCGTCACCCTGCTGCTCCCCCCTCCATCCACGGTGAGGGAACCAGGAAGTGAAGCGCTCCGGCTTCACTGCCCGGTTCCCTACGGCGCATGCGCGAGTCGCGCTGCGCCCGCCGATTGGCTCCCGCTGTGTGCTGGGAGCCGAGTGTTCCCAGCATACAACGGGGGACGGACGGGAAACGAGGAAAAAACCCGTCTTTTGCCCGTATCGTGGGGCTGGAAGTGGGTGCAGATACCTGTCTGTAGACGGGTATCTGCACCCCCCTCCCCCCTGAAAGGTGTCCAATGTGACACCGGAGGGGGGGAGGGTGCCGATCAGCGGGACTTCACTTTAGAGTGGAGATCCGCTTTAAGATGTTTAGGAGTGCTCTAAACACTGTCATGGACTACATCAGTAAACCAGTTAATGAAGAAGTCTAATTACCTTTGAACCCTAGGCCTTGGTCACTTGTTCAGGCAGGGATTATACTTTTCTTCTTTTCTTTCCGTGTCGCATTAGTTCTTACTGCCAAGAACGCTTTAACAAAAAGCCTGTTTGTCTCCTAATTGGTACATGTTGCCCTGTTTTGCCCTCCTTATTGTGTGCAGCAACTCTGAAAATTAACGTAGTTAGAAGAGTCAGTCTGGACGCCATGCCCATTTAAAATCCTTTTGTGTGCCCTTTGCTGCTTGTTAATGGCCATGTGCTAGTTTGTGTGTGCCTGCCAAGTGCATGTAGTGTTTTGCCAAATTGCTGGGGAGGAAAAAAAGGACGAACTAAACTTTCTGCACCACCCTGATTTAAATTACAACTAAAGGCTGTTGTATAACGGTCTAAACCAGTACCAAATCCAGCTATTTGGCGACATACAAGCCTCGTAATACAGGCTTATTCAAAAAGATGGAGGGATGTAAACTTTTTATTTCAAACAAACTGTAAGGGCTAGAACCCTATTCTGCACATCACTGGATAGGGAAAGGTTCACCCAGAAGTTCCTTTCAATGCCATACAGCAGCGCTGTTACTTGTTTATATGCAAATGGTGACATCACAGACGTTTTTTGTGAAGTGCATTATAAATTCCTCTGTCAGTTCAATAAACAGCCGCCTCATCATAAGCAAAATTACAAGTGGCAGAAATTTGAAGATGGTTGCATATGCAAACAGAAAAGCACTGGTCGTCCTCGCATGTTGAATGAAAATGTTGAGCATATCTGCAGTGCGTTCTAACGGAGCCCTAGGAAATCCACAACACGGGCAAGGGTTTGAACTTGGAATTCCTCAAACAGCAGTATGGCATGTTCCAGACTGTCTGCATATGAAGCCGGTTGTTTCCCCAATATCAAAAAGATTTGAATGACTTCATTCTGGCACAAGATGGTGCCCCACCTCACTTCCACTTGGTGGTCTGGCATTTCCTGAGCGACACCTTTCCGGAACGATGAATTGGAAGAGGTGAACAGCAAGATCTTGTTTCTTTTGTCTGTGGTCTCCCAGGTCACCAGACCTTACCCCCCCCCCCCCTGAGATTTTTATCTGTAGGGGTACATAAAGGTGTGTGTTCAACCTATACCTGGTAAGCTTCAAGATCTGAGACATTAAAGAGGAGTTCCACCCAAAAATGGAACTTCCTCTTAACCCACTCCTCTCCCCCTTGCATGCCACATTTGGCATGTAATTTTTTTGGGGGGGGGGGGAGTGGGGGCTTCAGGAGAAGGGGACTTCCTGTCCCACTTCCTCCTTCCGCCGAGGGGCTGCTAAGGCGATACGTCATATCGCCTTTTGGCAGCCCCTCTCTGTAGGCGATCGCCTGTCCAATCAAACAGCGCAGTGCCGCGCGCATGCGCAGTGGGTGCCCGGCCGTGAAGCCGAAAGCTGTTACGGCCGGGTGCCCACAGTGACAATGAAGACGCCGGGAGGGGGGGGGGGAGAGGAGCGGACCCCCGCGTCGCTGGAGCAGGTAAGTGTCAGTTTATTAAAAGCCAGCAGCTACACTTTTTGTAGCTGCTGACTTTTAATAAAATTAAAAAATGGGTGGAAAACCCCTTTTAATTTGAAGCTGTAAATTCAATAACGAACGACCAGTTTATTCATCCATGTATGGTAAGCATTGTTCTACTATTTTTGATGTTTGTCGTGCAACACACGCAGTGCATACAACCTCAAGAACCATAAAACGTGAAACTTTTTCTCAATCCAGTGATATGTGGAATGTACTTCTACCCCTAATGCCGCCTACAAACCACTGTTATTCATGTCATGAAAAAAGTTTTTTTTGTCGTGATTCCTCCCAAGCCTGCCTTGCATACACACGTTCGTGAAAAAAAAATGCTTGCGCAAAGCGCTGTGACATACAACACGTATGACGGCACTATTAGGCTAGATTCACACTGCTGTGGATTCTTTTGCGAATTTGAGCCATTGCGATTTCTCAAATTCGCAAGTCCTTTAAATTACATTGTTTAACATTAGTGGCGTTCACATCAATGCGTTGCAAATATAAGCTGCAGGAAAAAAGGGTCCTGTGCGAGTTTGATCCGTGTGCAATGTGAATTCAGCTCTATAGACTGGCATTCCCTGAAATCGTGGCAAAAACGCAGCTGCGAAATCGCGGTAAAATCTGATTTTGAATTCGCAGCAGTGTGAACATAGTCTAAAGGGGAAGTTCCATTTGAATGGCGCCACTCTTTGGGCTGCTTTTGCTATTTTCCCCGTCTCATAACTTCTGAGCTTTTTGTCTTCTTCGTCTTCCTTCTTTTTCCCTTGTTTAAGGAGTACACACAACCGTTTTTCACGACGTGAAAAAAAAAGATGTGAAAAGCGCTGAAAAAAATAATGCAGGTTCTAAATTTTTAACTGGCAATTTTCTCGCAGAGGAAAAATGCTTTGGAGCATACACACAACCTTTTTTCACGACCAATTTAAAAAAATTGAATTTTTCTTGTCATGAAAAACGGTTGTGTGTACGCGGCATTACAGTTTATTTGATATCTGCTCCATCTTTTTGAATAACACTGTATAAACTCAGAAAAATGTTTTGATCTCCTCTGACCCAGAATCGGCTTATAGAGGGCTGTTGCCTGCTGTCAGCTGACATGGCAGGGCGACTCCAGGATCTGTAAGTATCCCAGCAAAATTGTCAGGTTCCACCCAGCTGCCTGATTGACTGACTGCTTAATCGGCCTCTCTGTGCACAGCTGACATCTGACGCCAACTGTGCCTGCCCCCTCTCCAGCCCAACTGTCCAGTGAGCACTGGAGCAGCAGAGTGAATGCTCTGCTCCAAACAGACCATGAACTGAGTGATCCGCAACCGTTTGATCGCTCAGTTCTAGGTCTTGGTGCCGATGTGGGACAGCTGCTGCAGCATAAATGTGAGTATGGATGGTGTGTGTGGTGTGTTTTTTTTAATCTTTCCTGCCTCAGGCAAACCTTTTAATTTGTGTCTCGCATAATTCCCATCCTAGTAACTCACAGTGGGAGGAGGGTTTCAGAAGTAGAGGCAGTGTTCAGAGCTAGTTATGTGGGCAGGACTAGGTGTGGCCAGGTGGTGGTTTTCAAAGCTTTCAGGCTTGTGAATCAGCAGTGACATCCCCCTGCAACATCTCATGGCATTTTTACATTTTAATTATTTTTAGCCTACTGAATCTGAACGAACTTGAAGTTTGTACATGTACTTCCTTGAAGTATGCGACACCTAGTCACTAGTGCCCTGTAATTTGGCACTGCTGTAGGGTTGCAACTAACCATTATTTTCATATACGATTAGTTGGCTGATTATTGTTTCGATTAATCGGATAATAGCCTTAAAAAAAAAAATTATATAATATATATATATATATATATATATATATATATATATATATATATATATATATATATATATATAAATTTTTACATTACATGCTTTTCTGCAGCTTCTCCATTGAAGTATATTGAACAAAAAAAAAAGGCACCTTTTTGGGTTAAAGCGGGAGTTCACCCATAAAAACGATTTTACCCTTACATTGGTGCTCATTTTGTCTAGGGGAATCGGCTAGTTTTAAAATCCGAGCATTACTTACCGTTGTAGAGAGCGATCTTCTCCGTCGCTTACGGGTATGGTCTTCGGGACTGGGCGTTCCTTCTTGATTGACAGTCTTCCGAGAGGCTTCCGACAGTCGCATCCATCGCGTCACTAGTAGCCGAAAGAAGCCGAACGTGGGTGCGGCTCTATACTGCGCCTGCGCACCGACGTTCGGCTTCTTTCGGAAAATCGTGACGCGATGGATGCGACCGTCGGAAGACTGTCAATCAAAATAGGAACGCCCAGTCCCGCAGCCCATACCCGGAAGCGGCGGAGAAGATGCATCTCAAACGGTAAGTACAGCTTCGATTAAAAAAAAAGCCGATTCCCCTAGACAAAATGAGCATGAATCTAAGGGTAAAAAGTTGTATGTCCGGGTGAACCCCCGCTTTAAGTCCTTGCCCTTTCCAAATACGCAGCAGCTAAAAAAAAATCATGGATGTGAACGTGTCCCATAGGAAAACATGTAAATGAACTGTAGTGTGTTTCTGCAAAAAGCACCAAAAAACGGAGGTGTGACCCAGGCCTGAGATGTTTAGTAACATAATGGGGGATAAAAAAGAGCAAATAATCGCTACTGTAAGGGGTTCCTTTTTTTTACTGTGGGACAGTGAAAGTAATAGTTACAGTAGCAATTTGCTTTTTTGCAAATTGTAATCGATTAATTTCATAATCGATTAGTTGACGATTAATCGATTAGTTGTTTCGGCCCTACACTGCTGTGTCCCATTTCGGAGCTTCCCTTCTGAGCCTCAGATGTTCTGAAAGGAGGAGTTTCAGGAGACAAGGTCAGTACAGGAATCGCAGCTTGCAGGAAGGTATCGTGGGTTATATCAGGGCTTGATGACTGAAAATTGCGCCCTGGCGTCTAAGCTATACCGCAGGTGCACAAACTTGGGCTGGTCAGAATTGAGGCCACAGCTAAGCGGCCTGCTGGAGCGGAGACCATCTCTCCAAATTGAACAGAATTCCCATGTTAAAGCGGCTGTCCGCCCACCCCTGCAAAAATTAAGCCAGCAGCTACACATATTGCAGCTGCTGACTTTTAGTATTGGGACACTTGCCTGTCTTGATGTCCCAGCGATGTCGGCACCGCAGCTGATATTTCCAACAGCTGCCGTTGTCATTGCCGCTAAGGGAACCCAATAGTGAAGCATTATGGCTTCATGCCGGGTCCCTACTGCGCATGCGTGAGGCACCGCTGCACTCTCCTACTGGCCCAGCGGTGGGGGGGGTAGGAAGAGGGAGCCGAGCTGCTGATGTAATTTGCCGTGGCCCTGTCTCCTGGAAGTGCTGTGTAACTTGGCCCTTTTATATCCTCTAAAATACCTGGCTGATCCTTCCTGGTGCTGCCCTCCCCTCTGTAAACTGATTACGTTTATCATGGCTGCTGAACTATGAGACCGTGGTCAGTTTACATGCCCCCGTCAGCACGCTGTCTGTCCTTGCTCTATCTCCCCCCCCCCCCTGCCTGATGGCTAGTGACAGTGCCGATCTGCTCCCGCCCCGCCTCTCCCCTCCTGCTGCTATCATAACTGTTATTGCTTCATTAAATGACATGCTGTGTGTGTGTGTGTGTGTGTGTGTGTGTTTGTGTTTTTTTTTTTTTTTTTAATATGCCGCTGTATACCTTATTTCAGAGCACCACTCTCACGTGACTGCCCTCCTTTCAGCTGTCATCAGTGGGGGATTTTCAGTGTAGTTATCAGATCTGGAGAGGAGAGCGGCGAGCAGTCACATGAGCGGCGCTGCTTTGAAATGAGGTATACAGCGGCATATATTTAAAAAAACTGACCATCATTTAACCGCTTTCGGACCACCTCCCATATACATTTTACTGCGGCAGGGCAGCCCAGGTGTGCAAAATCACGTACCTGTACGTGATTTCGTGCAAGCTGTTTAGGAGGTGCTCGGCTCCTGCTTTGTCCAATCAGCAAGTCCGCGGCCACGTGACCCACCAATCGTTCACAGGAGAGACAGAGCAGCGGCGTGCCGATGTAAACAAAGCAGACCACTGATCTGTCGGAGTAAAATTGAGAGATCATGTTCAAGCTAAACTGAATCACAATCTCTTTTCCTCCATTGTAACACTTAATCCCACCCCATGGTTAGAAACGCCTCCTAGGGAACACTTTTAACTCCTTGATCGCCCACCTAGTGTTAACCCCTTCCCTGCCGGTGTCATTTATACACCGATCACTGTATTGGTGTCACTGGTCCCCCAAAAAGTGTCAGATTTGTCCGCAGCAATGTCGCAGTCCCGCTAAAAATCGCATATTGCCATTACCAGTAAAAAAAAGTCCCTAAATATATCCCGTAGTTTGGTTTGTGCAAAAATTATAGCATCTACAATCAATTTACGCTTATTGGGATTTTTATTTATTTTTTAACCAAAAATATGTAGCACAATACACACTGACCTAAAATTTGAAATTTTATACCCAGATTTTATTTGGGTGCAGTGTCGCACAACCGCAATTGTCACGGCAACACAGTGCCGTATCGCAAAAAATTGCCTGGTCGAGAAGTGGGTAAAACCTTTATGGGCTGAAGTGGTTACATGTCCATGATGCATTCCATCACATCCCAAAGGATTGCTATCTGGTGACTGGAGGCCATTGGAGTACAGTGAACTCATTGTCATGTTCAAGAAACCAGTGGTGAGATGTTTTGAGCTTTGTTACATTTTGCATTATCCTGCAGGACAGGAAGTAGCAATCTATAAAAATGGGTTCACTGTACCCATAAAGTAATGGACTTCAGCAACAAAACTCAGGTAGGCCGTGGCATTTAAAGCGGAGGTTCACCCAAAAATCCACTTTTTGACATTAGCTGTAGCATACTGCTAACATCTGCAGTATGCTGTGTGTTGTGTTTTTTTTTTTTTTTTTTTTTTTTTTTTACTTGTACTTATCGTTATATGAGCCCTTGTTTTCCGGCTCCGAGCGGGGAATTCTGCGGGGAATGGGCATTTCTAAGCAAAGAGGAGTTGATTGACGGCTGCTAAGGCGCGTCTTGGCCTCTGTTTAATCTTCAACTGCCATAATGCTGCACATGTGATCAGTTATGACACCAGCCATTGGATGGTTTGACAGTTTGGTTGAGAGCACAACCAATGTGACAGTTAGCATTCCCGGCATGCCAGGAATGTAACTGCTTTTTCAAACTGTTAAATTGATGGGTTTACTTCCGCTTTAAAGCGGGAGTTCACCCAATGAAGTTTTTTTTTCTCTTTTCCCCTTAGATGGATGCTCGTTTTGTCTAGGGGAATTGGCTAGTTGTTTTAAAATATGAGCCGTACTTACCGTTTTCGAGATGCATCTTCTCCGTCGCTTCCGGGTATGGGTCTTCGGGAGCGGGCGTTCCTTCTTGATTGACAGCCTTCCGACGGTCGCATCCATCGCATCACTAGTAGCCGAAAGAAGCCGAACATCGGTGCGGCTCTATACTGCGCACCGACGTTCGGCTTCTTTCGGAAAATCGTAACGTGATGGATGCGACCGTCGGAAGACTGTCAATCAAAATAGGAACGCCCAGTCCCCAGCCCATACCCGGAAGCGGCGGAGAAGATGCATCTCGTAAACGGTAAGTACGGCTCATATTTTAAAACAACTAGCCGATTCCCCTAGACAAAACGAGCATCCATCTAAGGGGAAAAACTCTTATGTACGGGTGAAACCCCGCTTTAAGGATGCTGAAAAGTTCATTTTGAGGGTGAACCTCCGCTTTTAAACAATGCTCAATTGGTATTAAGGGACCCAAAGTGTTCCAAGAAAATATCCCCCACACCATTACACCACCAGCAACTTGAACCCTTGATACGAGGCAGGATGAATCCATGCTTTCTTGTTGTTTATGCCAAATTCTGACCCTACTATCTGAATGTGGCAGCTGAAATTGAAACTCTTCAGACCAGGCAGTCGTCTTCATCACGTCTAGATGCCTAAAAGCATTAAGTTGCTGCCATGTGATTGGTTGGTTGATTATCAATTTGTGTTACCAAGCAATAGAATGTGTGTGTGTTTGTTTTTTTTTTTATATGGTGTTTTTTTTTTTGTTTTGTTTTTCTTTTGAGAACGTCTTCGAGGAGATGCTCAGACTGTGCAGAGCAGACTGTGTTTTGGAATTTTGGCCTAACACAAAGGCAGCGCTGTTCTAGTCAGATGGTGAAAATAGACTTGTATGAGGTTTTCGTTTTCCTCCTACCAGTTCTACCAATGGGCTTCAAGAGGTGGATGTTGTGACAAAAGATCTCTATGGACATTTTGGATTTGAAGCAACTATTTACTCATGTACTTTCTTAGCTAGAATAAACGAGGTGTTATATATATTTTATATAATTTTTTTCCCCTTTTTACACTTGTTAATGTTTTTTGTCAAGATGCATAAAAATGCACAGTTGTACAAAAAAAGCGCCCGAACAATTTAATGTTCCGAAGTACAAAAATAAATATCTTACAATTGCAGTCATATGACTGACTGTTCTGTAAATACAACAGGGCCAGTGTTCTATGCTCATTGTGTGGATGCCACCTAAGCAGGATAAGGGGGCCACTGAGGGGAACAATAGAAGCAAAGAGAACTGGCACATCAAATGTACTCCAACACTACAGTCCACACTGATTTCAGCGTGACAGGGCAGTACTGCACATTGCAAAACTTAAAAAAAATAAAAATAAAAAAAGTTGCAGTGTATATGGTTTGTAAATCTGTGTTTTCTAAATATGCTCTTTTACAGGCATATGTTCCATTATAGTTTTGTGTGGTGGTTGTGTGAGTTTTTTTTTTTTTTCTATGGCAATAAACGCATATTGATTTGCGCAAAAGTTTTAGCGGCTACAAAATAGGGGATAGTTTTATGGCTTTTTATTTATTTTTTACTAGTAATGACAGCGATCTGCGATTTTGTGTGGTGTGTTTTTTTTTTTTTTTTTCTCCTACCATGGCTGCGACTTTATGGTGGACACATCGGACACCTTTGACAAATTTTTGGGACCATTGTCATTTTTACAGCGATCAGTGCTATAAAAATGCACTTATTACTGTAACAAATTACACAAACAGTGAAGGTGTTAACCACTAGGTGGCGCTGAAGTGGTTAAGTGTGTCCTAGGGAGTGATTCTAACTGTTAGGGGGAGGAGCTACCAGTGACATGTCACTAGGCAGAACAGGGGAATGTCTTGTTTACAAAGGCATCCCCCCTGTTATGCCTTTGCCGACCGCAATCGCAGGCCGCCTGGGAACATCGAGTTCCTGGGGCGCGCTTGCCCGCTGGGTGGCAAATTTAAAGGGACATACAGGTACACCCATTTGCCTGCCCATGCCATTGTGTTGACGTATATGTGTGTTGCAGTCGGCAAGTGGTTAAGATAAAAAAGCCTTCTGTGTGCTGCAGCTCCCCCAGCCGCCCCTAATACTTACCTGAGCCCCGTCTCTATCCAGCATTGTCCAGGAGAGCTTCGGCCATCCAGGACTCTCCCTTCTGATTGACTGAGACACAGCAGTGGTGCCATTGGCTCCCACTGCAGTCAATCAAAGTAAAGGCTAAAGCTGAGCTTGGGCTTATTCACACATGCATTAAAATGCTGCGTACAAAAGCATACAGACTTTAGTTTTGCATGCATATACAATTCACATAGCTGCACTTGGCAACAAAAATGTTATACTGTATTGAGAACTTAAAAAAAATAAAATGCATTCACAGTCCCTAATTGGATTGTATTTGTGTGTTTCACAACTAGTACAAGCTAAGCAGTGAAGATTTTGTAAGTAATTCCTGACCATTAAAAAGATTATGCTGATCAATTGAAATTGTACACAAAGTGTAGCATAGCCTATACAGTAGTTAGTAAATGTTAAATGCTTAGTATTAGTCATAATGATAAAATATGGAAAAAACTGCGCTAGAATCCAAGTGGTGTGAAAAAGCTGCCAGCACTCTAACAAAGTCAAACAGCAAAGAAAAATAAATGGTGCGGCGTTTAACAATCGATAAGTGATAAACACACTAAAAATCCACAAAAAATGTATGTGATAATAAAATGAAGATAAATGTGCAAACAAAAAGAGATGCTCCCAATGGTTCAGGTCAAAAAATCAATGATGGTTTATTTCATAAAATTGCTATATAGACAAAGTAAAAAGTGATCACAGATAAACTAGTAAAAAGCAATGTGGGGTGCAGTAATGCTGGCCCGACGCTTTTCGGCTAAAACGGTCATCAACTGGGGAATTTTAGCAGTCAACTTGTTGTTCCTGTACTTTGTGCCATCGTATGGAAAGATTTTTCACCACCGAGTTTATTTCTGTATGGACTTTCTTCATATCACTTGTTGAAGCCTCTTGGCTTCCTTATACCTTTCATTATTGAACTTTGATGTATTTTAATATTTTTCATATTTTACCTTCATTTTATTATCGAATTCATTTTTGTGGATTTTTAGTGTGTTTATCACTTATTATTGATTGTTTAGTGCCGCAGTATTTATTTTTCTTGTCCTAATAGAATACCATTGTGTCCTAGATGGTTTAACCTGGTTAATCCATAATTTTTTTTTTTTATATATTTCAGTCTGCATCTAGTTGTAGCATGATGAATCAAGAGCATGAGATGCTGTATTTATTTTGACCCTAGTAACTATAAATGTTTTATTTTTATTTTCTAGATGTGGGGGCACTGTAGGCGCCATTCTGACCTGTCCGTTGGAAGTTGTAAAGACCAGGCTCCAATCCTCCTCTTCGATCACACTTTACATCTCTGAAGTACAGCTGAATACTATGAATGGTGCCAGTGTTAACAGAGTGGTGTCACCCGGACCACTGCACTGTCTAAAGTAAGATCTATAATAAATGATATATATATATATCTATTTTGGAACTGTGTAATAAATGTGGTGATATAAATGGAAGACAATATTATTGCAGAAAACACATACCCAAGTAAGTGCACTCAGAATAGTGTACACAGATGTATACATTCTTTGGGTTTCTATGTGGATAGGCTTTGGGGAGAAAAGCAGTTCTGACACGACCAAAAGCCCATCTATGTAGCGCCATATTATGTATTCCCATATGTTCACATGACAGCATTGAAACAAAAGTATCAAATGTATCTTAATGTGTCATAATTTTTTTTTTTTTATAAAAATATATATATAATATCTCAAAGCTGTCCACTCACATAATGGGGAAACTCTCTCAGCCTTTTCTTTGTGTTGACAGCACTGTTTTTAAGCGCTATGGGGGTCATTTCACCCATATGAATTTGAGTTAAAATAACTCATGTGGTATTTAACTCTGTGTATTTAATAAACCTCAATTCACAAAAAACTTAAACGCAAGTTAAATATCGCATGGGGCCAGAGTCTGGGGCTGTGCCTTTTGCTTGGCAAAAACTGACTATGTAGTAGGGTCACAAAAGGCACTTATCCCAGATCCTTTCAGATACCATTTAGAAAAATGTCTTCCAGTAATGAATCTGAGCAGATATTTTTTGGCCTTAGGGCCCTTTCACACGGGCGGATCCTGTGATGACCCGTTCAGTAAATATCCCCTTGCTCACCGGGGATCGCTCTGTTGTTCCCTGCTGAGCTGGCAGATGCAGGGACCGCCCTGTCAGATCTCTGCTCTCCTCTATGGGGGGATCGGATGAACATGGACCGTCTGTCCGTGTTCACCGGATCCGCTCTGCAGACGGATGGAAAAATAGGATTTTCCCTATCCGTCTTTCAGGACAGCCACAACTTGAGAGATAGGCTCCTCCTCTTCCTTAGGAAACACTGCCCAGCCTTTAAAATCTCTCCTCCCCCTGCTAGACCTCAGTTCTTAGTGTTTCCTCCGGTGGGGAGACACTGCTAAGGAACCAGGCAGGGCAGTCAGAGGACTGTGGCCATTATTTTTCCTATGTGGGAGGCAAGGGCTTCCTAAAGGAGATTGGGCGAAAAACTTACCGCCAAAAAACGCACCCCAACCAGGTCGAGCGCGACAGACGGTTTGTGGGGGGGTCCCTATCGTGTCCACAGGACCGCGGCGGGGGAACTCAGCTCCGGGCACCCTGATTACAGGCCGCACATTGTTTTTTTCTTTCAAAAAGTGCGGGCCGAGTGGCGGGCGACGTCACTTCCGGTGCGCCTCGGAAAGGATTCCCTGTGACCCGCGACTTCCGGTTCCGGGTCGCGGCGCTGATAAGAGACCCACGCGTCCTGCTGGAGGTGTCGGATACTCGTTGGGACGAGTTAGACACAGCGCAACCACCCCACTATGTCGGTGACCTCTCCGGAACGGGACCCGATTAGGGACGCTACCTCCAGCCAGTCCAAGGTAAGGGTTCCTGGGGAGGGTTTCCCAAAACTTTAGACTGTGTCTTTTTTCCTTCCTCTACTTTCCCTTGGTGGTTGGGGGAGAGGAGGGATAGGCAGCAAGGGCACCTAGCAGTAGTGTCTGTCTAGTGCTTCCCAGAGGGTTGTAACCATGTTGTTGTTTTTAAAAAAAAAAAAAAAAAAAAAAAACTTTTTGTATCTTTGCTTTTTTAAATGTGGGTCCTTATGTCTTCTATTTTTCAGAAGAGCCTAGAAAAGAGCCAAGAAAAAACAGGAAGGACACATAGTTCTAAGAAGAAATGTGCTTCCTGTAGGGACTCCCTTCCTGATTCTTGGGCAAAAGTTTTGTGCAGAGACTGCATAAACTCTCTAGTTAGGGAAAGGGATGCAGAACAGGAGGATAGTCTAGCTGCTTCAGTTAAGGAACTAGCCTCTACCTTTTCCTCTTTCAAAACCTTGTTTGAAAGGGTGCAACCCCCCCTGGTACCCACACAGGTTACAGCCCACCCTGATGTTCAGGGTCCTGCACCTGCCTCTCCTGATCCTTCAGCGGAAGCAGTTGATTTTGCAGGCCCTTCTCAGGGGCAGCACTCCTTAATGGAGAATGTTGCTTCCGACTCGCAGGCAGAGTCAGGTGAAGAAGACCAGGACAGTGAGTCCAAGAAGTCTTCCAGATACAAGCTATCTCTTGATGAGGTTGAGGAACTGCTAGGTGCCATTTACACGACCCTAGGCATTCACACGGATATTAAACCTCTTAGTCTCCATGACCAGATGTACAAAGGTCTAGGGGAACACAAGGGCAGGGTCTTCCCAGTGCACGAACTTCTGGTTGATACTGTTAAGAAGGAGTGGCAGGACCCTGAAAGAAAGCCTTTCTTTTCTCAATCCCTTAAGAGAAGATTTCCCTTTGTGGAAGATTCCACGTCCGTTTGGAATAAGAACCCTAAGTTAGATGCGGCCTTTTCACAAGTCTCTAAAAAGACTGATTTAGCATTTGAGGATATGGGCAACCTGACGGATGCTATGGATAAGAGAATGGACTCGTTGTTGAAAAAAGCATGGGAGTCCATAATTGGCAATTTAAAACCAGAATTAGCAGTTACAGTAGTGGCCCGTAATTTAGAACACTGGCTCTCAAAGATCCAAGAACATATTGAGGCAGATACGGACAAGGACACTATTTTGGCTTCCTTCCCCACAATTTTAAAAGGGGTAGCCTACATTGCGGATGCCTCAGCAGAATCCGTCCGCATGTCAGCCAGGTCAGCAGCCCTGGCTAATTCTGCCAGAAGAGCTCTCTGGCTCAAGACTTGGTCAGGAGACATTGCGTCCAAGTCTAAGTTATGTGGGATTCCCTTTACAGGAGATCTCCTATTTGGTCCTGACCTGGAGTCAGTCTTAGACCGCACGGCGGATAAGAAAAAATCTTTTCCGTTTAAACGTAAAACTCCACAAAAAGGGAGAGGGTTTCGTCCCCAGAGACAAACAGGGGTCCCGAAACCAGAGACTCAAAAAAGGATCTGGACACCTAGGGGTAGGGGAAGAGGAGCGATTTTTCGCCCACCTGACCAGCCCCCCAAAAAACAATGACTCCCAGATCAGAGTGGGGGGAAGGTTGGGGGCCTTCCTCCCACAATGGGAGTCTTTTTCCCCAAACAGGTACGTATTGGCGATAGTGAGAAGGGGGTATTCCCTAGAGTTCTCATGCCTTCCGCCACAGAGGTACCTGGTCACTCAGCTTCCCAGAGCCAAGGAAAAAGCAGAAGCTCTAGTGGGGGCCTTGAGGGATCTGGAGGTCCAAAATGTTGTTTGCAGAGTCCCAAAAGGAGAGGAGAAAAGAGGGTTTTACTCCCACGTTTTCGTGGTAAAGAAACCCTCTGGCAAGTACAGGTTAATCTTAAACCTGAAACCGCTGAACAAGTCAGTAACATACAAAAGATTCCGTATGGAGTCAATTTTCACGGTAAGGGCCCTCCTACCACAGAATTGCTTTATGGTCTCCCTGGACCTCAGGGACACGTACCTGCACGTACCCATTGCAGAGGGGTCTCAGGAGTTTCTACGGCTAGCGATAGACTTGGGAACTTCGGTGGTGCACCTACAGTTCCAGGCCTTGCCATTCGGTCTATCCTCCTCACCCCGCGTGTTCACAAAGGTCCTGGCGGAACCAATAGCTTTTCTGCGTCTTCAGGGAGTGGGTATAATAGCGTACCTGGACGACCTGCTTCTTTTTGCAGCCTCTCCGGAACAAGTCTCCAGGGACCTGGAACTAACCAAAAAGACCCTTATGGACCTAGGTTGGCTGTTAAACCTGGAAAAATCCAGTCTAATACCATCGCAGCGCATTCCTTATTTAGGGTACACCCTGGACTCCACCCTGCTAAGGGTCTTCCTTCCATTAGAGAAGGCTCTAAAGTTAGAAAAGTCAGTATCTGCCCTCCAGGGCAGCCATCAGGTTTCAATCAGATTCCTGATGTCAACACTAGGACTGTTAACTTCCACTCTACCGGCAGTCCAGTGGGCAGGGATTCACTTTCGGGCCCTGCAGGCCTTTGTACTCAGAATCTGGGACCACAGCTCAGAACACCTAGACGTCCTGGTACAGGTCCCAAGTCAGGTAAAGAGATCCCTCTGGTGGTGGAGAAAGATCACCAATCTGTCGCAGGGTCGTCTATGGCATATCCGGTCTCCACTGATTGTCACCACAGACGCCAGCGGCAGAGGTTGGGGGGCTCACCTGGGGGTACTTCCAGCACAGGGTGTTTGGGAAGTGGCAGAGCTGAAACATTCCTCCAACTGGAAGGAGCTGAGGGCGATCGGTTTAGCTCTCATCTTCTTTCAGGAGAGACTTCGAGGACACCACGTCCAGGTGAGGTCAGACAATGCGTCGGCCGTGGCCTATGTAAACAAGCAGGGTGGCACCAGGTGTGTAGCCCTGTCGGCCATAACAACAAGAATCTTTCGCTGGGCCGAAACAAACACCCTGTCCTTATCAGCAGTTTTTCTAAGGGGGATAGAAAACAGTACAGCGGATTACCTCAGTCGAAGTCAACTGAGGGAAGACGAGTGGTCCCTCAATCAGGAGGTCTTCCATCTTTTGGTCAAGAGATGGGGGTCTCCGGAGATAGATCTCTTCGCATCCAGGGAGAACGCAAAAACACATTGGTTTTTCTCTCGGGGCAGGGGAGAGGGAGCAAGAGGGATAGATGCCCTATCCCAGAGCTGGCGATTCGGGATTTGTTACGCCTTCCCACCCCCAGCTCTTCTACCACTGGTCCTGAGAAAATTTCAGCTGGAGAACACCTCACTTATCCTTGTGGCACCCCACTGGCCCAAGAGGGCTTGGTTTTCGGTTCTCAAGCAACTGACCACAGAACCCCCTCTTTTTCTTCCTCTTCGAGAGGATCTCCTCTCGCAGGGTCCAGTTCTATGCCCTCAGGTACACAGGTGGAACCTTGCGGCGTGGTTACTGAGGAGTCCTTGCTGAGGTCCAGAGTTTTTTCGGACAAACTGACTGCCACCCTTCTTAACAGTAGGAAGAAGGAGACACGTTCTATTTATAGAAAAGTTTGGCTTCGTTTTAATACTTGGTGCCAGGAATTTTCCTTTCCAACACAAAGCCACAAGTCCGTTCTGGAGTTTCTCCAGTGCGGAGCGGATAAAGGCTTGTCAGTGAGTACCCTTAAAGGCCAGGTCTCAGCCCTCAGTGTGTTTCTAGAGAGCCCTCTAGCATCCAATCCTTGGGTCATCAGGTTCTTTAGGGCTTTGTCCAGACAGAAACCTACCCAGGGACCTCCCTTCCCCAAGTGGGATCTATCACTAGTTTTACAGGTGCTAACAGGGTTGCCCTTTGAACCCTTAGACAAGTGTTCGTTAAAGGATCTAACATTTAAAACAGTCTTTTTAGTTGCAGTGACTACTGCCAGGAGGGTCAGTGAATTGGAAGCCCTGTCCATTCGTCCTCCTTTTTGTGTAATTTTTCCGGATCGAGTTGTTTTTAAAACCGATCCGGCCTTCCTTCCGAAAGTGGCTTCCAAGTTCCATAGAAGCCAGGAGGTTGTGTTACCTTCATTTTGTTCCAATCCCTCTGGTGAAAGGGAATTTAAGTTTAGTACACTAGATGTTAGGAGATGTATCCTACAGTACTTGGAGCTGACTCGAGCTTTTAGGAAGTCAGACTCTTTGTTCGTTTTGTTTTCTGGGACCAGAAAGGGACAGAAAGCGTCTCGGCGCACAATTGCTAGGTGGCTTAGACTAGTTATTGGGCAGGCTTACTCCTTGACTGGTAGGGAAGTCCCTACAGGAATAAAGGCACACTCTACCCGAGCGGTGGCTACTTCTCAGGCTGAAAGGGCTGGAGCGACGCCAGATCAAATATGCAAAGCCGCAACTTGGTCCAGCTACGCCACTTTCATCAAGCATTACAGAGTAGACTTGGTGTCAGCAGGTGAACAAGCCTTTGGGAGAAAAGTCTTGCAAGCCGTGGTCCCACCCTAAATTGTAAGTACTCGATTATCCTCTCAAGTTGTGGCTGTCCTGAAAGACGGATAGGGAAAAATGGAGTTACACTTACCGGTAACGTCCTTTCCAGTAGTCTTTCAGGACAGCCCTAGTTACCCTCCCGAAAAGTAGGAAGAAGGGGTTTCTAATCCAGGAACATAGTATGATATTGATGTGTTAACTATGGATTACTAACATGTTCTTGTGTCTCCCCAGCGGACCGGAGTGCTCGTATAAAAACTGAGGTCTAGCAGGGGGAGGAGAGATTTTAAAGGCTGGGCAGTGTTTCCTAAGGAAGAGGAGGAGCCTATCTCTCAAGTTGTGGCTGTCCTGAAAGACTACTGGAAAGGACGTTACCGGTAAGTGTAACTCCATTATTCCTCCATCTGCAGAAACGGAGCATAGCGGCGACCGATGAGATCAGGTGTCAGCGGATGTTCATCTACTGACACCTGCTAACATAGGGATACATGCATGTCCCTTTTTCATCCGTAAACAGATGGATGAAAAAAACGGACATGCGGTCCGCATGTGTGAAAGGGGCCTTAAAGTCCAGGGCAGAATTAGGGCCAGTTGTCAGAAAAATATCTAAAAGGACCAGCCTAGCCAGCTAGTTCTAATTAGAAGCCCGTTATTGTCAGAGAAGGGAAAATAAGCATTGCGGGTATATTATGGGTGATGTGATGGATCCGTACAAAATGTACTCAAATATAAGAAAATCTTGCATAGTAGTAGTTTAACCACTTGATCTCCAGGCCAATTCTCTCCTGTAAAAATAAGCATTTCATAATTTTTTGCAAGAAAATTACTTTGAACACCTTGTTGCACAATATTTGCACAGCCATTTTTGAAAAAGCAGATTTCTAGTAAACCATACAATTTTTAATGAACACAAACAGAATGAAATTCCCATTTTTGGAAACGTATAAAAGTTAATGTTATGCCAAGTAAATAGATATGCAACATGTCTCTCTTTAAAATTTTGTAACCTGTGGAATGGCAACAAACTAGGTTCCAAAAAAATCTCCATTTAAAAAGCCTTTACATTTCTCAGTTTAGAGTTACACAGGAGGTCTGTTTCTAGAACTTTTGCTCTCACTCTGACGTTTGCGGCAAAGCCTCACACGTGTGTTGCAGTCACCATTTACATATATAATGTAATAAAGATGAAAAAAATATATTAATGGTCCAAATGTCCCAATTCACATCCAAAAATTGAACTCAAAACGTGTGCTGATCCAATGTTCAATTTGTGAAGACACCCGGTGCCCCCCACAGGATAGACAGGGTAGGTATATCTGCTTACCAGATTTTAGGAGCCTTTAGGGTCTTTCTACGCATTAGTGAGCTTTCACCCCTCACTATGGGTTTTTAAATGCATATACGCTACCCAGCCTGCTTAATTGCATTCCACAGGTGTATATTCCAGTTATCATCAGTTAATGAAACTTCAGAGCCTAGTCACACATTCATCAAAGATTATGGCCCAGCAAGAACTAGGTCCACCACAATGGGGCATGCACGGTCACGTACTCCAATAATGTGATACGATTTCAACTTGAGGACGTACGTGTACTTTCTAAGGGCTTGAAGGAGTTTTAGAAATTACTTTTTGTTTAAAAAATAAATACATGTCTGTAACCCTAGCAGGACCCCACTATGCAGTACAACTTTCCAAAATATAGCGTGCATGGAGATGGTTATGAACACAAGCTGCTAGGCTTAATTAAATTCATTCAAGTTCTGCTGAAGCACTGCTTTTAAAGATTGAATAAGTCAAGGGTCTTCAAACTTTTCTAAACAAAGGCCCAGTTTACTGTCCTTCAACGTTTAGGAGAGCCAGACTGTGGCCATTGAAAGTGGAAAATGTTCTCCCATCATTGGTGTCAATGGGAGGAATTATGCCCTAATGTTGGTGTCAGGAGGAAATGTTGCCCCAAGGGCCAAAAAAAAAAAGAGCGACCAGTACCAGTTCTTGGATGTAGTACCTATTTTCATTTTTTCAGGCTTGCTTTCTTTTAGTTTCACCTGGTGATCCAGCCAGTTGGTCTGGTGTGTGTGGTGTGTGTTTTTTTTTTTTTAAATGAAGAACAAGCTCTCTTGCAGATGTCGCAGTTTAAAGTTTTTTGAGACAAACCATTTCACAAATTTCTGCTTTTATTTATCAACTTCCATGTCTAATAACTTCCAATGCTCCCTATAGTGCAAAGTGACTTCAAATCCTTTTGGTTTCCTGTGCTACCTTTACATGTAGGCAACCACAGAGCTACACTTTACATATCACTGGTGTTTGAGACGAGCTGGGTGTATTGTGCCAACCTAAGGACATTTTGAAAGTAATTACTACATTGAAGCGTGCACACATTGCTGTATAGCCAGCAGTGATGTCTATATTTAAGTGCGCACGATCAGTGTATAGCCAACAGCCCTACCTCCCCCCCCCCCCCCCCTCTCGAGTGATGCACGAAAGTGCTTCCTGCATTGCCAATGAGGCATTTTAAGCTGTTCCTGATTTATAACGTGTCCCATATAGTTAAATCGCCTGTGAACGGTTTGGTCTGTTTTGCTAAACCTGTTTGTTTTTCAGCCCGATTAGCGCTCATTAGGGAATGAAAATAACATGCAAGAGTAATGCTCGATTAATCTAGATCACAGTGAGTGGGTGGTGTCCTATTGTGCTGACTGTAGCATAGTGGCCACTTCATGTTTTTTCTTTTATGATTGTATACTTTATTAATACAGTGACCATTTGCCTTTTAAGGTGAACTTTCTTTTTTTTTTTTTTCTTTGTAAAATTATTTTGAAAAGTGAGTAAGGTGGAAAATATGTGCATCTCCTTTAAAAAAAAAATCTAGATGCCTGGCTGTAAATGTTCACTAATTTTAGGCTAAAGACCCAGAAATAATTATACTGTTAGATGTGTCAAAATGGTTTTGAATTCCTCTTCTGCTTCTTCTGGGTCTGATGAGGAAAGCGTTGAAGCCGAAGGCGCGAATTTGCACGATTCACCCATCAACACAGACCATGTTGACAGGGGAATCCCTCCTGCCAATAAATTGTCTGCTCCTGGTGGGGGGACGGGCAGGGAAAGCCATCCCCATTGGAAGAAGACCGTGATTATCGCTAGAGGCTATAGCCGCTTGTGATAATTGGAAGTGAAATCTGTCAGGCTGGTTGTACCCAAGTTGATCGAATTGGCACATTCAGCCTGCCCAGTAATGGTTTGAATCTTCCTGCTGAACTGGCCGGGATTTGAAGTGTATGGCAGGTCTAAGCATAGCAGCCAGGAAACTAACCTTTTTAGAAAGTGAGCTTGGCAGTGGCAGCCTACATAAATTCATTGCAGGCCCCTTTCACACACATGTTCTGACCAGGTCAGCTTGTGCGTTTTTTCAGGCGGACCCGATCGGAACCCCCATTCTTCTCTGGAGCAGCGGGTGTAAATGAACATGTGTCTGTTTGTGTTTGTTTTTTTTTTTTAAACCTGCCGTCATCTAATCTGATCCACCCAAAAGAGACCGATGGGGATCCGTTCTCATTTAACCATTTCACTGCTGGGCCCTTCACCCCCCCATTCAAACTGGATCCCCCGCAGCTACCATCATGAGCTGGCATCCCTCCTCTGCCACTCTTGTTGACTTCAGGTCCTGCATGTCCCTTGTGGAGGGGGATCAGCCCCCGCACACACCCGATCTATCATTGCTCAGAGCGGCATCCCTCCTTTCCTACAGCTTCTGGCCGCACTCTGCAAAAAACCCCACCCCCCAGGTCCGCCCGCACTTATCCTGTCCAGTGACCAGCACCCCTGCCTCCCGCACTCTCCCCTCCAAGTTGACGGCCGTCCCCGTTCACCCCTCCGTGGCTTCTCCAATGCGCCGCCTGTCCTGATTGGCAGGGAGGAGAACCCGGAAGACAATGGTGAATATTAATTTGCTATTGTCGCAAGTGGGTGGGTTTGAGTCACAGAGCCCAACCTGTTTTAAGCCAATTAGAGCCTCAGGCTCTAATCGCGTGGCTTGAAGGGGGGGGGGGGGTTCATACAAATGTATAAATCTGGCACCTTGCAGGAGGGCAGTGCACTTAATGGACCGGCCGCAACTGGTAAGACCCCTTTCACATGGAGTGGACTCAAGCAGATCTGCCTGCTCAGTGGGAGATCTGTCTGCCAATCCCTGCTGAGCAGGTAAATAACAGGTCTGCATCCTCTCTGCTGATGCAGAGCGTACACAGAAACAGCCAGCTGTTCTCTATGGGGCGGTCGGATGGAAACGAACCTCCTGTCCATTACCTTTGGATACCATCCGATCTGCTACATGGATGGGGAATATTATCCCCATCCATCTGTTTTTAGCAGACTGGATCGGATGCAGGTGGGTGTAAACGGACACATATCCATTTACATCAGCCTCTCCATAGAGAACAATGGGTGTTCCGATTGGGACCCCCCTGAAAAAAAACGGACAGGCAGACCTGATCGGTGTGCTTGTGTGAAAGGGGCCTAAGGCCTTGTTCACACAGGGCATACACAGCGTACCTTTACAGGGATGCACAGGTATTCCATGCAGCTCTCTGCAGGCAGTTCCATTGATGTCATTGGGGATGTAGCAACTGCACCAACAGAGCCCTTGCTCCCAATTTGAAATCTGTGTAGGTCCGCATGCATGTCCCAGAGCTCACATTGTCTGTGTTCTGGGTCGTGTACCCACATGGATGTCAAATTGGGATCAGCAGGTATGCCTGTGCAGCTGTTGCATCCCAATTGACATAAATGGGACTGCCTGCATGCGCGGGAGTGATGACATCGCCGTACCAGCCACTCACATCGCTGGAGCGGCGATACCCAGAAAACACGCCGAGGCAAGATGACATCTCCCTCGGCGTGGACCAGGCAAGTTCCCTACGCCTCGTTTTAAGATAAGTATTTCATAATGAGCTAGTATGCGGTAAGTGTGGGTTTTTTTTTTTTAATACGATAAATTGCATATCTGTTACTGCTACAAGAAAGCTGATATCCATTCGGTCCTGAGACTTGAAAGAACTCTGCCACATAGCACAGCCAGGGGGATGACACCACTTTCTCTGTTACACTTAAAGGAGTTGTAAAGGAATTTTTTTTATCTTTTGCTGAAATGACTGTTTACCGGGTATAGAGACCTAATAGTTAACTGATTCCTTTTAAAAATAGATAAAAATCAATCATATAATGTACCTACAGTTTCAGTTTAGTTTTTGCATGCTGTTTCATGCTTCTGTGATGTACAGAGACAAAGAGCCAATACAGGGCAGTGATGGTTTGGAAAACGAAACTGATTGGTGTTGAGGGGTTTTAGACACACAGTAATCACACCTCCTTGATTAGTGACCACAGAGAGAAAGCTCCCAGTACTTTTTTCATCAGGAAACAGACTGTTCAGAACAGAGAGGAATTACAGCAACATCAAAGCAAAAACGAACAATGAGGACATGAAACCAGGACTTTTCTTTAGTGACCCTTTATTGAATCTTTAGGCAAAACCTTTTAATTCTCTTTGATGTGTAACAGGATCAGAACCCCAGTCATAATGCTTTCCAGGGCTCTGGTTTCCTCTTACCTTTTACCAGATAAGCCCCAAAGATAATTTAAAACCTGACTGATGTTCTAATCCTACCCCACTCTATCAAAAAAAAAAATATTGGCTACAGATCTAATTTAGGGAATAATTGGTCTAAAATCCATAAATAATGAAAAATAAAATGTTTACTTTTAAACTGATGACTTGTAAAGGCTTGTCCCAATGAACAGTTTTGGGTACTGCTGTTTCTGTCATGGGCATGTGCAGTTTTGGTGCCTGATGTACTTGGTATCCAATTACCATAACCTCAACTCTTTTATATTTATGACAATATGGGGATATAATTGTTTTTGTTTGCACTAAAATATAATTTTAAGTTTGTGGTGTGTTTATATTTTCAGGAAAAAAAATATTTGAGAAACGGTAATGTAAATTTTGTGTAGACTAAGTTTAACTACTGCCCGCTATATGGTGGGTGGGATCCCCTCTTGTTCTGGGGTGAAGTCATGTCGCCCCAGTGTCCCCACTCTTGTTGCCCGCTATTGGCGAGTGGTGACACACCGCGACCCCGATCTGTGTAAAGAGCTAATGACGCAGCTCTTTAACCCATGTGATTAGCTGTGTCCAATCACAGATGATCACATGCAAACACGGAAGTGCCCTTTTTCGGCTCTCCTCGCTTCACACTGACAGTGCGAGTCAGAGGGGAGCCGATCAGCGGCATGTCCTCAAAGCAGAGACTGTACAGGTAATCGGGGCACTAATCATCAGTTCCCTGATTATCAATCTAGCCCCAGCAGTGCCCATCAGTGACACCAATCAGTGATGTCCGTCAGTGCAGCATATTGGTCCCTCCTCATCGGTGCCACCTAATCCATGCCCATTAGTGCCGCCTCATTGCACATCAGTGAAGGAGAAAAATTACTTGTTTACAAAACTTACTGACAGGAACAAACCTTCCTTTTCATTTTTGCTTAAAAAAAAAAGAAGTGGGGATTAAATGCCACCAAAAAGCTCTATTTGTGTGATAAAAATTTCAGTTGGCTACAGTGTTTGCATGACCGTGCAATCGTCATTCAAAATGTGGCCTGGGCAGGAAGAGGGTGAAAGTGCCCTTTATTGAAATGGTTAATGGAGAAGTAGAGCCAAAGCTTTTTCCCTGTAACTTACAGGAGAGCCCTTCATTCTGAACTGCTGTGAACGCATATTTAGCCGACAGCGGGCTACAGGCCACTGTCAGCTGACATCATAATCAACAGTCTCTCTCTGGGACAACCAAAAAAAAGTTGTTTGATAGGGACAAGTGCAAAAAAAGAAGATAAAATGGCTCTCTACCTGACAAGGTTTTCATTTTGGATGGCCTTTTTACTTTGTTAGTACAGTACATTGCCCTGGCTTTGAAAACCCCTTGACCTCCATTTATCTCGGCATTAAGGGGGACTTTGCTTACTGGGTCATTGTGGAATTTTTTTATGATGTAGTGGCCATATAAACAAGCAAACCTTGAAACTTTTACATACATTGTAGGAAGTAAGCCGGTTTAACTAATTTCAGGTCATAAGAATTTTAATGGACATGCTGGTAATGCAGCTTCTTTAAAAAAAAATAAAAAAAAATGATATATATAAATTTCCATCCATTTCATCATATTGGAAACCGGTTTAAGCTAGAATGGTAACATTCTTAAATAAAGCCAAGCACATGTCAGCTTAGTCATTGGTTAAGTAATGAGGAGCTTCCATTAATTTCTTATATAACAGATGTTTGGGAGTAAACCAATAGGAATAGCTTGCATATAAGTCACAATGTGTGACAAATGAGTTATTGAAGCCTCGTATAAAATGTGTAATTCTGTGCCTGTAAATAGTGGACTTTGCAGGGGTATAATGCATCTTTGGGGCAATGACATCTGAGTCAATGTAGTGTTTATACACAAGGTAAACTGTATCTACACTAAAATGTTAGCCCATAACAGTTAAAGTGGAAGTAAAGGCAAAAACCCTAACTAACTTTAAACCTACTCCCACCCCCATTCTAAGCCTTATCTATCTAAAGCTGTAAAGAAACGATTGTTATAAATGCCTATTCTAAAGCCAGTCCGGTCCCCAGTGGCACCACCTGCATGCAGGAGAAGGCCAACGATGGCTGGGAAGTGACATCACCCATAGACTTATTATGGAGCGTCTGTTATCGGCTGCCTCTCCTACACACTGAATCTGCTGCTCAGCCCAGGACCACACCAGAGTGGCATCAGAATAAAGAAGTATTAGTGATCTTTTCTATACGGGGCTAGAGAGATTGGGGCTTAGCATGGGGGGTGGGAATAGGTTTAGAGTTTGCGTTTACTTTCACTTAAAGTGGTTGTAAACCTTTGTTTACAACTGTATGCTACAGGTAAGCCTATATTAAGGCTTACCTGTAGCTAACCATGATCTCTCCTAATCATGCACGGTTTAGGAGATATCCCTGTATTTGCATGTGCCCACGTCATGCGGCAGATGCGCACTTAAGCCAACTGAAGCGATGGCACTGTGCCGTTCCCACGCGCATGCGCGGGAGTGACGTCATTGTGGCTCTGGCCAATCACAGTGCCGGAGCCGCGATACCCGGAAGTCAATCCGGGACAACAATGCGGCGGGGGAGACATGGAATGCTGCGGGGGCTTCAATGTATGCTGTGCATACTAGCTGATTATGCCTTTTGTCTTGCAGGGTTTATTTTTCGCTTTGCTTTCTGAGGGTTTCATTGATGGCCTCACTCTGAGAAGACCTTCATCCCCTCCAGTGTTTTTGCTGAGCAATATCCTATAGAGGAGGTTTTCCTAAAGAAATAGGCTTTCCCAGCCATTTCCTACTTTAACAAAACCTTCTTCCCTGTAAAGTAAAAGCATAATGTGCTAGTGCATTGCATAAACCTATTCTACCTGCCTGATTTGTGCCATGGTTTTGCACAGCACATCCCTGGTTCTCCTCTTCTCGGGTCCCCCGCCAGAGCTCTTGGCTCCACCACCCCGCCAAGTACCCCCCGCATGGGTGCTTGCTCTTGAGCCCTGTTCTGTGTGTCCATAAGACACACAGAGCAGGACTTGGCTCTGCCCCCCACTCCCTCCTCGCTGGCTCTTGACAGCTGTGGGAGCCAATGGGGAGTAAGAGACCTGAGAGAGCTTTGGCTCTCATGCATATTGTTGGTTCAGGAATGTGTTTTAAGGGGTGCTGGGGGGGAAGCTGCACACAAGTGTTTTTTTTTTTTTTTTTTACCTTGCAACCCCCTTTTAAAGAGCAACTTTACCCCCTAAATACTTTCTCCCTAAATACCCAATTACCTTTTTCCTGCTGGGTTGTCCTTCATAAAACATTCTCGCACACCCAGCAAATCTAGC
Source organism: Rana temporaria (assembly GCF_905171775.1). Lineage (NCBI taxonomy): Eukaryota > Metazoa > Chordata > Amphibia > Anura > Ranidae > Rana > Rana temporaria. The sequence goes on along the minus strand of NC_053492.1, from coordinate 130,745,997 downwards.
ATTACTCTGCAGTCATCACCCAGTCCAACACTACCATCTTCTCTGCTTGGATCACCTGGTAGTCTTGTCCTGGTTCTTGCATCCAGCGCCCAATGACTCGGTGCATGCACATCATCGGAGACCTTGCTGCAAGAACCGCTGGCCCCTTGATGTGACGTGACTCTTGCATCGTACATTACCCAGAGGCCTCCTAGGATGCATTAGGGGAGTATCCTGGAAAAATGGGGTACATCACAACCATCCCAGAAGTGTGAAGATTGCAAAAAATAAATGTGCAATTATGGATAAGGGGTGTAGTAAAATGATAGAAAGTGGCTGAGTTGTATGAAGGTCAGATTTACTTACGGCGGTAAGCACAATAGCCATTAGAAATCATTTTCTAAAGCTGCCTAGCATTTGTCCATATACTTTTTGACTACGTCAACTGTCTAAAAAAAAAAAAAAAAGGCAGTTAAAGCAGATTTAATGTCAGAAGCTAATGTAATCTCAGAGAATATTGACCTTTTTAAATATTCAGCTTTTATTGAAATAATACTTGGTGATCCCACCGTAAAGGTCCTTGGTTTTGGCTTTGTGTTATGGGTAATAACGGTCTTCCTATTGTATCCCCCTGTGTTGTCACCCTGTCGCATGCTTCCCTGATGGAGACTGACAGACTGTACCAACACATATTGCACGGGCATTTTACAAACCTGTCCAGAATAATATGCAGCTGATGGTGGAGAGCGTGCATGTAGACAGGGAGTGGATCAAAAAGCCGACCGAGATTAGCAACACTAAATTTTATCAAAGATGTAACCTATTTTCGAATGGACTCTAATAGGGGAAATTGGTGAATCGTGGGTGAAAACATTAGTGGACTCCTAAGATGCAAAAGATCAAAAATTATAATAAAAAAAACAAGATGGCAGTTGTATATGACAAAAAGTGTTTTAGCTACAAAAAATATATATTAATCCAGTTGAGGTTTAGTCCTACCTTTTTTAATGCACGGTTACTTTTAGGCCGGGTTCACACCTATGCGAATTAAGTCCGGCTTAAACCGCATCCAATTTGCATAACATTAAAAAAAATCATTGATTTTAATGAGGCTGGTTCACATATGTGCGATGCATTCGCACTGTGCATTGCCCAAAAAAAGTGTGTGTTTTTTTTTTTCTAGGCATTGCTGTGTGGCTCAGGTGCGAATTCAGGCCCATTATCTTCTATGGGCACGCATCTGATTCGCAGATGTGTTCAGTTATCATCCGGATTTCTCTCCTTCTCCTCAATACACTCCCCCTCTCCCAGGTCTCCAAATTCGCAGCTAAAACGGAGATGATCTGCTGAACAGCTCTCTTATCTCTTATCAGAGATAACAGAGCTGGAATTCCCACCGCACAAGTGTGAATCCAGCCTTGGCGTCCCTTACCATAGCTCAGTGATGCTGTTTTGAAGATTTTATTGAAGCCTGGTGACAGATGCCAGAAAATTTTGTTAACTTCCATGGCAAATAAACATACTACATTCTATTATATTATTTTCTTGGCTGATTTGACATTGGTCTGATGTGCTTCATTGTGTTCACTTTTGTTCTTTCTTGTATGTTTGTCAGGATGATCTTGCAAAAGGAAGGTCCTCGTTCACTCTTCAGAGGTCTGGGCCCCAACTTGGTGGGGGTGGCTCCTTCAAGGTATTGTCATGTTTATTTCATTTTTTTTATTTATTTTCTCAGTTTTAATGAAAAATATATACAGTCTATAGTGGTCAGTCTGGATGCTTTAGCTTTAAACTTGTACTGCATATGTGACAGATGGAAGAACAAAAACATTTTTAGTACTGTATTTGCTGGCGTATAAGACTACCTTTCACACTTAAAAAAAAAAATGGCCAAAAAGCAGGGGTCGTCCTTATACGCTGGGTCAGCTGCTCGGATGCCTGCTGGATGTGCGGTAATGCTGTATGTAGTTTATATACATACTGTATATACCGCTTAGCCAATCGCGGTGAGCGATGTATTCAAATGAATACAGAGCCTGCTTAGATTGGAGTAACAACCTCTGCCAACCCGAGCAGGCTACATACAGTAGCCTGCTCGGATTGGCTTTGAGAGTCAGAGAGGAGCAGGCTGATGATGTTCCAACCTCTGCCAATCCAAGCAGGCTTTGTATTTATTAATGGAATACATCGCTCGCTGTGATTGGCTCCGGCTCCAGCAAGAATGAAGAAGAATATGGCTCCAGAAGGAAGAAATATGAAGTGTCGGAAGCCTAGGAAGGGGGGGGTCGTCTTATACCGTGAGTACAGGCAAAAAAATTAGGGATGCACCGAAATTTCGGCCGCCGAAACATATCGGCCGAAAATGGTGTTTTCCCCACTATGCCGAAACAGAAAATCTTGCCGATAATGGTGCCGAAAAAGGGGCGGGGTCATCCCGCTGGGTGACGTTGTGTATTGTCCCGACGCGCCCCTCACAGTCTCCCCTGCTCCTTCTCACTCCAGCGCGGCTCTCACACACAGACGTGCACCGCAGCTGCGCCTGGCTCTGTTTCTTCCGGGTCCTCCCCTCTGCTCTGCTAAACCTAAAAGTTTCTCCGCCCGGGAGTGTTCCTTCCCTCCAGCTGCCTGTAATGTGTACTCGCCCCGGCCCAGAGCTAGTGCGGGCAGTGAGGTCTGCTTGCGATGAGGTTTCCTCGGGAGCCCTATGGGGGGGGGGGGGGGGTGGTGTCAGTCACACAGGCGAGACGCCCAGAGCTGGTGTGATAAGGAGTGCTTGTGTCCGGTGCCCTGAGCTGGTCTGATAAGGGGGTGGGGGGAACAGTGGCTGCATTTGATGGGGCACAAGTGGCTGCTTATGATGGCCACAGTGGCAGCATTTGATGAGGGCACAGGTGGCTGCATTTGATGGGCACAGGTGGCTGCATTTGATGGGGCACAGGTGGCTGCATTTGATGGGGCACAGGTGGCTGCATTTGATGGGGCACAAGTGGCTGCATTTGATGGGGCACAAGTGGCTGCATTTGATGGGGCACAAGTGGCTGCATTTGATGGGGCACAGTGGATGCATTTGATGGGGCACAAGTGGCTGCATTTGATGGGGCACAGTGGCTGCATTTGATGGGGCACATGTGGCGGCATTTTACAGGCACAGTGGCTGCATTTGATGGGGCACAAGTGGCTGCATTTGATGGGGCACATGTGGCAGCATTTTACAGGCACAGTGGCTGCATTTGATGGGGCACAAGTGGCTGCATTTGATGGGGCACATGTGGCAGCATTTTACAGGCACAGTGGCTGCATTTGATGGGGCACAAGTGGCTGCATTTGATGGGCAAAGTGGCGGCATTTGATGGGCACAGTGGCAGCATTTGATGGGACACATCTCTGCTGAGAGCTGTCATTGGTTGCTAGGACTGCCAGCATGCTAGCAACCAATTACATCATGTCGTCCCCCCCCCCCCCCCTGCGGAGTGCTTCTCCTTTTCAGCTACTGTTTTCTGCTTGCCAACTACAGGGCCTTGTAGCAACACGACTTGTTGTCGGCAGGTCACAGCATCTTGCCTGCGGCCATAAGATCCCGTCCAGCAAGCAGCACACCGTGACAGCAGGTCAGTTCCAAAATCAAATTAATCAGAATTTCAGGGGGGGGGGGGGGTGACACCATGTTTTACCGCACCAGGTGACACCAACCCTAGTGACGCCACTGTTCCTCCCCCTTTCTCATGTCGGCATGTCTGCAGCAGAGGACAGGAGAGAAGAAAGCTAGGCCGGGGGGAAAAAGAGAAAACTCAGAAAAAATCATGTACAGTACTACAGGAGACATGGAAATAGAAAGAGGACTGTGCTGGGGGAACTAATAGCCCCAGCACCACCAGATAGAGCCACACTGCACCGCACCACCAGATAGAGCCACGCTGTACCCGCACCACCATTTTATTTAAAATATATACTGTCATTTTTGGTATGGGTCATTTTCGGTTTCGGTTTCGGTTTCGGCCTGACATTTTTTTTTATTTCGGTTTCGTTTCGGTTCTGAAATTTCCATTTCGGTGCACCTCTAAAAAAAAATCATTAAAAAAACTGTAAAATTAGGGGGTCGTCTTATATGCCTGGTCGCCTTATACACCGGCTAATACGGTAGATTTATTTTCATACTTCAACATATTGGTGTTTGAGGCTCCCATTAAGTCTACGTGTGTTAGACATGTACAAGGTTTCCAAAAATTGCTGTGAATGTGCACCTCCTATTGACTTTCAGCAGTCTTTAAGGCATGGGGTACCATTTTCAAAAATTTAGCTCTACCCATTTTAATAAAGTGTATTTTTTTTTTTTTATTCAAGCCTGCAGAGCATTTCAGCCCCATTGTTGGTGGAATGTACATTCTCCTGCAGACTATCTCTCCAGCACCAGGTCCGTACAGAGATATGGACCCTTTATGGGACTGGAAAAGTAAACGCTGGAATACAAGTGACTTCACCATCCTGCTTCCAGCACAATCTGCAAGTTCCTCTGCCACAGTGACAGATGGAAATTTTAGCCTGCTTCTTCGTAGATCACTATGAACTGGTTACATGGTGAGCAGGAAAAGCCATGCACTAAATGAAAAACCATTGTCTGTAGGGGGAAGAAGACTGCAACACCGGTAAGGGCTTAAGTGGGTAGGTGGTTGCAGAATGCATCAATGTTTCGTGTTAAACCCTAAATATTGCTCTAATATCAAACATAGTATGAAAGGTGGCCAGTTCCTTTTTAAAGTAGTGCTGTCTAAAGATACAGACAGCAAGCCCTCCTGGGTTTGTTGATTTTAAGAAACAAGGTAATTGCTTTGATTTATATATAGATAGAGACATATATATCTATAGCTCTCTATCGTTCTCTATCATTCAGCATCTGCCTGCTGTTCCCATCTCCCTGTGATTCAATAAGTGCAGCCATGCGGGGCTCCACCCACACAGCCACGTCATTCATTCACAGATGAATGATGCTGATCAGCTCTCTAGGTAGCTCAGTGAGCTTCCTGTCAGTATGCAACTGCCTATCTGTATCCGTGGTACAGGCCGGCAGCTACACTGATATTCTGCAGGAGCCTGGCATTACACCTACCATCTTCTGAGTTGTGGGTGCAATACCTTACAGGCACCTATATTTTATTTATTTTTACCTGCAGAAAAAGTGTGTTGTGTGGTGCGTTTTTTTTTTTTTTTTTTTTTTTTTTTGTAAAGGGGAACTTCTCCTTTAAAGATCCTGTCTTCCTGATCCAGATTTCAATTCACATTGACCAGTAAAAGCATGCAGCCAATGAAGTCTAAATTCCTGTGAATTGCTAGGCAGTCAGCAATGGCAATGTTTGAACACCTACCAGTAGCTTTGGACAAAAAGGCAGTATTGTATTATATTGTTTGCCCATGTCTTAAAAAAACCTTGCCTTTAGTTTTGCTATAAGTTCTACTTTCACAGAGCAGAAACGGTATTGCACAGAAAGGGGTCTCTTGGCTCTTCTCAAGCCCCCAACTGGTGCTGTCTGCTCCTCCTCTGAGGGCCCCCTAAGCAAGCGTGCTGCTAAGGGGGCACCCATGCACATTGCATACATACTTGCTCTGCGCAAGTATATTGCTTACAGTGGTTCTTTACTTCCTGATCTGGGGTCCTGTGCTACCACTGTCCACTCCTCCTCTTCGTGCCCTCATAGCAAGCCCTGTGCTACAGGTGCGCTAGAGCCTGGCTGTGTACATCCATAGACCTACAAAGTGTGTATGGATGTACCATGCCCCCCATTCCCCCTCCAAGATTTGACTGACATGGCTACAGCTGCACCCTGTGTCTCCTGTGAGACCAGGAAGCAAGACCAGGGAGGCTGCAGTCAGGGACAGCTCTGGATCAGTGAGAGGGGGGGGGGGGGGCAGGACTGTTCCATGGAATGCATTAGGGTAAAAAACATTGACTTTAGAACCACTTTAAATATGCAGATATACTGTAGTATAATCATCTTGTACCTGCTAAAATCTGCCCAAGTCATCAATATGCGTGCTGGACAGCCAGAATGTTTCCTTGGCATAGTTGTCATGGCTGCCCTCTGAAAAGATGACGTCGGGCAGCCAGCCCCAGGATTTACTTTCATTTCTCCATAAGTAGGATTGAGATGCATCTTTTCAAAAATTGTTGCCGGCTCCAAAGAAGACTATAGGTTTTTACTGAGAAGTAGCAAGCTGCGATGCTAGCGGGAGTCTATTCTCCTACCTACCCCACCCTGATCTTTTTAGTCCTTTACATCCCAGTTCTAGAGTCATGCTGTATGCTAAATGGCATTGACTTCATGTACAAGAACTTTGCTCTAAATGCTCTTCTCTAAATATAGTACTAGAGTTCACAAAGAGCAAATAAGCTACAGTCCTTGTGAACTTATAAAACCAAAGTGTAACAGGCCTGTGATGAAATAATTAACCCCTCTTTGTGCAGCTTAAATTCTAGACTCTATTTATAGAGAATCCAAAATTAGATGATGTATGCACAGGCAGCACAGTTGGCATAAGTCAAATTTATTTCAGTAGACACTACTAGGATTGAGATGGTTGCCCATCAATCCTGGTACACCGTTTACAGATTTGTTTGGCAAAGAGGAGGTCATAGCTAAAACTGGGGTAAAAACGGGCATTGTGGGAGAAAATGTTCAAATATGTAATATTGGGGCTTATGCACAAACTTCTGCATCCAGAGTTGAACATTCCTATCTGTATGAATATATATACTTGGATCTGTATTTACCAGCACTTATTCGTACAAGGACACCTGTGAGTCCCAGGCACAGAAATGTAGCCGTTTTTCCTGTTGTATGGCCCTCTGTGTCTGTGTGCGTGAGCCCTTCGAAATAAGAATACATGTGGGGATTTTCTGAGGGTAACGGAACCTTGGACAGCATTATCATTTCACCAACTAATTGTCGCCACAGAAAACCTTTTGGATGAATGCCCTTTTCTCTTGTCATTCTATAGGTTAATACCATACACAATGGTGCATAGTGTAATCTAGTAAAACTATCATGCAGTCTTGCCTCCTAGGCCTTAATGTGATACTAAAGTAAATATCAAGGTTATACTTGCCTGCTGTGTGCAGTGATATTACACAGAAGGCACCCTCTTCTGGCTATTGGCTTCTCCCGGCTCTGGGTGTAGCCAGACGCTAAGGAGGCACCAGTCCATGCACGGTCCTGAGCCAGGCTGTGTGCGTTGATCCCACTCCTTTCTCACAGGAGTTTGACTGACATCAGCGGAAGCCTATCGCTACACTGTCCTCCGCTTGTCATGTGAAGCAGAAAGTGGGAGGTGGTTCTGGAGCCAGGTAAGTGTTTAGGCACACTGGGGCCAGGTGTTTAGAGATGGGGGGGCTAGGTCAAATAGTGGTTGTGTGTGTTTTTTTTTTTTTTGTGGTGTATTACATGCAGGGAATGAGGTGGGGGGGGGGGGGGGCACATTAAGGCTCATTTCACACTGGTGCAGTTTGCAGGCGCTATTGCACTAAAAATGGCACAGGCAAACCGACCTTAAACAACGGATGCTGTTTCTTCAGTGTGAAAGCCTGAGGGTGGTGCACTAGCAGGACCGCTCCAAAAGTCCTGCTAGCAGCATCTTTAAAACAGTGAGAGAAGCTGTGTGTTTACCACTGTTCCACCGCTACTTCCCATTGAAATCAATGGGAAACCGCGGCTATACCGCCTCTGCAGAGGCGCATTGCAGGGGCGGTATTAACCCTTTTTCAGGCGCTAGTGGGGGTTAAAACTGCACCGCTGGCGGCCGAATACCGCCGCAATTCCAACAGTATAGCGCCTCTAAAAATAGGGGCGCTATACTGTCACCGCACCTCCCGCCCCAGTGTGAAAGGGGCCTTAGACTTTGAAACCACTTAAAATCACGTTCTTCTAAGAGGTAGAACTAACCTTTTTAAAGCTGGAGTAATTATTTTTTATTTTTTTTATGAACAAATCATTGCTTTTTTCAGTACCACGTAGAGCTGTAGGGGTGAGATCTGAAAACTGTAGCATAAGTAAAGTTCAAAGCAGCCAAACAAGGTTCTCTATCTTGCTTTCCGCAGAAAAATAAAGCAAGTATATTCTAGTTGGTTCCAGCTATACAACAGCTCCAGTTTAGTTCCAGTTCTTAAACTATTGGTTTTTAGCAGCTGTATAAACGTAAGTTTAGTGAATAAGTGTTAAGCAGAGGCTTGATTACATGTGTTTGTTTTTCCTTCTTGCAGGGCCATCTACTTTGCAGCGTACTCGAGCTGCAAGGAAAGGCTGAACCATGTGTTTGCTGCAGATTCTACGCAGGTACACATGGTCTCTGCTGGGGCAGCAGGTAATTATCAGCAGATTTTGTGGATGCCAGTTAAGGACATGCCTGTACACTAACATCCAGATTTTCTTACTGTGAATAATTTCACCCTATTGAAATATTTTGTTTCATGCAACCTGATCTCTTATTCATATTTAAAAACTGTTTTATGAAGTTGGTAATCTTCTAGTCTATCCAACCAAAGAAAATCGTAGGTGGCCAGTATAGTCCTACTTAACTCGCTTTTAGATATAGTTAAGATCGCTTTCTCTATTCATGTCTTCTTTATATTCTTAATGTCTACAATGTACACACAGAACAGAAGAATGTAACTTGTTTCAGTCATTCTGCCTTGATCAGCTTATTAATTACTGTGATGAAAGTAGTAAGGCTGGCCATACACGTTCAATTCTTCTTTTTTTAACTTTTTCCTTTAGGCCCCTTTCACACATGCTGTCCACTCTTTTTTTATCCATCCGTTGGATGACAGACATCAATGCATCTCTATGGAAAAACAGATGTAAATGGATGATCATCCATTTACATCGGTTTACATTGGTTTTGGTAGTGGATGAAAAACTTATGAGCATAGATGATTATGTCATCCGTTTTGACATGACTGAACTGATGAAATGAACATCTGCATGTGTGAAAGGGGCCTTAGATTTATAAAAAAAAACATATAATGTAAGGTTAAAACTAAACCACTCTCAATTAGTATTCATTTAGGCAGGTCCTTGCACTGCATAGTTTAAGGTAAATTGTACAAGAAAACTGAACATGTATGGCCTGCCTAACTCATAACAGCCAGTCAGAAGTTTGAACCAATTTTTGAGGTTCTTGAATGATTTTATTTTTTTATTTTAAGTAGTCTTCATATCAGGACTGCAAAAGGCTTTGAATTTATTCACTTATTCTGTAGATGGGGCTGGGACTGCCATTTTAAAACTATACTAACTTCCCCATAGCAGCCAGTTTTTTTTTTATATATATTTTTTTTTTTTTTTTTTTAAATCCAACATCCCTTTCTTTCCTCTGCACTGGCTTTTTACGATTTACATAGTGTGAATTGTGTGATCAGTGTAGGATCTTTTTTTTATTTTATTTTTTCATTGATATAAGATTAGTTTATAAACCTTTTAGGTTTGCTAAACGGTAACATTACCTATCAAGGAGGCTTTGGAAATAAAGTTTCAGGCCTCATGCACACTGGAAGTTTTTTGACGTTTTTACAGCTGCTGTTTTTGGCAGTAGACGTTTTTTTTTTTTGGTTATTTTTTTCTACAGTCATTAAACGCTCCCTTATATTATCCTATGTGTCTATGCACACATAGGCTGTTAGCAGTTTTGGGCAGTGGCGTTTTTGAGCAGTAAAAAAAAAAAACACTAGTGGGTTCTCAGGCATTTTTCAGCTGTAAATTTTAGAATTTTTTTAAAAAAATGCTAAAACCGCTACCGCGGAAAAACGCTGAAAAAAGTTGCAAAGCTATTGGCGTTTTTTAAAACTTTATTTTAACGTCCAGTGTGCATGAGGCCTCAGAGTTGATGGCCAAATTGAAGCACAGGTGGGATAATTATGTTTGATCCACAGATAATTTACAGTACAAACATAGATGCAGTAAAAAAGGAAAACCGCTACCCTTTTCCCCAGATTATGGACTGCAACTGATTTGCTACTTAAGCCTGGGCTAACCTGGTTATTTACTAATGACTAATCCGTCTGTGTTTGTCATACAGCACAGTGTAGTCCATGAGCTTAATGATCAACAATTGATGATACATTCAGGCTCTTCAGCCTTTCAAATCATTCAATTCAGATGGATTTTAACCGGCAACAATCTTTTGTTTTTCAGTAACAGTATTGTTTGACACATAAATGCAATTAGAAATAACTTGTGTAAACCAAGGTGCTTCAACCACCCCACCTAAAAGAGCAGTGCTCAGGAAATGGCCATTAAGGTCTATGAGCTGAAATAGTATGACTTCTAAATAAAAAAATAAAAAAAACATGAATCACAAACGGTAATATTAGAACACTCCAAGAGTCCACAATAGTACTGTAGCAGCGCTACAATCACACCACCGTTTGATAGACTTCTATATGATGTACATATAGAAAGCAACAGTGATGCAGAGGAAGATAAATGCGATTGGCTGTAAAAATGTAGTCGGTGCTCCTTTCACCAAGAGATCTTCACCACGTGGGGGGATATTCCCCTTTTGGGGATGCACTCACCGAAATAAGAACCAAATGCGCATTGAATCGCCATAATTATCCACCGTTTACACTGCATTCTCCACAGTATCATTGTGAAGGAATGAAATGTCCACATAAAATAGTACTGCTTTTAAAGTTTATTAAAACCCCCAATGATCCCCTTACATGTTACACGTACCAAAAAACAGTATCATTGTGAAGGAATGAAATGTCCACATAAAATAGTACTGCTTTTAAAGTGTATTAAAACCCCCAATGATCCCCTTACATGTTACACGTACCAAAAAGCAAATAATCTCAAGAACAAATATGATTGTGAGCATGTGAATGTTCTCACTTGGTCACCATAATAACGAAATGAAACTGTCCTGTTACCATTTGTTCTGAGACTTCCTGGCTTGTCACTGGCCCATGGAACGCACACGTCACATCTGGTTAGGACAGGAGTCACGCTCTGGCCCGTTTCGTCATTTCTTGACTTTGTCTGAGCGTCAAGCAAATGATACTGGTGGAGAATGCAGTGTAAACGGTGGATAATTATGGTGATTCAATGCACATTTGGTTCTTAATTTCGGTGAGTGCATCCCCAAAAGGGGAATATCCCCCCATGTGGTGAAGATCTCTTGGTGAAAGGAGCACTGACTAAAGTTTTTACAGCCAATCGCATTTATCTTCCGCTGCATCACTGTTGCTTTCTATATGTAGCACTAACCCCCCGAATGAGCTGCTGAGTATTTTTGGGTGGCACGTTACCTCTATCTTCTCGCTGTCCAGGGTGATAAAAGAGTCTGAAGAATTCCAATGTCCACACGATGCACTTCCTTTTCTAGGATTTAATTGCAGAACTTAGTAGAAAAGAAATTGGAGGGGTGGAATTTTATTCACCTATAGGGATTGATTTACTAAAACTGGAGAGTGCAAAATCTTGTACAGCTCTGCATAAAATCCAATCGGCGTCCATGTTTTTTTTGTTTTTTTTATTGACGCATAATTCTGCAAGCTGAGGTTAGAAGCTGATTGGCTACCATACACATCTGCACCAGATTTTGGACTCTCCAATTTTAGTAAATCAACTCCATAGGGTTATCAGTACCTAGCCCTTATGAGAATATCCAGTTCTTAAAATTTAACGAAAGTGTGAATACGTAGAACTGTACAAGCAGAGTATCTGCTATGAAAGTGCAGGCCTCCTATGTTTCCAAGTTGGTCATGATGCCAAACCTTGTAGGCTGGTAGTTTGTCAGAGTTTAACTAATGGGCAGTTTCACAACCGCTTCTTACCTATCTGTGTAATAATACTGAGGAGTACTACAAATGCATCAACTTCACATTCCTGGGATAGAGAATCTTTGGGTAAAGCTTGATCTTGTAGTTCAAGAACTTCGCTTTGGATGGAGCTCTGTGTGCTGTTACATCATTCTGTAAGACCTCAGTCTTGCAAGGAAATTGTACACAGCCGTTGGGACCCTTATTTAGGTTTGGTTCTAATTATATGGCAATAAGGGAGGAGGGTAATGCATGGAATGGTCAGTAGCGGCTGTGAATTTTTTCATTATCCTGGAAACATTTTGTGTCTTGCAATAACATACAAGAATTGACATAGCTTCTGTTTTAGTGGCAATGCGTACATTCAGTAGACTAAAACTTAATGTTTGCATTTGGTAAGTATAATTTATTGTCTAGTTTTTGTTTTGTTTTTTGTTTTTTTTGTTTTTCATTTTTATATATAAAAGTTTGCACACGTTTTAGCATGTTTCTATAAAATATACAGTGCAAAGTATTCACATAGAATGCTACGAGATGTACCGTATGTATGTTCGTGTTTTTTTTTTCCGTCTATTTTTAACACTTTATTAGTTCATATGTTTGCTTATATTTTTATTTTATTTTTTATTATGGCATTTATGTAATCCCACTTATTTTGAGTATAAATTTCTTTGTATTTTTAAATCTATTTTGTTATTTTTAGAAATGTGCAGTAATTTTGTTTTTCATTTGTAAGTATTACATTTTATTTTATGAAATCCTTTCCTTGGGTTTCATTGGTACGCAATGTTGTGGACCACTGCTTGTTGTTGCGATACAGAAAAGCCTGTGTCTATTTTAGGCGTTTACTGTACATTTCCACTGTGAAAGGCGCGAGATTGTGTCATCTCATGCTCGCCTCCTGCAGGTCTCGTCCTGCTGAAATATGGACTAAGTTAACCTCGTGAGTACTTGACCCGGCTTCTCTCTGCAGCCAAAAGCGTAAGAACCGCACATTGGAATTGTAATTTTTTTTTTTTTTTTTTTTTATGGGGAACGAACCAGGAGTGGTGTGCTGTACTCTGCTGTGTTTAGGAGATGCAGATTTTTTTTTTTTTCTTTCTCTTCTACAAAGCCTCTGCAGATATGTGGATTTTGAGAGTGTGTGTGTGTGTGTGTGTGTGTGTGTGTGTGTATATATGTATTTGTATGTGTACACACTTAATCTATACATAGCATGTCACTAGTCTGTCTGTATAGTAGGGTGCACTTCACCACTAGCTGTATTCATGAAAGTGTCCATTAATTGACTTAAATTTTCCCTCACTTTTATGAATTTACCTGACCGAACTTTTTTTTTTTTTTTTTGTCTTTCTTTTTTTTCATCACCAATTTCTCAAGCCTTATGTCTTGTGCCCATGTGAGAATGTGCAACATTTTTTTTAAATGAGTCTTAGCTCATTCAAAAGTATTTTTTTTTTGTTTTTCTCATTAATCTACACTCCATACCCCATAATGACAAAGTGAAAACAGAATTTTAGAAATGTATGAAAAAACAAAAACTGAAATATCATATTGGCACAAGTATTCAGACCCTTT